>NW_024543090.1:26412500-29382540 GCF_018167655.1 Microtus oregoni
TGTCCCTAACCCTGAGGGCAAACTCTGTTGGGAGAGGGGACATCGTCCTCTAAGATTGCTTCCAGTTGACATGGAGGCGACGTTCTTCTCAGGGGGTCCTGTGAAAGCAAACGATGGTAAAATTCCCAAATTAACCTTAGACCTAAGAAAATTGTAACTAGCCTTTGAACATTTTGAGAAGGTCCGGCCAGAGTGTTGCAGGAAATACAAAAGGGACCGGTGGGGCCCTGCCCGCCAGATTTATACCTAAACATTAGCCCGAGGCAAACACGCCCCCCATTGGGCTGGGCTTACCCTACATTGTACCCCCTTTCCCTCTCCCTACTTAGTCCCCCTTCTACTTCCACATCATATATATGTATGTGTATATGTATATGTGTAGGTATGTATTAGATATATGCACATATAGAGATTTAGATTTAAATCTAAATTCTACATATGAGAATGCTTATTCTGAAATATACCTGAAATATTTATTTTTCTGAGTCTGGCTGATTTTGATTATCACGATGCTTTCTGTTCATCCATTTTTCTGGTGAATAGCATAAATTTTATTCTTCTCCAGAGTACTTGTTGCTCTTGAGAAGGACCCAAGTTCAGTTTCCAGCACCCACATGGTAACTCACAATCATTAGTAACTCTGTTTCCAGGGCCTTCACTGCCCCCTTCTGACCTCTGCAGGGAACAGGCACATATGTAGTGCCCATAAACACATACAGGCAAAGCATACATACACATAAAAAACCAAATAAGTACATGTAAAAACAACGTATTTTTAAATGCTCACAATTCTGTTTTGAAGACTCTACCCTGGAGAAATATTTTAAAATTTAGAAGAAAACATTAACGGACAAAAGTGTTTACCATACAGAGTTTATAATAAAAATAGTGGAAGTATTCAAATATGAGAAAAAAAGAAACAGAAGTAAGATAGTCTCATCATTAATATTAATGGCTAATTAGGCAATAATAATATTTATCCCAAAGTATTGCCTTATGATTTACTTATTTTGTTCAGTTAACATACAGAGGGATGCATGCCTTTACAGCATCCCCAGAAGTAATTGTCAGTACTCTTGGTCCTGAGTTGTTCACTTCTTCACTGCTCTTTCCCATGCCCTCCTCTTACTTCTTTCTTCCCCATGCCACTTCCTGCTTCTGCTTTCCTATTTCCTGTGTCCCATTATCCTCTCCGTTTCTCACTTCCCCTCATATCACTTCATCTCTCATCATCTCCACTCTAGTTATATGGCCTACAAACACATATACACTCACATGTGTGCATCATTTTAAACCTAGGTTCTATATCTGAAAGAAAACAGGCAGTATTTGTCTCTCTGAGGCCAGTTTGTTTCACTTAACATAACAATTTTCAAATTTTCCTGCCACTTGTCTTTCTGGCAGCAAAATTTTCATTGTGTAGACATCATGTATGTTCTCTGTCCATTTATATGTTGACAGACATTTAAGCTACGTCCATGTCCTGACTATTGTGGACAGTGCAGTGATAAGTATGGATGTACACATATCTCTGAGATATGTCTACTTAGAACTTTTTGTGTATATAGCCAGTGTATCTGGGTCTTACATTAAATCTATATTCAGTTTCTTAGGGAATATTCCAAAGGAGCTACATAAGTTTACATTCCCATCAATAATAACCATATTTCCACATATCCCCACCAATATATGTTGTCCTTTGTCTTTATTTTTGATTTTAAACTATAATTGCATCATTACCCCTTCCTTTTTTTTTTCGTATGATATTCCTTTAAGCATCTTCTGCAGTGTGGGCTTGGCACACATCCTTGCCATAGTACTTACCTGCCTTAGGGGCCCTTATTTCTCCATCAATTCTAAAAGGTAATTTTGCTGGATCTAGCAATCGTGGCTGACAGTTATTTGCTTTGGGTACTTGTATATCTCATTCCAAGTGTTCTTGGCTTTGAGGGTGGCCTATGAGATGCCTGGTGCTATTCTGCTGTTTTTGCCTTTGTAGATGAGTTGCTATTTTCCCCTTACATCTTTTAAGATGGTTTTCTTTTCTCCGTATTTTTGACATTTTGACATCATGAAGCTTCTTCTCTCATCGTGTCTGTTTGGAATTCTCAATACTTCCAGTGCTTGGATATTGGTGTCTTTCCCTGATTTGGAGAATTTCTGGTATAATTCAGTAGATTCTTGATGTATTCAGTGCTGGCCTCTTTCTTCTGTGTTGAGGATTCTGTGCTTTAGAGTCTCAGAGTGCTTAGATGCTTGTTTGCCACTGGCATTTCCTGTGCTGATATCTGGGCGCCATGCTCCATCGACCCCATCCTCCGTCTCTGACATTCTTCCTTCTGCTTGTCAGGTTTCTTGGTGACCGGTCCTGCTGTGCTTTTTATTTGATTCAGTGAGTTTTTCATTTTCAATGCTTTTGGGTTTTTTTTATTTTGCTTCAAAAAATCTTTGTTTCCTTGCTGAGTTTTCTGTGTTGCCAACTTTTTGGCCTATATTGCTGATCTTCATTTTGCTGACTTTTTTTTTCTTAGTTGCGGATGTTCCTCTCTATGGCCTGATCAAATTCATCTGCTTGTTTGTATCTTCTTTTAGGATATTAATCATTTTTACTAGAAAACTGAAATCATCACGTTGCATTTTACATATCTCTGTATCTTTGGGTTTCTCATTCATGGAGTTACAATCTCTTGGAAGAGTCATACTGTGGACTTTTTGAAGTTTCTTATGTTTGTTGTGGTTAGTGCATCTCTTGGTTTAGATGTCTGGATTTTTTTTGAGGGGGAGGACCTTCTTACTTGGTTACTTACTCTTTCAGTCTCAGTCCCCGCCACCAATCAAGGAGGGAACAAAGCTCTGTTCCCGCAATAACATCAAAGCACACGAGACACAGATCAGTTACAGCCACTGATACATCACCAGTGACCATGGGCTGAGAATGCTATTATTTCAGATATAAATAAAGTGAGAAAAAAATGAGATACAGGAAGAGGAGAAAGATGAGAAAAATAGAGAAGTGAGGTGAGGTAGATAAGAGGAAAAGAAGGGAGTGGAGAAAAGAGCAGAGAGAAAAATAGAAAAAGTTTAAAGGAATAAATATTTCCCGATTATGAAAAAAGGTCAAAACAAATTTGAATAAATATAATAAAGAGGATAAAAAAACATAGCGTATAAAGATTAAAAATGTCTGGGCAGGAGAGATTCCAGGTAGGTATTAAGAGCACATGGTACCCTTGCAGAGGACCCAGGTTCTGTTCCATTCCCAGTGCCCACGTTGGGTGGCTCAGAACAACCTGTAACTCCATCTCCAGGAGATCCAATGCCTGTGGCCACAGTGAGCACCCACACTCATAAGCACATACCCCCACATGGACATACACAGACACATGATCGAAAATATAAACCTTTTTTAAAAGAAAGGAACCAATAAAGCAAATTCAAAATACGATAAAATGTAGAAAGATGGTGGGGGAGGGGAAGAGAAGGGCCAGAAAAGAAACAAAGAAGAAAAAAAAATTGCCTCAAAGTGAGGATTAAAAATGCATAAAAATAAGATTAATGTATGAAGAAAAATCAGTACAAATATTAAAAAGTGTCAAAAGATATAATACAGTGAAAAGCCTGCTAAATATGTGGGGCAGAAAGAATAGGGGAGAATGATGTCAGAATGGCTTCTGTCTGGGTCTTCAGAGTTGAAGCTCTGGTTACAAGCAGTGGGGGAGGGCAGTCAGCTAAATGTGGGCTCTCATCTCTCCTCTGGTTTATACCATTGCCTGGTCTGTACTGGACAAACGCACGGTGCCTGCCAGGGCTCACTGCACTGCGGCTGGTCTCCTCCGTAGGGCACCAGGGGCCTCTGCTGGCCTCTCTGTATCCCTTTGTGAGCTGGACAGGTTCTCTCACTTTCCTGAGACTCCCAGGTCATAGACCTGTTGTGCCTGTTCCAGCAGAAGGCTGTGGGAATGTGGGAGCTACCACAGCACCAAGATGGGTACACGTGGAGGGCCTGACTTGGCCTACCAAGTGTTAATAACCTGCTGGAGGTTGCACCCCTAGAATTTCTGAGTTCTTGGACTGTAGAGCAGTGGACCACAGTTATCTCCAGAATTTCATCTACCTGTAAGCTTCAGGCTCAGAGACACCACATGCCAGGCTTGATGAGATCTCTCCCTGGCCGCCTGTACCTTTCAGCACATCCATGTCCAGCTCTCTGCTCCCCACAGCCACCACCACCCTGGTTCTTCTTCACCAAAGTGTTATGACAGACCCAAGGGAGGATCCCCAAGATGCCTCCCAACCCCCACTACCCTGAGTCCCATTGACTAATCACCGATGTTGACTCACAGCTGGAGAGATCACTGTCTCTCCAAATATTACAACTGGATTTAGGCTCATGAGGGCTTTGACTTGTGCTGGGGGTGGAACTGCCTGACCCTCACCTAGCTTATCTTTGGGAAGTGGCTTCTGAATTCCATGACCCAAGCCAGGGAACTGCACGGAACTAGAGGTTCTGCTAGCCTGGTAGAGTGGGACACCCTTGTTCAGCTTTTTTCCCCCTTTCCTTCTTTCATGGATTTCCAAAGCCTTGTCTATATTTCTGTTTGGGATGAAGTCTAATTTTTTTTATTCTATCTTCACCAGTGCTCACATAAGCAGAAACTATGCAAATGTCTTACTGGGAGGTGCTATCTTTATTATTAAAGCAATTAAAATGATATATATTTGACCTGAACAAGGAGGACACCGATACACATGCTAGCATGGATGGGGGGTGGGAAAGCCCATGAAATCTCAGCCTCATACCAAGAACTATAGGGAAGTAAGGAATGCTGAGAGCAGAAGAAACAGTCTTCCCCAGGGAAAAGCACAGAAATTCATGATCGAAGGCTATATGGCCAGCTCTGAAAACATACAGGCAAACAGCATACAGACTAAGTACACTATTCATGTGTTTAGAAGCACACACACACACACACACACACACACACACACACACCAATTAAACAAAAAAGAGGCCATGAATTTGAAAGAACAAGACAGGTGAATATGTGAGAGGGTTTGGAGGAAGAACAGAGAAGGGGAGAAATGATATAATTACATTATAATCTCAAAAAAAAGCTTTTAAAATTACATCTAAAGTAGGGTTATTGCTCTGTTTTCTAAAATGTATGCAAAGAATTAGTTGAAAACGAGGCCTCATTCTCTTGGTTATCAGATTCCTTAGTGCCTTGCCTCGGTCTCCTCTTGGGTAACAAGAATTATTAAAAATCATGTGGTCAGTAAGAAACTGAGCAAGGTATGAGTTGTGTGCATGTTAGGCCAAAGCACCGCACATTTTAAGAGATCAGAAAATAAGACAGCATCTCAGCACCCAGGACTCCTATAAGAGAGCCTCAGGGGTGAGGACCACCCATGGCAGTGTGATCAGCAGCTTGTAAAAGTCAGGGTGTACGCAGGACTCAGAGGCTGGGAGCTCCAGCGACCATGTCTCAAGAAAAATTGACATTCGGCACAGGCCCTGGAAATATACGTTCAGACTCAGTGTCAGGCAAGCATGATTTAGAACGAAGCCAGGATGGGGAGAGGACGTGCCTCAGGGATTTAGCTCAGGGTTAGTGTTTGCGTCACAAGCTCAAGGCCCTTGGTGCTGTCCCTAGCACTGAAAAGGAGCTAGGAAGAAAAGAAATGACAGACGAACATTGTTTCCTCAGCGGCATGTGTGGTCAGAGACGCCACTGGAAGCATAAACGACACCATCGTTTCTGGGATGAACTGCAACGGGTCCGCAGCCTGCGAACTGGGCTATGACTTCTCAAGATGTCAGCATGAACCTTGTCAGTACGGGCTGATGAACAATTTTCAGGTATGAACTTTGAGGAGGGAGTTTATTGCTATTGTCTGCATTTTCTGAATATCATATCTAGAGAGGCTTCTTGGATCTTCAGCTGATTACATATTGATTTATTTGAATTACATGTGGGAGAGAAAGGAACCATGCAGGTGTGATGTGGTAGCAATCTCTGTTTTCCAGGCTCTGTGGTAAGGTGGCAATACCAGTGTGGGTTGTGTCGCCAGGAGGGAGCACCATGATGTTCCCTAGCTTTCAGTCAACTCCGTGAGATACTGTGCTGGGAAACAGAGGCTAGCTGGCCCTTGGGATTCATTTTGTGTACAGGCGTTAGATTAGAGAAACCTAAGGTAGCCCCACATGGCCAAGAGACACGGCAAGGAGAGATTGTGAATGAGAAACTGGGGCAAGGGGAAGTACAGAACTTGAAACATACCAGTTGTCATCCTACATGGTGGGTAAAGAGAGGAAGAAGCAAAGGGACTGTGACGTCTGCGTCCATCTAATCCTAACAACCAGCACAGAGACATCATCTCAGCCGAAATCGTTATTCCAAAGTATGACTCACTCTGATAGGTTCCTCATAAACATGTAAAACCTTTTCCCAGGGATCATATTGGTCCTGGTCCCGTTCTCATTGCTTTTCTGGGGACATCACGAGTATCTCGATTATGTCAAACAATAACGTTAGGTTTAAAGAGCACAGGAAAAGCAAAGGTTTAGAAACTCTTTGGTAGAAGGAAAACTGATGCGTTAAAAAGAGCGAAGGCAGGCGAGCTGTCCTCACATGGGCTCACCGCTCACCACCACCAGCTGTGGGGTAAGAGCTTCTCCCACCAGAGCTACAGAGAGCACAGAGGAGGTGCTGTGAAGGTCCTTGAAAGCATCCCCTTCCTTAGCTTTTCCGGGGTTTTCTAAATGTTTTGTGGTGGGTATCTAGTATGTGGTAGATAAAAGAAGAGGTCATTCTACCTTGGAAAGAGAAGTATTACAAATTCAAGGGCGGGGGAGCATTGGTTTATAAGGGTGAGACTCACAGGAAGTGGAGAAGGAAGAAACTGTCTTGGAGAACAATTAACTTTCAAACTGTCTGTTGGGTGAACTGCCTTATCCGAAGCCCTCTCTTCTTAAGGTCATGAGCATGGTGTCAGGGTTCGGTCCCCTCATCACCGCGGGGATCTTTTCCGCAACACTCTCCTCAGCCCTGGCCTCCCTCGTCAGTGCGCCCAAAGTCTTCCAGGTAATACAGCCACGGGGGGAGGGAGGGGCTGTCTCCACTGCATGCGAAACTAGCTGGAATAGCAGTTCCCGCCAGCCATCACTTTCCATCATTTTCTGCAACCGTTAATGTTTGCATCTGGCTCAAATGCTGTGTCTGCCACATAGTCGAGATCGATTCCGATAATATAAAGAATGATGGGCCGCAGTGTTAACTTGCGCTACGCATTGCGCCTCTCTTAATCTTTCCCAAATCTTCTTTTCTGAATCACCTAGAGAAAATGACTGTGCATAGACAGAAATGACAAATGTCTTCTCTTTTTTTCCCATTAGGCCCTGTGCAAGGACAACATCTTCAAAGGACTGCAGTTCTTCGCAAAGGGCTATGGGAAAAACAACGAGCCCCTGAGAGGATACCTCCTCACTTTTGTGATCGCCATGGCATTCATTCTCATCGGTGTGTAGTTTTCGTGTGCTATAGAAAGCCAAAAGAGTCTTCTTATGACTCAGGCTTTTGCTGTTGGCTTGAGAAATTAGCTGGTTTGTATAATACGCTGTTTGTCTGAGAAGGAAATGAGAAATCCTTACGTGAAGAGGGCATTTGAGGAGGGGTGGGGGGCTCTAGGGCTTCTGTCTGTTCTCTGAATCCTAGGAGCCTGGCTAGCCAAGCCCAACTGAGCCCGTCCTCCAATTCAACATGTCCTAACCAGGAGACGCCATCCTCTCCCCACCCTGTTCTGTGCACTAGTCAGATAGCTCCAAGCTGGCAAGCTGAATCATCAGCACCGTGTTTCTTCAAATGTACCTCCTTGACCATGCTCTCAGAGTCACCAGATTTTGCAGACCCAACTCCAGGGCTGCTGAATTGGAATCACCAAAGATTTGGAATCTGCATTTCCCAAGCTCCTCAAATCGCTCCTAGATGGAGCTTTTTTGAGAATCACTTGCCTGGACTATAATTTGAGTTTTCTTTCCCAGGCCAACTAGAAGTAACCACATGGTCTTGAGAAGGCTTCTTTGACAGCTTCATGACCCTTGTTCTCCCTTAAGGCTAAAGCTAAGAGTTCCTTGTGTGTGAAACCCTGGGAACCACTACAATTTATATGTCCTTAGATGATGTCTATGAAATTAAAGGGTGGCTACATGTAACTCCTATCAAATTTGCTAGATTTTTAAGAAATTAAATTTTAAAAAAAGGTTTATAGAGATAGTCCAGTAATGTACTCTTTAAGACTTCAAATGCCCTCCGCTGCATTTAAATGTCTTATTACATGTGTGTGTGTGTGTGTGTGTGTGTGTGTGTGTGTGCATGTGTGTACACTCCTGAGTGAATGTGTACACTCCTGAGCTTGAAAGCAGGTCAGGAGACAACTTGTGGGGAGCTGGCTGTCTCCTTCCATGTGGGTCCCTGAGATGTAACTCCAGGGGTCAGAATTGGCAGCATACCCTTTCCCTGCTAAGCCATCTTACCAGCCCCCTTCTGGATTTAATGATCGCACAACCAACTTTTTAAAAATGTATACATTAAATTATCTCCTTTAAAAATGATCTAACATATTGTACATATTAAATTATCTCCTTTAAAACCCCATGAATTTCCATCCTCAGAGCCTCTTGACTGTTTATATAGCAAGTTTGGGCACACCAAAGAGGTCATTATGGGCTTAATCCTGGTATAGACAGAGATCTGGGTTGTCTATTTTCTGATTAGTAGGTTGTCTTGAGTCTCACCCCATGGAAACCTTGGCTGAACGTATGTACATAGCCTCAAAGAAAAATCACTAACTCCTTAAACTTTGACAGATTTTAGCTGTTTCCGATTTCCAGAAAAGGTTGAGCTCCCAGGCCTTAAGAGCTGTCCACCCCCCGACCCACACACACGCGCGCACACACTCTCGCTGCTCAGAGGTACATGCACTGTTCTGCTTCTCTTGCAGCGGAGCTGAACGTCATCGCCCCCATCATCTCCAACTTCTTCCTGGCCTCGTACGCACTTATTAATTTCTCCTGCTTCCATGCCTCGTACGCCAAATCTCCAGGTAAGCCAATATGAAAACCATAAGCCTAAGCAGTTAGTTTGTCTCAATAAAATGAAATAAGTCTGAAAAGTGTTCAATCTGTGTTTTTATGTTTCCTTATATCTTAGTAGGCAGCATAATCCACTTTTTTTTGGTGAGTTGGGGGATGACTTCCGAAATAGAAAAAGAATCATATGAGCAATGGCCTTTTTGACCAACCGTAAAGTCAATTTTCTCCTGTGGCAATAAATTATTCATTGCAAGAGAAACCACATTTATTTCAGCAGTGGAAAAACACCACTATTTATTTCCAGGGTAAAAGTGACCACAGAAGTGGAATAAATGTATATATTTGAGACTTCCTCACTATCAATTTGTTTCCTGCCCATGGTGCAGAAGCGAAGGATGAACAGTTCCCGTAATTACCTGCTGAGTAGAGACAAGGCAGATCCAGTGTTGTGCTCACCCCAGGGGCATCAGCACACACCGGGCTATGCTCTTAAATGCTTTCAAATTCCACACCCAAGAGCCTTCCTCTCGCTCATCACCCTTCCTCTCTTCTCTGCTTCCACTGCCAATAAAATTCCTTCTGTTGCTTCCAGAAAGTCGTCTGGTGGTCATATGTCTCTCAGAACATTTATTATCATGAGGACTTCTGTCCAAGACACTAAATAAATACTCTTTTAGAGTTTGCCACCATCCTTAACCTTATGGGAAGCAAGGTTTGCAAAGGAGGCTGGGGAGCCTCTATCCACGCAGGGCTACTGGGTTACAGAAAGTAACTGAAGAGTTCGAATTTTAGTGTGGTTTGTCTCTTAGCATGAATCTATAAATGCCATGTTTTTCTATTTAAAAAAAAAACAAAACAGTTACAATAATTATCAGAAGAGTAGAAAGGAATAATAGGAAAAAATAAAAGGGGGAAGAAAAATAGAAAAAAAACATATCCAAGAAGACTCAAGTAGATACACAACCCCCAAATATGACTCCCCAAATCCACCCCACTCCCTCCCCATCCACCTGACCTCCATTGGCCTCTCAAAATGAAGCAGAAGAAAAAGTTGGGCTTTTCTAATGGTGTTCTTGGAGTGCTATTTCCATCTTGTGGTCATTGAGGAAATTGCTCCTCTAGAGAGCCATCAATTGTATTTCAGCAAGTCCAGATTTAAAGTTGTATTCATCCATTGACCAAACACATTCTCCAGCTCAGGTTTTCCCATCCTGAGCAAAGTCTCTTTCACTTCAGAAAACTAATGAAACATAGAAACCTGTGTGTATTGTAACTATGGCAGATACTTTATAAAATATAATGCTATGCCGGACGGTGGTGGTACACACCTTTAATCCCAGCACTTGGGAGACAGAGGCAGACAGATCTCTGAGTTCAAGGCCAGTCTGGTCTACAAGAACTAGTTCCAGGACAGGTTCCAAAGCTACAGAGAAACTCTGTCTTGAAATACCAAATTATATATATATATATATATATATATATATATATATATATATATATATAAATGTGTTGGGTTTAAGAAACATTTCTAATAGAAACATTTCCCTCTTCTGTTAAATTATTGCTCTTGAAGGCTCAAACACTTTCCTCTTAGGATAATAATAAGGCAGGTTGTCTCCATCGCTCTACAAATGGAGCAAAGGGACCACTTTTTTTTTTTTTCCTTAAGTCATCTATTTTTTTCCCACAGGGCAGGGAACCCTGATTGCTCTTTGGGCTGACAAGGGAGGGGGACTTGATTGGGGGAGGGGGAGGAAAATGGGAGGCGGCAGCGGGGAAGAGACAGAAAGCTTTAATAAATAAATAAATTTAAAAAAATGGGACCACTCTTGTAACTGGTTCTTGAGTAGACAGGAGATTCTTCCACCCTACCTATTGCAAAGACAGCATATTTTCTAACCTACCTTCTTTCTTCCCGTTCCTGATGGTGTTGATTTCAGATGCTTGAGGTCTGGTCATTTTGGAGGACAGCCAGGACACGCAGGAAGCACAGAGGGGTCTGGTTGATGCCCACCTACTTCCCAGATGTTTTCTATTTCCCAAATCTTACAGCATCGTCTTTGGTATAAAAAAAAGACCTCTTTGTAGACCAAGGATCAAAGAACATAGAAAAACAGTTGATTTAGGAAATGAACCTAAAAACTACATTTTTTTTTTATGCCAGAGGAAGACACGTTATCTGCCCCCTACAATAGAGAGTAGGTCAGCAGCAAAATTTTTCCTGTGCTATTTTTCCTTCCAGGATGGAGGCCGGCATATGGGATTTACAACATGTGGGTATCTCTTTTTGGAGCAATTTTGTGCTGTGCAGTCATGTTCGTCATCAACTGGTGGGCAGCTGTCATCACCTATGTCATCGAGTTGTCCCTCTATATCTATGTGACTTATAAGAAGCCAGGTAAGAGAATAAAGGCCGCCTAGGATGGCCTTCCATGGCCTTCTCTGTCCAACCAGTGAATGTTTATCATGTAGCTTACACATGCTTACATGTGGTGTGTGCAAGGCAGTCCATCACAATGCTGCATAATCTAAAGACAATGGTCATTAGCAGCATGGAGCACTATACAAGTCATTTATATATATGTATGCTCTTTTAATCTACACAGTGATCTGCACACCTGATGGTCTGAGGCTCACTTTATAGTTTTGGAGAAATTCCAAAGAATTGATCACTTGCCAAAATAAAAGTCAGGGCGTGATAGAGCTGACATTTAGATCACAGTCATGTGACCACAAGCCTCACAAGCCTTCCCTTGTGAGTTCTCAGACTCACAGCCAAGAGTGAGTACCACAAGAGCAGTTTAACAGATTGCTGTGGAAATAGGGAGGCACAAGCAACCTTAGAGTTGTTCAAAATTCTTTCTTGGTTCACAGTTTGTACTCACAGAGCCAACTACTCTACATGAATTTAATAAATATTTGTTGATATGAATAGATTAAGTTCTAAAACAATATCAAGCCCACTTGGAGGTGGGTTATGCCAGATCCAGAGAACGAGCCTCCAGGGAGAAGAACAGGGGTAAATTGTGGATACATACAATATTAGTGATGGGTACAATTTACTGCTGGGAAAGTTCCACCCCCTTTAAATGTGCAGCCATAAGTTTTGGCAAACTTATAAGCCCTTGTCACCATCACAATAAAGGTGTGGGATTTCCCCAAGAGTCCCCTTAGACACCTGTGTGTTCAGCTCCTTCTTGAGAACTTAGCTCCTAGCAACCACTTTTCTAATTTCTGAACCTATGACTTGGTCTTTTCCAGAATACCATATAAATAGAATCATGGTATATAGTCCTTATGGATGTCTTTGGGTTGGCATGAACTTTTAGATCTGTCCATACTGAAGCATGTATAAGCAATTTGTCCTTTGATATTGATGAGTGGTGTTCTATAGATGAACATTACACAAGTCTCTGCTGCTGATTGACAGTTCATAGACATCTGGGTAATTTTCAATTTGGAATATATATGTTATATAAATTTTATATATTAGTATCATATGTGTTACTTATATATTAATATATACATATAATTTAAGTAGGTCGGTGTTTTTATTTTTGTTGAGTAAATGCTTAGGAGCAAGACTGCTTGCACATAGTGTCTGTAACTTCACTGCCAGATTGTCTGCCACAATAGCAGTATTAGTTTCCATTCCAAACAGCAGCCTAAAAAGGTGTCCTGGTCACTCCACACCCTTGTCAGCAGGTAGCATTGTCAGTTGGTTTCTGAAGTCCCCGTAATAGAGGCGTAGACCTAGCCACTGTCACTCAGTTTGCATTTTTCTAGTGACTAATGACACTGGAAATCGTACATGCCATTTATACATCTTATTAAGCAGCTATTTAAATCCTTTGTCTTCTTTTTTTACTGCTTTTTAACTCAGTTGTGAGGCTTCCTGTGTAGTCTGGCTCCGCTTGCAGTGTGTGCTTTCTAACTATTTTCTCCAGGCCCACGGCTTCTCGCTTCATTTACCTGACAGTTCATTTTTATCAATGCACGTTCTTATTTTTTATCAAGACGAATTGATCTTTCTTTTTTATATTTTATCTTTTGTAATGCGTGTGTGTGTGTGTGTGTGCGAGAGAGAGAGAGAGAGAGAGAGAGAGAGAGAGAGAGAGCTGAGACATCCTCCCTCAACCTAAGGCTACAGACATTTAGAACTTTTGCTACTTTGATAATTGATTACAGTCCATTATCTACTGCAGTTAATTTTGGTATATAGTATGGTTTGAAGTTCCTTCTTTTACATATGAAGATCAAATTGAGTAGTAGAGGGTTTTGCCTTAAAAGGGTGAGTATCGGGGCGGCGATTTAGCTCAGCGGGTGAAATGTTTGCCGTGTAAGCCTGAACACCTGAATGCAATCTTTCAAGCCTACAGAGGAAGGAGAAAACCCCACTCTCAAAACTCGCCCTCTGACCACCAACACATTTGCTGAGCCATGAGAGCACACACACACACACACACACACACACACACACACACACACACACAGTCAACACTTCGTATTACTCTGCTCGATCCTCAGATAAACTATTCACTTGTGCCCACGCTCCACAAGAAGCCTTGGGAGACCTGCCATCTGGGAAGATCTGTCAGTTCACCCCTGAGACTCCCATCATGAGACTTACCAAGTTCATTTAATATTTAAACTCACTGCTTTTGAAGCAGGGAGAGCGCTGAGCTCCCTCTTTGAAAGGTTAGTTTCTGGCAGGGCAGACTGAGACACTCGCTAAAGAGCCTAAAACTCTCCTCAAGACCCCCACAAACAAAACTTCCCAAGCTGATGAGCTCTGCTGCTCAGAAGAGATAGATGACTGCGCACTACCCCTGCACACAGAAATCCCTCTTTTGTTTCCTGTGAAGAATTTCTGAAGGCCTTGGGCTTTCCGCCTGTGTGGGCATCACCACGCAGCCTTTCTTACTGAACAGGCTTTCTGGGGCTGCAGATTTACACTGTGACCCTGGCTGGAAGGGAGGCACGTTCCTAAGGATTCACGTGGTGCTCACGGGAGGGTACAGGCTCTTTCCAGGAAACCCTGTGTTGTATTTTCTCTAACCTGGGCTCTCATCACTGCTTGCATAGGCGAGAAAACTTGCAGGAGAGAATGGTTTACTAAAAATTATTCAAGGCATGCAGAGAAAAGGTCAATTTTGGGGAGGTACCAATTTCCTCCTTTGTCCACAGATGTGAACTGGGGCTCCTCCACCCAGGCGCTTTCCTATGTGAGCGCTTTAGACAATGCTCTGGAATTAACCACAGTGGAAGACCATGTGAAAAATTTCAGGTAAAGTTGGTTTTGGGGGGTCCCCCGGTGTTTCACATTCCAAGTGTCTTTCATTTAGAGGAAGCCAAATACATCAGTGTAGTTGCAAGTAGCTTTGTGGGCTCATTTCAGACACGAATAGCGAAGCTACCTAATTTCACAGTGGCAGAAGGCCTGTGTTCTTGGATAGAATTCACGCTGTTACCAAGAGCAGAAACGAGCATGTTTTTCCTTCCATTTTGAGCTCTGCCCGCCTAGAGCCACAGCTCCTCACCCTGCTGTTCTGTGCCTGGAGTCACAAAGAGTTAAAGGACATGATGTCAGATCCCCATGTGTGTTAATCCCTGGTCTTATCTGCATTCAGTCTGGGACTGGGTGGTTTAATGAATTCCCTGAGGAGAAGCAGTGATTTTAGATCTTCATTAGTTATATATAATGGTGCTCACAACATAAGCCAACAAGGGAGGTCAGTGAAAATACTGATGAGAGATGGACAGGCTGTCTGGAGACTTGGGGTGATGTAGTGCCCAAAAAAGAAAGATAAGGGGAGCCTGGGACTACCCTTTCCCTACTTCATACTTCTGCTGTGATTAGTTAAACAAAACTTCCTAAGATGACAAGATGCAGTCAGGATAATTCAAGGACTCTGATGGGAAATCCAAGAAATCATTAAGGAAATGGATGTTCCATTTTTCCACGTTTTCTGATTTTTTTCTTTACACATGCTTCTTGTGCTGGCCAATGCTCATGTCTTCTTTTTTTTCAGACCCCAGTGCATTGTCTTAACAGGGGGACCCATGGCAAGACCCGCTCTCTTGGATATAACCCATGCTTTTACAAAGAACAGCGGCCTCTGCATCTGCTGTGAAGTCTTTGTGGTAAGAGTTGCTTTATCCAAGGGGAAGTATTCACCCAAAGGGAGTATCCACCCAAGGGGAGTGCTCACCTGAGGGGAGTGTTCAATCCAAGGGGAGTGTTTACCCAAGGGGAGTGCTCACCCAAGGGAAATGCTCACCCAATGGGAGTGCTCACCCAAGGGAAGTGTCCACCCAAGGGGAGTGATCACCCAAGGGAAATGCTCACCCAATGGGAGTGCTCACCCAAGGGAAGTGTCCACCCAAGGGGAGTGATCACCCAAGGGGAGTATCCACCCAAGGGGAGTGATCACCCAAGAGGAAGTGCTCACCCAAGGGGAGTGCTCACCCAAAGTAAGTGTTCACCCAAGGGGAGTGCCCACCCAAGGGGAAGTGCTCACCTAAGAGGAGTGAGTGCTCACCTTGAGATATTCTAGGTGCCACAGCTGATACCTGCAGTAATAGGGAAGTGACAGGATAGCTTGAACAAGAGTTCTCTTTGATTCAGAACTAGCAGAAAAAGCAATAGTGAATTTAAATGGATAGATGAAATATATTTCTGATTTCTCAGGAGACCACTTAAAAGTGATAAATATTTTTTAAGTTACGGCCTTTGACTCAAGAACAGAACTGGCTCAGAAATAAAATGGAGATACCTGGGTTGATAACTGTCTAAATTAAAACAGTGGGAAAGATCATACCAGAACACTCATGAGTCTATGGAAGCCAATGAGAAGAAACCAGACATAATGGCCTTATAACCACACATGGATATTAGATGAAATATTTAGATAATTGTGATGACACTACAGATACCTGGAGAATTATGCTAAGCATTCCATGCCTTTGACAGAGTTGAGCAAATTTCCTGTTACTTGAGACTGTGGGGGGGACTAACAAGGGACTAGAGCTTTTTCTAGAAGGTTTTCAAAATAGATGCTAAAAAGTCAACAATAATTATTTACCAATGCTCCAAATAAATAGAAAGCATTGAAATTGAAATTAAAATTAAAATATATCTAAATCCTCCATACTAACCTGCCTTTGTGTGTATTCTCATTTTTCTCCTTCTCTCTCCTCTCACTGTCTGTGTGCTCTCTCTGTCTCTCTCAATTTAAATGTTTATCAATGCGTGTTTACATGACTAAATACTTACATAGTCTTCAAAGCATCTTCCCAGTTTCTTATTTGATCTGCAAGCACATAAGACACAGAAAACAAAGAAATTCTTGGTTTTTGTTTTACTAACTGGAAAAAAAAGAAGCAGAAAAACTTAAATCATGTACTGGGCCATCCTAACAAGAAAATGGCAATTGGGATATCATGGCAGCCTCCCAGGGCGCCTATTGTTAGGCCATGAGGAAGAAAACCTGTACGGCCTGAGAGCACTATTTACATTTCCAGTATTACTAAGGAATGCACGTGAGGGCAGTCAATGCTACAACGATGCAGTGAACTAATTTGCCATAGTGCATCTTAAGAAACACTCAAACATCTAAAACTTAGCAATATCCTAAATGCTATGAAAGTTGGCCACGTTCTCTTTTCTTTTCTGTGCTTAGATGACAGTAACTCAAGCAATATTACTAAATACAATTATCCAGTGGGGTGGAGAGAGCTACTGAGTTGGGAAGATTGACAGGTTAGGTTATGGCCAACTGTGACTCCAGAGAATTTGTTAAAAACTTATCAAGAGCCTTTCTCTCTTATTATCAACTTTAGTGCCCTGGATTAGTGGATTTCATTTTGGCCAATATAATATAGGAACCGGTTTTGATGGAATAAGCAGTTTGGGGTGTTTTTCTGCCCTAGCAATTTAGAGAAAATTTGGTTTAGCAAGCAAGAAAATATCTTCAGGACCGGAGAAATGAACAAGAAATATAAACAGTCATATATTGGCAAGGGAGAAAAGGTCTTCCATGGAGACAAGAAACCCTGCTTTTAACTAACCCTTTGATTTCTTAGCTGCAAAAAGGACTACAGTCCTGGAAAACCTTTTCATGTGAAGTAAGTGTGTGATCTGGTAGGTTCATACATATGTTGGATAACACTTCACATAACTCTGCAGATGTCTCCTTGAAAGGCCCGTGAGTCCGACTCCCCAATGCCAAAATTCTCTTGGGAACAGAAAACAGTTACTGTATCGATTAAAGACTTCCCGGTTAGTTACTTCCTATGAACTCCTGAGGCTGCGGATGCTGTCGGAATGTTTAGATTCAAGGCTCAGCTGTCAATCATCTTTCCAAGGAGACAGATGGAAAGGGATGCAGGGGAGGCAGCGTACCACTGGAAATGTCTTTCCCCAAAGAATACTGATGATGGTTAAGCCAGCCTTATGGAAATGTTAAGTAGTGATGATGGGAAGGGAGCTACAATTTTGTTTTCAACTCCAGGAAGCAAGTTCCCCAGGGTCTTTGAAACTGACAATCAAATTTGGAGCCACTATTTAGCTACTTATTAGCTTTGATTCATTTATACGCGTAGCTTAGTCTCTCTGAATAAAAGAATCATCTGTTTTAGGGTCATCGTGAGAATTATATGTGACTTCATGCACTATTTTGTGTCTGTCAAACAGTGAATACTTAACTAACTTTGTTATTTTTGGTAATGTTGTGATGTTATTATTGAGAGAGTATGATAGTTGCTATTTTCGTTCCTGAAATATGTAGTCTTCAACCAAAACCCAGATACCCTCAGGTCCAGGCAGTGGATTTGCTAGACCCCTATGTACCTAACTCATGTTCAGCCATGAAGAGCTATCCCTTCGCCCTCTCCCTTCCCTTGTCTTTTTCTTGTTCAGCTTCCAAATTTCAGATGAGGGATGCTAAACTCTTTGTGTCAGTGGGCCTCTATAAAGATGCTAACAAAATAATGACATTACAAATAGAGGAAGAATGAAATGACCTAAGAATGAGCAGTAGGGTATATGACATGGTTCATGGGCCAAATCAGAAAAGGAGAGAAATTAGCCTCTGGTAGTTCCAACCAGAGAAGCAATGAAAGCAAAATCATGAGTATCTCAACATATGGAAGCATAGTTGATATAAATATACACATTTTTCAAATTGGAGAATTAATTCGTGTGCTCATATCTGGGAATGCTGACAGAAGTTAATCTCAATAATATATTAATTGGGCGATAAAATCCATTTTTGTGATCATGGCATATTTGACTATTGGTTAATTATGCTCCAAAATGTCCCCCTTCTGTTGGTGGCTTTAGCCTTCTTACGTGCCTTCTAGTCTAACTCATATTAATGAGTGCGCTACGAGAACATCGTAATCCCTTTTAGCAAAAAGAGATTCTGTATGAAATATTTTTATGGCTTTTCAGTATGGCAAACTCAGTCATTAAAATAAATCTCTCTGTCACCATTAATGTTTAATCCAGATTTTTGTAATACTAACAGACATACGTTAAATATATTTCTTTAAGTAAGCGCCATTTTCCCCAGGAGTTTATAGTCATTGCAGGGTAGCTTAGAACTCTGATGGTCTAACATCTTTCTCAGTTATTGGTTGTTCTTCCATCTGATGGTTGTCATCAACATTAAGCGACCTTCAGTACAATATTCTTTCCTCCTCTTGTCGTGGGTGAAGCCTAGAATGCCCACGGGAGGGCTAGGAGTTTAAAAGGCACTGACTTCTGGAGCCCTGAGTGAAACTTCTCCCATACTATCATACCTTCCTTTGGTCCAGGTCATGGGGCTCAATAACCATCCTCCTGATGTCTCCACCTTTTCCATCTTCATTGAAAGCTCTTGCTTTTTGACTAGCATAAGTGAATCAATTTTGGGGGAATATTGGTAACTTCTAGAACCTATGCTGGCAAACTACTAGCTACATAAAGAACAATTGATCCAATTTAAACAAAATACCAAAATGGAAATGGCCCTGAAGCTCAATTAGTGCTGTATGACAGAAATATAATACGTACTGTATGTATAGTTTAAAATCTTCTAGTTGTCAAGTAAAAAGACAAAAGATAGATGAAGTTATTTTTAATAATTTCTTTTGTTTAACTCAAATATATCCAAAATGTTATTTCAACATGCAATAATCACAAATGCTAATGAGGTTATGTTACATATATTTGTGTACCAAGACCTCTAGGATATCTCTTATGCTCAGGGGCAACATGTGGATGAGAGCTGTTATATTGGGCAGTGGTGACCCAGAAATTGCCTTATTTGTATAAATATATTTTCCCTCAAGAAAGGACACCATTTGTGCCAGCGCCACATTTAAACCCAGCACTCTGACTCCCAGCTCAGTGACATTCCAAAAGTGCAGTAGAGCAGACACAATAAAGAATTAGGCCTGGGATGTCAGTGAAATTATGAACATCCACTTGCAATGGCAGAAGCAGGCTGCAGGTAGGCACCTGGTGCTTTCTAAGCTTAGCACGAGATGCCTTACTTACTGTTACTACTCAGACAGCCATGCAGGAAAAGGGCGTTTATTCCCACGTCCAGAATAAGGTTTCAAAGCTCAGAGATAACCCATGACCTCCAAAGTAGCCAAGCGTCGTTGGGCTAGAAACAGTCTGTCTGACGCCAAATCTTGAACCTTAGTTTCTTGTATCCTGAAGTCCTTTGTTTCCTGTCAAAGACCCCTGAGTCTGCCATTCTAAGTGCAGTCTGGGGAACCAGTGGCGTCTGAATCATCTGGAAGCTTATTAGAAATGCGGGCGCTTACTCCCTACTCCACACCCTATAGGGGCAGCCCACTACATGGGATCAAGATTTCAAGGGACTCGAAATCAAAAACATCCAAACAAAATACAAATCCCTCTTCAGACTGGAGAAAGTAGGTGGCTCACGTCTGTCTGGCCAGACGCATAGGCGACAAACAGAAATACCTCTGGGACTGCATTAAGTCATGAGAGGAAGGGGAGGAGCCTGGACCTTTAAGGAAGAAGACCTGTTAGTTGAACATTGGTTTCCAGAATTAAACCTTGAGCTTACTAGATGCTTTACCACCACCATGCCTGCCTTCACTTCCCTTAGGCTGTCTCACTTCTCTCATGTCATAGACACAAGGCCTTTCGTCCCCCACCAAATTTAATAAACGAGAAGGAAGCATTAACTTGCCCAATTATAAGTGTATTGATGCAGGAAAAGAATAGAGTGAAGGAATTCTTGCCACGCCTACAGACAGTGCTTAGGTACCAATAGAACTGCCAGAATGTGCGCTTGTGGCAGAACTTGCAGTTCGTCATACACTGGCTTCCAAGAGCTCGGTCCATTTCTTGAAATCGGGATCTAACTGAGATTTCTCTGAGGTTCATAAACTGTAGAATCACAGATTGATTGTGGATTCATCATGAGCCTCTTCAGTCACGTTCTGAGTGTTTTCCCCGTGTGCCTCCAACACCCTCAGCTTTTGTTTCCATTCTGTAGAAGGCAGTTGTTTATTAAGCCTGGATTTGGGGTTGAAAATGAGTTATATTTCAAAATGAGCAGCACAGGTCCTCTCCCAAAACAAGGTTCCCATTTAAGGGGGTACATTTCCCTCAATCCTGTATCTTCATTCAGTGGGGCTTGACTGGCTGGCTTGGTCACTTGGAAAAACAACAGTAGTGACGTATAAGAGTTGGGCTTCTAACTAATATTTCATTGCATCATACAGGGCCCTCGCAAGCTGTGTGTCAAGGAGATGAACAGCGGCATGGCTAAAAAACAGGCCTGGCTCATAAAGAACAAAATCAAGGCTTTTTACGCGGCAGTAGCAGCAGACTATTTCAGAGACGGTGTCCGGAGTCTCCTTCAGGTAAGGCAGGCACTGAGGGAGTGAGCCCAGAGGCAGAAGACAGCGTCTTGGCGGACGAAGCACCTCAAACCAATGGCTAGCGTTAGGCCACTCACCAAGGAAGCATCGGAGACCGAGACAGATGATCAGGGAACGCATTTCAAATTCTGTGTGACAGGCAAAAGTCGAGGTTCTGTTACATTGAACTAGAAATGATCGACTGGAAGCAGAAAATGAGTTTCCTTTGGCTACCAGCACCGTTCTGTCCCCACACTCATTGAAATGCAAATTTGTTCTGCTGGTTGAGGACATTCAGGACCCTATTAAAACTTCAAACTCTGCCTCTCGTACAGCAGGTAGCCGTGGTCCGGTCAGGCATCTTTCCTATTTTTTCTTTTGCAAATGACGGGTGGGCAGCTGTGAGACTCCACTAATAAATGCATGTAGATCAGGGTGGAAAACCGCCCCAGCCTTGGGAATTATTTCCAGAACATTAAATAGATGTGATCATGTCTATGGCTACATGCCAGAGTCTGCAGTTTTCTCTCTCCCTCCTTCTTTCCTTTGCCCTTCCCTCTTCTACTTCTGTAGTGTAGAAGTGTTCTCATCTCTGTAATTTAAAGTATGAAAAACATTTAAAACAATCCAAAAGACTCTCTGAATATAGCATTTGTGTATTTCGAAATATTAGCCTAGTGACTCCAAAAATATTAGCTGGCCCACAGAGGGAGGCAGTAGGAAGTTCTTGGCTCTGAATTTGCAGCATCCCAGTTTCGCCACACCCTTGGATCAGCTGATCAGACTTTGCAGTCACAGCCTCTGCCCAGGCATTCTACAAAAATCACCTGTCTGGCAAGACACCCCCACTTGTGTAACAGCGGCATGCCCGTTATAGAGATAACTAGAGACTTGTTTGGATTTGAGGCCTCCTCCACACTAGGGACTCTTTTCATAGAAACCTGGTCAAGAGCCTCTGAGTAGGGAGGTCACTGGCCTCAGAGGAGAGACCGCTCTTCTTGTTTTACTAAATAGACACTGTGTTTATGGCCACAGATTAGTGCTGGTTCCAGCCTTCATCAGAGAAGCTTCTTTTGCAATAAGTGTTCCTTAGTGTTGAAAGACTCACAACCAGTCAACCTATGAAGAGTAAATGATTGTGGTGTACTGAGCCCTAAAGGGGTTGCAACATCATCCTCTCCAAGGCTCGGGGATGTCACAGTAGAGGGAGACAAAGAATGTAAGAGTCAGGGGCTGGGGCTGCTACGAAATAGCATCTTCCAGACATGGCACGGGCATCACAGCCATGACTCACTGCAGCTGTGGTTACCTGCACAAGACCTACACAATACTGGACCAAGACTGATTTTGTTATGCATAGGGGAGGGGACTCCGGAGCCTCACCCCCTATAGCAGGGCTATGGGCAATTTATGGGTGCAGGGGCGGGGGGAATAAAGTCATTTTCTTCAGCTATATATCCACCAATAAGTTGACTGTGTACCAGTAAATAGCCTCACAAATATTTTTAGCCATGCAACTGACCACAGTTAAACTCAGTGAACTAAGAAGATGGCCATCGAGGCTAGAGAGATGAGCCCTGCCTGCTCTTCCAAAGGTAGCGAGTTCAATTCCCAGCAACTACATGGTGGCTCACAACCATCAGTAATGAGATCTGGCGCCCTCTTCTGACATGCAGGCATATATGCAGGCAGAACACTGTATACATAATAAGTAAATAAATCTTAAAAAAAAAATGGCCATCGAAACAGATGTTGGCTTGTTAGGGAAAAGGGCTTCTGCAGAAGGCAAGGAGTGGAGAGGGGCTGAAGGGGCATGAAAAGGCCCAGGATTCAGCATAGATGTGAATAAAATTGTCAAAGTTTTTTTTTAATAGTAAAAGAATCATGAAAAAAAATGAAAGTAAAGAAACATGATACATTTACACAATGGAGTACTACACAGCAGAAAAAAATGACAGCTTGAATTTTGCAGGAAAATGGATGGAGCTAGAAAACATTATTTTCAGTGAGGTAACCCAGACACAGAAAGACAATTATCAAATGTACTCACTCATAGGTGGTTTTTAAACATAAATCAAAGAAAACCAGTCTACAAACCACAATCCCAGAGAACTTAGACAACAATGAGGACACTAAGAGAGACTTACATAGATCTAATCTACATGGGAAGTAGAAAGTAGAAAAAGACAAGATCTCCTGAGTAAATTAGGGAGCATGGGGACCTTGAGGGAGGATTGGGGGGGAGTCAGGGAAGGGAGCAGAGAAAAATGTAGAGCTCAAAAAATGTCAATAAAAATGTTTTTTTTAAAAAGAAAGAAACCATTCAAATAAATGTAAAAAAAAAAAGAATTAAACATATGGCTTCACATGAAGCACACACCAAGTGTGTGGAAGGCCAAGTTCATGCCGATTGTGCCTATGTCCTTCTACTCGGGATTGTGTCCTCTAGCATGGCTGGTGCTGGACGCTTCTCTAGTATCTTCAGGACCCAGTGGCCTTCCTTCATTAGCAGCTCTCCTTATCTCTACTTGTCAATGTCCAATTAAACTTGAAGATTCAGAACGAATGTCGCTTCCCCATGAAGCTGTGAGCCATCAGCTGGAGCGCGAGTGTCCCTGAGCTTTCTCTGATGCATTTACTCTTGGGTTACAACTGCTTATGTACAGCTTGTCTCCTCCACGTTATTCCAAGCTCCAAGTACCTCAGACATCACTTTGTAATTAATACAGACTTGATAATATGACCACACTAAATCTGATTAACGGGAAGCCATATCCTGTCACTTAAAGTAGACCGAAACTTTTGATATGAAATATAATACCTAAGGACACTACCATGCAGGAGCAGTCTGTTTGGGAAGCACAGTTCAGTCATTCTTCGGTAAATAAGAGAAGGAAGCTTTCAATAGTCTTTGTATACAGAGATCTCCAAAACATGGATTTTATTGTTGATGACATTTTGGACATCACTGTTGGAAATGAGTTCTGAACCTCCAAGTTATAACATGCACATCGACAGTTAAGCCAACCCTTACTTGATTTTAAATTATTGAACCATTTTAATGAGTGTGTCAGAAGTAATGCAAATGACTGCTAATTTAGCAAAGCTACATTCCTGTCATCTAAAACCCATTTATGGCTGAGATGATTCAGAACTGATCTTCCTATTTTATGCTTGGGTACGGGCATGAAGGACATACATTAAGATGTAATCTAATCTTCAGAACATTACTCCAGTGCTCTTTGACATCGTTTCTCATTTGCAGTAGTATTTCACTGGCACCGGAAGGATTGCTCATGTGTTTATGTCCTCTGTTTAGGCCTCAGGCTTGGGGAGAATGAAGCCAAACACTCTAGTGATTGGATATAAAAAGAACTGGAGGAAAGCTCCCTTGTCAGAGATTGAGAACTACGTGGGAATCCTACAGTAAGTGATGGCTTCCAGGATGGGCCCCTGTTGATGATGTACCGACCAGGGCAGCTTTGTGGACACACAAAGCTCTCTGTGTCAGATTCACCTGCTGGAGAAGAACGCATTCTCCTGCTCCTGTAAAGTCTTTACCAAAGTGAGAAAATAAAACCCCACACCACAAATAAGAAGTGGAAGGAGTTGAAATATCTGTGTAGGTGATATTGGAGTCAAGAAAAGGCAAATATTTAAGGTATACAGGTCACCCAGGTATATAATGTTTAAGGTATACATGTCACCCAGGTATATAATGTTTAAGGTATACATGTCACCCAGGTATATAATGTTTAAGGTATACAGGTCACCCAGGTATATAATGTTTAAGGAATAGCCTGAAAGTCTTTTGCTAGATTGAAGGCAAGGGACAGGTAGAGGGGAAGGAAATTTTCTCTGAAAACCTTTGGGATCCTGGGTTGGCTGTTATGCCAACAAACAGGGTGGAGAAGGAAATGCAAGTGCAGATAAGATATAATCTTACATATCTCTCTTATATGACATAGAAGATATAAGAACTGTGAACATCCTCACAGTCTAGTTTGATGAAGCATTCCTGTGATCAGCCTCCCATTATCCCAAACACTCAATTCCAAGGAGCAAAATGATAGAGCCTAGTAACATCAAACTGAGGAAGCCTCTGGCTTTTCCAACACGTTAGCAACTGGTCTTCTTGGTAGTAAAATTCAATGTTAACTAACGTGATCCAAGTTTACGTTAGTATAAAATTGAATAATTCCACCTCCAAAGAGCAAGCAGGAGGAAGGTAGCCACGTACTGCTAGAGCAAGGCTATGGTTGCTATGGTTACAATCATGTAGTGTCTTACTATCCTCCTGTGAACAAAAGGTTTGAAATGTCTGTATCACAAGTATGGTTGATTTCACTTAGAATCTGTCTTAGTTTTTTTTTTTTATCACCTTATAGTTTGATGAGTTAGACATCTAACACATTTCTTATTGTGCGCAAATCAAAGTGGGCCAGGCTAGATTGCCCATAGGAGGCCCTGGGATAAAGTCCTACCTTGCCTTTCCAGTTCCTAGAAGCTGCCCAAGTGGATGCGGCTGGTGGCCATCTTTTTCCACCTCCAATCCAGCCATAGCCACAGTGCACAGACCTCTTCTGTCTCTCAGCCTCATTTTCAAGCACCCTTGTCACTGCCTCTAGCCCAGGCAGATGCTGTAGGATGCTCTCCCCTCCTCAAAGCCTTGACCTAATCATAGCCCCCTTCGTCTTATAAGGAAAAGCATTCGTTGGCTTTAGGACTAGATGCCCTTTCAAGCCCATGCATCTGCCTATAAAAGAATCAGCATGGTCTTTGTGAAACTAATTATCTAGAATTTCATTATCCAGTTTAAATAGAAATAAGGTTTGCTTATGTAGAGTTCTGTCTTAGAATACACCTACTTTGTTAAGTGAAGATAATTTACGTTTGAACTTTGCGTGGAACTTCTTCCTATCATTCCCTGAAAGTTCAGGTCGACTTCTTATTGGAAGCTTGTTGCTTATGATGGCCATCACTGACTACATCAGTGATACTGTAGAGGGAGACCTGAGCAATCAATCACATACCACAGTGATGCTGCCAAGGAAGGCCTAATCATAAGGAATTCTGGGTCTCAATTCTGCAGATGAGCCAATAAGGGAACTTCCAGAGTGAGAAACATTTAGTTAACACAAATAATAATAATAAATAAGGCTTGCTTCCAGATCTATAACGTGTACTACAGTAGCTGAGATAAACCAACCGTTTTTCCGTCTCGTCTACATCCTTTAACTTCCTTAGGCTGGGGCTGAGAAGACATCAGAGCCATCTGCGAGGACACAGGATTTCCAGGGAGAAGCACATCTCTGAAGGCTGTGCAGAATCTGTAGCAAAAGCTCCTCAGAGAAGCCGGAAACCTTTTTGTTTGTTTGTTGGCAGGGTTTCAACTCTGTAGTCCTAGCTATCCTAGAAGTCACTATGTAAAGCAGGTTGACCTCAAACTCAGAGACCCACCTGCCTGTGCCTCCCAACTGTTGTGCTAGAGACATTTTAAACATGAACTCGTTGCCCAGTGTCCCTGGAGATGTCTTACCAGTGACAGGGAGGGAAGGTGGATAATTTCAAAAGATTTTTGCCATCTATAAATGTTCCATTGTAAATATATCAGATTGTTTTGATCAACTAATAATAGATTAATTATTTTAAAGTATGTAGAGAGCTCCTAATCAAAATAGCTACCTGGTGGGACTATGAGAACAAATCAGCTTCATAGTGAATTTACCTCCACCCAAAGTTAATTTTTTAATAGTACAAAGAAAGGAAAAAACAAACCCAAAGAAGACATCAGCTCTTAGCTGTATTCTGAAATGAATTTTAATAGCTTCATGATATCAAAATCCTAGAGACAAGTTCAATATTTACACTGTCTGAAGGTAGAAGAAAATGTTGGAAACTTAGTATGTTGCTTCCCTTTCCAGCGATGCCTTTGACTTTGAGATCGGTGTGGTCATCGTCAGAATCAGTCAAGGGTTTGACATCTCTCCAGTTCTCCAGGTCCAAGGTAAGTATTTTCCTTATCCTCTCAACAGATGGTGACTTTTTCTAGGTGGTGGGGTCAGAACAGTGCTCAGCATGGACAAAATTCTTCTCCCTCAGCCCATGCTGTGTGCACTGCACGTGTGTTTTCCTGTGGCTCACACAAGTAGTCTTTGTCCTGGTATTCAGAGATATAGACTAACTCAGGACAGCTAACGATTTTTCTTGTTGTAATACCACAAAGCCAGCACCGAGGTAAAAGAAAACCTTCAGTAAAGTAGAATGCCAAATTAATTTCTGCAGAATGTTTCAGAAAATGAAGACCCCGTCCCTCATGAAGAAGTATGTATTTTGCTTTCAGCTGACAAGGACTGGTTTGTAGCCACCATGGAAATGAATCTGAACGTGTCAGGTCTGTGAATCACTAAGTAGCACACAGGCAGAAACACTCATTCAGATCAGTACTATTGCTCCACTATAGAGAACGTGGCAAAGTTCTTTACTCTTAGAATTTAAATGTATCCTTATGGTATATGAAGCAAGGAGAGCCACAGGAGAAGAGTTTCTGAAAGATTAGGTAAGAACACAAGTCCTCCTTTTCAGCTGAGCTTTTCTACTGAGTCTTCCAATGATACTAAGCAAGATAAGGGCAGAGCTTGGGACACCTACAGTAGAGCACGCAGAGTGCAGGTGAAGGTATTGGTATTAATGATAATATAGTGTTAATAAGACTGGTTTCTACACTTAAGAAACTGGCATTGTAGAAGGGAAATGGTTATTAGTGTGGTTGTTATGTATGAATGAGAAATTATGGTTAAAAAAGGGGGGCATCTCATTCCCAAAGAGGCTTCCTGGAAGAAATATGGTTTGTGGTGGTTGTGGTTTGAAAGAAAATGGCCCCCCAAAGGGAGGAGCACTATTAGGAGGTGTGGCCTTTTTGGAGGAAGTCTGTCACTGCAGGGGCAGGCTTTGAGATCTCTTTTGTTCAAGCTTCCCTCAGTGTGACTTGTCAGTTGACTTTCTGTTGCCTGCAAGGCGTGGAACTCTCAACATTTCTTTAATACCAAGTCTGCCTTTTTGCCGCCATGTTCTCTGTCATGATAATAATGGACTGACCCTCTGAAACTGTGAAAAAATAATTTTTTTCATTTGTAAGAGTTGCTGAGGTCATAGGTCATGGTGTCTCTTTACAACAGTAGAGACCCCAACTAAGACAGAGGTTTAGTGGATGAGTAGAAGATAAGTAAGCAATGTTGAGGGACAGAAGAATAATGAGACTTGAGAACAAACATCTCTTGCCCAGAGGTGAGCGTGAAGAAAAGTTAAGATGAGGGACATGGATGGGTGGGTACATGCATAGCCAGAGCAGATCAGTACCACTCAAGGCAAAAGTAGGAGGCAAGCAATGCTGAGGGCTTCCCATGCTTCTGCTGTACTCAAAGGGTGGGCTGTAGTCTGTCACCAGTGAGAACCCTCAGACGGATGTAAGTCACAGTATAATGGTCAAACTTGGCTTATAACGTTCATGCTCTTTCAGTCATTTGTGGCATGACTCAAAGAAGTCAAGAATGGAGAAAGAGATGTCACTTTCTCTCGTATACGTGACATCTAGGTTTAAGTATATATATATTTAAAGTATAAAGTATGTATACGTATATGTGACATGAAAGCAGAATGGGGTACATTTGGAGGGAAAAAGGAGACCAGTAAGAGGGGCAGGACAGACAGAAGAAGGCAGTCGGGGGTGGAGAGGACAAATATGAACTAGGCACAATAATATATAAGTATGAAAATGTCAAGAGAAACTCATTATTTTGTAGACTAAGAAGTTAATTTTTAGAATTCAAGGGTGGAGAGATATATACAAACATTCTAGGAGTGAGAGTTGATGATTCTAATTTGCTTTGAAATATTTTACCAAGAAAAAGACTGTAAAAATGTGTACTTGAAATAGATTTCTACAATAATGGAAGCAAGGGGAGGTAACAGCCCAAACTCGGAAATCTCCTTCAGGGATAAAGAGAAAATGGCAGAATGAAGAAGTATTTTGGAGGCATAAAGAGCAGCACTGGAGATTGATTGAATGTGTAAGATATGGGACAGGGAGCTGTGAAGAAAAAATGCCTTGGTTGACTGAGTGCCGGGGTAACGAAGGAGAAGGGCAGTGTAAGAAGAGGTTTCAGCTTTAAGGAGAGATGTGTGTCTCAACTCAAAGGCAGTGGAAAATCCTGCTGGGATGCTCAGTAGGTGGTCAATAGTCTTAATCTGCCTGCATCTAAGATCCAGACTTAGATGTTGCGGACTAAACCGTGCCTCAGGAACCACCGAATTCATATGCCAAAGTCCTAACCTCAGTGCCTCAGATTGGAACTGTCTACAAAGATCACCTTTCATGAGGTAATTAAGGTAAAACAGGGTCACACTGATGGACCACAATTCACCTCTTCTAATTATCTTACAGAAAGAGATTAGGGCATGGAGCTAGGCATTACCGTGTGGGAAGCACCACCAGCAAACTGGGCCAAGTGGCCTTGGGTAATTACCTCAGTTAACACCTTGCTACTGGAATTCTCACTCCCAGAACTGTGAAAAACAGACTTCCCTTGCTCAAATCTCTTTAATGTGGGACGGTTTCAGGGCTATCCCCAGCAAATGAAGGTGGGAAATCATCGTAGGTAAGGTGGAAATAGAAACTACAACAATGCAAACACCGCCCACGAAAGAAGCTATGAAGGAGCCAGAAAGGGGCCAGGTAGCTGGTGCCAAGGGAGTCATAGGAATAAATAACCAACATTGTTGGGGACAGCAGACAAGCCAAGTTAGGGTGAATGAAATAAAATTAACATGACACAGATAATTGTAGTGAAAGATTTCTCTAGAATTATAGTGCTGGAATCCTCATTCAGGTCTTATTTAGGCAGCTTTATTGTTGAGGTGTCAAGGGAGAAATGTCCCTGTCATTTCTAAGAGATACGCTTCAACAGCAGATTTCCTGGTCCTCTGGCTCTTATGATCATTACGCTCCCTCTTCCAAGATGTTCCCTGAGCAGAAACTGTGCTGTGGATCTATCAGTTGAGGCTGGGCTCCCCATTGTCATTCATTGTGGATTTCTGTGATTCTTCCCATCTATTTATAGAGAGCCGTTTCTTTGATGCGGGATGAAGACCACACTTAAGGGCATAAGTATAAGCCCTTCCAATCAGTTAAGAATTGTGCTGGTTTAGTAAAGTGGCAGTAGTAGGCTCTCCTCTAAGATTTATGACCTAATTAGTCCTGGGTAGTGGCTAGGTTTCCAGTACCAGGCATGATTTCCCTCCTGTTGAGAGAGTCTGAAGTCTGATTAGACAGCCGTTGGTTACTTCCACGATATGACTGCCACTGTTGCATCTTTAGGGACATCTTACCACTCTGCTCATTGTTGTGCTTCATGGGCAACACAGCTGGGCAGGACAATTGACTGCTTCCCTCCCATGGGAGCGTACATAGAACCTTCTAGTACTATGAAAGCTGGTTCGCAGGGAGAAGGCTTCCTGGTCAGATCCAACTCAGATCCTCTGAATCCTATATACCGTCTATTTTGATTTTTTTTTCTGGCTTTGGTGCCATTGAGTTTTCTATCTAAAAATAAAAAAGTATAATTTGTATTTAGTTTATGCATTTGCTTTATGTATTATATTAGACTGATGTGTGTGATATAGCTGAAAGTCATTACCACTACTTCTTACTGCTCCAGGCACCAAAATGCACCAACCGTTGATTTCTGTGGAGCAATAGAGCCAGATAGATTCTGTAATGCGCCTCAAAAAAGCTTGGCACTGAACTATAGCTCCTTTAAGCTTCGCAAAGAAAAAGTGCTATTTCGACCAACTTTGACGTTTGAAATATTTCTGCTTCTTAGCCAAGAAAGGGAAAATACGGTTGGATACTAATAAAATAATTATGAGTACCAACTACCTAGGTAAACAAAAATGCACGTCACTCAGATACACAGAGAACATGTGAAAAAAAATGTAAGGACAAAAATTAGCTTGATGCCACAGCTCCATGCTTTGTTATGAAGCGCCAACAATTTATGGCACAAGACTTATATTGGGTTTTGGATTAGAAGGAAAACAAACTTGCAGTTGGTTATATTATATTATATTATATTATAATATAGGGCTTAATATGAGCCTGATAAATCTTCAGGATTGCATAGAGGATGTTAATTATAATCATCATAGCTTTCCCAATGCGGGCACCGCAGTGTCCTCACGGATTATAATTTAAGGAGGACATTAGCAATTCAGAGCCCATATACCACAGTTAACAACGCATTGGGTAGAGATCAGCTTTCTAGGTAATTTGCCAGCTAATGACAATCTTCTCTGCACTGTGCCACAGACTCATATGAGAATAACTTTTTGTTTAAATAAGATCGATGCTCATAACATTAGAACTTGCTCACCACAGCAAGTCGCCCAATACTGATGACTAATAGTCTTCTAAATAAATTAATTTATTGCCTGACAACACACACACACAAAAAGATGTGCCATGTCATATTTTTCCACATTCCAGAGGTATTTAGCAAGTTTGCCAATTACAACGAAGTATCCAGATTGGAGCGGTAGTAAACAAAGCGATAGAGTGTGAGTCACAATTGAGTACCCTGTGTAAGTACTGCACGATTTATGACCCGCTCAGAGCACGGTGATCCTGCTGTGTCTGATCGAGTGGCTTAGCAAAATAAAGACAGATGGCCTAGCAGTAAATAATTGCTTGATTGGAAGGCAGGGCTGCGGGACTGCTTCCTGCCTTCCATCCAGCCTGACTCCACCTGGGGCTCAGCAACTGAGTCATACAAGCATTTATAGCTTCAAGTTGATTGGCCAAGGAAAGAGTTGTACTTTAATAATGAATAAAGAAAAAGGAGGCTGTAAAATGGGAGGGGAGTATGGCTGCCCACTGGCTCTCTCTGCTCCCCATCCTGCTGGCCTTTAGATTCAGGGCAGAGGGTGAACTATAAACCCCTAAATGACATCTTTAGAAAAAGCATGACACATTGGAACATGAGGCCATTTTGACAACTAAATGAATTTCAAAATACAGTCTCTCTGACTGGTTACCCTGTGGTCAGATTGTGAAGCACTTAGGAATGTGATAACCTCTGTTCGTAGCAGTTTGGGCACATCTGGCCTCCCTAGAACTGTTTGGGGGTGTGCAGAAAGAAAGTTATTCAAATCCTGCTCTCAACTGACAACCTAAAGGCCATCTACTTTCCCCATTATAGCCTTGGGAAATCTCTCAAAATCTATGAAATCAAAGGGCAGACAGATGGCATGATCAGGTCACTGAAGAATGGTAATGAGCAGCAGTTCTCAACCTGTGGGTCTCGACCCCTTTGGGGTCGAATGACCCTTTCCCAGGGGTCACCCAAGACCATTGGAAACACAGATATTTACATTACAATTCATATCAGTCGCAAAATTACAGTTGTGAAATAGCAATGAAAATGATTTTATGATTGGGGGTTACCACAGCATGAGGGACTGTGTTACAGGGCCAGTGACAGCATTAGGAAGGTTGAGAGCTGTTGACTGAGTTTTCTCTCCTGCCCAGTTCCCGCAGTTATTAAGTCCAAAGGAAATCACACCGAGGTCTACATTAATTATAAACTGATTGGCCCATTAGCTCAGGCTTCTTATTAACTCTTATAACTTACATTAGCCCATTATTCTTATCTGTGTTAGCCACATGGCTCAGTACCTTTTTCACATCTTGCTTCTTTGGTGTCTAGTCAGGACTGCAGAGGGAGCTTCCCTCTTCCCAAAATTCTCCTGTTCTCATTGACCTGCCTCTACTTCCTGTCTGGCAGTCCTGCCTATACTTCCTGCCTGGCTACTGGCCAATCAACGTTTATTTAAAACATAATTGACAGAATATAGACAATTGTCCCGCACCAGAGAGCCACTGGTGAAGAGGGATGGACAACAGGGTGTGGTGGTACCTTCCTGTAATCCCAGCACTAGCACAGCTGAAGCAAGAGGATCAGGAGCCGAGGCTACCCAGTGGTCTTGAGCCTAGCTGAGACTACATAAGACTCAAAGACACTGGTGGTGTGGACAGATGTTAGAATCAGAAGCAGAAGACGTGTGTTCGCAGCTAAGTGACCTTGGACAAATCACTTGCGCTGTCTGTGCCCACGTTTCCTTTATAACAAAATGAGGACTGACACGGCTCTCCCTGCACACCAGTGTCCGCAGCGTGTGAAGACTCTGTAATTCCTGAATAATCAAAGTATAGTAGCTGAGCCAAGAAGCACAGGCCTGTAATCACAGCACTCGGGGTGAAAAGGTAGATTCAAGACAGCCTCAGCTACGTGAAGACTTCTAGGCTGCAGAGGAAGACCCTGTCTCAAAAAAAAAAAAGAAAGAGAGAGAGGAAGGAAGGAAGGAAGGAAGGAAGGAAAAAGAAAAAAAGCAGTAGTTCTGATACAGAATAGAATGAATTATCTTTAACGTCAACACCATGGCCCCCCTGAATCGCCTTCTTCTTGTGACTAATGATGACTTTTGCAACTCATTTGCCCAGTATCCCTCCCTCTTAAATGTCTTGGCAAAGTCTTCTCCTCGTTCCCAGTGCAAACCAAGGTACACAGTACACCAGTTATAATTCAAAACCCAGGTCATCCGCGGGGCGCTTCTGGTTCACACCACAATGTGAGGAGCTACACGGGAGGGCTCCTCAATCTATCTCCTCCGGAGCAAACGGTGGAGAGTCATCTCTAATGAAGACTTGCGAGCCTACTGTGCAGTGGAGATTGTACCACTTGTGGCCCTGAGACCCAAGATAGCTAAGCAAGCTGATTTTAGCCTCCAGAAAGATTTTACCAGCTTGCCTGCTCTACAAGGAAGCTAGTGGATTTGAAGCGTCGGAGCAGACTTTGGTCTGTCTCCTGGGTCTGGAATTCTACAGTTTGCTTGCCCTGGATAGGCTCTGGACTCTTGGAACAAACAGCTAGAGTCACTTGGAGTGTTCTCAGCCAGCTGGCTCCTCTGCGAAAGAAGATTTAAACTATCTTTGCCCAAGCGGAGCACAGTTAGTAGCTAAACACAAGGTGTGCTGGAACCTGCCAAAGAAAGAAAGGGGAGCTGCCCCTCCTCCCTGCAGCCCTTATGGTCACCTCCAAGTAATTCACAGCTAAACTCCTGGAAGAGGTCTGGAAGAGAATGTCCCAGCTGGAACTCTGAGGCAACCTCCCATCCAGCCCAGATCTTTAGAGCCCTCCCTAAAATGACATGTTCCAGAACCATCATTGGCGCTGTGGTTTGCCTTGGTACCCTGTGCCTGCAAATGTTCCACTTCCTCTCATGGAGAGGCTAACAATAGAAACAGTTGTAAAGTAATTCTAACGAGCCGCAAGAAGGTATTCATGCTGGGAAACACCCAGACTGACAGCCAGACAGAGCTCTTTGTACTTAAGCCCTGGCCTTGCTGGACGATAGCCATGTAAGCTATTAAACTTTTGGGGGCTTTGGTTTCTTCATCCACAAAATGAAGAAAATCATAGTAACCCTCTCTGAGCTGTTTGGAAAGGAAGAAAACAAGGTACCCAGAGAGTACCGTGCAATAAACAGTGTTAAAACATCTCCCGGCCTGAGAAGACCCATTTCCAGAAGGCACACAGATATCCTGCCTAAAGAATACATTGCTGCTCTGGTCTCTCTGAAGCTCCAAGGCACTCTGCTGTTTCGTCTTCTTATGAAGCTCAGAGGATGGAAAAGGAAAGTATTCTGATCTTCCATTCCACAGGAAGTCTGAGACATGGAGTAAATGCCTGAAGGCACAGAACCACAGCTGAGCTCCTCTGGGTTGTGGTCCCCTCTGCAATGTAGACCGTCCTTACCTTTTAATATCAGTGCAAGCGTGACCCGCCTGGTCTCTAAGCCCATCAGCTTCGTTCCCAGCCTTTCTACCACCACTCATCATGAGAACTTGTGAAGCTTCGGGGAGATCACACGGTGATTTGGCTCCAAATCGCATGCCACCGGCAAAAGATTAATTGCTAAGACCTGGAAAGGGGCCGGGTGGTTCTGTGGGGCTGGACAGATTTAGCTAAGGCAGAATGGTCCCTTCGCAGATAGATAAGGCAGTGGATTCTGAGAGTTGACATTTACAGAAGCCCTAGCCGGGGTTTGTGACACTGAATCTGGTTTTCTGCCCTCTCCCTTGGAGCAGGGCTTATTCCCCATGGCTGACTTCTCAGCAGTCAATGAGATTTAGAAGATCTGACAGAAATTCGAAAATATGCTTGTTAGCTTAGCACTGTCACGTGACTGCTTATAGCCTCTTACTTGCCAAGGCGAAGGAGAGATTATGTATTATACTATATAGAGAGATGGGGAGGAAGGGAGAGAAGTCAGCTAGGAACTTTCCAACATTGTCATAACCCAGCAAAGCTAAAAGGCAGCCAGATGTAACACCGAAGCCTGGAGAGTGGTCCTGAACATTCTGGAGGAAATTTTGCACAGTTTGACTCTTGGTTTAGACTCAAGTGTTTCGAATGACTTTTCAGCCATCTGGACTCCGACATTCTCCCAGAAACCTCGGCTTTGGCTCTTTGCCTTTGGTCACTTACTGCATCATGCTATTTTTTTTTATCATTATTGTTCACTTAAGAGACACAATTAGTACTGGACATTTGTTCACTGCAATCTGTATTCAGAGATCAGAGAAGCTGATTCTAAGACCTGATTATATTTCCATAATTCACCCCCATCCCATTTGAGACAGTCTTAGCATTGCCTGGGCTGGCATCACGTGTGGAGCCAAGGATGACCTTGAATTCCTGACTTTTCTGCCTCCGCCTCCCCAGTGCTGGGATTACCTGTGTACACGAGCATACCCAGGTGTCTGTCTGCAGTTTCTGAGTTTTCTGTTTCAGTTCAGAGCCTTGCTGTGTGGGATGCATGCCCAGCAGACTTCTGCAATATTGTCACTTCTGCTGGCTGAAAATCTTACCTAGTATCTTAATCATTAGTAATTAAATCAGTAGTTTAACAGTGACATCATCTCCCTAAATCGGGTTTTCTGGGTGATGGTATAAAGGTGTCAATATGTAGTAGTCTTTAATCCCAGCACTCCCGAGACAGAAGCAGGAGGATCTCTGTGAGTCAAAGCCAGTATGGTCTACAAATCAAGGTCCAGGACAGTCAGTGCTGTTACACAGAGAAACCCTGTCTCAAAATAAAAACAAACAAAAAAGTAGCCTTTCTTGCCCTTACAAATAAAAGCCCCATGGCTTCATGCATGGAGCTGTTTCTCCGAGCAGCTGTTACTACGTACTGAATACAATTTACTGGGAACATTACTTTTTAATGATCGGGGAAAGAAAATCATACCATCGCATTGCCGTCTTATTGCATAATTATATGAAATGCCAGACTTGTCTTACTTGTAAGATCGTTCCTAGAGACTTTGTCCCTCTGAGCGAAGTTACTGACTGTGTCTCCTCTCTTCAGATGAACTGGAGAAACTGGAGCAGGAGCGGCTGGCTCTGGAGGCCGCCATCAAAGACAATGAGAGTGAGGAGGGGAAGGGAGGCATCCGGGGCTTGTTTAAGAAAGCTGGCAAGCTGAACATTACCAAGCCAGCTCCGAAGAAAGGTAAGTGCCTTTAAATCTTAGGAATAAGACTTCAAGATGAGCACAGAGGGGTCATCACGAAGGGGTCAGAAGGAGCATCTAAGACACTGAGTACGGGCAGGCACCAAAAGATCTCTTCCAGGAAGGATGGGGGGAAGTGCTCTACACCACCTTACTGAACAAAAACTAATTTTAAAAAGTGGTTGCCCGGTGCCCATGTAGACTGGGTGCCTCAAAATAGAACTGTCTCCTGAGATAGAAGAGTAGAAAATTAAGAGCCAGTAATACCCATCAGTTTTATATACACAGTCCTCACCTTGCAGACATCATGTCAGGGTCATACAGTTGGCTAGTGCAGACATCATGTCAGGGTCATACAGTTAGCTAGTGCACAAGGCAAACAAGATACCGCTGGACCTGCTTCCGCGAAGACATCCGTGTAACTGCCCAGAATGAGAGCCGGTGCTTCGCCTGACACTGATTGCTTCCTGTGGTTTTGGTTTAGTGGTAAACTTATCTCTGTGTGACTGGAAGACATCCCGAGGACAGAGGATCAAACATGAGAGAATTTGTTTAAAGTTGCAGAAATGGGAGATTTATTCACTTGCTTTTGAAAATTGCCTTCTTTCCTAAACGAGTCTGTTTGAATTTAATAAGGTCCACAGCGGCCTCTGCTGGCACAAAATCAGAATACACACAGACCGCCTGAGATGATCGCACCCTGTTAGTCCAGTGGCAGGACCCCCTTACTGAGGCTTTACCTGCTCCTGGTTTGTGCTGAGGGCCAGCTCTGAAAAGACCACGCCCTAACCTGTAAATAGTTTGATCCCATTGACTTGTTCTAGTGCGTGTAGCCCAAGGTTGAAAATTTACCTGTGATATTAGAATGACAGGAAATATAATTTGTGTCCTACAGACTCCGGGAAGCTTAATATTTCCCACTAAGTTTTTTTTAAATGATTTATTCTTAATTTATGTGTACACGCAAGTGCCCGAAGAGGACACCAGGTGTCTGGAGCTGGGGCTACAGGAGGATATAAGCTACCTGACACGGGTACATGGCTGCTGGGAACTATACTTGCATCCTTGGAAGAGCAGCAAATCCTCTTAGCTTCTGGGCCATCTCTCCAGCCCCTTCCCATGCACCTTAAAATATCATTTCCCTCCCAGTATGGTGGCGCACACCTTCAATATGAGCACTCGGTGCAGAAGCAGACAGATCTCTGTGGGTTTGAGGCTAGCCTGGTCTACAGAGTGAGTTCCAGGTTATCAAGAACTATGTAGAGAGACCTTGTCATACATACATACATACATGCATACACACACATACATACATACATACATACATACATACTTTCCCATGAGAATTATATATTTGAATCTCAAGTTAGAATTGGTATAAAATTAGTAATAGGGCCCTGCGAGATGGTTTAGCAGGTTAAAGTGCTTGTCACCGGGCCTGATGGCATGAGTTTGTCCCTGGAACCCACAGGGCGGAAGAAGAAAACTGATTCCCCCAAGTTGTCCTCTGGCCTCCAAGTGTAAGCCGTGGCACACGTGCAAAACAAGTGAAGGTTTAAAATGTTTAATTAGCAAGAAGACTTTTAAAAATTACTTCTTTTTCCATTGTTGACCTATTTGTCATATGAATCTCTATTAAGTGACCCGGCCTGGAAAAGCAACAAAAAGTTCAAAGCGAAAGGACAGTCCTTCCGTCTTTCTATTGGCGGGGGGGGGGGGGGGGAGACGACACGTCTCGGTGTCACTCGTGCTGGAAGGCATGTTCACTCTGAAGTCCACTCCTCCATCACTGCACTTGTTCCCAACGCCAACCTGCCTCGGTGTTCAGAAAGACAAAAGCATGCGCTGTGTACTTCAATACCCAGGCATTCAAACACTGCTCTACAGGGAGCCTACGCCACCCCGAGCTTCAGATGGTGAGAGCTCTTTTGAGTTCCAGCTCAAGCCCAAATCTGCAGACTCTCCTAATAATCCGTCTAGACACTTTGATTTGCATGGACGTAAGGGCAGAGTTTGGTCCATTCTACAAATAAATTTGTTCTCTCTCAGCAGTCCTAAGGATATAAAAACAATATGCGCTTGTTGCTTTAGAACTGACGGGCCCAGAATGAAGCAACAGAGGAAACAGAACAAAGTGTCTTCAGAACACACTAGATCAGAGAGGGAGCTCTGAAGGGGCTGTCAAAGCTACACTGAGCACTGCCCTGCTGCTGCCTCTTTGCATTAGAGCCATGAAGCAACAACTCTCAAAGGCGAGGAAATTAGAAATAATATAGACAGCATGCCAAGAAAACTCCAGTGACAAGAGTTCTCTAGGAAATGAGCCTACTCCCCTGATGCTCCTCTGCTGTACCCATGTCAGAGTCAAAACCATTCAACATGGGGCTGGAGAGATGACTCAGTGGCTAAAGGCACTGGCTGGTCTTCTAGAGGACCCGGGTTCAATTCCCAGCACCCACAAGGCAGCTCACACCTGTAAACTCCAGTTCCAGGGCAGGTGACATCCTCGGCTCAACTCTGAGAGTACAGGGCGGGCACATGGTCCACAGATATACATGCATGTAAAACACCCACACGCATAAAAATAAATAGATCTGGGGCTGGAAAGATGGCTCAGCAGTTAAGAGCAATTGCTGCTCTTCCAGAGGACACGTGTTCAAGTCTCAGCACACACATAAGGTGGCGGTAATCCCAGCTCTGAGGATTCAATACCTCTGACCTATGTGGGCAACCGCATTCGCGTGCACATAGTGCACAGGGTGTGCATACTTACCTACACACACACACACACACACACACACACACACACACACGTAAAATAATAATAGTTTAGAAAAGTATTATTCACTTCTAAGAATTATATATGCATCCATCCTTAATTAAAACTCAAAGCAGTTTTTAATCTCTATGTATCCTGAACCTTTTTCATATCATTCGCAAGAATCCATACAACTCAAAGGATCTTGCTTTGCTTCACAGAACCCTTGAAAAGGAAATAGATGTGAACTGGGATTATAGAAAACTACCAACCAGACCTTTGGGGAGTTTATGACAAAACTGTGTTGAAATGAGTGAAATTTCCAGTGAAAGAATAGTTTTTACGTGTGTGTGGAAGTGTGTGCATGTATGTAAGGAGATGCACATTGTACATGTGTATGGAGGCCAGAGGACAGCCTTAGGCATCATCCCAGGAAACCCATCCGTCCACTTTGAGGCGGGGCCTCTCACTGGCCTAGAGTTCTCCAAGCAAGGCAGGCTGCTTGGCCAATTAGCCCCAGAAACCACCTCTCTCTGCCTCCCCAGGGTTGGGACTGCACACACACCTCTCATGTCATTTTCTCATGGGGTTCTTTGAGGCCAGCACTTTGGCGCCTAAGTGACCTTCCCTGTCCCCTACTGCTCATCTCTAGAAAATTCAGTCACCACACGTTCTAGTTTAAAGTAAATCTAAAAATGTTCCATTCTAAAATTTCGGGAGGTTGGGATCTGTTGATTTTCATCCGCTGCATTCATAATTGGAGCAGAACCAGGCTAAAACATCCCACAAGAATTATGTGGCCCTCTTCTAAAAGGAATGTTTTTATTAACATAAGCAGAATTAGGTTCTTTTTCAAACAAATGTTCTTTGTATTGTGTCTCCCCCACTTTGTCCCCCTCCCATCCTTCCCTTGTACCCTTCTCTTCCCTGGTAGCCTTCTTCCCACGTACATGTCCCATGTGACACTTTTTTCCCTCCTCCAAACCATCCCCATAGACACCGCTTCTTCTTTAACAGTCTCCTGGCCAAAAACAAAACAGAACAAAAATCACCTTAAAAGAGGAAATAGTTCTTAACTATTTCCAATAGCTTGTGATTTCAGAGAGTTTTAGCCTATCAGAGTAGAAAGGACGAACTCCTGTGGCTTCATCTTTGGCAGCAGGAGCTCAAGACAGATACTATTCACATCAGGGCACACCAGAAGTGGGAGCCAGGCTATAACCTTCTAAAGCCCACCCCTCTCACTGAACTACTTTCCCCAACTGTGCTGAGCCCCCCTAAAAGCTCCTCAGTCTCCCAAAATAGCACCAATCAGCCAGGGTGGGGGGAAAATATAAGCCTATGGAGGTATCTTTGAAGCTTAAGTCACTATACACCTAAATTATAATTCCATTGTGAGATTATAAGAGAGCTAAAAATGATGCACTTCTTTAGACTATGAACTGTAGGCAGAACTGGGGGGCAATTCTTTTCTTAGTTAAGGAGGGTGAGTTAAATTATGGAGCTTGGCTTTGTAGACTGGAGCTCAGAAGGTTAACTGGAAAGTCACCTTGTGTCTGTCCTCAGAGGACAAACAGACGCATCACTGTGTCCTCTGTTTCAGACGGCAACATCAACACCATCCAGTCGATGCATGTAGGGGAGTTCAACCAGAAACTAGTGGAAGCCAGTGCTCAGTTTAAAAAGAAACAAGGAAAAGGCACGATCGATGTGTGGTGGTTGTTCGATGACGGAGGTAAGCTGTCCAGAACATTTGCTAGGGAGCTAGGGAACTCATTTCTGAGTTCCTGAAGGCCACAAATTGTAGCACGAATAATAAAAACTCAGAGACAGATATTGGGGTTCAACCTGATGATCAGAAAGGCAGAGCAGCCAACCACTGGCTCTTATCTCTACTTCAGACTAAAAATGGGCGAGCCTGCCTCCAGGAATCCTCAGATTGAGACTGAGACTGAGCGCTGTCTCCTCCCGTTTTATATTCCTCTCTAGTGCTGGGATTAAAGGCGTGCACCACCACTGCCTGGCTTCCACGGCTATTGTGGCTGCTGGGATTAAAGGTGTGTGCGACCACTACCTGGCCTGTATGGCTGACTAGTGTGGCTGCTTTGCTCTGATCTTCAGGCAAACTTTATTTACTAAAACACAAATAATATACCACTATAATAAATCATTTAATAGTTATGATAGTGGGAATGAATAAAAATAATGCTCTCATTTTTTCTTTCAATTTCTCTCATCCTTCCTGTTGCAATTTACTCTTTATTCCAGGGTTAACGCTTCTTATTCCATATATCTTGACTCTCAGAAAAAAATGGAAAGACTGTAAGTTAAGAATCTACGTTGGAGGGAAGATCAACCGTATTGAAGAGGAAAAGATTTCGTAAGTAACTTGTGGCTCACCTTGCTGGTCCTTCTGAGCACGGGCTGCTCTGTTGCTGTCATTTTCAGTGCTTTTCACCTTTGAGCTAGCCGGGTGTGGTGGCACATGCCTTAATTCTCAGCACTGGGGAGGCAGAGGCAGCCAGATCTTTCTGGGTTTGAGCCCAGCCTGCTCTACATAGCAAGTTCAAGGCCAACAAGTGTTGAGTTCCAGCCAGCTAGGGCTACATAATGAGACCCTGTCTCAAAAGAAAGAGAGAGAGAGTGAAAGAGAGTTCTAATTAAAGTTGATTCGCAAATCTTTGTAGCTTTTTCATTAATGTAGCCGCTTGAAGCCGTACATACTCATAATTGTCATGGAAAGCCTGGAGAGTCAACATCAGCAGCTCAGAGTCCTGCATGATGGGCTAAAGTCCTGAGCTCTGTACCTTCCAGAAACTGTGCAATAATAACAGGCCTCTCATTCCATCAATTTTCATATTTTCTTTTTCCTCCCAGGTGAATGGGATTATGGTAAACACACACATATACTCACATTTATAATAAGGATATAAGTGTATTTATACATTTGCTTTCAATGAAGATATCACAATGCTCATACAATTATATCACATATATTGATTCCTTTAAGAGGTGGATGGACAGATAGATATAAAGAGAAAGAAACAAAGAAAATAACAAGCCAAATTGGAAAAAAAATTAAGCAAATGATAAGCCTAGGAATTTTTGGATCACCTTAGAAGACTTCTGTAAATTTAAGTTAAGATTACTAATTTCCAGGGGTGGTGGAACTACACTGTAGTTACCATTTTGTCAGCAGTTTATAAAAGACGTCCAGCAGTAAGAATTAGCTGTTCTGTCTGACTGGTGGCAAGGATGGCTTCACATTCTCTCTCACGAAGATGAACGCAGAGGTCCCTTTGTTCTCTTCTCTGTATCTTCCAGGCTTTCTTTGTTTTTATTTCTTGGATTCATTTTTATAACAAGGTGTCTCAGAGTGTGTCCTGCTGGCCTCTAACTCACATCCTCCTACCTCAGTGCCCTGAGATGGCAGGTCTGTGCCACCGTGATCACCTGCAGGGCTGGCTCTATGCCCTCGGTGGAGCGGCTTTGTCTGTGACGTCTCCAACAAGTGTGCTAACAAATCTCAAATCTGAAAAGCCTCCATCTGGAAGCTATACTGATTGCTTTTGATGCCTTAATCAAACACAAAGACAATTTTGATAGAAAGTAATTACATAGACACTAATGATGTTTTTTTTTTTCCTCTTTCTCTCTCTCTTTCAGAATGGCTTCTCTCCTCAGCAAATTTAGGATAAAATTTGCAGACATCCATATAATTGGAGACATCAACATCAAGCCGAACAAAGAGAGGTGTGAACTGGGTGGTAGGCTCTTTCCCAGCTGCTGCTCCTGTCTCATCTTTTCTGCGTTGGTTAGCAAAGGGCTGGAGATGTATTGTATGGGCTGTAACGTCTTCTTGACAGATATTAGAGAAGTCTTTTCCGTAACTGTGGCCCAGAGCCATCAAGTCCATTTTAATGGAGAGAAGAGGGTGATGGTGAGAAATCAAAGAAAAGGGCCCCCATCCCAGGGATGTTTTAGGTTCCAGGCACTAAGGGACTCCATGCTTAGGGCTGTGAACTTTTGAAAGAACCTCTAAAACTATCTGAGACCCAGAGAGGTGGTTGAAGCCCCACTCCCAGAAAACTGAAAGTGACAAAGTAGAAACAATCATTGAAACATCTTCAAAGCATGACAGCATTCTAACTCTTATCAACTGTTGAATTTCTCAACTCCATTGTTCTATTAGTCATTAACAAAATGCCATAGGCTAGGTGCTTTGTTTCTCAGTTCTGGTTGAGCAATCCAAGAACAAGATGCTTTGGGTGTGTGTCTGTTGAGGATTCTCTTTCTAGCCTGAAGCTGGTTGCATCTATGTCTTCATTTTATGGAGAAAGAATTCGGGCATCTCTTTCTCTTCTGCTAGGGTGCGAATTCCCTTGTGGGGCCACCATCCTTAGGACTCTTTCTAAAGTGAAGTGCCCCCTAGAGGCCCCAAATCCAAACTTCACCACATTGGGGGTTTGAGCTTCCTGGTGTGAACTTTAGCAGACAACAAAACTTCAGTTCATAGCCACAGCATCTGAAATCTATTGGTATCATGGGTTGTATCTTCACAGGATATCCCAAAGGTGCAAGGAATCACGGTCAATTATAAATTAAATGAACTGCTTAGACTTGTAATTTAGCCATTACAAGAGGTTTTCAGTTGTTTAAAGTAAGCTATATTTACTGTCTCTTGTGGACATGATTCAATGCATTTGACTTAGAGTAGAACCCACAAAGAAAGTCACATAGTGGGACGCGAAGGATTCTAAGTGTCTTGGGTCCTCCATTGCTGTTGGGTCTTCTTTGACCACAGTTTCAGCTTCCTCTGGCTATTCTTGGCAAGCCGTAGTTCTACAATCTCCAAGTCTTTTCACCTCTCCCCTTCTTGTAGTATAGTGTTTCCTTTGTGAACTTAATAAATATCTAAAAATATTACGACTTAAGATACACTTTTTATGGACCGGATAAACTCGAACTTTATATTGTTTAGGGTGTGCATGAGTTCGCCAAAGCTATGAGTCAGGTAGAATGCTTAACAGGGCACCTTAGCTGTGATAAGAAAACTGAAATTGCTGGGCCAACCAGATATGCTCTGTAACATTTCCTTGTATCATACATACCTCAAATCCCTGACATTCTTGGGTTTCTGCTGCTACAAACACGTAAATAAAATAACATATTTACAATTCCCATTGGTAAGTGGGGATACTGTTCTGAGCAGGCCTGGATTGTCGTGCCATCTCTTCTCATTTGAAGAGTTGTAGCTCATTGAGTCGATGCTTCCATGGCATTTGCAGCCGTGTGACCCCTCAGTCTTATTGAGTGGCTCTAGTTGGTAGAGATGGATCCTTCAGAGCAGAGCAAATCAAACAATTTTTGCATGAAATCCTTTGTGATAGGGTTTAGATAGCATCATAAGTCAAGGCCAAGCCACTTTCCGTTATCTGGAGGGTACCACTGGTTCTTTTCAAGCCCTTGCTCAATGCTGAACAAAATTTAGCCGCCCAGTTCTTGAAGGACTAGAATTTGTCTTCATTGTTTATCTTTGTAAATAAGCAGCTGTTTCTCTACCCCCTTGTATTTTCACCCCTCAAGCTGGTTTTCTCTCCTTAAGGCTTGTTTTGGTTTTTTTTTTTGGTTTTGTTTTGTTTCCTGTGTCACGCAGGCTAGCCTCCACTCAGCAGCTGTGGCCACCACCCTGTGTTCTTACCCCTTCTGTTCTGTCACTGAACGTGTGATATGTTACCTTCCTTAGCTGTCCTCTCCACTCTGGGAGAACCCGCATGGCATAGTACAGACCAGCTTTGCCTTATTTGTCCCACACTGTTCTCTTCCTGGGGTATTTTCACTTTTTGTCCATGTGTATAAAGTTCATTCCAGAGACCAAAGAATTCTGGTGGCTAAAGTATACGGCCTTGAGAAAAGGAGACCATCTGCCAGGAAGAGTGCTCAGGAGAGCCTTTCTCCTCTCTTACCCTTCCACCACACTCTACCCACACTGACGTGTAAAATACCGTGTACCCTGCTGGTAACTCAGGTCCTACGATTTGAAAGTAGCCCTAGTTTGGAACGGAAAACAGTCATTTGGTCCAGAGTACCTGTGGCCTCTGATAGCAGGTTAGGCGTGTTTGTGTTAACTCTGGGTAGTGCAGTCAAATAGAGAAAACTCTTGTAGATGGATGTAACTCCAGGCCATTGAGCTAAACCATCAAGAGAATACTGTCTCAGTTCCAGTGCCCGTGGTGGCCTTCTTTGCTGGGGAGTCTTCACCATCATTAACAACTGTCCCCAGATCACTATTTTTGTCTTGCTCACCTGGTGTTAAACAGAGCGGGTAACAATTTGTCAGTGATTGGCTTGGGGAAGTCTAGTGTTAAAATATCTTTCAATCTTCTTTAGCAAGTCTTGCAGCCACCATGAAATGTTGGTTCGCCATGTCGGAGGCATTTTGTCATAGAAACTTTACCTCTACATATGGGAAGGGCAAGGGTGAAGATAGCACAAAAGCCAACTAAATGAGAAAATAATTGAGCTTAGGAAATTATAGGACATATTGTGGTTAGAATCCATTTTTATTGTATAAACTGAAATAAAAGTCATGGGCCAAAGGAGAAATCTTTATATGGAAATCAAGGAGAAATTGGAAGCAATTAACTAGATAATTTAGCTTAAAGATGCTAGATGCTAGAATAATCTAAAAACAACCACAAAATGTTACTTTGAAAGAAGAAATCTTATGTGGACAAAGGTTAAAATTTTAAATTATTATCACACTTTTGAGATTAAAATATATCATTTTCCTCCTTCCCTTTCCTCTCTCAGGGAGCAAGTTTTATGCAGTCAAAATAGTATTGAACTTCGGTGTGAAGAAAATGATGGAGAAGGCAGGACAGCTATTAGTTAATTAAAAAATCTGAATTAATCCTCATTTATATTTAACAGCAGATATTACTTGGCTGAGAGTCAATTAAAATGTGCTTTAAAGAAAGATCAGTTGGGGCCTGGAGAGATGGTTCAGCCAGGAGCACTGGCTGTTCTTCTGGAGGAGTGGGGTTTGAGTCTTAGGACCCATATGCTGGCTAATAGCCATCTATACCTCCAGTTCCAGGAGATCCAGTGGCCTACTCTGCTTTCCCTCAACACCCCCTTAGCGTGTTTCAGTGCAAGTGGAAAGCACCTCATAGTGATTTAGATGACAGAAATTAGTGTCACACATAATTAAGTACAGGTGTAGGCTGGCTTTCTGCTAAATGACTTAGAAAATAAACTTCATAACAAAGGACTGATTCTCTCTCCTTCTTCCCGTTCTCCCTTTTTGTAGAGAGCTGCCAATCAAAGTTCATTTAGCTTATAAAAAGCAAGATGACTGACGATAGCAGCTAGGACTCCATACTTGTTCTTGTTCATTCGGTGGGAGAGAAAGCATCTCTCGCTAGTCAGTGAAGTCAGGGTCTTATAGTCTACTCAGGTTTCACTGTCCCCCTAAAAAAACAGGGCTGTTCGTGGGAGGCACCATAGTACTGGGTGTATATTAGTGCAAACCTGCCTAGGCTTCACCCAGTCCTTGCAGAAAGCATAGAGATGTGTTAGCATTGGCTGATGTTGGATGGAACGCTTCTCACCCTGGATCCTGCCGAAGCAGCTACCAGTTTCCACTCTGCCTGTTTCTTGGGAAATCATCCTTACGCTGTATTTTCTAGCCAGGCTCTAGATGAGGCACAGAGAGACTCAAACTGTTCCAAAATAATAATGTATAAAGTTTAAATATGGTTTTCTATCCTGAAACCAAGTTCTGGGGCTGGTCAGCACAATGCTACCTCACTTTCCCGATGGTGTATCCACACCATCATCCTGGCTCTCGGTGGCCATTGTCACTTCCTTCTGTAGGCCAGATTAGCTCTAAGAGGAAAGTAGAAACCCTAGAACAATGATCCAGGTTCTGAGGCCAGACTGCATCTCACTGACTGTCGCCACAGCCCTCTCAGGGCTGACACCGTGGGAAGCAATAGCAAATGAACGTATTGTTGAAAGAATAATAGGGGCACGTCAGTTCTCTTGCTTACCCATTGTCTCCCGCTCTCTATGTGAGTCGGCACAATAGGAATCTATTGCATTCGGTGCCCTTCAGTGCTTTACAGAGGCCAATCGGGTACCCCTCCATCCTTAACAGAGGCCAACCTGATACCCCTCCGCCCTTTGCAGAGGCCGACCGGGTACCCCTCCGTCATTTACAGAGGCTGACCAGGTACTCCTTAGTCTTTTACAGAGGTTGACCGGGTACCCCTCCATCCTTTACAGAGGCCGACTGGGTACCCCTCCGCCCTTTACAGAGGTTGACCGGGTACCCCTCATCCTTTATAGAGGCTGACTGGCAGAGAGACAATTTTACTCCCTTGTAATCTCTGCACTTTTATCTGCAAGTCCTAAATCAGGCCAACTGATGAGATAATTAAATTCATCACCTCGTATTTTAATTTCTTAACCCCAAAGCGTATGGGTTCTAATTATCATTCATCCCGAAGTTACTAAATGGTAAGTAAGCTAAATTATATAAAACCAAAGAAAATTATTCATAGTTGAAGTCTTCTTAAGCAGAGCTCCGAAGACTGCTCCTTCCATAAATTAGAAGCTTCACTTTGTGCCATACTTTGAGGAATAAATCTTAGGAGATTATCATGTAAGACAAGAATGAGATTCTTTTTGCAATTTTTAAATGTTCCATAGCTCAGATGCCGCTTCTCGCTTTCTCCTCGATGATTTATTTTTAGATGCCCTAAGATGGCCTCAGATTTTTAGGCATTAAATGTTATTGATTTTTGTCCTCTCGCTTAACACAAACATGAATAATAGTCATTTGAAAATCCCAGGCAGCAACATCAAACACCAGGACAAGGACACCATTATTTTTCGCAGACATTTTTTGCGCTAGAACTGTTAAACCTGTGAGAGCCCAGGCTAGGCTATTTTCCTATCTGCCCGAAGTCTACCAGCAGGCGTGGGCATTGTCAGTTGACTGCAGGTGAGGAGGACTCCCAGCGCTCAAAGAATGGAGGTCATACTCCAACTACAATAACTGAGAGATGTTTCCCCTTGATCTGCATTGCAAGCAAGTGGAGACTCAGATGTGGGCTTCAGTGTCTATAGCATAAGTGGGTCTTTAACTACATTATGCAGAAAACATATATGTGGAATAATTGTTATCTCCGTGTCCATGAATTAATAATATTGATGATCCTTGTAAACTAACTAGGCCTTCAAACACACGGGCTGCTTGCTTTGACTAAGGAGGGAGGCCTCTGCCCACGGTCTCGCTCACAGAGTGTTCCCTACAGAGGACTCTTAAAAGATTTGCATACCATTCAGCTCCGATTCTTTGCACCTGTGAAATGATGAATCCCGTTTCCCGCTATGAGGCCTCCTTTACAATTCCAATTTCAGCTGGAAAGTCTTTGAGGAGCTGATTGAACCTTATCGACTCCACGAAAGCCACAAAGATGTGACCACTGCTGAGAAATTAAAAAGAGAGAGTCCGTGGAAAATTACAGACGCAGAACTGGAAGCCGTCAAGGAAAAGGTAAGGACCTGTCTTCCCTGGTTTCCACTTCGCTGTCTAATTAGTGAAGAGGAAACAGCGGTTGGTTTTTAAGAACCGATCCATCAGGTCAAGCTGCCTTCCTCAGCACCCCAGGCGCCCACATTTTCAGGGGCATTTCGATCATATTACTGGATACAATCATTCAGAAAACATTTTAATTTTTTTTCTAGAAAGAAGCCTATTTTTATGTTTAACAAAACAAGTTATTGGTCCATACTGTGAGGTCTCCTTTGAAGTGTATTTTTATTTATCTTAAAATAATTATTCATTTAGGCATATAATGTGGATCAAAACAAATTGACCCACAATTTAAACAATAACAAAGACCCATAACCTGATAAACGCAGCTGTGAAAAACTAACATGAGTATCTACAGAAATGTTTGATGCATTGGTTGGAATAAGGAGCACAGATGTTGTACCTGGGCTAACAAGATAGCTCCTCAGGTGGCCCGAGCTCAGTTCCCAGATCCCATTGTGGAGACAGAAAATGGATTCATAGAAAGCTGTTCTCCGACATCTACAAGCGCACTGCAGCACTCACACACACATCATACATATATAGGAATAGTGAAATAACTATCTGTGTGTGAGTGTGTGTGTGTGTAAGTTGCATCCGGCATCCACAGTGATATGAATGTAAAATGATGAGCTTTTCTAGATAGCGCAGTGGCCAGGAATTCCAGCACTCTGGAGGCTGAGGCAGGAGGCTCACAAACCCCCGGCCAAGCTAGGAGAACAGAGAACAACCGTAAGTTTCTCTCTGACCTGAGCGTCCATTGAGGTGGTAGGCAGTAATATAAGGAAAAGAACAGGGGTGGAGATTTAACTACAAAGCTCAACATGTTAGCTGGTCATTAAAGGACAGGGATCACGTGAACTTGTAGAGGAAGAAAATATTAACCCCTTCCAGTAGTGGCATAAACAGCGCTAAAAGAGAACAATAAATCGTGCGTGTGGTTGCGTGTAGTTACGTACCCAGTCTTCACAGAGATATCACATATAATTAAACAAGTCAGACACATGAATCTAGTTCTGAAGCAGTGAAGTGCAAAAATAAGCATTAGTCCGAGCACTGTAAAATAATTTTCCAGTGACTGTATTGGTGGCTTTTTACTTGAAACTGTTATGCCCAGATCACAGAGCCCCCCCCCCCAAAACCAACTAGGAGACCAAATCCTGTATATAAAAGCAAATAGTCTTTATTCTTACATAAATTTGCAAACTCGGACTCTCCATGTGTTCAACATATTGGAGCAATTGGAGAGCCCCGAGGTTAGATGGGGTTGGGTTTTTATAGAAACAAGGGTAGGGGGAGCGGTTTCTAAGGTTCAGGACCCCTGGTTGGCTGACATTTGTCTAGGGGTGTCCTGGTGAAAAGCGATGGATGTGTGCTGGCAGGTGATTCCATCTACAAAGGTTAGAATGTTAGGAATTTCCTTTTGAGGGTCTGTTCCTAGGTGGTACCTAGGAACCAGTTTGCGGTCTTTCTTGGAACCAGGTATTGCCTTAGGGTAAACTGCTGAGACTTAGCCCTCTATTGAGCTTGTCATGGTTGGGCCTACAAAACCAGTACTATACTAATATTATATTATCAGGAGGCTTAAAGGGAACAGGTTAGAGCACAGCCTGCTTTCTTAGGCTACCAAAGAGATAGCAAGATTCAGTTGGTCTTCTTCAGATGAAAGCCTGTTTCCAAATCCTCCGTTCTCATCTTTTTTGTTTTTGCTATCTGTGCTGTTCTACACCCCTAGACACACCCTACACCCCTAGTAAGCCACCACGCCACAGCGACAATCCACACTAACTCTTTACATTTCTACAATTGCCTGTGAAGCTTTACAGTAAATCTTTGTTTTTCAAGTACATTCTATTTTTTCTTAGTAATGACTTTTAAAAGTCATATCTTCTGCTTATTCATGACTTGAGGTAAGACAATAACTTCTTGTTCATAATTCTGGTAGAGCTGCACTGAACTCAGTCTAAATACTGTCCACAGAGTTACCGCCAAGTCCGGCTTAATGAGCTCTTACAGGAACATTCGAGAGCCGCCAACCTGATCGTGCTGTAAGTGTCGCCGATGTGGGCGGCGTGTTCACCTGGTGGGGAGAAGGGAAAGGCTGAATGGGCTGATCAGACTGAAGGTCCAGGACTCCTCCGGTGGGAGGCAATAAGTTGGAGCGTGTGGGTGTTTAGCAGTGAAGGAAGACAATTGTCACTTTAAGACAGGGATGACCGAGTTCTGTGAACGTCAGCAGGATGTAGTTGGACTTGCTAGTAGTTCTTCAACAGCCATGGGGCCAGGAGCGTGTGTCCATGGACTGAAGCTACCCTATGGTCCCATATGACCAGGCTCTAGAAACCTGGAATTCTGAAATCCCTCCCAATAGCCCAAGCGGGCCACAGGACTCACAAGCATCTTCTTTTGATGGGTGCCCCTGAGCTGTGTGTATACACAGCTGATTTCCTGAGTGGGTACTTCCGAGCCATGTGTGTCTTGGCTGACAGTGTGGGAACAGATCACCATGAGCTTTTATGTTTTCGTTCTTTCTCCCAGGACCCCACCAACATTAGGAATATACCCACTGAAAGTATTACTCATGTAATGGAGATTGGTGCTAAAATGGGAAAATGCCCAGCTATTTTATTTTAACCCCATGAACTGACCTATATATGAAAATATATGTATCTTTAAGCACGGTGTGGCCTAGAGGACTGCCACTTCTAATGTACACCCCCCAAAAAAAATTCCCAGGAGATATTGGAAGGAAGAGTAACTTTCTCCATAGAGCAATATTTTGTTTATTAAATTCTCTGCTTAAAAAAATCAGAAGTTATAATTTTATTTTGTCTGTACAATGACTAAGCCATTTTTTCTCATTTATACATGTTTGCATTATCTGAAGAATACATCAATTTAATTTCTGTATTTAAAATAATTGCAGTGCTCTCGTTTGAGGGGGATATGATAAACATTTCAGGCTACCAGTTATTATTAATTCAAAAGCGCAGATAATGTCCCTTCCCACTGTAATTTTTCTCTTTGCTTTTAATTTGTCTTCCATGCCGTCAGGAGCCTTCCAGTGGCGAGAAAAGGATCTATATCTGATTTGCTGTACATGGCGTGGTTGGAAATTCTGACCAAGAACCTGCCTCCTGTGTTACTGGTTAGAGGAAATCACAAAAATGTCCTGACATTTTACTCCTAAAGAGTGAAAGATGAGAAATGTTGCATCTTGACATCTAAATATGAAACACATCTGGTACTTTGTGTTCTAAAACCTCGTCTATAGATGTGCAAACCTCCGGAGACTAGTCTACCTGATTCTACATAAATGTTGTCTTTAAAAAAAGAGTTATTACTAATGAGAGGTTTCCCCATTAGTGTAAGGCTCATGGAAAGCCATGCCACTCCTAGAGAAACACTTTGTTGTAGTTGCTGGTAAACATGAAATTAATAAAACCTCGCTGGCATGCTAATCTGGATGTGAGCTCCACGCAAACCTAATCCCATTTCTGTGGAGTCTGCACGGCCCGGCGCAGGCCTCAGGCCCACAGCAGGCTGCCCATAAGCGCTTATTGATGGGCTGGTATGGGGACGGCAGGTGGCAATCACAGGAAAAGACCTGCTGGGTCAGCGGCCGATTCTGCTTGGCCTCCTGAGAGGCTTATGAAGATTTAAAAATCAATAATGAAAACTTTGCCAAGGACTGGAGTCTACGGAATGTTCAAAGCAGTTGGCTAAATACGGTTTATTTAATGCGGCAGAGAATGTGCTTACAAGTGATGGTTGATAGCACAGGGCTTGCGTTTGCTGCCGACTGAAGGTATTGTAGGCAGGCAAGTAGGAGACACATGTTCCACTTAAATGAAATCCAGGCGATTCTTAACATAGAAATTCCATTGTCTGCCCTACTACATATTTTTAAATTTCTATCTATCTTTTTTTTTTTTTTTTTTTTTTTGGTTTTTCGAGACAGGGTTTCTCTGTGGCTTTGGAGCCTGTCCTGGAACTAGCTCTGTAGACCAGGCTGGTCTCAGATATCCTCCTGCCTCTGCCTCCCGAGTGCTGGGATTAAAGGCGTGCGCCACCATCGTCCGGCTTAAATTTCTATCTTAATACTACTTTGCTCATCTTTTTCTCTAATTAAGTGGTTTGCATAGATGAAAAATCATAATAAATGTGTCATTGAAAAATAATCTCATAAATTTTCAATCTACTATTAAAAATACATCCAGACCCTACATTTATTTACTTCCTATAGTTCTTATATAGGCTTTAAAGAATAGCAAGACATAAATGAAGAAACTTGTAAAATTTAAGAATACAGGTGATGATTCTTCTTCTTGATAGTGTGTCTATAATATTTAATCACAGAAAAAAATTGTTTATCTGATAAATGGCTTGTTTTTTGTTTTGTTTTGTTTTGTTTTTTCCTTGGCATATTTTTGACTATTCTGGGGAAACATGTGGGTGCAAATTGACCTGAAATAAAATCGTTAAAATGTGTTTGCTTTGACAAAGTGGTGTATTTTACTTTTCTGTGATTGAAATCAACGACACTGTGCCATGGTACTTAGGTATGAGCCCGAATAGAATAGTGCATCCCGTGGCCACACCTGCAGCCCGTTTAAAGCTGGGGTTCAGGGTGAGTGTTTCTAGGCCTAGCTGTGCTCAGAGGTTGGCAGAAGAACAGAGGCAAGGAAGGAGCAAGACCTGGACAGCTGGTATCCCTTGTCCACCTATGCTCGGCTCACCCTATGGATCTGAAGCTTGAATGACTAGTCACCTGATGAAAATGGCCCTGCTTCCCCTGAAATACTAGAGCAGGTCTCGGGGAAAGGCAAGAAGTTTACCACTAAGCAGCACATCCTCCTCACAGTGAACCTTTGGGGGTGGAGGAGCCTGGAAGTGGAGCGGGGGAACGGTGGAAGCAGTGATGTAGGAACTAAGGACTGGCTTGCCCAGCAATCTGGAACTGGGATGTTCCTTCAAAGTAGGCCAGGACAGAAGGAAGGTGCCTGGGCTTTGTGCTCCTGTATGATGTAGGCACTGACTGTGGACTGTCCAGGAGGAGGTATGAACTTTTCTCTGAAGGGGCTGAGAGCTGAGGTCTGTCTGCCGACAGCGCTCCCAACTCACAGACAACAAGCTCTTCACTAACAAGTCTGGGAAAGGACATCACCATCTCTGCCAAAGGGAGTATATAACCATAACGAATTAAACAAACAAACAACCCTCTCCTCTCAGATTGGCCTGAGCTCAAGTCTCCATTTACTAATGGGGCTCATTCCTTAGACACTAAGGGATAGGTCAAGCCTACGTTTATTAGTTCAGGGTGATTTTTTTAGTTGTTTTTATTGGACAGATAGGGTAATATAGTTCAATTTGAATTCAAACTCCCTCAAGACCGTGAACTGCTCCTCCTGCACCTGCCTCCCAAGCCCTGGGATTCCAGTCCTGCACCACCACATTTAGTCTATGATAGTACTGGGGACAGAACCCAGGGCCTCACGCATCCAGGCAAGCCCTCTAGTAACTGAGCTACACCCCGGCCTTGCCAGGCCTGTGTTTAAAGGTTCACTGACCCAGATCTGGACTCTTGCCCTGCTTCACAGACCTTCTCTCATCATCAGAGAACTGTTTGAAGACACTGAGAACACAGACAGATCTTTACAGTCTTCTAATTATTGGAAAGGAATGAAATGACCCCAAATGACTAACATTTGATCTCAGTAGCTCCCTCTACTTCTTCTAGTCTAACTCTGTCTCACATCAGTGTGCTTTTGATTGCTTAAAATATGTTCTAAGTCTCTGTGGTGAGCAAAACATTGCTCCTCAAAAATGTCCACACACTGATCCCTAGAACTGGTGTGTCTATTACTTCCATGGGCAAAGAGACTCTGCATGCATGGCTCATGCGTAAGCTAGAGCTAGGGATAATATCCTGGTCAGTCTGGGTAGACACACTGCAGTTACAAGGACATAGGGGAGAGCCAGTCTAGGGTGTGACCAGAGAGCCAAATAGATGAAAATAGCAGCAGAACTCCACCTGCTGCTCAAGCTCTGAGCACAAAGGGAGGAGGTCTGAGGCAGGGAAGGAAGAAGAAGGAACACATGACTTTCCCCTCTAGAACTTCTAGAAAGAAAAGCAGTTTTTTTAATGCCCTGTTTTATTTAGATTATTGATAACTGGGTAAGACTTTTGACCTAAAGATTACTTTTAAAGACCGTGTGTCTTAGTTAGGGTTTCTATTGTTGTGAAGAGACAGCATGACCATGGCAACTCTTATAAAGGAAAACATTTAATTGCGGGGATGGGGGACAGTTGCAGTTTCAGAGGTTTAGTTCATTATCATCATGGTGGGGAGCATGGCGACTTGCAGGCAGACATGGTGCTAGGGAAGTAGCTGATTATCTTACATCTTGGCTTACAAGCAACAGGAAGTAATCTGTGACACAGGATGGTTATCTTGAGCACATATGGGACCTCAAGGCCCACCTCCACAGTGACACACATCCTCCAACAAGGCCACACCTACTTCAATAAAGCCACACCTCCTAGTAATGCCACTCTTTTTGTGGGGGGTGGGGCATTTTCTTATACACTACCACAGACTGTAGTACTTTGTTGTACCAACAGATTCAAGGTTGCTGAGTGCGGAGCTGCAGTCTGTAATCCCAGAATGAGGTTGGAGCAGGAAGATCACGAGTTCAAATTCTTTCTCAAGAAGTCCAAGGCCAGCCTGGACTTGAGAAACCCAGTCTCAAAACAGCAAAATGAAACAAAAGAAACACAGAAAAGAAAAGCAATGTGAAGCCATCCAGAAGCTCACTAGCACATTTGAAATTTTGTCAATTTTCCCTTAGGAATGCCAGTTTGACTTAGATCTTGCAACATCTTCACTTCAAGTGAACTATACAGACCTCTTGTTCTTTCCTTCTTCCTTCTTCTTCTTCTTCTTCTTCTTCTTCTTCTTCTTCTCTCTTCTTCTTCTTCTCTCTTCTTCCTCCTCCTCCTTCTCCTTCTTTTGATTGCTTTTCCACTTTACAAATTCACTTCATTTCTGGTCTAGGTCACCCATGTCTGCCAAAGCCTCTCGTAATTCAAAAATATCACATCCCATCATGAGACTCAACAAAGCCACTAAAGCCCTCCAAAACAGTCCCAAGGTCCCTGCTGAAGCAACTTCCTTTTTACTGTGAATATCAACCTTTCCGGCCTTGTGAACTGGGGATCAGACACAGGTTCTCTCAGTCTCCTCAGTCACCCCATCCTTCCCTTATGGACCTCTCTTCCCTGACATTTACAGAACCTCAGATGGAGATAGCCAAGTGTTCCTAATGGCTCTACTCAGCCAGTCAATGTCTGATTACCTTCTTTATCTTAAGGAGGCAAGGGTCATTGCTCAGGTTTTCTGCCTCCACCACAGTTAGATGGATTCCATCTGTTCCCAGGTCCCACAGTCTCAGAAGCCAGGCTGAGACAAGCTTTTTTATTGCTTGTTTAGAAGTCTTCCTTAATTGGAGCAGTGTCCGTCTCCTGTGCCAGACCTTTGTTGAGGCCCCCAACTGCATGTCGGATCACAGATTTCCCCTTTTCTTATTATAGGTCTGACAGACACGAGGGTTATTTTCTATTCCTGCTGTCACGTTTTCCTCCCCACTCTCCCATTCTTCCCATGAGTTCCACTTTCTTGGACCCCAGGAAACGCTTCTTAGCATGGATCTAACTTACGCTCTTCTCCTATTAACCACAATGGTGAAAAGTGACAAACCAACACGTCTGCCTTCTCCTCTCTTTTATCTAATTTACCTGCCATATCAGAGGTGAACACAAACATGGAGGACACTAGCTGCATCTCCCTTTCTCATGTGCTTCCTGCTGCTAAGCACCCACCTAGGCTTCAGCTGAATCACTTCTTACACATAACCAGGACCAAGCAGTCACACATCCCCAACTCATCTTTGGTTCTGTCATTTCTCTGTTTGGGTACCTAGTATGTGTAAAAGACTTTCCCAGGGAGACAAAACACATGCACTCTGTGTGTGTATGTGTGTGTCTGTGTGTATATGTGTGCCTGTGTCTGTGTCTCTCTATCTCTATATGCCTCTGTCTCTCTCTCTGTGTGTCTCTACATCTCTGTCTCTATCTGCCTCTCTATCTCTGTCTCTTTCTCTCTTTCTGTCTCTGTCTCTCTCGCTTTCTCTCTCTCATTCCCCCAGAAAGGGATCCCAGGAAAGATGAAAGTAACAATTGACCAAAGTCCAACTTCCTGAACAATATCCAGCTGTTACCGGGTTACTGGCAGGAGTAAGGTCCAGCGCGCACTCACAGCAGCAGGGAAGACTCAGGAAGAGTTGCAGCACTGATGATCCCACCCCGACACAGGTGACACCTCATGGAAGCTGCAACCTGGGAGCTCTCTGCACAACTTGCAGGCAGCTCAAAAAGTCTGAGGAATCCCTCAACTTCTGAGATGGCTGGAGCTCAGTGTGGCTGCTCAGAGTTCAAATCCTGCACACCCCCTGTCCCAGTGATTCCTTGCGGTTTCTCAAAGCTGAGGAGGGGCCTTCAAGTTTCCACTTTCCCAGAAAGTGCTCTTTTGCTTTGTTTTGTTCGTTTGTGTTTCTTTACCTCCCGACAAGGAAGACAGGGAAGCTTAGACTTTTTCTTGGCCTTCTCTCCCCTCAGCAAAGGCCATTCTCTCACCTGCAGGCCTCTTCCTACCAAGAAACCAAGACAACCTCCCTCATCTTTTCCTTACCTCCTCCTCTTCCACCCTGGAAACTTGCACTGTGTCTATCAAAGGAATCCTTCTCATGGTTCACTTCTCTCTAGTTTACTTGACAGTTGATTTGTCCTTAAGTCTACTTTTCCAGTTTTGTCTAGTTTCCAGAAACATCTACCACCCCATCACCTGCAGTCCAGGATGTTCCTGCTGGTTACTGATATTGATGAAGTGATATTATCAGGTCAAAATGGGAAAAGGTGGTATACTAATTCATTTTGGGTTCCATTTTTTCCCACTGTGACAAAATATTTAAGAATAACACCTTAAAGAATAATTTTTTTTGTGGGAGGGTGGATTTGACACTTTTGGAGTTTCATACCCTCTAGCTGACTCTGTTGCTATGGGGGAGGCGGAAACATCTAGTAAATGGCAAAGAGAAGATGTTCCCGTCACAGCAAGTGAGGAGGAAAGGGCAGAGCCATAAGAAGGGGCCAGGACGAGAAACACCACCAAGAATAGTGGACTACTTCCTCTCAGAGTATTTACCACCTCCCCGAAATGTCACTGAATTATGAATTGATCAGTGGGTTAATCTCTGAATTGAGCAGAGTCTTCATAATCCAACTGTCTCTCAATGGTTGAATCCAAGAACTAGATACCAAGTTTTCAATACCTAAGCTTTCTAGGGGAAACTTCATACCCAAACCACGGGATCTTGTGTATTCCTGAGGGAGAGTTAGGGGGACAGATAACTGGGAAAGTGAAAGTGGGCTCTCTGAGGTGACTGCTTCTTGTTCCCAGAAGTCACTTGGAGGAGAAACCAAGGAAGGCAAGGGGTTTTGCTCCCTGGTCTCTGCTGTGCGAAGAACCACGGACACAAGCTCCTGCTGCCACAAACAGAACTTCTCGGCTTTGCCTCTATTATGCCATGATGGACTGGATCTGGAGGTGTGCCTCTGATAAGCCTGCCTTTTCTCAAATTGCTCTGTCAGGCGTTTTGGATTCAGTAACAGAAAAGCAATGAATACAAAAGCAGGGGCAGAGGGAAATGCCTTCAGTTGGATCTCTGTACTGAGGCCCCCCTTTCTGCTGTTTTCTGTCCTGGTGTAGGAGACCATTCCATCTTTATAAATAATACACGTGTGTTTGGGGAAGTCAGGGGTAACCCGAAATGACGCCTAAAACCTTCCTTCTACCTTGACTCAAATTGAAAATTCAAGTGAGTTACAAAACGTTACGCGAAGGGTGTCTAGAAAAATGGTATAAGAAAAATAAATTCTGCCCCAATGTCAGATGGAACCATATAAAGATGCTCTGACCAGAGCCCAGTCAACAGAGATGGCTACATTCTAAAGTTAATTTCGTAGTTCATTAACAAAGTCCAATGAGGAAGGAAGACATGCTGTGAAGAAGTACCAGTGAGCCAGGAAAGACAAAGAAAGCCCATGGTTCCTCAAGGGTGTTCCTCCACTAATAGCTCCCCATCACTCAGACTTTCCCTTCTCATCCGACAATAAAGTTTGACTTCAGCCTTCCGGTCCCACTCAGTGGCTGATGGGCTATCTTTTGTGACTTGTCTTGACAGTCTCCATTCAGCTTACTTGAGAAAGCAGGAGACATTCGGGATGCTGTCTGTTTATTAATAAAATTATACCACAAAATTCTTGCTGGGGCTCATGTATTTAAGGTGATGATGTCTCCACCAAAATGTTCAGAACAGTAGGTTTGGTAGAGCTGGGAACAGTGATTAAAGGTGAAGGGATTCTTTCTAGGGTATGATGAACCCACAAAATTCTCCAAAAATAAATCCCAAAGCAAAGGTCTCTGAACAGGATGAGCAATCATGGGCCCTGAGGTCTGGGCCGAGCTCTAGCCAAGCTCTCTGGTGACTGTCCTGTGTACTTTCCTTCTTAAAGCTGTCGCTTTTACACTATTTCCTTCAGAGGAGCTAAATGATGCCTTCAAATTAGATAATAGTAACTCATCTGTGAACTACAATTACAGAGATTGTGTCTCCTGACACGTCTGCATAATGTAGAATCAGTTTTTCATGATGGCCGCCTCGTTAAGTTAGATTGAGTATTCAGTATATTCAAGAGAACGTCACGCTCTCAGATTTTATGATAAGTATTCTATCCCCACCAACTTCTGCAGCACAATGAGGCAATAATTTGTGAGTCGGTTCAAATAGTTTTACAGCAAGAAATTCTTGTCTAATTAGCTTCCAGGCCACTTAACTGCCAGTCACTCTTGTGTCGATCTGCAGAACTATTTCTCCTTAAGATGTATTTATTTTTATGAGTGTTCTGCCTGCATGTATATAAGTTCACTGCATGTGTGCTCGGTGCTCACAGAGGTCAGAAGAGGGTACTCGATCCCCTGGAAGTGGAGCTATGGATGATTGTAAGCCTTTGTGTTCCCACTTGGAACTGAACCCAGGTTCTTTGCAAGAGCAGCCAGTGCTCTTAGTCATTGAGCCATCTCTCCAGGCCCTCCTGAGCTATTTGTATGTTCAAGATCCCTGGGCTTGTCTCACAGAATCAAAATCCTGCATCTGTTCATTGTGTTCTTCATGAGGGCCACGTAGGAATATTCGTATGTGGTTGCTACATTATACTCTAATAAAATATTTTCAAATATGCTTTCACACACTTCTGGGGGAGCAAAAGTCACCCTGAGAAGCTTCCCAATGGTATTATTTTGTAGGTATGTGTGTGTGCGCGCTCGAGCGCGTGTGTTTATGTTTGTCTGCGTAGGTGTGTGTAGGCCAGAGGTCAGTCTCTGGTGTCATTTCTCAGGAGTCACTCACCTTGTTTGTACAGACAGGGTCTCTCATTGACCTGGGACTCACTAACTAGACTAAGATGGCTGCCCAGGGAGCCCCAGGGTTCTGTCTGTCTCTGCCTCCCAGTGCTGTGAACACAAGCGCACACCACTACATCTTATTTTTTATGTGCATAGTGGGTGTCAAATTCAGGTCCTCTCATTTGTATGGCAAACGATCTACTGAGCCACCTCTCCAGAACCCACAATGGTGTATTGGGCCAAAAACTTAAAAATAGTACATTAGCAAAATTAAAGCATTCAGAAGTTCTGGAAGAATGGTTTTCATTAACATTATATTTTGTATTTTTATTTATGCTTCCCTGTCTGTATTACCAGTTCCTTTTCTAGCTCCCCTATTGTAACCATCTGTTTGCAAAAGCACACTCCCCACCCGCCCCCAGCCTGCCTCGGATTTTGTTCCATGGTGGAAAGGCCTCCGGAATAGAAGCAAAGAAACACATTTCAGTTTTACTACCAGAGTCCTAAGTGACCTCGTGTTTTCTTGGCATCCATGTCTGAATGTCACAAACTTCCATGAACTTCAGCATGAGAAACCAAGTTGCTGTGGCCCATTTTGGAATGTTCTAAATTCAGACAATAAGGACAGTCTTCCATCACTGCGTACAACGCTTCTATTCCTGCATTATTGCCCAATAAGACAGACCCCCACCCAGAAGGAATGCAAGATTTTCAAACCCCCAGGTCTGAGAAGGCTCCTCTATGAAAGGCCCTCACCTCAGGAAGTTGGAGAGGAGAACAGTGACGCTGGCCAGAGGTCTGAGACACTGGAGGAAGATGGAGAAAGCGATGTTAGTAGATGCATCGGTTTGGATGCATTAGTGATAAACCCCCAGCCACTAACAATGTATCGGTGTCTAATTAAGAAAGATAAATTTAAAATCACTTCTACTTGGTGTAATTTAACCAAGAGTGAGGCCATATTTGAATTCTCTACTTGCTTTTCCCTGTGCCTTTGTCATTCTTTGTCTATTGCATGGGTCTGAACCTGTGGCTGACTGAGAACTGTCTGGTGACTCTTACCCTGTGCCTGTGTCTGTCTCTGTGTTTATGCCCCCACAAAGGGCTTTGCTCTCTCTTTTATACAACAGCACAGAAAGCTTACATGGAGGAGAGAATGGGTGGTACTTTACAGAAATCTTTAACAGTTTTACAAGGGATTAAGTCAACTGACTCAGATAACAAACAAATCTTATCAACGTGTTGTTTTCAACACTATGGCTGTGGCGGTATGGTGTGGGAGGTCCCTCTGTCTATGTGTTGCTTTGATTGATTAATGAATAAAGAGAAGAAAATCTGGAAGAAAAATCAAGTCTCTTCTTAAAATGCTGTGTTTGTTTGTTTCATTTGGAGACAGGGTCTCACAATGTAGACCTGGCCGTCCTGGAACTGGCTCTGTAGGACGGGTTGGCCTCAAACTCAGAACCTGCTCCTGCCTCTCAAGAGCTGGGATTAAACGTATGTGCCATCAGACCTGGCTCTTCTTAGATTTTTTTTAAAGCTTGAAGCACAAGAATTTGAGAAGGATCAGAACTACACCTAAGGATGCCCAGGAGGAGGGAGGGAGGGAAACCAGAGAGAGGGTGCAGACTGTGAAAGAAGCAGTCCCACAAGGGACCATTCATCAATTCCAACATGAAGGACCCTGATTCATTTACCAGTCATCTTAGCACCTGAGAGCATGGGCGGCGGCAGGCTCAGTGTTGCCATCCGGGTCTTCTTGGGACACATAGAAACCTGCAGAGAATGCTGAAATAGCAAGGATTCTGACACCAGAGCATCTGAGGTTGTGCGGCAAACTTCACCCGCAAAGCTCCTATTTGATTCTCAGGTTTCTAGCAGCCGCTGGACATACGCAATTAAATTAGTCAGCGGGACTGGTAGCTGAGTCCTGATAAAATAAACTGGGGTGGGAGATACCTCGTTCTTCTTAAGTAGGGTAGCTTGGACTGAAAGTCGATGTTCATTTTAGCTGTATCTCCACTGCCATTAACAATGACTTGTCGTGTTTCCCCCTCAGAATCCTGACACTCCTTATCAGGTGGCTAATGGCCTTTTCTCTGTTCAGTCGAAAATGACCCAGAGGAAAAGTGATCACAGTCAACACTTTCTATACCCAAATTAACAAAAAGCACATAAGGGCACTGTCATGGTGGTGGGTATTATAAGGTAAGTGATGCTTTTGTTGGAATAAAACAGCCAATTAAGCACTTTGAAGCATTCATGATGTTATATGACTTTTGCTAATCTTGAAGATAAGATATGAGCTCACACACCAGAGCTAAGTGACAAATTAATGATAGAGTGAATGTCGTGGGAGATAAGACGGGAACAGAAGTCACTCCTGGTTGTAAGTGTCTTGAGTGAAGAGAAATTTTAACCTGGAACTAGAAGAGAGCTATAATTATTACATGATCAGAGAAGCACAGATTCAAACAATTTCTCATGGGAACTCTCTTCAGAAACTACTAGAAAGGACTCCAGCAAAAAAGAAGGAACAAATTAAGAGCCAGACCTTTGATCCCTAGAACCACGCTTCAGGATGAGCGGGAACAACCTTGAAGTCTCGAGACACCCCAAGACCAAGTTCTCAGCACAATGATGACTTACTCGTTCCAGAGGGACAAAGAGCAGGGAATAAGAGACATAGATAGGGGACAGAGGATAAGGGAGAAGGGGAAGCGGACAAGAGAGTAGGGGGAAGGGATACTTGCCTCAGAGGGACAAAGGACTGCCTCTGGATAGAGAGGAGACACAAGTAACCTGTGGGCAAATGGCAGTTTATTAAGGTAAAATGTGAAATTTCTCTTAGGATGAGTTGGCTAATTTTGATTGGACATGTTAATTAAGGCAGCCAAAAGGGGTTTTTGATTGCCAGACTTCAAGACTTTGATAGCTGAACCTTGGTAGTCAACCTCAGGAGAAGAAAATGGTCAAATGAAAGATAAGACCTTGGTAGCTAACTTTAAGAATGCAAGGGAATGGGGAAGAAGGGTAAAAGTTACATGTTTGTCAACCTCAGGCCTGCGTTCACCATGCCCAGGCCTGCGTTCTCCGTGCTCAGGCCTGCGTTCACCATACTCAGGCCTGCGTTCACCATACTCAGGCCTGCGTTCACCATGCCCAGGCCTGCGTTCACCATGCCCAGGCCTGCGTTCACCATACTCAGGCCTGCGTTCACCATGCCCAGGCCTGCGTTCACCGTGCCCAGGCCTGCGTTCACCATGCTCAGGCCTGCGTTCACCGTGCCCAGGCCTGCGTTCACCGTGCTCAGGCCTGCGTTCACCATGCTCAGGCTCAGGCCTGTGTTCACCATGTTCTGGCCTGCATTCACCATGCTCAGGCCTGTGTTCACCGTGCCCAGGCCTGCGTTCACCATGCTCTGGCCTGCGTTCACCATGTTCTGGCCTGCGTTCACCATGTTCTGGCCTGCGTTCACCATGCTCAGGCCTGTGTTCACCATGCTCAGGCCTGCGTTCACCATGCTCTGGCCTGTGTTCACCATGCTCAGGCCTGTGTTCACCATGCTCAGGCCTGCGTTCACCATGCTCAGGCCTGCGTTCACCATGCTCAGGCCTGCGTTCACCATGTTCTGGCCTGTGTTCGCCATGTTCTGGCCTGTGTTCACCATGCTCTGGCTTGTGTTCACCATGCTCAGGCCTGTGTTCACCAGGCTCAGGCCTGCTAGAGCCACTTCAACCACCACAGACCAGAGCCAGACCATGGAAAAGGACACCCTGGGGGAAATTATAACTGAGAAAGAACTAAATGTGTCTTTCCTGTAGCATGTTTGGAACACAATACAAAAAATAATGGGCAAATTAGATGTAGCTCCTATAAACAATTGGCTTGAGAGCACTGTGGTTTTTAAAGCATAACACTATTTGTGTTGGTAGTGAATGATAGCTTGAGTCAGGACAAAGGTCCTTCAAGGGAGGACCTGCTCAAACGTTCTCATTAAATATTCCCAGGAATGGTGTTTAGGACAATGTTAAAAGAATTATCCTAATTCAGAAGGTAAGTTCTGTATCATTTTAGAAGAAATGTCAACACATAATCTAGAGATAGGGAAGGAGATTCCAGCACGAGAAGCCCACACGTTAGGGGCCTTGTCCTTAAGGAGTGAGACTGGGAGTGGGCGTGTGCAGACGCTTAGGGAAGGCATCATACCTGTCTCTTATTCTGAAGAGTAATATATGGAAGAAAAAGCCTTCAGTTAAAAATCAGAGGCGCCTTGAACCTCAGGCAGCAGGCAGAATTGGACACTGGGCCTGGAGTGAGCTTCGGAAACCTACCATGTTACACCAGGAATCTAAAAGGCCAATCGAAGGCTATGGGGGCCTTCCCTGATGGATTTTGAATCTAATCAATAAGTAGACAATAGACAAGAAAAATATACATGTATAGACTGTAGTAACAAGAAATGTAAATAGAAAAATATTCTGGTAGTAAACAGTTCTGAGGGGAGGCGGAGAGACAATTTAAGTTTTTTCAGAATGGCCTCCTGGAGATAAATGGAGTTTTGCCAAGGCCAAAACTGGGTCTAGAAATGGTTAGAAAAACACCACGACCAGAGGGTGTTAGGACAGTCGCTCAAGCGGGGAAAATGAGCAGAACGCCTGACCACGCTAGAAATTCCAAAGTTCTGGGCATATAGATAAAATTTAAAGCCTGGGCCCAGAGAGCAGGCTCAGTGGGACAGTGAGCTTGTTGCTCAAGCTTGGTCACCAAAGGTCAAAGGTCCACCCCTAAACCCACCTATCGTGGACCGAGCTGACCTCACACCGGCATGGCGATACATGCAGAAGCACACATACAAATCATGTTTTTTTTTTTCCTTTTCTTCTAACTTTTCCTTCCTTCCGTTTGTTTGGTTTTTTGAGACAGGGTTTCTCTGTGTAGTCCTGGTTGTCCTAGAACTCACTCTGTAGACCAGGATGGTCTCACACTCACAGAGATCCATCCATCCACCTGCCTCCGCCATGGAAATGACGATCATCCCCTAATATGTTTAGTTGGTATGGGCCTTCTATTTATTTTGAAATCCAAGTGCATCACAACTGGGCTTCCACGTGTTTGTAGCATACTACAGACAAAACCGGAGAGTTTATTAAGTTCCTTCATTATCCCCTTTGTGAAGTCAAAGAATAATTGCCTTCCAGCCACGGGATCTCCCATGAGCTTTGGCCGAGAAGAGATTTTAAAACGCTCTGCCGGGTCACTTGCAGAAGGCGAACGGTCTCTCCTTAGCGCCGCGGAACGTCGGGCCGAGGAACGTCGGGCCGAGGAAGGGCGCGTAGGAGGCCGCTAGGCGGAGCGCCGGGTGGGGCGGGGCGGGGCGGCGGGCTCGGGGCCTGCGGGGCCTAAAGTGCGAGCAGCGGCCCAGGGAGGGACCCGCCATGGCGCTCCTGGGCGCGCGCGCGCTTCTGCTGCGCTGCCGCCTCCTGCAGAGCCGAAGCGGCGACAGAGCCGGTGAAGTCCCCGCCCGGGCCGGGGGTGCGGGAGTTGGGCCGGGAGCGCGCGCTGGTGGAGGGGAAGTCAGGGAGGAAGTCAGCGCGCGCGGGTGAGGAGGCTGGGCCTGCTCAGGTAGCAGGGATAGCGGGGATCCGGGGCGGGGCTCCGAGCGCGGGAGCGAGTCCATTGGGGTCTCCGAGGGGGGGGGAGCACGCCGCGGTCGGAGCCTCCGCTACGCTGCGCTCGAGCCTTTTGCGGAAGGCCTCGCCCCCGTCCTGTGCGGTGGGCTCGTCCAGGCGGGAGACGTTTTTTTTCTTCCCGGGCCGGTGCTCATTCGGTTTTGGCTTTTTTTGCCCCCTGCTAGCCGCCATGCCCTGCTCGGAAGACGCGGCAGCCGGCTCGGTGAGCAAGCGGGCTCGGGCCGAGGATAGCTCTCCTCTGCGCTTCGTGCGCCTCTCGGAGCACGCCACGGCTCCCACTCGCGGGTCCGCGGGCGCTGCGGGCTACGACCTGTACAGGTGAGAGCCACGGCCACGCGGCAGGATTGCAAACCCCGAGCCTCGGTGCAGCCGTGGCTCCGCCGCGGTCTCGCGGAAACTTTTAAGAGTTCTACTTAAGCAAACCCTGTAAGGGATTCGGGCGAGGGGAAAGTAAACGGCTGACATAGCCAAAACATTGCTGTGCAGCGTGCACGCCACCCTTTGCAAGGGGAAAGTCCGGTGAGCGCGGTTTATCCTTGACTGAAAGGTGACGGTCTGCGGTGTGCTCGTTAGAAAAGCTACGTGGGAGTCTAGGAAGAGGATCCCTGGACGCTGTTTACATTTCTATACGGCCATTCCGTCCAAAGACTGACAACTTAAGAAAGGGGGGTCCCAGGCTCAGCAGTATAAGCAACTTGGCGATGGTCATCAAGCCTCACGCCCCGTGTGTATGCATCTAGCAGGGCGAGTCTCTGGAGAGATATTAGATACTTTGCACATCTTGTAAGTAAGCTGGGGTCTTCTGTGTTTCGGAAGTGACTGGTGAGCACATACCACGTGAAAGGAATGGAGGTAACACAGTCCTCCAGAATTAAGGCCTCCCGAGTAACTTCCAGTGCTGCTCATTGTCTCTGACGTTTTTATCAGGAAGGGAGCGCAGCATTTGGTAGGTGCACCTTCAGAAATCGGTTTTCCCACTGGGAATGGACACCCAAAATTGGGTGGCCAATTTTCTCCTCAGCCACAGCTTGGGAGGTTTGTTGATCTCCCTGGCTAAGAAGGAATGCCGCGTATCTCGGCGCCTCACCAGGTGTTTACCCTTTTCTTCTGCAGGTTCACCCTCACTCAGGAGAGTCATGTGTTAGCAGGTTAGAACTGTGCCTGGTTTGGAGTAAGGGCCTAGTGAGTGTTAGCTGTTGTTTGCCAGTTTCTTGGCTTTTCATTTTCTTTCCATAAAGTTTGTGAATTAAGTCTACCTTTTTGCTCCCCGTGCTAATACCCAGCCATTGCTTTCAGAGCTGAAAACGCACAGCTTTGGCAGTGTCGGCATCTGCTCTGTCCACTGTTAAATTCAGAGAACTGTTAGCTAAGCTGTGAGCCCGTATTTCTTTTCCCACCCCCAACCAGGGTTTTACCATGGAGTTCTGACTACCCTAGGCTCACCAAGATCTCTCTACCTGAGCACTAGGGTTAAAGGTGTCTGCCACCACCTCCAACCTAAAGCCGTCTTTTTAAACCTAAAGGAAAAACTACCTTCTAAAGAAACGTTTTAGATGAGTTAGGAATTTGTCAATATTGTTTATAGGATCTAAGTTTATATGAAGTAATGACATAGCTATACAGTTTATATGCATTAACACAGCAAAGAATGTTAAAAAACAGTTTAATTAAAAGTGGCACACACATTTAATTCCATCACTTGGGAGGCAGAGGCAGGAGGATCTCTTGAGTTCAAGGCCAGCCTGGTCCACAAAGAGAAGAGCAGGACAGCCGTGGCTGTAATAAAGAGAAACCGTGTCTGGAAAGAAAAAAAGTTTAATAAATACTTTATTTAAATGTCTTTTTAGTGCCTATGATTATACAGTAGCACCCATGGAGAAAGCTGTTGTGAAAACAGACATTCAGATCGCTGTTCCTTCTGGGTGCTATGGAAGAGTAGGTAAGTGGTTTAAGAAACAGGTAACTGTCACGCCTGCCCTGTGGTAACGTCTGTCATCTTAGTGTCGTGTGGGCACACAGTGGCGAGCTGATGCAGGCTTGGACAGTGTCCATCTGGACGCACACAGCTATTTTAAAGAACTTCGATTCACATGTCTACGTTTGCCTCTTTTATTTTCATTTTTACTTCAAATACCTTCTTGAGTTTATAGAGTTGTTACACTGACCCAATTGTTGGTTCTTAAAATGGAAAATATGGGCGGTTTTTAATTGGAGCTTTTTCTAGTAGTGTTGTAACTTTGCAAAAGTTAGTCTGCATAGGAGGTCACATTCTTTGTAAATATAGTGATGAGCAGACTAATATTTGTGTAAGAAAGTGGGGTCTTAATGATGGCTTTGGCATTTTATATTATGGGAGAGAGGCCTGAACCCACACCCACTGAGCCTTGTCTTGCTCTGTGCCCTTACGATTAGAGCTAGGGGCACTTGTGTGTACTGTTGCTGCTGAGAAGACATGGACTGAGTTTCTGGGACGTGCCACTTATCTGGAGACAAAGGCTCTTCCTTAGATAAGAGACCTGGACTAACACGGTCGTCACACATGTGTAGAGCCTCTAGTAGTACTTTGCCCCTTAAAAGGAGGAAAATGGGTTCTGCTGGTCTGTAGCATCGCTGACTACACTTTGAAGGTCCCAGCACGGGAGAGAACTGAGTCCACAAAGATGCCTTCTGATCTACACACATACCCCATGCACGGCTGTACTACTCAGAAGGCTTCAGGTTGAGCTGTACTTGCTCACTTTCCAATCCATCCCAGCAACCCATTGCTCCCTTCGGTACCACGACTAGCCGTGTGACTGTGCTTTGGGTTTGCCTTGAATTAAAACGGCATTGACTTTTTCTAAACTAGCCTCTTCCAGCTTTGGTAGTGTAGTATATGGTAAAGGTGTTCTTTAAGAATGATCCTGCCGACATTAAGGTGAAAATAACCACCTTAGAGGAGACCGTGGTACAAAAATAGTGTATCTATTTTCCCTTACCATTGAAAGTGACCACTGTTTTTCAATTTTGTTTTCAGCTCCGCGATCTGGCTTGGCAGTAAAGTACTTCATAGACGTAGGAGGTAACATTTATTTCTTTATTCTATGAGATTTTGTAGTATCCTTGCCTCTGGGAATCACTAAGTCTGAATAGGCAATATTGCTGTGGTTTCAGATACTATTTGATAATGTCTGATTTCTACTGATCATATATGAAATGCATGTTGTCTTACTAATAACAGGCACTATCCAACGAAGGGTTTTGCCTTGCTGTACTGGTAATCTGTATTTAGTACAAAGATGAGGAAAACATTTTGTATGGTTATTGAATTAGAGTTTGCTGAACTATTTAGCAAAAGGTTCTAGTTAGACAGCTCTAACTTGTAAGAATTTTCTTAGCTTTGGAAGAAAGGCCATACTTGTTTTGCAAAATGTAGCAAGGTTCTTTGCCCCACAGTACCAAGACTAACTATGTGCTTTTCTCTGTTTCTCAGAAGTGTCTTTGGTGGCACCTGTTTCTCTTTACCTTTGGGTGGTGTCACCTTGTAGCTGCAGGGTTTCTAACCGTACCTCTGTATGTAAAGAATCTTCACTTTCCTGACCGGATTCTTTTTTTTTTTTTTTTTTTTTTTTAAGATTTCGTTTATTTATTATGTATACAACATTCTGCCTCCATGTATGCCCGCATGCCAGAAGAGGGCACCAGATCTCATTGCACATGGTTGTGAGCCACCACGTGGTTGGTGGGAATTGAACTCAGGACCTCTGGAGAGCAGCCAGTGCTCTTTAACCTCTGAGCCATCTCTCCAGCCCCCTGACCGGATTCTTATGTGTGTATTCATTTGGTATATGTGAGCATTCTGCCCTTGTGTGTGTATACATGCGCATGCCTGGGTCTTTGGGGGACCAGAAGAGGGCCTCATCCCCTGATCCTGGTGTTACAGAAGGTTGTGAGCTGCCTTGAGAGTTCTGTCAGCTGAACCTAAGATCCTCTCCAAGAGCAACAAGTGCTTTTAATTGCTGAGCCATCTTCGTGGTCCTCCTGGAAGGATGATGTTAGGGCACATGACTTCACTGCTGTGGTGCCAGACTCTTGACCTTTCTTTGTCTTCTTCATCCAGTATTTTTGACTGCAGAGACACTGACTTTCAGATACCTGTGTATGCTAGATTGTCCTGTGGCCATTTTTAGAGAACTGTGTCAAGTGGGGGTTTTTTGTTTGTTTTGTTTTTTGTTTTTTTTAAACGAGAAAATTGGCTTAGGATTGTGTTTCTAATAGGATCAACACTGCCCATCCCCTCACTGTCCTGTCTTTATTGTTCTGTGCCAGTGTGGGTGTGGGTTGTTTAAGGAAGACGAAGGGCTCCTTGCCCGGACTTGTCTACCCGCGGGCCTCATGTTTTGGAAAGTACTGGTATCTCCCATGGTGGCACTAGGTGGCACTGTGGGGCAAGGCAGATAGCCTAAATAGTTTCCTGTTGTGTGTAGCCTTAAGGTTGGTATTTACAGTTCTCTCTTGGATTAAGAATTCCCAGGGCTTAGTGAGTTACATTTAATTTTCAGAAATACTTTTTACAGACTGGAGAGAAGGCTCATCAGTTAAGAGCACTGGCTGCTCTTCCAGAGGAGCTGGGTTCAATTCTGAGCACCGCATGGCAGCTCACAACTGTCTGTAACTCCAGTTCTGGGGTTCTGGCATGCTCTTATTACCTCCTCAGGCATAGAATGCTTGTGGTGCATAGACATCTACGCAGGCAAAGCACCCATACACATAAAATAAAAATTTTTAAAAATTTACTAATTCAAATATAGCCAGTTGGGATATACTAATTACCTAACTTAAAGTTATAAATGTTTTGTATATTTTTATTGAGACTTCAAAGGGTTTTGAAAGGGACTATACTCATCTGCATAATAGAATTTAGTGTGCCTGCCTCTGAGGGGTACGAGGGCTAAGTTCTGCGTGTGAAGCAGCCAGCAGTGTTTGGCACATATTTTAATTCAAGTTAGCAGTTCTGTCTCCCAAGGACGTAGCAGATTTTTATGTGGAAACTTCTTTTTCCCCTCCAACCTTGTTTCTAAATTTTGCTCTGCTTAAACCAACTGTCTGGGGGAACATCATGTAATTGGAAGGTTAGTTTGCCTGGTGGTTGGTGTGAGGTTATTCATAAAATCACACTGCGGTATGTTCTTGGATGCAGAAAATCTAAGGAATTTTTCTTAGGTACAAGTTTATCATAGTTGGCCACTGAAGGGAGATGCTGTTAGAAGCCTCAGGCTGGAAGAAGGGTCAAAAGGAAAAGTTGACTCTGCAAGACTGTGTTCTGAATTCACATCTGGTAGGTGTGGAGCCTTTTCACTCAAGCTTCCAACAGTGACATGCCAGAGTCTTGACACAGAAAACCTTGCCTGAAGTCGATTACCGACTGCCAGTTCCAGTGCCTGGTTTGTCCAGTGATAACTTTCCAAGATACTTGGTGCATTTTCACGAAGAGATATTAGGACACACTGATCTTCATGCAGAGACTGCACACAGCGTTCACCATCTTCAGAGATTACACACAGGGTTCACCATCTTCATGCAGAGAAGGTCTTTCTTTCTTTCTTTCTTTCTTTCTTCTTTTTATAATAGTGGTACTAGGATTGACTTCTAAGGACTCACACAAATGCTCTCCCCTACCCCCATTTTTTTTTTCTTTCTCTAGTCCTCTCTGTACTTGTAGTGGCTTTGTGGGTTCTGGGAATTGAACTCAAATCCTGGAAGAGCAGCCAGTGCTCTTAAGTGTTGGCCATGTCTCCACGCCCTCTTTTCCTGTCTTCATGAGAGAAAATCTCTAAGTTAGCAGGTGAGCCCCGAACATGGCAGTTGTTCTGCATCAGCCTCCCAGGCAGTTGGCCTTGAAGGCCTTTGCCACAGGAGCCAGCATTGTTTTGGTTTATTTGCTTGCTATGTAGATTTTCACATTTTCATGTTCCGGGCATATAAAATGACATGGCCTTGTAGGATTCAAGACACCTAGCTGTTTGAATACTCTCAATAGGAGAACTTTGCAGATACACAGTGGAGATTTTATATATATATGCCAGAAAATTGCTCATGAAAAAACAAAAAATCATAGATAAAATATGGAAATATATGACAAATGTCCATTGTACATATGGAAAGAATGTCCACCCACAGGGAATGAAAAGACCATGGAATCTTTTATTTATCATTGACCAGTAGGTAAAAGACTGTTGCCATCTGGTCCTAGCACAAACTCAGCTGTGCCTCTTTTATCTAGCAATGTGTGTATGTGGCTGTCCTTTGACCCAGGATAGTTCCTGTGACTTACTGGAGATAGCACTGATGTGCATCAAAGGCTGTTTTGTGTATCATAGCAAAAACATGAAAGCAGCAGGAGTGTTTGTTACGTAAGATATTTCCTACACATGCATAGAAAGGAATCACTAGAATTTATGCTGTTGCAGTGAAGAACTGATTCTTTGGGGCGGAAGAATTAAAGTAATTAATTACTCTTAGAAACTTTATTACTATAATATTGGTTTTTACCTTGTGGTGCTACTTGAGTAATTTAATAGTTTCCTAATAAAGTACTAACCGAAAGATTTGGAAGTCAGCCCTGGTTATCTTACACAGACTCTTTTGTAGTCAGTATTCTTGTTAGGCTGTGCCTCAGGTCTTCCACAGTGGAAGTTCTCCAGTCTTCTGTGGTCATTTGCTACAACGTGGGACAGCACACACTTATCCTGGGGTTTCCTTGTGAAGTGCAAGAAGCTGCATTATTCCTGCAGTTAACCTTTTTCCAAAGAGTATGAGAACGGCTGGCCCAATCTTTGTCAGTTCTTTTCCTAAGTATTAAAGAGTAATAAACTGATAATAAAGGGAACCTTATATAATATTTGGATTGGTAAAAGGTTTGTTGCTATTCTAATAGAAATGAAGGGCTGTTAGCCACGTTATCTGTGCTTGTGGGAACACATCAAGTTCCAGACTCTGGGGTGGCTGGGGGCAGTTGTGAGGCCTGTGTCTTCTGGGCTGTGGCAAGGACCTAGCTCAGGTTTCTTGTAAGGATCCATATAATTTTGTAATATCAAACATGTACTAATCAGATATTTAAAAATAATCTTGGGCCAGCAAGATGGTTTGGCGGGTAAAGGTCCCCACTGTCAAGCCAGGTGACTGGAGTTCATACCCGCAAGTGGATGGGAGGAACTGACTCCCGGAGTTCACACCCGCATGTGCATGGGAGGAACTGACTCTTGGAGTTCACACCCTCCTGTGCTTGGGAGGAACCGACTCCCGGAGTTCACACCCGCATGTGCATGGGAGGAACCGACCCCCGGAGTTCACACCCGCATGTGCATGGGAGGAACTGACTCCCGGAGTTCACACCCGCATGTGCATGGGAGGAACTGACTCCCGGAGTTCACACCCGCATGTACATGGGAGGAATCGACTCCCAGAGTTCACACCCGCATGTGCATGGGAGGAACTGACTCCCGGAGTTCACACCCGCATGTGCATGGGAGGAACCGACTCCCGGAGTTCACACCCGCATGTGCATGGGAGGAACTGACTCCCGGAGTTCACACCCGCATGTGCATGGGAGGAACTGACTCCAGGAGTTCACATCCTCATGTGCATGGGAGGAACTGACTCCCGGAATTCACACCCGCATGTGCATGGGAGGAACTGACTCCCGGAGTTCATACCCTCGTGTGCATGGGAGGAACTGACTCCAGGAGTTCACACCCTCGTGTGCATGGGAGGAACTGACTCCCGGAGTTCATACCCTCGTGTGCATGGGAGGAACTGACTCCCGGAGTTCACCCCTGCATGTGGAAGGGAGGAACTGACTCCTGGAGTTCACACCCTTATATGGATGGGAGGAACTGACTCCCGGAGTTCACACCCTCATGTGCATGGGAGGAACTGACTCCCGGAGTTCACCCCTGCATGTGGAAGGGAGGAACTGACTCCTGGAGTTCACACCCTTATATGGATGGGAGGACTGACTCCCGGAGTTCACACCCTCATGTACATGGGAGGAACTGACTCCCATAGTTGCCTTCTGACCTCCCTCATGCTGTTGCAACAACAGCAAAAATTTTAAGAGAACTCATTAAGCTTACTAGCCAGTGTTAACTAAACTCTCGTGGTTTTAAAAACGATAGTGGTTTGAATTGAAAGGGAAAAATAACAGCAGTTCTGCCCCATTTTCTTGTGCAAGTGGACTATTCTAGTAGCTGCAAGACTGCTATATAGCATGTCACCACTGACTTTTCCCCTGCAGGTTGCTGGGCTCAGAGTGTTGTTTCTCTGATCTAATCAACGAAAGCTGTTAGCAGAGAAGACTTCGAAAGCCTAGATCTTTTTTCTACTAGTCTTTTTAGCATGTGAACTGGGAAGTCGGCCAGGAGGTTAGAGAGGATGTTTGCTCCACCCAGCTTGGAGTACAAGATGCTCACCACTTGATGAGCATTCAGGATGGATTATTGGAACATGCTTTTAAAATACTTGTTTTTTAGTAATATCATTTGTTTCCAGAATGTGTAGGACCGAATTGAAATTCACTTTGTCAGGTGTAAGAAGAAGAATCTGAGGAAGTCTTTGGAAAAGTAGTTTTGAGATAATCTAAGACACCTGCTGTTCTGATGGCATAAATCAAAAATAATTATTCTAAATTTATTTTAAATAATTTTATTTAAATTATTTTAAATTATTCCTTTCTCCAGCCGGTGTCATAGACGAGGATTATAGAGGAAATGTTGGTGTCGTGCTGTTTAACTTTGGAAAAGAGAAGTTTGAAGGTGAGTTAAATATGTAGGAAATTTTGAGTTACCTGTGTTAGTAAAACTGACCCTAGTTCTCATTGAATAAGACAGAATAGCAAATACATCTATAAACATCAATAGTAATCTGTGTTTTCTTTCTTTTTTTTTCTTTTTAAGTAAAAAAAGGCGATCGGATTGCACAGCTCATTTGTGAACGGATTTTTTATCCAGACTTAGAAGAAGTTGAAGTAAGTGCAAATGCCGAGTGGAGAAGGAGTGGCGTCTCAAAGTGCAGAGCGGGGATGTTTGGGAGTGTGCTGTGTGTAGCTAAACAGTGTGCGCGACCCATGCTAGTTAAGCTAGATTGGTTTTTCAGTGTGAGACTGTTGAATGTTTTCATCTGGAAGAGCGTAGCCTTTCGGATGGTGGGGTGACAGGGTAGGCTAAGGGTTTGCGGGTTTTCCGGAGAGCTGTGACGGATTGATTGGTGTGTCTTCCTCCTCTCTTGTCTTTCAGACACTGGATAACACTGAAAGGGGCTCAGGAGGTTTCGGCTCCACTGGAAAAAACTGAAAATTTGCTTAAGTGTTTTGCTGTATCAGCGCTCTAAAGAGGTGCTTCAGTTCTGGTAGCGTGCCGTGTCCTAGGATGCAGGAAAGGGGACCTGTTAGGTCACATGGGAACGTCTCTCTTCTGCCTCTGGTTGCCTGTGAGGGTAGCACTGAGAGGCAGGCTTGATGAAACCAAGTATGCAATTGGGTTTTTTTTTTATTATTTAAATTCTAGTCCTCGAACTACTGGTTTTGCTCTAATTGCTTTATCGATTGTAAGTTTTTTGTTTGTTTGCTTGTTTTTTAATTCAATAAAGTTGAAGTCTTTAGCAGAAGCTGTCTTTTACATAAGCTGACTCAAGAACCAAAAAGAGGTCAAACAGTCAGGGCTGTAACAGCACTTGGGAACTGAGTCAGGAGCATTGCTGGGAGTTAGAGGCCAGCCAGCGCTACTGTGAGATGCTGTGTGAAGAGGGGGAGGTGTTGTGGGACTGCATTGGTGCTGTGTGACAGGTCTCCTCGCCCTGGATTGGAGCCCACAATGGGCAGACTCTAAAGTAGGACTTGTGCGTCAGTGGGGAAGGGGCTGCACCCAGGAGCAGAAGGGACTCAAAGAGACCTGCTCCTTACAGCCATCGACCTAGAGCACACCACACAGCCTGCAAGCAGCTCAGCTGGTCTTGAGTGCCTCACTGTGGATGAAATTGGGGAGGGATTCTTCCCCGCGCTGCCATTATCACACAGTTCCCTGGCCCAGTAGGACCGGTGTTAGCTTTTGATTATCTGCCTCTAATTACCTTCCCTCGTGGTTCTGCTGCCTGTGTCTGCTTAGCCTTAAGGTAGACAGGATAGAAAACTTAAAGATAGGCCAATTTTAGCACTAGTAATGATAGCGCTGTAATCTGTGCCTGGACACTTCAGTATTTTCTGTTGGTGTAAACTGTACCCTCCTACCCTACCCATCATTTTAGCTGAGAAATGCCTTCTTGTTTTTTAATCATCCAAAGAAGAGTTGGGGACGGTATCTTCCCCAAACAGATGTGTGTTCAACTCCCCCACTGGAGGCTGGCTGTGTACTCAGATGTTCCCATGCTGCCTTAAGTGAAAAAGGAAAGGCACGCCCTAAGGGAGCACGTGAAAACCTGTAAAAGCTGTTTATTTGAAACTATGTGGCTAAATTGGGAAGGTTTTTTTTTTTTTAAATTAAGCAGATCTCGTGGAATAAGTCTAGTGCCTGTAAAAGATTTTAGACAAAATTTAATTAATAACATCATTGTGTTTGGGTCTTATTTTAAAGTGGGTTTATGGGAGTGGGGCAAGTGCCATGGCGGCTACTGGTCATTAACTCCTACTGAAGCCCCCAGTGCCAGCTTCTCGCCTCCTGGGGCACATGGACGCATGCAAATACGGACATACACACAAATGTAAAAAAATGTTTAAAAATAAATCTCTAGGAAAATACACTCTAAAATACTGCTTATTTTTGCCTGTTGTAGTTGGTAAGTTTTTTTTCCTTTTTGTATTTTCTATAATCTTTAAAAAATGACCAAAAAAAGTTTATATATATATATATATATATATATATATATATATAGCAAACTGCATTTTCCTCTGATTTATTTTTTTTTAACTATTGATTCTTTGGGAGTTTCACATGCACCCCAATTTCACTTATATCTCCTTCCCCCCAAGTCCTCACCCCTGCAACGCCCCCCAAAGAAACAACATAAGCAAGCAGGCAAACAAACATAAACAAGAACAAAACAAACAACAACAAAACTGCTTCTCCTTTCCCAGCTCTCCAGAGACTTCTTCTCTCATCCTGGTGGCACTGGGGCCTCGGTGTATCATAGTTCACCCTTTTGTCTTATTAGCTTCACTAGCAAATCTTTGCACTGAGTCGCTGGTCTGGTTCAAGGCCTCTGGTCTCTGGCACACCGTCACGGGATCCTCAGTGAAACTCCTCTGGGATAGCCTGTGGAGATCAGGACCAGTCCCTTCCAAGCTCCAGCGCGTCCTAGATGGGGTAGGGGGTGGGCCTGGGTGGTAATTGAGCTGGTCAGTCCTAGCCACCACCCACGGGCCAGGGGCTGGAGTCAGCTCCCCTCCCCTCAGGGTTGGTTCACCCTCACCTGTAGTGAGGGGTAGGCTCAGCTCTCCTGAGTGCAGGGTCATCTCTCTTGCTGTAGTGTCCCGCGAGAGGCAAAACCAGCTTTCCTAGGGTCAGCAATGGTGACATCCAGACGCAGCTGCTGCCCAGAACCATGTCTGGATTCGTGGTTCTATCTCGGCATGGATCTGGGCTAAAGTCTGCGTCCCATATTGGCATCAAAGATCACTTAGAAGCCCAGAGTTGGAACCGCGGCCTTGGTGGTCCCCGTAGCCATTTGGGTGCCCGAACTATCCCGACCTGAGTAGCCAGAATGTCATCTGGGTCCAAGCTGCTACCAAGGGCCATGTTTGGATCTGTGGTTCAGCTGCAGCTGGGGTCCGTGTTGATGTCTGTGGCCCATGTCACCTCAGGGACCTTAGGAATCATGCGAGATGAAGTCAGGGTCATACTGAGCTGGTCCTATGAAAGTGTGTCTAGGTTTTGAAGAAAAACAGCTATAAGGAAACTGAATTGAGGAACTTTACATTCAAGGTTAAGTTAGGTTCTTACTAAAAAGATTGAATAAACTTCTAGCTCTCCGGGTTTTTTAATTGTAAAGAGAATGTCTCATGTCTGGGTAAGGGCCCAGCTTTTAGGGCCCAGACTGTGACCATGGCAAAATGCTGCCACCTGGTGGCAGCTTTTTAAAATGAGTCTGAATTTTATGGGTAAAAGCACCACCCTTCAGGTTTCTGTGTCTAGTGTGTGGGTGCTAACATTGCATTCACTCAAATTTGGTCTTTTATTCGATTATATAAATATAACAACTGAGGTAATGAACTGTCACACGCTATCCCTGTGACCATTTAATATATTGAGTCTCTGTAAAATAAAGATGAATATCATACTAGACAAAGTGGCGACCATGTAGCTAACAAATGCACAGCAAAATTCGCTCGGCCAGTGGTAGCAGTTATCCTCAGGAAAGTAGTTTAAAACACCCTGGCGGGGCCATACCTGAGATCCCAAACTCGTGCAGACAGGAGGATCACAAGTTTGAGGCCCACCATCGTCTCAACTTGGAAAGAGTGACGGAGGGGTAGGCAAATAGAGGCACAGCACATCAGAAAATGGCAAAGGCGAAGCAAACCAGACTAAGCAGGTGTGGAATAGTGTACGTGTTTTTAGCGGGAGTTTGCAGGGCTACCCGGGAGGGGACACAGTGCCAGGGAAGCTGCAGCCTGCTATGAAGCCATGGAGATCACTGGAGCTGAATGAACATCAGGACTAATCTAGTGTCTGACAACTTGGTTAAGCTGTCACCAGCAGCCATACCGTGAGCAGAGACTGGCCAAGGAAAGATTGCTGCAAGTGGACAGAAACGAAAACCGTGGTTATGAATGAACAAGACAATGTGGGAAAGCGAGCGATTACAAACGGACAGACAAGGGAGAGCCGAGGTGTGCTTGTCTCCAGACCAGTCCAAATGCAGCAGTCACAATGCTCGGATACTCGCCCAGCCGCAGCTATCGTGATGCTGGGATGAGCCTACCTGCGGTTATCGTGATGCTGAGCTTGAGTTCTTGAGTGGTTCCGCTATCCCTTGCCCTTCCACGGGTGATGTGAATCCCACTTTCCAATGAGACGAACCCTGAATCAAAGAGGAGGCACTTACATCACACTATGCAAGTACAAGTTCAGGGGTTATCCCTAAGGGAGGGGGAATAAGACAAAAATGGGTTTCCATAGGCTCACTTGCTGTGTTGGAAAGGACATTATACTCAGGTGGTTCAAGACATGGTTTCTCTGTGTAGCCCTGGCTATCCTGGAACTCACTCTGTAGACCAGGCTGGTCTTGAACTCAGAGATCCACCTGCCTCTGCCTCCCGAGTGATGGGATTAAAGGTGTGCACCACCACTACTCGGCTTGAACTGCCCTAGAGAAGTGATATTTTGATATCAGAGGTGATATTTTAGCAAATGGTGGAGAAATCAGGACGACTGACAGGAAACTGAGGAAGTATATTGTGGGGAGGAGGAGCAAAGGCAAATAGGAATAAAATCCACAGCTGCATTTTGGGATGTGGCAGGGGCAACAGCATTAGGGGGGAAAGCAACCACCACACCAGGTTCCTGTCCCAGGGGGAGCGTGGCGTGATTCTGTAATAGCCAGATAATGTAAGTCAGAAAAGAAGCTGCCTGTGGCTGAGATTGTCTCAGAAGAAATGAAACACTTTTTCACCATCAAAAAACAAACAAACAAACAAAAAACGTATACAGCCAAAGCAAAGAAGTTGTCTGATGATGAAGCAATAAACACCAGAAGGTGAAGTTGAAAGCCTTTATTTATTTCAGTTAACTGATCCCTGTGCCCAACTCTTTCTGCCAGCCAGCTCTGTCCTGGAATGTTACCAGTCTCCATGGAATGGAAACGGTCAGTCTCCTGGGAAGGGTGGGTAAAGAAAATGGTACTGGCAGAAAGAGACAAAAAAAAAAAAGTTTCTTCACACATTTGGAGACAATAGCACGTGCCAACTGTGACATACCCACTTTTCCATCGCTTAGGGATATTTTGGAAACGGGGTGAAAGCCAATTCTCCCCACTCCCCCTAGGCCCTAGTTCACTTTCCTTCTAACCCCTTAGGGCTAGAAGGCAGGGAGATATAGCTTCCCCCTTGTTAATTTATGTAGCTGTTGAGTGGAGATCTCGCTTCTGTGCACACTTCAAAAGGAGTGTTTCTGATGGACAAGCACACTTTTGGGGAGTTTGAACAGTAGCCAAACCTCAGTCAGACCTTCGCTCAGATGTGTGTGTGTGTGTGTGTGTGTGTGTGTGTGTGTGTGTGTTTCCCAAGTAGACGACGCTGTTAAAGCAGCTGGGGCCAGCTGAAGCTGCGGCATGGTGAGGGTGCACCGCACCAGCCCTGAGTGCAGGCCTGTGCCCTCACTGCTCAGGTTTCCAGATCAGCCAGAGCTGTGTGAGCTGTGCTACAGTTAGGGGAAAGGACCACAGGGATACAGAGCAGGGTTTTAAAGGTTGTTCTATTTGGCCCAGCACAGTATCAATATTGAATATCTTGTTAAGGAGGTAAAATAATTGCCCATTTGCTATGTGTTCTTAATTACAACTTTTCTGTAGAGTTTAGCGTTCAGACTTTGAAGTCTCGATCCTGGGCTCCTGAATTAGAAAACACAGGAAGAGAAGGGCCTTTATAAGCATCATGTGAGCCTTTTAGAGTTATTTTTTTACCTAAAGGAGATAGATAGCCCGCAAACTGGGCTGGACTGCTCAGGGCGAGGGTGGCAGTCAGTTCCTTTGTCTTAGTTTCTGATGGGCCCAAGAGCAGCCTGAAAAGAGGAGGCAGGAAGTTAGAAGGGACTCCTCAATTATGAAAGAGGGGACCTCCAGATGTGGTAGCAGACTGATGGGAGAAGAACCAGAGAGATATTTCCTGCCTTGGGTATTGCCAAGAGACTTGTTTTTTAGAAAATGTTGGATAAATCCCAAGCATAAGTGTGAGCGGCACAGAGGAGCCATGTCTCCCACGGTTCCAAAGGCCCTCGCACAGAAGAGCCATGTCCTCCCATGGTGGGGAGAGGAGCCCATGCAAACCACAACGACCATGTGTTCCTTTTTCTGGTGCGAGCCTAAATACCCAATGGGAGTGGTCCTGATCCTCCCCGGGGAAGGTCAGTGCTTGGCAGGCTGGGAATTGGAGTCCAAGTGCTTGGCAAGCTGGGAATTGGAGTTCAAGCGCTTGGCAGGCTGGAATCAGAGTCCGGACCAGGGCAATTCTGAGGCCAGGGCCTGGGGTGACACTTCCAACTCAATATTACAGTCCAGACTCTTTGGATATAGGGGTGTTAGAGGGCTGGGGTCTCACTTTTGGCCAAACATCCCAGAGTCCTTGGATATAGGGTCATCGGCTCAAGTCTGGCTACTTCCTACAGGCATGGGGCAAATTGGGAGAGGGGAGAGAGAGCTGGGAGTTGGTGCGCTCACGTCCAGCAAGAGGTGGCAGCAGGAGTGACCTGTAAAATATGCTTGAAACTGTCTGGGCAGGCAACTGATTTTTTGGAGTTGATCTAGTATCCTGCCACATTACCAAAGGTGTTTATCAGCTGTAGGAGTTCTTTGGTAGAGTTTTTGGGGTCGCTTATGTATACTATCATATCATCTGCAAATAACGAAAGCTTAACTTCTTCCTTTCCAATTCGAATCCCCTTGATCCCCTTATGTTGTCTTATTGCTATGGCTAGAACTTCAAGCACTATATTGAAGAGGTATGGAGAGAGTGGACATCCTTGTCGTGTTCCTGATTTTAGTGGGATGGCTTTGAGTTTTTCTCCGTTTAATTTAATGTTAACTGTCGGCTTGCTGTAAATAGCTTTTATTATATTTAGCTATGACCCTTGTATCCCTAATCTCTCCAAGACCTTTATCATAAAGGGGTGTTGAATTTTGTCGAATGCTGTTTCAGCATCTAATGAAATGATCATATGTTTTTTTCTTTCAGTTTATTTATATGGTGGATTACATTGATAAATTTGCGTATGTTGAACCAGCCCTGCATCTCTGGGATGAAGCCTACTTGATCATAATGGATAATTTTTCTAATGTGTTCTTGGATTCGGTTTGCCAGTATTTTATTGAGAATTTTTGCGTCGATGTTCATGAGTGAGATAGGCCTATAATTCTCTTTCTTGGTTGGGTCTTTGTGTGGTTTTGGTATCAGGGTAACTGTTGCTTCATAAAAGGAATTTGGCAATGACTCTTCTGTTTCTATATTGTGAAATACATTAAGGAGTATAGGTATTAGGTCTTCTTGGAAGTTCTGGTAGAATTCTGCATTGAAACCATCTGGTCCTGGGCTTTTTTTGGAAGGGAGATTTTTGATAACAGTTTCTAATTCTTTGCGACTAACAGGTCTATTTAGATCGTTCACCTGGTCTTGGTTTAGCTCTGATATATGGTACTTATCTAAAAAAATGTTCATTTCTTTTGCATTTTCCAGTTTTGTGGCATACAGGGTTTTGTAGTAAGATCTAATGATTCTCTGAATTTCCTCTGTGTCTGTGGTTATGTCCCCCTTTTCATTTCTGATCTTATTTATTTCCGTGTTCTCTCTCTGTCGTTTAATTAGTTTGGATAGGGGTTTGTCAATCTTGTTATTTTTCGAGCAAGGAACTCAGGACTGCGAGGGGTGCACCCACACAGTGAGACAATGGGGATGTTCTATCAGGAACTCACCAAGGCCAGCTGGCCCGGGTCTGAAAAAACCTGGGATAAAACCGGACTCGCTGAACATAGCAGACAATGAGGACTACTGAGAACTCAAGAACAATGGCAATGGGTTTTTGATCCTACTGCACGTACTGGCTTTGTGGGAGCCTAGGCAGTTTGGATGCTCACCTTACTAGACCTGGAGGGAGGTGGGTGGTCCTTGGACTTCCCACAGGGCAGGGAACCCTGATTGCTCTTTGGACTGATGAGGGAGGGGGACTTGATCGGGGGAGGGGGAGGGAAATGGGAGGCCGTGGCAGGGAGGAGGCAGAAATCTTTAATAAATAAATAAATTAAAAAAATAATAAATAAATAAAATAAAAAAAAGAAAGAAAGAAACTGTCTGGGCTTAGTGTAGCAGAACTTTCTCCTGGAACCTCTAGGAGAACCGGAACAGATTTACATCTTGGTGCTATTGCAAAAGGCTATTGCTTTAGGTTAAAAGATATGAACATTTTAGCTGAACCTCTGAAGATACACCTGAAACCTGTTGATCCTGGACTATGAAGCCTGCTAAAGAGGCGCACCTGTCTGTATTTTAGCAGGAAACTTTATTAAATGTCATGGATGAAGTAATAAGTTAACAGTACCTTAAATTGTCAAATGCCATTAGACAGCTCTGGAAGGGATAAATGAGCAAAAATGAGACAGTTTTTTAGCTAACTGGCCATCCCAAATCCTCTCCTTAGTCCTTGGAGAACACCAGTCTCAGAAGCAGTGCTTGTCATTGGCTGCTGAGTACGAGAGGCCCAAAGGTTGTTCCTGTCGGGGAAGATTTAGTCCACCTGTCTTGGCGGGATGAGCAGATCGATTCCCCAAAAGGCATCCAGGAAGCTGTAGAGGTAGAAGACCGATTTTTTGCTGTGTGGGTGGGTTTGCCAAACCCAAAGGCAAAGCCTGGAGGCAGACGGTCTTATATCTTCTTGGAGGAGCTAAAGGGTGCTGCAGAAGCTGTATGTCTGTGATAGAAGCTCTTGTTAAAATGCCATACCCTCTCATCTGTAAATGGGGGGGAAATGGAAGTGGGGGCGGGATGGGAGTGCACATATAGAAACTGCAGGCTTTGGAGCATTGTTAATTTAGGCTAGATAGTCCCAATTTAAAAGGAATTTTTGTAAAAGGCCATGGGAGGGTGTTTTAGGAACTGGCTTGTAATCGCAAGCAACCCATTAGAAGCAAGGGCAGGCCTGTGTGATTCAAGTCTGTCACAGCACATCGGCTGAGACAACTCTTGAGCTGAAAACGGGGCTGTGAAAATTGAATGGCAGGCAACCCTGGCCAACCAAAATTAACCCCAGCTTAGCCTGGCCCAGCCATTTGGATCAGGCTTTTGGCGTGGACAGTGGCTTCAGCAAAAGTCTGAAAAGCCAATGGGTCACCCTAAAACCCTACTGACCATGCACCTTAAAAAGGGAACTCACCTGAAGCCGACCTTGCCTGGTAGAGAGTGTTTTCTAGTATGGCCCTGGGTCCTGGGCCCATAGGAAAAAACAGACCCTTTTGGTGGGGGACCTCCATCTATTAAAAATAATCCTTAAAAAGACCCTCTCCACCAGAGCAGAGAACTTCAATCAAACCAGATTAGACCGGATCAAAAATGCCCACATTTAATAAATGCCACATTCACGGGTGGACAGGGATAGCATGGCGGGGAGAGGAGCCCATGCAAACCCCTACGTTTTTTCCAGCTCCAGCCTAAATATCCTGTGGGAGTGGTCCTGACCCTCCCTGGGGAGGGGTTAGTGCTTGGCAGGCCCGGAATTGGGGTTCAGACCAGGGCAATTCCCAGGCCAGGGCCTGGGGTGACACTTCTAACTCAATATTACAATCTCCACTGTCTTCCATTAATCGATCACTTGTGAAACTGGCAACGGTTTCCACCAGTACAGAAAGCGGACCAGCTGACTCTCCCAAGACATTTGAGGATGGGCAGTGGTTGAAGTAGATTTAGATTTGTCAAAGTAATACTCTTAAGGCATAGGAACTGGAGCCTGTGGCTGGCATACCACCTTGTCTTCAAACTCACCCACACGGTTGGTGCTTGCCCTCGCTAACACCAATGTCCAATAGCAGAATCCTCAGCTATTTCTAGGGCTTTATCCTGAAAGTTCTTGTTCATATTCTACAGCAAAAAGAATGTTTTCTGTGGGGACAGAAAATAACAATTCGCCACATTTATCAGATAGTCTTCTATCTGATAGGAAGTCTTTTATCTTAGGAAGAGAAAAGGCTATTTGAGAAAGACAATTTTTAAATAATTATAAAATAAGTTATTCTTGAAATTATTGTCACCCAGAGATTTTTTTTTTCTTACTAACCTAGATGTCCACTAGATGTCACTTGTTGCTTGCGTTTTCACTTTTAAAATGACAAAATGACGGGGGCGGGGAGGGGGGGGGAATATTTGCAATTCTGAATTGAAGACTCCCAGTGGAACCAAAACCTGGCAGAGAATGAGATGTAGCAACATTTGAGAGCAAGCAGGCGGGAGACCTTAGAAGAGTGAGATTTGGCCTTAAAGATTTGGGTGGTTGTGGGCTTTGCATAATCATTCCTGGCTTTCAAAAAGATGAGGGAAGCCAGCAGCCCTGCCCTCCTGCTGTGTTGAAACAAAATGAAAACCGCACCAAAGGACTGGATTCCCCCCCATCTTCCATTTTCTCTTTTCTTCCCCCACCCCTGCCCATTTTAAGGAGATTGTGATTTTTAAAGGATTGCCCTTTAATGAAATCGCTTGGAATACTTTAAGATCGAGTCTTCCTTGTTTGAACTTTCTACCCACAAATTAAAACCACTTTAATCGTCATTATCTCTGCGAAAAGCATGCGGGACATGTAAGAGAAGACTGAGAAGACTTCTAGAAGTTTCCCCGAGGGGTTTCTGGGGTTATCCATTTCCTGTACTTGCCAAAAAAAAAAAAAAAAAAAAAAAATCTAACAACCAATTCAGTGAAGGCCGTGTACCCAGTGGTTTTGTTTCGTGTAACAGCTGTTTATTTTTTTAAGCTGTCATTGTATTTTGGCTTCAGGATGGTTAAATGAGTCTCGGTATTAAGTAAACTTCCCCGACCTGCCTATTTCCCGTCCCATCAAGCATTCCCTTGTAAGAATAACAGTGTTCTTTTATTTGGTAGTGTGCAGCGTGATGTTTTTGGCATGCCCAACATTTTTGACTTGCAAAACTTTGTGACCCCAAGTGTGAGAGAGCTGGATGCTTTCCTCAGTACCTCATAGGGTTCCAGTCTTCCCAAGTGTCCTGATGCAGATGCGTTAGCGCTGGGAAAGAATTGTCAGCCTGTTTTATTCCCCGGAGCATCCCAAATAACAACTAGGAATCGTTTTAAATACGTTACTGAAATGATTAAGCCCAGAACCCTTGGGCTGCTGCTGCTGCGCCTCTGTGATTCTCTCAGCTGTACAAAATGTGGTGGGTGCTTTTACTTGCAGATGCTTTATTGAGATCTTTAAGACATATTGTTTTTAAACCATTAGCCATGTCACAGCCAAGGTTGCATTGCTATTCAAGTCAAAGGATGGAAGAAATGCCTTTGTTGTCTGATCTTTGAATACTCAGCTCTGTAAACTGTCCAGTGGGTTCTATACGGCCATCACAACCAAAAGTCTCAACCAAAAGTCAGAAGGCCCCCCACACCTCCTTTTAAAAAGCAGTTGGTACCTCTAACTCTTGGGCTATCTGGAGACCCTGGAGGCAAGTGTGGAAGAAGAGAAAGAGAGAAGTGGGGGAGAAAGATGAGAGGTGGGCAAGGCCCACCTTTTAAAACGACACGGAGGTGCTCTTAGTGGCTGCAGTTGAGGATGTAGCCCGTGAGGACATATCCACTTAGGACCCCAAGGGCAGGCCAGTACCAATGTCTGAATACTAACATTCCACCCTTTTGCTTATTATATAAAAGGTGAGGAGTTAGAAAGGTGAGGCAGTAATGAGGATACTGTGTTCTCAAAACTCCATCATGCTGATTTTTAAATAAATAACATTGATGCTATGAGTTTTAAAAGGCCCTCCTGGTACTTCCTCCTGCAGTCCAAAGCACGCCAAGACCCTGGAACCCAGTCCACATATGACAGCATTGCTTTTCCAACTAATTGATCACTGGGCCCCTTCATCCAACAGCTGCATTTTTGGTGAGCCCCTCTTCTCCACCTCTGGCCATTTCCCATGAGTGAGGACTCATCTCTCCAGAGCATGGTTTCTCACCTATTGTCCTAGACAAGTCCTGGTCCCAGGCAACCAAAGCTCACTCTCTTGGGCTCGGAGCCGTTGGCCCCTTTTCTTTGCATGACAACACATGAGGCAGCCTGTGCCTACTTAATCTGATCCTCTCTGAATACTTGGGACGCTAGGAATTGCAGACCTTTGGATCTTCTCTGCCTCACTCATAGGAATGGCATCCACCTTTGCAGTCAGACATGGTTTCAATTCCCCTTAGATATCAATCCAAATGGCTGCTTCCTAGCACTCCATATCCCGATTATGGGACCTTCGCAACATTTTGCCAGTGACCTGATAGATGGAAGGAGGAACACCTTTCACTCTTCTGCTCTCCCCTACCCCCAATAAACCTCTGACATTAACTCAGTTGAGTGCGGCCTGTTTGCTTAGTGGCAGGACCCTACCCACCTGCTCCACCCTCAACAGATCTGCCCTCTTCCACCTGCAACAAATCTGCTTTCTCGTTCACTGGCAGCTTTGCCTTCCATTCGATACTGTTAATAGGGTCTCTGGCTGGGCTACCTGCCTCTGACTATTCCCCAGGGTGTGAGGCTTAATTTCTTGAGCACAGTTCTCTCCTAGCCTTCTAGCTTTTCTCGAAGTCCCGATACCAGGTGACTGTCTTTCTTGGACTCAAAGCCCTTGGCCCTGTTCTTGCGGGTGATGTATGGGACGGCCTATGCCAACTTAATTTGATCCTCTCTGAATTCCTGGGATGATGTGGGAGTGATTTCTTATTAATAAAGAAACTGCCTAGACCCATTTGATAGGCCAACCCTTAGGTAGGCGGAGTAAACAGAACGGAATGCTGGGAGAAAGAAGCTGAGTCAGGGAGTCGCCATGGTTCTCCCACTCCAGACAGATGCAGGTTAAGATCATTCCTGGTAAGCCAGCTCGTGGGCTACACAGATTAATAGAAATGGGTTAGATCAATATGTAAAAGCTAGCCAATATGAAACTGAAACTAATGGGGCAGGCAGTGTTTAAAAGAATACAGTTTCCGTGTAATTATTTCAGGTAAAGCTAGCCGGGTGGCGGGACACAGCCCGCCACTTAGTATTACAACAGAGAGGCACCCAACGTGCTAATGAACTCCATGTAAAACCTGAGAGGGCTTAAAAAGGAGAGAGAGAGAGAATTTAAGACAGCTTCTTGCTGTTTGTGGGTTGCGGGCTGCAAAGAAATTGTCCTGATTCAGCAGCAGGAAAAAACTGACTGTTTTAAAATGCCGGCTTTCTGGGCTGTGCCGCCATTGCGATCTCTGTCTGGCTCCTGTGGGAGACAAAGCTTTTAAATGGAGCATTTGGAATAAAGCTCTACGGCTTGCTTGATGGCAATGTGGACTGCTGTGTGCCTGGAACTGTGTGTGGCTCAGGGGCACCAAATGGCTCTGAGGCAGGAGCGGCTTGGTTCAGCTCTGCCATGCTGAACTGTGCTGGTCTTAGGCAGGAACTACTGTAATTACCATAAAAACAGCACATTTAAGGTTTCAACTGGGCAGGACACAGGCGGTACCATATTACCTGTACATGGCGCAACTTAAGTTTTTAAGAACTGCTTAACATTTTAAGAAATGCTCCTGGATAGTAAAAAAATGTTACAGATTCACAATAAAACAGATTCAGACATAAAAGACCACACTGTTGGATGAATGTACATAGGCTTGAGAGAGAGAAGAAAAAAAATAGAGAATAAATAATAGTCAAGTTTGTAGTCATGTCACTTAGATTTTCTAGATATATAGAGATATATTTCAGATAGGCATTCTTCATATCTCTCAAAGGCTGCAGAATATGGCATTTAAAATATTTTAATAACTTAGGACTTTTCATGACAATCAGACATATCTGCTCCTGGCGGCACCAATCTACTTCGAGAGGAAGATGGGCATCGAAGAGGATCCTTATGGAGTTGGATAGCCATTTGGGCAAGAAACTGCTCTTGCCTGGACTGTTGCATAAAATGGACACAGAGAACCCGCAGAGAGAGAGGACTGCTGAACTTGCCTAAAGGTGATACGGTCTTTTGGGGTTCCTGACTCATGAAAGAGTCTGTGAGACATTCTGCAGGACACAGCAGATAGTGACTGAACTGTCTTTGAAATTTCCTGCTTCATGGAAATGTCTGCTGGATACTATGGGCCTGAAGGCTGAAGATGGATGCCCCAAACGTACAAAAGAACTTTGGGTGACTGTCCAGGCAGCGAGATGTCTCTGTCATTTCTAGAGTTTTCTTATTTTTTGTTTACTTAGGTAGTATTATATCCTTCTGGAGTCTTTGATGGAGTTGAAGAATGAATAGATAGTTATAGTTTTCCTTAGTTATGATAAAAGATAAAATAGATATAAATATTATAACTGTAATTCTTGCTTGATAACTGTTTTGCTATATGTAATTTTACTATGTTAAAGTTAAAGCCTTTCTTTTCTGTTTAAACAGAAAAAGGGGAAATGATGTGGGAGTGATTTCTTATTAATAAAGAAACTGCCTAGACCCATTTGATAGGCCAACCCTTAGGTAGGCGGAGTAAACAGAACGGAATGCTGGGAGAAAGAAGCTGAGTCAGGGAGTCGCCATGGTTCTCCCACTCCAGACAGATGCAGGTTAAGATCATTCCTGGTAAGCCAGCTCGTGGGCTACACAGATTAATAGAAATGGGTTAGATCAATATGTAAAAGCTAGCCAATAAAAAACTGAAACTAATGGGTCAGGCAGTGTTTAAAAGAATACAGTTTCCGTGTAATTATTTCAGGTAAAGCTAGCCGGGTGGCGGGACACAGCCCGCCGCTTCGTATTACAACACTGGGATGCTAGGAATTGCAGACCCTTGGGTCTTACTTCTCTGCCTCACTCCTGGGAACTGTGTCTGTGCCTCCTTGTTCCCACTGGGGTGTCTTTTGGAGACCCACTGATCTCACGCCTTTCAAACCAAATTGAGCCTCAGTATCCCTTGAACCAGGCAGTCGGGAAACCGAGAAAATTCTTCACCTTCTTTTTCTTTGTTCCAGAACCTGCTTGTAGATGTTTGTCTGCTCTCGCTCTCTAAATACCCTGTTTGTTTGCTGCAACATGCAGGTCAGATGGAGAAGTCAGCTTCTTCTTGCCCGGCACACACCAGTTTCTTTTTATTTACTCAGTTTCTGTTCCCATGTGACCCTGGTGATTCTTCCCCTGTCGCTTTTCCTTGACTTCTCAGGAGACAGCCTTACCAGTTTGGTACAAATTCATTCTGTTTCACTTTTTACTATTGCCTGCCCTCAGTAGTCAACCACTTGGCGTCTCCTGGTAACTCTGCTAGAAAGAGGGTGTCATGGCGCTGCTGTGGTGATGGGAATGGAGCGGGTGCTTTAAGTTCTTGTGAGCTCCAGGCAGTCGACCTGGATCCACCGCGAACAGCATTTTGCTAGATCCAAGCACCGCCTAACAATTCCACGTGAAACAGCCAGCTACCCCAGGACATGGCCAGCACCCCAGCTTTCTCAGGTCCCCCAAAGGAGATCGACACCCCCACCACACACACACCCAGGTCAGCAGGAACAGTCTCGAGAACACAGTGTCCTCATCCCTGCCTCACCTTTTTATGATAAACAAAAGGGAGGAATGAATGTTAGCGTTCAGGCATCTACACTGGCCTGCCCTTGGGGGTCCTGACAGTACACGCCCTCAGCTGCAACACCTAAGTGCAACCCTTGCTATGTTCCCTTATAAAAGGTGAGCCTGCCTGCCTTCATCTTTCTTTCTTTATCTGTCTCTGCCTCTGTGTGTGTGTGTGTGTATCTCTCTCTGTCCCTATCTCTATTTTTCTTCTACTTTTCTTGTCCCCAGGGACCGGACTCTAACCCCCTCTCTGCCCCCTTCTCTGTACCCTTTTTTGCTCCTTTCTCTCTCCTCTTCCAATAAATCTCTTATGTGAGCCCTGTTGTATGGCGGAGCCCTTCCGGCCGAGAACCAAACACATCGCTCCCCACAGCAGACACAGAATCCTGCTGAACTCTCTGCCCCTTATATGAAAAACATCAGATGAGGTGATGTCAGACACTAGTATACCACACTTTGCAGTCTCTACTTTTTATATAAAGTTGTACTGTGACATACTAAAATGCAAATTATAGTTTAAAGTAAAAATCAATATGCATTGTAAAAAACAATTATGAAAATCTACTATAAAATTTATCAGTTGCTGGCAGTCTGAGCTTGTACAGTGGAGATGGTGCTGGCTGGGCCAGAGAGTCGGACTGTCTGTGTTCAATCCTGTCCTTCATTAGTAACAGATTTTGGAAAGTTCATTAGCCTCTCTAGCTTCAGTGTGCTTGTTCGGTAAAATGAAAGGAATTATGTTGTTTATGACATTTTTTAAAGAGTAAATAAATCCTATTTTCAAAATGCTTAGCCCAGGGGTTATTCCCCTGGAAATGTTTGATAGAATCTACTGTCCTTGTATACTGCAAGGTTATGCAGTTAAGTCCTTACAAATCTTGTCCCGTTGGAATTAATGAAGTTTGTTATGTATTCTAACTTTGAAAAGAATTTTGTAAAATTTGAAGTCAGACTTTCCATTTCTCTGAAGGACCTGAAAATACTTCGTGAATTTGTGTTGTAATCAGCTTTACCACCTTAATGCAAATGTAAGACTCGGCGACATTTTTGTTTTAAATTCTTCATATTAATAATGGGGTAGAAAATATTTTTAAATTGCTTTAACACGTTTTTACTCGACATGAATTTGGACTTAGATTTATTTATTTTTATTTTGTATGCAGGAGTGTTTCTCTGCATGCACATGTGTGCACATTCCTGCCTGGGGCCTGAGGATGTCAGAAGAGGACACTGGGTCCCCAGAACTGGAGTTATAGCTATTGTGAGCGGTTATGTGGGTGTTGGGAATTGAACATATCATCTCAAAGAACAAGGGCTCTTAACCGCTGAGCTATTTCTCCAGCCCCTTACAGGAAATATTTCCAAGTCATTGTTAAATATTTGCCCACTTAGGAGAAAATAAAAGGAAATGCTGATCAATGTGAAATATATTCACTTGCTACTTGTTCTCTAGTTTTAAAAGCATCCAAACATCTGCACATCTGCTTAGACGGAAATAGCATCAATGTTTTTGCTCATGCTCAGTGTACAGCACAGGACAGTGGACCATGCAGCCTCATTCACACAGCGCTCTGCTTCGTAACACATTTGAGATCGCTTAGGAATCTTGTAGGGTTTTGTGGGTTTTGTTTGTTTGTTTGTTTTTGACACAGGGTTTTTCTGTATAGCCCTGGCTTTTCTGAAACCTTGTAGATCGGGCTGGCCTTGAATTCAGAAATCCTCCTGCTTCTGCCTTCTGAGTACTGGGATGAAAGTGTGTGCTACCACCACTCAGTGGTGGCTTTGTTTAGTAATCTTTTAAAGATTTGATTCCACTTCTATTTATTTGTGTATGTCTGTGAACGTCGGTCATGTGTATGAACGTGCCCGCAAAGATCGTAAGAGGGCAGCTGATCCTGCAGAGCTGGAATCACAGGCAGTTTGTGAGCCGCCTGACATGGGCGCTGGGAACTAAGTTGGGTCTTCTGGAAGCGCGGTAAGCACTTTTAACTGCTGAGCCATCTCTCCAGCTCCTGTTTGGCAGTCTTGATTCCTGTGGGTCAAGAGATGGCCTGCCTTCCACAAACAATCTTGAGAGTGGTAGAGTATGCTAAAGTGCTGTGCTTCTGCCGTGGCGGCAGCTAGCCTAAACACGGACGCTTACCCAACACTCGGTCACTGTGTTCACAACAAACACAATGGCCAAAGAAATGCAAACAGAGACAACGTGACAAAATGCAGACTTCATACAAGGGCCTCGCATTTCTCCTGAACACTTAATGCCTGTCACGATAGTAGCTTTTGTTTTTAACGTTGCTTGAAAGTAGGAAGTTAAGATGATATGTTTTTCTTCCCGTGTGCCAGTTTTCATCACTCATGGATTTAAGCTTGCAAGATGAGTATTTTGGGTGTGATTATTACCTCTCTGGACTAGGGAATGGAAATCCGGTGGATATAATGGGTGCCGTTGTCCCCTTCTCAACAAGCTCCTTTTATCCACTGAACCATATGGCCAGCCCTGATGAATTTCTTATTATTTTTTATTTTTATAATGTCATTGATCAAACACCTCATGGTCTCGACTAAGCGAGGAGCAGCCTCTCTGGAGAACTTCTATCACCTCTGTGATCTGTGGGATTTCCTATATCCTGTTTTTTTCTGGTTTGGTTTCGCGCACATGTTTTGGTCAAGGAGACATCAGAAGCTTCCCCCCAAACTTAGTTTCAGTTTGGAGTACAGCAGATATAGACAACGTACTGAGCTCAAGTGAGCAGTCCATTAAAGCTTTGTGTCCATGTGTGTTCCTGTAACCACCATCAATTGGGGAGCAGAGACTCCTAAGAGCAGAGTATTGTGGGCTAGTCATTCTGCAGTCTGCGAAGATGTGTCTGTTTACCTCACCTGTCTCAGGCGCCTTCTGAAGGGTTTAATACAGAGCTGAATGCCAATATCTAGGCAGGAGAGGATAGGTGGGACTTCCAGAGAGAAAGGAACTTGGGAAAAGAGTCAGAGGTGGTATTCGCCAGTGAGACAAGGAGGAAGTCAGACTATGGTGTGGAGGAGAGATAACGAGACACATGGCAGAATATAGGTTAATGTTAACTGGTTAATTTAAATTATAAGAGCTAATTGGGAACAAGCCTAAACGAAGACCAAGCTTTCATACATAATAAGTCTCTGTGTCATTATTTGGGAGCTGGTGGTCCAAAGAAAGTCTGGCTATTAAGTAGATATGAAAATGCCACAATGAGTCTGGGACCTCAGAGGGAGTAGGTCTGAGCCAGGACCTCTGTGGGTCTGAGCATTGGTCTGGAACACCAAAGGGAATAGGCAGGAACCTGGAACCTCTGTGGGTCCAAGCGTGAGTTTGGGACCTCTGAGGGAGTAGGTAGGTCCTCTGCGGTCCGGGCGCACCCGAGCCTGAGACACCCGAGGCAGTAGACTGGAGAAACCTTTCCAGGTCCAACTCCAACCCAGGAACTTCTGCAGGAGGGAATCCAGACCAGGATTTACAGATACAGGTCAAAGCCAGTAGTAACTTAGGCCACAGTTGCCCTGAGGCAAGGAACTCCACCTTGGGCAACAAATTCCTAGTGGGACTGCCTAAGCTACCTTGGACAGAGAGGGCTCGAAGAAACAAGCTCCACCAGGAGCAGAAACCAGGAGCCAACCCAGTCCCAGGACACTGGAGGATCAGGATTTAGCCAGTAACCAGATCCAGAGTCAGCAATCTCCACCGGAACAGGTACAGGGGAGTAACTGCTGAATGAGTGAGCCAGAGCCAGAGACCGCTGAGGGCCTGGATGTGAATCTGGGACTTTCAAGGGAGTAGACCTAAGCCAGGACCCTGGTGGGTCTGGGTGTGAGTCTAGGACCTCCCAGGAACTGGGCCTGAGCCAGGGCCTCTGCCAGTCTGGGTGTGAGTGAACCTGGGACCTACGTGGGAATAGGCAGGAACCAGGGATCTGGGCATGGCCAGGCATGAGTCTGGGTCCTCAGAGGGAGTAGGCCTGAGCCAGGACCTCTGTGGGTCTGGGAATTGGTCTGGGATATCAAATGGAATAGGCAGGAACCTAGAACCTCTGTGGTCCGAGCGTGAGTCTGGGATCTCTGAGGGAGTAAGCAGGTCCTCTGCAATTCCGGGCACACCCGAGCCCGGGACCTCTGAGGCTGTAGACCAGAGCCAGAAACCTTTCTAGGTCCAACTCCAACCCAGGGACTTCTGCAGGAGGGGTTCCAGAACAGGATTTACAGAAACAAGGCAAAGCCGGCAACCTAGGCCGAAGTAGGCCCGAGACAGCAAACTCCAAGGGAGCAGAGCAAAACACAGAAGTGCTGAGCTATCTCCAGGGGCACAGAGTAACCAATGGGGTAACTAGAACTGTGACACTGACTTACCATGAGGAACAACCATCTGAGCTTTGGCTTCACTGGCACCTAGAAGATTATTCAACAGCATATCAGACAGCCCCAACCACACCTATTAGAGGAAAAGATGAGTAGAAAAGGTAAGAACACACACAACACCACAAAGAACAACACAACACCAATAAAACCTAAAGAACCTACAACAGCAATACTTGAACAACCAAATATGGACGAAGCAAAAGAAAATGACCTAAAAATAACTTTAAGAGAATGTTTAAAACTATTAAAGAGGAAATGAGAAATTCCCTTAAATAAAAGAAAAAACAAACAAAAAATTGGAAGATATCAGCAAACCACTTAAAACCAAGAAAAAGAAATCAAACATATGAAAGAAACTAATCAGGACTTGAAAACTGAAAAAAAAAAAGACAATAAAGAAAACACAAGCCAAGGGAATTATAGAAACAGAAATCATGAGAAATCTATCAGGAACCACAAATGCAAGCATGAATAACAGAATGCAAAAGATGTAAGAGAATCTCAAGCACTGAAGATACAATAGAGGAAATAGACTCATTAGTTAAAGAAAACATTAAATCTAACAAAAGCTTAACCCAAAAATATCCAGGAAATATGGGATGCCATGAAAAAGCCAAATCTAAGAATAATAGGTATGGAAGAAGGAGAAGGAGTTCAACTCAAAAGCACAGAAAATATATTTAACAAAATCATAGAAAAAAAACTTTCCCAACCTAAAGAAAAATATGCCTATGAAGATACAAGAAGCTTATAGAACACCAAATAGTGTCACATAATAATCAAAACACTAAACATACAGAGTAAAGAAAAAATATTAAAAGCTGAAAAGGAAAAAGGCCAGGTAATATATAAAGGTAGACCTATCAGAATTACACTTGACTTCTCATTGGATACACTGAAAGCCAGAAGGTCATGGTCAAGCATTATGCAGACATTAAGAGACTGTGGATGCCAGCCCAGACTACTATACCCAGCAAAACTGTCAATCACCATAGAATGACAAAACAATATATTCCATGACAAATCTAGATTTCACCAATACCTAGCCACAAACCCAGCCCTACACAAAATACTAGAAGGAAAACTTCAACCCAAGGAAGTTGGCTACACCAACAAAAGCACAGACAATTGATGGTCTCATAGCAGCAAATCCCAAAAAAGGGAAAAACGCACAAATTAACACCACCAACGATGAAAACTAAATCGACAGGAGATAGCAACCACTGGTCATTAATATCCCTTAATGTAAATGGACCCAACTCACCTATAAAAAGGCACAGGTTAACAGATTGGATACGAAAATAGAATCCATCCTTCTGCATACAAGAAAAACATCTCACCCTCAAAGACAGATATTGTTTCAGAGTAAAAGGTTGGGAAAAAATATACCAATTAAATGGACCTAAGAAACAAGTGGTATAGCTATCCTAATATCTAACAAAATAGACTTCAAGCTAAAATCAAACAAAATAGACAAAGAAGGTCATTTCATATTAGTCACAGGAAAAAAATTCTATCAATAGGAATTTTCAATACTGAACATCTATGCCCCAAATACAAGGGTACCCTCATATGTTAAAGAAACACTTAAATCATACATTAAACCACACACACTAATAGTGGGAGACTTCAACACTCCCCTCTCACCACTGGACAGGTCAGCCAGACAAAAAATGAGCAGAGAAATAAGAGAACTAGCAGATGTTATGACTCAAATGGACTTAACAGACATCTATAGAATAATCCATCCAAAGAGAAAAGAATATACCTTCTCAGCACCTCATGGAATCTTCTCAAATATTGACCACATATTCAGTAACAAAACAAACCTCAACAAATACAAAAAAATTGGATAACCCAATGTGCCATATCAGGTCACCATGGTATAAAGGTAGAAGTCAACAGCAATAATAATTCCAGAAAACCCACAAACACATGGAAATTAAACAATGCTCACCTGAATCATCAATGGGTCAAGGAAAAAATAAAGGGAGAATTTAAAGACTTCCTAAAATTCAATGAAAATGACCACACAACATACCCAAATTTATGGGACACAATGAAAGCAGTGTTAAGAGGAAAGTTCATAGCACTAAACACCTACATAAAGAAGCTGGAAATATCCCGCACTAGTGAATTAACAGAACATTTGAAAACTTTAGAACAAAAAGAAGCAAGCTCACCTAAGAGAACTAGATGGCAGGAAATAATCAAATTGAGAGCTGAAATCAACAAAAATAGAAACAAAGGAAACAATACAAAGAATGAGACAAAGAGTTGGTTCTTTGAGAAAATCAACAAAATAGACAAACCTTTATCCAAACTAACCAAAAGGCAGAGAGAGAATATCCAAATTAACAAAATCAGAAATGAAAAGGAAGCTATAACAACAGACACAGAGGAAATACAGAGGATCATCAGATCATATTTTGAAAACCTGTACTCCACAAAATTGGAAAACTTAAAGGAAATGAACAACTTTCTGGATAAATATCACTTGCCAAAATTAAATCAAGAACAGATAAGCAAATTAAACATACCTATAACTGCTGAAAAAATAGAAACAGTCACCAAAAGTCTCTCAACCAAAAAAAAAGACCAGGACAAGATGGTTTCAGCTCAGAATTCTACAAGACTTTCAAAGAAGAAGTAATACCAATACTCCTCAAATTATTCCACACAATAGAAACAGAAGGAACATTGCCAAACTCTTTTTATGAGACAACAGTTACCCTGATACCCAAACCACAGAAAGACATTAAGAAAGAGAATTACAGAGCAATTTCATTCATGAACATTGATGCAAAAATACTAAATAAAATACTGGCAAATCGAATCTAAGAACACATTAGTACCATCATCCACCATGATCAAGTCAGCTTCTTGTATTATCTCTCTTTTTTCCCATGGTTTGGTGTTTATTTTAAGTTGCTCATTTTAAAAAAAATCCCTCTTTTGTAGTGGAGAATTTCCGTAGATACCTGAAATCTTCACCTGCCTGTCTTTATTTTGGTGCTTGAGATGTTTAAAAGGTGATGGGAATCTTGTATTTGTGTGTTGAACATAAAGAGGAATGGCTTGCTTGTGGAAGGATGAGGGGGACTCCCACATCAGGCCCAGTTGACTACTACTTTTCAGCTGGCCAGTCTCCCACAGGAGAGTGAGCCTGAGTGTGGGGTTCATAGAGATGAAAGGAGGTTTGGCAATCTCACCTGCGGGTGGAAAAATGGATCCTTCGCTTCATCTTTCTGTTTCTATCTAGCCCCCTCGCATTGTTCGCGGGTATCACCCAGAGAGGAACACTGCTGGTCCAGCATCTCCAGAGTGCAAGTGCCCTTCTGTCAGGGCAGTGAGAGATGCTCTTTTGGACATGGAGGAGGGCTGTGTAACTTAACTCATGTAGACTGGCGTGCCCCCTCCATTCCTTACAGCCTTAAGAGCAGTGAGAATCCTGACCTTCCCAACCCCGTTAGAGTGACTTGCTCTTGCTTAGTTGTATTAGACTTACAAACTGTAGGAATTTAAAGCTGCTCAATTATCAGCTACTGTCATTTCTTCTCTTTCTCTTTCTTTCTCTTCTTGTCTCTTCATCTTCCAAAAAGCAGTCTTCAACCCTTGTCTAATGTCTCCCCTTCAGTCATCTCTGCCCTCACAGTCATTTCAATAGATTTCTTCAGTTAGTACTCATAAATGCTTACTTTTGATTTTTATGCTTAGTTTTAATTGGACCTTTTTTTAAAGTTTGGAAGCTAGACTATGTTTGTACCACTCCCACTAGGAAGCACAGCACATACAGCGTTGATTCTGACTTCCCTACATCCTGGCATGACATCATTTATCACTTGATCTATGATAACTTTTCTCTTCAGCCAGAAATCTGCAACAAAGAAATTGCCTTCTAGTTCCCAAACACAACAGTTCTTCTTTGTTCTCATAGCTGCTCACACATGTTAACCTTGCAGTATGTGACCAGATCTATTTCTTTTTCCTTTCTAAAAAATATCCTTTCTTCCTTTCATGCATTCTTTGCTTCCTTTAAATCAAAGTTGGCTTCATCTTGGGTCTTCACATAACGGCTGTATATCAAGGCTGTATTTTCCCATTCCTGCAACAGAGAACTTAGACACAGCGTTTTCTGTCTGCACAGTGAGGAGCGGCTACGGAAAACACTGTCCTAGAGGGTGAGGTGTGTCTTATTTTCCCTTCACTTTTCTAGTACATAGCAGAGAGTCAGTCACGTCTCAGACATTCATTATCTGGGTGACAGATGAATGAATAGGAAGAGACAACCTGAGGTCCCTCAGCTGTTGAAAACCAGGGGCGCCCAAAGGCACACTTCACCCAGAAGCTGGATACGCAGCTAACCTGCTTGACCTGACTTTGCTGTTAGGCATTGCTCATTCCCACCTGTCTGCTCTCAGAATCTTCTCAGCTCTAGAATAGAAGAGGGGGTAAGAAAGTCTTTGGGGCAGCTGTTAAAAAAAAAGAAAGTCACAGATGTGCCTCAAACTCTGGAACTGGTTTCCTAACTGCTAGCAAGATTCCTGCCTTGACCCTAAGTACCTTGATGGCAAGCTCACCACTGTAATGAACGCCCCGCATCTAGGTACATACACAACCTTGCACTGCTCTTCTTGGCAATTCCTTCCTTTGGGAAATAGCACCAAGGCTTTTTCACAAGGTACGCCTTTTCGCCTGACCCTTGTTTGCTTAACACTGACCTCAGATGAGGCTACAAACAAGTCCCACCCCACAGCTGCTGTCCTTTTGTGTCATCATATTTGGGCTGGAATTTGTTTTGTAGCAAAATAACCCATCTGTATGGAAAGTCCCAATGGTTGCAGTCAGTAGAAGAGAATCCTTAGCTGTTTGTGGCTGAGGCTTTCTGAAGGATGCCTATGAGAAATCCATCCCTCCCAAGGTACATCCTTCATACCTGTGCACTGCTTCCGACACCCCCGGGGAAGCCCATTTGGGCAACACCGTTTCCTTTCAGAGCACCAGCGTGTATTTGGACAATTGTGGTTTGGTTAGGTAGGGGCATTACTACTTCCCGAAGTGCTGGTTGTGTGGGTCTGAAGCCTGTTTCTTGAGGGACCGACCATGCCACCCTCTAGATAGCATTTTTAAAAAGCTCGTCACTGGCTTTGATTTGTCAGTGTCCCTGCTGGCCCTACAGAAACACTGTCTAGAAAAATAGCATAGTCTGGGATTTCTGCATCTTCCTGGGTTTGCCCTTTCTGGCTAAAGTGTAGTTGAGGAGGGAGTATAACAGACTTCCTAGCTTCAAGCACAGTGCCACCTAGATTTGACAACAGATGTAAATATGGAGATACTGACTCTAAATAAGAAATTTCAAGAATTAAAACAAAATACAGCTAATGTGTCAGGAGCAGTGGTTCCCTCCAAAAGAATTTCCTTATAAAAATTTAGACACTTAAGTAATCACTCATTTTCCTTTGGAAATTTCCCTTATGTGAAAGCCATTTGCAGATAGTTACAGGATGACATCATCCCAGGCTTTAAAATCTTACCTCTGGAATCTCCCATGATACAGTATCACTAGTTTTTCTCTGGCTCATTTAAGAAGGAGTAGCCAAACATCCAAATGCCACATGCCAAAAGTAAGCCAGCTTACCTGTCCATCTTCTAATGTGTCACCAACACACAGCCGCACGTAGATGCAGTCATGCTGGCCCTGGGATCTCCAAGAGTTATTGGCCAGGAAGATGCCTGGCACTCAGTCATCTCGGGACAAACCCAACAAGTTAACACATGCACCATTGTCTGAAACTGTCTCCTTAGATTTGATGTGCATGTTATAGAGCATGCCAGAATGCTCCTTCATGCATGCGGGAGAGGTGCAGTAAAATCGGAGGCTGTCCTGAGCCTCCTATCTGTTCTTCCAGCAGGTTCTTCTCTGTGTGTTTCAACTCACTCCTCTTTTTAGCCTCACACTCCTTGCTTATGAGGAAACTCGTGTCCTCCGACTTCTCTAACTGAACTTTTGGAGTCGTCTTTAGGGCTATCTAACGAGTCACTATGAAACACGTGGGTCCTCACTTGGAGAATCTGGGAGAACAGCTTGTAAGGCCCAAAGTGACCTCGTGTTTCCAAATGAACGATGGGGACATTCAGCTCTGCACAGTCTCCTTATTCCTAACTCTCTGCACGGTCACCTCATTCTCAACACTTTCAATGATAAGAGTGACCCACTGGTTACCAGGAACTTCTTTTTTTAAGATTCATTGTATTTTAATTATGTTTGCCAATATATGATTCTCTGTTGGTGCACCTGCATGAGTGCCATTGCCCAAGGAGGCCAGAGGTGTTTATTCCCTGGAGCTGGAGTTACAGGTAGTTGTGAATCATCCACTATGGGAACTAAACTTGGGTCATTCCACACTCTTAACTGCCATCTGGTTCTTTATATTTTTATTTCATGCATTTGCTGTTTCACCTGCCTGTATGTACCTGCAGCACATGGAGACCAGAAGAGAATATCAGATCCCCTGGAAATGGAGTTGTAGACAAGTTTGAGCTGCCACGTGGGTGCTGGGAATTGAACTTGGGTCCTCTGGATGAGCAGCAAGTGTTTTTAACTGCTGAGCCCAGAATTTGCTTCTTATCAAAAGCATAAAATCATACCACTTTCGCACACTCATTTTCAATAAATCCTAAATATTATAGTTAATTTCTTTTTAAGTGCAATGTTTTTCTTAAGAAATAAACTTCTGAGTCGGGTGCTGGTGGTGTATACTTCTAACCTAAGCACTCTGGAGGCAGAGGCAGAGGCAGGCGGATCTCTGTGAGTTTGACGCCCGCCTGGTCTACAGAGCAAGTTCCACAGAGAAACCCTGTCTCAAAAAAAAAAAAAAAAAAAAAAAGGAAATAAGCTTCTGACACTGACATCTGTACAAGAAGACTAGAGAGTTATTGTGTTACTTTCACATTGATAATTTAACTTACCCAAGAGGAGAGTTTTCAAACCAGCTGGGAACAAGGATCAGACAGAGCAAGGAGTTGTTTATAGTTATCAGAAAGTTTTGCTGTTTTTTAACTGTGTGAAAGAAATGGGTCAGTTTCATGTCACTCTTGAGAAAGAGGCCCCACCAATGCTGCCTAGTATTTAGTCTGTTTTTCACATACAGAGTGTTTTGTGAAAGACACGCCCAAACAGTCCAAGGGCAGAGCTTGGGAACCTCACTTGGTTCCAGACACCAGAGTTCCCACATAACTGCACAGTGCGATGCTATTGAGTTTCTAGCTCCCCACAGCGCCTGAAGCAGTAGTGAGTTCATGCCACAGGGGGGTGGAGGTGTCAGGAAGGATGACCCAGTCTGAGTGTTTGCCGCACTGTGGATCACTGCACAAAAGCCACGGCAGCCCAGCCCTCCACCTAAATGGTCAGCCCCAGGCCAAGTTTAGCCGGCATTAACACGCAGCGTCTTCTCCTCTGAGGTAACATTGCGTGTTGGTGTGTTTGCAAAGGTTCAGAAAGCAGGGCCTTCTGCTGATCTTGTTTTGATGCTTTGAAACATCACGGTATTCCCAACAGCTGCTCTCATCTGTCCATGAGCAGAACAAAAGAACTGCTCATGGACTTTTGAAGATGGGTTCATGATAATAAAGGTGAGGACAGTAGCTCATAGGTAAATGTCATCATGGTTGTACTAGATTTTAACCTGTGTCCACTCTTGATCCTAAGTCATTATCCGGTCCCAGGTCCTGACCTGAAAGGAGTCAGGTTTACTAGTAGAATGGATGGGGCTTACCGAATGTGGACAAGAGCCAGCGTAGAATGTGGACTTCCCACACTTAAGAAGTGCTGAGATGACAAGATCAAGCTTTATGTCATGTGAGGGTTGAATGTCACTTCCAGGAGTGTCGTGAACCCAGATCACGAAGAGGAGAATTGCAGGAGAGGTGTAGATGAGTTAACCCTCTGCAGCCATTGTCAAAGCACAGCACACATCCCACAAAGAGGGCCTGGCTGGTTCAGCTCTCCTCTGTCACAGCCTGGGTGGGCCACCTCCTGTGACCCCGGATGACCAAATCCCCAAGACGTCTAATTCCATGTCTTAAGAACGATCATCGCCCTGACTCCCAGCTCCTATGTCACTGTTTACCTTGCTAGTGGCAATCCTTGTGCTAAAAGCTATCCAGATGTCCTGGAGAGCTTAAGACAGCCAAAGGTTAAACAGTCTTGCAGAATGACTTCCAAAGCATTCTCCCAAGTAACAGATTAATATTAAATCTCCCGCAGATGCCTGATATCTAAAACAGATGAGTGTGGCACAGCTGACAATATCCACCAGGTTTTCATATTAACCCTGAGGAACCTTTGCAGACTCTCCTCTTAGCATGGATTAAAAGCCATTATCATACAGGATTCCAGAAGAGTCGAGAGAACCTATAGATGTGGGGGTCATTTCAGCACCTGCTCACTTAGCAATAACTTTTGCTCCAGGACCTGTCCCTGGACCCAAGCTTCCTGGATCTCACTCAGAGTAGAGGATGAAGGTGACCTAGAGTAGAACCGGCTCCCCACATCATTGCTCAGTTTGCTGTTCACGTTTCTCACCAACATCCTGCTCCTGAACTCTCTGTGAGCCTCTGGTCAAAGGAATTAGACTCCAAGCCACACCTACCTCTTTCCACCCGTGTAAGGGGCTTTCAAATGTCTACAGCCTTGATTTGTTCTTGGTTTCACTGAAGATATTAGTATACACCTTGTGAAGAAAAAATGAAAATAAGCTAGCTATCTAAAAGCATCAAATTATTATGATGCATACTTTGAAATTATTAATATAGATACTAAAGATATAACAGTGAATTTTCATTGAGCTGCAGTCATCATGACAAACTTAGCTGGCTCCAGAAACACGCACAGAAGATCCAGCACTGAAAACAAGTGAGCATCTCTTTTCAGGATGCCTTAGTGCTGTGACTGCACAGTTGATCTCTGTGCTACCAGCAAGTTTTAAAAAAAAGATAGATGGCCCCTTTAGCAATGTGCTGAACAGCAGAATATGGTTGACAAGCTCACATACTCGGCCACACATGGAAGATGGTGACTTTCTAAATAACCAGCATAGGAGATTTGGCCAGGCTCCTGTATGGGCTGCATCAGAGCAGGCATGTTTCAGCATTGCTCCTGGCTCATCATGTGACAGTAGTCACAGGACTCACAGAGGCTTCCATGAGGTCAGATAGAAGCACTCAAGGTCCTGGAGAAATGGTGGCCAATGACGGGGGGAAAAGGAACAGGTGTTCGGGCAGTAGACGAAGGCGGGTCTGAAACCCATTGGCACACTTGACAAAGACAAAGGAAGTGCTCAGAGATGATCTGGCACGGAGCTGGAAGCCTAATGCTCCTATATCATCTCTTATTGCCCCAAGCCCACAGCATACCGATGAAGCAGGGCATCATGATCATCCTGACACACAAAATGGGGCTAATCAGAAGCCATGTTGACATTCTCCTGGCTAGACATGTAGTCCCAGAATCCCTTTCAATACAACTTCCTGAAAAGCCGCTTCCAAGAGTCTAAAAGAGACCTAAAGGTTCATTTTTGTAATTCGTACTTCACTCCCTTCTCCCATCCTTGATCCACTTCTGGCTATGACTAAGGACCCCAGCTGCGGGAGAGGAAGGGGCTGCATCCTAAATAGCCCCTCCGAGGCAAGACCTCGACTTCTAAGCTATGGCCCAGGCACTCTCCACAGTAATGACATTTGTCTCTTAGCCTAGGTAATCGGAGATAGAATGAGGAGGCTGCTCTCTGATGAGAAGGAAAGGAAACCATGGGGTTTTACGTGAGAGTAATAAACAGTGACTTATCCCGGGTCAGTTCTTCATGACAAGACAAGATTCCATAGGGCTGAAATGGACTGTTCTAACATCAATCACAGAAATCTGGCAACAAGAGCTGGCTCTACCCTTACAGCTTTTAATAACTTCTTCATTTGTTAAGCTTCCTGATGACTTCAAGCAGTTGTCCAGCCCAGGTGCCCTCCTAAGTGGGACAGTGAGTCACTGCTCCAGTCCCCCCCATGCACAGCTCTCTGGACCGAGGCCATCCTTGTTTTCCTCCTCAGTTCTGTCTTCCAGCCTCTCCCCAGATGAATAGTTAAGTCTCTTTGCTTAGTTCACTTACTGCTGGGCCTACCCCTGTGATTGCTTCACCCTCCCCAGGCTGCCAGTATCTGTTCTGACTGCCCTTTTGGCATCTCTCTTTCCCACCCCATAGTGCTCTGGGCTGCATTACTGGGCTCTCACCCACTCCTCTCTGCGTGGCTGTCTTCCATCCCCCATGCTTCTCTGTTTCCTGAGTCCCCACCCTTCCTGGTCCAACCCAGGGCTCCTCACCAAGGCCTGTCCTAGATGGGGTTCTTTCTTAAATATCCCCGTGTTGAAATCAAGTTCAAAGGTTGGCCATTCTCTTGTCAAGCATTTGGCCCTTTTCTTGATGCTCTCTGTTTGGGCTCTTCATCTCCTCCTGTCTACTGGCCGGCTTTTGTCTATACCCTGCGGGAATCGAAAAAACAAGCCCATCTTTCTCCCCTCATTCCTGGAGGTGAGCAGGAGACCAAGAGCAGTGAGTTCCCGTGTAAATGACTGTTTGTATTGTGTGATTAAATCCCTGGTAGGAAGCACCTGTAGGAAGGGTGGAGGCCAGGATGTCATCGCTTCTTCAGCCTCTGACTGCATCTGTGGCCTGTAGCTAAAGTAGAAGGCTGCAGGAACATTCATGTCTGTCATTCAGGGTTTCAAGCCTGGATGCTCATGATTCCTGGCTCCGTGGACTTTAGAGATGAGCTGTTAACTTTCCCTACAGCTCTTTCCAGGAACCCTCCCTCTCTCCTTTTCACTGTGCTGTGAAAATTAACACACACACACACACATGCACGCACATATGCATATAAACTGCCCAATTAATTAATATAAGCTTCTTGCCTTCTCTTTTTATCAATCTGTCAGTAATTCTAAAGTCATATAAATTTGCAAAGCATATTTTAAAGACTTATTTTCATATATGCATATGTCTGTGTTTCTGCTTGTGGTTATGTGCACAAGTGCAGGTGCCTGCAGAAATCAGAGGGATCAGATGCCCTGGAATTGGAGTTCTAGCCCATTGTAAGCCACTCGGTGTGGGTTCTGGGGCTCAGAATGTGGGTCCTCTGAAAGAACAGTAAGTGCTCTTAACCCATGAGCAATCTCTCCAGTCCCAAATGTGTTCTTTGAAGTTCTGTAGGTTGCCAAAAGAAGAAATAGGTGTAGCAGCATAGTCATTAAAGATAAGGAAGGCAATGAGGAATTGTTTTCTGGACACCCATTCTCTCCGGATTCCATCTGGGGCTCTGGCTGCTCTGCCCACTTCCATTGGCCCTGTTTTGTTTCCATTTACTTTCTCTCCAATGAAAGTGCTCAGTTCCCAGGCCTTGAAATTCCTCTCTGCTGGGAAGGGTTTGTGCCTCCCAAGTCTTCTCAGGACAGTGCCTCCTACAGCAGCTCAGACCGGCTAGACTCAACAGAGAACTGTTCCCAGGCACGGTGGGGTCAAGGGAGGCTTTGAAATTGTGTGTGTTTTATCTCTCCTTCTAAAACTTGAGGAAAAAACTGTTTACAAGCACGTCCTCATCTGATTAAACCATTTAATAGCAGAGCATGAGGCTGTAGGTGTTGATTCTTAAGTTAAACTCGCCAGGAAGTGGGAGGTTTTTCCAGAAAAGCAAGGCTGTTCTTGCTTCAAGCTACTGAAGAATGTGCTTCAGGAAAAAAAAAAATAAGAAAGAACCGTGCTTCCGTGCTCCCCCATCCAACCTTTCTTCATCCCAATCCTCCCCCTTCCCCAAGCACGGTTCTTAGTTAAGGGAGCCACCTTAGGGTTGGCAAGAGACTTGAACCTAGAGTGGCTCCCAGATGCCCAAGCAGAGGTCCCCAGTTAGTTCCTTGGGCAGCTGAGGATAGGGAACCTGAAATGACCCTATCCTATAGCAATACTGACGAATATCTTGCATATCATCATAGAACCTTCATCTGGTGATGGATGGAGACAGAGACAGAGACCCACACTGGAGCACTGGACTGAGCTCCCAAGGTCCCAATGAGGAGCAGAAGGAGGGAGAACATGAGCAAAGAAGTCGTGACCACGAGGGGAGCACCCACCCACTGAGACAGTGGAGCTGATCTATTGGGAGCTCACCAAGGCCAGCTGAACTGTGACTGAAAAAGCATGGGATAAAACTGGACTCTCTGAGCATGGCGAACAATGAGGGCTGATGAGAACCCAAGGACAATGGCACGGGGTTTTGAACCTACGTAATGTGCTGGCGTTGTGGGAGCCTAGCCAGTTTGGATGTTCACCTTCCTAGAAATGGACGGAGGGGGGAGGACCTAGGGCTTACCACAGGGCAGGGAAATCTGACTGCTCTTTGGGCTGGAGAGGGAGGGGGAGAGGAGAGGGGGGAGGGGGAGAAGGGTGGGAGGAGGGGGAGAAGGGTGGGAGGAGGGGGAGGGAAATGGAAGGCTGGGAGGAGGAGGAAATTTGTTTTTTTTTCTTTTCTCAATAAAAAAAAAGAAAGAAAGGAAAAAAAAATAAGAAAGAAAACAAAGGAAGAAGAAAGCAGAGTTTGGCTATCAGCTACAGAACCCAGGAATGGAGCAGGGGAGCCTCAGAGATCAATCATGGTGGGGGATTCATTCAGAGACACAACCTGGAGAGGGGGCCTTGTTTCCCACACTAGACTCGAGGGAGAAAGCTTGAGAAAAGTCTCATCCTTCTTTACTTAAGAAAAGAGTAAAGACGAGGGGACAAGATGCAGTGTGAACTGCCATGCTGCAGGATAGACTGCCACAGTGCAGCGTGGACTGCCATGCTGCAGGATAGACTGCCACAGTGCAGTGTGAACTGCCATGCTGCAGGATAGACTGCCACAGTGCAGCGTGGACTGCCATGCTGCAGGATAGACTGCCACAGTGCAGTGTGAACTGCCATGCTGCAGGATGGATAGACTGCCACAGTGCAGTGTGGACTGCCATGGTGCAGGATAGACTGCCACAGTGCAGTGTGGACTGCCATGCTGCAGGATAGACTGCCACAGTGCAGTGTGGACTGCCATGCTGCAGGATAGACTGCCACAGTGCAGCGTGGACTGCCATGCTGCAGGATAGACTGCCACAGTGCAGCGTGGACTGCCATGCTGCAGGATAGACTGCCACAGTGCAGCGTGGACTGCCATGCTGCAGGATAGACTGCCACAGTGCAGCGTGAACTGCCATGCTGCAGGATAGACTGTCACAGTGCTGTGTGGACTGCCACAGTGCAGCGTGAACTGCCATGCTGCAGGATAGACTGTCACAGTGCAGTGTGGACTGCCATGCTGCTGGATAGACTGTCACAGTGCAGTGTGAACTGCCATGCTGCAGGATAGACTGTCACAGTGCAGTGTGAACTGCCATGCTGCTGGATAGACTGCCACAGTGCAGTGTGAACTGCCATGCTGCAGGATAGACTGCCACAGTGCAGTGTGGACTGTCATGCTGCAGGATAGACTGTCACAGTGCAGTGTGGACTGCCATGCTGCAGGATAGACTGCCACAGTGCAGTGTGGACTGCCATGCTGCTGGATAGACTGCCACAGTGCAGTGTGGACTGTCATGCTGCAGGATAGACTGCCACAGTGCAGTGTGGACTGTCATGCTGCAGGATAGACTGCCACAGTGCAGCGTGGACTGCCATGGTGCAGGATAGACTGCCACAGTGCAGCGTGAACTGCCATGCTGCAGGATAGACTGCCACAGTGCAGCGTGGACTGCCATGCTGCAGGATAGACTGCCACAGTGCAGTGTGGACTGCCATGCTGCAGGATAGACTGCCACAGTGCAGTGTGGACTGCCATGCTGCAGGATAGACTGCCACAGTGCAGTGTGGACTGCCATGGTGCAGGATAGACTGCCACAGTGCAGTGTGGACTGCCATGCTGCAGGATAGACTGCCACAGTGCAGTGTGGACTGCCATGCTGCAGGATAGACTGCCACAGTGCAGTGTGGACTGCCATGCTGCAGGATAGACTGCCACAGTGCAGTGTGGACTGCCATGCTGCAGCATGACTGCCAGGGTTCATCTCGGATGCCCGCTTGTCCTCTGTACCTTTTATTTTACGAAGTTGCGCTTGTTCTCCAACCTTGGACTCAAATGATACGGTCCTCTGACTTCTGCATCCTAAGTCACGGGGACTCCAGGGGCCCATTACAGAGCCCAGCTCTCTCTTTTGCTCTCTTTTCAAGAATAACTGAAGAAGCTCGTGGGGTCGCAGCTTCCTGAGGCAAGAGAGACTGGCTGGAACAGCATGGGCTCTTTCTCTCCTCTCCTTCTCTGGATGTCTTGAGATTGTCCTGATGTCTCAGAGAAGCCTTAATTCTGGTGAACCCCACTAAAAACTACCACATTTTGAACCTGGACCGAGTGGCATATCCTCTCCCCAGAGAGCAACCAAGTCTTCATTACAGAGAAATACCAGGGTAATCTGTCTCCTGTGACTTTTTGCAAATATCCAGACACCAAAACTATTGGCAGCTTTTTCTACTAAAACATGTTCAAGTTACATCCATTGGCCATCCCTCCCCAGTGACTGCTTGGGTGCAGGCACTCAAGTTCTAGGTACTTTCAGTGTGGGCTACTTTAGGGCTCCACAATTGTGGTACAAATCTAACATCTACCATAAGCAGTGTGTCTGAGCCTTAAGACACCAGCTCTCAGGGATCCAAGGCATTGGTTTTTGTCTCTGTCAATTCTAGAGTTTTAGAAGTTGTTTACAGTGTACTTTCTATTTTCTTAGATGATATTATATCCCTCTGGAGTCTTTGATGGAGTTGAAGACAAATGATTATGGTTATAGTTTTCCTTATTTTGATAAAAGATAAATTAGATATGAAACTTTAGACTTATAAAGATTAAATAGATGATAGTATATTTTCTTTAATTTTCCCAGATACAAATAGACTAAATATTGTAACTGTAATTCTTTCTTGATACCTGTTTTGTTATATGTAATTTTACTATGTTAAAATTAAAACCTTCCTTTTTTAATTAGACAGAAAAGGGGAGATGATGTGTGATTCCCCTCTGTATGCTGTAAATATGTTTTATAACCATTGGTTAATAAAGAAGCTGTTTTGGCTAACGGCTTAACAGAGTAAAAGCAGGTGGGAAATCCTAACAGAAATATATAGAGAGAGTATAGGTGGAGTCAGAGAGACACCATATAGCTGCCAAAGGAGAAAGGCACTGATGGAACCTTTGGTAAGCCACAATCTTGTGGCAATACACAGATGAATAGAAATGGGTTAATTTAAGATGTAAGAGCTAAATAGGAATATTCCTGAGTCATTGGCCAAACAGTGCTGTAACAGCTCTGGGGTTATAGCATGCAATAGCAGGGCTGTCTTGGTATGGTGACTTTTGATCTTTAAAAAGGAATCAATAGACAAACCACAGATGCTTGACAACTGAGCACAAGTAGATGTTAGTTGAAATGGTAGTACAAAGAATATGTCTGTGGTTACAGTTTACAAGAGAAGGGAGTAGCAGAAATTAAAATTAAGTAAAGTCTCATGCTGTTTGTGCCTATCCAGGACAGAGTGAACTCAGCAGCCAGCAGGATTAATGGTCTCTTTCTCTTTTTCCATGCTCTGTGCTCATTTTCCCTTTACTTGCTCTGTAGCCTCTAGAATGCAATGGTGAAGGTACCAACATCTGCGCTGGAAAGTCATTCTTTAAAAAACAAACATCACTGTTTCTAGGCTGGGGTTTCATGAGCAACGAGAAGGCAGTTTATTTACTGAGTCCTGCGAAGCTAGAAGTGGACAAGAGGGCGGGAAATCCCCAGTGCCCGCACGCCTTCACTTTCTGTGCTTGGATGACAGTGAGGACACTCTGTATGCAGGTGGCCTCTTGCTGGACTGGGAAAGGGAATTGTAAACAGTGATTTCCAACCTGTTTACTCAAGTTTCCTGACACATTCTCTTGGCTCTGCTGCCCACAAGGAAAACCTAGAAGAAGAAGAAGTAAGACTCTCAGGTTGGTTACTGGCTTAGCTTAGGGCATTCATCAAAGTAGAGGTACACCACAAGGCCCAGTGACACTCCCAAGCTGCACGAGGTCATCTGTGACCACAATGCATGGCATCTGCCCCTGTGGATGGGAGCAGCTGGGTGAGCCACCAGCATGGATATTGATGAGGGAGCTAGGGAACAGGCCGAAGGGTAGGACTTCCTCCCCAAACTCTAATCCAACATTTTGATTTTTGGCGCCCAAGAAACTAAAGTTCTTAGCACGCCTCCTGTGAATCCCAACTCCCTCTGAAGGGTCCCTGCCTATGTGTACCTCAAAACTGTAGAAGGAGATGTGCAGGTTTAAACCAATGTTTACACTCTTAACTTCCAAGGCACCTTGTGTTGACATACCCACTTTAAATAGCATACATCAAACTTTGTGTCCAGTGAGTTCCAATCCTGACAGCTCAAGCCATCCTTAGAAAAGAGAATGTGAACCAAGATATTGAAGCCTGATCTTTATAATGGTGAGAAAATGACAGATCTTATAAATAAGAGTTCAGTTTCTAAAAATTAAATGGAATTGGAGTGATAAAATAGAATCTAACTGCGGGAGAGTTGTGGGACAGGTCCTGGGGACCAGGAGGGTTGCTGAAGAAAAAAAGAGGCCAAGCAAGAGGGCAGTTCAGACCCCAGAATGCCCTTCAGCAAGCGTGCCCTGCAACAGGCATGCCCTGCAGCAAAGCAGACCTCTACAGCAAGAGCTCTGAAGAGCTTGGGAGGAGAGCAGCTCTGTTTAGCAGCTTCTTGATAGCTGAACAGCAGCCCAGCAGTGATATTTGAGACCCTGCTCACAACTGAACCTGGAGGTGTGACTCACCTTCCCTGGAGAATGCCAATCAAGGATGCCATGGGATGCTCGCTCACTCTAGTGCCCGTCAGGGATGCTGTGGGATGCCTGTTCATTACAGCGTTGAGACTCCAGGACAGTGTTGTCAAGTACCACTGGGAACCTCAAGAATACATTTACAGCCAACAAGATTCTGTCATTTTTTTGTTGGCTAGGTGCCAGGGCCTGGTCCAACATTGTCCCCAGCAGCCCTGTGAGTACTATACTATTCAAATCTCGGCATTTAATATATTGACCATTGCTCAGATATGTAAATAAATTTTTCTTTAGGCTGCCAGCTCACAAAGAATGACATAGAGACTAATTAATTATGAAAGCTCAGATGATAGCTCAGACTTGTTTCTAACTAGCTCTCATAACTTAAATTAATCCATTTCTATTAATCTACTTTCTGCCTTGTGGCTTCTTTACCTCATCTCCATATTGCCCATCCTATTTGCTCTGCACCTCCTGGTGTCTCCACCTTCTTCTTCCCAGCATCCTCTCTGCCCTGAAAATCCTGCCGAGCTATAGGCTGTTTAGCTTTTTATTAAACCAATCAGAGTGACACATTTTCACAGTGTGTAAAAAGATTACTCCACAACACAGACATCTGTGGAAATCATTTATGCTCACTGATGTTGGAACTGACTTTGAATGTGGCCTCTTCTTGCCAAGCAAAGGTTGCATTGGGCCAAGAACCACCATCCTGGCGCATGCCCTTTTTGTGGTGTTTGACGGCATTGCCATCTTACAATCTTCTCCTTGTCCTCCCTGCTGGTGTTTCTGATCCTGGGAGGGAATTGTACCAGCGCCTTGAGCAGGCAGTAGGCCAGTGTTCTCCCACAAGTCTCATTCTTAGCTCTACCCAGATACTTTTGTTCCTGGAGTTCCATTGTGCCTGTGTTGCCTGAGGTGTTTTAGTTTAGACCTTGTGTCCTGAACTCTGCCCTCTTTAAGAATGGTTCTGTCCAAAGATTCACCCTGCCGAGACACCAGTTGTCTCATGCTTATCTTCTGGAGAGCAGACGTTCCAAGAGCCCCAAATATGATCTTTTTAAAAATTTTTTAATTTTTAATTTTTTTGTTTTATCCATTCAAATATTTACACTTCCTTCCCTCCTCCCAATCCCCTCCCGCTCCCCCACACCACCTCCTCCTTCTCCCTCCCTGCTTGAGAGAGGGCAGGGAATCCTGCCCTGTGGGAAGTCCAAGGCCCTCCCCCCTACATCCAGGCCTAGGGAGATGTGCATCCAAATAGACTAGGGTCCCAAAAAATCAGAACATGCCATAAAAACAAGGCCCAGCACCTTTATCTATGGCTTCTCAGTCAGCCCCCATTGTCAGCCACAATCAGAGAGTCCGGTTTGATCACATGCTCATTCAGACCCGGTCCAGCTGGATTTGGTGAGCTTCCATTAGAACAGGCACATTGCCTCAGCTGGTATACCAACCCCTCATGGTCTTGATTTCCTTGCTCATCTTCTCCCTCCTTCTGCCTTTCAACTAAACCTTGGGAGCTCAGTCCGTTGCTCTGATGAGTGTCTCTGTCTCTATCTCCATCGGTCGCTGGACGAAGATTCTATGGTGATATTCAAGATATCACCATATCTTGATATGTGATAGTGGGGCAAAATATGATCTTCTCATATGCCCATCTCTGAGATTGGAAGACAGAATCTACCTCCCTATGTTACTTTTTTGAAGTGAAAACAGAACAAAAGTCTTAAGTCTACCATTTTATCAGCAGTCTAAATTGCTTACCATGATCATTTACCAAAACAATGGATAAACAAAACAAAGCTAAAATTCCCATAACCAGCCTTCAAAAGAAGCCAGGGGGTCTAGAATGGATTGCCAGTGCCTGAATAAAATCCTACTGGGATGAGCATGTAAGAGTCCAGCCCAGACTAGACTCCAAGTCAGGTCTTCCTAAGATCCAGTCGCCTGCCCATCTGTCTGGACTCCTCCTTCCTATCTGGGTAAGTGCTTCTTTGAAGCTTTGAAATTCTAGGGAACCCCTGTCTGAACTGTCCTGATGTCTCATAGAAGCCTCAATTCTGGTGATTTCCACCAAAACCTCCATGTTCTGAACCTGGACCAAGCAGCACATCCTCTCCCCAGAGAGCAGCCAAGTCTTTGTTACAAACACTGGGGTAATCTGTCTCCTGTGTCTTCTTGCAAATATCCAGACACCAAAATTATTGGCAGCTTTTCTTCCTGAAAATGTGTTCAAGTCACATTCCACTGGCCATCCCTCCCCAGCATTCCCTCCTGGAGAACAGGCGGCTTCTCAGACAGTGATACATAGAAGTCCTGCTAGGAGCCACATAAAGAGCCTCAGAGAATGGCCAGCTTCTCAGTGCCTCTCCTCTTGGGCACACTCTCAGGCAGAGGCAACCCTCTCACCCTGCTGGCCCATTTAAACTGACCTGGATAGAGACCAGTAGACGCCAGTACGACCCACTGCCACCCACAGAATGAGATGAGAGCTAGACACCAGCTGACCAGTGTTTTATTTTTCTTTTATTAGTATTATTTTCTGAGACAGGGTCTCATGATGTAGCTCAAGCTGGCAATGCACTCCACAAGTGGCTGAGGATGACCTTGAACTTCTGCTCCTTCAGCTTTTACCCCTGTTTTACACAGTGCTAGGGATGGAAACTAGGACTTGATGTCTGTGAGGTGAGCACTTTGCCTATTGAGTCCCAGTCCTGACCTATGACCAGTGCTTTGGTTAGCATGCTGCATCTGCTTAGCTCTGAGCTTGTGGTAAGAAGTAGTACCACCTTTTCCTCCCCAGCAGCTCCTGTCCCCACTGCAGTAAATTAGGTATTCACCACTTACATCATTTTAGCAGAGTAACTTTGAACTACATGAAAAATGGATGCAACTGGATGGGTTCAGAGTTAAGGGGAAGTTGAGAAGTACTAGTTAGATTAGTGTCATTGCCTTGGGATTTTGGCACTCTTTGGTACCCGTTCTCCACACACCAACTCCACTGGGAATAAGCAGGCATTGATGTCATCAGTTAAGTGTACACAAGTGATTTACATATGGGGTGTTGCCATCTCAAGAGAAGGTAAAGCCCCACATTGCAAAACTCTCTGGATGACCATGGCTGAGAAGAGAGAACTCACCATCTCTTTTCTCTGTCATCCCCAGTTCCCATCCTTGAGGGGACACATTGTTAAGGATTATGAATCCTTGGCAAAAACATTTTCCTTTTGGGAGAAGGGGAAGTCAGTATCATGGAGGAGGGGCGGGGGATGTGGAGCGTGAAGCCAGGGGATGAGTTCCCTGCAAAGGGGAGACCTGCTCACTGAAAACTGGCAGCTGCAGCAGCTTGCAGTCCATAGGAAAGAAGGGGGAAAAGCTCGAGTGGGAAGCAGTGGCCTAAGGGAACGGCTTTCCAGGGTGCACAAATGCTTTCCAGTGGGAGATGCTGTCCTGTGGGCATCTGGCTCTGTTCCTAATAAATTGCAGTGGGCAAAGGCAGGTGTTTCACCCAAGAACTCTGTTCAGATGATTGCGTCTCCTGAAGGCAGGAAATGGGGCTGAGCTCCCACTAAAGTAGACCTGTCTGTCCAGCAGGGTTCCCAGATCACTGTCATGGAAAAGCCGTGGAAGAACTTCAGAGAATGATCAGTTTCTCAGAGCACCTTGGGCACACCCTTAGGACTGACTCATACTGAACCTGGAGACTTTCAACTCTTCCTTGTGCACAATTTTGTCTCTTTCCAGAGTAGGATTTTGTTTGTTTGTTTGGGTTTTTTGTTTTTGTTTTTTAAAACTAGTTTTATGTAAGCTATGTGAATTATTTTCCTACTTTTCTATTCTAACAAACTGTCACTTGTTCCTGATTTCTATGTGGGAGCAGAGGCCTTGGAGGTTTTAGAACATTTCTCCATAACTATCATCCTGCACAAAACTCAAGTCCAAGTGAACCAAAGACCTCAACATAAATCCAGTTACACTGTACCCGATAGAAGAGAAAGTTGGAAATGGTTTTCACCCCATTGGCACAGGAGACAACATCCTGAATAGAACACCAATAGCACAGACACTAAGACTGACTATTAATAAATGGGACCTCATGAAACTGAAAAGGCAAAGGACACTGTCAAAAGGAAAAAGTGGCAGCAGACAGAATGGGGAAAGATCTTCATCAACTCCACTTCTGACAGAGGACTAATCTCCAAAATATATAAAGAACTCAAGAAATTAGACATAAGGGCTGGAGAGATGGCTCAGAGGTTAAGAGCACTGACTGCTCTTCCAGAGGTCCTGAGTTCAATTCCCAGCAACCACATGGTGGCTCACAACCATCTGTACTGAGATCTGGTGCCCTCCTCTGGTGTGCGGGCATACATCGAGGCAGAATGTTGTATACATAATAAATAAATAAATCTTTAAAAAAAAAGAAATTAGACATAAAAAAACCCCAAATAATCCAATTAAAAGGTGAAGTACTGACCTAAACAGAGAATTCTCGACAGAAGAATCTTAAATGACAGAGAAACACCTAGAGAAATGTTCAACATCCTTAGCTATCAGGGAAATGCAAATCTGAAGGACTCTGAGATTCCATCTTATACCTATAAGAGTGACTACGACCAAAAACAAACTGACAGCTCATGCTGGAGAGAATGTGGAGCAAGGGGAACACTCACCCATTGCTGATGGGTGTGTAAACTGATATAGCCACTTTGGAAATCAATATGGCAATTTCTCAGAATTTGGAATCAATCTATCCTAAGATCCCGCTTTACCACTCTTGGGCATAGGCCCAAAGGATGCTCAATCACGCCACAGGGACATTTACTCAGCTATGTTCATAACAGCTCAGGTTGCCAGGCTTACACAGCAAATGCCTTTGCCTGTCGAGCCATCTCACCAGCCTAACACTTGTATTTTTCAAAGGAAAAAAAAATTCTTCAAATAATTCTGCATTACTTTTAGGCACACATTTTTCTCTCTGTTCAGGAGTATCCTGTCTGGCCTCCTGGTCCTGGCCTGGTGACAGATTTTCCATGTCTGGAGGAGTTAGATGTCAGAAAGTCTCTATTCTAAGTCCCGCACCATGAAGGGAACCTATCCTCGCTGCTCTGTCTGCCACAGTTGCTTTCAAACATCTCCTGGGACAACCACGCTCACTCTAGTCTCCAAGGCTCTTGCCCAGAGGAGATGGATTTATTCTCACAGATGAGCAAGGCAGGAAAACTGGGTACATTCAAATTCATTCGCTATTTCATTCTTACATTCATTTATTCTCCGGTGAATATATACTGAGCACATTTGAGCTTTGTGCTGGCACCAAGGGTGGAGGTGGACAAAATAGATGTGTTCTGCCTCAGGAAGGCCCTTTGGGAGAGAGACAGAAGCTAGCTCACCGCACAGTCTACAGCTGCGATGGGGGTTAAGGGGATAAGGCTGACTGTAGGGAGAAGGAACCTAGACTGGGGGTCAATTCACATTTACTAAGATTCATTTTTTTTCTCCCATTACTCCAAGGAAGATTGACATATGAATGCATAGGTTAGAATCTCTTGAAGTAACTATTCAGCGTTGATGAGATTATAGCTCCAACCTCATTGGTGGAGCAATGGAGGAGTCGTTAGATGGTGATATTGGGAGGTGGTGGAGACTGAAAGACGGAGTCTACATAGAGTAAGACGGTTGGTAGGGCATGGTCTGGGAAGGTGTGTGCTCTCTGATCCTCACTCCTGCTTTCTCTGCTCCCTGCTGCTAGAACATAGGTGGCTTTCCCCTACTTTCCCCTTCTTCCATGAGGAACTCCCTCACCACAGAACCAGGAACTCAGGAACAATTAACAGGGAACTCAAATTCCCTAGTCAATGAACCCAAACAATTTTTTCTTCTCTTAAGTCGATTTCTCTCAGGTAGTTTCACAGCAAGGAAATATGACTAACACAATTCTTCTAACTAAAGCCCTTTGACGTCCACTAAAATACGACTAACACAATTCTAACTAAACGCTTGGAAGGCCACTTTGGAAATAAATGAGGTAGAGGAGAATAGAGACCCAAGGTGGTTGTTGGGTTTCATATGTGAGTCAACATGGTTAATGTCAAACCCAGCTCACTGGGAAGAAGCCGGGGCACTAGAGATGATTAAAATATGGCCTTATGAATTCACGAATAGCATGGGGAACATCTGCATGGTCTCAGGGTGAGGAGTGGGGGCGATAGGATTCGAGCCTGGAGTGCCAGATCTCAGGGATAGACATGCTCCACTTGAGGAAAAGCCCCAGATGAGTCACCAATACTGCCTCCCAGGGGTTGGGTTGTAACTGGGGAGTCTTTCAGGCCACCCCTGCTGGACTCTACCCTGGCAGTTTCTCTGTGGATGTGCCACATGGGCAACTTTGGTTCCTACCTTTGGCATGGTGGCTTGCTATCGGCCTCCTCTCAGCACCCCTGTGCCATTCCCTGCAGACGGTGGGTCTTCCTCCGTGTTACCTGTTCCCTTTCCCGGACCCATAGTCTTAGCTATGATTTCTCCATCCATTCTTTGGTTCTTGACTGTAACTCAAATCCGACCTCGGTTCAAATAGTTTCCATCTGTATCTGTGGTTGGGAGCCGATACTGTTTCACTGTGATGGGCCTTTATTGGGACAGAAAAGAGCAACTGGGAATGGAAAACTCAAGTTCACCTCTTGAAATGCTTCAAAATGAAATTGGAAAAAGCCTTTCTTCCCATGTGTTTCTGTTCAAAAAGCACCAGGCTCATCGTCAAGGCAGTTATGTCCAAAAAGGCCAGAGTTGAACTTGGGGTCCTAAAGCAACCTAGGGGTAGACAGAGGCTCCTGCTGACACATGTACCTTTGGGTTCATGCTCACAGCTCTTCTTAATCCTGAAGGTTAGCTGAGCAAGAGACAGGGCAGCTGCTAATGGAGGCCAGCATGTCCCCCAAGCCACCACAGCTCACACGTGATGTGACATGCTCTGGCTACTCACAAATGACTCAGGCACTCATCTCCTCAGGTAGAGTTCATTCCAGACAAGGATTTTAAGCTCTGCTTCCTCCACCTGGTTTTTCCATCTTCCCCAAGTCCAGTGGCCCCATGAAGAAATATACTCGCTACCTAAGAAGCCTCCTCCTTTACCCTTAACTCAGATAGACAACCCAAGCAGAAACACATGGTGGTGGTTGCATTTAGGGTGAGGGTTCAAATCCCACTTCTGCTGTCTCACCTGTGTGACCTGGAAACATTTCCTCAATGTTCTATTGTGTTGTCATCGGCAAAATGAAGCAAATCAGACAAAGAGGCGTGAGAGGTCAGAAAAGATTACCACAAGTACCAGGGTAGAGTAACTGAAGAGCAGACGGCTGTTTTGAGGTGGGGAACAGGGTCTTCTCTGCCCGAGGCAACGCAACCCATGACTTAAAGTGTGATGGGCACCGAACCGTTGACACGGGTCTGCCATCCAGCTACTTGGAAGTCCGAAGCAGGAAGATTGCCAGTTCAAGGATTTTCTGGGTTACAGAAGAAATTAAAGGCCAGCCTGACCCTGGCTCACAAGGAAAATAAAAGGGGGCGGGGTTTGGTGTGAAACTCAATAGGAGAACGCTTGCCTAGCGTGCATAAAACGCTGCAGTTGGTTTCCAGAACTGAACAAAACAGTGTGTGTGGTGGGAAAATGTGGGCAGAACAGCGACTGCTGCTCAGAGCAGGGCTATTTATAGAGCAGAACCAGCTCTGGCACTCGGGAGGTGATGACTGAGGGGTCCCAGATGAAGTGGTACGGATGGAGGACGGGCACAGCATGGCAGGTGCACACCCTGAGACACATTAGTTTTTGGCCTTACCCACTGCTGCTTTAAGGACTATGGCTCCTTGGATAAGCAGGGGCTGCCTTTGGGGCCAGGTCATGGGCTCCCCGTGGGGACGGGGGGCCATCAGAGGGGATACTGTGTAAGTGTACCAGTGGCAACTACTGCCAAAGAACAGTCAGGAAGCTAGGGAGCCCTTCTGTTTAGTGCTTTTCAGTGATACTCCTCAGGGCCAGCCTACTGGACTGGAGAAGCCTTGCTGGACCTTGGGGTTCTCACAGGAACGTCATGTAGCTGCTTAGGCATTGTGTGTACACGTTTGCTAGTATGAGACTGCTCTGTGTACCCCAGGCTAGTGAATCAGTTAGATCCGCAGAGTGGTTAGTGGGCCGCCTGGCCCATTTTAAAGGCTCTACGAGAGACACTCATTACTATTGAGCATAAGTGCCTTAGAGGCCAACAGCACAGAACAGCACTCTTGGCAGTCATGGCTCCCTAAGGAGAGGGCGGTGCCTTAGAAGCCAGAGAATAGAATGGAATCACTTAGCTGACACACACCCGGATCCTCCTTGGAATCTTCCACCCTAGCACAGAAGTCTGACCCAATTTGTTGGGCTCTTCTGAGACTCCGCGGCTCGAGCACTAAATTCAAACCTTTGTAACGGGCTGTGGCTAGGAAGATGGGAAACAGAACTTGCCCCCCCCCCCCACCATGGAAGCCTTAAACTTTAACTTATCTTCTCTCTGGGGTCAGCAGGCTGCAATTTCTGCCTGATGGGGAGCAAAGACCTTCCCTTGGACAAAGACCAGCCAGGCCATGGGCACCCTGCTGTTCCTTGTCTCAGAGGAGAGGCTGCTTCAATGTCGGTGCTGGTTTGAGTGGAAAGTACCCACCAAGCAGATTCCGGGCATAACATCTGGCTGGGGGACTTTTAGAACTTCCAGACATGGGGTTCTATGCCATTTCTCTCAAAGTGGAGGTTCACATCAAGCATTTAAGGAAGGTTGGGTGGAGCCAGCCGTGGTTTAGAGTATGAGTTAGCATCGGACAAAGGACATGGGGCTGGCAGGTGAGGATAGAAACCTGGGCAGTGGTCATGCCCATCAGGGTCATTAGCACCAACTGAGGCCCAGACCTTTTCTCCTCCCTGCCACCCAAACTGTGGCACCAAGGCATCTCCTCCCGGAACCAATGACATATCTGTTCCCTCTGTTTATGGGACATTGGTGACCCAGGGAACATAACTCTTTAATGCTTGCCAAAGTGAGGAAGATAACAGGAAAAGGCTGAGCACAGGAAGAAGAGGCAGAGGTGAGGGGTCAGGGGTGAGCGGCTTCTGTGGGGCACTGAAGACCTAGAAGCCAGGGCTTTTAAGTCGTAGTAGCTGAAATGTCTACTGTGTGCACGGGAATCCTCATCTTCTGCTATTAGCCAGATCTATGTAATACCTTGTTGTTTCTAACCTTCCATAATCCCTCTGTAACTCTGCCTTCCCAAGTTTACATTTAGGGGACTGGGTAAATGTAGGAAACCCGGGTCCTAGAAAGAAGTGACTTTCCCTGGGCCACCAGCAACATATCAGGGAAACTTTCTCTTAACCAGTGTGTCCCTTTCTTGCGTTTCCCAAAACCTTACGGCTTACGGCGCTCCTGCATAGCATTGTTCCTCTCAGCAAGGGATTGAAGGGAGCAACTTCTGCTCTCGTTTGTGCAGTAGGATAGGTAGGCATGGCCAGCCAAGTGCTTGTGTGTGAGCAACAATGAGGGAGGAGTCAGGGTCTTTCCTAATTGACCTACCGTCTCAGTGGCTTCTCATCTCAGACATAAGCTTGCCTACTCCATATAGATTAACATTCCAAGTGTTCCTGAAGCACATCAGGTAGCCAAGTTACTGCCGACATCGTGCTAACCTCACCCCTATAGCCCTATTCCCTTTCCACACCCAACCTGCCATCTGGCCGAAGACCTCTCTGCCCTGGCCATTTGAGATATCCTTGCTATGTAAAAGCCCAGCTGGGTTGCCATGGCTCCAAGAAGGATTCCCCAGGATCTCTGATGGAAAGGGCCTTTCACAGATTACTGTGCAACTTCCATACCATAGTTTCAGACTTCTTTTGTGGAAAAGCCACACCACACAACCTGAGGAATTTATGGCTCCTTTGGGTGATGAAAAGCCCACTCGGAGACGGACTGAAGCTGGGAGGCCCTGGACAGTTCACCTGTCAGCACATTTTTGTAAGCCCGCTCTTGTCAAGCCCTCCCAAGTCATCTTTTCTCAGTCATCACTGCACTGTGGGTGCCACAGGGCAAAATGCAATGGGAGAACCAAGGTCTGGAAAGATACAGGTGGCTTAATGTAAGCCGTCTCTGCAAGCTGGCGTTTGGAGAAATTCCTAGAAAGTCCATGGAGTCTGTGTCAGCTGAAAAACACTTCCTAGGCCCCATTTCCCAAACCTGTCCCTCCCCAGGGATTTAACTTGTAATACATATCACTTCACGTGGTGTGCTTCGTCTGTGGAAGCTGTGGTGTATCTATGCACACGTCTCCCTGACTCGCTCTTTCTCCCAGTCACAAGTGCCTCACACCCACTTTTCAGTACCCCTCTCAAATTCCTTTTTCTGCTTTAACATCATGATCCCTTGCAGCGCACACCGCCTGTCTGTGCTCTATGCGTTCCCATACAGTTTGCAGGTTTTGGGCAAGGGCCTGGAGGTTGAAACACACAAAGATACACACAGAGACAGAGACAGAGAGACAGGGACATGGACCTCTATCTAGTCACTGGTAAGAAGCCCTTTTCTTCAATAGCACCATGAAGGCTTCTATACCCAACGGTCAGGTGGGCCAACAGGTGAAAACCTCATCCTCTGATCCTCAAGGCCAAGGCAACACGTGCTCGTGAAGCAGAGCTGGTAAACAACTTTGACACAGCCTTCAGTAACTCAAATCAGAAGGAAAGTAAAGATCGCTAGCAGGGAAGAGTAGCTGGTTGTTGCAGCATCTCATGTTCCTAGAGCACTGACTCTTCCTCTGCTCTTCGTGGCCCTGGACCTCATACCCTAGGAGCTGAAGTTCAAGAGCTTCAAGATGCAAAATTATATATGTGGTTCCCAGATATGAACTGGGAAAACACAGGGCTTAGCAAAGGTTTTTCAGCTTGATTCCTGGGTTACCACTTGGAAAATTACCTCTCTAAACAGTCTGCCAGTCGGAAACAGCTGCATAGGACTTAGGGCGTTGCGTTTAACCACTGAGTTTTGTTTTTGTTTTTGTTTTTTTCTGATCCAAACAGATAAACAAGACTGATTCCCACTGCTGACACTGTTAGCTGTATGTTGGGAAGGTTGCTGACCTTGCCCAGATTCAGACTCCTCACTGATAGAAATTGATCAAGAGAGAGAACCGCCTCATCCCCAACTGCTCAGGTCGGATGTGAAGAGTGAGCAAGGTGCTTCTGAAGGGCTGGCGGCACTGTGGAGCCCCAGTATGTCCACTCTTCAGGCGCCATGTGTGCATGCATGTTTCTAAACAGCAGTTCCACATCTCAGTCTTGCTCCTGGGTGGTTGTGTATCTGAATAGTCATTCAGTGTTGTTGGCTTTCCATAGACACCGGAGAGCCCAGTACAGCTCACAGGGGGCCTCACCATTTCCTGAGAAGAATGTCATCATGGCATTTCCCCAGCCCAGCCCACCCATCCTGTCACCCAGTTCCCTTTATTCTCTACCACCTATGACCTTCTGCTGCTCCACCGCTTCCTCCAGTTTCCCACAGACCAAACCCTTTAAAGGGCACTTTTGTGTAAGGCTGCCTCCCAGTTGGGGAGTACATGGGTGTATCTGCTTGGATGAGAGTGCTTTTGTGGTTTGTAACAAATGGACGGAAGCCAGGCAGGGAGGGAGGGAGTCGATGACTGAGTTCTTGGAGGACACCATGCTAGAGATGACCTTGTTTTATGTTTTTATAAATGAGCTGTAGACATGAGTTGCATGATGAAATCTCTAAGTTGGAAGATGTCACTAAGCCCTCCTGCCCAGAATAAAAGATCAAATTGATGAGGATGAACCATCTCATCCTCTTGGTATGCCGAGATCTTAGGCGTCGTTTCAAGGCATTTTTTAAAGACGACACACATTCAAAGGATAAGAGCAAAGAAGGAATGAATGATGGATTATTTTGTGTGGCCCTAAGTCAACACGATTCGGTAATCTGAAAGACATCAGACACTGTCTCGCAGTGCCGGAGAGGCATTCGCGGACCGGCAGATTTGACATGCCCTTTGCGTATAGGCCATCACCTCTGCTAAGGAAGCACTGAGAAAAAGCAGACATAAAGATAGGATCCTATGAGCACTCTGCTGATGTATGGAGAAGAAATGTTCACATAGTAAAAAAAAATCTTTTCAAGAGACCCAATTTTAAAAAAATATTAATCATGTAGACTTCATTTTAAGAGTGCATGCTGGGGTATCAGGCAACTTCCACCGGACTAAAGCACTTATAATCCATTCCTCTGGTCTAGGAGGAATGGCCTTTAAGGGAAGCTAAATCTCAGAGAGAACGTTGTATAGGTAGCATGCATTTCGGTCTCTCTTTGGCATTTTGGGCCTTTGAACATATCTTCTGTGGTACGAGAACAGGTAAGGCCGAGTAGAAGCAGGCTGTGAGGCAGAGCTGACAGTTTCGAAAGTGAAGTCTAAAGAGACCCTAGATCAAGAAGCATGAACAAAACCTCTTCTGTCTAAAGGCAGGCAAGGTATGAGAGTCCCACTGCCAGGCACACCAGAACTATCATGCAGGACGCTTTAACCGTGACTTCACGTATGCAGACTGCAGGCTCTAATGCGGTGGGCTGACTGCTATCATCTCCTTGGCAGAGTGTGACCGTCTTATGGGTGTTAGAAATCCAGGCTTTGGAGCCTTATGTCAGCTCTATAGTTGTCCATTAAAATTTGGCAGAGGAGCCTTGGTCACAGAGAGACAGTATTGACTTGTGAATGTTCCAGGCAGGATTTGGTGCCTTCAAGCAGATACTCATCAAGCAATTATTATTTATCATTGGCTTATTAAGGATACGAAAAAATTAAAATAGGTCTGTCTTCATAGTCAACACAGGAGATTTATGTCATGCATGCAGTAGCATTTGAAGGTGATATTTCTCACTGTGTCTTTTCCGGGATGTACAACCACACAGCTGTGCGCTTTCACCCAATGCATACAGGCCAGCACCCTTTCCCAGCCCTCAGCTGGCAACACAGCCTACTTTTCTGTAATTCTCATTTTGCTTTGTATTTTTTATGTGTGGTTTGCTGAATCAGAAAGCTTCCTAGGAGGCATATTAAAGTTTACATTTTATAATCGAATGGATTGCCCAAACCTCCCTGTAATTTATACATTTCAAAATGGAAGCACTGGGGCCAGGATGAGTGGTGGCTTGGCCTGTATCCCATCATGCAACTTGTACATTCTTAGTAGAAATTGATGGCTGGGAAAAAAAAAAATTTTGTTTTCTCCTTAGAGAAGTGTCTGCTTTGAAGGAACTGGATGGTATTTCTGATACGCATCTTTTAGAAGGTTTCTTTGACATTTTGCTAGGAACAGACTTCATGTTAGAAACATTGGCTTCCTGAGAATAACCCAGCATGGAGACTTCGAGTGGCTACTATGAGAGGGAAACCAGTGAGAGTCCAGCCAAGTGCCCGTCCATGTCTACCAAAACTCAGCGCTGCCTGCGAGCTGCCAGCTGCTGCCACAAAACTCAAGTTACGGTCGGCAGAGGCAGGCGATGCCATGTTTTACTGTGATAGCACAAAGTCCCACAGATTAACAGTGGGAGTGGAGAAGGGCTCATCTGAGTCACCCACAGCAGAATACCCTTGTCTGCCCGACTCTCACAACGGATCTGGATCTTCAGAGCAGCGGTTCTCAGTCGGGGCTGCAAACTGGCATCACCTAGGAAACGTCTAAGGCTGGTCATGGCTGGACCACCGACCCAGATTCTCAATTATTAGGTGAGGGATACAGCCTAGACCCAGAGATCTGTTTCAAACAGCCATCGTGGTTCTACTGTGCAGCCAAGATGGAAATCCATTACTGTGTGGCTTCTTCACGGTGAAGAGGTGGGGATGTGTGTGTGTCTCCATTAGGACAGTCAACAGTCTGTGTGGTCATGAGAATTCCTAGACTATCAGAGACTTAAGGCAACGAACTTGATTTCTTGTGGGAAGTACTGTGTATTCATGTTTGTTGTTTTCAAACAGACCTGGAAATAGTATCTATCAGTTCTTTTTCGGTCCTCTTGGTAAGTATTCTGGCACATGGCCTCAAACCATCTGTTGAGATATGGTCTTTTTGTGAGTTGGGGAAAAAGCAGGGTTGGTGACTAAAGTTTCTACCCCAGATAAATACCATGAAAATATTTAAAGTACATTTCCTTTGTACATGGTATCTACAGACCACTAACTTAAGACCATGCCTTAGCATTTCAATATTAATGTTCAATATTAACCTTACATAGCAATTTCATCCTGTGCTTATAGAGGAATACTCTGAAGGAATTTATATATATTATATATATATATAATATATATATATATATATATATATATTATATATATATATATATGTCAGGAACTGACAGGATCTAACTTGATAAATGAACTCACATTTTCTGTGCAGTCCACCACAGTATTTCGTGGGAGAGATACAGAAGAATGGTTTCTGATTTGGGTGACTTATACCCTTACAGATGTGCATGGCAAACTTGCCAGTTTCTTGCACGTTGTATGCTGGGGATCAGAAACTAAGGCTCACAACACACTGATACTGCGTGGGCCGACAGTGGATAGGATCTAGGGATGCTGTGCCCAGGGGTGATGCTGCAGAGGCACTGACTCCATCTGAGAGCTTATGAAGCCTGCCAATGACCCTGGAGCAGCCAGCTCACAGGAACACAGGAAGCAACGGGTCAGAGAGGGGTCTATTCCCTGCTGGGATCTGCATCCCTGGGGCTTGATCTTGGGACCACCCGAGAGCATTACAGAAAGCATCCAGGAAGGATAGTCTCGATGCATCTCAAGCTGGCTTTGTGTAGTTATGAAAACACACAGTTCTGACATATGAAGATTCCATTAATCCTTTCAACAGGTTTGGCTTTCTTCAGAGTTCAGCTCACCACGTAGACACAACTCCACAAGTCCATGACCCCTTTCTGTCAGTGTCTGGGAGGGCGGATGGGAGGCGCGATTATCATCAGGATGTTTTCAAATGTCTCCATTTTCAGACCCAAAAAGTTTAGTCATTTAGGCTCAACCTAATTCTCCCCAAGCGAGTATTTTAGGGTGAAGAGGAAACGGATCTCTTCGAATTTCTGCAACTCCCAGCACAGCTGCAAAGAGCGGGTCAGGTGGGATGGAAGTCAGGCAGGAACTGATGAACGAAGCCAGCTTCTCTGCCAAACACCCAGCCTCTGTGATACTCAACCTTGAACCCCAGCTCAGGCCTGAATCTGAGAAATACCGAGAGGCCTTGTGCCTTCCAGTTGACACTTAACCAATCCCAGGGGCAAAGAAGAATAAAGGGTGCTGAATACTTTTATGAACTATCACAGGAGTTGAAAATAATACTTGCTAATGAGTCAGCCCGAACCACAACTTAACTGCTAGGACTCACCACAGTTGGCAAAAATGATACACTGTCCACTCTCCAACAATCAAAAATGACCTTTTCATGCATGTCGAAAGGTCAAGGATGCAAACAGCCCATCTTCTAAAAAGATGGCCATGGCTTTTTTTTTTCCCAGAAAAAAACTGTATTCATTAGTAATTAGTTGAAATAACAAATTCTGTGGTGTTATCAGGAAGGTGGTGGCACATGCTTTTAATCCCAGCACTCAGGAGGCAGAGACAGGCAGGTCTGTGAGTTCAAGGCCAACCTGGTCTACAGAGTGAGTTCCAGGACAGGCTCCAAAGCTACACAGAGAAACCCTGTCTTGAAAAACCAAAACCAAACCAAATTAAACCAAAACAAAACAAAAAAAGTCACGATGTGGAAAAAGCTGATCGGTTATGTGAAAACCGGAGCAGTTTATAAGTATGTACATATTTATACTATCAACCCAACTGTCCTTCATTTTGGCCTATCTAGTTTGCAAGCATGATTTCTGAAGTGAAACAGTATTTGGAATGGCAGCATCCAGAGCACTTCTAGCAGAGTAAAGCACGGTTTGGTGCACAAAGATGTAGCTGTTTGTGCAAGTCTAAACATTTCACGAGGGCAGCTGAGTTCATTTTAACGCTACTTACAGAATAATTATTGGCAAATGAAACGGGCTGTGGGAAAGACAAGGTATTTTTCAGGCTTCTGAACGGTATACAACATAAATTCTCTGACTATCAAAAGTGGAATGGGAAGGTCCAGGACAACGGAGCGGTGCCGTCAAAACCTGGGGGACAGAAGGAATTTTACAAGAGACTATTTACAATGGAACAATGAGGAAAATGTTGTGTTACAGTCAGAAACATGGAAAATATGCTGTTCAACACTGCTGGCTCTGGAATAAATAAAAGCCAGACTCAGACTATTAAAAATATCAAAGTGGTCTACCACGTGCCAACTCCATTTTCTTCTGTTGTTTGTTATAAAGAAAATCTATTATTGAATGGAATACAGTTCTGGTTAAGTTATCAAAGACATTTTCCATATGAAAACCATAGTTTGACATGTGTTATCAATTCTTCTCTAGCAATTTTAATATACTTCTATCACAGAGAGATAGGTGCAGAGTTAGAAGGAAATTCCAAGTTACATTTTCGCCTTCTCTTCAAGGCACTGCTCCCACTCATCTTCAGCTCCTCTCTACTGAGAAACAATTATGATCAAGATTCTTCTGGACGGCAAAGTTAGATTTAAAAAAAAAAAGATACCCATAGGCGTTAAGTGGACGCCAGCATCCTTGTCGAACCCAGCTGAACTCAGTATATTGCAAGGAAGCCCATCCCCCCAATGGGTAGCTTTCTCATTAGGAAGGTATGTGTTAAACTGAGGCTTATAGCAGTTGACACTAGTTTGGCCTTCTGGAAGAGCATAGATGGTAGCCTACTCCCCTGGCTTTAGCTGAAGGCTTCCAAGAATTGGAGAGAACTTTCCCATGGTTTGGAAAATTCCACTCTCATCCACCCTCCATGTAACAAGCTTAATTCATCTTATTTTCACTACCACAAACTATTTTGCTGGCCCAAGGAATTAAAAAAAAAATTCTCCTATTAACTGAATGAGATTAACAGCTAAATATTGAATATTGCATTTAAAATAAACCAGCATCTTTCAAGTTAGGATGTTTGAAAACCAAGAGTTGCAGCATTCAGTTGGATTCAATCGGCCATGGGCGTTCTATAATTAGTCTAGCGCTGGCCAGCAACAGATGTCAGGGGGAAAGATGGGACACCTTGCCAATGCTGCGTACAGGAGGGGAAGGGGCATGAAGTCCAAACGCTCTAAAAGAATGACTGAGTCTTACATTCCGAAGTTCTTAAATCTGGGAGTTTAGAAGCCACAGATTAGTTTGGTCACATTTTAGAAATGATGTTGCAATCTAACCTTCGTCCTAGCAAGTCAGATAAGCAACCAAACATCCAGCAATCTGTAATCGCTAATCAAAGGACCAAGTGAAGATGCAGTTTCTCCTCCTGGTGCTTATGTTACGTGCCCGTAGAAGCCAGAGATAACAGACCAAGGATACTTTAAACCCAGGAGACTTTATTTCCCCTCCAGAAAGGCCCCCGCCCCCAACCTCAAATCCACACGAGAACACAAAACCAAGGAGTAAACTAAAAAAGGGAGGGAGGGTAGGATCACTTTATTGTGACATTATGGCATTAACCCCTTGCTGACAGGAATGACTGAGAGTGAGTCTGGCATATTGCACATGCACACTGGTGATCCTCTGGTGGCTGAGGCTGTCTTCCGTGTCTTCCCCCAACCTCAGTGCACAAGCGGGCCAGTCACAGATTCCACTACCACATGGTGTAGATGTTTAACAAGTCTTTGGTCTTAATAAGCACCATTACAAACCCTCACATTAAGGGCTTTATTATTCTAGTTTATAAATGTTTCGATGATAAAAATAACACGATTACAGTATACACACACTTAATTTACATGTAATGTATTATACTCATAAGTGAGAAAAGCTACTGAACTAATGTTGGTTGATTGAAATGAACGAAGTATTTGAACTGGATACCTGGCAATTTGGTTTCTAACCTGTGTACTTCTTACAGTGCATCGATAAATCTATTCTGAGAATTTGCTAGCACCAAACAGACATCATAAGCGGCCAACCTACTACTTGCACTCGGAGAAGCGACGTTTGGAAATTTGAAAACAAACGGAACAATCCGTCAGTTGGAAACACATTCCTGTACGGCAGCTGGCAAGGTAGGTAGCCTGTCGGCATGCATGGCCAACCTCAGTGGATACTCGTGTCCCAGTTTTCAGGAATCGACACATATGACAAGGTAGCTCAGCTGCTCATGAGAAGCCTGAGAAGGTGGTTGGTTGAACTAGGGCCATCACTGTACCTTGATGTCATTCAACAATAGTGCTCATTTATACGGATTGGCTTGGCGAATGCTTGTACCACAATGTGAAGGTTCTGGTTTGGGGAAAATAGACTTCTACCTACCTAAAGTTGCTTTTATTTTAATTACTTGGTCTCTGAATGGTGAATTAATGAAGCAGGATCTGAATTTTCATCTTCAGGTTATCGCCCAGTTCTCCGCTGAGGTAGTCTTTGTCATGCCTGTCCTCTAGCTGGTTGAGTTCTTTCTTTTTATAAAGTGGGGTACTGCTGATTTGTAAGGAGTAGGTTCCGGCTACTGGCTTCTTTTTGGTGAAGTGGAGGTAGCTGACCCCTTCTTTCTGGTTGATTTTAAAGAAGCCATCTTCATTTCCGGATTCAATCAAGTATCTGTTGTGGTTCGTCAGAGTGGTAAGGGCCGGCAGGAGTTCTAAGATTCGGACCTTGTGGCTGATGTGGGAAATGTTGAAGGCAAAGCTAGCAGGCTTCTCCACATCCCAACTCGCGAGGCTCACGTTGGCTTCCGTCTCAGACCCATCCTGGAAAGACATGCGGCAATGCCTTAAATCCAACTAAATCTGTTCTGTAGTTCACATACTAAAGAAAAAGCTATCCAGGTCTCAAGCCAAACAAAGGTTTCTGCCCGTGCTGTTTGCGCTATGCTGAAAATGCACACTCAGAGGCACTTGGTTTAAGTTGCAAATGTGCTTTCAGAGAATTAAATTGATGACAGGAAGAAAGGCAGACTGAAATCATTTGTACTGGGGGAGGGGGGGGTTCTCCCTAGGTCTCAAAGTGTGGTTCCTGAACCAGCAGTTTTAGCAGCCCTGGAAACCATTACACATGCAAATGCTTAGCCCCTCTCAGACCTGTCGAATTAGAACCCCTGGGGCTCTTCCCAGCCAACCTCTCTAACAAGCCTTCTGGGTGACTCAGACAGGGAGATTCTTTTTGAAGCCCTATACATAGATTGTTCTCTTTCCGAAGACTTAATTCCCAATCCGCAGCAGGTGGGCTGCCGCACAGATACTCAGAACTTGTCTGTTTCAATTTTGCTCACGGACACGGACACAAACCATCCCCTTCGAAGGACACACCCATGGACCTACTTCCTGGCTGTGATGAGCTGCTAAGGGTCCTGCTTCTCACCTAGCTTTCTGCTTGTGATTTGGGCCCATATAGGCTAAATGCTCCCAGCCTAGAGCCAGAAGATCTGGGTAAGCGATGCATTTCTGACTTTACGTAGCATCATAGGCTCCTGCTCAACATCCAAGTTCCCCCTCAGTCCCTGCGGCTCTTTTTTTTTCCGTGGAGGAGACTCTAGTTTCTAGACCTTGGCTTCCCTGTATGGGGAATGAGTGCATGCCATTCTGCCCACTTGCTGTCCTTGACTTCAGACCTTGTCCTTTCTGCAGACATCGGGTGGGCGTTTGACTTTCTTCTCGGTGAGACAGAGGAAATGAGCAAGTGTGTGAAAACTTTTCAAACTGCCACTCTCAAAAGGCAGCCAAATTAAATAACTAACACAAACCCCTAAAGCCCCATAGCCTCTTGCTAAGTGTGGGTAGTGTTAGGAGAATGACTGGACTTCCTGTCTGGGGAGACTGTTCACACTTTGGGCTGTCCTTGGAGGAAAGCACAGGAGCCCAAGAGTTCTTACATATCAGCAGACAAGGAGAGACTCCGACCTACCTGGATGTCTGAGGTGTCCATTTCGTTTGTGCTTCTCCGTTTCCTGCCTCGTTTGGGGTAGCCATTGATCTTACATTCATAGCAGGCTTCTGGGGACAATGAATTGTCGTCCATCTCACCGCTGGCAGGTGGCTCTGGGCCTCCTCTGCCCATGCCCATTCCAGAAACACAATGCCTAGCGCAGAAAGGAGCACAAAGGCAGTTTCCATCAGAATCAGTAGCCTGATGCCCAGTTTCCTGGTGCCCAGCCTCCTGGATGTTCAGTTTCCTGGTACCCAGCCTCCTGGATGCCCAGCTTCCTGGATGTCCAGTCTCCTGGTACCCAGTCTCCTGGATGTCCAGCTTCCTGATGCCCAGTCTCCTGGACACCCAGCCTCCTGGACGCCCAGCCTCCTGGACGGATGCTCAGCCTCCTAAACACCCAGCCTCCTGGACGCCCAGCCTCTTAGATGTCCAGTCTCCTGGATGCTCAGCCTCCTAAACACCCAGCCTCCTGGACGCCCAGCCTCTTAGATGTCCAGTCTCCTGGATGCCCAGCCTTCTGGACACCCAGCCTCCTGGACGCCTAGCCTCTTAGATGTCCAGTCTCCTGGATGCCCAGCCTCCTGGACGCCCAGCCTCTTAGATGTCCAGTCTCCTGGCACCCAGCCTCCTGGAAGCCCAGCCTCCAGGCTAGTAACATCACATTGCCCACTAGACAACTATCGGCTTCTAAAAATTATGCAAATACCAAAGGCTCAGTCCCCTGAGTTCCTGTCCTTTCTCTCAAGACACTGTTTTTCATACTTCCTTGCCCCTTCGTCTCCCAGCCCACTGGCACAAGCCTTTGCAGTACTCATTCAGGAAGGGGACACACTGAAAACTGAAGAACAAGGGTGAAGGTGATCATGTGACTTGGTGGGGCATCAAAATATCTTCTTTTATGAATCAGGCCCCATGGGGGTCAGCAAGCTCCCCTGCCAGCTGCACCTCTAGGAGAGTGGGCAGGTGGGCCATCTCTGGGGCCTCTGTTCTGGACAACATATTTGTTCCTATGCTGTGACCTTGATTTTTATGTTTTAATTTTTAAAGTCAGCATATAATATGTGTCATACCATTATGACATATTACGGACATAGTGTGTGTTAGTGGCTTTCTTTCTCCCATGTCTGCCACCCTCCTGCTGCTACCAACTCCCCCAACCCAGTCTTTTATGTTTTTATGTTTCATGTTTCTATGTTTTATGTCCATGTCCTAACCACTGCCTTCACCACCACTGCTGTCCCTGCTTGTTCAAGAGGGCAGGAAGAGATGTCCAGGTGGCAACTGAGGGTTGGTACAGTACTGTGCTGTGAAGATGTACAATTTATTCTCTCTTCTCTCTCTCTCTCTCTCTCTCTCTCTCTCTCTCTCTCTCTTTCTCTCTCTCTCTCGACAGGTTTTCTTTGCATAACAACTCTGGCTATTCTGGAACTCATCTTGTAGACCAGGCTGGTCTTGAACTCACAGAGATCCACCTGCCTCTGTCTCCATCTCCCAAGTGCTGAGATTGAAGGCGTGCACCCCCTACCACCTGGCTATACAATATATTCTCACAAGCAGCATGAATCAGTGCAGAGCTTGCTCCCTGTGGGAAATGGTTTAATGTGAAGTCATTTAAAACCACTAGGGCCATGGGATTTGACTCATGTGAAGGCTGACAAAAAAACCCATACCCAAGAGATATGTAATCCTTGTTTCTTTGCTTTTCAGTATAGACTAAGCCTCACACAGTATAGACCAAGCCTCACACAGTATAGACCAAGCCTCACACAGTATAGACCAAGCCTCACACAGTATAGACCAAGCCTCACACAGGATAGACTAAGCCTTACACAGTATAGACTAAGCCTCACACAGTATAGACTAAGCCTTACACAGTATAGACTAAGCCTCACACAGTATAGACTAAGCCTCACACAGTATCTGGTTTGTTTTTGTGAAGCTCCCTTTCTAAATGTATCGAGAACCTAGGAATTATCCTAAAACAACCCTTGTTTTGTGGGGTAAATTTCACTCCAGTGACATCACAGAGAGGCCAGATTCGAAAGGTGGATTTCTACCGTGAAATGTACACCAATCCCCACTAAACTGCTTCTCTGAGTCGGTCGACCTACTCTTCACAGCTCATTTCCTCGTTGGTCCACAGACTTCCAAACAACACCACATCTCTGGCTGTCTGCTGTTTCTCACTACACTTTGGTGCTTCTCCCAGTTTCCCAGGGTCTTCCTAAGCTTCTTTTCCTCTTCACCTAGCAGCATGGAACACAGATAGACAAGGAGGAGGAGGAAGGTAAAGGCCCATCCCGTGCATCCATGCACAAGATGGTTCCAGGAAGTAAGCCGCAGTCTGCAGCCTTGGCTTCTGCTCAGAACTTCCCTCCAGTATTTCCTTGTCCCAGGAGCACCATTTAGAAGAAATGTGACTACAAAATCCCACTGGCAAAGAGCCAGTTTGGACTGTCACAATTTTTTGCTGGGAAAAAAATGGTTTTGGCATTCAACTGTAAAAAAAAATAATAGAGCAGTTGAGAGCCAGACAGACATCTGGGAATCTGGGTCCTACTCCTGGCATCCCGAGAGCTTCCCACGGAGCATTCTTCTACCTTGACATTTGTACAAACTGAAATAAGTCCCTGAAAGCCAGTGTGTCAGAGACTCTAGGACCACTGGGTTCATATCTGGTATAAGTGGTGTGTGTGGGTGTGTGTATGAGAGAGAGAGAGAGAGAGAGAATTAAAATTCATGAACTGAGCTGGACAATAGTGGCACATGCCTAATCCCAGCACTTGGGAGGCTGAGGCAGTGGATCTCTGTGAGTTCGAGGCCAGCCTGGTCTACAGAGTGACTTCCAGGATAGGCACCAAAGCGACACAGAGAAACCCTGTCTCGAAAAAACAAAACAAACAAACAAAAAAAGATTCACGAACTGGATTACACACAAGTCATTCGGGAAGACCTCAAGTTAAAAATTTACTAAAATTTTAAGTCACTGAGCAAAGCAGCGTCCCTTCTCTGCCTTGGCTGTCACACACATATTCACATCATTTGGTAAAATTTTCTACTTGGAAATTATAGGTAATTATTCCAACTCATACTTAATGTGCTTTTTGATTGTTTCCAATATAAATTTAAGAGAGAAGGGCAACAGATGCCTTAAAGACTGTAAGAGATCTCTAGCAAAAGGTATCCATTTGGCTTAGCCTGACAGGAACTAGAAAAGAAAGCAATGGAAGTCAAGTGAGAGCCTCCTATGCTCCCTCGGGAGGGAGGCGCTCAGGTGTGTCAGGTGGACCCAACTCGGTGTAGGCGGATACAGCAGGGTGCTCTTGGAGAAACCAATCCCTTGTCAGCAGGATGTGAAGATAAAGAACATGAGTCAGAGACACTGGACAGTGACATATGAACAGTGTAGCTACGCTGTTGGGTGTTCTAGGAGTTTCTAGAAATCTGGATACACCCCTTAACAGATGCTCCTCTCAAACTTTCTCAGGCATAAATGGAATGAACCTGACGGTCATTAATCAAGGGCAGGACGAATAATACTTACCCTTGGCCTATCCGGAAGTACCCTGGAGGACAGCCACACAGGTAGCCACCTTCAGTATTGGAGCAGCCGTAACTGCAGGGGGCCTGTGAGGAGCCACACTCATTGATGTCCTGGCAGCCTCCGCTGAACTGCTCATACTGGAAGCCGGTGGGACACATACACTTGTAACTCCCCAGGGTGTTGTGGCAGGAGGCGCCCCCACAGACGTGTGCGTTCAAACATTCGTTCTCATCTGCAGCAGAAACAAGAGAACACTACATGTGTGATGCTGGCCTTGCTTTCAAGGAGGAATCTGGGTCATGCTCCTCATGATGGACCAGGTAGGTAGGGTCTCAGGGAGAGAATGCAGGCAGTATAGCCAGAGTGGAGAGAACAAGAGAGAAAGCTGTGGAGATGGAGGGAAGGAGAGAATCTCCTGCCACGCTGGTTAAATATGGTAGAGGAGGTTAAATACACTTCACAGAGAACACCCAGGAGGGCACCGTGAGGAGCCTCGGACTCTAGGTCTCACCAAAAGCCACCTCTGGCATGTTCTGCTCCGTGTGAGGCAGGACCACAGCTATAACTGGGTTTAGGGCAGGTGGGAAGGGAGCATACAGTTACCATGTTCCTGCTTCACAAGAACCTGCAGGATGGAGAGCACCAAAGAAGAGAGCCACACTTCTGCAGATGCTACCGTGGGCCTCCCTGGCACAGGATGTGAAACTCTGGGGAAGACCGATGCCCTGCAGGGGAGTCCACCCCATATTACCTCCTTTTCAGTCTGCAAAGACCTCCAGGTACCCATGCTTAGGCTGAGTCGTACCTGCTGGTATGTCTGCTTTCTCTCCGAAAGCCTGTTCAAACCACCTGTGGCTCTAGCATCTGCACCACGACTAAAGCTAAGTGTGGCTGGAAGAGATGCTGTGCTGTCTTATAGGCAGTGGCGGGAGAAATCTATAAGAGACACATTCTGCAGGGCAGCCTACCCATAGGAGCCTGCACCGTCTGGAGGGAGGATAAAGGAAAATAGAATAACTCTTAAAAAAATTGTTTGTCTATGTGTAAGTGTATGCCACATGCATGCAGTACCTGTGGAGGCCAGAAAAGGGCCCCAGATCCCCTAGGACTGGAGTTATAAACAGTTGTGAGCCACAATGTGAGTGCTGGGAATCGAACTCAGGTCCTCTCCGGAAGAGCAGCTGGCAAATTTTAGTCACCGAGTCATCTCTCCAGTCCCAGAGATCTAACTTTTAAAAACTTTAGTTCAAACGAAGACAACGGTGACTTTCTCATTGCTTCAGTCTACATACTTTTGAAATCTCTAATATTCGTTCCTAGGCCTGCCATTGGAGGGCGCGCTGGGCACTGGCTGTTAAGACCTATCTCCAGGGCTGCAACACTCTCTCTGGAGGACAGCCATCATCCCTCTGTGGGTGGCCACTGCTAGTGGAAGCAAGGAGCCACAGACGCTCCCTGGAGCCGTACAGGACAGCCAGCATGAAGAGGTGTTCCACATTCGTTTCTGTAGGCCTTCCTATCGTCCCACGAGCTTTGGGGGTCTTCCCTAGGGCTTTCCACAGAGCAGCAGCCGGGCCAGGACCCTCACAGGGCTGTCTGACTGCAGGAACCACGTCCTTCATACCATATTGGCCCGCAAGAGCACACCCATGTTGAAAATGGTGTTTCTTCTCTCCTGTTATTAATTTGACCTTCGTTGTTCAAAGAGAACAACACTCTTCTCTTTTTCTCCAAATGATCTAAATTAAGTACCTTTTAAAAACGTGTGTTTGTCATGTGTCCATGCACACACACAGGGCGAGAGCATCACAGTGCATGCCCGGAGGGCAGAAGACAACTTGTGGGAGTCTGTTCCTTCCTTCCACTCTGGGATTCTCCAAACTGAATTCCTGTCATCAGTGTTGGCAACAACAGCCTTTATGCAGGGAGTCAACTCACCAGCCCTCAAATACTTGCTGAAACTGGCTCATATTCATGCATACAGTGATGTGCCGAATGGATCTATTATCACCCAGTGTACTGTACAGTTCCACCTTACCCACCCTCCTGTACCCTCTCCCCTGTCTCTATGCCCTTTCTTTTCCCAGGGAATCTTTCTTCTACTTTCATGCCATTTATTTGAAGTTAGTAAATGGGTATGTAAAACTGGAAGGCCTGGGGGTTTTGCTGATAATATAAAAATAATGTCAAGAGTGTCTGTGTGCCTGATATTTTTTATGGGCATGAATCCTTCCCTGCTCCTTTCCCCTTCTCTCTAGTCACTAGCCTGACTGCCTATTTGAAGATTCTCTAAATCCAAAGATCTCAAGCCTAAACCCAAGGTCCCTTAGGCTACAAGGATCCTAAAAGAGAAAAACCAAATATATCAGTGTCCGCATTCCTTTCCTTACTTTAAATAAGGAATCAAGTATGGTATAGATACCAGTGGAGACCATAAGCACCAGACCTTATGCTAAGCAGAGTGAAGAGCAGAGGGTGTTTACTTAAGTAGGAGACTCTGGGACTGCCATCTTCTCTTAACCCCCATGGCCCCTCCATCCTCTCCACCTACTCTCAGTCCCCCCAAAACCGATCTGCGTGGAGCATCAGAGCCTCTGATCTCTTGTTCTTCACATGGGTTGGCTCCAGACTAAGAAGCCATGAGGCATGGGTAGATATACCTGTCAGTCTAGTGCTAGATTCATTTTGCTTTTTGCTAAAAGGCACAAAGTAGATTGACATTAGAAGAGAGAAGTAAAATCATCACACAAAGAAAGATACTTGCAAATATTAGCTCTATCTGCTCCTAGAGCAGACTAACAGGGAAGAAACCAAGTGCCTCTCGGTATGCAAACAGAACTGGCCTGGTCTGGAAAGCAAGAAGAGTTCCTCTCTGGGCAGATGCCAAACTGGAGTCTCCAGCGGTCAACCCTGGACCTCTCTGTGAGCTTCTGTAAATATGCATTCTCCTTCCCTTTCATAGACTTCTGTATTTTATTTTACTTCTGATAACATTTAATAAACATTAAATTCATATTGCTCATCTCAGTTGGGGCAGCAGAGCACAGATTAAGCACATCAGCGCTCAGTGTCCGCAGCCTGGGAACCACATGCTTGTACATTCAGTCACTGCCATCTGCAAACACAGCGGTTTGGTTGACATGTACTGCACTTCTTCTGACCACTTCCATCCTGTGTACCCTGAGCAGCTGACTCCACACGGAATCCAGCTTTCTATCCTTCTCAATAGCTTGATTTGTTCCTCTATTTGCAGTTTTTATTGGTGAGAGTTTTCTCCTTTTTATATAAAAAGAGAATTTTAATTAATTAAAATTTCAATTAAAGTCCCTGGAAAACCACTCCTTGGGACAGAATAAAACCTACCACCCTGACCTGTGGCACCAGGGTCACACGACCCAGGTTAGTGGTGATGTTAGCAACCGCCAGGAGGAAACTCCCAAGTGTAGAGTAGGCTTTCTTGGCTTGCTTTTTGTAGCGCCAGATGGGTTCCACTCTAGCTGAGAGCTGAAATCTGCTATTTGCTTCCAGAAAGGAATGGAGTTAATGGCCCCTGACCTCAAAGTCAGCCTCCAAGAAGAGCGAACTTCTGCTAAGCTATGAGCGGGCTCCCGGGTGGGGCTGGTCCAGGAGATCTGCTCTGGATAGCTCCGCACGAGGGAACCATTCCAGCTCAGGGCAGCGCTCATTCTAGAGAACTCTATTTCTTGAGCATTCTGAGTCGTGTTTGCGATTTCGGGCCAACAAGAACCCCACACTCCTTCTAGCCTCTTAATTGACTTATTTGACTTATTCGACCCGGCCACAGTCTTCCTGGAACCAAAAATCTTTAAGGAACTAGATATCGTGGAGAGACCCCAGTGTGGGGTGCTAACAGTGCAGGGGTGAGGAAGGCTGATGGTGTCAAGGAAGGCTAAGGACACTTCATCCCAGCTATTCCCGAAGCATTCCTCATCACATACTTTTTTTCCTAAAATATTTTCACTCCCCTTTGGTATCAAGTGGGGCAGAGCAGCTGCCAGTGGGCTGCCGTAGGTCAGCAGGAAAGCACCGGCTCTGCGAGGAGCCGGCAGCCACGCCTCTTCTGAGGACAGCAGCTGCTCACCTACACACTGGTTCCACTGGTAGTGCTGGAGGTAGCCCTGCGGGCAGCTGCACCTGTAGCCTCCGATGATGTTCTGGCAGCCGTGTTGGCAGCGGTGGTTGCCCTCGCATTCGTCCACATCTGTAAAAGAAGCAGAGCCTCCAGTGAGTCCCATCAGTCTCTCAGGTCCTCCGCAGTCTCACCCACCTGCCTGGGAAGCCAGAAGGCAAGGCTAGAAAGAATCTTTCTCCTAAAAAGCTATTCTAGCAAAACATTAATAATATCCACATTAATATTCAGAGATTCCTGGAAAAGTCTACAGGTAAAAATGACATCAATTCACCACAGGGAGTTGTGGGGCAACTCTAGAAAATACATTTGTTTATTTGTACGGGAATTAGAAACCAAGAAATATCAGTAAGAAAATAAAATCACAAGAATTAAAATTTAAATATTTAATTATGCATTTATAGAAGAGTTGCTTCCTACACGTATTGTCCATGCTGGAGAAACCTCAGGACTCTGGCCCTAAATGTCAGAAGTCAAGGTACTTTTGTTGAGTTATTCCTACTTCACTAAATTGTTAACACAAACAAACAAACAAAAAAGCCCAATCTTGATCGACACAGAAGAGGCCCGTGTCATCGATACAAGCAAGATGAGACTAAAGACACGTTTCTAGAACCTGGGGCCCAAGCGAATAGCCCATCTGCAATTGGCTGGGCTCCTTGCTCACTGTCCTTTTTCCTTTGCCTTCTTTGTTGCCTTTTTGTTTGCTTATTTATTTTTTATTTTTGGCTGACCTCCAACTTGTGGCAGTCCTCCTGACTCTGCCCCCCAAGTGCTAGGATTACAGCACTACCACACCCAGATGAGAGAATAGTTCTTGCAACTCACAGACGCCGACACCCAAACCAGGCCACCCCTGCAAAGCGCTCCTAGCGGGACCCAGCTGAGGTCTGCACCTACCTTCACAGCTGGCACCGCTCTGGTCGAGCGAGAACCCCCGCTGGCATTCACAGGTGAAGCTTCCTGGAGTGTTCTGGCAGACACCCTTGGACCCACACAGGTTGATGTCGGATGTGCACTCATTGTTATCTGGGGGACGCATGGGAGAAGAAAGTGACACTTCCCGGAGCTGCTCTGTGTTGTTGGGAAGGAAGGGAGGAGGACGACCCAGAGAAGTCCAAAGTACGGTGGTGTAACTTCACACCGCGAGCGCGCAGTCCAGCCGATGCAGCCCCACGTGCTGAACACTGCTTACTGTTATCCACAGCAGAGGGAGGAAAGAGCCTCTCAGAGGAAAGCTGGGCTCTCTACTTACCGATGCAGGCAGTGTGGTGCTGGGTAAACCCAGGAGGGCATTTGCATGTGAAGCCACCAATGGTGTTAACACACAGGAACTGACAGTTGTGCTGCTTGGTTGCACATTCGTCGAGATCTGCAAGAAAATGCAAGACGGAATTCAAGCCGTGCCCAAATGTCCTTGGACAGGAAGTGTCTCCACGCCCTGAAGGACACCAGGGCCGCACAGGGCCGCAGCAAAGGGTTGGCAGGAAGGCGAGTGATGAACTCAGCGAGAAGAAAGTAGCTCTGTGGGATCCAAGGAGGAGCAGTTCCCTTTAGTTAAAGAAATGTAGGAATTTCTCTACCAATTTATTTAATAGACATTCTAAATGTCTAAATGAATTGTAAGATGAAGTGTAAAAACTGATTCTGAACATTTTCCAAAGCAGTGGAAAGATCTAAGTGAAGATGTCAAAAGAGATGTTGAAGCCGGAAATTCACGTGGTCCTTTAATTCAGTGGTTCTCAACCTGTGGGTCACAACCTTCTGGGGGGGTCGAATGACCTTTTCACAGGGGTCGCCTAAGACCATCAGAAAACACACATATTTACATTTTGATTCCTAACAGTAGCAAGATTACAGTTATGAAGTAGCAATGAAAGTAATTTTATGGTTAGGGTCACCACGACATGGGGAACTGTATTAAAGGGTCGCAGCATTAGGAAGGTGGAGAGCCACTGCCTTAATTCTTTTCTGTTGCATTTAGAACAAACTCACACCAGGAAATTGGTTTGACCTCTTGGTTAGCAGTTTTTCTTTGAATTAAATAAAATTGAACAGCTAGGAAAGACAAAAATCTGATTTTGATGAACTAGAAGCAAAATCCCCAAACCCCTTGCCCATACTATTGACCCAAAACTGTTTTCAATCTCAGTCCAATCTCCAATCTTTCTTTACAGCCTTAGCTTCTGGGCTCACCTCAAGATCCAAAGGGATTTAAAAATATATTAAGAGCTACCAAGTATGTTGGACCTGAGGGATTGCTTTTAAATGCCTGGGAATTTTCAAGAGTATTTATCACAATTCAACCCCTCCATGGAGGCACACGCGGTACTAGATTTGCTAGTGGCTGCCTCTGCTCCACAGTGGCCTTAGTGGCTGGAAGGACACCTGTCCTAACCTGAGAGGGTGTCCCTGTGTCCATCCCGCATGGAGGACCCTCAGACGGAGCCTTTCTTGAACTCTGAGAAGGCCGACTTCTACTGCCGACTGACGTCCATGTCTCTCAGAACCAGACTGCCTTCCCACTGGGGCCCTGTGCATGCCTGTGCTGGGGAGGAGACAGCACCGCCGCCCCTCATACTGTCTGTTCCACTATTGTGAACCACTCAGTACAGCGACCATGGCTGCTCTCATGCTCAAGAATGCCTTATCTCTCTCTTCACTCCTCTTTCCTTTTTATTATAATCAATAACACACACTGTACAAGTTAAATGGTCTTCCACTGTGTTGTTCCATACTTGTATGAATCACATGCTGCTCCCTCCTCTTCCCTGCCTCCCTTTATCTGGTGAGGTGAAGAGACTGGCCCCACCCCCGTCTCAGAGCCTCCCTGCTAGCTGTTTGCTTCTCAGAGTCAGTGGGACACGCATCTGCACACTTCCACACATGACAGCTGCAGACAGACTCAGGCTTTATAGAGTAAGGAGAGAGGAGCTTCTGACATAGAGACTCCGAGTGTAACAGCCTGCTCATCGTCTTCATCAGAGCCATGTGGCCACTTGCAAGCTACCCTCAGTCAGGCTTGTCAGTGTTCCTCACAGAAGCAGAAGTTAGGAGAGGGTCACTAGACCCTCAGCCATTCCCTCCTATACCTCCTCCTTCTGCATGTGGACTCCAGAGTTACATGGAGAGGGGAGGGGTCACTGAGGGGGAACTGCAGACACACAGCTGTGGAGAAGTCACTGCCCATGCTGCCATGGGAGTCTGCACGCACTGCACTGCCGCAGATGCAGAGGAATACATTTGCTTTGTTTCAAACTGCACACAAGAAGAGATGTTTCCCCCAAGTATGTTTCTTCACTCACATGAATAAAGTCTTGCTCTGAGTCCTAGCCAGAACTTTCTGGAACTCATAGTGATCATGGATGAAGACCCTGTTTCAAGGCTATGAGCAAGTCCTGGGGTCAGCGACTTCATCGCCAGCTCCAGGATGACCTAGGACCTAGGACCAAGTCTGTATAGGACAGCCTCTGAAGTTTTTATCTAGGAAGATGTTTAGGATGAAACAGAAACTCAATGTACCTTGGAAAAGGTAATTTCTAGCTGAGGAGAGATTTCTGCAGCGTTTGGATGTTTCTCAATTCCATGTCTCCCTCAGGTGAGCTCTCAGAAGGCATGGTGGCTTTATTTTGTCAGCTTAAAATCTACCTCGGTGGTTCTCAACCTTCTTAATGCTGCAACCCTATGATACACTTCCTTATGTTGTGGTGACTCCCAACCAAAAATCATTCTCATTACTAATTCCTAACTGTGATTTTGATACTGTTATGAAACGTAATGTAAATATCTGATATGTGACCCATAAAGGGGTCAAGACGCACAGGTTGAGAATCACTAAGATAGATAGATAGATAGATAGATAGATAGATAGATAGATAGATAGAAACTGAAACACTAGTTTAATTAATCAGACACACCTCTAAGATCATGGCATGAAGACCTCCTAGGCTACACCATTGTTGAACAGAGAGTGAATAAATGAAGCAAATGGGAAAGGAGAAGGAATCAACTGGGAATCAGCCTTACCAGAGCCTTGGCGAGTTGGTACCGTAGAGCCCCTCATGGATGCTCACTGGGTATCGAGCAAGGATAGCCGCTGCTACTAGCCTTCAGCAGCCCTCTGACCCCAGCTTAACCCCCATCCCCAAGGACCCACTGTTGACACGGGCACTAAGCCCAGGGAAGCAAGTCTTCCAGCTTGTCTCCCGACTGTTCACAGGCACAACAAGTGGCAGGTGATGGATGAAGCCAAAGCCCTCTCACCTTTGCAGCTCCTCCCATCCTCTTGCAGAATATAGCCTTTCGGGCAGGAGCACTGGTAACTCCCTTCTGTGTTTTTGCATATAAAATTGCAGGGTTTAGGAGCCTGGTTGCACTCGTTCAGATCTGTGGTCAAAGGGAGACAGGAAAAGCCCACTTAAAAGACTTTTGAAGCGCTCAGAATCTTTGCCTAGAAACTCTGAAGCATTTGATCATCACCTCGTAATTTTCTATTAAGTATAGATGCATTTTAGATTGTCAGCGTGAGGTTTTCTTTCCTGTAACTGGAAATTTCTACCCAAGAATAAAGCATTAAAAACAAAGTACCTACCCACACAGGAAGTCCCTGTTATATCCGGCGTGTAGCCAGTTTTACAGATGCAGTGATATGACCCTCTATCATTGACACACTCCCCGTTTCGGCACACATCGTGAATAACCTTGCACTCATCGATATCTAGGATAGACAAAAATCACAATAATAAATACATTAAAATATATAATGGGCAACATTGATATGCAGGGGTCACTTGAGTGTAAAATTTCATAGACTGTGTTACTAAATTATGGACCAAAGTGTTAAACCAAAAGGAGACAGAGTGAATTTCACATGCGATGTTAACTTATTGAATAACTAATGAATGATGTTGTGAGCCGATGATGAGAAGCTACTCTAACGAAGGGAAAGATCCTTTATTCCGCCATTAGGTCCATCTTCCCAATGCAAAGACAATGGTTTTCTAACTCTCCTTTATTGTTTTGCTTCTTATCCCCCACCCCAAGGAGCACAATGGAGCACCAACGGGACCCTCTTCTCATCTAAATCTGTGCTATGTTTCTCTTCTGGAATCCTAGAACAACACCCTACCAAGACATTCTTGGCCCTCACTCTAGCCTCTGGCTGGCATCATGTGAGCAAGCCATAGCAGAGGGCCCTTGGGACAAGGAAAGTCCAGTGCTTCTTTCTAATGTTGCATGTTCAAAATAAGAAGGAAAGTTCTCTAGCATTCTTTGTCCTGTTTGAAGTTAATCCTGAAAATATGAAATCAACTTCCCTCTTCTGAATGGGAATTAACCAGGGCTCTGGGGTAGACGACAGGGCTGGGTTTTTGCAGTTTGTAGAAAGAGACACCCTTATTCATGACTCCATCACAGACAAAAAGGCTTGGTCAGTGTGCACGATGGCATTAAAGCGACTCCCCACCACCTCTTGACCCGGCTAGCACAGGGCTCCAACACAAGCAACTTGCATGAGTTACCTAACAGCCTTCATTGACTAAGAGTCATCTAGTGTCAGTTGATGGGGTGTGCCTGATCCTGCTCACCCCAGGGACAAGTGAATGCTTTGTCACTGGTCTTGGAAAATGAGTCTTCCACCATCTTGTTTCAGCATCCTTTACGAAGCAGCAATTGCTTTTGGTAACTCCATTTCCTCTGGCTCTTCCTTTTACACCCAGCTCCTTTATTCTGCCATTAGCTACATCTTCCCAACGCAAAGACAAATGTTTTCTAACTCTCCTTTATTGTTTTGCTTCTAATCCCCCCGTCCCAAGGAGCACAATGGAGCACCAACAGGACCGTCTTCTCAGTCCATCGGTGAGCTAAAATCCAACTGTAATCACAGTTGATAAAAGCGGGAATCACATGAGACCTGCGGAGCTTCAGAGCTGCCACGGGCACCTCGCTGGCCTCCACTCACATCTAGCTTTCTGGCTGAAAGAAGCTTGTGCACCTCAGACCCAAGGGTGCTGACTCCTAGCACACCAGCAGACTTTGTACTTTCTTGGTTAATTTTGAGTTCAAATGAATACTGGTGGAGTAAAACTAAATGACCATTTGTTTCATGTTATTTTTAATTTTTTAAATGATATTTTATTTCATCTATAAACTATCTTACAGCATTTTTCTGCTGGACCCTTGCAGTGCAGAAGCAAGGATCCAAGTACACCAAACTTAGTCAGCTAGACCAAGGACTTGGCAAATGGCCCTGGATGTTTCTAGCGCTATATGGAAGGATTTCTGTTGAACTCTGTCACACAGACGAGACAAACCTGTTGTCAATTCCACATTTCCATCATTTTCCATAGTAAAACAACACACAGATTCCTTGCAATAATTTTGTACCATGAAAGAAGAGCTTGTATCTTTTGACAACAATAGCACAAAACGAAGTACCTGCTCCATTGGTCATAAATCCGCGGCCATGGGGACACAGTTTCTTGTAAGCCACAGTGCCCTCGAAAGGGCAGATCTCACAGTGGGGTCCCCAGCCTCTCCCTCCATCACAGCAGCACTCGGACTTGGTGACGGGGTTCCTGTTGCTTGAGCCAATCTGGCACATGTTTTGTAGGACCTCTGTGAAGCAGTACCCTTCCCGATTGTCTGGAAGAGACATTACACAGTAAAGAGGAATTGAGACACTTTCCTGAGGGCATGGGGTCTTAGGAATTTGGTCGGATATAAAAAGGATGTAACACTTTACCCTGGGTGAAGAGGAGCGAGAAGGAAAAGCTGGAGACAGCAGGGGAGAGAGAAAGGAGGCGTCTGAGGGGAACAAGACAAGAAATCCGTGAGTTGGCAGAGAGGCATCGGCGAAGACAAGCTTGTAACTCTTTGTGGCCCCAGACACATGGAAGAGCAGTCGCAACAGCCATGCTACAGAAAAGGGAGCAGAAAAACATCTGCCAGTGGGCCTCAGAGGGCAGCAAGAAGACAACCTCAAGCTAGCAATTCCGTGTGCAGTCAGCAAAGGAAGAATTTCATCGCAGGGAAGCCCTGAGCCCAACAGACACCCAGTCACTAAGTCATCTCCCAAAGATGAGTGGTTTCAGCCCTTTGGCAATTTTTGACATTTTTCTCTTATTTCAAACCAGAAATGATGTTTTTCTGAGTGTCCCAACATGAAGGTTGATGGAAGGAAACACAGCCGCAGGTACTCACCCAAGCACTCATCTTGTGTGGGGCTGGCTGTGAAGCCATCGTTACACTCACAGGTGTAGCTCCCCAGTGTGTTGAGACAACGCCCATTCTCACAGATCCCCGGCTTGGTCTGACACTCGTTCTCATCTGTGTAGACAAAACGGGAATCATCAGACATTTTATAGAAAGACTGAGTTTTTTCTTGGTTCCTTCCTCCCTCCCTCTCTTCGTCCCGTCCTTCCTTCTTCTCTCCTTCCCTCCTTCCTTTCTTTCTCTCACTCTCTCTCAATTTCTTTGCAAACAGGTAACCTATTGGCCTGGCTAAAAACTGGAAGTTCAGGAAAGACCAGGAAGAAAATCCACCAAACTCTTCCTTTCCTCTGTATTCCTCAGTCTCCTGATAACCTGCTCCTTCACCCCTGCCCTAGACTTCCAGTTTCTGATGTGTCCTTCCAGAAATGGATTATGCACAAAAAAGTAGATACCCCCAACTCCCCCCCCCCCGCCACTGTTCTTGTAAGGCATCTGTGAGCATATTGTTGATACACCTAAATTCAAATGACAGCATTTTAGGTACAGTTACATTTTTTACTTAAATCTTGCCCCATCTGTACATAAAAAAGATTCCTAAAAGGTGAGTTCCCACACGGGAGGGGGGTGAGTTCCCACACTGGAGGGGGGTGAGTTCCCACACTGGAGGGGGGTGAGTTCCCACACTGGAGGGGGAGACTGAAGCTTGATTGTCATTTTAAAGAGATATAGTACTTCATCAGAATAATGTTGGTAAGTTATGTTGACCCAGGAGCAATTGTCTGGACTAAGCTTCATTCATTCAGATTCAACACAGCTTGCTGATCAGCCAATCCTGATGCTGCTCAGCCAGTCCTGATGCTCATCAGTCAATCCTGATGGTACAGGCTGATAACCCAGCTACTTGGGAAGCTGGGGTGTGAGGATAAAAAATTCAAGCCATGCCTGGGCTCTTGGGGGACCCCAAGACCAGGCTGGAAAGTTTGTAAAACTCTATCTTGGCATAAAACCCAAAATAGCCTGGGGATATAGTTTAATCTGGAGCATTTTCCTAGCACATGGAAAGCCCTAGGTTCAGGTCCCAGAATGGAAACAAACAAACAAAAGCCCACTGTTCATGTTGACCTCGGACGAAAGGAGTCAGAATATGTGAGGGCGAGCCCCTCCTCCTCTGAAAGCTCTTGCTGCAACTAAGCCTGTGACCTATGGTCGGTCCCCATGCTTCGTTCCTCTGAGCTTTCAGAATCTGATCTTAAAATCACCGTTCAGCTACGTATCTCAAAGAAGACCAGGGCAATGGGAAACATTTTTTTTTTCCACTGATGACATAAATATAAAACTTTTGATGTCATTTACTTCTAGAAGTGCATGTGAGAACTTTCTATTTACTCCAAAATAGACGACATTTGTTGTCTTAAGCAAACAAACAACATTTGTTGTCTCAAGAAAATGCCAAGAAACCTTTTGGAAGAGGTTGACTGGTAAATATTTTAGGCTCCCTAAGCCCTATGGTCTCTTCTGTAACTACTTGGTTGTCTTTGTGGCATAGAGGCAACCACAGTGACATGCACATGGGTTGCTAAAAGCATGTTTTAATAAAACTTTATTCATAAAAAATAGTGTCAGGCTGAAGGGCTGAATTTGGTCAGAAGCTGCAGTTTGCCATTCCCCAGTCTAAGGGGAATTCTCAATACTGGATACACATTAGAACAAACCAAAAGCTTTAGAATAATAGTGCTTGGACCCACTTCAAGGTAATAGCGGATTTCTTGAAGTTAGAGCCACTGCCTTAGAGACAGTCCTGGTTCAGGGGGATCTAGCACAGGGTGTTAATGTGACAGTTGAGCCAACAATGGTGAGAGCAACCAGTGGAAAGAACTATGTCCTGATGGCCACAAGCACAAAAGAGCAAGGGTCAAAAGTGGGGGACTCAACCCTGGCATCAATACAGGCCAAGAGAACAGGGAAAGGCCAGCTCTGAGGAGTGGCCAGCAAGGCCTCTCCGCCAGGAGCTGTGAGATGAGGGGAAGAACACATCACCAACCTGACGCAGAGCTCAGGCCACTTCAAGCTCATGCTGAGCCATTCGTACAGAGATAATCTTACCTACGCAGCCCTCTCCGTCAGGTCTTCGCTGGTACCCAGGACCACAGATGCACATGTAGGTGCCTATGAGGTTCTTGCACTCCATTTGCTTCTCAGCACAGTCGTGTTTTCCTTCTGCACACTCATCCTCATCTGGAAAGAATGCACAATCCTAACTTACACACACACTGTACTGAATGCATGTAAACACAAGATGGCCGTCTCTGTTATTTTAATACTGAGCTTATTTCCTTTGGCATCTGTTGGGCACTGATATATTAAACACGGGAGGGAATATTCTAACCACCTTTGAACTTGGTGTAAAAACTGCTTCCTGGCCAACTGATGACCTCATCAGAAGCATGATTCTATGAGGATCTTTCCTGGATTCCCTTGCTTTATGTTTCATACCTGCTTGTTGAAGCATTTAAATACTTATGACTATAAGTGAAGTAAAAGGGCCCTATGTTATTATAATACAATGTTATTTCATAACAATGATAAAAGTATTGAAATTGCAGTATGATAACATAATGACCTTATGTATTATAAATATTGTGGGTATAATAAAACAAACCTGTTATGTAATAATTATTACAATGTCATATATTATATAGTATTATTTTAATATGGCATTATTAACTAATATAATTAGTATAATACAATACCAGAATAGTCATTGGGTAACTAAAGCTTTAGTTTTAATTTGAGGAAAGGACAGGTGTCCCTGACATCTTATTCTCCATTTAAATCTCTCCTTCCTTCATTCCTCTTCTTTGGATTGGTTGCGCTCTCACTCTCTGCTTTTAATAATATGGCATTTCCCCTCTTTTTTTTTACCCACATGCTCAGCTAAGACATTTGGATTCTATTCTGCAAGGTAAGGAATTCTCAGGGCAGCTTCAACTTCATACAAAACTGGATTTTAGTTATTTTGAGAGACCAGGTGTCTGCTAATTAAAAGAGCGAATCTGGATTCTTCCAGACTAGCCACCATGATTGGTTCAGCCTGGTTCCAGGCTCCGGGGATTGCCAGCGTTCAGCTAGACTTTCGAAGGGAAATGTGCTAGGGAACACAGATTTGTCACTGGCTTTTGAAATGTGGTATCTCTTTCTTCCCTCGGGTTCTCAAATGCCTGTTATTTTATATCCTCAGAGTGTTTTGCTCTTTTGTAAGATTTATTTTTATTAATGTGCATGTATGTATATACATGCAGGCACCCTTGGATGCCAGAAGAGGGTGTCAGATCCTCTGGAGCTGAACTTACAGACAGCTGTGAGCTGCCTGATGCGGGTGTTGGGAAGTGAATTCGGTTCTCTGCAAGAGCAGTAAGCACACTTAATCACTGAACCATGCCTCCAGCCCCTCTCAGAACATTTGGTATCTACAACTCTCATCATAGTTATGACACTGGTATTATTTATTTATATTTTCATCTTTTGTATCAGCTTCCACATATCTCACCACCTCAGAGGATGTTGGGAAATGTCTCTGTACAGAGAATGTGTATGACTTCATAGGATGTCTGACATATCACAGACATGGAATGCATAGCAAACTAATCCAAGGTCTGCAGTGCAGCCCCCACTGGGCCTGCTGTGCACCTTGGTACAATCCAGGGGTAAAGGAAGAAATGAAGCCCCTACATTTGCTATGGATTAGGAGACGACGCGCATTCCCCAGCCCTGATCTACTGAGAGAACCTTTAGAGGGAAATCTGCCCTCGGACACAGAGACAGGGCGCGCTGGCTTGAATGAGCTCTGACCGGACTCTCACCTTTGCACATCCTCCTGTCTTCTCGCAGAACGTAGCCAACAGGGCACTTGCATTCATAGGACCCATAGGTATTTACACACCGGAAGGCACATAGCAGAGGATTCTGGGCACACTCATTTATATCTGCAGAAAAAGAAAGTAAAATAATGGATCAATGACACCAAGAGTGACAAAAAGAGAGAACTGTACTTTTATGAAAAGTTGAAAGTCTTCCTTATCATAAAATGAATAGATCCAGATAATTATAAAAATGAGTTGATTATTCCTGGCAGAATTATGGTGGCCAATATCTATATCTCTCAGCACAGCCACTAAGCTTGCTGTATTGGTGCAATTATAAATTTGCATGAATGAGAAACAAGAGGTCCACCTTGCATACTTGGAAGGCTCAGGTTGACCAGTTGCCTCTCCCTTTGTACATGGACTATGGATCATCTTTGCTTATTTTGACGAAATCTATTATGGTCAGAAGAGCAGCTGAGTCCCCTAAATGCTTAGCTACTTCTCCTTCACTAGGCAAAGGTTCCTATGAGACAACAGGGCTTTTTCTGCCCAGAGTATTCTGGTCATTTTTTTACTTAGAGAAATGCAGTTTACACAGATGCCCAAGTTCTAGCCTTGATTAAAGAGTGGCTTTACCTTTACAGAGCAAAGCAACTCTTCTGGAGTTCATGGTTGAGAACTATCAGGATGGATTTTCCAGAAGTAAGAGGGTGAAGACAAACCACCTCAGTGATTAGGTCACTTCCCAAGAGTGATGATTGGATGGAGAACAGGAGCCAGGTCATGGTTTATTCACAACCTCTAAAGGCTCCCACCACCCTGAAGGTACCAGGAGTCTGCATCTATGGTGAAGAGCTCCCTTCAGTACCAGCATTTCCCCTCCATTCTACTCTTACACCAGTGAATCCCATCCTGAAGAGCACACGGCTCATCTTTACAGCTACTGGACCCTACTTTTAGAGTTTGTGATTCAGGGATCTAGAACGAGGCCAGAGAGCTTGCATTCCTCACAATTTTCTGGGGTGCTAAGGCAAATTGTCTAGGGACCAACTACCCTTCGACACTCCCTAGCCTTTCCTTCCTTTCCACACTCCCTGCTAGGCAGCACTGATGACAAATAATTTTCCGATGCTTTTATGGGTTAGGCAACCTCCCTCTGGGACTGCCTCCAGATGACCACAGGACGCCAGTGGTTATCTAGATCCGTGTGCAGATGTTTCTACCAGGAGGACAAAATGAGGAGGGAAAAAAACCTTGGAAACAATAGAAACAACAACAAAAGAATGGAAACAGAAAATAAACAAGAGTTGTATGGACATGTAAGCAGTGGAGACACACTAGTGGGCACCCTGATATAGACGGTATAATTTCTGTCATAAGCCACCTATATTTTTTTTATAGTTCCTGCAAAGATGAGGCCACACAGGGAAGAAATGATGCAATAGCCCGCTAGTCTCAGCTGTTCTGAATTAATTACGAACGTTGTTTGATTCAGAACCGTAGTCAAGCGACTGTTCCCACAATCAGTAATGGCAACCAACTCTTCAGTATTTGGGGCACTTGCCTTCGCATGTCATCATTGGACCAGGCTCAAATCCCTCCTCGCAGGTACATTCGAATCCTCCAATCACATTCTTGCAGGTCCCATTTCCACAAGGATTGCCCACGGAGCATTCATCGGTATCTGCAAGCGATCCGAAGTGGAGATAAAGTGAGAGGAGATACAGTGGGCTCAGACTCAGATACCACTTTTCATTCTGTCCTAGCTCATGGGTCTGCATTGTCTTGCTTAGTTCTCCATTCTTACAAAGAGGGAATGTGTGTGCCTTATAATCACAGGCTGAGACCTGGAGTTTGCCTTTGTTCAATGGCAGAGACAGTGAGAGATCTGAATGCCTAGCCCTTATATTTCCCACGTGGTTTTCTGCAGTCTGTCCTTGTTTCATAGGCCCTAGGTGCTCTGATGACTAAAACAAGGTTCCTAGATGCAGCCAGGGGTTTCTGCTGGTTCGAAGACAAAAATCTCCAATTGTCCCCACATTACATCACTGCCCAAGAAGGCTTACACACGGTGGATTCTTGCCAGATATAAAATAGAAGACTAAACTTATGCAAAGTAAGAGATCTAAGGTTAGACAGAATTAATATACTGGATAAGAATCAATATTCAAGTAGATTTTGTTGAATTTTTTTAAACCAGATGGTTTACATTAGACAAACAAACAAAAAAAAAAGGCTTAAAAAAAAAAGGGTATGACCTTTCTAAAGAACTGTGGAGAGAGAATACATTTTACAAAAAACAAACAAACAAAACAAAACAAAAAAGATCCAAAAAACTCTAAAAAACTGCAGATGCCTCCTAACCCAACCACCTGGAACATTCACTGTTCTTATTCCTGACCCGGGCCTTAGGGAGAATATTTTCCCTTGGTTAGAAAGAACTCTATTCTTAGAAAGAGAACTGCTATTTTAGCTATCTGAAGCCCAAGAAAATAGTGGGATCTTGTCAAGGGTTACTTCTAGGTGAGGAGGCTCTTTTTGCACATACACAGTAGCAAACTAAAGACTTCAACGAGGTAACATGGATAAAACTTGTTTCCGTTTTGCTGCTAAACCATACTTTACCACCATGAGTACTGTATCTCCTTTGATTTACTAAAAACATCAGTGTCATTGCAGGTTACAGCTGCCAGTGGAATTTAGAACAAATCACTTTGTTTGCATAATAGACTCAAGGGTGGGAGGGTGGACAAGGCGCACAGGCTCCCACCTCAGCCTGCACAGTCTTCAGACCCCCATTACTTCTATAAAGACAATACATTTTAATCTGTACAGACATTCAGTGCTGATACCACATTGACCGTGCTACAGCAACATTGCTTTAGAGTTCCTGACCACAATACTTGACTCTAGTTTACTGTCAATGTAATTAAGAGTCAGTGGTCCATACAGGAGCAATGTCCATTTCACATATTAGTGAAAAAGTGAAAACAAGAAACTGAATGGGCCACGTGACCTTTCATACGGCCAACTATACATGATGTATATAAAAACCGCTATTTCTACACCTCAAAAGTATAAATTATGGCCACTAACAGTATATTTTTAAGTTGTACTAAGACTTCTGTTTGCTGTTGTTCTTTCCAGTATCTCTTAGGACGTGTCCAGGATCTGCCTTCCAAGTTAGACTACGAGGGTCATACAAGGCAGGGTCATCTAGGGTAGGGACCAACTAGCGGTCTCACTGAGGAATTCCTCAATGGAGGAACAAAGCTAGACTCAACTTTGGTAGAGCAAAAGCCAAGGAGCTCGATTTTTGTGCAATACAATTCCAAAGGAAGAGGCTGAGTCACTACTCACCCACACACTCATTCCCTTCTAGAATATAACCAAACGGGCACTCGCAGCGGTAGGAGCCGTCTGTGTTGATGCACTGTCCGTGTTTACAGACATCGGGCTCTTTGCACTCATCCATATCTTAAGTGAAGGAAGAAAAAAACCCAGTAAAAACCAAAGCATTCTTCTTAAACTATTGTCATTTCTGTGTGTTCAACTGGGTGAATATCTAATATCACAATATAACTATCATTCAAATGATATAACAACAAATAGAAGAGATAATTACTCCCAGGTAGATGTGGAGAAGTAAGACCTGGAGGAAGGATAAAGAAGAGGTAGGGAGGACCCAGCTGGGAGCACTCACCAACCGCTGAGTCATCGGGGCCCACGATGATCCCACTTCCAAAGGGGCAGATCTGGCGGAAAGCCTCTGTGGTGGAGATATGCACTCATTAGTGGGCAGGCCAGGGACAACAACAGCAGGCTTCCCACGCCTCCATCCATTGTGTGGTTTGGCCACATCCGTACACATTGAGAGATATGAATAAGACATCCAGAAACAAGGACGATGTGCCTATTCTTCGTATGACGGATTCATAACCCAATTAGAAAAGAAAAGAACTACCATGCTCCTTTGATAAAATACGTCTAAATGGACGTTCTGATTACACTTATAATTTGATTATCCCATTGGCTTCAAGGCTTGGACTGTTGCTCATGTCATGGTCATATGTACAAAAGATCGTGAATGAGAAACAAAGGCGCTAGACTTACCATCTGGCTCAGTGGGGCACAGCTCACAAGGGTCCCCCCAACCTTCTCCCTTCAAAGCACAGCAGCATTCCTGCTTGGAATGGTTCCTGGACTTGGGCGATGAACACTTTCCACCTTCAAACTTGGCATAACAGTAGCTCATTCGCAGATCTGCAACGCACATCCATAGGACTCTTCAGCTGTTTCCCTGCTGAAGCTTGGCCTTATGATAGCGGGTCAATGCCTCTCTCACTAACCATAGTTATATCCCGTAAGTGATTGGAATTACAGAAATGCTGAGATTGCTGAAGCCACAGGGAACCAAGCGCAAGCTAGGCTGAACAGATTTACGTTGCTTTATCCTCATCCCTCAGTTTACCCCCTACTTCAAAGCAACCTGATATGAATGCTACAACCATGGGGGTGTGGACAGGCCAACTGTGCCACCAGGGCGCATCCCTGAAGTAGCTGCCCAGGGAATTGTGGGGACAAAACTCAAGTGGGACTTCCGGCAGACTTTACACCCATGCACACACAGCCACACCACAATTCAATTCCCAACCAGAGCCTGCTTAGTGGAAAAGAAAGAAGAACATGGAAGGCAGAAGGCAGGACTGTGGGCAGGTGCAGACACAATAACCTTCCTTTCTATTCACTATTGGTAACACCAAGAAAGAGGAGCACTTTTTCTTAGGAAATGCACCAATGTCGCGTGACATAATTTTGGAAGCCAACTTTTCCCATTCTTATAGAGCAGATTGGGTAGCTGTGAGCAGTGAGCTCATCTAGGGGTCTGGAATGGGTTTTCTCCTCAAACTTGGCTTCCAGAGCCTTGCATTCTTCTTCGTTCCACAATGGCTAAGATCTGGAGATCTGCTTCTGCACCACAGGTACCATTCCGCTTCACTTCAGTTCTGACCACCCCTGACTTCTGCATCCTTTACCATGAGTTTTTCAGACCAGGAAGTCTACTCTCACGGCAGTGCTTGCCAGCAAATACTGACTTTGTGGAGGAATGCCAGGAGTCAACCAGTCCTCATTTCTCAGGGGACACCCTTTCATTTGCTTTAGTCTTCAAATTCTTTGTCACATCCCTTGTTTTGTATACAGTGTCGCCTTTACTACTCAGTCCCCCCACCATCCTTGGATTGCTGACCTTACTTACCCTAGACCCAGTTTTACCTTTTCCACTACTCTTTTCTACACCAAAAGAAAGTTAAGTGTCTTGGATTCAGACGGAGACTCAAATGCATGAAGTCCCAAGTCGGTCAAAATGACATATTCCTTTCCCTGAATCTCTCAGGTTAAGAATGTTCCTTTATAATGTGGCACTCAGTACCAGAGTCTACTCCCTGAATAGAGTGGCATTTGGTGCTGCAAAACCCAAAGCCAGTGGTTCTGTGGAACTTCCTCACTTTATGACTAACAGTAACCTGATTCAATTTGTTACCTTATAGGAAAAATCCCAGTTTCAAAATTCCAGGTTCCAGCAGAACCTGCACTGAGTAGAGATTTGCTTTCAGTCATATTGATCCTCTAGGTGAGCTTATCCCTCAAGGTGGCCTACACACAGACACGGCTCCGTGCTCACATGTACACTTCAGCCAGAGCACGCTAGGATGCCTGTTACTAGTCCATCTGCAAACAGCCTTCTCTGACCTCTGAAATTTCTTTGGAATTATGAAAGTCCCTGCTCGCATTCCTCAGTTCTGGCAGAGGATGTGGCTGGGTTCTCGCAGCTGGACTGGTTCTTCCTGCAGTGTCAGCTTGCCCTGTGACAGGCCAGTGCAAATTGAATTAATACCCTTGGAGTTTCCCCTGGCTTGCCACATCGGCAGACTCGCACCTGGCCTCTCGCTGCTTTCTTTCCGAACGCAGGCCAAGCCAAAGACACAAACGAGGGGGTAGGAGTCAGGCTCTATCTGGACTGGCCTGTAGCACACAGGCAGAATCCAGCTCTACCCCATCACCGTTCTGAAACACTTGCAGTCTTCTGATAATTCCCTACAAGACCAAATCGACCAGAGAATTTGCAACTTTCCCCCTCATACTTCTGCAATGACCAACTGAAAAAGTAAAACAAAACCAGACAAAAGGAAAATAATAAGCGCTCACAGGAGATGCAGAGACAGTAAGACTTTGTCATGCGCACGGCAGGCATGCTTGGGTGGGCATTGCTGTGGCCTGGGTGAACACGTTGCATCTCTACACTGCTAAATAGCTTCGCGGTCTAAAACTTGGCAGACCTAGGATCCTAAAGTCATATTTTAGAATCTTAAATTATATTCTAAACCTATTATTTGATGATATGAAGCACCCCCCCACAAAACAAACAAACAAATAAAAGCACAAAGCAACATATAGACATTGACAATATTCTAAATGTAAACATTTATGGGCCAGCCCCACCCTGTAATTCATTAAACTAGCTCGTATAGCCAAATAACAATTGCATTGTTTAGGAATGCCCAAACAAGTTTCTGGGCTTTAACCAAACACTGTTTTGTGTTTACTTTCAGAGCCCTTTAAAGTATTTTCCCTTTATTTTAAAGTTAATCTGGCAAGCCCTTGAATATTTTCGCTATTGACAAGTATTATTCTGTTTCCCCAGAGAGTCTGTGAATATGGGCATCTTTCCTTGAGGACAGGAGATCGGTTTGCATTCTCTCTGTCTAAGGGTCTTGGTCTGCACCCACATTCACGTAGGCTGCAGCTTCCTATAGCTGATCTCCTCCAGGTTCTGGGACGTCAGTGTCTCTTGAGGATGCCCCACCAAGAAACCCATCAGCATCTGTGCTTGTAGGATGGAGAGGGGTGTAAGTGCCAAGGAAGTTGTATAAGCAACTGGAACTTGATGGATGAGTTTTTAACCTCAAGAGTCAGAATGAACCTTCGGGCATATGGTAATCATTAGACCTGTGGGTGAATGAAACATCTTCCCGCTCACGGAGAGTCAGAGCTTTGCCATGTTTAAAACATGAGACCACAACAAATAAACACAGAACAACGAGAGCCCGAAGCTTTCGGAGGCATTTACCTTGGCACCTTCTTCCAGTCGAAGACAGGGAAAACCCTTCTGGACACAGACACTTGAAGCTGCCCTCGGTGTTGCTGCAGGTCCCCAAGGCACAGATTTCTGGTTCTTCCACACACTCATCAATATCTAAAGGGTTACACGTGTCAGAGACAGAGCGTCAGGGAGACCCCGTCACTTACCAAATTGAAAATGTATGAGTTCAGCGTTGAGTGGTTTCACAACCCTTCCACCAGGGAAGTGATTGCCCGTGAAATTATTTTAAGGTGAATTTTTAAAAGTTACTTTGGACAGATGGGCAGATCGTAATGTAAAATGGAATCTGTAAGAACCTTCTAAGAGTTGTAATGACGACCCCCTTATTCATGGAGGTGCACAGCCAATCAGAGGAGAGGCACTAACTCCACCCCACACTGATCTGGGAGCGATGTCAGAGCTCCAGCACCCCGCCTCATCACTGCATAGCACAAGTCCAAGGCTGATCTCGGTGAAAGCCCGTCTCCCTCCTCTCACTCAGGGAGCCTTCCTCAGCACCCCAGGCTGCAGTTTTCTCAGCACTCCATGCTGTAGCCTTAAAAACATTAATAGCCATATAAAGAAGCCAATCCCATCCCAGATGATGACTGATCTGCTGGATATTTTTCTGAAGATACGAATATCCCTTTCATGTATAGACCAGGGCTATTCTTTCATCATAGAGCTACCAGGATCTGAGTACGTGTGAATTAAGGGCTCCTCTCTTCAGCACCTAAGGCATCATATCACCTGTAAGGGGTAACCCATTGAGAACTCAGAGTGGCTCGGGTAACCACTGTGTCGTAAGAGTTTTCCTAACAACTCCTAGCCTGTGTATGTTGGCCTGACTGTAAAATTACATATCTCCCTTTTCTTTCAAAATTTATCTCAGTTTTGTGAATAAGCTACATGGCCATACTACTTTTGTGGAAAGCAGAGTCACTCTGCTGAAACAGACTCTCCCATTCCGTGACTTCCAGCCAGGTCTATAGTGAAGGAAGGGGCTAGTCTCAAACCTTGGCTGTACCGCCTTAGTTAAAACTTTACAAAATATATTAAGTATCTCTTGGGTCAGGGAACTCTGTGCTTCACATCTGCGCAGTTCTGCCTACACCACGATGTATTTACATGACTTTGTTCTTAAAAGGTCCGCCTAAGGGAAAGTCAAGAAACTAACTCCACTGTCTTGCCTTAATATCGTAACTATCATATACTAGAGATTCTAGAGACAAGCAGTCAAGGTGATTATCTGCTTACACAATGCAAAACCAGCCTCCTCATCACTCCGTGTTATAGTGCATATTTTAATTATTGTTTTTTGGCTCATTAATGAGGTTGAACTTTTCTTCATTGAATTACATCATTCTTAAACTTCTTCCACCACTACAGCTACCCTTTCCTTTAAAAAAGGTAACTTTGGTAAAAATACTCAAATATTTATGTTTATTGTTATTATGAATCTTGTTATTATATATTTGCATGTGTCTATGCATATGGTGTGCATGCATGTGTGTGTGTGTGTTTGGCAGTGTGGGGGTCCACATGGACATGTGTGTACATGTGTGTGTGAGACAGAGGTTGAGACGTTGGGTGATTTCCTAGATCATTCTCCATCTTATTTATTGAGCTGGGCTCTCGCAGCTGAACTTAAAGCATGCTGGTTTGTCCAGGTGGCCAGTTTGCCTCAGGGATCCCTGCCTCTATCTCCCAAGTGCTGGGATTTCAGGATGGCCACCACCCTCACCTGGCATGGATGTGGGTGCTAGATGTAAACTCAGGTCACACACTTATCTCCCAACCCTGTTTCTTTTTCTTATATTAAACATTAGCCTGGAGGTACCAGGTTCCTAACAATAGGTGCAGATATTGTAGAATGGGCATATTTATTGATCATCTGGGGAGTTCTTTCTATTTCTCTGTACCTCTAGTCTAGCTATTTTGGGAACTTACACAGCAATCACGAAGCAAATTATATCTGTCGTGAAGAAAGGCAAAACAAGTGCCCGAGAGATGGCTCAGAGGGCCAATGCCCTCGCCACCATGACTCGAGGGCGGGCCGTAAGCCCCACGTGATGGAAGGAGAGCACTAACTCTCAGGTTTTGCATTCCAATACCCATATCACACACATATGTAAGCATCTGCACACCATCGTGCATGCACACACACAGATACAGATAAGATTTTTTTTTTTTCCTTGAAAACAAAAGTGGCCAGAGAGATGAGTCAGCAGGAGAGGGCACTGCTGCTCTTCCAGGCGGAACCCTGGCGTGACTTCTGGCACCCACACGGTGCTTCCACAGCCATCTCCAGTTCCAGGAGGTCCGCTGCCCTCTTTTGCCTTCTGTTGGCACCAGGCATGCTCGTGGTGCACAGACACGCATGCAGGCAAAACACCCATACATAGGAAATAAATATTTTTCAAAAAATAACATAAGAAAAAAAAATCAATGACTCTGTTAGACTTCACTCTGATGTTTCTACTTAAAATATCACCACTGGAATGTGGTATAAATTGGATTTATAACAACATTTCTCACTGGCAGTACTAAAAGTTGAGAAAACTAACACCCACTAAGATGACGGGAGAACTGTTTAAAGGCGGGGGTGTGAACTATGTGACTTCTTGAGAACCCATCCAACCGACTTATTCATGAAGCTCTTGTAGTGAGAATCCTTCGCTTAGTGAACAGGAATCTGTGCTGAGACTAGAGGGATGGAATGAAGTATAAAACTCTCTGAGAACTTATTCTCCAATATAATACATCTCTACCCACCTACAGCTGGAGACCTCACAGACAGACTACACAACCACTTTCACCCAGCCTTGCAGGTGGGCACTTAAAGAGCTTATGGGGATGTGGGAGTTGCGGTCAGCTGCCAACGACGGCCACTTAAAATCACCTAATTCAGGAACGCCATCAATGGGAAAGAGCTGGGGCCTCCAAAGCAGCCTGCGCACGGAGAAAACTAACACCCCCAGTGATCAGGACCAGAACTGGCTGCTCCTGTCTTGACAGAAGATGAGGTCATATGTCACAGCCTCTGACTTAGATTTAAAAAAACAAATATAAATAAAGATATTGCAAACTGCAAATGGCATCACAAAAATGTGTGATTTCGGTGATTCTAGAGCAACACCTCAGTCTTTCTCACCGCCCGCCAGCAGCCCTTACCTTCACATTTGTCTTGTTGTAGGCTGTACCCAGGTGGGCAAATACATCTGTAGGAGCCATCCAAGTTCTGACAGGTTCCAGGTGCACATTTCCCAGGATCCAGAACACATTCGTTGATGTCTGCAGAGAAAAGAAAGCCGGAGAGAGGCTCCTGCTGGCATGATTTCCATTAATCAGAGCAGACTCAGTCAAAGGAAGCAGAATTAAACCAGAGACGCACACAGGGCTCTTTAAAAGACACAAAAGTCTCCCGAAGAGAAAGCGATTACTTAAAAAGCTTCCCAAAGTGTGCAATACGGCCACATTTTATTCTACCTGCCACAAGTTAAGTATTTCAAGAACAGAGCAGCGTGTTAAAGGGGTTTTAATAATTCTTGAAAGATTCTGTGACCTTACCTCTGAAGAGGTATTTTGAACAAACTATAATGAATCATAGTTATTATGTCTAACATTTAACAGCTAAGGTGTTTCCTATGACTATAACCCAATTTTAAAATAACAAGGAAAACGATATGTATTTTTTTTAAAAAAAATTAAAAATAAAGTCTTTACAGGCAAGATTAGTGTAATCCTATAGTGATTTTTTCCCCCCCACTAGCATCCCATAGTGGGATTAGAACAGGGACTGCCTGGTTCTGTGCTGGGCCTCTGGGGACATTTTCTCAGGAACTGTTCTCCTTTCTTCTTTTTAAATTTGAGGACTTCATAACTACAATGTATTTGCATACTTTTCACCTTCCTGGTCCCCCCCAACTCCTCCTCACCCAACACCACCCCCCAAATTCATGATTCTATATTTATTTTTCTGTTACACACACACACACACACACACACACACACACACTCACCCACACAGGTCCTGCCGTCCGGAGCCACCTCGTAGCCCTCATTGCACCTGCACTGGAAGGACCCCACCGTGTTGACGCACTGGCCGTTTCTGCAAAGGTTCCCATTTCCAGTTGCGCATTCATCAACATCTGAAAGAAAAATCTTTGTTAAGTTCCAGAGGAAACGTCTGCATCCCAGGCATCGTTCTGAACTCTGGTGGCCTTTGCGGACTCGCCCAAACATAAGAACTTAAAAGGAAGGTCTGGGTTTAGCCGCAGACGCAGCCGTAGGAACCCATCCAACTATAATGAAAAGATTGCATTATCATATTAAAGCTGGTAATTTGCATGATAACTTTGTAGCAGTTTTGCTTAGACTTTGTATATTTTTTGCCTTTTTGCATTTTTTATTTAAAAAATTTAATTAGTATCCACAGAATTAGGTTTCATCATGGAATTTTCAAACCAAATTTGTTTTCATAGATTTTCTGCTCCACCCTGACTACCCCTAGGCTCCTTTCAACCCCAAACCTCCTTTATGCTTTCATTTCTAATGTGTACCTCCGCCTTCCCCACGCTTCCTCAGCACCCTCTTCCCCCCCGTTTCTGGTCTCTTTATTGTAGATTTTATTTTTAAAAGGTAAAACTGATTTACTAGATACATAATTCAGAAGAAGTCATACTTTAGTACTGCATTCTGAAGTATTGAAAATTAGCTTCTAACTCTATACAGTATTTGATTCATTACTGCTTCTTAGCCTCCCTCCTTAAAATATTCCGTTTAAAACCGTGGGTTTCCTTGAGATGGTTTCATCCATATTCCCCATGCACCTTGCTCATACTCTCACTCCTAGAGACCTGCCCTGTCCTTCCTGTCCTCCCACTGACCCCTTCCTGATCCCAAACATTCCCCCTTCTGCTTCATGTCATCTGTATACATGTTTTATATAGTACATACATAAAGTTAAGTCTTAGATTCTGCATCTAAGAGAAAATGCCTATTGTGCCTCAGAAAGGGAATTTTATACACTGCAGAAGAGGCTGCAGACCTGCTTCTGAATTGTGTAGCCTAAAGCATTTATCTTGAAATTTATTTAACTTATATCAAAGCAGCTATAAAATTATAGTTGCTGAGACACAGTTTAATCAAGGCAATAGTTACTAAATATGACTTTTGATTAGCACATTGTATTTGACAGTCATGTGACCAACTGTCAGGTAGAAGTGTGGGTACATTAAAGAGCAGCCTGCACCCTGGCCGGGACAAGGCAGCTGTATAACTTGGTGACACTCGCCAGCATACTCACCTATACAGTCGTTGTTGTGAGAAAGGATGAAGCCATGATTGCAGCGGCAGTTGAAGGAACCGATTGTATTTCTGCAAGTCCCATTCCCACAGGCGTCTCTCTCGCACTCGTTTATGTCTAGGAAGAAGAAAGGCCAGAGAGAGAGGGCTATGACTAACAGAGAGAGAAACTGTTGTCCCAGAAGCTGAAGAGCAGTTGGGGCTGCACAGCAGCTCCCCCGAGAGGCTGGAATGTTCTGGCTGATGGCATCAGTGCCCTGGAGAAGCTGAGGTGAGGGCCTACACCTTGGAAGTCCAGTGTTTCCTCATGGCACATGGGAGGAGGCAAAATGAGGACATGAGAACTGGACAGGAATTTTATTCTATTTGCTTCTCAAATTCTCCACCCTTGCCACTTTGCTCAAATATTTCCACTTGAAAATGGAAAAACTTCTGCGTGCATCTGGACCTTCACTAGTGGACACCTCTGGCATACTTCGGCTTTCAGGGTTTGTTCTCCAAGTTACCCCAAAGTGACTCATCAGGCTTCGCCCCGCAGTCAGCAACAGAATTCCACTCTCCGGCTACCCTGCCACTTTGGGCACGTCTCCTTTTCCCATCGGTGATAACTTAGCAATCCCTCTGAACTCAGCTAAGGGAGGAGATGGTACTCAATCCGACTCAGTTAGAAACTTAGCAACCCTCAGAATGGTACTCAATCCGACTCAGTTAGAAGCTCCGGCATCGTCTGTCTTTTTTATTGGTCTATGATTTTTTCTCTGGTGCATTGTGAAGCTTACCCTGGCAACTGGAATGTTTCTGCATTCACTATGGCAGCTAGCATCTTTCCTACATACTATACTGAGGGGGAAGTAGAAGAAAGGAATTGTTTGTGATTCTGATGGAGAAGTTATTGCTAGCTCCCCAGAGCCTTGAATATGGACTAAGCATCACATCCAAATAAGTGAGTCACTGCGCCAGCCACCTGGGAATTGGGAAGGCACAACAAATCTGTTGTGTTCATCCACAGCCAAGCTTGTTAAGTTCTTTGTTAAGATACATTCTTTGTTGGCAGGTTTCAGAAAGTTCGAGTGGAGAGAGAGAGAGAGAGAGAGAGAGAGAGAGAGAGAGAGAAGAAGAAGAAGGAGGAGGAGGAGGAAGAGGAGAAGGAGGAGAAGGAAGAAGAGGAAGAGGAGGGAGAGGAGAAGGAGGAGGAGGGAGAGGAGGAAGAGTAGAGAAGAGAGAGAGAGGAGACAGAGAAACAGAGGCCGATTATGGAGAAGATGAAACATCATTCATGGATGGACCTAGTTATAGCAGAAGGCAAGTGGTTTACCCAGGGCTCTGTAGGCTGTTCTTCCAATATAAGTTTGATTCATGGGCTTACAGACCCTTAAAAACTTCGAATTAGAAGAAGAGGGTAGGAAAGTGAGGCTATGCTGGCTACATGTTTGTAGAGCCCACTGACAGTACCAAAAGGGAGGACTTGAAACCCTTGCCTCTTCCTCTTTTTCCCATAGGAAAATGATCCTTTGCTTTTCGCCCCCCCCCGCCCCCCCCCCGTCCCTCTAACAATTTTCAATTTGCCTTTGAAGATTTGGTATGAGGTAGAGTCCTCTCTCACAAAAAAATGTCCCTTCATTCAAAGCTAGAGTCTGGTCTGCTGAGTGAGCTCCCATCAATACCACCCAAAGTCACACTCTATTACCATTAGGACAAATTGTCTTTTAAATACATTTCTTAACTTATCTGTTAGTTAAGCACTTTTTTTCCCCGTGGCTAGGAATGTGACTCAGTGGTGGAAGGGCTCTCCTAGGATGCACGAGGCCATAAGCTAGATCCCAAATGGCAAGGAAAGGGTTTCTACACGCTGGCATTTTAACGGACAGCAAGGAAGAAGGTGACTGTGTTCAGACTGCCGAAGACTAAGTGGTGTGTCACTGTGTATCCACCCACCCCTACTTTCATTTTGTAAACAGTGAACTAATTAGCACACAGTTTAGTATTATTAACTCTTGCACACACGCAGATGCAATGAGTTCTTCACTAAGATCCGAAGGAAAGCACGGGCGGTGGACACACACTTACCCAAGCACATGGTTTGATCTGCATTTGTCTTGAAGCCAGTGTGACAAAGGCAATAGAAGCTTCCCACTGTGTCGATGCACTGCCCGTGGCTGCATATGTTGGGGATTTCTTGACACTCGTTGCGATCTGTAAACCAAAGGTACCGTGGGTAGACGTTATGTCCATCTGCATGCTTACACGGAGATTTAGGGCATTAAATGGCCAAACAGCATCCTAACTCAAAACGGACGTACGAAACAGACACTGGCATTCTATTTATTTTCGTGTTGACATGAGTTAGATCATACTTTAATACCAAGTGAAGCAATGAAACAGCTCCTGTCACCAAAAGTATTTTGAAAGAGGAAAAAAAAAAAAAACTTCGGATGGGGTAAAGTGTTTTATAAGGTGCCCAAACAGCATCTCAGACTATGGAATGAATAGCCCTAGGTGTTGGTGCTAAAGTAAGATCACGGATACTTTGGGGCTTCCTTTGAAAATGTCCAGCAATGTCAAACACATGGCGGTGTTTCTGAAACGGGACAATGGCATAATTGAATAGACACTCACAGCCTTCTCACTTTGTCTTAGGCCTACAGCTTTCATTCCACCACATCCTATTTTGAGCTGCAGATCCAGGCTGCTTCTCTCCTGGGTCTACAGAGCCACCATTCACAGCCACATCAGAGTGACAAGGCCTGACCCTGGCAGAGATCTTTCTAGTCACCAGCTCCAAGCAGATTCTATCAAGACGCTGCTTGAGTCTCACACGCAGGAGGAACTGGGATCACACAGTTCAGAAACTACGGCTAGTCCACAGAGAAAACAGTTAACAAATCTCACAATTCTCATTTGAGGGAATATTTCAAATGAAGAATGGATGGGCAAAGAAAGGGGATTTTCATTTTCATGGTCAGAAAAGAAAGCCGCCCTTGAGGAAGGCCAGTCACCATCAAGCGTTGCTGGATCTAGGAGTATGTAAGGACCAGATATGTGTCTTAGATCTCTCCTTTATCCCATTTTATGACTTTTTTTAAAAAAAAATAAAACATGGAGTAGTTGGAGGTACTGATGACAAAGCAAAATTTACCACTTTAAAGAGTCCAACAGTGGAGAGCTCATTTCTCTGGGTCCGGAAAACAAGGACTCTGTGAGGACCAGATTTCTAACTCCCAGATTATGTCTGAGCTTTGAGAGGCTTGGCCAAACTTTGGAGTAGGGCAGGATCAGAAGAAAGAGGCTGGGGATGGAGCTAGGAGAGGCATTTCCACAGGGGTGGGGTAGGGTTGGTTACTAAGGTCAGAATGGCCATCTGAGAGCTCAGCTCCCCCTCAAATCACACCTAGAACCAGTGTGATTTGGAATTTGAGACAATGCCTATGAATTCAAATTCAAATCTCACAGGATGACATTCCCATTTTAAATAGAGGCAGAAAGAATTCTTTGCAGTATGCCTGGAAACTACCAAAATAAGACAGTGCTCAAAAAATATTTTAAAGTAGAATGGTGGCCTGGCCTGGCGGCCAGCAACTGTAATCTCGGCACGCAGGAGCTGAGACAGGAGGAACTGTGAGGACAGCCTGAGCGAAGGGGTAAGATCCTGTCTCAAAAATAAACAATAAAAGTGAGGTGGGACCGAAGATGCTTCTAGAATAAAAGCTTCAGCCCTTCAAGATGAATAGTTACAAAACGCAAGAGCTTCCATAGCTGAGGGCAGTTGAACTGTGGGCTACACAAACCGCTCACCTAGGTTTACCCTGACGGTACCAGGTGCGGTTTATGTCAACATTCAATATGAAAAGATAAAGAGTTTAAGCCGGAGGGGGCTGTAACTGGTTGACTTTTGCTGCTCTATAAATAGCCCAGCTTAAGGGCCAGAGAAAATAGTCTAAGACGGCACACTTGGCATGACCAGCCACTCTTTATTTTAACTGGACTTATTTCGCCCAGCTCCAAAGGAATATAAATTAAAAGTAAAATGCAGGGAAGTAGAGCCAGTGCCAAAGGTCGCTGGGGTATTGTGCTTGGTATCAGCGAGAGCCGCATTTTTCCTGTTCTGTGTCTTTATGGATAATCTCAGCTCCACTGGCGGACTGCTCAATACTTGCACATGCTCCTTTAAACCCAACAAAGCAATTCTTGGTTCGCAAAGTGACTTTTTTTTGTTCTGCTCTTACACCCTCTTCCCACCCAGGTCTCACTGAACAATGGGAAATTCCCTTCAGGGAGCAGCACACTTCCTACCCCCTAATGACTGCGGGCCAGGAGAGCCAAGGAAAACCTGACCACGGCCCTCCCGAGTCGTTTCATTCACAAAAGCACAAAACCCAGGAAACTCATTTGGAAGGGAGCCCCGAGCAAAGGGACATACTCTTCCTGACCTTGACTGCAACGATTGTAACCATTGGCTTACGTGAAGACGGTCTGAGGTCTTAGTTTGCCTCTGAGCTGAGACACCAGGGTCTTCATTTTCGTGCCCTTAGCTATGGATGTCATCAAATGGTGACTAGATTCACCACCTGTGGAAGCTGACAGCACACTTCCGGCTTACTTACACCGCACCCCACACGACAGAGGTGGACAGCCCACATTCCTAACTTCTGCTTACTGTGGGTCCTGTGGAGGTGCTGCCTTCAGGGAGCTATCTGTGTCAGCAAGATGTTTGGGAAGACAAGTGTGTGGTGACAGTGCTGTGTGTGTGTGTGTGTGTGTAAGAGAGAGAGAGAGAGAGAGAGAGAGAGAGAGAGAGAGAAAGAGAGAGAGTTGAATCTGTTTATGCAGAAAGAGAGAAAGAGAGTTAAATGTTTGTGCAGAAAGGTCTGCTTCAACTCAAGGAAGTGCAGCCTTCCTACATACATAAAGGAGGTGGTAAAAACCCGTCTAAGAGAGATTATGTAGAAGCAAATAATAATAATAATAGTAATAATGAATGCTGATTTTATGTTTGTGGGGGGTGGATATTTCTGGGTGGGGTAGGGATATAGGTAATCATTTCTGTAAATGGCCTCTGTTTTGCTTTGCAAATATCTCCTCCATAAAGAAGGTAAAAAGCTAAGTGTTTAGATATTCCAACAATCTTCCTGTATTTTTTTTCTCTCTTTAGTTACTTTGAGTTTATCAACCTAAATCTTTACTTTTATTCCTTAGCCTGATAATCGCTGAAGATATGCAGGCATCAGAATTGCCATGGCAATGGGCTTGAGGGGGTGTTACTTACCGTTGCATTGCCCGGTGGAGGTGAGGCGGTAGCCCGGCTTGCAGTCGCAGCGATAGCTGCCTGCAGTGTTGATGCATTCGGCGTTGCGCTGACACACGGGGCCGTTCTGACACTCATCAATATCTGCAAGCAGCAGAGAACTTAATTCAGGGAGAGCAAAGTCTGGCGCTGTCATTGTTATAGATCTTCTTATTTGGGCTCTATCTTTTGAAATGGTAGCAAGAGGTATTTATAGCAGGTTCATTTGTAATGGCAAAATCGTGAAAGCTACCAAGACACCCTTCGGTAGGTGAATGCATCATAAACACACTGTGATATATTAAGATTTTAAAATATCAGTCAATAGTCTACTGAGCTGGCTAGCTACAAGAAGACATGGGAGACACTGATGTGGGATTAATAAGCAAAAGAAGCCACGTGAAAAGGCCAAATACTGTTCTGATTTCAACTATCTAAATTTCTGGAAAAGGCAAAACAATGGGACTAGATAAGAGCTTAGGGGTTTCCAGGGCTTAGATTGGGGCGGAGGGGTGGACAGCTTGGTAAAACCCAGAGAAGCTTTAGGGCAGAGAAACTATGGTAAATCACAGTGGATAAGCATCAGTATAAAGTCGTAGCAGATATACACGTCTCTATAGATTTGTGTCAGTTGCCAAGAAGTACAATAGCAGTGGCGGATCCTGTTCCCTAGGAGATGCGACATAAAAGGTTCAGGAAGGTAACAGAGCTTTGAAGGCTCAGTAAGTCCCAAGGAAGAATGGCAGAAACAGTGTCCTGGAGAGGAGACCCTGGGGAGAGGACACTCCGGCTAAGGGTCACCAAGCTCCCTGCGAGTCATTGGGGCATCAGCTATCATGAACTATCCCCGTGTTGGGGGAGGGTAGGCTTTTCAGTGATGTAGCTCTGTGGCCATCCATGCTCCTATATGGAGTCCCTCACCTACACTCCTGGACGTAACTCAGTAAACTTACTGGTTCATGTCTTTGATCTGCTGTAAGTGACCTACTTAGAGTAAACAGACGTTTGTCCAGAACCCCCGCTCCCCCACTCCCAGGAAAAACCACAACAGAATGTCTCTCAGGTCTGTGCTTCTCTGGTGGGAAAACCTGACCACTGCGGGTGGAGCCTGCAGGCGTGGGAGTGTCTGACTGAGGTAGGGTGGGCTGTACCTCTCCGTGCAATGGGCCTGTGAGCAGCAATGTGCCAGCGTTATGACGGCTTTGCCCGTGAGTTCTGCCCTGACTGTAAATTGTAAAGAAACAGAATCAACCTCGCCATAGAAGCCAAGTGGGATGGCAGGCAGGCACTTCCGTGACCCGCGCCTAACATCTGCTCCTGCACTTCCTTGTATATCTGGAAAGTATAAATATGGAAGTCCCCCCAAACATTCCTGGAATCCATTCCAGTTTCGGGAAGGCTGAGACATGTGTGAAATCAACCTTCATTTTCCGATTTATTTTAAAAGCTAAGAATTTGGTGGGGAGCAGCTGGGCACATTTAAACACTCACCTTGAAGATGAATAATTTGCAAAATGGAAACCAAAAATCAAAATACTTAATCTTCTTAATGTTCTCTGAGTCTGACTGTTTCTTGACCCCTTCTTAATCAGAACCGGTGGGTGAAGCAAGCTTTTCCCTGGCAGCAGAGGACCTTGCCCTGACGCAGCTGCAGACTTGCAATCCACATATGCTGCAAGGTCTGGGTGGACTCTTTACTCATGGGTGGCCTTGCCTATGTGTCCTGGCCAGGGGCAGCACTTTTGGCAAATATTAATGGCAAAGGGGTATTTGGGTAATTATTCAAGGGGCCTCAAGTGGAGATAAGAGAAAATACAAGGAAAAAGTGGCAGGTATCCTTAGGCATGTACCAGAAGGGAAAGAGAACAACCACGAAGAGGAAGGTCACCTCTAGGACAATAAGATCTGCTGCTTCCTGTTCTTCCTACACTGGGCTTTCTCTACAGGAACCCAGTTCTTGACGGTTTCAGGAAACCCCAAAGCTGGGGCCATGCTCTGAACTGGCTATCTCCTGAAAAGGGCTCAGCCTGGCTATCACTCCTGCCCACAACCCACACAACAAACAGGGTAAATGATGTGTGCCAACCACTGTTGGCAACAGTGGTTGAGAGCTGGCCAGAGAGCCTAGCAAGCATGTGGTCACTAATGGAATGTAGCTATATGTGGACTGTCAACCGTCCTTGATTTAGAGGAAAAGGTTTGTTAATGACAAATATTGACTCCATTACACACTGAGCACCGTCACACATGCTCCAGGGGGGTAATAACCCAACCTTTCTATAATGTAAAAAATTTGGCTAGAGGCCTGCTGCTCAAACATTAAGTAGAAACGATTCCAGCTATCCTAGAGAACGCCATATTTTTAATAAGCAGCAATGTCTCCTCCACTAAAATGTATAGGAATGCCATCATCCCTGCAGGAGAGACGATGTATGATGCGTTAGAAGGAAGCCTTGGAGTCTCTGTCTGTGCACATGGCCACGGAGGCAACCAGAAGTCCATCTCATGCTTGCCAACATTCTCCATATGAAACCAAATTTCTTCTTCTCGCCATTTAGGATTCTCTTATGCGTTTGGAGCATTTTTTTAAACCATTGTTTTTTATTTTGGGTAAACAGATGTCTGTTTCAAAGAGAACACTGACTTTGACATTTAGCTAAAGATGACTGTCCTCTTGTGTTTGCTTTGAAGAAAATGAAACAAAAGCAACCTATTTGACACACCCAGGAGTTCCAAGTCTTTTCTTATTAGCTGGGAAATGAATATATCCAGTGTTGGGGGATGATGTTCTAGAATGAACATCCTAGTTTTCCCCTTAGGAGTTAATTTAAAAAAAAATATTTTTCCCCCATGTTGGTCTCTACCATGTGCTTTTCTTATCATTAATTTTTAAAATGGTATTTTTGTCATGCCTGGGAGAATTTCCTATAATGCATTTTTCTATTCTAGCTCTTGAGTTGAGTCCAGTGTGGTAGAATTTGCAAAGGTGTTGCTCGGCAGCTTGCCAGCTGCGCTGTGTGTAGCTGCAGGAGAGTCACACTTACCTTCACAAACGAGCAGCTTGTCGTTATAGAAGAACCCCACAGGACACTCACACCGGAAGCTGCCAACCATGTTGATGCACACTCCGTTTTCACAGACCCCCGGGATCTCTCGGCACTCGTCAATGTCTAAACACAGAGAAGCCTTGTGAGCAACAGTGTGGTCCACGGCCCTGTGAAAGCTGGAGACAGACACACATGTGTCTGTGTGGACTCTCGTCTTTGGAGTTAGGTTTTGTGGCAAAGCATCCAGCTTGTAAGGCAGGGACCACGTTTGAATCTACGGAGCAGCGTGTACGCTTGATGAGGAGGGACTGATTGAAGACATGGTCAGCTGTGAAGAACTGTCACAGGAGACTGTGTTTACTAAGCCAGAGGTTTGGGCTCCTCTGCATCTTCTCCTGGAGGGCCCCTCTATTGTCAGAGTTTGACAGATGACGCCAGTTGGGCAGTCTTGTAAAGTAAGGGGCTCACTCACCAGTCTATGGTTCCTGGGGCATCTGTTACTCTACAGAGGCACTTGGTTTTCTTATTATAAGCAGGAGGCCCCACAGGGTATTTGCTTGCCAGAGTTGTAAGGGGACAGCCATAGGCTAAAGTGGAGTTTATTTTTATTTTATGTGCATTAGTATTTTGCCTATATGCTTGTCTGTGGGAAGGTCTCAGATCTCCGGAGTAGGAGTTACAGGCAGTTGTGAGCTGCCAGGTGTGTGCTGGGAGTTGAACCGGGGTCCTCTGGAAGAGCAGTCAATGCTCTAAACCCTTTAACTATCTCTCCAGCCCTAACGTGGCATTCATAAGAACAGCAGAAACCTCAAAAGGACACACCCTGAAATCCACCTGTCCCAGGTCCTTTTTCAAGAGTTTGACTAATTTAGAACCCATTCTTTTAGTATAGATTAAATCATAAAATAGGGACCCCAACATTCGTTAGTTCGAAATAGAATGATGTGTTATTACCAAGTATAGCAAAAACAGATTGAATCTAGTCATTGTTAGGTACAAAATAGCAAAAGGATATTATTAAGCGTTTTCTTTTTTCTGACTGGATTTTATTTCCACTTGGAGAAGTTTACATTTGAAGACAAGATTAATAAACATGCTATATAGTTTTAGCTACCCAGGAAAGGACTCAATATGCCAACAGTTCCAAGAATATAAACTCAAATAAAATAAGGCTTTACAATCCTCTAAGTATTTTGTCATGGCAGAATTTGGTAACACTAAGTACATTGCTAAGTACCATGTTTCTAGTTGCCCAGAGCTAGAGGCCAAGCAAACTGTGAGTCAGGACTGGGTTCTGGTCCCAGCTCTGTTACTAATTAGCTAGGTGGTCCTGGGTGAGTCCCTTCCCTTTTCTGGGCCTCTGTCTCTTCCACTGGAAAGCAGGGAATTTGGACAAGATGGTTGGAAGTCTTCCCAGATCTACTGGAGGATGGCGCTAGCGCCATTCCAAGTCTTCGCTGACTGCCAGCCGTGGGAGCCAGGCCTTGCTGGGTTACATGCCTGGACTGCCCATGGAGACCCATTACCATTAGAGGCCACTTACCTCCCAATCACAGATTCTAGACAGATTAAAAGACGTTTTGGGAAGGAGAAAAACAGAGTAGCTAAGGCCAGGTGTTCCATGCCAATGTCATTTAGCAGTTTTTCTTTCCAAACCATGCAGTTTCTTTGGATGCTGAGTGGCCTGTGGAGCCGTATGGGTTTAGCGCTAAGAAAGCCTGCTGATTGCTGGACCAGGTCCTTGTTTTCTTAAACAAGGTCACTGGAAAGGCTGGTGTGGATTTTGCTTTTACTTACTAGGAATAAGGCAAGACAAAGCAAGCAATGGTGTCTGCTACCAGATGCAGTTGCAGAGGCTTAGGGGGCATCTGAGGATGGACATAAACCCCCTAAGGGGACCCCAAGGATGCAGCAGCTCCCACTGACTTTGGTGGTGTTTGCTTCTAAACTGCAAGGGCACTGCCAATGCCGGCTAACCTCTGTGCAAGGCCTCTCAATCCACCGTGCTTCCAAATCTAGTCCGAGCTACTATCCCATGGCAGTCTGCTTCAGCTCCCACAAGAGACCCTACTACTGAAAAAAAAAATTTTTTTCCCCTCAAGACAGGTTTCTCTGCATAGCCCTGGCTGTTCTAGAATTCACTCTGTAGATCAGGCTGGCCTTGAACTCAGAGATCCACCTGCCTCTGCCACCCAAGTGCTGAGATTAAAGGCGTGCACCATCATGCCTGACTCTGAAAAGATTTTTATACCCATTACATTCTCCAAGTTAGGGACCTAAAAAGAGGCCAGGGGAGACAAAACTGGTAAGCAGGGGAGCTTTGTGTAACAAATCCTCATAAAAGAACTTTAGGTAAACTTAGAAGGAAATACTGGGGAATTAAGGTAAATCCAAAGTCAGCTGGTTCTCTCCTCCCTTTGACACTGAGGGTTAGATTCACTAAACCTGTGATTTCCAGGCCCCTTAACCAGGAGCAGTGAAGGCTTCTGTCCATTAGGTGGCGCTGCAAAGGGCACCACATCATATTTCAAATGAGGATTTGGTACCTCAAAACTGCTTGAGGCATCATTTAACAACTTTTTCTTCTCAGAAAAGAAAGGGAAAAAGCGAACCTAGGAAAATTATGGTGTGTATCCCCCGCTTTTCACACAGTACCTGAACCTAGGAAAATGATGGTGTGTATCCCCCACTTTTCACACAGTGCCTGAACCTAGGAAAATGATGGTGTGTATGCCCCCCGCTTTTCACACAGTGCCTGAAGCAGAGGACCCCACCATGCTCACAAGCACACCCGCTTCAACTCACCCACGGGCAGACCAGTGTAAATGTCAATGACGAAGCCTGGCCTTTGGCTTCCACAGAGGGTAGCAAACTCATCTGCAAGAGGTAAACAAAGAAAGGGCAGGGGTCAGGGCTGAGTAAAAATTCAGGGAGAGAAATAACTATGTAAACATTTGTGAAAACGTTTTCATCTGAAAATCCTGCAGATGGAACCTCGTCTGTAGCACAGACACTGAAGGAAAAATGACCTCGCTGTGAACGTGGGAGAAACGGGTTTCCTTTTCCTCCGTCCCGGATGCTGTGTCTGACTTTCCTGTGGGTCCTCAACATTGCTACTCAGGCCCTCACACTTGTGTGGCAAGTGATGGTATACCCCGAGCCTTCTCCACAGCCCAAGGCTAGTTTTAGATACATAAAAATTAAGCTCATTGATTTATTAGTCATATTGGTTTCCCTGATGTTTCCAGTGTTTTAACATAAACAATGCTAGCAATGTTTATATTTTTGTGATCTGTTGAATTTACAGGTCTGGTTATAAAGTTGGATATGAGTTAGAAAATTTACTCTATCACTTGGTTTTCAGTGGAAATGATCACAGTCAACTAAAAGGTAAACGCTCGCCCTTGTAAGTCAAGTTATCCCTCTGGAAATAAAGAGTGTACTCTTTCTCTCTCTTTACGAAGACTGACTCTCTCTAGCAATTCCTGGCTCATTTATCAACGACGGTAGCCACACAACTAAATGTCACCTGTGCTTGGGATGGGACACTGTTCACAGGGCTTATTCCAGGCTCTGCCAATGTTGTAGGAGCAACAGCACATCTTCTTGGTCATGTTGAACAGGAGTTCTCCGTCACAGGTCTGGTTGTCGGCATAATAGTTCCGGTAGCACAGGCTTCTTCTCATGTCTAGAAGAAAGGAGAACAGAATGGCTGGTGATCCCACGGGCTCTCCACAACACAGCAGAGCTTAACACGACCCTCCCCCACCAAAGCAAGTATATGTGGCGAACCAGCTGTGTAAGAGCAGAGACCCATCGTACACACAGCTTCTCGGCTAGCCACGCTGCTACAAGCAAGGCACTTGGAGAAATGCGCTTTCTGGTGTTCTGTGCCACAGAATGAAGTCATTATGTAGTTCGGCCTTAGCAAACTTTACACGGCCCTCCACCCACGCTCCCCATAACAATCCTCCACTGCCATTTGGCAGTGCGTCTCTTATTTCCGACTCATGATGTTTTAATGCTGTAGGTCAGTGCCGAAATATAATTGTATAAAGACACACCTATAAGTCAAACAAAAGAAGTGCTATTAAACTGTTTGGCATATTCCAACATCCCATTTTAAAGAAAAACCCTCAACCACCCACACATGGTGAAAATGCCAAACTTATGGTCTACCAGGGGCACGTTGGGGGTCGGGGTGAGCTGAACTACAACAGTTCAAAGGAGGGAAACACTCTGAGGGGCAGAGCAGTGCTGAACCCCAGATGTAACTGATCTTTGCAGACGAGAGCCAGGCCCGCAGGCTCGAGATACACAGACTTACCCATGCAATTGTTTCCCCCGTTCACTTGCATGTAGTCTGGAGGGCAGATGCAGGTATAGTTGCCAACGGTGTTGTAACATGTCCCTGGACCGCAGATTCCGGGAGTCTCACATTCATTCACATCTATGACCCAAAAGAGAAGGTGTTAAGTGACTATGAGAGCCTCACTCTGGAACGGGCCGGTGCCTAATGTTAGTGTGAATGTTGACAGCAAAGAGTAGAGCCTCCATCCAGAGGCCTTAGAATCCAGATGTGAACAGCAGGTTCTCAGTCCATGGGTGTCCCTCCCTTCTCTATGTCAAATTTTCAGCAAAGAAGGCTTACAAAGGAACTCATGCCTTCTGGTTTGAGCACTTAATGAACCCGTTCTTAATGTTCCCACCAAAGCACAAAGAGATGGAAATGGGGCAAAATCATAGCTGTCAAATACTTCAGAAAGATAATAACATACTTCCTATGTTCGCAGATATAATCTAGACTGAAGCCAACAGTGACCGACTTCCTAAATCTTCACTGTAAACAACGCAGGAGGGACCCATGGTGCCTCTCCATACCAAACATGGCGGCTCCCGGGAGTATGTGTTAGCTGCAAGTCTGAGCACTAATGCTAATTCACCATGATGTTCAAATAGTTCTTACCCAAGAGGTCTCTCACCTAATGAATTGGTCCTGTGAATCCTGGATGTAGATGAGTTTCCTCCCCACCTCCTGCCACCCAGTCCTTGGGCTAATTGTTCTCAAATCGAAAAATGGTTAGAATTCTTCATCTTTAAAAAGGTGAATAAGGCCATTGGTTGTATCTTAAAGACAAAGGCCCGCCTTCTAAGAGAGGCTTATCTGAACATACCTGTACAGGTGGTGAGCCCAGAACTACCCTGAATACAGAGATAGGAAGCTTGCCAGTCTAGTGGAAATGGATTTTCTAAAGAACATGGTTTAGTTCAAGTGTGGCCTATGAAGGTAGACTGTGAACCCCTCAATTTCTGGGTAACTGTATCCTGGTTTGGGGTGTTAGTGGGTCCTCAGTATTTGACAGAACATACCCACAAGGGCTCCCTTACCATCACACACGCGCGTGTCTTCATTCAGGTAGTAGCCAGTTGGACAGCGACACTGGAAGCTGCCGAAGGTGTTGATGCACTTCCCACCTTGGCACAGCCCAGGAAGCTCCTGGCACTCATCGATGTCTATCAGAAGGATAACAAAGCATGTCTTCAGGACGTGAATCAACCCAGGTCATCCAAAAGGCATGTGTGTTAAGACGAAGGAGAAACACTTACCTTCCAATATAACGGTGATGGGGTTTGGACGAAAACCTTCTCCTCCAGGGCAAAGAATTTTATACTCAGCTATGGAAACAGAAAGTTCCACGTGAGATCCTGATATCTTTAGAAGAAAGGCTGACACAGTTGAGAGAATATGCCACACTTCCAGAATCTTCGGCTCTTATTTAGCCATGTATAAAGCAAGTGAACATCTTAGCGTATGTGGATCGCTTCCCAAACACAAGCCTGCGGCGCCCATCTCGGAAACCTGCAGTTACTTTCCTGGTCATAGGTCCTTGTAGGATATTTCATTCTCTATCTTATCGCTGCTATTAAAAAAGAGTTCTTCCCCATTTCTCTCACGCTGCTCTGGGTACATTTAGCACTCCTTCCTGGGTGTCACTGTCCCCCTCATATGATAACCTATCTCTAAAACCTCTGTCCACACTTGGGAGAGTCTTCATTCACAGCTTCAGCCCACTGCCCTCCTTGATGTCTAGATATTTTTCTCACTCATCTGTGCCACACATGTGATGCTAAAACCCAGATTATTTTTTTAAATAAGGCTTTTTTCCCCCTCAGCATCTTTAAGTCCTCCACCAAGCCATGAGGATCCACATAGAACATTTCTTCCAGTGTCGTGCATGTGAATGACAGGGACCCAGGCTGTACCATTGTTCTAAAGAACCCTAGACAGATTCTTTCATAATTATCAGTCTTCCTGAGCTTGGCCTTTGCCCTGGCTTTATAAAACCACATGGATTCATATATGTTTAAATTCCCATTCTAAGTGAGCTAGTGACCTTTTGGTAATCATTATTAATTTATAAAGCTGAATTCCATATTTTGAAATCCAGATCTGGGTTTCTCCTTCTTAATATCGACAACGTTGGGTCTCCTCCCCCTTTAGTTTTCTTCTTCTTCTCTTTTTCACTTAGGCCACTGTTCTGCTTTTCAAAGCAAAGCTCGGAAGTTCACAAAGTGGTCAGCACACACTTTCAGCTTGAACTAAGCCCCCTCTCTCTGAAGAGGAAAGGAAAGGTGGTCCCTGCTAGTCTTTGCCTTCTGTTCTGCCTGAGTGATTGCACTCACACCTAAGACGCCAACCTGGCCAAGGTCACACAGCCGCCACTGGGAGACTCCTAACTTAAACCTGGTGTGTGTTTTCTGTCAACCATGATTGCGCCTACTCTTCTTTGTTGGTGGTTGGGGTTGATGCTGAATTAGAGCTCTCCCATTAGGGTACCATTCTGCCTAACAGGCTGAACATTCTTAGAGGGCAGGCCTCTGTCTACTTCTTCTTTCTATTCTCAACTTAATTGGTGAATATTCTGAGGAGTAAATTTGAGGACCGTTCATTAAGAAATGAATCAACATTTATCCCAGTATGCCCTGGAAGCAGCAGGCACTGACTTTGGCTAGACTGGCTAGACCTGATTGTAAATCAAAGTGCAAAATAGAAGCCCCCTTTAAAGGAGGTACATTCTTTACATCCTTCAAATCAAATTCTGGAGCTTCCATTTAAATATACCTGAAAACTTAACCCTGGAACATTACACTAACTATTTCTTCTTAGTAGGATAGGAGACACTCCATGCCTTATGTAAGCTTTTAGGGCAAGTCAAAGACGGAGTCTTTGGACTGTCTTGTACTGAATGTGGCTTGATGGGAATGGCCTGCCTTTTCTGTGGTAAACAGAGACTCTAGGAGTTCCTCCTTCAGTTGTGTCTCCTTTATAGATCTAGAGAGAACTGCTCTGAGGTGGAATAACAGCCTACTGGAGGGTGTCCACTTACATGTGTTCACAGCAGGACATAGCTCACACGGAGTTCCCCAGGCTTTACCCAGCGAACAACAGCAGGAAGCCTTGGAGACACCAACTCCGATTTCATTGCTACAGGCGGTATCACCGTTGTCTCCTCGGGGCCGGATATCCAGATAACAGTTTCCAGACCGAGTGTCTGTTTATCATAAACAAACAAATAAAAACATCAGGCAAATTCTTTTTACTGGAGGGATAAAGAGTCAAACTCATTTCTGAAAGTGTTTAAAAATCAGAATTACTTTTATTAAGAAGCAGAAAAGTACCCAAGGATGTATACCGGTCATTTTCCTTCAGAAAAGAAAGCTCAAAGTATTCAATGTGCTTGAGAAATATTTAAATGTCTATATAATGGAAAACATCAGAAATGAAACATTCAGTTATACCTCAAAAATAATAAACAGGATGTGTCTCAGCAAAGTTTTAAGGATCTTACCGACACAGCCAACTCGAGTTGGGTTCAGCTCAAAATCAGGCGGACAGTCGCATGTGTAGCTGCCCGGGGTGTTGACACAGTTCCCACTGATACAGGTTGTTGGATCCAGACACTCATTAACATCTATAGCCAAAAAAAAAAAACAGGCAGAATTACCCAGCATCCAGCGTGGGCCTGGCGTCACCAAGGGCGGTCACACCTAGTCTGGACTTCTGACAAGGACTGATGGATTCTTAGGTTCAATTATGTCTAGTGACGCAACCTCCCATCTCTGAAAGTCCCCTCCCCAGGAAGGAGCTGTGTGTGTTGCAATCTTGATCCACTCCCCCCACATCCCATAACCGTGTTTACCCTTCAAATCTGTCACCAGAATGAAATGGAACTTTGGAGCTAAGAAAAATGTTCCACTCAAGGTAACTAACGACAAAACATTGTTTTTGACCTCGGTCAACCAAAATTTCAGACATAGGGTTACAAAAACAATACATTTAATATGTGTGGCATGTTATTTTGTCAAATTAGAGCAAGATGTCCTGGGAAACACTTGGGAGCCGGCGGCCTGCACTGTCTTCCCTAAACACACATGCAGGAGGCTTAGTGTGTTTCTTCAGGTTCACAGAGACCCTCTCTGCACAGATGCTGTCCTCGACATTTCCCTTTTGGTTTCAGTTCCAAAAATATCTACAACATTCCAGATATCTAGGACATGGATTTTTTTTTGGACAGATTCTAACTCTGCACAATCCTCTTCTCTGTTTTCAATGCTTAAGAAATCCGCCAAATGAGACAAACGGCTTTGGAGAGGTCAGCCTGGGGGAAATGGGACATTTGTCAACTAATGTTTCCTGTGGTCTGGAAACCCTCATGTCCTCAGGACCTGCCTCCTCTGTACCTTGAGTAGAGGGACTGCCCAAGAAAGAAACTGGCCATGACTGTCAGCCTTTTCTTGCTACCAAAGAGAGCTGTGTGGCTGTAGTTTTTCTGATTTTTTTCTGTGTTCCCTGGGATCCTTGGCTCTACAAAAATGACTTATGTATTAAATAGGGCTAAGGAGATGGTTCAGTGGGTCAAATGTTTGCTTTGTATGTAGGAGGACCTGAGTTGAGAACCCCTGCACCCACAGAACCCTAGGACTAGGAGGAGAAAGCAGGATGGTCCCAGGACTCATGCCAGCTAGTTAGTCTAGGTTCAATGAGAGAGCATGTCTCACCGAATGAAATGGAGGGAGACACCAGATGGTGACTGTGGCCTCCAGATACATATGCTCAGACTCCTCACCACCTCCTCGTACTCCCAACCACACACACAGGAAACACATGGGCAGCCCGCATTTATCAGGCCCCCTGGAGGTCAGTACACAAAGCAGGGGTGGAAAGGTGTGAGCATTGCATTGGAAATGTACAAGGGACAAACCAGAGATCCCAGGGCATGGCCCTTGAAGTTCTGAAGATGGTCAAGGAGGAAGAAAACGGCAGGAAGTCATACAGCACCCAGAAACATCCCTCCGGAACCCCAAGCTCAAGCCCAGGCCCGTGGACCCGGCTCTTTCCTTTTTGGCCTCACACTTCATCGGTTCCAGGCCTCACTCTTCCTTCGTTTTCCTCCGAGGCGTGTGTGGTCCTGGCGATGCCCCCAGCAACGGCACCCCCTGGGATACCTGGGACCCCATCTTGAACATGAGTGATTCCTTACCTGTGCAGTTCCCACCGCTTCGGTCCAGTTCGTAGCCAATCTCGCACTCACAACGAAAGAGGCCTGGGAGATTGTGACACGTCCCAAAGACACAGATGTTGGGAAGGGAGCACTCATCGATATCTGGGGGGGAGGGATTACACAAAGAGGGAGAAGTTTTCTTTTTAGTTTCCATTCTCAAAACTATCCAATAAGATTAGGCAATGGATACTGGCATTAAGCAAATGCAGTCGCCATGATACTAATCTAAGCAGGGCCTAGACTTGTGGGGGATTTTCTGCACACAGAAGCTTTGCTTGTGACAGGCTCTGCTTTCTCAGGCCTCATCACACGCCAAGCTACAGGCTGAGCATCTCTGTGGTGTTTGATACGGGTCTACATTACTGCTGTAAAGCACGAGCCAAACAGAACAAGGTAGACTAAATCCTTGGGTTCTTCTTATCTATATTCCCCAATTTTGGCAGAGAACTAAAGTTTTAAGACCCTTTTGGGGCAACTCTAAAATTCAATTTTATCCTCTGTCCCTACACTCATTTTCAGACCAGAGACCGCTTTAACTAGGCGTGACCACTCTGCTGGTGATGATTTATATTAAGAAAAAACAAACAAACAAACAAAACCTTCCTGTAAGTTTTAAGAGAAGCAACATTTGCCCTGTGTCTGTGTCAGGAGAGGAGGTTTATTACCTGTTTCCCCTGGGTTTGGGAGCATGGAAGCAAACAAGGCATTAGGCTCACCAGCAAGGCCATCATCTAGTTTCTTGCCTCCGAAGTTTTATATCAGAGCTGCGTTTTGAACAGGAACAAGAACACCCAAGGGTGTTCAGAAATCAGTGTGTACAACACAGCTGAGAAATAATTCTGAATTCGTGTCCGTCTGACAAGGAACAGTTATTGGCTAACGCACTGATCGGAGCCTTGCCTGAGCATCTGCCAGTCCTTATCATTTGTTTATTTCTCCTGAGATCATTTTAGTTCACTGTAGGCCCTAGCTACTTTTAATGAAGATAGTGCGCTTAGATTTGACAAGTGTGAGGAAGGAGAAGGATCTGTTGTGTCCTAATTGGCTCCTTCTTGAGTCTACAGGTTCCTGGGACCTTCCTGTCCAACCAATCCGTCCCAGAAAGACAGCACTTGAAGCAAGTGGCGCTATTCCAGGGAATTCCTCTCCAGGGACATGTCAAATCCTGTTCCGTGTCTACATGTGTGAGCTATTTAGAGAATGTTCTAAGATATATTTAGGACATTATTCCACACACGGAGCAAACTCTCTGCTGTGATTATCTGGAAACCTTGACTTGTGGAAACCGGAGGTCAGCACAGATTAACAGCCACGCTTCTGTACTTCCAGACAACCCTCGAACAGAACACCAGGGGACCTGTGCTTTCACAGTTCTATTTTCTAGAAGTAGGGACAACTGAGTCACACTGAATTAGGTATATGTGGTCATTCTATCTCTCTTATGTCCATCCTGTGTTCTCACATTGCAGATCACTTGGCCCAGATTTTCTCTGCATAACCAGAAATGGTCTCCCTGAGGACTAACCCCCATATTAGTTACTTGTCTTGTTGGCATGACAAAAATACATGTCCCCTCCCAAGTAGTAGCATTAAGAGCATGTATTTTAACTCAGTCATGTTCACGTCAGGGAAGCCACCGGGATGAGAACTTGAGGCAGCTGACCATATCATGTCCACAGCCAGGCAGCAGAGAACAAGGAACGGTACGATTCAGTTTGCTTGCTCTTATTTTAGCTAATCCAGGACCCCAGCCTTATGAATGGTGCCACCGGAGTTAAGATGATTCTCATCTCAGTTAACCTAATCTAGATAATCCCTCACAGGCTGTCAGGAGGCTTGACTCTTGAGGCTGCTAGGTCTCCTGAAGCCCACAATCCTAACCATTGACCTCTCTACCAACTGAAACATATTTCAAGTTTAAACTAGAAAAAAAGCCCTAATGTCTGAATAAGCAAATCTCATCCAGCCCTGCAAGGCTCCTTCCAGTTTCCCCATGGTTACCTTCACAGGCCTTCCCATCAGCACTGGGCACGAAGCCCATGTCGCATTCACAGCGGTACCCGCCAGGGGCGTTGAGGCACTGGCCGTTGCCGCAGAGGTTCAGGTTCTCGGAGCACTCGTCGAGGTCTGCAGACAGAAACACAGGCTATGCTTTTGCAGCCAAGCGCTTTCCAATGCCTCGGGTCCTATAATTTTTATAACTGCCAAGTTCCTGAGTATAACTGTACTTCATCGTAATTCCTGTTTGAGAAATTCATATTCACTGGTTTTCTCTTATGAATGCCAATGTCGAATATGCAGCAGTATGGGGTACAGAGTAGGAGCTCTGAATGCTAAATTATCACTAGCGCTGCAAAGTGAATATTAAGTCAAACTCGTTACTCAGGTGAAGATCTTTCCGCAGGAAGAGTCACCCACAGGGAGGACACATTTGAAAGTGTGTTGCCATTTCTCAAGCAGCGGGCCCGGGTAAAAGAGGTGACAGAGGGGGTGGAGTGGCAAGGTCACAAACATTAAATACCAAGCATATGAAACACTGATGCCTAATAAATATAATTTCAGTATTTTCCTCAAGATACTAATCCCTGGGTTGGGCAGAAATGATTTCAGCAATGGTAAAAACTTTCAGTAAGTCACTCAGTGACCCTTACCTTCTGTCATACTTGACACCTTATTAATAATTTCATAGTGCCAAACAGAAATTAGTGCTTCAGTGTATTTAATTAATTTAAGCTTATGCTCTAAGTCACACTACCCATTAATTGCCAACGGGTAATGGGTTTATCTTATCTAATCCCAACGTCCTGACACAAGAAGTGTCCTTGTGGACATACACATGTAATTATCCACATAAATTATGCAAGCACGTATTTTTGTAATCATACATGCTCAAATTCAGAGGGCAAGTTTATGCTAACTCTGTGACTTTTAATTAGAACTAAAAGGGAAGATGATTTCATGAGTACATCAGAAAGTGAGAGAAAGCTTATAGAGCAATTCTGAACTGTTGTCATGCCAACACACACTGGCGGTAGTAACAGGGAAAGTCTGTACTGTTCACCTCCAGCAGAACACCACACCCTCTGCCCTTTCGTGTCTTCCTACAGCAAGCTTATCCTTGGGTCTGATACACTCAGCAAGTCACCAAAGCACAAAGGTGGACACATACAAAAGGGACTGTGATTCGCTTCACAACAGTAATGTCATTATATAGATTGATATATGTGCATATAGATGTATATGTGTACATATATGTGCGTATAATATATATGTGCATACATATGCATGTATGTGAGCATATATGTATGTATATATATGAGATGTGAGATATAGAGAGGCAGGCAGACAGACAAACAGACACAATCACACCAGGCTAGCTTTTAGAGGGCTGCTTGGTGACTTGCCTCCAAGGTTTCATTCCATGGGGATCTAATCTCAGATAAGCAGTCATTTCTGTTACCTGACTGGCATGCCCTAGTCTTAAAAAAGAATGGTTGATCTGATGTGGGATGTTATGCTTTCCAACAAGAGCTCCACAGCTGTTTCCAAAGCAAGCCTACCTGTGCAGGTGAAGCCATCACCCGTGTAGCCATCCTTACAGAGGCAGCGGTACGATCCCATGGTGTTCTTACAGTCTGCGTGTTGGCTGCACATGTGCGTTCCATTAGAGCACTCGTCCAGATCTTAAGAATAAAGTTTCCATCATTATCAATACCACGGCATTTACATCGAGTAATACACAAATTAAATTTTACTTTATAAAATTAACAGTTTCATGTTTCTAATCCACGTAGTTCATGAATTCTGTTATCTTCCAGTTCACCTGTGCACTTCACGCCATCTCCGATCCACCCGGGACTGCAGCTGCACTTGAAGCTCCCGGCTGTGTTGGTACACACAGCATGTCTACCACAGTTGTGGGCTCCGATCTCACACTCATTGATATCTGGAAAATAAACAACCCAGCGCTTTAGAACAAAGTTCTGCATGATGCTGATGACTTCAGTCTCCCCATAGATGAGCTCCTATTGGACAGCTTTGCATTTTCATTTATGAAGAAGGATGAGGTCACTGCATTTGCTGTGGTAACCTCCATTCTATGGGAGCACCCAGGCACCTCTCAGCAAAGTGAACCTCTCTCCAAGGTTGGTGGCTTTGGTTAGTGTTCATGGTTATGTTTTTATTGGCAATATATTTTTTAAGACAGCTATACATAATTATGCATTTTTACACCTTTATAGGCATAGGAATATAATGCTGAAAAATCAGAAAACTTCCGAATTATATTTTTTATTCTTAAATTTAAATCATTGTTATCCCATGATATTTTACTTTTATCAGATCCTTATTTTAGGTATTATCACTTCAATCATATGCAATAAATGTTGTTTTAGGAGCTATGCAACTCTTCTTAGCTTTCTGGCAGCCTAAGCCTTCTTACAAATTTCATGTAAAACTCAAGTCAACCTAGAGAGAACTTCTTTCAGAAAAAGAAATACCAGATTAGGTGAAGTTAGTCAAAGATCAAAAATGGTTTCAAAATTCTCCATTCCCCGAAATTTCATTTCAAATTTAGCCAAGATAGACTATATAAAGATGTGGTGATTTTTTTTTGTTTCCTCAAACAACTCAACATAGAAGGGGTTACCTTCATACTTAATTCCATCACTTACTAGGAACAAATGTGCATAGCTATAATTCTACAAATATTGCATCAAGAAAAGGAGACAGGCATAGGAAATGTGGCAAAGGTGTTCAGTGATCACTCAAACAGTGGCTCGAAAAAGACGCCAGGTAAACAAGCTCTGTTTATCCTTTTGTTTACAAATGAAGCTCGGGTCAGCCACTCTAAAATACTAATAAACAGGCGGCTTGCCAAAATGTTCCATCCTAAGCCTAGAATGAAGGCCTTGGGCTCAAACACAACATAAAATAACAGGTTTCTCTTATAGAATTCTTTTGTAATGCCGCCAATAATCACGGCATGAAATCCATAGTAAAGAATGTTGTTATGATCATTGCCAGTTGCTTAAGTTAATTTTAATGTGGTCTCCACCATCACATGAGCTGACAGAGTAGTGGGGCAGGACAATGGAGACACACTGCTTTGAACTTGTAGCTGGAACCTTAAGTCACTGGACAACAAAGCCTACCATATCCACAGAAACAAAGAAAGGCATTGTAGGGATAATTGTGTTGAATGTCACATAGGCATTCAGGAAAACAAGGCTTCCTGTGCTGGTCTAACAGACTCCACAGAACTAACATGGATGTCCCCAAGCATGATAGTCATGTGTCTCAGAAAGAAATACACAAATCACAACTTTTGTGGAGTTCTGTCCTAATTTCCTTCTTATACTTGTCATAATATTCGGCAAATAACCTTCGGTGAAAAGAAGAAGCTGCCGTGTGTGTGTGTGTGTGTGTGTGTGTGTGTGTGCGTGCGCGCACGCTAGCCTCCAGATATCACAAAGCTGACGGACTCTGGGTGTGAAATGTCTCCTACAAGCTCCTGTGTGTACACATTCGCTTCCCAGCTGTGGCACTGTTTGGGAAGGTTGATACCATGGCCTGGGTAGCAGATGTGATCACTTGGGCAGAGCTTAAAGAAGACATCTGCTTCCTGGTCAGCCAAGATGTGAAAAGGCTGTCCTGTAAACCACCGTCACAGGCAGAGTTTCCCAGCTGCCATGTCTCCCGACCATGGTGAAATGTCCAGAAGTCAAGAGGTGCTCCTGTTGTTTTTATCAGGTAGTCCATCCCCACAAGAAAAGTAATGGAAACAGAACCCAGAAAGTTTCTAAGTGGAAAAAACTAGAATTCTGCTCTTGAAAATTTAATTTAAATTCTCAGGAAAGGCAGAGAGTGGGCCCTGCAGCCAGTAAAAGGCAGAGGTAGGGTAACCCTGACTCAGTTTCCCTGTCCACTGACAATTCCCTTGGGACACAGATGTGTAACCAAGATTATTTCCTCAGTGACTTCAGTTTTAAATCTTTAAACTCTGTTTTAAAGATTGTAATGCTGAGAATTATCAGCCTCAGAGAAACATCTATTGTTGGGAGCAGTGAGACCCCAGATCCTGAATTTCTTATAATCCCCCCCCCTGATCTGAGTGCCTACAGCTGCTCTGAGCACAAGACCTTCAGGAGTTCCTGATGGCAGGAGAGTGGTTTCTGGTGGGCTTGGCTGGGGCATGGCTATCTCTATATCACCTGCCCCTGAACACAATAAAGGGGGCATTCTTGGGGAATTCAAGGATGGCCCGTGTCGCTGTCTCTCTGTCTGTGTGTGTCTGTGTATTTTAACCTCCAGCCCCCTTGCCCAAAGCTCGCCAACTGGGTGCCAGTGCACAGAGCGCAGACACGGGGGCGCGGTGCATGGCAATCCATGAGCCCCTTTCACCAATTATAATTTCACAGTGACTCGGGGCATGCTGAGCTGTAATCCTACACTGGATCCTACTCTTCTCTTTATACTAGAGTACGCCCACTGGACAAAACGGGTCTGACGATATTTTCATACATCTACCTCATGTTCTTTGACCACTCAGCCTCCAACTGTCTCTTTTCTCTCCCTCTGTCCAGGTGTCTAATGGCCCAAGATACCACTATTTTCACATGCTTTTAAGAAAATGACCACTCCCTTTGATTGAAGAATATCCTTTAATTGTTATCATTAAAATGTAATATAAAATTTTAACTCAAGAAAATATCTTTAGATTTTTAAGTCATGCTTTCGTGGTGAAAAGAAATTCTGTTTGCGACAGGCTGTGTGTCGTGGGCTTTGGCATCCCTGGGAAGAGCAGTTCAAGGGTCATATTCAAGTCTCACATTGTAAATATGATTCATCATTTAGTAGCTTACGTGCTCGGTGTGTAAGAAGCAGATGTGAAAGAAGGCGGGTCACACGCTGCAAATGCATTTCTGAGTTAACAGTGCCAGCACGAGTATGGATGTGTATACACACACACACACACACACACACACACACACACACACACACCTCTTACTGATGAACTGTTTCCATGACAGACTTTGGCAGACAAAGGGGAAACTGAGCCATAAGGAAAGCAGGCTAACAAAAGCACTGTACTGAAACACTCCTCAATGGCATGAAAGGAACAGTACACGCGTGCCAAGAACATCTCTGTACAAATGTTCTCTGTTCTTCACAAGTTTGCCCCGGACAGAAAATCCAGTTTTCAGAAAAAGTGGAAGTGAAGCAAAGCAAAGAAATTCAAATTCAGGCTGATGCCGCTGCCCATGGGCCCTCTGTCACGAAGACTCTCACAGGTCCCTTGTGCATGGCCCCTTGAAGGGCAAGGGTGAGCTGCAAGCAGACTTCACGGCAGGGCTCTGCCTAGCCCAGAAATCTGTCACCTGGGTATGGGATGTGCTGTGACCTCTTCCGTAGCCTCCCCCAGCCATCATACAGAGAGAGGCTGTGCCACCCACACAAAAATGCCTGCCTTTCTGCCTTCCAGACACCGTCCGTTCCAAGGGTCCTGGTCCCATGGTACTAACATACCGGGAATCTCTAGAATGAGGGGTTGAGGAAGAGAATGTGGCAGCCTAAATGCAAGGGCTACTTGGGTTTCTTAATTTGGGTCAAAATTTGAGCCAAAACGATTAACTGGAGTGAACACCCACGGAGTTTCCGCAGGCTGACAGCCAGTGGAGGAGAAGCCGCGATAAGACAGCCGAGGGAAATGACTGGCTGTTGGTGCAGAAGCGCATGCCTCTGAGACCTGCCAGGACCAGTTCTCATGTGAAAGGAACAGAGAGCCTGAGACACGGATTTATCCAGAAATCTAGCTATTTCAACAATTCTCACTGTGTCCACTGGTAAAGTGAACATATGTGAGGCCAGGTAGGTTCTTAAAATTGAACTTGTGAAAGCCGAGACCCACTTGGGTGGCGTCCTGAAATGTCCTTATGTTCTTCCTACTACAGTTACTTAGCATGAGCCCCAGAGGTCACAGGAGAACTGTGACCCCACCCACTGAAGTCAGAGACAGAGGAGCTGCGTCCTAGGTTTCAGGCAAATGTGCATTCTCTCTTCATGAACTCAAAACATTCCCCTCTGCAGTATCCACAGTTTGGACAAAGCTTAAGAAGAAAAAATTGAAGCCCTTAGCATCTGTGTGGGCTGGGAATGTGAGTCAGTGGGTGGATTCTTAACACTGCCGATGTGATTGGGAGAAGAAAACATGTTTATTTGTTAAAATGGAAACAATCAGTAATGACAAGGGAGCTGGAATATCTAGACGGGGCTGGAATGGAGCCCAGAGGGTGATTTTCGTTCTCATGAAACCAAGTCCCTCCTTAGGAAACAGCATATGTGTTCTTAATAATTGCTTCCCAGGGTACTCATTTAAAAATCCTATCTAAACAAGCAGGGTGTACGTGCGTGGTGTGTGTGTGTGTGTGTGGTTAGGACACAGTCGAAACATCTCTTTTTGCTGTTATTTGTAGTGCGTCTTGCTTATCCAATTAGGTAAGATAAGTATCTCCGTTTATATTAGTTGTCTGGGACATTATAAACACTTGTCTTTAACACAACCGTCACCAAGGCGACCTGACGGCGTTCAAAGCTGTGAGTAACACTGATTTGAAACCAGCCTGAAAGAGCCGTAGTTATGTGGGACTGAAAAGACGTTTTGGCTGATTTTTAGAAACTTGTTTTGAAGTGTGTGAGGCTTTGTGCCAGTTCCTGTCTGTGTAAGTTATTTCCGGTCCAGTGTGATACCCTTGGCTGTTACTAGCAGGGTCATTCACAGAGGATCTTTTTCTTCTTGCCCTAACGCAGCCCCCTCCTCCCATAGGCCACTGCCAAGTCCTCTGTCCAAGGGGATTGTTTGGTTAAGGCAGAGGACCCGGGTGATTTGCTCACGCTCACAAACCAGTAGAAGAACCCAGGACAAAATCCAGCATTCTACTCTTTCAGATGTGAATCTCATGAGCCATGCTACCATGATATTGCCAACCAAAACGTCATTCTGTGCACAGCTGGAAAGGACAAGGAGGCACTGGCCTTTCGGAGAAGACAGGATTTCTCCGAGCCCTTCTCTTTGTAGGGTTTACTAAAAGGTGATTGCTGTACCACGACACTGGCACCGACTCATCCAGCGCACAGTGAGTACTTCCTGTCCCCCACAGTCTCAGCATCTCTGCAATCAATTATAAAAACAAGTCTTTCTGCACACAAAGTAAACATTTCCCTTTAAAAAATGAATTTCGTGTATGTGTGGCAGTTATACCGAAGTTTTGGTAGACTTCAGGTTGCCTCTACATACCGTGTCTGAAATGGCGGTAAGTTCCTGAACATGGTATCTCTTTTATGTATGATGCAACCACAGTGTGGACATAACCTTTCATCAGGGTAAAGGACATACACTGCATGTTTCCCAGTTAGATGGACTCTGGAAAATGGAGCTGTACGCTCGCTTTCCCTCGAGGCAATGAACACTGTCCCAGAGACCTGGTCTCTTTGGACTTCAGTGAGCTTTACTTTCCCCTTGATCCATGACAATGCAGCATAGAACGAGTCTACCTTCCTCATCACGCTGCCACACCTCGGTCCCTTAGCAAGTCTTAGATTGACATTGGCAGCTGATTATAAAAGTTGAACCTGAGAATCATTTGTATCCAAGTGTCTCAATGGATGAGTGGAAGCATCCTGCCATTTGCCAGGAAGGACCCTTAGCCAGGCTTTCTATGAAAAGCAATGGAGGCCGCATAAAAGCATTTCAGTGTTATGACTCTTTCAATGGCTTGGGCAGACTGATAGTTCTGAATCATCAATAATATTACTGGTGTGTATTAGTAAGATTAACAGTTAACAGAGCCACTTTTTAACTGATACATATATTTAGATGCTTTCTTGAAATACACTGATATAATTAAGAGAAGGCTCCACACATCCTCAAACTACCAATATGCCAATGTTAATGTCTAAGTCACAAGGATCCACACATTCTCAAACTACCAACATGCTAATGTTAATGTTTTAGTCACAAGGGCTTGCCAAACAGCATTTAGAATTCAAGTCCAGCCCACTACTTATTAAATGTTCGTTTGTTTTTTTCTTTAAAGTTAGTTTTCCCGAAGGGAGACTCACTAGGGGGAAAAAAAAAACTATTCTCTTTTTTTCTAATTTAGTTAGCTTTATTTTATATGCATTGGCATCCCCTAGAACTGAAGTTACAGACAGTTGTGAGCTGTCGTGTGGGTGCTGGGAATTGAATCTGGGTCCTCTGGAAGAGCAGCCAGTGCTCTTACCCACTGGATTATCTCTCTCCATCTCTCCAGGCCCTAATTTTTTTTTTTACAGTTACCTATTTCAAACTCACTGTGTTCTCCGTGATGTTTTAAATTACGTTATGTGCCAATAATAGGTAACTTTAATATAAATTATTATAGAAAAACTGCTCTGTCTGCCACTCCACGTGCTTAATGTCATCATTGCAAGTTTGAAAACAACTAAACATGTATAAAACAGCATCGTGGCACAGAGCGGCTTCTTGCATTTGGCAGTGAATTGTATAGTCTCCTGGGAATACCGTGAAAGGCTTTCTTCAGCTGCAGATAACAAACAAGGGGACTGTGAATGGCTTAATTTCTCTTACGACATGAGCTAAGTCACACGAATAAAGGCTTGTTTAGGGTAAAAAGTGAATGTGCATCTCTAGCTTGAGGAGTGGAAGGGCTCATAAGAGCTGATGAAATACAGGGCTGTTTCTTCAGAAGACAATTTTAGTTGTAAGATGAAGAGTTGCAACGAAGATTATCAGAAGGTTCTGCTCTGATCCAGGGTGTGAGTGTTCAGTAACTAGCCTCGTTGCTAATGCGACCCGAAAGTATGATTCTTAACCTATAAAAATATCCTTAGTCATGTTAACTTATCCAACACCACAGAGCTTTATTTCCACAGGCAGAACAGACTTCACCTGGGGTCTAATAAAGCATGAAAAGTTTCAAAAGGCACAGAAGCTAAATTAATGAAGTATGGCGCACAAAACACCCACAGCGCAGTTAAAATGCTAAGTTTAAGGACTTGTGTCGAGCTGCAGTTATGATGGCAGCTTTTCAGCGCGCTGAAGTTTTTGACTCGCATGGAAAAGGAGGCGTACCTGTACAGCCCGTTTTTCCTTTCTTCCCTGAATAGCCCATATCACAGTGGCAGATAAACGAGCCTTTAGTGTTCTCACAGGTCCCGCTGAGGCAGATATTCGGATTCAGGTCACATTCATTGACATCTGAAAGACAGAGACAGGGTTCATAAATCCAGGTTTCTGCTGTGAGGGATGCTTTCTCCCTGAGACAAAAGAACTGTGACGGAAAGTTAAGAAACAGTGAGAGGCTTTCCCTAAAACATCCTGGAAGGCAAATGGTCTAAAACAGTATATTTAAATGCTTTAGCTCAGAAAAACACATAAGAAAGTCCATGTACACTGGCATTAGTTTAGTGCTGGCTAATCGTGTAACCTGGCTCTATGCTTCCTGTGATGAGGGGTCAGGTGGTCAGTATATGCACTGCCTCCTGCTGACTAGAAGCTTGCTTATGTGATGGTTTTTCTTGGTGCTAACTTTCTCTGTGGTAAGATAACGGATTCTGTGTGATGCCTGCAACTTAGCTTCCACATTTAAGGAATAAAGGGCAGAAGGAATGGAGAGAGAGCACCACTGCTCTTCCAGACGATCAGGGTTCGAGTCCCGGCACCCACATGGCAGCTCACAGCCGTGTGTAACTCCAGTCCTAAGTGATTCAATGCCCCTTTATGGTCTCTGCTGGCACAGGGCATGCATATGGTACACATACAGACATGCCAGCAAAATATCCATCCACATAATAAATGTGCACAAGGCCCATCCTGGGCTCCTACTTCTGACCAAGAGGGAATGATCTTAACAGAAACAACTAAAAAAAATTTAAAAGGTGGACAACAGATAGACAAAATGATTTTCTAGGCCCTGGACATTAGGCAGTGATTCCCAAGATAAAGAAATTAAATTAAGTGGCTTCTAGGTTATTCTCAGATTACTGAGGAACAAACTGTATACCTGGGCCTATGGCAGATGATACCACATAGAAGCAGATGGCATCACAAACTCAGCTAAAAGTCAGGAAAGAGCACAGAGAGGGCACCAGTGACCCACAGATGACTTCTGCAGATATCCAGGGCAGTGGTACACTCACTCATCCCAAGAACAAACCATCCAGGCTGGGGGAGGCACTGTCCATGCAGTCCAGCAATCCCTGGCCTTCACAGAAGCCCTACAATGACGCCCCTTCCGCAGAGTGAAATTAGAAAACCTTACACTTGACAGGGACCCTAGGAGAGTCCCAGAATGGTCTTGTCAGTAATACCTCCAAAACCACTTCTAGACTAACTGCTGCTTAAAAGTGGGACTTTAAAAAGGCTCAGCCTAGTTCCAGATAACATAATTGCATTTTCTTTTTTTATACTTTATTTTTATTTTATATGCATTGGTATTTTGTCTACATGTATGTCTGAGTGAGGGCGTCAGTTTCTCTAGAACCGAAGTTACAGATTGTTACAGATTGTTGTTAGCTGCCAAGTGGGTACTGGGAATTGAGTCCAGGTCCTCTAGAAGAGCAGTCAGTGCTCTTAACCACTAAGCCATCTCTCCAGCCTCATAATTGCATTCTCAAAGTTCAACAATACTTCTAGAACATAGAAAGTGCCAGCATTTCCCAAGGTAAAATTTCAAATGACTATTTTACAATAAAAAGTTATCAGACAGGAGAGGAAGCAGGGACTATGAACATGATCTTTGCATGATTTCACAATACCCGCGACTGAGCAGGTGAGTTAGCTGATGACGCCTGCTTTCTTACCTACACAAGTCTTCATGTCTTCAGATGCCATGAACCCATCATAGCACAGGCACCTGTACTCTCCAGGTATGTTTGTGCACTGGCCACCATCACAGATATTAGGGTTATCTTCACACTCATCAATGTCTAAAGGGAAGAAAATCAACAACCACATGTTACAGACATTGATATTGGCTCCACCATCCAGTGAAGAAGCAGTAACTGTCTTAACCTAAAGGAATTCAGCCCACGTGGGGAAGGTGGACACCTCCTTAGCTTTGTATAAATCACCCCATCCGGTCATCCTGTGACCAGAGGAGCCAGTCAATCTCAAAGTCTCAGTATTTGATCTAAGGACACAACGGCCCCCACGCTGGTCTAAAGCACTAACAATAGAAATTTAAACACGTGAATCTGTAATTCAAAATGATGGTGAATCATAGTTTATCATTGTCCAGTTATAAATAGTTCCTTTGGCATTTACTTTGGACAGTCAAATTTACATAAAGGTGGGTTTGGGGAGGGCGGGGAGGGTGTTAAAGGTCAAACAAAATCACTGTGGTTTCTAAGTTTGGATGCTCTTTTTAACCAGAGCCAAAACTGAAAGGCTGAGTCAGCCACTCTACTTTTTATCTCTCCTTGGCTTCCTGGCTCTTGCAGTATAAGACAGGAAGACGGGAGTGTAAGTTAGGAGAGGGGCTCTCAGACTTCAGCATCCATCCAAACGCACGGAGCACCAAGATGACTCAGTACTCCTTCAGTTCAGTAGATTTGGATGGAGCCTGAGGTTTTAAACCACTCAGAATGGCACCAAAATAGTTTCGAGATCCAAGCATCCGAGATTCTGTTTAATGAATAAAATGCTTTCTGTTCCATCTACCCATTGCTATTATATCCTCTTTCATCCACTCTCAACTACAGTTTCTAAATGAAACTCCACTGCCAAGTGTCTTGCTGAAAGACACACAATTAAAACATGCAAACAGACGAGGACTTGAACCGAAGGTTGTTAGATTCCAAAGCCCAGGCCCTGAGCAACTCCGCCTAGGAGACTGTCACTGAGAGGCAGAACCAGAGGGCAAAGCTTCTCACCTGTGCACGATCTCTGATCTGGCATCAGTGCGAACCCTGGCTGACAGCTGCACTCATAGCTGCCTTCAGAGTTGGTGCAGAAGGTTTCACAGCCGCCATTCATGATGCTGCATTCATCGATGTCTACGAGGAGTGGGAAGAACATTAGAATGTTTGTTATCTCCCAAACTCTTGTTGAGATTTAACGACTGCCATAGAAGTATTAAGGGATGGGACTTTGCAGAGGTGGTTAAGCCACGAGGACTCCATCCTCTGGGTGGCCTTGGTGCCATCATAAAATGGGTGAATTTGGCCACGTTTGTTTTCTCTCTCTCTTGCCTTTCACACACTTTGGCACAGCGAAAAGGCCTGTGCCTGATGCCAGCATTTTGCTGTTGCTTCCCAGCCTCCAGTGCTATGAGGGAATGAATTTCTATCCCTATAAACTAGCCAGTCTCAGGTATTCCGGCACAGCACATAAAACTGACTGAGGCACCTTCTTTTGTGTTTACGGTTGTGGTGATCTTCTTGGTCACTGATTCAGTTATAAACTTGAATTATGGCTTGATGGGCTAGGGTTCTGATTCTTTGCAAGAACCTAAATTGAAGTTTTGAGTTGTCCTTGGCTAGATTTCAAAAGAATTTGTGCTGATTTATGGTTTTGGGTGGAAACCATCTGAGCCTTGGCAGTTCCACAGGGTGTACATCCCAAGCCAGGCCTACACTGGCAGCATTCACGCAATTTCACTTCAACTTCGGGCATGATAAAGCCACAGGGCCTCCCATGTCACCCACCACAGCAGGACTAAGCCTACAGGGGACCAACCACAAAGCCAAATTCTGGTCCCACAAAAACCCATACTTAAGGGGTGCCAGACATACTTAAGGGGAAGAAATGAACATTCCATGACCTTCTTTCCAATGGTCACTCTTTAATATCTTTAGATGATCTTTCCAACATAGGGCAGAGGCCTCACCTCGTGCCTGTCTGTGTTTTCCATGGCACTTGCGACACTTAGCTGATCTTGGTGTCACTTATCACTGGCTGATTTGCTTTGACATGCATATGCTTTGTTCATTATTAAAACAGCACAGATCAGATTGCATATCTTTCATTCATCTGCTTCATTGAAGAGGAAAGGGAGAGGCAAGTATCGTGAGCGGCTATGGGATTTGCAGTGAAACCGGAAAGATGAAGCAAAAGCATCTCCCTATGATAGTGGAACTGGGGGCGTTTTACAAAGAGAGGAAATAAATGGGAGGCTAGAACTTACCAACACAGAAGAGCCTATCGGGAGACGAGTGATAACCCGGGTTACAGGCACACTGATACTTCCCTATGAGGTTCACACAACGGCCATTGGGACAGAGGTTTGCGCTCAGTTCACACTCGTTGATGTCTGTTTAGAAACAAGGAGCAGCAAGAAACGTGAGTGTCCGAATGTGGCCGAGAGACGGGCCAAACAACGGACCTCACACCGCGGGCTGAAGAGTGCCTCCTTACCAACGCACGCGGAGATGTTTGGAGACAGTTGGTGACCAGGAGGGCACTCACAGCGATAACTCCCCTCCGTGTTGTGGCAAATGCCTCCTCGGCACAGGAGGGGATTCCTCTGGCATTCATCAATATCTGTAAAAAAGGAAAGACCCCATGTTGAAGATCGGGTGCCCTGTTCTCCATTACCAGGACAGCCCCCTTTCTAACCCTTAGTTGTTGGGAGTCCTGGCTATTGATGGTTTCTCAGTTCCCTTCACTCAGAAACGTCTGTAAGATGAGCGGTCACAACGCTTTCCCACATTCATTGATGGACTGGCTTGGAAATCAAAAGCCTTGACCTTGTCTCACCCTGGGGTCATTTTACCTCCAGAGCTCCCTGTAGGACCCGAATGTGCTGCCATGCAACCTGACTCTGTACGACCCTGCTTCTCTGCCATTTTGAGGGCTTCCTCCCTCAAAACATTCCCCACCACAAAACAAAGCACAGACTAACCAAAATTCAAACCAACACCCAAGTCCACCACTCTTCTGTGTAGAAATCTCATCTCTGACTTTGTTCATGGAGAACCTGACCTAAGGCAGCTCCGTCAACACTGTCTTCTAGAACTGTCAGACCATGAGATGGGACTCCTCCTATAGCTTACATCAGAATTGTTCTCAATTCATTCTACCAGGTGTGGAAATCGCGCAGGGTCTCACAATTTCCACTGGAGTCTCAGCCATGATTCTTTAGCCCCACCCCCACCCCATGTCTTCCTATGAGTCTCCCTCTGCCACAGACTGCCCTCCCCGGTTAGACGGTTGGACAGCATGAATTGCCTGGGACACTATGATCCCTCTGAGGAATCCAGACTTCCCGAAGGCCTCTGCTTCCCACGCTGGTTAAAGCAGCACAAACTCACCCATGCAGTTCTTCATCATCATGAATCCACTCTCATAGCCCTCGTCACACTTGCATTCGAAGTCGCCCGGGGTGTTCACACACTGGCCTCGGCCGCAGAGGTCAGGAGATATGCGGCACTCATCAATGTCTGCATGCGAACCAGCGGGCAGGGACAATGAGGGTGGGGAGGAGCTTACGACGTGAAACCACGCAGGGAAGAACGCAGCCACGCAGGAAGGGGCGCAGCCACGCAGGGAAGAGGGAGTTTGGAAAGGCTCCCCGCCTGCCACCCATGGAGACCCACACACTGACCTGTGCAGTTCCTCTCTTCGGAGTCCAGAGCAAAGCCACTGTCGCACCTGCACTTGAAGCTGCCGATGGTATTTCTGCACTTGCCGTGGGTACAGAGGCTCGGTATCATCTTGCACTCGTTGATATCTTTAGCAAAAGAAAAAAAAAATGCAAGGAAGAGAAGCTTATGAGCAACCAGTTGGGACATCTCAGGGGTCCATACTTTAAATCCAGGAGGTTGGAGGGCCTTGTTTAAGGTCTTGGCAAAATTCAGCTAAACAAATGTGTGATTATCCAGGGGCTAGTACTCCATAAACATCCCTAGTCATTCTGACTTCTGCATTTTAAGAGAACACTGCTAAGAAAGCTAGGTGAGCTGATTGGGACTTCTAGCAGCCTGGTCACTTCCTGGAACACAGCAAGCACTTGGTAATCATTGGCCAATGAATGCCTGAATGGTAAATACAGCATCGGCCACAGCTACCTGCCCGCCCTCCTACCGTGATCACCGCAGCCACCACAATCAACCCAGCCAGCCACCACAGCCATCACGGCCACCACAGCCATCACAACCTCCACACCCACCACAGCACCATGGCCACCACAGCCTCCACAGTCACCACAGCCACCACACCCACAACAGCTACCATGGCCACCATAGCCACTCAGCCACCCACCGACCACAGCCACCCACCCACCGACCACAGCCACCCACCCACCGACCACAGCCACCCATTCACTACAACCATCATGGCAGCAGGATACGGCTCTTATTTGACTCCTTGAGACTTTCTTAAATACAACTTTAAGTGACTTCGTGAATTTAAAGATGTTGTTTTTAGTTTAAATTGTTCACAAATAATCCATACTACTTTAATTTTCTCAGAATTATATATCATTGCCATAATTTAAAGAGCTTCTTATATATAAGAAGGCGATATATATGTAACACGTGACCCAGGTTTTCCCCTACTGGAGCCTTTCAAAAAGCAAGACATAGAAGTTGATTTCCGCATAATGCCATGGTGAGAACTGGAGGACTAAATTAAGACCCTCAAGTCCCTTGCGGTGGCAGACTGTTGCAGCTTGTGGGTCGCATGCTTCTGAATTTATTTAGGAGAAGTTTGAGGTGGTCATCTAGAAACTGCATCTCTGGACAGGACAGCTTTAATGACCACAATCTCACCGAATAGCAGATGAAAAGAGGAAGAGGAGGAGGAAGAGAAGAATGGGACGGAGAGAAGAAAAAAAGGGGAAAACCTTCCATTTTCGTACAAAGACAATTATTCAGTTTTTATGAACTTAGTTCCCATTTTTCTGACTGGATTCAATCATGGAGAATATGCTAGGGAGATCACAGACTTCCAAAGCCCAACACGAGAGACAGCAGGCCACACTGAACAAGCTCTCCACTAAGAAAATCGGAATTCTTGGTAAACTGGGGCTGGGGCACAGCTCACGGGGAGAGAACTTGCTGTGCAGACATAAAGACCTGAGTCTGAATTCCATCATCCACATAATGAAGCCAGGGATGGCCATGTGGATCTATAAGCCCTGTGCTGGGGCCAGAGGGTAGGGATATGAAGACCCTGGGGGCTTGCTGGACAACTAGCTAAAAATGGTGAGCTTCGGGCTCAGTAAGAGACACTGCCTCAAGAAATAACACACCTATTTTAGCCTCTGTCCTTCATACACATGCACGCGCTCACACACACCACCACCACCACCACCATCAACAACAACACAAACACCACCAACACCAACAGCACCAACACCACCCCCTGAATAAACACAACTCTTGGTAATATCATCTTCTTTTCATATACTAAAGTAAACAATCACCATACCATTGTCCATTGAAGTTAAGTTAGCCTTAGAATTAACGTTATAACCTCTGATTTTAACTTGGACTTCCGATTATGGCCTGACAGAAAATAGCATCTGAAACACAGTGAACTACAGTGCATTCTCACGTCGCCACTAGCAACAGGAACGCTTCAAATGGAGGACAAAAGGTCAAATCACACCATCTGGGCAGGTGGCACCTGACTTCCCTTTAGTTCTCAACTGGGATGTTATTAAAGAGTTATTTTACTAGTTAATGGACAGAAGAGGTAAGAGACCTCAGGAAGTTCTGAGAAGTAGGGACTGGAGGGAGCTTACCACTGGCAAAGGGGGGAGGGAAGGAAAGTAGGGAGTGGGGAGGAAGGTAGGGAAAGAGAGCCAGAGGTAGGAAGGGGAGAGGGAGCAGAGAGAGAGCTTTCTCAGAAATTGGAATGCTGAAGGAATGGCCACACTCGTGGTCTCTGCAGCACACTGGGCTCACCAAAGGGCATCTCCTGGTCTACAGAGAAAACCAGTCAGCCGCGGGAGCAATGTACCTTTGAAGAAAGGTTTCCCATTCGTAATGTCTTTGGTCGCAAACCCGGGTCCTCGGGGACAGAGCTCCTCATACTCTGGGGTGTTCCTCACTGGACACTCCTCGCACTCTTCAGTGCCCCAGGCTGCCCCAACCGAGCAGCAGCAGGCATCCATACGGTGACGGCCAGCGATGGGCAGGGTGCACTCCTCATCGTCGTACCTCAGGAAGCAGGTCTCCAGGCGGATGTCTGTCAGAGGTTAGGGAAAATACAACACATGCTAATTTGCTATATCCGTGACTGCATTTTTTTTTCCAGATGCAAACCAGTGTTATGTGATAAGCATTCCTGGGAAGCGTCAGGTATGTATTACAGATGATTTCACCTCCAGGGTCAAAGGCAAGAAACCAGACAGGTCTGGACTTTGTCCTAACAGTGACCCTAGGAGCCAGGCAGACACCACAGCTAAGAGCCATGGAGCAGCCTTCTGAAGACTCTAAGTCTAGATTCTATGTCTAGTCTCTCCCGTGTCACTAGGATGGGATGACTGGGTGTGAAGCAACCCCCTGGACTCCAGCAGTTGGCATGGAGATTCCCATACAACAGTAGAGATAGCCCTGTTCCCTCCCTCCCTCTCTCTCTCCCTTCCTCCCTCCTTCCCTCCCCATCTCCTCCCTCTCCCGGGAGGGAGTATTTCTGCTCCTGATATCAACAGGGATTTCCTATAAGGACCTATCTCACCTGTTATAGCACAGGTTTAGAAGAAATGGGGTATAGTCCCCCACTGAGTGCAAATGCCCTTCTCTGCCACTCAGCATGTGTCCCGCAGCTCATGGCAGACAGGCAATAGTGACAGCAGCGGCTGTGACTCAAAGAATGGAAAGAACAACAAGGAAAGACTAGTCCCCTTGCTGCTTTCTAACTCCTTAGGAAGGCTGTTTGTCAGAACACCACCATAGAGCCTAACAGATGAGCTAAGCCTGTGTGCGTGTGTGTGTGTGTGTGTGTGTGCGCATGCGTGTGTGCGTGTACCAACTACATCTTAATCATCCTTACCAAGGCAGATTCTTCCTGTGGCATCCAAGGTCATCCCATTGGGACATTCGCACTTGAATGAACCCCTGGAGTTGACACACAGGCCGTTTTTGCACACTCCTGGGAACACTTCACATTCATTGATATCTGAAAAAGAAAGAACATTAAGTCAATACATCTGTATAAATCAATACATCTGTATAAGTTAATCCTGGCTTTCCCCACTCACAGATTCACAGTGACTATCACAAAAACTTGAAAAGTTCAAAACACTAGCTTGCCTCCCAACAGTTCATAGGAACATCTCATGTGTCTAAATAGCAGCCAGGGGTCTGTTCACTAAAGCTAGGAGTCTCTCCACTGGCCTCTGGGAATAGCGGTTGAGTAGTAGAGATGGGGTCCAAGGGTTTAGGGGGACTGTTCTGGTAAGGAAGGCTCGGGGGGTTGTTATAATTAGCGTTAGGAGATTAGATGACTAAAAACAGGCAAAGTGTGGCCTTCCAAACTATCAAAGAAGAAAAAGCTTGAGCTTGAGTTCTATAAAAATCAAATCCTGCTGTGGGCTATGTGAGCCCAGGTGGCTGGGTGGCTGGGTGGCTGGGTCGGGGAGAGTCAACAGACACGAATGTCCATTCATTATCCACCAGGGCTGCCCAGACCTACTGATCCTCCCCAGTTTGCCTCACGGGGCAGTGTGTTCTCTGAATTTAATTTGGAAAAACAGACATCATCAAATGAATCCAAAAAAGTCAATCCAAATGCCAAATGGGGGGAAACCTTAGTTAGGAAACACACATACACACACACACACACAAACACACACACACATACACACACACTGTGTCTATTTTAAAGAGGTCACCCTTTAAAGTCAAGAGCATAAAGGAAACATCCCACTGATGTTTCTTGAAGGAAAACTAAATGGAAGTGAAGTCCAATCTCCATTTGCGGAGGGCTTATTCCTTGGGGGATTTTCCTCGGCCACTTGTACACCAAAGTGTGCTGTTACAGCTCAGATAAGTTATGAACGGCTGGCCTGAACCAGAAAAAAGCCAAAGGATTCAGTCATCATTTGGAAAGCAAGCCTTTGGGTGGGGGTTGTAGTACTCCTCTTTGTTTTAACAGGAAAAAACTTCATGTTATCCCACATATGGGACTAACCGTTGTTTTTTTTTTGTTGTTTTTTTTTTAAAATATTTCAGCGGCTGTGTCATTGTCAGGCTGTGTTAGTCACCATGACCCATATCTACTCAGGACTCATGAGAAAGAATCACAGCAAACTGGGGAGGGTCCACACAGACCCTGAAAACAGGGGCAACTGAGTGCACCCCTTTAAGTCACCCTCTAAGTCACCCATGAATGTGGCGCAAATAAACAAGGGGTAACAATAAAAACAGGGCTGACCGAGAATGCAAACTTTACAGTCTCCAAAAAAGGGACAGTCTTGCTTTTTTGCTCCTCATGTGCAAACTATGCGTGGTCATCCTAAAGCATTTCCAGCCACGCCGTCCTTTGCCCATAGTGATGGGACACAGGCAACAGCTTGTGCATTTAACATCTGCTCTGTTCTCCGGTTCTCGGTGATTTCTTTTTCTCAGCAGCGTACTTCTCGCTGCGAAGTTCCTTTACTCCTTTATCCAGGGCAAATTAACACAAGCATTCTTCATACACACAAAAACGCACCGTTTATAGATAATAAGAAATACCTTCACATTGTGTGCCTTTAATCCGTGAGAACCCTTTACCGCATATGGGATCTGTGGGGGGAAACAAAGCAAGATCAACATCTATCCATACTTTCCAGGAACGCTAAGCATAAGAAACACGAGGGAGTGCCTGGACCAGGAGCTGATTCTGCTCCTATGAATGAGCACAGGGTTGTGTAGATAAGGAAGAGCAGTAATGAAATACCCCCACTAGCAAAGCCCAGCTGGCAGGAATTGGTGCTTCCGGGAAACCCTGCAAGCTAACCACGTGAGCACATGGAGGAGCTAGGAAGTAGCAAACTGACCAGAATCACATAAAATGGATACTTCTCTGGCTTCTGGTTCAGGAACATGATTTTATCAAGGTCATCTGTAAATTTCCCACGTGGGCCTAAATAAGCAGAGTAACCAGTGAGGTGGTGGCTTCTCTTACCAGCTTGACAAATGGTACAGGGGCTCCCCCAGGCAGCACCAAGGGAAGAACAGCATTCGGACTTCAAGGTGGCTCCATTGATGTTGATCTCACACCGCCCGTCGATGACAGTCTGCCAGCAAGTGCCCTTGATGGTTTCTGCAGAAAGAGGAGGGTGAGGGACACCAAACAGAATCGTATCAGAAATCCAACACATACACCAGAATTACAGCTTGACTAGCATTCTGAAACAGGGAACAGTATTTTCAATGTTTGTCTTATAGCTAAACTTCGGTTGCCAACAAAGCAGCCATTAAGCACGGTAGTACTGAGTAATTATTGATAAACACGGGAGAATCATTCTCAGAAGGAGGCGTACCTATGCAGATGGTTTTTGTTTGATCCAAAGTACTTTCAGGCGAACATTCACAAATAAAAGATCCAGGGCTGTTCTTGCAGACTCCATTAATGCATGGATTGGACTCGCATTCATCGATGTCTGAAACGAAAGTCTCCATTACTACTGAAGGCTGGTATAGGCACAAAAGGCATGCTTTGACTTTGGCCTTAATTGTTACCATGTACTCTTCATTAGATAGTAACACTGGCCTAGACAGGCTTTTCCAAACTAGACAGAATGTCAAAATACTAATTGAGCATATTTCTTCAGTATAGAAACTGGCACAAGACTCAGTCTTCATATTCAGAAAAATCTGGAGAAAATTATGGATTCAAATTATGCAGGCACAACATTTTCTTCATCTATTAAGAGATGGCAAATAAAATGCCAGCTAGAGACAAATGAAAATGAACGCCCTAAAACCACCACGAAAGGGTGAGCAAAATGCCAAGTACGAGTATGCACATCTGTGGCTAGAGTGTGAACAGGGTCATTTAGGAGAGACAATCCCAACAGAATTGGCTTGGCTATCTGAAATAGAAGAGACTTCAATTTACCCCTCAGGCTGTCTAAGAGCTTTCCCAGAGACAGTAAAATATGTAATTTCAAAACAAAGGCATGGTTACCTTCACAGGTTTTTAGGTCAGGTTTGTACACAAATCCCTTGGGGCAGGTGCAGACAAAACTTCCAGGGGTGTTTCTACATTGTCCATTGTCACAAAGGAGACTGTTGAGCACACATTCATTAATATCTGGAAAGACAACAAATGGGAACATTTGCAAGAGGCTGTCCCTCGCAGTCAACACCGCTCTCTTTTAGGTTAGTTCTCTAAGTTCCCAGTGGTATATTCAAGTCTGCCAGAGAGGCAAGACTCTTGTTCCATTGCTTTTCCCCAAATAGGAAATATTCAGCTTGTCCAAAGCCTCAAGCTGCTGGATGCTATTTAATTCAACTCTTGGATTCTCTGAAAGTTAGTAGTCTTTATTTTTGCAATGGCTTTAGAGCATTAGAATTAAAAGGACTAATCTTATCAGTTTAAGGAACTGAATAAATAGAAAGCAACCTCAACAATATGATGCACACCTGTAGTCCCAGCATGGGGAGGTGAAGGCCAGGTGAGATTACTCTTACCACAGCAGAAAATAAACTTAAACAGTCAACACGTATGTATGTATGCATAGTATCTAAAATATAGTATCTAATACATATATATTGTATATATAAGTTGTGTTTCTTTGAGTAAAGAGAATGTTGAAAGTCTATCAAAATAATACAAGGAACACAACTATTTCTCAAAAGTTCCAAACACCAGGAGGCTTCAAATAAAGACCATGCAAATAAGACAGCCAATGGCCAGGAACATATGCAAAAGGATTTTCTTCTCCTGGGTCAGAACCCATAGAGACCATGATGTTGGATGAGCAGCAGGAGAATCCAGCACGCAACAAATTATTGATATCTGATATGCGTGTGGCAACCTGGAAGAATGAACAGATGTTTATATCAATCTTGAATTTTTTCTGAAAAATCGCTTGCTTCAAAGTTAGATCCTTAAACAGGGGCCTTCCCAACTTTGGCTCTAAAATGTCACCAAGGTAAAAGCAAGCAAAAGTGCCTAACTCCAAAGTCCTAAATGGAAATTAAAATACAGCCTCAGACTTCTCTAGTTTATCTTAAAGCTTATTCATTCCCATAAAGGTATATCTGCTTATATTCAAAATATATTTGTTCTTCCACTAAAAAGATGCCCCACTTCACAGTTTGTGCCCATCCTTTCCCCATAACTCTGAGTATCTTGGTTTTAAAAGCCCAGCGTCAGGAAACTCAAGGCTCCGTGTCACTCCAGAGAGAAGAAGTTTCCAGAAAATACTCTTCCAGGCAACTAAAGAATGCTGAAGAAAGAAATAATGCCATAGGCTAACTGTTTTCTTACCAACTAAATGATTTACTTGGTTTCTGGGTTCTTCCTTAATTAAAGGTTGTTATCACATGGAAAAGGGTGCTCATTAAAGTTAACATAAAATCATTGTTATTGAAAGCAAACTGTGCTTTCTCTGCTTAAATCTAAGGAGTGGCTGGGAGAACGGTTTAGCAGTCAAGTCACCAAGGCTCCCAGCACTTGTGTTTCTTCCACCTAACAGATTTCTCTTTTACCAAGGGAATCTGCCACGATTCTTCAAAGCTGTCCAAAGATGTCTCAGGAAGCAAGCCGAGCTTACCGACACAGTTTTTCCCAGTTATGTCTACTTCATATCCCGAATTGCATATGCATTTGTAGGTTCCACGGAGATTTTCACAAATTCCATTTGGGCAGATATCAGGATCTAATGCACATTCGTTTATATCTACAGCACCAAAAAAATTCAAAGTTAATCACATTCTAAAACAAACATTAAATGAAAACAAACAGTTCCAATATGGGCAATGACCTTAGGACTGCTCTCTGGGGTTTGAGTTCACATGGAAGAGAATATTTCATTCCTTTTGCTCACTGTAAGATAGTATGAGTCAAATCTCCCCCCCCCCCATCCCAGACCCTGGAGGGAAGCTGGCATCTGAGCTGTGACCATATGGTCACCCACCACCCCTGAATTAAGCTGAAGAAGATGTTCTGGATGGTCTGAGAACCAGGATGGAAAGTGGATGATGCACAGACTCCAAGTCTGTGACACCTCCTCTTTCCCCTCTCTTTGCCTCCCATGTGGCCAGCGAGGTGATTATATCATGGCCTTGCTTCAAATTTTTATTAAGTTTAACAACATCTTCAAATTAAAGTATAAATTGTGTATTTATTAGCTATAAATTAGGCCTATGCAAGGTCCCTGCCCCACGGTGTGTGGAATTTCTTCAGCGGGTCTCCTTACAGACTGAAAGCCAGGCCAGAGTCTCTGCTTTGGCTCTGAGGAGGCCAGGCATTCTCTGTCTACGCCTCACATACTGAGCAGACCTTTCTGGTGGTGGGGAAGGAGGAAGAAGGACAGTACGTGGATGGAGAGCCTTCGTAAGTCAGGGCTGTCATTTCCTTCACCTCTAAGCCCTTATCATGGCTCATTCGATCCTCACCGACTCCTTCATTATCAGCATCCTTACTTGCCCTTCTTTCTCAATACTCCTTCCTCATCTTTATCCACGCATTTCATACAGTGAACTAACCAGTCTGCTTTCCCCAGCGCCCCTGGTCAAGTTGCTTAGTTTCACATGAGTGAGGAAGTCCCTTCTTGTCACCATCTTCAAGCTCATCTCAGTAGTCTCTTGATTCTGTTCTTTTTGATAACACTCAACGCTTTTCCAGTTCCTAAACAAACACGTCATTTTTTTTTCTTTTAACTTTGGGCGTTGCTGCTATTTCTTGCTACAAAATTTAAGTGGCATCTTATGACTGATCCTTTGAGAACTAGGAAATCTTTATGATTGTGAATGGATAACTTTTTGTCCAATCCAAATCCCTCAGCTGTATTTGATAAGGGAAATTCATGAAAGGCTCAGACCACCATTTCTCCAGAATGAGCAATGCCCACCATTGTATCTCAACTATAGCTCTCCATCAGTTGCCCCAAGAAGTGAGAAAGCTTCACGCCCAGTTGTCAGTGTGCCACAGCTGCTCTGCCATGGGGGCTTCTAGGCATCCCGCGTACATCATCATGTGATGCTGGCCAGTAAGGTGCCAGGCCAGACTGTCCCAAAGTAACTAGATACCCACAGGGGTTTCAATACTGCCTCTGCACATGTTTCAGTTGGTCAACTTTCAAGCAACTCCTTACCAGTGCCTGCTGAGGTCATGCCTGGCCCACTGCTGCAGAGCGCCTGGTATTCCGCTGTAATAAAGATCGGATAGTAAGTGAGTTCCTTATCTGAAGAACGGGTTAGTTCTGCCGTTGGCTCACACACATCATTTCCTCCAAAGCAAGGAGAACCGAGCTAGAGTGGTAGCAGAAAGAGGAAGCATCCCCTGGGAGAGTCACCTTTAGACTGCGCTTTCTTTTGAAGGGTCCCACTTCAAAAAAAAAGTCAAAGGAAATTGACTTTGAAGGATATGGAGAAGTCATAGCAATTTCTTGGTGCAAAGCACTTTTGGAAAAGGTGTTTTTCCCTACAACTCAATTTGTTCACCAGGGAACACTTTACACATACAGCAAAAGGTGCCTGTTAAAATGCGGGTTCTTAGCTGTTAATAAAACTTTCCCCCACCATCCTGGGGATAGCTCTGTTTTTCCAGGACAACCATGCTCTCACATCTCCGCAGGTCTCTGCAGATGCTCTGGGCTCTCTTCACAAGGGCACAGCAAAGCATCTCACACCATGTGCAAGTGTATTTTCTGAATCACTGCGATTCTATGATCATTTTCCATAGTGAACCCACAGGAAAACTTTTGATAAAATGTTAAAATCATGTCATCTTTCTAGTACAGACCTGTGAAGAATCGCTCCCCAAACGAGATAGAATCAGCTTCTTACTGCTTATAACTGTGTAAAGTTTTATATACAACTCTAGGAACATTCAGAGGAATGAAATGGTGAATGAGGAGAAATGCAAACTGGAATCATCCTTCTTCCAAGGAGGAGGGCTGAGAGATCTTTGCCTGCCCATGCATTCTGATGCCAGAATCAGTCACATACGTCTGTGCTGAGGAGAATGATGGGGGGTGGGGGGAATGGGACTTTAGCAGAGGGAGCAAACATTTGCTGTATTTCTGAATGTGCTAGATGTAAATGAGCTTTGAAAATATAAAATTAAAAATTAATCTTTTAGCCAGGCATGGTGGCATACACCTTTAATCCTAACAATTGAAAAGCAGAGGAAGAAGTATCTCTACAAATTAGAAGATAGCCTGATCTACAGAGTAAGTTTACAGACTAGCCAGGGCTACATAGTGAGACCCTGTCTCAAAAATAAACACACACACACACACACACACACACAAAACCAACCAATCAAACAAACAAAAACAAGAAAGCCTGTATTGTAACAAATGATAATTTGAGAAAAACAGTAGAATGTTTTCATTTTTTAAAAAGAGTTTAAAAGGATGCAAAAAGCAACAAGGAGGACCATGCCAGCTACTGCGCATTTAAAAGCCGGAGATTAAAGACCACAACAGGAGCATATCTTGGCTATCTTTTCATATTCTCAACTATTAAAATGGTCACAAAACTTAGAGAATAGTAAAGCAGGAAAACCAAAGCAGGGCAGTTCTGCGGACAGAGCTCTCTCTGTTCCTTCAGATCAGCTGACACCTGGGCCAAACAGAAGCATGAGGTGCTCACCGTGTTTGCAACTGCAGGACCCGACTGCTCTGTGCAGAAGGGGTCTGAATGCTAACATACACGTGGCTAGCAGCAAGTCCCTCCCCTCTCCCCCATTCCACACTGTGCTTCTCTGGGTTTAAGGAGATAACAAAAAATTGGGCATCTTGCTGTCTTAATCTCCATTCCCTAAGCTACCATAAGACAGCAGCAGGGCCGGCCCATGAAAAGGCCCCAGAGTTGCACTCCGAGGGTTTCGCTGGCTGCTTTCTGGGAGAGGAGCATGCCTGATGTCTGAAGAGGCAGAGAGCTTACTGAGTCACACAAATCAGGTTAGGAGCAGACAAAGCGTCACCCGTCCCATTTGACTTGCACAGCACACAGATGACCTTGGAAATCTGCGTGGTTATATTTTCTCACTCAATTGATGAGAGAGATTCTAGGGATTGTCCATGCCTGTTAAATCACCCCATCCTGAAACGAGGGGCATCCATCCTCCTTGAGTACCTTTCACCATTCGGCTGACATTCTTGTTAATCACTGAAAGAACTTCCACATGTGAACGCTTTCCCTGTAAATTCCCTCAGGCACAAAAGCGTAAATATAAGCTGGAAGTTAGCATTCGTGGGCTTCCAGTTTAGCTTCCGCTAACTAAGCCTTACTGCTTAAAGAAACTGGGCTTCTTTAGTGACTTGCTAAGCCCAGGTCATTTCCCTGAGTACGAGCACACTTTGGACATGCTCTTGGTCCTGAGGTCTCCACTCGCAGGCATGAGTACAACCACCTTTTCCAGCCTTACTGACATACACCTGTCTCCCAAATACAAAGTCTATGAGAACAGTGCTTGAAAACATAGTGCAAACAATGACAGAATATACCGCTAACTGTAGTCTTTTGCAATCATCTTGTTTGAATGAATATTTATATATAATTCAAGTGTATTAAATGTGTATTTAACTGATTTTTGATGACATACAAATAATCCTTCTTTCTTTTACGTGGAGTTCTTCGTTTCCTTTGAAGTCCTCTCTTTCTCTAGCTTCTTATGATATTTAATTCTGAACACCATAATTTCAAAGATTATTCTTATATATTAATCTTTGGAAATCATGCTTAGATTAATTTTTAATGAATTTTCCTTAGGAAGGATAGACATAACTGAATCTCACATGTAAACTCACTAACCATTTTGTTTGTTTGTTTGATTAGTCCTAGGTTTTTTCCTAGGATAATAAAAGCCAATGGCCAAGCTACCTTAAGATCATATTCAAATAGTAAAACCCTACTGTCTTCATCTCAATAAGCTTCTCTTTTCTTCCTAAACATATGTCAGTTTCACTCACCAACATCCTATCCTCTCTCCCTCCAGTCATCTTCCTTCTCCCAGTCCTTGCTTCCGCGTTCACGCCACATATATCCCACTACTCTCTCTCCTCCCATCTCACTGCCCCTTCCTACTAGTCTCTCTCTCTCTCTCTCTCTCTCTCTCTCTCTCTCTCTCTCACACACACACACACACACACACACCACATATTCGTATATAGAAGACACCATGAACTATTTCAATAAACTATTTTTTCTTTATGAACATAATTATGTCTGCTGCATAGGACTGACTAGTTCATCTAATAAAATCTATTTCATGAGTGAGAACACTGAGAATTCCTTGTCCATATATTTTAATTTCATAATTATTTTTATTAACAAAACTAAAAACGCACACAAACAACTAATCCCTCCCATCCTTCTGCCTGTGACTGGGGGAGCAGAATTTCCGCTCACTGCCTGGTTGTCTTTTCTGACTTTTCACCTCAACTGCAGAAAAACACTGTTTCCCTAAGGTTGAATAAAGCCATTTAAGAAAAGTACACCAAAATCAACATGTGGGATATGAACAAAATTTGCAAATGGCCTTCTGGGAAGCTGCTGGAAATATACAGGTCATCTGAAAGTTATTTACTTTTACACTGTGTAAAATCCTGCTTTTCTAATAGCTCCTGCGAAAAGCAAGCATTCTGAATGAAGCTGCGTGTGCTCCAGGGAGTGTGACCAGGATCGAGGCGCACTGGTTCCTACAGAGGTACACGTAGTGAAAGAGTGTGAACAAGGGGGAGTGATGTGGGTCTAAACGCTGGCTGCCCACTGCAAATACCCCAGGAGGGTGTACAAGAGAACCCTGGAAGCAGAGAACAGACTTGTGTGAAAGCAAAGATCGTGCCTGCTGCCAGAAAGCTGGCAGTAGGAGGGCACCTCCGTGACACCGCTTACCTGAATTCTGCGCAGGACATGGTTGGCAGGGTTCCCCAAACGCATACTCGGTGTTGGCACAACAGCATTCGGATTTGGTAACAGCGCCAAACAAGGGCTTCACACACTGGCCTCTCCTGTATCCCCCGTAGCATGTGCTCCGCATGTGTGTGTCTGAAAAGGAGGAAGTGCTTGCCGTCATCCTGACAGTTTAAACATACGAGAACCCCCACATCGAAGCCAGGGCTGCCTTTACTTCTCTATCGTCCCTGTTCTAACTCACAGGGGATGCTTGAGCTTTTACAACTGGACCCTGAGCAAACAAAAGTAAAACAAAACTCCAAGAACACATTAGCTCCCGAGCAGTGGGGACCAACGGGCAGGGTCAGCCGGATTCCTCTGGTTATCACAGTTGAGGGAACTGCGAGACCCTTCAGGGCTGGGGTAATTTTTCATTCATTTTTGTCTTCCTCGGGCATGCACAGAGCAGGAACTTTATAAACACTGCATGAAGGTTGGATCTCACACCATGATAAATAAGACCTTTATGAGAAATGTGGCTTACTCGGAAATAAACATGCAGTTATTGAATGACTAAATTGGGCTTGCTTTCCAAAAAGGAGAAAGTTGAATCTGTAAAAGGTTCATTGTATAAACCCGCAGATGTTGGTCAACCAAGCTGTGTTGCCTTTATCTCTAAAGAAGGAATTTCCCACTTCGCCCAATCTTTCCCTAATTCAGAGGGCTTATTGAGTATCTTTTAAAAATAATTTGGCTAAAAGTCTTGTTAGTTAACAAATCTCAAAGCCACATAAAACTATCACTGCATGTTTCTGGTTTATTCATGTTTCCATGGTATGGCATCATGCACTTTCCTTGGACATTTAATTCTCTATTAAAATGTCCACCGTAAAACGGTATACCTATACAAACCAGTTCCAAAGACCATTATCCACAAAGGAGGGTGGGAGAAAATTGAAGACAGGTATATATCCAGGGCAGAGAAGAGGGAAGAAAAGGCAAGGATTCCCTGGCCTTTCCTTTTTTTTTTTTTTTAAAACCTTATCCTTCTATTCCTCACATTTATATCCAATCTATCCAGAAGAGAACTGAATTTGTTAGATTATTCTTCCGCAAAAATCCTGTATTTTACCTGTTAGGGGAGAACACGTTAGTTACCGATACACATTGCTGATTACTGCAGCATTTATTATAAATGTGGCTTTTTCTTACCAACACATACTCGTCCATCTAGACCCACAGCCAGTCCTGGGAAGCACTCGCATCGGTAGGAGCCGTCAGTGTTCACACAGCGCCCGTTCATGCAGATCCCAGGGGTTTCACATTCATTGATATCTGTAGTGGGAAGAGGTGTTTCTTTAACACCATTGGACACGTTCACTATGACAGCCCTGGGTCGTGTGTGCTGTGGAAAATGATACCCGATGGTCATAGGAGCAGGCCAGTGGACTGTCTGCTCGGTGTTTTCCAGAGATGGGAAATGGAGAAATCAACTGAGCTTGCTACTTTTCCATTAAAAGCCATTTTAATAGAATCCTCTAAAGATGCTTTCTACCAAAAATAAAAACACAAAAGCCAGACAGAATTGATGGAGGGAGGAAAATGACCACGAGAAGGCAAAGGACTCTGTCATGCATCCCACTGTAGCCAGAAATCTAGTTTGATTATGAACTGTATCTTTGACTGCGGTGGCAAAACCTTTTCTTTCTGCAGCCAACACCCGGGCTGGCATCCCTGTCAGTATCAGCCTTGCCTGGTTCCTCTGGGACAATTAGTGAGAGGCAGATATTACAGGCCTGAAGGAGCACCACAGAGAGAAGAGAGAGGGATTCAGGGTGACTCTGACGGCAGCACTTGGTCAGCACAACACTCAAAGCCACCAGAGCACAGTAAAGTCTTTCTTAAGTGGAGTATTTTTTGTATCATATGTGTGTCCTTAAGTACTGGAAAAGATGGCATCAGGTTCATAAAATCAATAGTGGAGATTTCGCCCACTGATATGACAAAGTAGAAAGGGTACCCAGACTGAGTTGTAGAAAAAAAGGCTGCTTAGAAATGAATCACTTTCTAACAACCCTTTTACAATACACAACTAGAGTGGGAGACTATTTCCTTTCTTCTGACCTTAAGCTGAGGCAAATTGAGAGTGAAGCACCTCTGGGTTTTATTTAGCTTGTATTGTTTGGCACAAAACACATCCCGATGGTCCAAGGTTTCATGTTCAGATTGTGTTATATTTAAGTTATATTTAAGAGCATAGACTCAGATTGGTGCGTTTGTTTCAAGCATCTTTTTGTTCGGCGCCAGCACCCTACAGTAAAACAGTGGAGAGTACCTTCTGAAGAGCAGCCTGGAGGCTTTCCAGTGGGACATAAAGTCCCCCAGTCAGCACAGGCCCTGCTGACGAGGCTTTCTGCAGTCATGAGTTTGCAGGTTCAGGATGACGGATGAAGACACAATCTCATTCCACAGCCAGAGGAGAAACAGGAGGTAAGCAAAAGCAGCACATGATGGCTGCTTCCTTTTCCTTCCTAAGTGTGTTTATCTTAGCTTTATATACTGGGGAGGGGGCAGGGAAGGAAGATGGGGACAACCATATGAACCAATCTCTCTCCTCCTCCCTTCCTCTCTCTCTTCCTCCTTCCCACTCTCTGGAATGCTAAGTCCAGGTGAACCAGTGCAATTATCAGTTCTTCTACACAATTCAACAATCTATTTAAGATGCAGTTTTCATGGTGATCAATGGCTTTGGGGCCTCCATTTTTTATAATGTCCTCAGAAACAGCGTGATCTAACGCCCAGAGGCTGTCACGTGGCCCCCAGACCTTGGCATTTCAGATCTCAGCAATCACAGCCTTTCCTTTTCTTCCTCACAGGTACAAGCACATCCTGATGTGCTATCCTACTGTAGAATGCTTCTGTGTCTCGAACCTTTCTTCCCCGTGTCAGATCCTTCTGGCACAGAGTTCCATGGGTACAGAAACCTACTTCAAAATTTGAAAAGCTCAACTGTTTGTTTTAAACTGAAGACAGGCTGTGGCAGTTTGAAAGCAATTGGCCCCCATAAGTTCACAGGGAGTGGCACTATTAGGAGGTGTGGCTTTGTAGGAGTTGTTATGGCCTTATTGGAGGATGTGTGTCACTGTGGGGGTGGGCTTTGGGGTTTCCTAGGCTCAAGAGTCTAGTCGATTTCCTGTTGCTGTCTGACCAAGATGAAGCCAGCACCATGTCTGCTGGCATGCTGGCATGCTCCCCGCCATGATTATAATGGACTGAACCTCTGAACTGCAGGCTGCCACCTCAATTACATGTTTTCTTTTATAAGAGTTGCCGTGGTCATGGTGTCTCTTACAGCCATCGAAGACATGGGTTTTCACAATATTATAAGTCATCAACGTGAAGGTCGCAGGGAATGCAGGGAAACAACCAAGGACTGGATGCTCTTTAAAGCTTGGAGAAAGCACACCTTGCCAAGAACTTAAGGCTTTCTTCCATGGTACTTTAACGAGAGCTAAATTCTAGGGCCACTCAGAAGAGGCACCGTGGTACTTGATCCTGCCTTCCAGCATGTGGTGTTAAAGGTAATGATCAAAAGATCCCAAGTCCTCTACCAAACTGTCCTTATTTCCCAGCTGGAAGGAAAAGACAGAACTTGGAAAGATCAGAAAGAGAGAATCTTCAGGAAAGGTGTAGAGAGAAGAGAAAGGAGGCAAAGACCACCGTGTAAGGTTCTCCAGCACACACCTTTGCAGTAGCGGCCGTCGGATGCCAGCTGGAAGCCAGGTTTGCAAATGCACTTGAAACTGCCGTCTTCGTTGATGCACATCCCGTTCAGACACATGTTTCTGATGCTGCACTCGTCCATGTCTAGAAACAGAGACACACGTTCTCTCGGTCAAGCGAGGAAGGCTACCTGGATAGACGTAATTCATGCCTCTCTCTTATTTTCTGTCACTAATGCCTAAGGCTGATTTTCATCCAGATGATAAATACAAAGAGAAAACATGGCATGCGAAACAGACATCTCAAGTTCAGGTCGGCTCAGCCAAGGTTAGTGGGATTTTTCGAGGTTTGCCATCCTTAGATGAAAAGGACAATACCAGCTTGGTGAGCTTAGTTAGTCCAGATTTAGTTCTGCTATACTAAAATATAACAAAATTAAGGCTACTGGGAATGAAAATGTATTTAGGCTAAATCTTGGTTCTTTTTGAAAGCAAAAGACTATTGAGAAAAAATAATATGAAGTTGGGTGGGTAGGGAGGTAAGGGAGGACCTGGGAGGGGTTGGTGGAGGGGAAAATACATTGTATGAAATTCTCAAAAAGTAAAAAAAAAAAAAAAACAAAAAAAACGCTGAAGAATAATAAAAAATAGAAGAAAGCTTGTCATTTTAAGCAATTTGAAGTAGATATTGCAAAGATGGATTTAGTAAGTGCTAGACTCGGCTATGGGATCCAGCTGAGCCAACTAATATTTAGAACCCTTTGATCACAGAGACAGTTCCTAATTTCGTTGGCATGCTGGCCTGCAAGCTATTGAAGCTATCCCAGGAGGCTCACACCTCTCAACATGACCTGTTTTCACTTACAGGCTTTTATGCAGACTAAAGTAATTTACGATTTTTCTTTATTTCTTTTATTTAAAAAAGCAGATTTTTACCCTAACTGGGAATTTTGGCCTCAAGTCTGTGGATTGAATCACTGAGATAATATTCTGCCAAACATGTTCCTAAGAACAATTTTGAAATTCTTTCAACATATTAGCAGATTCTTGGGCTCTTTGCTAAAGAAGTTGGAAAACATGATAAGCAGCAGCCTTCACTTTCTGCTAAAGCCCACGAAGTGGGAACTCCATCCACAGCAATCCACAGCAGTCACAGTGACTTTGCAAGGAAAAGCAGCTCCCACGATGAGTTCAGAGGTCAATATGAAAGGCTGCCCCTCCACGCCCCTTTTTCTCTCAAAGCAGTCTGACATGCCCAGACGCTGATCTGTGGGTCGCATTATGAGGCAGGCACTTTATACAAAAAGATTACAAGCGACTATAGAAGGTGTGGATGTAAACGTAGTTCATTGTTTTGTTTTGTTTGTTGTTTTGTATGAAACTACACAATATACAAGTCTTGATTGCATAAAATTAGGAAGGAATGGTGCATCCTACGAAAGCTTCATCGCCACCAGGTAACTACAAGAACTCACGGCTGCTGGCGTGAATAAATGCTATTTGACACATACAAATTGTGGCCATGACAGGGTGAAAATTTAGGCTTGCCTTTCAGACAGAAATATGTGCAACACATTGGACAGTTTGACCTTTCACCCGGCACCTGGTTCTGTCTTGTTCAAGGCTCTGGCTGCCGAAAAGCAATGGGGGAGGAGCCACCTTGGCTGCCGCCCTTACCTTCACAGTTCTTTCCATCCCGAGTGACGTGGAAGCCCGCGTTACACACGCAGTGGAAGCTGCCGTCCGTGTTGATGCAGCGGCCGTTGTTGCAGATCCGGCCATTCTGCAGACACTCGTCAATGTCTGGGGTTAAAGTGAGAAAGGATGAAGGTAATTTGGAGGACTTGAAATTATTTTCTTTCTCCCTCCATTTCCTAACTTAGGACCTTAATCTTGTATTTCAATTATTTGATAATATCCATCATCATATATATCATACCAAATAACAAGGAATGTGGGATCATCAGTATCAGAAAGAAAGAAACCTTTACATGATCACATCCACTTGTACTTTCTTTAAGACTACTCAGGCCTCAGCTGTACAAAGAAAATAGAGTTTTCAGCATTTTTTCTAGATAATTTATTGAATAGCATATATGATTATTTATATTGAACTTTGGCTGCTATCATTTCTAACATGATTAAAAGGGAACTCATAACAATATGAGAAATAATAACAGAAAATGCTATTTTTGAGAAATTGCTCAGTTCCTGCTAACAGTCCTCCACATAACTGCCTCCCAGCAGCCCGGGACCGAGTATAGTGTCATCCACAGACCTATAACTCTCAGTCTAAACTTTATGGTATTCTACTGCGAAGCAAAACATTGGTTCTGTGATGCTGTCCCCTCCTTCATTAATAATCATAGTAATTATAATAATCATACTAGAACTAGAAATGTTTAAAAAATGACATAAACTCAAATAACCTATATCTGATCTCTAATTTCATGATTAAATATCTAGCCCTAATAGACAACGGGGTAGCCTGGGTCTGGTCCTTCTGCTCCAAGAACTAAAAAAGATGAACATCAAAGAGGCTAGGTAAGACAGCCTTGTCTCTGCAGCATGCAGCATTCCCACGCCTGTCCCCAGGAACATGGAACCAGGCAGAGTCGGATGAGAGCAAGCCATGCATGTTGAGCGGAGGCCCTGAGTGCCTGAGGGTGAGCATCCTGCACACCCTAGAGAGGAATGCACATTTACGGTCTGTCCAGTTATCCTGTCTGCCCAGCGTCTGCACCGTGTCTGTGGTTGACCCTCCTACGCACTTTCTTTCCAGGCTGATCCCACAGTGGTTTCTGCGTGAGCCACTGGACTAGTTGAAGCAGTCTGGGCTTTTCTTCTGTCTGATCTTTGTGCCAAAAATCTCTGATTTCCTTTTTTTCCCTCCTCCTTTATTCCTAACGCTCACTAAAATCTGTCTTCCTCCACAAAGAAAAATAGTTAAAAAAAATCCACATATTCTTGAACCAATTTTAGCATTCTATAATTTTTTGACATTAAAATAAACATGAAGAATAATCCATCTTTCCTTCTCACTGTGGAATGCCACGAGGGATACTGTGTACTTCGAGCAATCTAGACAGCATGGAAGTTTACGACTCAAACGTGCCTCCCACTGTCTCTATCTTTTCTTCCCCTTTGTCCCAAGCTCATCCTCTCAGCCTAAGGTGCAGCCTTCTGGATCCCTCTGCAGACTCGAATCCTCCAAACACCACAGGTGCACTCTTACACTGAGGGTGAATTTAATGCCACGGAGAAGATGGGGTACTGGAGCTGTGGGTCACCCTCATCTCTAGTCAGGCCTCGCCCGGGTTGGGGGGAATAGCACACCTTTACCCTGGCTGGCCCTTACTCCAGACAACCCCCTCTCAACGATCATTTCTCTGTGCTTATTCAGCAGCGAAGTCTCTTAACAGTGGTTTCTTCTATCGAAAAATGTCCAGTACACCACTGACCTGGCAACTGTTTTAACTAACAGCTAAAGACTCTCCGCTGAATACTCAAATGATAAAGATTTATAATTCGGGTTGTAGGCTGTTAATAGAGTTATGAAGAAATAATGTGCTTCCAGTTTTTTGTTTTCTCTTCTCAAAGTTGACATTATGGGGCAGTCTACCTAAACACAGCGATGGTGAGCAAATTCAAAGATTACGAATATAGTTCAGAGATAAACATCAAACCTGCTCAATTAACACAAAGGGCTTTTGCTAAAGGAGGCAAGGAAAATTATCTCACGTTAGTAGATTGACGTTTTTACGTGGCCTAGACCTCTCTACCTGCTCACTTATTTTTATCTAGTTTTACTGGATTAATGGCACAGGTCATTCTATGCTGAATGTCCAGATAAAACGTCTGGTTCTTGAAGGGTGGACACTGTATCTTATTCATTTCCACCCCAGAAACTTACTGCACAAATGATATTAACCAAAAGCATATTGGACAGCCTAATAAGTTATTTAAGAAATAAACCCATGACATGCCGCTAACATGGACAGGAAATCTCACAGGGCTCCGCCTCTACATGAAGAGCTACAGGCAACCAATGGCTGCTGAGAGATGGGGATTCAGTATAATTCAGGGACTGAGCTCCCGAGGAGTTATCTAATCCCCAGCAGTCAGCCCTAAACAGGTATCTATACCTCTATCTCCATCTCCATCTCTATCTCTACCTCTACACCCGTGAGCAACACCAAATGGACTCGGAAGGCTGTATTTGTGTGTATATATGTAAACAATAATTAAGGAAGAAGAGGGGACGAATTTGACAGGAAGTTGGGAGGGGCATAGAAGGAGTTGGAGGAGAAGGGAAGTGATCTAAATACAGCGCCAAAGTCCAACATTCTCCAAAACATTGTTTGCAATTTTGTATTTTAGGAAAAGGGAAAGAAATAAACCGGAAGGGCAACTTTTATGAAGGGACAATCACATCAGTGCTTCTGAAATCTCAGTGTGCGTGCAGATGGCTGGGATCCTGCCAAAGGCTGGCTCTAGTCAGAGGTCTGAGGAAAGACTAGAGACTCACTTTGGGCAACCCTCAGGTGATGTTGCTGTTGGCTGCTGACCTCTGCAAGGATCGGAGCCCCCACATCCTTGTTTCTGTGGAGAAGCTAATGACAGACGCTTCTACCAGAGGCTTTTCTTGGTCTCTACCACACAGAGTGACCACATCCCCTACCTTTCGGATGGAAGATGAACAACCAGCGGAAAAAACTCAAAATAAGTGAGAATAAGCTCTTCCCTTGGCGCAAAGATAGTTTTTAAGGTAACCTCAATGCTTGCCAGATTTGTTAGCAACATCCTCAAAGGAGTGATATTTGGAATAAGGCATAAAGCAAGCAGTAGGGGAGAGAGGTTAGCTTCATTGCCCTTATGTCTCACTGGATTTCTTCAAAGCAATGCCTTCATTTGGGACAGATGCCTCCTGGTCCCCAGGAGCCCCTTACCTCTGCACTCGGTCCTGGTGAGTGTGCTCTGGTAGCCAGCTCGGCAGTGGCAGGTGTAGGAGCCTTGGGTGTTGATACATTCTCCACCAGTACAGGGGTTCTTCTCACACTCGTCCACATCTGCAAAACACAGTGGATCTTAGTGAGAACTTCAACAGCTTATATTTCTAAGGCTTTGTGGGTTTCTCATGCATAAAACCTTTTTCCTTTAGCGTGAAAAACACAACAAAGCCAGGCATGGTGGCACATGCCTTTAATCTCCCAGCATTTGGGAGTCAGAGGCAGCTGGATCTCTAATGAGTTCAAGGGCAGCCTGGCCTACGTATTGAGTTCCAGGTCAGCCGAGGCTGCCTAGTGGGACCCTTTCTCAACAAAGCAAAACTTGAAATAATAAAGAAAGAAAATTGCATAATCAAAGTATTTTTCTCTCTTCCCACAGCCAATATACCGTGACTACCCACTGTGAGACCAGTGAAGCAGTTCACCTCTGTTCTTTTCTCGTGTCATTGTCAGAGAATATGAATATGCTTTGAGATAATAAACATTTTTTTTCTTCTTCTGTGAGTCTGGTCTAAGAAAATCAAGCAGACATGAAAGGGCTGTTATTTCAGGAGTCTGAGGCAGGAGGACTACAAGTGTAATGTTTGCCTAGACAACCTAGTAAGACCTTGTCTCAAAGATAAAAAAACTAAAAAGAAGAGCAATAGGGTGCTGAGTGGTAGGGCCCTGGTCTGACTCACATGAGACTCTGGGTTCAACTCCCAGCACCGGGGAAAAAAACAAAATCAAAGAGACTAACACTTCCTTCAGAGGTGGCTCTATTTGTTGCTGTTGTTTTAATACAAAAAAAGTCTGCCTCGTGTCTAAGCATCTCCTGCGGTTCTACTAAACCTGTGAGAAGAAAACATGAAGGCCACATGGCTGTTCACAGGGGGTTCTCAGCACCACCCGCCCAGGTGGTCTCGGTAGCCTTATTCCCAAGTGCTACAGACTCAGTACCAGGGCCCACCCGTCTACATTGCCATTTCTGAGGAAAGTAAGGCTCAGGGAGGATTATTGGTCCAAATCTCTTGGGGACAGAGTCACGCCTAACCCTGAGCCACACACCTCTTCCCTCTCCTCTAGAACAGCGCCCACGTGAGCAGGAAACAAAAGGTTTTGAGAAAACAAGAACTAACAGAACTAAGAAACAAATTTATCTGAAGACAAAAGAGCACATGCCCACTGGGTGTTGTCAGAAATCAACTGTCCAGTGGTCTTGTGCTGGACTGCTGAAGACGCTGCCCGCCTGACTGTATAGATGCCAAAGGGCCACGAGGTCCTACTTGCCTCCAGAGTCTGAGACATACTAAAAGGTCAGGAAATCCTCTCTGATGTTCTGAAGACACACCCTACCAGCGTTTAAGCCCTGTATTGGAAGCCAAAGATAATAACAAGTTCTACTGTTTGGAGACACTGTTGGAGGCGATTTGTTACAACAACAATAGAAAACCAATACTAACTGTGGTGGTTTGAACAGGAAGGGCCTCCATAGACTCATATCTAAATGTTTGGTCATTAGGGAGCGGGGCTACTTGACTGGGATTAGGAGGTGTGGCCTTATCGGAGGAAGTGTGTCACTGGGGGTGGAATTTTCAACAGAACCAGTGTCTCTCTCTGCCTTCAGATCTGTATGTAGAACTCTCAGCTACTCTCCAGCACCAAGTCTGCCTGCCCTACCACGCCCCCAGCCATGATGATAATAGACTAGAACTCTGAAACTGTAAGCCAGCCCCAATTAAGGGTTTTCCTTATAAGAGCTGCTATAGTCATGGTGTCTCTTTGCAGCAACAGAACAGTGACTAAGACACAGACAATGAAATAGAATTGCAACATCCCCCAGTGTCAATCAAGCGATAAATTGCTTACCAATGCACTCCCCGCGGATGTCCAGCTGGAAGCCCTTGTTGCACTCACACCGGTAGCTGCCCGGGGTTGGAATGCAGCGCCCATTTTGACAGAGATAGCGGACCAATTGACAGTAGTCGGTGACGTTGAAAGGCAGCACCCCTAGGAGGACAGCATTGAACCCCATTATTATTATCTATGACATCAGCTCTTAATCTACTAATAGTGAACAAGATGCCAAGTCCTAGAGGAAGAGCCACCAAGGGTGAGCCAGCCACCAGAGCACAATCCCTTCAGCTTTCAGAGAGCACATTGTACCCCCGGCCTCTCCGCCTGCCTCTCCCCACCCCACCCTTACTCTCAAGCCTCCGGTTTCAGAAAATAACTATACCACAGAGGTGTTGGCAGGTAACGACTTTGTACACTAAATGACCCAAAGAACAATTTCATACATCTTCTGCCATTAATACATTCTCTGAATCAGATTTCAGTCTTTCCCATACTGCTCCCACATTTAATTAAAGATATCCATAATAAAAGGAGATTCATTTCCGGAACATGCAAGGCTCCCATTCTTATTTATAAAATGGGAAAATTAAGAAACATGCAAAAACAATGTAAAATTTTTTTAATCTAACAATTGGCATAAATATTTAATAAACCAAAAATATGACTTGATTAATACAAGAAAAATAACAAGGAAGCTTTTGAATTCTTACTTGGTGGCTCACGCGATGGAGATGGATATGGATACTCTGGTGGTGGCCGAGGGACTGGAATCACAGACCCAGGAGTAAAGCCTGGAGGAACAGGCTGAAGTGGAGGGCCAATGGGCGGGGGAGGGTATTCTGGTCTCCCAGGAATGACCAGAGGGACAGAGCACAGCTTGTTGAAATCCTCTGGAAGAATACAACACAACATGACATAATCAGCAAAGCCACAGCTGCTGGGGGGCCAGGCAGGATGCCCCCTTAAAGACACCAAACTGCATCGGCCAATCGGAATGAATGCTTCGTTCATATTCTTAATACCTACACAAGAGCCACATTGAGACAATAATTCAAAATTTAAGTAAATAAATGTCTCCAGAGCAGGCACCACAAGCTCCTTTCAAAATCTAGAAAGGCATTTACATGTTGACATTCACCAGAAAAAATATTAGGTGTCACTTTCTCTAGTCAGCCCCAGTGTGGCTGTCCACATCGAAAAAGCACATCAGGAGGCTTGGGTACTAATCAGAGAAGCGGATAATGACACGGATGAATGAAAAGGCTGTAACGAAACCCATTATATTACACGTTAATAATTTTAAAACTCATATACACACAAAACAAATGACACCATAGGCAAAGCAGAAGAGGAAGGGGTCAAGCCTGGGCTACATGAGTCCCTATTTTATTTTATTTTATTTTATTATTTGGTAAGGCTTTGGTTTTTATTTTATTTATGTGCATCTCCTGCAGGATAGAATGTGACCACGTGACTCTTTCCGATCATTCTTTCTGATAGAAAGTACCAGAGGGAAAAAAAGCTCGTGAGGAAAACCAAGGACAAGATAATGGTGGATGCACAGGGGAGGTAGTGATGGAGTTGACAGGGGGCACAACTTGCTCCAAGGTAATTTATAAATAAACGGTATTGTTGGTGGTGGGATAAATGCCAGAACCACGGGAATAGGAAATCATGAATGGCTACTAGTGTTTTGTTGTTCAGATAAGAGAACACTGTTGTCCTCTACTGTTGAGAGGATGTATGTCAGGAGGCGGGGACTGGTGTGATGGGCAGAAGCCAAATTTTGACTTTGCGCACTTGAGTTAGGAGATGCGAGGCAGCCAAATGGAGATATCGCACAACAGTTGTTGAGGAGAGTTTGGAGCCCAGAGAAGAAGTCAAAATTTTCATTTCTCAGTAGAGAGGTAATGTGTAAAGCCAAGAGATGGATTAGTTCTTCTAAAAAAAAAAAAAAATAGGTAGGAAGTCCAGAGCAGAGCCGAGGATTTGTCTGTTAAAGACAACTAGGTAAGCGGCGAAGAGGAGGCCCCAGCAGCGTGGCTGTGTGAACGCAGCTCAGTGATTCTGCAAGCTGGACTCCCTGATTTGATCATGTATTTCCCTGTGTTCACACGTCTTGGTATCTCGCTATTTTTAACAATACCAGGACTCCCTCAGAATAAATCCTTGTTGGCTTGTGACATCTTTTCCCTGAGTTTCCGGAACGGCATTTTAGACAGCCTCTAGCTGCGGGCATGTCTATTTCGTTCATTTGCAGCTTCATTGCATGGCTGCAGGTCTCGCAGTCCCTTCTACAAACAGAGTGATTTCTCATCTTTGCTTTCTGTCTTCAATGTCAATAACTTTATCATCACAGTCACAAAGGATTCTTATATAGACAGTTTCTACACAGTGTTAGACTCTACATACATTATTAGGCTAATGCTTTTCTTTTCCTGTAGACTACTGAAATGCATTCATAACTCAGCTTCACGGGACATCTGCCAACTTGGATTGGCTAACTCACCAAACTCCACATACACCACTGCTACTAGCTACTCCATTTCCTGACGTTCTTCAGTCTGATTTTATGCCTAGAACTCAGATCTAGTTTAAACTGCTAGAGAATTCCATTACTATGCTCTATTGCTTATCTGGAATTGTGACCCACAAATTCTTGGTATCTCGCCGTTTTTGGAAGAGTTTTTTTTTTTTTTTTTGGCCTGTGTTTTTCTTGACTGAGGATGCTATAGCTTCTTTTTTCTAAAGCACAGTGACTCTTCGTACAGAATTATCACCTAGCTACAGCACATCACTTACTCCCTGGGAATGCTTTCACTGTGTTTCTATGCAGCCCTTTAAGTCTGGGCCTCATATATGCCATAGTCAACTCTCACTCTCAGCCTAGCCCCATAAATTACACACAAGAGGATTTCAGCATGTATTGGATTTAATTGAATCCCGACTATATTAAAGGAAACAGTTTGTTTCCAAGCATTTGAAAATTCTTTTGGGATTTGTAAAAGAGGTCAGATGGCTTATCAGCATTTCTGCTAACTAGGCGAGCATATTACTTGAAGAACACCATTAAATTCACCTTAACCCTGTAAGAAATGTATCTTACTGGGCCCTAAACTCCTTCCAGTGTACAGGTTAATGGTTTTAGCTATAAGCCCCTACACATTAAAGGTCAGTAGCCAGGGATAAGTTTTCTCTAGAACCTTTACCTTTTCTGTCTCCATTCAACCCAGAGATGAAGCACGGTGTTGAAGAAAGAAAGACAGAAAGAAAGAGAGAAAGAAAGAAAGAAAGAAAGAGGAAGAGTGAATTAACTAAGTCTTCTCACATGGCCACTTTCCATAGGTGAGAGCTCAATACTCAATAGAACTGTCGTGGAAAGTGTGAACAAATGAAGCAGACCTGCAAATGAGCATGCACTGCCAGTTTGCTCTGCCCTGTGTCTGTGTCAGGCGAGTGTGCACGGTCAGTCCATCTGCCCTGTGTCAGGCGAGTGTGCACGGTCAGTCCATCTGCCCTGTGTCAGGCGAGTGTGCACGGTCAGTCCATCTGCCCTGTGTCAGGCGAGTGTGCACGGTCAGTCCATCTGCCCTGTGTCAGGCGAGTGTGCACGGTCAGCCCATCTGCCCTGTGTCTGTGTCAGGCTTATGTCTTTCGACCCCCTGCAAAATCACCAATGACAACTTGAGTCTTCCTGATGGCTCCTGCATCTACTCTCTTCCCTTCTCAAGGTCTCAATACAAGGAATCCAACCAATGCTATTGCTTCCCAAACTGACGTATGCATCTAAGAAACAATTCTTCTGATATCCAAGTCATGCATCTTGGTAGGAAGCCATGTGCTTCTAAACACTGATCTAGTGAAGAGATCTGCAGCCAATTAAGAGGAAGGGTTTTTAGGGCATAGACAGTGTGTCCAAAATGCATGATTTGTTGAATCATGAATCATATGTATGTATGTATGGAGACATAGGAAGATTATAGTACTCCTTTAATCCACACATACAATCCTCAGCAGTGAAGAGAGTTGTATACGGACTCCCAGTAATGGCCCTCTAGGCTGCGATGAGAGTTATATATCTTGAGCCGCACTCTCCAAAGCATCCCACCAGTCCTGAGTTCCTTCCCCCTCAGTGTCATGGCCTCTCTTCAGTTCCCCAATCTAAACATGCCTTTCGGGAATCAGATTAAACAGAGCTAAAAGGTCCGTCTTTAGTTGAAATTTGAGGAGAAAATCATACTTCATGGGCTATATGTTCTACCCGAATGTCTCTTACGAGCAAGAGTTTGCTGGATACTAGAGAAGAACAGAGAACGAGAGCAATCCAAGATGGCAATGATGACTAAGACGTCCTAGTGAGATTATTAAGTAGTGAGAGAGCAACTCATGGATGTAATAGGCACAAAGCAGATGGATTTAATTCTTGAGCACAGTGAAAGTACAAACCAGGACCAGAGGGTGATAGGTATGAGGTCACACTTCCCACTGTGGCTATCTTGGCATATTGGGGGATCAGGTTGTGTTTGCATAGAGCCTTAGCCCTCTAGAGGGTATGTAACCAGCAGGAATTATGGGAGAAGGGAGTAGATAAGGCTTGAACTGTACAGATATTTTAGGGAAAAAGTAACTGATTTACTTTAGAAATACGAATACTGTTTAAGGGAAATGCAACCATATAATTTAATTAGAAAATAAAATTCATAACAGTAACAACTAAAAGAACTGGGTTCAGATTCAGAGACTCAAAATGATATGCCAAAATTATAAATATTTCTTTGTAGGAAAAGGTATCATTTGGATCACCAAATAGCACCTACATTCATCCAAACAAAAATATCCTGGACATTTTTTCTACAGCCTCTCCAGAGACACATTTTAAGGCTATTGTCAGGCGAGCTATACTTTGGGAATGTATATGGCAGGATCTCCTCCTGGCCACTTGGGAAGCCACACCATTCATTCGGATTGCAGACCAATAATAGGCTTTTAGTGAAAATGAAGGGGACACGGCAGACAAATGAGAAGCTATGAGGAAAAATAAAACAGGGCTTGGCAGAAGGAAGAGAAAAGTGATGAACGTTAGGGTAAGAGGAGAGATAAATGCAGCGGGGGAGCTGGGATTCATCCCACTGAACTGGTAAGTGGCCCAGGAGAGCCACCAAAGTCCCTCAGGGAGAACAAGAGAAAACAGGATCCTGAGAAGGCTGGGCTCGGGGGCAATGAGGGAACTAAGTCGCCAGCAGATATAGAACCATCAGGGGGATTCTTCCATGCCTACACTTAAATGTTCTGGAATCTCATCTATTTGCCTGCGTTTCACCTGATCAGTACTGCACACTCTGCCACGGGCTTGGAAGCGTTGTGTTCCGATAGGCTATAGACGATACAGACGGGCTCTTACCAGTTGACCTGATGGGACACATCTCGGGGGCGACGGTGACCCCCGGAGACCAGCACCGGCCAGCATCGCAACAGCACTGCATTTTGGTGATGGACTGCGGCAGCTGGTTAGAGCAGCGTCCGTTTGTCAGGGCGGTGTAGCAGTAGCCAGGGCGAACGTCTGAGAAAACAAGAACACACGTGGCCTTGGTTTTGAGCTTGAGATGACACTCCTCTGCCTCCACGCCTCCATGCTTCACCTTGGAGCTATGACAGACTGACCCATGAGCGTGTGCCCTGGAAAGGAAGAGTCAGACATCCCACTGGCCCAGTATGGCTTGCCCCTTGCCCTTGCACATAAGGCACTTAGCCAAAATTCCGTATTTCACACCCAAGGTGGGAAGAAAAGGTTAAAATCAATGTGCCATAGAAAACACAACTAAGGAAAGCAGAGGTGGTGGCAGACGGGTATTCCTAAAAACCTGTTTTTATATTAAAGACATACTGGGTTGTCTATGGTTTAAACTACTTAATTCGAGCTGCATTAGGCAAATATTAATATAAATGCATTTAAAACAACATTAATCTGTGGCATTGAATTTTGTCTGAAATTGTGCCCCAGACTTGTGAGGTTGCATCTTAGAGGGATGAACCAATTTTCAGCCAGATCTAATATCTATTAATCAGGTTCCCTTTTGTCCTGAGGCTTTGACTAATTTTTTCAAAGGGTTAATTATTAACAAATTCCAAAACATCAATGACTGTAGATGCTATAGGACCCAACAGTTCTAGATGAGCTCTTTGCTTTTTGGCAGAAAAGCATTCCACGGAAGCAGCATGGGGAGGCTCACTCCTATAGATCGCTTTTATTGGATGACATCATGTCTGATTGTCATGACAACAGCTGACACACTATATAGTGCAACTCTCAGCTACCAAAAAGAGCTTATGGCACAGGAAAAGAGACGGCTCTGTAAAAAGACAGAGACACATGACCAAGTGCAAACGCCTATCGCTATCTACACAAGTGGAGGGTGTGGTTCTCCAAGCCAAACACTTCTCTGTACAGTCTTTCACATAATCAAGTTGTGAAAAGTAGATAATATTTGAAATATGCTTCTCATTTAAAATGAGATATGTGGAAATGTCATGTGTAAAGTAGACATTTCTGCAGTCAAAACCCCATCCTTTTGTGCCATAAATCTGACTATTAAGCATCAAGTCTTGCCACAGAGGGTCACCCACATACACTTGTCGTCTGAGTCATTCTTAGAATACAAAGTCTTCAAATACTGATGTCTTTATTGATGAGACGCATGAAGATAAATTGCATAATTTAGGGACATTTACCTTACTTTAAGCAAAGAAGGGTAGGCCAACCTAAACAAACCCTAGAAGACTGAGGGTGAGCATCACAGACACAGGACGATTTTGGAATGGTACTTCTACCCCCAGCAAGCATAGACGTAATGCGCAGAAAGTGTTGGTCCTGGTTCCTGTACTTCTGGACAGCTGTCTCAGCAAGAATGGGTCTCATTCCAGCCAGATCCAGGAACAGTAGCTACAGAGGATGTGCAGACAAACCTGCCCTGTGAAGCCCTCGGAGGGTTGCCTCTCCAGGAAAATGGTGGGAAAATGGGAGTCCTACCTTCTAACTTTAAAAGCTCCTAATGTTTTATGTGCTAGGATAGTACATATTATGGGCATGGAACCCAAAGACTTTAAAGAAAGGGAAGAGATTCGGAAGCCTGGGTTGCATCCCAGCTTCGAATGGAGTTGGTGGTCCAAACCCAGTTGTAAACACTTGACCAAATTGTGAAATGCGTGCATGTAACTTGCAGATTGCTGGTTTCTCCTTCCGAGCAAAGCTGGGACCTACAGCTGCCAAGGGTAAACTCTTAATGGGTTAATGCCTATTGTTTTGAAAATTAACTGATACCAAGTTGTTACAGATCTGGCTGACTAATATGTTAAATGCTCTCGAATCAAAGACTCTTTATCAGTGCGGTAAAGTGGGGACCATTGGGGCTGAAATGACGAGGTGCTAGTGGGTCCCTGGCAGCCATTGATTTACAAACGGCACAGAAGAGGGAGGACTTGAACTTGGTTCCCAGAACCTATATCAAGAAGCTCACAGCCGCCGGGTGATTCCAGCTCTGGGGAGTCCAGTACCCTCTTCTGGCCTCCATAGGCACCTGTGCTCACACGTGCATGAAGTCTCATATACATAATTAAAAATAAAATAAATTATTTTTTTAAAAAATAATAAATTAAACCTTCATTCAATTTCTGTCTTCATGCAAGCAAAACACCAAAACCGGTAAAAGTAGAACTGCCATGCCTGAAGTGTGTGCGTGTGTGTGTGTGTGTATGTGTGTGTGTGCACGCACGCGCATATGGGTGCGTGCATGTGCTGCCTTACGTGGAGTATGTATGCATATATGTAAGTACTGACACAGCTGCAGTGTATGTAGAATCACTGGACACAGATCAAAGATCACTAGTTTCTGTGTCCTGGTGAAAAATACCTGAGATGTTTGAGCAAGAATGTTATTTAACCAAATCACTATTTTAGGAAGGTAGATCGGACAAAGTAGATCGTATAGAAGCCAGATCAATTAAAGATTATTATGAGATGTCAGACCTAGATTAGCATAGATTTTGGGGAGTGACTAAAGGTGGCCATAGAGAGACAACACAGCTAAAAGCAGTCATAGAGAGACAACTGAGCCTTAACTCACGCGCTGAGGACATAGGCAACAAATCCATGAACAAGGACACAAGATGCCGCTACCACCCAACAGGGTGCTCCATGGCTGAATGCATTTCCACAAATGCTCATCTTCCCCTCAACTGCTCCTATTAGCAAACTTATCCAGAGAGATGGTCATGATGTATGAAATCCGTGCCTGTAAGTCAACCCACCTATGCATTTGGTGCCATCAGGAGAGGTGTAAAATCCCGGGGGGCATTTGCAGAAGTAACTGCTGACGGTGTTTGTGCACTCCCCACCGTCGCAGATTCCGGGAATGGTGCTGCACTCGTCGATATCTGCAAAGAAAGGGAGCTCCTGTTACCTGGAGGGAATAGTAGTAGCTGCGTGGTTACACGGATGCAGACGGGGTGCTTGGGAAGCCCAGTCCCAGGAAGCACTAGTCTGCCCTGAGTTAAAAGCTGCCCAGGGAAGAGCCTATACCGGCAGATGTTCCCCAGGGTTTACCAAATTCAAGAGATGGAGCCAAAGAACCTGACGCTAAGAGGCTAGCAGGTGTGCTTATATTCCAAATGCATAATCATTTTGACAACCTCTCTTTCTATGCATACTTTGTACTACATTAAACTCCTCTGCTAACTATTCTATATTCCTCAACATTTTCTGTATTTGTTTTCAATCAGATTTCAATCCTTCAGAGGAGACCTTGTGGCCTGGGCACTGGTTAGGAGTGGGTGACTTGGGGTAATCAGACAAGGGGAAGTACCAACTTGGTTTCTCAGAAGCACATCCAAGTGAGCATGATGATGGTCCTCCATTGGAAGGATGCGTATTTGGTGAGTGAACTAGACACTGGGTACTGGAGTCAGCTTCCTCTTTGAGGAAGGACTTACTGCTCCTGCTGTTGGAGATGGGGTCAATGGACCGGCTTTGACTTTTGGTTCTGTCAGGGATCTTGAGCTGCATAGTCGCCTGAGGTCGCACCCTGCCTGGGTACCCCATGTCTAACAGGAAATCATGGAAGATAGCTAAAAGTCTGGTCATCTCAACGCAATGAGACATCAGTAGAGATCTTTCGGCTACTTGACTCCACACCACCCAGGCCACTTTTGCCACAGCAGCTCCTGCCATCATCAGATACTGCTCCTGGAGTGTACACAGCTCACCCGATCTGTCCTCACATTCTGCCCATTTCTCCCTCTTTTCCCCACATACTTATCCTAAGGAAATCCCTTAACAAATATCTTGGGTGCTATAGAGGCCAAAGTGGATCCGCTGCTAGGGCCTGAGGCCACTGGTCTCCTCCATAGAAACAATGTGTCCCATTCAGGAAAAATCTAACCATTTCCTCAAAGGGAGGTTTTCAAATGCCCAAACTCTCACTGATGTGGATCAATAGTGGCAGGGAAGGGAGGCGAAGAAATAGGGAGCACACTGTACTACCTAAGACAAGCTCAAAGGGCAGCCTACACTATGCCAAGGAAAGACAGGATTTGCCCAAGCCTCTTGGAGGAAACCACTGCAGCCAGGCTGGTGTTGCTGACACTCAGGAAGGCTTAGGATCATGAAATAGAAACATTTCCTCTAGTCCTCGGGCTCTTCTTCATTAAAAAACAAAACAGGGTTCTAAGTGGACCACATTCAAGTACATTCTCATCCCTTCAAGTATCTTCTCACTCAAGTTGACCCTTATAGTCACAAAGTCGGCAGTGACACGAGCTGCTTAGCCTCGTGAAAACCAAAGCCACCATTCTTATATGTTAGCCTAGAGGCGGAAGCGATAATTTCATGGAGCACAGAGTCAAAGCTCTGGTGCCTGGCACCATCACTGTGAATCTGTCCCTGGTAAAGGATAGAAGCAGCCTGGCACCGTGCCCCTAGACTCCTTACAACAGCTCCGTTTTCAGTATCCTCCTGTCTCTCTGCTACCTTACTTACTCTGAGCACAGAATCAGTCTATGGATGAGCCTGCAAAACTTCAAACCTCATTTAACGATAGGAAGACATAACTGCAAGGAAAGACGTTGTGGTGATTTGAACGAGTGGCCCCAACAGGCTCATAGATTTGTGTACCTGGTCCCCAGTTGGCAGAACTGTTTGAGAAAAATTAGGAGGTGTGGCCTTGTTGGAAGATGTGTGTCACTGGGGGTGGGCTTTGAGGTCTCAAAAGCCCACATCATTCCCAGGTTCTCTTCCATCCCCCCTTCCTCGTACTTGTGGATCCAGATGTGAGCTCTCAGCTGCTACTGTGTCTGCCTGCCTGCTGCCATGCTTCCCATGACTCCAGACCTCTGGAACTGTGAGTCGCAAATTCTGCGCTTTCCTTTATAAGCTGCCTGTCATGGTATTTGGTTGTGGCAATTTCCCAGGATGCCTTTCTAAAGGGTCCTCAAATGCTAGTATCACATAAGCTTAACCAAGGTCACATGATGATCTGCTAAAATAGCTTTCCAGCCTATTAACAGAGACAAATGCTAGCATTGTTGGTTAAACCACTTAGCATAATACATCAATAGCCAAAGAAATTAAGATACCATAATGATCAGGAAGTGTTATTTTGGAAACGTAACTAACTTTGGCAGGATGTGGTAATATCTTCCACCTGCCAACCAGTGACAATGGCATCATCTGTTAAAAATAGCAACATTGATGACAATGAGAGTTCCAGTGTGCTGAGAGCCAGGGCATGTGGAAAATCCTAAAGCAACTAATCCCCGCCATGTTGGTGTGGTTATGGGACCTTACTTCCATATGTCTGATGCTTGGGTGTGCTTGTCTTACACAGAAAACTAACAAGGCCTGCAGAAAACTAACAAGAAATAAAACTGGAAGTAGGAAAACGATCCAGGCTTATGGGGGGTGGAGGTGTGGGGGGTCTCTCTTCCTAGCTATTTGGGAGTCAGAGGAAGAAGACTCAAGGGTTAAAGGCTAGCCTAGGCTACAAGCCAAATTCAAGGCCAGCTGGACAACCAGGTAAAAATCATGCCTCAAAAATATCAGTACTCCTGACATGCTTAGGCCAAGGTCAAGCCAGGGGGCGAAGGGAAGTAAGCAGGTTCATCATTTGCAGTGATGGTAAACCCAAGTCACCAGCTGGCTAGGGCTGGAGAAATCCAGCTTTGCCATACCTCCTCAAATGCTACCAGTCAGGAGCTCTAGTGGAACACACACCTTAAGGTTCACTCACCAAGGTGAAACAGGAGGAGACAAAACTGTCACACGAAAAGGCGTGCAAATACTTTTGAATTCCCGAATGTCCTGTCCCCGGTGACCTGTTCTTCTGCCTTCTACTCTCACGAATCACTTTGACCTCAGTTGCATGGTTTCATAATACCAATGGGGTTCGGGGTGGGGGAATTGTGATCTCATCATCAAATGGGGTGGAAGTGCCTTAAGGGATGGGTTATTGGCAAAGCATCTTCACTAGTCACAGGCTAGCCCTCTTCCTTCCTATCTTCCCAGACTCCTACAGCTCTACACTTCTCTCCTTTTAGGAGAATTCCAGGCATCCCAAGAAACAGAATCCAAAACCAGTGTCTTAAGTATGGTTCCCATAAAGCAGTCTTTATCAAATGCCAGTCATGAACGGACAACACTTTGGGAGTCCTGCTGGGTGCAGCGGGGACTGGCAGACAAGAGCTACTTCTGTAGTCTGGATACCTCTCCAGATCTCCTTAAGGCTGAAGGTGAAAGGCATGGCTACCTGGTGAGAAGCTCCCCTGATGGCTTTGCTAGCCACAACAGCTGCCAGCATTTCCCTCCTCCTCACCGGCTGCCAGTCCTATGACCTGTCTCCTGCCTCACCTGCTGTCACCAGGCTTTTCCCCCTCCCTACTCCACATCCCTATCCCGGGCTCCGCTGGGGAAGAACAGACTTGATAGAAACCTGTCTCGGCACCAAGGAAGATATTCCTGGACACTCGGGTGTCCAGAACTCAGTCCACAAGAGTGACTTGACAAGAGAACCAACTGCCTGATTCTAGATGCCTCCATTACTACCCAGGGGGGAGTGGGGGAGGAGTCGAAACACTGTAGCAGGTGACACTACAGATTTATGCACCCGTGAACTTGGTTTTACTGCACCAATGCAGCCTATAAGAAACCTTCAATTGACAATCAGACAGTCAGTGCTGCTTTAGCCTCACAATGATACTATAAGTCATAGATCACAACCAGGAAGGAGTAAGTGGAGAGGCAGAGTCTGGGTTACAGAACTGAAAAGGGCCTCTATCAGCTTGTTGGCAGAGCTGATACCTGATGGAACTAAGACCATAAAGAGAAGTAGGGCTTTAATAGGTCCGGGCCCAGGCCCACCTTACTCACAAGGCTCTTTAGTCTATACCACACGACTCCATTAACTGTGCAAGGGGAGCGCTCCACTGGGTGGAAAGGTGAGCACAGCCACCAGGAGTTCCACCTGTGGTTATGGGTCGAATAGCCCCAGGGATGCTCATTGGTGCCCAAGATGACAGGAAGTCCAAAAGCAAGTAGCCATTAGGTAACTATGGTATGACTGTCATAAAGAGAAGTCCCAAGCATTTTAACACACATGTCAGGGAGTGTGTGGATGTTAAGAACCACATGGTTAAAATTCCTTTGCATCGAGCCGTGCTCTTAGGGTTGCTGGAGACTGGGCTGATGATAATCTAAATCCCCAAACATTAAAGGTTAATCATTAATTCAAGGGACTCCTTCCAGAAATAAGACTTAATCCCTTAACTACATTTTTTGTTTCTTAATTTCCTCCCACAGTAACCAATGCACATATAGGCTGGATTTCCAGAAGGGGGAGGTGAGCCTGCTCCTGCAATACACAGCTCCTTCAGCTCCGCAGTCTTCAGAGAAGCCAGCAAGAAGGTGCCTGTGAGCTCCGATCCCCTCACCCAAATCACAGCTATAAATCTTGATCTTTGACGTTTACAAATGTTTAAAATCTAATATTGAATAGCTATGGCTTATTAATTTGCATTTTAACTCTTCTAAAGTGTATTTATTAAGCCTTATGTTACAGTGTTTTATTAGGGCTTAGAAAGATATAAGAAGGGGAGAATTCTGAAGAGGAAGCTCTCATGAAAAGCCTTCAAATAAAGTCACCCTGCAGTGAAGCGCTGGTAGCTGGCATCTTGGGAATTTGCTAACACCCACTGGACTCAAGTGACTTTATTATTTTTTATTTTATTTATTTATTTATTTATTTATTTATTAAAGATTTCTGTCTCTTCCCCGCCACCGCCTCCCAATTCCCTCCCCCTCCCCTAATTAAGTCCCCCCCCCTCAGCCCGAAAAGCAATCAGGGTTCCCTGTCCTGTGGAAAGTCCAAGGAACCCCCACCTCCATCCAGGTCTAGTAAGTTGAGCATCCAAACTGCCTAGGCTCCCACAAAGCCAGTGCGTGCAGTAGGATCAAAAACCCATTGCCATTGTTCTTGAGTTCTCAGTAGTCCTCATTGTCCGCTATGTTCAGAGAGTCCGGTTTTATCCCAGGCTTTTCCAGACCCAGGCCAGCTGGTCTTAAGAACTGCATGATTTCTTCAATTCTAAGTCGAGGGAAAGCACAGTTTAAAGGCTGGCCACAGTGCCAGGGCCATGCTCAGCAGGTAAGGGCATTTACTGCCAAGCCTGAGACTGAACCCCAGGACCCACACAATGGAAGGCAAGAGCCTATTCCTGTCTACTCCTCAGACCTCCACGTGTGCGCCACGGGTACAGGACACATACATACATGTAACCCTTTCCTCCTCTTAAGCTGATGGCCTAGGGTGTCTCGTCATAAGTAATGAAAAGCTGATTCACTCACATGGGCACAGAATGAAGGTGTCATTATGCAGGCCCGCTTCCCTAGCCCCTACAGGGTCTCTTTTCCTCTTCATGGCTGTGACCTAGATCTGCTAGGCTCCCTCCCTTGACCACAGAGGGCAGCCTGTGCCCAAACAGTGCCATTCCCCTGGTGTGCTGCCCTAACTGAAACACAGTAAAAGGGCTGAAAGAAGGAATCCAGCTTGCAGAGAGTTCAGGGAAGACTTTCTGATGACGTTTCTACCTGGGCCAAGATAGGACAACAATGTTCCAACCAGTCCCAGGTCAGAGCACAGGGGTACTAACAAGAAAATATCCTATCTGATGCCAATTTGCATAGAAAAAAATAGAGACAGGAAAAAGCACACCTAATTTAATGTAACTGTAGATGGCAGAGGAAAGATGAGCTCTAGTCAAAGGGGTCTGTTCTCTGTCTGGCTTCAGATTCCAATGTGCACTCGAGAATCTGGTTTTGTTGTCAGAAATATTAAATAATTCTCAGGTTGAATTTTTAGTTCATTAGATATATCACAAAGTAGTTTTTTTTAGCATTAATAAAAAGATCTGAGTTCCTTGTTTTTGTTTTTATTTTTAAGTGTGAACATTACATCTGTATCTTCTACATGATACACACCCGTGGACTATTCCTGACTGCTAACTGTGTTATTCAAGCAAAAAGCAAAAGAAAGAAAATTATTTTTTACTTGGGCTGGAAGTCACTGTGGTTCTAGAAGACAAAACACAGGCTAGACAGGCCAGATGGTCTCCCCTGCCCTAAACTTTAAAGCTGACTATATATAGTATATAGTTGTTCAGTATTGTAAGCTGAGAAAGGCTTAAAAATGTAGACATAGCCCATTGTAGAAATGGATTCTACATGCAAGAAACCTCAATACACTGTCACGAAAGACACCCGTAAGAACGACTGAGTATCCATGCCCAACTATTTTTAAATAGTTCTAAGTATTAGGAATTAGAATGAAAGCTCAGCACAGTGGTCCGTATCTTTAGTCCCGGCACCTAGAAGGTAGACGCCAGTGGACCTCTGTCAGTTTGAGGCTAGCCTGGTCTACATAGCAGGTTCCAGGCCAGTCAGGGATACAGAGTAAGTGTCTCAGAGAGAGAGAGAGAGAGAGAGAGAGAGAGAGAGAGAGAGAGAGGGGGGGGGGGGGAGGGAGGGAGGGAGGGAGGGAGAGAGAGAGAGAGAGAAAGAAAGAAATATCAGAGATAATAGTTCTCATCTAGGAAAAAGTGTAATACAATCCACTCAGTTAGCACCAGAGTCCAAAGGAAGCCCTGCAGCTGCCTGCATGACCTCACTCAACACAGAGAATAGTGGAACAGGCCTTTGTCCTGTCAGCACCAACACTCTCCAGTGTGCACTTACATCTACAGTTTCTCAAACCCATTCCCCTAGAGAAAAATCACCATTACTATTCTTTAAAACATGATATGATTTTATGAAGCCTGATCTCCATGAGATAGGAGCTAAACTGTCTCATGGCTCCACAGTTGAAATAACTGAGGATAACATACTTGATTGCAGCAGCAATTATAAATGATGTCAATTAAGATTTAAAAAAAAAATCACCCTAACCCACAAAGGCAATTCTATGACAACTAAGTAGTTCCATTCTGGGCGAGCAACATTAAAGTCTGGCCGCAGTTTATTGATCGTACGTCACATCAGAAGCTGTCTTCTGCTGCTTTGACACACAAGGAGGCTAGAAACCCAAGAGAAATCTACTTTGAGTGATGTTTCTCTTCTGGAGCCTAAGACGGTAAATAACACAACGTGTTCAACAAAAACCACAGGCTTCGACGTGAACCCTCAGGCCACACCTGGTGGGAGGAGAGGCTAATGGAAAACGAGCTGTCTCTGAGCTTGCTACAAGATGAATCTTAGATTGTTGCTCCAAGGCTTTCCGAGCAAAAGGAACTCAGCGCTGTCTACTTATGTTTTGGATGCTTTCATCTCAAAAGCAAACCACTGTACTGGAAGCCAGCCCACTTCTGCATGCAACAGTAGTGGCAAACATCAACATGTCGCCTGTGTATACGCTGTAGAACCCTACTCTAAACACGAATAGGGAATTCTACTTCAGGTCACGTCTTTTGCTTGGTGAACATTAGAAAGCTTTTCGTTCGGTAGACAATATGTTGTGGTCCAGAAAAGAAAATCCTAAGTTCTTACTAGGAGCACCAATATTAATGTTAATATGTCAACCCCCCACTCAAAAGTCCACATTTTAGCTAGAAAATATCAGCGGTATAATTTTGAATGGTATCTAATGATCAAATTTAAATTTATGCCTTTAGAACTATAATAAAACATGCATCTTGCCGGGCGGTGGTGGCACACGCCTGTAATCCTAGCACTCGGGAGGCAGAGGCAGGCGGATCTCTGTGAGTTCGAGGACAGCCTGGTCTACAAAGGGAGTTCCAGGACAGGCTCCAAAGCTACAGAGAAGCCCTGTCTCGAAAAAACCAAAAAAAAAAAAAAAAAAAAAACAAAACCAAAAAAAAACATGCATCTTGAACATTTTAAACCAAATATCAGCCTAAAATATTTCATGTTTTAATATTTAATTTGATTCATATGGGCCTCTTATTTAGTGTCTATAAAAGTAGAACAAGCTGCAGGAGCTGTTCTGGGTCCAGAGGCATATGATTCCTGCCGGACGGTTATACTTACACTCTCATGGGGAAGACAGACAGGTCTTGGGTGTAAACAAGCTTGCTGTTGACGCCATCTTGTTTGCCCTCCCCCGTCCCCTGTATCTGCAAAGCATGAGCTTGCTTACCTTCACATTTTTGTGACACTTCATTAAATTTGTGTCCAGCAGGGCATTTGCACTCAAAAGACCCAACAGTGTTAATGCAATTTCCTCCTTGACACAGACCGGGGATAGCCTGGCACTCGTCCACATCTGTCAGATTTGGGAAAAGAAAAAGACTCATTGCAGAAGAAAGATTAACAGTTTATCACAATTATATTACCATATGTATGCCAAGGCATCCATCATAGCTTTTAGAATATGATGATTGCAACTGTTATGAATATATTATGTAAAATAACTAGGTTATTAACATAGGTTGGTCAATAACACTCAACAAGGAGCCCTGCCTCCCTGCAAGCAGAGGAGATTATTTCTATTAATTTTGGAACTTTATTATACAGAGCAAAGTAGAATACATAATGATGGAAATAGCCATTTTTACTGTGTCATTTTTAGCTTCAGATTGTCAATAATAATTAAATTATCTAAGGTATGCTTCAAAGACATGCAATACATGTCTATAAAAGTTATCTTTAAGTGTTACATTGAATGACAAAGGTAACATAAAATTCACTTGAGACCCAGAGGTCACCGCACAATAGCTAGTGTCTTCACACCTATGTGCCTTTTGCCTTCTGGAAAACTGTCTTGTGCAGGAAATTTTCATCAGGGCTGGAAAGGAGAACTGTGCTGGATAACGTGTGGGCTCGTCAATCAGAGCAGACACCAGGAAGGACCTTTCAAAGCCCAAGTCACATTCCTTCCTTTACTGCTAAGTCAGAGAAATTCCATGCCTTCCACTATCTTCTCTCAACTCCCGCTTTCCCCCTCCTCCCCAGGTTCCCTCAGATACACCATGGATGTGCAGCCTCAGAGTTGTATAATTGTGGCCCCTCTTTCTGGAACATTCTCCCTGTCAGAACTTCAGGATTCATCCCGACTCATCTCTTAGTCTCTGTCCTGACACCACTTTGCTCCAGCTAGTGTCTAGCAACACCTGGCCCTGGTTTTCAACACTGACATCCTAATCTCTTTTGCTGTTCAACAGCATAGGCTTCCCCGCAGCAGACACTCGGTCCGTCTTGCTTAGTGTTCTATCAGGAACCTAGAGACTAAGCTCGGGTACTATAGATAGTCCCAAATTATCCTTTCCAACAGAAACCTCCTCCTCCTCCATGATGCTGGCTGCCTGGATTCCACTGTGAAGATAATGTATACAGGGGCATTCTCTCTATTTCTTCATTCAGAACGCAGGAAACCCTGATTTGCTAAATGGGAGCCTGAAGTTTCTTCCTCTTGGGCTCTGTCACAGACATCTGTGAATGCAGCACCCTCTTTAGGTCCTGATGCTGTGGGAAGCAACTACACAACTGCCATTTGCAGGTCTATCCGATGCTGCTGGGAAACCTCACCCACAGTAAAATGGAAACTAGAGGGGAAATATATATTTGGGTATAAAAGCACCACTATTTTAATGGAATATCTTGACCCACAAACAAGTAACTATATTGAAACAATTGGATTATATTTTACAGCCAGTTTCATTTTTATCTTTGATGAGGATTTTCTGAATGTTTATTAAAATGAAATCAAACTTTACAGTCAGACAGACAACTCAAGATATTCTTGTTGATCCTGAGTTTTGGTCAACAGGGAGTGTGTATGAGGACAGTTCCCCACTTACCATGTGCTGCCAGGCCTTTGTCAACCTACAGCCCACAGCCTCCATCCGGCCCAAGAGCTAGAAACACAGCAAGAAGACACCCTGGCCACAAACAACATTCTGAGAACCTCTCCCCCAGCAAAAGAAATTCTTTTTGCAAGTGATCATATAAGCTGCTATTTTGAAGTCATGGATTTTCACCAAGCTATATTGACACCTTAGATGTTGAAGAACAGTCATGAGGGGACAGGAAGCAACCTTGGGGGAAATCCAGACTGTAGGAGACTGATGGGCTGAGGAGAATCCCCCTTCCCTGTCCTCTTCTTCCCCTTCCCTTACTTCTGTTGGCACCCAAACCTCTGACCACTAGCTCACTGACAGGAAGCCGGGAACTGGAGGCCTTCCTCCCTAGTCACTGCCAACAATTCATGGGCATCAGCAACTTCAAAACACAATGACCAACAACTTCCTCAAAACTCAAGGAGTCTTTCTAAGAATGAGAGAAATAAGAGTTCAAAGGAGAGGCTTACTCCTACCAGTCCTTGCGATTCTAAGATTTCAAAACCTCTTCTGGCTGCTCCTACCATTGAGAGGACACTCAAGGGCATCCAGAGGAGGGGTGCCTGGGAGCCAGGCACATCCAATTTAGTACAGACCACAGCACAGATGAGCATCGCTCAAATCCTGTTTCCCTGTGTCCTCACCTTCAGGATGAACATGTGGGACAGAGCCAACTATTACCTACTTCCCTAGGAAAAGCCCCCCCCCTTTTTTTTGAATTTTAGGAAAATATTGCAGTTATCTTTAAAAAAAAAAAAAAGTACTGCAGACGTCTAAAGAAAGCAGAACTAGCCCAGGAGATTTTGGGCCCATCAGTTTAGTGTGGAGTGGCCTCTGCTCACTTCCTCCTCTTTCCTGCCAGACATCCAGACAATGAAAGAATTTACACAGCTGGGGGAACAGAGTCCCGGCCAAAACCAGGATTCTAGGGGAGGGCAGAAGAGTGCTAAGGCAACATCTGGGGGTATTTAAAACAGTGAAACCAATTCTAATTTATTTCTGACTTGTTAGGAAAAAAAAAAGCATAATGTAGCATGTCGAATGTCCAGAGGAGCAATTTTCTCCAGGTCAGTTAAGTACAACCTTGAGCTCGGGACTCAGAGTTTCAAGTGGAGAGAAAACAACAACCACTACCTTGTTCGCTATGTTCCTACACGGCACCGCCATCAGGCCCGGCCTCGCCCCCACACAGTTGCTACTCCTGTGCCAGAAGTACACGGAACCACTCCTGGGCCAGAGGGGCCGCTGGCAAGGCAGACTCAGCCAACCTTCCCGGCTCTAAGCACTATGCTACTGAGGCCTCAGCTGGACCCTCAGGCATGGGACGGGGTCTTCTCAGCAGCTGGCCTGCACCCCACCCCAGGCAGGCGAGAGGGCATTTTTCACAGCTAGAGAACAACCCTCCAGTGAACAGGATGAATTCGCTGTTCTTCCTGTTGCCTTACCTTGACAAGCTCCAGTGCGGATGTTGGGGATGAAACCACGGCGGCAGGGGTGAGGCTGGGCAGGGCACATCTCGCAGGGGTGGCCCCAGGCTCGGCCCACTGTGGCACAGCAGAGTGTTTTGGTGCAGACAATCCCGCTGAGCTGTCCCTGGCACATCTGATTGCTGACCACAGTAAAACACGGGCCTGTTCTGTAATCTGAAAACGAAGAATAAGATTCGGGTCAACGTCCAGGAGACCAAGGACCAGCACACAGAGGGGCAGCTCTTCCCCATCCTGCTCAGCTCCAAGCTCGGACACAAACTTCCAGCAGCTCCACACAACTGACTCTGTGAAGTCTGAGGGGATCGCTCCACATCTAAACCCCTTTTCCTCACCTACAAAGGGGAGTAAGATATTGGGTCCTGTCCACTTTGATGATGCCTTTGTTAGAGTCAGACGAATTTAGGGAAATTCTTTATAACCCCGTACAATGAGGCAAATACAGTATTCTGGCATTACTATCTAATCACTCAGTCTAGAAAATCTATATTCTAGATGTATCTATATTCCATCAGCCCCTTCATGTACCACAGGTACTTAGTGAAATGAAAGCCATGTGTCCAAGAAACATCCGAACTCCCATGGTCATTGGTGTTTCCCATAACTGCTGAGAACTGTAGCAACCCATGTGTCTGTGAGCTGATGAGTGGATAAAGTAGTTGTGGTACATCTACGCCATCAAGTGTCATTCGGTCCTGAAAAGGATGGAATCCTGTCCTTAGAAACAGCAGGGACGAAAGTGCTGATGGTCATACTCAACTAATTGAGGAAGTGCAGAGAGACAAGACCCACAGCCTGCCATTGGTACGTGGGTTTTTAAAAGTTATCACAGAAAAGCTGGGAGTAGAGTGGTGGTTCCCAAAGTCTTGGCGAAGTAGGGGGAAAGAAGGAGAGGGGTAGAAGTCATCATTTAGGACCAATTACAGTCAGTCCACTAGTTGGCTGCAGACCACAACGATACACGTCAAAATCTAGATAAAGGACATTGGAAGTTTCTGTCAAAAAAGAAATGCTAAATGCAGACATGTTTTAAGTGGTTTAATATTTTTTTACAAAATTTGTATGTGAGGTGCGGAGGGGGACTCTCGTGCCATGACATGCACGTGGGGGACAGAGAGCTGTGGGAGCCTGTTGTCTCCTTCCGGCCCGTCCATCCCTGGGGTCACATGGAGGTTATCAGACTTGGCAGCAGGTTCCTTTGCCCATTGAGATCCACTTTCCCCTGTCTGAACTGATACGATGTTACAGTATGGGTACATAGGATTTTACTCTACTGGCTTTTTCAATCTGCATGCAGCTGAATTCTAAATATACTCTGATAATGCAATATGCTGGATTTCTTCAAAGCTTGTCATCTTCTGTCACTACTAAGTTTAAAACGGATTCAAAAATTTACCACTGATCTACTGACTAAAATCTTAGCCTTCATTTTGTTCTCCCGAAAAAGAGATCACTGGACTCTGGGGTAGACTGATAGAAAACCACTCGCATGCAATAATGAGACACTGAAATCTTTACAAAATTGGCCCCATGGATATTTAATAAATACTTCTCATCTATTTGTCATTTAAAAAACAGGATTTTCATATATGTGTATTTTATTCCCCGTTTATTCCATTATTCTTCTTGTTCTCTTGTTCATGTATCTACATGCTCTGCATCTAAGAGAGAAAACACGTAATCGCTGTCTGAGCCTAGGCTATTTTGTGGTCATAAGATCTCCAGCTCCATCCATTTTCCTGAAAATGACATAATTTTGTTCTTCTTTATGGCTGGATAATACTCTACTGTTCATATATACACATTACTTGATCTGTAGGCTGATTCCGCAGGTCGACTATTTGATAAAGACGGTGTGCGGGTGTTTCTGTGGTGCCCTCACTTAGACCTTGTTAGCTCTTTACCCAGGAGTGGTACAGCCCGACACTCTGTTTTCAGCTGGACAGGGCAGCTTTGCGAGCGTTTCCACAGTGACTGTATTTGTTTACATTCTGCCAGCAGCGTGTAAAGGTTCCTTCCCTCTGCATCCTCGCCAGTCTCTTGTTTGCTGTTTCCTCAGGAACAGCCATTCCGACTGGGGCGAGATGGATTAGCCATGTTGTAGTCTAGAGCTGCATTTTGCTGGCGGCTAAAGAATTTGTAACTTGATTTTTCCATGTATTTGTTTGCTACTTGTTTTTCTTTTGAGAGTTGTCTGATCGGTTAATTTGCTTCTTTATTGATGGAATGATTTGGCATTTTTGGTGTTTAGTTTTTTGAATTCTTTATATAGCATGGATATCAATTCCCTGCGGGTGTCTCTTTACTCTGCTAATTTTTCTTTGATAATTTAATATTTTATTATGTACTTTTCCTCAAAATGAAGAAATTACTTTAGACGACTAGGAAAGGCAATGACACATAAACAAGAAATCTAACAACATACAAACTCTTGATTATATATGATCACATTATACATAATCTATAATGTGTGTATTACATAAGCCACAACATAATGATTACATGATTATACTCTTGTTTGCAAGATAGAATTTTGGTTTTCTTCCAGGAAATGTTAGCCAAAATATTTTTCCAAGAAATTATTATTCCAAAATATGAGTTTTAGTGTTGCCTAATTTCCATCAATGATGTAATTTATTCAATCAGTTTCTTACTATGTATCATCGAAATCACTTCCAATTCTTCATTATTATACATAGCGTTAGATGTGTTTAGCTCATGCAATAGCCTTATTTTATGTGTCTTAAACCAAGGCCAGAGTCACAGTATTTCTATGTGATGTAAGGAGGCAGACAATGCAGGCCCGTCTCCTCTTTCCTGCTAATCCACTGAGGCAAGTACAAATGCTGTGGCCAAACAGATTTGCATTAGCATGCCATTTTCAATCTTTTTTGCGAAAGCATAATGGACTGTGGATTTCAGCTAACGAGCCTCCCAACATCACTGCTCGGATCTGTGCTCCTTTCAGTAATACTCTACGGAGTATCTTATACATGGGTGAGCAGGCAAACAGAGGACACGAACATGGCGTTTTGTGGAGAGCATCAGCGAAGGCCAGGAACATCACACGATGCCAAGAAAAGTCCACGTCAGCCCTGCACAACACTGGTCCCAGACCTCAGATGCAAATTCCTGCTGAGAAGCTCCTAACAAAAAGAACTTTTTACAACTTTTCCAGAGTCAACACGAAATATGAAATATAGGGAATGGTACGGAATACAGGGAACAGCAGGAAATACAGGGGACAGCAGGAAATACAGGGAACAACAGGGAATACAGGGAACAGCAGAAACCATGGGAAACAGTAGAAAATACAGGGAACAGCAGGAAATACGGGGAAGAGTAGAGATGATGCCGGTCAGTTCCCACAATGTTCCTTAGACAACTCTGCAATCCACATATAGGCCCATGCTAGACAGAGACTGTGTGCCATCAATGCTGTTGTAATAGCTTACTGTTGTCCTCCAAAGAAATGCTAGTAGAAATGTTAGTAGATTTTCTACTTGCATACCACCTCACAATCATGAGATCCTCATGAACTAGGGCACCAGGCCAGCCCTTTCCAAAGTTAAAATGCAGAGTTGCTTGTTACCAACACGCTCACTCTAGATTGCCTCCCTCTGGGACATCTTGCTGCTATGTGACCCGCTGTTGAGTGCGTAGCTCAAGGGCTGCCCGCGAGTCTCATTACTTTAGCTCTAGGACTGAGGGGGGTTTTAATTTTTTCCCACTAGAAAGAAGGCCCGGAAGTTAAGAGCAGAGGACCCCAGTTCAATTTCCAGGTCCAAAGACTCTTGACCCAAATCCAGTGGCTCCCAATTATCTGCAGCTCCAGCTCCAGGGGCATCTGATGCCTCGGGCCTCAGCGGACAGCTGCACTCATGGGCACATACCCACACTCATATAGACAAGTCTACAAATAAAAGTGATTTAAAATCTTATTAGATTTATTGGAGGAGGGGGATATGGTACGGGCGCCACCATGCGTACATGTGGAGATCAGACATCTTGGGGGCATTAGTTCTCTAGAGACTGAACTCAGATCATCAGACTTGGTGCAAGCACCTTTACCCACTGAGCCACCTCGCCTAGGCTTCAGTTCTGGACATATAGCCATGGTCCCTGATGCTCAGCTCACTCCCAGCTCAGCAGTTCTGAACGCTTAGACTGCAGGATTAGTTCTCTTTCCGTCATAATCAGACTTCACCCTGATGCAAACTCATCACTGACAGGCGAAGTGTTCCTGTGGTCGGTAAATTCTTGTCACTCATGCCCAGCCACTGAACCACAAGCTACAGAGAATCAGAAGGATGTAATTTTGGGTACGAGGCTCCAATTATTTAAAACCCTTCCTTTCATAAAAATTATATAGAGAAGATTAAGATATCAATTTATTCCTGACAGAGAAGTCAAACCAAGCACGCTTCTCCCAGGAATGCTGACCAATCGGAGTGGGGGCGGGGGGTTAGAAAGTTTCTAACCTAGAGAAAATGACAGGAGAAAAGGCCCCAGGATCTCAAGCAGAAACAGCTTCACTGCTACCGTTGCTGTTTCCTATTGCAGCCACGCATCCTTGGACATCACGGATCACTAAAGAAGCGTCTGCAAATTGCTGGTGCTGGGAGCCCTGCCCCTGTTCCAACCAGTCTCGCCATGGACTCTATTCTACAAGGTGTGTCATGGGATATTTTGTCATTAAATTATTCCTAGAAATGAGATGTTTGGTAGTAGGCTATATTAACACAGAATAAAATAAAAAAATAAAGGCCTATGCTGTCAAAGAAGTCATAAAAATATAGTGACTAAAAACATCCCTCTGCAGATCCACCCATTATGAGGCAGCAGTAGTCGGCTTTAGAGAGACAGCAGAATGGTGGTTGCCCAGGATGTGGGGGAGGAAGGAAAGGAGGGTTTGTGTTTAGTGAGTACAGAGTGTCAGTCTGGGAAAATACCAGACAGTTCTTGGTGGAGAACACCTTCATGGGTGGATGATACCAATTCCAGAAGGCATGGGTAATTAAACAAAATACCCAGTGCCAATTATGGGCTACTTCCTTATGAACTTGTTGGTCAGGAAGGCCCCAACGGCTCCCAGAACACGGGCTATTGCCTTCGGTCTTGGATGACCACCAGCACTTAATGGTGAGATCTTATTGCTGAAGACACCATGTAGCTTGGTTAGAAGACAGAGGGAAGTCAAGCCCCAGCTGAAAGGGAAGCTTCCTTACTGACACATGCCTTGCTTTCCTAGGCTGGAATGTGCTACCCAGGCAGCTGGGGGAGAGACGTCATCAACACCTTCCCCCAGGTGTGAACTCTTCCTGCCAGGTCTGACGTGCACGCTGGTGCAATAGTGGCAGGACTGTCGCAGTCATAACCAGACGCTTGCTGACTGTGTCTGAGGTCCACTCCACAGGAGGAAGCTCATGCATAGAGCTGTACACCTGGTAAAGGCTCATGATTGGGTCCCAGGCCGGAGGGGGCAAATCTATTGCTTTCATTTCGCCAAATGGACATGTTATCAAACTGTCTCCTAAATATTCATGTGTACAGCCATACGAAACTTTGACTAGAGGCTTCCTTTTTTTTTTATGCAGAAATGGATGCAGAGGTTCATGGCTGTTCGAAGTGCTAAGAACAAATGACTGTTGAGTTCTCAATCCCAAGAGGGATATCTGTGTCGTGAAAGGAGGGTTGGAAAGAATGTAAGGGCCAGATGATGGAGAGGAGGACTGAGTCACCATTTTCTGGGAATGGTGCGGTTGTGCAATCTTGAACTCATGTAACTCAGCCCCTCTCTGGGCAACTATTTGCTGTTGATAGCTTCTAAGAGAGTGGAAGCATTGTCTTCAGTGGTGTAGCCATTGGGAGTTCCCCATGCTCAACACCATGCCCTCATGGCTGGCCCACAAAAACAAAGACCAAACAAAGGACATAAAAATGAGAGGGGGGTGAAAGTGGTGGGAGAGAGATATCAGGGGGTGGAGGGATGAGGACAACTAGAATGCATTACACATATGTACAGAACTGTCAAAAAAGAATTTAACCTAAACGAGAGGCTCTGAAGATGGATAGTGGTGATGGCCGCCCGACAAGGTGAATGGGCATGGATGGTGGTGATGGCCGCCCGACAAGGTGAATGGGCATGGATGGTGGTGATGGCCGCCCGACAAGGTGAATGGGCATGGATAGTGGTGATGGCCACCCAACAAGGTGAATGGGCATGGATGGTGGTGATGGTGCCCGACGAAGTAAATTTATTGAAAGCCACCAAACTGCCAATCTAAAATGATCATATCAGTAAATTTTATTTTATGTGAATTTTAGAATAATAAAAGTATCATGTTGTATACAACAAAGCATTTTTAAATGAATGCTTGGGTCTAAAGAGTAAACTTTAGAATCAAGGCTTCTTTATTTATTCAACAGTCTTTACAGGGGAGCTGAGCTGCATCAGTGAGGAGGGCAGTGAAGTCGCTGGACACATGGAGTTTCCAGTCCACTAAAGGAGGAGGTCAAGAAATAGGTAAATATATTAAATCATTTCAGAGCCAGCAATATTGGTACTTGTTGTGCAAGCCTAGTAACCCGAGTTCAATTTCTGGAAACCCCATAAAGGTGGAAGGAGATCAACCCCATGGGATTTTTCTTTGTCTCCATATATATGTCATGGCACATGCATCTCCCCATATAACACACACACACACACACACATATCATACACACACATACATCATATACAGACATACATCGCACACAAACACACAGTACAATAGTGAATATCATAATTCTAAAAATTATAAACTAATTCCAGACATGTAGCTGTGGTGTAGTCTAGAAATGTCTGCTGCAACAGAGGAACTAGGGATGGTCGTCTCAGTGAGATGTCCAACAGAGACTGAAAGAAGGGGACAAAGGAACAGGCCTAGATAATAAGAACAGCCGCCCACAACACAGCACAGGGTTCTCAGGCAGTAGTGAGAGTGAGAGTGGTGGCCCTGAGCTGGGGAGGCAGCCTGGCTTCACCCGTGATAAGAGGCAGCTTGACCAGAACATACGCTAAGGGGACACCATGATGTCACATTAGGCAGGAACCAAGTTTCACAGGAGGCTCCAGGCCGCAGTGGGGAGTTTGGATTTATCTCTAAGTTGGCAGAACGTCACCACTAGACTTTATTTTAAAGGGGGGCTGTCTAGTGGGCTCCTTCATGGAAACAGGAAGCCTTGCAAGGAGACCACTGAAGGACTTGAGGTAGGCAGGAAAGGCTGCAGATGGCAAATGTTCTTGGCCAACAGGATCAAGGCTTCCAGTGGGCTGGAAGTGAGAGATGAGGAAGATGACAGTCAGATACTCTGGCCTTCCAGTGCAGTTATTAAAATGGAGAAAGTAAGATGCTAGGTTCTGGTAAAAGTAAGTACTCAACATTGTTCACTTTTGTGACAAAGGAGCTGTTATGGGTCGGCTGATTGGAGCTGAGAAGGCTGGCTCTGAGGGAAGGATGTGGAATGTAAATCCCGATGCTGTCAAGACCAAATAAAACCTGATTAAATCGGATCTTGACCTATATACTGTAACTGTCTCACTAAGTTTGTTTTTCTGCTTTTCCTTTGAGTAAATAATCATTTGCTCATGCAGTAGATGTATGGTTGAGACTCTTCAAATGCATTTGGCCATTTCTCACGGAAACCTGAGTGTTAAGTACAGACCAGCGGTGTGGGAAGGAATCCTGGCATTGTGGGAGGGACGAACTGCCTCCAGAGCAATTTCCCTGCAGCTTTCAACAATGACAGGCATGGGAATCCAAGAGCCCTAGGGTGTGAGCTGCCAGGCCAGCGTGAGCTCCGCAGTCAATGGATACACACCACATTTCTGTGCTATCATTAATCCTGAGAGGTCTAATAGAATGTGTAAATCAAGGATGAAAGTTCAGCCATTACCCATTGCACCTGAGAAATGTCTCATATAAATACGGACTTTCTGTAATATCAAGCCAGACCAAAGGCTGTGGGATCGTTTACATATACTGGTTGGCAAGCGTTATTTCTTGAGTTGGCATTTTACCAAATATGCACTTGCTTATGGAGTTCATAAGCTCTTCTCTCTCTCTCTCTCTCTCTCTCTCTCTCTCTCTCTCTCTCTCATTACTATACTATTAAGTAACTCTCAAGGCAGCTCCACTGGTCTCAGAACTTCTCTTTGGAAGTCAATGTCCAATGAAGGAAATTTCCTGACATTGTTTCCAGCTCAGGGCCTGGCACTGAACTCAGCGGAAGAAAGATGAGCTGGAAGAAAGGGCAGCATCACTCGGGACACCTGAGTGGACTGTGCAGGAGGGGACATAGAAGGAATGGGACAAGCAACAGGGCCAAATCTAGCAATGCAGTTTCAGTTAGTTGGGAAGGAAGGAAGGAAGGAAGGAAGGAAGGAAGGAAGGAAGGAAGGGAAAACTCACCTCCCAAACACTACAAAAAATGATCTTAAGAAAGATCTACTCATGTTCAGTCACCAAAACTGGGTACATGGATTTTCTCAAAGTCTGAACACAAGGAAACTCCAGTGGCTAGTGGTGGTGTTGCTTCACAGCCAAAACACTTAACCACAGGTGCTTGAACTAGAATGTGTCACTACAGGATTGTCATGGCTTCCGTGAGGCTTCCCTAGAAACAAACAAGTGTGACTCTGTTGTAAGTGATAACCGTTTTGAAGCAGAATTACACAAAGTACCCGGCCCTTTGGAATTAGTCACTGTGTCATGGACATGGCTGATGATGGTCAGAAGGGGGCAAATACTAACAATAAATGGCATAGACAGAAGGGCCTGACTTGTGTCCCCATAGCCAATAGGAGAATGGTGCATAGCTCAGAAACTTCTAGAAATGAAAATCCATGGGAGGAAAATGAATATGGTTAGAAAACAATGAGAGACCCCACTAGAAGTAGCTAATATGTCTCAAGGGACAAGATGAAGACCATGATTCTCTCTACACAGACAAATGCCATGCCCAGATTTACCCAGAAAAGTTTCTTTTCAGTGGACAAGTAAATAGATGATCCACCAGCTAAACAATCCCTATCTCCCTGGCTACCTTCCATATAGGAATGGACTTTTGCCCAGGACTGGCCAATAAGATGCAGGCAGAGGCCTAAAGAAGATAGAACCCAGGAATGTTTTTCCCTGTCTGATAAAAGGAGATAAGCCCATCTGCACTCCCCTGCCCTTGTCTCTTTCATCTCTCTAGAAGATACGGTGCCTGGAAGAACATGACCAACTTGAAGGCATAAGGACAAATGCTCATGTACTGGGACAATAAACAGAAAGAGAGGAACGCTTGGGTCCTTGATGGCATTTCTGAGCAACAGACCACTGCCTAGTGCCCTTCGCCTCCCTGTGCCCCTTCCCCTCAGCTGCCCCCCTTCCCTCTCCCTCCCTCTTCTTCCTTATTTCCTCCCTCCCTATCCCTTTCTTTCTTCTCCCTCCTTCTCCCCCTCCTTCTTCCTCCTCCTCCTCTTCTTCTTTTCTTCCTCCTCTCCTCTCCTCTCCTCTCCTCTTCTTCTCTCTCTCTCTCTTTCTCTCTCTCTCTCTCTCTCCTCTGACTCAGAGCAAAAACCCTACCACTGAGCTCCCTCTTAGCCTTTTAACCTTTAACACAAAATTAACTTTGCTTCGCCTTGTCTGTTTAAATTGTGGCTGGGTTTTCTCAGTTTTTTCCTCCATTCAAACTCATTTCTGACTGAGGCCCCTGTGTGTGGATTTTGCTGTACTTTTACATTACATATGAGGAGGATTCAAGAATGAGAGTTACATCTCTGAGAGTTCTGTCTACTGTGAGTTTTCAAAGACTGAGAGCGAAAAGCAAAGGGAGAATCCCAAAACTTTCTCCATCGACTTGCATTTGTAGAATCAATGCTCTTTCCTGGTACCTGGGAAAGGTGGCTGATGTCGGGGCATGGTCTTGATAATGTACTTTAACATACTCCTCTCTGATATGCGCGAGCTTTGCAAGCTAAACCAACAGAAGAGTGATCATACTCCTCACTCCCACCAGCTCACTTTTTGCAAAATCAATCCCATTTTTGAAAATAAATTCTGTAATATCTCGGTCTACGTCTTGCCCATCCTATTTCCTAAATAGTTGAGATATTTGGATGTGATATACTTATATAGTACCCCAATTGAAATAATAAATAACCTCACAAACCCCTTACCTGGCTTTCCAAATATTAAGTATTTAATTTGGTGCCATTATAATGGTAAGGACCTAAACAAATAAAGAGGATGTACTGGAAAACCTGAAGCACTGGAACTAGTCCCAAACAGTGTCAAAACTCAAACTGTACATCAGCAAGAAAGGGTTGAGAAGGGAGCAAAGGGTGATACAAATGTCTTCAGACATCCATGTATTGACGAGCCATGATGCCGAAAGGTACCTGTTTCCACTGCAGTGACAAAGAAAATTATTCAGCCATGAAGTGGGGTTAAAGATACCTCCCATAAGCACAGACAGACCATGAAACAAATATACAAAACCCAAACTCTTAGCTATGGAGGTGTGTGTGTGTGTGTGATTAGATTTTTATTAGATTAGATTGATTATTAGATTTTTCTCTCCACTTCCTGCTCTTCACTGAGTATGAGAGGACCACCCCCCCTTCAATTCCAGATGTTGTATTAATTGGAAAGGTTCATCCAGATCTCAGCAGGCCTTCTGATGACAAGTCTGACTGGAGAGAATTGCTGAGGGCTTTAACACAGGAAATGCCATAATTATGAGCTGTGTGTGCTTCTAATGTTTATGTATAAGACGAGCTTTGGCGACGGAATGGACATTTGTGAACAGAGTGCTGGTTGTCCCCCCCCCCCCCGACACACACAGTCTCACTTCATTCTCACAGCCCGTGGAGGAGACTCGTCCAATCCCACGACAGAGGAAACTGAGGCTCGGAGTTACGCTGGAGAACTTGCCCAAGGTTACACTGAGAGCAAGCACCAGGCTGAAAAATGTCAATTGGAAAGTTTCTGATTTTAACAGCTACAATTTCCCTAATACTTGCCTTTCTCAGAGAGATCAGGCTATATATACAAGGGCAAGTTAATGCAAGTGGGTTACTTTTTTCAGTTTTACCAAACAAATTCATGTATGTGGTATAGAAACCCAGATCTCTCAAATCTCCGAGCAAGCCCTGCTTGTTACTCCATCCCTCCTCTCCAGCTTCCCTTTTCCCTGCACCCAGGGAGTGAATCACAGCTCTCGGAACTATGGCAATGCTTGTATACAGCAGGCTGCTCACTCATGTCCTAAATCTTCAGCACAGTGACAGCTGTTGTCTGCATGATAAACATTTGGAATCAGTTTGGTGCCATCTACAAAAAAGCAATGTTAAAATACAACAGAAGTTATGTCTTGAGGGAAGTAGGAGATGCAGCGGAGAAGCCAAGTACACGCAGCATGCCTTAATGTTCTAGCTCTTAGGCTGGGTTCATTTTTAAATATACTATATTAACATACATATGATGTATATCTTAATGTCAAATCATGTACTGCAAAACAAAAAAACCTTAAGAAACATGCATACAAACACGAAACATAATCAACACACATAGAAACCCATTTGTGTGCCATGAGAGATGGAAGCACCTTTTGCACATATGTGATTGTGGGCAAACCATTTTCTGTCTGATCATCATCTTTCTTAAATATGGATGACAGTCAGATATTTGTTAGAATTATATGAGACAATGTGCTAAGATATTAAAGGTAAGTCTTACTATTACATACTATCATAACATCTGAACAGAATCCATTGCCCCAAACCCATCATTTTATTGGTTTCTGAGGCACCAGATATTTGCTCTTTATTAGCATACTCTCTACTACAAAGCCAGATTAAAAGTTACAAGGTAGAACCTACTCAAACATGGCAAGCAATGGGATGTACAAATTCCACATACTGTGACTGTATGCCTTTATTCTCTTCTGTCCCTCTCTCATGTGTCCTCCTTGGTCCAAGACTGAACTGTCCCTCCATGATCTCTGCCAACCTGGTTGCTTGTCACTGAGGAGCACACCTCTCTAACTCAGTGAGAGCTTCTCGATTGGTAATCTAAACCTACAGACTCATTCACTCAGCTCACACAGGGCAGCAATCTGGGTAGGTACAGTCTGGCACTGGCATTGCTTAAATGACCTATGAACAGGTCTGGCTTGCCTCATTCCAGAATTCCCTTCTCTTTTCCAAAGCCTTTTTCATCTTTCAAGACTAAATTTAAACATGACATTTTAGGAGCAACTTGTTCAATCTGATGCTCAGGGAAGATGAACCTCTCATCTTCTGAGCTTCCACACTGTACCTTGTGACTGTACTTATGCACAGAATCATACCACCTTGCCTTGTGGTAAAGAGTATAGATCATAGCCTACTGGGTACCAAATTCCCTAGAAGGAGAAAAAGCCTCTTGTTTATCTCTTGACTTTTGTGCTCTATTTTCAACTGCAAAGAACAAGAGACACTCAATAAATGTTTGCTGAATCAAACATATATTAACTGGGTACAGAATTAGTTCTTATACCCATTTGGGCCATTCACAACTACCAACAAGAACACACATTCCATAGATGAGTTCATGTGAAGTTAATTAGACAAGTTAGTTAAGTCTCCAACCCAGAAGGTTATCAGAACTGAATGTCCCTGACACACTTAAGTGCAAAGATAACAAACATGCATTTTAAAACACATTTATTAATGAATATTTTTATTGGTTATTTGGAAATTTCACATAATGTACCCCAATCACATTCATTTCCCAGTCCTCACAGATGCTTATGACCCACCCCAAAACCAAAGGGTAAGAAGAAAAATACTAAGTCTAAATTGTGTTGCTCATATACTCACTGGAACATGGTCAAACTGCCAGTGGCCAGCCCCTTAAAGAAAACAGAGTCCTTCCCCACCCGCACCCCAGCCAGAAGCCATCAGCTGAGAGGAGCTATACTCCAGCTTCCCTATCACAAATTTTAAGGGTCTCATCAAGGGCTTTGTGTCTAGACTGTTTCTTTTGGAAGAGATGAAGGAGTTGTCACAGAAGCCTTCTGTGTCCCGTTCTCAACTGTGAGTCTGCGGTCACCAATGCCACTGCAAAGAAGCTTCCCTGCCCTTTAAAATCAGCAGCAGCATGGCTCACGGGCTTCCCTTGCCTTCTGCATGTCTAATGAAGATTTCTGCAGGAAGTTTTGCACTAAATAGACCCCTCTAAGATCTGGAGAGTAAAAACACCCTACACATAAGAGCTTTTGTAGAGTACTAACGTGTCTAACCTGCACAGTTTCCTTCTATCTCTAAGACGGTTTGCTCATTACAATTGCAGGGGGAAATACATCACCTGTGAAGGTAGTTTTCTTCTCATAGGTCACATCTATACACAATCCAGTCACTTAAGACAGGAGGACCACAGGCTGGAGAGATGGCTCAGTGGCTAAGAGCACTGGCTGATCTCTCAAAGGTCCTGAGTTCAATTCCCGGCAACTACATTGTGGCTCACAACCATCTATAATGAGATCTGATGCCCTCTTCTGGCCTGCAAACATACATGCAGACAGACACTGTGTACATAATAATAAATAAATCTTTATTTAAAAAAAAAATTTAAAAATGACAGGAAGACCAAGGCAAGCGCAGTAAGCCTCGGAGACTGGTTACTGTCTCTCTGTAATGGGATGGCTTTAGAAGACACATCATGACTCATCTTCATTTGCGATCCACTCAAGAGATGAAGCCACCCCACGAAGCAGCGACTAGAGCCTCAACTATGTCAGATTCAAGTTCCATCCAATGCCAGACAAACACAGGCTGGAAAGTTCTCATGGGCAGAGATGAGTTTTATAAACAGTCCTCTTCCATGAGCAATGGGCAAGCCAATCAGAACCATATGAGTTAAATTCCCCTTGAAAGGCTGGATTTAAAATAAGTGGGAAAATGCTGGCTCGGCACAGACTTGGGGTATCTAAAAAGCTTCAAGAAACCACTTTCTCAGACCTAGGCCAGCTGGCCTTGGTAAGTTCCCGATAGAACATCCCCATTGTCTTAGTGTGTGGGTGCACCCCTCGTGGTCCTGAGTTCCTTGCTCGTGCTCCGTCTCCTTCTGCTCCTGATTTGGACCTTGAGATTTCTGTCCGGTGCTCCCATGTGGGTCTCTGTCTCTGTCTCCTTTCATCACCTGATGAAGGTTACTATTTATGAGGATGCCTATGTGTTTGTCTTTGGATTCACCTTCTTATTTAGCTTCTCTAGGAACATGAATCTGGCCTAGGTCTGAAAAAGCATGGGATAAATCCGGACTAGCTGAACATAGCGGACAATGAGGAATACTGAGAACTCAAGAACAATCGCAGTGGGTTTTTGATCCTACTGCATGTACTGGCTTTGTGGGAGCCTAGGCAGTTTGGATGCTCACCTTACTAGACCTGGATAGAGGTGGGCAGTCCTTGGGCTTCCCACAGGTCAGGGAACCCTGATTGCTCTTCGAGCAGATGAGGGAGGGGGACTTGATCGGGGGAGGGGGAGGAAAATGGGAAGCGGTTGCTGGGAGGAGGCAGAAATCCTTAATAAATAAATAAATTAAAAAAAAAAACCACTTTCTCTGAGACCCCCTACAAGATTCCCTGACACCTCTGAACACCGTGGGCATTGCTTAGCTGTAGATGGATGAGAGCGACTGAATACAGCTGACCACTGTCACCACTGTGCTGCTGGGTCACCACGGGAATATCTGTATATCTAGATGTCCCTTCTTGGGTTGTTCAGGTTTAGGTAGGACAGGACCCATAAAACACCTCGTCTCAAGCACAAGGGATTTCAATGATGCTTGGAAGAAGCAAACAGCAAAGTAACTCCATGTGGACCAACCGTGAGAGACAAACTAATAAGCACCACCTGCCCTATCCTGCGGACTTTAAAATGCCCTTCTTCAGTGTGGCCGTTCAAGAAAAGGATGGGCTCTGAGACAATAAGCCTGAGCCTAAGCGATGAGCTGTGCCCAGACTGGGAGACTGCGCAGAAGTGGCCGTGCTCAGTAGGAAGAGGTGGGGCTTTGCAGGAAGAACAGCCAGGGTGCAGAACACAAATACCCTTTCATTCACGAGTTTGCTAACCTTAAATGAATCAATCCCTCACTTTCAGGATCAGAAAGGCCCACGGGGAACATCTGGCCCAAATTATCCCCAAAGAAGAAAGCCCCAAAACTGAGCAGTGAAATGATTTGCCCAAGGTCAACATGGCTATTGAAAGGCAGAGACGGCACTGAACTTGAGTTTCTCGCTTCCCTGCCCAGAACTATTCTCACTAACTCAGGGTACTATTTTGGATGCAAGCCTGATGAACTCTGCTGCCAGATGGTAACTTGTTTCCCCTCCAGAGGGGCAAGGGAAGGGGCAACAGAGGTTTTTTTAAAAGTTTTAAAAGTTTTTTTTCCACCTTGGCACATACCAGAGATGGCGTCAAGAAAGCCAGGTTTAAACCAGGTCAGCCAGCAGGGTTTGTCTAAAGCACACCTGAGCGATCGCCACTCCAGCCAGGATTCCGTCAGCGACAAAGCTGAGCTAATGAAGTTCAAGCCAAGAATTCAGTGAGGAGCCTGGGCAAGAGAGGTCCAGGTGCAGGACAAGAAGGGGAAATGATTAGGTAAAGGGTGAAGGGAAGATCCCTGGGTCCTTCTAGGGTACCTCTCCTAGCCCAGGGCTGCTCTGAACATACACACTGATTCTGGGGGGGTCCCCAGGCCACTTGCCATCACTGGCTATGTATGTTCTTGCAAAGATGTTCACATTTAAAGAGAACACATATCCCTCGCTTTAAATACTATGTCTAAAATATTCTAAAGCCTCCAGTAGGAGTTGAATTTGCCAGAATTAAGGCTCCACAGTCTGAATAAGTAGGCTTCTCTTGTAGTGGCTAAGCCATTCACGTTTGTTATCCTATGGAAGAGAACTCTTAATTAAGATGGTTATAAGTAATAATTAGCATCCCAAACCCTATTTGAATTCATAAAAACTGTTAAATCTTTGATCTGATGACGCATTTCAGACATCCCTAGTCACACATTTTCTGTCCCTTCAACTATTTCCTCTTCTTCTATAAGTTTATCTAAGCAAGGAAGTTGAGTATGTAAAGAGCCAATGATACATGGGTACCATTTTGAACATCAATTCAATTTCAACATTATTGGCGCAAGACCTAATTTTATATCTTGGTAATTCCCCGAGGAAGCACTTAAATTATTAGCTATATTTCAAGCCAAGAAACTCTTTAAAACAGGTACTCCCTTCAGTGGGGTGAAGAGACACAGAAACCAGTTCAGTCATCCCACAGCCCAGCCAAGCAAAGCACAGAGTTATTTTGCTAAGGTGAAGGCTGTTTTGGCACCCTGACAATTGCTTTGCTAAGAAGGTGGGTAAAATTATAAAAGGGCAAAGACAAAATCAAAGAAGCTCGGAAAATAGCTCGTTTTAGTGTATACTAATACAAAACCAGAAAGGTAAGGGTAGCATAGCTGATCAGCTTCAGGGAAGGATCAGTGGAAAGGGATGTTAAGGGTGTATTCAGAGAAGCAGTCCTGCGGGAAGAGAAGGCTGCATGTTTCCTGAGAGCTATTTAACAATGCCCTGAGCATCTCTGAAGTAGTACAGGAGACCTCAAGTTACCAGAGAACTCTGCCTTAGTGATGAGACGGCGAGCTCCAGAGCCCCGTGTGGAATTCAGGAGTCCATCTGCCACGGTTCATCTTTGTGCCACGTTGACTGGATTCAGACTCACCATGGAAACACCCTTCTGACTATGGCGAGGAGGCTGTTTCTAAAAAGCTTTTACTGAGCAAAGAACATCTCCCCTGAATGTGGGTTGGGTCCCTATAGTCTGGGGTCCCGGACAGAATAAAAAAGGAGAATGCCAGCTAAACACCGACACTTGCCTCTCTGGAGCCTGAGCGTTCGCACCAAGTGACAACACCTCAGAGTCTTTCTGTCACAGCTACAGCCACTCTCAGTACCACGGCATCCTTGCCGTGACGGACCACATCCTCAGACTGCTCGTTATATCGGCCTCTCCTCCCTGTAGTTGCTCCTGTCAGGCATTTCTTCACAGCAGCCAGAAAAGTAACCGACACAGCATCCTTGTGGGGGCAATCTCAGTTGCCTAATTTCCCCCAAAGGCAGCTGTTGGACAGATATTTACATCCACTCTGGAAGCAAGCAGCGCTGCCTTGTCTGAAACAGGTAAATAAAAACACCTCACCACACTGCACCAACTTCGCATAACACTGGAATGGGCCAAGCACAGAAGCCTGCTATCTGCTTCACGTTCCTGGAAATACCAAATATGGAGCTCCAGGAAGGCAGGGAGTTCTGGACCCCCTGCCCCCTTTCCTAGGCTCCTTCCACAATTTATTAGCTGCAACGGCCTTAACAAATTGTAGTCACAAACACATTATGTCTAAGGAATTCTGAGACCCCTGCTAACAGGAACTGGAGCCAGTTCTCCAGCCTCTGAGCACTTTTGAGCAAGAGCAGCGAGTACTCCAGAAAGTCTGGTGGGTGGAGGCTGGGCTCCCCTAGACTGAAACCCAAGAACTCTCATTAGAAGAGGCTGACTCCACTGAAAGGCCTGCCGAGGACACGGGCTGAGGACAAGCAGACAGACTCCGAAAGGAGCCAGGGTCTCGAGCAAAGCACAATTTTACAATCTGCGTGGATTCTGCCAACACAGTCAAGCTGCGTACCTCGCTGTGTCCATGTGAATAAGGAGAAAAGCAAACTCCCCTGGCTTCCCAGGGCAACCGCGCAAACGCGAGACTCCGCCGCCAGGAGGTTTCTGCAGCGTTCAAGGGCAGGATGGATTGACTCTGGCAATGGAGAGGGGGAATGAAAGAATAATGGCAAAGGAAGCGAGGATGGTTGGGGAAATGATGAGCGGCTTACTCGGAAGGGAGAGAGTCAAAGGATGCTGTCCTAGTACAGCCTTCTGTCACAGACTGCTGCCAGTTTGTTCAAAACCTCCGGCCGTTGTTCGCAGTCACCTGTTGTCTGTAAGAACAAGGTCCATCTATCTCTACTTACTTATCCGAAGGGGAATTTTGGAGCCAGAATACAGAAAGATGGCTTCACCAATCGAGACTCAAATTGCCCCTGTAGGAAACCAGTACTGCTGTTATCTACAGAGGTCAGCTAAGATGCCATCTGTCACGCCCATGCCCTCTCAAGCGTGAAGATAAAGCAAGAATGGAGGCATATATAAATACCCCAAACCAGTACAGCCTCCTGCTTAATGTCAGGGAGGGGCTCTAGGGTTGTGGGTGCCAAAACTGCGGCAGTTCAGGTCTGTAAGACAGTCATAATTTCCTGCAAAGAAGTTGGGTCGGTGGATTTCGCCTTCCCGCCTCTGACCATTCACTGTGTTCATTACCTGTTCTGTGAGAAGACGGATTCGAGAACATTGGGTCAAATGAGAGAAACCACCTACAAGTCCTACGGGGAATTTCAATGCTTAAATTGTCATACCATTCTGTGAGTAGGCAGTGCATTCACAGGGGCCAAAGACCAAGAAGCATAGATAGTGTTCCCTGAAAATTCTTCCCCGCCCTCTGCCCATCTCCTAACAGGAAGCAGCTTCATTAATACAGATTCATTCTCCTAAAAAGGTTTTTTATGAAAACACAAACAAGTCACCATCAACATTCACCGTCAACCCAAGCTTCTCATTTCTCTTTGGAGACTTTATCAACCATCCTAACTGAGCCCCTAAATTGACAGCCTCGTGGTAAGATTTTCCTGTGGGGCAAAGCTCTCTCTCTTACTGAGGGCCTTGTGCTCCCGAATAATACCATCCATCTTCAAAGCTCACCTGTAAGTGGTTTATTCAGCCAGTACTCATAGCGAAGAGAAGCAGGAAAGCAGATCATTCTAGAACTACTGGGCAAGTAGCTTTCTTTCCCAGGGAGGCGGTCTTGAGCTTGTCAGTCCAAATTCAGTAAGTGGAAAATCTGAATTCCTTAACTGGAACTCCCCCCCCCCCCAGTAATATAGATTCCCCCAGGATCCTGGAAACACGTGCTTACTGATGGCCATGTGATAATGATGCAGGAAGCTAACAGACAGTGGACTGTGAATTCAAGTCTGACTCCTACCAACATCTGCATGTCCCCGCAAGTAACTCTGGCTTACTAGACTAACACAGGGTCCCTGACAAAAACAGACAGTGAGCCAGGTGGCAATAATTTCCCCTATACAAGTATATATGGCAAAGTTATACCACCTTAGGCAACTCAGACAGTGGACCACAGAGAGTCTGTGTTACTGCCTATAAAACACCCACTTTAGGAAAGCTACGGCAGAAAAAGGCAGCACGCTGACCTACAAGTCTTCTTTATTTCATTATTATTGTTGCTATTTTGCTAAATGTTGTGTGTTGCAGATGGGAATTGAGCCAATATCAGATACCTCCAAATGGATTAGGCCTTTGTGCCGGGGTAGATATAGCACATTCTGCCATCAGCAAGGGAAATGCTAGCCCGTGCCTTGGATTTATCCAAAGCAGAAGAGAATCTATCTTTTAAACCAAAGCACTTGTATTCTCGAGGATAAACTTCTGCTCCTTTTACAGATAGCACTTGTGGTAGTGGTAGCGCACAGCGCACTGCCTCTGAGGCACTGGCGAGACAGCTTGCACACTATTAACAGCCTATGGTGTGAGTAGGGTCAGGCCACCAGTTACAAATGAGCCATATAAACCCACTGGCTATAGTTCAATTCAGAAGGCGTCTTAGTCACTGTTCTACAGGCTGTGAGGAGACACCATGACCAAGGCAACTCCTATAAAAAGAAAGCATCATCGGTGCTTGCTTATAGTTTCCGAGGGTTAGTCCCTTCACCTTCATGGTAAGGAGCACGGGGCACTCAGGCAGACATGGTGCTGGAGAAATAGCTGAGAGTTCACTGGATCCACAGGCAGCAGGAAGAGGGAGAGTCCTTGGGTCTGGCTTGAGCTCCTGAAACCTCAAAACCTATCCCTAGAGACACACTTTCTCTAACAAGGCCACACCGACTCCAACAAGGCCACACCTGCCAATCCCTCCCAGGTAGCGCCACTCCCTGATATCCAAGCATTCAAACACATGAGCCTTTGGGGGCCGTTCTCATTCCAACCACCACAGAAGGGAAATTTAAATTATTATTTAAATACATACTTTTGACAGAGGAGTTTTCAATGAAATGTTTAAACTGTAGCATTCAGATCCCAGCTTTACCATTTGGAGCACAAACAAGACTCTCCATAAACACTTGGGGTAGAAGGATGAAAGGACATTACGTCAGTGAACCGAAAATTATTCACTCCTCGTGTTCTTGTCAAGAACTTGTTATGAGTCAAGCCTTTCTCTTTTGGTTGGTTTGTTTTCAATACTTTTATTAAGTTAGTCCTTTTGACAGCGTCACACGTCACTAATGCATTCTGTCTAGTCTCTCCCCCCCATCCTTTTTTCTCCTTCCCACATTTGTTATCTTCCTTACCCCCTGCTGCTACCTTTCCTACATCCATTACTTCTGATGCTGTTTTGTGATTGGAATGATCCATAAGAGCCTGCTGGGGTAATAAGCAGGTGCACATCTTAAGACAATGACTTCTCCTTACCATGGAGCTATCAGTAGGAAATGGTTCTGCAGCGTGGGAGGGCCACCTGCACCCCTCCGCTACCCATGCCTGATTGCTGATGGGCCCATTCTTATGCAGACCCAGTTTGGTGAGCTCCTGATTGCAAAAGTGATCTTACCCAGAAGACAGCACTTCCGGCCCCTCCTCCCTGCCTTTGAACTACTTCTATCATTCAATCCCCTCTTCTGAACTTTGGGGGAGCAGTGACAATGCCATGTTTAGGACTAAGCACTCATCCATCAAGTACTCTCAGAGTCGGGTATAATTCAAGTCTCCGCTACTTGCCATGAGCTGTTTTTAGCATTGAAGATATTTTATAAACAAACAAAAATAACAAATAACAGCTAACTAGCTCTTACTCTTCTCCTTTTTCCTCCTTCTTCTCCTCTTGTTCCTCCTCTCTCCGTCCTCCTCCATTCCCTCCCCTGTGAATGTGGGTGTACATACGTCATGGTGCCCACATCACCACTCACCTTGTTTGAGACAGGGTCTCCTGCTGTTTGCTTCTGTGTACACCAGGCTCGCTGACCCTCAATCCCCAGGCATCCTTCTCTGTGCCTTTTATCTCCCTCCCCAAGTGGTACATTGAAATTACAGAGAGCTACAGCATCTGACTTTTGTGGGGGATTCAGCTCAGAAGAGAAATATAATTTGGGAGGAATATTTTTGAAATAAGATTATGTGATGAACTTCGACTGGGGGACAACATTAAGAAGGATGATGAGAGGAATCAAGGACTTATGATAAATAAATTAATGAATGAGTGTCTTGTGAGGGGAATTAATTGCTTCCCATAAACCTGCTATCCTCGGGGAGGGAGGAAGCCACTTCTATAAAGTTGGTTTTGAACGAACTATTTCAAAACCATATTCCACTAGCTAAACCGCTGTGAAGCTGCCAAGTGGCTTAAGTTCCAACCACCTACTCATTCCTAAAACATGTATAAAATGAAACATTTTTTTAAATTTCCAAGAAAGTAGGCCGGACACCGTAGGTTGTCTATATTTAGTCATCTGCTTACGCTATTCTGCAAATGCAGTCTCCGCGTGGATGTGGTGCTCTTTCCTTGTGACTCGCTCTCGTGTATATGACATCCTCTGCTCTTTCTCCCTCTCTCTGCCTCTTGCCAGCAAAAGTTAACGTGTATGAACACCAAATAAACCATTTCTTCCCTGTTTATAGAAGACTGCTAAAGAGAGATACAGAATGGAAAGACACAGAGACTTTCAAAACAAGCATAACCTTAAAATGCATGTATTTCACAATGCATATTAATCCTGATACATTTCTAAAACAAAAGCCAGAAAGGGAAAGTGTGAAATGGCATCTGGCTTCTCTGGTCAGCCAGCTATGTTATTAGGGCTCCAGCTCTAGGGAGGCCAGCGGGACAGCACCCTGCACACTCTACCTCAGCCTTACTCTCTCTAAGCATCTGGATCCTTTTATATACTATAGCGTACCAGTGGGTGGTCTGGAAATTCTAGGGAAGGCAAGAAGGTTTGGCCTGGCAGGCGGGCGGGCACACAGACTGCTCCGGGCTGGTGCTATAGTTGCTGCGCTGTGGGACAAGGAACTTGCGATCAGACCCACTTTCCTCAGCCGTCACCCTCATCATCACATAAGCCAGTTCCACCCTGCCACTCAGTCATCACCCAAGAAGGCTTTTGATGGGACAACAATTGGTGGCTGGACAGCGTCCTGGGCAAGCAATCACTAGAGCAAGCTTATTGGGATCATCTGTTGGGACACAGATCCTGTCTGCAACACGAAGTCAGGGAGGCTCAGTGTGGGATTTGCTATGACACCAGAGGAGAGATGCTTCTCTGACTCAGCGTCTTCATCTGAACTGTTCGGGTCACCTGGGGTGTACTTTATGTCTAGATATTGATTTTTCCCCTCGGATGTCTACTATCTATTGATAGCACAAAAGCAATTAATTAAGTCTAAGTGACCTTCACATATCATAAAAAAATTTCTACAAAATAAAAATAATAGCCCTTATAATCAAGCTATAAATGTTTTCACTTTCACAAGCATTTGAAACTTAGAAACTTAGCTTGACAAACTCCTGGTTATTGCTCTTCAGAATCCTGTACCAGGGCAGAGCAGCTGGAGACATGGCAGACACTTCTCAGACCCTGCCGGAGTGAACAGTCATGCCTAGTGCCCAAGCCCCCCAACACCCACTGTGCTGCACCTCACAATAACGGTGGCCCTCCCCACGCACACGTTCTCTACACACACAGCTTAGTCTCCCTTCCAGGGGGAGGGGTTGCAAAATTATTACTTCAGATGGCGATGTTTTATTGAGGGCACCAATAATTAAAATAAACAAGGCCCATCTAGAACATTCAAAACATATATAGGAAATTAGAAAACAGAAAATAAAATTTTGTTTTAAGCCCATCATCAGAAGAACCCCTGGAAACGTTTTGAGCCATGTTTGCCCTAACATTAGTGGAAGTGTCTTAGCCCAGAACACATAAAGTGTTAGTTAATTAAAAACAAAATGGTCTGGGTCTGGAGAAATGGCCCAGTGACTAAGAACACTGGCTGCCTTTTCAGAAAGCCTAGATTCAATTCCCAGCACCCACATGGTGGCTTCCATTTGTAAATTCAGTTTCAGGACATCTGATGTCCTCTTTTGGCCCCATAGACAGCAAGCACACATGTGATGCACAGATATATGTGCAAACAAAACACCTATGCATATAAAATAAGAAATCAATAATAAAAATATTTCAAAAAAAATTAAAGGGTCTGTCATAATGATCTCATTATTACTAAATAAATAAAATCCCACCACCTAAAATATCTTACAGATATTTTACAGAAAAGTCAGGAATAAAAGAAATATAGTATCTTTATCATTTAATTAAATGTTCAATGCATTAAATTGAAAAACTGAAAATGCTAACTTTCTATTCTATAATTTTATAGTTTAGAGTCTTCACATCTCTGTACTAAGATAAAAATGCAAGCGGTGTGTTAAATGAAAAATATGTCTTACTTTAACAAGCTAACACAAATAAAATGGATATTTTATAAAGTGGATATTTCTCTCCATGACCCTAAAGTTTTTTGCGAAATTTCTAGAACAAGCTCTTCATTTTGCTCCTTTGTTCTGAGAATCAAACCCAGAGCATCGTGCCTGCTTCATATGCACTCTGCCAATATCTGCTCTTCCATTAGATGGACGATGGCATGTGATAACTAACTTGTACTTGAGTCAGAAAATAAAAACTTTAATAGGGTAGTTGTGTATTTTAAATCTTTCTGAAAGGACTGGAAGAGGAAGCATGCGCTCTCACAGAGTGGACTGCAAGAGGAAGCATGCGCTCTCACAGCCCGGACTGGAAGAGGAAGCATGCGCTCTCACAGAGTGGACTGCAAGAGGAAGCATGCGCTCTCACAGCCCGGACTGGAAGAGGAAGCATGCGCTCTCACAGAGTGGACTGCAAGAGGAAGCATGCGCTCTCACAGAGTGGACTGCAAGAGGAAGCATGCGCTCTCACAGCCCGGACTGGAAGAGGAAGCATGCGCTCTCACAGAGTGGACTGCAAGAGGAAGCATGCGCTCTCACAGAGTGGACTGCAAGAGGAAGCATGCGCTCTCCCAGGGTGGACTGGAAGAGGAAGCATGCGCTCTCACAGAGTGGACTGCAAGAGGAAGCATGCGCTCTCCCAGGGTGGACTGGAAGAGGAAGCATGCGCTCTCACAGAGTGGACTGGAAGAGGAAGCATGCGCTCTCACAGCCCGGACTGGAAGAGGAAGCAGCACTCTCACACCCTGGCAAGCCAGTGTTTCGCACTGTTAACTGAAGACTGTGTTACTAATGTGCTCTGTCCCTTATGTCAGTAACCTAGGAGGCTGCCAAGGGTCCCACCCATCAGTGCAGGGCAGAATCACACTCTCACATGCTGAAGGCTGGGTGCACAGCGCCCAGAGATTTGGACAATATTGAGTCAGCATCCACTCCTGCTTGTAGGAAAGCGTCTCAGTAAATGAAACAAAATGTACAGGAAAATGAGGACATTGCATGTTGGCTGGGATCCTTTCAGTTATTTTGTGTTGACTTGAATTTCATAATACGAACACCTACCTGTCTTTCCACAGTTTAAGCAGAGTTAATTATGTTTTAATCAGATTTCCAACTATAAGGCTGAACAAGATCCCACCCACTCTTCCAGACATCAAACACGGAACAAGGCTGGGATGCTGATTGATCTTTATGTATCATGCTAACTTCAGTAAAGCATGTTTACTTTTTGCTGGGGGCAGGGGCGGGGGGGGGTGTTGAGACAGAGTTTCTCTGTCTAACAGTCCTAGTTATCCTAGAACTAGCTCTTGCAGACTAGACTGGCCTCGAACTCACAGAGATCCGCCTGCCTCTGCCTCCTGAATGCTGGTATTAAAGGCGTGCGCCACCACCACCCGGCTCTACTTTTATTTTTGACATCATGTGGAGAGCTGCTGCGATAGAAAACTGTGAGGTGAGATTTTCCTAGGTTTATAAGAAAGGAAATGTAAATTTAGTCATAATTCCCCCTTGACAAAGGTGCTTAAGATCACAGATATAAGATTTAGAAGGGACCTGAGAGACCTCTATTCAATCCTCTCAATCTATAAATTCAAAGGAAGGCCCAGGAAGGCTAGGAACCAAGAGAAACAATGGTATTTAGAGAATTATGATGGGTTGAGCAGCAATATAAAATCCAAATATGGGGACAGAGATGTGGCTTCTCAGGTTAAGAGCATGTTAGTGTTGTTGGAGAGGACCTGAACTCAGTTCCCAGCACCCACAGCAGGCAGTTCACAGCCACCTTATTTCCAGGCTCAGGGATCATCATAGAAGAGGGGGTGTAAAGAATGTAAGAGTCAGAGACAAGGGAAATGAGCAGCAAAAAGACTACTTCTAAATACGAGGTGGCTCTTGCATTTATGAATTCACTGTAGCTGCAGAAGACCCAACATTAAGATTTGGCCCAACAATACTTCATCATGGATCAGGAAGGGGCTCATGGGGCCTCATTCCTCCCTGAGGGATTTGTGGAAGCTAATAATGGTTGCTGGGCAGATGATAAATGGGCTGGGAAAGAAATCAGAGAAACATCACCCTTCACAATAGCCACAAATAGCATAACATATCTCGGAATAACTCTTACCAAATAAGTGGAAGATTTGTATGACAAGAACTTTAAATCTTTGAAGAAAGAAATTGAAGAAGATGCCAGAAAATGGAAAGATCTCCCATGTTCTTGGGTAGGTACAATTAACATAGTAAAAACGACAGTCTACCAAAAACAATCTATAGGTTCAATGTAATGCCCAGCAAACAAACAGAAAAAACCAAGATAGCCAAAACAATCCTGTACAATAAAGGAACTTCTGGAGGCATCACAATCCCTGACTTCAAACTCTACTACAAAGCTACAGTACTGAAAACAGCCTGGTATTGGCATGAAAACAGACAGGAGAACTGAATCAAAGACCCGGATATCAATCCACACACCTACAAACACCTGATTTTTGACAAAGAAGCAAAAAATATAAAATGAAAAAAGAAAGCATATTTAACAAATGGTGCTGGCATAACTGGATATCAATATGTAGAAAAATGAAAATAGATCCATATCTATCACCATGCACAAAACTCAAGTCCAAATGGATCAAAGACCTCAACATAAAGTAAACCACTGAGCCTCATAGCAGAGAAAGTGGGAAATACACTTGAATGCATTAGCACAGGAGAACACTTCCTAAATATAATTCCAGCAGCACAGATACAGAGAGAAACAATTAATAAATGGGACCTCCTGAAACTGAGAAGCTTCTGTAAAGCAAAGGACACAGTCAATAAGACAAAAGGACAGCCTACAGAATGGGAAAAGATCTTCACCAACCCCACATTAGACAGAGGACTGATCTCCAAAATATGCAAAGAACTCAAGAAATTGGTCATCAAAAGAACAAATAATCCAATAAAAAAAATGGAGTACAGACCTAAACAGGGAACTCTCAACAGAGGAATCTAAAATGACTGAAAGACACTTAAGGAAATGCTTAACATCCTTAGCCATCAGAGAAATGCAAATCAAAACAACTCTGAGATTCCATCTTACACCCGAAAGAATGGCCAAGATCAAAAATGCTGATGACAACTTATGCTGGAGAGGTTGTGGGGAAAAGGGAACACTTCTGCATTGCTGGTGGGAATGCAACCAGGTACAACCCCTTTGGATATCAGTGTGGTGATTTCTCAGAAAATTAGGAAACAACCTTCCTCAAGACCCAGTAATACCACTTTGGGGTATATACCCAAAGGATTCTCAATTGTACCACAAGGACATGTGCTCAACTATATTCATAGCAGCTTTGTTTGTGATAGCCAGAACCTGGAAACAACCTAAATGTCCCTTAACCAAAAAAAGAGATAAGGAAAATGTGGTACATTTACACAATGGAGTACTACACAGCAGAAAAAAAAAAACGACATCTTGAATTTTGCATTAAAATGGATGGATATAGAAAATATATGAGTGAGGTAACCCAGATTCAGAAAGACAAATATCATATGTACTCACTCATAAGTGGCTTTTAGACATAAAGCAAAGAAAACCAGCCTACAATTCACAATCCCAGAGAGAACCTAGACAACCGTGAGGACCCTAAGAAAGACATATGTGGATCTAATCTACATGGGAAGTAGAAAAAGACAAGATCTCCTGAGTAAATTGAGAGCATGGGGACCTTGGGGGAGGGTTGAAGGGGAGGGGAGAGGAACAGAGGGGAGCAAAGAAAAATGTAGAGCTCAATAAAAACAATTTTTAAAAAGGAAAAAGATAATGGTTGCTGGGGAAGGAGGTATCACTTTTCTCAATACCGTAGCCCATGGTTGTGCAGAGAGCACTAATTAAACTCAGTGTGCCACACACACACACACATGCATGCACATATACGCACATGCAAAGAAATGGAAGTATGAAGGGAGCATTTTGAGAAGGGTTTCAGGGGAAGAGGAATGGGGATGAGAGTAGATTGTAACGGGTGGTAAAAACAATTAAAATTTATTGCAAGTATATAAGACTGTCGAAGCATAAACACAATAATATTTTATAATTTAAAAAATATTTACATTAAGAGCAATAAAGAGAAACTAGTTGCAGCCTGGGGAAAATGTTTATATTTAATATAGGACTTCTATCAAGAACAAGAAATTCAATAAGAAAACAATTTCAAAAATCAACAAGATAGTTAAATAAATATTTTTATCAAGGAATGTATATGAGTAAGCACATAAAAAGATGTTCAATATCACTTGTCGTCAGGAAAATCAGGAAGTTTAAGCTACTGTTCCACACAAGTGTAATGAGTATAGTGGAAAACATGGGCAGTAAAGAGTGGTTAAGAAGATGAAGAACAATCGGGATGCTGCACACTACTGATGGGGATGTAAAATTATATGGGCCCTTTGAACATAATTCAGGGTTTTTTTGCGGGAAGTTACTCAGTGGGCTGTGGGTACCACACTGAAACAAAATCAGTAAGTTCAAGTGTCCTGTTGCACAGCAGGCTGATGTTAGAGGGGTCCTTCGGGTTACTTATAGAGTGTATAATTTTCAGTTTCAGTTATGTGTATTGGTATATATTTGAGTAATCTAGTGTTCAAAACATGCATAGCATGGTTAGTGATCAGTTAGTGCTGATTGACAGCTGTCTCTTTAGTCTCTGTGTCAGCATCATTCACAATCATCTCCACCAGCTACGTTGAAATAGTCAGTGAATTGCTGGCAAGCATCTCTATTACCCTGTGCTACAAAGAATTCTAGAAGTTATTCCAACGCTTTAGCTACAGCCCTGCTTGCTGACCATCCTCACAGAAGATTCCAGCGCTCTTACCACAAAACATAAACATATGAAGTATCCTGAATTTGATTACTACACAATATGCATGTCCTGAAATAGCACACTGTAGCCCACGAAATACACAATTAGTATGTATCAACTTAAAAAGTTAAACAGAAACAAATAGCATTTGAGCCACCTCAAATTCCACACTCAGGTATGGACCTTAAAGTAAGAGGAAGAGATGCACAGAAGCACACAGATGCGTGTGTGCTTGCTCAGGAAAACAATGCTGCACAAAGGAGCAAACTGGGATGCACCCAGAGGACACGCTACTCCACAACTGAGAAGAACACAATACTGACGCCTGTGGCATTGCAACAAATGACAAAAGAAAGAACAAAAAGAAAAAAAAAATCCAGGGGTAAAACTGTAAATTGTAAGTTCTTTTGTGTTGAAGACTCAGAAAAAGGCAAAGTTGTAAATTGAGAAAGGGGACAAGTGAAGTGTCATGGGGTGGAGACTTTCTCATAATAGATGAGGGGTCACTCTGGCATGTAGTGAAGGGAACCAAATCCAGATTGTGGTAAGGGTTACATCCCTCAACTGGAATGTATTGTGCTATACACAGAATGAGTTTATGCAGGCAAATCATAGCAATGTGCATCTGTTTTGAAGAGTTATTAGCTGGTGAATCAATCCTCACATTTATTTACCTACGACGTGTGCAGACTACCAACTGAGCCGACAGTAAGCTTCACTGTCTGCAGTCGGGCACCCAGGTGCAATGGCTGAGCTTGTGTGAAGTGAGCTGTGTACGTGTAATCACTTGGAGCAGATTAAACTTGCTCCCAGTCAGGTTTGTCTATACATTTTAGAAGCTATTTTCTGCAACTGGCCCCATAACTTGACATTTTTGTTTTGTGCCTCTGCTACTACAAATGTCAGGAAAACCTGAAGAAAAGCAGAAAAGATGGGAAGTGAGGTACACTTGTGAGGTACACTTGTTGCCAAAGAGTTTCTGGGTGAGAAAGGTACAGGGGGGGGGGGGGGGCTCACCAGTGCCTAAGTCTTGCTTATACTGAGGTCAGTTCTTGCTGAATTACTGAATTATTTCCTGTTTAAAAACTCCCTTAACAAAAATAAAATGATGATGTTGCTATGAACAGTATTTTAATTTATTCCAGAATAGTAGAGTTGGAAAAGAAGCTAGCTAAGGAGACAAAGTGGCCTACATGTGCTGGCCAAGCCAGGCCAAAGGCAACAGCCAGCCAGGCTGCAGCATGATGGGTGAGCAGACCCTCTAAGCGAAGCAACTGGAAGGAGTTCTGCCCGCGGAAGAAAGACCGCTGACCAATGCTGAGTGCCCACTTTTTTTGCTGAAAGGCGGAGTTCACAAGTCCAAGACAGAAGCCAAAGATTTGGCATGACCTGGCCAGAGAAACAGAAAGCACCTTTGAGAAACAAATGCCAGATTCCCACCATCCAGAGGAAGGCAGTAGAGATGTGGAAAGTCCAAGGTTAGACCAACGACTAGCCTGATGTAGGTAAGACTGAGTGAGTGTCGGGCTCCCAGTAGGAGATGAACGCTGGAGTTCATTGCCCAGCACTGGTCTCACACTGGCTTGGAGGGAGCATGACAGAACACTGGTGTCCCACTAGTATCTGCGCTAAGCCTGCAATGAATCCAAATTAGGCTGATGCATTTAAAAATCAACATAAAAACTAGAATGTGTAAATTAAAATATTTATCCAGTGTCTGGAAGCTAAAGGGATCTGTAATCTCAAGAGCAATAATAAAATCCACAATAAAAAATACTCCCATATAAAAGAGAATAATAAGAGTATCAGAATATAGATGGGGTGTGGTTTGGTTGGTGGGCGCTTGCCTCCCATGAGTAGAGTCCTGGGTATGATCCTGAGTCCTGCATATTAGCCATCTTGGCACTTTAGGGATGAGTCAGGAGGACCAAGAGGTCAAGAGAGCATCCTTAGCTACACAGTGAGCTCAGGCTAGTCTGGGCTCCATGAGACCATGTCTCAAAAAAATCTGCATATTTAACAGAAATTAAACATCACGAAAAAACATCTCAACTAAACAGAATAAACATTTAAGAACCTAATCCTCTGAAGACCTATTGCCGATTGAGATAGGCCGAACAAAAGCTTTAGACCTACTGTTTATTGGTAGGATGAACAAAGGCTTTAACTTTGTATTATTTGGAAAGATCACATGCTGGCCTAATGAGGCCGAACCAGAACTCAGACATTCAGACACACGCAATCCCGCTGGCAACGTATACGTAAGTGCTCTAAGGTGTCCGAACTGTGTTTCAAGAAGCGTATGCCAAGTACAGGGAAACCTCTACGCATAAAAATGTTACTCATTGTGACAGAGCGGAAAATGAGGCTCAAGGGTAGATTCCCAAAGCTTAACAAAACAGAAACACAGGGTCACATACTGCTTTTTAAAGGGGTCCATAAGGCTAAGCGTGGAGTACAGACCACACTAAGTGCCAATTGCTAAAGAAAAATAGAAACAGACTTGAGGAAACCCTGGCGGGGATTGCATTAGCATGGTGGGCAATAAATATGCTTCAGCAAATGTGAAATCAGAGTTCTAAGGAAAATAATCTATATTCTCATCCTAAGATGTAGCTCTCAGTTACAATCCGTGGCCTAACAAGGAAACGCTGGGTTCTCGTCAGTCTCTCAATGTCTGCTTCTTTTAGGACGATGTTTGACAGACAACTAAGGGAACTCTCATTACTAGACTGTGGTTTCTGGACGATCCTGCTGTCTCAAGGGAGTCGCTCCTAGCAAGTGGCAGAAACAGTGCCCTGAACTCAGCTAGGATACAAGGTATTCCTTCAGAAGACAGCAACTGCCATTCTCTTACTGCTGGCTACAGCCAGACAGAACCCAGAGTAAAGGAAGCCTAAGCATGGCCCTGTGATACCCCAGCAAACATTAGGTCGCTTTAGCCTCATCCCAGCCGCAATGACTAAGTCACACTGTGTGCAGCATGGCCCACAGAACTAGATTGCTCTCAGGCCAGGACACTGGGCTACTCATACTATTAATTCAATGCAGGGTTAAGTACAGGCTTAAAACAACAACAACAACAGAATCCATGCTGCATACAAACTAGTGGAGGTGAGTCCATAAAGTGGAATGACCCACTGATGCATCCAAAATGGCCTGGAAGTATTGGGATCATTTAATACAGGATTATTAGCGGTACTTTCTCATCCGACCCTCGGCAAAAATGTGTCTGGTGGAAGGGAAGAGTGGGACACGGGGCTTGGCACCTACACTGCAGACAGGACATGGTCGTGGCGGCAGGAGATTGGGTCAGAGAAGGCCTACCAGCTCCGCACACTAAATGGAACAGGGTTCTTGCAAACAGTAATCTGGACACTTGCTCATTCAACACGTACATATTAAGTACCTATTTGATGTGGGCGCCATGTATGGACACACCAGGGCCCTGAACACTTCCCACAAAAAGACCCAGACCAATATAAACGTTACAAGCTATAAAAGAGTCAATGAAATGCTATAAAATGATCAAGAACATGGAAAAGCTCAAGAAAGCAGCAGCTCCCATGGGCTCAGAACAACCAGTGTCATGAAGGCCGCCATTACTTGGTTCACATAATTTTAAATATCAGCTTAAGTGAAGAAATACTGATGATGAATCCATCACATACAAAGATACTAATAGTAAAAACCTACTTTTTATTAGAGCTTTTATTAGATTAGATCAACATGGCAATATCCATTTACTCATAAGTAGTCCTCGAAACTGTCTATAAAGATAGATTCCGCTAGGGAACACTCAGACTGGAGAGTGCGAATGGTCTGTGTCTGGCATGAAGTACACAGACACTCCGGCAAAAGGCATGACAGACATCACATGCTCCTAGAGGAACCCCCTGCCCACAGCCAGAGAGCAGAAACCAGGGGGGCTGACTGGAAGGGAATGGGGAGAAGGGATGAAGAAAAAAAAAAGCATGCAGGAGGACCCCACCATGAAATCCATTCCCCGCTGTATATTACTTGAAACAGTAAACTAATGAAAAGAATCTAGGAAAGAGATGCTTTGATAATCTGGCCTTGAGAGCTTTGGACGTGGTTATTAGAAGCTACAACAGGGGCTGCAGAAATGGCTCAGCCAGTGAGGTGCTTGCTGAGCAAGCACGGGCCAGAGTTTAAGTCCCGAGCACCAACAAAATAGCTGCGAGCAGCTAAGGGCATTGGCAACTCCAACACACGGGGAAGGGGCAGGGATAGGTTGGTGGACGCCAGGGGCTAGCTGGCCATGCAGTAGATCAGAAATAGCAAGTGCTCTGTTCAATGAGAGACCCTTCTCAAAAACATAGGATAGAGAACAAGACAGACACCCAACTGTTGGGACTAATTGAGTCCTGGCCTTCAGCTGCCCTTCCCTCCTAGAACCTTCTAATTAAAGTTACTAGAAGCTGTGCCTAGCTTAGAGGATCAGAGGATGGGATTTTCACCTGTTGGCCATTGACTGCAGTGTATTTAAGCCTACATGGTGCTATTAAAGAGGGGCTTTGGTATCAGTGTTTAAAGGTCTGCGTGTTGGTCTGTCTATACGTCTGTGTTCTCAACCTCCAGCCCCTTGCCCAAAGCTTGCAAGTTGGGATCTAACACATAGAGCGCAGACCGGGGCCACGGTGCGCAGCATCCAACATTAACCTGGGACCTTCACACACATGCCCATAGTTGCATATGTTGGCCCCAACACAGACACACAGACACACACACACACAGGCACACACACACACACACACACACACACACACACACACACACATCATAGTTTCCATGCTATATATAATGATGGAGCAAAGCACCAGGAGTCATGCTTCCACACTCCCCTCAAGCCTCACTGGGAGCATCCAGGTATAAAGAGACAGCTGGGAAGCCGAGAAAGAAAAACAAGATGAGAAAAACACCCTGAGCTGCTTTGTGATGTTTGTCAGCAGTATAAAGAAATTACTCAAAAACCACACAACTCCCACCCATAAGGCCCCAGCTTTCGCTTCTTCGAAGCACCGCTTGTTGGCTCACCCGCCTCCATCACAGTGAAGCATCTGCAGTTCCCCTGATAAGTTAGGTCAATCTTCAAGGACTTAGCCTTCTCTAATGATTTATTTATTTTATTTCTGTTATGACTGTTCACCTGCATATACGTTGTGCACCTCGTGTATACAGTGCCCTCAGAGATCCTCAGATGTCTTATTTTCTGGAACTAGAGTTATACGAGGTTGTGAGCCACCATGTAGGTGCTGAGAATTGAACCCAGGTCCTCTGCAAAAGCAGGCAGTGCTTTTAACTCTGAAGCCCCCATTCTTATACTTTCTTTTAAGTCAGCTTATTTTCATCAAGTCTTACACATCCTCTTAAGTTCAATAGATCCTATTTTGTTGTTGTTGCTCTTCTTTATCTTCCATTGAAAACAATATGATCTTCCTTTGACATCTGGAACCTTGTGAGCACGTTGCCTGCTGCTCTCATTCCAGCTCATGACATCTCATGACTGTCTATCACAACAGCGCCACCCATGTCTGCACACTGTCACCCACACTTGCTTTTTCCCAATCAACTATGATCCCTGAAGGGCAGGACCCTTGCTTTGCTGGTGGTAGCACCCTGGCACATTCTAACTCATGTTCGGTGGCAAATGGAGGGGACCAGGGCAGGGAGAGATGGCCAAGGGCGGGCAGAGAGACTAACATGAAATTCCAGCTTAAAATGACTCCAGTCATCCACTCTTTCTCTCATCAACGTTTACCGCAAGCCACTTCATATGCCACTGCCACAGTATCTGACTGACCACAGCAGAGAACAGGAGGGTGGGCACATGACATGACCTCATGACGTACCATGGCCCAGCAACAGAGCCCAATCACACAAGCTGTGCAGTGTGGAAGGAGTCATTGAGAACCGCCAGTATAGAGGGCAAAGAAGGGGCCTTGGAGGAGGAACTTGCTACCAGAAGAAAAAAAAAAAAACAGCCCGCTGGTTTCTGTGTCTCGAGCTAAGCATCCACATCGCAGAAAGAAGCCACCTTTTCTTCTTCTTCTGCCCAACGGCAGATCGTCCAGAAGTCAGGGTTCTCAAGGCGGTTTAAGCCTCAGCCTTTCTTCCTGATGCCCAGCATCAATTGGGCCATAAATCTGTCATATGCTCCCGCTAGTTTGGGTCCCTCCAAGTTATAACCCATGCAGTCTGGCCAAGACACAGAGACTCCCAGAGAGCTTTCATCACATCCCAGCTGGAAACTCTTAATTCATTATTTTCAGTCCTAGCCAGTACGTCCTATGAGTACTCCAAGTACAGGAATAACTAGGTCACAATCGTGTTCTCAAGATCCCAAATCCCTCATTGCAATTCCCCCATGATAAAAGAATCTGCCTACGAATTCATGTGAACCGAGTTCCTTCCGTTCTCAAGCCAAATAACATTTTCTCTTGTGTAACTTGAGTCTGAAACTTGGTTCTCAAAACAAAAAGGCATTTTCAGCTTATGAAGCACTGATGAACTCCAAGGAGGTGGGCGCTGAGACAGCTCCTGCCACTCCTTGCTGGCCCGCTCCGTTTACCAGTCTCTTCTTTGGATCTTGTCATCTACTGTGGTGGTTTCACAGCAAGGAATCAAGAAACTTGCAAACCGGCCTCTTAAGTAAACAGAGCTTGAGCGTTCTCAGAGCTAAGTGGCCCTGAGAATTCTCATTACCTCTCCAGTGCACAGCGCCATTTCCACTTGCCTACTTTATGTGTTCGGAACTCTCCACAACACACACATTGGTATGGGCAAGGGAGTACACTGGCTAGGAAAGAGGAGATGTCCTGCTTGGCCCCTTCCCATGGGGAGCACACTGCTGGTATCAATACACTTAACACATCTTATTGTAAAGCAGTTTTCAGCTGCCACGGACCGGCGTTCAGCTTAACAATTCAAAAGGAGATTTGGCTGTTCCTATGTACTCATTACCAAAGTAATGCCTCTTCCCACCAATACACAATTCTGGGACATGTTGTCTGCAAGAACTTTAAGGCTAGAGTCCAAGAGGTGAGGCGAAGCCTTCATGAGAGGGGCTGTTATTCCAATATTTCAGAAGAAGAAAGTACTTGAAAGTCTAACCTTAAGGTTGGCAAATCTTTCAAATTGTTTTTAAATTGTTTTTAAGTTTTTTATTAAAACGAAGAAGTAGAAGGAAGAGCTATGTCTCCTTGGGAAAAAAAAAAAAACAATGGGTATTCTATGTCTACGAGTCTGTGCAGACAGGAAAAGCGCTGAACTCTTAGGTACCTTTGCAGGTGATGTTATTTGGGGGCCGTGGGACAGCACTGTGAACCGGAATCTGGAGGAGACTTGGTCTCTGACACTGCTTTGCTCACGAGCGTGCACTCTCCAAAGTGTGCTCTGTGACTTAACTTGAAGTTAAATATGTGAACCTTCAAACGCGTCTCCAGCCGGTGAAACTCTGAGACACTTTCAAGGATCGGGTACCAGCTGGGGCCAGTGGCTTTGAAGGGGAGTCAGGCAGGGAAAGCACAGTGAGGGCGCCAAAAGTGGTAGGAGAAGGGATCTCTGTGTCGCAGTGATGGATGGATGCAGCAATCACGGAAGAAAGAGCAAAGCCTTTACACACTCATAGCCGATCATTTCTGGACAGGAGCTGAGTCTGAAAAACAGCGTGTCGACTGAACTTAGGAGTCCCTCTATGAAGTTAGACAGCTCTATGATTCCTATTAGGCTGCTGCTTGGTTTTAATCGTGACTATAATAGTTTCCTTCCGTGCTGTGATTTCAAGTACAGCTGTACATGTATTTACAGATAAACAAGAAAGAAAGTTGGCGGGCTTAATTTTTATACTCCACAAAGTCTCCAGTCCTCCAAAGCCAGCCTTCTGAAATCCAAAGCCACCTGGAACCCACTAGGATGCTCAACAATGGTCAGAATATTTCTGAAAAGCTTCCCCTTCGGTGTGGAGTTCTGTCATGAGTCTCTAAGTCCCGCCGCAAACCCACACGGATCTGAGAAAGAATGAAGCACACTGCCCATCCCTTCCCAGTCCCAGGATGGGAAAAGCAAATTAAAGCTTGACTCATCCAGGCTCCTTGTCCTAGGACAAGCTGCTAACCAGTGTGTGTGTGTCTTGTATGTTAACCCATGCTTCAACTATTCTCAGTGCAGCAGCGTAGATGACTTTTCAGTAGCCATGACTAATAGAATTGTCATCAATACTAATTTTATGAAGTTAAGGAGTCTATTTTTAAAATAACTTCTAAACTCAGAAAGCTCTGTATAAAGGCAACTATTATTCTAAAACTGAACAAACTACTGACAGATAACAAAGGAAAGGAATCCAGACGACCATTGAAGGGATAAAATTGTGATGAGCCAAGGAACAGCTTCTCCATTGTTCCTGGGCAGCTGTGGGCCTGCCCTGAGCTCCTTTGCAAGGCTTTGGGTGAGAATTCTTGCTGTGAGCTGGAATTCCATGTTAACCATTTGCATTGCCTCAAAGAACTTCCTGGGATGTGTTCAACACAACATTACTAACGCATAAAGAAACCAGAGTGTGGACAGCTCTAGAGAGAGTAATGGGAAAGGAGGTCGATGTTGATCCATTCTGTCTGCAGTTGCTGAACCTAAAAGCAAAAGCTTAAAATTTCCACACACTCCTGCCTGCTTCTCATCCAGAATTTTAGTTTTCTTTCCTTTTTCTTCTTGTTCTGATGTTTCCAGGTGCCCCACCCTGTGACACTATCGAAGGACACACGGACTGTGTACACATCACAGTGGAAAGAACACAGGCAGACTTGGTTTTGACATTCTAACAGTGATGATGCTTCATGGGGTCACTGGAAGGCATCTGTGTGATGTTTGCCACTCCCTAGTTCCAGAATCAGAACACAACCGTTGCCCATTGGCCTTCAACCAAGCACCCCAATTTTCACTGCCCTAAGAAACTGGCCTTATCCTGTGCCCATTTTCAGAGGTGTTTCGGTCTAGTCCCTACACAGTCTGTGCACTCTGTACACTGCCTTCTCTGTGTGACTTGGCAAAACAAGACTCAGTCTATGACTGTAGATAACCCCACCGGCAGGAAGTGTGTCTCTCTGGACACCCCAAGTAAAGCATGGGAAAAAAGAAACCAGATGTACATGAGGTTGTCCCAGTGACTCGAGACTGTGCCAAACAGCACACACCCGAATTTGAGTTTCTTCTTAAAGCCAGCTCTTCCTGTGACCAAATGTTTCTCAGGGGAAGAACACTGGCAGCATATTAATCCATGTCACTCCAGGCTACCCAAAGGGGCACACTGAATTCCTGCCATTCTCTCCCCTCCTCTTTCCAGCCACAGATTAGCCACAGTGACAATTCTGTGATATGGAGTTAAACCAAGGCAATTTCATAATCACGCACATCGAGTGGAAGGGGAGGAAATTACCCCCACAGGAAGAGTGACTGGAAACGGGGGCGCTGTAGAGCAGGGCAAACACTTGTTGAGAGTTTTACACTGTTGGCTTGGCAGCTGAGGAAGCTGATCACTGCATATCACCGTAGCCATGCGGCCACGCACAGTCTCCGCTTTGAACCACAGAATAAAGCGGAAACAGGACAGACCCATGCTTTCAACACGCATTGAACAGTATTGGATGTAGGGAATTTTCTAGTTAGATAAGACAACCCCCAAATCTTTGTTCCCACGGAGACTTTCTGCTTCAAATCCTCAGTCCTAGCTCTTCGTTTCAATACCCTGTTCTCGCTTCATATCCGCAAGAGGCCAGGGAGATGGCTTGGTGAATAAAGGCATTTGCTGTCAAGTCTGATGACTGAGTCTGACCCCCAGAACCTGCATGGTGGAAGGAGGGAACCGACTCCTGCAAGTTGTCCTCTGGCATCCACACATGCATCATATACATGAACACACACATGCACACACACACACATGCACACACACACATGCACACACACACATGCACACACACACACACACACACACACAATCTCAAGTTCTACCAGGACCACATTTTTCCTACTTAAGCCATAGCTCAATTTCCATGAGGGCTCACACCTCTGATATTTAAATAAAAACGTTATGCATCACGGCATCAACCAGAGCGCCTACCATACAACAGCTCCTTATAATTAAAGAAATCTCTCCCAACAAACTCAACTCAAAAGGTTTTCCTAATCACATAAAACTGAGAATTCTAAAAACTGATCTAAAGACTAAAGGACACAGGACAGAAATTACAAAATGTCAATCCAAAATCAGAGAGGTGTATGGACCGAGAGGAAGAAACAAAGACAGTTAATACTAAAGGAGTCATTAAAGATAGCTAGTGACTGAGGAGGCTGCCCATGGGTGCTGAGGGCTGGGTGGCTATCCCACTTGGTAACTGGGCTGTTTTTGAAACCACGGACCTCATTTCTAGACCCCTCTCACACACATTTTGCGGTCGGTTTCTAGGGTTCTCTCTAACCCGTTTCTCTTGGCTATAAAACAGAAGTAACTCCAGGGACTGAGTGAAGTAGGAATATCTATACACACTACACATAAAGTAAGCTCACAGAGGTAGGAGTAAACACTTTTCAAGAACTCACTGGCTGTGTTTGACACGATTCGAGGTTTTAAAAGTTAGAGGATCTTCAACATATATATGAAAATGACATAATAAAACCATTTTTTGTTTTATTTTTCGAGACAGCATTTCTCTGTAGCTTTGGAGCCTGTCCTGGAACTAGCTCTTATAGACCAGGCTGGCCTTGAACTCACAGAGATCCACCTGCCTCTGCCTCCCAAGTGCTGGGATTAAAGGCATGTGTCACCACCGCCCAGCAAAACAAATTCTTTTTATACTAACTTAAAACCTAAAAGAACCCTGCCTAGAAGGGACAGAGGGTAGATCAATCATTTCTTAATTCACTCATAAGAATTGCAACAAATATTTACTTAGCTATTGGATGCTAGACATTGAACATAAGGTGATGAACAAAGTCAGGCGGTCCCTTCTCATGGAAGAGAACCACACTAGAAACTAGTAAACCCCTACTTTATTTTCTCATAAGCTACTCCATGAAGCCGGGTTTCTCCTCTTGTACACAATGGGGTCATTATCTGCTGTTTAATTTTCAATATCTTTTAGAAACAGTAAGAGTTTGTCCTTCCAAAGCCCACAAAACCACATGTGGCATTCTAAGAGATGACGTGACCAAACAGTATGTTGCTAGGTGTCTGTTGTTGTTTCTCGCATAAACTATTACAAATGTATCTAGTGACTGAGGGTGGCCATGACTTGTCCAAACAGCAGATGATTTATGGAGGGCAGAGCTGCTGTTATGGCATACAAAGGCGTTCCCAAGGGACAATTCTGCAGGCGTCGACTCAAAAGCATGCATTGTCTCAGAATGTGCGCTGCTCACCAATGCACTTTCCTGACATCCTTGTTTTTAGGTCACCCGGATTCCAGCTTAATGATGGTTCCCGGGGAAAACTAGAGGCTCAAATCTGCATGAGCACAAGGACTAGAGAAAAAGCAATGCAGGTCATAATTATCAAGATCCCTCTGACTGCAAAGAAAACTGCTAAGAACCAGCCACCTTATCAGAGTCTGCATATAGTTGGCATTATATTCAAGAGGAATGCTGGCTGTATCTGAAGCGATCTGAAAGAACTATACTGTTCAAAGAAAATAACAAAACTTCTAAATCGGAGGGGGCTGGTCACAGTGGAGCCTCTAAAGACAGGTCTGAATTCACAGGTAGAGAAACTCTCACAATGACATTTAGGAAGAAGTAACATTCAGTCAAGACGACGTTCACTTAAATGAGAGTGGAACTTCAGTGGCCAGGAGCGCATCACTCAAGTCCGATAGTTAAGTGCTTTCTGAATTACTTCATTGACTCTTCTCAGCGATTTCACTAGGCAAGTGCTCTCACTACACCCATAGCACAGATCAGGGAAGCAAAAGTATGGAAACATAGGCAGTTAGTTGCCCAAGGCCAGCAAATGGAAGGATTTCTCCCCAGGGCCTGGGCTCTTATCCAAATATTCTAGGAATGGTAAAGCAGTTAAGAAAAACCATATCTCCTACATAAGCATTTTATGGTAACATTAAAATTATTGCCACATAATATTAAATTAGAATGGGGCTCCTTTGGGATGACATGTCGTTCTGGAATGATTTTTCTATTATTGCCTGTCATTCATAAAAAGTAAACAACAACCCAGAAGTCTTGAGGGGATCCCGCACTGAGTGGCTCGAGAGAGGGCCATGACGTCTTACAGTTGATGCCTTCATTGGTTTCCCGAGAGCTTGTCCTGCTTGATAGGTAGAAACACGACAGGAAGCAAATGGGTCCAAATGAGGTCCAAAAAGACAGCGCCTGGCCTACTCCAGGTTATGGACTCTAAAAACAAAATCTTAAAGAATTTCCTGCGTGTTTAAAGACTGTCTTCCTCGAGGAAGACAAGTCAGCTCTCCTGTAGGCTGTCGTCCAGCACCAGCCCTCATCATTAAGATGTTGTGTGCGCCTTGGCTTTTATTCTCCCCACACGAGAGAAAGTTACAAAATACTTCCCTCCTTCTAAGTGAAGTTTACAAGCCACGTAAGTCGCAACTGGATCAAAACTTACTGCTGAGGGGATCTTGCATGGCTTTGGTCTAAAGTTCATGAGACCGATTTAGAGGCCAGGATCCTGAGAAAGCGTGAACATTCCGTGGTGACTTGAGGAAAGAACTGGTTCCCCCAAAAGCAAGAGCATGCATATAAAAACACTTCCTCTTGGAATAAATGTGGCCCTGACTTGCAAGCCTTTACTTGCAGCCTGGTTCAGGGTCTTGAAACAACAGAGGTCAACGGGGCCTCCGTGGGGCCAGCAGCAGGGGCAACAGCTCCCCAGGCAGAAACAGACATGGTCCTGTTTTATAAATTGAGCCCTTAGAGGATTTGCATACTTGGAGGAAACAAATATCCCAATTGACTGTCTACTTTTGAAGTTATAAAACAGTTTAGAGCAAGGGTTGCTGCTGGGGAAATGTGGCGGCAGAGCTGGGGAAGGCTCCATTCATTTCCTCCTTAGAATCCAGATTCCCAGCACGGATGAGTGACAGGCATGTCCAGTCAAATCCATATGGAGTGTGAGGCATTTGTTAACCTCACGCTCAGAATTTTCATCTCAGAACGTTGTATCAAAGATGTGGTTGATGTTTAAGTACTTCTCGCCAGCCTCAATATTCCACTGTTCGAATCTGTGAATCACCCATGACTTAATAATCCCTACTTGCTGTGCTGTGCTAGACTTGCTATTTGATGAGAAAGGAGGACCCTCGGGGACAGGCCTTTGTCTTTAGTGGGGACCAAAGTGTGGCCGAGACACCACATGTAAATCAGCATTTCATCAGCCTTAAACCATAGCAGCTTCTGCAATCCCAACGTCTGGCGGTAAGAAAGGAAGTTTTTTTTTTTTTGTTTTTTTTTTTTTTAAGGTGAATAACTCATTCCTTACCTCGTCGTAAAGATCATCTAAAGAAATCATCAGCACATATCCTCAAAGACAGAGGAGTCTCAGCCACACAACCTAAAATTAATCTTGAATTGTACTAGATTCAAGAAAACTAAGACATCGTTATAGGGCTGACAAGGTTAAACTGGGGTGATGCAATCCTTAAAGCGAGCGGCAAAGACTAAAACCTTAATGGATATGTTAACCAACAAACTGCAGTATGTGTGGGGTGCGGAGGCCAGAGGTGGTGCTGTCAGCGGAAACACCCAGAGACTGACCGGGTCAGGTGAAGGAGAGACAAATCCAAATGGCTGTTCCACACACATGCGAGTTTATGTCAGTTAATCAAACGATAAGTGTCTGTACAATGCTCATCCTCCAAAACCACCCAGGTGTTTAGATGGTCACCCCTTCGGAGTAGGGACAACGTAGCAGATCATGAAGCCATCACTGCATATGAAGTGACCCTCATCAATATAACCAGAATCCAGAGCTCCAAGATAAGAATATCAAAGATGTCAAGGGAGAGAAGGAGGAGGATTCTACATGGATGGATTTGGAAATATCTAGTTTTTAACTTCAACTAAGTCAAAGTAGTTTGTCTTGCCCAGGATTCTCAGGAATTCATGGTCTAATACTCTTAGTGCCTCGCTAAGAATAAGGACGTGGTATCGGGTTTCCAAAAAGATATTGACCGTGGAAACCGCTTTTCACGGGCCCCTCTTGGGACCAATGTTCTACAAAAAGTTCTTTTGCATGTCGGGTAGACTATAAAGCTCCAGATATTTGCCCAATATGCATTCATAAACCGCAAAGATGGACTCTCTGGAGAGCCTGACTACGGGGAGCATAAGCACCCGGCGTTTTGCTATACTTTCCACTGAGCATATAAGCCTGGTAAGTGCCACTAGACTGCAGTCCATAAGATAAAGCAGAAACAGTTTCAGACACAGACTGGCTCCCTCCCAATGTATACATACAAAAGGAGGATTGTTTTATCACCCTCTACCCGGCCTGGGACGGCAGTCACACAGAAGCACAGTGAGCCGAGGGGGAGGGAACTTCGGAGAGACCTGTATCCAGCTCTTCTCTGGAACCAGAGCCGATGACCTTCAGGTTCCATCTCTGCTCCATGAAAGGATGCTCCCAGAGGGCATCCTTCTGTGCCCCAGATCAAGCTGAGTCTTTGAACGTCTGTACGCTGTCTTCCACCACCATCTGCAGTACTTCTTGTCATCTCTGCTGCTTTGCTGTCTACGGAATGTATGTCTGTCTTTGCATATATATATATATATATATATATATATATATATATATATACACATATATATATAAACTGATGACAAGAGCCATGTGTTAGTTCCTGTTTCTACCACTGTGCATAGCTCAATGCTAGGTCTTTATTAAATATTTGCTGGACTTGTTACGTCTGACATGATGACGAATGATTGTGCTCAGAGTTCATGCTTGACTAGGATTCCAGTAAGTGGTCCTGATAAAATTGAACCAGTCGGAGGCTCATGGTACTAGTCTGCGGACCTGTTCACATTTTGAATACCATTGCTGCCCTTCTTTGCTTTTTCATGAAAACACTGCTTTCTGGAAGGTTGAAGAACAAGCAGCAGGAGGGAGGAAGGGCTTGGCTTAAGGCTGGCTGTGCACACCAAAGCAAAGCTCTGGGCTGTGCTGCGGAACACCACAGCCATGAGTCACGTGTGGCTATCTGATGCTTCAGCCTGAGATGTGGTAAAGCATAAATTTTGGTTTTCAAAGACAGTACAGAAAAAAGAAGGAATATATGGCATTAATAACCTCTAATGCCATCTATTAAAATTAGCTATATGGGGTTAAAATTAAATAGACGTTTTAAAATAGAATTTGCCTTTTTCTTTTTTTTTCCTTCATGTTGCTACTGCACAAAATTAAAATTATTAGTTTGAGCATTCCAGACTAAGAAGTTTCCCAAATATTAAATGTGGCGACTCATTTACATAACCAGTTTTCTTTTTTAAAAAGTTCATAAAATTCCAGCAAAATGGTTCTGATTGGGGAAAGCACTTGATGCCAAACCTTATTATTTGAATTTGATCCCTGGGTCCCACATGGTGAGAGGAGAAAATGGACTCCCAGAAGTTGTTCTGTGACACACATATGTGTTGTGTCATGTGTATAAGAACATGTACACACACATGCACACATACGATAAATAAATGTAACCAAAATTTCAAGTTCACAAGAACTAAAAGATTAAAATTGGAAACTAACTGTCTCTGAGGGTGAAATAGTGCTCGCAGGGTATAGTGCACGCCTAGCTTTGGGGCTACCATCATTTGCTGTGCAAGCAGAGGGGCCTGAGTTCGAATCCTACATAAGAAACCAGGTACAGTTGCAGGAGTGCCTGTATCCACAGCACCATGTGGAAGATGAAGACAGGTTGCTGAGGCGTTCTGGCTGTCAGTACAGCTCCAGGTCAGGTGAGAGTAAGATGGAGAGTGACCAAGGAGGACACCTGGTATTCTCATCTGGCACCTGCACACACACGAGCATATAACACATACGTATGTACATGTATATGTATGTGTGTGTGTATAGTGTTTTTAAATATTTAAATTCTTACTTTGCTGATGAAGAACATGTTAAAATAAAAGTTTCAATTAAAGCACCAAGAGCCGTAGGTGAAACAGTCGAGATTAAATGTGACATCACATGGCAGAATTTGCCAAAGTGAATGCGATGGTCTCTCAGCTCTGTGGGCTTCTCAAGAGTGGCAAAGCGTCCAAAGGAGGTGGAAACGGGAAGGTACTTCCAAGCACTTCTAGGGAAACTGGCTGGAGGCCACTATATTATGTCAAGGCACCAAAGAGGCTTCAAGATTGTTCCCACCAGAGGCATGTACATAGGCCCTACCCTATGGAGGACACAGAATATAGGGAGCTGCCCTATGTGATTACATGGACGGGGGCTCCAAAGACGGGTTTTTACTGTGCCCAAACTGGTAGTTTTTGTGGCAAGAATAAAAAGGCACAAGTGTTTCTAGCTGTGGGCTACTAGAAGAGCTAGCTGGTGTGGGCGAGCTGGATTCCTTCCCCAGAGGCTGGCTGCCCAGCAAAGGGGACACTAAAGGGAAGGGAGCTAAGGAAGGCAATGTAAGTCAAAGCAAGAACAGAGGATGCTTTGCCCATATTAGGAAATCTGGACAGGACCAGAAAATGCCCTGCCTCAACAGGAGACCAATCGTAGAGTGGGAGAGAGAATCATAGTAAGTTTGAAATAGAAATCAGGCAATTTCTGATTGCATACCACCAGTACCGTGGGGCATGTGTGCCCTTGGACACACAGTTGTTCAACCAGAAAAAAAACGAACATCTTTGTCAAAAGGTGGAGTTTATGGACTGAGTCTAAGAAAGTCGGGTAGATTCAATGATCAGCCAGCTGACCAATGGTAAAACTACCTTAGTTCGAGAGCCATCCTCGGGACATTCTGTCTCCTCACATTGTCACTTCCCATGAGACCTAAATACTAAAGGCGAGGCTCACAGAACACGGCAACACGTTAGTGGCAGCTATTGCCTGTCACCTTGTGGGGGAAATCTGCAGCATTCAGAACTGACTCCTGAAGGCCCAGGCTGGTCTACAGCACTGACTCTGGGAGCTTTAGTGACAGCCTCTTAGGATCTGAAATGAGAGGAAACACTCTCAGTGAGCAAAAGAAGTCGATCTCCATTGCAACGATCCAGGAAAGCCAGAGAAAGCGGCACAAAAGACCCCTCCATTAAGCGGCTCTCGGGACTCCTTCAGCCTGTGTATATGCTGCTTTCCATTAGTTTCTGGTTTCTGAGTTTTGCATTAGCGTCCATGACAAGTGACAATGAAATGTTCTACCTTTGAGTACAACTTCTCTTAGTACAATGTTCCCTGGACTATCATTTGTGGAAAATGGCAGGTTCCCGTTCCAAAGCTAGCTAGTGATCTATTACACACGCGTGTGCCGGTTCTCTACCCACGCGCTCACCCACGGGCACGAGGCCATTTCCAGAACCCCAGTCCCTACTGATAAGCATAGAACTCTTTTCAGGTTTCTGTTACTCTTACTGGTGAATTATGAGAAGATAAAGGGATTTGTTCCACTATAAAAGCCACGCTATTGCGTCTATGCATCCCGTAACACTGTGCTGGAGACCCCAAATGCACACTGTAGGATTTATTTAACACAGGTTTTAAGACAGATATGGCGATGCACACCTCAGCACTTTAGTGGGGGTGGGGGGCAGGTCCTGAGGCAGGGGGATTGCAAATTTAAGGCCAATCTGGGCTACATAGCAAAACTGCTCAAAAAAGTAAACATTTTTTCTTGGATGAAGTAGTGTGTCCAGACAGGGCTCTGGGACGGTCACAAATCTGTATCCCTGTGTACTCTTCCTTCCTGCTCACTAGACACCACGGTCATTGCCCTTCTTGGTTTCTGTAATACTTACTTGTTGCTGAATATGATACAATTTTTTAAGTTTTTGAATTTTTACTTTAAATATATCTAATTAAAACCATTATTATAACTTAAGAAAAGCTAAGCGGTGAGGACCAGGGCTCCTCATGCATCATCTGCACCTGCAGGAATGAGGTGGCGCTCCAAGCAGCCTAGTTGTTTATTCTCTGTTACAGAATCAGATAAAACCCTCCCCATCTGCATTACCCGTGAGGCTCACCACGAGGCGGGTCTGTCAGCCATGGTGCTGGCTCCATGCTACCTCGAGCGCACTGCTAACTTTCAACAGTACTTCCCCTGTACTTCACCAATAAGCGGCTAACAGCTAAAAGCATTTCTGGAGTGGGAAAAGATTCCAGTATTGTCCGCACCATGGAGCTAGGCCCAGGGATTTGTCAGAACAAATGTATTCAGATGCAGAAAGAAGGCTGTGCACATGCTCACGGTCTGTGCAGGCCTTGGGAACCCACTAATGTACCAGCAACTAGACTAGATTTGCTCTGTCCAAGAGTGACCTGGTGCCTTTAAATCAAAGCAAGCAAGAAAAGTCCAGAACCCTGAGTTAGATACACCTAAGCAAGAGTCAAGGCTACCTTCTTTTAGCTTTTAAAATTATCTAAAAGAAAGTTGGCAGGACTGTAACATAGAGAAAAACGACCCTCCAAGCCTTAATTTTTAATATTTAGTGATTATTAGTATATATCCCTAATAATTATTATTAATAAAAATATTAAATATTATAATTAAATATTGTTTTTATTATTATGCTTTCTGAGGCAGGGTCTGAGGTCATCCAGGCTGATCTTGAACTCACTGTGTAGCAAGGTTGGCATAAAACTAGTAAAGAATGTTAAGCTATCCAAACACAAGCAACCAACACTGACTTACTTCTAGAACATACTGTTTATATCCACTGGTATGTCTCTAGATCTCCTGAAGATGTTAGACTAACCCAGTTCACGTCCATGGGTCATAGAGTGTGCATGGCGCACTAAGGATATTGAACCCATAGTTGCTCCTGAGATTGCACTCCAGTGGAGGAAAAATCAATCTGTAGTTTCATTATAATTTAGTTAAGTGCCATTATTGGGGGTAGGAGGGGGGGCAGGGAAAGAGAGAGAGAGAGAGAGAGAGAGAGAGAGAGAGAGAGAATAGCTGGAATAAAAGGTTCCCAGAAGTTTATTTCCAAAGACAAAATGCCTCATCTCAATTAAAAACTCAACACAACTAACCTGTGTTTTAACTCCAACTCACCAAGAGAAGTCGCCCCTCCTTCAACATGGACATTCATCTACCGTTCATGAAATCACAAACACAGAATTGGCAAAAGAACATAGGACCCCACTCTTTAAAATCATGACTTTCAGAAAAGCATAAAATAGTGGAGAGTCTGTAAATAAAGACGCATTCTGCAATCAAAAAGGCACCTTTTCTTCCCCGGTGACAAGAGAAAGGGGGTCCATTACTCCCTTCCCTCACTGAAGGTCAGTGCTGTGTTCCCAGGAGAACAATGGTGGCTGATATCTAGGGGAAACCCACTTCTCCTCCCTACCTCCACGTCCACCAGTGTCTGGAATGCTGCCACAGCCACTACTACTCTGTGACCAGATCCTTCCACACCCAAATGAAGGCTACTTAAACAAACTTTGAAACTCTACATCAAAATATACCATTTTGATTAGGAATTTAGTAACTTCATATATCCGTGCCATTTCTTCATCTTTGACAAACATCAAATCTTTGACGTCGTAATGGGCATGGGTCAGCAGCCCGCCTTCCTTCAGGCTGCCAGCATCAGCACCTCCCACTACAGGAGCCAATTTTTCTTTGCAGTCAACTACTGATCACTGTGTTCAAAGGATGTTTATTTTATCAATTAGTTCTCCAAAACAAATTAAACTCAGGAGCAGTGTTTAAAGAGTTCGCTTCACTGCCACTACGCCACACGTCAACAGTTTTAACCTACAGCATCTTCACTGAGCAAACAGTAGGGCCACGGAAGGCTACTACCTATTGCAGATGGTCCTCTAAGGATGCCGCTGGGTGTGTATTAGCTCCAGGGCAATGGTGTGCAAGTGCAAGTTACAAAGGGAAGCCATTTAAACAAAGACTCCCAAAGGACGCCAAGACGCGGCACAGCGGTGATGCCAATTACACATGGCACAGCACTACTCTGGGTGGCCTGAAGAAACTCTATCCGGTTTCTCCAGCAATCACAGACGCTGGCCTAGAGTCACTTGTCAAAACATACCATCAGTCTGTTAGAAAATGACCAAATTTAGGTCAGCATGGACAAGTTGAAAAGAATAAAGAACTTCTCACATACCACAGTGCTTTGTTTCTCTCAGAGGCATGGTTTAAGAGGCACACCAACCACACAATACTTAATCTCTGTTTTCCATCTCAGAATAAGATCTTTATACAACTTCGGAGAAAGGAAATCATTATAATTTTGAAAAGTTCTGAGGGATTTTCTTTTGTTTTCATTGTTCAGGGGGACAGGGTTTCTCTACATAGCACTGACTGTCTGGAACTTTTATGTAGACCACTCTGACCTCAGACTCACACAGATCAACCTACCTCTGCCTCCTAAGCACTGTGGTTAAAGGCCCGGCTTTATGGTCACCATGCCCAGCACCTGAGGAATTTTCAGTTGTGGTTTTATATGGCACAAACGTTTTAACCTTCACTAAAAAGCCAAGAATGGGGTTAGGGGTAAGAGCATTTGTTATGCAAGCAAGAATCACTGAGTTTAAATCTCCAGTCACCATATAAAAAATGGGCATGGTTGAGCTTGCCTGTGACCCCAACATCACAGGGAAGAGAGAGGAAAATCCTGGGAACTCACTGACCAGTCAGTCTAGCCAAAACAGTGAGGTTTGTGCTCAAGGAGAGACCCAAACTCCATTGCATAAGGTGGAAAGGTGGAAAAGAAGAGAGGGAGACACCAATATTACCTTCTGGTCTCCACATGTATAACATGGGTGTGCACATATGTATACATACAATATATAACAAATGAACAGACAATTTTTTAAGTTATAGAGACAAATTAACAAAGCCAGTGTTCATTAAGAATAGTACACATTCTTGCATAACTAAATATCATATTTCATCAATAGCTAGACAAAGCTGGCAGAAATTTTCTTTTAATTTATAGCAGCAGCAAGCATTGAATTTGAAAACAGAAAATCCAGATTCAAATGAAAGTTTATTGATACTTGTTTGACCTCGAGGCCATCCCCAGACATCTTGGACATCTCTGAGCTTTGGTCTTTGTGTAGGCGAAGGTGAGCATGGTGGTTGTCCCCACTTCCTGGGATGCACTGACTGTGTGGTCATGAGCATGCTCTCAGCAGACCCAAGGAACCCCTGCAGTGAACTGTGAGCTCCAAGGCTGTCACTTCAGCTCCCACCAGGGCCAATTGTCCTTCATGTGTGATTTTTCACTCTAAATGTTTCCCTATCTATGTGCATGCTTGAGGGGAATCATTATCTCCAATTTACCCGGATCATGTGAAGGTCAATATTTTACCTTTATGGGAAACTGTCCTCTTTGTATCTCAGTGCCCACCTTCTTACGCACAAACTAGTGGAATACCACATCCCAATACCGAGAACTGCTGGGTGGCATACAAACTCAGAGCCACTGTCTTGGCCTCCTGGAGATGTCCTCAGTGACAATTCAGGAGTCTTAATGCTCAGCCAGCCACCTTCAGGAAGTAGCTCCATACTGAATGCCAGTATAAGCCAGTAGCAGACTAGTAACCTTTACAGAAATCACTCGAAATCACTTTACCTCTTTCACACTGCGGTCCAGTAAAGCCGTAGGTGCATGCACACCGATTTGGGGCCACACACCTCCCTCCGTTGAGACATCCACTTTCACAGACAGCTGCAAGACAAGTAGAGAAAGTCTCACAACACCGCGTGTGGAACCCCCAGAAAGGGGGACTATCCGGTGTTTGCTTTGAACAGACTCCCCCAGTTGCAGATCCTCAGAGGAAGCTCCCAAACGGTGACTCTGTACCTGGGTTACTCTTACTGTCTCATCTCAGGCACCCCTGAGTAAGGCTTTCAGTTCTGCATCTGTAGTGGAGGTTTCTAACTGGCTTCACTGGATGTAAACTGCATGTGAGCAAGCAGACCCTTGTTCATGATTAACGTTTAATTTTGAGAGGGCTCCTCTGAGGAGCAACAATGCCCCTGCTGAGGGCACCATTAACTGTGAGTGACCAGATGTTAATGCTGAGATTCAGCCATTTCCGCACGATAATTATGATCCGCCTGAGTGTTTCAACAAGATCTAAGACTCTACTGGTGGGGCCAAGTCCTGAAAAACTTGTATAGGAGCATAGTAGTTGTCCCTCTCCGATAAGAAAGGGGAGTTTAAGCACTGGCGTGGTCCTCCCTGCGCCATTTCCTCTAGCTCCTGCATGCATTACCTCATCGTAAGCATCTTCACGGGTTGTGGCTACTTCCCTGTGCTGGCTAGCTTGTGTCAATCATCTGGGAAGAGGAGCCTTAATTTAGAAGAATGCCCCCAACAGATTGCCTATAGGCAAGTCTGTGGGGAATTTTCTTGATTCAGGACTGATGTGGAAGCACCCAGCTCACTGTGGGCAGTGGCATCCCTGGACAGGTAGTTCTGGTCGCTATAAGAAAGCAGACTGGACAAGCCATAGAGGGGAAGCCAGATTGCAGTGTTCCTGCATGCACTCTGCTTCAGTTTGTGCCTCCAGTTCCTGTCTTGAGTTCCTGCCTTGACTTCCTGTGCAGAAATCTAAAATCCATCCCTTCATATTCCTCCTTCCTCTCCCTGCCATTCTCCACCGGGTTTTGTTTTGCTTTACTTTTTGGACCTAATAAGTCACTTGTTCATCTCGTCATATCTTAGCATCTGCTCTGCCCCAGACCCGATTCCCTTCATCACCATAAAAGTAGAGAAGGTTCTGGGTGTCTAGCACTCTCTTTTGCCTCTCAACTCATAGTCAGAGCAGAAGAGACAGATGGAAGGAGAAAGCAAACTGAGAAAGGGCTTAGGCCAACTCTCACATCTTACAGATGAGGAAGCTGAAATTTAAGGAAGGTTTTTCCAGGTTGCGTTCATTGGCATCTGTCCATTCTGGGCTCAAGTCCATCAGGGAGAGATGCCTGCCAGATCTCCTGACTCCTTCCATAGACCAGGGACGTCATGCCCACCTCTCCTTCTGCAGCCAGAGCCTTACAGTCCTTCCTGCTTTCCATTTTTTCCCATTCAGAATGATGTAAGTCCTTGTCCGGTGAAGCGGATAAAGCTGGTATTTCATAGCGGTAAACACACAGACTGTGGTGTGAGGCCACTGGGGCTCCAATCTCAACCCTGCTCATTATTGCCTGTGGATCATCAGAGAAATCACTGACATAATTGAGCCCTGTCTTCCGAGTCATTAGAGGCAATATGGAGAACTTCCAACTCAAACAGTTGTTATTTTAAATCCATACAGGTTGAGTTTTTGTTAGATTTTATCGACTGACTGACTAAGTAAGAGAGTGAGCAGGTGCTCACACACCACAACACACGTGTGGAGAGGTCAGAGAACAGCGCGAGGAAGTTGGCTCCTTCTTTCCATCAAGTGGGCACTGAACTCAGGACATTAGATCTGGTGGCAAATGCTTTTACAGAAAGCATCACTGAACCAGCCCCAAGAATGTAGCTTTAAAATGTACCTGGCACCTCGTAAGGTAGAGTTAGTAACTCAGTAGGGATAGCTCACTGTTATTTTGTGTTCTCATACTTTCTCCTGTCTAACTTGTAAAGAACAGTAAACCTATAAAAAACTTGGCCAATGGCTTCCTGACTTTTTCCCTCCCATCGCCTGTCTCCACAGGTCATCTCTAGCATTAACAAAGCCCTGCTCTAATCCACGCCCCATGGTATGTCCTGATCCAGGGCTTCAACACACACTGGGCTTTTTGCTTAAAAGACTTATAACCCATCACCTGATGGGTGAACCCTACGTATCCCTCGGGACAGGACCCGAGAGTCACCTGAGCTGCCATGACTCTCTCTGCTACACAAAACCCAATGTTCTTACCACATAGCAGAGTGGTGTAATCACCAGCCATTATGTAAATGTTGGTGTATTTATATGACCATTTCCCATCATGGGAAACATACATACAATGGCAAGACTCCAAACAACATGCATAATTACCATTTTATTATATAAACATGTATATAATGGAGCTTAATACAACCGGGGAAGAATCAATGACATGAAAGCATTGATAATAAAATATTTAGTATAAAAGATGTTGGGCCTAGAAGGGGTATTTGGATCATAGAATTCTAGATTATTTTATTGTTGTTAGCATTGAACTTCCCCAGACTTTCTACAGGGTGAGTAGTTCACCCCAGAGTGATGAAAACACTCGTGAGATGAGCTCTCATCCTATGCGGTGCGTAGGAGCTGGGAGGGTGCAGGCGTGATTGATGGTACTCCTGGTGCCGATGGTATCTGGCAAACTGGACACACATAGTAACCACTATGGAGCCGGAATCTATCTTGGGGAGCTAAAGAGAGGCAGGCATCACTAATCAATGCAAAGTGTTTGGAGAAAACGATGAGATTCGTTTTGAAATATTTTTGAGATGTTTCCTGAAAACGCAAGTAGAGACAGTCAGAAAACCAAGAGGTGGGTGCTTGGAACTAATGTTGGGCTTTCTTTTTAAAGAGATGCGAATGCTCTAAAACTGGCTTATGGTGATGGCTGTGCTGGTAGAGAAGCTGACATTCTGGAGTCCTACAGTTTGAAAAGGCGGAGTGTGTGGTTTGTGGATTAAATAACTGGCAAATACTTTTCTTAAAAAGAAGGAATCTGTACCTGCTTAAGGCTAAGGCTGGAGGCCGGGCAGGAGGTCAAGGCAAAGTAAAAGACAGCGAAGCAAACAGCTTCCTATGGATATCCACGGTGGAACTCTGGCACTGTTTGGGGTTATCTGTCCATCTGTGAGGGTCCCTAGACAGCTGCAGAGATGTCCTCGCCATCACGGAAAACTCCCAGCACCTGTCTCGCAATCCCCCACGTCTACACAGGACCAGCATCCACCACAGGGCGTACTTACGCTGTCCACAGTGCGTGCCGACGTATCCCTTCTGGCAGAGACAGTGGTCATCGCTGCAGCTCCCTCCATTCATGCAGCGGATGTTACAGTGTTGGACTTGAAGAAAAAAAGAAGAATGATTTCGTTTAGCAATGCGCGTGCATTGATGGCAACATTTCACTAGAGCTGATTTGTAGCTATTTAACAAGAAAATAAAATAATTCATTGGTATGTATATATGTCATGCAGCTAGATAAAGGGTCCTAATTATCAGAGTTCGCTATGTCGTGTAGAAAACCTTTTACAGTGCAATTTGATTTGTCTTGGTATTGGCTTTAATGGGGATAAATGATTTCCCTAATTCGGAGAACTCACATCTCAGTGACATCTCTGTAATTTATCCCAACAAGAAAGGAGTACCCAAGTTATGACAGGTGACAAAGTTAAGGTGGCAGTGATTTGTATGAAAAGATTCAGAGTCCACATTCCACCGGTTTTTACCCCATTTGGGTGGTAGAATGAAAGGACCTACTAGACACATTTAATGGATGTGTAGAGAGGGATTGGGGGTGCTCATTGCATTGAACTCGGAAAGGGCTGCTCATTTAAACTGCAGTCTTTATCTAAAGAGAATCGATAGTTCAAATTCATAGGCCACACTCTCACCCACAGAAAGTGTGCATTCCCGAGCCCTAGACTATGTGCAGACACCATGAGAGCTGAGACAGTGACACACTCAAGAAAGTGGAGTCTTAAACATGGCTGGTACACCCTCCTATGAGAGATGCTAATAGTCGCAGGTAGGATACGCTCACTCCTCTAGCATGCAGGCTTTCTCTGTTTCTCAAGGTCCAGCTGGTCCCTCCTCTCTAGAAGCAATAACCACCCTACCTAAAGAAGGTGAAGCTTGGCTAAGGAAAGCGTGAGTCCTGTTGACACACCCCTACATAGAAGATCGTGGCTGGGCCCTGGAGGTTTGGCTTACTCTGGCCTACCCTATGTGTGGGAGTCAATTCCCAGGGGAAAGGACTCAGTGGAGAACAGAGGACTTCTTATCTGTGCAGAAGCTGGAACCAAGGGCTGTCTTCCTGGAATGTGCAGGCCAGACCTCCCCAGAGTACAGCAGAGTCCTCCCTGCAGGAAGCCTCATAAGTGAGAGGCCCTCAGGGCAGTCCTAGGAAGTGGCTACTTGACCACAGGGAGGACAACGCCATTTGTCTATTCGGCCACTAATACTCTGAGGTTAATCTAGCCTGACAGCAGGAAGAGGACAATTCAAACTCCTGTTCTTACTGCATCTCTTAGACACAAAGAGGAGAAGTCAAGTTGAAAGGGATCTCCTTTTCAAGACTATTTGCTCTTACTAGAATATCATGGAAGGTTCCATTTCTCCCGATCAAAAGACTCCTTCCTGCCTCTCAGCACTCAGGGCCTCTTCGACAGAACCCCAGCACCCTTCAGAGCTCCTGGAACACACGCTCCTGACCCATGAACTGATCACTCGGCTAACATGTCTGATCTATTATGAGTCACACAAAATGCCAGGCACTGTGAGCTGGTGTCTTTGTGGAACCCCTCCTAACCTGCTTCTCTGTCCCTAATTCTTAGGGCCCAAACTGAAGGTCTCGTCAAGTCTCACTTGTCTCCAAGATTCTTTAACTGTTTCACCACTCCCTTGCTCTCTGTGGTGTCTGTTTTCTCCTCCCTCCCAAACCAGATGGAGGAGGGCGAAGGTGAAGCCCTTTGCAAGGATGTGTGTGCATGAGCGTGCGTGCACTGTATGTGTGCATGCATGCGTATATATGTGTGTATATGTGCTTGTATATGTGTGTGCACACACGAGTGTGTGTATGTGTGTGTATTTTCCTTGTTTATCCTTTCCCTGACTCATTTTTCTTGAGAGTAGGAAGTGCCGTGACTATGAATCACGCCCCTCAACGTGCCCAGAGCAGCACTGTTAGGCTGTTGCTACAAGTGATGGCAACAGAAGCTGCACTTGCAGTTGGGGCTAAGAAGCTGCCCTGTGAGTCCTAGGTGCTTACACAGCTCTAAGTAGACAATTATTCAAATATTTTATTTTTGTATCTACAAAAGCTAATAGCTCTCCCTTGAAGCACTGCTACAGACATCAGGGAAACCAATCTCACAAACGGCTATTTGAGGTTCCATTAAAACCTCGCAGCCAGATGCTTTTAACTCTAAAGCAATCTACAAGTACACAACAGAAAAACTGCGGCAAAAACTTTGGATACCACTCTAAGTGGGTCAGGAAATGGTGCACAATTGCTTTAAAATTTGGTGCTATGCTTAGTTCCATCCTATCTTAGAAAAACAGTGAGGACTGGGAAAAGGCAGGAAATGACGTCACCCTTAGAGCAAACTTGGTGCACAAACTGATTTCAATTAAAGTGGTTCATGCCAAGACCTGATTTCCATTCCCACATGAGCAACAAAGCCTCTTAGCCACTTCGATATTTCAAACAGAGAAAGGAAAGAACTACCAGGGGTTTGCACGGTGACTTCCCGGTTACTCGTTCAAACTGCAAATTGGAACGAATTCTCCTTTTCAGGAAGAGTGATTGTGTGTACATTGAGATGTGACAGATCAAAAACCTCCCTTGATATGGCTTTCATTTCTTTAAACCCCCTCTTTCCAGTTAAAACTTTCCCAAACCACCCTAGGAGACTGAGAAGGCCAGAAGTCACTGTGATTGCAGTGGTCACATAGTCCCCTGGGCTGTGAGTCCTCAGGTACAGTGTACAAACAAGGTCATCAGCAGAATGGAGGCCGCCGTCACTGCTGTATGTGGATGGGTCCTAGAGCTTAAATAAAAGGCATCCCTTGGAAGTGGGAGTGAGCCTGGCCTAGGGACTTATTTCTGAAACACCACAGCACTTAAGGCTGAGGCTGGAGTATTTGCATGATTATTTGTATATTCAAGGCCAGCCTGGGCCACACAGTAAATTTTGGTAACATACAGACTGATACTTTGCCTCCAAAGTTATTTGGAAAGGTTGGCACAAACCCAGCATTTCTGTGAGAAAATAATAATAAAGAAGTAGATACTTGGCTTCACCTTTGCCACCCAAGCTGGAAACAGTTCAGAGAAGTCAGACCCACAGACAGTTTTCATTTGGATTGAATCCTACCAGTGGTGCCCAGTCTAAATTGACTCTCTGATTTAAACAGGAATTCCAGATGCTTCATAATTAGCAGACAAGAGTCTGTCTGATGAAAAAAAACAAAAAACAAAAACAAAAACAGCAAACACAAGTGAAAAGCAGAGTTCTCTTGCACTTATAGGATGCAAGTATCCTTCACTGCATGTGACTAAACGCCCCTGTGTCAGGACGCATGCCTAAACTCAGCTTGCGTTGAGGTTTTACCAGAAACAGAATGCTAGGAGAATCTAAGCTTTCTTAGGAAAACTGAGGCTGTCCGGTACAGTCAGATCCCCAGTGAGACCTTTCCACATCAGGATCCATATCCTAGAACTAACAGAAACTGTCAACGTTTACCTATACCCACAAAAGCTTCCTAATAGATTTTATATTCACTTTATAACCAGTCAGCCCTTCCCGTCATTCAACAAATCCCGACTGATCATTGTCCATTGAGAAGGTAGAAAGGAGAGTACACGAGCCTTTCTTCAGAAAGCACAGCACAAACCCAGTACAATGACTAACTCGAAAGGAATGGCATGCATGCACCACAGAGCGGAAGAGATGCCCAACTGACATTTGGCTCAGCATCTCAGCAAGGACTCCTTCCGGAATGTACTAGGCTCTGAAGACCAGCCATCATGTCTAGGCAGACTCAGCCAGCAGAGAGAGCAGCACTCAGGGTCAATTCCAAACCAGCAACTGTAGACTGAATGTGTGTTTTAATTTCATCACTAGGCAAAGCACAAACAGGCAAATGACATAAAGCCAAGAAAAACCAGCCCCAGAGAACCTAGACAACCAATAAAGATGACCCTAGGAGAGACACACATGGACCTAATCTACATGGGAAGTAGGAAAAGACAAGATCTCCTGAGTAAATTGGAAGCATGGGGATCATGGGAGAAGGTAGAAGGGGAGGGGAGAGAAGGGAGGGGAGCAGAGAAAATTATACAGCTCAATTAAAAAAAATAAAAAATAATAAAATGTGGGTTAGATCAGTGGTTCTCAACCTCTCTATTGCTGTAATCCTTTAATACAAATACAGTTTCTCATGTTCTGGTGACCACACACACACACACCATAAATTATTTCATTGCTATTTTATAACTATAATTGTGCTATTGTTGCAAATTATAATGCAAATATTTGATTTGCAGGATATCTGATAGGTGACCCCTGTGAAAGGTTCATTCGACCCCCGAAAAGGTCACGAATTACAGGTGGAAACCATTGGGTTGGTCTGACAGCTCAGATATTATGAGTACTTGCTACTTCTCCAGATAACCTGAGTTTGGTTGCCAGCACCTATGTCAGGCAGCTCCCAACTACCTGTAACTCCAGCTCCTGTAGAGCCACTGCCTTCTTCTGATCTCAGACGGTATCCACACACTGTGGCATATACGCATATAGATCCAAATATACATAAATAAAAATAAATCTTAAAAAAATAAAAATAAAAATTGGAAATGTAAAGAAGGAAAAAAAGAAAGAAGGGAGGGAGGGAGGGAAGGGGGAGGAAAGAAGGAAGGGAGGAAGAGAGGAAGGGAGGGTGGGTGAGCGAGACAGACCAGTTCCTATACTCTACACCTGAGACAACAATCCACTGCAGCGGCCTGAGCCACTGCAAGACAAGAAGGGATTTTATTTGGATAATTCCCTTAGGTGCACAAATATCCATGGGTGTCTACAGACACGCACAGCTTAGAACAGGACCAGAGTATATAATTACCTGAGCCAGAAAGGGTCCAGGAAAAGACAGGTTGAGTGACAGGTGTGATGAGGTATTTCCATAAAGTCTGAGCCACAGCAAAACTGAATCTAACCTCAGCCTCACACTTCACACAAAATGGACCTCCACTGAAATCACAGAGGTAGGTGTAAAACTATAAACGTTTAGAAACGAGTTAGAGAACATCTCTGTGATCTAGGGATAGGTAAAGCCTTTGTGGACTGGACACCAAAAGCATAAAAGGGTAAAGGGAAGGCTGATAAATTAGAGTTTGCTAGCTTTGAAAACGCGCTTCATGGACGAGCCGATCCACCCCTGATGATGGGAAGGCAAACTCTGGAGAATGGCTTGTGGGGTAGTGTCTGCAGATCACACATCTGACAGAGCTAGGATTCAGCACACACAACCCTTAAAACAGTAGTAAACAAGCAAGCTAAGAGCGTCTGGACACAAGTGAACGTCTGGCAAAGACGTACAAATCAGAACACGAGAGGGTGATCAATAACTGAACACACAAAATGGTCCTCAACACCATTAGCCTTCAGGGAAATGCAAATTAAAAGCACAAAGAGATAACACTACAAACCCGACACTAATCAGAATAGCTGGATTGAAGTGCAGAAACCATGTTGAGAGCTGGGGAGGACACAGAACCTACGTCATTCATACGTGGTGGGGAGAAGGGAAAACTGTGCAACTCACACCAGCTGGCTACCCAGTACCAAATGCTTGGCCCTAAAAACATACACACAGGTAACGTCATCCAGACTGAGCAGATTGCATCTATGTATATAGGGAAATATATGTATTTATGTACATGCGTGTAACACTGACTAATGAAAAATGGGGCCATGAACTTGGAGGTGAGCAAGAAGGAGTTTGTGGAAGGACTTGGAGGGAGGAAGGGAAAGGAAAATGATGTAATTGCATTATAATCTCAAAAAAAAATAAAGGAAATAAAACTGAGCAATTGTCCAAAAATAGGTTGACAGTTCTTAAAAAGCTAAAACTGCAGCAGTCACACAACACAGAAATGGTTTCCTTAGATGTGTGTGTGCGCACGCACACACACACACACACACACACACACACACACACACACACACACTCCAAACCCTAGCTGTTGAAAAAATGTAGGAGTCCTTCACCAGGAAAGCAGCTGTCCACTGTGGGTGGCACCATTCCCTTGCTAGGATTGAGGACCAAATAAGGATGGAGAAAGTGGGGCAGGCACAGGCATGCGTGCATTAGATCATTGCTCTCCGCTCCTGACTGTGAATGGGGCGTGGCAACTCGCTCCAGTCATCTTGATCCCCCCTGCCATGACAGACTGTAACCTGAGACTGTGCGCCAGAGAAATCCTTCCTCTGGGTATTTTTTATTATAACAGTGGGAAAGAAAACTGAGACAGATCCTTCCAAAGAGGGCCAGGAGCCTGCTTACCCCATTGTCATATGAGCGCCTTAAAGAGGGCGACAACTAAGGAAAAACACGCCCTTATCAGAGGGGAAATCTTCTAGGGCAATTCTGATTTGCAATTCCCAGTTTCTAAAGCCATAAAATGAAGTTCCATGGTATTTAGTTATGGAAGCCTGAAGTATTTTTCTTTTTTTAAAAAAAAGATAAAATATGGCCGGGCGGTGGTGGCGCATGCCTTTAATCCCAGCACTCGGGAGGCAGAGGCAGGCGGATCTCTGTGAGTTTGAGACCAGCCTGGTCTACAAGAGCTAGTTCCAGGACAGGCTCCAAAACCACAGAGAAACCCTGTCTCAAAAAACCAAAAAAAAAAAAAAGATAAAATATTTGTTTAATTTTTATTTATGTGCATATGTGTGTATGTGTGTGTGTCTGTGTGTCTGCCAGAGTAGCCCAGAAGAAAGTGTTGGCTCCCCTGGAGCTGGAGTGACAGACATTTGTGGGTCACCTGGTGAGTGTGCTGGAAAAAGAACTCAACAGGCCCTCCACAAGAACAGCCAGAGCTCCTAACCACCGGAGAGGCCCATCTCGCTAGCCCTCTGAAGAATTTGTTTGCCTATTTCTTTGCTTGTTTATTTATTTTTTATTTGTGTGGGTATTTCGTCTGCACCACGGAAACCAGAAGGGGTGTCGGATCCCCTCGAGCTGTTGTGAGTTATCATTATGGATGTTGAGAGCTGAACCCCAGTCCTCTGCAAGAGCGACAAGTGCTCTTAACCACTGAACCATCTCTGCAGCAGCCTGAAACACTTCTTTATCCTAGTTCTTATTAAAAGTTAATATATATTTACAAACGTTTGTGCATATGCGTATTTAAAGGGAGTTGAAGTGAACTCCTTCGATAAGCATTATAGGGCCTTATAAGAAGCAAAATTGCTCAGGATCCAAGCCTGACCTCAGAACCTTAAGCAGAGTCTTAAGCAGAGCTGGGATCAAAATCCAGAAACAAATCAAAACAAAAAACTATGGCTCTGGCTTTGTCTAGCTAATCTTTCTGTTGCTTCTGTACCTAAGCGGCCAGTGGCCACAGCTGTGCTAAGTTTAAGGGAAGCTGAGCCTTTGTGATCCCATGAGAATTTTACTGGCTGTCATTTGAAACTTGTAGGAAGATGTTTCCCCGTTGAGGTTCCACAGGGCACTGGAGTCAAACACCACCCACCAGAAGAGCTTCCTCCACCCTTTCCTCAGTCAGATGAGAACAATAAGAGCTCAGAGGTCCACCCCATCACTTCATCACATGATAAGGAGAATTTTTTCATAGGCTGGAGTGCTGAAGTGTCGGAATTAGACCTTTCCAACTTGCAGTCTGCGGGCTGAATGTGTCCCAGGGTGGAGTTATTGATACAAGCAAATACATTTGTAAATGACAGCATCCTATCGCGTTGAATGGTTAGACACTGAAAACTGGTCCTTTTCATACAGGTAGCTGTATGAAAAACGTCTCCCTGATTGATGTTATCCCATTAGCGGGAGAGTTATCACATGATCTACATATGCTGATGAGTAATACAGGCTGGCCATACCTTCTGAAGCATAGCCCTCCTATTCCACTAAACATGGTGGAATAGGCCAGAATGGAATTTTGACCCAGCCTTAGCTACACTTAATTGTTTTAAACATTGCCATCTTTAATTTTTTAAGCTCTTATGACAATGTTAATTCTAAGAGAGTCCAAGATAATAATTTCTAAGACTCCATATACCTCAAAGACCTTGATGAAGTGATTGTTTTTTCTATATACTCCTCTGTTCTACACACAGCTCTGGGGCTTTGCCCATCACCAGGCACCATGAACAGATCCAAAGTTTCCAGAAAAAACACCATCTGCAGGGCCCAGATTCAAATCTCTAGCTGAAGTCTGGCCCAGGGTCTTACTGCTATGTCCCTTCCAACCTCAAGACTAGTTCAAGGCGTACCGGGACCACACAGACCTCACCACTGGTCTTGGTAAAGTCCTGTCTGTGTCTCATGGCTTTTGCTCACAGAGAAGTCGCGAGCACTCACGTGATCATTAGATTTTCCCTCTAGACACTCAGTTGTAACTTTAGCGCTAATCAGAAAAGAGGCTGGTCAAGGTGTAGGGCTTTGTTCCTGTCTTGAAAACCATACTCTTTCCAACACTGAGGCTGTCTTCCCCTCGGTAGCAGTCTGGGTCTTTCTGGCAAGGGTAGAGATGTCCTGTATGATCCTGAAACTCCCATTGACTTCACCAATCTTTTTGTCCCTCCAGCTCAGGTGTCCTGGATAGGTAGACTCAGCTTATACATGCAACACCAAGCTAAGATCAAGTAAGAATACACCGTGCTCAGTGTGTGGAGTGAGCGCTCCAGCCCTGGAACTACAGCTATCCTGATCTATGCTGCTTTACTTGGTATTGAGCCATCTTTAATTGGGTTCCAGCAGAAGCGGACAGTTTCAGCATAGGTGATTTGCTTAGGACTGATGCCAGGAAGCATCACTGTGGGCTGAGGCTGAGTCCTGGTCAGGAATTAGAGGAGATAGCACATAACGAATCATAAGGAATCCAGCACATACTGGGAGCAGAGTAGCCAGAGCACTGGTCCAACAACCCCCTCCCCATCTGTCACTGATTGAAAGTGGATTCTGTGTCCACTGACCCCAAAGCCCGACCCACTCCCTCTGCTCTGGACCATCCCTGGACGGAAAATGTTGACCAAGTTTTCCAGCCAAGTTCATATGCCAAGGGAGGTAAGTGGGCACTAAGATGGTCTGCTGGGCCAGCCAATTCATCTGAGCCAGCAACTGGGCTAATAAATTACACAACTTCACGTGAGGCCTCTCAGCAGATAGGAACCTTGACACACTGTAGTCTCTACTGGCACCAGACCCAAGAGACTATACTCACTCCACCCCAGTGACCCCAAAAACGTCCTCAAATGCAGAACAGCAGGAAGGAGAAGTGCATTGTCTCCCCCAGAAACTGCAAGTGAAATACAAATACATATTTGTTTTGCCTTGGCAGTGGTTGGGATATCGAGGGCTGTTTATACAGGCATGAACTTTTTAAACAACTAGTAAGGATGCACCTTCCAGTCTCCACATTTTCCCATTCCAATACTTTGGATACCACACTTAAAGATAAAGGAAACAGTAAAACCAGAGAGCAATGGCTCTCTAGAATAAACCGTGGATGTTTGTGTGGCCAGACAGAGTAAATGCCATGTCTTATGTAAAATCTGTATGTCACTATCTCTCGTGTTTTCCTCATGGGAAGGCAAGTGTATTGAGCTTCAAATACATTTTTCATCAGATCAGTTTTGTATTTCACTATTGCAAACAAAAATGGCTAGTTTTCTGGAGCCAAAAATGTTCATTCTATGGTCTTTTCAGTGACCACCTTCCCCAGTCTCTCCATTAGAGTTGCAGAGACAGATGCAGCTATGCTGACATAAAAGACTGCCATCTTTATGCTCTCCCTACACCCCATAGACAATCCTGCTATACAGAGTGTAGAAGGGAAGTGGGAGGCTACATCCAGGAACGCCTTTCCAAGAATTCTGGGCAAAGTAGAGAAGGCAGATGTTCTGGTGGGGGAAAAAATGTATTGCAGGAAAAGAAAAAAACCGAAAAGCAAATTTAGGGGAAAATAAGGCATAACCACATTAAATAATATCATCTATAATGACATGTTAGACTCACTGGATCTGGAGCCACAGGAAGGCGATATCTGACCGGACGGGCAAGTGCACATATTTGGCCTCGAGCAGAATCCATCCCCACAGGAATGCCGGCAAATGGCTGCAAATCAAATCAGAAGTCTATCAGCACAGAGTTCCTCAGCACCCAGCTAGGCACAGGGACCCAGCGCTAGAGGAGGGGCCTAAGCCCACTGGCCCTCAGGTATCCATTCACACAACAAGTCTAGAGTAAGAAAACTCTGGTCTGAAGTCAGTAGCTCTCTTATCCATATTGGTAACTCTCTGCCTTTCCGTTCATTCACTAGGACTCAATAGTTCAAAAGCCCTGGTCAGCTAAGGAAGAGAAAAGAAAACAAATAAAATCTTGTAGCTCAACATATTTATATTCTTATAAGAACTCTGTTCTTATATTAGTTTATAATTTAATAATGGAAAGTTTATAACAGTGTTCTTGGCAGTTGATTTTACTGTGAACATTTAATTGTCACTCTGTTCTGAATTACGCTGACAGCCCGAGGGGAGAATCCAGAATCCATCACTTAGTGCTGATTCATATTGTCGATGTCACCCAGGGCCAAATGCTCTGGGGGTGTCCTGAAGAGCCAACCAGATGACAGGTGACTTAGAGCTATCAGCAGACTAAGTTTCGATCACTACTTCTTAGACTTACTGGCACAGTGTGCACCTTTGCCCAAACTCAAGAGCCCTGTAAGAGGCAAACGTGATGCAAGAGGCTAAAATAATATACGGGGTAGAATGTGCATTGAAATATGGAAAGAGATTTCATAGATACGGCAGGCTGTTATTAGGTGGGCTGCCACAGAATCACATCAATGTTTACGTTGATGAAAACATTCTACAGGGAATTCCAAAGAACTAGGGAGAAGGATTCAACTGTCAGCTCCCATAGAGAACTAAACATTCCACCACCCCCTTAATAAATTTGCTTGTGTGTGTGTGGGGGGTATGTTTAAACAAGGTCTCTACGTATAGCCCTGGTTGGCCTGGAACTGGCTATATAGACCAGGCTAACCTCCAACTTACAGAGACCCAAACTTCTCTGCCTCCCAAGTACTAGGATTAAAGTGTATACTACCATCATGGTCTCACTAAGTATCCCAGGCTGACCTCAAGTTCTTGATCCTCCTGTCTCAGCCTCTGGAGTTCTGGGATTACGGTGTGTACTGCCACAACCAGTTGTGACTCAACTTTGATCACTAAAATGAGTCCCTTGCCTTTGTCTAAGACTTAGATCCGCTTTTGCCCTCGATGTGAATACCCATGGTCTAGGGAGGCCAGGGCATATTGCAGCCAAGTAGGGAGAAATTACAGTGAGGAAGTCAGCAATGAGAGGCTTTTGTTCAAGATCCCATTAGCATGATTACACCAGGCTACGCAGCCAGGAGCAGCATGTGCAAACAGGGCCCAACTTTAATCAAAGCATCCCCACAGCTCCATTCTGGAGATTTAGCAATGTTCTAAAGGAAATCGCTGATTAAAGAAGGGCAATACTCTGGAAAGTTACTGTGTTTCCCAAGGGGGATTCAGAGTATGTAGGAAGGCTTAGCTCCAGGAGGCTGAGCTTTAAACACGTTAACAGTATTCAGCAGCGAGCATCGCTATGCAACTGAGTCACACCAACACGCTAATGACAGGTCAATCTATTTACTTACGAACAATGCACTGATTTCCACCAGGCAAGGTTTTCCATCCAGGACAACAGTACGCATTATAATGTGATCCACAGACATTGGGTCTGAAACAAAAAACACAGAATTCCGTACTTTGAAAAATAAGATCTAACCAACCGAGAGAGGAGGAACACCCAAGCTATTAAGCAGAGTGAACACCCAACAGAGAATGGTAAAATTGGGGGGCCCAGTCAAGCTGAGTAGTTTAGGGCATTTGGAACATTTTAATATAGTGATATGGTAGGAAGTCCTTGATACCAACACATAAACCGTAGACCAGGCCACGGGAACCCTGAGATAGCAAAGAGAGTGTCTGCCATCTCAGTGCACAGATGCGAAAGCCCAAGGGGCTACATAAACAGGCCCAGTGTAAACCAACTTCCTATGACTCTGGATAAAAAAGATCAGATTAAAATCTGTTACATGCAAAGTTTTAAATGTCTACTCTAGAGTGACATAGTTTCCCCCTCTCTGGCCCAGCTTTCCTCTAAAATGTTACCACATTCTTCCTTTAACAAAAAAAATGACAGGAATTCTAACTCTACCATTAGTCAGAAAAAAAATAAGGGCCAAAACATGTAAATATTTCTTTAGCAAAAACTTGGAAACAGCCGATATCAGAAATCACTGGGAAATGAAAGCATCATCACTCCGAGTTTACTGCTTACAGACAGCTTGTCACGTGTCTTGGAACTTGGAATCCAGAAGGTCAGTCTAACAGTTCCTGAGGGCAGCTGGGAGAAGGTGTGGCCACTCCTGTATCAGAAAGGCGAGCTGGAACACAGACTGGAGAGTAGCCAGCCCTTCACTGCGGGCACCCTCTGAACCTAAACACTGATGCCAGGTCCTGGCAATGGCTAACTATTCATGCGTTGAGAGCTCAGACCCAAATGAGACCTCTATATCAAGCCCTGCCCAAGGCTCAGAGAACATCCTGAGAGGAGACAGACAGAATGTGAGAGCCAGAAGACAGGAGGAGAGCTGTGAAGGGCTGTCTTCTAGAAATGGCGTGGCTGCTGTACTCATTAACTCCTAGCAGTTACGGTGACCCATTCAAGATCAAGCCAGTCAAAATTCCAGAGTGGTTGAGGGAGGGATGGTGAGACCTCCCACTCCCGGCAGAGGAACTTTTGGAAGATGATGGCTACTGGAGGAGGAAGTCACAGCCCCTCGTCTGTGCCCACATGGGCAGCAATGATTGGACTAAGTAAGTTATTAACTAAAAAGGAAGAAGAGGAAATTAACGAAGTTGGAACAGGGACATTGTCGGGGGTGTGGGGCATTCTGGGAGGAGCTGGAGGAAAACAGTAAGAAATGAGTGTGATAAAAACACAAAATATAAAATTCTCAAAGATTAAATGTATTGTTTTTTAAAGAGTCACATGTTTTACAATTAATTTCACAAAGCAGAAGACATTCCAAGGCTTTCTAGTATAAATACCACAGTCCCTCAAGGATAAACCTTCAATGCAACCGCACTGCTAAAACGTATTTCTCAGCTGGGATGCTGAGATCTTGATGCAAAGCCCTTCTCCTTGAACACTAGCCGCTTTCTCTACCCGTTGCAGGACAGGGGACTCAGGTAAAGTCTGTGCCTGTCCTTTGGCTTTACTATAATTCTAGAAATTCTGGAACAATCTGCAGTATACAATGTGAACTCCAGGCTGACTGATGTCAGGGTCAGAGGGGAGAGCTGGGCTGACAGAACGGAACCTTAAACTTCATACTCGGCAGCACGAAGTATGTCTACATAACAAAGGCGTTACTGTATGGCCTCTCTGGTCTTCATTTATTTCAGCACACAGTGTGAAGATACAATGTTTGCCTTGTCTCCAGTGTGTGTGTGCATGTGTGTGTACATGCAGGCATGCATGTCCCTCAAACAATGGACATCTGAGTGCTGCGTGCAAGAAGGAGAATGAAAGGACAAAGCACCACTATCACCTACTCGGTTGCCTCAGGAAGAGACAAAAGCGTCCAACAATTGTGTCTGGGGGATTGGAGAAAAGGCTCAGCAGGCGAGCACTGACTGCTCGACCTGCGTTCGGTTCCCAGCACCCACATGGCGGCTTGCAACCATCTGTAATTCCATTCCCAGGGGGTCAGACACCCTCCCCGGCTTCCACAGGAATCAGGCACGCACATAGCACACATACATACATGCAGACAAACCACTCACACAATTAAAGCTATAGGGAAAAAAAACAATTTAACTGCATGGATCTTATCATTTAGTCCTTCAAGTGACAAAGTCTCAGTTAGTCCCTTACGTGACAAAGTTGTGCCTCAAACCTCAGTAGGCAGAACATTCTAGGCAAGTAAAAGTTTGGAAAAAGAATGTATAGGAAAATAGGATACAGGGATGCAGGGAGAGGGGGCTCAAGCATTCTAAATGTTCTCAGTTTAAAATGACATGCCAGCCAAACTCAGTTGCCTCAACCCTTCCCCATCAATGCCCATTACAACAGCTCTACTGGATCCAGTCCAGCCCCCAAACCAAACCCTGGGATTGCTTCACTCAAGCCCCCTGAGCCTTTGCAGGGCACCCAGTGGTTAAAGGTGCTGTGTTTTTTCAAGTAGAAACCAGGACTGTCTGATATAGACGAGTCCATTTATTGAGTGACATCACACATGACTTTGTGAAAAAGTTATAATGAAAAAGGTCCATGGCCAGTCATTTCGGTCCTCCAAAGCAAGACATTCAAAAGATCCCCCCCCCCAAGGTATCAAAAACTGTAGTACTGTGAACATTATTGTATTTCTATATTTAGGATCATTCTGTCACCAACATCATGGAGGACTACAGAAATTACCACAGTTACAAAACAGAGTGAGTGTTCTTCATGGCGTGGAAGTCACCGCACAGAGCTGGGGGGGAGAACCAGTGGGGAAGCATTCTGAGCATGCAAGGATGAGGAGCTGAGTTCAGATATGCACAAAAAGCTGGGTATAACCACACATGTGCCCGTGACCCCAGGCACTGTGACAGGCACAGATCAAGGGGGCTTGCCAGTCACCAGTCTAGTTCTACATTCAGTAAGAGATCCGTTTCGGTGGACTGGAGGGGAGAGTGGCAGAGCAGGATGCTCGGTCTCCTCCTCTGGCCTTTACACACATGCGCACCGACGGATATGCCCCAAATATACTCACAGACGCATTAAATTTGTTCAATACTAAATAAACACATAAACAAACAAACAATGAATAAATGAATAATGACATGGTTGGCATGAATTCGGGAACAAATTGGAAGGAAAGGTTTGGAAATCGGGAAGACAACTGACCCAGGAAGCACAGGTGCTAAGAATAGTACACAGTATTTAAAAAAAAAAACAAAACTGACAAATAAAAGCTACGCTCTTGAAGCCAACCTGGTCTATACCATACCAGATGAGCTAGGGCTACACAGTGAGATCCTCTAACCTCTCCCCCCACAAAAAGAAAGGAAGCAGAGGACGATGAGGTCTGCATCTCTCGATGAGCTAAGCTGTTGTACTTCACTGTAAGAACCCACGGCTGATGAGTCCAGACATAGCGGCACGGGTGTAGTAGATGCCACCGCCGTGACAAGCATGAGAGCTGAAAACAGAAACGAACACAAGGGGAGCAGCCAGGAGACCGTTCGCTCACTCACTTACCGCCCTTATGCCACCGCTCATGCTTTGAATCTTAAATGTTCCACTAATAATCTGACCCTCATCTTTAAGCTAAATTATCGTTACTTCTAAAACCACGAATGCACTCACCTCTTGTTAGGACATTCTCTGATTTGTTAAAAGGGGGAAGAATCCTGCTTCCTTCTCCAGGCCCTTTCATCAGAGTGTCACACATTTTACTATACCTCCTTCACAATCTGCATTACTTTGGAGTGTGGTCGGCTTAATTCACATTTTGACTTTATTTTATAACTTGATCTTTTTCATTCTTATGTTTTGTTTGTTGTTGTTTTTTATTTTGTTTTTTTTCTTCAAGACAGGGTTTCTCTGTGTAGCCCTGGTTGTCCTGGAACTTGCTTTGTAGACCAGGCTGGCCTCAAGCTTAGAAATCGGCCTGCCTCTGCCTCCCAAGTGCTGGGATTAAAGGCGTGATCCATCACCGCCCAGCCAATAACAGTGTTTAATGTGATTCTCCTCTGTATGGCTAAACAGAGAGTGTTAGAGTTATGCACTTTCTTCCCTGCGATTTCAGTCTGGAGACTTGTGAACTAACAGAAATGTCTTAGACATGCTGGATAAAATTTGTTCTACTTGCACATTGAAAGGGGGGTGCTCTAACCTAGAACCAAATGTCTTGTTTCAGCTGGAAGGCAGGAAGACATGTAAAACTCAGAGGAGACACACTGAGCTGTTTTCATTATAAAGGTTATTACTCTAAGATTTCAGCACAAACAGCATTTACAAAGAAAGTAGATTCTTAATGAAGTGACTCTGTGTAACCGGGAGTCTAGCATGCCCACTACCTTTCCTTCTCATCATCCTCTCTGCTGACTCGCTACTCCTCACACGTCACAGCAAACTGTGCTGTGCAGGTAGCAGCCTTTGGCAAGTTAAGAAGAATCCAAATTCAGGGGGAACAGAACTTTCCACTTAAACGCTAGGATTCTGTTCTTCTGTTTCATGTTTGTAGCAACTTTTGAGGTGAACACTGTTGTTAGTATCTTCCACTCTGAGGAAATTAGGGCCTCAGGAAGGTTAAGCCAACTACTAAAGTCCCGTGTCTTAGAAACACGTCGTGGGTGAATCGGAACTCAGAGAGTCTGCTTTCAAGTCCATTCTCTTAACCAGCAAATCAGGGCACCAATGTAATCAGAAAGGAAGATGATATTCTGCTCAATGGCTCATGTGGTGATATAGATAATAAAAATCACACATGTCTACTGATGGACTAGAGATAAGGGATAAGCTGGTTTGTGCCTGTATTCTTATAGCCCATGGAGTAAGAGGGGAGCATGTATACGCTCTACCTCATCACTGTGATGCTTTTTGCAAGAATGGTTCTGCGTCTGTAACTTCTCCCACTCAGCTCCATCGCTCTGGGGGATGGTGAGCCTCCACAGGCTTGCTGCTGGAGCCAGTTCAGACGCAGCACTTGGAGGCTGTGTGGGCTAACTAAAGCGTCTCTCAGTAGAGCAAACAGCTGGGCTCTACCACGTCTGACCACATCACCGTAGGAATTGGCCTCTGTGCAAGATGTCTGCAGATGTTCGCATTCCTCTAGCCAGAACCCACTTCTGCAAGGTTGGCCTGTGGAACAAGATAGCCTTTCCGCTTCCTCTCCTAAGTGCAAAGCCTTTTCCAAATAGGGTTGGTGTAATAAAAACAAAGTCAGAGGGCTTTTATTTCATGTAAGAGTTTCCCAGCCTGGGCAGCAATTAAATCCTTGCTTAAGGTAAGGGCAAATGAGGCTGACTTTGTGCCACAAGTTACACGCCGTTTTGACATCTAAAGAAAAGCTACACTTGAACCCACTGAGTAGAAACACAAAGAAGGGTCCAGGATGCAATGCTGTCATGTAACAAAGGGTGCCAGGACCCACGTGACATGTGCCAAGGTCATATCTTAATATCGTACAGTTCCAGAGTTAGAGCCTCTCACTCTCAGAACTGTCCTAGATCGTGGAGCAATAAAAATACCGGAAGCGGTTCTCCCTATTGTCGACTGCGCATCCTGAAGCACGCAGCCCAGCGTGCTCCTCACGTCGCAACCACCTCCTTCTGTTATTTTAACACCTTTATCCTGATCCTGCCGAAGGCAGAGGTCAAGTCTGCAGTGATGTGAATACCACATGTAACTGTTCCAGCCCATCTGCCAGTCACAACACTGTGAGTAATGGAAGCAGCTTCCATGACCGCCTCAGGCCCCAGCCAGATCAGAGACGCACTTCCGGTTTGTCTGCGGCGACACTACCCAGGGCACCAGCCAGCCTGGTTTCCTACTTTGAAGGTGCAAGCCAACCAACCTCTCTAATTTATTGCAAGAGTCTTTTATTAACAAAAATCATCAAAAATACTATGCTAAAACGATCTAAAGATAAACAGGAAGAATACTTCATGCTCTGATTTTCGAAACCTTTATCCCCTTACTTGCTTTCTCTGGCACCAGTCAACTAGCGGCTTCAGTGGCTTCCCTCCCCAAACTATGGGCTGGTGTCTTTCTCTCCTTCCTTCCTCCCATTTCTGCCTCCCTCTCTCTTTCTCTTCGGCCCCGCCCTTTTCTTCTCTCCTTAGTATCCGTTTAGAATGCAATGTTTTGTTACCACCTAGAACTTGCTAAATTCAAGACCACGCCAGTGGCCCATCTCCTTGTGCAGTCAGCAAGTTCACCACTGTGTACTTGACTTGATACAGGACGATCAAGTCAGCACTTTGCCCCCAAATCACAAAGCCGTTCAACAGTGTGATGGAGGTTGGAAGCAGCTCTGTGCTTTCATTCCTGCCCCACCCCGACACAGCGGTGCTAATCATGACCAACATCATGAAGGAATTCTAAATAAGGGGCATTCTGTGAAACACCTGGCCATCCATCCTCAGCACTACCGTGGTCATTACAAACAAGAGAAAGCCTACACGTTCCCTGTAGCTTAAAAAGTCACAATGACTCGATGTATGATGTAATGCGTAATGGGAGCCCTGTGATTGGAGCAGGAAGATGAGAGGATCATTGGGCAAAAGGCAAGAGAAAGGACTGAAAACGGAGTCAGAGTAAGTAGCTATGCATCAGTACTTGATCATTGTGATGAATGTGCCCTTAGAGGCAGGATGCTATTCCCAGGGGACACACACCCATGCCCTCACTCCTGGCCCAGACAGCCCTGGAAGGTGAGGACACGGAAACAACTCTTCAAACCTGGGAGGCCACAAACCTGGGACAGCGAATTTCAATCCTTTTAGAACCTCTCTCGAGTGATTGGAACATCCATATGCATGTGTTTTTCTTGGGGGAGTGAAAGGAAGAACTTAAAGCTCAAAATTCCCCGCGGTTCATTATAACAGGAAACGCGAAGCCGGGCTGTGAAATGCCGCGGCCCAGATGTTTAGAGAACGGCTCTGGGTGCGGCAAGTCCTGATTCCTCTGAGGCCCTGAGCACTTTCTGTCTGGTACTCTGGAATAAATTCTCCCGAGACCACAGGCCTCTGCTCAGATGTCTGGGCCACCTGAGTCTCCCCCCAAGTCCAGGCAGCAAACAGTTCCTTTGCTATCCACTGGGGCCTATACTCAGGAGTGGGGATTTGTCTCTAAACATGGGAACGGAGCTCACATCAAGAACACAGACAGAGGAGTTTTAGCCCCAAAGCAGGAACTAGTTAGCCCTCAGGTAAGGAAAGCTTGCCTAAAAAAACAGAAAAGCATGCAGTCTCAAAGTTATATCTGTCAAATCTCTGAGGAGAGTCGACCCAGTAGCATCATGAAAACAGGGTGGGGGCTACTTTCCAGAGCCCCGTGACCCCGGATCTTCACCCAGTGAGCTCAAGGTTGACCGTAATGAACTCATTGATGTTTGCTTTCACTACTGAAGCCAAAGCTACATAATACTTATCCAAATGGTAGATGAAACTGCAGCAATGACTGAAACCATCAGATAAACAAAGAGGGTTTAATGGGAGCCCTGAAGGGATGGGGTCGCCTGTGAAGTTGCCTGTTCCCACCTCCTCGTTATCTCCCATACTTGAACTAGGGGGTTAGGGCAAACCTGAATTCTCACAACCAAGAGTTCTGCCCAGGGAGATGGTATTTCTGAGTGTTCTTGTCACCCCAGGGAAAGCAGCCAATGAGGCTAGGTTAGAGGAAACGAGGATGACGGGAGTACAAGATGACCCCGAGCTCTAGTTCTGAACGCTGGCACCTCCTGATGATGACCAGCTAGGGCTCTGGAACTCTATTTCCATCCATTAGTATCCGGAGGTTGGAACAGCCTTTCCAACAGGAACGGTGGGAATAGGTGGTGGTTTGGTCCCCAGACTAGACAAACAGCAGGCTCTCTGCTACTTTACCAGATAAATAGGCCATTGTGAATGGACATGGGAACCCTTAGCCACAACTTAAAATGTTTTTTGGGAAACATTTCACAGCAGAGAGCCTGAAGGAAATCCGGCCATGCAAACACATGAGCCTAGAGAACACAGGCTGGGGCAGACCTGGGGAAAGGGTTCCATGTGCCCTGCCTGAGAAAAGCCATTCCCATGCTGGGTGCAGCTGCTTTGGGGTCACCCGTGTTGCTGTCAGAAGTCCCTCACCCTTGATCTGTAAATGATCCCAGTAAATATATTGGTTCCCCAAGGTGAGCTGCAGCGGAATGGAGCTGTGGTTTGTTCTTAGAATCCGAGGAAAAGCGGGGTGAGGCTAGATGCTCACACATCCCCCATAGAGGGAACTTTAGCAATGTTGTTTGTAAATATTAAGTGTCTAAGGAGTCAGACAGAGTTAGGAAAAGGCTCACAGTTAGTGCAAGTGTCACTGCTCTGAAGGGAAAGACATCCTGACAGTTGGAGTCAAGGAATACCACACCACACCACAAACCTCACATGAGATTTATTGGGAAAGACGCAAGAGGCTGTTGCATTTGCTCAGGAGAATGCAGCAGGGAACTGAGCAGGAGGAAGGCTTATATAGGGTTTCTTATAATCCTCTATCATCTTATAACCAACCCCAGGGTGACCTGGGAATGGTGGGATGCTAGGGCCTGATCTTGGGACAAGTTCAGGGATTAGGGAGATTCTGGGGCCTGATCTTGCAGCAAACTCAGGGATTGAAGGGATTCTGCGGTTTTGGGGCGAGCACAGGAATTGGTGGGGTTCTGGGGTCTGCTCTTGGGGCGAGCTCAGGGATTGGTGGGATTCTGGATCTGATCTTGGACATCTTTTTTCTGTAGGCCAGAGCTTGGTCACCTACACAGTTAGCACAACTATTTTGTTGAAACTAGCTCTTGATACTGTTTATACTCTAAACTTGACAGTTCTTTCCTTACCCTTGCAATTAAAAGTAAAGTTGTGATCATTTACATATATACATATGAAAAGAGCAAGAAAGGGAGTGTACATTTGATTGAATTAGTAATCTATCCAGTTCCTGTCATGTCATGCTACAAAACAAAAAGAGTAATTGGCAAATTTTAGAAAACACTATAACTTATAAAATGAGTTTTTTCCCCAAAACCCTATCAAAAAACGCACTGCCCTGCTCATTTGCAGATGAGAAACAGGAAAAATTAGACTAAGGCCATAACTTTGTGTTAAAAGCTACACGATGGAGACTTAAATCCCCAAGTAAAAGGCAAAAGAATTTAAGAATAACACATTGGCAGATTAGCGCTGAAGAGTTTGGGAGCGAAGAGAAGAAAGATGTTTCTCTAATCACCCAAAGAAGATGCATCTTGCTTTTCACTAATTGCCACAACGGTTTTGTGCTCAGGTTTTCTTTTACTAGGTCTGCAAAACCAAACAAACAAAAACCACTTCTTTTTAGGCTGATTATACGATGTGTATTGGGGCAGGGGTGGTGTGAAGGAAACAGACCCAAGTTTCTGTTACTAACAGGGTTCCTGCAGGGTGAGTACGGGGCCAGCTTCCGTGATGACAATGTTAGCTAGCTCTCAAATGGTTAGGATTTGAGAAACATGCAACAAGTGTCGGGGTGGGTAGGAGGCAATAGAATGTTTCTGAAGGAATAGAATGCTTTGAAACCTGCTCTCAGCTGGTTCCAAAATGTGTACTGACATCCACCTGGGCGTTGAGATGGACTTGTCTTTAGAAAAGCAGCTACAGGCACCTTCTAGTGACGTATCTAACCTTGCTTAGGAATGCAGCGGGCCTCATGAAGTTGCAGTGGCCCATTTCATGAGAAACCAGAGTCCCTTCCTACTTCCAGTATCACAGATCTCTCCTCAAATCCAACACAAAAGCTTTCTTTCACCTAGGTGATAGCAGCATTGGCCTCCACAGTTGCCAGGGCAGGGACACATGGGGCTGCCTTGCATTTCAGAGGTTTCATCCGTTATCATCATGGCAGGAAACACAGCAGCACACAGGCAGACAGGGTGCTGGAGAGGTAGCTGAGAGTTCTACATCCGGGTTGGCAGACAGCAGGAAGGGAGTGAATCCCTGGGTCTGGCTTGAGCACCTGAGACCTCAAAGCCCACCCCCAGTGACAGATTTCCTCCAACAAGGTCACACGTACACCAACAAGGCCACATCTCCTAATAGTGCTACTCCCTATGGGTCTACGGGGGGCTATTTTTATTCAATCCATCACAACTCCTGAAACAGAAATACTGAAATGAGGGTATAAGCATTTCCTTCTGGACACCGAATGAAATTTAAGTTAAAAACCTCTTCTTTCCAACTGTAGTGAAAAACGGTAACTAACTCTTTATAGGGTCCTTGCATGAATCCTTCTCTTGAAATAAAAATAAACCAGGGTGATGGCACACGTCTGTAATCGCAGTAGTCAAGAGCTGAGGCAGGAGGACTACCATGAGTCTGAGTACAGCCTGGGTTACATACTGTACTCAGATGACTCAGGTCCCCCCGAACTACATGGCAAGACCCTGTCTTAAAATTAACTAGTTTTAAAATAAAATAAAACATTGTTTCCATTTTAACAGCCATAGTAGACCAAGACACCAAGGGATTCTGGTTATGGAATAGACCCCACAGAATTGGCTCCTTTCATTTGCTCCTCAATGCCAGGTTCCCACAATCGTCAAACTCATGATAACCAATCATTGCTATTCCATGCTTTGTGATTTTTCTACACCCCTCAGGGCCATGGATCAGAAAAGGCAAACTTGGCAGGCTCTACACCTTGGGTGTACATTCAAAACTACTTATAAGCTTTATAGCATCGATAGACATAGAATGCAGAATAAGAACATTTCAATTCCTTCTTTTCAGATCACCCACACAGCTCAGCAGGGCAGCAACGTAAGCAGCCCTACTGCTGCCACTTTCTCCTATTAGGAGATTATCACTGGAAAATAAGAGTGAGCCAGTGTATGTTTTAAAAAACACATAAAGGACACATGAGCCAATTACAAAATATAGACTTTATTTAGATCCCAATTTCAATCAACTATAAAATAAAATATATGAATTAATTAAGGAGATTTTAAAACTTACGAGATATTTTTGATTGTGAGCCTAGCCTTTAATGACTGAGCAATATGTCAGGCGGTGGTGGCACACACCTTTAATCCCAGCACTTGGGAGACAGAGGCAGGCGGATCTCTGTAAGTTCGAGGCCAGCCTGGTCTACAAGAGCTAGTTCCAGGACAGGCTCCAAATCTACAGAGAAACCTTGTCTCAAAAAATAAGAAAAAAAAAAACCTCACGAGATATAATATTTAAAAACTAATGTTACATATGCTATTGGTATTGTATTCTTAAGGAAGGCTCATCTTTTACAGGTTTAAATATTTACAAGAATTTTGGTAGGCATAAAAAGAGCATTGTCTATAAAATGCTTGCATGGGAATGTGGGGACCTTATTGGATCCCTAGTACCTGCTTTAGAGGCCAGACACAGTGGTGTGTTTTCATAATCCCAGAGCTGGTGAGCATATAGAAAGGTCCCTGGGGCTTGCTGGCTATCCAGCCTAGGCCAGTTTGCAAGTTTGAGGGCAGTGAGAGACCTCAATTTAATAAATTAAAGGGATGGATGCATCTAATGAATGGCACCTGAGGTCGGTCACCGGCCTCTATATCACCGTAGGTACCCAAACCAGCCCGAAGACTGACTGCTAATTGATAAACACAGAGCTAAAATGTCACTGTGTCTTCCTCCCTAGTTTTGTACAAACCTGAAATTCTGCACATTGGAAAGCTAAATGGCCACTTTGTGGGATCACCTGGTCCGTCCCGACGGCCACAGTCGTTGGCAAACCACCAGTTCCTCGCTTGTTTCCTTGGCAAACTGTTGTACCTGTTGTGTGCCTCACTATCCCTGAGCAGGACACAGACCAAGTCTGGAAATGACAAGAGTCCAAGCCAACCATCTCAAACAACTGACCAGAGCAAACCAGTGTCTCTGTGAACCTCAGCTCTCTGGAAGCCAGGAGGTGAGAATGATGCTCACTGACGAGGAGCACAAGAACAAAGAGGTTGAGCAGCCCTAAAGCAGGCCGGCCATGCCTCATTCTCGTGTGCATCCTCCATCTTTCTTCATGATGGATCCAGTCAGGAAAAAAATGCATTCGAAGGGAAAGACATCGGTCTGTGTTACACCTATACGGGATAGATTTGGGCTTTTCTGTACCTGGAAGATGTCATAGTTTACAGTCATAGGGAATATATAATGTGCAGGATGACTCACTCAGCAAGGAGTTCCCAATATGTTTCCTGACACTTCAGTGAGTGAAAAGGTATAATGTTTTTTCAAGGAGAAACACAAACGAGAAAATGCGCCAGTCTGAGCTCTTGCATCCAAATGTTCAACCATGTCTAGATTGCTTACAAAAAAGATAAAATGATTTACAAATTCTTGTAAGAGTCCCAGAAAAAAATCAAAAATTTAAAGGAAATACTTATTTTATTTTAGGTTCATTTTTCTCCTGGAAGTTGATGAAGCACAGAAAATACTCATATTTGCTTTTATATTTTTGATCTTTTTAAAATAAATTGGTCGATTGTCATTTGGTTACCTATGATAGACAGCGTTCTATCTGCCCTCATCCCCACACAGAGACACCAGGCACTGTACCAGGAATGTGGCCTGCACTGTGTCATTAAATCTTGGGACAACACAAAGAGGTGTGTGCTATAATCTTGTTTACAAGGTAATAAATGAGGCTTTCAGAGGTCAAGCCACTTGTCTGAGGTTTCTTCCCAGTAGGTGGTGGAGCCAGGATCTGACCCCAGCCTGTCTATGCCCACATTCCCAAGCTTCCTTGCAAGCATGGCCAACGGTGATTAGTATTCATTGAAAGTGACTCCTCTATCTTTGAAAATATAGTCCCACAAGCCATACCACTCTACCCCATTACCCACAACCAGGCTCAAACAGGAAACAGTGTGAGGTAATTATAGCATATCCCCCAGCCACCAGCTCTGGGGTTTTATGGCTGAACTGCCAAATCACTCCTAGCCAACTCTGCAGGAAATGTTCAGACACTTTCTCGGATTCCAGCTAAAACGTCAACTGTGTGGCCCTGGGGAGGAGAGAGCTCACAGGGTGGTAATGGGATATACAATTTGCAAACTTGGGGTCAGTGGCCTAAACTCTTGGGTGTGAAACAGCAGCGGTCCATGGGAGATTAAAAACGACTGTGGACTTAAAGGGTGGATGTCGATGCTCCCCTTGCCTGGCTCTTGCCCACATTGTCTCTGACTTTACCCATAAACATAGAGAAAGATATTCCAAATGGCAGGTCTGCCCGGAGTCATTGAGAAGAATACTAACAATGGCTTGAGAACTATGTTCATTCCGAGAGCGAAGGATTCAGTCCAACTCAAACACAGCTAACGCTCAGTAAAATTGTCATTAAAATTAAGCAGGTGTGCTCCAAAATTATGGGGCTATAGAAGAAAATGCAAGAATTCAAGGGAATGTTTTCATCTTGGGATGTTTATCTCATAGAGTCTAACTGCATGGATCAATGACTGGATAACTGAGTATAGGAGTTATAAAGGACAAGATTATGCTTAAGTGCCATCCAGAATTGTCTTAGCCCAAGCCAGATCTCCAGATCCCTCGCCTGTCAGAAGTATGAGGGCATGGTGGGGACACAGAGCAGCGAAGTTCTCCTTAGACTCCCAAAGAGGACTCTTACTTTTGCCAAACTCTCTCCCTGATACCTTTATTAAATCCGGCCCCTTTAGAAGTCCTTATTCCTCCCAAGGCTACTGAAGGGAGCCTTTCATTGATGGACGGGTAAAAGTAAATTTCTAAAACCTACTGACTTGTACTCTCCCACCAAATATCACCTAATGAGACACTGATCACACTGCCCAAGAGTGAAGGGAGGGAGGGAGGGAGGGAGGGAGGGAGGGAGGGAGGGAGGGAGGACTCAAGCACAGTTGGACATAGTGTCACACGCATACAATCTCATCACTTGGGAGGTGCTAGCCTGGTCTATATAGCAAGTTCAAGATCAGCTTAGTCTACATAGTGAGACCATGTTTCCAGAAAGATAGGAGGGGGGGGAGTGGAAGGGAGAGAGGGGGAGGGAAAGAAGAGAAGTGGCATGCTTACTTACTATGTCAGAGGCTATCTTATACCTAGGATGTTAGAAGACTTGAAGACACCAGTCAGCTGTCCGGAATTTGAACACAGAGAGACATGATGCACTACCCAACACCATGCTTCTACTTAAACCAGATCTGTCCCTCTGTGGCTGCTATAGCTATGAAAACAAGACGAAAATATGTACCATGAGCCCTTTTTAATGGCCCTTCTTTGGGTCTTGGTTAGCATCTAAAAGCTTCTCAAATCCATCTCCCTATAACTTACTTGTAAACATGTTTCTCACGAATGCCACCAAGAAACCCTTTAAAGGTATTCCCAAAGGGGCCAGAGAGTCAACACAGCAGCACCTATTACAGAGATCCGAGTTTATTTCCCCACACCCGTGTTGTGTGTCCCGTGGGATCTGATGCCCTCTCCTGAACTCCTTAGGCATCTGCACTCCAGTGTACACAGTCCCATCAGTACACACATGATTAAAAATAAACGCTTTCAAAGGTTTTCACACAGACACAATCCTATTGGAGTCTGGCCATGCAATCTTGTAAGTCAACAGTGGGAGGACACAGCTGGCTGTAGACATTAGCCACTGCCCACAGTACTATTTACACAACACCACACTCACAGGTGATGGTCAAGCCTGCCTTCCCACTGCATCCCTCTGGGTACTTGCATGGAAGCCCTCAAAAGACTGAAGGCCACCACACGTCACTGCCAAGAGTGAGGAAGTTGTCTGTGGTGTCGGCACCTGTTCTGGTCAGGCCCAGCCCTTGGCTGAGAGGATTTTATTCCAGAACCTTCTACTCTAGCCTCCCTCAACTTTGCTTCTTCCCTCCTATAACAAAACTTCGCTTGTATTTTTCTTCTGGAAGATTCCAAGTCTCCCACACAAATAGGCTTCCTCATTACTTAGAATGCATTTATTTTTCTTCATTTTCAAACTCTACTATTTCTATCTGCTCTATTTTATCTGTAGCTGGAATTATGGTTCCTTTTAGAAGAAGAGAAGGAGGGGACGACAATGCAGACGATGGTCCCCAAAGAAAGGCAGATCCAGACGCAGAAGCAGTGCCTGCCATCCCAGCCCTGGGCTGGTTTTATGCTGCCACCTTTGTTACTGTTGTTGTTGCCCTCTGCCTAGAATTACAAACTTGTCACCATACACTCGGCCTGGCAAAGCCAATGCAGGAGGGTCATGAGTTCAAAAGCAGCCTGGACCACAGAGGGGTAATTTGTCTTTCAAAAAAGGGAAAGGATGAAGAGAAACTAAGAGGGTGATGAGGAAGAGGCGAAAAACAAAAAAGAAAATCGTCCCTGTGAATCAGCTCTGTATTAATATAGAGATTGCCATAAAGTTTAACAACAGACTCAGTGTATCCATAGGGCTGACATAAATCCTGTCTCCCGACACCACTGTCATAAATGGCGGTACTATATTTGGAATTCGATGTGTATATTTGAATGTAAGTATGACTGATGGTCTAGGAATTCACAGCCCTTCAAACACTGACCCGAATCACTTGTCTAAGGGGGCAGTTCTCCCACCCTGCCCGTTCTGTCTGGAATACATTTCTGGCTGGAAATGGTGGAGATGGGGAATTTTCCTTTCCCTCTTCTCCTCTGAGGGGGCTGAGTAAACAGACTTAGTGATAACTTCAAACAAAAATACCACTTAGTTGAGAAAGTTGCAAAGTCACGGGAAGCTTAAAGCCAGATTTGCTATAGAGTAGAACTGGCACAAGCCATGCCTGACTGTTGCCCTGATCTGGCTTTCTTCTGTGGCAATGTGGCGGCTCCTCTCGGACAAGCAGGGGGCAGTTCAGCCCCTTGACAACATCAGCTCCACTGGCAACCCCAGACCTATTGTTGGCTATTGTTTACAACCCCTGGTTCCACAACCAAAACATAAACCAAAACAAAACGGGATGGATTATCCAACAGATGTAGAAAAAATGAGGCAAGACAAAAGAAATTGAAGGTAGAATTCCACATAGAAGCAAGGACAATAAATGCTGAATGCTTCAGTTAGTAAACCAGAGTAGCTGTACATCAAAGTTTGCACTGAATTTTACAACTCTAAAGAAAAGGGAGAAGGGTCTGGGCTTTACGGTGCTTCTGCGTGAGTAAATGCATCCATTGACTGTCTTCTCACTTCAGATGGCCACATGTGCTTTCAGTGGGGAATGACGTGTGAGGAGCGTGTGCTGCTCTTAAACACTGGCCCAAAGGAACCATGCTGGCATGTCTTTCTAACATCACACAACCAAATACAATGGCACATTCACATTTCATCATCTACGGAGAACAAGGCCAGTTAGGCTAGATCAAGCTAAAATTAAACTTAAAATATTGGATCATCCCCCTAAAGGCCCATTGCTTCACTCTGTTCACTAGTCTCCAATGGTGGTCACAAGAGTGACCCTCCTTACCCTGCAAAGACAGCATCTGTCCATGGCCTTGAATCTGGGCAAAGCTTTGTGATGGTTTCGATAAGTAGGAGTGGCCCCCATAAATTCATGTGTTTGAATGCTTGGTCCATAGGGAGTGGCACTATTAGGGGGTGTTGCCTTGCTGGAGCAGGTGTGGCCTTATTGGAGGAAACATGTCATTGTGGAGGTGGGCTTTCTGGTCTTATATGCTCAAGCTACCCTTAGTGTGGCAGACTCCTTCTGCTGCCTGAAAATCAAGGTGTAGAACTCTCAGTTCCCTCTCCAGCACCATTTCTGCCTGTGCACTGCCATGCTTCCTGTCATGATGGCAGGGAACTATAAGACAGCCCCAATTAAACGTTTTCCTTTACAAGAGTTGCTGTGGTCATGGTATCTCCACACAGCAATAAAACTCTAAGACAGCCTGCAACTGCCATGGAATTCTAAGTCATACCGTTGCAGGCTAAGTTTGAACAGAATCTAGTGGCTTCCATTTTCATGTTCATGGGAGATCCAGAACCACTGCATAAAGAGCCTGGCTTTGCTTCTGGGGAGATTGTGCAGAAAGGCCACTGATGGAGGTGGCCACCACAAGGAAGGGAACTGAGGAACTCTGCCAACACTCTACACGAGCCCATTCAAGCCCAGCCAGTCAGCCTGAAGTCATTTAAGTCATGCTTCTTTAAAGATACAGGGTTCCAACATGCCACCAGGAGACAGTTCCAATAGACCCAACCTTGAACAAGGCCTACCAACTGAATCAGGGGCTCAACTTCCCCATTGACAAAAACATACTTAATGACTTCTTTCATCTTAAAGGGCAGTCCCAGGTGGGAGAGTACATGAGAAATAATTAAAGCCCAAGAAATCCTCACCAGAGTCAAACTTCTTTATTTCTCTCTATTTAGATAAGTCACACCAAGGTGAACAGGGTGTCATGCCTACACCCCAACCAACAGTCACTTGGAGGAGCAGAGACAAGAGTCTCTGAATTCCTGACCCACAGCACTGGGAAACTATAAAGCTGTTCGGAGTGACTTCCTACATAGCAAAAGATAGTCAAAATACGAATGAGAGTTGGTATCTTCTGACAGTAGGTAGCCAGGGTGACCTGTATCCTGTTCTTTTCTCAGAGAGGGGCCATTATGTCTTCATGTGAGAGAAATTTTAGGTAGGAACAATCTAGAAGCCTCCTTTCCTTTGTCTTTTATTACCAACTGTTCAGTTGCACCATTTGTGTTATGTCTGGGACAGCTGAGCCTTCGCCTCATCAACACTCCCACCTTTGCTCAGACCACCATCTTCCCCCTGTGAGCCCCACATGGCTCCTTAAGCTCCCTGCACTCACCACACTGCTTTCACAGCACTGCCTCTGGAACATGGGGATGATCCATCCGGGAGCTCTACTTATCCCCGCCCTTCCCAACTGTCAGGAACATGATGTGTATACTGATCCCTCTGTACCCTTAATAGCATCATCTCTTTGTTCAGGCTCACAAGGTGTCAACCCCCAGACCACACTTAACAATGCCAGTCAGATCCATGCAGCACAAACCTGCTTGCTGTGCCCGAAGTTCCACCATCCCAAACACTTCACCTTGTGTCTTTTTTTCCTCATCTTTCCCCTTTATGTCAAATTTCCAATTCCTCCAACTTCAAATGTATATAATTAAACCTTACCCAGACAGTCCGTCAAAACTGACCTATACCTGACCATCCACAACCATCTACTGACACCTACCTTATGCCCAATTCCCAAGATCCATAGAGAAGTAAAATACTCAAGGCATCTTCTACCTAGTGGGGACCCTTGAGGGGTTCTCAATTATAGTGGACAGCCACCATTTTATTGCACAACCAGAGGCTGTGAGACTCTCCGTAAAGGGCCATTCAGCAAATATTTTAGCATTGCAGAAGTTCTACCATGGCTGTCACAGCTACATCCTTCCAGAGCTGCAAAGACAGGCACCAGTGGGGTAACATGTGCACAGATGCACAGGCTGTGCAACAAAACTTCATCCTCAAACACAGCTTGGGCCACAGTCTGCAGACCCAGTGAACTTGTACTGTAGTGTCTTTTCCAATCAATCCCGTTCAACAGTGCTTCTGTTGGCCTGTAACAGAACACACCTTCAACAAATGTTGAGTTGTGCCCACCGGAGAACATTCTAGAAAAAGGGGGTATCAAGAGGATTAAAGAAAGAAATTTACCAGCTATAAAATTATAAAATTTAGCCAAGAAGCAACAAAATATTAAGTTAAAAGTTCTATGAAGCCAGGTTTCCTAACTCTAGTTGACTTCCCTAGGATAAAGACTGGAACTCGAAATTCTTTGTTCTGGTTTTTTTTTTTTCCAAGCTGTTAAATGTGCAAAGATATTTCATTTCCCTCATAAGGAGTTGTGTATTGAGGGATTAATACTATTAAAATGCAATTGTCACAGATGCTATTTTAACAATAATTGCTCAATTTAATATTAATACTTACCTGTGCTTATAGGTAAGCAATGTAAAAAATGAAGCAAATAATTAAATAATTCATCTTTGCCAACAAGAACGTGAGATATGCATCAGCCTCCCTGGAAAAAGATATATGTTGCCTAACTCTGCCTGAGAGACACTTCTTATGCAGAATTTGAAAACAAGAGATTCTGGATGATACAATTAGTACATAACATTCTTAGCTCAGAGGCTGGACAGTATAGAAGGCTGTACCTGTCATGGTTAGTTCTACCTTAGTAAAAACACAAGCCCTAATATTAAAATATAATACATGCACTATCCAAGGTCCCTGATGATCCTGACATCTTATGATTCTTTCTGTTTTTCTAATATCTGACTGAAGTCTCAGAAAACATTTTTATTTAACTAAGTAATAAGATTAACTATACTTTGGATTTTTGAATTCTTACTAAAGAATATCAGAAATTTTAAATGTCCCATCTGTCCGTCCCCAGCCTGCCCCCTGCCCGCTGCCGTAGCCGTGCTACATGACCGATATATTCCAAGTCCTTGACAACATTTATCGGTGCTTAGCGCAACTCCAGGCACAGCGGTGCTGCAGCAATGGTTTTTTAGCCTAACACCAGGCCCTGTGCTTTTGGCTGCTTTTTTATTAATGACTCTCGGTCTCCTGTAAACTATGAAGCCCCTTCCAAGCCGTGCACTACATATCTTTGGTGTTCCGCTCAACAAAGTAAAGACTGACTTTCAACCGAGGCCTCCAGAACTGATTCTTTGAAACACATTTAATGATTTTAATGGTAAAATGCTTGCAATTTGACTCTTGCCTCTTTTGTGATTTTACAAATTAGTGTGAAAGAAAATTGAGTCCAGTCGGTAAGGAGATAGCTCTCACAGCAAGATGAGGGCTTCAGTTCCATCCATAGCGCCAACTTAAAAGGCAGACAGGCTGTAGAGACCTGTAACCTCCAGACAGACAGTGAAGACCTGTAACCCCAGACAGGCAGTGAAGACCTGTAACCCCAGACAGACAGTGAAGACCTGTAACCCCAGACAGACAGTGAAGACCTGTAACCCCAGACAGACAGTGAAGACCTGTAACCCCAGACAGACAGTGAAGACCTGTAACCCCAGACAGACAGTGAAGACCTATAACCCCAGACAGACCAGTGAAGACCTATAACCCCAGACAGACCAGTGAAGACCTGTAACCCCAAACAGGCAGTGAAGACCTGTAACCCCAGACAGACCAGTGAAGACCTGTAACCCCAAACAGGCAGTGAAGACCTGTAACCCCAGAAAAACAGAGCAGACCTGTAACCCCAGACAAACAGAGCAGACCTGTAAGCCCAGACAGGAAGAGCAGACCTGTAAGCTCAGAAAGGAAGTACAGACCTGTAGCCTGGTACTAGGAGGCAGAGACAGACAATTCTGTGGTGCTTACTGGGCAGTAGGCGTAGCCTAATCAGAGAACACCAGACCCTGGGGAGAAACTGGGCTTCACAAAGCAAGGTGGATGGCTCTTGAGAAATGACACCCCAGTGACCCTCTGGCCTCTATATACACGTCCACGCATGTGCCTGTGCACCCACACACACGTACACCCACATGCACAAGAGACAATCACGTTTTAATAATCATGAAACAACAAATGGGCACAGACCTAAGCCAGGCTTGATACGTTATTGATTTCAGCTTTCTCAAAGAATGCTATTAAAGTAAGCCCACTTGCTGGGCAGTGTCTAGAATCAAAGAAATTGTTAAAAATAGTTTACTTGTCTTCCAAAAAAGCATTTACAGTGAAAACCAAACCAAAAGCTGCCAGAGTGTCTTGGGTAAGCTATTTGGTTTTGAATGTATATTTTAATTGTTTAGCATTTTGAGTAGTTATGGGTTATGAGTAGAATGCTATGGTGTTTTAACAAAGGAATCTTTCAATATTATTTAAAATTCCACTTAAGCTTGAAGATACGTCTGTCCTTCCATTCTCGAATCACGACACTGTACGTTGATGTGGGTTTTATTCATTTACATCATCCACAGCTTACTCGTGTCTTTAAATTACCGCTTTGTCCAAAAGGCATAGATGAAAAAGTCAAATAAATATCTCGTTTCTTTTTTATTTAAAATGTGGGATTACATAAACCTCAGCTTAAGGAAATCTGTTTTTTTAAATTGTATTCCAATATATTAGCTTCCTCTTTTCATTAATGTGAAAACAAAAGACGCCATTGTCAGGGGCTTCCCCTGTGTGTCCTTAGGAGACTGACTTCAGAAGTGTCCTCAAGTTGTCTGGGTGAGTCAGATGGGCTCCGCAAAGCCTCTGCCCTCCGCAACAAATTCCGTTAAGAAAGACTTCTGAAATTAATCCCTGGGGTTTACCATCACATAATCTACCCGGGCTGTGAACTGTTTCATATGTGTTTTTCTGGTAATAAGAACTCCGGACAAAGCAAACACGTAAACAAAGACCAAAAAGAATCTTGAGAAGGGGGAAAAACTTTGTAAAACACGAAGGGACTCCAGAGCCTGTCAACTATCAACCTATAAATCTATCAGTCTGTCAGCCCGTCAGCTTATCAACCTGTCAAACCTGTCAGCCCGTCAACCTGCAACCTATAAAATCAGGAACCGGCCGCAAGGACACGAGACGCACTCCTATTACTGGAGACTTGGGAAAAGGCATTCCAGTTTCAGGAATGCTTCCATTTGACATGAAACTGTAATATTTCCTTATTTGGGCGCTAGAGCAATAAGGCAATCATAAAGAAAGGACACAGAACTACTGCTGTCTAACTAAAAGTTGGTTTATTGGTGGTGGAGGAGGAGGTGTTGCTGGTGGTACCGGGGGTAGAGGTGAGGGTGTGAGTGTGTGCATTGCTGAGCCATCTTCCACTTTTTGACTAATCACAGTATGGAAATTTAGCTGAGAAAAAAAAATCTTATGAGCTGAAATGCAGAGTTAAAGCTGCAAATTCACGTCAAGTCATTTCACACATGTTAAGCAACGGCCGCCTCCCACCCGCGCCCCACCCCGAGAAAAACCCTACTACATATGGCTACCATTTGAAAGTGATCTTTAAACCTGCAAATTGCGGGCCAGCGAGATGGCTCAGCAGGTAAAGATGCCTACCGCCAAGCCTGACGACCTGAGTTCAATACCCGGAACCTGCTGATAGAGTGAGAGACTGGATGCCTGCAAGTGGTCGCCTGTACACACACACACACACACTTGCACACACACATGCCATAAATAAGTAGGATGTAAAATAAATAAACACGCAGATTTTCACTGGAAAATTGAGGGGGGGACATAGTTTTTGCTGAGTATGAATGGGGAACACGTTGATTCCATCTTCTTAAATTTTCAAAAAAATAGAGGATTTCCTGTAAAAACAGAAATTGGCAACTTGCTCCAAGAAAACACAGCAAAATCTGGGGGAAATTTTTAGGATCCTTAAAGTTATACAGTGGAACAACTTTCGCTGCCCATAAGAAGAGAAAGGGGGAGAAAACACCTTCCCTGAGATGCAGGAGAGAAGCCAGCAAGGGTGGCATGCCTCATGAGGGAAGACAGACCCTCCAGCCTGCAGAGAGAGGGAGCTGACAGGGAAGGAACGTAAGTCTGGCACCTGTCCCACTATGGGACACTGCATGACAGACACTGATCAGCAAGGTGTCAAAATCAAGCCCCTGCCTCACATGAGCCTCAGGGACTACAAACCACCTCCACTTCCAAAGACCAGCATGTCCATCAAAGCAACGAGCAGGTGTTGGCATAGTCAGGGTTAGTTTTGAACTAGACAATACTTCGGTGAGCATACATGCAGAAGCTGTAAGTTACACCTGGGCAAATGCCGTGCACAGCCTGCTCTTCTGCTGATTTACACAGCACAGCATGGCTGTAAGACTTACCACATGAGGCCAATGGCAGTGAATAAAGAGACGTTTCAAAATCAGCGTCAGAATGAGTGTGTTGAGGATCTATAAGAAAACTTTGGTCCAATAGTTCTACCTGTATTACTTTGTGCCACATATAATCTTATGCATGCACATGTAAGTATACAGAAGGATGCTGTTAATAGTAAAATATTTATTATAATCTCAAGAGCCATCATTTGGAACCTACTTCACCGTATCATGGGATTCTACAAACCAAGAGAACACAGATTAACAGATGAATGCACTGAAGATGTAGAGAAAGTGAAGGCCCATATTATATACAGCACATGCACATAGTGAAAAAAACAGGTGCACACATATATGTTCATATATACCATGCATATGTGCAATGCATGTGCGGCTATGTGTATATGTATATGTATATAATTTTTCTCAAAAATATATACTTGAGGTGTCTGAAAAGTAGGAGGGAAATACTTTAAATTGTATATCCTTTAAAATTATTTTGCCACAATCATACACAGACATAGACACAGAAAACTTTATAGGTAACGTGAGAACTAGGAATGCACATAATGGCTGTCCTACTACTTAAATGGCTGTTCTACTGTTTAAAAAGTTATGAAAATTATAACCTTGTATATACGCATTTGTTTGTGTATATATGCTGGCCCAAACAAAGCCCTCTTGAGAACATGTTAAAATCAGCGTTTCCACCCATTTACTGAACTCTCCACAAGCCTTCCACACAGGGTGACCATTGTCGCTGCTTGGTCAGGATCAGCAGGTTTTATTGCCAATGTTGGAATTCTGGGTCTGTTTTCCACAAAGGTCAAGATTGAATTGATGCTAGCTATTTTCTGGGATCAAACAATCACAAACACATTACCACAGCCTAAGTACTTAGCACTGATGCTCATCCAATCCTTCATCCAGACATGGACTCAAAAACCGTCATACACTCTGTTTTTGCTTCTTGTATTGAAGCCATACAAACACAAGATTCACTACATACACACAAAACAGACCCCACACACACACACACACACATTCCAATGAACTCCTTCATCGGGTCATCCGGGGCTACATAAGTTACAGACCACTGGGGAGGAAAACGCCCTGGGAATGACAAGAAACCTCCACATATGCACTGCCTGGGATCACTGAGTAGGTTCCTCCAAGGGAGAGAAGAGTGGCCGTGTATTTCCATCCTACCACTTCTGTAGAGGATTGAACTCTCAGGCACTGTCATTTTTAAGAGTTTAAAAAAAAAAAACCTTAAAGGAACTGTATTTCCCCTTTCCTTCAGCTCCCGAAACTGCCGAGCCCTAACCATTTAAATTGCTACAAAACTGGGGCGTGGGAATTTGGCGGTACAAGGGTTTTCCAAGTAGACACCACATCAACACCCTGTAGGGCCAGCCACAGCGACTTACTCCAGCAGTGACTCCGCAGAGCCTCTGGGCTCTGTGAGCTCAGAAACCTTCGCCCTGCAGACTTCCAAAGCAGACTTCTGGAAGGCAGCGCACCGCCCTGGTTTTCATGAGTCTTGTTTCTCAAGACTGGTCTCTCCAGTCTTCCCTTCCTCGCTGCCTCCCAAACAGCTGATCCCCACACGGAAAGTACTTCTGCCTGCACACTGCCGGAACTGGTATGCAGCAAAAGCAGTGGGCTTCTCCCTTTCTCTGGGTTTCAGCTCCTCCTCTCTTCCACAAGGAGCCCTTCTCGCCTCCCCAAATCTGCCTCAACAATGGCCCAGGATTCCCTTCAGCCAGGACCTCTCATTTGGGACAGGAACAAGGCGATTTATCTGAGCGAGTGGTGATGACCAAACAACCTTGGCACTTCTAGGCTATCTCCCCAGGAGATCTCACCCAGGGTTTTCTACCGGCCCTGTCAATTGCTGTGGATCTTAAAGTCCCAAGAAGGGCGAGGGGAGGCACATTGAAGCAGCCGAGCGCTTCCCTTACCCTTTCAGCGCATCGTGTCCTCCGCCGCCTCTTCTCTTGGCTCGGTTAGCTCTGGTCTCCTTCGGACTCCCAGCCTCCAGATTAGTGTCCGCCCCGTGGCTCATGTAGGACACGAGGAGCAGGGTGAACGCCAGCGCGACCTCCAGCAGCCGGCCTCGCCGCATGATGCCGCCGGCCGCCACTCTCTCTGTCGCCGCTGCGCCTTCCAGCGCCCCGAGCCTCCGGGGTCCCGCTGGTTCTGCTGTCCCGCCGCAGGGGTGTCCTCGCCTAGTTCTTAACGTTTTCTTTTCCCGATGCTGCTCCCACTTCGGGCAGCCCCTGCCCTGCAATACAGACAAGTCCCCAAGGCGGGAGGGGGGAAACACTCAGGTCTCTGGGATGCTGGAGCTCGCAGTCCCCACTGCCGAGCCCTGCCCGCGCGCAGCCTGCGCGTGGCGCAGTTACTGGGATGAGCGAGGACCGCTCGATCCCAGCTGGCTGCAGAGCCAAAGCCAGGCGACTGGGATCCTCGGACCCTGCGGCCTCGCGGCGCCAAATACCGTGTCCCCGGGGAGCCCAAGAGTCCCGCGAGCCGGCTGCCTACACCGTCTTAATGGCACTGATTGCGCGCGGTGAGGGCTGACGTTACCACAGGGTCCTTTCCACCCAGACACCCGGCCACCGCCACCCCCGCCAGTCCCCTGCATCCAACGTGGAACCGGGCACCGCAGCCCCTGGTCCTGCAGCTGTCAGGCAGAGAGGGCCGGCTGCAGATGCTGGGGACAGCCCCTCACCCTGCCCGGCCTCATGCCCTAGGTGCTGCGCAAACGGCCCTCCAGCCCCTGGCTGCCGCCTGACCCCGACGGGACCCCGCGACACCCACTGGACCAGCGGCTCGGACTCCCAGGCGGCGTTGGCTGCTCTGCTCTGCAGCTGTCCCAGCTGTGGCCGCCTGTGGCACCCACAGTCTCTGCCCCAACTCCGCGGCCCCCTCCTTTCCCACCTCTTCAAGTATCGTCCGCGCAGCAGTTTCTCGCGAGAGAAATACTTTTCAAAAAAAAAGAAAGAAAGAAAAAGAAAGAAAATGACACCCCCACCTCCCCCATCACCACCCCACCCCCGGCCCCATCTATCCTCCCTTTCCACTCCCCTCTGCCAGCCACCGCCCGGGTCCGGGGCCTCCCTCACTCGCAGGATCAGCGCCGTGGGAGGAGGCGGAGGTGATCCAGTCCTGCCAGGCCGGGATATTCCGTCCCAGGGTGGGGAAGCGAGGGAATGGGAAGAGTGGAGTAGCGGTTTGGACCGTTCTGCAGCTGGGAGGTCTAGACCCGAGATTCCGGTGATCAGAAGAGCAGAGAGCTGTGCCACCTGCACCAAGAATACGTGCTAGACTCCTTGGCCACCGAGGCCCAGCAGACCCTGGACGGAGAGGGGCCCTGTGGCGGTGACCCTGGTTTGGGGCCCAGATTCGTGTGCTTCTGCTGTCTTGCACCAAGGAGAAAACTTAGGCCCCGAGGCTCAGGCAGGGCGTGTCACAAGGCCACCATCGCTGAGCCAGCCAACTGGTTGGTGTAGGAAGGGGCTTGTCACTGTCAAGAACCCACTGGAGGAGTGGTTCTCAGAGACTCAGGGCAAGCCACTGGCCTAGGCAGAAGTCTGAGTTCTGGCCTGTGATTTGGGTTTCCAGCAATTCTCTTGCTCAACCCTCAGTTAAAATTAGGGCTTCCTGGAAGAAGTCTGTTTTCACATGTACATACAGAGTGCAAATGCGTGCACGCATGCTCACGCCTACACACACGGGGCGGGGGGCGGGTGGGGAGAGAGAGAGAACTGGAGTTTAGCTGGTCTGGGAATCCAATTAGGCTCTGGCACAGGAACCAGGGACTCTAATCACCAACTGTCATGCTCGGGACAAACAGGTATATTAAGAATGCATGCATCTTATTGAAGGGAATTTTTCACGTTTTCAGCACTGTGTCCAAATATGAGATTATAGCAATCAAGGCAACTTGATCTTCATTTTGGAATGGTCCACACACCTCATGACTATGGCCTCACTGCACACTGCCTTGCGACATGAATGGAAAGATGAAAACACTGACTTAAATTCATGATTTTTTTAAAATATATTGTCTGGCTTGATGAAGGACTTACCTTCAAAAATTCTCTTAACAGATCCATGAACTGGAGGCTTGACCAGACATCCTCAGTTGAGTAAAGAATCATTCATTCAAGGGCTAGCTAGAAGGCTCAGCAAATCAAGCACCAAACCTGATGATCTAAGTTCTATCACAAGATCTACATGATGGAAGGAAAGAAAAGAAAAAAATTCCTGAACATTGTCCTCGGATGGATGTACTCAGCACACACACATACACACACACACACACACACACACACACACACGTGGACACATACAGTAATAAAATAAAGAACCATTCACTCATGAAGTAGATACTGAACACCATCCATGCCACCTGGTCATTGTGTGAATCAGAATTATTTGCAAGTCAGCCAGGAATTCCAGAACTCCTCAAACAGCATGTGGGCTGCAGGAAAAGCAGGCTTGAAACAAATAACAACTCACATGTTACATGCCAACGAATACAGGGCATCACCTAGAGGGTGTCAATGAGTGTGATTAGACCTCAGCTAGGGCTAGTAGGGAAGGCTTCCCTGAGAAAGTGCCATCAACCCCTTTTAAGGCATAATGATTTTTTATAGAGAGAGCAAGGGTTATGAACTATAGGCACAGTAGGATCTAGGATATATATATACATATATATAATATTATAGGATATATCTTGATTATATATTATAGGATATACAATATCTATTTTATGTTATATATTACAGGATATATATTATATAAGATTACATATATAATCAGACACAAGGACCCAGAGGTTGTTTTTTAAAGTCTGTGGTGAACCTTGACATGGATATTTTTCAAAGTTCCCCAGATAAAAAGAGGTGCCACAGGGATTGTTATGGGTGGGAAAGGGGTCCCTGCAGAAGGAAGTACAGGTCAGCAGAACCAAAGCATCTGGAGGTCAAGCAGGATTTTGGCCTGACTCCTACATAGCCAGGCTGTTCTTCACCCTTTGTGCATTCTGGAAACTGCCTGCTTCCCGTACATTCTGATGGCATGCAGGAGGCCACTGTGACCCTCTCTTGGAGGCTGCCTCTCAGCCGCAGAACGGATGAGAACAACTACAGGCTTCTCCAAAGGCGTTTGCCCAAGCAGCACAGAACAGACCCCAGTAAGGGCTCCACACATCTCAGGATCACTGAGTTCTCCCTGGTAAGAGGAGAGCTGGCAAGGACTGCAGCAGTCCCTGGGCCTGCCTTCGCTTTCAGTTCCCTCCCCAGGACTTCCACATGGGACAGCTTTTCCTACAAGAGGGGTCCATACATATTTGCTAACTGAGCCAACAGATTTCCTTTCTAGATAGTGCTATGATGGAAACTCTAAGCCCCCACCCATTCTCCCTCATTATTCTCTGTACTAAAGGAAGGATCGACGCATTTCTGGCCACTGACGGAGCCTCGATGGTACCTGGCTGCCCCTCAGTTGTCACACGGCTTCCTTGGGTGTGAACGAAATAAATCTTAGAGGAAAATGAAGTTGACTGACAGCCAGGGTCCATTTTTACTTAGTTCGTTATTCATTAAACCAGTGTGACCAAAGGCAAGCACCACCTGCCAACCGCCATATTAGGCATGAGACTATTTACATTTCCATCATTTTTCAGAACTTTCCTCTATTGAAGAAATGTTTTAATGACTTAATTTTTAAGTATTTTCCTATAATCCCACCATCCTAGCAACTATTTTGCTTTTCTCCCTTTCCCACAAGCCTTTGTCCCCGTGGTACATCTTACATCGTCATGACCACAGGGGCTATCTAGTTTTGTCTTCTGCGGAACAGAGGGAGGAGAATCTGTTCACACTTTAGGCTTAACCTTTGCGTTTTGCAGATGGGGGTCCCTGGGTGAGGTTCGCCTAGCCATATTTCTGGCAGAGAGCATGTGCAACTGTTGAATTATGTTATTGAAATAACTTTCATTACCTCAATCCCCCAAAGCAAACAGTTCCTCTCCACCCAAAACAAAAGTTCCGTTTCCCAGCCTTCATTTCACTTGTGTTTTCCATGAGTTCTGGGTCCCACCCTGGTATTGCCTGTCATTTTTTTTTCTACCAGACATAACAGATACCAGCCCAACAGCAGAGGAGAATAAAGAAGAGGCCTGGCCGGCGAGAAGGGCTATAACATTGGATTCATCACAAATTAAAAACACATCCTCCCTGAGTGCCACTCAACACATTAACTGAACTCTGGGTCACACAATGGTCGACCCTGTAGATGCCACCAAAAATTCTTCCCAGGGGGTGCTTTGCTTTCTCTCAGAAGAGGGAAAGGGATTCCATATCTGCAATTTTTTTTAAATGGTAAACAGTAAGCAGAGAGGCAAAGAAAAGTAAATTTCTTCAAGCATTTTATAGGCAAAAAAAAAAAACCCTCAAATTTTATCTGTAGACCTTGGTTGACATTTGAGTTTCATTCAATTTTTTTTTAAGCAATGAAGCATTCTGTTGATATTTTCAATGATGCAAAAGTATACAGCTGACAAGTATATAAAAACAGACATGCGGAGTGAGGGTTTCCAGTGAGCAGTTTACCAGTACCTGAACTGAAAGACAAGCACAGAAAATGACTTAAGGAATCCTCCCAAAGCTGGGTGTCACCAAAGCAGGGGCCCACAGGGCTGAGAGGTGGGTGGGGTGGGATGACTAGTCTGATCAGGAAGATTTAATGGGCGCGATGGGATTTGAGTGGTGCCTTGAAAGGAGGGTAGGGTTTGGCTGCGCAGGACTGCCTTGAGAGAACATTCCAGACACACGAGAGGAGAAGGAGGCAAAAGCAGAAAGGGAGGAAAGAGTTGGGGCCAAAGGAGACAGATGAGGTATTTTCCCATCCTTCCCTGGGACACGCCCTGGGCTGAGTGTTCATGAAGGGCAGCAGGCTACTGGGGACCCATGGGTATCCTTTCTTAAATGACTGTGATTAATCACACCACATGAATATTTATTGTCTCCATCACTGAGACCTGGAAGAATTGAAATCCATCTGATCTCTATGTTCAAACTGAGGGCAGACTACACTCAATTTCCCCTGGGTTTCAATTAGTCACCTACATTACAAAATTTTAATAGAAAATGATCTTTTTCTCTGGACCTTAATAATAGTCTCTTTATAGCAGGAAATGCATACCCCAACCTACTGTCATGGGCAACCTGAAAGTCTAGTTAAGTTAGAAGTGAGGCAGTCCCTGTTAGCAACACTATCTTTGTCAACATCTGTTTTTACTTTCAATCTCAATTTTCTCCTAACAGTAATTAGTGGATACTAGTAATTAGTGGATACAAAAAAATGTTTTTTTCCTAGCTGACTTTATCTATTCCCATGATTTCACCCCCTGCTTATAACATACTATTAAGTCCCAAATCTGTATCTCCACCCCAGAGTATCCCTGGAGCTTGCAATGCAGATGGCCAAGTTCCTGCTGGACGCCTCCACCCACTCCTCCCAGGGACAAAGTCATTGTGTAGCAGCTTCTGAAATGGCCTCCAAAAATCCCACCCATGCCCTGAGATAGTTCCCTCCCCCTGAGCATGGGCTGGACCTGCCCAGTCCCTTCTCTTCTCAGTGTGGCGGAAGTGAGGGAATCACTTCTCATATGACATCACAGTGTGGCAGAAGTGAGGGGGATCACTTCTCTTATTATGTCACAGACTCTGGTTTCCCTGTTCCTCTTCCCTTCTTGGTCTTCTTCTCAGTCACTCTGATGGGGTCATTTGCCTCAATGTGAATTGACCTATAAAGTCCCAGTAGCACAAAACTGAAGACAAGCCACCACCAGTCATTGAAAACCCAAGTTCTCAGTGCACAGCCTTCTGGGAGCTGTGCCCTTAGGATCACACAGGAAAGCTCGGGCATCTCCAGATGCCACTGTAACCCCAGCCAATGAAAGTCTAAGAACGAAAGAATTGGTGAGGCAATGCTCAAATGGTGACCCACAGAAATTATGAAAAAAATAAAAATAGAGTGTTTGGAGCCTCTGGATTTTGAGGCCACTTGCTGCATAGGAATGGATAACAAGTCTCTAGGCAATATGTCTAAATGTGGGTGAGAAGTGGTGGAGCATCCTTTAATCCCAGTGCTCAGGAGGCAGAGGCAGAGGAGCATCTCTGAGTTCGAGGTCAGCCTGGTCTACAGAGGGAGTTCCAGGGACAGCCAGGGCTACAGAGAGAGTTCCAGGGACAGCCAGGGCTACAGAGAGAAATCCTGTCTTAAAAAATCAAAAGCCAAAAAAAATTATTTTAAAAAAATAAGGAGCCTAAACATACTCCCTTTGAATTCTGTATTTGAATCGCAAGGACCACCACATAGTCACCTCTGCTGATGGGGATGCCATAGGAAATCTTCATTTGTGCTTCTCACATCCACTCAAGCTCAGCAGTTTAAACTATTTTTATCATAATTGACACAATTTAATAGTCTTAATTTGTTCCCTGAATGTTCCGTCTGGACCTAGAGCTGTCTAAACTATAACTTGATCTTGCTCAATTTCTGCAGGATTCTCCTAGCAACCGTATTCATGACATCATACTGGGCTATCTTTCCACAGATAATAAACCCCTGGGACATGTCCAGAGTGACAGAACAGGGGGCGGGGAGAGTCTGGAAAGGCTGGAGAATGTTCTCCATTATCTTCAAGTCAACCACATGAATAGGGCTAGAACAAGTGTGGGACTGGAGGACAGAAGTCCAGATCCTTGCCTTGCTACTGATCTGCCATGGTTTTGCCCTTCCACTTGTAGGAGACTCTTTACCCTTCAAGGAAATGTGAGGCTTAGACTTCAGTGGACAGCGGTGCTATGGGTAGACAGCTTCAGGGTGAACTAGCCAGCTTGATGAAGTCATATACATCTGTCTCTAACACACACGAACCCTTTTTTATTCAGGGTCGTCTATGCCTTGGGAATCTGGATTTTTGGAGTGTCTAGTTCCTTGAACGATGTCTAGATATAGAAGCCCGAGCTTTAGATCTGCTCAAAAGCTTCTTACTGGTCAATTCTGTTGTCGTTAAGCGGTTTGTAATTCGATGTCAATTCTATTATGTTATAGAACAAACAAACATTTTAAAGGAGTATTTTTGTGAGCGTGTGCACCCATGCTTCATTTAATTTTCTTCCTAAACCCTGACGGATCTCTTGGCAGTCACTGAGGTAGATTCACTCCACTGGAGACAACAATTCTACGGGAAACTGGATAAAGAGAGGTGTAAGGTTTTAAGGATGTCACAGACAAACAACCAACTTGAGCTTCTTTAACTCATCATAGTGCATGACACCCGAACGATATCAATAAAGGCAAGATATTGTCCCCCAGAGAACAGATGATGAGGGGAGGGACTGGACTAGGGGGAGGGAGAAGATGGGGCGGAGAGAATGCCTTTCTTATCTCCCCCTGAAAGCCTGTCTCCACACAGCGTCATACCAAAAGGAAACAGGATGGTTTAATGGGAAAACATCTGACAATCTTCATCAAAAAGCAAAAAAAAAAAAAAAGACATTTTTACCAAAGGCCTTAGCTGAAGGGGAAAAAGCCCTTGAGCCCACAGAGAGACTGTATTATGTGCTGTAGAAACACCAAGCCCCCTCAAACCCCTCTCCAAATCTTTCAGATCAACACCTCACCTAGCTGCATCCGGACCTCCCCTGTGCTGCTGCTCTGTCTCCTGGCAGCACTCTGCCTGTCTACACTGTCACCAGCCCTTGGTTAGCATAGTCTCACCTCTTCTCTCAGCTTCTCCCATTTGTCTCACAAAAGGAAAAGCTTGGCCTGGGATCTACCTTCAGTGAAGAGGAACATGATGAGGCCATGGTGATGTCTAATAGACCTTTAGGCTTATACATAAGGAAAATGGTCACCAAAATCTGATGGTGCAGGCCTACACACCCGGCTATTTGTGAGGTGGAGGCAGCAAGAGCACACATTCCAAGCCCTGCTTCGGCTTCTAAGTAAGTTCAAGGCCAGCCTGGAAAGATTGGTGTGACCCTGTCTGCAAATAAATAGTAAAAAGAAAGTTGGGTGTATAGCTTGGTGGTAGAGCACTGGCTTGGCATAGGTTCAATTATCGGGCTAGTAAAAGCAGAGAAAGAACAACCTTGGTGCAGGGGTAGTAATCTAAGGCAATAAATACAAGCAGGCAGAGAACTGGAGCTCTAGATGTTCAGAAGGGGAAAGATGATGCTGTGGCCCGGTGACCAGAAGAATGTCTGTGGAGAGAGGGGTGTTGAGGAAGGAGAACTTGAAGAAACCTTTTACAGCTGGACAGGAGAGCCCTCGTCTCTCGCAGGAAGAAGGACTTTTCTACAAGGGAAGGCCAAATCCAGGGACAACACCAGATGGCTTTCATAAAGGCAAAGAAGAATGAGAGACGATTACAAGTAGGTCAAGGCCAGAAAATTGAAGAATTTAGGGAAATACACATCACTAAGGAATTCGGAGAGCTGGGGAGACGGCTCATCGAGTAAAGGTACCTGACACCCTGAGCCCAATTCCCAGGCCCCACATGGCAGGAGGAGACAACAGACTCCACAGGTTGTTCTCTGACCTCTCCATGAATGCCACAGCACACATGCACTCATACATAAATAAGAATGAATGAATAAAGAAAGGATATAGACTTTAAAAACAATTTAGGACATGACAGGTGGGCATGACGGCATAGTGCCTAGAATCCCAGCAGGTGGGAGGTAGATGCTGGAAGAAGATGTATTAAAAATCATCCCCAGGTACAGAACCAGTCTGAGGACAGTCTGGCCTATTTAAGATCTGTGTGTAAAAACAGTGAATGAATAAACAAATTAATAGATGGATAGATAGATGATAGGGAGATGATACATAGATGATAGATAGATAGATAGATAGATAGATAGATAGATAGATAGATAGATAGATAGACTGATTCATGAAAGTTCGAACAAATATCTCACACCAAGAAGAAAAGGAAAGGAAGTGAATCCAGCATTGAGTCTTACTGGTGAGAAAGTTCTCCAAGTGTGTGACAGCACACAGGAAAAAAGAATGGGAAATTATAGTTCAATTTCACAGTAGAGCCATGATGGCTGAGTGAATAATTAAATCTGAGAGGCTACGGACAGAGGAAAGCCAACGTTGACACAGATTTGAAGCTAGCTGTCTGGGGAGCGGACAGCAACGGGGAGAAGGGGGAGGCGGGAGAAGCTGAACTTGGAAGGAAGACCATGAGTCTGCCCTGTGCTCCATGGCTGTTCTGACTCGATCCCAGTGAGGAAAGGCAGCCGGCAGAAAAACGTGTCAGCTTCGCCAGCAGACAGAGGCGATGCTGTCTTTGGGGAGGGGCTTGGGATTTGCCTGTGTGAGCATCTGTAAATTATATTACAGCTATTTCTAATTGCATTCCCCCAGATTTTGATTTATATTAATCCTGCAAACTGACCTGGAAGAGAAGACCATCTTGATGGCCAAAGTTCGTTCTTTGAGTTTCAGATTCTCATGGTAAGGGGTAGAAAGTCGGAGTAATTCCGAAGTAAAGGAGGGACACCCTGCCAATATCAGAATCGGCCTATGCTGTGGCTGAGAACAGGAGAAAAGGACAAAAGATGACCTGTCTCCGCTCAGAACAGTAGAACTGGGAAGGGGAGGTGACAAGGCTTTGTTCTGTGTCAGGTCCACGCTACTACAGCTGCCTGTGGGTACGCGAAAAGACTGTCAATCAAAGCAAGATGGTGGTGTTTTTCCTCTGAAGAGAGAATTGTTTGTTTAAAACTAGCCTAAAATTCACCATCACACAGGTACACTTTGTGTTCTCCATTTAAGAGTTGAATCTGTACTGGAATTACTGCCAAGGGAGTGATGAACACGGTCATAGCACATGGCAAACCCAGAGAAAAAAACCCTTAATGGAACCTGCTGTTTTGGACAATGAATATACACTAAGATATTTTAAACAGAATTCCTGATGGCTGGGTACCTGGAAGTAGACTTCAAATTTGTTGAGTAAAGATGAATATGAATATGGTGCAGGCCCATAATCCCAGCTACTCTGGAGGCAGAGACAGGAGAGTTGCAAGATCAAGGCCTCCTTGAGCCATGTAATGAGTCTCCATCCCAAAATAAGCATAAAGAGGTGCAGAGATCAGTGGTTTAGCACTGACCAAACATGTGTATGACCCAGAATCAAAATCAATACAAAATCTCCAGAATCAAAAGGGAAAGAAAGGAAAAATGTTTATTTCTATTACCTCTGGGCTTGTTAGCATGTGCTAAGGGATGCTGATAAGAGCAATGGTTAGTTTATCACTGGTTTTAGGATCATGAGCCTCCTTTGCTCCCCAAGTGACCCAGGGAACCCAAGCAGGACCCTTTTTATGGTTATTTCTCTGCCCTCTGGTCCCCACCAAGACCTAGTCTATGTTTCTACAAATCCCTTTCTGCTTAGCATCCTGCTTTTACTCAAGCCTTATCTCACACTCAGAATGTGTTTTCTTTCCTAAGTAGATAATGCTGTTCTTTGCCAAGATCTGCTTGGCCGGGCCCGTGAGCCCAGCCCCCATCTTCTGGGCTATTAACTGCTAACAGTTCCCAGCTGTGTCCCTCATGGAGGACTACACTGGCCACAGGGAACTGCCTAACCTAACCCAAGATGACGCCTTGAAGGCGGGGCCCAGTGCTTTTCTTTTTTCATTCCTAAAAGCCAGTTATGGATAACTGAACACTTCAAGATTAAAAAGAGATAAAACACATATTACTAATATCAGGAATCAAAGTGAGGACATTACTAAAAGTCCTATATACATAAACAATAAATACGGCAACTTAAATGGTGTGAGAAAAATTTCTTGAAAGGCATAAGTTATCAAATGGACAAAAATGTAGTAAAAAGGCAAAAGAGACATTTAGAAGGATGAGGCTTGTAATTAAAAATATTTCAACAAGGCTGGGATATAGGTCCATGAGAAGGTACCTGCCCAACAATAACGAGGCCTTGGTTCAATACCTCCTGGCCACTTGAACACGAAAGAGAGAATGGGAAACAGCTTCACAAAAACTCATCAGGAAATAGAAGTAGATCAAATACTCCCCAATATGTTTTATTTTATTTCATTCCAAAAAGAGTCCTATTGTGTAACCTGGGATGACCTTGAATTCAGTAAAGTATAAGAAAATGTGCTAATAACGAATGAGAAGGTGAAGAAATAGATACCACAGAAAGAACCAGGGGCAAAGTCTGGACTGGTAAATCCAATAATGGAAACTGAAAGTGTACCAGCTGAGCTAAATGGTAAGGCGTGTGAGCTGGCCTAGGCTTGAAGATGATAGGGGCTTCCTGTAGGACAATGATCTTGTAGCCTATAAAGATTTATCAGTTGTATTGCTTTAATAAAACGCTGACTGGCCAGTAGCCAGGCAGGAAGTAGAAGCAGGGCGACAAGAACAGGGCAATGCTGGGAAGAGGAAAGGCTGAGTTTACAGTCCTCATCCAGACACAGAGGAAGCAGGATGAGAATGCCTCGCTGATAAAAGGTATCAAGCCACGTGGCTAGCACAGACAAGAATTATGGGCTAATGTAAGTTATAAGAATTAATAAGAAGCCTGAGCTAATAGGCATAGGCCAACCAGTTTATAATTAATGTAAGCCTCTGTGTGTTTTGTTGGGACTGAATGGCTGCAGGATCCGGCGTGACAGAAACCTCTGTCAACAGGAGCTTGTGAGCTGGCCCAGGTGGCAAAGATGCTACCACCAAGCCCAGTGACCTGAGTTTGATCTACAGGCCCCACATGTGGAAGGACAAGGTGTTCTCCGACTTCCACACTTATGCTATGAACATGCTACACTCTCCCAGGCGAATAAATAAGTGATTTTAAACAGAGAGAAAATACCCAGGAAGCTTAAATATCAATCAATAAAAAGTATCTAAGATGAAGTGAGCAAAAAATTAAAGAAAAACAGAACTTCCCAGGCTGAGGATACCATCCCAGAAGGTCTGGCATACATGCATTTGTAGTTATAGAGAGAGGAGAAGGAAGTGGAAGCATAAAAATTTTTAAATAACTTTGAGCAAGAAATGCCCTTGTTTGAAAAGCTCTATTTATAGATACTCACCAAATGTAAGACCATTAATAAAAAGAAAATTCCACTTGTTTTTTTTAAAAATACTGATATAAATAAAAAATATTGAAAGGTGCCAAATAAATGGCATATTACATACACAAGAACAATGGTGTAAATAGATATTGTCATCTGTGGTGGTGTGGATGAGAATGGCATCCATAGGCTCATGTACTGGATGTTTGGTCCCCAGTTAGTGGAGCTATTTGGAAAGGAAGAGGAGGCATGGCCTTGCTGAAAGCAGTATATAACTGGGGGTGAATTTGGAAGTTTCAAAAGCCCGTACCCACACCCCTTTCCTTTCTCTCTCTCTCTCTCTCTCTCTCTCTCTCTCTCTCTTCCTTCCTCTCTCCCTCCCATGTCTCTCTGGTAGTTTGAAGAGAATGGTCCCCATAGGCATATATGTTTGCGTGCCTAGTCCCCAATTTGGGGAAATTTAGAAGTGTGGCCTTGTTGGAGGAGGTGTGCCACTGGGGGTGGGTTTTGAATCTTCAAAAGCCCATGTTAGTCCCAGTCTCCTCTCTCTCTGTCTCTGTCTCTCTCTGCCTCCGACTTGCCAATGAGGATGCAAGCTTTCAGCTATTCCTTAGGAGCTCTCCACTTATGAAGCTCTCCAAACACTACCTTGGCTGCCAGAGCTCCTGAGGGGTCCACCCACCTCCACTTCCCCAGTGTTGAGATTGAAAGCCTGTGCCACCACGTGAAGCTGTTTAGCATGGGTACTGGGATGACACTTTGGTCCTTACACTGTGCATCAAGGGCTTTATGACTGAGTCATCTCCCAGGCCCAGGAAGCAACATCTTTAGATTGCTGAACAATCACAGTGAACATGCGTTAGTTCAGAGAGCTGGAGAAATGGCTCAGACAGTGGAGTGTCTGTCACACAGCAGGGGTACCTAAGTTTGGATCCTATAAACCCATGTGAAAAAGTCAGGTATGGTGGACACATGCCTATAACCCCAGTGCTAGGAGAACACAGGGGATTTCTCAAGCTCATTGGTCAGTTAGTCTCGCCAATCGATGACCTCCAGGTTCAGTGACAGACTCTGTCTCACTAAATAATAATTATAATAATAAAGCAATGTGGAGAGTTATAGGGGAAATACAAAGACACCAAACATTGACATCTGGCCCCGACATGTATTCACACACAGTACACTCACACCAACACACAAAGGAACACACACACAGAACAAAGAAACTAGTGACTCAAAGTTCTATACCTATCAAAATATGTGGCAAGGATGAAAGCTAAATTAAAGGTATTTTATTTTTAACATTTCAAATGATATTTTTAAAATGCAAACTGCTAGCCAGGTGGTGGTGGCACACATCTTTAATCCCAGCACTCGGGAGGCAGAGGCAGGCTGATATCTGTAAGTTCAAGGCCAGCATGGTCTACAGAGCAAATTCCAAGGCAGTCAGGGATACACAGAGAAACTCTGTCTCAAAAAAACAAACAAACGGTGAAGTGCTTAGGAAAAAACAAAATATTTTTAAGAACTATACATGAAAATAACAAAATACTTAAAAAAAAGAAGTTTAAAGAAAACCTAAGGAAATAGAAAGATGTCTGCAGACTGAAAGACTTCATACCGAGGTAGCTATGTTTCTGCAAATCAATCTACCAATCCATAACCCACAGACATAATTCCAATTACAGTCACAGTGAAGTTTTCTGCAGAAATAGAAGACAGAGTGAGACGGCTATGTTGGTTGTCACCTTAACATACCTAGGAAGAAGGACCCGCCTCCTAAAGAACTGCCCATCAGTTGACCTGTGGGCATATCTATAGGGCATGCTCTTAATTGACAATTGATGTAAGAGAACCCAGCCCACTGCAGTCAGTACCATCCCTAGGCAGATGGTCCTGGGATATAAGATAGTTGAATGTGAACCAGAGAGTAAGCCAGTAAACAGCCCTGAGTTCCTGACTTGGTTTCCCTCGATGACAGGTTCTAACCCGAAAGCTGTAATAAACTCTTTCCCCCTAAGATGCTCTTGGTCTTGGTGATTATCTCAGCAACAGAAATGCATACCAGAGTTAAATGGATACAGAAAAAAAAAAGGCCCAGAATGGCCAGATTCTGTCTTATAATTCTAGCAATTGTTGAAAGTGGATGGGGCACTGAAGTTCCCAAGTATACTGTTTGCCTACCTATGTCCTTTCCAACCTCGTAGTGGCTAAAATCCCTCCCAATGCCTTTTTGGTGGCAGGGAGAGTTGAAACAAGGAGTCATATAAGCTAGGTTGACCTTGAACTTGCTACATATTGAAGGCTAGACTGAACTTCTGATTATCCTGACCCACCATGCCCAGTTTAGGGCAAATATAGCCAAGAATTCTTCCCCATGTAGACCAGGCTGTTGGTGAACACGTGAGAGTTTGCCTGGCTCTATTACTTGAGGGCTGGGGTTAGGGAGACCTGCCTCATCACTGGCTTTGGTCATAGATATTCTAAGTTCTATACCATGCAAAAGGCAACAATTCTGCCATTGTCATTTAATTTTGTTGATGTCTTTGGCAAGCAGATGTTTTTATCTTTAAAGAGGTAATTCTATTTTTATTCATGCATGTGTGTTTCTGTCATCTGTATGTAGGTACTCAAGAAGGCCAAAGGCTTTAGATCCCTTGGAGCTGGAGTTACATGTGTAGTGTGGGAAGTCCTTCTGTCTATGTGTTGCTTTTATTGGTTAATGAATAAAGTTGTTTCAGCCAGTGGCTTAGCAGAATAGGGCAAGGCAGGATTTCCAAGCAGATAGAGGAGAGAGTAGGTGGAGTTAGGAGAAGCCATGTAGCTGCCAAAGGAGACAGATGCCTCAGCTGAGAACTTTGCTGGTAGGCCATGACCTCCTGGTGATGTACATGGATTACATCATGGATTAATGGAGATGGGTTAGTTTAGGATATAAGAGCTAGCTAGAAATACGCGTAAGCTATTGGCCAAACAGCATTACAAATAATACAGTTTCTGTATGTATTTCTGGTCTGAGTGGCTGGGAAATGAACAACCAGCCTCTGCCAACAGATGTTGTTGTCAGTCACCTGACATAGGTGCTGGGAACTAAATTTATGTCCTCTAGAAGAGCGACAAGTCTTTACTGCTGAGAGATCTCTCCAGCCCAGGGAAGTATTTATTTTTGTTGAAATTCAACTTACTGTTTTTTTCTCCCTTACAGTATTCCTGTCTGAAACACACACAGTCACAAAGAGATTCTCCACGAAAAATACTCATTATGTAGTCAGGATGGCTTTGAACTTCTGATCCTCCTGCCTCCACCTCCCAAGTGCTGGGATTACAGGCCTGTAATCTCACCTTTGAACTTCTGATCCTCCTGCCTCCACCTCCCAAGTGCTGGGATTACAGGCCTGTAATCTCACCTTTGAACTTCTGATCCTCCTTGCCTCCACCTCCCAACTGCTGGGATTACAGGCCTGTAATCTCACCTGGTTTTATTCATGCTGGAGACAGGCCCGGGGTTTCGTGCATGCTAGGCAAGCATTCTGCCAACTGAGCCATAACCCAGCCCATCTAGGTATTTTCAAACTGATCTTTTTCATGGTGTGAGGAATAGTCGAGGCTCATTTTCATCCACAGAATTATCAGATGTTCTGATAACATGTGTTGGCAAGAGTGTTTATTTCTTCATTGATTTTTGTCAGCATTTGTATCAAAAATCAGCCATCGATACACACAAGGGGTATGTCTGGGTTTCCCTGATTGTCACATTGTGTCTTATTAGCAGCTCCATGCTCCCCTTTTGTTTATTTCCTGAACGTGTAAGTCTTCTAACTCGGAGACTTCTGTTTGAAAATTGCTCACCTTAATGTCTGTGCCCACCAAAAGCGTTCAGGCTATTCCTCCCAGATTGTTGTTTACCCTCACAACCAAACCATTCCTGGATGCCACAGCTACAGGTGCACACAGTCCCTAACATGTAGTAAAAGAAAGGAGGACTTCACACAGACTTCAGGATGCCAGGGAGAACAAGGTGGTAAGTTCTTAGTGAGCTCCTTTAATGACCTCACGCGGAAATATGAAACCTGAACTGTAGACAGCTCAAATCCAGAGGCTTCAGTGGTAGAAAGCCATCTTTAGACTCATCAAAGAAAAGGGAAATGAGTGGCCTAGCAATAAAAAAACTCTTCTCAGTAACACTGTGGTGCTCAGTCTTGACTGTCAACTTGATGGGACTTAGAATCATCATAGAAACAACCTTTCGTTATGGTTACCTAGGTCAGGTTAATTACAGTGAGAAGACCCACCCTAAAGGGACCATTCCGTGAGCTGGGACGCTTGGGCCACATAAGGATGAGAAAACAAGCTGGGCAGCAGCGTTGCCATCTCTGCTTCATGATGACACAGCTTCTGGCCAACTACCTCCTGTTCCTGTCACACGCATGCGCAACCCTGCCATGGTGGGCTGTCCTCCTCGGATCTGTGAGCCCAGACAGACCTTTCCTTTGAAAGTTGCTTTCAACAGGAGTTTTGTCATAGCAGAGAGACAAGTAACTATTTCACCAATATCACTCTCTCCAAATGCCAGTGGGAAGACAGACTCTGCTCCCCGTCCCTCAGACACAGATGGGGAGCTTTGACTTGAGTTAAGGGATCTCTGTATCTCATACCAGAGCGACGTTACAGGCTCCAGCAGTGACCCGCACACCTACTTGGAAGCAACGAGAATTGGTGAAGCAAGAATTTCTGCACCAAACTCTGTAGTCTGTAATCCCAGCACTCATCACGCCAATAGTAGAGCTAGGAGTTCAAGGCCAGCCTTGTCTTCATTGTGGGTAAGTCTTAGCCTCACTTGGCCTAAAGAAAGATTCTGTCTCAAAACAAACAACAACCAAAAAAAAAAAATACTTAAGACTAAAGAATACTTGAAATTTACTTAAAAGAATCTAATTCTTTAAATGTACGAAATAGTTCTATTTCACAAAAGAGCTTATGTAAATGGCACACAGAAAGGTGACTAACACCATGACTCAAGAGGGGAATTCAGATAAAAGCCAGCATGACATCACTGGACACGGGAGGAGCCTCATTTCCCTGAGCAGAGCTGAGATACATGGACTAGGATTGGAGAGCTGCAGCTTCCTTAAGCAGCAGGGCCTGGCAGATCCAGGGAGAGGGTTCCAGCTCTCAAATTCTCCGACCTAGCTTTCAACATCTCCAAATTCTACAATTCAAGACACATGTTTTGTAAGAATTTTCAACATTCATAACTGCTTTTCTTTTTAATTATTTATTTATTCTTATGTGCATGAATGTTTGGTCATAATGTATGCTGGTGCCCCGAGTACCCAGAGAAGGCAGAATAGGGTGTCAGATCCCTGGAACTAGAGTTACAAACATTTATGAACCTCCAAATGGGTGCTGGGAATCAAACCTGAGTCATCTGAAAGAGGAGTCAGTACTCCTAGCCTCTGAGCCACTCCTCCACCACCATAAAGGTTTTTCTTGTGACCAGATTTTGAAGAGAAGATTCTTTTTTTAATGAATTCTTTCCTAGTTTTACATACCAATCCCAGTTCCCACTCCCTTAACTCCTCCAATTTCCCTACCTTCCCTCCGCCCCACTCCTCAGAGAGGATAAAGCTTCCCATGGAAGTCAGCAAAGTCTGGCACATCTCTTTGAGGCAGGACCAAGGCCCTCCCCCCTATATCTAGGCTGAGCTAGAACTTTGAGCCTATGTTGAATAGATATGGAGAGAATGGACAGCCTTGTCCTATTCCTGATTTTGGAGGAATCAGTCACTTTGAATTTCTCTCCATTTAATTTGATGTTGGTTGTTGCCTTGCTGTATATTGTTTTTATTATGTCTAAGTATGTTCCTTGTACCCCTGATCTTTCCAAGACCTATATTATGAAGAAGCGTCAGATTTTGTGGAATGCTTTTTCAGCATCTAATGAGGTTATAATGACCATATATTTTTTTCTTTCAGTTTATTTATATGTGAACTACATTGATACATTTTCTATTGAACCATGCCTGCATCTTGACCAGAGGATTCTTGATAAAACATCACAGATGGGCAGAGCTGGTGGAGGAGGGAGGACAACAGCACTACATACCATGGGGGCTGAGCATACTGCTTATGTGTTTTGAGCACGTCCCTGAAAGCTTATTTAAGTTTCGGGTTATTTTTATTAAGATTTACCTATCTTATTATTTTATGTGCCCGAAGGTTTTGCCTGTGTGCATGTATATCTATGCACTATGTGCATGCCCAATGTCCTCAAAGTTCAGAAAAGGGCATTGGCTCCCCAGGACTATAGTTATACATGGTTGCAGGCCACCATAGGAATCCTCTGTGAGAGTAACATGTGCTCTTACATGCTGAGTCGCCATAGGAATCCTCTGTGAGAGTAACATGTGCTCTTACATGCTGAGCCATCTTTTCAGCTCCTAGCTTAAGTTTTAAAAAGTTTTGTATTGCCTTATTTTTATTGTTTTTATTGAACTATAAATTTTTCTCCACTCCTCTCTTCCCCTCTATCCTCTCCTGTGACCCGCATGCTCCCAATTTACTCAGGAGCTCTTGTCTTTTCCACCTTCTAATGTAGATCCATGTATGTCCCTCTTAGGGTCTACTTTGTTGTCTAGTTTCTCTGGGGTTGTGGCTGTAGGCTGGCTTTTCTTTGCTTTATGTCAGGAAGCCAGTTATGAGTGAATACATATTATATTTGTTTTTCTGGTAACAATACATATTGTTACCTCACTCAATATGTTTTTTTCTAGATCCATCCATTTGCCTGCAAAATTCAAGATGTCATTACTTTTTACCTCTACATAGTACTCCATTGTGTAAATGTATCATATTATCTTTATCCATTCTTTGGTTGAAGGGCATCTAGGTTGTTTTCAGGAAAGTTAATTAACTCCTATCAATAAGAGAGATTATAAAGCACTTTACTATTTCTCAATTTTTTTTATCTTGGATAAATTACTTGTCTACGAGCCAGTTTCTCCTAGTTTGAAATAACGAGATTGCTCATATCCACGACTATTTCTAGGGTGAGGTGGAGGCTGTAATCAAACATAGTAGTATTGTCCAACCTTAAGGATTCTGACCAGTATGAACCTAGCTCCACTGAGTAGCAAGGATGGCTTTGAAAAGAAAGGAGTCCCAGCTGGGGTTGTCTTGGGTGCTGAAAGGGACCCTGATAAGATACCAGATTCACACCTCTTGGAAACACAACAGTGACCATACTATAGCTGTTCATGCTAGTCAAGGAAGCTATCAGTATCTGCCCCCACTTCCCATTCTGTCCCCATTGTCATAACCCTAGACTTGAATGAATGCTTCCCTTTCTGGAGTCCCTCAGCATCCTGGGTTACAGTAATCTTTCATATTTCAAATATACACTAGCCAGACAAGTGTCCAACTCCAGAATGTCAACTCAGAATTGGTATGAAATAACTTTAAAACTAAGTCAGGGGCTAGAAAGATAGCTCAGTGGTTAAGAGCACTGGCTGCTCTTCCAGATGACCTGGGTTCAAATCCTAGCACCCACATGGTGGCTCACAACCATCTGTAACTCCAGTTCTAGGGGATCTGACAGCCTCTGAAGGTACTACTTGCATGTGGTACACAGACATGCAAACAGCCAAAACACCCACACATATAAAACAATTTTAAAAAATTTTTTAAAAATATTAAATAAGGAATATAAAATACCAACCTGAGAACCCATTCCAGAATGCAAAGATGAGAAGCAGTGAGAGCAAAAATAGTGGTCAGGGCTTTTTCTCATTATTTTTTCAACCAGAGATTTATATTGTATCAAAAAATGTCAAACACTTTACAAATCTAGAAGAATTTTATTGAATCACTTAATGTTCTTTCTTTATATAGAACTATTCCTCTACTATATAAATTAAAAATGTACATCAATTTTAGATATTATTTAGTGGTTCATTTCAACAACAGATTTTATCTCTATACCCAAAAAATAGCCATAGAAATCTATCTACTTGTATATGTATTTACTAGGAGGAAAAAGGGAGTGGATACGAGAGACAGAAAGGAGAAAGAAATGTGTTTATGTTTCCCTGAGAAAAAGCTCTCTTTGAAACAGACCAGATTTTATAATTCTTTGAAAAAGAATAAACTCAGTAAAAAAAAAAATTAAAGAACTGGAAAAGATAAATCTGTTGTGAGTCATGGGAAATGGTCTTAAAAGCATAATCGGGAATAATAGATCTTTTTCTCGAGATAGATGGTCCAGGACAGAAGCAGGCAAACACACTGAGGATGCTGCTAAGCTTAAGTGCTAGGCAATCGTGGCCAATCTAGAGAGGTAGGAATGGTGGGGTAGGAAGTAGACATGCCAGGATCTATGCATTGCCAGAGACACACAGTAGAATACTCTGATAGATTGAGTGTGTGGCTCCTGAGGAAGAAAAGATGAGCTGCATGTGGAATGACCAGTCACCAGGCATCTTTTTAGGATGGCCTAGGAGGGACTGTGGGTCACAGAGAATGAGGAGCGAGATTAGCCACGACTAACCCACACTAGCTAAGTGCTGCTTAGAACTTGGTAACTTTACTATTCTGGCACCCTTCTGTATGCTTTTAGTTGTTTACAGTTTAAAAAAAAAGTCCTAAAATGTCCATTTTAACTGCAAAAATCAATCCTTAGGATACAAATCAAAATCATAGATTTATGTGAAGATATTCATAGAAATAGTGTTTCTAATACTGAACTATTATTAGCAGTCTTACTAATAAAAAGGCAAGACTTAAATGTATGTGAAATATTTCTATGCTATTTTTAGTCATATCCTAGAAAACTATGAATTTTTTGGGGGAGTGGTCATATAGTAAAGAGTAAAAAAGCAGCCAGAAACATGTCATATGTGATGGCCGATCTTGAGTGTCAGCATGACAGGATTCGTGTCAGCATGAAGTGGCTTAGCAGATTTATAAAGAACACCTCTGGGCCTATCTGTGAGAAACTCTCCTGAGAAGAGAATATTAACTAAAGGAGAGAAGCTGCCTAGAATGCAGCCATCACATGGGCTGGGGCCCACATGAAGTGGATGAGTGAAGGAGGGAGTCCCAGACGTAAGGGCTCTCCATCTCTCTGGTTCCTGGCTGCATCAGTGAACAGCTTTGCCCACCAAAGCCTCCCCACCATGACAGACTAAAACCTAAAGCTACAAAGCAAAGCACATCTTTCATCTTTTACCTCTAAAGAGTGATAAATACACCATGCATCTATATTCAAGAGCAAGGACTATCTGTTGTAGGAGGCAGCTTATTTGTTCCTGGCTGCCCAAACCACAAAATAACCATACAGAAACTGTATTAATTAAATCACTGTTTGGCCTATTAGCTCTAGCTTCTTATTGACTAGCACTCACATCTTAATTTAACCCATTTCTATTCATCTGTGTGTCGCCATGTGGCTGTGGCTTACCAGCAAATTCTGTCTCTGGCAGGACTACATGGTTTCTCTCTGATTCCATCTTCTTTCTCCCAGAAATCAGTTTAGTTTTCCCCACCTAGCTCTACTCTGCTCTATCAGGCTAAGCCAGTTTATTTATTAACCAATAAAAGCAATGCATAGACAGAAGGACCTCCCACATCATTTCTCCTTTTCTGTTTAAATAAAAAAAGGTTTTAACTTTAACACAGAAAAATTACATATAACAAAACAGTTATCAAGCAAGAATTACAGTTACAACATTTATATCTACTTTTTCTTTTATCATTACTAAGGAAAACTATATCTATTCTTCAACTCCATTAAAGACTCCAGAAGGATATATTACCTATGTAAACAGCAAGTGCATTGTAAGCAACTTCCAAAACTCTAGAATTGACAGAGACATCTTGCTGCCTGGGCAGTCACCCAAAGTTCTTCTGTATCATTGGGGCATCCATATTCAGCCTACAGGCCCATAGTATTCAGCAGACTTTCCCATGAAGCAGGAAATTTCAAAGACAGTCCCACCTATATTGGCAGTTTGTCAGTCACTTTCTTCTGTGTCCTGCAGAATGTCTGGCAGACTCTTTCATGAAGCAGGAACCCCGAAGGACCATCTCACCTTTAGGCAAGTTCAACAGTCATTTCTCTATGGGTCCTGCATGTCCATTCATACAGCATACCATCAAGCAATCCAGACAAGAGCAGCTTCTTGCCCAAATGACTAGCAAACTCCATAAGGGCCTCTTCTATACCCATCTTCCTCTTGAAGTAACTGGTGCTGCCAGAAGTAGATGTGTTTCATATCATGAAAAGTCCTAAATCCTTTAAACATTTTAAATGCCATATTCTGAAGGTCTCTGAAAGACTTGAAGAATACTTATCTAACTGAAATATATCTATATATATCTAGAAAACCTAACATGACTACAAGCTTGACTGTTATAGATGATTATCTGTTAGCCCGTATTTCTTAATTATACATTACATTTAAAATGAGCTGCACAAACATAATACCTTAATCAAGATCAGAAATATACATATAACAAAATTGACCTTAAATTTGTATCAGTAAACCAATGCCCATACCAATGCAAAGTATTTATCTCTATAGCATATCCCACATTAAATGTAAACAAACATTTATAAACAATATTTGGGAATTTGGGCATAGTTCTCTTCAAACTGCTTCCTGCTTTTTGTTGGGCAAAATATTTTTGGGGGTGTTCATGACGACCTTACAGGGGAGTCTTGGTTCTTCAAACCACATTAGTCTGGAAGTAATCTACAAGTTCTCATACTCTGTAGAAACACCTCTTTTCCAAAGTAAGGTATCCTTAGACTCAAGTTTTGAAGTCAAGAAACCTTTAAAACATATATGTTGGTTTAGCTTAGCAGTCCATACAATGAAATGTCTCTTACTTAGCTCCTTCACAGTCAAAATTTCAAAAAAAAAAACACAATAATATACATAATCCAGACTCTCTGTGCATATTTCATCTTTACATGGCTTATTTTTCTTACTCTATTACTTTTTCTACAAGTTTAATAATTATTTTATTATATTTACTCCTTTAATCTATGACTATAGTCTTTTATATTACATCTACTGTCTCTTTGCTTTTTCTTATCTCTCCCAAGCCTACATACATTTTTAAAAACACACTGTGTCTCATTTAGAGGTCTTTTATGTCTGAATCTGTCCTATTGTGTATCTGTAATTCTTTTCTGACCACTTCTTAAAATGCTAAGTGCCCTGAGTAGTACTAAGGCTGCTTTGCCTTTTGGCTCTGCCCAGTCCAACATGGCTGGGCAGAGGTCTGTTTGGTGCAAGCCATGCTCACAGCCCCATTTTCAAGCATACAGTGGGTCTATGTTGCCATTAAGCAAGTTGTAGCACTCTGCTCACAAACCCCATTTAAATGCTCCATAGCCAGACCTCCTGAAAGAGTTTGAGCCATTTGTGCTGGTAAACCAGGAAGCCACCATTTATAAAAAAGCTGTGCAGTTTTTATTGCACCTCTCTTAAAGCAGCTGCAGCACCCCTGCTCGCCAGACCAACTAGAAAAAAAAAATTGTGGCTACCAAAAGCCATGCTTAACTCTGTTCTTTTGTGTCTAGAATTCCTTTTTAAGCTTTCTCAGGTTTTTATGTGGATGTAGTTACCCACGTTGGTGCGCCACCATGATGGACTGAAACCTGAAGCTAGAAAGCAGAGACATCTTTCCTCTTTTACCTCTAAGGAGTGATGAATGCACCATGGATCTATATTCAAGAACAAAGACTGTCCACATGTACACAGTGTCAAAACCACATGACTAAACACTGGCTTTTTGGTAAGATTGGAGTGGAGCTGGATTTTCTCATTTAGAGCTAAATCAGCAGTTCTCAAGTGTGGGTCATGACCCCTACAAGGTTGCATATCAGGTATTTACATTATGATTCATAACAGTAGCAAAATCACAGTTACGAAGTAGCAATTAATTTTATGGTGGGGGTCACCACAACATGAAGAACTGTATTAAAGGGTCACAGCATTAGGAAGGTTGTCCTAACTGGTTTGCTACAGACTATTATGTACTAAAGATAAATTAACAGAAAAAAATAATGATTTATTTGAATTTATGCTTGTGAAAGCCACAGCTAAGTTTTTTTTTTATTCTCGGAGTCTTTTGACTGTTACGCATTATGAAATGTTAATTTAAGGTTTGTTACATTTGTTTGTGCTGTGCAACATTTACTTAACGATGTAAAGATGTGTTGATTTTGTTTGTGCTGCATTTGTTTAACTCTACAAAGCTGTGATTCTTTGCCTTGCTAAAATACCTGATAGTCTAATAAAGAACTGAACAGCTAATAGCAAGGCAGAAGAAAGAATAGGCAGAGCTGGCAGGCAGAGAGTAGAAATAGAAGGAGAAACCTAAAAGAAAGGGGTTAGACCAAGGATAGAGGAGGTCAGGGTCCAGCCACCCAGAACCACAGGCTCCTCCATGGCTGGAGTACCCAAGGAAACACCTGCACTTTGGGCTGCCAACGCACATTTCAACTCCTAGGTGGAGGTATTGGTGCTTCAGCGGCAGAAGGGGAGAGGGACTCCAAGAAGAGGAGTTTCTTGTCCCTGCTGCTTTTGTTTGATTGTGACAAGTTCTGATTGGCCCTCTGTCCTCTGTCTCTTCCCTAGCTTGTTCCAGACTTAGAGCAGGAGCGAAAGAAAGATACAGAAGGAAAGAAGGAAAAGGCCCAGAGGCAAAATGTACTCCAGATATTTTAAGTTAAGGAAAGCTGACTAGAAACAAGCCAAACTAAGGCTGGCATTTATAAGTAAGAATAAGCCTTGCCATGTGCATGGATTTATTTAGGAGTTGGGTGGCAGGCCCCCCAAATAGAGTAATGAGCAAAAAATAAAGACAACCGAAAGCCTGATAGTGGTGGTGCACACCTTTAATTCCAGCCCTTGGGAGGCAGAGGCAGGCGGATCTCTGTGAGTTCGAGGCCAGCCTGGTCTACAGAGTGAGTTCCAGGACAGGCTCCAAAGCTACAGAGAAACCCTGTCTTGAAAAAACAAAATCAAAAAAATTATGATTGCTAATCACTGTCCCATTATTTTTCTATATTACTTACCTGGTAAAATAAATCATTTTCAGTTTAGTTCAAAAGAGAGGTGACAAAGTTGGTTAGAACAAAATCAGGGGGAATTGGTACTAGAGGGAACTTTCCAGAAAGATAATGTGTCCAATATGGGAAATTTCAAGTTCAATAAGAACAAATAACAACTGTCCACTCACGTCCATTATTGTTGCTACCTCAATATTGTCTTGAAACCGCAGACAAAATATTTCATGTGTCCCATGACTATGAAGTATAACGTCATGATTAAAACAAGGAGAAAAGCATTGTTCAGTGACAGCTGTTTCAAAATCGTGTCAGGATGACTTCTAAACCCTGGGGGGCAGAGATAGAGCCGTTTCTGGTTAAAATGAGTTCATAGTACAAGAACTTGTCATTAAAGGGCAAAAATTACAGCTCAAGATGGCAGAGTCTTCACCGAGTTTCTGTGCTTTGGACATCTGGGAAGGCTGAGGGTATAGCTACCATGAGACGGCTCATTTTTTTCTAGAAGCCTGGGGCAAGATGACTTTGGAAAGAATAGCTGCTGCATGCAAGATGGTTGGAGAACCCTGCACTGGCCACAGGCCCCTCCATGACTGTAGTTTCAACTTCTAAGCAGAGGTATTGGTGCTTCCGGGGCAGAAGGGGAGAGGGCCTCCAAGAAGAGGGGCTTCTTGTCCCTGCTGCTATTTGTTTGATAGTGACAAGTTCTGATTGGCCCTCTGTCTCTTCCCTAGCAGGAAAGTGGTACAGAATTGTTGTAGACACAGGGTGCTCACTGGGGGTCCCTGAGCAGAGCGCTGATGCGCTTGTTCCAGACTCTGAGCACCAAGGAAGGTGGGGTAAGGCATGTGTCACAGGAGGCGTGGGCATAGGGTAAAGGGATGTGTTACAGGGCGTGGGCCCTGGAGAATAACGGGTGTAACAAAGGGCCCGAGCCAGAGCGCATGCGATCTCGGCTGACCTCAGCCACTGCATGCTGAGAAGACAGCAGTGGCCAAGCCACCCCACGTACTCTCCTTCTGTGTCCTTCCAAGTTTTGGGTCTAACGTTCTTCAAGGTCACACACATCTCAAATGACCAGACATCTTGGTGTGCCTTAGGAAGATGATGATGACTGGCCCCTTCAACTCACATGCCGTGAGTTAGTTCAGTTGAGAGGATTGATTGCCTTGCACACCATTCATTAAATTGCTCAGAGTGATACTAAAAAGGAAGAAGGACAAAAATAAAAACTAAAATTATAGATCATAAATGAATAGCAATGCTTGGATTTTATAGAAGAGAATATTCAAATATTTGGACTAGTTTTTTTTATTTCTGATGTTTGCATATTATTTAAAGTGAGATAATTAGCCTCGGACGGCTTTGATGCCTAGTGGAACACTCCTGGCATGGCTTCTGAATCTCAGATGTGACACATGATGATTACAACATATGAGGTAATGGTGTACAATACATAGTGTCCACGGATGAAGACAGAAACACACACACACAGCCATCAGTACTCAGATGCGTGACTGTAGACTTATATTCACCAAGGAACAGATTTTTTAGCTCATTGAGTTTGAAGTTAAATATATTGCCAAAGGATTAGAGCCATATTCCCTTTGTTCTAGGCAAAATCCCTTCCGTGTTTATACTCGTGGCTTTTCTCCTATGCACATGTGTAGCTCTTTGAGATGAAAACACCTTTTTGAAGATGCCCGAACGTCTCCAATAGACTAGTTGCTCTTTTTCCGAGAAGATTATATTACTAGGAGATATTTTAAGAGCCATGTTTTTTTTAAACAGTCTCACTATATAGCCCTGGCTAGCCTTGAACTCACTCTGTAGACCAGGGTGGCCTCAAACTCATAGAGATCCACCTGCCTCTGCCTCCTGAGTGCTGGGATTAAAGGCGTGCACTCCTGCTCCCACATGCAGCAGGAATCCAGCTACTTGTTTAGGTAACGTTTTCAAGTGATGATAATCTATGTGGTCAGAAACACCCAAACAACACCTTCATGGGAACAGGTGACGTGTCCACGCCCACAACCATGGGTCCTGAAGTACAGCAGCAGCAGATGCAATAGGGATGCCAGTAGTCAGTATCATCTTGACAGTTTGTGTGGCTATAACAAAATATGCACAGCTGAGAAACTACAAAGATGAGCGGTCCATTCACATCACAGTGCTGGAGACCCAGGAGCCGTCACCAGCATCCTCTCTACTCCACAGAGGGCTCCTAAAGGACTGCACCACACAGTGAATGGAGAAGAGAGCCTCTGGGGAACTATCAGGTGCATCTTATTAGACTTCCCAGGAGAATAACAACACCCCTATAAGGTGCTATTATTCCCTTTAAGGTTCTAGTCATGTCTCCTGAAGGCATTGACACCTCAATACCATGGCATTGGAGAACCAAGCTTCGTCCCGACTTCTGGCAGAAACAAACCACACACAGACCACAGGACTACAGAATACAGTTTATCTAAAACCTAAAGGCTTGGGGACAAAAGGGTAGCATACAGTGAGGTGTACAGAACTGTACAGTGTTGTACGGCATCCTGGGAAAACCCACAGAAAGGTTGTCAGACAGCGAAGGCCCAGGGAGGAGGCAGCAGTTGAAGTCTGCTTCACACAGTAAGTGGGTGATCCATTTGGGTTAGAGGAGGAAGGATACTGCCAGGGTGGGAGGAAAAGCATGAACAAAAATGAAGTTATTTTTGTGCGTTAAAGGGACATCACCCTTGCACGCTGGAGAGCATGACACGCATGCTGAGAAAGTGGAGAACGGTGTTGGACGGGGAGGGGAAGCACACAGAAGGGCCTCTGAACCCCACCAGATATGATGAAAGCAGAGAGCGGGCAGGACAAGTGTCCAGGGGATACTCAGGGGCCATTTATCTGGTGCCCACATGCAGAATGGACTGGGGGAGGGACACCTGAAGGCAGGGAGGTAGGTCTCCTGGGAGGCAAATGTACCATCCAGTGAGGACCTGGAGAGGACCTGGGTTTGATACTGAGATCAAAGCCATAGGAAGAGATCAGAGAAGTCAGCAGCCATGCCAAGAGGAGAGACAAGGTTTCAAGGGGATCCAGGAAAATGAGAGTGGAGAAGTTGGCAGCAAGGGTGTCAGAAGTAGGTATACCGCTGGTCATGGAGAAGCTAGGTCCTCTTTAAATGTCTTGATGCAAGTGAGGGAGCTGGGAAAACCCATTTTGGCGTTGCAAAGTTAGGAAGGTTCTTCAGGGTTATAGGGCTGGCGGAAGAAAACCATCTGGAAAATCGTGTTATTTGGTCCTCGTGGATAGGATGCAGCTTAACCTTTCTGTTGCCGTAACACAATACAAGAGATTGGGTAACTTGTAATGAACCAGAGGTTCATTCAGCTTGCAGTTCTTGTTCGAGCATAACACAGTAGAAAGCAGCACACGGGAAGAGACAGGAGGGGAGGTCCAGCTACCACCCTTCCACCAACTCACCTCTTCAATCTGCTCATGAGGGGACAGCATCTTACCACCTAGCCACCACTCCAAGGTCCCGCCTCTTAACATCATCACTCTGGCAATTACATTTCAGCATACTTTAGAGCGGGCATTTAGAAACCACGGACTGAGTAAAAGCAAAGTCTATCGAACGCTTAGCATTCAGTAAACTGTGTCAGTGAATGGCTTGGCAAGATGGCGCAGCAGGAACAGACGCTTGGCTCCAAGCCTGAGTTCAACCCCTAGAACTCACACAGAGCCAGAACATCGACTCCCACACGGTGGTCCTTCACCTCCACGTGTGTCGTGGCATGTTCGCCCCCACACGGTAAGGTAGATGTAAGAAACTTTGATGCCAGGGAAAGACTGCCAGTGGTTGAGAAAATAATGGCAAACTCTGCGATCTTTTCAGAATCCAGCTAGAACATAAGCCCTGTGAGGCCAGTGACTTTTATTCTTGATTTGTCCCTCAATCCTAATTACTAGAACGTTGCCACTAAATAAATCTTTTTGTTAAATAGGCAAGGAAATGAATGAGCAGACGAGGGCGGTGGGCATTTGGTTACTCAGACCACAAGGGTCGCTTGGCAGAACTGGGTGAGCTTTTACATCTCTACTGTAGAAAATGGGAAGTAAAAAATCTTCTGTAAGGGGGAGGGGACAGGGTGACAGTGTTCCACAGTCAAGGCTTCTGCGTGGCTGGGAGAGGCATGGTAAAGGCTGACTTGGAATGTTGACAGTTGCCTTTTCTAACCCTCTGCTAAGAGATAGTATGCTGTGCGCAGAGGGCCGGCACAGGCACAGCAGGGTGATCTCATTCTTAGTCGAATTCCCTGAAGTGTGCATAGTCAGAGTTTCGTTCCAGGCCAAGCCAATAGCGCCCCTCCCAAGGCTGAGCTTCAGATGGGACTAGCTGGGATGCTGCCAACCCAGAAAACATCATGTTCCAGCTTCACATACTTTCTGCATGTCTGATACAAGGGTCTCCCTCAAAAGGGTGTGGACTTCGCTAAAAGGGCCCTTTATTCCCAGCCCTTGAGGGGCTCACCATCTTGATCTTGTCGGGTGGTTTCCGAGAAGTTACATTTAATAATCTGAGTCTGTCTTTACTCAGACTTTGGCCTCTCTGAGCTCAGATGACTAAATTTTTGTAATTTCTTGCTCCCCTCTGGTTTGATGGGTGGTGCTTCTGCCAGAAGGAGGTAGTCGGTCCAAAAGGTTCTCTCTCACTATCGGGAATCCTGTCTCTTGCCCAAATGCCTAACGAGAAAAGACTTGGGGGCAGACACAGGGAGGGCTGGAAGGCATCTTGGGGACCTTCTGCCATTAGAGTCTTAAACTCATGCAAACAAGGACTAGGTAGACGAGTGTGCCAATGGTTAAGTTCAGATTGAGCTGATGCTGCACCCGAAGGATTCACAGTGGGGTGTTTTACAACCCATTTTGGTTAGACAAAAAACCACGTATGTGAACTCGTAAGAATGGAGTCCACCAAGAAAGTGCACTGCACCAAGAACCACGAGACCCAAGTTTCTACGTACTTGCATAGATCGAAAGACTTTGTGTTAAGCTGACCTCTTGGAATCTAGTTTCTTTATCTGTAAAATGGATAATTCCCATAAGACCTTCTGTTCTCTAAAATCCCAAGAGTCCCTCATCTCTGCTTCTTGTGAGAATTCCTCGGGCATTCTGTGCAAACCTGGGCCTGGAATAATTTGCAGCTATGTACGGGGCATTCTTTCTGGGCATGCTCAGTTGAGTGTGTGCAGGAAGAGACTTCTGAAAGTGGAGTCTCAGAGGTTCACATCATTTCTGCTCCTCCCCACTGAACTTGAGTCAAGGAACACAAATGGGGTGAGGGGCAGTGAAGTGGGGAGAGACACAGGAAGACAGAGAGAGTTGAATGGGAAGAGATACAGGATATCTTTACTTCCTTCCTGTCTGTCTGCTGGGGGTTTCCTGCTATCGGAGGGTGGAGAAATAAATGGCTACTCATCTGTCCCAGCCCAAGATCCATTCTCGTTTCCAAGATCTGCACTCCCATTGTCTGAGCCTCCTGGCAAATGTCACTCTCAGCGAAGCCAATGTGAATATCCTGGCACTGAGAAGTTGGCCGCGCCTACCCCTCCAGTCTGTCTCCATACAAATGTCTATCTACTTTGTACATTCTATTCTTCAAAATGTGAACGTTGTACCTATACTTTCAGTTTGGATATAATGCCACCCCAATCCTTAGAAGACTGTCCCCAAGTCACCACATGAACTCTCTCCCTTCAGGTCTCAGCACGAGTATCAAGGGGAGTTAACTGCCCTATCTGAAGTGATTCCCAAGCCGCCTGTCATGATCACGTTTTGGCTGTATGTGACCATGATAGAGTTTTTCCTAGAATACATCATCCTTTATATTTATCTACTTGTATGTCTCTTTATCACTCATTTACATATGATTCTGGTAAGAATTATACTGTGTCTTGTCTCACTTACCATAATATTTTCAGTGCACAGGACAACACCCAAGTGGTAAGGCAGAATAAACAGCTGATATCCATATATATATATATATATATATATATATATATATATATTAAAAAGGTGGTCATACAAGCTTCCATGGCTCATTTGTGAGAGAGCTATACTCTATGTCAAAATCCCTCAGTTCTCAGTTTTCTCCCCTAAGCTTCCCAGGCTGGGAACAGACCTGTCAGTGGACCACTGAGAGAGGAGAAAAATAAGTCTAGTATTCTCAGGCTTCAGGATGGTATAGGCATCAGCAGGTCCGGTTCTAATTCAAACTCAAGGACCACCAACTTGCCCAGATCGCTCAGTGCTAACTTTAGAAGAGTCCAAGGCCATCTAACCTATGGGCTCTTCTCAGACATGGAGCATCAGAAATCTTTATTTGAACACAAGCTACACAGACCCCCAGCATGTGAATAAGACAGAGACGAGTCCAGAACCCCATCTCAGGTCTGTTCTTCCCTCCTGACATTGTCTTTGTAACAATCAGTTCTCTTAACAACTGAGCCAACTCTCCAGCCCATATGCTGATTTTAAGTACAATTAGCCTATAGCACAAAGATACTAATTTAGAAAACATATAGTGCCCACTTCTTTCTCCACAATGCCTTAAAACTGTAATTTTTCTCGTCTAAGCAACTTGGGTGCATTTGTGCTGTCTCAGGCTTTACAGAGCAGCAAGCTCAGATGGAAGCAGGCTAGCTACGCATCATTTTCCAGCTCCATTCTAGACCTACTGTGGCTTAGCCTGCATTTCACAGAAGAGTCAGACCTTTGATGGTTTGAGAGGAACTTAGTGGGGTTCAGCTTCATCTGTGAGGTGACAGAAGTATTCACTCTGCCTGCATCACTGGGGTTCACTAGAAAACCAAATGGGATGCTGCTATTCAAAACACCCAAGAGCAAACACACACAGAGTTCCTCACCCTCCCAGAGTCTTCTCCATGCAGAGAAGACTAACTTATGGAAGGACAGCACGGCTCACTGTCTTCTATAAATGGGGAATCCATTATTAAGTGACTGAACCTTCAAGTTATCTTTACTTTATAAACAAATATCTCCTCTGTGAGCTTCAGAGATTCAGTTACCATGGTTCCCACCTCCCTGGTCCCTGTGCGGTCATCTTTCAGACTTCAGTCTGACCTATAGCTGTTACTCCTACTCTACTTTATGGAGTGCTTTTGGCTGGCCCCATGATTTAATGGCTTTAAACACATCATTATTGCCATTCATAGCTCGTGTGCCTAAAATAATATATGACACATTTTAAAATGCATCTTAGGGCTTATTTTTGTTTTATTATCTAGGAATTAATAAAAATCGACTTGTTAAATCTTGCCACCTAGGATATAGAAGCAGTGTTGGTGCAAACTGGCAGTTGGGTGGTCAGAGCAAAGTTTAAGGGGGTGTGCTCTGAGGTACCCCAGGACAGTGAAAGCCAGACACCCCAGGGGGACAGGGAATGCTACATATCAGCAAAGCCAGTACCCTCTTAGGTGGTCCAGCACAGAAACAAATGACTCAACAGCTCAAAGCCCATAGCTGACTTCATGAAGCTGACAATTAAAAAATACTTCTAAACGTCTTCAGAGGATTCGGTGTGATTCTTATGTTATTCGGGAAATATGAGAGAAGTGGGAAGAGTCAGGAGGCAGCCTTGGAAGGGAGAATTAGGACTTGTGGCAAGGATTCATCCAGTCAGCAGCATGCCATCCCTCCACGTACCAAGATAGGATTTACCAGCTACTCGGCCTTCACTCTACTGCAGGGAAGGGGCTGCTGGAAGGTAAGCAGTTATACAAATGCCCCTTAGTGAACACCAACACAACCATTTTCCTCACCATCTGTGGACCCCAGTTTCTACTATAACACCCCACTCCCTTTGGTTCAGTAGCTTCTGAGTGTGGCTGTACTAGGATGAGAGAGGCTGGAGGGAACAGGAGTATGGGGACCACGAATAGGAGCACTGGTGGGGCATGCAAACAGTTACCTAGCTCCCATGTGTCCCCACAACAAGAAAGATGATGCCTATCCAAATCAAAGCTGGCAGCAAACCCAGAGGCAATAAAAGCATCTGGGCATAAAGGGTATGGCTGGAGAGCCCTGTCTGAACCCTCGGAGCTGTTCTTACTTGGCCTTCCTTCCTGAGATAAATTAGAATGGCTTTTCCAAGGCAGAAAGTATGCCAGCCAGCAAGGATAGCCCTTGGAAAGCAAGTGTCTATGGCAGGGGAGCCTGTCTCCCTGTGTTGAAAATAAATGGTTTGGTTTGGAATTCTGGAGGTGTGGTGGGATTGTGAACTGTCGGGGCTACAAGTTTTCAAAGAATGGGTTTATCTGAAGGCTCAATAGAAAAGCCAGATGATCACACACACTGAGGGATAGAGGTCAAGCCTGTCTGCTGTAGCCATCTTAGTCGTATGTGTCAGGAGCATTTCAAAGTGATATGTACTTAGATAAGTTTATAGGTCTGAGAGTCTTTTAGTCCCTTCGTGAGTTGACTTTTACAATTAGCAGGCACAGTGAGTGGGCAGATCTTACTAGATTGACAGGTGAGGTCAGCATTTTATGATTGTTTTTCAAAAGGTAAAGTTCCCACATACGTATCTTAGTGAATGCAGTTTTCTGTAATAAGCTTTTATAACTATAATTCAATAGTCCATAGAATTACCAAAACAAACCTTTCAGGTCTAGGAAGTGATGTCCAGGCCTGCCTGAGCTACAGTGTGAGATCCTATCTCAGAAAAAGAAACAAAAATTCTTTCAATATATTTTAAAACAGATATACACAGACATTCTCTAATTACAAGAAAAAAATTACAAGTTTTGAGGTCAGCGGTATATAAATATCTGCTATATGTTATCAATCTAAACAAAGGTTATGACTACCTTGTGCTTTGGTTTTCTGATGCATAGCATTCCTTAGCTTCTAGAAGGTTTGTTACTTAAAAAACAACAGGGTTTCTTCATAGGAGGAAACTCAGGTCTGGTACTGTAAATCTGGATGCGAACTCATGACTAAGGAGGCCCTGGTTCCTAGGAGGGAAACTACAACGATTATTCCACTAAATGGGCATAGCCTCAAACTGCCCTCTGAATGCACATCTTGCTACCATAGATCTCAGACAGCTTCAGGAAAGCCCCTTGGTGCAATGGACAGCATTCAACACAGACTCACAGGTAGTCAAGGTACAGGGAACAAGTGTCGATGGTGTACTCAGCCATAAATGGGACATCTGTATCACACCCCTTTCCCTCAGGGTCCAGGAAATATTAGGAAAGTGGAAACAGAAAATTTGTAAAAGTCAAAGGTTAGGGAGAACCCAAGGGAAACGGTGTCTTCGAGATATCACGTGACCACTGCTCTTGTGAAGTCACAGCTTGAGTGGTGACCTGCACACGATCAATCCAGTCACCGCTGCAGCGTGAAGAGGGAGGGACCTGTGAAGCCCCACCCTTAGCTAGTGACAGCTGATGGCTGCTGGGAAAGTGAAGGTCAGTTTCCTTCTGGAGTGGGATATGGTCCCTGCCAGTCTGACCATGCTGCAGTGGATGAGCCCATGTCCGAGCATAGATGGGCACTACGAATTGGACTTTTGAAAAAACAAAAAGGACATGAAGTTTGAGAGTGTGGGAGGGCCACAAGGAGCTTGGGGGAAGCGTGAAATGCATGCACAAAATTCTCAGGGTAAGAGCATTTTAGAAGAAGAACTGCATTTCTTGTTTTAACTTTAAACAAAGCTGAATTCGAGGCACTTGAAGGTTTTTTTAAGAAGTTTTAAGTGGCTTCCAAGTGCACATTTTTATTCTGAACAACATTCTATTTCAGAATTGAAAACAATTTTAGGCAAGTTTATCGATGTGTGCTGAGGGACATCCTGGGAGGGAGACACAATACCTTGACTCCGCAGCTCGTCAATTTCTGGTGTGTGCCCATTAGCTTCTTCAGCAGGATGAACCTCTAGATAAACCCCCAGTCATGCAATTAATCCTGCAAACCTGCCGACAAAGGCAGCAGCTTGACTTCCTATTGGCAGCCTGTCTTTGGAAATGTAACCAGGAACTCAGCATCCCTGCTTCACACTTGGGCTCTCTGGTTGTCCCCATTCCTCTCCCATGAGATGTCACCACCAACAGCCAAGGAGGTATCTCTTTCTCCTCAGGCTGAGATGGTAGGATTCTGTAAATTACCAAACAGCCCCTTAAAGCTTTGGAGAAGAAATGAATGTTACTGCTTTATTATTGAATGCCTGCCTGTCTTACAGATCCAACCTCTGGAACTCTGCACGGCAGAGATACCATTTCTTTCTAGTTCTCAATTGCCAGATTCATTATCAAGAACCTGCACATGCCTCCTTCCCCGCATCTTACTCTAAGTGTTTGATTTGTCTTTAGACTCTCTGTCTCTTCTGATAAACAGAACATTGGTTGTTTCTCAAGGCTTATGATCTCTTTGGGCTCCATCCTTCACACTTCGTGATTGCCTCGTGCACACGACATAAACGAGGTCACCAGCATAGTCTCCTATAAGTGTTCAGATCTCTAGATCTTAACACGGCACCAAAGTCTCCTTTTAAATACCTGTTGGAAATTAGTGACAGAAATGGATACTCAAGAGTAGAAAATACAACACAGAGAGAGAAAAAGAAGATGATCGTGGAAGACAGGACTCAGAACATTTATAATGAGACTTCCAAAAATTGGCAAAGATTTAAAAGGTCAGGAAGGGCAGAAAGCTGTACTAACTCTGAAAGTCAAAAGACAAAAGAATAAAAAGCTCCAGAGGAGGAGACTGCAAGAGTCCTTCGATCCGTGGAAGGCGATGATGATTTGCCTGTCTCTTGGGGTTCAGTGACATTCTCTGATTCTCTGGATGCCCCTTGACAGTATTTCAGCACCTGAGCCAGCAGGACTCTGGTATATCAGTAAACAAATCAAGAAAATGGAACATGCAAAGCTTTGTGAATTATAAGTTGTTAATAGTGCATTAATGGAACTATACATTTGTTTGTTTGTTTGTTTTTCTGAGACAGGGTTGCTCTGTGTAGCGCCACTGTCCTAAAACTAGCTCTGTAGACCAGGCTGGCCTTGAACCCAGAGATCCACCTGCTTCTGCCTCCCAAGTACTAGGATTAAAAAGGTGCATCACCACTGCCCAAACAGCAGAATTGTAATTTTTAAATTAATAGTGAAACTAGTTGTTGATAAATTTACCATTTTGGAGTGTGTAGAGATGTACTAGTAGACACAGTCCAAGCATTTAATAATGAACCCTTTTAAACCATACAAGTGAGGGCTGGGGATATGGGTCAGTGGGTAGAGTACTTTCCTAAAAACATATATGTTAGCATATTAAAATATTTTGCTATAATATAATTTATCAAATTTCAGCAAGAAATACTTGAGCCAGACTATTAGTGTCTGCAAACATCAGTTCAGAAACGGTGCTACGACTGCATGAAATCATCTAAACACTCGAAAATGTGCGGCACTTTGAAGGTTCTCTTGGGCATTTGCAGCCAAAGCAATGTAATACAACAGTGAAAATTAATCGCGGATTTATGGTGGCAAATGAGCTGACCACCATTTGTTGGGTGTGGGAAATGAAGGCCGGCACTATATAGTGCCCATCATTCTTAGGCTCACGAGGAAAAGCTGCAGGGTCACCACGTCCACTGTCCTCCGAGGGAGCCATCTTTGTCTATTAAATACCGTGTTGTGTTTATTTCGTATTGTTTGAAAAGGATGGACTCAGTTCAGTGACAAATAGTCACAAAAATTAATCGCATATTTTGAGCTCATTTAGCAAGCTGATTTTACAGTGGCAATTGGAACAGAAAGCTCAAAGAGAAAGATGAGTGGGCAGGACCCGGTTCAAAGGAGGCGAATGAGAAGAGGCAGAGAAGTTTCTAGAACATCAAGTACTGGTGAGCAAGCTTAAAATGTGACATTATGTCAGACTGACTTTTTCTATCCAGTGGGGTGGGGTTATCAATAGTTAGAGTCTTGTAGCTTTTTGGCATAGGCCTTTTCAATTAAACTATTCCAATGACTGACGTGGAATTTTCCTGCTATTCTTGTGAGTTGGTGTCCTAGAATTCCAAGACATAAACCAAATGATTATTTCCTCTCAAAGGTTTATCATCGGTGCTACCTACATTAGCTTGTCTGAAAATTCCGAATAAGGCACCTCCCCTAAAGGTTTAATGAAGGAAGAAAAAAAAATGAGGCTGAACAATGAATGAAGTCTGCCTGGCAAGAATCAACTGATCCCCAAACAGGCAATGCTATGTGGATTCAATTCAAATGACTTGTGTGAAGGAAGCCATATAATATTTAGATCTAGATGCACATGTTGGTGATGGAGAGTTAAGTATATGGATCTAATTTCTGAGCTAGAGGATTCAGGATAACCATCCTCCCATTCGCCTTGCACTGAGTTAGAAAGTAGGGCAAACTTGATCAGAGAGAACAAAATTCTGATGTCTAAATGAGGCAGATTCCATGGTGCATGCATCATGCCTCTGTGATGTGACACACTTTGCATTTCCTGGGATGCAGGGGAAATAGCTGAATGCTAAAAACATGTGCTTGGCTCCATCCCCGGGGGACTGAGTAACAGAAAAGTCGGTAACAGACCAGCCGTTACCGAAAAAAGCAGTGGAACTGTGGATTCTCAGGACAAGTGATTTTTAAAGGCAGAAAATTCACACTCCAGTCTTAGGAAAAGTTTTCCTCTATTGGATGGATACCTTCAACAAATCAACACGCTATCATTTCTTCCATCTTTAAAACCAAATAGAAATTTATAATGTGATTAGTGCACATCATACATCAGTGTGGAAATTTAAGTGCATAAATCTTGTCTCAAACAACAACAACAACAAAACAACAAACAAAGAAGCTAAGCATGTCAACACACTTGAGGGGCAGAGGCAAGCAGATTTCTGTGGGTTCAAGGCCAACCTGATCTACATAGTGAGTTGAAGTTAGCCAGGGCTGCACAATGAGATCCTACCCCCAGCAACAGAGACCCTCCTGGAAAGTGACCAACACCCTATTACCCCCATTAAAAGCGTTCCCCAATTTTTTACTCTGAATAAAGTTGGTCTTTATCAGGACCTACGAGGCTCCTTGTGATCTCACTTTTATCAACTCAAGCTGTTCCTACCCCGGCCCACACCTCCACACCACTGCTGTATCAGCAGCTTCCTTGCCATTCTCAAAGGATCTTTTCACCTGCTCATGCCTCTACCCAAAATGTGCTGTTACCGGGACTTTCCTCCCTCGGTTTAGTTTAGGTCCCTACTCAATGCCACCTGTTCCCAAAGCTTTCTGGAACCATCTTCAAAAGATCCCTTACGCATTCGTGAATGCAGGGACCTGCTGCTGTCTGCCACATTGCTCTCCTTGCCCTTGGGCCTCCTTTTCATGCCAGATGTCCCTGGCTGAATTTATCCATGTGTCCCTTCTAGTGGAATGGAAGCTCCATGGGAAGAGGGTCTCTGTCAACATCCCCACTGTCCAGAACTCTGCCCGCAACATACTTAAAACATTTTTCAAAATAAATGAGCAGCTAGGAATAACTAGGACTGTTTATCCATTCCGACTGTAAATTCAAGCTTGGTATGGAAAGGCAAATGTCTCAAGTGATTGCAATCTGAAAGGGAAGTTTTTCTTGGCCATCCACCTAAGCATTTTGCACTTACAGTATATGACTGTGGAATCTTCTGTCATGGACCATTGGCCACAGGAAAAATTAAAATAAATCTCTGGCCACAAGGAAACAGAAAGCAACAATTAAGGGCTAGAAACATGATTAGACAATTAGTCACCACTGGCCTTTGCCAGCGGCGTAACTGAGAACGCAGCCCAGGAACCAGACAGGGCTGAGCTGGAGTCACCGCTGCATGCTGCCTACTCTGAAACACGGCGTTATTTACTCGCCATTCTTCTGAGGACACCGATTTGTAAAATTCAGCTAAAACCCCTACAATGGTAAGAATTTCATGGCATCGCATCCCTAGTACAGTCCCTGGTACAGAACAAGAATTTAAATATACTGGCTTTTTTTCAATACATCATCCAATCAGCACTCCATCCACTTTCAGGAAGTTTTAAAATAACACAGTTGGCTGCGGACATCCCCCCCAATGGAATTCTCTGAGGGGAAGGGTGTGTTTATTGGTATTGTTCATGAGATTTTTTTTTCCACTCTGGTAGAGATGTGTTTTCATGGAAACCTACGTGTAACGCTATTAAAGAGTTCATTCAGTCAAGACAATAAGGATCGCATAAAAGTCGCTGATTGCTGAGGAAATGGCTCAGCAGGTAAAGCTGTAAGCAGGAGGCTTGGATATCCAGAAACCACATAAAGCTGCACAGATAGCGTGCATCTGAGCCTCCAGGGCTCACACAGTGAGATGGGAGACACAGAGCGAGTCCCGAGAGGCTAGTGGGCCAGGCAGCCTGGTACATGCGGTGAGGAACAAAAGAGCCTGTCTCAAAGATGATAAAATTTGTCATCTGACCTCCACAAGCACTTACACACGTGAACACATTCAATACACATAAAGACACAAAAAGGTTCCAGAGAACATGGAATCACATATATGAACTGTCTATTCAGTGAAGTAGGCACACATGTTTGACTTCTTCCTGAATACAACCAAGAACTGTAAAGTCAGAAGTAAGCCTTGCCAGTGAGGGAGAGCCATGCTTCTGTGCAGCTGAAGGTGTCATCGTCTGTTTGTCCATGAGTGTCTTTCTCCATGGCCCTGACTGCTCTGTACTAACATATCAACTTCTCTGCTGCTTTGCTTCTGCTACCAATCTTAAATCTGTTTGTTATTCCTGAATGACTAAATAATACAAAAAGGATCTCTTTCTCTTGTGTTCACCCATGAGATCTATGAAAAAGTCACTATGAACTCATAGTAAGGTTACAGAAAACACAGTGCCTGGCACAGTGTGCTGTATACATTTGCCACACACCTAACTGTAAGAACTGTGACACATAGACCCCTCCCTAGATTCTGCCTCCAGCAACCCTTCCCTAAGCAAACACCATCTCAGCTGGTCCCCAGCCCTGTTGCTGCTGGGCCCTGCCCTCAACCCCAGCCACTGAGGTACAGACCACACAAGTCACAGTCATCCTTCCCCAGAATTCCAGGGGACTCTATAGGCCCACAAACAGTACTCACCAGTCAGAAGAATCCCAGCAGCTCTGTCAACCTAAAGAAGGACACGCCTATGAAAGTACAAGGAGCTTACAGAACAGCAAATAGACTGAGCTAAAAAAGCCAAGCTGGTCCTAGGTACCCAGAAGAAGACTCAGGCTTTACTGGAGGCCAGGATAGATCTAAAATCCAAAGATAACTTCAGCTACCAGAGCCCAGACCCAATCAAGAGACCCAAGGCCCTAAAACCACAGTGGAGAGACCCTACTAGACCTGAAGACTCACCAATCACCAGACCATTGGCTGTTTAGGCCAGAAGACCAGAGAGGACACAGAAATCATGCAACAAAATACCCATCCAACAGAGACAAACACAGGAATCAGCATGTAGACCTAAAATCATCCCAAGTTCCGATGCCGAAATGCCGGGGTAAGAACACAATAACAGAAAGGGCAATATGTCACCACCAGAACTCAGCTATCCTACAGCAGAAAGTCTTGACCATTCCAATGCAGCTGAAGCATAAGAAAATGACCTTAAAAATAACTTTATGAAGATGATAGAAGTCCTTAAAGAGGAAATTTTTTAAAAAAATCTCTTAAAGAAATGGAGGAAAAGGCAAACAAAAAATTAGAGAATATCAATAAATCTCTTAATGAATTTCAAGAAAGTCAAGAAAAAAACAAACAGCTGATGGAAACAAAACTGTTCAAGATCTAAAAATGGAAATTGAATCAATAAAGAAAACACAAACTGAGAGAATTCTGGAAATGGAAAATCTGGGTAAGTGAGCAGGATCTACAAATGTAAGCATCACCAACAGATAACAAGAGAAGAAAGAGAGAATGTCAAGCATTTAAGATATGACAGAGAAAATAGATTGATTGGTCAAAGAAAATGTTAAAATCTAGAAAATTCCTAATACAAACCATCCAGGAAATCTGGGACACCATGAAAAGATTAAACCTAAGAATAATAGGAATAGAAGAAAGAGAAGAGGTCCAACTCAAAGGCACAGAAAATATATTCAACAAAATCATAGAAGAAAAAACTTCCCAACCTAAAGAAGGACATGCCTATGAAAGTACAAGGAGCTTACAGAACAGCAAATAGACTGAGCTAAAAAAGAAAGAAGAGAGAGAGAAAGAGAAAAAGAGAAAAAGTCCCCTTACCACATAATAATCAAAACACTAAACATACAGAATAAAGAAAGACTATAAAGAGCTGCAAAGAAAAAAGGCCAAGTTAACATGTAAAGTCAGACCTATCAGAATTACACCCAAATTCTCAATGGAGACACTAAAAGTCAAAAGCCAGGTCAACGATTACACAGACATTAAGAGACCATGGATGCCAGCCCAGACTACTATACCCAGCAAAACTTTCAATCACCATAGATGGAGAAAACAAGATATTCCATGACAAAGTAAAATTTAATCAATATCTATCTACAAATCCAGCTCTGTATCTGTAGAAGATACTAGAAGGAAAGCTACAACCCAAGGAAGTAAGTTACACCTATGAAAATACAAGCAATAGATAATCTCATACCAATAAAACTCAAAGAAGGGAAACACACACACACCACCAGCAACAACAACAACAAAACACAGCAGTGGTGTGGGAAGTCCTGCTATCTATGTGTTGCTTTTATTGGTTAATAAATAAATCTGTCTTGGCCAATGGCTTAACAGAACTTAACCAGGCTGGAAGAGATATATATAGAGAGGGAGTACGCAGAGTCAGAGACGCAGTGTAGCTGCTGCTGGGGACAGATGAGCCAGAACCTTGTCGGTAAGCCATGTGGTGATATACAGATAAATAGGAATGGATTAAACTAATATGTAAGAACTAGCCAATAAGAAGGTAGAGCTAATAGGCCAAGCAGTAATTTAATTAATACAGTTTCTGTGTGGTTATTTTGAGTCTGGGCAGCCGGGAACAAACAATCAGTCTCCTACTACATAACAGGAACTAACAATTACCAGTCATTAATATCTCTCAATATCAACAGATACAATTCACCAATAAAAAGGCAGAGGCTAACAAAATGGATACGAAAACAGGGTCTATCCTCTTGTTGCATACAAGAAACACACTTCAACATCAAAGACAGACATTACCTCAGAGAAAAGGGTTGGAAAAGATTTTCCAATCAAACAAACCTAAGAAGCAAGCTGGTGAGGCTATTTTAATATCTAACAAAATAGACCTCAAACAAAAATTAATCAGAAGAGAATGACATTTAATATTCATCAAAGGAAAAATCCACCCAAGATGATGTCTTAATTCTGAACATCTATGCTCCAAACACAAGGGCACCCAAATTTGTAAAAGAAACCTTAAATTACACAATGAACCCCACACATTAATAGTAAGAGGCTTCAACATCCCACTCTCACCAATAGACAGGTCATCCATGCAGTAACTAAACAGAGAAGTAACAGAACTAACAGATGTTATGACTCAAATGAACCTAGTACATATCTACAGAACATTTTACCCAAACACCAAAGAACATAACTTCTTCTCAGCATCTCATTGAATCTTCTCCAAAATTGACCACATATCAGTCACAAAACAAGTCTTAAGAGAAAAAAAATGGAATACCTCCTGCATCTTATCAGATCACCATGGATTAAAGTTGAAGTTCAACAACAACACAAACTACAGAAAGCACACAAACTCATGGGAACTGAGTAACTCTCAACTGAGCCATCACTGGGTCAAGGGAGAAATAAATTAAAGACTTCCTAGAATTTAATAAAAATAAATGCACAACATTCCCAAACTTATGGGATATTATGAAAAGCAGTGCTAAGAGGAAAGTTCATAGTATTGAATGCCTACAGAAGGAATTTCCAGAAATCTCATAGAGGCAGCTTAAGAGCATACTTGAAACTTCTAGAACAAAAAGAAAAAGCAAGCACACCCAAGAGGAGTAGATGGCAGGAAACAATCAAACTGAGGGCTGAAATCAATAAAATAGAAACAAAGAGAACAATACAAAGAATCAATGAAACAATAAGTTGGTTCTTTGAGAAAATCAGCATAATAGACAAACCTTATCTAAACTAACTAAAAGGCAGAGAGAGAATATTCAAATTAACAAAATCAGAAATAAAAAGGGGGACATAACAACACAAAATGAGGAAATCCGGATAATCATTAGGTCATACTTCAAAAAATTATACTGCACAAAATTGAAAAATCTGAAAGAAATGGAATTTTCCTCAATAGTGACCACTTGCCAAAGTTAACATAGTATCAGATATGCAATTTAAACAAACCTATAATCCCTAAGGAAATAGGAGCAGTCATTAAAAGTCTCCCAAACAAACTTCTAGGGGCAGATGGTTTCAGCACAGAATTTTACCAGACTTTCAAAGAAGAACTAATATCAGTATTCTTCAAATTATTCCACAAAATAGAAACAGAAGGAACATTGCCAAATTCTTTTTATGAGATCACAGTTATCCTGATACCCAAACCACACAAAGACTCAACAAAGAAAGATAATTACAGACTAATTTCCCTCATGAACATTGATGAAAAAAACAATAAAATACTGGCAAACCAAATCATATAACACATCAAAAATATTACCCATGATCAAGTGGGCTTCATCCCAGAGATGCAGGGATGGTTCAGCAAATGAAAGTCTGTCAATGTAATCCACCACATACACAAACTGAAAGGAAAAAGAATCACATGATCATCTCATCAGATGCTGGAAGAGCCTTTGACAAAATTCAACACCCTTTCATAATAAAATTCTTATATCAGGAATACAAGGAACATACCTAAATATAATAAAAGAAATATACAGCAAGCCAGCATCCAACATGAAATTAAATAGAAACTCAAAGCAATTCCACTACAATCAGGAACAAGACAAGACTATCCACTCTCTCCATATTTATTCAATAAAGTACTCAAATTATTAGCTAAAGCAGTAAGACAACAAAAGGAGATCAAGGGGATACAAATTGGAAAAGAAGTCAAAGGATTATTATTTGCAGATAGCATAATATACAAAAGTAACCCAAAAATTCTATCAGAGAATTTCTACAGTTCAAAAATACCTTTAGCAAAATGGATGGAAACAAGATTAACTCAAAAAGGAAATCAGTAGCCCTCTTATATACAAATGTTAAAAAAGGATGAGAAAGAAATGAGGGAAACCCTTCACAATAGCCATAAACAATTTAAAATATCTTGGGCCAGGTGGTGGTAGCACACACCTTTAATTCCAGCACTTGAGAGGCAGAGGCGGGCAGAACTCTGAGTTCAAGGCCAGCCTGGTCTACAAAGCAAGTTCCAGAACAGCCAGGATTGTTACACAGAGAAACTCTGTCTTGAAAAACCATATATATATATTACAATATATTACATCTTGGGGTAACTCTAAACAAGCAAGTAAAAGATCTGTATGACAAGAACTTTAAGTCTTTGCAGAAAGAAATTTGAGAAGAAATCAGAAAATGGAAAGATCTCCCATGCTTATGGATGGGTAGAGTTAACACAGTAAAAAATGGCCATTTTACCACAAACAATCTATAGATTCAACACAATCCCTATCAAAATTCCAACACAGTTCTTTACAGATCTTGAAAAAGCAATACTCAACTTCATATGGAAAAACAAAACAAACAAAAATAAGATTGCTAAAACAGTTCTGAACAATAAAAGAACTGCCGGAGGTATCACCATCGCTGATCTCAAGTTCTACTATAGAGCTATAGTAATAAAAACAGCATAGTATTGGCATAAAAACACACTTGGATCAATAGAACCTAATGGAAGACCCAGGCATAAATCCATTTACCTATGCATGTTGTAGAATGTTATTTTAACTATGTAAAGATGTGTGGCATTTGTTTATGCTGTGGAATTTTACTTTTAGTGTGTAAAGATGTGTTACATTTGTTTATGGTGCATTTGTTTAATGATATAAGGATGTGTGTTTAGTTATGTAAAGATGTATTGCAATTGCTTTACCTTGCCGGTCTAAGGCACTTGACCGATCTAATAAAAAGCTGAATGGTCAATAGACAGGCAGGAGAGGGATGGGCAGAGCTAACAGGGAGAGAGAATAAACAGGAGAAATCTAGGCTCAAGAAGATGAGAAGAGAACCAGGGAGAAAGAGAGGGATACTCCTAGGACAAGAAGTCAGGCAGCTACCAGCCAGCCAGACTCAAGCGGCAGTGAAAGTAAGACACACTTTCCCTGGAAAGAAAAGTAAAATGCCCTGAGGCAAAAGGAAGATGGTCAGGTTAATTTAAGTTAGATGGGCTAGCCAGAAAGGAGCCTAAGTGAGGCCGAGTGTTTGTAACTAATAAGAAGTCTCTGTGTCATAATTTGGGAGCTGGTTCATGGCCTAAAAGAGAAAGCCTGCTACATATACACACCTGATATTTTTTTCAATTTACAAAAAGGTTTTAGTTACATTTTTAGTTCCTGGGAGAGATACGAAGCACAGAGGTGGAAGCCAGAGGACACCCTGTGGAAGTCAGTTCTCTGCTTCCACCGTGTACATCTATTCCCCAGATTGAACTCAGCTCATCAGGCATGGAAGCACACGTGTCTTCGCCCACTGAGTCATCTCTCCAATCCGTGCCTTTTTCTTCTCCCGGGAAGGAGAGGACCATCCCCTCCAGCGCTGTGAAACACCGAGTTTAATGCTATCACTCTGGGAGCATAGGTGTGGAGTTCCAGGGGCACAGATGAATGTAGCACTCCAGCACCAGAGGGACTAGCATCATGGCACAGCGCTTGGACTGTTTTATTTATTATTATTGTTAAAATGTTTTTATTTTTAAATTATTTTTATTGATCTATAAAGTTTTCTCTGTTCCCTTTCCTTCCTCTCCCCTCCCCTTCTATTCACTTCCATGGTCCCCAGGCTCCCAATTTACTCAGGCGATCTTGTCTTTTTCTACTTCCCATGCACACTAGATCCATGTATGTCTCTCTTAGGGTCTTTGTTGTCTAGGTTCTCTGGGATTGGGAATTATAGGGTTTTTTTTTTTTTGCTTTATATTTAAAAGCCACTTATGAGTAAGTACATATGATATTTATCTTTCTGGGTCTGGGTTACCCTCACTCAATATGATGTTTTCTAGGTCCATCCATTTGCCCACAAATTTCAAGATGTCATAATTTTTTTCTGCTGTGTAGTACTCCACTGTGTAAATGTACCACATTTTCTTTATCCATTCTTTGATTGAGGAGCATTTAGGTTGTTTCCTGGTTCTGGCTATGACAAACAATGCTGCTATGAACATAGTTGAGCACATATCCCTGTGGTACGATTGAGCATCCTTTGGATATATACCCAAAAGTGGTATAGCTGTGTCTTGAGGAAGGTTATTTACTAATTTTCTGAGAAATCACCATACTGATTTCCAAAGGGGCTGTACAAGTTTGCACTCCCACTAGCAATGGAAGAGTGTTCCCTTTACCCCACATCCTCTCCAGCATAAGTTGTCATCAGTAGTTTTGATCTTGGCCATTCTGACAGGTGTAAGATGAAATCTGAGTTGTTTTGATTTGCATTTCTCTGATGGCTAAGGATTTTGAGGATTTCCTTAAGTGTATTTCAGCCATTTTAGATTTCACTGCTGAGAGTTGTCTGATTAGGTCTGTACCCCATTTTTTATTGGATTATTTGTTCTTTTGATGACCTATTTCTTGAGTTCTTTGTATATTTTGGTTATCAGACCTCTGTCTGATGTGGGGTTGGTGAAGATCTTTTCCCATTCTGTAGGCTGCCATTTTGTCTTGTTGATCATACAACATTTAATTTTTTGACAAAGGAGCAAAAATTATATAATGAAAAAAGAAAGCTTAGAATGTAAATAGGTCCTTATCTATCACTCTGCACAAACCTCAAGTCCAAGTGGACCAAAGTTCTCAAAATAAATCCAGTTACACTGAACCTGATAGAAGAGAAAGTGAGGAACAGCCTTGAATGCATTGGCACAGGAGACCACTTCCTGAAAAGAGCACCAGTAGAACAGACACTAAGATTGACAATTAATAAATGGGACCTCAAGAAACTGAAAAACTTCTGTAAGGCAACAGACACTGTCAATAGGACAAGATGGCAGCCTACAGAATGGGTAAAGATCTTCACCAACCCCACATCCAACAGTCGGCTGATCTCTAACATATATAAAAAATTCAAGAAACTAGACATCAAAAACCAAATAATTCAATTTTAAAAATGAAGTACAGATCTAAACAGAGAATTCTCAACAGAAGAATCTCAAATGGCAGAGAAACACTCAAAGAAATGTTCGACATCCTTCGCCATCAGGAAAATGAAAATCAAAATAACTCTGAGATTTCATCTTACACTTATCAGAATGGCTAAGGTCAAAACCACGAGTGAAAGTTCACGCTGGAGAGGGGTGGAGCAAAGGGAACCCTCCTCCATTGCTGGAAAACTTGTACAGCCGCTTTGGAAATCCATATCGTGATTTCTCAGAAAACTGGAAATCAATTTATCTCAAGATTCAGCAATATCATTCTTGGGCATATACCCAAAAGATGCTCAAAATACCACAAGGACACTTGGTCAACTATGTTCATAGCAGCTTTATTCACAATAGTCAGAAACTGGAAACAACCTAGATGCCCCTCAACAGAAAAACGGATAAAGAAAATATGGTACATTTAAACAAAGGAGTATTACTGGACTATGACATCAGGAAATTTGAAGGCAAATGGATGGAACCAGAAAAAAACCATCCTGAATGAGTTAACCCAGACCCTGAAAGACGAACATGATATATGCTCAGTCATAAGTGGATATTAATTGTAGGGTAAATAGCCATGCTATAATCCATAGACTCAGAGAGGCTGGGTAACAGGGCCCGTCCAGAGGAGATTAAATCTCCGTAGGAAGGGGAAATAGATCTCTTGAGTGGACTGAAGTGGGTGGGAACTGAGGGATCGAGTTGGGTAGGGGGATGGCAGGGGAGAGATAACTGGGAAAGGGAGGCTTTTGGGGGTCCAGTAGAAATTTGATGCAAGGAAAACTCCCACAAATCTATAAGGATGACCCCCGCTAAGACACTCTCTCTATATACACACACACACACACACACACACACACACACACACACACACGTAGCCTGAATTGGCCATTGCCTGTGATTGGATTGGTAACTACCCCAATTGTCATCAGAGAGCCTTCATCCAGTAACTGATGGAAACAGATGCAGAGACTCATAGTCAAACATTAGGCCAATCATGGTGAATCCTGTTGAAGAAAGGGAGGATTATAGGAACCAGAGGGGTCAAAGGCATCATAAGAAAACCCATATAAACCAACCTGGCTCATAGGAGCTCAGAGTCTAAACCAACAACCAGGGAGTTGGCATGGGACTGACCTAAACCCCGTGTGTGTGTGTGTGTGTGTGTGTGTGTGTGTGTGTGTGTGTGTGGTAGTTGTGTAGCTTGGTCTACTTGTGGGACTCCTAACATTGGGACTGTGGGCTGTCACTAACGTTTTGACTGGCCCTTGGGAACCTATTCCTTGTACTAGATTGCCTTGTTCAGCCTAAATAGAAAGGGAAGTATTTAGTATTGATATCTCATGCTTTGTTGATATCCATAGGAGGCCTGCCACTTTCTGAACAGAAACAGAGGAGTAGATTGGGGGAATGGGGTGGAAGAAGGTATAGGGAAGAAATGGAAAGAGAAGATGGTGGGGAAACTGTAGTTGGGATATAACAGAAATAAAAAAGAAGGAAGGAAGGAAGGAAGGAAGGAAGGAAGGAAGGAAGGAAGGATTGTGACACATAGATCAGAAAATTTCTCCCTAAAGATTGCTTTCCATTCCAGGCAGTGATGGTGCATGCCTTTAATCCCAGCACTCGGGCAGAAGCAGGCAGATCTCTGTTAGTTCAAGGCCAGCCTTATCTACAAGAGTTAGTCATAGGACAGACACCAGATCTACAGAGAAACCTTGTCTCAAAAAAAAAAAAAAGAAAAGAAAAGAAAAAGAAGAATGCTGTCTGAGTTATTTCATCATGAGTGCTTGGGATCCCCAGCACCCAGAGAAAAAGCTAGACATAGTCAGCTATGAGCATCTGTATCCCAGTTCAGTGGCGGGGAAGAGTCAGGTGGCTCCCAGAAACTCTCTGCCAGCCTACCTGCAATGGTAACTTCCAGGTTCAGTGAAGAAACACTGTCTTAAAAAATACAGTGGAAACTGGGCACAGTGGCCCACATATTTTTACCTCAGCACTTAGGAGACCGAGCAGGCAGTGGGTTCGAGGACAGCTTGTCTACCTAGTAAATTTCAGGCTTTCCAGGGCTACATAGTGAGACCCTTTCTCAATAAATAAACAAACAAATTAAAAGGTAGAAAGCAACAGAGGAAGACATCCTGATATCAAGCTTTGGCCACCAAAAGACCAAAAGTGCATGCACATATGTGTACTCCTACACATGTGTGCTTACACACAAACAATCACATACATATGCATCACACACCCATACACACAACCAGATCTGTGGGCCAGAAAGGACTGAGAACAAGAGACAACTTTCCATGCAAACAAAACAACAACAACAAAAGCATATTACTAAATGTTCCTGAAGTGAATACATGTCATTTTCTCTTGCCTTGTGCTACTGTTAAGATCAACTGGTGCTGTGGAACAATCCTTTTGTACACTAGGAATATGTATTACTCTCATTCGATAATGAAAGATGATTGGCCAAAAGCCAGGTGGTGTGATCAAATCGAGGATACAGGGAGAAAGAATGTCAGGGAGAGAGAAGGGCAGAATCAGAGTCAAGAAGAGACGCAGAAAAGCAAGATGAACATGCTATGTTAATAAAGGTACCACCTCATGTCAGAGCATAAATAAGGAATATGGGTTCATTTAAAATGTAGGAACTAGTTAGTAATAAGCCTGAGCTATTGGTTAAGTATTTACAAGTAATATAAGTCTCTGTGTTGTAATTTGGAAGTGGCTCCCAAAACGGGAAGGCTCTGCCTGCAGACTGGCAATCAGCTTCAAAGTCCTCTTCCTTCTAAGTATTTCCTTACACTACATGGACAGGAAAGAAAAGCGTTTCCTCAAACTCCCTTGCAGCTAGGTTCTGTATTTGAAATTGGCTCAGCCAGTTAGCTGAATTTGCAAGGGTAAGTTGGAACCTACTAGGACACCTCCTTGCTGTGGCTTCTAGGAAGTTACAGCTATAGATAAGATCTACATGATAGTGAGCACGGGCATGGTTCTGTTGCCAGTCAATAGTTCTGGCTACTAGGAGTAGGTGTGATCATGGTGACAGAAGCTTCCTGGGCCTTGGTTTGTGACTATGGCAATATAATCTTAAATTTAATGGTGGCTTCTGGTTCTTGATCCTTTTCAGTGTCTTGGAAGGACCTTCCCTGTATCACCCCTTTCTTCTTGAGTGACTTGAGCTATGCCTTGGGTCCGTTTACTCACAACAGAAGTGAGGGTTTATATGTGATTTACTGAGGAGGTGTTTCCGGGAGTGACCAAAAAGGGACAGGGGGTGTGACAATGGAAAGGGGAAGAGGTCTACTTTAAATAGAGCTTCAGCCCCAGTTAGTACCACCAAAGTCCTCTGGAAGGCAAATTACAGCTCAGAAATAGACCTCATCTGAGAGGGGCTTTCAAACTTCCTACTTTCTGCTGCCAGCCACGGACCACCGTGGAGGGAGGGAAGGGTGCTGGGTGCTTACAGAATACTCCGGAGCTCCTAGGGCAGTTCTCTGGGGGAAGCACAGGTATTTAAGACAAAGACCTGCCTAGACATGGGGGACAGGCACACAGAAACATCCCAGAGATCTTGGGGAGTAGGACAATCATCAAATACGGGGCTCTCTGCAGGGTGATGTCTATGACTTGCACTTACACTCTGACAGAGAACCCACAAACCATAGATTCACAGGTGACGATGGCAAGTACCACACATGCTACTCGAGTGTAACCACAACTGTCACCATATGTCACCAGGACCAAGCAAAAAGGCTTGCTTCAGCAAGCCCTTTGGGCTCTAGAGTTCTACCTCAGATAAAGGCGTTTATTGAACATGTGGGCATTCAGCAGGGGAAAAACCCAAAAGAATAGCAACCCAACATTGGCAAGGATCCTGGCACCCTATCCATAGTGGGAATGCAGCCATATTAAAGCCACAAATTCCTCCTTGCCGAGAAGACACCATGCGTACTCCAGGGGTTTACTCTGTGTCCGAATGCTGAATTAATACTTCCTCTGCAATAGAAATCAGAATGATCTTCCCTCCTAGCTGGGTCAGAGTCCGATTCAGATTTATAGTTACACAATATATTTATTTACCCAAAACATGTTTCCCCCTTCGCATCATCATTTTGACAAGCAATGGCTTGCCCCAGCTGATCAACAGACCATCGTTAATTTCATTTTCTTCCAGTGTTTATTAATTTGAAAATCTAGCAAAATTGGATAAGGCATGTCAAAAAAAAGTATAAACTAATTATATTACTAATAATGAAAAAGTTGAAATTCTTTGTGACTTTTCTGATGAAAGTTCACACCAAGTGTTTTCTGGTAATGCTGTGACTAACAAAACCATCAGTTGGGATGGGAGCTGCACAAATCGGGCACCCAGCCTGCAGGAGAGGCAGCCCGTGTGGATGCGGGCACCACTGGGAGTACAATGAAAAGGCATTTATGGGTTGCTTGTATCAAGGGACTTTAGATCATTAATACCTGACACAGAGAGAGGACACGATGGTGTGTGAGCAGCAGCGGATGGGGAGGAAGTACTATGAACTGGGCTTATGTCATGTGGCAGCCTCTGAAGGAAAACTGGATACAGCCTTGACCCTTCTCAAGAGTGGCCAGAATTCTCAGGTCTCTACAGATAAATTCAATGCTTTAAGAATCTGCCTTAAAAGGCCACAGAAAATGAAGCCCTGTATAGGGGAGGAGAAGACAGATCCAACAGCTCATCTACATACAGTTCAACACACGCCTACATGAGCACCTCACAGGGACCCAAAAGCTGACTAGCGATTGCCGCCGGGGTGAACATCCAGCTTCGCACAGGAGAAACAATCTCTCATTTAGTGAACAAGGTGGCCACTGACTCCTCAGGGACTCTCACGCCCCAGGAGGAAGCCGTTCAGGGCCAACAGAGGCCCTGGAACCAGTAGGAAGTTTAGCCTTGTTGCTATTCCAGTATCATCTTAGAGTCCTTCACGGAACGCGGGTGGGGTCTGACTGCCGCACAACCAGCTGGTTATGCTCGCCTCCTGGTTGTATTTCCCACAAGTCTTCCAACTGCAGCCAAGCTTCTCCGCCGGGAACCCCCTAAGAGGCAAATCCAATTGCCACAACCTGCTTTTCCCCTCAGCCAAGGTACTGAAAGCACTACTTTGCATGCTGGGACACTTCCTGTCTCGCCCCCACTCCCCCACCCATTCTAGTGTGTTTCCAGTGTTGCTAAGCAACAACAGGTCATGAGCCCACCTAACCGGGTTCTGAGATCATTAAAGGCCAACCAGAATGACTATGAGAATTCCATGAGTTTTGTCTTCTAAGTCAGCAGCTATTAAGTGGGAAATACGCTAGATCCAAAGTCCCCAAATCACTATCTTCACTTCCCCTTCCCTCTAGTTTTAACCAGAGGTCATTCTCATTAAAAAGCCTCTAGGGTCTTTGACAAATGTAAGTTTTATAGGTGCTGAGAGCTCCTTGGCCCTGTCCTTCCCCAGCAGGCCTGCCAGTCACCCAGCTGTTATCAATTAACATTCCATCAGTTTCTCTGTCAGCTTGGGTTAGGCTGACTGACTCACAGGTACAGTCTGCTTGGCAACATCCTGATCTCACCATGTGCTCGCCACAGAGCTACAATTTTTAATGAAGTTTCATTCAAAAAGAAAACAATTTAATGAGCAGTTATTATGTGAAAATCATTACTCAATAAATGTGATATCCCAAGGACATTGAACCTCATAGTCCTAGTTAGTGATAGATAAAATAATGTTCTAAATATTATCATATCACTTTCCATATTGGACAAAAAACACTTTTTTAAATTTGCATTTAAAAGGTCAACTTTTTAAAAAGAAAAGAAAGGAAAAGCAAAAGAAAAAATGGAAACAAAATAAAAACCAAGAGAGAAAATAGAAGAAAATATGGAGAAGAAATTTAAAAATAGAATGACAAGAAAGAAATGGAAACACAAGAAGAGGAGAAAGCAGGAAAAAATAAGACTAGGGGACAAAAACAGAAAGCCATGTTATTTCTATTTCCTTAAACACAGAACTGAACAGCTGGAAATCTACTGATACAGTCTGTTTTACGGTAGCAGATTTGATATTCACATATATTTCTGTATAAAGCCTGAGTTGCCAAATTTATATAATAAATAATCCCAGGAAAATCCTCAGAGGCCCCAGTCACAGGAGAGCGTTGAAGCTGAAGAATGTGTCTGTCAGTCCATGGTGGCCTGTGGGAAGGAGCACAGGGACAAAGGCACGGGGCTCATGGGGGAACCATACCAGAGACCCCAGCATAGTGTAAGGGCCCTGGCAGGCTGTGCCCGACTGGAAAATAAAGAGTAAAGAATGGTAGCCCACAGAGGCAGAAACTTACCTGCTTCCCACCCTTCAGTAGCAATTTAAGCAGAAGCATGATTTGAGTGACATGCGTGCACGCGCATACACACACACACAGAGACACACATACACACACACACATACACACACACACATACACACACACAGAGACACATACACACAGAGACACACATACACACACACACATACACACACACACACACACACACAGACACCTGTAATTCAAGAACTGTTGGGGAATATTATTTTAAGGTGTGTTACTTTTGTTTATGCTGTGGAACATTTGTTAATGACGTTGAGATGTGTTGCTTTTGTTTATGCTGCATTTGTTTAACTCTGTGAACCTGTGATTCTTTACCTGAAAGTGCTGAATGGCCAGGAGCAAGGATAGGTGGGGCTGGCAGACAGGGAGAATAAACAGAAGGAGGAAGGAAGAAGAAGAGGTGCAAGGAGAACAAGGGGAAGCCGTGTCAGGGGCCAGCCACCCAGCCACCCAGCCACCCAGCCACCCAGCCACCCAGCCACCCAGCCAGGCATGGAATAAGAGTGAAAGTAAGATATGTAAAAGTCAGAAAGGAAAAAACCAGAGGCAAAAGGTAGTCAGGATAATTTAAGAAAAGCTGGCAAGAAACAAGTCAAGCTAAGGCCGGGCATTCATAACTATGAATAAGACTCCATGTGTGTACTTTTGGCTCCTTTATCAAAAATGAGGTGTTCATAGGTTTGTGGGTTAAAATTCGGGTCTTCTATACGATTCCATTGGTCGACTTCTCTGTTTTTATGCCAGTACCACACTGTTTTCGTCACTGTAGCTCTGTAATAGAGTTTGAAGTCAGGGATGGTAATGCCTCCAGACAATCCTTTATTGTATAGGATTGTTTTGGCTATCCTGGGTTTTTTGTTTTTCCATATAAAGTTGATTATTGTCCTCTCAAGATCTGTGAAGAATTTTGATGGGACCCTGATGGGGATTGCATTGAATCTATAAATTGCCTTTGGTAGAATTGCCATTTTTACTATGTTGATCCTCCCAATCCAAGAGCAAGGGAGGTCCTTCCATTTTCTGGTATACTCCTCAGTTTCTTCTTGGCTATGGGAAGTAGACAAAATTGCCGGGGAGAAAATTGAGATCTTGGGGGTGGGGTGGGATGGGAGTAAGGGGAGATGGGGAGAGAAAAGGGAGAAGGGGAGAATGGGGGGAACTTGGGGAAAAAGGAGGATTGGGATAAAGGAAGGTTGGATAGGGGAGCACGGAAGCACAATTCTTAGTTAAGGGAGCCACCTTAGGGTTGGCAAGAGACTTGAACCTAGAGTGGCTCCCAGGAGCCCAAGCCGAGGTCCCCAGTTAGTTCCTTGGGCAGCTGAGGATAGGGAACCTGAAATGACCCTATCCTATAGCAATACTGACGAATATCTTGCATATCATCATAGAACCTTCATCTGGTGATGGATGGAGACAGAGACAGAGACCCACACTGGAGCACTGGACTGAGCTCCCAAGGTCCCAATGAGGAGCAGAAGGAGGGAGAACATGAGCAAAGAAGTTGGGACCACGAGGGGAGCACCCACCCACTGAGACAGTGGAGCTGATCTATTGGGAGCTCACCAAGGCCAGCTGGACTGTGACTGAAAAAGCATGGGATAAAACTGGACTCTCTGAGCATGGCGAACAATGAGGGCTGATGAGAACCCAAGGACAATGGCACTGGGTTTTGAACCTACGTAATGTGCTGGCTTTGTGGGAGCCTAGCCAGTTTGGAGGTTCACCTTCCTAGAAATGGACGGAGGGGGGAGGACCTAGGACTTACCACAGGGCAGGGAACCCTGACTGCTCTTTGGGCTGGAGAGGGAGGGGGAGAGGAGTGGGGGGAGGGGGAGAAGGGTGGGAGGAGGGGGAGAAGGGTGGGAGGAGGGGGAGAAGGGTGGGAGGAGGGGGAGGGAAATGGGAGGCTGGGAGGAGGAGGAAATTTGGTTTTTTTTTCTCCTTTTCTCAATTAAAAAAAAAGAAAAAAAAAAGACTCCATGTGTGATTTATTTGGGAGCTGGGTGGTGGGCCCCCCAGAAAGCCAAAATGTAAAACTTCGTGCTACAAAGAACACATCAAAAAGATAATCCATCAAGCTTAAATCAGCTTCATTCCAAAAATGCAAAATAGTTCAATATATGTAAGGCAATAAATATTGTACATCACAGAAATGGACTCAAGGGTAGAAATCATAAATCACTTCAACAGATACAGAAAAGGCATTCAACTAAATTCAACATCCGTGAAGGAGTGACACACAGCTTTAGTCCCAGCACTCAGGAGGCAGAGGCAGGTGGGTTTCTATGAGCTTGAAGCCAGCCTCACTCCAGAGCTACAGAGCTAGTTCGAGGACCGCCAAGGCTACACAAAGAAACCCTGTCTCAAACCCCCCCCCCACCACCACCACCAAAAAAAAAAAAAACCAATATCCCTTCATAATAAAAGCCTTAAAGAGAGAAGGAATACAGACACCATCACCTGCATTAGCTCCTTTTCTGTTGCTCTGATAAAGACTAGGACAACTTATAAAGAGCTGGAGCTTAAAGTTCCCGCGGGTCAGACTTCCTCATGGTGGAGCTAAAGCATGGCAGCCGAAACAGCCTGGAGTTCACAGCTCAAACCAGAAGCAGGGGCAGACAGCTCCCTGAGGAAGAGGAAAGAGAAAGGCTATTGAAGTCCCAAAGCCGGCCCCACTGACACACCTCCTCCAGCAAGACCACATTTCCTAATTCTTCCTAAACAGTTCTACCAACCGAATACCAAGTATCCAAACATGAGCCTATGGGGATCATTCTCATTTAAACCACCGTGTACATCTACTCAATAAAATCTATACATGACAGACCTATAGCGAAAATCAAGCTACATGGGGGAAAAAAAAAGATTTTTCACTAAGATCAGAAAAAGAAACCAAGGATATACATTTCCCACTTCTATTCAATAGCGTACTTAGCCAGAGCAATAAGACAGAAAAAAGGAAAGAACAGTAAATAAAAGAATGGAAAATTTAAAAAATCAAATAATTAATATGAAAATACCAAAGACCTGCCTTCCTAAGCAAAATGAATACTGCTGGAGGCATCAGCATAACTGATTTCAGGTTCTATAACAGAGCTATACTTACAAAACCAGCATGGCACTAACACAAAAACAGACACACAAATTAGAATAGAACCTAGGCAAAAGTTCATATAGTTATAGCCAGCTGATTTTATTTTTAATTTTTTTTAAATATTTATTTATTATGTATACAATATTCTGTCTGTGTGTATGTCTGCAGGCCAGAAGAGGGCACCAGACCTCATTACAGATGGTTGTGAGCCACCATGTGGTTGCTGGGAATTGAACTCAGGACCTTTGGAAGATCAGGCGATGCTCTTTACCACTGAGCCATCTCTCCAGCCCCTATTTTTAATTTTTGAGACAGGGTTTCTCCATAGCTTTTTGGTTCCTGTCCTGGAACTAGCTCTTGTAGACCAGGCTGGCCTCGAACTCACAGAGATCCGCCTGCCTCTGCCTCCCGAGTGCTGAGATTAAAGGCGTGCGCCACCACCGCCCGGCCAGCTGATTTTTTATAAAGATGCCAAAAATATATATTAGAGTAAAAAACATCCTTTTCAGCAATGATACTGGGAAAACTGGATATCTGTATGTAGGAGGATGACAGTAAGCCCCTATTTCTCATCCCACACAAAAAGCAACTCCAAATGTATTCAAGTCTTCAAGGTAAAACTTAAACTGTTAGATGAAAAACTAGGAATAATATTTCAAGACATCAGGATAGGTGAGGGCTCTCTGAAAAGGGCCCCAGTATCTCAGGAAATGAATAAACAATCAACAAATGGGACCACATGGAATTTAAGAACTCTGTACAGCAGAGGGAGCAGCTGAGTGAAGAGACAGTCTGGAGAAAGGGAGGAATCGACAGCAGTACATCGGACAGAGGGTTAGTATACAGAATATACAGAGAACTGGAAAAAACCCTCAACTGTAAGAAAACAAATAATCCAATCAAAAATGATCTAAGAACTAAATAGAGAGTTCTCAGCTTAAGAAATACAAGTGGGCTGGGCAGTGGTGGCGCACGCCTTTAATCCCAGCATCTGGGAGGCAAAGGCAGGTGGATCTCTGTGAGTTCTAGGTCAGCCTATTTTACAGAGCCGAGTTCCAGGACAGCTGGACTACACATAGAGAAACCTTGTCTTGAAAAACCAAAATAAACAAATAAATGAATGGATGGATGGATGAATGGCTAGATAAATAAATAAATAAATAAATAAATAAATAAATGTATTCAGCATACAATCATGGTGGCACATGCCTTGAATTCTAGCACTTACAGAGTTGGAGCAAATCTCTGTGAGTCCCAGGCCAGCCTGGGCTACATAGAGAAACTGTCTCAACAGAACAGACCAATAGCACTCAATGGCCTTATCCATCAGAGAAATGCAGATTAAAACCATGTCATCGTGAAACAAGAGGCAAAGAACTCTGTACCTTACCACATACATGCTTGTTCATCCATATTTATTGCCACAAAAGTCACAGTAACAAAGAAATGGAATCAGCCCGGATGTCATCAAAGATGAACAGAGAGTGAAAACGTGGTGCACAGACATCATAAAAATGAAACAAAAACTGGAAAAAATGGATGGAACTGGAAAAGATAAAGGGCGGCTGCTCAGCTCAGAAGCTCCACTTGTTCTCTCTCATGTGCGGGGCCTTGAGAAGCTGTAGGTTTTTATCAATGCACGCCTCTGAGGGATGAATATGTACAGAGCCTGGGAAGCTAGAAAAGGCCCATGGGAGAAGAAAACATTCTCCAAGGGGCAGGAAGAATAACAGAACGTATATGATAAGAAAGCCAACCACGGATAACTGGGGACGGAAAGCTGTATGAGCTGGGCACGGAGATGGGGACAGGGGTCAACCAAACATAAACATGCAAGAAAAAGCAATAAGGAAGAAATTAGCTCCTTGGAAAACTAACCAAATCATAAAATTAAGAACAAAATGCCCTATATGAGTATCCAGATAGGGCTGATGCTGGATGCCATAGGTTGCTAAATGAAAGCCCCAGTAATAAGGGTGGGCTACCACCCTAAGGCTCCCAAAGCACTACTGGCAATTTCCACTGCTGGTGGCTCTCAACGGAACTGGATGATGAAATCCTACTGCTAAACACACACACACACACACACACACAGGGGGAGGGGGGAAGAGAGAGAGGTGTCTAGTTCTGGGACACAGAAAAATACAGCAGGAATGTGGCTCTAAGCTTCCTCCCTGCTGGCCAGCCTCAGTGGAGAATCCTGTGCAGACTGCTAATAGAGAACCGCCAGCCCTACTCAGTATACATCCTGTGCACAACAGCACTGATGGGTCAGGCAAGATGTGCCTACCTCCTGGCACAATAGTGGCAGGGCTGTTATGGGGGCGACCAACTGATTTCTGGTTGGACTTGAAGTCTCCTTCTGTTCTCTTCTTTCTTTCCCCTTCCCATCCCCTTCCCTTCTTCCCTTTCTTTCTTCTCCCTCTTCCTCCCTCTCTTTCCCCCATCCCTTTCTTATACTTCCCTCCCCTCCTTTTCTCAATAGCCTCTCTCATTTGCTTTCTGAAGCAGGATCTCATTTGTAGTCCAAAATGGCTGAAAACTCACTGTACAGTAGGCTGCCTTCAAACTCAAGGAAATTCTTCTGCCTCTGATTATATGTGTGATCCATCACACCTGACTGCCCTTATTTCTTTTTTATTTATAATTAATTTCATTTATTTATTTATTTATTTATTACATACCAATCCCAGTTCCCCCTCCTTTCTTCCCTCCCGCTCCCTCCCCCTCACCCCATCTCCCATCCACTCCTCAGGAAAGGTAAGACCTCCCCTTAGTCAACTAAGCCTGTTCCATCACCTCACTGAGGCAGGACCAAGGCCCTCCCTCTTTCCCCGGTGCCTAGGCTGAGCAAAGTATCTCTCCATAGAGAATGGGCTTCACAAAGTCAGTTCATGCATTAGAGTTAGATCCTGGTCCCACTGCCCATGGCCTCATACACTGCCCAAGTCACACCATTGTCATCTGTATTCAGGGGTCCTAGTGTGGCAGTTTTCCAATTTGTCAGTCCAGAGTCAAAATGAATTCCCACTAGCTCAGGCCAGCTGCTTCTATTGGTTTCTCCATCATGGCCTTGTCCCCTTTGTTCATATTATTGGTCCTCCCTCACTTCGTTTGTACTCTGAGAGCTCGGCCCAGTGGTTAGCTGTGGGTCTCTGCATCTGCTTCCATCTATTTCCGGAGGAGGGTTCTAGCTTCTCTAGGGTTGTGGACTGCAAACTGGTTATCCTTTGCTTTATGTCTGGTATCCACTTATGAGTGAGTACATACTATATTTGTCTTTTGGGGTCTGGGTTACCTCACTCAAGACTTTTTTCTACTTCCATCCATTTGTTTGCAAATTTAAAGATATCATTGTTTTTCATTGCGTTGTTAGTACTCCATTGTGTAAATGTACCACATTTTCTTTATCCATTCTTCAGTTGAGGGGCATCTCGGTTGTTCCAGGTTCTGGCTAAGACAAACAATGCTGCTATGAACATAGTTGAGCAAATGTTCTTATGATGTGAGTATGTCCCCTTTGGGTATATGCCCAAAAGTGGTATTGCTGGGTCTTAAGGTAGATTGATTCCCAATTTTCTGAGAATTCACCATACTGATTTCTACAGCAGTTGTACAAGTTAGCACTCCCGCCAGAAATGGAGGAGTGTTCCTCTTACTCCAAATCCTCTCTAACATGGGCTGTCAACAGTGTTTTGATCTTAGCCATTCACATCAGTGTAAGATGGTATCTCAGAGTTGTTTTGGTTTGTATTTCCTGATGACTAAGGATGTTGAGCATTTCCTTAAGTGTCTTTCAGCCATTTAAGATTCTTTTGTTGAAAATTCTCTGTTTATATCTGTACCCCATTTTTAAATGGATTATTTGGTAATTTGATGCCTAGTTTCTTGAGTTCTTTGTATATTTCAGAGATCAGTCCTCTGTCAGAGCAGGGTTGAAGATCTTTTCTCATTCTGTAAGCAGCTGTTTTGTCTTATTGACCATGTACTTTGCTTTACAGAAGTTTCTCAGTTTCAGGAGGTACAATTTATTAATTGTTGCTCTCTGTGTCTGGGCTACTGGTGTTATATTCAGGAAGTGGCTTCCTGTGCCAGTGCGTTCAAGAGTACTTCCCACTTTCTCTTCTATGAGATTCAGGGTAGATGGATTTATGTTGAAATCTTGATCCATTTGGACTTGAGTTTTGTGACTGGTGATAGATAAAGATCTATTTGCATTCTTCTACATGCTGACATAGAGTTATACCAGCACCATTTGCTGAAGACGCTTTCTTTTTTCCATTTTATATTTTTAGCTTCTTTATCAAAAGTCAGGTGTTCATAGGGTTGTGGGTTAATTTCAGGGTCTTTGATTCGATTCCATTAGTCCACTTGTCTGTTTTTATGCCACTATCAAACTGCTTTCATTACTGTAGCTCTATAATAGAGCTTGAAATCAGGGATGGTGATACCTCCAGATGTTCCTTTATTATACAGGGTTTTGGCTATCCTGGGTTTTTAATTTAGTATTGTTCTTTTGAGGTCTGTGAAGAATTGTGCTGAAATTCTGATGGGTATTGCATTGAATCTGTAGATTGCTTTTGGTAAGATCGACATTTTTACTATGTTAATCTTACCTATCCATAAGCATAGGAGATCTTTCCATTTTCTGATATCCTCTTCAATTTCATTCTTCAAAGACTTAAAGTTCTTGTCATATAGGTATTTCACTTGTTTGGTTAGTTACCCCAAGATATTTTAGGTTGTTTGTGGCTATTGTGAAGAAGAGTGATGTTTCTCTGATTTCATTTCTCAGTCCGTTTATCATAGTATATAGGAGGGCTACTGATATTTTGGAGTCAGTCTTGTATCCTGCCACATTACTGAAGGTGTAGGAGTTCCCTGGTAGAATTTTTGGGGTCACTTATGTATATTACCATACCATCAGAAAATAGCAAAAGTTTGACTTCTTCCTTTCCAATCTGTATCCTCTTTGTCTCCTTTTGTTGTCTTATTGCTCTAACTAGGATATCAAATACTATATTGAGTAGATATGGAGAGAGTGAACAGCATTGTCTTGTTCCTGATTTTAGTGGAATCATTTTAAGTTGCTCTCCATTGAGTTTGATGTTAGCTGTTGGCTTGTTTTATATTGCATTTATTATGTTTAGGTATGTTCCTTGTATCCCTGCTCTCTCCCAGACCTTTATCATGAAGGGTGTTGGATTTTGTAGAAGACCTTTTCAGCATCTAATGAGATGGTCATGTGTGTTTTTTTCTTTCACTTTGTTTATATGGTGGATTATGTTGACAGATTTTCATATGTTGAACCATCCCTGCATCTCTAGGATGAAGCCTACTTGATCATGGTGGATGATTTTTTTTTACATTGTCTCATTTGTTCTTTTTATTTATTTATTTATTAAAGATTTCTGTCTCCTCCCTGCCACTGCCTCCCATTTCCCTCCCCCTCCTCCAATCATCTCCCCCTCTCTTGTCAGCCCAAAGAGCAGTCAGGGTTCCCTGCCCTGTGGGAAGTCCAAGGACCTCCCACTTCCTTCCAGGTCTAGTAAGGTGAACATCCAAACAGCCTAGGCTCCCACAAAGCCAGCACGTGCAGTAGGATCAAAACCCAGTGCTATTGTTCTTGACTTCTCAGCAGTCCTCATTGTCCGCTATGTTCAGCGAGTCCGGTTTTATCCCATGCTTTTTCAGACCCAGTCCAGCTGGCCTTGGTGAGTTCCCAATAGAACAATGGTGGATGACTTTTCTGATATGTTCTTGAATTTGATTTGCAGTATTTTATTGAGTAATTTTGCATCAATATTCATGAGTGAGATTGATCTGTAATTCTCTTTCTTAGTTGTATCTTTGTGTAGTTTAGGTATTAGGGTAATTGTAGCCTCGTAAGAAGAGTCTGGCAGTATTCCTTCTGATTCTATAGTGTGGAACAATTTGAAGAGTATCGGTATTAGTTCTTTGAAATTCTGGTACAATTCTGCACTGAAATCATCTGGCCCTGGGCTTTCTTTTGGTTAGGAGACTTTTAATGACTGTTTCTACTTCTTTATGGGTTACAGGTCTATTTAATTTGCTTATCTGGTCTTGATTTAATTTTTGGCATGTGGTACTTATTCAGAAAATTGTCCGTTTCCTTTAAATTTTTCAACTTTGTGGAGTACAGGTTTTTGAAGTATGACCCGAGGATTCTCTGGATTTCCTGTGTCTATTGTTATGTTCCCCCCTTCGTTTCTGATTTTGTTAATTTGGGTATTCTCTCTCTCTGCCTTTTGGTTAATTTGGATAAAGGTTTGTCAATCTTGCTGATTTTTCTCAAAGAACCAACTCTTTGTCTCATTGATTCTTTGTATTTTTTCTTTGTTTCTAGTTTATTGATTTCAGCTTTCAATTTGATTATTTCCCACCATCTACTCCTTCTGGGTGGGTTTGCTTCTTTTTGTTCTAGAGCTTTCAGTTGTTCTGTTATGTATCGGCGTAAATAAATGCAATGCAGATATTAAAGAATATTTACCACTTTAATGATAAATTTACAGAACCTAGGTTCCCGCGTTGCCCAGGAGGTAGGAAAGGATAAAAGGGCAGAGCCGCCTCCCGCGCGCCCATTTATCGGTATGCATTCGCCCGAAGCAAACCCGCCTCCTCAAGGGGCTGGCTTAACCCTACACTGTTAATTTGCTAGTGTGGGATTTTTTTTTCCAGTGATGGAGGAAGGTCATTGGTTAAATAAAAAGAAACTGCTTGGCTCTCATTGGTTAGAGATAGGTGGGAGGAGTAAACAGAACAGAACGCTGGGAGGAACAGGAAGTGAGCTCAAACTCCACAGCTCTCCTCTCGGAAGCAGACGCCTCAGAGAGATGCCATGCTCCGCTCTCCCGGGCAGACGCACACGATGAAGCAAGCCACCAGGTTAGACATGCTGAATCTTTCCCGGTAAGACCGGTGCTCACAGATTATTAGAGATGGGTTGATCGGGATGTGAGAATTAGCCTGTAAGGGCTAAAGCTAAAGGGCCAAACAGTGTTTAAATGAATACAGTTTGTGTGTTGTTATTTCGGGGCATAAGCTAGCCAGGCGGCTGGGGTGCCAGGGACGCAGCCCCGCCGCCTCTTATTACTACATTCCAGCTTCTTTATTATAGGCATTCAGTGCTATAAACTTTATTCTTAACACTGTTTTCATTCTGTCCCATAACTTTGGGTATGTTGTACATTCATTTTCATTGAATTTTAGGAAGTATTTAATTTCTCTCCTTATTTCTTCCTTGACCCAGTGGTGGTTCAGTTGAGTATTATTCAATTTCAATATGTTTGTGGGCTTTCTGAAATTAGTGTTGCTGTTGAATTCTAACCTTAAATCATGGTGATACAATAAGATACATGGGGTTATTACAATTTTTTGTATCTGTTGAAGTTTGTTTTGTTACTGAGTATGTGGCCAATTTTTGAGAAGGTTCCATGAGATGCTGAGAAGAAGGTATATTCTTTCTTGTTTGGGTGGAATGTTCTATAGAAGTCTATTAATACCATTTGAGTCATAACATCTGTCCTTTCCCTTATTTTTCTGTTAAGTTTCTGTGTGGCAGTCCTGTCCAGTGGTGAGAGTGGGGTGTTGAACTCTTCCACTATTAGTGTATGAGATTTAATGTGTGATTTAAGCTATGCTTCTTTTATGTATGAGGGAGCCCTTGTATTTGGGGCATGGATATTCAGGATTGAGATTTCCTCTTGATGGTTTTCCTGTGACAAAAATGAAATGTCTTCTTTATCTGTTTTGATTGATTTTAGTGTGAAGTCTATTTTATTAGATATTGGGACAGCTACACCAGCTTGTTTCTTAGGTCCATTGGATTCAAAAAAATTTTCCCAACCCTTTACTCTGAGTTAATGTCTGTCTTTGAGGTTGAGGTGTGTTTCTTGTATGCAGAAGGATGGATTCTGGTTTTGTATCCAATCTGTTAGCCTGTGTCTTTTACAGACAAATTGAGTTTATTTATATTAAGGGATATTAATGACTAGTTGGAAAACTACACCGGTTCCGTTCTGCACTCTACTTGCTACGCACTATAAGAACTAGGCTGAAAGTTTAAAAACACATACACAGAGAGACAGACAGGACCACAGGGACAGCCTTGAAACAAGAATGCCAGGAATGCCCACTTTATTGTGCAGGACTCATTGACAAGGAAGGAGCTCTGAGCAGGAGGCACTGAGCAGAGAGACAGCAGGTCTGTTCTCACTGATAAACAGGTCTGGGTGGCCCTGAATTCTCTGGCAACAGACTCAGGAGGGTGTAATCTACTGGGTTTTGCTCTACCTTAACAAGCTATTAATATTCTGTACTTACCTTCACCTTTCATTCGACTCAAGGTCTTAGCCTAGGAAATTAACTGTTTGTACCTTTACCCCTAATACAGGGAAAAAGTTTTAGGCCACTAAAGCAACACCAGAGAAAGCAATTCCTTCTCACCTGGGTTCCAGTGGATACAGCACCCTGATGCTTGGCCCAGGGGGCCAAGCTCCATCCTAATCTACCTGGTATTTGCTCTGGTGGGGAGCTGTACAGTCATGCCCCTTCTGAGACATGGGGCGCCCACATTGTCAGTCTTTTATCCCTCTTGTTAGACCTAAAAAAGCATGCTTGTTAACTATGTCTGTGTGGGTATATAAACTGGAAACCTTGTGGAATGGGTAGGACAGCGAGGAACATCGAAAAGGAAACATCAAGAGGGACATCGAGAGAGCATTAGAGAGAGCATAGAAAGAATAAAGGGACATGATAAAAAGACTTATGTGAACTAATTGATTTCATTATTAGTCAGGTTTTCCCCTGCTATAGCGAGCCTTCTGAAACCTCATCAGGTTACTATTTCTGTGATGAAACACCGTGACCAAAAGCAAATTGGGAGGAAAGGGTTTATTTGCCTTATGCTTCCACATCACTGTGCATCAGGGCAGGAAGTCAGGGCAGGAACTCATGCAGCACAGGAACCTGGAGTCAGGAGCTGAGGCAGAGGCCATGGAGGGGTGCTGTTTACTGGCTTGCTCCTCATGGCTTGCTCAGCCTGCTTTCTTATAGAACTGAGAACCATCAGCCCAGGGTTGGTGCCTCCCACCAGGAGATAGCTCCTCCTACATCAAATCATTCATTTTTAAATGCCCTACAGTCTTGCCTATAGCCTCATTTTCACAATTGAGGTTCCTTTCTCTGATGGCTCTATTCTGTGTCAAATGGACATAAAATTAGCCAGTACAGCTGTCTCTGGTCTTTATTTCTGATGAGATTTAAGTTATCATCCAGATCGTTTTTCCCTTAGAAATAACGGTTGTTTTCTCTGGATGTGTCCAGGAGTTTCCATTTATTTTTAGTTTTCGGAAATCTGTGGTGTGAGATTTTTTAAATTATAAACATAATTTACACAAATATTGGGTTGGGGTAGGATTACTTAAGATGTTCTATTCTCCTTTCCATTTCTCCTCCTAACTTATTATTTATATATTAAGCCTTTTGACACATCACTACAAACATCCAAGGTTCCGTTTCTCCCAAGTCTTTGATCACTGTGATGCAGATGCTTCTACAGGTCTATTCTCAAGCTGGATAACTTTGCATCATTTCCTCCTGCTGTTAAGCCTATCAGGTGAATTTTATATTGCAGATAAATTAATCTTCAGTGCAAAGTTTTGACCTTTGTTGTTTTTTTTTTCAGGGTTTATTTCTTTGCTGAAATATCCTATCTTTTCATTTACTATAAGCTTATCTTCCTTACATCATTGTGTATAGCTATGCAAAGCCATTTTGTGTAGTAGTAGGAGCGGCGGGGCTGAGTCCCCAGCACCCGGCCGCCCACATGGCTAGCTCTAGCTTATGCCCCGAAATAATTACACCGAAACTGTATTCTTTTAAACACCGCTTGGCCCATTTCTATCTAGCCTCTTCTAGGCTAGCTCTCGCACCTGGACTAGCCCATTTCTAATAATCTGCTGTAGCTCACGAGCTGGCTTACCAGGAATGATCTTAACCTGCATCTGTCTGCCTGGAGTGAGAGAATCATGGCGACTCCTTGACTCAGTTTCTTTCTCCCAGCATTCTGTTCTGTTTACTCCTCCCACCTATGTTTTAACCTATGAGGGCCAAGCAGTTTCTTTATTGCTTAACCAATGAAATCAACAGATTGATATATGACACTCCCACATCACTTCCCCTTTTTCTGTTTAAACAAAAAAAAGGAAGGCTTTAACTTTAACATAGCAAAATTACATATAACAAAACAGTTATCAAGCAAGAATTACAGTTACAATATTTATATCTATTTTATCTTTTATCATGACAATGGAAAACTATAACTATAGCTAACCATTCTTCAACTCCATCAAAGACTCCAGAAGGATATAATATTACCTAAGCAAGCAAGAAATCCAAAGCTCTAGAAATGACAGAGACATCTCACTGCTGGGACTGTCACCCAAAGTTCCTTTGTACCGTTGGGGCATCCATCTTCAGCCTTCAGGCCCATAGTATCCAGCAGACAATTTCATCAAGCAGGAAATTCCAAAGACAGTTCAGTCACTTTCTGCTGTATTCTGCAGAATGTCTCGCAGACTCTTTCATGAGTCAGGAACCCCGAAAGACCATTTCACCTTTAGGCAAGTTCAGCAGTCCTCTCTCTGTGGGTTCTCTGTGTCCATTTTATGCAATAGTCCAGGCAAGAGCAGTTTCTTGCCCAAATGGCTATCCAACTCCATAAGGATCCTCTTCAATGCCCATCTTCCTCTCGAAGTAGATTGGTGCTGCCAGGAACAGACATGTCTCATTGTCATAAAAAAACCCTAAATTATTAAAATATTTTAAATGCCATATTCTGTAGCCTTTGAGAGATATGAAGAATGCCTATCTGAAATATATCTAGAAAATCTAACTAACATGACTACAAGCTTTACTATTATCGATGATTATCCATTAACAACCTATATTTCTTAATTATACAGTACATTTTTAAATGAACTACACAATCACAATACCTTAATCAAGATCAAGAAATACATATACATATAACAAAATTGACCTTAAAATCCATACCAATGCAAATTATTCATATCTATATCATTTCCCCCTTTAAATGTAAAAGAACATTTATAAACAATATTTTGGGAACATGGGCGCAGTTTTTTCTCTCCAAACTGCTTCCTGCTGAATGGGGGCGCTGTTAATCAGATCATTTAGGGTGTAACCTGTGTGCCAGGTTTATCTCAGTTGGCAGTTGAGTGAAGTAATTTTTTGAGGGTGTTCACAGGAACTTTTCGGGAGGTAGTGGTCTATCATACCATATCTGGATAGATGCAATCCACAGGATCTGGTCCTCTGTGAAAACAAAAGAAGACCCTCTCCAAAGCATCATATCCTTAGACCCAAATTTTGAAATCATAATACCCTTATATGCATTCTGGTTTAGCTTGGCAGCCCATGTAATGAAATGTCTCTCTGTACTTAGCTCCTTCATAGTCAAAAATTTTAAAGAAAACACAATGTACATAATCCAGACTCTCTGTGAATTTTCCATTTTTACGTGGCTTATTTTTCTTTATTTCTTTTTATCTCTTAACTATCTGTATTCTGTCTCTTTAAAGACTTTACCTTTTTTTTTAACCATTAACTTTATTCTCTATATTCTTTTTCTTCTCTCTCTCAAGCCTATGTACATTCATCCAACAGTGTGACTCATTTAGTGGTCTGAATCTGTCCTATTGTGAATCTGCAATTTTTTATTATCCAGGAGCACATTTGATTTGTGCCTTTAAATCACTAGGTGCTTAAGAATCTAAGCTGTGACATTCCTAGGTCAAAAACACATACTGCCTACTGGCCCCGCCCAGTCCAAAATGGCAGAGCCACTCGTGCCTCTGATCCTTGCACATTGCACCACTAGCATGGCGGAGCTGCTTGTGCCTCTGAGCTGCAGCACGCAATGTCTCCCTTCTAGGCACACAGCAGTCTAGTTGCCATCAAACAAATCGTAGCACTTTACTCCAAACGCTCCATTCAAAAGCTCTGTCTCCCGCAGGAGCCAGACAGAGATCCCAATGGCGGCACAGCCCAGAAAGCCGGCATTTTAAAACAGCCAGTTTTTTCCTGCTGCTGAGTCAGGAAAATTTCAAAATGGAGGATGTACCATTTTGTGCTAGCTCTGGGGCCGCCAGGTAGGAGCGGCACTCAGCACTTTAATTCTGAGACTGAGCATGCAGCACAGAAATTCTTTTCATCCAAGTTACATCCAAATCTGACACACAGAACACCATGCAGTCTGAAAGCAGGAATCTGCCATGCTCTTCCGCCTGCCTAAGCCTGATTCTGGGCACCGCCTGCCTAAGCCTGATTCTGGGCAGGCGGGGCGCGCTGAGCCATCAGCACGGTCTCAGAGCACTCTCTTTCCAATCCTAAGCAGGAACAGAAACATCCAGTCCCATAAAAGCCATTGAAATGCTTTAAAGCCAGAGTTCACGCTGGCAGCACAGCCCCAAGAAGCCGCGCTTTAAAATGACACAGCGTTTTTTCTGCTGTTGATGCCGAATCAGGAAATCTCTCTACAGCATGCCACCAACAAACAGCAAAAATCTGTGTGAAATTCTTTCTCCCTTATTTTAAAGCCTTCTCAGGTTTTTAAGTGGATTTAGTCCATCACGTCAGGCGCCACTCTGTAGTAGTAGGAGCGGCGGGGCTGCGTCCCTAGCACCCAGCCGCCCACATGGCTAGCTCTAGCTTATGCCCCGAAATAATTACACCGAAACTGTACTCTTTTAAACACTGCTTGGCCCATTTCTATCTAGCCTCTTCTAGGCTAGCTCTCGCACCTGGACTAGCCCATTTCTAATAATCTGCTGTAGCCCACAAGCTGGCTTACCAGGAATGATCTTAACCCGCGTCTGCCTGGAGTGGGAGAATCATGGCGACTCCTTGACTCAGTTTCTTTCTCCCAGCATTCTGTTCTGTTTACTCCTCCCACCTATGTTTTAACCTGTGAGGGCCAAGCAGTTTCTTTATTGCTTAACCAATGAAATCAACAGATTGATATATGACACTCCCACATCAATCTTGAATTTCAAAAGTGTGATTATCTGTGCTTGCTGCTTTGCTTTTATGCTGGGTGATTCTGGGACACAGGTGAAGAGTATGGCCAGCAGCAGATGCGGGCAGGGCTGGGTTCTGATGCATCCCCCAAAGAGCATTCATTACTTTTTATTTTTGTTTTATGTCAGCAGTTTGTTAGACTCAAACTGTAAAGTCCCACTTCTTGTGCAGCAGCCCAAATCCCTTAAATAAAACCACTTAGAACCAGCCCTATCCAAGAAACGTTCATGGGTTCATGCCAAGTTTGCACCCAGGGTTTTTGATGTCCATTATGGCTTTCCTGTTGCTGAGACTTTACTTTCCAATGGTCACCTTGAACTCACTATTTCTTTACACATTTTAAGTGAGCATCTCAGACTCCATTCTGTCAGCTGCAGTCAGTTAAAGCTGTGTGAATGTGGATGAATGAGGAGAGCTAACTCTTTGTTATTCCCTCCTCTCAAACATCGACCTCAGATCCCTGGTGGTGGTGCATGCCTGCCTTTAACCCCAGCACTTGGGAGGCAGAGGCAGGCAGATCTCTGTGAGTTCAAGGCCAGCCTGGTCTACAGTGTGAGTTCCAGGACAGCCAGGGCTACACAAAGAAACCCTGACTCAACAAACAAAATAACGACAAAGAAGTCAACCTCCATAAACAAATTATACAGAGCCTGCTGCATCTAGGCAGTTGGTTTTTGTGGCCGTTTTTATTTTGGTGCAGCGTCTGGAATTTCATATGTGTGAGAATTAGTGTAGCTGTACTTTCCCTGGAGCAGCTGCAGGTGTGCAAGGTCTCAGCACGCTCACCAACGACTCACAATGAGCAGGGGTCCCCCTGCTGACCACCAGCAAAGGCTTTGCTCCCAATTGTAACATCCCTGTGTTAGTTTTCATCCCCCAAATGAAACATATCTTTACCTTGATGTGAGAGTAGAGAAAAACCAACTTCTTAGAGAGCAAGTGAATGTTTTCAAAGAATGAAACAGGACTGAGCAATACCAGCACAACTTTATACTACAGAACAGGGCGGCAGGAGCTGAAGGCTCCACTGAGCAAACATTACAGTGGGCAGGAGCCAAGGAGGGGCAGATAGGGCCCTCCCAGTTGGTATTTTCATCTCTGAGAATTCCCTGTCATCCCTGCCCTTTCCTTAATGGGCCAAGGCCCTCCCCTCCCAGAGTAGCAGCACCACCAAATATACTTACTAAATTTGACTTCCAGTTTCCTCCAAGGTGTAAGCCTCTCCTCGGTGAGCTGACGGGCATCTGAGTGTAGGCGCTCTACATCTGTGGGAAACACACTATGAGAAGAGCATTCGGAAGCAGACCCATCCCGGCCATCCTTCCTCATCTTTTACCTGAGTGTGTGTGTCGGGGGAGCGGTGTCAAACTCATTGATCTTTGTCTTTTATACTGACATTTTATAGCTTTGAACAGAAATTCTACAATACATGAGCAAGCTTTAAACACACTTAAAATCTGTCCCTCTAAAATCTGCCACCCTATAGCCAGGGCATTGCGTGCTGTAAGAGACCGCTAGAGGGAGGTAAGCATTAAATGAAAACACACTTCAGCTCCACCCGGAGCCCTGTGTGGCTCACACCTGCAGCTGTTGCCTGGTTGCTGCTTCCGGTCAACCCCGCTAAACTGCTTCAAATCACACAGAAGTGAGGGAATCCCCATTTCCATATGGAAATCTCCCTGTGAGTTTTGAGAGCACACATTCCTCAAGCAAGAACAGCTACACACACACACACACACACACACACACACACACGCTCACTCTAGCTCTGTTTTTATGATGACAAAGCCCATTCTCAGAAGAACCTGATCTTGAAAACAAATCCCCATGGAAAGGCAACCATGTTGTCCCTGCTTCTTGTTTTCAGGGATCTCGGAACCCTGTCTGGCAAGTTCCTTGTCTCTACAACAGTGTTCTCAGCCTTCCTAACACTAAGACCCTTTAACACAGTTCCTCATGTTGTGGTGACCCCTAACCATAAAACTATTTCGTTGCTACTACGTAACTGTTCTTTGCCACTGTTATGAATCATAATGTAAATAAAATACATATGACTCCAGAAGGGTTGAGAGCCACGGGTTGAGAACCACTGCCCTAGGTGCTCCTTCTCCAAAGCCAGTAGCAGGGGAAGGGCAGTGGGGAGAGGAAGAAGGCTGCCCTGTTGGGGTTGCTCTGGACAACCAGCTCAAAGGGCCAGGTACTAAGAGAATCCAGGTAAAGGAACACATGTAGTCTTTGGTTTCTATTACTGGATAAGGGAGTGGCGTTCCTCAATTCATACGTTCCTAGTAGTTACAGAATGATAAAGTCAAGATACTGCTAACTTCTGAGTCAGGTAGCCAAGAATCTGATCAATTAAGTTAGTTTCTTTCTTTCTTTCTTTCTTCTTTCCTTCCTTCCTTCCTTCCTTCCTTTCACTGTCTTTTCTCATTTTAAATGCCAAATCCATTTCCTACTTCCTCCTCCCTCCCACTCCTCCTCCACTCCTCAAAGAGGGTAAGGCAACAAAGGGAGTCAACAACATGGGGAGTCAACAAAGTCTAGCGCATTGCTTTGAGGCAGGACCAAGAACCTCCCATTATATCTAGGCTGAGCAAGGTATCCCTTCAAAGAGAATGAGTTCCAAAAAGCCAGAACAAGCAGTAGGGCTAAATCCTGGTCTCAATGACAGTGACTTCACAGTCTTCCCCAGCCATACAACCATAACCCACATTCAAAGAGCCTAGTTTGGTTCTACGCTGGTTCCCTCACTGTCAGGCCAGAGTTGGAAGGCTCAGGTAAGCTGTTTCAGTGGGTGTCCCCATCACGGTCTTGACCTCTTTGCTCGTATTCTCACTCCTCTTTGACTGGACTTTGGGAGCTCAGCCCAATGCTCTGCTGTGGGTCTCTGCATCTGCCTCCATCAGTTGCTGGATGAAGGTTCTATGATGACATTTAAGATAGTCATCAATCTGGCTACAGGGCAAGGCCAATTCAGGCACCCTCTCCAATATTGCTTGGGGTCTTAGCTGGGATCATCCTTGTAGATTCCTGGGAATATCTCTAGTGCCAGGTTTTTTGCTAGCCCCATAATGGCTCCCTAATCAAGATAAATCTTTCCTTGCTCTCCATCTCTGTCCTTGCCCCATCTTGACCATCCAGTTCCCTAGTTGATTTCTAAAGCTGACTGAAAACTTGTAATGCAGCCTTCTTCAGTCACACAGGCCAGTCCCATGGCTACAAAGGGCAGAGAGCATCAGGCTCGCTCTATCTATCTATCTATCTATCTATCTATCTATCTATCTCTATCTCCTTCCCTCCCTCCTTCCCTTCCTTCTTTCCTCTCTCACCCTCCTCTTTTTTGGGTCCCTCCCTCTCTCTCTCTCTCTCTCTCTCTCTCTCTCTCTATATATATATATATATATATATATATATGTGTGTGTGTGTGTGTGTGTGTGTGTGTGTGTGTGTGTGTTTCTCTCTCTCCCTTTCTCCCTGCCTGATCCCCTTTCTCAGGGAGCAGCAGTCCTTAACGTCTGAGCCCTGAATTGCTCAGCCTGGCAAGTGCAGCAGGCTGCTGAGATGAAAGCACAGACACTGAACATTTAGAAACTCTTCGATCAGCTGGGTATTGGAGTCAAGCCAGTGGCCACATTGCATTAGCATTGCAGCAGTCCATCATGATGATAATTTATACAGCCTCAATTTGCACAGGCTATGCTATAGGTCCTCAGAATTCCCCTCTAATATGTTCATCATTAAGAAAGGCTCAAGACAAATGCCTGTGCAAGATTTGGATGGAAGGGAAACAGCAGTCATACCGTACTCGCACACTCTGTTACTCGAATCCAGCTATTCACTTCATGAAGGGTTTTACAGATGTGAAAAAAGTCCCACATCAAGTGACCCAGTTAAGAAGATGATCTCATGTGAGCCTCACTTCCCTGCACAGACGCTGCCTGTGGACATCAGCTTCAGCTGGACACATGGGCTTCCAGCTCGCTGCTGTGTCCCCCGCCCCGAGTCCGAGGCTTTGGACTTGTGTATCCAGTCCTAACAAATGCATGGTCAAAGTCCTTAATATTTCTTGTCATCCATCACCCATATGTGGTCTGGATCTCCTGCCAGCTGTGTTTACTTCCCTTACACCAGAGCAGGTAAGGAAGGCGGATGGTCTGTGGGCTTCCCTTGAATCTTCAGGCCCAGCCTTCTTGACCGCTGCTGTCTTTTATATGGCCCTCTTCCGCCACAGAAGACAGAAGTCCCGGGATTCTGAGCAAAGGCTGGTAGGACAGGATGAAGGCAGAGGTGGGAGCGGAGGAAGGGGACAGCAAGAGGTTTGGGGGATGGTCTGGGAAAAGCAGAGAGGAAGCTCTGGAGTGACAGGGGGCGCACAGGAAGTCACACCTACACTCACTTCGTCTGTCTTCCCCAGCACCCCTTCTGTAAGCCAGGAAAGCTGCCCACTCAGCCTATGAGTCATATGGATATGCATAAATATCTCTTAATCCAGTTTTCATGACTTCTGGACAGGGTGTCTCTACATAGCCTGTCTGTTTCACTGTCTGGAACTCACTATGTAGACCAGGTTGACTTTGAACTCAGAAAGACCCACCTGCCTCTGCCTTCCCACTGTTGGGATTAAAGGTGTGTGCCTCTCCAGACCAGGCTTACTTCTAGTTGTTTTGTTTTTAAGATTGATTTATTTTGTTTACAGTGTCTGTCTGCATGTGTGCCTGCAGGCCAGAAAAGGGCACCAGATTTCTTTATAGATGGTTGTGAGCCACCATGTGGATGCTAGGAATTGAACTCAGGACCTCTGGAAGAACAATCAGTGTTCTTACCCTCTGAGCCATCTCTCCAGCCCTAGGTTTTTAACACTAAAAATGTGACCTGTCATTCATATGCCGGCTCTAATGGCACAGAGTGATGACTGCGAAATGCTACCACTTACAAAACAACACACGCCACTTCATGTGCCCCTGTGTATACAGACCGAATACAGACTCTGCTTCGGGGGTGGACTTCACTTGGGGGCTGGAACAAGCAACTGGGCTTTCCATGCACATCTGCTTATAACTTCTATCACTGATGTTCACCTTAGAAACGTGGACTTGCTTATGAACAAACTTTTCACAAACATCATTTTATCTGCTGCACTTGCAAAAGACTGGATATCAACATGCACAGAAGCGGCTGCTGCCATCTGTGTCTCCAAACGCCATCTATGGCGACAACGACACAGCCCTCCCCATGAAGGTATTTCCACTGACAATTTTATCTGGCCTCAGCAAATAATGACTTCTGCCAGCCCATTCACATCAGGGCACAGCCACTTACCCCGTGGGCTCACTGGGAAAGGGAGAAACCCCGGAGCACACAAAGTTTCTAGACTAGAGAGGGAACACAACTGGAACCTGGCATCTGTCGGGGGATGCAAGTTAAGGAAGAAAACAAACGAAGCTATGATTGCCCCCGAGGAGGCAGGGTACCATGGAAAGATTTTCATCAGCAGGATAGCATTGTGAGGCTGGGCCTGAGCAATTATCTATGGTCTCTAGAATCATGGATGCAAAGGGCAATGAGGGCAGATCAACTTATTTTGTATTCTTAAAAACCCACAGAGAAACTTTGTGTGATTACAAAGTATCCAGATGGGAGTGGGCTTGCCAGCGGGAACCACTGAGGGCAGGGCTCTCGTGGTAGGGCAGCTGAATGTCCCGAGAAGACAAGTATGTGTTGTAGGCTAGGTGGAATTTGCTTAATGGGTTGCACATTTGACATTGTAGGTCAGCTCTTCGGGGGCCAGGAGACAAAGCTTATTATATAATCACAGACTTGTCCTCGCTGGGAATGAGTACTGAGGAAAGACAGCGTCTGCTGTTTCCAAGCTTTCTCCGGCCAGCCAGTTGCTGAGGTGAGCAGCCATCAGAGGCGTGCTTTGAGAGCCGAGTCTGGTCTGGGATGTCTGCCCCTCGCACTTACCTTATGTTGTCTCTGGAGAGGTCAGCACGGGTCGTCCTCCTGGTAGGCAACTGGGGGCACAACAGCAGAGCCAGGGATGAGAAGCTACCGATTGCTGGCTGTTTGGCCATTTGGTCACTTTTTTTTTTTTCCATCTACAGTAACATGCTCTGTGGGACTAAGGACAAAAGCCTCTTCAGTTCTGGCAGTCTCTGCTGCACATGGTATCCATATCCAAACCGCATCAAACTCCAGTGTTTGTTTCTGGTCTGTACAGACTTCTCTAGAAAGGACAAAGCTTGGTGCTTCACCAGAGGAAGCCACTGGGTGCTCCTGGTGTCTTTGAGATGATTTGCTTCCTTCCCGCATTTAAACGTTTACTTCGGAACAGGTAAATAAACGTAAATAATCTTTCCTCACAGAAAGGCCGTGTGAAGGTCAGCCTGTACTACACGTATTCAGGAGGTGGCTGGAAGAGAGAGGGGTTGGCTTTGAGCGGATGACATCTTTATCTCCAGATGGAGATGCTGCCAACTCTTCTTGGCAATGGGCCAGATACATGCCGATCTTAAGAGATCCTCTTCTCTTTTCTTAAAACTTAGTTTTCGGTCAACCTCTGTGCCTCCTGGGAACACAAATTTACTTGATCTAGAATTGATATACTCGCGTGTCATTTTTACCAAGTGCTGAAAACATGGACGACAGGGGTCAATGGGGGAAGATTTCACATCCAGAGCCTTGAGGAAGCTAATGTGCTTTGTTTACTCAGTTCAGATGTACCGAATTTTCACTATGTATGACTGTCATTAGGACCTTTGCAAAAAAAAAAACAAAAAAACAAAAAAACACCTCATTTGACCTTTCCAACACCATGAAACATGCTATCGTGGTAAAATGGTCTCCAGTTTTCCCAGTGATGAGGGTAATGGGGGACGTTCAGCAGAGTCTGCCCCTCCTCTCTGAACTTTTAAACATTGTTGAGACTGTGATAGACTATGGGGACTTCTGAAGTTGGACTAAACGCATTTTCCATTATGATATTGTTACAAGCTTATGGGGGTCAGGTCAGGGAGTGGAATGTGATAGTTTGAATGTAATTGGCCCCCATAATCTCATCGGGAGTGGCACTATTAGGCGTGGCCTTGTTAGAGTGGATATGGCCTTGCTGGAGGAAGTGTATCACTGTGGGAGCAGGTTTTGAGGTTCTCTATGCTTAGGATACTGCCAGTGTCTTAGTCAACTTCCTGTTTCCTGCAAGCCAAGATGTAGCCAGTACCATGTCTGCCTTCATGCTGCCATGTTCCCCGTCAAGATGATAGTGAACTGAACCTCTGAGACTGTAAGCAGGCTACCCCATTTAAATGTTTTCCTTGTAAGAGTTGCCATGATAATGGTGTCTCTTCATAACAATAAAGACCCTAGCTAAGATACTGGGAGAGGGAAAAGTTGGTTTGGCATATGAATTCTGAATTGACAATGCTCCAGGGAAGGCCTCACAGCCGACACCCAACACACGCACACACACACACAAATATACTTTCTCAAAAAGAAAGGAAGAGGAGGAAAGAAGAGAAAAAGGAGCTTGTTTAGATTTAAAACAAAAAAAAACCCGCAAGTTCCAGCAATACGCTGCCAGAGATTCCCATTAAATTAAAGGATAAAAAAGTTGGGGTAAAAAGAAAAGAGAAAAAAAAAAAAGACACCAAGCAAACAATAATCATGAAAGAGCTGAAATGGCTACAGTCATTACAGTGAAATAAACTTTAAGATAAGAACTATTAAATTCAAAGGGTATCCTAAACGGTAGAGGATCAGTACATTAGAAAGATACAGCAAATATAAACAGACTCCTAACATGTATACATGAAACAAAAGAATGACAGAACTGAGAGATGTATGATTAAAGTCAGAAATGAACATACCCCACACAGTAAGAAATGATCTTACATTTCCATACCTATCTGTGTTATGTCTGCATGTGTGACTGTATTCACTTGTGTCTCTGTGTGAGGGTATGTGTTTGTGTGTTTGCACGTGTGTGCCTATGTGTCTGTATGTATGCGTGTGTACACGTGTGCAGAGGACAGATGGTAGCTTTGGATTCCTGGACTTGGCATTAGACAGAGGATGCTGGGACCTGAACTCAAGTCCTCCACCAGGAAAGCAAGTGTTCTGAAGCACTGAGGCCTCGCTGCAGCTCTCCATATCCCATGCTTCCCAGACCAAAAGGCACAACTATCAGCACAGTCACGGCAGACTTGGCAATGCCATTAACCATAAGCCTACTGCACACTGAAAGCTATCGGAGACCATATACAAGCCTCTATAAAAGAACTGGAATCTTTCAAACTATATTCTCCAAAAACAATGGAAAATAGGGAAAAACTCAGGGTGTGTGTGTATATGTTGGGGGGAGGGGTGTTCCCAAATTCTTGGAAATAAAGTGACATATTCCCAAACAATGCATAGATCAAAAAACAGTCATAAGGAAAATCAGTGAAAACTAATACACAAATACTGATATTTATGAGTTGAGCTTAACACTGCATCTGGCTGGTCACATACACAAGTAATCAAGTCTGTACTTTTTGAGTCGATTTCAAGCATGATGTCAAAATACCATTTCTAGACTATAAACTACAAAATAAATCATGACAAATCTACAGATTACACACAACTTTATTAAATACTTTAACACTGCAAATAAGTCAGCATATAAATATAAAAGCAGAGGGCTGGGCAACTGACGAAAGCGCCACACAGAAGCAGATCACACAGCACAGCACCACCAAACCTCAAGTGATTGCATGAGAAAACTTTACTCGGGCACATGAAAACTGGCAGACCCCGGAACTGATTTTCAGTATAAAGGATTCCCATCCAGCCCCTCGTGTAAATAGTATTGATTCTTCTAAACTAGGGCACATGATTAGTCTAGATTGGCAAATGGGCTGTCAAAGCCACTATCTTGTTGGCTAGTCAGGGGAGCAGCTAACTTTCTCGAAGGCTTCTGACACACTGAAGATGGTCCTGGGCCACTCAGTTTTCTGAAGTCTGGCTTTAACATATCAGTGGCCTGCTGGGGTGAGTGGCCCAGAGGCGTGCCCATCCTCCTTTGCTGGGAATGCAGGGCTTCTCTGGGCAGTTCTGCAGGGTAACCACTCTGACAATCCAGATCATTTTTCTGGGCATCTGGTAGACAGACTGCTGAGAATTGTTGCAATTGAACAGAGTCCCCCAGCACCTCCCGAGTACTTTGGGAGCTCTCGTCCAGAGACAGCCCAGCCCGACTGCCACAGGGTAGAGCACTATCAGAAAGCCAGCCTGGAGAGCCACTGGGGCCCCCTCCATCCTTCACTGGAGGGTCCTGAGTGCCCACACCCCGACTCTTCTCAGATGCGGCACTCTCGGTACACATAAGTGCTTTGAACCTTGGCGTCTCACTGGGACCTCTAAGGCGTGGGTGGACGGATCCTGAAGCGCATCTAGGTGAAGACTTCTTTTCGGCAGTTCTGAGGAAAGGGGTGGCTGAATGAAGAAGTGACTCAGAGCCAGCTCGACTGGGTGGGTCTTTCTTCTCGCGCAAATCCAAGCCGCCTTCACCCCTGCATGGAATAAACTCAGGAGCAACGTTCTTTGCCAAGATGTCTGGGGGCCTGCAGCTCCCTTCCCCACACTGACAGTCTGAAGGCGAAGCTGTGGAAGGCACGGGCTTTCTTTCTCTGTGTTCTGGATCCTCTAAGCGCCTCTGTAAACCAGATGCAGCCGTCCGCCTAGGAACTTGCTCACACACACTTCTGGGGATGGTTTTCCCACTGTTTGGTTTGCGTTCACTGTAATGTGGAATACTCTGATTCACATCGCTCCTTTCTGATCTTTCAACGCCCATCAGCATCTCTGAAGTCAAGGGAAATGCTACTATGTGCAAAAGAACAAACAGGAGCACAAGAAAGAATTAAGAGAAAATTAACACTTTATAGAGAAGAATATAAAATTTTGTGTATTATTAAAGAAAATGCATCAGTGCTAGACAAATAAAATTTTCTTTTACTCATGTCCATAGAAATGGTAGTTTTTGTGGCTGAAACGTTACAAACTGTGTTGGCTAGTGTCATGTCAACTTGACAACTGCTGGAGTCACCAGAGAAGGAAGCCTTATTTTCAGCATGCCATCTTTTTTTAAGTAGGTACTACAATATTTTAAGAGCTGACGGCGATTCAACGTTGCTCTGAGTCTGAGGTCAAGCATGAAGTTTCTGACAAAGAAAGCCCAGGAGAACAACCCCATCTCTCTAGTGCTCAGGGCGAGCATTCTCTGTAAGTCAGGACAGGGCACTGGATCGGAGGAAAAACAGCCACAGAACTGTATTTCAGTGGTCATCTTGCAACCCTGAGTTGACCGACAGAAGCTGGTTCTCCTGGACACATGATTTTCACATCCTTGTTCTGACACCAAAGGATGGCTCTCTTACTTGCCACTGCCATTTGTACCTCAAGCGACCAATCGAAAACCTCCACAAGTAACGCTTGTGACTCTGAGAGAAACATTCTGGGTGTCTGAACAATCTCTGCTGCCAGGTGACCAGAAGGTCAGAAGCTGAATTTCCACAAGAGCATGTTAAACATGTCTAATTGGGAAACAGTAATCTTCTTCCTGTGTTTCTACCAGTGTTTATTTTTGAGACACTAAAGCTGTGCTATTCAGTCTCATGGGAGACCATCTCATTATAACGGGCCCCTCTAATGTGTGTGCTACTTTGTCCACTCACGTGATTACGTTTAAATTCTAATGGCCCCATTTCATCTCCTTGTTATCATTCTGTTACCTTGAGTTCTATTTTCACGAGAACTCAGCATCAGTATTTGTAAAACCCTTACCCCATTCACATCCAGTGGTTGCTGATGTTGCAAACTACTTTTAGTGTTTGTTTATGCATGTCTTCTAGCCTTTTCTCTTCCTTGATTTTGGTAGACTAAACCTTTCCTTAAAAGATTTTCCTCTAGTAGTTTGGAAGTCATATATTCATTTCTTCTCCGCTTTCCTAAAGTTTACATCTTTCTAAGAACATTTACTATCCTGCTGAACATCCTCAGGTTCTGCTTTTGAAGTATTCTTGTCTTAGGTACGCATTCTGTTAGCTTTGTTCTGCATCTGTTTCTGCATCTCTCTCGTGATGATGTTCTTTAAATAAATGATGATTCTTGGTTAATTGTTTATCTCTTAGATGTCTTGAATGCAGTGTCTGTCTGTGCTGCATGACTGAGGAGCTGTGTTACAAGGAGGCAAAAAGACCTGAGAGCTGATGCTCAGGGATAGAGGCTAACAGTACATTCTTCACGTCCAGATACCTGCTCTGCTTCCACTTGGCCAACACTACGGTTGGGGAAGGAAAAGAGAAACGAAATGGGAAGGAGAGGGGGAGGGAAGGAAATTGGAGAGAAGGGAGAAGGAAAGGGGAGAAATAAAAGCAGTGCTTCCACGTGGGCACTGTCTACATCACCAGCTTATCACTGGCACCCACGGGCCACTGCTTCTCCTGGGACACACGATCCCACATGTGAAATAGGTTTACTCCTACTTTTGCTGTTGTGGGGCAGTTTTGAGCTGAGGTTTCCCATTTTCTCACACATCCTACAACTTCCGTCTATCAACTGCAACCACTTGAAATCTAGTTACAATTTTGCCTTTTTGTTCATGCTTTGTCATTTAAAATCTTGTCCACTTCTCAGGATGGATGCCACAGTGGCAGCTGGTGAGGCTACGCAGCCTACTTGTGGAAACCACAAACCAGTTTTCTCCATTCTCCTTCCCCCTCGTGCAACCTTCTAAGTCAACTCTGACTCCTTACAGAGCCACCCCTTTTCATACAGAGAACACAGGATATCCAGTGAAGAGAGACCCACCTGAGGGGCCTGCCTGTGCACACCTGACTCCGCAGTCTGACTCCGCGATTGTCCCCAGCAGCTCTGCCATTGTAGCGAGTTTGCTAGCAGCATTCATAATCTTTTTCTCCGCTCTGTGGGGCATTCCATAATATAAAATCAAAACAGTTTAAATGAAACACACAAGACTGCTCAGTCCTGGGATTGTTTCCATTATTAAGTTCTGCCAACACTGAGGGAAACCCAGCCTAAACTTCATGATCACCTAAACAGTTAATTCTGTGGTTAAGGAAACAATGGCACACAGCCCTGGTGCGGTCGGGACATGCAGTGTACACTGAACTCACCCCTCCTCCTTTCCATTATCCTGCAGGATCTGCTGAAGGCAAGTCAGGTAATACTTGCGCATCTTCCGGGCAGTTTCCTGCCGTTCCCGTAACACTTCTGCCTTTACCATTTCTGCAGCTCTTTCCTTGCTCTCCTGAATGTATCGAAGCATGTCACCTGCAGAGGGTGGAGAATCCCAACTTTCACTGTTTTTCCAAAAACAGGCGGTGCAAACTTCAGACCAGTTTTCTGGCAGATGAGGTGAAGGAAGCATGGTTTAAACGTTGTGCTTTCCATGGTCTTTAGAACAGAACACTTCCCAGTGCACTTTGGTGGACTCAAAAGAAAAGCACTGTTAGTCCTAAGATGGAGATGGCTGCACGTGGGGAAAACCACGATGTATTCTGTCATATTCTAAGGCACTCAATGCAGTGAGCAGGAGCATGTGTTCTACTGTGCCTTATGATTCTGCTGAGAAAGAAATGCCCAGGAGTGAGCAGAAAGGCAGACACTGGAAAGGAGGAAAACTCATATTCTCTGTGTTCTAGAAATCTCTAGTCCATTCTTGTAGTGCTATTTCATTTGTATTTTAATAAATGAAGCTTGCCTGAAGATCAGAGAATAAAACAGTCACATGGTCAGTTATACAGACCAGGCAGTGGTGGGACACCTTTAATCCCAGGAGCCACACTAGTTTGTCATAGAAACTGGGTGGTAGTGGTGCATGCCTTTAATCCCAGCCCTGAGAGGAATATAAAATGGGAAGAGACAGGATTGCTCTTTCAGTCTGAAGATCTCATAGAGGTAAGAGCTCTCTGGTGGCTGGCTGCTGTGTTTTCCTGATCTTCAGTTTGAAGCCCAATATCTGTCTCTGGGTTTGTATTAACCGTGCTACACATCCTTAGCCGGCGTTTTCAGCATCATCTATGGAAGAGTAAACAACTCACGAGGGCTGTACAAGGTGTTCTGCAGAGCGGGGAGAACCGTGCTCCCTTCGGAAAGGCACATAGTCTTACTCCATACCTTTCTCTTCGTCAGCGTGGCTTTCATTCGCGCTACTGCTGGTTAAGCTAACTTTTAAAACCTAGATCTAGGGCTGCACTTGACACCTTACTGTATTAGGAATGGCTCTCACACAGGGGTGCCCTGCCGGTGCCAGTAAACTTCTGAAAATTAGACGCTCTATGGACAATGCTAACTGGGGGTCCACTGTCCCTTCTTTCCAATGAGAAAATTAAAATGATGTTGCCACAAAACCTCCAATTACCCTTCTAAAAGTTAACTAAAACATAACGTGTGTTATATCAGGATGAAAACGGCTTAATTTCTACTTCTCAATGGAAACGTGTAAGAACTGTTTGTTCTAACCATGCCCTTTGCTAGCACAAAGAATTAGAAATCTCACTGATGGTGCTGATCGGCCTTTCACATCTAAGGGACTCTGATACCTAACAATTAGAATCTGAGACCTTTCCTGCCTTTTGTGAAAGCAATTTTAGGAGGAAAGTACGTTCCTCTGCACTTCTGTAGCTGAAACGCAGGAGCCTGTACTCTGGAATCCCTGAGCTGCTCTACAGAGCGGCGGTGCTGACGCAGCCATGGCAGAGTGGGAGTCGCTGGGATAAGAGAGAATAACACTGACTGGATTCTCCCACAGTCCCTCTGTCTACAACAGGAAGCTGCCGCAGGTGACACACTGGCCTCTCCCTGCCCTCCTCTGCCCCTCCCGCACAGGCTGCGGAAGCTCTGCCTCTGAGCCATGTTCCAGTCTTCCGTCGCATGTTCTTCGGTGCAAGTTTTTATGTTGTGAGGTTATTACATTTTAAGGCAATTTGTTTCTGATGACTAGACAAAGACCAAAAAATGATAATCAAGAATATAAAAGTAACTGCTCTTGGGAACTAGAGATGACTCACTGGTTAAAAGCAGTGGCTTCTCTTGCAGAGGACCAGGCTTTAGTTCCCAGCATCCACACAGTGGCCCATAACCACATAACCATAACTCCAGTGCTTGCGGATCTGACACCATCTTCCGGCCTCTACAGCAGCCGGCATGCACATGGTGCAGACACACACACAGGCAAACTCAAATACAGATAGAATAAAAGTAAATGTTAGAAAAGAAACCCATTTGTGTCACGTGGGCAAACTAATCCATTACTGTGCAGTTTTGAAATGACATCAATAATCTAAGGCTGAAGAAAAGGCAGTTTGGAAAATTCACTAAAATGACAAACCCTGAGTTTCCACTTCACAACAGTGCAAGAGGCCTACAGCAGCAAGGATCTTGACAATCTCTTTAGGGACTCACGTTTAATTTTTTTAACCGCGTTAATGTACTGCCCACGGAGTTCTTCCAAGGCCTGCCTACTGCATGGCGGCCATGAGGTCTCAATGGCTCCTTCAGACAGCGACCTAAGAACAACAACAGATCACAAAACAACAGAGGCTGTGATAAAAACGTCACCTGATAAGTTACATTCATTCCTACAATAATAATATAACCTGAGATGTGCCCAGAATTCCACACAAAGGAACCACTATTATTCGGTTATTTAATATAAGAGGAAGGCCAGGGCGGAAGCTCTGGTGGTAGAGGGAAGCCCTGAGTTCCATCCCCAGAAATCAAGACTCATGGTACACACCTATAATCCCAGCACTCACTGGACAGAGGCTGAAATTAATTCAAGGTAATCTTGAGCTACACTTGAGGCCAACCTTGGGGACATTAAACCTTGTTTCAAGAACAAAACAGAAAAAGGAAATCAACAAATCAACATTACGATTGCCTAAGTAAACACTGGCAAATCCACGAAATGAATATGGACAGAGCCACTGAAGGGCACAGTGCAGGAGGTTCCCAGTAACACAGGGAAAGGTTTCTCTGCTCTTATTAGTGAAGGGCCACAATAAGCCCCAAATCCTAACTTTTTGAACATCATACACATGGCGTGTATATATAAACAGCCTAAGTGACAGAAAACAGTGCACTAATGCAGCCTTTCCTATGAATCTGTTCAATGTGAATAACACATTAAACACATCCAGGATGACGTTTCTACTAATTACCAAGGTGCTTAGAAACGAAATGGTCTTAAGGTTTACCGTGGCGGTGATCTGCAAAGGGCCCTCAGGGCTTCCAACTTATTCTTCATGTCATTGTTTTCCTCTATTAGTTCTTCAATCACTCTGCTGTTCTCTTCTGTAACGGAAAGTGAGCATTAATCTTCCTTCCTAAGTTCCTACGAAAGCACCTTCAGAGGGGGCTGCCGACTTCCAGTTCTCTCCCATGTTCTCACTCCCCAGTGAGCCCCGCACTGGACCAGTTCTCTCCCGTGTTCTCACTCCCCAGTGAGCCCCGAACTGGACCAGTTCTCTCCCGTGTTCTCACTCCCCAGTGAGCCCTGCACTCCATCTTCCCTTATGCAGTTTCTCAATATTTAAAATGTTTCCTCTTCACCTCCACTGCACACATCCTGAAACTGGTGTTCAACTGTCTGGTGTGCGTGTGCTGACCTTCCCAGCTAACTAGAAGCTCTCCAGAATGGGTCTGCTTCGTTTTTTGCAGTACTTCATCTGGAACTCAGTGGTGTACATCGTATGTGAGAATTCTACCAGCAAGCTACATTCCCCAATGCTCAGTCCCTAGTATAGTTTATGATCATAAAAAAAAATCGTTGAGCAAGAACCTCAACAGAAAATACCCCAAAGTATGTGCCATTCTTTTACATGGTGTAAGGTATTCAGGAGAGGCTAACCGAGCCCAAGGGCTATGAAGTAGAACATGCGTCCTGCAGGGTGCAGATCCAAGATTAAGTAAGCACTAACTCAATTTGCTGGCTGGATGGGCCTGAGCAAATTCCTTATCTTTCGAAGCCCGAGTTTGTCCCACATGCAAAATGAGGACAGCGTTACATATCTTAACAGATTATATCTGACACATCAGTGCTCAGCGACTGAACAAAGCAGCCCAGCAGCAGAGCTTATGAACTAAACACTACACCAGGCATGGCGACACATTCTTAACCTCAGTGCTCTGGAGGCTGACACAGGTGGATCTCTGAATTCAAGGTCGTTTAAGCCTCCAAAGTGAGTTCTAGGCCAGCCAGGGCTATGTAATGAGATCCTGCCTCTAAGTAAATAAAGCAACTCTTTTATGATCATGGTGTACAATGTTAAATATTATTATATATAAATTACAACCACTGCAGAGGGCTTAGCAAGATAGTGTTCCAATCCAGGTCAAATATTAACTATATATAAATTACAACCACTGCAGAGGCCTTAGCAAGAAAATGTTACAATCCAGGTCAAATATTACTATATATAAATTACAACCACTGCAGAGGGCTTAACAAGAAAGTATTACAATCCAGTCCATTTTTAGCTGCCTTTACGAAGGACAGACGAGCAGATAGGAAAGGGAGCAGAAAGGCTCGAGAGTCAGTGCCAGCATCCAGGCAAGACTACACATGAAGTGAATGCAAAAAATAAAAGTGCTTGCTTGACTCCTCCCACCCCTTACACAATTGTCTGGGACCCTGACATTTAGCTTTTTCTTAAATTATTATTATTCATTCAAACCTTTACTAAGTAGTATATTGTGGATACTATGACTCTGCAGAGAAGACAAGGCACATCCTGTATCCTCAGGAAACAGTTTGGATGATAGAATACAGAACAGCAACAGAGAGAATGAGAAACCCATGCGGAAATACAGGACACACAGCTATGCCTAGTATCTAATGGGGAAAATCAGATACGTTATTTTGTGAGTTAATCCAAAAGCATGAAAGTTAGACCTAAAACTAAACAGCGAGTCATGTACACATGACATAGTGATAACACCATAGGTAAGGCTCAATAGCCAAGAAAACAACTGGGAACATTTCAAATGTACAGTCAAGAACACAGGGAAGAGGTGAGTGAAGAGGAGAATGGAGGAGCCATGCTAGGCCAACAGCTCCCTTCTTCAGAGGGGCAATGGCAAATGGTAGCGGATAACCCTGACAGCATGCCCGAGAGGACTGGATGGAAGCTACCCAGACCCACAGGCTTTACTTCTGCTAGTCCCACTTCCCAGAGTGAAGCTCGTCTTGACAAACACTTCCCTTTCCAGTCACAGAGCACTGCCTGACACACACTTAGGCCTTCGATGTCACATAATCAAGTAAGATATTTACTAATATTAATTAGTAAATATAGATCCAGACTGGATTATATCAGTTTGGATATAACGGTGCCACTGGTGCCCACGTTAACAACAACGTGCCACTTGACCATGTTGGCCAGGCCCCGTCAGCCTTCTACAGTAGCAGCGAGCCTGCAGCGCTAACCTCCAAGCTTCTCCACTGCAGCTCTGTGTGTCCTTTCTAAGTGCTGAAGGAGCCTGCGGCTCTTCTCCAGTTTCCGTCTCAGCTCCTGACACTCCTGCTTTCCCTTTTCAAGCTCCTGGAAGCAGTGTTCACAGCAGAAAGCTTTAATTTCAAAGCTCTTTTTATCTGGAAAAAAATTAAATGATACAAAACCTTTTTATAAAACTGTTTGGGTTACAGGATAGTAAGAAAAAAGAAACCCAGATGGCAGAACTCATGACCAAAGGCCAGAGCATAATTGAAAGAGCAGGGTGTTCAAGAGAGAGGCCAGGTCTAACTTCGGTCCCAATACTCGCTGGCATGGTTACTTAGCCTCTGACATTGTTTTGATACATAAAACTCAATAATGTCATCCAGTTTATAACGGCTACAAAACCAATGCCCAGATCTTAATATTGATTACCATTCCCCATAAAGAAAACTTTTTAACAGAATTTTTAAGAAATGGCTCCCTTTAAAAGTAGATGTATATACAAAATGAAACAGAAATACCTTGAAAAGCCAGACAGTAAGGAAAGAACTAAAAATTATGAGCACAGAACAAGGACACAGGTGATAATCTCCCTTGATGCTGCTGAGCAATGTGAGAGCTGATTAAATCCACGAACTAACTATAAAGCACTGAAGAAGAAGAACATGTGAGTCATACAGTACTGACTCGGATGGAGAGACAGGTAAATAGTTGAACGGATGAACCAGCAAGTAAAGTTTTTTTTAGTTATAAAAACATGCTGAATGCCAACTGATAAATGTAGAGAACTGTTCGGGGTTGGAAAACTTATCATTTTTCAATGAGGCCAATAAAGACAATCAGGCAAGAATCACCAGTGCCTGCCATGCTTAAGAGAAGGCTTTAATGGGAAGGCTGTTCGGTCGGTCCTCAAAGCGCCTCATTGCAGACTGCTTATTGCCGCAGATGGAGGGAGTACAGTAATTTTATAATGAATAAACTGGACACAATTTTGGCCAGGTGATCAAAATTAACCTCAACAATAAAAGAAAAGCGAATACTATGTGCTCCAAATGTGAAAAGATACCACTACTGTAGCCTTCCAGCCAAGAAGACACAATCCAAACAGAGTCATGAGAACAGAAGATAAACCTCAAATGAGTAAGTTCTGTATTGAAAAGGGAGGTCTCCCCCTTTCTGAACAGAAACAGAGGAGGAGTAGATGGAAGGTGGCAAGGTGGGGGATAGGAAATGGGAGAAGAAAGGGGAAATGTGGCCAGGATGTAAAATTAACTAAATAAAAACCAAAACACAAACAAAAAGAATGAGGGGGAAGAAAAGAAAGAATATTAGTCCTCAGCATTTCAAACTGAAAAAAGACAAAGACGCTGTGGGATGATTTACACCAAGGGATGCAAAGGTGTATGGGTATAAGACACAAGGAGAATGAGCACACGCCACAGTAGACAGCCTTTGGGTACCCTGGCAAGATCAGAATGAAACAGCAGGTTGACACTGTAATGTTAAAATTTCTATACTAAGATTATGCAAGGGGAAAAAAAACCCTATTCCTAGAGAACACAGACTGAGGCATTTATGCATAAAATAACACAATGTATGTTGCATACCCTCAGATAGTTCTAGAATGAATATTTACATATATATACACATTACCACAAAACAGAAAAAATGTCATCAACAGGTATTGCTAGCTACTTGAGTGTTTCATGAAACTATTTTATTCTTGTAACTACTTTTTGTAAGCTAGAAATTATCAACAAATTTAAATTTATTTAAAAGTTCTGGGAGCCATAAACAAAATCCTTTGACATATAGTTAAGTACCTGTCATATAGTAAGAGTACAACAAATAACAGTATTACTACCAGTAATACATAGAATTTATAAAATTAAAGTAATATACAAAAGTGTCACCAAAGATAGGTAACTATGACTGTAAATGATACGCTAAAGTAGAGAGAAAGTAGGCACAGGGTAGGTGATGAGTATCTGAGGCACTGAGTCAGTGACCCAGAGACATTATTTGCAGCACCCTCCTGATTTCCCTGTTTCTTTTCAGAGGTGCCAACTTTGTTCATAAACACCACCGAGTTGTAGGAGTATGCACCAGTGCAGCAGGCTGAGTCCAGACTTCTCACTGAAGACTGACGGTAAGACTGAAAACCAGCTAAATGTCCACTCTCAAGAAACAATTATGCCAGCAATATAATAATAATAATAATATAGGCATAAAAATAGGTGAACTAGGGTTTCATCACACGGACAAATCATAGAAGCATGATGTTGGATGGAGGAAAATCAAATTATAAATATAAAATGCATTAATCCATTTCTATCATGTTTTAGTATATATATATGTGTGTGTGTGTGTGTGTGTGTGTGTATATATATATATATATATATATATATATATATATATATATGTTTGTCAAAATAAAAAAAAATAAAACGACTTTTGAAAATCAGACTCTGTTTCCACAGGCTGGGAGATGCTGTGGGGGACTGACTGTGTTAGTCCTGCAGACCCACTATTTCTTAAGCCAAATGGTGGGTTCCTGGCTATAAGCTTTCATAACTTACCACTACTATTCATATTCTTGACATATAGCAAATACTTCATCATCAGTGGTTAAATTACTTAAAATAACAAGATTAGGAAACTATAAGCAAATCTAACATCCCCCCATGGTAACTTCTGGAAGTGGTACTGTGGTAGTTTTAATGTAACTGGCTCTCATAATCTCATCGGGAGTGGCATTAATAGGAGGTATAGCTTTGGTGGAGCAGATATGGCCTTGTTGGAGGAAATGTGTCACTGTGGGGGAGGGCTTTGAGGTATCCTATGCTCATGGATACTACCATGTGTCAGTCAGTCAACTTCCTGTTGCCTCTAAGTCAAGATGTAGGACTCTCAACTATTCCTCTGTCTGCAGGCTGCCCGCTCCTATCAGGATGAGAATGGACTGAACCTCTGAAATGGCAAGTGAACCACCACAATTAAGAGTTTTGCTTTTTAAAAGTTGCCATGGTGTCTTTTCACAGCAATAAAAACCCTAAGACAGATACTAGGATTTAACAGAATAAAGTCTTTCCTAATGAGCTTATGGATACGCTTACAGGAAAAAGACAAGGGAAGAAAAATGAATCTTTGCACAGTGCTGTTGGCCTTTAGCCCAAGCCAGTTTCTTTCATAAGAAGCCAAGTCACGTCTAAATATTGTCTCTACCATTTAACAGATTACAACGTAAATCTCAAGCTATTACAAATGTGATACATGAAACAAAATACAAATTATGGTCCTACTGCCATCCACTAACTCAGTAAGGTACTCCCAGCCAACTAGAACAGAGAGGCAAGGGGAAAGGCTCTGATGAGAGCAAAGACAAGAACTGCAATACTGCCTACTGTGTTAGGTGCATGAGAATGTGTGACTCAATACCCAGGCAGCTATCAGTCTTCTGCAGGTTACAACAAAGGGCGATTATGCAGCAGCAGAGGGTATAGGACAGGAACAGACTACAAAGGTTCAGTATATGGGAAAGGATGGACTCATGATTTGCCAATTCCTAGTTCGGAAATCTCAGGAATAATCAACAGATTCATATTCCCAGGTAAATTCTGAATACGAAGGGCTGCAGCATAGCATAAGAAGTAAGTTACTTAGGGCTGGAGAGATGGCTCAGCAGTTTAGCGCACTGGCTGCTCTTCCGAAAGACCTGAGTTTGATTCCCAGCACCCACACAGGAGCTCACAACTGTCTGCAACCCCACTCTCAGGAGACAGAGTCTACCACTGCCACTTCCTAAACCACTATCCTAAGTAACTACATTCTAATAGCCATCCTTACACCCACAGATAAACAAAGCTCTCTCTCACCTCTCCTTGAAAAACATTTTTTTGCAGAAGATGACACATACACACATCAATAAAAATGAAATAAAAAGAGATCATGAGTTTGGGAGGATGGATGGGAGGGACTGAAAGGGTATGAGGGGGAGGCTAAATGACGTAATTGTATTTTAAGTAAATAAAGAGAGAAACAACTGAAATAAGTTTCAGTGATTTGAATGTAGTCTCCACTGTCCATATTTGGCAATTCCCTTATGTGAAACCCTCGATTTCTCAACAGTCAGGTCTAAATGTCTGACTGGTCTACCCACCTCTCACTCTTCACTCCGTAGCATCATTTGGGAATGGAAGAAAGTCCAGCAGGATGGAAGAGGGTCTAAGAGAACCCTGCCCCTGAATACAAAATGCAATCTAGACAGCAAACAAAATCAGTACCAGTTTCCGCTTCTGCTTCTGGCAAAGCCAAGGACTGAGCACAGCGTCCAGAGGTGGAGACAGGAAGGGGTGCTGGGACTCCAGGGTCTCCTTGGCCAGTGTTCCAGCTGACAGGATCTACGGAGGTCTTAACCATATTCCTCTGAAATAAAATATCATCTTACTTAATACCTGGGGGAAATTCTACAAATATTTGTTTAAAATCCTAACTTTAAAGAATAAAGAAATGTAATTCTAATATTAAAAATACAAAAAGAAGTCAGGCAGTAGTAGTGCGCACCTTTAATTCCAGCACTTGGGAGGCAGAGGCAAGTGAACCTCCAAATTTGAGGCCAGTCAGGTCTACAGAGCGAGTTCCTGGACAGCCAGGGCTACACACAGAGAAACACAAAACAAAACAAAAAGAAAACACTGCCTATCAACAGTCTAGCTCTCTCCATCAGCAGTGTCCCTCTTAGGATGGTACAGGAATAACATCCAAATGCAACAGCCACGGGACAGGAGAGAATGAACAGTACCAGAATTATTCCTGAAAATCTAGCACACTTTCAACGCAACCAGACTCAAATCCACTAGCAACTCTGAATCAGACAGTTTACCTCCTAACATATTCAAAAATAAGTACTTTAAGCCGGGCGGTGATGGCGCATACCTTTAATCCCAGCATTCGGGAGGCAGAGGTGGGCGGATCTCTGTGAGTTCGAGGCCAGCCTGGTCTACAAGAGCTAGTTCCAGGACAGGAACCAAAAAGCTATGGAGAAACCCTGTCTCAAAAAAAAAAAAAAAAAAAAATCCCCCCCCCCAAAAAAAATAAGTACTTTAACATATTCTGTTAGTAGGTGAGAAAGACACTTGAATGCCAAATTAAAGACAGACAATGCTTACAGAAGTGAACCTATTGCACCAGGCCCTTTCTGCATGATGAAGGCTCTTAGTGTCTGTCACTCTCAGGCATTCTACTTACCAAATTCACTGCTTTTAAAGCAGAATGTTCAGATTTTGAACACCTACTAACGCTATCTAGCTTTAACTTGTCTCTGGAAGGTGACAGAACACACTGACTAAATTTGCTTGGAATTTTCCCAATATTTCCATTTTCTTCTATCTATTAGGAACTATTTTAGTAATATCCTTCAATAGTACATTTTCTTAAAAAATTGTCTTTCTCACTTCCTGCATCCTTCCTGTCTTAGCAAGCTTTGGTTTATCTCAATTTTCATGAGCAATTTTAAGCCCTACAGCTTTAATAAGCTATAAATCAGCCTTTCATATTTATGGAATGTGTACAGCACACTTTCATATTTATGGAATGTGTACAGGAATCATTAATTGACCCCCAGTGTCCTGAGCTGTGGTGGCTACAGGGCAGCAGGTCAAGTCCTGCTTCTATGACAAACTAGAGATTAGGCGTGTCAAGCCGTCTTCCTCAAGAATGTAGCTCGACCCACCCACAGACAGCTGTGTAAGTCTCAGCTCTTAGCCGCATTGTCTCATGTCCACAGCCATGAGCCAGACAAGTCACACGGATGAGCTTACACTGCTTGTGCAATTGCAGGCCCTGAAAGACCTCCAGACTGATTTTTGCACTGACATAAAATGAAATGCCTTGAAAATCCCACATTTTCACTATAGGAAAAAAATCACATTTATCAGCAACTAGACCTTGGATGTAATAACCATCTACAATAACACACACAGGAGAAAGGGAGTGCCATTTTTTTCACTTGTAAGGACTCTTTCCTAGACAAACAAATTTGAAGGCAGCAACATGATTTCTTCATCACCTCTATTCCTAAAACCTGTTATTTTTCTTATTTTAATTGTTTCTCCCCAAGATTCTCAATGAAGTATTAAGCAATGCTCATGGGAAGTAATCTTGCCAGTCATTTTTATTGATGGCAACTACATAATAGTAGCATCATTGTAAAATCAAAGATAAACATATGAACTGGATGAACTGGGACGAGGTGGACTGACCATTTCGGCTCCTTTGGTTCTAAAGTTCTGTCCTATTTCATATGTAGGACGCAAACAGGCCAGCAGATGCCAGGGTCAGGAACTGGACCAGGGAGCTGGATTCTCTTTTTCTGGATGGCCAATGACACAGATTTGCCCAAAGTGACTCGCTAGCTTGTCTCCTACACTGAACTCCCACCCTGGCTTATATGCATTTCCAGTAGGCATTAACACCAAATGATGGAAAATGGCCTAGAATAGTCTTGAACAGTGATGTCTTCACAGACCCGAACTCTGATGGCAAAAGCTTGCCTCACAGTCCATTCAGACACTGTCCCACCTGGTCCTGAACACTGAAACGGGCTGGCCACACACTTGAATCCTAAATTGGTCCAGGCTGGTTTCATCTGGCCTCAGACAGTACTTGCATGACTAAAAGGACACAGAGAATTCATTCTGCATGCACTGGTATAGAGCATCTATGAAACTGTACTCCAGGAATTTTGGCAAATGCATCAAAACTCTTGTTCGTTTGTTTCTTTTTAACAATTTTGGGACCTCATTGTCACTTTTTGTATAATAAGACACTGATGTGGGTGGGATTCCCCTCTGTATGCTGTAAATGCCACTGGTTACTAAAGGAACTGCTTTGGGCCTATAGCAGAGCTATAGGGGAACAGAGCTAGGTGGGGAAAACTAAACTGAATGCTGGGAGAAAGGAGGCAGAGCCAGAAAGAAGCCATGGAATCTCCACCAGAGACAGACGCACTGAAACTTTGCTGGTAGGCCATGACCTTGTGGTGATGCACAGATTAATGGAGATGGGTTAAATTAAGATGTAAGAGTTAGCCAATTAGAAGCTAGAGCTAATGGGCCAAACAGTGATTTAAACAATATAGCTTCTGTGTGATTATTTCAGTTCTGGGTGGCCGGGATGAACAAGCAGCCTCCTCCAACAACACAAATTCATTGAGGACAAGAAATTGACTTCTAACCTCTTCAGAAAAAAACAAAACAAGAAGCAAACAACCCCCTGTCTTAATAAGACATGTACTTCTTGAAGTGGTTAGGAACACAATTATTTAATTGCTCAAATTTTATGCTTTTATAAAGAATAACACACACATATATTAAGTAATAGATATCTAGAGGCTAAATGCCCTGCCTCATAGTAGTAGAGCTATGAAGCAATTTTAAAAAATATATAAAATAAAAAATAAAAAACTAGCAACAAATGTAATCCATTAGATCTGCTGCAATAAAGTTAGTTTCACTGGGGAAGACAAACATCTTAACCTATTAATAGTAAGATGAGGATGAGAGAAGCCCACCAGACTCACCTTCTGCACCACCCCTGGCATGCAACAGCTTTCTCGACTCTAAGAACATACCTTTTCCCACTCGGAGGCGGCATTGTCTGTATGCAAGGGCACCGTATCGTGAAGTGCTTTCTGTATGCAGGCTTTTACTTTCTCAAAATACTGCACAGATATCCATTTTGAAGAACAAACTGACATGACTTCCAAAAGCTGCCTGTCCTGTGAATCACCAGCGTCCTCCTTCCGGGTGTCCCGTAGGAGAAACTCAAGCACAGTGAGGATGTCTTCCCCATACTGATGGATTTCCAGTTGCGTCCGCTCAGCCTCCTGCACTGTCCACTCCCTGTGACTCTGGTCCAGAGATGCCTGGAATTCTGTCTCCTTCCGAAGAAGTAGTTCAGTTTTCTGCTTCACAAAGTCCTCTTTAGCTGCTGTAAGCACCTCGTTAATTTTATTTCGATGCTCATCTAAAAACTGCCGATAATCTTCCTCATTTTGTTCTTGAATCCTATGAATTTCTTCCTGTTTTTCTCTGTTCCATTCAGTTCGAGCCTTCGCCAGCTCAGCCCTGACAACCACAGGGACTTCTTCATCCTTTAACTCCAGTTCCTTCTGGAGAGAGTGAATTTTCTCTTCCAGTTCCTTGACAGCTATTATATTTGGCTTCACATTTTCAAGCTCACTTTTCCATTTCTCTTTAGCTTCAGAGAGAGCAAGTGACAGCTAAAGGGCACAGCAGCAAGGCGAGAGGGTCAGCAGCACTCATCTGAACGTCTCTGGCAGTCTTTAGTAACAACAAATCCTAAGGTCTGGGCTAACCTCCCAACTAAACAAGCAATTTAAAATAAAAAATAAAGGGAAAAACAAATCTAGATGTGACATACATTCTGTAAAATCTGCTTATACTAGACTTAAGGCTATTCTTTTCTTATTTTAGTGCGGGCGTGCCCTCACCTGTGATGTGCCAGAGGCCGACACCAGGACTCCCTCCCCTCATGCTCCGGCTCACATTTCAGAGTTTCTCACTACCCCTGAAGCTTGTTGTTCCACCAGAATGGCTGGTCAGCAATCCCCCTTGCTCCTGCCATCTTCAGCCAGGCCCAGGTGCACACGAATGGCTTTCTGTGGGCTCTGAGGGTCCAAATCCAGAACCTCATGCTTGCACAGCAAGCACTTTGCCCACCGAGGCAGTGGAATCCTCCTGCCTCAGCCTCCCGAGTGCCAGGGTTGTAAATGCCTCTGTATTCTTGGAGACCTTGTGGTCTTACCCAACTATGATTTTCTGACTGCCGAGTCTCATACTGTTTCCTCTTCTCTCTCCCTCTGAGATACTTACTTTGAGTTACTTCAGACACACAAAAATAAGAAATATTCATATACTTACTATTATAGTAAGAAAATATTGAAAGGTTACTATTTGTTTATTTGAGACAAAGTCTCATGTATCCCAGGCTAGCCTCAAATTCTCTGTAGCAAAAGATGACCTTGAGCATCAGACCTCAAGGGGCTGGGTTACAGGCAAGTCCCAGCACAGTGTCATCTTTCAAAAGTTTAACGCTATCAACCAAAATTTTATTGTGACACACAGCTGGGTAAAACTACTTTCCCCAAAGTGTTACTGGGTTGCCACAAGACTTTGCACCATGGAGCAACCAATCCATTCTTCGTTCTCTGGCAGTGAAACAATCTGCTAAACATTTACTCAAATTTGGGCCTATCCCTCAAGTTTGTCTTGTATAGTGTGTTGCTGTGATGCAAGGCAGTTTTTGCCTTCAAACACATTCTGCAGTGTGGACTACAACACCTTTTTCAGAACAGTGGGAAAAAGGCTAGCCCTTTATTTTTCAAAATAAATTTTAGAATTACTGTGCCAAACTTTAAAGTTATTTTCCGCTTGCTTGCTTTTTGACTAAATTAAATGGGGGGGGGGGGTGCACACCTGAATTTTTCTTTGGAAGAGCATGAACTCTCTAGAGAGCTGGGTATTTTCAAAGTGAACAGGCTCCAAGACTACAGACAGTTCAGGAAATCTTCACACACATGAAATAATAACAGGGAGCAGAGAACTGTTCTCAATCACAACAAAACAGTCCGTAATAAATAATAAAACGGGGTTAATTTCTAAGTGCAGTCATCTCTCGGATGATGAGAGACTCAAGGTGCTGAGATCACAGCCTTCACCTCCAGTGAGACAAGAGCAGATTCCACCTGCTTAGGCTGAACGCCAAGAGCAGACGTACATTCCAGGGTGGAGGTGGGAGGCTATGGACAGAATCGCATAGCACTCACCCTCTGCGCCATGGCCAGTTCCTGCTGCTCCGCCCACTCCTGCTGCTGGGTTCTCAGCAGCGCCTTGTACTCTGCAAGCTTGGGCAGCTCCTGTAGCCAGCGACTGCGGGCATTCTGCACAGCTGTTTCCACCTACAGGAGATGACAGGAGAGAGGCATAGCAAGGGTAAAGCTTCAGAAACTATGACCTCACACATGTTTTACATTGTGTCTCCCTGCTTTACAACCACACTGACTTCATACCAAACAGGAAACAGCAATCCTTCTTTCTAAATTCATATCCTGTCCCCTGCAAAGGGGAAGTGGGAATCTGTATCTGATGAGCAATGCAGCCATCAGAAGCGTCATACAAAGTACTATCAATCATTTCCAACAAAGTTCTATTTATCCTGGTAGAAAAACTAAAGTACGCCAAAGGGTCACCTAGTGCCACCTGTCAATCATTATACTCACCACCTCCTCGCTCCTGCTTGACCAACACACCCTATGAGTACATACACAGACATGCCTCATGCAAGCACAGATTGCTGCTGTCAAGAATGAATTTGGACATAAGAATGCACATAACCCTTCAGATGCAGACAAGAACTCAGGCGTGATGAGCTTTACAGGTGAGGGGTGATAACCCGTCAGCAATTACATGAACAGAGCTTATTGCACTTCTTCTTCCTAACACAGATATACACATGGCAATGCAGCGCTGACACAAACAGCTTCCCGTGACAGTACTAACTGCACACGCACAGAAACTCCAGCTGGTTCACCTAGAGCAAGAAGATAAGAGTTCCCACAGAAATTTATGTCTTCTGGAGACATTTACTCCATATCGTGCTAGCTTTCCTTACCTTTCTTCATCTGATCTAAAATCTCATATATACTGAGAAGCACTCTTAAACACTTCTCTAAGAAACGTTCTTTTAACCGTAGTAAAGACTTCAGAAGATTGGGGGCCTGGGACTCCCTTTGTAGACCAGGATGGTCTGGCACTCACTATGTAGACCACGCTGGCCTGGAAATTTTGGTAATCCTCCTGCCTCTTCAAGTGCAATACCAGTTCCATTTCAGGACACTTTAGCTGATGGAAGGTGTCATTGATATGTCACATGTTCATTTGCCTATGTTCCTGATTATAAGATATCCTAAAATAACACGCAGAATAATGCATATATATATATATATATATATATATATATAGCCAAGTATTTATCAAAAGCTAAGGATATTTAAATACCTTACTTCAGTTACTGTTTTTGGTTTTTCCTCTTTTAGTACTGGGACTGAAATGAGGGCTTTCTAGTGCTGGGAATGCATGCTGTTACCAGTCTACATCACCAGGCCAGATGGCTTCTTATTAAAATAAAACATATAATAGGTTTTTAAGACATTTCCTGCCTTTTGCACTCTGATCTCTCACACACAAACAGGGCAGCTCTCCAGGAGAACACTGCACCAGCTCACCTAGATACAGAGATTAGGTCATCTCTACTCTGATAACATGAGCAACACTTTCCTCCACACAGTCTCGCTTTGAAATGTTTTCACCAAAGCCAGGCTGTGAATGCTTCAAGCGAAAGGCAATGGCACCACTTTTTGGTCATTGATGGGAATTACAAAGCTCCGCTATGGGGCACACCTGCCAACTCAACTCAGTTCAACATAGACTTTTAATACCAATGCTGTTAAGATCTTAAAAATACTTTAGTGGAATATTTTCTATAAAACTCGATGTGAAAGATTCTTAACTTTTCATTTGAATGTTAAAACAAGCACCACACAACACACACACACACACACACACACACACACCCTCCGGCATCCTAACACTTAGATTTCAGGAAGCACTTTGAAAACTCAAAGAACAGAGAAAGAGTTTTAGAAATGAAGGAGGCTTGAGAGACGCTGCAGTATCTATTCCATTCTAGGAACACTAAAACATTTAAAATGTATAAAGCCACAGTCCAGGTCGAAGGAGGGCGGCATCTCCTGGATTTTCATTGACCACAAGCCCCACACTTCACCGCTCTGAGCGCCGTTCACCTGTTGTGTAATGCTCTCACAGTGCTTGAGCTCCAACTCAACTTCCAGCTTCCTCAAAGCTTCCTTGACAGCCATCTCCTTCTCCTGCTCTAACTCCCACTGGGCCTTGCGAGCCTGCTCCTCTGTCAGGACTGCTGCTTCCGCCATAGGAAGGGCATCAGGAGGGCCGCCCTGGTCGGTCTGACTGCCACAGTCTGAAGTTGTCTTTCTCAGAGCCTTTATATTCTGATTCAGTTTGGCCTGCCACTCCTTTTCCAGCTGTTGAACAAGTTTTTGTATGTTCTGTTTTTAGGAGGAATATGAGAAGAAAAGTACTCAATAAAGTAAAAACTAGAATTAAAGGTTACTCAAGAAAGACAACTACAGGTGTATAAAACCTTTGAGGGGCGGTGGCCTTCTGACACTGTGATACAGTGTTGCCATCTATAAAGCTCATGTCTATAATCACACAAATAATCTCATGTTTTAGGTAAATTTAAAGTTCTGCATATTGGGCACATGGGTCCTGCAGGAGTCACTGGACACGCCTGATAAATACTCTTTTAATTATTATATGAGGGTTAGAAGGTCACTCAACAAAAATACATTCCTCTTTGGCTTTCGCTAAAAACAGAATTCACATGAAGACTTAACAATAAGTATTAAGGGCAGACCACCTCAGGGTGAGTTGGCAAGAAGTTCTGATTCCGCCGCTGTAGGGATGCCACAACAACTCAGACTTGTTTGCTGCTAACTACAGAGTTTCACATCAAAGCAAGCACTGAGGAAATCTAATGAACAAGTTGAAGTTGAATGGTCCAAGTGACAGTCTCACCGAGTTGAACCCCCTGAAACCTTACTCAGTATAAACTAAGTTAGAGGGAGCGGCATGGATAGAACCTCTCCATGAGTTCTCCATGCCCAGCAACGCCGTGGGTGGGTCTAATCAGTCTTATGCAAAGCTATAAAGTAGCAAAATGGTCTTTCCTCTTTTGCCTGTCCCATCTGCTGACTACCTGGAGTTCTAAAAGTAATTCTGGCTACTACACTACCAGAATAGCAAGCTCTATGTCAGATCTATGACAGAATCTTAAACAAGCTAGAATTCTGCCTGATTTTTTATTTCTTAGTGTTTAAGATCATACTCTGGTCCTTAAATTTCTAGGAAACCAGCCAGACATGGTGGTGCACACCTTTAATCCCATCCCGGTCCTTAGAAGGCAGAGACTGATGGATCTCTCTGAGTCCAAGGCTAGCCTGGTCTACATAGCAAGTATCGGGCTACAAAGTGAGGCCTGGTCTCAAAAAGAGGTCAGAAGAGACAGGGAAGAAGACAGGCAGACCATGCTGCAAATACGCAGGCATGAGGGAGCCTGCACACTGCTGGCAGGAAGGCTAACCCAGTCCAGCCCCTGAGGAAGCCAGGATGCAGGTTCCTCCAAAACTGAAAGTAAAGCCACAAAAAGGTGCACCCACACTACTACTGGGTGTTTATCCAAAAGTCAGCATATGGCAGAGACACTCACATAGCAATGTTTACTGCCTTGCTGCATATGACAGCTAAGTATAGAACCAACCTAGATGTCAGCGACAGGACAACTAACAGAGAATGCAAGTTACACACAATCGAATGTCCTTCAGTCATAAAGAATCACCAAGTCACAGGACGGTAAGAAAGCAGAGACAGCTGAAGATGATGACACCCAGCAAAGTAAGTCTCAGATAAACACTTCATCCCTCATTGAGGGGCTACAGATTTCACAAAGATACATAAAACCAAGTATATATAGGAACATGAAAGGACAAGTAAAACTGTCAAGAAAATCAAGGACTAATGGGATGGGGGAGGGGTGAGCAGAGAAGCCATAAGGATGTTCTTATACTTACTTGAAAGTGGCCTAAGTAACACACTACATTTTGTAATTAAATAAATTAAGTTCTGGCTTGCTGAGCCTGCCCATCACTTTTCTTCTGATCCAATGCATGAATCATTTATGTCTATAACTACATAGTTAGAGACACTGACGGAGACTTATTAGAGCCATCTCATAATAGGAAATTAGACCACAGTTTCATTTCTAGGAATCAAAGAAATATCCAAAATATATATATATCCTGAATTTGGATAAAGATCATGGAATAATTTTGAAAAGTCAAAGTGGTATGATGTGTTCTAGCAGCCAGATTCTGAGACAGAACAGATGGCATCTGCATGCTTGCTAATTAATTACAAGTCACGTGTTCAGGAAGAATGGCCTACAGTTATCATACATATAGTGACCAGAAGTCAGGCGTGGTGTCTCATTCCTCTAATCCCAGCACTCAAGAGGCAAAGACAGGCAGAGATGGCTGTGAGCGCAAGGCCAGGCTGTTCTACATGGCAAGTTCCAGGCCAGCCAGGGCTGGGAAAAATAAATAAATTAATAAGCAGGGTGACCAGAAGAAACTTTGACCCAGCCCCTTTCTTCAGCTGTCCCAGTGACGTCACCTCTTTCTCAACCTGCTCTTTAACACGGGCTTCTTGCTCTTTCAGCCAGTTCTGTTTTTCTGTCTTAAGAGTTTCTTGGTACTTTTCTTCAAGTTCTAACTTCAGTTTGCTTACATATTCTTCTCTGTCTTCTAAAAGCTGTCTCTGTAAAGAAACTCAAGTTAGTATCTCGGCATCTCTGTCGCCACATTAAAAATGCTTCAGCGTGGGCATGGCGGAGGCAGGATCAGGAGGTCAGAGTCATCCCTGGCTTCACCACAGGTTCAAAGCCAACCTGGGCAACAGTATGACACTCTGTCTTTGTGGAAAACAGAACAGTGCATGTGGCATGGATCTTGGTCCTGCACATTCTATAAATTCTGTCTCCAGACCAAGCTCCCTACTTAACACTCATATCAATGTTTCTCTCCCTATTTTTATTTTTATAAAATCACTAAAAGCTAAGTTCTCAATTTTTAAATAACTTTAAATCCTTTGTAACTCCTCTGTAGCCAACACTGACTCCCTTTAAAAATTTGTTTTCCACTGAGTGACATAACACTCATGGCATGTTTTCCGTCATGCGGCTCTACTGAAACATGGCCAAAATACTACACGAAATGAACACCCCATCTGCTCACGACTGCCTTCCCCACAAAAGTGATGGCAATACCTTGCTTTAAGATATCATATTCAAAAACATCTGGGCAGAATATTTAGTATCTGTACCTAGTTTCTAGCCTTGAAGCAGGTAGCTTTCAAACTGTGGTCCACAGGCTGGTCCAAGCAAACCAGAGTCAGATCTCCATCTCCAGAGGACAGAGCTGACCACTGCTTAACATGGGGGCACTCCTGGACACGCAGCAAGGGCAGTAGCAGCAAGACGGGTCAGATAAAGAACCCACTGCTCTTTCTCCAGCTCCCAAGAAGCCAGTGGAGATACACAGCCTTATTCAGAGCCTCACTTTCCTTGTCAAGAGATGACTCAAACTCCTTTCCTTCCCAAGACAATAAAATGGCAAATGCCTACTCTGAGTGCAACAGGTGTACTGGGAAAGCAGCTAATAGTACTCTGTGCAATGTTCACAGATGCTGACAGCACACTGTGCAGGCTCACAGATGCTCACAGCACACTGTGCAGGCTCACAGATGCTCACGGCACACTGTGCAATGTTCACAGATGCTGAAGGCACACTGTGCAATGTTCACAGCCGCTGAAGGCACACTGTGCGGCGCTCACAGATGCTAATGTCACACTGTGCAATGTTCACAGCTGCTGACAGCACACAGTACAATGTTCACAGCCGCTGAAGGCACACTGTGCAGCACCCATAAGCTATGCAGGATCTCCTGGGTAGGCACAGGCAGTAAACACAAGAAAATGGAGGTGCCATGGGGGGCGAGCTGATCCAGAGTGCTCTGTCTCCCAGAATAAGTCTATAAAGGTGTGGCTGGAGAGATGGCTCAGTGGTTACAAGTACAACCTGCTCTTGCAAAGAAGCAGGTTTGGTTCCTAGAACCCATGCTGGACAGTTTATAACAGTCTGTAACTCCAGCCCAGACAATCAACACTCTCTCCGGCCTGTGACAACTATACTCATGTGCACAACACACATAGAGACAAAGACATAATTAAAAATAGTAAAATAAACCATAAATTACAATTAATTTTTATAAAGAAACATCCTCTTCCCTCATCTAGTCACCCTTCTACAAAGGTTTTAATAACAATTTCAGTATTTTTTAATTCTGTGAGCCACAATAGTTTGATATAATCAAATAAAAAGCCTCTATGAACACCGTTCCCACACTTTGTGGAAATGATGAGGCCTGAGAGGACATGGGAGACGCCTACCCTCTGCTCCTGAGCCTTTTCCATGGTCTTCCTGAGAGCAGATTCTAGCTCGTCCTTCTCTCTGCACACTTCCAGGTAACACTCCTGCACGGAAGCCATCTCCTTGTTCATCTTATCCAGGTCAGACCTTGGAGACACAGAACCAGCAAGTAGGCAGGTGTGCATACACGCATAAGTGTGAGTGCACACACATACGACTCCAAATTTTGGAGCAAACAGGCAGTGAGGCCTCTTCTTACCTGAGCTGTGACTGCGTCCCCTCATAGACCTCAAGGAGATGCTGCTTCTCCACAGCATGCTTTGCTAAAAGACTCTCTCGGATCTGAGCCTTCATGGCTTCGTGGTGCTGCTGATAAGTTCTTTCACACCTAGCAAGAGAGGGGAACTAAAGCCATGTAGCACCAGGGACAGGATGAACTGGTCTTCCTTCCTTCCTGTCTGCCTTCCTTCCTGCCCTCCTGCCTGCCTTCCTTCCCCCTTGTTTTCACTAATGCAAATTATAATTAGGTCAGACTGCTTTCCCCCAACCAAAACCAAGAGCAGCTCATTTAAATCCACTGGCCTTACAGGAATCTTCAAACATTCCTTTCATCATGTTTCTAGAGGAAACTGGATTTAGGTGTTAGACTATATCCTACCACTTCAAACAGAATAGTTAATCTATGTTGGAGACTGGTGTTTATTAAGAAGTAACTGTTTAACTGAAATAACTGAGAAATAGCCCCTGAATTCAAAACACACATGTTTACTACACAGATACCAGGCAGTAGCCAACTTACAAGTCATCTTCCAAAGGTCTGTTTGCATATGTGTAACTTGGTATTTGGTTTCCCAGAGGCCTCTAGAAGCGGCTCTACTAGTTCAGTGAAGTGCAGCTAGGGTCAGCCCACCACATAACTCTGCCTTGGTGTTCCACATTATAATCTGGGAAGGAGGGGCTGACCTCTGTCAATCTAATTTCCACAGGGACAGTTCACTCCATTTCGGGAGAGGGGCTGCCAGGGTAGAAGACTGGGCTATCCAGGAGGAAAGCCAGGAGATAAAAGCAAGGCACCAACATGTCTCACCTATCCACAGCTTCCTGCTTATCATGGTCAAAGTCCTGGACCATCTGTCTCATCTGGTTACACAAGTCTTGATTTGTACTTCTCAGTTTTTCTTCAGCTTCTTTAAGTTGCTAGACACAGAACAAAGGATGACAGAAAAGAAACACCACCTGTAATGATCAGTCTAACATAATACCCACAGCCGTATACCGTTATCTGATAGAATCTCTCTCTCTAGTCTACAAAATTATCTTCACATCTAAGTAAGATAGACATATTTCTGTAGTAATTAGCATTCTAATAGGAGTAAACATTAATATACTGTATTTGTTTTAAGATGCACCAAATGGAACTATTTAACCAGAGAAGTATTAAGCTAATTGATTGATACCTTAAAGTAAGCCTTTGAATTCAATAATCCTCATCAAAATAAAAAAAGTTGTACATTTTGGTCGAGAGCTGGCTATTGCTCGCTGGGTGCATTACCACATGAAATAGGAACCACTCAACCTTCCAATAAAGGTACTTACTACCCAAAGCACCAATAAGGGACACAGCCAGAACCACAAGAACTTCCCAAAGCATGTCCACTAACCCACATGGCCCATGTCTGCTACAGGAGCCTGCACTCCCTGTGCATTTAGTAAGGCCATGGGAAGTCCCACTGACAGTCGCGACACTTATTCACCTGGTTCTGCTGCTGTAAGACTTGAACTTCACTTTTCAGTCGCACAATGTCTTCTCTAATTGTCTCAGAAGAATCAAGCCGAAACTGATCAGCTGTTCCTCCAGAGGTATCTGTTTTAGCCTGAGAGTTTTAAAAGGTTTTAAGTTTAAAAATAAAATAAAGTTATACATTTTGAAGTAATTTCACTCAGGGAAAAGATGTCTGACTAGAACAATGACTCCCAGGTCTTTTTCTTCATCTTCTTTCCCAGATACAATCACAATCATCAAAGCAGAAAGCTAACGTGGGCATGCAATCAACCATTCTACAGACTCCATATCAACGCCCCCACTTCCCTCTAATGCCCTTTCTGCACCAAGATTAAATCGATGCCACACTACATTTAATCTTCCCATCTCCTCCCGGCTATAATAGCTCTGCACTAACTTTCAAACCTACGGCATCTTCTGAGAGTGCTAATCAGTTACTTTGGAGACAGTTTCCCTCATTTTGGTATTTTCTAGTGTTATTCACTAAATTCAGGCTAGGCTTCTAGCACGAATGCTAAGAAATAAAAAATTCTTTGTAAGAGACAAGAGATGCAGTTGTGCCTCCTGACTGGTGGTGACCAGCTGAAAGCAGAGCCTCCCAGGCACTGCCCCACTGCCTGTTGGCTTCACACACTATAGTTAGTAACATGGATCTCAGGAGAAGATTATTTTGAAATTAGGCAAAAGTCCATTTTTGTTACATTTTACTCAATAGGATTAACATATTCTATTACGTACTTTTAACTAGCATTACTTCACATATATACTTTACTTAGTAGGCACTGTTTTTAAGATCATGATATACTTTAATATATTATTTTCTAGACAAGACATAAGAATAGACATGCTGCTAGACGGTACAGGAATGAGCGCAAATTCCCTTGACCTACAACATCAGCAGTTATCTTCGGCTACTGAACTGGGGGAAAGGGAAAGCTAACAGTTCTTTCACCTGCATTCTGTGTTGCCACCACAGTGGAAACTCTTTGTTTATGTAACTGCGTGTCCCCTTCCATCTGAACGTTTCCATATCTGTAAGTTCCTTATTCTCTAAAGGGAAATCAGCACATCCACTTAGTTCATCAAAGTATCTGAAATCTATCCCATGATCTGGACACAGTCATTAGAAACGGAACACAGATTGCTCCAAACAGGGGCACCGCTGCCCTGACTGCATGACCATGTGACTAACAGACTTTTTAAACTAGTTTGCTAAAGGAATTTCAGAGATTGTGGACCTGTGAGCTAGAGAAATGATGAGATGCTGCAGCAGAGCCATTAGACAATTCTGGTAGAAGCGTGGGAAGACTAGGAGGCTAAAAGGAATTTAGACAGTGAAGTCTGGCTCTCTGGGTTTCAGTTGGCAACTGGACAAAGGCCATTCATGTAACATTCTAGAAAAGAACCCAGCTGCATTCTGCAGCAGCACCCTGAGAATCTGAGTGAGGCTAAGTTTCAATGCAATGGACAAATTTGTTCTAGGGAAGAGATTAAGACTTTCTAGTATCTGAGCCGAGGTGCGGGCACACTCACTGCTCGGCTCTGCTCTCATTCAAGTATCCAGTCAGAGAGTAGGCAAAGCAGAAAGATACTAAAAATGTAATTTGGTAGGAAAAGGAGTGATGTGGGATTTCCCTCTGTATGCTATGAATACCACTGGTTAATAAAGAAACTGCCTTTGGCCTGTGATAGGATAGAGTAGAGCTAGGCAGGGAAGACTGAACTGAATGTTGGGAGAAAGAAGGCAAAATCAGGAGAAACCATGGAGCCCCGCCGGAGACGGACACTGGAACTTTACCTGGTAAGCCACTGCCATGTGGCAAGACACAGATTAATGGAGATGGGCTAGTTTAGGATATAAGAGTTAGCCAGAAATACACTTAAGCAATTGGCCAAATGGTATTGCAAATAATATTGTTTCTGTGTGATTATTTTGGGGCTGAGCAGCTGGGAACTAACTAGTAGCCTCCTATAACAAAGGAGTGTGAGCAAATTGAAAGTTACAGACATGGCAGATAGGGGAAAAACAAGTGTAACTGTTAGAGATTATTACAGAGGAACCTCCTATTCCTCACTGTGTCTGAGTTAAAGAGTTAAGTGTGCATCAGAGGTGGGATGTTATGATTAAAACTGATGTGCTGGGTATCAAGTTGAGAAAGGCTGGAATGATGATTGTTAATCTGGATCATTAACATCAAAGTACTGAGAATCACCTAGGAGACACAACTCTAGACACCTGTGAGGGCATTTCCAAGGAGCTTAACTGGAGAGGAAAGGAGATCCACCCTTAATGTAGGTGAAAAGATCTCACAGATTACAGACTGGGAATGAATTAAAAGGAAGGAAAAGGAAGTCAGGTGAGTGCAAGCATCCAACAGGTCATGACCAGCCACGTCACTTCTCCCACCGCTGTGCCTTCTCCACCACGCGGAGTCCTATCCCTTTACCACAAGCTAAAATACACTTTTGTTTCTTGCCAAGGATGGTATAGATGTCTTCTATATCACAGCTGATCCCTCAAAAGTCACTGACAAATGTGAACACCCACATCAACACACACAAAAGAAATGTATTGGGGATCAGTCACAAAACGCTTTCTGTGTTCAGTGTTTTATGTTTACAAAGATTCAGAATATGGACTCTGACTGTTGGTAGGTCAATATGGTTTTTCTAAGAACGTTACAATTCTATCTTTAATACATATATGTATATACACGCATATGTAACATATAAAGTTCTCTATATAAAACATATAAATACTAATATATATAATCAGTATGTGCCCATGAATGCAATACCCAAGGAGCCTACAAGAGACCATCAGATCCCATGAAGCTGCCCAAGAGTGCTGGGAACCAAACTTGGATCCTCTACAAAAGCAACTGCACACCCTTGGCCACAGAGCCATCTCTCTAACCTTACAACTTCAGTCTTAATCACCCAGTGATTAAGTGAAATGAACAGCACATCTGGTCTACTCTCACACACTGCTACTGCTGTATCTGAACAGTCTCCTAAGCTCTATCATGTATTAGCTTAGAAATGCCCATAACAGTATGCTTTGGTTGTTTTATTTGAGACAAGGTCTCCCTGTGCAGCTCTGGCTGTCCTGGAACTCATAGAGTTCATCTGACTCCAAAGTGCTTGGACTAAAGGTATTCACCACCACATCCAGCTAAATTTTTAATAGAAACAATTTCTTTAATTGTAGATGTCCCAAAGTGCTACAATTTATGTGGTTCCACATAGCCAAACTGCCTTTTAAATATTAATGTGCACCTTATACTTCAATTATTTGTGAATCCCACAAAATCCTACATACAACAGCTTTTCAAAAACAGAAATGAATAACCAGCAAGATGCAGGACAACAGGATATACAAGAGGAATCCCAGTGAGAGCCCAGTCCATGGTGGAGCAGAAGCCAGAGGCCTCAAATCAGACCAGTGACTCCTTTCCATGAACACTCGGGAGTGGGGATGTATGGACTGAAGGCTGTACTGACTGTGTGCCTGACTCACTGGGTCACACTGCGGCTTCCATGACGAGATTTTTTTTCTTTTTCTTTTCTTTTTCTTTCCTTTTAAATTTTATTTTGTTGCTAGGCAATGGTGCACACCTTTAATCCCAGCACTCAGGAGGCAGAGGCAGGCAGATCTCAGTAAGTTTGAGGCCAGCTTGGCCTACAGAGTGAGTTCCAGGATAGTCAGGACTATTACATAGAGAAACCCTGTCTCAAAACAAAACAAAACAAATTTATTTTGTTTTATCTTGGGGGAAAGGTTGCAGAGGAAAAGGATGGGTGAGGGGGATGGGAAATGAGCGGGATTGAGAGATGCACGATGTGGAATCACAAGGAATAAAAAGTGGGTTCACAAAGAATCAATAAAAAGTTAAACTAGAAAAAAAAAGATTAACTAAACTATTTTCTCTCTCCCCCAATCATGCTCTCTAACTGTACAGACTCAGTGAGGTTCTGTTATAAAGATCTGGGGAAGAAGACTCCATGCAACTCAAAGGGGATCAAGAACACACACAGCGCAAACTTGAAGGTTTAACAAAACAAACCAACCTGTTGACTTTTATAGTACCACAAGGTACTATGCAGGATGCTGGTGAGGGAAAAAGAAAAATCAGTGAGCAGTCTCCCTCAGTTACTGACACTGTAAACGACAGTACTGATTGGCAAAAGACACCCACGCGTGCAACGGTGGCACAATGCCATGGGGCAGCCATTTTTTTATTTAAGTCCCAGTAATCGACACCTTAGAACATCTCTCGTACTTTGACAGGATTTTTTAATGAACAGGACTCCTGGCATAAGAACCAGAAGATAAAAAAAGCAACAGACAGGTTAAAAATTATTTCCCTTCAGGAGAAAAGGAATATACTCCCTACATTCTTTTCAATGTTCCACTCTTTTCTTTCATATTGTTTTTTTATTTTTTTGGGTTTTTTTAGGGTTTCATTATACAGCTTTCAATCCTGCCCTGGACTTCACTCTGTAGCCCAGGCTGGCCTCAAACTCACAAAGATCCACCTGCCTCTGCCTCCCAAGTGCTGGGATTAAAGGCGTGTGCCACCACTGCTCTGCTCTCTTTCTTTTCTTAATTATCAATTCATTCCCGCATTAGTTTTCTTGGCAGTAAAGACAGCGCATTTGTGAGATGAGGAGACCTGGTGACAGGAGCTTTCAGCAATCACACTGACCCCCCCCATCAGTCATATCCTGTAACTCCAATTTTCTTAAGACTGACTGTGAAACCTCAACTGGGCCACAGATCCCTGCCTCCATTTCTCCTCATCTCCACAGGCACCTGCCTCCATTTCTCCTCATCTCCACAGACACCTGCCTCCATTTCTCCTCATCTCCACAGGCACCTGCCTCCATTTCTCCTCATCTCCACAGACACCTGCCTCCATTTCTCCTCATCTCCACAGGCACCTGCCTCCATTTCTCCTCATCTCCACAGACACCTGCCTCCATTTCTCCTCATCTCCACAGACACTGGCTGAAGCAGGCTATGGTAGCACACTCCTACAATCTCAGTATTCGGGGGCAGACCCTTTCACAGGAGTTGGCTAAGGCCATCAGAAAACATGGAAATTTACATTATGATTCATAACAGTAGCAAGATTAGTTATGAAGTAGCAATGAAAATAATTTTGTGGCTGGGCGTCAGCCAATGAGAACTGTATTAGAGGGTCGTAGCGCTAGGAAGGTTGAGAACCACTGGGGGATCTCACTGGACACAATTACTAACGGGGCTGTAAAGCACTGGTGGTTCAAGCCAACCGACAACATGCACATGCCCCTTTATGTAGTAGTCTGATGTGGGAAGTCCTCCTGTATATGTGTTGCTTTTATTGGTTAAGGAATAAAGAAGTTGCTTGGGTCTATTACATGGCAGAATAGAGCAAGGAAGGAATTCCAAGCAGAGATAGAGAACAGTAGGCGGAGTCAGGGAGACATGAAGGGAGAAAGACGCAAGCTGCCAGTCAGAACTTTATCAGTAGGCCACGAGCCTCATGGTAAAATACAAAACAATATAAATGGGTTAATTCAAGATGTAAGAGCTAGCTAAGAATACGCTAGAGTCATTGGCCAAGCAATGTTGCAATTAATACAGTTTCTATGTGAGTATTCGGGCCTGGGTGGTCAGGAACAAACTAGCAGCCTCCACCTACAGTACACCTTTCATTCGTGAACAAAGAATTTAACCTAATTGGCATCTTATTCATAGGTGCCAAGAACAAGCAAACATACCCTTTCAAGTGGCTTTTTTCTGTAAGCTTTACTTCAAGAATCAAAGGAACCCCCGGAAACCAAGAACTTAACTACAAAGCATAAAGGCTCTCTTTACTGCATGTTTCAAAGAGACTTCTGAACCATACAGGCTCCATGCACCTCACCTCCATGCCTGTGTTTCCGTCCTTCGCTTGCTGGAGAGCATCAACTGTCCCACGGCACTCTTTGAGATCGCTCTGTAGTTGAGACACCAGATGACGCTTCACGGAGTTGCTGGTCAGCAAGCGCTGAACTTGGGTTTTCAACTTCAGGATAACCTCATCCTTCGAAAGCTTTTCGTTTGGGGCATCTTGCTGTGCAGTGCTGATGGGAAAATGGTCAGTTTTAGGATTAAACCACATAACAAATCAAACACAGTTATTCTGTAAACCCTAACCACATGGCAATCATGTTTTGTATGCCTTGACTGTCACAGCATCTTGAACCAGTTGTATTTTTACCATTTTGTTTCTTTGTTTTCTGGCGCCTCAGACATGCTAGACAAGTATTCTAACACTGAGCTACATCCCAGCTCTGCTAAAGGATTTGGAACTTGGGGGCTGGAGAGATGGCGTGGTGGTTACGAGTATCTGATGCTCTTCGGAAGACCTGAATCGATCCTCAACACTTGGTGGCTCACAACTAACTCCAGCTTCAGGGGATCTTATGCCCTCTTCCAGCCTTCAAGGTTAAGTGGTGCACATACAAACACACAGGCAGAACACTAACACACATAAATCAAAAATAAATAAATTGGAATTCTGTCATACATAAGGACATCTTCTTTGCACAAAAATAGGTTCGTTTCTCAGAAAACACTCTCCCTACTTAGTCTTTCTGCCTAGACACAAGCAGTTTAACTCAGACACAGCTCACACTTGTGATTTTGGGTATGTGGGATGCTAATATTCAATGAGGCAATATGGATATTGAGGAGGAAAAAAAATATTACACCTCAGCTATCCTAACCAGCTACTGTCTGTAAGGCTGGGCAGAATCCAAGCAATCAGAAAACTGAAACAAAAGCCATGCTAATCTAATCTAAACTCCTCTCTCTCCCTCTCTCTCTCTCTCTCTCTCTCTCTCTCTCCTGTAATGAGAACCAAACCCAGTGGCCTCGCACATGCTAAGCCAGCGTTCTGCTGCTGAGCTGTATTCCAGCCTTTAAACTCAACTCTATTTTCTGTAAGCATAAAGCCTAGAATGAGAGTCCAATCTTTTCTAATCATTTTATTAGTGTGTGTTGGTGGCACGGGAGAGCCACTGCCCTCGAGGACTCTCAGCAGCTGTGGCTGCCTGGACACGACCTATCCGCGAGCAAGCCAGTCACCCTGAAGCAGGAAGAAGAGGGGTGCTTCCTAGGTCCCCACTCTCAGCTGAGGAGCTGCTCATGGCTGATGACTTTTGGGGAGGGAGAGTCAGTTTCCTTTCAGGGCATGCACGGGCCCTGGAACACCAGTGCCTCAGTGGACAGTCCTACACCCATGAGCTTATGGCCAGCACAGACTGGACTCCGTGGCTTACTTAATAAAATAAATAAATAAATGAAAACAAGAAACAGAGCATCAAGTTGGAATGGATCTAGGAAGCACAGAGGGGAGGAGTAGGGAAGACAGATATGATCAAAATACATTATATGCAAGTTTGAAATTCTCAATTAATTGAAGTACCATTTTTTTAGAGATGAAGATAAGTTTCTAAACAGTTTCATAGTGGCTACTTTGTACTCTAAAACTGGGTAAATACTAAGGACGCCAAGTAAATCTCAGACATTAGTGACAATGTAAATATACTGGTTCATTAATTTTAACAAATTGTTAATAGGGAACATGGGAGCTGAGTATACTGAACTGTGTAAAATATACATCTCTATTTCTAAAATCTTCTAAAAAGAAAAAACTATCTAAAAAAGAAATAGTGGTATCTGAATTAAAGTTTTTACTCCTGAAATTTAAAGTTTTCAGATCTTCTAAATGTTAGAATATTGTAAATGTGTAAAGAGAGAATGCACAAATCACTAGGTAGATTTATTTTTAACAATATAAATGGAACTCCTGAGGAAGAATATATTATATATGTACTTATTGTAACAATATACATATATTTTATGTACATGTTTTCATATCTAAAACCTCACCTATTTAAATAATTCCCACTTCTGTAGAAATGGAAATTATAACTATAACAGGTAAAGCTTTGTAAGAAACAAAATACACACAAAGTTCTCTGATACATGATGAGGTGAACTATGAGCCCTCCGTTCACTCAGCAAGCAAATGAGGCCTCCACAGTTCCTCTTCTGACTGAAAGCAGGCCACTGAAATAGCACTCTGTGCTCCCAGAGGAGGTCAAATCAGAGAGCAGAGAGGTGCCTGTAATAATTTTCTCGCCAGGCGGTGGTGGCGCACGCCTTTAATCCCAGCACTGGGGAAGCATAGGCAGGTCCATCTCTGAATCTGAGGCCAGTCTGGTCTACAAAGTGAGTTCCAGGACATCCAGGGCTACACAGAGAAACCCTGTCTTGAAAAAAATAAAATAGTAATAATAATAATAATTTTCTTCCCTTCTTCAAAAGGAAAAAAGTCAGAATAGTGACCATTCTGCCTAAGACTCACGACACCCTATGGTAACGGGGGTTCCCTGAAACCCAAATAGACTGCAGTCCCTTATGAAGTGTGCTGAGAAGACCAAAGGAAAACGGCATTCCACTTGTTAAATGTTTATTATTTGAGCTTTGCAGCCAACTATAATAATGGAGAGAGGAAGCGTCTGCAAGCTGTGTACAGATTACTATAAAATAAAACATTGAGCTAAACCCTTCAACTTTACTAGGCAGTAGCAGAAGGGGGGGGTGGGAGTGGTAGTAAAAGCTGGGAGCCACTGATACCTGGGTCAGTGATTTGGAAGCAGCTCAAGAAAAAGGGTAATCACACAGGGAAGAGCCTCCTTTAATTCGACAATCAGGTCACTGGAAGAAAAGCACCAATTTCTTCTCTCCTATGTCCTTGAAATTTGACATGAGACTGCTTATCAAAGACGGTAGATCAACTATCAACCATTAGTGAGAGATGATGTCCTCTGGACAATGTATTTATTGATGACTTCCAGAGCTCTCACCAGCTACCTGAAGAGGCCTAACATAACATTACTGCAGCCATGACAGGCTGTGGACTAACAATACTGGGACTAGGCCTCACCCTTACAATAACCAGGAAAAGCACAAACTGTACCCTGCGGAGGACCAATAAGAATAGAGACAAACAAGTACTACATGCTCTAGAACATTAAGAATAGCCTACTTAACTTGTGTATAGGCTGCCAATTTCCTTACAGCAACACCAGTACTAATCCCTGTTTGACAAGACTCCTGTTGCCCCACTCCAGGCCATCAGGAGCTCAACCCCCATCTGAATCCAGAATCCACCCGCCCCATCCTTTACTCCTTAAAAACCCTGCCTCAAACCGAGCTCAGGCCTCTCCCTAATCCAACCACTGTGTCAGGACAGACGGACAGCCCGAGCTGGAGCTTGCAACAAAGGCTCTGTGCTCTTGCACATGAACTTGGACTCCTGGTGCTCTCTGGGGGGCTCATGATGCAGGCATAACACTACCCACTCCAATTCAGTTACGTCCTCTACTTTCCCAACTGCGTGGGTCAGCCATTTCTTCATAGAAATGATGAAATGCCTTGACCTATTAAATAGAGGAATGTACATTAGAATTACTACATCGTGGCAATGAAGTTATGTAAATAGAAATTACAAGAGTAGCTGGGCATGGTAGTGCAATGTCAAAAACCCCAGTACTTGGGAGTCCAGGGCAAGATTGTACATTTGAGGCCAACCTGGGATACACAGCAATATCCTACCTCAAGGAACAAAACAAAAACCAAAAGGTACAAAAGACAGAATTTGTTTTAATGGATAAAGATGAAGTATGTCTATTGAAAGGGTTCAACACGCATGTGCTCATCACTCAGCTCCAAGGCCAACCACAGTACAAACTGAAAAGTAATACGACCTGGAGAAAACTATTTCTGAGTGAACTATATCCTTAATTGTCAATAAAGAGAAACAAAGAAGAACGAAGTTTAAAGTAAAAAGGCTTGACTATCATGTAAATATGAACAAACAGGAGACTACATGAGGCCTGAAGATTTTTTAATTCAAGTCCTGGTGGCACCATTGACAACCTGAGCCAAGTGACTCACCTTTCTGTGCTCCAGTAAGGCCAACATTGTCACAAAACTGAGGATCAAAATGCTTTAAAACGTATGTGTTGAATTCAAAGTTGATAAATGTAAAATCTGATCAGTGGCACATTTTAACCAGTCATCTCTAAGATAACAGAAATGGCTATTATTTTAGTACCTAGTAAGTCCTAGGACGTATTCCAGGAGACTCACACTCATTGTCTGTTTTAATTCTCACTTTAAGTTCCAAGAGAGTGCAAGCTTGATTAAAAAGTAAAAATAAAACAACAACAAAAAAAAAAAACAAGCCCAGAGAAAGTTAAAAAGTTGGCGTAAGGCCATTTACCTAGCAATAAAAGGCAAAGCTGTGGTCCATAGCATCCTGGATCTGACACCTACACTCTTTCCCTAGTTCCTGAGAAATCATTTGGCACTGACAAGCAAGGAGGCATTCACAGCAAAGTATGTTTTCAAGCCGACTACATATAGCTTCAAATTTGTAAGTACCTAGGGATAAAACTAATAATATGCTCCTTTTGTGTTTGCCAACTACAGTGGAAGCCTTTGTTCAACATCACGTGACTGGGTCGCAGTACTCATACTGAGAGCCACTGTGCCACTGCTGGGCTTTCCACACCCCTCTTCCGAAGGCTGAGCGGATGGCAGTCCCCCCACTTCATCCGAGCCACGCTGACCTCCATTAGCAAACCAGGTAATTAACAGGATGGAAAGACACATGGGGTCCCATGGCCCTAGCCAAGAGCCCGAGGATGACCCCGCCAAAACATCAGTCTAGCTCCGCTATTTTCTTCTCGGCTTTCCTCTAGGCTGTCATCTGTAGAGGTGAGAGCCCCAGAAGACAAGACGCTCAGGTAAACGTTCCTAAGCTGAACAACAGCATTTCGTATGCAGGATCACCCTATTACTTTAGACTCTGATCCGTGAAATCCATCCATGGCCAGCAGTAGCTCTACACGGCAATGGCAGTGTTAAAATGCAAGCTTCCCAAGGCCACTATGGGTGAAGCTGTCAGGAGACTTAGCTTTGTACTCAATTGCTTAATACTTGAGACACAATCCGTACTAAACAACTCAGTAACGACAGTGAACACAGCCAATGCTGGTGAAGGCCAAATGCTGTTCCGTAACACTTTCTTCCAGAGGCGGAAGCACAGTCAGTGATACAGCACTTTCTGAGAATGAGCGAGGTCCCAGGCTCCATTCTTCAGCAAAAGCAGCACCTGCTTTAGCCTAACCCAATCTCCTGACAGTACTCCATCTCTCATCTCCAACTCAGACCAGTCAAGGCCAGCACTGACCAAACAGCACTTGGTTGCTTATTGGCTATGTCTCCTTTCTCTGGCCTGGCAAACTGTGAACCCAGGGAAAAGACAGTTTCTAACTGACTTTTTGTAGCTTATTTCAGGACCTCACAAAGTGCCTTCCATATAGCAAGGATGCAAAGTTCACCAAGTGTATCTGCTGAAACCCTATAACTAACCCTGCAACTCTCTCCACTCCTTCCCCATCACCCTTGCCCACATGACTAATAAAATATCTACAATAACAGTAGCAAAAAAGAACCAATTTTTTTGGTTTTGTTTTGTTTTTTAGTTTCTCGAGAGTCTGCGTAACCGCCATCCATGGTTATCCTGGAACTCACTTTGTAGACCAGGCTGGCCTTGAACTCACGGAGATCTGCCTGCCTCTTCCTCCCAAGAGCTGGGATTAAAGGTGTGTGCCACCACCACCCAGTAAGAACCCATTTTAAAAGTGAGATCTCAAGACTGGAGAAACAGTTCAGTGGTTAAGAGCCCTGCCCGGGTTCGGTCCCCAGTTCCACGTGGTAGCTTACAACCATCCCTAACTCCAGTTCCAAGGGATCTGACCCCCTTCTAACTTCTACAGACACCAGCATAAGCCCATGCATACATGCAGGCAAAACATGCACAACAGAAATAAATGTAAAAAAAAAAAGTTATTTAAGATCTCGGTAAGATTTAAAAAAGAGTGTAAGGTCATTGCTCCGCTTATTTTCTCACAGATGACTGATTAGTGCAAGACAACTGCTTTTCACACACAAAGCTAACATTAAAAACAATAGGCATCCACCTCACTGTATATTTGTGAGCATGTGTGTGGTCTGTGCTCATGTATGCACACGGCGTGTGCTCCCACACTTCTGCTTTATCGCTCTCTCCTTTATTCCCTTGAAACAAAGTCTCTTAGTGAATCTGAAGCTAGGCAGGGCGGCCAGCAATTCTTAGTTATCCTCCTGTCTCAACCTCCTACAGTGCTGGGTGCTGGGGATTTGAACTCAGGTCCTTATGCCTGCAGAGCATGCTCTATTACCCACTGAGCCATCTCCCTAGCCCCATAGTCCGCTTATTTTAACTACATAATCCCCTCCTTCTATAACTGGTGTCTATCTACATGATGAGGACTACAGACACATATTAATACTTCAGATTTCTGTCCCTTTGATTTTCTGTCATTTATATTTCATTAAGAGTTTCTAAAACACACTGTCCCATAGTCAGATCTTTACACGCATGGTGCCACCCATGTCCCATGCCTCCAGCACCAGTTTTATTAAGAGTCTTCTATGGTAAACTATCCATGCGGTACCTGTTAGCTTTGGATTGCTTCTGATTGGCTTTTGTAATGCCCAAGTCCACACACGATTCAGTGAGCTCTACATTTAGGTCTCCTTCTGAGTCGCCTGGAAGCACTCCGAGGTCGGCAGCAGACTCATACAGAGAAATCTCATCTTTAAGTGCTGTTAATTCCTCCTGCAGCAAAGTCATCAGAAAGAACTTCCATTATCTTCCTGGATAACAAAGTCAGTCATCCCATGTTTACTTAACTGTAATGATCGGCAGAATGCAGAAAAGTCTCAAATATATTCTTAACATTCATTCTAAATAACTCCAGGAAGGCCAGTTCTTGCCCTATTTTCAAATAAGTCAAATTAATGAGGAAGCAAAGGTGGGGAGATCTTTCCACAATCCTTATATTTACAAAAACTCCTTAGCTGGGATACCTCTGGTGTCCTGGCCTCACTACACCAAAGGACAAAGTAGATAGCTCAGTCAGGGGCATGCTACGCTCTGCCTGCAGCAGTGTGCCATGCTCTGACTGCATCATCAACAGGCAGAGCACTTCCTTCAGCAGAGGCAATGCTGAAAGTCCTCTCCAGCATCCTCCTTACTGTCAGGGAAATTAAGATGGTGGAGGATGTGAGAAAAAAAAAAATCACATCCCAACTAAATATTCCCCACACCTGTAGAATCGCCAGTCCCCGGGAAACACCTGCAGACCATAGATGCCCTGGTCCCTAGGATACCTCTGCATAGGCAGGAGAGACAGTGGACAGACTGGCAGGAGGAAGCAGAGGTCTGGCTCTGCAGTTGATCAGAACTGGACTGGAACACCTTGGTCTACCAAGCAGCGGTGTGGTATGGGTGAGATCCTGAAAACCTTTCCTGGTCTGAAGGTCCAGCCACCCTTACTACACAGAGAAATCTACAATACAAAAAAGGTGCTATAGCATTGCCCAGGTCTCTTCTGAGAGATCGCACTCACTTGCAAAGCCTTATTCATGCTCTCACTTAGGACGTGGGCCTTCTGTGCTTGCTGCAACTGTAGCTGTAGCTGAACCACCTCCTGCATGGAGCCTGCAAGATAGAGTCACAGGATATGTGATGTGGAATATTAATTTAAGATGTGTTATATTTATTTATGTTATGGAACATTTATTTAATGATGCAAAGACGTGTTGCATTCTTTTATGTTACATTTGGAACTCTGTGAAGCTGTGTTACTGTGCCTGCCTAAAACATATGATTAGTCTAATAAAGAGCCAACAGCAAGGCAAGAGAAAGGATAGGAGGAGCTGGCAGGCAGAGAGAGTAAAGCGAAAGAGAAATGTGGGAAGAAAAACTGGAGGCAAGAGAAGGAGAGTGGGACATCGGGGGCCAGTCATCCAGCTACACAGTCAGTCATGGAGGAAGAAGTAAAGAAAGGTAGATAGAATGGAGGAAGATAAAAGCCCAGAGGCAAAAGGTAGACAGGGTAATTTAAGTTAAGAAAAGCTGGCTAGAAACAATCCAAGCTGAGGCTGGGCATTCATCAGTAAGAATTAGCCTCCATGTGCTTTTATTCAGGAGTTGGGTAGTGTGATCCCCAAATAAAGAATAGGAGCCAAAAGAGTAAGAGTGGAGGACTGGGGAGATGGCTCAGAGGTTAAGAGCATTGCCTGCTCTTCCAAAGGTCCTGAGTTCAATTCCCAGCAACCACATGGTGGCTCACAACCATCTGTAATGGGGTCTGATGCCTTCTTCTGGCCTGCAGGCATACACACAGGCAGAATATTGTATACATAATAAATAAAATATTAAAAAAAAAGAGTAAGAGTGGAAACCAACCAACAACTACATGGAACTGAAAAGAGACAAAGTCAGATCTACAGAACCAGGAGGCACTGAGGCTCCAGGTGGAATCTGCTCTGCTATGGTTTACAGCCATGCAGACAGAGAGCCACGGAGACCTCAAAGACCCAAGTCTGGCCCATGTGTTTCTGAGATTTAGTTCTCAAGGAGCTCAAGGCCTGGGAACTGGAGTGTTGGATCCTGTAAGCCTGATCAGCCACTGCCACATCTACAAACCAAAGCAGCCTGGAAGTCATCTAGTGGGCACACAAGGTTCTAGCTCACACAAGTCAAGAAAGATCTACCCTACCATTTCTGCCCTCCAATTAAACTGTATCTTGCTATCTTTTTTTTAAAATATTTATTTATTATGTATACAATTTTCTGTCTGTGTGTATGCCTGAAGACCAAAAGAGGGCGCCAGACCTCTTTACAGATGGTTGTGAGCCACCATGTAGTTGCTGGGAATCGAACTCTGGTCCTTTGGAAGAGCAGGCAATGCTCTTAACCACTGAGCCATCTCTCCAGCCCCTTGCTATCTTTTTAAATGCTTTTATTTCCAATATCTCCATCTACACATGGAAAAGCAGCACACTACAGCTGTATTTCTGAATTTTAGCAAACTACTACTTTAAAGTTGTGTGTCTATGTGTGTATACATGCATCCACAAAGGCCAGAAGGGGGTGTCAGGTTCCCTGGAGCTGGAGTTACAAGTAGGTGTGAGCCCCGTGGGTGCTGGGACCTGAATTCTAGTCCTCTGCAAGAGCAGGAAGTACTCTCCACCTCTGAGCCCTCTCTCTAACCCCAACGAACGAATATTTTAAATGTACTAGGAGTCTAGTTCAGAGGTTCAGAGGGCCATTTGAAGGTTTCTTTGAATGAAAACAGCCCTCTCAGAAATAGCTGAGGGAAATACTCACAGTCTACGAGGCTGCTTTAGAAAATCTTAAGAGTCAAGGGAAAGACTCACCAAGTCATGGCAAGGGGGAAAATGGATCTGTAGCTAAGCAGAGCCCAAACAGGACAGGGTCCAAGGTGGCCCCTCAGCAAGCACACACACATCCATAGGCAGCCTTTAACTTCAGTACCTTCCCTGTACAATTACACTACACTCGCACACCAATCATCTAACTGGTTCATAGGCCAAAATGTCACTTGTATGTTAGTTCATAAAAAAAAAAAATCACTATTTTGTTAAGCAAAAAATAGGATGATTTTGTCTGCTCAATAGTCTGTGTATCAACACTGACATTTTATTATCTTTAACATCATCTATAAAAATAATAATTAAAAGTACCACTACCATGAAAAGCATAGGAAGCATGTTTCAAATACAACAGAGGCCACACTAGAAATCTTCACAGTGACAAAAATGTAACTCTCAGCTCAGGTAAGTGACTCACTGCAAGGGGATAAAGAACTGGAGAATAAACAAAATGACAATTATTTAATCATATATTTTTGGGGGGTCAAGAAGAGGCAAATACAGTGAGGCCTTATAGTCAAAGGAGGCTGAGGGCAGAACTTCGTCTTTGGAGCAGAGTGCCCTCCTCGCATGTGCGTCCCTTTCCTCCGCTGGAAGCAGTGCCAGGCATCACAGCCCAGGTTTCTCAGAGGAGGAGTACTGGAGGTTTTTATTTGGAATGGACACTTGTTTGTATTTTCCAGACTGTGTAATAGACATGAACCAGACCTTTAGTACAAACTAGAAGAAACTGGTCACTGGTGCGCTTTTCTGTCTCTTCTGGCTTTTTACAGTGCAGGGATTCAGGCTGCTGAGATGACCCAGTGATCTTGCAGTGCAATTCGTGGCATGCAGTGGTGGCAAGACAGCCTGCGCTCGAGCTCCAGACTGTGAGGCTGTCTTCTGCATGCACCTCCTACACACCACACACGCAAGGACAGTGAGTAGAGTAAAACTGCAGTTTAGGAATCCAGCTACGTGCTGTGCTGTGCAATTACACTGTGTGAAGATGTGTCGCTGTGACTGGTTCCATACAGAGTCAATGGCCATTAGCTAGGCAGGAAGGGTAGGGAGGACTTCTGAGGACAGAGAGACTTCATAGAGGAAGAAAGGTTGAGTCGCCAGCCAGATGTGCAGGAAGCGGGATGGGCAGTGCAGACTAAAGGTAACCAAGCCACATAAGTACATAGGTTAGGTTAAAGAATATAGGTTAAGTTACAAGAACTAGTTAGGAACAAGCCTAAGCTAAGGCTGAGCTTTTAAATTACTAAGAAATCTCCGTGTCACCATTGGTGAGCTGGCAGTCCGAACGAGAAAGCTCATCTTCCCTGCACACATCGCAGGAGCCTCTGGGGACCCACAGCACGCACCTGACTGCAGCAGGTGGGCGCACTGCTTCTGGCTGTCCTCCAGACTTCTCGCCAGCCTGTTAATGAGCTCAGTCTTTTCCAATTTGACAGCTTCTTGATTCCTCTCCAGTTGCTGCACGTGATCCTTTAAACGGACGCAAACGCTTTCCTAAACCAAAGTCAGCAAGTCATTTTCACAATCAGTTTTAGTAGAAATTAAACAAAGTGTCAAATTTAAAATCATCATCTGGTGCGATAATCTCTTGTCCAGGGGGAACCTGTACACGGGGGAGAACAGGAGAGATGTGACCTGGGGAAAGGCCCGGCTAACAAAGGACACCCGCAAGCTCCTGTTATTCTAAAACCAGATTTTACTCATGCCAAAGGAAACATATTACAGTCCTGTGCATTTTATGCTGTGTTAACACATACATACAAATGTAGGGAAACCACTTTGAGTCATGGAATCCGTATCCTCAGACAAGGCAACAGATGAACACATGGAAACTCTATTCTGAGCAGCCAAAGGCTCATTCTGTTCAGGGCAGCCAAAAATAATCTTTCCCTCCTCTGAGTTTCTTTTAAATTTGATCTGTTTCTCTTATATTCCTCTTTCTACCTTTTACACATCTTATTTCCCTTGTCTCCCAAGGCATCTCTGGAATATGTTAGGCATGACAAGCATTATAATGAATACTTCTAATAATGATAAGAAAGACATAACTGTTGAGTGTGACTGCATGAGGACACATAAGAAATAGACACCGGGGGACAAGGATTGGAGAGAGAAAGATACTGTGCAAACATTTCTCCAAAAAGAAAACCACACAGGCGTGTGGAGCCCAGGCAGAAGAAACCATCACTGTAACAACCATTGCTTCTCACCTAAAAGCCACTCAGGCTGAATGTCAATCAAAGCATGGAAGAGGCAGGCAAATCAGTGTGGCAATGGTCTTAAACTTCCTGAGAAGCCCTAAGAAAAGCACTAGCAAGAGCTCCGAAGTAAGGAGAATACATGGGCCTTTGGTACCAGGTACCCAAGTACAACCTAAACCTTAATATCGCTCTCAACACAATTTCAGGGATGCCCAAAATGCAAATAATACAGGAGTGTCCCTGTGCAAAGGAAAGGGGCACTGAAGGCTCTCGTTTTGCTGTAAAATTCCTGTGAATTTTCTATGCTATGTCATAATGCAGCTGTGTTTGCTTTAAACTCTTTCTACCAGATTTTGAGCAAAATGAAGCTTCTGGACAGCGGTCCGTGTTTATTTAGTGCTGTGAAATTCTTGGCATGCTGCTGCTGGTTCCCAGGCCAGCTTGGGAAGCTCAGCACTAATGAGCCAGCATAACCTGGCTGATGCGCCATGAGTTAACAGGATGCAGCACAAAACTTGTCATGAAAGGGTGGCCAGACACTCACAATCATATTTAGAGGTCACAATAGGCTTGAATTGTTACAATGTTGCATATCGAGTCTTCTCTACATTGAAAATCTGATGTTTAAGGAAAGCACTAAGTTAATAACATGCTATAACCATGTATTTCTCAAATTGCACTAGGTACACAGACATTCAAAAAGCTGTGTCCGAATGCTGCTTCACCCAGAACATGCAAATACTTGGCCTCTGTGCCAAATTCACTTTCAAGGCACAACTAACACCCATTTGTGGTTTAAAAGAAAAGTCTTAAGAACTTTCTCAACTTTTCTTTAAAAAGAGAAAGAAATCTAAATCTAGTATATATACTGGGAACCTAGAAGCTTTCCCACAAATACAAGGACCGGGGAAGGGAGTCCCTTCTCGCCTCTGAGCACCATGTTGAAAGTTCTCGCCAATGAACGATGGTGAGAAAAAGGAATAAAAGGAACACAAACTACAGAGAGGAGAGTAAAACTCTGTCTACGGACGACATAACTGCTGCACAGAAGGTCAGAAGGGGAAACCTACTAAAATTGCAGCTAATGGGGGAAAATCACCTTCCTCTACATCACAATGATCAAGTAGAATTCGGAATTTATAAAAAAGCCATGCCATTTACAATACCACTCCAGAACTGAGGGTCTCTAGAAGAAATGTAAGACACATGGAGAGCTAGTTGGGCAAAACTGAAGAAATTAATAGAGAGCTAGACAGCTGTAACAGCTCTCTATGCTTACAGTGGGAACACTCACTAGATAGCTGTAACACCAGATAACCGGAACAGCTCTCTATGCTTACAGTGGGAACACTCACTAGATAGCTGTAACACCAGATAACCGGAACAGCTCTCTATGCTTACAGTGGGAACACTCACTAGATAGCTGTAACACCAGATAACCGGAACAGCTCTCTATGCTTACAGTGGGAACACTCACTAGATAGCTGTAACACCAGATAACCGGAACAGCTCTCTATGCTTACAGTGGGAACACTCACTAGGTAACTGTAACACTAGGTAACCAGAACAGCTCTCTATGCTTACAGTGGGAACACTCAGCCGTGGTCGAGATGCCACTTGCTCCCAGTGAGACTTACAGAGCCCATGTACCCTCAGCAAAGTAGCAAGTTACTTCGTGGGTGTCAACAACCTGAGTATCTTAAGTTTATATAAAGGGTTCCACACATCACCACCATTCTGTGAGCATGTTGAGAATGAAGGCACTAATCACTGATGTGGGAGTGTCATATATCAATCTGTTGATTTCATTGGTTAAGCAATAAAGAAACTGCTTGGCCCTGTGGGTGGAGTAAACAGAACAAAATGCTGGGAGGAAGAGGAAGTGGGGTCAGTCTCGACAGCTCTCCTCTCTGGAGCAGACGCCTGAGAGAGACGCCATGCCCTGCTCCCAGGATGAAGCTCCGACCCAGGATATGGACATAGGCTAGAATCTTCCTGGTAAGCGCACCTTGGGGTGCTACACACAGATGATTAGAAATGGGCTAAATTAATATGTGAGAATTAGCCTAGAAGAGAATGGGCCAAGCAGTGTTTAAATGAATACAGTTTGTGTGTTGTTATTTCAGGGCATAAGCTAGCCGAGCAGGCGGCTGGGGTGCTAGGAACGCAGCCCCACCGCCCTTACTACTACAGATTGGCGCCCACGTGGACAACTGAATCCACAGAAAGCCTGAAAAAGCTTGGGAAAGAGTAAAGCATGTTTTCTTGATAGTGACAATTTCTCGGATCTACTCTGCTTGCTAGAGGCAAGCAAGCGCCTCATTTAATAGAGGCTTCCTGACTCAGCTTTAGCTGCAAAACCCTGCAGCTCATTAAGAGGTCCTGCCACGAAACACTTAGATGGTGTTGACGAAAAGCTGAACGCATGCTTTTCGGTTTTCAGCCGTAGCAGGAAAAAAGCTGCACCGTTTAAAAATGCCGGCTTTCTGGGCTGTCCTGCCAGGGCAAACTCTGACTCTTTTACACAGGCAGTTCATGCCGTTTGCAAGCACAGGCTGCTTAAGCTCGCCTGCTGACAGGGACATTGAAACACTGTAGGCTTGTGGCACTGAATGCGGCTCTGGCCGGTACCTCAGCCACAAGGCTGGAATGACAGAAAGCTAAGGAATGGGCTACATCTAGCCGGCAAAGCCACGCCTTTAATCCTACTGATATTGCTTGGTAAATTAAAGGCTCTTGTGGTCAGAAAAAGAGAGATATACAGTAAAGAGAGATTCAAAGACAAAGAAAATTTCTAAATGGTTTACTGTGTGTTAAAAATATGTGCAAGCTAAAAGTTGAAGTTCTTAAAGTAAGAAAAAAAGGAAGAGAGTTGTTGTGTGTGGTACACACCTTTAATCCCAACACTTGGTAGGCAGAGGGAGATAGACCTCTGTGACTTCAAGGTGTGGTAGCACACGCCTTTAATCCCAATGCCTGGGAGGCAGAGACAGGCAGATCTCTGAGAGTTCAAGGACAGCCTGGTCTACAGAGTTACTTCAGATCAAAGATACAGAGAACCTATCTCAAAAAGCAAAGAGTTAAAAGTAAAAATAAACAAAATAGAGGTTAAAACAAAGCTGCACAAAGATGGAAAATACACAGAGAATTTTGATACTGTATGCTATTATGCTCTCTTTAAATTATTTAAATGCTGAGGAAGGAGCAACAGATGCTAAAAGATATTTATTTAAAAATTCTGCTGAGCTAATCCAACATAGATATTTTGGCGCCTTGACTTTGAAATTTGGATCTAAGGACATGATGCTTTGGAAAGGAGTTTCTTATTTTGTTTTCACAGAGGATGAGACGCTGTTCATTTCTTCTATTCCGATTTGGTATGATGGACCACATCCTCCTGAAGGGTTGGTGTGAACACCTTCAGAAAATTGCTTCGCTCAACTGCCAACTGAGATGAAGCTAGCACACAGGTTATACCATGAAAGACCTAATTAATGACGCCCCCATTCAGCAGGAAGCAGTTTGGAGAGAAATAACTGCGCCCATATTCCCAAAAAATGTTTATAAATGTTCTTTTACATTTAAAGGGGGATATGATATAGATATGAATAATTTACATTAGTATAGATTTTGCTTTATTGATAGAGATTTAAGGTCAATTTTGTTATATGTATAAGTGTTTCTGATTTTGATTAAGGTATTGTGATTGTGTAGTTCATTTAAATATGTACTGTATAATTAAGAAATATAGGTTGTTAATGGATAATCATCGATAATAGTAAAGCTTGTAGTCATGTTAGTTAGATTTTCTAGATATATAGAGATATATTTTAGATAGACGTTCTTCATGTCTTTCAAAGATTACAGAATAGGACATTTAATGTTTTAATAACTGAGGACTTTTCATGACAATGAGACACTCTGCTCCTGGCAGCACCAATGTACTTCAAGAGGAAGATGGGCATCGAAGAGGCACCTCATGGAGTTTGATAGCCATTTGGGCAAGAAACTACTCTTGCCTGGACTATTGCATAAACTGGACACAGAGAACCCACAGAGAGAGGACTGCTGAACTTGCCTAAGGTGAGATGATCTTTCGGGGTTCCTGATTCATTTTGAAAGAGTCTGTGAGACATTCTGCAGGACACAACAGATAGTGACTGAACTGACTTTGAAATTTCCTGCTTCGTGGAAATGTCTGCTGGATACTATGGGCCTGAAGGCTGAAGATGGATGCCCCAACGGTACAAAAGAACTTTGGGTGACTGTCCAGGCAGCGAGATGTCTCTGTCATTTCTAGAGTTTGAAAGTTGCTTATTTCTTGTTTGCTTAGGTAATATTGTATCTTTCTGGAGTCTTTGGAGTTGAAGAATAGTTAGTTATAGTTATAGTTTTCCTTAGTTATGATAAAGATAAAATAGATATAAATATTGTAATTTTACTTGATAACTGTTTTGTTATATGTAATTTTGCTATGTTAAAGTTAAAGCCTTCTTTTTTGTTTAAACAGAAAAAGGGGAAGTGATGTGGGAGTGTCATATATCAATCTGTTGATTTCATTGGTTAAGCAATAAAGAAACTGCTTGGCCCTGTGGGTGGAGTAAACAGAACAAAATGCTGGGAGGAAGAGGAAGTGGGGTCAGTCTCGACAGCTCTCCTCTCTGGAGCAGACGCCTGAGAGAGACGCCATGCCCTGCTCCCGGGATGAAGCTCCGACCCAGGATATGGACATAGGCTAGAATCTTCCTGGTAAGCGCACCTTGGGGTGCTACACACAGATGATTAGAAATGGGCTAAATTAATATGTGAGAATTAGCCTAGAAGAGAATGGGCCAAGCAGTGTTTAAATAAATACAGTTTGTGTGTTGTTATTTCAGGGCATAAGCTAGCCGAGCAGGCGGCTGGGGTGCTGGGAACGCAGCCCCGCCGCCCTTACTACTACAAATCACAGCAGCAGGAGGTCGAATCATGGGAAATTCTTTCTCCTTCCCTCACTTTGGGTGTGAACTCGCTCTTGCAGCGCTCTTCCGATTAGGAACGCCAGCTGGATTAGAAAATAATTCAGAGCGGGCACAAGCAATTGACTCCTTACAGCAAATCCTGCTGAGCCAACTGATAACAAGTTTACAAAGGCGGGACCACAAAAACACTCCCAGGATGGCGGGAGTCGCAGTAAATACAGCTCATGGTTTAGAATCTGAAGCCCACTCGGCACAGAACCAAGATTCTGTTCTGTCTTCTAGGCTAAGGTCCCTCTTTTGTAGTGGTGATTGGCAGGCATGGGGACAGATAAAGAAGTCAGAGGCACAGGCTTTGACTCATCAGCTGTCTTGCAATAACCAAAGACCAGAAGGAACTAGTTGTACCAGGGAGGTTGTCCTGAGAGCCATTTTGGGGTCTGCCAACATTTGTACCAACCATTCCTACAAGAAAGGTTTTTAAACACACTAGGGATTCCTCGCACCCATCCCAGTGAGATAGTGTGAACTCAGCAGAGGAATGCTCGCCAAACACCCACAGGAGCTGACAAACTCCAGTTTCCTAAATCTGCCAAGGACCATCAATGGCTGTGCCACCACTGTGTTCATCAAAGGTGACATGAACAAATAAACATGAACTGCCTTCTAAGTATACAAAAGGTCACTGAGATGGAGCAACTTTGGGTGTGTGATTTTTTTTTTTTGGTACAGTTTATTTAAAAATTCCTTAGAGAATTGGCAAAAAAAAAAAGGTAAAATAACAAAAAGACTGCACCCTAAATTCTAGTTAAGTTTTTATAATTTCCTTATCTTCTTCCATGGTTGGGCATAACCTTTATCTTTTCCCATTCCTAGAAACCCTTCATTATGGCCAAACTCACAACATTTTCTATGTAAAAGGAAGAAAACAATAACTGAATAAAACACATAAATACACACAAAAATAAAAAGGACTGGGTTTGCATTGGAAGATTTCTGGCCCAACATGCACCAAACCTGGGGCATAACCCAGCATCTCACAAAAGAAGCATGGTGGTGCAGGCCCATAATTCCAGCATCTCACAAACAGAACATGGTGGTGCATGCCCATAACCCCAGCATCTCACAAACAGAACATGGTGGTGCATGCCCATAACCCCAGCATCTCACAAACAGAACGTGGTAGTGCATGCTCATAACCCCAGCATCTCACAAACAGAGCATGGTGGTACAGGCCTAAAACCACAGCATCTCACAAACAGAGCATGGTGGTGCATGCCCATAACCCCAGCATCTCACAAACAGAGCATGGTGGTACATGCCCATAACCCCAGCATCTCACAAACAGAGCATGGTGGTGCATGCCCATAACCCCAGCATCTCGCAAACAGAGCATGGTGGTGCATGCTCATAACTGCAGCACTCAGAAAGCAAAGGCAGGAGGACCCGGAGTTCAAAGTCACCCTGAACTACTTAGCAAGTTTGAGGACAGCTTGGGCTACATGAGACTGAGTCATAAAAAAATAAATAAATAAAATGTATAATATAAAATAGAAATAATAATGGAATAAGATTTTACACAAACAATTACTCTGCCATACTAGGTCTACCAAACAAGGGAAAAGGCAGAGTCAGCCATGGAAGTTGGAGATAACACAAATCAGAATGAACTTTGGGTGTGGGAGGCTTGTCATACCCTCACCTTAGTTTCTTCTCCTTTTCTCTTGGGTTAAATTAGTTCTCAGATTACATTAGGAAAAATTCATCCCGAAACTCGGTTCACTTGATACACTCTGAGCTTCCAATACTTACTCCTTCTTAGACACAAACATAAAAGTTGACTATGAAATATGTTCAAGTTTAGACTCACAAGCAATTTATTTGGGTCAGACTTCCTTTCCCTATTTTACACAGACTGAGTGTCCCGCATGGGAAACATTTCAATGTATGTTGGGATGAGACTCAAGGTTAAACATGAAATTTATTTAATGTTATTAATGTCTTAGTCAGGGTTCCTACTGCTGTGATGATACACCATGACTAAAGCAACCTGGGGAGGACAGGGTTTATTGGCTTACACTTCCACATCACTGTTCATCATCAAAGGAAGTCAGGGAAGGAACTCAAATAGAGCAGGAACCTGGAGGCAGCAGCTGATGCAGAGGCCATGGAGGAGTGCTGCTTGCTCCCATGGCTTGTTCCTCATTGCCCAGCCTGCTTTATGGAACCCAGGACCACCAGCCCAGGGTTGGCCCCATCCACAATGGACTGAGCCCTCACCCATCAGTCAATAATTTAAAAAATGTCCTACAAGCCTGCCTACAGCCTGACCTCACAGAAGCATTTTCTCAATTGCAGTTCCCTCCTCTCAGATAATTCTCGCTACATCAAGTTGACATTAAAAACTAGCCAGGACATAATACACTCGGTTCAAAGACTTTTCTTATACAATACTGTCAGCCATCAGAATACTGGCTTCCAGATATCCAACTTGTATTCCCAAAAGAAACATTTCTCTACACTCTTTATGTAGCGGTGAATGTTCAGAGATCTACAAAAGACTCTCATGTCAACCTCAGGTTCTGGCCAGTGGCAGTACACCCATTCCTTTCAGTGGACATTTATCTATGACAATGTGAATATGTATAAATATTATCAAAAATAAAGTTGGACTAACACTTTGAGGTCTGAGAAGGTACCAATCAATCCTACAAGAACAGTACCCAAAATGAGGGTTTCAGACATATTCATGATTTAAAAAAAAAAGAGGAGGGGTTGTGTGTGTGGAGAGGGAGGATTCAGCTACTATACAATAGATTACACCTATTACTAGCAGCAAAATTTCTAAATGGGGGACCACAAAGTATCAGTTACAAAAATGACCAGCTTTACTCGATGGACAGTTGTTCATCAGGAGTCATCTGACCTGCTCCTGAAGTGCTGTTCGGGTAGCATCCAAATTCTTCTGTAAGGACAGCATCTGCTCTTCATACTTCTGTGTGAGGCCCGTGACGATGTTCTCGTGCTGCTCTTTGGCTCGCTGAAGAGACTCAGGATGATGGAGCTCCACCAGTTGCTGTTTCAGGTTTTCCAGAGTGATTTCAGTTGTTCTGGCCTTCTTGGTCAACTAGCAAACACACACAGGGTACCCATGTTGATAGCATCTTAACTCCACTCTGTAAGACTGTCCCGGATGCTACTCACAAGCCCACGGTTGCTAGGAACAATTCCTCACTGACAACTAGACTGCGCACTTATATGCAGAGGGTAAATGAGGATCCCAGAGAGCACAGTGGCCCTGCTGTGATCAGTCCTAGCATCGCTTGCATGGCTCTATAAGCAAGGGGAGGGGGCACGACCCATTGTAGGGTCACAGAAAAATGTGCTGCCCCTCCATAGACTGCAAATGGTTACTTATCAAATAAAAAGGGTTTTGGTTTTCTTTTTTGAGACAGGATTCCATCTCTGCCCAGGCTCAAGTGATTATCGTGCCTCAGCCCCCTGAGCAGCTAGGACTATAAGCACATGCCATCACATCCCAGCATAAAGAGTTCTGAAGGCAGAGCTGATACTGTGGGTAAAATAACAACCCACGATGGTTTCCTAATGCCCTAAATCTGTGATTATGAAGGCTTTACAACAAGAAAGAATTAAAGTTGTGGATGGAATTAAAGTTACTAACCAAATAACCTTGAAATAAGGAGACTCTGAAGGAACTGTTTGGCTCAAGATCATTACAAGTCAACAGCTGATTGCATCACCTTGGGCAAGTTCTTGGCCCTTCTAAGACCTGCATGACACATGCATAAGACAGTAATATCCAGTGCCTTTCTAGTCAGAATTCCAATTAGAGTTCTGTTTTATAAAACATTAAACATTGGGGGGCTGGAGAGATGGCTCAGAGGTTGGGAGCACTGGCTGCTCTTCCAGAGGTCATGAGTTCAGTTCCCAGCAATCACATGGTGGCTCAGCAACCATTTATAAATGAGATCTGGTGCTCTCTTCTGGCCTGCAGGCATGCATGCAGACAGAACACTGTATATATAATAAATAAATAATTTTTAAAAATCAAAACAAAAAAACAAGGTGATGGCGCATGCCTTTAATCCCAGCACTCGGGAGTCAGAGGCAGGCGGATCTCTGTGAGTTCTAGGCCAGCCTGGTCTACAAGAGCTAGTGCCAGGACAGGCTCCAAAGCTACAGAGAAACCCTGTCTCGAAAAACTTAAAAAAAAAAAAAAAAATTAATGAGGGAAATTTTCAAAATTTTTTGAATAGGGATAACTGTTGTTTGCCAATTTTAAAATACACCATAAAGCTACCATCATGACAGCATTCAAAAAGGAACAGAAAAATATGTAAGAAGAAAAATTTTCTACAAGTTAATTTAAACAGCTCACTCAGCATACACTGACACCAGCTGTAAGCCAAATACTGGCCTAAATGGCAGAGCTACTGATGGAGGAAGGTCATTGGCTAATAAAGGCACTGCCCTGGCCCATTTTATTGGTTAGAGGATAGGTGGGAGGAGAAAACAGGACAGAACACTGGGAGGAAGAGGAAGTGAGGTCGGAGTCTCCACAGCTTTCCTCTCAGGAGCAGACGCCTGAGAGAGACGCCATGCCCCATGAAGACCCAGGATGGACTAGGCTAGAATCTTCCCGGTAAGACCGGTTCTCACAGATTATTAGAGATGGGTTGATCAGGATGTGAGAATTAGCCAGTAAGGGCTAGGGCTAAAGGGCCAAGCAGTGATTAAAAGAATACAGTGTCTGTGTAATTATTTTGGGCATAAGCTAGCCAGGCAGACGGCCGGGGGTGCTGAGAACGCAGCCACCGCCGCCCTAATTATTACAAGCTACAAGCATGAGGCTAGTCCAATGATGCTTTCAAGGTATTCTCCGTCTTTTATATGAGTATAAAAGACTAAGAAGCTGTTAGTCAGATGCCAACAGCCATGGACTAGGCATTCCCGAGAAGAGGCAGTGTGCACAGGCATACAAAAACAAGACCGAGGAGAGAAGAGATGACCCATGGACAGAAGGTCACCTTGTCACACAGGTGAAGTAGCTCGTGCAAAGCCTTTAAGTGGTAAGAGACTAACAGAATTGGAACTATATCTGGAATTACCCAGGTGGCCATAGGAGCATCTGCAGAAAGGGTAAATCAGAGCACTGAGAGACTTTTGCAGTGAGGACATAAAATCCAGAAAGGACAGAAATGCTGGCATCCACCGAGGAGAACTGCCATCACCTCCTGGACCCACAGGTGAATTCAGGTGGCTGGCAGAGCATCTATGGTGCAAAGTTCTTCTGAATGTAGTCTTATATAAACTAAAAAGGTTTTGTTCTTTTAATTTTGTTCACTTATTTAACCTGTCAGTGTTTTGTCCACACGTATGTCTGTGAGCCACATGTGCCTGGTGCCCACAGAGGTCAGAAGAGGAAGTTGGATCCCTGGGACTGAAGACAGGTTGCTGCAAGCTGCCATGTGGGTGCTGGGAACTGCACCCTCATCCTCTAACGAGCAGCCAGGGCCTTAACTGCTGAGCCACCACTCCAGTCTCCAAACTAAAGCTGCACTGAATAAAGCTATAGTCTTACCTTTTCTTCGCTGACTTTGAATGCTTGAATTTGGGTCTCTAGTGCTTTTATCTGTGCTTCAAGCTGGATCTCCCTTTCCTTTCCATTCTGAAAGAGTTTCTGGGATTCCCTAAGGCTGAGGGTCAAGCCATCCTTCTCATCTGGAACATGAAAGATATTTACATATATACTGTCACTACTGTGGGACCATAATTGTCACAACCTCTATGAGATCTATACCTGAATGAAAATCAACTCAGAAAATTGAGTTTTAGTTGCTTTAGAAAAAAAAAAAATTATTAAAAAAATTGACACCAAAAATAATTCACAGAACCAACTACGCTGCCTTTAATCCCTTATTGGATCCCTTCATGGCAAAAAGATTACCAATACTTCCAGCATCTGTTCACAAGAGGTTACAGATACAAGCTCGTGCCAATCAAAATTGTACCCTAGAACAGATCATAGTGGTACACACCCGTGACCCCAGTACTCAGGAACTACACAGTGAGCAGTACTGATCCCGGTACTCAGGGACTACACAGTACTGATCCCAGTACTCAGGGACTACACAGTACTGACCCCAGTACTCAGGGACTACACAGTACTGACCCCAGTACTCAGGGAACTACAAAGTAAGCAGTACTGACCCCAGTACTCAGGGACTACACAGTACTGCTGCTGGTACTCAGGGACTACACAGTGAGCCTGCATACACTACTCACAGAAGTGCAGCCTGGGCCTGGGATCTCCTACAACTCACGTGCGCCCTCTCCCCGTGTCAAATGAGGGCATTGGAAATGAAAAGCACAAGGAGTTAGAAAAGAGTAAGATGAATTTATCAGAAGCCAGCAGCCCTGCTCTTTTGCATCACAAAAAGCTCCAAGGGGCTCCGAGCCAGCGCTGCCTCACCTTGGATGATGAGAAGCTGGTGGTTCAGATACCGAATCTGGCGTTCACTCTCATTCAGCTTTTCAACTAAGCTGTCCAGCTGTCTCTCCTTTGCTTTGTTAAGAACCTGGAGTTGAATAATATGTATATTTTCTGCAGAGTCTGCTTTGGAATTAGAGACAATTTATTAGATAAAAAACATACTAAAATATAAGTCTGTGATTAGCTAGGGTAGTGTATTTCAAGCTTTTTGAACTATCATGAAACCAGTGAATGCCGACTATCGTCCTTCTGAACAAGAAGACAGATGCTACAGAATGTATCGGAGAGCATGGGGGAGTGAGGATATGCATCTTGTTTGGCTTTGGTCTCATTGACATGAGTGGACTCTACTGCAGGACAACTACACGCTTTACTATGGGTCACCACCAGGAAGGAAAGGCCTCTGGGTTCAGGTTAAACACGAACTCACTACCTGTGTGGACAACTAACACAGCTGCAATGAAGAAACGTGCTCTCGTCAGACACAAACACAGAGACTGCTATGACACTATCTGAAAAGAACACTGCTAGATATATTGTCAAAGTATCCTCTTTAGCCGAAGGGTAAAGACATTGTTTTATGTTTATACTGGCACATAGCAGCTATATTCATTAACTAATAACAAGAGGAATGAGCTCTGACATCTTCATCAGAAACAAAGTCACTATAGAGAATATTTAAACTGGTGGAAAAAAATGACAGGTATAAGAATAACACTTCATTTCCATAATGACATTCTTCATTTCCCACTAGACTAATGCTTCTGGAAGCTTATGATCAATAAATACACATTAAAAATTTTTAATATTTATCAACAAAATAATTTATACTCTTTTCTAAATTAAAACAACAACAACAACCACAAAAAAAAAAACAAAAAAAAAACTTAAGTCCAGGCCTGGTGGTACACGTCTTTAATCCCACCATTCAGGCAAAGGCAGACAGGTGTCTGTGAGTTCAAGGCCATCCTGGTCTACGTATTGAATCTTTAGTCTCCAGGGAGTGGCACTATTTGAAAGAACTAAAAGGACTAGGAGGAGTGGCCTTGTTGGAAGAAGTGTGTCACTGGGGGTGGACTTGGAAGTTTCAAAAGCCCATGTGAAGTCCAAAGTCAGTTTGCCTGTTTGTGCCTCCTTTCTCTTTGCCTAAATATGGATCCAGTGCCAGTCTGCAGGCTGCCATGTTCCCTGCCATGATGATAATGGACTAAACTTCTGAAACTGTAAGCCAGTCCCAATTATATGCTTTCTTTTACAAGAGCTGCCTTGGTCATGGTGTCTCTTCACAGCAATAGAACAGTGACTGAGATGGGAGCAAATAATATATAACTAAACCTGAGATCAACATCAATTCTGAATATAATAGCAGATTTGTCCAATCATCACATAAAAAAATATAAGAGTAAAAGAAACATTAAGAAATTAATAACTGATTCATTAAACACATGTCTACAAGTGAGAAACTCAAGACTGGTGAGATAGTGTATTTGTGTTCCAAAGCAGATGAGAAACTCTAAGTTCAGGGTGACTCAAATATTCAGTGCTAAAACTTTCCTCTGACATTTCAATTTCAAATAATGCTACATTAGAGGACATAGCACAATGGATTCCAAAGAAGTAGCTATGACTTCTTATTTTATCTTCCCTACAAACACTTTCTCTTGAGAGATGCTGGGAATGAAAACAAGGGCCTTACAAAAAAACACACGTCCCCTACCGTTGAGCTGCAACCACAGCCCTTGGCATTTTTGAGACAGGGTACAAGGTCTCACCAGGCAATGTAGGCTGACCTTGAATGCCCTCACAGCGTGTACAGGCTGGCCTTGAATACCCTATCTACACAGGCCGACCTTGACCTTGAATACCCTCATTGTGCATGTGGGCTGACCTTGACTTTGAATGCCCTCACTGTGCACACAGGCTGACCTTGACCTTGAATGCCCTCACTGTGCACACAGGCTGACCTTGACCTTGAATGCCCTCACTGTGCACACAGGCTGACCTTGACCTTGAATGCCCTCACTGTGCACACAGGCTGACCTTGACCTTGAATACCCTCACTGTGCACATGGGCTGACCTTGACCTTGAATGCCCTCACTGTGCACACAGGCTGACCTTGAATGCCCTCACTGTGTACACAGGCTGACCTTGAATACCCTCACTGTGCACACAGGCTGACCTTGAATGCCCTCACTGTGCACACAGGCTGACCTTGAATACCCTCACTGCACACAGGCTGGCCTTGAATGCCCTCACTGTGCACACAGGCTGACCTTGAATGCCCTCACTGTGCACACAGGCTGGCCTTGAATACCCTCACTGCACACAGGCTGACCTTGAATACCCTCACTGCACACAGGCTGACCTTGAATACCCTCACTGCACACAGGCTGACCTTGAATACCCTCACTGCACACAGGCTGACCTTGAATGCCCTCACTGTGCACACAGGCTGACCTTGAATACCCTCACTGCACACAGGCTGACCTTGAATGCCCTCACTGTGCACACAGGCTGACCTTGACCTTGAATACCCTCACTGTGCACACAGGCTGACCTTGACCTTGAATGCCCTCACTGTGCACACAGGCTGACCTTGAATACCCTCACTGCACACAGGCTGACCTTGAATGCCCTCACTGTGCACACAGGCTGACCTTGACCTTGAATACCCTCACTGTGCACACAGGCTGACCTTGAATACCCTCACTGTGTACTCAGCCTGTCTTGACTGCTCTATGCACTTAGGCTGGTCTCAGCTGGTGCCAGATCCTCCTGTCGTTCCTCCTAAGATTATAGGTGAACCACCACTTACTAGTTTAATAAACTATATATTTTAAAATAAATAATAAAGTGCTTATTAGTTTGCTCATAAATATCTCAGTATATACATTTACTATAAGGAAATAAGGGCTCTTTTAAATGTCATCATTTCTATTATCATTATTTAAAAATGTTAATTCTATAATGTAAATATAAACATTCACTAAGTGTTCAAAATTCCCCGATTATGTTAATATAGCTGGGTGTAGTAATACAGCTCTAAGCAGGAGGATTGCCAAGGGTGTGAGGCCAGCTTGGGCAACACAGCAAGGCTCAAAAAAACAAAACAGTAACAGTCAAATAAACAAATATAAACAGAATACCTACTTTCATTGGCTCCTAAAAATTGTTGCTGCAGGCCATCAAACATGTCACTTGCTGCTATCTCCTGGGCTGGTGAGCTAGTGCTCTGGCCGGAAGACTGGAATGGTTTATAGATCACTTTATACGGCTCCAAAGCTTGACAGCTGGGTCCCTCAGATGAACCAAATTGCTATTAAAAGATGACAAATAAAATTAACATTACAATTTGGCTTTTCTTCCAAAAGTCCTCTACTAGGCACCCCCCTCCACCTTCCAAGTGCTGGAATACAGATGTGCACCATCAGACCTGGCTTATACTATACAGGGGATTGAACCAAGAACCCCATGCATGCTGGACAAACATTCTACTAACTGACCTACAACATCCCCAGCCCATGACCAAATATTCATAGACATTTTTGCTCAAAAATAGAACCCACTATTATTGAATAGTATAAATTGCTTCCTAGTTCTCTTGAGTATACAATGGAGTCAATTTCAAAAATAAAACTGAAGAATTGCAATGAGATTTGTGCCACATATGGTTACGATAATGTCACCATCTTGGGAACATAAAATATACACGTGTTCAATAAATGAGAGCATGTGATACCATCTCACATACAGGAAACTGTCAATTATTTTTCAGAGAATAACATTTTCCAGAGATGAGGAGAAAATACCTACCTTTTAATGGATCCCCCAAAAAATCATGTCATCGAATGATACAGAATAGCAATTGGGAAAATGAGCCACTTCTTGTCATTGTGAAATTCTAAGACACACTGTCTCCTGATGCCACAGTCAGTGCACAGCGTGTTCCCTTAACAGTCACGCCGTCTACAGCCGTGACACCACACAAAGCAGGACCTGGACTGCAAGCGTTAGATTTAAATTCAGTATGAAACTGAATACGAAGCCAAGGAAATTAAATGTCATGATCTACAGGAAATCGCTACTTTAAGAACAGCGTGCTTCTGAGGGCGGCAGTCTCACGGAAGACAGATGCGGTAAAAGAGGAGCTACACCTTTACCGTCTAAAGGACTACTTCCCAAAAGCTTCTGTTTTGAACACCAGGCTTGGCATCGCAATCACATTCAATTATAAACAGAAAACTAACTGAGCAGATTCAGAAAAACTGTTGTAAATCACTTTGTCATGCATCCACACACTTCCTTAAACACACAACCACCACCCAAGTACACGTCTACACACTAATTCTTCAACGTCAAATTCTCACAACACCTGAAACTTGTCTCTCTGAGGATCTGAAAATGTCACAACACCGGCTGCCTGCTTGTGAAATTCCTGCTTCTGACCACCGGTGTATGGCCTGAAGTCTTCAGGAAGGTGATACAAATCTGCTGGCTCGCGTTTACTTGGAGGGCTATAGCCACTTCCGCCCTCATCTCCGGCTTCTCCGGAATGGTACCCAAGATGCAGGTCTTCAGCTTTACCTCGATTTTCTTCCCAGCCATTGCCACACTGTTCTCCAAAATATAAGGCCAGTACAGTCCTATTAGTCAACAAGAGTAAAAAGCACTGAGATCTACCCACCCCGCAGCAACACTGTGCTCACAACGACACTTACATTCACAAGGTGAGATTTGGGCAGTATGTCACGCTCAATCCAGTTCCTCTCCAGTTCCTCAGAAAGATGCAGTCTTGAAAAAAAAAATCCCACTTTAGAGCTATACTCTACCATATTTGGCCAGAAATAACACAAAGAAACCCAAAATTCTCGTATTTATTTTTCCTCCAACCTTAACCCAAAAGCTTCACAAACCAGTCTAAAGTTTACATTATCATCAGCAGAGAATCAAAGGAAGGTTTATGGAGGGGATAAACAAGAGGAGGTGATTCCAGGTCCTTACTCTCCGGCTCTGCCATCCACGCTGCAGTCAGAATCGTGGCGCTCAGGAGAGGAGAGGTCATCATCCAGCATGTCGTGAGGGAGGTCTGTGAGGAGCTGCTGCAACTGAGTCAGGAGAGTCACATCAGGACCCCGCTGCCCGACACACCAGACACTACCCACAGCGGCCCTGCAGCCGATGCCTGACTGTACACAGAGATTTCCTACTCCTCCACTTAATGAGCTTCTTAAATTGCACACAAATCATGTTGAGGAGAGGGGACAGCATGACAGCAGGACTAACGACTTTTCCTACAAGGGTGTCGGGTTTATATGCACACATCACAGCTGATGGATGCAGAGCAAACCCTAAATCACTGCAGCCACTCGCAGTGTCGGGTTCCACAGAGCACACCTGCCTTTCAGGACCCCACCTCCCAGAATCAAGGAGGTGACAATGAGATGTCCCCCAGGGAATCTGAGTGGCCAGATGGGCTCTGACAGGTGATGGGAACGGCAGCAACAGCAATGGCCTAGGAGCCCGTAAGCTCTGCTAATGGGCTAGCGACTCTCTAGGGGGCGGATCTCTGCTCTGAACAGATGCAAAAGCATACACTAAAATGAACAAAACAAGGCTAATTTCAATATCAATATGCAACTGCAGACTGACAGGAATCGTGGGAGGGAAAGATGGACGACCCAGACGACATATCCATCTTTCCAGGCCCCGCGCCTCTGTGGTTTAAAAGTCCAGTATTAAGCAGACTATAAGTTTTGCTTTGTTGAAATTTAATGAATTATAAATCCCTTCAAAACAACACAAGATGACATAATCATGATCAGTTGTTAAACACTGGGTTCAGGGCTTTCTTTCCAAGGAACTCACCTCTTTTTCCCTTTCATAGTCTTCTTTGTCAAACTCTTCATCTTCATTTTGTGTCTGCAGTGCTACACTGCCAAACTCCAACGACATGGTCCTCCTGGGGGTGGAGGGAGAACTGTCACTCCCAAAACAGTCATATGACAACAATGCATAGCAAAGAAAAAGGGCAAAGAATCATTGAAACAGTGACCAGGCTTCCCAAGTGGCTAGAAGGTACTTACATCAGTAAGATGTCTGCAAACAAAAACTCAGAACGCTAACTAGAAAGTCCAAACATAGCAATCTTAAGAATCAGCTCAAGTGGAAGCCTCAAGTCTATGCACTGAACACACACAGTAAAGGTCCTGGAGACTCTGCTCTATGCTCTGAATTCCACAAATACAAACTTCATGTTTTCCAAAAAAGCAACTCCTAAGTTCTGAGCTAGTGATTGTTACCCAGAAACTGTTTACACACCAACAAGCTTAGGGTTCCAGGACTCCCTTTTCAGCAATCACGGTCTGGCAAAATACCACAAGGACAGACTGTGGGCTATGCTAGCATAAGGCTCCAGAGAAGCTAGACAGGCTTCTGGTTATTTAATTATAAACAAGGACCTAATGTCCCCAAATTCTAAATTATTGAACAATTCTGAACAAAAGAAAAAAAAAGGTAAGTATGTGCTACCAAAGGCGTGGCTAAGACTGTCTTCAATCTAGGCTCCTCCCACCAGGGACGTGTACTTCCGTGTGTGGTCTGACCACAGGTCATTCACGACAACTTCCAGACTGTAAAAAGTCATTAAACCGAGTCACATAAGAAGCATTTGGACCCAGCAACTCAAGTGCATTTTGCCATAAAGAATAACCCCCTTTTGGTAACAGTTGCAAACTACATCACAAACTTCATAACTGTTAACCCCCTTTATCATATTTAAGACACCCTGTATTATACGATGTAGTCCCATTTGCACACTGAGAAAAAGAGACCAATTCAATTATGACACAACACTACTTTTAAAACACAGATTATTTTATAGCTGTTAAAATGTGAACCCAAAATTTGGGGTTTTTAACCAGACATCACTGGGGGATGAAAGCCTGTCTCTCCCAGGGCCCTGCTGGAACTCTCTTGTATACATCATAAAATAGAGATTAGAATATGGTAACCTAAGCCAGCTGATGTGGTGAAGGGAAGACACTACTCTTACATCTCTGGGTTCAGGTCATTGCTCCAAGCAGACATCATGCCTAGACAGAGTCTCAGACGATGGAAACAGAGATATCCTTCAATCTATCACTGTAAAGACGTGGGGCAAAGCTGAGCCTGGAGAGTCGGCTCAGTGGTCAATAGCACTTGTTCCTTCAGCAGAGGACCCAGGATCCGTTCCCAGTATCTACATGATATCTGTATCTTCAGTTCCAGGAGACAGGAGGCCCATTTCTGTCCTCCACAGACCCTGAGCATGCAAGTGATGCCGCAATAACCTTGCAGGCAAAAGACCCATGCACATAAAATAAAAATACATTTTTTAAAACTGTATAACACAAAAACCATCAGTCGTGAGCCAAACAGTATGTATCACAGAATATATTAACAAAGTCAAGAGTGCCAGGTGGTGGTGGCACACACCTTTAATCCCAGCACTTAGGAGGCAGAGGTAGGCAGATCTCTGTGAGTTCAAGGCCAGTCTGAGTAAGTTTCAGGAGGTGGGGGGGGGGGTGGGGAGGCAGCTAAACAAGGAAACCCTATCTCAAAAACAAAGTCAAGGAATAAAATTACAAAAATTGTAAAACTACTTACAAAACACCTAATCAAAAGTAAAGTATCAAAAAGCATTTTTCCAAGAAAATGAGATGATAACTTAAGATGGGAAAATAGCACAAGAATTCATTTTAGAAAGAAATATAAATGCTCATTTAACAAGTCTAAGCTCAAGCTTGGGAGAAGGCTCAGTGCATCAAAATTCTTGGCATTTGAGTTTGAACACCAAGTTCAAATCCTCAGACCCCACATTACAGCCAGACACAGCACAGGCGTCTGTAATTCCAGCTTCAGAGACTGTCCAGAAGGTCATGGACCAACTAGCATGCCCCACACACTAGAACAGCGACAGAGACTGTCTCAAACAAGGCGGCAATCAAGGACTGACACCAGAGGCTGTCCTCTGACCTCTACACACATGGCATGACACCAGCACAGCCATATTTACACATATAAATACACACAGATACACACATACATCTCATACACATAGCAACATACAAAAACAGAGGTTAAGTCCATGAAGAAGTCAGCAAGTTTAGTGTAAGTAATAAAGCGCCATCTTCAACTACGGCATTGAAAACAGTCACACAACACTGACCATGTTTTTCACGGCTTAATAAACTGCTGGTGAAATATGACCAGATAATCATGTTGAAAAGCATCAATACAAAATGAACATGTGCCCTCGTAAAACTGCCTCTGGGTGAATATGGCAAAATCATGCATTAGTATAAACAATGATTTACTCCTGTATTTGACCAGAGGGCTGACCACTTAAAAAAAAAAAAAATCGAAGAATAGACTACATGGATTGTGTGCTTTTTAAAATACAGCTACTTGGTTAACATTTTCATTCTAGCCAGGGAACTTTTTCTAACCCCAGTTACAAGAATATAAAAAGCATGTCCAGACTCAGATTAGACAGACCTCTGACCCAGCACTCATTCTCTCGTCAGTATTATCCCTGGTAGTTGTCTGGTCGTCATCAACCCCCAACACACACACACACACACACACACACACACACACACGACACACAATGCGGGTGCTAAGAAATGAACACACATCCTCTGACAAGAGCACTGACAAGCTCTTAACCACTGAACCGTCTCCAGCAGCAGTAGAAAGGACCTTTAGATAGACCTTAAAGGATGCAATATGTTGTAAGCAATTAGCACTGAAGGTCCTCATTCAAAAACCTGGACTCCGGCAGCTGTGCAATCTTAAACTGCTTCCATTTCTTTACTAATGAAACAGGGTAAAAAACAGCGTGGGTGTGGGAAAGGAGTGGCTGTAACTGCCTGTGGGAAAGTTGACGTCTCCGAGATGAGGGCCCCGCCCTCCTCTAAACGCTTGCTCCATCAAAAGTCCATTCTGCGCCCTTCCAGAGCGCTCGTCTTATTACTCTTTGCTTGTGGCTTCAAACTTCAGCCTTTACATAAAAAACAGTCGCGTATTATGAAGCTATAAGGTGAGATTCAGCTTAAGTCAGACCAAAAGTCCTAACTACTACAAGGGTAAGTGCCCTGGGCGTTAGGAACCCGCACCCGCACGCTAGCTCACACGCTAGCTTCTCTCACAGAATGGAAACAGCCAAAACTCAACAGGTTGTTTCAGACACTTTCAAGTGTTGTTCGGATACAAAGGACACGGAGAAGCAACTTGGTGGAGTAGGCAAACAGCCGTAGACAGAAATGATGACAACCTCTGGCGATTCGTGGACCGATAACAGCTTGTACAAACCAGGGTGGGCAGAGGACAGCAACCCGAAAATACAGAAAGCTCCCTCCACCTAGTGTACTCACTCACGCAGCACCCTTACCAAAGAGCTGGGCCCGGCGCCCAGGAACCTGGGGGGCGCACGGGTCTGCGGGTGCAGTGCTGGGGCCGAGGGCCGGGCAGGGAGCCAGCGTGCACAGTCGCCCCGGTGCAGAAGACTCGAAGGCGGCTCCCAATCCTGCAGCAGTCCGCCCGGCCGTGAGGCTGCAGTCACCGAAGCGCCCTCCAGCAACCCGCTACCCCTACTTCCAGCCTGAGAGCACCTTCCCGGTACAACCTAGCCCGCGAACCCCGCCACTCGATGAGCAGCCACCTCCTCCAATCGCCGCCGCCGTTTGATGGGCCGGCCGACTGGGCGGAGCGACAGGGCGGAAGACCCGCCCCCCACATGGTCGGTTGAGAGGTCGTCCGCAGTTGCCAGAGCGCGGCTGTTCGAAGAGAGCGCCAGTAGCGGCGGGAAGCTTCCCGGAGTCCCATTGGAGAAGTCGTAGGCCAATCACAAAAGCCCTCTGAGAGGGCGGGCTTACGGTTGCCTAGATACGACGGAGCGTTTGCCCGTCCAGAGGTAGACGATGATTGTTAAATTTGGCCTTATATTCAGCCCTGACTTGTTTAAATTTGTGTTTCTTTACTGATAAGATTGTACCTGCTCTCTGGTGCCGCTTCACTACGTACTTGAATTCCCTCGGATGTTAGCCTATCGTTAAATCCCATTATAGCATTGAACTTGGAAGTCATAACCACACTGAATAAATCTCATTTTTGCTTTCCACGTTTGTCTCCCTTGATTTGCTTATTGAGGAGGGTGGCTGGATCTATCATGGACACAGGTTGTAGCCCCTGAGTTCTGTTGCAATTACGGTCTCTGACTTCTTTTGTAAGAAGGGATGAATATCAAGAACTTTGCAGTGTAGATTACCACATCCTTGTAAACCTTGCACCGCGTGGAGTAAAATACTGGCCCAAGGCCTTCCAAATGTGCCTAGTTTTGCTCTGCCAACAGCCATCCCATCCTTGAAATGCCTGCGGCGACCCCTCAGCGGGGCATCTGATACCGGATGAGAGCGTGCGGCGACCCCTCAGCGGGGCATCTGATGCCGGATGAGAGCGTGACCCAGAGAAACGATGCAATCCCAAGACTGACCTTCCCATGGTAGCGGGGCATCTGATACCGGATGAGAGCCTGACCCAGAGAAACGATGCAATCCCAAGACTGACCTTCCCATGGTCTCCTGGGTCGCTGCGTGTAGCCTGTGCTGCTTTTCAGTTCCATTGCCCCTCCTTCACCGCTCAGCCTCGGGACACACTTCACTTAGCGGAACTGGATTTGGCTATATACAAACACGCACACACACACACACACACACACACACACACACACACACACACAGTGTGCATACCTGCTCCAAGAGAAGATGGATCTCTTTTCTGTTGTAGTCAGATATTACAGGTCTGTTTCACTCAGAACAATATGAACATCTTGGAGGTATTTCGTAAGCATTTATCATCACGCTTCATGGCCCATGCTCGGCACTCAGAACAACCGTGTTATTGGGGAATTCATGAAGGAATGAGCAAATAAAGGAAGCTACTGGGTCCAGAAAAGATCAGTGAAAGGTATTTGGGTAAATGGCATTTATTGGAGGTGAATCAAGGTTAGCTGCCAGTTATAATGAGACTTGGGCACACTTCACAATCAAACTGCGTCTGGTGTCCCAGGCTGCGGTGCACAGGGAAATGCTGTAGCAAAGATGGCAAGACAAGAGGAATAGCTTGCTCTTTGTTGAGATGTGTACTTTTCCTTCCAGAATTTCTGTCCCCTAGGGTACTCAATCAAGAGCTGCCATGAAGTTCTGTTGGGTCCACCTGCCTTTGTGTGTCCTCATGCAAGCAGGTGTAACTTTCCCAGCTCCTGCTCATGCTTTGCTTTTGGATGCTGGCCAGAACCCACATCTGTTTTCCCTGGGACTTGGAGCGTTTCCACTCTTTCTCTCAAGCTCCCCTCCCCACCATCTGGCTGCCGGTCCACCGTATAGTTGGCCTGTACTCCAACTTAACTCAACTACCATTGGCTTTTTCTCCTCCTCTGGGCAGCTACAGAGATTTACAGTTTGCCTGCCCTGGGGCTTTTCTTTGACCTCTCCTACAATTGTCCTCAAGCTTCTGTTTGAGTTCTTTCTTAGATTCTGTTACTAAGGAGACTAAGAACCCCAGGAGGGGGACCCTGCTTTCCCTGGAATCCCTCTGCTGCGCCCTGGGAAGCCAACCTTTAAGAAAAGATCAACAAGCTCCCTCACTCTGCCTTCAGGTTACCTCAGTCAGTGAAGAAACCCAACAGATCAGGGGTAGAGCAGGCAAAAAGCAGGTTATTAATGCTCTTGGCTAGTCCTCTCCTCTGCACCACCAGGATCAGCTGTGACCCCCAGCCCACCCCAGGACCATTCACAGCCCCTGCATGCAGCCATCAGCTCTCCTCTGGGCTCTGTAACTGCTCTCACCCTCTCCCTTCTACTAACCCTAGAGCACTGTATTCTATCGCGGTTTCTCTCTACTTTAAGCAAATCTTAAATACCCCTTATTAATCTCTCCTCACATTACCCAGTTCGAAGGAGCCATCTGTTTCTGCCAAGACGCTGATCCACCACACATACGCTAACATTTCCAAGTCCCAAATACCAGACTTATATTGTCAGTTGTCAGAAAGCAATAATCATTTATTTTTTTTAGAAAAGTCATTTACAGATATTTATAGGCAAATGAACCACCGTTTTAAAATAGAGGTTGAGATTATGAGATTAAAACAGCATGCAGACATCTCTTGCATCTTTCGGGCGTGTGAATGGTGTCTTTAGTACCTGCAAGTGCAGTACTGGCTTCCCCAGCTACGGCACCACGTGAGTCCAGTGCTGGCTGCCCACATGTGCTGCTCACACCATCAGTGCGCCCTACATCTGGAACTCCCGGACCCCCAGTCTGTGTTCATCAGCTGGAAGGAGACCACAGTCCTGTCCTGCCTCTGATGCAGGTTGCCTACACGTTCCTAGCACTACACTGATCATTCTATGAAGAAAGATGATGAAGACCTAGATACGGGGGAAATCAATGAAATGTACACCGTTTCCTAGCTGGGGGAAGGAAGCCTATGTGAGAAGTCAATGGCAGCGGAAATCAAACGGTGAGCTGTTACACGAAAACATCAGGCTTCACTGGACTGGATTTCTGATGATTTTTATCCAAAAGAACTATCCCATATTGTACTTAAAACTTACCAAATATATCATAATCGCAAAGGTTAGGTTGCATCTACTTAGCCAAAATTAAGTGGTATTGAGATAACTATCCAGAAAACTCGGGATTAATCTCTGTCTGTCTGTCTGTCTCTCTTTCTGTCTCTCTCTCCCTCCCTCTTTCAGTAATGACCATGTCTTCATGTCTTTATATGCAAATGCAAGTAAGAACTGACTGAAACATTTCTGCTATTACTAAAACAACCAGATCATCAACGTTACCTGCTTAATACTAAAAAACTTGGGGTCAAACTACTTGAGTGGTGATTTGCTGGGACCCTTTATCAGTAGAGTATGGACACAGAAAAAAGGGAAAGTCTAAATGTTTACCCTTCACTACGCAAGCTGCTTATCAGTAGTAACTTCTAACATGGGAACAGCTATGTTAGGATGGCAACGGACCTCAGAGTGCACCTCTGAGCTCTCTCGACTCATAAACAAGAAAACTGGATTCCAGACAGGTTTAGCACCCTGCCAAGAGCCACAGTGATGACCAGTCTGAGCCTAGAGCTTCTGGGAATTCATTTCCCCACCGGTGTAACCCTTGGGCTGTGTGTGGCAGGCCTTTCCAAGCCCGTTGCCCCGTGAGTTTCCTCACACTCGGCATTTTGTCTGATCGCAGGTAGAGAGGGAGACAGGACACAGAGAGAGATGACGCTGGGATCCAGTGGCAGCCAATCAAAAGGAAAGTCTGCTATACTTAAAATTACCTCCTGTCCTCTCTGTAAGAATGGAACGAACCGTGTGGACTGAGCATGAAGGACACTGGTTTCGTTGGCCATCTTTTATAGCCATGTACTCAAAGTCAGAAATAGCCAAGAGATTTGGCCCCGTGAGCTTGTCTCATGCTGCATATGAACCGTTCAGATGGCAAAGACTGAGGAACACTGGCCGGCGAATTGGGGCCCCAACCTTTGAATCAACAAATGAGACCGAAGGAGGACACCGTCAATGGCTGTTGCTTCCATGTGTCCACAAGCATAGACGCAGCCTGAACTTGGTGTCTGTGTCATATGTACAGTGGCGGGGAACAATGCCACTAAACGGAAAACGGAGTAAAGCCAACACTGTTCATCAAAATTGCTTCCCCTTGCTTTTAGAGTAAGGAAAAACTAACTCTTTTGGCAACTGGTTCTGTAGCTATTGAACACAAAAACTCTTGGAAACTAATCTCCCCCATATGAAAATGTCCCCCAGATTATCAAGTTGAAGGCACATACCACTGCCTGAGCAGTTCAAGTTGTCTTTAGCATATGAAATTGTAGTTGTGCTTTTAATCGATGCAATGTGACCTTGAAAAGTGACCTCCGTGCACATGGATAACTCCTTTTCAAATGGATCAAAATCCTTCTTCTCTGATTTTCATATTCAGAGGGCATTTTATTAGTTCTCTATTTTATAAAAGACATAGTCCACGGTGGTCTCGGAAAGACGTTTCCCAGTCTGTGTCCTGTTTTCTCTGGAGAAAAGGTTTGTGTTGTCATTGTTCCGGAAAATAAAGGATATTCTTCCTACATGGGGCTTGGGGTTGTCATTTCTTGGAATGCAAAAGTCCTGGGTTAGTATCTTTTCTTACTGGTTGTTTAAGGCTTACTTCGCTTCCAGAAGAGATGATTGGCAAACTATTATCCATATGGTATTTGATAAGGTGGCCAATATCATCAAACACATGGTCCTTGGTCCTCACCTGGGAAAGGAAGCATAAGTATATTTGGTTGAATACTAGCAACTCTTCTGAAAGATGTAAACAATTTTTTTGGAGGGGACTATATCCCTAGAGTAGATATGTTGTAAAGAAAAGATGGTTTTTAATTCTATCTGATTGGAAGCATCACCCCAGACCCTGGCATTCATCCTTGGGGTGCCAATGGAGCAGAAAGCTCCATCTCAAGCCCCCTCCTCCTGGAATTTGCCTTGGTCCAGACTTCACCTCTGGAAAAACCCACCAAAAGCCCTGATCCCTCCCCAGGGAGGGTCAGGACCACGCCCACAGGCTCTTTAGGCTACCAGAGAAAAAGAACACTTGGTCTCAGGTTTTGCGTGGTCCCCCCATCTGTCTCTCTCTTCCCCTCACCTTGCTCTCCTGGCCACCCCGGAGCGCAGCAGTAAACGTGGGCATCTTTTATTCGGTCTAATATGGTCTGATTGGAATTATTTGCATCAGCAGAGAGGCTCCTCTTAAGATTATTCCTAACGCAATCCTCCTTAATAAACAATTTCATCATTCCCCCTTACCCTATTTATTTATTTATTTATTTATTATGTGTACAGTGTTGTCTCTGCATGTAAGCCTGCACGCCAGAAGAGGGCGCCAGATCTCATTACAGATGGTTGTGAGCCACCATGTGGACTGTTTCTATATGATTCATTTAGCATCTTAGCTTATTTGATAAATTCCAGTGACATGGTAGACAGTGTATCAGTCTTGGGAGCTGTAATTAAGTGGTACATTGTCCCTGTTTTTAAGATCTCAAAGCGTTTATAAAGGTGAGATTTTACATGGTTACTTTGTATCCTCCATCTTCAAAACATGGCTCAGAGTCTGCCCAACCTCTACCATGAACTTGAGAAAACATTTTATTTTTGTGATTATTTGTGTTTACAATTCTTTGTTTCTATGTTTTGTAAATATATAGCATATATAAATATTAAAAAAAATAAAGTATTCTGAGTTGAGAGAGACGAGAGCACACATGAAATTCCATCCGGTGGCCCTGCCAGCCGCGGCTCTGCATGGCCGCAGTTCAGTTGGGGATCTTCGGGTGGTGTCTGTCTTTTGTTTCAGCAGAGTCAACCACACTCTGTGTTCACCCCATTATTTACCCACTTCTACTTCCTGATATACTGGATGGGCCCTGCAACATTTGTATTGCAACCACAAAAACTTTTAAAAACTGTATGATTAAAATAAAAATCCATTACATGAGACATGAAGTCAACTCAACGTTCTCCAGCTGAAACTGTGCTGCTCTGAGAACCACAGCTCATTTCCCCTGGCAGTGGCAGCCGTCATTATGAAGTGGAGTCAGAGACTGGCTGGTTTTTACTTAACCAAATGCTCTCAACATCCTCGAAAACACGACGGCATGTGACAGGCTGTCCCTCACATGCTGAATAGTATTCCTTTGTATGTTTCCATCTTCTTCCTTCTCTCATCCATGAACTTTGAAATGATTTCCACTTCTTGGCTCCGGGAATATCCCTGCTGTGCGCACAAGTGGAGTTCTCCTGCAGATGGTGATTTCCATTCTTCTAGACAACTGCCCGGATGTGAGGCTGCGACTTTGCACAGCCATGATATTTTTAAGTTTCTGAGAAACTTTGAAACTGTTTTTCTGGTTTTAGGGTTGGATAATAACCAGCTTAGTAGCCTTAAGGTATCACTCACTGTGGCTCTGATTCGCAGTTCGTGTTGATTAGAAATGTTGGCTACTTTTCGCCATCTGTCACTCAACCGTGTGCTTTCTCTTCTCTGGAGAAACGGCTCATTCTGGAGAGATGTTTTGTTTTGTTTTGTGGGTTGCAGACTTTCCTTATGTGTTTTGGATATTAACTCTGTAAACTCATAGTTTGCAGACATTTGTCTCATTGTGGGGATTGACATTAAGGTCATATTAGTTTAGTGCACACCCACTGCTCCGTGTTTGCCTGCTGATGCTTGGATTCTCGCAGTCTGTTTGTTTGTTTGTTTGTTTTGGTTTGTTGGTTTTTTGGTTTTTCAAAACAGGGTTTCTCTGTGTAACAGTCCTGGCTATCCTGGAACTCACTTTGTGGACCAAGCTGGCCTTAACCTCACGAGGACCCTCCTGTTTCTGCCTCCAAAGTGCTGGCATTAAAGGTGTCGGCCACTGTTTGCCCAGTTTCTGGCAATCTTAACTAACAAATGTTAATAAGACCATTGTTATGGAAACACTCCCCTGCACTCTCTTTTGGAATTTTGTGGTTTTGTGTCTTGCAATTGAGTCTTTGACCCTTGTTAACTTTTGTTAGCAGTATAAGAATCCAGTTGCGTCCTTCTGCATGGTGTATTCAGTTTCTCAGCGGCATTTGCAGAGTTTCCTTCCTCCAGTGTTTACTTTGAGAAGATTTAGTGATCTTAAAGATCACTGACTGCACACATGAATTTAGTCCGGGGTCCATTACACTGTCCCATTGGTCTAAATGTCTGACTTTATGCCAACACTCCTATTTTGAGTAATGGAGTGCTGTGATGTGTTTTGAGATCTTCAGCATTATTATTCTGTCAAAACAAAGTGTTTTGGTTATTCAGACATCTTTGTATCAGCTGACTGTAAATTTTAGGATTTCCTGTGTCTATAAAATGCCATCAGGAGTTTTATAAGAATTATGATCGCATGTGTAGATCTCTTTGGGTAGATGAACATTTTAATGATGCTTAGTCTTCTGACCCACAAAGGAGATGTCTTTCCATTTATTTGCATCTTTTCTAGTTCCTTTCATCAGTGTTTTATAGTTCTCACTACAGAAATACTTTTGTTGTTGTTTTTTATTGGTTTTTGGTACAGGGTTTCTCTGTGTAGCCTTGGCTGTCCTAGAACTAGCTTTGTAGATGAGGCAGAGACTCTCAGAGATCCTCCTGCCTCTGCCTCCTGAGGGCTGGAATGAAAGGTTTGCACCACCACCTCCTGGCTGTATTTCTTCTTCTTGGTTGACTTTATTCCTACGTACCTTTTTGCTGTTGGTGTCATTTATTAATGTAACTGTTTTCTTCATTTCCTTCTGAATAGTTTTCATTTGTGCATAGAAACTTAACAAGTCTGTATAAACATCTGCTGTCTGCTGTGAACTCCTCTACATGGCATTTACTATGTCCTATCTATTACTATTTTTATAATTTTATTACTATTAATTTCTTCCTGTTTCCGTGTGTGTGTATGTGTGTGTGTTTCCATCATGAAGGGGTGTGAAACTCAGCCAAATGCCTTTTCTACATCCATGGAGATGATCATGCAATTTTTATTCTTCTTCCCATCTCTGATGGCTGATCTTGGTTGTCAGCTTGACCACATCTGGAATAAAACCCAAGCATTTGGGCACATCTGTGAAGGATTTTCTTGACCGGATCACTTGAGGAACAAAGGCCAACTCTATGACCTTGGTGTCCAGATAACACCTCAGAAGATGAGTTCAAATGTCCTCTCAGCCCGAGCTTGTGCAGGGCCAAGGCTCCTTCTCTAGACACCAGACATCACTCACCAGGAAAACCACTTGGCCTGGAGCCTTTCTCTGGCAGAGGTTTATTACTGACTCCACCTTCCTAGCAATTTTATTTTGTTTAGATTCTCCATTCCCTTGTGACTCAGTCCTGGGGTGTGATGTGTTTTTAGACACCTGTCCATTTTTTCTAGTTTATCCAATTTGTTGGCGTATAGCTGCGTATAGAAATCTTTTATAATCTTAATTACATGATACCCATTATAGTGCATTTCCTATTTGTATCTTAGCTAAAAGTTTGTCAGTTTTCCTAATGCTTAAAAAAGCCACAATTCTCAGTATCACTAAGAAAATCATGTTCTGTTCTCCGTGTCATTTAATTCTGCATTGCTGTGACGTGGCTATGTTAGTCACTTCTGGGGTCCACCACAACTACAGCTTTGTCCACTGAGCAGAGCCAAAAAGGCAGAAAGGCACCGTCCCCCGCGTCATGCTCCAGAGTAGCTTCAAGTTCTAACCATACCACTAGTTTTGGCTTCGTGGTCAAGGACAAGTTAACACTTAGCCCTGACCTCTACGGAATAAAACATATGGATGCAGAGTGTGACCTCTCCTCTACTGAATACAACGTGCAGACGCAGAGTGTGACGTATAACGAGAACACAGGCTTACCTTGCCTTCAGGGTCCACCAAGAGGAGGTGCTTTCCCTGACCACCCTGTAGTCCGCTCAGCACAAACTGACCAGGAGACGTTATACTCTCTCGAACCAGAAAGTCCCCATCCTTCACCAAGAGTCTCTCTGCTGCCCCCCTGCTCAGCCTGCCATGGAAGCATTCTTCCTTCTGCAGCTGCTGCTTTATGTGTGACAAAGAGCGAGAGCTCACAGGCTGGGCCGTGGCTCCCGGCTGCACGGTCTCTGGTGCCTCTAAAACAATCAGAAGGAAAAGACGTCACAAAGTAGCCCTCATGAGTCCCTTCTCCTCCCTTCTGTGTTCAGAGCCCTGTTTAAACCCCACCGTAGAACATACATCCTGCCTGACAAGTCTAAGTTAGGGTTGAGTTTAAAGCTTGTCATTCGTTGCCTTCTGTTACTGGGAAAGGTTACCAGGCACAAGAGTGTCTCTCCATCGGTAGGATGTGAAATCAGCCCGAGAACTGCTTCTCTAACTGTGGAAAGGGGCTTTTCTTTTCCAGGGGCTTCTTTTGGATTATATCCATTTTTTTTTACATTTAGCCTTTCTTTCTTTCTTTTTCTCTTCTTCTTCTTCTTCTTCTTTTGTTTTTTGTTTGTGTGTGTGTGTGTGTGTGTGTGTGTGTGTGTGTGTGTTTTGGTTTTTTGAGACAGGGTTTCTCTGTGTGGTCCTGGCTATCCTAGAACTCCCTCTGTAAACCACACTGGCCTCACACTCAGATACCCACCTGCCTCTGTTTCCCAAGTGCTGGGATTAAAGGTGTGTGCTTCCACCACCCAGCTCATTTTCATTTTTATGGTAGTTTATAAGTTGCTATATTTATAAATTTACTGCACCTAGGCATTCTTCTGGGCAAACATTTTAGCTTAGCATTGTTAAATGGCCCCACTGTGGTCAGTACCATTCACCTGTCTGAACTGCAGAAGTGAGGCGAGGAAACAAAGTATCAGTGGAGCTCGGTCTAGAGCAGCTTCCCAGGGTCCTAGACACAGTGTTGTCCCAGGCCGGGGAGTTGCTCAGCCATTCAAGGCTAGGCTTCAGCCAAAGATAGAAGAAAGGGCTGTCCCAGACTGGGAGCATCGCAAATGAGAGCACAGCACATCCGGTGAGCCCAGTGCTGCTGTGGCTCATGGCAATAGTAATGACTGTGTGGTTCTCATTTATTAAACAGGCTCTTCTTACAGACTTTACATCATTCGTGTTATTTTATTTTCAAAATTAGACAGGTCCCCAAATTGGATTTTTGTTACATATTCAAAGCCACACTGTTAATGTTGTAGATCTGGGATTTGAAACAAGGACCATCTGACTACAAAGCCTGGGTTTTTTGGTTTTTTTTAAGTCAGACTCCAAGCACTGATGTTGGATGAAAAAAACCTTCCCATTTTCCAAATGTTCAAGACAGGGTTTCTCTGCATAACAGTCCTGGCTGTCCTGGACAGTACTGCCAGGACAATGATGTACACCATCTCCTAGACACAGCACACTTAGACTGAGCAAGTTTGAGACAAACCTATACAACTCAGTGAGACCTTGCTTGCCTCAAAGCAAAACAAATGGGCTCCGAGGTTAAAAACAGTTCCTATGACCCACAAGCTGGCTCACAACTACCTCTATCTCTAGTTCCACAGGACCTGGCTCCCTCTTCTGGTCACAATGGGCACTACATGCTTGTGATGTACTTAAGTGGGGGGGGGGGCAGTTAACTATGACCCAACCCTAATATATAATATATGTATACAATTAAAATAAAGCTTTTTAAAATCCACCAATAATAACTATATCAATCTTTATGATGGAATTTTGGTAAAAGTCACATATTTGATGGCAAATTAACAAAGCAAATGACTCACGGAAACCAGCACTGTGTTTTGAAATGCAAAGGATCTTTTGCATAGAAACCACTCTTTATTTCACTAACACAAAGGAACGTTTACAGGCCCTCTGGGAGGGTCTCAGCAAACTGTGCAGCTTCTATTCCACCAAGCTGTGTAGTTGTTGATAGCCCAAGTCCCCTGTCAGTGTGCTGGAGCCCTGCCCTACTTAAGAAAGTCTATGTGCATAGGACAGTTAGAGTTAGCACCACAAACATATCTTGTAAAAAATTTTTCAGTCTAAAGCTAATGACTGGAAAGAATGCTCCCCCACAAATCATCATCCCTTCCACTAGTGCCAGAAAGGGCCTGGGGAAATGTGTCCAGACAGTGAGTAATACTTGTAGTTGGCCTTGGTGCTGCCTGTTCTTGGACACGATGGAAAACTAATGAGCAGCCCTGCGTGTGTTTGTATCAGAGACAGGCTCCACACGAGTGCAGAGCAATACATGCAGGCATGCATCATGTCAGGGGCATGCTTCGCACAAGCGTGAGGCAATGCATGCAGCCATGCATGGTGAGGGTGCAGGCAGCTGGCAGCGGTGTGCGCTTTTGGTTTGCTCTGAGACTGTGGACGACTTTTGGACAAGGACAAAACAAAGGAAAAGAGACATTATATCATCTTGAAGAGAGTCCACAGTCCGCGGGCCAGCCTGGGGATGCAGACATTGTTTTCTCACATGGGTCCAGATTAGGACAAGGACAAGACACCGCGTGCCGAGTAATTGTCAATGTTCTCTTAGCTCAGATTCTGTTAGAAGCAAACTACACGAGAGATTTTCCAGTTCATTTTAACTTTAAAAGTTATGTATGTTCGTTTGTTTTAATTTGGGAAAAGACCAGCCTTGGTCTTGTCACCAGCTATCATGGCTCAAGGCTGTGGGGCAGTACTTGCGACCTTGTTCCTGTGTGACAGCTGACTCTAAGTGGGCTGTGTGCTTACAATGCACAGTGCACAAGCTCGCTTGTTCTGGAACAGAAGGGCGGGTGCAAAGGGGAGTGCTCATTGTGAGGATGGGCAGGGGGTAATAGGCCCTAAGAATGCACGAAGAGGAAGAGGAGGAAATTGTCCACGTCTGGAGTGATGGGTACAGAGTCGGGCTTGGAAGGAGGGTTTTTCATTTCTCAATTAGTCCATTCCTTATTATTTGTGTTTGTGAACATCTACATAACTTTTGAATTTTAAAAATGTCTAATAAAATGCATGCAAAGGTCAGGACAGTCCCATAACTCAGGATACAACTGGAAGGTGCAAATTCTGAGGAGACCATCAAGTGGGAGGGGAATTTTTCATCTTCTGAACTCACCCTACTCCCCCTCGGCACATGACCTCGCAGCCTGTGGCCGAGGACCCAGAGTGTGGCCGGTTCTGGCCACTCAACAGAAAGTTGCTGTGATGTGGATTAGTGGAAACAAGCCGTCGCCCCTGCAGGAGACACAGTGTCTCCTTTCCAACAAGCCTCGGTCCACAACAGTCTCACCTCACGTGGGTTTTGGATAAAAGATACAGGGCGGGCATATTTTGTTAACACTGCCCTCATGCCCAATGGCGCTTTAATTCAGACTTGACTGATGTGTTTATACACCTGTCTTTTCTCATGAGGGTACTTCACAGTTTACTTTGACTTAGAAACACTACACATTACTTTAGTACCAGTGCTTGGAGACCATTTTAAACAGTGAAACCATCAAACAAAAGGGGACAACAAAAATGTAAAGAAATGGTGCCCAATGTACCACAGAAGGACACTTAAGGTTTCTGTTTGTTCTGTCTTCATTTTGTGTGGCTAGGTAGCCCAGGCTGTCCCCAGACTCACTATGTAGCCCAGTGTGGTCTTGAACTCTTGTGACCCCCAGCTCAGCCTCCCACGTGTTGGAACTACACCACTATACTTGGCTTAAACTAGTGCTTAGAGCATGAAAACCAGAATGAGGTAGAGGTTTCCCTTGCTGACGTCAGCCGGGAACGTGGACCTTAGGCTGAGAGTTTCTGTGGCTTATGCATGTCTACAAATCACAGTCAAAGCACCCTGAGTGTTGATTTGAGGGCACTACTAACTCTCCCTGAGTTACTGTAACTTCCCTACTATAACCCTGTAAATACCAAGAAAGGACACAAGGCTGTATGACAGGAATTTACCTGTGTTGTTGAAAGAAGAGCACACCTTCATAAAGTGCTTAAAAATTTGTTAGAAAATTCTGACCAAAAAAATGTTAAACATAGATGAGAGGTTAAGATGGTACCCCAAGGCCAGGCATGGTGGCTATGGTTCTAATCTCAGCACTCAGAAGGCAGAGGCAGGTGGATCTCTGAGTTTAAGGCCAGCCTGGTCTACATAGTGAGACCCTGTCTAACAAGAATAATAATAATAATAATAATAATAATAATTAATATAAATATAAAGAGAAAAAATATTTTCAATATAAAGGAAGACTCGTGTGCCTGTTAAGAAAATTATAAAGCTATGTTGATTTAGGACATGGTACTGAGTACAGTGGTATAGAACAGGGGGCTGCCAACAGAGAAAGTGTACCAAGCAGCCCAGAAATACATGCACATACACAGGACCTTAATATCACAGAGCGGCAACAGGGGAGAAAGAAGTTTTTAATCAATGGCGTTTGGAAAGCTGATTCACATAACATTAAACTAGACTCACTATCTCATATAAAGTATAAAGGGTCAAGAGGTAATAAATTATAAAGCCTATAAAAGATGATACAATAGAAGCTAATCAAAAGGACATATGTTGGAAACAGTGAAGATAAAAATAGAGGCCAATCAAATAGAAAACAAAACAAAAAGCCAGATGCTTCAGCAAGATTGGTGAAACCAACAAACCTAACGAAGGCCCACTCAAATCACAAGAACACAGCCGGAGAGAGGAGCCATTACCGGAGATCCACAGGACAATGAAGCGACAACAGAAGGATACTCTGTACCAAAGTTTCTGAAGAAACAGCATCGCCAAGAAAATCACATGCCTCCTTGTTATGTGTTTTGGCTCCCGAAACAAACTTCCAACTCATGCCACGGCAACGTGAAACAGGCTGGAAGAGGTGGAGACTCCAGAGACAGCCGCTGGTCTAGGCGGACACGTGGAGGGTGATGGCAGAAACAAACGAGGAGCACCGCACAGACCACAGACGCCGATGCACAAGAGTCGTCTCACAAAAGCGAGCCAGGCTTGAAGCAAATGGTCCTGGCTCTGGCTCGGAAGGACTCCTAGTGACCGCTGTCCCTTTGCAAGTGTGAGCTTTCGGGCAGTTGTGAGGGAAGGCAGTTGGGCAGGTGACAAGGACGGCCATTGGATGCTGTGTACCATGTTGCTGGAGTACCACTTGGCTGTTTGAGAGGCAGGTATACAGCGGCAGAGACAGCTGGTTGCCCACAGGTGATGTCCTCCCCGCCACCACACTCCCAAACCAGACAGAGTAACTTCCAGTTTCCCTTATACAGGGGTGTGGCCATGTGTCTGGGTTCCACAACGGCACGTGAAGAAATGAATGTCTTCCGGTGAGAAGAAGTGACGTCTGCCACTTTGGGTGACATTCTTTAAAGGAATATTCACACTACCCTTGCCTCTCCTGTCACTGCCTAAATACAAAGAAGGACCTTGAACCAGCCAGGGAAGACAGATGTTCTGCCTAGTCCTGGCCCTGTGCCACCAACACATAAACAAGTAGGTAGAAATAAATAAGCCAGTCCATCTTATGCTTCAGTATCTGGGAGCTTCCTTTGCTATGGATGTTTATATTGATTACAGCAGAGTTAGAGAACGACCCCACCAGTGCCAGTAAGAGCTGAGGCTTCGTGAGGACACCTCCTGTTTGCAGTGCGGTGGGGTGGAGCGAGGATCCCTGCTAGTCAGGACTCCGTGTGCATGCGCACATGTGTGTGTCTCTGTGTGAGTGTGTGTGTGCATGTGTATGTGTGTATGCATGTGTGTGTGTGTGCGTGCGTGTGTGCGTGTGTGTGTGTGTGTGTGTGTGTGTGTGCTTGGCTTTGTCCTAGGGCTAGGAGGGTTTTTCAAGAAGGGGAAACAGGAGGAACAATTAAAGAGAAAAGCTGAAGATCTATTTAAGGCATTTTATAGAAAAAAAAAGTAAAAAAAAATTTTCCACTGCTCTAACTCATCATAAGATTTTCTTCAACTGACATTTTTAAATGCATTTGAACTTGGGTTTTATTTTGAGGGGAGGAACGGCAAGCTGGCATTAATCCTTAGGGATTAATCCTCAAAGGCCCAGGAGGCTGTGCACATTGAATCCTAATAGGAAACTAAGATCGAGAGAGCATTAGGAAAAGGGCTGGCAGCGATGCAGGCAGAAGGGAGAGGTTAAAGATAAAACCACTGAGGTCAGAATGAGGCAAGCTTGCTCTCAGCTGTTAGCAGGGATTCATTTGGGATTAACTCGGCCACTTCTATTATTTCTTTGTCTAGAACAAAAGGCCAGATCTACTCAGGTTTCTTGGAGGCCATCTCTGTAACAAATATTGCCTTTATCCACAGAGGCCTGCTCACTCTGGGCAACCACTTGGACTCTCTGCAGCAACTGGAAATGAATATCTTGTCACCACCCAACAGCACTCCCTCTGCCCGGACAGAGGTGCTCCCCCTTTACCCACTCTACCCTGGCCCAGCAGTCAGCTTCCAGATGACCAGCCCTTTGGGGGCTACCTCAGCAGCCAAAGGCTTGCCCTGCCTCAGGCGGCCCACATCCAGACAGATTCTTGGGGCTAGAGAGACCACTTCACTTGGGCCCTGTGTGGGACAACGCTGACAGAACACACAGGTGCTGTGTGGAGTTGGCCAAAGCTCTCACAGGCCTGGGTTGTGTCCCTCCTTCCCCTCTGTCCAGTCATATTCTCTTCCTCACGGTGCCCAGAGACCTGAAACGCCAACCTCTGCCTCAGCACCTGCTTCTAGAGAATGAGCCCGGGTGGACTGCGTGAGAAGAACGATCTCACTTTTCTGCCAAAAGAGAGAGCACCTGTCACATGGCTGACAATGTTGAAGGTCAGGCCCAACAAAGCCTTTGAAAAGTCACTCAACAGCCGCCCTAGCTAAAGAGCTGAACTTTCAGTAGCTGTGAGGAAACATCCTGCCTCCTCAAGGATTGCTTCCCAAGCTTCGGAGCAGGTCAACTTCGGTGTCACACCAATCCCCGAGCCCAGTATTTTGTGGGAAATGTTTATTTCTCAAAAGATTTTAGGCTTTGGGCTCGTTTAGCGTTTATTTATCTGGGTTCCTACTTAAGCACTCACCACCCCAAGAAAGTCGGGAGAGAAAGCGGTTGCTCACCTCACTGTCTCTGACCACAGATGAAGTGTATGGTAGGAGAGAAGAGCATCTCAGGTCAGAGCTGTAGAGGTGCCTTAGCAAGGGGTTTCAGGTGATTAAAGTTAGCATTGCCACCAAATAGGACAGAAATTGTGGCCGATGCTTTTCTTGCAAAGACACAGAAACAGGATTACCAGCTGGCTTTGAGAGCCCTTCCTTGACACACCAGAGGGTCAAAAGAAATGGAAGTAAATTCAGTGTTGAAAGAATTATTTAAAAACCATGCACCAAGTCCTTAAAATCCGTAGCATGTCCACAAAGATCTGATTTGTCGTTAGCTACAGCGAAGGACAAGTCAAGAATTAGCAGGGAAAGGCACTTGCCTGAAACCTCACATGCAAGGGCAATACCCAGACTCACAAAGTGAAGAGAGAGAATCCGCTCCTGAAGACTGTCCTCAGTGCCTTTTCATGTATTTGTGCGTGTGTGAACACACAAAAATAAATAAATGTAATTTAAAAATTTTTTTAAAGAAATCTTCTTAACTCCCCAAAGATGAAGCCAAGGAAATAATCTTCTATGCATAGTGGTCCCTCAAAAGATAACGTTCAAGTCTTGTCTGTCTTATTCAGCAAAAGGGTCTCTTCAGATATAACCAAATTAAGGATCTTATGCAATCACCTCATCTCACCCAAATGCAGAGACTTGTCCTGTCGGGCAAAGAGAAGGGAGCCACAGGAAGCAGAGAGTCTGAGGTCGATACAGAGACTGGAGTTTCTGTAAGCCAAGCATTGTCATTTACCAGTTCACTGCAGACACAAGGACAGGGGCACTAGGCAGATTGTTCGGGTCACCAAGAGAAGTCAGGGCTGCCAACAGCTTGATTTGGACATGTGACCTTCATAACCAGGAGAACTGGGAGCTGCTGTTCTCAGATGCCAAGTGTATGGTTGCCACAATACTAGGATGCTAATAATACTGGCAGTGGGAAGGCACTTACTTCCAAGATGCCATGTGCTCCCTTGAGTTGAGCTTTGATTTCCAGCGTAGCCACGGGCACTCTGAAGAGCTTGCGTATTGACATAGCAGGGGTCATCAAAGAGATCCACTCTGCAGGAGTGCTTCTTCGGCGAAACATCACCCTGCATCCCTCTCTCGCGTGGTACACCTGGAGAGGTTAGCAGTGGACAGTGAGTTATGTGTAAATCATGTCTGAACTGAGGAGCCACAGGCAGCTGTGCGTCACACAAGCCCACCCCAAACAGGGACTGACCTCCGATACTTAGGTCTTTGAGGAAGAACTACCCTCTCTCTGGCCTCTCTCTTTGCTCTGTTCCTTTGGTCAGCTGTGCTGCTGACAAAAGCACGTACAAGATAAGCAAGAAGACCTGAAAGAAATGGCCAGTAACCGCAAGGACCTGCCTAGCAAACAGCACCAGCTCAAGATGATAGTCCAGGAGGAAGGAAAGTATATCGTACTGAACTGACCATCTACCCCTAACCCCCCTTGAAGGACATGTTACTTAATACAAAGTCTTACTTCCTTTGCACTAGGTTAACTTAAAAGTAAATCAATGAATGAATCGAGTACAGTTTATTTTGGGTTGCGAGTCTAGCCGTCTCTCCAGCCCTCAAGTAGCGTTCTTAAGAACAGAAAGTCTAGTTCTCATCTCCTCTCAAAGGCTTTTCCTGCCAAGCTCAGCCTTTCACTGGTTGCTGATGTTTAGCTGTGTCTGGTAGAATGGCTTCTCCCTCATGCTAGTCCCTCCTCCCCCCTCAGCCTGCACTCTCCCACTTCCTCCCAGTCTACACACACTGTGGCCAAAGGCTCTTTAAGACTGAAAATCCAATCTCATTTCTCATAGATTTAAAAGCCTTCTAGCTGCTTCCATACTTTGCCGGGCTCCCCCATCTACCTGGCTTCCCTGGGACAGTCCTGCCAGAGTCACACTGACCTCCTACAGTGTGATTGCCATTTCAACCTCAGCTGTCAAAACCTCTTTCTTCAGTAGCACCATCCCTCACCCCCAAGACTCGATGACTCTCTGCTTCCCTGGAAGCTTGGCCTCACGCTGTGAAGGCCATTCCATGGGAGTAATGCATTTTCTCATGCCTGTCACTGGCTAAGGTCTGTAGTACATTTGGCTACATGTTCCGTAAAAGCAAGGGTAATGTCCGCCTCGTTCACAGCTGTAATGCTTCACATCTGGCACGCTATTGTCATTGGCTGCATGGGTATTAGCGCAATCTCTCCTGATCTGATCGCATGAAGGACTCCACATCATCCAGATGGTTGTGTCCTGAGGATGCCGGGATGAATCTCTTTTGTGTCTCTGTTTAAATGGGCACTTTTATAAGTCTCAGCTGTACAGGATCGTCATGAGGCCGTACCAGAAGCAGTGATGTCCCCCTGCACCCAAGGCCACGGCTCTTGAGGGCCTGACTGTAAAACGGCATTCCTTCTTCTATTACTCCAGTCATGCAACCCCTTTGATGTGGTCCGAACGGGACAGGCTCACGCCAGATTGCACATGATGGTGACGAGAGAGGCCCAGCAGTATGACGGCGCTCTCAATGCTGCTCCTCGTTCCGTATGTTTCTGTTCGTCTGCTCTTCCTGTCGTCTCACCAGAGTTATACTTTGCATGTAGGAAATCCCAAGGGAGGACCCTGTCTCTACAAAGGGAGGGGCCGCCAGGACATTGTGTTTGTGCATTCTGTGACATATGACTGCTTGCTTGGTCAGAAGGAGTTGGGGTTGGGTACCACTTTAGATCGCTGCAAAGCAGTCAAGGCTGGAGACAATGCTTCTACTCGTAGGGCAAGCTCTGTCTAAGCAGCATTATGTGCTCAGAAGCAATAATGACCTAATCACGTTATACTTCTGCCCCCAAATTCTAATTCTTCCCATATTCAAAATATCGAGAGCTGAAATGTACATCTACATCTACTTCTGTGTCTAAATGCCCCAAGAGGCTTCAATAAATATCACTGAGGGGATTGTTGAGTAAATGTAGACCACATGAGACACAGAAAAAATCAGCTTCACGGGAGGGCAGCTGAGAGTATAGCAGAGTGGGCAAGGTCCAGCACACGGTTAGCTCCCGCTGGGAATTCCCGGGTGGAGGAGGGAGGAGGAGTTACTCTTCTTAGAGAGCAGGATTTCAGAGGCATTCGCACTCAGAGGTGATTTCATCTTTCGGTCATCTAACTAAGAATTGCTTTAGAGTTATACACTTGATCTCAGCCAAAAGACTGAGGAGTAACTAACTTAGGATTTTAATTGACTGTACAGAATTTCATGGAAAAATATATCTTGAGACACAATCTCACTGTGTAGCCCTGGCTGACCCCAAACTGCTAAGTACACCAGGTTGGCCTTGAAGGCACAGAATTCTGTCTGCCTCTGCCTCCAGAGTGCTGGGACCTAAGGCAAGTGCCACTCTAGAATTTTAATTTCTATCAAAAGGAACTGTGTTTTTAGAAAGTTAAAATGCTGCCTTAGCTCACAAATCCTTTGTTACAAGCTTATAGAATGGTGACAATCAGAAATACGCTACAAATACACTTCATGTGTCTCCAATGATATAAAAATAAAGCCAGTAGGCTACACTGACAAAAATAGACATGAAAGGTGACAGGTGGCTGCTGAGTCCCTAAAGGTGGCTGTCCAGTTCCTTCCCCACCCGCCCTGCAAGACTCGCCTTCTGAAGTCAATATTCCTGACAATCAGTAAGAGTGAAGCCACTAGCCGGCAGTACAACTGCTTTTATAACTTATTTCTAACAGGACAGTCGAGGCCTTGCATTTGTGTGACAGGAAGATCTGCCCTATGGCAGTGAGCACACACAGTGATGAGCACAGAGCTCCAAGGCAAGGTGGATGGTGGATGATGCACTCGCATCTCAGGTATCTCTTCCATTACCTTTGCCAAACTAGAACCCAGGTTACATCCTAATCGCAGCGGAATAGGCATCTCTTTCCATACTATTGGAGTGGAAGTTCCTTGAGCCTTGCACAAAAGACAACCCTTTTCCGGTGAGAGTTTTCATGATGTCACAGCAGAGCGAAACCCCAGAGGTGCAGCCACCCATTAGGGGCCACATGAGAGTCAAGGGAGAAGCGTGAAGCTGTTAAATGATACGCGATAACACACTGGCTTCTCTGGGAAGCATGCAGCCCCAAAGACTGCATGTTTAGTTTGAAGTCTGCCATTGAGAGCAGGGGCCCGCACACTCCTATGGCTCAAGAGGAGCTGGAGGGGCAGCTGGGGAGGCATCGTACCTACCTGTTGAGCCGCTCTGTTCCATACAGTTCTCATACACGCCGCTGCACTTAGAGTTGCCGGGCTGTACAAACAACAGATTGCAGGACGTTTATCAAGAGTACACATTCGTAAAGTCCACAGAGAAAAAGACAGCTTTCAAAAGCATATAGCAGACAACTTCACTTTCCAGCACAGAAGTCTGACAAGCTGGGAACAGAGAATCTGTGAGGACATATGGTCCTCGATGGCCTTTCTTTTGGAGCCAGTTGCAGAAGTGACTCTGATGGTGAGGGACTCGAAAGGACTGTCCACACCCCGTGTCTTGAGAGTCCCTTTGCTCCAGAAGTTACATTCCAGCACGCAAAGTCTCAGCTAGCAAGTGAATTTTAATTAATTTGTGTGAGGGTGTTTGTAGATGTGTTTGTGAGTGTGTGTGCATGTGTTTGTAGATGTGTTTGTGCGTGTGTGTTCACATAAGTATGGAAGGCAGAAGTCAATCTTAGGGGTCATTCTTTGGGAGCTATCCACCTGGTTTTGAGACATGGTCTCTCACTGGAACCAGGGTCTCACTGATTAGGCCAGGCTGGCTGGCTGGCTGAAGAGCCCCGGTTAGCTGTCTCTTGCCCCCTCTGCAGACCTGGGACTATAAGCACATGCCACCTCATCTGGATTTTTTTAAAATGTAGGTCCGGGGGATGAAGCGCGGGTCCTCACGTTTGCATAGCAAGCGCTTTACGATTGAGCCCTCCCAGTCTCTACCTGATTCTGATGTGACAAGCTAGAACCCTACTCCACTGAGTCTGTGCTAGACTCACTTGTCACTCTTGAAAACCTCAGCCAATTCGAAGGCTTTGGTCACCCTGGTCTTCACATATGTGCTCGTCAGCAGTGGGATGGAGATGTGCTGAAGCCCTGGGGATGTGCAGAGTCCACACAAAGCCCTATACAATAGAACTCTGTGATCCCAGTGCATGTGTGGGAGGCAGAGATGGGCGAATGCCCAATGGGCTCCACAATGTAAGAAAAGGCAACATCTATTGATGAGAAAAAGAGGGACAGTGGCGTGAATAAACATGACGAGGGGAACTGAGTATAGTATGGTGCTGTGCCTTTAACCCCTGCACTCATAAGGCAGAGGCAGGGGGATTTCAGTGAGTTCAGGCCAGGGCCACATAGTTTGGTATTAGAGCTGAACGGACAGGAAAAGGCTGAAGTTAGAAAAGGTAGAGGACTGATGTCTATTCAGTCCTAGAGGCAAGATCTAAGTCCAGGAGGAGCCGCGGAGATGCTTCCATGCTGGCAAGGTAGGGCTGGTTTTACCGGGAGGAAATGGAAGAGAATGCGGCAGAAAAAGGAAAGATTTAACTTGCCCTTGGAAGTCTCAGAAATAGGCGGAGGTGTGGCTCAGTGGACGGGAAGCTTCCCAGAGAAGCCTGAGGACTGTGTGGTTCGGGTCTCTAGCACCCAGGTCAATAGCAGACAGCTCCCAGCAATCCCAGCACAAAAGAAGCGGCGAGAGAGAATCTGTCCAGCAAGCTGGGCGCTTGACCAGCTAAACGGGCAAGCCCTGGGCTCTGCAAAAGACCCTGCCTCAGTAAATATGGTGAAGAGTGATAGACATCAACCTCTGGCTTCCATGTGTGCTCACACACATGATCGTACACACGATTACACATATGTGTACATCTTTACACACAGCAAAAATGCAAAAACAAATTTTAAGATGGCTCATGAATGATAAATGGCAACACGTGGCAGAACAAACGCAGCGAGTCAAACGTTACACACGTGAGTGTTCGCTGGGAGGATTCTTTCAGCTGTAACAGAAATATTAGTGGAGGATGTGGGAGCAGAAACTAAAGGTCCCATAAGGGAGTACCCAGGTGAAAATAATATTTAGGAAGCCAACAGAAGAGAGCTCACAGAATAACACCCAATAGGTGCTGGCCCTAAAGATTCAGGACTCCTAAAGGGAGAAGCCTCTTCAGCAAGTAGGTCGGTAGGGGCCACTGTAAAAGTCATTTACATCAGGTTGTCAAGCAGAGTCGGGGTCTCCAAGTCACAGTGTTCGTGTGGGAGCAAGGATGGAGAGTGTGTCAAACAGAGTCGGGGTCTCCAAGTCACAGTGTTCGTGTGGGAGCAAGGATGGAGAGTGTGTCAAACAGAGTCGGGGTCTCCAAGTCACAGTGTTTGTGTGGGAGCAAGGATGGAGAGTGTGTCAAGCAGAGTCGGGGTCTCCAAGTCACAGTGTTCGTGTGGGAGCAAGGATGGAGAGGGATGGTTCTTAGAAGTGGGGGTGAAAGAAGGTGAGGCAGTGTTAATTGGGTTGCAGTAGCCAAATGTTATCCACAAGCAGAAGAGAAAGAACCAATGATTTTGAGACAGAGACTGAACAGAACAAAGGCATAGGGCTGATGGGATAGTGGGGTCAGCACAGGGGAGGGTCCTGTTTGGACACAGTGGCTTGGAAAGAGAAGCAAGATCATGGGAAGACTGGGGAATGTGGAAAGATGGAGATGAGAGGGATGCGTTGGGTGGTTTTGGTTTTCCTAGTGAAGACAGATATGGTGTCATCTGCAGAAGCTTGTAACATATCGGGAATGAAAACAATCCAGTGACTGACCCTGATTTTGAGGAAGATGGTGCTCTCACTAAACTTGCATCTGAAAAATCATCAAATCAAGGGCCCTAGAGGTAAGAACAGAATCACGTTTCTGGTACCAGTAACAATAAACATTACTTACTAAATAGCACAGCTTTTCACACCGGATAGGGCAGTAGGCCATATGGTCTGTAGTTTGGACCTTGATCCGCATGTCTGAAATGCCGCCTGCAGGTGGCTGCTTCCCTGGGATCGCGTTGTAATAGTCATGGTCTCTGTCTTCAGATGTGCCGCCGTCACCGTGTACCTCCTCACTGTAAGGGGAAAAGAGAAGCCCCCAAGAGGCTGGGTGGGAATTCAAAGACTATGTGGAATACAAAGAGATCGGAGCCAAGCAAATCATCCCGAGAAACTGTGCGTTGTGTTTTAAGTTTATTGCTGTGATTAAGCAATGTCAAACATCTGGCCTGCCATGCTGAATTGTTTAGAAGTCTGCAGATAATCCAAATGGAAGAAGCCAGCGAAGAGTGTCAAGGGTGAGGGTTTTGCATTTCTCTGCAGTAGTAATAACATTTATGGTAAACACTGGCTCGCCTGGGTGGAAGGCTATTTCAACACAGCTTCATAAGAAGGCAAAGCCTTCTTGAGTATCTCTGGCTCACTTCAGTTGCTTCATTTTGGAAATGTTTTAGTCAAAGAAAATTTACGTATTGTTCTTTAGGTAGAGGGCCTAGCCCAGTTTACTAAACTAAGATGAAAAGAATAGGAAAGCTGTGGCCAGCTATCTTGTCTGCACAAATCTAGATGAGTATAGTATTCATAAAGAACTATTGGAGTCACCTGGGGCAAGTGGGAGAATTCTGGAAACATGCAATTGTTTCAAAAATTGAAACAGGGTAGAGAAAAGAAACAAATAGGTTTTTCTTCCAAACTGGAATTAACAAACGTTTCTTATGAAAAAAAAATAAGTCAGACCAACTCTCTCTATGATTTTGCATACATGTGAGGGCCTGTGATTGAGTGCAGTCATGTGTGTGGCTTGGCACTCATGTGCAGGTCACAGCACAACTCTGGGAAGTCAGCTCTTGCCTGCATCCTCGTGTTGCGGGAGCAGCTCTCTTGTTTCTGCTGCTTCCCTGTGGACTCCAGGCTGGCTTCTCCTGCCTCCACCTCCCAGCTCACCTTAGGAGTTCCAGGATGGCAGACGCATGCCCCCAGGGCCACTTTTTTACTTGGGTCCCCGGGGTCCAAACTCTCAGGTCATCAGGCTTGAGTGCCAAGCACTTTTACCCACTGTGCCATCTTCCCAAACCAAATCAAGGGTTTTTTGTTTGTTTGTTTTTTATTTTTGTTTTGTTTTGTTTTATTTTTAGAATGAGTTAACCTACCAACCCACATGACTGTGTGGGATCCTGGGTAAAAGCATCAAGGCTCCTGGGAATCATTTTTTTTCTGTTGCCCTGGACAACCTACCTCATACAGAGGCATCTCCAACCCAGTGTTTGTTGATACACAGGATGACAGTTTGGGGAAGGGTACATTTAAAATTATCCAAGGATTTGACTTCTTGAGTGTGAACATGGTGTTCTGTGGTGGCCCAAAAGGATCAGCTTTCGTGGCCTCAGACACCCACTTCCTGAGTCCCATCTGCGTCACCCCACAGACTCCAGCCAGTTGTACCGCCTTCCAGCAGCTAACAGGGTCCTGCGGGGGGGGGGGGGGGGGGGGCTTTGATTCTTACTCTTTCACTCTTCGGTTTGGGTTTGGATTTCACTAACGTGCATGAGACCCGGGTTGAAGAAAATCTGAGGAACTGGTTAACGTTTGCTATTTTAGAAATCTATAGGGCCCATAGTTTTGTGTCATGCTGGAGAGACAGGGCGGGTTCCATTCCACTTTAGTGTCAGAAGAACGTCTGGATAAACGTGAGTGGAAGAAAAGTAAATAGCTCTTACTTTTGTACTGAAACTGCTCTTTGTAAGAAAATTATTCATCTCATTAGTGAACTCCAAAACATCATAGGAAGTTTTTTGGTGTTTTCTTTTTAGACAGGGCCTCCCCGTGTAGCCTTGATTGGCCTAGAACTTGCTCTGTTGACCAGGCTGGCCTTGGACTCACAGAGATCCGCCTGCCTCTGCCTCCTGAGCGCTGAGATCAATGTGTGCGCCATATGTCCCACCACCATCACCGTGTTTCAAATACTCAGAAAGACAGGAGGTTAGATTATTACGGAACTCCTGACTGACCTTTCCCAAGTGTTCAAGGAAGGGTTTTTCAAGTACTGCTTGAACCGGAGTTCAAAGGCCTGCCCTATGGTGCTTATGACATCTTGGGCCATTCCGCTGTGACATTCCAGGATGTGGCACGCTGTGAGGAGACACACAAAAGCATCATGAGAATGTCACACACAGTCAAAATAGCTTCAGAACACAAATTTGTAGTTGTGTTTAAAAAGAATCAGGCTTCCAAATGCACGACATCTCTGAGATGGCATGATCAAACCTCATAGTCCATACGAATCAGTGAGAATATACTCAAAATCTTCCTATCTAAAAACTTAGAAATTTTGGTCTCAAAGCAGAAATTTGCGTGCTAACTCTTGAATTCAATGCAGGAGATGAGAAACGCAGCAGTCACCCTGGAAACGGTCACACCAGCAAACCGGGTTTGAGGCCCTGTGTGGTGTGGTAGATTACAGAAGACAGGAGCAAAGAGCCATTTCCAACCCCATCCCCTAAAGGAGCAGCTGGTAAAGAAGGGTACAGTCGAGGAGACCCCTCCCTCTGCTCACCCTTTGCCTGTCATTGCTGCCCTGAACCAGTGACGCGGATGCGGAGCCTCATGAAATCCCTCTTGAGAACTTGCAGTACCTAAATTGCGGATTTGGTGGAGGTGTCGTTACCAGCCCATGACAGGTCTAATAGATGTGTTCTCACAGAAGCAGCTACTAAGGCTGGTTTTCACAAGTTAAATAAGCAAGGTTGGGCAATTAACAGCATGGCACCATTAGCAAATCGGTTGCAACTGCCTTCTTTTTGTTGTCTCTTGTAGCCCAGGCTAGCTACCACTTCTCTGTAGCTAACCTTGAACTCCTGATCCTCCTTGCCTCCACGCCCAGGTGTTGAAATGGCATCAACCATACCCATGCTTAGGGCTTTCAATACGAAGAGTTGGTTGACGGAACTTTCCCAAGGATGACTTAGGAAGAACACTTAGGCTAATTCATAGACAGAAGCAGCAATGAGAAGGTTAGAGAGACAAGAGTAGTAAGACTGATGAGAACTAAAAGATGAAAAGCAGAATATCTGGATACTTTAAAGAACTGAGGCAGGAGGGAAAGCTTGGTAGTAGTTCGATAGACGTGAGAACATTGTGACTGTTTTAAGTGAGCAATTGCTTAGAACCAGAAAGGCAGGAAAGGTGGGGTGGGCTGAGGAGAGCACAGGGGAATCAGATGAAGTGCTGGGGAAACATTCGTGTGTTCTTTATCGTGACTTTATCAAATTCATTACAAGGAAATCTGGGGAGGAAGGGAGGCCTGCTTTCGTGGGCCCTTAACAGCTCCAGCCTGCAGCATGAGTCCTGGGAGAGACAACATACATGTGAATGTAGAAAGTCATTCACATCCCTGACAGAGCCCCCAGAGCGGACAGTAACCGACCAGAGGCTCTGCACAGGCTTCCTTCAGCCTGACCACAACTCAAGGGATCGCCCATATTCCCATTCCAGAACTGACCTGATTTTTGGATGAGTGGTTTTCCTAATTTGTACGTTTTATCTGGATCTCTTTCAGAGTTTTTAGTAGTGTGTATTCATTGTGCATAGTGTTGGATTTCATACAATTTCTTAGGACACCATGTAATTTGAGCACAGTGGTGCATCCCCTTTCCTCCTTTAGTCTGTGTGTGTGTGTGTATACATGTGTGTGTGTACCTGTGTGTGTGTATGTGTGCATGCGTGTGTGTAAAGGTCTATGTATCTATAGAGCACCCACAACTGAGAAAAAAACACATGTTTATCTTTCTGCACATTTATTGAAAAGATTTACGTCTCTGATACTGAAACAGACAGGAGATAATTATAATTTTTTGAAAATTCAAAATATCTTTAAATGTTCATCATTTCAACCAACAGAAAATGTTTGGCCTCTCTTTAGACCGTTATTTTATATTTCTCTCTACTGAAGCTTCTCAGGGTAAAAAAAAAAAACTCATAGAAGTTGTTTTAAGACTATTTTGTTGAATGAATATTTGATCCATCACCTCAGTCTCACTATTGTGAGAAATAGTTGTGGAGTTTACTGAAGAACTGAGTGATAAATATTTGCTTGATTTGCTTGAGGAAATGAAAGCCTACCTTCCAGGTCATCTCATATACTGAGAAGTCCAAGTAGCCCCAGAGGTGTGCTCCCCAGATGAAGCAAGATAAGTTCCATCACGTTACATAAAAAGCTCATTTCAGATCTCATACATATATGGCTCAATTAAAAATGAAATCAAAACAAGAATAATACCAAAGTGGAACCAATAATTGTAACTTTTTTCCTTTGAGTTGAGAAGATGTCAAGAGGTGAAACACAGGAAGATGGGGCATGGGGGGGGGGGCAGGAGATTCCAGCCCAAATAAGTAAACAGACAACAATGACTCCTGGTGAGAGAGGTAGGAGGACAAGAAACTACAAGTACTCTGTGCAAAAGATTTAGAGCCGAGTTCAGATCCCACTCGTACCATCGTACGTGTGATCCTGGACGTGCCACGTGTGGCGGCATGAATGGGAATGGCCAACACAGGCTCATATACTTCAATGAGAGGTCCTGAGTTGATGGAACTCTTTGGGAAGGATTAGGAGGTGTGGCCTTATTAAGGGAGGTGTGGCCTTGTTAGGGGAAGTGTGTCACTGGGTTTGGAAAGGTTTGGAAACCTTAAAGCCCACACCCTCCCAGTGTGCTCTCCACCTCGTGCTTGTGGATCAAGATGTGAGCTCTCAGTTACTGCTCCAGTGCCAAACCTGCCTGCTTAATGTCATATTCCCCACCATCATGGTTCACCTTCTAATGGCAAGTTCTTTTTTTAAAAACGTATTTATTTATTTATTATGTATATTCTGTCTGTGTGTACACTTGAAGGCAAGAAGAGGGCACCAGACCCCACCACAGATGGTTGTGAGCCACCATGTGGTTGCTGGGAATTGAACTCAGGACCTTTGGAAGAGCAGGAAATGCTCTTAACCTCTGAGCCATCTCTCCAGCCCCTAATGACAAGTTCTTAATAAACGCTTCCTATTAGAAGATGCCTGGGCTGTGGTGTTTTGTCACAGAATAGAAAGTAACTATGACACTACTCCATGGTGAGGTCCTCCGTGCAAGGACTATAGGACAGGGGATCTGTTTACGTTAGAGGACAGGGGATCTGTTTACTTTAGAGGACAGGGGATCTGTTTACGTTAGAGGACAGGAGATCTGTTTAGTTTGGAGGAAGTCTGGCTTTCCTTTTCATAGTAACTTAAGCCCTCCGAGGAACAGGACAAGGGAGCTGGGTACCCAGGAAGAGTTAAAGCCAATTCCCATCCTGTGGTGATTTGAAAGAAAATGGCCCCAAAGGGAGTGGCACCATTAGGATGTATGAAGTGGGATTTCCCTCTATATGCTGTGATTACCATTGATAAATAAAGCAACTGCTTTGGGCCTATAGCACAGCTATAGGCGGACAGAGCTAGGCAGGGAAAACTAAGCTGAATGTTGGGAGAAAGGAGGTGGAGTTAGAGAGAAGCTATGTAGCCCCGCCGGAGACAGATGCTGGAACTTTAGCTGCTAAGCTACAGCCACATGGCAATACACAGATTAATAAACATGGATTAAATTAATATGTAAGAGTTAGCCAATAAGAAGCTAGAGCTAATGGGTCAAACAGTGATTTAATTAATACAGTTTCTGTGTGATTATTTCGGTTCTGGGCGGCCAGGACGAACAAGTGGTCTCCTCCTATAGAGTTGAGGCCTTGGTGGAGTAGGTGAGGCCTTGCTGGATTTCCTGTTGAGTGCAAGACGTAGGACTTTCAGCTGCTCCAGCACCACGTCTGTCTGCATGCCACCATGCTCCCGGTCATGATGATGATGGACTGAACCTCAGAAACTGAAAGTGAGCCACCCCAATTAGATGTTTCCTTTATAAGAGTTGTCGTGGTCATAGTGTCTCTTCACAGCAATAGAAACCTTAACTAAAACACATCCTTAGCCATTAGAGTACATGCTAAGATGTGTATCTTCCCCCAACTTCTCTGACTCGAATGCCTAGAGATTTTGGCTTTGTCTGCAGCAGGGAAGCAGGCATGGCGATGACATAGTTGTCCAAGAGATTGCATCTTGATCCACAAGCAGGATGAAGCAGAGAGACAACTGGAAATGACGGGAGTTTCTGAAACCTCAAAGCCCACCCCCAGTGACACATCTCTATATAGCCCTGGCTGTCCTGGAACTCACTACGCAGACTGAGTTGGCCTCCACTCACAGAGATCCACCTGCCTCTACCCACTGAGTGCTGATATTAAAGGCGTGCGTCACCACTCTCAGCCTTCAGTCTGTTCGTTTTTTCATAAAGACCAAGTTTATCTAGAATTAGATCTTGAGAAACGATAGTGTATCCCAGGGTCAGTGGCTCCGATCATCCACCAGGTGGCGCTGTGGGACGCAAATGCTGTACAAGCCTTCATGGAGGTATCAGGGCTTTATGGAAGCCCATGAGGGGAAAGGTACTTCCTCCTGATCCAAAGAACGGGATCTGGCCCTGAGTGGACACAAGGCGTTTCCAGACACGCTGAAGATTAGTAGATAGTATACTACTGAATCCAAGTGGGCCTATTGATCACCTGGCTAGGAGGCCACCCCTCAGGAAGGCAGGAAATAAGCTGAGCAGAGAGGAGGGAAATGCCCCCACCAAAACCCCTGGAAGTCTCTCCCTCCGTGCAGTTGTTCGCAGATCTTCTTTGCTGAGCTTCTGTTTTCCTGAGTTCTACCTAAAAAGTTTAACTTTCCTTTCCCCTACTTTCTACTTTTCAATGGATTCCGACCAAAATCTTCGGCATGTTTGCCCTGGTGCTCTGGGCTTTCTTGCTGTTTTCTGTGATGGTCCCATAACCCCGCTTCTATAGTTGCTGGCAGACTCCCATTACTGATTCAAAGGCTGGCTCTCTTAATCGGCTCCACCACCTCTTCCAGGCAGCTGCCGGGATTTACAACCTGTCTGACCTGTGGCTTTTCTCTCGGTCTCTAATAAAATGGTCTTTGGATGTCCTTCAGAGTTTGATTTAAAATTATTTTATTAATGAAACTAAGCGCCTATGAAAGGGAATGTCATCCCTAGTAACATCTGGACAGGAGAACTGCCCTTCCCGAGGGATAATGCTAACTTACTGGGTAATTTTATGTTACCTTTCTGATTCCACTATTTTTATTCAAGGATTTAAAGCATCTAAAAATATATAACAACCCCGATCTAACGACCATTTGCTGGAAAGGTGCCAAAATAGAGACAATACTTTAAAAACAAATAAGGTTAAAAATATATAATAAATATTCATTTTAACTGTAGAAAATGAAAAGGTAGGTACCAAAAGGAAGTTAAAATCACCCCCCAAATCTCAGGGATAGTCACTATTGGTAGTTCAACACAGGTATTTCCAGTCTTGCTGTGTAAGTCCTACCTCAAAAATCACCTGCGGGCACAATATACAAAGTGCTCATGGTCTGCTTTGTGCAGTTAATAGCACAGTGGATATTTTGCCCATGTCCTTACTCATTCTTCTAAACCAGCCCTATTGCCGCCTTCTTATACATGCTACGCACGGATTTAATTTTTGATAGATGAACACTGGAATAGTGTTTGCCTTACCATATAAACATTACATGGTAGTGATTTTAATTGCCTGGTCTTCGTGAGCATCCTAATTACCTCCTGAGGAGTGAAGCTGCCGGGTTCAGGTCAGTTGGGACGACAGACTTTTGATGTAAATCGTCAGACAGCTCTGCAGGATGTTTAACTCTGTGCTCTTGTCAGCTACGCTCAAAATTAACTGCTCCTCTACCACACTTGCCATTCCCCAATATTAGAAGTTTAAAGATGAAATACGACACCTATCACTCTAGTGTTCTTGTAGCTAGTAAGGCTACATTTATTTCAAATGCTTCTCGGTGTCTTGGGATGTTCTTTTGTAAGGAAGTTGTGCTCAGGACCTGGACTTGGTCCACACCTTTACTGACGGAGGAAAACCACTTCTTTCATTATTCCCCCAGCTGGTGTCTTTCTATACAGCTGCAAATTTTTATCTTCCTGTTTCAGCACAGCATGTAGCTCGGCCTGGCCTCATATGCGTGGTGATTCCTCCTTCCTCAGCTGTACTTTTTGTGGTAAGAAACAAAGGTTATTTGGAGCAAGCAGTTAGTCAGTGGCTCTTTGCTGGTAGTTTTTCCTGTGCTCTGCTCCTTCATCTCCCAATGGCTCTCTGTCGTTATGAAGCTCAGAGCATCTCAGTTTCAACAGACTAAAGGGTTTGGCACCTGCCCTTTCCTTTCTACCTTTTCAGGACTATGTCTATCTTGGCAAGCAGTTTCCCAGCATCTCCGATGTGCCAAGTTCGATGCCAATGGCTGCTTCTCATAATTTCACTCTGACAATCACACCGCTTCCATGGCTTCACGTCTCTCCCTAAATGCACCTGCTCCAGCCTGCCAGAACAGTCTTTCTAGAGCTCGGCTTTGCCAACAGCTCCTCCACCCATCCACCCACAGGATCAAGACTCGGCTTATTAGCTCTTTTCTGTCTGCCCTGCTAGGCTCCTTCCTCCATATACCCCCTGCACTGTGCCTCCCAATACACCGTGCACATGTACACCTTTGTGAGTTGCAGTCTTTCAGTTCTCAAAGACCAGTCCGTGTTAGCCTATTATGTAGGAGCAAATTCCATCACTAGGGGGAGAAGAAGATCCCTAACTCCAGTTTGTAATTAAGGGGAACTGGCCTAAACTCGGCTCTCAGAGAAGTCTGAATGTTCCAGGGTTAAGGAGGAGAAACGGGACTAACCCTGTCTATCCAGAGAGGTCCAACCTTCTAAGGCACCTCAGGTCTTTAACTCAAAGCATAGCCAGGAGAAGAGTTTCGTAGACAACCTTATTATACCTTGAGATGAGACACTCAACTCTTCCACTCAGTCATTCAAAACATTGTTTCTAAGCAGTAGGTACGTCTGAGCCATTGTGAAGATTGTCTGAGGAACAACCATAAGAGAGAGAGGTGCCTGCCTTCATGGCGATCTCAGCCTGACAGGAAGAACACATGAAACATTCAGACAGGTGTGAGAGAGAAACAAGTGATGAAGTGTGGCTTGTTCACAGAAGAGGGTACAGGCTGGGCGGTGGTGGCGCACGCCTTTAATACCAGTACTTGGGAGGCAGAGGCAGGCAGATCTTTGTGAGTTCAAGGCCAGCCTGATCTACAAGAGCTAGTTCCAAGACAGGCTCCAAAGCTACAAAGAAACCCTTTCTCAAAAAACTAGAAAAGAAGAAGAAGAAGAAAAAGAAGGAGGAGGAGGAGGAGGAGGAGAAGGAGGAGGAGGTGTGTCATGGTGGCGGGGAGCACATGACTAGAGGCAGATGCAATTGGTTGAAGGTCTCTTAAAAGAGACATTGGAGCCGAGACCCAAAGGCAGACAGGACTTGCCTCACACTCCCAAACCCCTGAGGGCTAGCCCTCGCACTGCGTAAAGCTAGGCAAGGTAACACAGGCCTGTAATCCCACTCAGGAGGTGAAAGCAGGATGATCGGAAGTTTAAGGTTAGCTACATGGCGAGTTCAAGACCACACTTGTCTCAAAAAAGAAGCTACGTACTCTATCTCAAAGTAACACTCCTTCAGCAGCAAGTGCATAAGGACACGGACATGGGGACAAACACACACACATACACACACACACACAGAGAGAACAACACCAATGCCTCGTTGAGTTTTATGAGTCATTTCTGTATCACCCAGGGATCTGGAAGCCCTGCTACCACAACCAAACAGCTTCTTTTCTGAGTACATAAATATACAATAAGCTTTTTGGTTTGTGACTCTTTCAAGTGACTGAGCTTCCAATACTGCCTGTGAATTTTCCCAGTTTTCTCAGCTGGGAGGATTATTTATTTCCAGTTCAAATTCTCATAGTTTTCTTAGAGTCCTTCAACATCACACTGCAGAGATGGTGCACCATTGCTCTGAGTGACACTCATTACCGTGTACACTAGAAGTAACCATTGTTTTTATAGTTAGTACTCAGCAGGTCTTAGGAAAAGCCAGAAGTTATGTTTCCATACCTCGTTGGTTGACTGGATCTTTAGCTACATAAGCAACATAGTCTGTGGTATCCTAATAAAGAGAGAAACAATTGCATTTTAATGATTGAATTGCAACCACTGGAAGATAAGACTTCCTTAGGGCCCAACACTGAGGCAAATTTAGTCATAACTTTCTCTAGGGCAGGGGTTGTCAACCTTCCTAATGCTGCGACCCTTGAATACAGTTCCTCAGGTTGTGGTGACTCCCCAACCATAAAATTATTTTCGTTGTTACTTCATAACTGTAATTTTGCTGCTTTTATGAACCATAATGTAAATATCTGTGTTTTCCAATGGTCTTAGGTGACCCCAAAAGAGGTGACGACCCACAGGTTGAGAACCACTGCTCTGTAGCAACCTCTGTAGAGCTTAACAATTACATATGCATTTTCCGACGCTCATAGGGAGGGTGTGAAGACTGAAAAGTCAGAGACAGAGTGGATGTAGCATTAATACAAGAGAGCACAGCCAAGGATTCTTTAAAAGTATCTAGGAGCTACCTTCCCGAGCTAGGTTGGAATATGCATGGCATTTAAACAGCCACAAGAGCTAGCAGCAGCTGGGGTGTGGCATTGACACTGGCCCGTGTCCAACAGGCTCGTGAGCATCAGAAAATGAGTCGTCCAGAGACCTTTCTTTGATGGCTCACTTGCGTGTGTGGGATGCAAGCTAGCTTACAGGATAATACAGCAAAAAATATAAACTATTTCATCAATAGATGGGGAAAATCATTTTGAAGCCAAGAACCTATGAATAACTTAAGTGCAAAAAGAATTGTGTTGCTGACTTTGGGAAAGCAAGCAAAAAGGTGCTTGGGAATCCCAGCTTTTATTGGAAACAGTAAGCTGATGAATGGCAAGATTTTAATAATTAAAGATGCTTTCGTTATCTTAATCCTCAGCCGGAAAAATACCTACAATGCCATTTTGAAGCATAAAAAAGGTCTCCAGAGGAAAGATTTAGTCTGCTGGCAGGAAGTAAAAGCCATGTTGGTAATGCCCTCCAGGATAGCCACTTAACAACCACAATGAATCACGCAGGAAGCAGATCTTGGGATCAGCAGAACTGTCTTAAGTCATTTTTAAAAATAGCACACACCTAAGATGTCTCGGGCAAAGAAAAAGACGGGTTGAAGTGGCTTCTAAGTGAGTAAGGTCCTATGTGTGTGCTTTGCTCTTTCTTCTCGCAGAACTCAGGGCCACTGCAGACTCGAGAAGCTCTGACCCCTTTCCCCGCCTGTTTCATCATCTTCCAAATGATCCCCAACTTTCCAATAGTTTTAAAATTCTATGACTGTAAATATCTGGAAGAAACTGCAGAATAGTTAAATGGAAAGAACAAATGTCGGGAAATATCTTTAATTTTTCACAAATCTGTGCCGTGTTTTCAAAACAGAGAAAGCACGGTGGCTGTAGAGGAATTTACAAGAGCTGCTCAAACGACTAAGAAAAACAAAAGACTTTTGAGAAAGAACAAAAGTGAAGGAAGTCCAGCACTTGGGAGGCAGAAGCAGGCGGATCTCTGTGAGTTCGAGGCCAGCCTGGGCTACTGAGCAAGTTCTAGGACAGGCTCCAAAGCTACAGAGAAACCCTGTCTTGAAAAAAGAAAAAAAGTGAAGGAGAGCAAACATCATGGGTTAGGAAGAATGATCCATAGTTTTGAAAATTGGAGAAAAAAATGGTAGAAAAAAGATGATGATGCTGGACCACACAGGGACTTTTAACTCAGCCTGACCTTCCCTGTACCTGATGCTGGACCACACAGGGACTTTTAACTCAGCTTGACCTTCCCTGTATCTGATGCTGGACCACACAGGAACTGTTAACTCAGCTTCATCTTCCCTGTTCCATTAGTTATTTCACTTAAGGTGCTCAGGATGTCCTAAAGCAAATATGGACTGGAATTCTAAGGGCCTCTTTGTAACCATATACCCTGCAGGTACATAATCTCATTTGGTTTTTGCACCACTGGGGTGACAGAAATTATTCCTGTCTTGTAAAGAAAGACCCCAAACCTTAGAAAAGTTAGTACATCGAATCTACCTGACTCTGATGCTTAACACTAGTCAACACTGCCTTCCTGACAAGAGGGTAAAATTTCACTGGCAGGGGGGTGTCCTGATGCCAATGCTTAGGATAGAGCCAGATCATCATTTAAAACCCAAGCCAGTAGATTTTTCAACTGCAGAGATATACAGATTTCCCCACAGTGGCTGCAGATGGTTTGATTTGGGCAAGGTCAGTTCTTGAATAAATTTAAAGCTTCGAAACTATTTGAAGACAGAATGGAAAGCCTTATAATTCTGAAGAACAATAACAAATCATGCTGGGTAAAAGGAAATGAGGATCTGTGCACCAGCCCTAACATGACAGCAACCCTGGAACCTTGAAGAACAGGGTGAATTCAGGGCAACCACCAATCATTGTTTTTTAACTACATCATAAAGAGTAAGTCTCTTCAAAAAGTGCCTGAGTCCCTTCCTGATTAATATCTCTCTCTCTCTCTCTCTCTCTCTCTCTCTCTCTCTCTCATATCTAACTTTTGGTTTCATAGTTGGGGACAAATCATGTCGCTGAATAGTCCCTGGGCACATCATGAAACAAAAGTCAGCCTGCATGTCCTGTTTGCTAATGGATCACCGATTAGTTAATCATGTATGGAGCCTCTCTCTAAAGACTCTGGTCCAGAAATGAGGCAGTGACAGATCAAGGAATGACACTGAAAAGTGCTCTGGGGGAGAAACCCTGCACACCATGTGGGAAACGAACACTACACAGCCTCTGAATAGAGAGGAGCTGGAAATTCTCCCTCCATAGCTGAGCAGGGGCTCCACAGGGTTTTGCAAATCGGGATGGTCATTATAGAATGGGCTTAGTGACCTTGGTTGGCAACAATGATGGTGAACGGGATTCCCATCATATTTTAAATTCAACTGGTAGTCTGCTTAGAACGCTCTCGGGAATGATTCTAAGAGAGGAATGGCAATGCACATAGGACACACACACTCCCATGACTTTGACGTTAACAACAACAACAAAAAAAATGATCAGCTGATAACAGCAGAAGCCAGCAGTCTTCCAGTAAGCCTAAGCTTTTACAGTTCAGACACAGGGAACATCTGCCCGAAGGACTGCTTTTGGTTTTGTTCTGTTCAGCTTTCCACCTGATATATGTAGTCTTTAACAAATTGAGATCTCTGGGAAAGACAAGAAGCAGTTAATATTCTGCATATGGGAGTTCTTAGCAGTCGCAAAAAGTACTTTTACGGATCGGTACTTACAGGGTCCCCTCCAGAGGCAAATGAGATCGATTGCATTTGATGCTTTGCAATAATCTGGAAAACAAAAAGAAATTAAACATGTATAATGCTCTAATGCATTTGTTCTGTCTCCACCTGCTTAGCGTCCCTTTAGAAACCTCTCTGTCTACAATTCTAAAATAAACGCTTTTGTTGTTGTTTTTTTGGCATAGGGGTTGAAGTCAAAGCTTTGTCCCCCACCTAGAGAGACTTATTATTGAGGTCTACCCATCCATTCAGTGAATATAAACCTTTCAATATATGACACTGAGAAGTGTTTTATGGGGGAACTGAGGCAGGGAGTAGGAAAGAGAGCAGCTCTTGCTTCCACTAAGGACCATAGGGGCCTAAGGATTCTAGGGGTCACCTTTTGCTGTCATGTGGGCAAAGCCTGCTAGAATATGAAATTTTCCTTCTGAAAAAACTGAGAGCTGAAAGTTAAGAACAGAAAAAAAAATGATGGGAGGATGTGTTCCATTTCTTTGGCCAGTACTTTCCCCACGTCCCTTCATATTCTTTCCATTTATATTTTTACTAAATTTATTTCTATTACAGACCTATTATATTTACTTTTGTTTTAATCATTCACTATCATGTATCCAAGTACACTAATATTAAGAATTATAACATGGGAGCTGGAAAGGTGCTCCATGTTTAAGGAGCCTCTCCCGGGTTCCTCCCCCAGCATCTACATGTTGGATCACAACCATGTGTAATTCTGGTCACAGGATCCAGTGCCCTCTTCTGGCCTCTTGGGGAACCAAATATGCACATAGTACACAAATACACATAGAGGCAAAACACCCACACACATAAAAGTAAAACAAATCTAAAGACAGTATAAAAATTTAAAGATTTCTAATGTGAAGTATGACTAGCCAGATAGCTGCATTAATTAGCACAAAATGATAGTTTTATTTGTGATACTAATTTGTTTACTTGTGTTTGGAAGCTAACACAATACAATACAGTCAACAACTGATTTGTAAAAGTAAATTGTTATACAGTTCTAAAGGTTCATCAAAACACCAGCTATGCAACTACTAATGTATTCTGATGGCAGAACCGTGTGGCAGAACCTGCTAAGGCTGTCCATATAAGGCAGCCAAGAAAATCTGCTCCTAGATGGACAGCCAACGAGAACTGAATAAATACACGCAACAAATTATATTATCAAGAAATAAATAACTATTTAAAATAGCCCTGAATTAGAAGCAATTCCCAAAGTCAATTGTTGTGATATTCAAATAGTAGACTACTAACAATGTAACAATGTGTTTGGTAGGTTAAAAAAAAAGTCAAACACAAAGAATAAATTAATGTATTATTTAATTTATGAAAAATGGCAAAGATTTTATTGAAATATTTGCATGAAATGTGTTTAGTGTTTATTCATGAGGCACAAGGAAAGGAAAAAGTATTTTCTGAGATCCACAAAGCGTTCCTTTTCTTCTGGGTTGTAGGTAAACAAATAACGTCCAGTTTGTGGTTATCAAACCACACATATGACTTATGCACTTCTATGAATTAATATTTCAGTAAGAACAAAATCAACATGCAGAGATATATACCAATAACCACTCATCAGAAACTGCATTTAATGGGCAAAAAGGAAGATTTCATACAAGTATGTCCAAATATAAAAGCAGTAAAGAATCATGTAATACTTTAGGGAAATCGTCATTGAAGGGTTTAAAAAAATGACCTCTGGCAGAAGAGAAGACAAAAGTGATATAACCATCAGAGGATGAAGGGCAGTGCTGTGATTGATGTCTTCTGGACATGGCAGGGCCACTGTGCCCATAAATTCACAGCGTCTGTGAATATCCTCACAATTCCTGCACGAGATCACCAGCCCAAATCCCAGCCTCGGTAGGAGCGCTCTCAAGGCCAGAGGCCTAACTGAGGAGCCATTAGCAGGCAATGACTTCTAGAAGAACCAGTCTTCTTTGCAGGGATGGTAACGGGTAGGTGGCCCATGCTCCAGTGAATGGCCTCCCATTCAAGCACATATGAGCAGCACTAAGTGGACTTAGTGGGTCATTAAAAAACAAAACAAGAGAATATTAATTTTGGAGAGGATATGATATGTTGTAAGGTCTGAGAGGAGTTGGTGGATGGAAATGGGAAAGTGAATAGGATCCTATAGCATTATATAAATGTATGAAATCCTCAAGAACAAAATTTTAAATCTTCTTAAGTAGAAAGATATATATCACTTTATGGATATGAAGGTAATATTATAAAGATGTCAATGATTGTTCCCCAAACTAATTTACAAATACCAAGAAAATCTACCCGTCATTAGTGTAGCTATTTTTAAAATGTATATGGAAGAATAAATATTAAAAAAAACTAGGGCATTTTTTTAAACAAGTGGACAAGGTTTACCTTGTCAAGTAGCAAGGCATATTACTGTAGTTGGAAAATCCATCTTAATAGTACAACAATAGAAAATAAATTATTTGGTTACATACAAACTAATTTTAAAAGTTTTATATACGATTCCTTAAGCATACAGGCTTGAAGAATATATTTGTAAAATGAAAAACAATATATTGATACATTTTCAAAGAATTCCTACAAATCAGCAAAACAAACATATACTAAGACCTATTAATGTATTGAAAGAAAGTAAACATTCCCTATGCCTACTGAAAGATAATTGTCCTCCAATAAATTAAAGCTATGGAAATATTATAAGGATACAGTCAGGGCTGGAGAGCTGGCTTAGCAGTAAACACCATCGACTGCTCACACTAAGGACCAGAGTTCGAGTCCCAGTACCCACAGGGCAGTGCACAACTGTGACCTCATTTCCAGGAGATCAGCTCCCTCTTCTGGTATCTGCAGGCCGTGCACACTCATGGCGCAGGGACATTACATGCAAGTAAAACATCCATACACATAAAAGAGAACACATTGATAAAAACCGAAATTTAATTTTATTAATTCAATAAAACAACTGGTGGCAAGGGTGTGAATATTCTCAAACACTGCAGCTTAAGTTTGTAGAGCAAGTGTGCGTGCGCAAACACACACACACACACATTTGTCCTTGATTAGGGTCAACTTCAGTATATTTAGAAGAAAAAAATGGAAAGTTGAATTTTCACACAACTCAGTCATGCTGGCTAGGTGGCTTTGAAATGATGAGCAGTAGTGGACACCCTGGTTACTGGGGTTGCTGTTGAGGCAGAGAGGATGACTGACAGGGGATGCTGGAGAGGCAGGGAGAAGGATGACTGACAAGGGATGCTGTTGTAGCAGGGGGAAGGATGACTGACAGGGGATGCTGTTGTAGCAGGGGGAAGGATGACTGACAGGGGATGCTGTTGTGGCAGAGAGAAGGATGACTGACAGGGGATGCTGTTGTGGCAGAGAGAAGGATGACTGACAGGGGATGCTGTTGTGGCAGAGAGAAGGATGACTGACAGGGGATGCTGTTGTAGCAGGGGGAAGGATGACTGACAGGGGATGCTGTTGTAGCAGGGGGAAGGATGACTGACAGGGGATGCTGGGGAGGCAGGGAGGTAGATGACTAACAGGGGATGCTAGGGAGGCAAGGAGATTGGGGAGAGGCGGCTGTCTGTCCCAGAAACCCGGTGCTTTCCGGCTTGCAGGGACTCGGGAAGTGCGGCAAAAGCAAGCAGTAATCAAGGAACTTGGAGCGGGTCTGCAGGCGGAAGGTCCAGACCCAGCAGCGACCTCCGGAGCCCACCCAGACCCTGGGGGGATCGGAGAGGGGGTTGAGGGAGTGGGGGGTAGAAATAGAGCTCGTGCACGCGCACCACGCCCACCGCGCGCCAGGCCACCCACTCGCCTGCGCACGCGCGCGGACCACGCCCGCCTACTCGTCTGCGCGCGTGCCCCGCGCCCCGCACTCGCGTCACGCATGCCCACTCGCCTGCGCACGCACGCACGCACCCCCGCTCGCGTACCACGCCGGTCCCCGTCCTCTGCGCACGCGTGCCACGCCTGCTCGCGCGCTCGCGTGCCGCGCCCGCCCACTTGCCTGCGCACGCGCACCACGCCCGTTCGCGCGTCCGTCTCCGTGGAAGCTTTTTTTGCCTGGCTGCGTTAAGTAGCATCCACCATGGCGGAGATGGCAGAGCTTTGCGAGCTGTACGAAGAGAGCAACGACCTGCAGATGGACGAGCTGCCCGGCGAGGGCGACCTGGAGGTAGGCCGCGGGGCCCGCGGGCCGGCCGCAGAGGAGGGCCCCATGGAGGAGGAGGCCGCGCCGTCCGCCCGCGCCCAGCGTGGCCTGTTCCCCGAGGCTGGCGCAGACCTGGAGGGCGACGAGTTTGATGACTGGGAGGACGACTACGAGTTCCCGGAGGAGGAGCGCTGGAGCGGCGCGATGCACAGGGTGTCTGTCGCGCTGGAGGAAGCCAACAAGGTGTTCCTGAGAACGGCGCGCGCCGGCGATGCCCTGGATGGCGGCTTTCAGGCGCGGTGCGAGAAGAGCCCTTTTGACCAGCTAGCTTTTATCGAAGAGCTGTTTTCGCTGATGGTTGTCAATCGACTGACCGAAGAGCTCGGCTGTGATGAGATCATTGATCGAGAGTAAATGCTGACGAGAGAGGAGGAAACTACCTGAGAGGGAGAGATTCAACATTCTGCTATTTTTGGGTTCATTCCAAATAGTTTTGTGCACACGCAAAAAAATAACGGTTTTTGTTTCTCGGAGTAGAAGACAAGACAGTGAGTGACCGTGCAGTTGTGGAAAAGGAGAATCAAGGAAGAAGGGGCTCAGCAAAAAGCTCTGGCTCAGACTGTTGAACGAGATGATTTTCCTTGCGTCGGAGAACTTTCTCGTGTTAAGCTTGTAAAGATGGTTTTGCAAGAGAAAATCGTGACTGCCAATACAAGAATCTAATGAAAGAATAAGGAAAAAATACATCCACAAGATAACTTTGATTCGAACTGAAAGCCTGTTGAGAAAACTTTCCAAATTCTATTTTGTGGTTTATGTAAATCAGATATCAAAAGCTGAATTTGAGATTTAAGATTGAGTATTCAACCCCAAAGGATAAGCAAAGTTGTTATGCGTGTATAAGTGTAGACGTGTTATCATGTGTACTGTTATCTTAAAATGTGTTACAGAAGCTACTGGAATTTTGACTGCACTTGTATCTTTATGATTTATAAAGCTACTGTGATCTGTAATTTGGGGGAAAAAATCCATTGTGATGATTTTTAAAGTTAAAAAAAACAACCAAGATGTCTTTTTAAAGTTTTAAGTCCTTGCATTAAAATGTGTGGGAAAGCCCAAAGAAAAACTTTGTAATACCCTTTTATACTAGGGACATTTTGCTTGCTGTGTTTTTACCTTGACAGACGGTAAGACTGTAGCTGCACTTCATATTGTGAGAACTGTTTGTGAAAATTGTCAGGAACAAGGAAATCCTACCCGTACCTATAAAAGATTTTGTGAGCTATTATGCTGTCAAACTTTGAAAGTTTTCAACCTGCCCAGAAGTCCACCTGGGTACCTGATACTCATATTCTCTCCCTCTCTTTCTCTCCCTCCTTCTAATTATGCTTGTTAGTCCTTATGCACCAGCATTGGCGATAATAAATTTTCCTGTTACGTGTATTTTGTTTTGTCTAATAACTTTGCATACATAACTTTATACAAAATTCCTTTACATTGCATGCATCTTAAGATTGAAACAGCCAGTGCTTACAGTGTAAACGAACCGTTTTCAATTACCTGACAAATGGATTCTGAGAAGTTAAGGTTAAGTAAACTGAAGAATTTTCTGAAAGAATTGACCAGCCAAGGGAAACCGCTCTATGCTGTGGGTTGTTTGGAGAAGATGCTGAAGTCCTTGAGTGGTGATTGCACCAAAGGTCTTGCCAAGAACAATGAATATATTAGCACATCTTTTATGATGAATTAAAAAAGTCCTGAGTGTTCCTGTGCTGTGATGGCAATATAAGACAGTAGGTTAACTGTAAGGGTTTCATGAGGTTTTTTTGTTTATTTGTTTTACATTCATTTTGTTTGGGAGGCTGGGCTGATGAGATGGCTCAGTGGGCAATGGCACTTTCTGCCATACAGCCAAGCCTGATGCCCCGAGTTTGAGATCAGGAGCCCATGTGGTGGAGGGAGGGGAATAACTGCCCCAAGGGTTGTAGTTAGTCCTGAGGTTCTAGTCCGCCCTCCTTCTCCTGCATAGCACCTACCCGTGATTCAGCCCCAGTTGCATGTGGTTGCAATAGGTGCTGAAATACATGGAAGGGGGAAGCTACCCAACATGGGACTCTGTTGAACTGACATTTGGGGGGTTGCCACTCAGGATACGACCTTCTGTAGTGCAGCTATAAACACAGTAACCCCCACCTGTCTTTACTCACCCAATAAATTCACTGAGTGACTAGTTGACCTTGGGGGAATCATCTATTTGATTTATTGGTGTCTGTTTGGGGTAAATTGCTCACACCTCCCCTGGAAAAGTAATGACAGTGTCCACAAAGTTGAACGTATCTAAGTGGGGACCAAAGTATATCTTGAAAGGTAGAAGGAGCCATGCATTTGGTATTTGTGCATATGTGGGGAGGGCACCTGCCGTAGCAAGCAGAGGTCAAAGGATAGCCTTAGGAGTTGGTTCTCTCTTCTCACCATGCGTGCCTGGGAATCAAACTGGTAATCAGGCTTGGTAGCCTATCTCACCAGCCCGTATTCTCTTAAATTTCATGACCTCTCAGCAGTTAACTAGTCATTTGCTCATGCTATATCCATGGGGACTCCTCCACTGACTTCATCCCTTCAACATTTCAACTGTTCTTTTCCTGGTATATATGAAACAAATCTCAAGATTTAAAACTTGCGTGATTCCAGAGGCCCCTGCACATGACTGACTGTGCAAGCAGTAACAATGGGCAGAGGAGTCTCTAAACAGCCCAGCTAGGCTAGTTGTGCAGAGAGCCCCAGAGAAGCAGCTTTTGTGAGTCCTCATCCACGCTGGATGGGTCTTTATTTTTTCCCTGAGCAGCTGCCTTTGAGGTCATCCATGCACTTTTAAGTAACCCCTCACCCGATAAACTCACTGCTCACTGAGCTAGGTTTGCATGGAACTGATGGGTCTGCCATCAGTGCCTTACCTGGCGCAAACAGGTGTTTGTTGATATCTCTCCAGGAAAAGTCATACAACACACCTCTAACTGCCATGGCTAAAGAAGAATAGTGGAGAGAAGAGACAGGCTGGGCAGCCTCACCACCGTGTGCACCACAACCCCATTGTTGACACCCCCCAATTCTCTTTAGTTTTCCCTTGGAAAGGGTCATTCAAAAACAATTATTAGCCAGAGGTGGTGGCATGCACCTTTAATCCCCACACTCAGAAGGGAGAGACAGGATCTCTGAGTTCAAGGCTAGCCTGGTCTACATAGCAAGTTCCAGAACTACCATAGAGAGACTGTCTCAAAAGCAAACAAAAACCCAAACAAACAAAAACCGATTATTAGATTCTGCACATGAGGCTGTCACCAGGATATGTCCAGCTTTGCCTTTTAAAAACAGTAAGTAGCCGGGCGGTGGTGGCGCACGCCTTTAATCCCAGCACTCGGGAGGCAGAGGCAGGCGGATCTCTGTGAGTTCGAGACCAGCCTGGTCTACAAGAGCTAGTTCCAGGACAGGCTCCAAAACCACAGAGAAACCCTGTCTCGAAAAACCAAAAAAATAAAAAAAATAAAAAATAAAAAAAAAAAATAAAAACAGTAAGTAATTGGTGTAGTTCAATGAGACGTCAACTCTAAACACAATGAGTCCCATGGTACCATATGCAAGTAAAACCAGTACAGCAGTTTACACATGCAAATACCCTGAGGTCAGAATGGATGAATGGATGAAATTTCACTTGGGTTGCATCTTCCACCTTTGCCCCTCCAGACTATGCAGCACTGTGCTCACTATGGTGTCACCTACACTTGGACAGATAAGCAACACCCACCAATCAGGACTATTGCATTGTTTCATAGTTAATAGTGTCCTCTGAGCTATTTTATACTACTAAGTGAGCTGTACATTTCATCATCAGAAAAAAGCAACAGTGAAGTTGTTGACGATTTTGCATATTATGCTTTTGGCTTCCTGAGTGCTAGGAATGTACCTGAAAAGGCCTTGCAGAAAGAACGAGTAAACAATATCGGGCACCACATTGCCAGCATTGTGCTAAGTGATTTGCATACGTTACCTCACTTAATGACCTTATAACAGCATTCAAATGATGCAAGGAGCCTTGTAAATAGGTACTGTGACCCAGAGATCACCAATAAGCCATCCATGGGTCCTTGGTAAACAGTACTCCACAAAGGAACAGCCTCGGTTACTGTATATTAGACACAGAGCAAGATCAGGCTCCAAAATGTATAATAAATCACCTGGCTTGAGCAGCTTTCACGGTAGTTTCCACGCATGTTTAGCCCAGTGTCTGTGCCTCTTTTATATGTGTTGCAGCAGAGTGGTTCTCTAGTGAGTAACCTTTGCAGGAAACCCAGGCAACCTTAGCATTCCAGATCATGAGAGGCAAATGATGTCCACGTTGTTACATCTTAGAGAGCGCTCAGCTAAAAGGCCTGGACGGTAACACTTCCCTCACACATTTCAGTTAGCTGCTTTTGTTGGGGGCTCTTCTCTGAGCCAAACTGCCTCCATCTTCAAGAATCCAGTGCACCCATTTGTGAAAGATCAGTCAAAAAAACTTGACATTCTCTCGCAAGAAAGAAGGACAGGGACGGTACAGGACCCTCTGTAAAGTATCCAGAGTATCCAACAACTCTTCCCAACTAATTGAATGCAATTCTGCCCTAATTGCACGTGTTCTCAGAGAGGGGCTAGGACTCCATAAGGTGGGAAGGACTTGGGTCCGGGCTCTATCCACACAGCCACGGGAGTGTCACCATCCATACTGGGTGCAGAGTTCTCAGTGTGACTGTTTCAAGGCCATCCATGCTCCTGCCTGTAACCCTTCACCTAAGCTTCATAAGTGAGCCAACTTCCTTAGTTCCCCGGGGTAAACTTTGGGGAACTGTACGATTTGTCAGTGGCACCTTATGAGGAGAGAAGGTAAGTGTTGTCTAGTCCGCCTTGCCTGGAGAAAATTCTATAGCACATTAACCCCATGCTAACCCCAATAGCACCTTTGCTCTTTGTCCTTCATCTGACCTCAGTCCAATAACCACATCAGGGATAGTAACTGGCAAACAATATTAGCTGTGTCCTCTATCTTTGGTTCCTTATACAGAACCAGTGAGGGGCAGTAAGTGGTTTTGTAGGCAGTTAAACTCCACAGGAAGAGTAACACTGTTAGGAACTCTAATTACTGAGTGCAGAAATCTTGGGGAATTTTTCTCTTTGTAGCTTATTAAATTGTAAGCACACTCTGACACCTTATTCTCTTACTAACCACAGACTTCCAGGAAAAAAATAATATGCCAAACTATAACCATTGGTTACCTTACCTGTTGGTTGTCAAGGTTCATCAGTACGAGGCTGCATGTCGACACGGTCAGTTTTATATTCATTCCTGAAAACTGAAGGTTGCTTTTGCCAAGAACTGTTGACAGGGACTTAACGGGAGCCTTTGAAAATAGCAAAGCATCGTTGTAAGTTATGGATGAGCACCGCCTCCTCTCTGTTTCATTTTCTATAAACCAAATGAGCCGGAATGGCTGTGTGGTAGGACTTCACCAAAGCCTTGGCTCTTCATAGGACACGTGAGTATGAGAGTGTGTGTGTGTCAGATGAGCAGCGCCAGGGCATGCTGCCTGAGACATCTCGACACAGATCAGAGACGATGTCATGTTATGGACATCGCGGTACTTCACCGTACTTACAGTCTCTGCTCTTAGGAAAAATAGTGGTTTGTCTACAGAAGAGAAGAAGACACCTTATTTTCCAGCTGTCGTTCCTTAGCATATCGGTATCAAATTATTTTATCCTTGTGTTGCACTATATTCCAATACTGGATTAGTAAGGAAAAGTTGTTGTTTGAATCACTCACTTGAGTTTCATAAAATACCATTGAGGGAATTTTGGCTTGAGATTAGGTCAAAACTTCAAGGAATTTCTGAAATGGTCCTAGACACACTTCTGCCAATCAGGGCCACATATTTGTATGAAGTGTCATTCTCAGTCACTTCCGTCACAAAATAGAATGTCCATTAAATCTGAAGATTGTATCAGATGTTCTGTAGTCTGCATTATCAAATATGCTGCCAAAATTGAACTCTTTATATGGCAACTGATACGCACATCCTCATTAGTATGCAAATAGGCTGTCACCGTTACTAACTGTTTTCAGAAATCATGTATGCTAGGCAATTTTTATTTTTTATTTATTATTATCAGTTTATGTGTACCAAAGTGTGTTTATGAATGTTGGCATGTGCATGTCACAGCACATATGTGAAGGTAAAAGAAAGACTTTCAGGAGTTGGTTCTATCCCTCCACCTCTAGAGCTGGGGTCGTGGAAACTCTCATGCTGGGGATCTCCCCAGCTGTCTAGCTCAGCCAAGGTCCCAGCTTCCACCCTCAGAAGACATGCATTCGGAGAGAGAGAGAGAGAGAGAGAGAGAGAGAGAAGGAAGAAGAAGAGGAGGAGGAGGAGGAGGAGGAGGAGGAGGACATGCATGCCTGTAATCTCTACAGTGGAGACAGAGACAGATTCTTTGAGCCCAGTGGCCAGCTAGCTTAGCCTACTTGGCAAGTCCAAGGCCAGTAACAGACCCTGTCTCCAAAACAAGAAAACAAACAAATAAACAAACAAACAATGCAGGCGGAGGGAGACGAGCTGCCACAAGCACAAGCATACATGTACACACATCCACACCACATTCAAACATGCACACACATACATAAAATTCTCAGACAAAAAAGGGGACCACAAAAAAATTAAAGAAGTCCAGGAATACAAGGACCACTTTTATACCATTTTGCCATAATTAAGGCGACATAAAACAAGAAGCTCATGGAAATATTCACCTTTCGCTTTTTCATGGCTCCATGGACCCCAGGGACAGCATCACACAGGCGGCTTATTGCTTCCCTAAAGACAGAAACCATAGAAAGTCTTAGCATTCCACCTGTGGTCTGTAAGTCATCAAGAGCAGCATTCAAGAGCAGGTTCAGAAAGGGTAACGGGTAGCTGCCATATGATTTTAGCTCAGCCCCACGCTGTAAGGCACTGCACTTACTTTTTCTGCAGCTCAAACCCAGGAAGTCTCAGCAGCGCTCTAATACCGAAAAATTGTCTTACTAGGAGTCCTATGACTCGCTTTATTGGTCTTTCCCCTCCCTTTGGATTTTCAGATTTCTTTTACGGTGATGCTGATTTTTAACAAGCAAGGGCAAACTGTTTTCTTGGAATAAATCACAATTCCACCCTGAGCAAAATCCTCACCATGGTGCATAAAGGTCATACTATGTCACCACAAAGCACAATTAAATATGAATGAATCTGACAGTAGAGGAAGTTTATGAGGGATAGGAAAAGCATTGAACTTCAAGGTGGTCTCAAATGGAGCCATATTGACTCAGCTACGGCTGCAAGCCATTGAACTCTCGTGTAATTCCACAGAGCAAGAAAAAAAAATCAATTTCAAGTTTTCTCCTTTGCTTATTTTCTGACCTTACTGTATACTGCACTTCCTGAGGAACAGGCAGCACTATTAATAAATAAGAGTAGCTGGTTAATGGAGGCAGTGAAGGAGCAGGCACCAGCTCCCCAGAAGGGTGGTTATAATGAGAAGCGTCTGGTCCAGGGAAGAGCATTCATAACCAACCAGGTTTCCTTCTCTAAGTGGAACACCCAGCCTGTTCACAATGCAAAGGGAAAAGATCGTTGTTAAAATTAACAAATTGCATCTGTACATACACACAATGCTGTATTGTAGCTTTATAATATGGTTTATGATGGTCCAAAGGGAGAAGCCATCAGAGCAAACAAAGGCTTGCAGACATGCTTCTGAAAAGTCAGTTACTACAGGTTGGAGCTCTGTGTTCTAACTTACATTGCAGAAGTGAGCACAATTTCCAAAGATTCTGGGCATCATTTCTACATAAAATGTTGTGGCTCAGAATCTCTGGTTTTCTCTGAATAAATAAAACTTTCTTCTGAGGCATTATCATCTTCTTTCACGTGACTGCTTGTGGTACTCAGCAGGGGAAAGGACTGCTCTTTGGGTCCGTTTTCTCTTGGGAGGCCATATTTATTGTTCCTCCGGTAGTCCAACCTTTGTTTTCTGGAACTGACTGAAGGATGATGCAGATGTTTGGGCTTTCTTGCTTGGTTGTGTGTTGGATATTTTAGTCACCTAAATGATTATTTGAATTGGTGAGATGCTTGCAATTGATCCACGTTGACCTCTGGGATTGCCAAAATAACTCACCTAGGTTCCTTGCTGTATTGAGAGAATTCAATAGAGTATTTTAAGAATTGGAAGACTGTCTGCTTCCTGGCAGCCATTGGGAGTGCCAGGCAAGCAGTTTGAAAAAAATAGTAGGAATGGTGATGGATGTTGATGCTGCCACCTACAATAACTGCTAATTAGTGGTAGAAGTCACCCCTTTTATACAGTACCCTGTGCTTCCACTATGGTGGGTTCACATCCTAGCACTCAGGAGACGGAAAAGAAGGGCTTCAGTTCTAGGCCAGCCTGAGCTACAGATCAAGACACTGTCTCAAATAACAAATGAAAACAAAATGGGAAAAGGTTAATATGCATCATACTTTTAAAACTGAAAATTAAAAAAAAACTACGATATCTCATGCTCACTTAAATTAGGGAAAAAGAAGAAAAAAATACAAAATAGGTTTTTAGAAAAAAAATGGGAAATTCTAGTTCAAATGTATTTATCCATTGTTAGGGACCTATCAATTATTCTAAGGAGTAATTTGGTAAAATTTGGCAAATACTGGGCCTGTGAGGTGATTCCATTAATAAAGGCATTTACTGCCAAGCCTTGAGGCTGAGTTTGTCACCTGGGACCCACATGGTAGAAGTAGAGAACTGACCCCTATAGGTTGTCCTCTGACCTCCACAAGTGCACCGTGGAATGCATGCCCACCCACACACACATACACAATCAATCAATCAATCAATCAATGGAAGTGTAAAACCTTTTAGAATAACAAATATAAGAGTTTGATGGGCGAGAATGTGAGCTGAAATGCCTGAATACTGTGTATGTAACAGAAATTCTTTAATTTTAGAGTAAAAATACTGACCCACAACCAAGGGATAGATAAAATGCAAAAGCTAAGCGCTGTGATTTGGGATGTCAGGTATTCAGACTACGGAAGTCCTGGGGGAGAGTCATATGAAGCAGAGGGGAAAGGGTCAATGTTCAAACGTGACGCTCTGGCTACACTCATCCTGTCCAGACAACACTACAGAAAGTGCTGATGGGGTCGTGTGGTTGTGCTTCCAGCCTGTGGGCCCAGCACTTGGTCCCTGAGAGAGGCTGGGAATTCACAGCCAGCCTGGGCTACATAGCAACATGGTCTCCAAAAAGCAAACAAGCGTATAAACACTAACTTGAGTTATTTACGGCATTTGTGACTTACTGTTTAGTATTTCTCTTTCTTTTAAGTGTTTATTACTGATTTTAATTTTTATGGGTATGTGTGTGCCTGAGTGTGTGTATGTATACCATATATGTGCAGAAGTCCACAGAGCTAAGAAGCAAGAAGACATCAGATTCTCTGGAACTGGAGTTTCAGGCCATTGTGAGCCACCGTGTGGGTGCTGGGAATTAAATCATGATCTTTTGAAAAAGCAGCAAGTGTTTTTGGCCATCTCTCTAGTTTTGGATTATTTCTTGTTTCTGACTCTATTGTAGTTAGGCATAAACAATATAAATAATGTTTTATCTCTATCTGAAGTTGATTAGATAAACAATCGTTTGGGGGCTTTTTTTTTTTCTTTTTTTAGACTTTTTTAAGACAGAGTTTCTCTGTGAAACCATCCTGGTTGTACTGGAACTGACTTCATAGACCAGACTGGCCAAAAACTCTCTGAGGTTTGTCCTCCTGCCTCTGCCTCCAAGGTGCTGGAATTAAAGATGTGTGCCACCACCACCTAGCAGATAAACAATCTTTTAAAACTATTTTTGGTGGTTGTTATTTGTTTTGTTTGGCTTCTGTTGTTGTTTTTTGAGACAAGATTTTATTGTATAGGTCAGGCTAGCCCTGAGTTCCTGGCTCTCCAGCATGCCAGAACTAACAAACTGGCTCCCTTGGCCAGGGTTGCTTTGTTAGTCACTTTCTGGTCTGGCCTCTGTGTGTGTACTTCATTCTCCCCGATACCATTCCAAGGCAAGTATTTGACTCCATTTTGTAAAGAGGAATCTAAACTTGAACGAATCCAAGTTTAACTATCTTCTAATAGGGAAGCAAATAATGCCAGAGACAGGAAGCAAATCCAGACCCACACTGGGCAGGGAAGAAAGGGAAGGATCCTTCAGCTCTGGGACTAGAGCGATGTGTGCTCTTCCTTGCTTACACACACACACACACACCTGCACCGGAGAGCCGGGTCTGCACTCTGGCCAGCCCTTCACAGCAGCGAGGCCACTATATGCTGCTAAGGGATAAAAAGTGGCAGCCGTCTACCTGGTACAGGCTTGGCAGGTTGACTTGCTTCCTCCCAGCCCTGGCAAATAGGCTCGTGCAGGGTACCCTCATGCAACTTAGGCCAAGTAAGCTTCCTGTGTCTTCTTAGAATGTGAAGGTCTCTGACTATAGCTGTCCTCAAAAGAATGAGGAGAGCCTGTACCTTTGTGCCTGTGAACTTGCTTTCAAAAATACTTATTTGTGGATGTGTGTGATGGCACACACCTACAGTTTCAGTACTCGTGGGGCAAAGGCAGGAGAATTGCTGAAAGTTCAAAGCGAGCTGGGCTATGGACTGTCTCTCTCTCTCTCTCTCTCTCTCTCTCACACACACACACACACAGAGAGAGAGAGAGAGAGAGAGAGAGAGAGAGAGAGAGAGAGACACGGATTTGAAACTCCAAATCAACCATGGGCTATCTCTCCCAAAGAAGACTTATTGTACAAACTTTATTTAAATTTAAAAGAACAGTGTCCCACCCTGGCCTCCCAGAAAACATTCAAGAAACTGCTTCCAAATAACCTTTCACATTTCTGCTTTCTTTGCTTGCTATGTGTGCTAACTAACCCAGAATCCCAGTCATGGGAGACAAAGGCGTCTGCATTTGCTGCATTTTGTTGCTTTTTTTTTTCTTTTCCCACAAAGATCTTTTCTGTCCCTGAGACAGAGACCAAGAAATTCACTGTAATATGGCCAAGGATGAGTGTGACTCTCAGTGACTTTGGCAGCCTCAGCCACACCCCAAGCCCAAGGCACTGACTAGAAAGGTAGGGGTGACAGGAAAGGATGGCTTCCAGGGCCCAGAGTGCCAGGCTGTCTTCGGCCCGCCTGCCCACCCAGCCGGCTTTTCCCGCACAGGCCTTTAGGAGCTGGGGGCTGCGGGGGAAGGGGGTGCAGAGAGGGAGCCTGCCTCTGAGCACAGCACCAACAGTGGCCACTTTGTTTATTGATTCTCCACGTGAGAGGGAAAGGGAGCGTGGGCTGATGTAAGGGAGTGAGAATGTGGCTGAAGCTTTACTGTTGAGACTGCAAAACCCCGCCCACGCCAGAAGACAGAAAAAGAAATTTTGCCTATCTCCACGAAGTCCAAACTAATCATCCAAACAAAACCACCTTTCTTTCCGGACTCTGCCCACCGCAGGACTTACGTTAGATTTTGTTTTTTCCCTATATCTTTGTCCCTTAAACAGCTGTCCTCCTCTGGAAGCCATGTTGCCTTGCAGTTGGAGGGCCGACCTCCCACCCCCCACCTCCCGCCCCCTTCAAGTTTGGAAGACAGTAGCACTGTCCTGGACTCTGCAGCCTGTCTCATGGGGAGGCGCCACAGAGCCAACTCTCTGTCAAATGAAATTGTTTTCTGGTTTTCCTGTTTACTGAAGAGCTAAGTCTGGGGGGCAGGGGCAGGGGGAACCCCAGGTAAAGGACCTAGTAGGATTCGTTTAAGGTTCTTTACCGCCCCCAGCAGAGAGAGATTATGTCTGCCCCCCACCTCGGTTTTATCTAGACAAACATAAGACTCAATTTTCAACCATAGCGAGAGCCTTTCCAGATGATTGTCAAGAATACTCAAGCCAAATAAAATTGCCTGTACTTCGCAGGAGCATTGCCTGACTTATCATCTCCACAGGAACCCTGAAACAAGGACTGGCTCCCCTACAGCCTAGGACTGCCTTCAGACAATGACCAGACACGCTCCACATCCCTGTCTCCTTAGGTTGCTGGGACCATCCTGGGGAAACGTGAAATCTTTTCCTACGGAACCGCAAGACTTGGTGACCTGTGTGTTCAGTTCTGTTCAGCTTGAGACATGAAAGCCGGGCTGTGAAAGCCCGCAGACAGGACGCTGGAGAACCGAGACGGCCTTCACGGCAGTGAGAACACAATGAATGCAGTCAGGGCCCACAGACAGCGGAACTGTGGAAGGCTTCACACTGCCTTTGTGCCCTTATCAAGGGGGCATCGCCAGCACCCGAGGAAGGTACACCCAGCGCTTCAAATATATCCTTTCGCTTTAGAAGCTGGCCTCTGGGGACCCAGAGCAGGATAAAGCCTTTCAGTGGGCCCAGCATTTACCCTCGCACCGACTTATCGCCCTCCTCTGCCCACTTGAATTATGCCTAACATCTGACTCCGAAGTGCTTTTGCAACCTAACCCAGCTCGCTGTACATGGGTTGCTCTGTCTACCCTGGCCTTCTCTTTTGGCTCGGATGCAAATGTAGACCCATGAATCACACTAGAACCCGCTGGAAAACCATTCTCTCCTAAGTATCGCGTTTCCCCAAGTCTCTCAAACCAACAGACGGGATTGATGTCTGGGAGCCCTTCACCGTGATTTCTTGTAAGGGATTCATATGGTTCAATATTCGAACACCTACAGCCACAAACTGATGGCTCACGGGGTTTGTCAATGATTAAACCTTGTGAAAATGGCAATAAAGAAGTAGAATTGGTTCAAACAATAACAACAAATCTGTCAATTCAGAACAGCTTTCTTTTACTTTGGGATATGCTGGGCTTCCTTTAAAAAAAACTTTGCTTTACATAAAATATTATGAATCTTTGTTTGGAGTAAAAGGCTTTACTGATCTGCTGTCTGACTGTCGACATCCTGTTTCCTGAGCTCCAGGTGTGTCAGGGTTAGAGTACTGGCCACGCAGGTAGGAGGCACTGGTTTGATCCCTAGCTCTGCAGAAAGGGAGGGAGACAAGAGCTTATTTTGAAAAGGCAAGGTCAGCTAATTCAATCAGCCACTTTATTTACCCCAATTCATTTAAACGACGAGCATGCTTTTCTAAAAATTAGGCCTATCTTGAAAGAAGGAAGATTTAGCCCCGTTTAATCCTGCTATGGACAGTTTACCATAGAGATATTTAGAGACAGCAACTGATGGGAAACAAAAAAATGGGCATAGCTTCTGTTAAGTCTTTTCTTTTAAAGAATGAGCCCTCCCAAAGCAAGGTTGGCATAGCTGCCATAGACATTGTATGGGATCCTCCGTCGTTTCTACGTGTACATATGTAATCCCGAGTGGAGTCATTAACTGTCCACAATGTTAAATAGTGGGAGAGCAACCCTGACCTGCACATCTGCCAAGAATACATCAATCATCATTATGTAAGCGTGCCTGAACTGAGAGGGTCTTAGCCCACTAGGAGCTGGTTCAAGTATAGATGTTCGAAGCTATTCCTAGAGATACTAACTTTGCACATCTGAGCTAAGACCTAGCAACCTGCAGCTTAGCCAGCTGTGCAAGAGACTTCAAGGCACACAACTCATGGTGAGGATTGCACAGGATGAGACCTTCCCTTGGCCACACTGCACAGGGTGACTGGTTCTGCTCTACAGCTTTGCCCAGAGGGCTGCATCTGTGGATATGAAGGAATCAGATACCTGCTAGAGCAGGGAGGGCTGCATCTGTGGATATGAAGGAATCAGATACCTGCTGGAGCAGGGAGGGCTGCATCTGTGGCTATGAAGGAATCAGGTACCTGCTGGAGCAGGGAGGGCTGCATTTGTGGATATGAAGGAATCAGGGTTCCTGCTGGAGCAGGGAGGGCTGTCCTTTGCCCAGAGGGCTGCATCTGTGGATATGAAGGAATCAGGGTACCTGCTGGAGCAGGGAGGGCTGTCCTGCTGAAGCAGGGAGGGCTGTCCTTTGCCCAGAGGGCTGCATCTGTGGATATGAAGGAATCAGGGTTCCTGCTGGAGCAGGGAGGGCTGTCCTTTGCCCAGAGGGCTGCATCTGTGGATATGAAGGAATCAGGGTACCTGCTGGAGCAGGGAGGGCTGTCCTTTGCCCTGAGGGCTGCATCTGTGGATAAGAAGGAATCAGGGTTCCTGCTGGAGCAGGGAGGGCTGTCCTTTGCCCAGAGGGCTGCATCTGTGGATATGAAGGAATCAGGGTACCTGCTGGAGCAGGGAGGGCTGTCCTTTGCCCAGAGGGCTACATCTGTGGCTATGAAGGAATCAGGGTTCCTGCTGGAGCAGGGAGGGCTGTCCTGCCTGTGCATTTAATGAGAGTCAATTGTGGAAAAAACCTGTTTTTGACTCAATCATGATATATGCTAGAATATAATATTTGGCTTGATTCTCCCTCTGTCTCTTCCCAGCCTGCTCAGGGAGAGGGATTTTATTTTAGGTCTGAACCTCTTTGGTCTCACGACCCTTCTACACACTGGTGATGAAGGTGACCTGCAGACAGGCCTCCACCTGCCCCTCCAAATGCCTGCAGGCACTGAGCCCAATTCCTCGCTGTGACTGCACAGAGCGGAAACACCAGAAAGTGTTGCCACACAGGGCAGATCAAATCTCACCTCCAGGCGTTCTGATTAAATTAGTTCAGGATGGGCCTTAGGGCCTGGGAGGTTTTCATTTGATTCTTTGTATTTGAGACAGGGTCTTATGCAACCAAGGCTGCTCTCAAACTGCAGTTGGGGATGAACTTGAATTCCTAATGCTCCTGCCTCCGTTCCTCAATGATGGGACTACAAGTTTTAACTCTTTCCCAAGTCCTTCCAACAGAGCCTTAGTTGAACAGCATTCAAGGGCAGTAGTCTACAAAGCTTTTCTGAAAAGGTACAAATAATAAATATTTTAGGCTTCTCAACCCATAAGACTGTCACAATTCTGCTACTATGGCTTTAAAAGTAGCCATAAGCAATAAATAAAGAGTATAAAGGCACAAATAACATGGAAACCAACATGCATGGTTGTAATGCCAATAGCACTCATGGACACTGACATTTAAATTTACCTTCTACACAACACAGAATACTTTTCTTTTGCTTTCTTTATAACTAGTTAAAAGTACCCAAAGCACACTAACAGGCTGACAAGATAAAACTCAGGCAGAGGTCAAATTTAGCTCACAAAGGTCAGAAGAGAGTGTTGGATTCCTTGGAACTGGAGCTGGATGGTTGTAAGCCACCATGTGGGTGCTGGGACCCAAACCCAGGTCCTCTCCAAGAGAAACAAGTGCTCTTAACCACTGATTCATCTCTCCATTTCCATTCTGGTTCTTCTTTGTGGAATGATAGAGAAGGAGACCATTTTGTGGGGATGAGGGCTTTAGTGTCAGGCTCTACCACATACATGATACTACAGTGTAAGGTTCATGAGGACCCAGGAATAAAATAGAAACATAAAATTATAGTAAATGCTAAAAGGAACTAAAGCGAGGGGCTCATAGATTTGAATCCTTAGTCACCAGGGAGTGGCACTATTTGAAAGAATTAGAAGGATTAGGGGGTGTGGGCTGGTTGGAGGAAATGTGAGGTTAGGGGTGGGCTTTCAGGATTCAAACATCCATGCCAAACCCAGAGTCTCTCTCTGTCTTTGCCTGTGCATCAGGATATAGCTCTCAGCTTCTTCTTCAGTACCACACTAAGCCTCTGAAAGTGTAAGCCTGTCCCCAGTTAAATGTTTTCTTTCATAAGAGTTGCCTTGGTCATGGTGTCTCTTCACAGCCATAGAACAGTGGCTAAGACACTGTGTTTCAAAGTCTTAAATATATAAAGCAGAAGTCAATAGTGTCTCAATAAATGGCTTATTTATTTATTTTTTGTTTTTTCGAGACAGGGTTTCTCTGTAGCTTTGGTGCCCGTCCCGGAACTAGCTCTTGTAGACCAGGCTGGCCTTGAACTCCCAGAGATCTGCCTGCCTCTGCCTCCCGAGTGCTGGTATTAAAGGCATGCACCACCATCACCCGGCCAATAAATGGCATTATTTTCTTATTATTTTTATGGCTACCTGCCTTAAGACCTGGATCTAACCATACTGAATATCAAGTACAATATTCAATATCAAGAATTCTCCTAAGTAACTGTGGGGGTGGTATATGGCAAATTCTACCCACTGTAAAATTGTAATAAATCATACAAGTCTCTTTAAAGATAGATCATGTATCTGCTTTCCTTTAGGTACCCCATGGCACCTAGCAGACTATTTGGGGCACAGCATCACAACAATACATTCAGGATCTAATGTAATTTCAGCATGTCTGTGACACCGAGACAAGGCACAACTCTTATCTTCCTAAATAACCAGAGACCCTGAGATGCTTAGTGAGTCACGTGGAAAGAGAGTCTCAATTAAGTGATGACCAAGCTGGTCTGGGGGCATGTCTGTGGGGTCTGTTTTGATTGTTAATTGATATCGGAAGACCAAGACCATTGTGTGTGGCACCACTTCACGGACTGGGCCCTGATCTATATAAGGGTAGAGTAAGCTACCAAGCAAGTATTTCTTCCCTTTTTGCCATTGACTGTAGATGTGATGTGACTAGATGCCCGACCTCTTTAAAATGTTGGACTGTAACTTGCACCTGTAAGGCAAATAAATTTTTCCTCCCTTGGGTTGCTCTTGGGTGCCTTTTATCACAGCAAGAGCACTGATGCTAAGACAGCCCCCCTTCAGGATGGATATACCAGTTCCGTCCAGTGCTGGAACACTTACTGCTGATGCTTCACAACTAAGTTCCTTTCACAGATATGGCCTTGCCCTAAGATGTCCTCTCACACACACATCTTTACACAGCAAGAGCACTGATGCTAAGACAGCCCCCCTTCAGGATGGATATACCAGTTCCGTCCAGTGCTGGAACACTTACTACTGATGCTTCACAACTAAGTTCCTTTCACAGATATGGCCTTGCCCTAAGATGTCCTCTCACACACACATTTGTCCCTTCCTCAGAGACAGCAGGTATTGGACAATGCCTAGTCACTTTGCTTCAATTCAACACTGAAGGGCTAAGCAAGTCCCAGAACTGTCCGTAGAGTCTGTGGTGACGCTCATTCTCCCCCTCCCTTTGCAGAGACCTGTTCCCTCAGTGTGTCAAGGGATGGCTTCAAGAGCACCCCTACAAAATTCTCAGTCTACCTGAGACCCAGCAAAGAGCTGCAGTTGCAAGGCTCATATTTGCAAATACCCTCACCCAATGCTGTCTTCTTTCCTTCCTAAGAATTCATGCTCCCACAGCAGTGAAGACATAATTTTCAAGAATGAATCATAATAAATTGAAAGGCCCTATTATGGTGCAGCTATCCACAAAATGCACAGCTCCTGCACAGCTCTCGTGGTTAGCTCAATGATACATCATTAAAGGGGACTAGGGACATGTATTTGTCCTGATAGGCAAGGCTCAGCTTTTCTGAGAGGAACAGCAACAGACAATGGAAAAGTCTGTCATTCTGGCGCTAACTGGCTTGTGTTTCCTTTGTCCACAAGCCCTCTGTTGATCAAAGTGAGGTTTTTCTCTGTATGCAATTCATGTCTAATGAAATCTAGAGGCCTCTTAGCATATGTCCCTAAAAGAACCATATCACTAATTTCTCTGTCTATGTACAATGTTGAAGAATGAGAACTCACTATTCCTGTATTCCCACTATGCCCGTCTTCCTGTCCTACAAACAGAAGCAAAAACTCCCCAAGATTTTATGATTTTCTAAGAGCCACCTGTTCCAAAATCAGAGCTTGCTATGTGACACACAGTTTTCAAACCCCAGACTAGGCAGGCATCCCTTGCATCTGAGTCTCAAAGTGTGGTACCTGGACTAGTAACACGGGTGTCACCTGGGACCTTAGGCATGCAAACTCCTGAGACAAAACTTGCAGGGACATGTTCCAACATTCTGTTCCTAACAAGCCCTCTTATGATGCTCTGTCACATCTGGCTTTTAACATTTTCCTAAGATTTGTCCCTTAGAATTTTTCTCCCTTGGAGGAAAAGAGCTGAAGGGTCACCAAATTCGGTTTCCACTCCTACCATGTACCGACAATAGGGAGAACAGGAAATGAATGTGTTGACAGTTCCTTCTGAGTTATAATCCCTGTTTCCTTACTTAGTACCCCAAATCCCTAAACAGCCTGCCCCTTGTGGAGTAGGATAGAGCAGATAAAACCTCACGTGCAGCTTGCTGCTACCAGCTAGAGAAAATGAATCTTAAGCCAAGACCTCCAAAGGGAACACTCATCCCCGATTCTCTCTCTCCATGAGAACCCGTGAAACTGATGTCCTTCACTGCAAGTTACTACTTCCCAGCTGCTGGAGCCCCACAGTAGAATGATCCTGTGCTCTTGGCTTAACATAGCTGGTTTCATTCTCAAATACGAGTTATAAACGCAGGGTGTTACCCTGTTACACACTGGGAGAGGGCAGGGCAGCGAGAGAGGGGCTAGAGGCCCTGCACTTTGGAGTTACCATGTACCATGGTAATGAGCCAGATTTGGTACGGTGGTTTGAAAGAGAAGGACCCCTATGGGCTCATATATTTGAATGCTTGGTCCCTAGTTGGTGAAACTGTTTGGGAAGGATGGGAAGGTGTGGCCTTGTTGGAGGAGGTGTCACTGAGGGTTGACTTTGAAGTTTCAGAAGCTCATGCCAGGCCCGGTCTCACTCTTTCTGTGGGATAACTTGGGGATAAGATAAGAGCCCTCAGCTACTGCTCCTTCCAGTTCATTCTTTAGCTCCCTGTCATGCTGCCCATGGACTTGGACTCACTCTTTGAAACTCTAAGCAAGCTCCCAGTTAAATGCTTCCTTTTATAAGTTGCCTTGGTCATGGTGTCTCTTCACAGCTATGGAACAGTAACTAGGACACACGGCCTCTGGAATTTCCATGAAGCTCAAAATAATCAAGTTCTGATCTTCAGGCTGAAAACCAAGCCTTGCCCACCGGCTGTCCCCTGGGTTAACCCTGGTACATCTGTTCCTCCTTCACCGCCAGGCAGGTTCCCACCTAGACCTGGATAACGAGGCACCCTAAGGAGAGAGAAGATTGGATCTCCTGTCACTCTGTGGAGAGTTAATTCAGGGAAGGAAGTGAGGCTTCATGGATTAGTGGCTTTATTTCTGGTTTATCTGTGTTTCTTGATTTAAGGCAAACTGAGGTCTTTTACTTAACTTGGGTTTTAAAATCGTGGGGAGGGCATTTCTCTCTAATCTTTTCTTAACTTTTATTGACTGTGGATTTCACAACACGTGTTCCAATCCTACTCATCTTCCCTCCTCCTCGGATTCTGCCCTCTGCCCTTGCAACCACCTCCCACTCAAAACCAAATTTAAAAGAATAACCAAACAATACAAAGAAACAAAACAAAACAAAATAAAAAAGAAGAAGAAGAAGAAGAAGAAGAAGAAGAAGAAGAAGAAGAATCTTGTCATGGAGGTTGTAGTGTAGCCTGTTGAGACATAGTCCATTCGTGTCCACTTGCGAGTGTTCATGGCCACAAGTTGTTGGTCTGGTTCAAGGCCTCTGGCTTCTACTACACCACCGATACTGGGCTCTCAGTAGGCCTCCTTGCGGGTATCCTGTTGCTGTCTGTGCCGTGGAGATCCTGCCGTTTTGGGTCTGTAGGCTTGTCTCGTCCCCTTCACATGCTCCAATAGTTCATCCATTGGTGGATGTTGGAGTGAGCCAACTCATAGCCCTGACTCTGGGCCTGGGTGCTATCTGGATTGGTCAGCACACTTTCCTTCAGGGGGAGGACATTTGTATGGAAGAGAACAAATGGTCACACATGGGCCACTTGCTGTTTACGTCCCCCTTCTCTCTTCTGCTTGTTTCTGTTTTCCAGACATTTTGAAGACAAATGTGACTGTGTCTTTGCTTCCTTAAGAATCTTATTTCTCTGTACTAGCAGGAAGCGCCTGCTTCCCTGCCCTTTCACACAAATCCTCTCTTGCCAACAACTGAGATCTGGCCAGCTTCAGGGCTAGAAGCTGGGATAAGAATTATGAGGGAGGGGATGGGGAGATGGCTCGGTGGCTCAGCACAATGGCTGCTCTTTCACGGACACCAGTTTGATTCTCAGCTCCCATATGGTGGTTCACAGCTCTCTGTAACTCCGGTCCCAGGGCATCTGACCCCTTCGTCTGGTCTCCGCCGGTACCAGATACACATGGTGCCCAGCAGTGAAACAAAGACAAAACTAAAGGAGAGGAGTGAGCATTCGGGAACCAAGGTGGGAAGTGGGTGCTACAGAGAAGGTGGGCAAGTTTTTCATTCTGGTCACGTGGGAGGAATGAACAGTCTGCTCAGGGGCTTGATGGGACTTCAAAGATGGCCACCTGATTGGCTATGCTGGCCCTAGTGTCCATGCGATGGGGGGATAAAGGAACAATCCTGGACTCAGATAAAATGTTCCTGTCCAAATAGCACACAGGGAGAACCTATTACTGTCTACTAACATCCAAGTGTTTGTAGAAGATCTGCATTTTCAGAGAAAAGTCTCAAAAAATTACCATTACTTTCAGCAATATATGACTTCTTGAAGGAAAAAGAAGTAAAATCTTTTTGTTCTGTTTTATATTTTTGTTTATTGAGACAAGGATTCCCTGTGTAGCCCAGGCTGTCCTGGATCTCAATTTGAAGATCAGGCTAGCCACCTGCCTCTGCCTCCCAAGTGCTAGGATTAAAGACATGTGCCACCACCAACTGGAATAAAAATATTTTTTAATATTTATTTATTATGTATACAATATTCTGTCTGTGTGTATGCCTACAGGCCAGAAGAGGGCACCAGACCCCATTACAGATGGTTGTGAGCCACTATGTGGTTGCTGGGAATTGAACTCAGGACCTTTGGAAGAGCAGGCAATGCTCTTAACCTCTGAGCCATCTCTCCAGCCCCTAAAAATAATTTTTAAACAATTTTTTTTTACACAGGTCTCACTATATAGACCAGGCTAATCTCACACTCACAGAGACTGGCTTGCCTCCCCAGTGCTGTCATAATGAAGTTTTTGTTGTTGATGAGGGTGTCAGTAGTTTCCTTCTTTCTTTTTCATTTTTGTTTTGATTGGTTGATTGGCTGTTTGGTTTTTTATTTTATTTTATTTTATTCTTGGACAGGGAGAATCGTTCTGGGAATTAAACTCAGGGTCTTATACATATTAGAACAAGCAGTAGCCAACCCTTAGAACATATTTTTTAAAGTAATGTATGGCTAGTAAGAGCATAAGTTACACTGGTCAGAGCACACCAGCAAAACAAATCAGAAACTTTTCAAACATCTAAACTATTTTCTCCAGTCAGAACAACAAAGACGGAGAGCAGAAGGGGGGTTGGCAGAGACTGTGGGGGTAGAAGGAAAGAGAGTGGGGCGCTAGTGTTTCATGGGTACAGGATGCTATTCTGGGGAGAAGAAAGCCTTCTGGGGGTGGATGCTGGTGATGCTTATACAGTAGGGTGAATCAAGATATACTTCCTGAACGTAGTCGATGGTTAAAATGGTAACTCTGTTTTGTATATTTAACCACAATAAAAAAAAATTGGGAGTGCTAGGAAAGTGTTCATTGTGGTAGAGATATTATAGAATATTGTTTATAATTTGTCATCTCCTGTGTAGAGGTAAAGGCTGGAAAGATATTCTGAACACAAAATGGTAATGGATATCATCTCTGGATGGGATTACAAGCAGTCTTTCCTTTCGTGTGTTTCTTGATGTTCTAATAACTATTCAGTGTTTGTGTGATTAAGAAACGATAAAGTTTGGAAGCGCTCTGCTTATAGAACATTATTGTTAGAGCAATAGTACCAGTGGTTACCTGCAAACACTCTGTCTAGTTACTTCCCTTTAATACTCTGTGTCCTCCCTCAGATGTCAAGTTCCGAAGGGCAGACCTTTGTCTTTCATACAGGACCCATACTGCTTAAGCAGTTTCGGGGCCTCTATAAAGACTCAGTGAAAGAATGGATGGGTCTGTGTGTGAACAGATGGAGCCACAGAAAATAAGTTCTTGCTATATCAGTCTAGGGCTCCTGCTTCTATAGCAAATATTAAAACGAAGAAAATCATTTATCTCTTGTAGTCCTGGAAGCTGGCAAGCCCACGATGAAAATGCCAGCAGGCTCAGTGTCTGGCAAAGTCTCCTTCTTTCATAGCAGAGAGCCCTTTCTGTATCTTCATGTGGAAGCAGGGGCCAGCAGCTCCCTGGACCTCTTCGAAAAGGGCACTAATTCTACTCACAAGAAGAGCTCTGTCTCTGTCACTTAATCTCTTCCAAAAGGTATTGTATCTTAACGTGACCACACCGCCAAATAAGTTTATTTGTATGAACAGGGGCACAGTCAAACTATAGCACCCAGGTCAGAATAATTAGGACTCATCTGTCCTATGCACCCATCCAAGGCACCTAGGGTCAACCCACTTCCTGGCATCCGTAGGGAGGATTACAGAAGGGGTTGCTCGGATGCAGAATCATTGAAATGAAGCCTGAATAGGCTAACAGGATGGAAAGTAGTCTAGAATTCATGTCCTTTAGAGGAAAAGGGTGTAAGGATGTGAGAAGTAGGGTATCAAAGAGGAGAAATGTTGTGACCACCTCCAGACACGGAATCTGAAGCCAGGTAGGAAGACAGATCTAATCAGTAAATATCCACGAAGCCTCTTCTACGGTCCAAGGACCGAGGTCGGTCTCACAAACACAATTGTATGTCATTGGTTTGACATCTCACAAGAGATGGTAAGATCTTGATGCTGCTAAATTCTGTGGTTTTGTGCATTTATGTGCCTGTTACAACCTTTAAGAAATTGGACAATCCTGTGTTATTTGTCCCCCATTTATTTTTGCTTTCTCTGACATTTGTGCGTTATGCCTACTAAGCAAGGTCCTAAAAGGAATGCCAGCGATTGGTGAGGAGAAATTTGGAAAGGCAGAACGGAACGCTTCATGAGGCAGACTCCGAGTCAGCAGACCCTAGAGTGCACTTCCTGGAACCCTGGGAATTTATGGCTTCACTTTATTACATCCCAAACCTAGTTTGCTCTAAATAACCTAAGAACATTTTGAGATAAGGTTTTCAAAACCACAGCACAAGAGTGAACACTTCCTTGTACACTGCAGGTCTCTTTGAGGGGCAGAAGATCTTCTTAAGCTTCTGGCTAGCAGAGCACTTCTATGTCTAGGAGGGCATGAGAGGAGCCCCAGGAAAGGTTATTCTCTCTCCATAATGAGAGCATCCACCTTTAAGCAGGTGGCTCACAGTCATAGATCCAGATGGGAGCTTGCCACAGCTCAGAGGCACACTTGGCACCTGCATAGCAGATGCCCCCATCTTCATTCCCAACCATCTGCAATTAAGCCATTCCTCTCTCAGCTCATCCTCCTTCCTGTCACAGCTTCCTCAGCTGCTGGTGTCACTTAGCTCTCTTTCCTTCCTTGTCCTAGAGCTGACTCTAAGGAGGCATGCCTTGTACTGATGCTCCCGACTTGAGCCCTGCATTACAAGGGCTATAGTTTCTTGCATTAAGCTACATGGGGCAATTCTGGGTAGAGGTCCACCCATTTCATTATACAAAATGGTGGACGACCCAGACGGGTTCTTGTGTCAAAGACTGAATGAACAGTAGTAACCTGGCCTTTATGATGCTGAAAGTTCTTGTTTGGTCTTATTTTGAGTAATCTCTTTAATGTGCTGGAGACTCTTCATATCTTATTTCTAGGCATACTTTTAAGCACTTTGGTACCTAGAAAACAGTTACTTCTGTAGACTGAACCACCAATCACCTTGTAAGTCTTCATACGTAACACTAATGCTTTTCCATACAGGTCTGAAGCTTTTGTGCAATGAGATCAAGCCAGTCGTGCAAGGTTGATGGGCCAGTTCTCCCTTCTAGTCACATGGATTACTTGAAAACTTCATAAGAGACCCACAGGAGAAACTACAGTGACTTTAAACTATTAGAGCCCCTTCAGTTTCAAGCCCTTACCTTGTAACTTGGGTTCTCATTCCAAAATCCAGTGATCTCATTGATTGTAGCACTTCGATGCAGCCCATGTACTAGGAAAAAAAAAAAGAAAGAAAGTTGTGAAGTAGGAGGATGCAGATACCAAAACTCCATCTCAAGGCTGCACAGTGACTTCCTGGGCAGTGCCCACAGTTGGCTCCTGATGGCAGCTACATGTGCGCCCATCACCTGCGTCAATATTTCCGACCACCAATGCACACACATGTCCCCTTGGCTATAAAACATTAGTTAACTACAAAGTAAACACAAACTCAGGTTCTGGGAATGCCGGGGAAGTAGGATGCCTTTGGGCTCAGAGGTGGGGAGTGTAGATCTGAGGTCTTCACTTGTGTGAGCTACAGTTTCACACACTGGCTTTGCCCCACCTTCATGTTAAAGCTCCAGCTACTGACCTGACTTTTCTACCTTGGTTTTGTCCTTGACGTAATGAAAATAAAATTGGAAGTGTTAGAAGAGCTAATTATTTCACCTATGGAAAGCTTTAAGAACAAGGCTTAGTAGGCATAACTGCCCAGATGTCAGAGGAAGTACAAATAAATAGGAGACAAGTAACATAGGACTTCCTGATCTCCTAAGTGCTGGAACAAGCATTTAAATGCGCAAAAACCCAGAATTCAGTAACATTAAGAAGGTCTTATCTAGGCTGGAGAGATGGCTCAGCAGTTAGGAGCACTAAGTGCCCTTACAGAGATCCCAGGTTCAATTCCCAGCACCCCCATGGCACCCCTGTGTGTATAACTCCAGCTCCAGGGGATCTGACACCTTCACACAGACATGTATGCACACAAAATACCAATGCACATAAAATAAATAAATTATAAAAATAAGGTCTTGTCATCCTTTGTAAGATCACTGTAGCTCAAAAGAAATAATAATGACAATCATCACCCCCTAAAATAGTCCTTGGTTAAGTTTAGCTTGATTGAACATGGAACACTGGAAAAGGTGTTGTGACTTCTAAAACCAAAACTGTTCATGTTCAACATAACAGCAGGGGAGCTGAATCGGGAATGCTGTTAAAGAGGTTTAAGTTAGTGTGAATGTGGGTAGCCACAGAGTCTGCAGCAGGAGGCTCCCTGAGAGAGGGAAGTGATGCTAGCCCACTCGGAAGAGGGATAGCAGCAAGGAGGAGGATTGGAATGACATCATGGAAAGCCGCACCGCCGGATTCAGCAGTTAATTTGCTCCGAGAGCAGAAGAGTGAGTCAAAGATGACTCAGCTGCTTCCCGCCCGGGCACAGAGGAACCTGGAGTGCCATCAACAGGACCACGGGGACAGGAAAGAGAGGTTATGAATTGCTTTGGTGCCCATTGATTGCAAGACGCCAGTTGGGAAGCCAGGAAGTAACAGGCTGACAGCTGAAAATTGAATTCAGTGTCCCCGAGAGGACAAAGCAGAGGAAGGGACAAGGGGAGGGATACAGTGACAGTTTTCTAAGCATCTCTGCAGGTGAGGCTGTAAGATCCTCTCAGCAGAGCAGCAGTGACTCTGGAGAGTGCCAAGGGGTGTGAATGAAAGGGCTCCCAGGGCCTCACAAATGAGGCACTTCCTGTTTTGCCGGTCCTGGGTCATGGGAAAAGGAGGGGGCACTCCCCAGATCCTTTTTGTAATATTTCTGAGTGGGTTTTATAGATGTCTCATCCCCAAACTGGCTGATGTTCAGATACCACCATAAATCTGGTGTGGAGGAGAACTTCTCAGCCAGACCCTGCTAGCCGTACTCCTCCCGGGGTCTCTGATGCAGACACAAAACCATTCTGTATACTTGGTTCTTAACTTCTCAGGCTTGAGCACTGCAGGGAAGTGGGCTGTCCGGGCATGGGAACTGACTGACACTGAAGGCTTACTAGACCAAGGGAGGTTGCTTTAGGGGCGCAGCTGGAAAGTATATTTCAGAACTCTAACCAAGGAGGACACCACAGTCCTCATCCATGATGAGGCCAATGGGAGGGCCGCCTGAGAGTCCCCATTGGTTTCTATGATCACATGGCCCTCTCTTCCCTACTCACCCTAGAACCTGACTCATTCACCCCAAACTCCTAAACACCAGTCTGGAAAAGAATGGAGTCTATACACGAGTGGGGAGCAGGTCTGGGCTACACTTTCAATTCTCCAGCTTGGTGCTGAGGTGGGTGCCTTCCCTGGCAGTTACACATCACTAACTCAAGCTGATATGGTACACCCCGAAAGATGACGGGCACTACATTTTTATACACATTTCATACATTACATACATAGGGATTTCTAAAAATAAATAAATATATATATTTATACACATGTATATGTTATATATTTATTTAAGCAATGAGCGCAAATGACTTACATATATTATCATACGTAACATATATAATATATAAAAATCTCTTATAGCCTCACTGCTGAAATCTCTTCACGTCTACTCAAATAGCCATTACTATCAGTACCTAATCCTTGGCTTTCTTTGCTCCCTCTACTAAGTGCCCCACTTCCACACTCTGATACGGTCTTGGCCTCCATCGTTAGCATCCACCCCACCCTTACCAAGGGCAGGGCCTCCCCTTGAGCCATTCTCCCTGACTAACTGGTCTCTCGATTCTTCTCCTTCCTGCGGGTTTTAATTAACACAAATCATCCTTAGGCTCGCTCCTGCTGCGCATGAGCACAGTCCTTACTTGTCCTTTCAGGCCACTGAGCATCAGATCTGCAGTTTGCTTGCGCAGTTCCTTGGCTAGAAGCACTGTTGAAAGAGGGGCCTGGGACTGTGCCCCAGCACCTAGGGGTACTTAGCAAACACACACACACACACGACACACACACACACACACACACACACACAGAGAGAGAGAGAGAGAGAGAGAGAGAGAGAGAGAGAGAGAGAGGACTTCTGTTACTCTATCTGGTGCTCTACTGTATGTGCCGTTATTTCTATTTTTTTATTGTACCTCTAAAATGAGTAGAGAGAAGTGGCAGAGGGTGATGGAGATTTGGCTGAGTCTCTCTGCCCGTGCTAAAGGAGAGCAGGAACACCAAGGTCCCAGAAAAAGACCTGAGTACTGTCTCAGTCTGGTTGTCTGTTGCTGTGATTAAGACAAAAGCAACTTAAGGGACGAAGGTTCTATTTGGCTCAGAGCTCCAGGGTAGGGTTCATCATGGTGGGGAATTCAAGGGAGAAGGAGTCCGGAGCTGCCGGTCACATAACATTCACAAAGTCAAGAATGATAAGCGATTGTGCTCAGCTTTCTTGTTCAATTCATGCAAGCCGGAATCCAAGCTAGGGAATGAGGCCACCCCAGGAGGAGGTCTTCCCATCTCAGTACAAACAAAGTAGCTGCATCCCCTGCCTCACATGCCCAAAGGCCCGTCTCCCAGGTGAGTCTAGATTCTATGACACTGGCAACACTATCATCACAGATAGCGCAGGTTGGGTTGGGATGCTGCCGCTAGCAGCTCTGTGGCTCTCTTGGCAGTAGGCTCCATGGGTGGTAGATTTGTTCCACTTCAGACTCTGGAGACAGCCAGCCCAGACAGGAGGATGTGTGGTAGATCAGGATGAGGGAGGCTGAGAAGAAAGGCAAGTCCACAGTGTGTCCTGATAGCAGAGGACAAAGAGCACAGACAATCAGGGGGGCAGACATCCCAAGGCTAATGAAGTCCGAGCCCCACATGCAGGAGCCTGTGAGACTGGGTGGGATTCTAACTCAGTGGGATGGGACCCCAACAGGGGATTCCGGCTGCCAATAAGGAGAAGGGTTTTTTTAGGTAGAGGAAGGAAAGAGAGGGTCATCCCCAAGGTTCCCTTCTTAACCCCCCCCCCCACATACACACATATACACATACACACACGCATACACGCGTGTTATTACCTCCTACCCACTCCCCTGTAAGGTAGGCCCTTCCCTTCAAGTGAACCTCCAAGGCAATTCTTACAGCCATCAAGATTGGAGTGATGTCACTGTCAGCTAATCTCACCGTGATACAACACAAGGTGCGGGGCAGGAGAGGGGAATGGAGTCACACAGGGGTGACCAACAGTGAGGACAATTCCCTTCCAAGGGGGTGGGGTACATGTGGAAGATGCCAGAATGGATTTTTGCCACCTCCAAGCCCCGGTGGAGTCGTGGGGAGGGGGGCAGTGTCTAAAATCAATCTGTCCATTTCTTTGTCTAGGAACTTCTGGACCTCATAAGTAAAGAGCTGCTGAATGGCAAGGCCCGAAGGAGAAGTTTGGTTTGTCAGGATAGACCAGAGATGGCAGTCTTTGGTTTACCAAATGCAGATCCACATATGACCTAATCTCTGTTCCTAAAAACCCAGCTCCTAAATAAGGGCAACCTCCAAAAGAATGACTTGGTTGTCTTCCTAGGGGTGACCCATCAGCACCTCCATTGGTAGAGACAACATCACTGGAGTCTGTTGAGGAGAGGTGCTTGGCTTCCCCTCGTTTGTCCACTGAGACCGAATCACAGTTACTCTAGAGCGCAGCTCTCAGCCTGTGGGTTGAGGGATCGCACATCGGATCTCCTGCATATCAGGTACTTGTATTATGAGCCAGAATGGTAGCAAAATTACAGTTATGAAGTAAAAGTGAGGTAATTTTGTGGTTGGGGCCATCACAACGTGAGGAACTGTATAAAAGGATCGCATCATTAGGAAGGTTGGGAGCCGCTGGTCTAGAGGCTGCAGCCCACTGCTGCACTATGGCAGAAAAGGCAAACAGAGAAGAGGACATTTTCAGCTCCCATTCCCTTCCTTTGGTCTGTCCAGATAAGTAATAGGGATGAGACAGGGCCATGATGATGACTGCAGTCTTTGGGAGAGGCTGAGTCAATGAAGTACAGAGACGATGAATACATATTTTCGTGTATTACCCCTTGTCTTCAGGTACTGGAGACACAGTCCCTGTGCTGGGCCCTGGGACTCACTCAGACAATAGAACTGACTCTTTTTTTCTAAAGTAAGTCTGTCATATTAGAATTAAAAATTAAAAACCAGGCTTACCATACCACCTGAAGGGACCTTTGAACCAACAACTCATGGTCCCTTCTGTAATGGTTTGACACCAACTGGTGTCACTTGCGAATATTGGACCTCAGTTAAGGACTTGTCTTTACTAAATTAGCTCATGGACTGGTCTGGGGGTGCATTTTCTTGATGAATGATTGCGGTGGGAGGGCCCAGCCACTGTGGGCGGTGCCACCCCTAGGCGGGTGGGCCTGGGTTATATAAGAAAGTACGCTGAGCAGGTGAAGAGAGTGAGCCAGTCAGCTGCCTGTGTTCTGGCAATGAAAGGGAATGAGGTGTGGAAGCATGCTATAACATAGATGAACTCTGAAATCATTAATCCTGGGCGGGGGGGGCGGGGCAGTGACAAAAGAACGCCTATTGTATGATTTCATTCACACAAAATAATCCAGACTGTTGCCATCTCTTCCTCCCAGCCCCCAACCATTCTCTGACCTCTTCTATTTCTCTTCAAAGCATCTATTGCTGAAAAGACAATATATTTGTCCATTTTCTGTCTCCCTCACTAGAGAATTAGTAACTGGGAAGTAGAACTGGGAAGGATGTGGCCAGCGTGTGGCTGCTGGCAAGTGTGGTTTCTTTCAGAGCCGATAGCAATGTTCTAAACTTGGTAATGGTTATACAACTCGATGAATATGCAAAAGTCAGCCCTAATCAATGGTATACTTCGAATACAATTATGAACGAACCATAGGGTTCATCACAATAAGTGAACTGTATGGAATGTAAGCTACATCCCAGTAAAGCAATTGTCCAGAGACAATGTCAGTTGCGAAGCCAAGCTAGCACTACCAGCAGACAATGCATGACCCTGGAATAAGCCACTCAGGGATGCATGGTTGACTAATGAATGAATGAACCAAGAATCAGAAGCTCTGATGGTCTGCCGTGGAGGCGATGTTCTCTGCTTGTCCTTTGGGGTCCCAGAGAATTTTGGTCACACCTCCATGCTGTACTGACCCAGTGAGGCCGCAGTTTGTTTCAATGGCTAAACCCCAGCTGCACGACAGGCTTCTCAAGAATGGGGAGGTGGTGAGTGGGGGGAGGTGTCTTAGTCATCACGCTGACCTGCACCTCTGACAGTGCAATACATGATTTATTTCAAGGAATTTGCCAAGAAATGATGCTCAGGAAGTCTCAAAATAGCCTACATGCTACTAGCTAGCTGGACCACCTAAAATATGGTCATTCTTAAAGGAGTATGGCATCTGTTAAGATATTCCTGGAACTACGTCACCTGAAGCTCTCCCGCCAGGTTTGATTTGAAAGGTGGGTCTTCTGGAGATGGATGGGAAAAATCCGTCCTCTGGGCTGGGAAGACACGCCGCTCAGAACAAACCGCCCTTCCCACCAGAAGTCACCTGGTATCGACAAACACTTCTTCTCTTAGAGCGATGGGGCATTAAAGAAAGCAGAATGCCCCCCACTTCCTTTGCCTTCATGCCCTGCCCCGTTCTGTGTTTCTCTTCGTACCCTTATTGCTGAAAATAATATGTGTCTGTCTGTTTTCTGTCTCCCTCGCTTGAAGTAAACAATGAAAAACAGGATTGCTCTGTTGACATCACCTGGAGTACTGCCTGGCACCCAGCAGCTCCTCAAATACCTCTTGGTTAATTAAATTGAAACTTTTGTTTGTTTGTTTTTACTCTAAGCCTGAACTGAAAACTCCTCTTTCTACACCAAGATCAAAGCTTAGAAACCCTGGACGTGTTCACTCATTTACAAATGGGAACTTGGCATCCAGGAAATTTCAACATCTGGAGTCCTTGGTGCTCACAACAGTGGAACCTTCTAAAAGTAAGTTGTGCCTTCTGCTTGTTCCCCCGAGAGGGAGATCTCATGCTCCAGGACAGAGCCCAAGCCAAATGGCAAGACTGGGGCCGGAAAGGCCTGTTATTCCGGGACCAGAGCCTCCTTCTCTCCTCCACTGAGCAGACCCCGTCACTCAGAGGCTATGGAAGGAATTATCTCCACTCTACTTCTGTTCCTGGTTTCCCTGAATAAGTAGAACCGGTGACATCTAAAGTCACCGACAATTTATAGAAATAAGTGGGGTTTTTAGGCTGATTCAAGAGTTTCTCTTTGACCGAGGGGAACCTGCGATCCTGCAAATGGAATAACTTTGGGGCAGAAACCAGAACATAAAATAAAAATCTTAGTCTTGTTGCCACCTTAAAATGGCTAATACGCTAGGAAAGGAGTTGTGTATATGATTGTGTACAGAAACCTTCTAATCTAGTTGTAAAAAGATGCTGGTCATCAGTGGGCAAGGCAAGTATGCCAGCCATTTCTACCCTCATTCCAACCATCCTACTCTTGGTGAAAATCCCTTACATAGACATATTTTGAACTGAGGGAGGTTTCGTCTCTGCCCACAGACCTGGGCACAGATGAAATTGAGGTCATCCCAGAGGCAAATCCCACACAGAGAGCATTTTCAGGGCTGTGGCCTCTCCTAGGAACAACACTGAAGTCACAAGTAATTCTTTCTGCGGCTGCACCTAGGCAGAACAATCACCCTGTGTCACCAGGTGCTTTTGCACAAACAGGGTTGTGCTCCGTCTACTCTCTGGAGGATCACTTCATTTGATCCCCGGGATGAAACTGGTGCAGGGTCTAGAGAGGGGGGTGGGCAATCCCTTTGGACAGCTGGAAAAACTGATCATCAGAAGCTCAGTGCTCTGCTCAAGGGTCCCGGGGCTGGTTAATGTAGAGCTAGGGTCTTCTGATGTTTGAAGCTGTCTATATTATGACACCTCCCAACCCCAAAATTTTACCATGTAGGAGAAATGATGCCCTGTAGGTCTATGAAAAAGTAGAAGACAGATGCTTTGACGTTTGAAAAAGCTTTAACATAGCCTCCGTGCATGTGTGCGAGGACATGTGTATGTGTTTAACACTCACACCGGTTTTAAACATGACTAGAAACTCAAGGTTACAGCATCTTACCCATGAGGCAGATATCAATGACAGTTCTGATCGGGGTCCTGGATCACATAGAGGTTTCGCCATAATGACTATCCTCTTAGAGTGTGACATGGATCAAAATAGGTATAATCTAGGGGGGGTATTTAAAATGAAAATGAATCCAAGCACCTGAACATCTGTAGATTAAAGATACTGTGTTGGGTCTCTCCTCCACCCATCCATCTGATAGACCCCAAACTAGCACACAAGCTCCATCTCACCATGGCGTCCTCTTCACCCTGGCTGGATGAGGAGCAGATGGTAGCATCGTGTTCTTGAACTCTCCAGACGCCAGAGCCACAAGCCAATAAAAGTTTTCTTTATAAAATGTCCCATTTTGGTACACTCATCCATTGCTGGTGGGAATGCAAACTTGTGCAACCACGTTGGAAAGCAGTGTGGTGGTTTCTATGGAAATTCGGGATCAACCTACCCCTGGACCCAGCAATACCACTCTTGGGAATATACCCAAGAGAGACCTTATCATACAACAAAAGTATATGCTCTACTATGTTCATAGCAGCATTGTTTATAATAGTCAGAACCTGGAAACAACCTAGATGCCCTTCAATGGAAGAATGGATGAAGAAAGTATGGAATATATACATATTAGAGTACTACTCAGCAGTAAAAAACAAGGACTTCTTGAATTTTGCATGCAAATGGATGGAAATAGAAAACACTATCCTGAGTGAAGTAAGCCAGACCCAAAAAGAGGAACATGGGATGTACTCACTCATATTTGGTTTCTAGCCAAAAATAAAGGACATTGAGCCTATAATTAGTGATCCTAGAGAAGCTAAATAAGAAGGAGAACCCAAAGAAAAACATAGAGGCATCCTCCTGAATATTAACCTTCATCAGGCGATGAAAGGAGACAGAGACAGAGATCCACATGGGAGCACCAGACAGAAATCTCAAGGTCCAAATCAGGAGCAGAAGGAGAGAGAGCATGAGCAAGGAACTCAGGACCGCGAGGGGTGCACCCACACACTGAGACAATGGGGATGTTCTATTGGGAACTCACCAAGGCCAGCTGGCCTGGGTCTGAAAAAGCCTGGGATAAAACCGGACTCACTGAACATAGCGGACAATGAGGACTACTGAGAACTCAAGAACAATGGCAATGGGTTTTTGATCCTATTGCACGTACTGGCTTTGGGGGAGCCTAGGCAGTTTGGATGCTCACCTTACTAGACCTGGATGGAGGTGGGTGGTCCTTGGACTTCCCACAGGGCAGGGAACCCTGATTGCTCTTCGAGCAGATGAGGGAGGGGGACTTGATTGGGAGAGAGAGAGGGAAATGGGAGGCGGTGGCAGGGAAGAGAGAGAAACCTTTAATAAATAAATAAACAAACAAACAAATAAAATGTCCCATTTTGAGTATTACATCATAGTGTAAGTACCCTGTCAAGGATGAAGATATTCCAAGTAGAGACTCCCTTTAGTGACCATATTATTTAATCAATGGACCCCAAGAAATAGACTTTTCCCAAGACTCTTGTGAGAAGGAGAAAGCTAAAGCCTGGTGCCAGCCAGAAAAGACACTTGTTTTCCAGAAGAGATTACCACAGTTCCGACACATTCTCAGACCACTTGACAAGAAAGGACCGCACGGAGCCAGTGATCGGTGGTGGGGAAGGGCACCCCTTGCTTGGGTCTGCTTGCTTGTGCATACTTCTTGCCTTCCATCTGCCCATAAACCTAATGTCTGGACTCTGAAGATGAATTTGGGGGACCCCGGGACCTCCTTATTCATATCTCTTACCAATGTGGCCAGACTGAACACGTCTGCTTGCTCTGTTTTTCCCTATTGCTTCATCTGTTCAGCTGCCCAGTTGAGGACAAGCTGAAGCCAGGTTGATAGCACTGCTGGGACTCAGGCCCCGACTCTAACAACCCAGTAACCACAGCAGCAGAATATGAACTCAGCCACCTACGATGGTAAAATTAGTCTTCCATTCCACCTCATAGCAATCATCCTTTGTGTTCCAAGAAAGCAGGAATCGGAGTGGACAAAGGTGAATTCTCTCTGACAAAAAGTCTCATTGTCGTCTTAGTAGAGAGTCCCCGGGCCTTGTATTCTGTATTCAGTGGCTTTAATTTTGCGATTAAAATTCAAAAGTTGCAACCAATACCTTTAAGCAAGTCTTTGTGGCATTGTGCCCAAGCCTTCTAAGCAGCTGTTGAGAGATTTTTATCAACGTGTAAAGGCCTAATCCAAAGGGACCATGAATGCTAGTCTCTTGTTCCAGGAGAAAGTCTTCAGCCTTCTGGGACTGGTGGCTCATAATGCAAGCGTGAATGGAGAGCCTGGCTTGCAAGGCCTGCCCCACTTAGGTTCACTTTTGTGGTGTCAGTTGGCTGCTTTCTCCTGCCTCTCTCCTGATGGAGGCAGGGGAATCCCCATGTGTCAAAGAATTAATACATTCAGAGGAGGACCAGCTTTCAAAGTGCTAATTTAAGGGTGGGGGGGACGGCTGAATAATTGATGCCCACAGTTGCTAAATCAGAGGCCTGTGGTTAGCGAGGCAGACCCTGCCTCGTCCCCGAAGACCCTCATTCCTCTAAACATAGCGCCCTTCTTTTATTTCCACTCTTCCGCTTCCTCCGCTGCTTTCTTTTGTGTATGTGGGAGTCACTAGTGCCAGTCCTAAAGCATTTCCAGCGTTCCCTTCCCTGCATATGGATTATTCTGTTAGCCTTTTTGAAGTCGGACGTAGCTCCTCATTTGGTCGATGACGTCACACAAAAGCGACCTATCTTTTTTTTTCCTCTTACAATTCGGAAGTTACTATCAGCCCAGGTGGCTAAATGAGAATCATACAGAACAGAGCCTCAGACAATGCACTGTGAATACACAGCACGAGGAAGACACCGAGACCCACACTGACCTGTTGACACAGAACAAGCTGACTGGCCCCGTGAGGGTCAACATAAAAAAAGAAGTGAGAATATCACAGAGTCAAAACAAGTTAGGGTTTGGTCTGAGCTTTGCATGTACTTACTAGCTGTCCAATTTTGCAAACCATATGTTTGGCCCGTGGGGAGGTCTCAGTGTGTAGCAGTCTCTGTGCTGGGTGACAGTGTTCTTCTTGGGCACCTTCTCTTCCATCTGCTTAGCTTGGAGAGCTGATGAAAAAGCCTCAACTACTCTGAAGGGACGTCAATCAAGAGAGCTTTCTGTAGGGACATGACAGTAACAGATTGCAGAACTGTGGGGCTGTGTAGTAGGAGGAGCTTCAGAGAACCAGGGAAGATTTCTCAGGAAAAGGGATAGGGGAGATTCAGGAAAGGCAAGCCTGTAAGGTTGGAAGAGGGGTTTCCAAGCAGTGGGTGCAGGCAAGCACAAAGGGTGCTCCCCAACTCCAAGCAGTGAGACTAAAGTCTGAAGATGTGGAGGGGGGATCAGCGGGATTATAATACATTCCTTTCCAAACTGGACATAGGGTGCACACCTTTAATCCCAGCTCTCAGAGGCAGAGGCAGGTGGATCTTTGGGTTCAAGGCCAACCTGGTCTAGAGAGTGAGTTTCAGGACAGCCAGGGCTACACAGAGAAACCCTGCCTCAAAAACAAAACAAAACAAAAAAACCCACAACAATATATTCATGATGAACTGGTGTGGGAGGTCCTTCTGTATATGTGTTGCTTTTATTAGTTAATAAACAAAGAAGCTGGCTAATGAACCGTTTGATACTTAGAGTAGGAAGCTGAGTCTTCTGAAGTGTTCCGGTCTCAGCACCTAGCCCAGTGTGGAACCCCCGTGGGCTTTCTGAATATTTGCTGAATGTCGTGTTTGACTATTATTCCCAAACTGCCAACCCTCTCTCCAACATGGTACCACTTTCTCCTTGTTCTTCCGTGAGATTCCAAACTGCATTTCCTTCCAACTCACTTCTTAGACCCAAATAAATAAAAGCTAAAAATACGGCCTGGGTCATGAATCATAAATGAGAAGGAAAAGCAGCGAGTCACAGAAGTTAATCTGTTCCCCAGGAGAGGCCTGCTGGATGGCCTCGGCTCTGAAAGGCTAGGCAAAAAGCCAGACCACGATCTCCAGATACTAGTGTGATTCGCAGGCCTGCTACCAGGAGTCTAAGCTCGCAAGATCCACGGGCAAAGGACTGGCATCTTGTGCAGCCCCTTATGAGAGATGCAGAGAGGCAGGCCCGGAGGCAGGTGTCAGTAAGGATGCTAAAGGGAGTAGACAAAGAAATGGCGTGACTGTTGCCCTAGTGATCCAGTCCGCCCACCATGGATTTTGTTTGTTTGTTTGTTTGTTTCTTCTTTTTGGCCATGGCTTCAATATTGTTGCTTTTGAAGCCAAGGCAACACTATAACTCTGTCAGTCATTCCAATGGTTTAATGAATGACCTACCAATCATATTTTGTATGCCTGTTTAACTAAGTTGGGATGTAATATAACCTAGTAATGATGTATCTGTATGATCTCACCTGACAACCCATAATCTACTTAAAGTGAAACATCTTTTTTATGACATTATTTCTCAATTCTATTTCTATAAATAGAATAATTCTGTTCTATTTCTCAATTTTTTTTTAAAAAAAGAAATTAACGATGTTCTCCATTCACAAATCTGAGTCAGTCTTGAGAACACACACTTTGGTATGTGTTTGCATTGAATAATGAAAAAAAAAAAGCCCAAGGGACTGGAGAGATGGCTCAGAGGTTAAGAGCACTGGCTGCTCTGCCAGAGGTCCTGAGTTCAATTCCCAGCAACCACATGGTGGCTCACAACCATCTGTAATGTGATCTGGTGGCCTCTCCTGGCCTGCAGGCAGAACACTGTATACATAATAAATAAATCTTTAAAAACAAAAATCCTGTGTGCTCACATCTGCTAGTGTTTACTCAGACATAGGGCACTAGGGATGTCAGTAGCCTCTTCCGTTTCCTTTGCTGCCCAGAGTGTCTGTACCCTTGACCTTCGAGAGCCTTCAGCCTATTCAGTTGTATTGAACCCTGCACTCAGTAAAAAAAAAAAAAAAAAAAAAAAAAAAAAAAAAAAAATGAAGCCTCAACTGGCGGTAGATACAGCTCAATTACACTGTTGCTACACCAGGCGTGGTGGTGTATGCTTTTAATCCCAGCACTCAAGAGCCAAAGGCATGGGCTGGAGAGATGGCTCAGTGGTCAAGAGCATTGCCTGCTCTTCCAAAGGTCCTGAGTTCAATTCCCAGCAACCACATGGTGGCTCACAACCATCTGTAATGAGATCTGGTGCCCTCTTCTGGACTGTAGACATACACACAGACAGAATATTGTATACATAATAAATAATTATTTAAAAAAAAGAGAGAGAGACAAAGGCAGGCAGATCTGCCTGAGTTCCAGGCCAGCCTAGTTTACACAGAGACTCTGTCTCAAAAAGTAAACAAGCTAACAAAAAACAACAAAATCCCAACAACAAAAAAACTGTGACTCCCACTTAGGTGTCACTGAAAAGGGACAACCGGGAAAAAAGTCAAATTATTTGCTATCTATTGCTGGTTCTTAACGAAATGTGGTGTCTCTGGTAGAGCCTGAGGACAATGGTGGCTTCACTTGCACCATGCTCCATGAGTTCAAAGACGCACACGCTTTCTTTCCAAGTTCAATCATAAAAGCGCCACACAGACGGCCAACGTCATAATGCTGAGACCACGCCTCACGCTAGCAGGCCTACGGCTGAAGTGCCAAATGGCATCCATCCAGTCTCCAGTTTAGGTGATGTCTCTGAAAGAACAAACGGTCAGCCAACACACCTTTGCAGAGATGCATCCCAAGTGTTCATCATCTGTTACTGTGTTTCTTTTACACAGAGTTCTGTGAAGTATTTATTTAAATTGTTCTATTATCAATAAAAAAAACTTGGGAGTCAGATGTTGAGGTAAAAACTTGATAGATCAAGAAAGCAGTGAAGGAACGACCAGCTGACCCTTTCTTTCCACACTTCCCAGATCAAAAAAAAAAAAAAAAAGAAAGAAAAAAGAAAAGAAAAAAAAAACAATGAAGGCCTTCTAAACCCCTTGCTATTCCTCCCTGTTCTATCATACCCTGAGTCCTCCAAAATCTCTATGGCTAATTCTGATCAGCTAGTCATTGACTCCGCCCCCTGATTCAAGGTTAACTTTATTAACAGTCTCTGAGTATTACAGCGCGATCAACTCTCCCACAACAGTCCTGTAATGGAGTCTGGTTCTGGCGGCAGGCTGAAGGCAAGCCCAAGCTTGGAGGACTCTCAGAGATCATCCGTTTCAACATCTCTACTTCTCATCAACAAAATAATCCTTAGATTATTATTAGAGACAAGCTCACTAAACTCAAGGATTTTGTTTTGTTTTTGTTTGTAGAAGTCTGTATCAGAGGAAAGAAGCTGAGGGGAGGAGTGCTTTGAAGGGTGGTATAGACTTGAGTGTGCGCAGCGGCACTGTTGACAGCTGAGGGAAAGACGGGAGACCATGGCAGAGTCACAGTCTCAGGGTGGGGGTGGGGGGGAGGCTAGAGTGGAAATAGTCTCAAAGCTCACAAGGATTAATTCACATAAATCCTTCTTAATAATGAGTTGGTTTCAGCCTAGTTCCTGAATCAAACAGCTTCTGGAGTGCGAAGAACATCTGCCCTTTCTGTATGTCTGGGTAGCTTTCAGGGACTCTTACATCTTCTTAGGAGAGACCGTGATGGAGCCTCTGTGTGAAGTCCAGGAGCCGTGTGATATGTGGCAGCAGGACCCAGGCCTTCAACAACCACAGCTGGTGCTTTAGGATCAGACCGAAGGCTCGCTGTGATGGCATTTCAGCAAGGGCAATCTTGCTGGTGAGGATTTAAAAAATAGACAGTATGGGGCCTGAGATGGCTCCACAGAGAAAGGCTTACGAAGCCAGTTGAGCTCAGTCTCCGGAAGGACCCACATGGCAGACACGGAGAGGGCTGATCCTTCTCTAACCTTCACGCGCATGCTAGGGTTTAGTAACGCTCACAAAGAAATTTTTTAAAAAAGTGATTTAAAACAAATAAGCAAAAACCCACTTGGAGTCATAAATTCTTTGCTCCTAAAGCAGAAAGTGACCGGAACAAGGTCACCATCAGCAAGCTCTAACTGAGCATGGCAGTTTGTCATGTTGTTCACTTGTCATAGACAGGAAGTTCCCGACAGGTCTACAATTGTGATTCAGACTTAAATAATGCCCTCTATTATTAGATCAGTACCTTCAGAATGAATCTCAAATAGGACCTTAGATTCAATTGCATGTTTTATGACTTGTACTCCTTAGAGAGAGAAAAAAAAACAGCATTTTTTAGCTGAGGAGAAAAAAGGGTACAAGAAAGTTCTCTGTCTCCTTTTGTTTGGTTGTGTGTTTAGGAGTTTTTGTTTTGTGTTTTGTTTTTAACTGTCCTTTTTTGAGATAGAATCACTACATAGCCACAGCTGGCCTGGAACTTCCTGGCTAGACCAGGCTGGCCTTGAACTCACAGAGACCCACCTGCCTCCAGACACCAGGCCCTGCCTTTCTTATCTCTCTTAAAGTTCCTTAGTGTGAGGTGGGTCATTAGCATTACTGACCGTGACACAGAGTAACAACTTTGTAGGAACGCAATCCAGCATAAGCAGTCAGTAGCACAGGTGTGAGGTGGTTGGATCATCAGTGACAAGTTGTTTAGATTCAGAATCCTCCAGGAGACATACACCTCTGCACTGTCTGTGAGCATGGCGCCTCTGCATCTGGCTATGAACATGTTTGCCAAGAGGCTTAGCTGTGAGGGCGCCCACTGCAATTCAGGCGACAGCATTCCAGGGGCTGGAGTCCAGGACTCAAGGCAAAGGGCAGAAGGAGGAAGTGATCTGAACCTATCTGCTTCCTAACCTGGGACACGAGGTGAGTTGACCTGTTGCTTCATGTCCTTCCACCCTGCCTTCCTGCCACCACGGCCTGACCACACTCCCTTTTCAATGATGATCCCAAATGAGTTTCTCTTCTCTTAGTCACTTACGTCGGGCATTTTTTCACAGCCGTGAAAAGAGTAGCTAACATGAAAGGAATACCCCAGTACAACTCTAGGGCCCTAGAGAGCTCGGGGAGTCGTACGGAATGAAGAGTTCATCTCAAATTTGATTCCCACGGAAGTCAGGCAGTTTCCCTCCTTCCCCGACACCTATAGCCCAAGCCCGTAGCTACAACCCCTGACGATGGGTATTTTGTGCAGAAAATGAGAATCATGAGGAGTAGGTGGTAGCATACTAGGTGTAAGCCAGGCATTCCTGTGGCCCCCAGTGATGGCTTGCCCACTGAGTCATTTCCTTTAACATTCTTCTGAAGTATCCTATGTTGAAAGTCCTCTGATCCTCTCACTGAACATCTGAGGCGGCCACCAATGCAGCCCGACTAACAGATGACCCTTGTGGGCAGTCTTTCTGTATGTCTGGTGAGAGCATCTGAAGTCTACCCCCTTAGCAAATTTTCTGTATCCAATATGAAATTACTAACTCTAGCCCTGTGTTGAATGTTAGCCATTTAGACCTAGGCATCATGACGACCTGAAAGTTTGTATCCTCTGACCTCTATCTCCCTGTCTTTGTACCTCCACATCCTGGTAACTGCTGTTCTGCTCTTCGTTTCTGTGTTTTCAGTGTGTGTGTGCCTGCGTGCATGCGTGCACACGAGCAAGGCTACATGCATATACATGCAGGAGTGGTCCAGCAGATGGAACCTAGGGCTTTATGCCCTCCAGCCAGGCGAGCCCTCCACCACTGAGCCAAACTCCCAACCTTATATTCAACATTTTTGGATTCCATATAAGAAACGTACTCCAGTTTGTTTGTTTGTTTTGTTTTTTTTTTTTTTGTTTTTCGAGACAGGGTTTCTCTGTGGTTTTGGAGCCTGTCCTGGAACTAGCTCTTGTAGACCAGGCTGGTCTCGAACTCACAGAGATCCGCCTGCCTCTGCCTCCCGAGTGCTGGGATTAAAGGCGTGTGCCACCACCGCCCGGCTTAAACAACCGCTTGCCAGATTCCTCTCTCAAAACCATTTGGGTTTGGATAACCATTAAAGTACTTGTCTCTGGGGAAGACTTCTTCTTCACTACATGGTATTACTAATTGCTGGCACTCCCTGAGAAAAGTATTTCCTCTAAATGACAAAAACAGTTGAGAACAAATTACTCCTTCGTAATACACTTTATCCAAAGTTGGTTAATGTTTACAAAATGCTTGGAGTTGTTCAGTGCATCCCAGGAGACGCAAAGCTGCCTCTGAGAAAAACAACCATCAAGGCATCGACTCTTGGTTCACAGTTTGGTAAACGCAGTAAGTGCGAAGTGAACTTACAGCTCCTAAATAAAGTGCCAGGCCCTCAGTGAGCCGTGGATTACAGCTGTGGGACAACACACATCACGACAAAAGCTGCAGGTGCCTTGTGAACCATGTCAACAAATCACGTGGCAGAACTTCTAACATGCAATGCTACAATAAAGCTCCTTGTCTGGGTTTGCCTTGACCAACCTCTTGCATCGAGACGGGTGGTCTATACATACCCACGCAGAAATGTGTCACCAGACTGATGTCTTTGGCTGTGAACTGTGGGGTCACTGGGAATCTTCTGTGTTTGTGCCGCATCTTCATTTAGCCATCACTATATCTAATCTACACAGACAGTACACACATTGGTAAGGTGTGATTGTTGTTTTGTTTTTTGTTTTTTTGTCTATGAAAATAGGTCAAAAGCTTGGTAAAAAAAAACTACTCATGGTGGCAAGTTGCTTTTTAAAAAATAATGTTAAGTTGGACGTAGCTAACACTGTTCAAAACTATAATAAAACACGAAGTGGGCTCTGCCCTCATCTGCCGTGAAGATGTCTCCATGGACCCTTTCGCTTCAGAGACAGGAAGAAGGGCAATGCAGATGGGGTGCTGTGGGCAGAATTCACTCAGAGAGAATGGAAAGGAATATGAATCATGCGTGTGGCATTCAAATAAAGGGCCTCGGCTTCACAGCACAAGTGCGTGCTTATATAAGTCACCTATGTGTCCAAATTACATATGTAACGTTTTCTTTTCCGGTCTCAGGGGCTTCTGCTGTGCAGCATTAAGAGGCTCTCCAATCTTTACCACTCTTTGAAATCACTTACAGACACTCCATTTAATGGAACAGTCGTCGGGTCTGACTGACCCCTGATCTACAAGGCAGATGTTTTCCGTACTTCAGCCTAACGCTGCTTATCTCCCCCACCCCATCTGGATGACTCTGCCACACCCAGCTCAACTTGTCTGAAACAGGACCTCCCCCTTGATGCTTCTTCTCCTGCTGGGGTCCCCATGTCTTTCACTGGTATCTTCCTCCACTGCAGGGTCCGTCCAGTTCTTTATCTGCAGGTATGATTCTGTTAGAAATCATAAAGATTCCACCAGAAAACTCTTAGATCTAATAAACACTTCCAGCAAAGTGGCAGGGTATAGAATTACTAGTAACACCAGTAGCCTCCCTTCATGACAGTTTCAAAACCACTCTTCACAGGAAAAAAAAAAAAGTTTTTAGAATAACCAAAGCAATTCTGAGCAAAAAGTGTGTTGCTGGAGGTGTTGCCACAGCTGATTTTAAGGTGTCTGCAGAACCATTGGAATAAAAAGAACTTAGTAACAACACAAAAGCAGGCGTGGGCATCCATGGACTAGAAGAACCAGACATAAGCCCGCACAGCTACAGGCGCCTGATTTTTGACAAAGATGCCAAAAACATACACTGGAGAAAAGACAGCGTCTTCGGCCTAAAGGGTGTGAAATCTGGGAACATATGCATAGAATGATGAGACTAGATCCATATCTCCCACTCCATACAAAATCAACTCCAAACAGATCAAAGATATTCACTCAAGAGCCAAAACTCTGGATCTCCCAGACAGAAACACACTCCAAGATTTAGGCATGGTAAAGGCCTTCCTGAACAGGCCTGCAGTCGGTCAGGAAATAACGCTGACACCTGACAAATGGGATCCCGTGAAGCAGAAACGCTTCTGTTCTGCAAAGGAAACCGTCAACAGCACACAGAATGAAAGAAATCCTTTACTGCTTACAAATGTCACCGGAGGCTAGTATATAGACTATAGCAAAAACTAAGAAAGCTAAGCAAGAATACAAATAACTCAATACTAAAGGAACTAATGAAATAAATAGGTCCCAAAGGGCTCAGAAATATTCAGCCTCACCAGAATCTGCATTTAGAGTGAATCTCCCTCCAGTCAGAATGGAAGTCACAAAGAAAGCAACAAATGGGGGTGAAGGTGTGGGCAGAAGAGAAGCTATCCACACATTGCCCGTGGGATTGGAAATTCGTCCCGCTTCTACTCAAGTCAGCATGGAGACACCTCTGGAAACTGAAATCAGGTTTCGCATGTGATCCAGGTACGCCACTGCCGCAAGTCAACACACCACAGAGACACTTGCACACCCGCTCACTGTGACACAGAACACAGCAGCATGGAACTAAACTAGGTGGCCTGCAACAGAGGAGGGGGTTAGGAACACGTGGTACATATGCAGGTGTGCACGCCAGCCTGTGACGTCCAAGGTCAAGGTTCAGTGTCCTCCTCTGTTGTTCTCTGCCTTGTTTTTTAAGACAACTTCTCTCACTGAATCTAAAACTGCCTGATTGGTTAGGGCGGCTGACCAACTAACTAGCCTGAGAAATCAACCTGTTTCTCTCCCAACACACACACACACACACACACACACACACACACACACACACGCACAAGCACTGTGGAAGTGTAAGTCAAATAAACCCTTTCCTCTCTAGTTTGTTTTGGTCACGGTGTTTCATCACAGCAATAGTAACCCTGACTAAGTTGCTGAGGAGAAAGTCTAATACCTTCTTCTTCTTCTTCTTCTTCTTCTTCTTCTTCTTCTTCTTCTTCTTCTTTTTTTGTTGCTGTTGTTTTTGTTTTTCAAGACAGGGTTTCTCTGTGTAACAACCCTGGATGTCTTGGAACTAACTCGTATAGACCAGGCTGGCCTCAAACTCACAGAGATCCGTTTCTCTCTGCCTCCCAAGTGCTGGGTTAAAAGGCGTGTGCCACCGTTGCCTGGCGAAAAGTCCAATATCTAACGTCATCCTTGTAGCACCTGAGTCTTCAAGGTCATGTCTTCTTTAAGTCATGTCTTCTTCTTAACTAGAGGGAATCTCCAGCCTCAGAGTAGGTTTGGGGCCTGGAAATTAGTTGTTAAAGCTCTGGATGTGCTGACCTATTAAAATGTCGGTGCTAATAATGGAAGGACATGACCCGTCATACTGTCTTCGTCACTGTTCTATGGCTTTCAAGAGATACTGTGACCAAGGCAACTCAGGGTTAGTCCGTTATTGCCACGGTGGGAGCATGGTGGGAGTCTGGCAGCACTCCTGGCACTGGAGCGATAGCCGGGTACATCCTGGTCCACAGGCAGAGAGCAAGAGAGCCTGGGCTTGGCAAAGACTTACCAAGGCCACACCCACTCCAACAAGGTCGCATCTGTAGAGCCTTTGTGGGCCATTCGTAATCAGACCACCACACATACCAACCTAGCCCCTAAATGCCGGCTACCCTGGAGTGGGCCTATTACAGTAGAATGGGCTGTTAATGTGGGCATACCGCTCTTGCTGCTTATAGTGTTTGACACCTGAGGGGTGGGGGTACTGCTGGGAAGGAAGTAGAATAGGGAGTATGCATTTCAGAAAATGTGTGGGTTTAGGGGAGAAGAAAGGAGAAAGGATTTGAGACGCAGCTCAGGCTGCAGCTCCTAGGAATCTCTAGGTTATTCCTTCTGTCATTAGCTCCTGACCGACAGCCAGGCATATTTGCTTTCTCCGAGTGACTCAGCTCTATTGGCCGGGTAGGCCACCCGCACCAGGCTCCTTGTGGGAGCTGTCTATGTACTGAGCGATGTTTGGCTGCATCAAAACACTTAGGCCAAAAGAACTCCTTCCCTCTCAGTTTTATCTTAAAATATCTCCAGGTATTGCCAAATGGCCTGAGAGGAAAGTAAAATCATCCCTGGCTGTGAACCACAGCACTGGCCGGCGTCAACGTTTTCCATTTTTATGTGCATAGGAGTCACGGAGCAGGCTTAGCAAAATGCAGGTTCCCGGGTCTCTGCCTCATATGTTCTGGTCCAGGATGTAGGTTAGAAATCAAGATGCTTTTAACAGATGTGGGAGCTCCTTGGAAGACTTTTGGAAATATCACAGTGGAAAGTTTATAAGATAAGCAAGTATCTCGACAGGGCAGAAGGTTTTTGCTCTATTGCTCCAAGGGTTCAAAGCAGACCAGTGGATGGATACCAGGTCATTCTTAGAGAAGTCACAGCAGAACAGCAGAAACTAGGGTGAAGGTTTACACAGGGATAAGGGAAGGGACATGGTGAGGTACCAAGGTCAAATTTAGTCACACACACAAACACACACCCCCACACATACACACACCCCCTATACCACACACACACACACACACACACACACACACACACCCCACACACACCTAGCCCCAAAGTCTACCTCTGAATGTCCACCCCTCCCCATGAAGAGACAAGTTTTGTACAAAGCTTTTGCATTTTTCCCCATTTTTGCCTGTCCCTAACCAAACAAGAAATCTTATCAAGTTTAAGCAAAATTTGTTTTAAAATTTCTATCGCTCCCAAACATCTGATGTACAGAGTAACCGCTGACACACGAGCTCTTTGTCAAATGTGGACAGCCTGTTCCAGGATACTGCCACATTTTCAAGACAGCAAAGGCTCTTCCCACGGAGGAGGAAAGGTCCCTCCCTCAGTTCTTTCCCCAAGCACTCTTTGTCCCACTGCGTAAAAGAAAGAAACCCCATTATGTTCACTCAAAAAGGCATCTCAGTTTGTCTATCAGGTTAGAAAATGGCGAAGGAAAGACAAAGGGGTTGGGAATGTCTTCAGACGGCCACGCCGCAGGCAGATGTGCAAACCTAGCCACCTCAGGGTATAGACGGTCAATGGGAGTGAGTGGAGCTGGGCGGAGGGAGTGTGGAAGACGTGGAAGATGCAGGCCACCTGCTAGCCCGTGTGCTGAGAACCACAGTGGGCTCATTCTTGTAGCGTGGTATTGAGTGGAAGAAGCCATAGTCAGGGAACGTCGGATCGTAGCACACTGTGTCCCTCTGCTCCGGCATGGGCACATGTCACCCGCAAACCGCTCCTTAAACAAGAGTTCTCTGGGGTGTGCTAAGGTTTGGGTATGGTTTGAATATGTCCCCAAAGGTTCATGTAGTGAAGCTTGGTCTTAGTGTGGTACTGTCGGGAGGTGGCAGGAGGAGGGGACAGAGAATTTGGTCTTTGGGTGCCTTCCCTTGGAAAGCTCCCGTGGCACCCTCATCAGTTCCCACAAAGGCGGCCTGCTATAAAAGAGGAAGTCTGGACCCTGAGTCCGTCTGGCTTTTCTCTCCAACAACCTCGCTCTCGCCGCGTCTCACCAAGAGGCCATCTGCCCCAATGTGATGCCGTCAAGGCTGTGATGCCATCAAGGCTGTGATGCCATCAAGGGACCTTCACCTGATGGACCTGTCCAGTTCTGGACTTGCAGCCTCCAAGGGGGTGAATGGAGTCAGCCCCTTTTCTCCATAAAATATTTCAACGTTGGATAATTCTTATAGCGATGGGAAGCAGACTAACACAGACTCCTTGCCACGCTTCCACACTCGCTTTTAGTTTCTTACTGCTACTTTAAGACTGCTTTCCCACAAGAAAAAAAAAAAAAGCTTTCATTTTGATCTTTCAAAAGCACGCCCACCACCCTGACCAGGGAGAGCAGTAGCACACACAATGCAGGGACCTAGGAGAAACAAGCAAGGTGAGCTGAGGAAGCAAGAGTGTTATCCAGGCATCTGGAGCCCACCACCGAGGGGATGCGTGGTTTGAGGCGAGGTGCTTCTCATAATCAAACCTCTGTCTGCTCAACTGTGAGAGCCTAGACTTGCTGATCCCCATCACTGTGTCTGGTCTGCTGTCCAGTGGTGAAAAGAACTGGAGAGGTCACAAGGTGCTTGAGGGTCTTAAGAGAAGCCACTTTGTATATGCATTGCCCTGTGCGCTCTCTCTCTCTCTCTCTCTCTCTCTCTCACACACACACACACACACACACACACACCCTATACTCCACCCCCACCCTCTTTACACCCACCAGCTCCACTCAGGAGTAAGATGCCTTTCTTGCCTCAACGGTGGCAGCCAGCTAAGGGCCATACAGAAAGGGACAATAATTACCAGTGTGCCCCTAAAGCCGTTCTTTCTACTGGCCACCAAGAAGCTACTAGGAAGTTCCTCCACGAAGCTCTAATAACAGAGATCCTGATAATATAGATGAATGGAAAGGAAGCCCCGGACTCGAGCTCCAAGACAGCATTTCATTCCAACTTCTGGTTTTAAACAGGCAAATGAAACCCGGAGGGCTAAGTGACCCACCCAAGGTCATATAGTCACTGCTTTAGCTCAGTCTTCTAAGGAGGAAGGAGACCCAGAGCCATGGGTGCTGGTGCTGGGAGATGGGAGCACTAGCCTTGCTGTAACCCTCAGTCCTGGGCTCCCCCACGAAGAAGGAACTATAAGTTCACATGTAGTATTATGGACTATATCCAGTTCAGACAAACAGGATTCAGAGTGTTAGCTTATCAGCTCACGAATCAAACACATCCTTTGACAGGGGACATCCTGGGGAAGGAGCAGGCTGTGATATTTACAAAGGTAAGGAAGAAACCCCTCAATTCATGTACAGCTGCTGAACACAAGAAGGCCCATGTAAGCAGATGGGTAATGAAGAGGAGTCCTCCCAATCGGAGCAGGTCCTCCCAATCGGAGCAGGCCTTAATTCCGCTACTCCTGTTCCCGAAGGCAAGGATTTGGCATGGACACCATGCAGACTGCGGTGTGAATACAGTGGCTGAGAAGAGAGGGGTGTGCCTGTCGCCCCCAAACACCAAGAACTGTTGGCACTCACTGAAAACTGCAAGAGGCAGGAAGGATTCCTCTCCCAGAGCCTGGGCAGAGAGCTGGCCCGTCTAAGGTTTCATTTGAAGCTTCTTGACTCCTTAACTGGAGTAAAGTTCTGTTGCATAAACCACCCAGGTTGTGGCACCGGAGCCCTGGGTGCAATCTGGGTGCAAGTCCAGTCTGGGGCAATGGTTGAGAGAGGCTAGGCAAAGTGCAGGAGTCGAGAGTCACGAAGATGCACAGCCAGGCCAGGTGCATGCACTGACCCTGGGAGAAAGCTTTCCTGCACAGTGTGGCCTGCCATCTACTTTGCTCCATCAATATATTTCTAGGTAATATGTCAGGGGGGAGGTTGCGACTGGGAAGAGAAGGGGGGAAGAGTAAGGCAAACAGAATGGGACCTAAGTCTGCTACTCACTAGCTATCGTATGCAGGCATCATAACTGTCTAGGCTGATTTAGAGAAAATAGTCTTCTGCAGAGGATAGTAGCTAGGACCACTAGGGGACATCTCCAAGGAGCCTCTTTCTGCCTTAGTCTTTGAATTATGTTAGGGTTGGGAGTGGGAGGAATAAAGCTAATATTTTAAAGGATAAAGAAGGGAAACAGATGCCTGGAGTCATTAGATGCTGGTGCAAGAGATGCTCAAGAACTCAGGGCTCGCTCTTTTTGGACCTCACACTCACTGCAGATTGTGCGGGGCACCTCAGAGACCAACAGGAGTGTCTGTCGATGGCTAGAATGCCTTGGGAAGACCTCAGAGGAGTAAGACTTTGTCTTGAAGACAAAAGTCACCATTTGACACTATGTAAAGAACTTCACCTACTCCAATACTTTACCCAGACTACAGCCTGGTTTGGTAGCTCAAAAAGACTGGGTCATTAGCCCACCTTCCCTGAGAACCTTCCAAAAGAATCAAAATCTGAGCTAAACCAAAGTTCCTTAAAAATAGGCTCTTGCACGTGGGAGGGAGAAGCAGGTGGATCTCTGTGAGTTCAAGGCCAGCCTGATCTACAAAGTAAGTTCAAGGACAGTCAAGGCTGTTACACAGAGAAACCCTGTCACGAACCCCCACACCCCAAATAGACTCTTAAGAGTCAAAGAAAAATTTTTGATAGCATTACTAATTCTACATTAAGATCATGAGAAGAAAACTTGTTTAAAGGTTGTTTAACCCAAAGCCAACTCTAACTTAGGGTAGATGGAAAAACAGAGTCTCTGTTGCAGTGAATGAAGATGCCATCACAATGCTGATTCATACCCAGGATACAGCATCTCCACCCAAGGGACTGCCTTCCTGTTGACCCTGTTCCCATACTCTCCACGGCATCACTAACATTTGAAACAGGACACCGACCTGTCTATTCATTAAAAGCTCCACAGGGACGGGACCCATTCTGATGCTTAGAGTTTGTCTATTTTGTTGACCAATGTCCGGTTTCTACAGCAGTTCCTGAAATGGGATTGGTTCACCATATGTGTAAGTCAGACGTATGAGTGACTGGGAGCAGAGAACAGTGCTCACATATATGGATAAGGAAGCAGAACGTGGCGGCTCCATTTACTTACAAAATTTGTACCTAAGTCCTCACTGGCTTAGGATGTCTCTTGACCTGAATCTAACACTCCAAACAAGCTTTTATTCACATCTTCATATTGAGCCCGTACACAAGAGTATAGCAATCATGGTACGTCTCATTGATGTAATAATTTTCACTGAAAATTAAGAGGTTGGTGCTTCATTTTTAAAAATTGGTTCACATCCCAATAGAGTTGTGAGGAACAGAAGGCCAGCCCGGGTGGGGCCCTATGGGGAAGAAAGCTAAGAATGGTAAATAGGAGACATGAATCCCGACCTCATTCTATTTCTGACTTGAAAAATTCCTCCTTCGGAATTCCATTTCCTCAGAGACATTTTAACTGATAACACAACAAATAGAATCCTTTTGTTTTCTGAGTTAGGATCTATACACATTTATATATATATATATATATATATATATATATATATATATATATATATTTGCTTTTTCGAGACAGGGTTTCTCTGTGGCTTTGGAGCCTGTCCTGGAACTAGCTCTAGACCAGGCTGGTTTCGAACTCACAGAGATCCACCTCCTCTGCCTCCCGAGTGCTGGGATTAAAGGCGTGCGCCACCATCGCCCGGCCACATTAATATATTTTAGGCTTTGTATATTTATTGGTACAATATTGTGACGTGCATCTGGGTCACGGGGTCAGCACTTCTCCTGCGGTAAGTGATTACCACTGTGAGAAGACCGCTGGTCTCCTCATTAAAAACCCAGAGACCCTGGGAAGGGGACCTCCCGGGGAAAATGGGTATCACCCAGCAACTCTTCACACTTAAAATTATACAGGTCTGTGGGCGTGGGGAGCCAGTAGGGGGTGCAGGACAGGAGAAAAGGGGGGGCAGATAGGAATCTGAAGCAATGGGCAGGTGCCAAGATCACAGGTTTGGGAATCACTCCAAACCACAAAGGGCTGGCACCCAACAGCTTGACAAGTACAAAGCACCTGTGGGCTTTCCTCAAACATACAAGCCTGGCCAGGGTGTGCTGCACCCCGGAGAGGGCAGGAGCTGGGCTTATCTTCCTTAGGGGCTGTACCAAGCTGTCCCCAGAGCCCGTCCTCTTTGCAGTCCTCCCAGTACCCATCATTAAGCCTTCCTTGAGATCCATGTGCTCAGTTTGCAACACAGTTACTCACGCTTCAGTTTCTACCTTCAGTTCTGACTTTTTAATCTCAATGCTGAGCCGAGGAGACAGTTTACCTGTATACCAGCACCCCTAGATAGCACCTGTATGCCAGCACCCCTAGATAGCTCCTGTGTACCAGCACCCCTACATATCTCCTGTTTACCAGCACCCCTACATATCTCCTGTATACCAGCACTCCTAGATATCAGCTGTATACCAGCACCCCTAGACATCAGCTGTATGCCAGCATCCCTACATATCTCCTGTATACCAGCACCCCTAGATATCAGCTGTATACCAGCACCCCTAGATATCAGCTGTATACCAGCACCCCTAGACATCTCCTGTATACCAGCACCCCTAGACATCTCCTTATACCAGCACCCCTAGACATCTCCTGTATACCAGCACCTCTAGATTGATATCTCCTGTTGTAATCTGACACGTCGAAAGAAAACTTAGGAATCCCCTTTCTTAATTCCCTCTGTTTCTGTCTCTGGCACCCTGAGTGTTACCCAAGATTGAACTTTGGAAGTCGCTCTTCATCTTAATTCATCTATACCCTCCATGAGGAACAGCATGCATTCCCACTGGTCCCAGGCATCTGTTCTTGCTCCCACGGTCCTATGCAGGCAACTTAGGCTGGTTCCTGCTGCAACACTCGGGGCTTTGCTAGGTTGTCAGAAGTGCTTGTTAAATGTCAGATTCAGAAAATCTAAACTGAGACAAGGCCCTTGACACCTTCCTCTATCTTAGCATGGAAACCGCTACTGTATTCACCTCAAGTATAGTAGTCAGAATAGCCTATTAGGTTTCAACTATGAATCCCACGAGACATCTTTGACGCTGGACCAGAGAAGACCTTAAGTTGCCATCTTGTCTGTCTCTGTGAGAAGCTATGTCTGCCTATCTGTTAGCAGTCACTCATACCCGAGGAGCAAAGAGGGTCTGACTCTGGTACCTGCCAGATCCCTGTAGCAAATCTGTAAGGACGATTCTCATTTCTGTAGATACAACGGTAGGTATATCTTCTTGCAGCCTAGAACCCAGCCAGGTAAGATGAAGCCCCTGCAGAGAGCCAAGCGCCTTCCTGCCCGTGCTCAGGGAGTAGACCTTACGGACTTACCCTCACACAGTAGTGCAGACCGGACCCCAACAGGTGCTGCAGAGAGTGCCTGTCCTGCCTGCTTCTAGGGGTTGGTTGTCCAGGGCCAGGCAGTGGGCAAGCATCAGGAGGCAAAGTGGTGGCCCTGGGTCCCACCTGGTCCGGATGCGGTGTAGGAGCAGGCCCAGTCCTGTTTAGACTGGTCTCTGGGGAAGCTGGACTGCTTGGAGCCTGATCCTGGCTCTCTTGAAGCTTCAGCCGGGGTACCTCTTTGGTACCCAGGCAAAAGGTTTTCAGACTCAGAAAAGTGACTGGGTTGGCCAGCTTCATGCTTGCCATACGGGGGATCAAGGTGCACAGCGCGGTGGGGCTCTCCTGGGTGGGCACAGTGGCATCTTCAGCTGGCAGGTGAGGGGCCAGGGCTGGGTAGGGAGGCGGCGACGAGCCCTTGTTTCCAACCGAGCCTCCTGGACTCGCTTCATCCAAAGACGTGATGGACTCGTTCCGAAAGCGGCTGTACTTGGCCCTGTGAAGCATCCCCAGGTGCCCAAAGAATCCTACATACAGAGCGAGTCCTGCCTGGCTGTCCTGGCTGCGTTCTCGCATAGCCTTGGAAGGGCTGAGACGGGCCCCGGAAGCCTAAACTGCTTCACTGTCCGCTAGATCCTCAAGCACAGTCACCTTTCACTTCTGCTCCGGCGGTCACCCGCCCGGGTCCCTGACTTCTCAAGGATAACAGGCCAGGAAGATGCCTCCTCGGTTCTGATTGCAGTCTCTTCCCGGCCCTGGCAAAGGCCCGGGGAGTTGGGGAGGGGGGGAGGCGGTCCTCTCCCCGGAGTCCTCAGGCTGGGGCAGCAGTGCCACCACGCCTCTAGCCTTAGCAGAAATATTTACCCCCCTTCCCGCTGCGCACAGGAACTTTCAAACCTGTTCCCTCCAGCTCCCACGGGGCGGGGCAGCGACTGGCCCATTAACCCTTTATTTGTTCCGTGATTGCTCATTTCAAAGGGAAAAATAAAAAAAAAGCACATAAGAGTCAAAGGCCCTTCTGTATGGGCTGGGGTTATGACGGCTGCCCTCTCTCGGAGGATCTTGGTTCTGGGCCACCAGCCAGGAGTCCTAGCGACGGGCGCTGGTCCGCATTGTTCCTCCTGCTTGAGGTCCGGGCATCCTCGGTGCAGCTCGGGTCCAATCCCGGCCGGCCCACCCCTTCTCGGGGTGTCCTTCCCTCCCGAACCCTCCTGCAGTCTCCTTCAGGAGCCTGTGCACAGCAGAACGCTGAGCAGAGCGGATGATACGCAGGCCGTTGAAATTTTTATGAATGAACTTTGCCGAATGAATTTCCCTCGTTGTGTGAGAGCTAATAAATCTGTGAATGGAGCCGAGAATAGCTGTAATTGACTGACCGGTTGGGGTGGGGTGGCGGGGGTGCTGCTTGGTTTTCGTCCAATCAGACTGCAGCTTCATGAGTCATGCACAGCCAATATACTAAACTAGTAGCCGGGAGAAACGTAGCCTGGCGGAGAGGAGGGAGGGTGGTGTCGGAAGAATGGGTTAAAAGTAAAAGCAATCTTTGCTCCTGGATCGTCAGTATGCTGGGAAAGCAGAAGATTAAAAATCGATTTCCTTTTGTCTTGGGATGGGGAGGGGCGAGAAAAGAGCTAGAAATTAGATATATAGTACCACGGACATTAGGGCATATGGTACACAAACAACACTTGTGCGAAGCCTAGATTAATTTTTCTTAGAAACGTAATTCTTTTTTTTTTTTAATTGATTGCCACTCCATCTTCCGTCTGGTGTAATTTCCTGAGCCCATCAAATGCCCCGGGAAGACGACAGTGAAGGCTGAGCGCACAGGAAGCCGGAGCCCCAGCTGGGCAGGAGAAATGCAGGTTCATTCAGGAGCTGAGAAGAGGGACCGGCTGAGACCCTGGGGTGGGGGTGGGGCGAGACTCTCCGGGAGGAAGCAGCTGAGGTTGCATTTCTCTGTGAGCCTTGGCTCTAGTACCTGAGACTATTCATGAATTCAAATACCAAGGCAGCAGCCAAGAGAGTCTGGGAAGAGGGCCACCTCATCTTCCCACTGACCACAGGCTGCTTTAGCCCCTGAGTACTCAGGACTGGGCCTGGACTCCGGGGGCCGTCCAAACACGGTCTTGAATGAGCTGGGTGCAGGTGTCGGGGAGGAAAGCCCCCTCACCTCAGCTTCCTTCGCTCTTAGGCTCAGAGTGGCTTTTCAACATCCTGTCTATCAACTTCGTTAGCGTGTGTTTTTCTCTGGGAAGGTCCTCTGTAACTTCATGTGCCTTCTTTTCGATCCTTCTTCTTGCACTTCCACAGCTGGCAAAGGTGGCATTGCTAAATCAGAGCTCACGTGCCCAGGACCCGAGGAGACAGGATGGAGGCAAGACTGAAATAATCTTCCAACTGCTCTCCCTTCCTCTCGTTCACCTCTGCTTTCTCCTCCTCACCGCCCATCCCTCCCTTACTTATCCTATACCACAGTAACATCACACTGCCTTGAGAAAATCCCTTGCCCTCTGTGAGTGGTAATGGCCTTGTCTATGCCAGGCAGCCACCGAATAGCGTGAGGGAATTTATGAAATAACTCTAAACCCTGTAAAGTCTTGGTGCAATGCTCCAGGAGTATCTGCTTCCCTAAGAACACCGGACGGCTGCATGTTTAAAAGGCCCCTGGGGGGCCTGGAGAGCTATAGCTCGGCAGTTAAGAACATGCACCGCTCTCTGGGAGGAGTTGGGATGTGTCAGGCAACTCAGAGTACCTCAACTGCAGGGATGCTGTCTTCTGGACTCCATGGCCACCTGCACACACACGCACGTACACGCACACACACACATTTACACACACACATGCATGAGCACACACACACACCTACTTAAAAATAATAAAATAAATCTTCAAAATAAACAAGCAGATGAAAGGCCATTGAAATCAGGGTGTTCTCACTGAAGCAGTGTTCCTACCTGTTAGAGTATAGTATGTCATTTTAGGCAATCAAAAAGAAAAAGTACCACAAAGTAGGGGACACCAACTGTCTCAAGAAACTATTCCTAGTGCTCATATGAGCCCAGGGAAAAGTGGTGACCTTGCTGACTTCTACAAGGCCTGGTGAGGCTGTCCTGCCTGTAGGCCGGAGTGATCCGGGAGGCCCCTCTCACCCAGCTCCGAGTAGTGCTGACCAGATCAACATAATAAGGCATTCTGGAAGCTGCAGGCAAAGCTATGTAGGGACAAACAGATAAGAACACAAGCTGGGAGCCACTTCTTTGTCCCAGGAGCCTGGAAAACCTTGAGGTCCAGCAGCCCCAGGGAAGGCTGGTCAAGGGAGCAGGCTCCTTTGCAGGTAAGTAGGCAGGCTAGGCGGGCAAGAGGGCCAATATATCATCTCCCACTAAAAACAGGAACAAATACAACACTAAGTAACGTTCACTGGGGCTGCTGCCGCTCAGCGCCCACCCACTGGTATGCCTGGGAGTACCAGCTACTGACCACGGCTGCACTGTTTTACGCATGCGCAGACGTGAAGGAAAGCAAGTTCTGCAGTCTGGCCCTGGCTGTTGAGTAAAGATCCTATCAGGATGCCTGCTGTATCCACTGCCTCCTGAAGACCAGAAAGCCCCATCTAGTTTCTGGCCTTTGTTGAGACCACAGGCATCTCATTACTCCCCAGAGCTTTGGAAAACACTTGAAGGGGGAAGAAGTGGGGGTTTCTTCTTACAGGTTCTAGAATTGTAGAGAAGCCTGAGTCCGCTGTCTGAGACCAGCCAGAAAGTAACTGCTCTGCCGCCGACTTTTTTCCTATCGCTAGTCTGCAAAACTGCCCACCAAGGACTTCTTAGAAGAGAGAGTAACGTCAGACTGGAGGTTTTAAGAAACCCCGATGATCAGACCACAATCCACACACTGCATTTGGCCGTTTGATGTAGAAGTCTTGGATGGGCTTGGTAGAACCAGGCTGTGATCCCAGCTCTCAGGGGTTAGGAGGATACAAGCTTAAGGCTAGCCTGGATTAGCATGAGTTCAAAGTTAATAACCCAATAAGTTAAAAGGAGACAGGAATAGGTGCTTGCCTAGCGTGTGAGACCATGGGTTCAATTCTTACTACCACTAGAGGGGAGGGGAGGAAAAGCCATTAACCTGGAGTTAGAGAACCAGGGGCGGGCTGTTCAGGAAGCTGTTCTATTTCCTTTCCTGTCAGGGGACATGTGCATGACAATAGAGTGTCTCTTAGCACAGAGCAGATCCTAAGGTGACCGCTTCCCTCCTGCGCCTGTTCCCATCACTGCTGTCAGTATTCTGGAAACGACGCCCTCACAGAGGCTGCATTTTGTCCTGGACACCAACACGACACACTATGAAGCTGCTATTTCACCATCCTCCTGTCCCCACATTGAAACCTGTCATAGGATGGTTGTTGCCGTCTGTCCCAACTTCAGTTTGTACAAGATATTGGCTTCACACCACCACCGAATCTGTATCTCCTTTCTCCCGAACAGACGCGTTAGTAGCTTTTCAAAAGTGTCCCCACCGCCGCTGAATTTTGAAACCTGTAGCTTCCACTAAAGGCTCCACGAAGATGGTGGGTTATCAATACCTCAACTCCAAGGCTACCATCTACCTACCTTACAACACACAAAAAGACGCAGAGGACAGACACATGTACCTCCTATGACTGTTCCCAGATCTTTGAACCTGGGTTTGCCAGGCCGTGTTCATAAAACTGTTTCGACCGCAGTGATGCCTTTTGCTTTTAACTTTCCTCCTTCTCCAAGCCGGGGCTTCTCTAGCTCTTCACCCTTACTCTTCTGCTCTATTTTAAGAACAGACAATTTGTTTCCTTCAGGTCCACGAAGAGTGAATAGTTCGTCCCAGGGTGTCTCCTTCTCAGCCATTCCTAATTTGGATGGCTTGATGAGATCTGGGGCGACTGTGCGGGTGAATTAGATGAGACTCTAGACTTTCTCAGTCGGCTAATGAGCAGGGAATCTTTGAGGACCTTGGCATGAGGCGAATGAATGCTGTCCATGAAATACGGGAGCCAATAGCGGACAGGAAACGGACTGATCAACCTACGGAAAACAGACATTCGTGTTGGTTAAACTGCTAAATTTATGATGGGTTTTCTGTTTTGTTTTATTCTTAATGCCAATATGGTGACTTTCTGTGCTACATCAGGAAGGAATATACTGCACCTGATATTAAACAAAAATAGTAGGCCCAGCCTGGGTTGGAGACTTGGCTCTTTATAGTCTCCCTCCAAGCAGATCAAGGTGAAAAGGAAAACCTGGCCTGGGAACTTCCATCCTCCAATCTACCTTGACTTTCTGTGTGGAGAGTAAAGACAGACTGATCCGAAAATGAGGTGTGGAAATAGCCCACGTGCCAGGTCCCTGGGTTTTCCAAAGTCACCTATACTCTCAGGTCCCTCAGCATCAGGAGAAATTGACAAGATCTCAGGCCACTGCATAGTATGTGAGTCAAGGCTAAGGAAATCCTGGAGCAACCTCTAAAGGCATGGGGGTATGAATTAAGAGAAAATAAATTGGGCTGGTGAGGTGGCTCAGTGGTTAGGAGCACTGGCTGCTCTTCCAGAGGTCCTGAGTTCAAGTCCCGGCAACCACATGGTGGCTCACAACCATCTGTAATGGGGTCTGGTGCTCTCTTCTGGTTTTCAGGCATACACACAGACAGAATATTGTATACATAATAAATAAATATTAAAAAAAAAGAGAGAAAATAAATCACCAGGAGGTGGTGGCGCACACCTTTAATCCCAGCACTCGGGAGGCAAAGGCAGGCAGATCTCTGTGAGTTTGAGGCCAGACTGGGCTACAGAGTGAGTCCAGGACAGCCAGGACAACACAGAGAAATCCTGTCTCAAACTAACAAAACAACCACAACAGAAGTTTTCGATGAACTATTGGAAGGGATGAGAGGGAATGGCAGTCACCGGCACAGCTCCAGGTGTAGATCTAAAGCCCCAGCTGGTGGAAAGGCTGAAGCAGGAAGCTCATCAGCCCAAGTCCCCCCTGGACTACAGACGGGAGGCAAGGCCAACTTTCACAAGGGGCTGCTGCTAAGTGAAAAGTAAGGAAGGGGCCAGCAAGATGGTGGAGTGGGTAAAGTCACTCGCTGCCAAGCCCGATGACCTGCGTTTAGTCTCTGGGACCTACATGATGGAAGGGCAAACAGAGTCCTGCCAGTTTCCCCCCTTGCCTCCACATACATTCAAACACACACGCATACACGCACACACACGCATGCACGCACACACACATGCACACACACACGCATGCACACGCTCACACACATATGCTTGCACAGGCACACACCACATGCACATACGCTCGTGCGCACACACATATACACACTTGAGAGGTAGACAGACAGACAGACAGATAGAAAGATGGCTCAGCAGTAAGAGCACTAGCTGCTCTTTCAGAGGACCTGGATTCCTAGCACCCACATGGCAGTTCACAACTACCTACAACTCCATTCCAGGGAGGTTAGTTTGGTGTTTTACCACAAAGAAGGGCTTGAACTCTGCAGTCCCAGGGTAACTTGAAGACTTTGTCTGAAATAGAGACAGATCAAATGTCACTACGTGTAGGGAAGTGTAAAGTATGGCTTGCCGTGTAGCGCAGAGTAAGGTCTTTGTGTCTGGCTTGGAGAGAAATGCTTCAGCAAAGCCTTTACAGTGTTTGGCTCATCAGTAGAAGCTGAGGATTGTTTTGAGACTGTTGAAACCTTGAAGAAACAGTGTTTCTCTGGAGAATCTGCACTTGGTGCTCCGCGAGAGCTGGCAGTTGTACTGACCTTGGTTCTAAGACACTCCTGGCTGACTTGGAGCTCTTGCGTTTGATTGTGGCTTGTCATAATCAGAAGGGACTGAGATCTGTGTGGGCTGTCTATTCTCATGGGCAGCAAGAACAAGATGACTTTGGTAGTTGGAACCATTCCCAGCCCCAAATAACCTTGCAATTGTTTGAATAAAGTAAATGGAGTGAGCTAGCCGGGTGTCCGTCTTTTCCGAGAAGCCTGTGCCCCTCTACTTCTTTGGAAAATGAAGATTTAGCGCCTCAGTGAACTTCTCCCTCTACTATGGGACCTGTGACCCAAAATCCAACAGTAACTCTACGGCCCTGTTACCCAGTTTAGTCTCTAACTACACAGGCTCACATCACAACGACTCTCCCGATAGACTAGATGAACTTAATGCTTCTTTAATTTCTGTTTGAAACCCACCATACGGGTAGTTCATCGCCTCTTTCAGGATTTTTGTTTGTTTTTGTTTTTTGAGGCAGGAGTCTTGCTGTGCAGCCCAGGCTGTCTTCGGGGAACAAAACCGATGTACTGGCAAAGACCTGTAACCTCAGCACTCAAGAGGCAGCTCATCCAGCTAAAGCTAACTAAGTGTTGCCAAATGACTTTCCCCAAAGAGAGGGTCCTAGGTGAGAGGGGAGCTAGAAAAGGCTCAGGGTTCACATAGAGAGAACTCAGGCCCCTTAGTGCTCTCTGCCTCCAGGCTAAGCCAGAGAACTTTAGGGATTCATTTCACAAAGCTCTGTCTCTGTTGGCCCCTCCCTTGCAGAGACTGGGACTGAGACTGGAGGGGCCTCCGAAGCCTGGCAGGAGCCGGGCATGCAGCTTGTGGAGCTAGTGCAGGGCCCAGCAAAGGAAGGCGGACATGGTATGGCTCTCTGTTGCCTGCTGGGCTAGTAGAAGTGCAAATGACCACTCGTGTAGGCACTGTAGAAGAGGCTGGCTTCTGCCAGCACACCGTCACAAAGCCTGCTGTTACAATCCCATGGGCCCTTTCGGCCTCTCAAGCTGACCTCACATCTTAAGCCCCTTTCGTTTTATATAGAAGTACCATAATGACAGAGCTAAAAAACAAGCCATAGATGAAAATTTAATTCATCCACATCGTAATTTAGATACAATCCTTGCTGATATTTTCGTCTCACACAAAGCACAGCTACATATTCTCCCTCATACATAACCATGTTTTTTTTTCTTTTCCTAACAACAACCCGAAAACAGTGCAATCAATTTTCTACCTATTTTTTCCCTGTTGGGAGAAATCCCCATATTTCTCATGCAATTACAGATGGATTATTTTAATGGCTATCTAGTACCATTGTGTAAATGCACCATCATTTACCAATAGGGGCACTGAGGTTCACACAGAGGTTGAGCGCTCTAGATAAAACTTTATGTGTGTCGACTCTCCTTGGCTTCCATATTTTCTACCATATTTGGATTTTTTTTTACAGTAAAATTGGGATGATTTCCCCCTCTCTTAATATACCTAATAAACCGGTTTCATGGAAAGACTTTCTAGAAGCTTGTTGCTTGCTTAGGTGCGAAAGCCTCTTCCGGTGCTTTGCTGCGCCCCCTGGGGGCGGCGGCGGGAACTGCGTCCCAGCCGGCCATTGGCTGTGACCTTCGCTTTGGCAGAAGCTAGGCCTGTCCGTGGAGATACACCGCGCTTTTGCAGGGACTGAGCCACGGAGCCAGGCGACCAGGCGCGCAGCACCGAAGCTGCAGGGGCCTGAGAAGAAAGAGCCAGTGTGCTCCGGGCAAGTCCAAAGGCTTCTCCAGGCACAGCGATTCGCGGGGAGGGGCGCGGGCAGGGAAGCCACAGTCCCCCTTCAGGACAAAGGGGCCTCAGTGCTAGAGAGCAGGCGGCTCCCGGGGCCTGGTGGTAACATAAAGGGAAGCTGTGTCTCCGCAGCCCTCAAGATCACCTTTGTCTTCTGAGTCCAAGTCAAAGAAAGGTTACAGAAGGAGCCTGCAGGCTCTCCTCCCTCTGCAGGGGTCGGTCCAAAGTAAGAGCCAAGTTCTTTCCCGAGATGCTGGGAATTGAGATGAAAATAGAAATGTGCTTGCTTGGTTGCTGCGACAGTGGTCAGTTGTGCAGAATGCACGTCCTTTGGCCAGGGCTCCCTTGGAGGGAAAGTCAGATCAAAGGACTGAAAACCGTGGTCCGGAAGGGGCCCAAGCACTCGCGATACACACCACACACAGCAATGAGAATTCTCCCTCGTTGGGAAGTGAGGGAGATCCGGAGGTGGGCTCGTTTCTTCTCATCAGACCAGCCAGCCATTCACTTGTGACTGCTGCCTCTTCCTATCAAATCAGCAACTCGATGCTGGTTTGACGGCTGCACCCCTTTGGCCAGCTGGAGAAGGCTAATGGAACAAGGGTAAAGGCTACCTCCTTACATTTGGTCTCCACCTCCTTACTCTCTGCTTGGACTCCTGGAGCTGGCAGAAGATTAGGTGTCTTGGACCAGACCTATGTTGACACTTATGGCCTACGGGGGCAAAATGTTCTTGGCTGAATTCTCTAAGTCACCCCAGTAGCTTGTAGCAGAATGAGCTGCGAGGAGCATGATGGATCCCCCTCCAACACACACCCACACACCCAAATGGGCATCAGTTTTGCAACCCTACAGCGGGCCATCTTTCCACACTCACTGATACATCCCATCTATAATAGTCCAAGTCCCACTATCTGAAAAATATAAAAAATAGAAAAATATAGAAAAATATAAATATAGGGCTAAGACTTCAGATGTTTCCACACCTGTGCACTGACTTCCCTGACACTGAGTAACTCAGGCAGTTGTGCAGAGACGCAAGAGGACAAGTGGCCCGCTGCCTTATCATGATGATGTCTAATCGTCATTAACGAGTGGGCAAGAAACTAAGTAAACAGTGGGCGTGTCAGTCAGTCCTAGAGGAAAGACGAGGTGAGAGGGTATGGAGAGACAGGGGCTTGAGCCGGTGTACCCATTCCATATTTTATCACCCTTCATGAGCACCATGCTTTATATAGTTTGAAGGCTTGTGCTGACCCTCTGCTGAGCACACCTGTTGGTAATATACACTCCCTTCAGCTCTCAGAGTCTTTGTTTCAGGAATCTACCAACGTTTTAAGTGTGTTCATTATAATCACGTTTGCACTGGTGATCTGGGCTCAGTGACATTTGGTGGTGCTGTGTTACGGAACTGTTTCGAGGTGCCCAGGACCTGTGCCTGTGTAAGACAGAGACCTGCACATCAGTAAGTACCATAAGCGTTCTGGTGGCTTTGTCAATCAGCTCATGTCTTTCTCCATCTCCTCAGACCTCCCTATTCCCCAAGATAGAACGATATTGAAATTAATAACCATATAATGGTTTGTAAGTGTTGAACTTAAAGGAAAAGGCACATAATTTTCACTTTCAATCAAATGCTAAAGATGATGAAGCTCAGAGAAGTAGTCATGTCCAAGGCCAAGACAGGCTTGAAGCTGGGCTTCTGGTACCAGCTGGCCAAGCAGTGAACTTGAAGGCTCATGGGAAAACCTGTAAGAACCAGTTCAGGGCACACACAAACGACAGCAGAGTACAACATCCAGATGGCTGACTCGTGTAGTGGTTTGGATGAAAAAGTCAAATTCCTGTAAGACAAAGCCCAACCCAGAGAAAGACTCTTGACTTTCCTCCATTCTATGATCCTGGACAACTTAGGGAGGTGTGCAGATGTTGGTTCATGGGGAATCGAATCAGGTGCTGTGGAATAACCCTCTTGTACACTGTATGGATTTGTCACTCAAATTGGTTTAATAAAATGTTGATTGGCCAGTAGCCAGGCATGAAATATAGACAGGGCAACCAAACTAAGGATGATGGGAAGGAAAAGGGTGGAGTCAGGAATCACCGGCCAGATGCAGAGGGAGCACAAACACGCCATGCTAATAAAGGTACTGCCACGTGGTAGAGCATAAATAAGGGTTAACAAGATGTAAGGGCTAGTTCGTAATAAACCTGGGCTATTTGGCCCAGAATTCATAAATATTATTAAGTCTCTGTGTGGTAATTTGGAAGCAGCTGCTGGCACAGAGAATAGGCAGTCAGGACAAGAAACTTCCAATTATACTCAGAAAATCTGTCTTCTCTGGAGCAAGGAAAAACAAGGCAAAATGGCACCTGGGGTAGAAGCTGTGGCAAACTGGCTGGGTGTGGCAGCCCCACATCCGGGAAACTGCTGTATAGGAAGTGGAGGCAACTTAGTGAGACATCTCAGGACAGAACAAACTAGGGTGAGAAGTACTAAATTCCTCTTTACTTTACATATAAATAATCTTACTATGGCAACAGAAAGCTAATATACCTTTTGAAAGGCGAGAGCTGTCATAGATAGCAATTCCTCTGAAGGATCTGGGGGAAATAATTTAAAGGCCTTCTGGGAATGACCAGATGTTATCAGGAAGTCATGGGCTGAGGGTGAGCCTAGTGTGTGCGGGAATTCAGGTGCAATCACCAGCACCCGTGTGTAAAACCACGAGTCACGGGAAAGGGTATGTGTCAACACTGATTCCAGCCCATGCGGATGGCGTTGAAGGGCTCCAAATTTCAACAGAGTTAACTGTGGACGTGGCAAAAATAGCCAAAGAGCCAGAAGCAGAAGCAGGCTTGGAATGTGATGGGCGAACTGCCCTGTCACACCAAGCTTTAGGAATGAGCTGCTTCTTACACACAAGCAAAAGCAGTGGTTTCCTGAGACGGAGTCTATGCGTGGCAGAGAAGGGCTAAGGACTGTTGCCATGGTAACAAAATGGAATATTCAGAATCAGCTGGAGAAGCAGCAGCAAAAGGGTTCACTCTAACTTGTCATGTTTTACACGAAAATGCCATTGAATCACACTGTGGCTCAGGCTCATGAGAGTAGGGGCTTTGTAGTGATAATTCATTTGTGTTTTTGATAAATAACGCTTACCTGAAGGTGAGCGTAAAGCAGTCACGCTAGTCAGTCGTACAGGCCAGGCAGTGGTGGCACACACCTTAAATCCCAGCAGCCACACTAGTTAGCCACAGAGACCAGGCAGTGCGGATGCACACCTTTAATCCCGGCACTAGAGAGAAATATATGGTAATAAAAGACAAGCACTCACTCTCATTCAGTCTGAAGATTTCATAGAAGTAAGAGCTCTCTAGTGGCTTGGCTGCTTTTGGTGCCCAAAGTTTGGGGTACGAATTCACAGAAGAGCCGTTTGCCTGTGACTTTATAGCCGCCAGCATAGGCCAGAACTACATGCAGTCAGAGTCACTGCCCAACTGGCTTGGTTTTCTTTTTTCTTCCCTGGCAGGCTCTCCCTGAACCCCCTTCTCTGTCAAACTAGCTAGCTGTATTGACATCCAGTCAGGCTGTTACTGTTCTACACAGCAGCAATAAGCCTCACATCTTCATCAACATGGCCAGTAGATTTAGTAAGACAATTGGGAATGCTTAAAGGGAGGAAGTAGTTAAAAGAGGTTTTTTTTTTCCCTACATTAAATAATGTAAAAAGCAATTACAATGGAAGGATTTGGGCCTGTGTATGATAATATGTTTGAAAATGGAATGATTAAATAAGAGGATATCTAATTTATATGGGATTTATGTAATGTCATTGTAAACATTGTGAGCTTTATCATTTTTGTCTTATCAATAAGAAAGTTGGTTAATCTAAGTGCTAAGATACAGGCCTTAGAAAAACTTAATAAAAAACAGAACACAGAGATATTAAAATACAGACAGAGGAATTTAATGGAGAACCAATTTTGGCATTGCATTATAAGAATAGAGAGGAACAGCCTAAGGTTTTTACACAACCAAACTTAATATATCCAGTAACTGTCACATGTGTTATTTAGACTGAATTTTATCACACAGCCAATGAACTACAGCATAGTGTAAACACACAGAGCCACCAAATGTGTCATGTGATTTTCTTTGTGGTGGTATTTGTTTTCTTGGGTGGAACTACTCTGGTTTAGAAACCTCAAAGGACATTACTCGACAGATGGTCCAAACGCCCTCTTAAAATAAAACAACACGGGGGGACTGGCGAGATGGCTCAGCGGTTAAGAGCATTGCCTGCTCTTCCAAAGGTCCTGAGTTCAATTCCCAGCAACCACATGGTGGCTCACAACCATCTGTAATGAGATCTGGTGCCCTCTTCTGGCCTGCAGGCATATATGCAGACAGAATATTGTATACTTAATAAATAAATATTTTAAAAAAATAAAACAACACGGTTTCTAAGTTATAGCATGCCAGAGTAGGAACTAAGTACATGGCAGAAAACCTGTTGTTTAACATACTTCTGTGGTGATTTGAGTATGTATGGCCCCCATAGACTCTCATGTGTGAACGCTTGGCCCACAGGCAAAAGCACTATTAGGAGGTGTGGCCTTGTTAGAGAATGTGTGTCACTGTGAATGTGGGCTTTGAGGTCTTACTTGCTCAAGCTCAGCTTCATGTGACAACTGCTCTCTGTACATCAAGATGAAGAACTCTCAGCTACTCTCCAGCACCATGTCTGCCTGTGCGCTGCCAAGACCCACCATGATGATGATGGACTAAACCTCTGAAACTGTAAGTCAGTCCCAATTAAATGTTTCCCTTTATAAGAGTTGTCATGGTCATGGCGTCTCTTCACAGCAATAGAAACCCTAAGAAAACTCCCTTTCCCATTTCATGGCAGCTTTCAACTGTCTTCAGGGGCTACGCATACCTTCTTCTGGCCAATTTGAAGAAAAACCAAGCGACAAGCTTCTACAGCTTCTCAATGTTTCCGTGGGGCAGAGTTCACTGCTCAAAGTCCATGCTGCCCAGGAAGTGCTGTGTATACCTGGACACTCTAAGACACAATTAAGTGTAGCAGGCTTTCTTGAACCGCCAGCCACCAAATCATGACACAGAGATTTATTATTACTTATGAAAGCTCAGCCTTAGCTTAGGCTTGTTCCTAACTAGCTCTTATAACTTAAATTAACCCATTTCTATTAGTCTGTCTGCTGCCTTGTGGCTCATGACTTTAACCTCTCCTCCTGCATGTCCTGCTTCCTCTGTCTCCCCTGGAGTCTGTCCTAGGGCCTAGATTCATCTCCTCTTCTCTCTCTGCCACCTAACCTCTTCCTGCCTGGCTATTGGCCACTCAGTTCTTTATTAAACCAATCAAAAGGCACCTCGGCACAGACATACCTTCACAGTGTAAAAAATGATTATTCCACAATCGTAAATCCGTGGCTAGAATTTGAATTCCAGACCTGACACTTACTGGCTGTAGGATCTTGAATAGTTTTAGTTTATCCTGGAAAGGAAAGCACAGCCTTGGTACCAACATGTTAGGGCTGCTGTGAGCCCTGAGGGATCTGCAGGAGTCTAACACCAGGCAGTCTGCTCAGAAGACAGGCGAGTGCCGCAGATCATGTCGATCCCTCCACAGAGACTGCTATTACTCCACGAGAATCCTGGCAAAGCCATGCGACAAGGGAGGCAAAATCCTCAAAAATCAACCTGCACAGAGGTGATCAAGGAGCTGGAGTGACATCAAAATGCATTTCAATAAGAGAAGACCCTGCTAGTGCTTAGTACAAACAGCTGTACCTCACCTCTGAATGTGGGATAATGTTTATCCTTCACAAGAAAACACACCAGTCCTCTTTTGGTATAATCCACTAAATTTTGCTAGTTTTTATTAGAGCATTACAATTAAGACATTAAATTATAAATTCAGGTGGTATATTTAGAAATTAAATTATAAAACAATACAAATACTTTTAAGGTGTGATATGCCAACGAAGTTTAAATGTTATCATTAACCAGGGTTCAGTTTTTAGATTCTGCAGAATCTATGATGTGTACAAAGAATGAAGGGACAAGGAAGAAGGAAAGATGTTTGAAATAAACTATTCCACAGAAAAAAATTTAAATAAAAAGATAAGCTTTCAGCAAATTAAATTAATGTTCTAATCTGTTGGCACAATGTACAGAAAATACTTACATGATAATTTCTTAAGCAAACAGCAGCTTTACAAACAGTAATACTTTATACATATATTAAAGTAACAATGTGTTACGATTTAGCAGTTTTGTGTTAGGAGTCGAAAATGAATGCAAAGATCGCTTTCTTTGCACATTGTAATTCCCACATCCCATTTTCCCCAGGTTATTAAAAAAATCACACAAGTATGTTATTTGGATATTAATTTGTCAATATTTAAATTATTTGAATTCCTTTTGACTAATTCTTTTCCAAATACTGGAAGCATATAAAATACCGTCTCTTCAAAAATGATCCCAGTCAAAGCCTGTAAAAACTTTTCAATGTATAACACATGTTATTTTTCCATGTTTAGTCAAAAGAAATTATATTACATCATTTACAAAGATTAAAACCAAAAGAAAATGAAGCTATTATGAACATCTGTCTTTGAGAAGTAATCTTCAGAACAAACAAGCCTAGCAGAGAGGGAGTCAAACCAGAGGAGTGTAATTTATACTGTAATTCATGTACTGATAGAAATCTAACACTAATTATTGCCAGTAAAACTACATCTACACACTAAGGAAAAAATCAGTTTTTATTTCTTGTGCCGATAAACTCATCTTCTTGCCATTAGATTTATTTCTAAGTCTCAAAGAGTGAATGATACCTACTTCCAAAAATAAGATTTTCCTATTTCTCATACCCCCTTCTAAAGCCTGGAACTCAATATACACGAACATCCCCAAACTTACCCAAAGGAAACAGATTATAAAGATATCGCTGATACGTATTTAAGGGTACTCAGGACTTCCTTTGATAAACTCTGGGCTGTCCTCTCCAGTGACTGGCTTCCTGTGTAAAGTCTGTGGTCCCTTGGGTTTGGGGCAGGAAAGCCACTGCCTCTGAGAGAGCACTCACTGAACGTCTGACAGCTGCAGCAGAAGAAGCTGCTGGTATTGTCAAGACTTCCTCAACTTCTCTTTTGGTACAAGTGTCAAACTCTAAAATGATGATCCACGCCCAGAAGAGAATCAAATACAAGGAATCTCTGAAAAGCCACTACCTCCAGATCAAGAGCTATGTGAACCACTGACACCCAACAGGAAACAACATCATGAAAAGCAGGAGAAGCTTTCACACCTACTTTCAAGACTGTCAGTCATCCAAACCTCTATCATTTCTGTACACATGTTAAGGCTTCCACATATGCAGACAGTAAGAATCCGCCCATGTACATCACACTGTATCAGCTTCATTCCTTACGTCTAACCGAAGTCTCAGATAATTAGTGCCTAAAGTCTGCACTGGACAGCAGTTTAGACTGTCCCCTTTAGCACACTAATCAAGTTGACTGACATTTTTTTTTTTTATAAAGCAACGCTTCTAAACTTTCACAATTTACAAATACTATACCATCAGTCAAGAATTTCATCCCTCCAGCATTAAATGCCAGCATTATAAAGCCTCAGAACTCTCACAGCAGGTCCCAATTATTTCAGCAAAGACTTTCTTTAACTTGTCTCTTCTGCCCCTGGGAGACAAAGTCCTGCCCCGCATAAGCAGAGGAGGGGCATACACCTGCTGCTGCCCGCTTCTCTCTATGGAGAAAGCTCATGTCCATCTGTGTACTGGTAGCTGGGGCTGAAGGAAAGGAGTTGAAGACAAAAGACGGGTGATGTATGATTCTTCCATCTTACAGAAACTTGGAAGACAAAGGAATTTAGGTGATGGCTGGACAGCAAACAAAATAGCTCATTAAGATTCTTCCCCCCCCACACACACACTCCTAGAGAGGGACAGAGATAGATAACCACGAATAAAATTAATTTCTGCATATACTTGCATATGATAAATCATCTGAAGAATCCGCATATTAGAATAACCTTCTCTTTTCTTCTACAGCTTCTTCCAAGCCTGATCCAAACAAGTCACAATCTGTGCAAAAGGCCTTTCCCTGACTTCCTGTAACTGTGATTCTTGCCATGAGGAAGGTGCATTTTAAAAAAAGATGAAATGACTTACAAAGTGGATTTGTTTGAATATGCAAACAGAACCACGCCTCAAGACACGAGGGTCTTAAAGCAAAAGCAAGAAGTATAACACAGCAGGACAGCCTTGCTTCTGGATGTCCACAGGGAATTGCTGTGCTAATACAAACCTGTACACTGTTCACCTGTCAGCGTTTGCCTGACTTTACATACTATGTACAAGAGCATTCCTGAGGTAAGAGGCAAGAATTAGACAGAACCTGGCAAGTTGCACCATGGTGACTGTCTGCTCTTACAAACATCTATCCCTTTCTACAAAGGTGGCCAGCGTGGTAACACTCCGGTGTTTGCCTAACTCCTGCAGGCTGTTTCAGCCCATCCCGACTTCTGTGGGTTACAATGACCAGCAGCTTCGGAAACAAGCACTGTGGACCAAGTAAAATCTGCACCCATTTTTAATGCATAGCGCTGAGCAGTCTTGCTGCCCTTGACGTTAAGTCCCTGATCTACCTCCAGCACTTTTCATAAGCAGCTTCCACAACTCCAACAGACAAAAATTACCCTGAAGGAGATGGAATCAGCAAACAACACTGGTCCTTATAATCTCAATCTTTAGTTTGTAAAATAACCTTAAACAGCCATTAGCTGTTTTTTTTTTTTTCTGTAGAATTTGGTCTTCTTTCTTTAATCATTATTTTTCATTACAAAGTAAGTTGAAACAAGTCTGAACTGTCTCCACAATTCTCAGAAAGAGACTTGGACACTAGTTAGGAGCGAAGCTAGAGATCGTAACAAAATAGGCAGAAGCTAGAAAAGGTCTGTTGGGAATTAAAAACACAGTAAATAACTGGACAGTGGAAAACGCTGAGATGGAGTGTCAGGGACATGGCTGCAGCCAGACACGGCTGTAGACAGCTGACACTTCCTGAGTTACAGACTTGGGGGAGCAGAATTGGAATCAGAGTGCTCTTTGTTCATGGAAATGCTGGGCTTCGGCTGCTGGTCAGGGGTCCAGGTCTCACCATCCACCCCCGATTCCAGGCCCTCAGGTGCTTCTGCAGATTCCTCTCCACTTTGTTCTGCATTGTCTTCCTCGGAGCCAGGAAGGGCCTTGCCGAGCTGAAGGGTTTCCATAGTCCTCTGGGTCTCTGAGACCCAGGACTCAATTCTACTATTGAGTTGCACTTCTACTGATATGGGTTCGTGAGTATAATCTTCCTCCTCTTCCTCTTCTTCATCATCCTCTTCTTCAAGCATGCCAGGTACAAGAGTGCTGGTGGTGCTGGTGATGGAGGAATTCAAAAGATCTCGGCAACTGCCATCCAGGGAGCCCGTCTCGGTGCTCTGCTGGGAGGCCCACTCCAGGTCGTCTGGCTTCAGCTCGTCCTTGTCACTTAGGGGCTTCCCCTGGCTTGGCGCTGAGGTAGTGCTGTCTGCAGCTGGTAGCGGCTGCTTCCTCACAAGGGTTGTGTCAAGCGCAAGTTTACTAGGCTTTTCAGAAGGGCCCTGCTTAGAGGGAAGCTCTTTCTCGTTCTCTGATGTTTCCAAGCCATCTGAAGTCTCCACCATGCTTCTCCAATTAGTTTCTACAAGCAGGAACACATTTTCGAGAATGAAAAACACTGTTTCAGAATCATGGCACTTATTTGAAACACCAAAATAAGGGGTAAGAATAACATATAAAAATTTGCTGGCTCAGCAACTAAGTGAGAAAATGAGTTTAAATGTTATAAAAATATAAAAATGTTCAAAACAACGTGCATTCAAATGAAGACCTAAGAGATAAAATGTAGCGCTGTGTCACAAAGCAGAAGGCCACATGCTAACAGCTGCTGGTGCTCACATAGAGCCTGCATATGAAAACAGTGCACTGTCTCTGGGGTTTGTGTCCCTACAGTTATGCTGACTTCAAGGACCCCAAACTCACAGGCACTACAGCCAAGATATCTAGCAAAACAAAAATTCTGACCTTAAGGGTTTGGAAAAGCATATCACCTATGATTTGGGTCATATGTTTCATTATACACAACTAATCTAACCATGCATTTCTAGTGTCTGGGATAATCTGACTTCAAACACACATCACTTGGCTTACACAGTGTTAACAAACCACCTTCACAGACTAGCACTCTAGGGTGAACACAGTCTCACACTCCTGTTGGCTTAATTTTTAAATAAAAATATCCAATTATCTTACAGTAAATGTGTTTTATAGGAGTAATACTACTATCATGTTGTAATGAAAAGAGAAAACGACACACAACCTATATTTAACTTATTAGCCACAGACTGTACACACTGATGCAGGCGGCATTTGGGACACTTTAGTCAGGACACAGCTTATACAGAAAGGGGAAACAAAAGCCTTTCTTCCCTCCAGCCGCTTCAGCAGAGGCCAGACCCACTCCCTTCCTCCTACCTGTGGATGCAGTCTACCGCCTATGTGCGCAGTAACACAATCGTTCACAGTATAAAAGCACAAGACACCAGCTGACAACTCTTACCCTATTTTTCTTCCTTATTCTATACCTCTATCCCACACAACTCATTACTTTGTGTCACTTCTAGCTCAAAAATTACATATAGTCACTGCTGTCTTAACTCAGGTCTTAATCTCTCCATTCATTTGCGGTACATTCCTAGCTTATTTTGCAAATTGCCTTTAGCTGTGTCTCATTGGCTTTTGGTGTCCTAAGACAAGATTCACACTCCTTAGCTAGCACCTCTGAGCCACTCAGGATCTGACCTTACCTACCTGTCTTTGTAGTCCCACTGCATCCTGCCCCCCACCGTGCAAGCTACCCCAAGTATCACTAAACTCTCACAGTGCCAGCAGTCCCAGGATAAGCTATGTCTCAGCACATATGCTCTGGGGAAGTCGAGATGACCATCCTGGGAGCCCTCCTTCCTGACTTTCCTAGGAGAGTCCCGACTGGACCCTCCGCACTTTACATGGCCACTGAAAAGCACTTACTGTCCTATCTGACCTCCACCTTCCTCACTCCACCACGTCTGCGCTCAGCGGCTGCCACACAGGAAATAACATTTTGGAGGTGGGGCTGAGACAAGTTTTCTCTGAGCAGCCCTGGCTGTCCTGAAGTTTGCTCCGTAGACCAGGCTGGCCTCGAACTCACAGCCATCTGCCTGCATTTGCCTCCCAAGTGCTAGGATTAAAGGCGCCTGCTACCACCTCTGCCTGGCAGTAAATAACATTCGTAAAAACAGCTATTAAAGGCTGGTAACCATGGAAAAGTGACCCCACTAAACTGTACTCCGACCACCACAGAACATGCTGTAGCATCCATCACGGTGCCACATCCTATCATGAATATGTACACATGATAAATACAATTTTAAGAAATTAAAATAAGTTATTAGTTCATATATATTTCATTATGAAAAAAGCCTTAAGGTCACATTTACATTTCCTTTCATTGGCTTTTCTTTTTCCTAAAGAGAGGTTCATCACTTAATTACTTCTTGAGTAGTGTTAAAAATAAAAACTAAGGCATCCCAAGTGCTAAGATTAAAGGCATGTGTCACCACTGCCCAGCTAGAAGCCTCAGGAGAGGTAGGCTTTGTTGGAAGAACTGTTGGAAGATTTTGAGGTTTTAAAAGCACACACCAGACCCAGTGCGTGTGTGTGTGTGTGTGTGTGTGTGTGTGTGTGTGTGTGTGTCTCTGCCTACGGATCTGGTTCTAACTACTGCTCCAGCACCTGCCTGCATGCCGTCATGCTCCCCACTATGATGATAATGGACTACACCTCTGAAACTGAAGCAAGCCCCACCTAAATGCTTCCCTTTATGAGTTGCCATGGCCACAGTGTCTCTTCATTGCAATGGAACAACTGACTAAGACAAAATGTGATTGAATTCCAGGGTCTTAAAGGGCAGTCTCAATAGCCCTGGTTGTCCTGGAACTTGTTATATACACCACGCTGGTCCTGTCTCTGCTCCCAAGAGCTGAGATTAGAGGTGTGTGCTACCTTGCCCAGCCAAATATTGTTTTAAATAATAATGCTTAAACCAAATTTTTTAACTTTCTTTTCATTTATTCTGTGTCTTTTATTAAGCTAATTTTTAAGCCAAACTTGATAATCAAGAATAAATAGGCTGGAGATGTGGCTCAGATGATGGAGTTCTTGCTTCGTTTGCACGGAGTCCTGGGCTTGCTTCCCAGTGTCAAATAAACTGAGTGTGGTAGCACCTGCCAGTAATCTCAGCACTTGGGCGAGAAAGACAGGCGGGTCTGAAGTTCAAGGTCTTCCTCGCCCACGCTGTGAGTTCAAGGTCAGACTTCAAAAAAAAAAAAGTATAAGGACAAACAAGTACAATGGAAGGTTTAATATAGATGGTTTTAACCACTTGAATTATTTCATTTAAAATGCTATGGGACACCTTACCATATTCCTTTTCATTTACTTCCGAAATAGGTTCAGAAATCACGCTGCAGAAGGAGATGGCACTGGCTGCAGAGGGGTTCCGAGAGTGGCCCATGTGGTGAGGCACTGTCTTCACGCTCTTCAAGGCTTCCTCTGCCTGCTCCTGCTCTGTTGCTGCGACCATGTCTTTATACGCCTTCCTGGCTTCCTCGGTGAGCTCCACTAATCTATTAAATAGGCTCTTAAAAAGACAGAGATGCCTCTGTGACTAACCATGGTTTTTTATGAAGTTTGTTACATCTTTAGTTCTGGGCAGTTCATAAACCACAGAACCTTACGAAATGCACGCAACAGATGTGACTTACTAATCCTCACAGGGCTGAGCCAACTGATTCTAGCACAAGCCTCTAAATGCAATCCATTTAAAAGTTTCCACAAACAGCCCCTCCTTTAGTCTGCACTACAGAGAGTAAGAACGGAGCGTGAGCTCTTCTCTTAGGGAAACTTGGGCATGACTCAAAGGGAAAAGAGCACAGTGGTTCAAGGTTTCTAAAAACAAACACTGGACTAACAACACTGGAGCTTTTAAAGAAGGCACTGAATCTCATTGTGGGCCTCACTGAAGAATTCAAAGAATCATCTGGCACAGAACTTGAAAACAGGTACAGTTCTGAGAAGGAAGGACAGGCAGTTTTCACTAGCTAAGCGTGGGAAACAGTTAAGGGAGACACAGAGAAGCGCAGGCTGGTTTGGGGGCAGTGGCAGTCTTACTTGGATTAGAAGGTGAGGGAATGAGCATGTGTAGGGAGGTGGTCAGGGGTACAGAAGACGGCAGTTTCCACCGGGGCAGTGGTGGCACACCTTTAACCTTTAATCTCAGCACTCGGGAGGCAGAGGCAGGCGGGTCTCTGTGAGTTTGAAGCCAGCCTGGTCTACAAGAGTTCCAGGACAGGCTCTAAAGCTACAGAGAAACCCTGTTTTGAACCCCCCCCCCCAAAAAAAAAGAAAAAGAAAAAGATGGCAGTTTCCAAAGGAATCTAAAGTCCTCTAGCTAGGTGTGATGACAGATACCTTAATCCTGGCAGAGGCAGGTAGAGTTCTGTGAATTCCAGGCTTGCCAGAACTCTATAGTGAGTTCTTTCCCAAACAAACAAAAAACAAAAATAAAAAAGACAACCTTTCTGCAATGCTCAATTGTGGGAAGAATTGAAAAGAGGCTAAAGGAAGTTGGTTTGTATAGATAAGGTTAGGACTTGACAATAGTTAAAATATAACACAATAGGCAAGCATGATTATTAGAACAAAGGCAAACTATAAAAACAGAATACAGGACCTGGAAATAGATTAACCTAAACTTCCTCCATCAATAGAAGAAAAATTAGTATGAATGAAATAACTGAAGTGAAATGGAGGGGACATGGGGCAACCTCATGGTCAATAAAATGGCCATATTGATGAGCACCAAAGCTGCACTTCAACAGCAGAGACAGAGCCTAGCGCTTCCTGGCATCATTCAAAGACTCTGCTCAGGGGAAGGGGTGGCGCTTTTTTTCACTCTGTAGCTCCACTGCCTCTGCCTCCCAAGCACTGGGATTAAAGGTGTGCACAACTACCTGCCTGGTACCCCTGGCAAATGTTTTAATGTCTTGGTTAGTAAGACAATAAACATGTATCATCAGAGAATTTCAACATGGCTTGATATATGTTGAAGTTTATATATGAAAGTAAGACAGTGTGGAAAGTACAAGAGGCTTTCTTTACTCTCACTGGGCACTGCCATTACTGCCACACTGCTGCTCAGAGACCAGGAGCAGCGAATGCTGCTGCTAGCTGTGCTGCTGCTACGGCGGCAATGCTGCACCTACCTGTCAAGCACACACACTGCTTTTACAGAGGAAGAAGAATGGTTAAAAGCGGTCCCTTCATGGACCACTAATAATGACAAATTTTATTTGTAGTGTCTAACAAACCACACATTTGAATGAAACCAGTAAAAAGAGAACAGGCATGAAGCTTTATGATTTTGAGACTGAAACAGCTATTATAAGCAGGACAGACAGAAACAGTCAGAAACTAAAGGATATAAGGGAAGAAAAGAAAATACTGAAGAAGGAAGTTCTGGTCCATTCCTTTGGATGACTCACTCCTGGAATATGTTAACAGGAAGGAGAAAGAGAATAGGCCTCTAAAGTGTGTGTGGGTGTGGGTGAGCGGGTGTGTGCGGATGCACTACAGCAAGTGTGAGGGGTAAGCAGGTGTGTGCGGATGCACTACAGGAAGTGTGTGGTGGTGAGCAGGTGTGTGCGGATGCACTACAGGAAGTGTGTGGTGGTGAGCAGGTGTGTGCGGATGCACTACAGGAAGTGTGAGGGGTGAGCAGGTGTGTGCGGATGCACTACAGGAAGTGTGTTAGGTGAGCAGGTGTGTGCGGATGCACTACAGGAAGTGTGAGGGGTGAGCAGGTGTATGCGGATGCACTACAGGAAGTGTGTGGTGGTGAGCAGGTGTGTGCGGATGCACTACAGGAAGTGTGTGGAGGTGAGCAGGTGTATGTGGATGCACTACAGGAAGTGTGTTAGGTGAGCAGGTGTGTGCGGATGCACTACAGGAAGTGTGTTAGGTGAGCAGGTGTGTGCGGATGCACTACAGGAAGTGTGAGGGGTGAGCAGGTGTATGCGGATGCCCTACAGGAAGTGTGTGGTGGTGAGCAGGTGTGTGCGGATGCACTACAGGAAGTGTGTGGAGGTGAGCAGGTGTATGTGGATGCACTACAGGAAGTGTGTTAGGTGAGCAGGTGTGTGCGGATGCACTACAGGAAGTGTGAGGGGTGAGCAGGTGTGTGCGGATGCACTACAGGAAGTGTGTGAGAGGTGAGCAGGTGTGTGCGGATGCACTACAGGAAGTGTGTGGAGGTGAGCAGGTGTATGTGGATGCACTACAGGAAGTGTGTTAGGTGAGCAGGCGTGTGCGGATGCACTACAGGCCAATGGCAGGTGCCGCTCCTCAGGGCCTTGCCTTTTGACCTCTCACTGGCCTGCAGAGATGCACTTGTCTCCGGCTCCCCAGTGTTTGAGTTCAAGCATGCACACACCACCTTGCCTGGCTTGAGGTGGGTTCCAAGGATCAGACTGAAGGTCATTTACTAAGTCACCTCCCTGGGCCTGTCTCCTCTAATTTCTTACCTCAGCACCAAAATAGTTGAAGATTCCCACGACACTAACAGGAACCAACTTGTTCACGCAGCGTCCCAAAGCTTTCCTTCCAAGGGCAAACACAAAAGGAATCTCCTGTTCCCGGGCCATGGCTATGACATTGTAGAGGGCCTCATCTAGGCCACCTAAGGAAATCAACAAGAAGAGGCGTCCATTCAGTCACCTTCATGCTGGAGCTAACCACGTTAAAAACAGAATCCTGCAGCAAAGGAAGGTCTTCCTTGAACTGTAACACACAACAGACTCTCTCTCTGTGTCTCTGTCTGTCTGTCTGTCTGTTTGTCTTTCTCCCCCTTACATGTTTGTCTTTCTCCAAAATAAAATCCCAAATTCCTTCAAACACAGTACTTTAGTTTCTCTATCTAATAGCATAGCAGGAATCCAGGTTCAATGCAACAAACATTTTTGAAGAAACTAGTTGACACTGTTAACAGTAGCTTCTTCTTTCCTTCACAGTCTCTAAGCCCAGTAACACGAGATCATATTTAGGGAGACAGAAGAACATGGCGGTGCAGGTGTTTTCTCTGGTCACACAAGGCTGTGCACCATGTGAGGTGCTCCTGTGCCAGCTTGCCAAGAGCCTTTCTATGAGTACTGGATACTGTTGTGCCAACCTGCCATGAGCCTCCACACGCTGGCCTATGGGTAAGCCAATGGTGCACTTTATTAATTAGTGATTCATGTGGGAGAGCTCAGAGCATTGTGGATGGGATACCCCAAGGACACCCCTGTGCTGGTGGTCCTGGGTTCCATAAGAAAGCAAGGCTAGCCGGGTGTCCCAGCACTCGGGAAACAGAGGCAGGTGGATCTCTGTGAGTTTGAGGCCAGCCTGGTCTACAGAGCTAGTTCCAGGACAGGCTCCAAAGCTACAAAGAAACCCTGTCTCAGGGTGTGGGCATGGGGAGGAAGGAAAGAAAGGCTAAGGAAACCATGGGGGCAGGGGGGCAGTAAGCAGCACTCCTTCATGGTGTCTGCATCAGCACCTGTCTCTAGCTTGCTGCCCCGAGTTCCTATACTAACTTCCCTGAATGATGAACTAGACCCTTTCCTCCCCAAGCTGATTTTGCCCATGATATGTTATCACGGCAATAAAAACCCTAAGACACCAATGTAACCACTGGTTTCTGGGAGACGAATCACCATAAGCAGAAGCTGAGATCTTTACCTTTTTTTAATAGTGTTTTTATTTTATTTAATTGATTAATTAATTTAATTTTTGAGACAGGGTTTTTCTGTATAGCTCTAGCTGTCCTGGAACTCGCTTTGTAGACAGGCTGGCCTTGAACTCACAGAGATCTACCTACCTCTGCCTCCCCAGTACTAGGTTTAAAGGTGTGCGCCACCATTGCTTGGCTTCAAGAGAAGAATATACAGATGCAGAGTACTGTACCTTGACTAGGTCTAGTCTGACCACAGGAAGGAGACACTTGGTGGGCTTACCAGAGATGTTTAACCACTGTTAACACCTAAAGATTCCCTTACAATCCTGTCTTACACCTACTTAATTTTAGGTATTGGAAGATTTTGTTTTCTCATGCTCAACATTTATTCTGTGGCTATACTATAGAGAAAGTTGTGGCTCCCGGCGGAAAGGCTTGCTCAAATTTCCTGCAATGGTAATGAACAAATGGCAACTACATCTGAAGCGAATGCACACACCCTTTGACTGGATCTTCTCACAGTTCGGGGAAATGATGACGCACTTGATCTTGTTCAGCTTCATGTGCTTCGTGACCTCCCTCAGCCCCATGACCAGCCGCCGCCTGGCTTTGGCTCTCACGGGGTCCTTCTGGTAGATGCGCTCCTGGAAACTGACAAGTTCTTGCAGAAGGAGAGTCACACATTCATCAATTTCTTTAGAGAGAACCTGATTACAATATCTGGAAAGGAAGCAAAGAGCCAGGTAATTTCATCCTAATTTATTTTCCTGTAATTACAGACTTATATCAGGAAAATATCTTTGACATCCAACATGGCATGTTTATAAAAAGTCCACTGTCTCTACAACATGTCAATCAGAAAAACAGCAATACTGATTATTTTTTGAATTTCCACAAAGTAGCTTGTAGTCCAGGGCAGGCTGCCACATGGAAATACTACTGCACTCCTAATTATTCAATTTCTAAAGGTATAAACTGAATGCTGGCTTGCTAAGAGGTCACTGTGACATAAAAGCACTAGAGGTGACGCAACGTCTCTTCAGCTCTCTGTAACCATTCATCCCCCCAGGGAGGAGAGCCTGACACTGCTGGTGGTAGAAACTGGTGCACAGCGGAAATCAGAACCACCACAGGGCTCAGCTATACCACTCCTGGGGATACACCTGAATTCCAAGTTACCAGAGCAAAGAGATCAATGTATACCCATGCTTATCACCATACTATCCACAATAATTAAGAAATGGAACCAGCCTAAATGCTTTTCAACATAAATGGCTAAATGAGATTGATAGAAATTTATTAATATATACCGGAATTTTAGTCAGCTGCCAAGAAAAATAAAATCAAGACATTTGCAAGAAAACAGATGGAACTAGCAATCATTATGCTAAGTAAAGTAACAAAGACTCAAGGAAATATTGCATGCTTTCTTTCATGTAGAATTTAGATTTATGTGCACATGCGTACACCTGAGTACAAGCATGAAGTAGAAAATGATCAAAGAGGGCAGAAGAAATCTTACAGAAGGGAGGAAAACAGAAAGTAATGCAACATTTGTTTTTGTTTTCTAAGACAGGTCGACTATGTAGCCCTGGCTGACCTCAAACTCACAGAGATCCACCTGCCTCTGCCTCCTGAGTGCTGGGACGAAAGATGTGTGCCACCACACCCAGCGAAGGCAAGTGAGGTGAACAGAGTACTGCTTGGGACAAGAAAGTGAAGCAGCACACGGCAGGCACTGGGGAGAGGGCAGCAGGTGGAGAGGGCATGAATGAGCACAAAGCACAGTGATACCTATGTAAGGAAACCCTCCCCTTTATGTGCTAAATTAAAGAAACTCAAGGCTGTGGACAGTCACTGCATAGCCCACTGACCTCACAGTCCATCTATTGAACCTGTTTTCTTTTGCTAACAGAGAACATGTTAGAAAACATGCCAAGAAACCCAAAACCCTCCGAACTCTGATCCTGGGCAAGTCTCAGCCACGGAAGCATTTCCAGTCACAAAAATCAGTTTGGTTAGATGTTCCGAAAGCCTGTGACTACAGATGATGAACTCAATAAGTAAACTGAGGCCTTATGGCTTTTACATCTAGCAGAGAATCAAACAGAGGTCATTTAAAATGTCAGCTCTATCACAAAATCACAGTGTGTGGTTACTGTGCACTTAACCCCAGGGTGAGAAAATCATCCAAGTTTACGTGTAGACCATCTGATGTCCTACATCTTATCTCACCTCCACAAAGGCTGTAGTCTACATCATACAGTGAAAACATGTCCAGGGAATTTCACATTTTGCATCAAAATGTCTAAGCAAGTATGACAGAATTTCAGAAGATAGAAATATACTCAAAGAATTCAACATCCAACTTCTTTCTTCTTCCTGTTTCAAGCTGTTCGTTTCATACATATGTAATTTATTTTCCATGTGTTTCATCTGCTCCACACCTGCTGTCTGACATAAAATTAGCTGCTCAGAGCCTGAAGAGAGGCTTCTGCTCCAACACTAGAGCTGAGGAGGAAGCAGACAGAGCAGTGGCTGCTGGACCACACTGACTCTCACTCTAGGATTCCTTCCTACAGCATTTTTAAAGTAAAACCACTTCATCCACACAAATACTAAAATATGCCCCAGCAGTTAGCTTAGTGATTCCCTAATTATCCTAATTCTTAACTCTAGACATATTTGCTTAAAAGCAAGTACTGGAGTAGACCGTGTGGCTCTGTGGTCAAACACTTGACCAGGAAGCAAGAGGCCCTGAATTCAACCTCTAGCACAACAAAATGAACAACAAACAAAAACAAAATGGCATGGCTTTACATGACAGATTCAGTCTTGAACAAAGAACCCTATTATATGTTATTAACTGATTAGCGAGCTTTTTAAAGGACCTGTGTTATATGCAAAAAATAGACAAAACATAACCAAAAAAACAAAAAATTCCAAAGCATCTGCAGGGGCAAAACCCATGGTACATTACATTCTACATGCACATATATATAACACACATATACACAATATACATCTGACGTAAGAGGCCAGGATTCTGGGATAGAAACGCCATATGTGATAAAGAAAACATTACTGCCGGGCGATGGTGGCACATGCCTTTAATCCCAGCACTCGGGAGGCAGAGGCAGGCGGATCTCTGTGAGTCGAGACCAGCTTGGTCTACAGAGCTAGTTCCAGGACAGGCTCCAAAGCCACAGAGAAACCCTGTCTCGAAAAACCAAAAAAAAAAAAAAAAAAGAAAAAAAAAGAAAAAAAGAAAACATTACTGTGAAACCCTACACCATGGATACTGACAGCAGCACTGCTTTAACAGACCCAAACCCTGTTAAACAAGAGCAGCAGCCTTTGCATTCCACCTTGCTCCACTTACCAGGTAACAAGAATACGAATTCAGAGAAACCAAGATTCTTCACCTGTTTGACCTCAAGAGTGGGGGAAAAAAAAAAACAAAAAACAAAAAAAAACTTACTCTCGAAATCTCTTGCTGTGGATTTTGGTTATGGTTGAGGAAGCCATTGGGCTGCCTATGCCGGAACTGGCAGGAGAGCCTTGCGACACAGGTGTCATGCAGTACGGAGAGTCCTGACTTGCTGGAGACAGTGAAGCATCACTGGGCATGCTCAGTCCAGTATCTGTGGAGATGCAAGTGAAAGGGAAGGACCTGACAACTTCAAATGCTAAGAAGCTCCAGGCGGACACAGACAATTTAGATGGCAGAATTTTCTCAGGTCATACCCTAACTCTCTGGAAGCTAGTAAGTTAGGTATTTTCCTATCACAAATTATTATTTCCTACAAACTAACAGAATAAAGTATGTAAAACAAAACCGTCATACTAAAAAAAAAAAAAACCAAGCTTAGAAGTTTCCACAGAGGAGATGGGGAAGCAAATTTTCTAAGACACATATACCCAGAGATCTGTACCTTTCTGCAGTGTTTCCACACATCTCTATCTCACCACCTATTTCTTTTTTTTAATATTTATTTATTTATTATGTATACAATATTCTGTCTGTGTGTATGTCTGCAGGCCATAAGAGGGCACCAGACCTCATTAGAGATGGCTGTGAGCCACCATGTGGTTGCTGGGAATTGAACTCAGGACCTTTGGAAGAGCAGGCAATGCTCTTAACCACTGAGCCACCTCTCCAGCCCTCACCACCTATTTCTTAAATCTTTCTTTCAAATTCTAAGTGGTTGTGGCAAGGACAATCCTATGTCACTCCATGTCTCCTGACTGTCTACACCCACACCTGCTCACCCTCCTGACTGTCTACACCCTCCCCTGCTCACCCTCCTGAATGTCTACACCTGCTCACCCTCCTGACTGTCTACACCCACACCTGCTCACCCTCCCGACTGTCTACACCCACACCTGCCCACCATTCTGATGTCTCTCCTGAGTCTCCTCTTCCCTACCTACTTATCTGGCCTTTGCTTCTGTGCTTAGGCAACCACACTTTTAGATGCAAAATATCAACTCTGCTGCTTCTCCCTAAGTTACTGCTTCTCTTCAACAGGTAAACTCGGGAAGTGCATTTGTATATTCAGTTTAATAATTAACAAAGTTACACATTAATCCTATCTGTTTACTGGATTATCAGCCCCTGACAATGAGCCTCTGATCGTTCTGTTTTCCAGCCTCTTACCTCCACTACTTAGTGAACACGTTTGGTAGTTATTTGGTCAAAATCAGAGGGATGAATGGGCGAATGGGCACACATAAATCTAGGGGAATCATACTGAGAATAAAGGGAAACCGCAACCAAACACATCCTAGATAAATAATGCTTGGGAATAAATTCACTTTTCGCAAAGCAGTGAAAAACTTCTACTTGATTTCTGCACAAATCAGATTGACCTTGCTGCAAAACTCTGTGTGGCTACTTAATGTACCAGATAGAACCTCTCTGCTGGAATGTGCCGGGCATGAATAGAATCTTTCTCTGCTTTGTAGTTCTCTACTCCTTGTACCTTATATATTAATTCCCTCAAATCAAGAAAGGAATCAATAAAAAATAATCTGAAAAACATTCCTAAAAAGAAAACAACTGGCAAATAGTGTTCCCTACATAAAAGATGATGAACAAGAACGCTTAGGACAATCCCAGGAGTCCCAGGCACTCGGAAGATCCTAATGTTTGAGATGTTACTACAAATGATGGCTCCAGCCTCCAAAGTGTTAATGACCTGCTATGTAACACCTGTCCACCCTCTCAGCCATCCGCCTTCAAAAGATACCGTGTAAGTCAACGCACATAAAATACAGTGTTCAGCCAGTGAGGCTTTCCTCTCAGTGGCAACACTGCAGACAGTTAGGACAGACAGAGGTGTCCTCACCTTCCTGGGAGACAGTCTCCTGAGGCAAGTCACTGGAGAGGTCCAAATTCGCTTCTGTTGGCTCCTCGGCTCCCAAAACGCTGTGTTCCACAGTCAGACGTCCCTTCTTCTCCTCTCTTTCTTTCAGAATAACCTGAAAGCCATTGCACAGTTCCTCAGTTACTGCTCACTTCTCAACTAGGTGTGAACTATTTCAATGGCATGGCCAAGAGGGCTTCAGTTGGCTGCATTATCTGACCTGCACAAATGTGACTGTTCCTTTAGAAACTGCAAATGGAAGGGGATGCTGTACAGAGAATACAGGGAGAGTGTGCTAAGAGTGCACAGCCAGACACACTTCACCTGCTTCCATCTCCAAATAAAGGGAAGCAGGATGCTGGGAGAAAACAAACACCCCACACTGCCTCAATCTTGAAATCCTAGGTGACCAAGGAGGATTTCCCAAACAGTGACTAACTGTAAGTTTAGAAACCAACTCATACAATTCATGTGATTTACACTCTATGGTTTTCAACCATTCGGGAATGAATTGCCCCACTCTGACCCTACTAGACCAAAGCAGATACTATCACCAATTTATGGCTAAGGAAGATGGAGGTAAAAATGTGGGTCTAAAGCTGCTCTCCTACATACAGAGCAAACACCGAGGCTATAAGGTGTAGGGCTAGCAAGCTGGAGGCAGAGTACCTGTCTCAGGTCAGACCTCCAGCACTGAAAAGAGATGAGAAAGAGAAAGGGGGGCATGGCTGTGGAGATGGTTCAAAGGTTAGACTGCTTGCTGCACACGCTTACAAGTGAAGTTCAGATCTCCAGAACACACAAAAATGCCAGGTGGGTGTGGCAGATCACCCAAGAATCAGGGCCCAGGAGGCTGAGATGTGGTTCCTGAAGCAAGCTGGCTGGCCAAACTCACCATATCGGTGAGCTGTGGGTTCAACTGAGATACCATTCCTCAAAGAACAGGGAAGAACAGGGTCAAGAACAGTTGAGAAAACTTGGCCATGAACCTTAGGCTTCTACATGCAGGCCTCCACACAGGCATGCCAACATATGCATGCCCACACATACACCTAAGAGGAAAAAACGCAAAGGGAGGACAGATCTGAGCTTCTAATTTCTAAGGATTTAGTGTTGGGATATGAAATGTTTGGCTGCTTACTTTCTAACACTTATAGAAACCTTCACTTTGTAGGACCTTCTTACACAAGACGACTGCCATACAATGCTGGTCTGAATTAACCAGTCACACATAGCCGTGTATAGGAATATATTACAATATCTGCTTCCTAAAACACAACTAATTTTGCAAAGAAATAAAAAGTAAACGCTTAATTATCCTATAAAAGAGACATCTCTAGATTGGGGGTTACCTTTTTGAGTGCTGTGGGTCGTTTTAGCTTTGCAATTTCCTTCTCTTTTCCTTTCTTTGCTTTGGAGGAAGTAATGTCCAGAGAATTAGAGGACGTCAAACAGGGCTGACTTTTGGTTAAAGGCTTTCTGGTGGCAGAGTCTTTCGTGTGAAAAGCAGCTGCGGTGGCGACTGCAAACAAACAAGAACACATTAGCTTCACTACTGCAGCCACATCCATACACTGGGACAACTTCTAGTATTAAATCTTCAAAAAACACAAGCATTGTCTCCCCAGGACAAAAAAGACATCACAGTATCAGGCCCAGCAGAGTCCCTCAGACACACCTTCTTCCCGAGTCTTCAACCTCCCTAAGACTAGGAAGTAAGTCAGTGCAGTCAGCTGACCGAGAGGTCTCAAGCAAGCCTGAACTGTTAGTTCAACTCCACTTCAGCAACCAAGCATGCACATTCTCTGCAGCTGCTCCCAGTTAGACTGGCCCACCTTTGGTGTGCTCACTCCTACAGACTTGGCTACTCATCCTTACATACTCCTGCAGTCTGTCTATCGCTCCTCTTTAGCCGAGAGTCAGGAAGGAAATTCTCTCACCCACTCTCAGTGCTACTCAGCACCGGCTACACCCCTGCTCATACCCTCAGTCTTTAACCCTGATCTTTCAACGTTTCTAAGCCTCCAATCTCAACCCCTTCACTCTAGCAGAATGTTCCTGTCACTTTCTTGAGAAGACATTGCTCAAGTTACAAAAAACATCCAAAAGGAGGGGGCAGATATCCTTACAAATGTCCAAGGCCCACTAACAAACTCGGCCCATGTCACCTTAGTTCCTCTAGTACCTTGTGCTGATCCTTTTCATACTCATTTCCTACACCCCCATGCTGTGTTCTCTGATCCACTCCCCTTCTATCTAAAAGAAAAGAGGGGTTGGGAGGCAAACACACCTCAACTGGCTTGCCTTCAGCCTAAGGCACTCTTACTGCCCAATCTCTACCAGTGAGATGTCTCAGCATCATTCTGATATCATTTTTTTCCAAACTACTAGCATCTGATTTTGGCCATATTCACTGTATTTTAAGTACTACTGTCAAGACCCAATAGAAGCCAGACAGTGGTGGTGCACACCTTTTTTAAATCCCAGCACTCAGAAGGCAAAAGAAGGCAGATCTGAGTTAAGAGGCCAGCCTGGTCTACAGTGCATGTTCCAGGACAGTCAGGACTATACAGAAAAAACCTGTCTCAATGCCCCTCCCCAAGGATCCAACAGAACCATTTGCAGTTGCCAAATACAATTTTCCAATCTTCAAAAATTCTTCCTGGGACACCATTCACTCATGTTTACATGTGTGGCTCTTCCTTCTGTCCCTGAAATCCAGTCACTCCACGGGCTTTCCCCTCACTTTAAATGCACTGACTTCTAATCTGAACTACACATGCATAAACACATGACAAACGGGGTCTCCAGGGCCTCGACTGCTAGCATTTCAAGTTCAAAGCCACTGTCAGCTCTCCTCATGTCACTGTGGTACCCTTGCAGCCCTCTTCACTAAGCCAGAGAGCACAGGTAGGGTGCTGTATAGGTGAGAGTGCACCTGCACATGTGTGCACGCCCACAGGTGAAGACCAGATGTTGGTGCTATGTGTTCCCAATCACTCTTGCCCCGAGATTTTAAGACATGGTCTCCCAGGGAACCTGCAGCTCACCACTTCGGCTACGCTAGCTAGATAATGAACTTCCGGGATCTGCGGGCTCTATGGGCTCTGCCTCTAGCACCGGGACTACAGGCATTGCTGTCCATGCCAGGCTTTAGATGGTACCATGGATCCAAATGCAGGCCTCATGCTCACACGACATGCACTTTACTGATGAAGGATGAAGCCATCTCTGTAACACCCTGGAGCTGTTTTTGGCCTGTCTCTAAATCCTGCTATTCCTTGCTCCATCAATTCCTTACAAATTTTTCACTCCCATAATTTCATTCTTTTCTTGAATTTCCCAACAGCTTTCTTTGTATCCAATACTCTCAAATAAAGATTGGTGATTGAGGGCTGGAGAGATGGCTCAGAGGTTAAGAGCATTGCCTGCTCTTCCAAAGGTCCTGATTTCAATTCCCAGCAACCACATGGTGGCTCACAACCATCTGTAATGAGGTCTGGTGCCCTCTTCTGGCCTTCAGGCATATACACAGACAGAATATTGTATACATAATAAATAAATATTTAAAAAAAAAAGATTGGTGATTGAAAGGAGTCTCGTTTCTATCTGCTAGGAATCCTATCCATTCTCCAAAGCCCAATTCAAACCCCACCTTCCATGAAGTCACTTGTTAACCAGTATTTCTCTTCATCTATGCCATCAATCCCTCCCATACACAGGCTCACAGAACTCGCTGCATCTCTCCTGAAGTACTTCAGTTGATCAGTTATTCATGTGTGTTTCCTCTCCCACAGGGCTATAAACTTTTAAAAGGAGATTTATCTTATGTATACAAATGCTTTGCCTGGAGAGAAGGATGTGTACCATGTGGATGCTAGGTGTCTATGTCAGAGTGCATTATATCCCCTGGATCTACAGTTATGAGTGGTTATGAGTTGCCACTTGAGTGCTGGGAACTAAACCCAGGTCCTCTGCAGCAAGAACAAGTGCCGACTGAGTCAGCTATGAGCTTCTTGAGTGGGCCTATCCTCACCATCTCCATAACCCCAACAGCTCCAGACAGCGCATCCTAAGCACAGATATTCTGAGTTGTTTAACAACATTTTTAAAATATTTATTTATTTTATGTATATGAGTGCTCTACCTGCATGTATGCCTTTATGCCAGAAAGGGGCATCAGATCCCAGTATAGATGTTTCTGAGCCACCATGTGGTTGCTGAGAACTGAACTCAGGACCTCTGGAAGAGCAGTCAATGTTCTTAACCACTGAGCCATCTCTCGGACCTCTGGAAGAGCAGTCAATGTTCTTAACCACTGAGCCATCTCTCTAGCTCTTAACATGTATTAAATCAACCAAAGTTGTAGAGATGGAGATTTAGGTCAGTGGAAGAACACTTGCCTGGTATGCATAAGACCTTCAGTTCAAGCCCCAGCATTGCAAAAAAATACATGGAAAAAAATATGGTGATTAGAGATTCAGTTCAATGGTAGTGTTTGTCTAGCCAAGACAGGCCCTTGCTTAGACAAGCTTTAGTTCTCAGTAACTAAAGAAAAAAAAATAGTTAAAATGACAAATGGCTAGGTATGGTGGCTCAAATCAGTAGTTCCAGCATTTGGGAAACTAAGGCAGTCTTATTTTAAAAAACAAAAACAGAAATAGCAACAACAAAAATTCCAACAATCACAAGTTAGTAACCTCTTCTTTGTAATAATGTTCATTAGTTCACTGAGTGATTATAGCACAAGTTTTCTAAGTAGTATATATCTATCAGCTCATTTATTCCCCAAACAACCTTGAAGTAGGAATCTTCACTGCTTTGTTTTAATGTAGGGAATTAAAGTACAGGAAGATAAATATCTGCCTAAAGAAACAAATCAAAGAGCAGGAGGCCAAGCTCAGCAGTTTGACTAGAACCCAAGCTGTGAGCTGAAAGGCCACTTCCTCTGCTGTATCCAGGGGGAGGTGACTGCCACTCTTCACATCTCAGTAGCATGCAACTCTATGCATTCAGTGTCACCTCTACCAAGAGTCACTCAAAGCACAGGTCTCCACTACATGAGTGAGCAGCTACATGTTAGCATCTTGCACACAGATACAGCCGCGTTCCTATCTTTTTACCTATTCAGCAATATTCCTGGAACTGGACAATCTGGGAACAGAACTGACAGAAAATTCTGCTTCTCACCATTAGTCCTTTTAATTCATGCCCTTCCCTTGTTTTTGCTATCCCTATCCCTCTAAAGGGAAAGGAGGGAGATCAAATAGTCCCTAAAACTGACAAGGTTGGTTACAAGAGAAACAGTTTCAGTGGCAAGCCATATCATTGTCTCATTTACATATATTAAACTATCAAAATTTGTCATTTAATTGGATACTTTCATAGTTAACAGAGCCAAATTACCCTGTGATTTTTTTTTTAATTTTATCCTTTGAAGAAAAAACAAAACAAAAAATGGGGCCAGGGAAGACAGTAAGTGTCTGTACTACAAGCCTGATGACCTGAGTTCAACTGATCCTCAGAAGCAATGGTGGAAGAAGACAGACTCCTGAAGCATGCTAGGTGTGCACACCCATATTCCTTGTACCAGAGAGAGAGAGAGAGAGAGAGAGAGAGAGAGAGAGAGAGAGAGAGACTAATCAAGTGCAGAGTAGAGAGGGACAAAGAGAAAGATTACACAGCTATACCCCACACTAAGGAATCACCTGGGTACGCCAGTGGTCTGGTGTTGGTGATCTGGCGTGCTTTCATTGCTTGCTGTTGCTTCTCCAGAGCAGCTAGCATGTCCCCTAAATCTAGCTGTACAGGGGTTTTATTCTTTTTTCCAGCTGCTTTTGATAAAGCCTCCTAAAAGGTGAATAAGAAATGATTCATTTTTTATGATTAGGAAAGTATGAGAAATTGTAATTACATTTGACATCCCTGTCCATCCCACCAAGCCTAGCAAACAATCACAACTGTGAATAAAATGACTATATACCTGCAATTTTTTCTGCTCCATACTTATTTCGGAGTATTCTTGTGCTGTGGCAAGGGCTGCAGCTAGTGCTTTCTTCTTTTGACTCTTGGCTCGTTTGGGAACTGACGTGGTAATGGGAATTGGAGTCTGAACTATATTGATGGGTGAGTTTTCAGGTAAGTCATCCAACTATGAAGCAAGAGAGACATATCTGTTAGTCATCTCACAGAGGTCAAACCATAAGGAAAGACAAAGCCAACTGAGGCAGGTGCTGCAGGACAGGAGGCTCAGAGGACTAAGGGCCATAAAGAGTAGGGTGAGAGGAGGACCATTTTAGAATGTGGTGCTTGTCTGGGGGAAATTTCTATATAAGCTGTACGCTGTACAACAGTACTGACTGCTTTCTCATTTAGAAACACAACAGCAGATTTCCTAGAAACTACTTTTGTTTAGGAAAAGAAACAGTAAGACTCAGCAGGTACAGGAGTCTGCGGCCAAGATTGAAAACCTGGGTTCCCTGTGACATCCATGGACAGAGAGAACAAGTTGTCCTCTATCTCCCTCAAGCACGCCATGCTCCCAGCCACACACATTTGCACATAAACTTGAGTACAACTGCAGTAAGGGCTCAGGTGCTGACAGTAAACACTACCATAGAATCCCCACACCACGTGTCCTGTGTCCTTCCCACCAAGCTCAAGACTTCCTTCCACATAGCTAAGTTCAAAAGGTATCCTATTTTTCTTATAATTTTGAAAGGAGTTACTTACTACTTTTGAAGGAAGTTTCTGCTGAATATTCTCATCTTTAGAATTTCCATTCTCACTTAGTTCTTGAAACCCATCTTCATCCTGAAATAGTTTGCCTGATGTCAGTGAAAATGTTCAGAACCCTACAAAGGAGTGTGTGTGTGTGTGTGTCCATGCCTGCATGTCTGTGTGAGGTGTGTGCTTGGTGTGTGTGTGTATGGGTGTGCAAGTGTGCACACCTGCATGTGGGGGGTGTGCTCGGTGTATGTAGGGGGATACATGCACATGTGTTTGTATGGATGTGCGCATGTCTGCATGTGGGGATGTGCTCAGTGCGTGTGTGTGTGTGTGTGTGTGTGTGCATGTCTACATGTGGGAGTGTGCTTGGTGTATGTGTGGGTGGGATGCATACACATGTGAATGTGTGTGTGTGGATGGGTGTGCGCATGCCTGCATGTGGGGGGGTCCTGGTGTATGTAGGTGGGGGTGCATGCATGTGTGCATGTGGTGTGTGTGTGTGTGTGGACTCATACATGTGAACACATGTGTTTGCTGGACATCAAACCCAGAGCCTTACTTATTCTAGGTAACTACTCTATCAATGAGCAACCTACCCAACATGGAAACCTTTTATGCTTGACATTCTGAAAGGTAGGAAAATAGTGTATATTTTATCCTACTGTTGAACTATTCTAAGTCAGTCTTTAAAAGGAAATGTTATTTCTCCCATGCTAAACCTATTTTTGATTCAAGCATGAAGTCATATCACATCTGTACGTCCTTTAAATTTCTGAAACCCCTTTTGCATTCTTATAGTAATTATATCCTAAGACAGGATATAGGTAACTGAAAAGAATTCAAACTGGATTTATCACATTCAGATAATTTGGAGATTTTAAGTAGTTTAGTATTCATTTTTAAAATGTATTCTATTCCCTATTACATACAATTTGAAGAATAGTGTTTAAAATACTTTTACAATGTTTTTATTCAAATTAATTTCTTAGTCAATATTCTTTTGATTGTGTGGAAACAATCATACAAGTGTGCCTATAATAAATTATCATATTTATACTTGAACTATTCTTCTGAGATTACAATGAACTTTTGTTAAAAGGAAGGAATAGAAGTAATAGTTTATCAGTCCCAAAAATATTGAACTTGTATAAAATCCACAAGTAAGAAAAGAAAGACTGCTTAACCCGGACTTATGAAAACGTTGCACAAAGCCCCGTTCCTGAGAAGGTTGAGGTCATGAGAGTGGGGCAGGGAGGGACTTGCTTGGGAGAGTGCTCACTCTGCAAGCATGAGGAGCTTCCAGAACAGCCAGGGCTACACAGAGACCCCCTGTCACTTAAAAGCAAAAAAAAGGGGGGGGGGATGCTGTCTTCCTAGAAACTATTACCAAAGTTGCAGTCCTTTTCAATATTAACAGAAAATCATTTATTCTAATATTATCTACCAAGAATTTAAATTTCCTAATGTTTGTTTTGTTTTCTTGAGACATGTTCTCACACTACAGTGCATGCTAAGAGGCTTAAGGCAATCCTCCCTTCTCAGCTCTGGAGAGCTAGGATTACAGGTTTAAACCACTATACCTGGCTCATGGTTTCCAGATTTTAACTGATGTTAATATAAGCTTCTTAGAACCTTTTTTATTTATGAAGTCAGTGAGTACCTGTCCAGTTAAAGGTGGCAACTGTTCCTGGCAGAGTAGGTCAGACACACTCAGCTACTGTGGGACATCATTCAGCTTAGTTAACATACTAATCCCTGTCCTCTAACATCAAGACTTGCAGTTTAATACACATCTAACAACCCACTTTATAAAAATCTATGCTCTAACTGAAGTGAGCTGCACAAAAGAATTACCAAGAATGGTTGGAACAACAACAAACAACAAACTTCTTCTTTAAGATCCACCCAAAGTTGCTTGTTCTGTGTTCTAGTCCAACTACAGCAAACTGTGTGTAAGGTATGTTCACATCTGTATCCTCCCACCACACAGCACCTCCTGTTACAGTCCTGGCTGGAACAAAAGCTAGCTAGCTGAACAAACACTAGAAACAGTGACTTAGGATGTATGTGCTGGGAAAGCCAAGAAAACAGCCGTTTTTCTTTTTTTCTCCAAGATTCTCCTGAATGGGAGCAGAAATTATCTTGATTAAATTATTCAAATCTGAAAGTTGACATACTCAATGCTGACAAAAGCAGCTTCTAATCCACACACCACTCAAAACAGAAATTAATAAAGGGGATGTTAGCTTACATAAATACAATCAAGACAAAAACGAGACAGTAAGTCATTTATAATCTGACAGAGTAACATGTTAAGTCTCAAACATTATTTATAACATAATTACATACCTAATTAATTTCTTATGAAGACTTTTTGTAGAATAGTTTAAAAATAAAATTTGAAAAAGTTACCTCAAAATATAAAGAGTCAGAATTTAGGTCCCTTCTGTGAGACTGAGCAGAGTTTAGGTGCTTATTGTCTTGTCTCTTTTGCAAACTCTGTCTTCTTTCGGAGGAAGTACTGTGTCCTCGGCATCTGAATCCAGCCTAAGAAACCCCAGAGGAAAGAAAATATCATTTCCAAGTAACTTTGTCATTGAAGTACAGCAAACTTGTAAAGGAGCACGAACAAGTGTGTGACCCAAGGAACTTCTATAAAGCACAGCTTATCTTAACAGCTAAAGCTTCCAGAACAACTGGACTGTCTTCTGCCCCCAAAACTGAACACTGTTGTCAGGCCTGACAAGCCTAAGGTCCAGGAGGCGAACAGATGCACTGATGCATCAAAGCACTCATTAGCCAGTGAGAAGTGTGGGCTGCTAGTAAATTATCACCTGAAAAAATCTCCAGGGACCCTGCTGAGTGGAAAGAGCCAACCCTGAAAGGATTACAAGAACAAGGAGCGATAGGAGGACCAAAAACTTAAGGTTATCCTTGGTCACCCTAAACTAAAACAGCAATCCTAGAGATAATTTTTCTTAGCAATACCTTATTAGAACCTTTGCCTTCAGAAAATGAGCTGAAACGGCAAGGGCAGAGGCCTATAACCCCAGCAATAGAGAGGGAGAGGCAGGACTGCACAGTCAGGGCCGACCGGGGCTGAAATATGAACAGTGCCAGGTAGCTGAGCTACAATGCAAGATTCTCAGTCATTAATAAAGAACCCTACCACCAAAAACAAAAAAACAGATAAGAAAAAAATGAAAGGAAATAGAACTTTATCCAATCACATTATTATTCTCCTGTTACCTAAACAAGAGCTGTTTCTATGCCCCCAAATCTATGTGGCGAGTCCTGAGCCCTGGGAGACAGGGACTTCTGGAAGTGATTAGGTCACAAGAACAGAGCAGTATGGATGGGATTTATGAAGCCTATAAAAGGGACCCAGGACTCTCAGATGCTCTTCCCTTAAGGGAACAGTGAGAATCCTTCACCAGACAGCCAACTTCCTGTACCTTGACCTTGGTTTACTACACCTTTCTGCTCATAAGCATCAAGTCTACCGTGCTTTTTCATAGTAACACACAGATTCAGACATCTTACTAATAAGTCTGCAAAACATTTCCCTGTAAGAGGGCAAAGAAAAGGCATGGTGAGCATTCTAAGAACTTCAAGATACTTCTCTTAAGAACCTATGTCAGCTGACGTTAAACGCCCCCTCAGAAGAAATTAAGAGACATGAGAAGTTCCTCTCTGCTGACACCCACCTCAAAATCCTAACAGGAAACAACGTGAGCCAGTCAGGAGATTAAGGACAAAAGTTTCTGAAATCAACATGCAGACCTACGCCTGGCCATTCCCATGCTTGCTGCTATGAACCAGTTAGTATGTATGTATTGGTGGTGTCAAAAATATCTAACAGTTTTTCTTTAAAAAATAAATGCAACTTGATACTTATAGGTGGAGACAAAAAGTACCAGGATTGCCAAGAATGGTGATTAATACCTTTGATGCCAACACTAAGGAGGCAGAGGCAAACAGATTTCTGTGAATTTGAGAATGGTCTACAAAGTGAGTTTCAGGCCAGCCAAGGTTACACAGAGAGACCCTGTCATCAATAATAAATGAACAAACAAAGAAAAAAGGAAAAAAGTGCTAACAACTTAAAACTTTCAAATTAAGTTTCCACAAGGTCCATGAGAAGCAAGTATTCCAATAACTTCTGAACAAATCAATAACCTCAGGATAACTGAATGCTTCCTGTCAATTCTCCTAAGTAAGTGTTGTTGATGGAAAGTGAGTATATAAACCAGACATGGTGGTAGCATATGTCTGCAGTCCTAGCATTCAGGAAGCAGAGGCAGGAGGATCACCTCAAGTTTAAAGACAGCCTGGTCTACATAGCTAGTTCCAGGCTGGATGGCTACAGGGTGGGATTCTGCCTCAAACGACAGAAGCATAAGGAATAAAACAAAAACAGAGGGACAAAAAAGAGGAAAGAGATCAAGAGTCAAGCTGGGTATGACGGCATACTTGTAGCTCCAGTTCTTGGGAGGTTGAGGTAGAAGATTTCAAGTTCAAGACTTGCCTAGATTACATAACAAGACCTGTAGTAATAGGAGCGGCGGGGCTGCGTTCCCAGCACCCCAGCTGCCTGCTCGGCTAGCTTATGCCCGAAATAACAACACACAAACTGTATTCATTTAAACACTGCTTGGCCCATTCTCTTCTAGGCTAATTCTCACATATTAATTTAGCCCATTTCTAATCATCTGTGTGTAGCACCCCAAGGTGCGCTTACCAGGAAGATTCTAGCCTATGTCCATCCTGGGTAGGAGCTTCATCCCGGGAGTGGGGCATGGTGTCTCTCTCAGGCATCTGCTCCCGAGAGGAGAGCTGTCGAGACTGAGCTCACTTCCTCTTCCTCCCAGCATTCTGTTCTGTTTACTCCTCCCACCTATCCTCTAACCAATAAAATGGGCCAAGGCAGTTCCTTTATTAGCCAATGACCTTCCTCCATCAAAGACCTGGTCTCAAAATAAATCAAAGTAAAAAGAAATAGTTCTAGAGTCAAAATGTAAACAGACATGACCAAACAAGTTCACAGAAAAAGAAACGCACAGAACTCAAAACATGGAGATGCTCAACTACACTGAAACCTTTTGAAAATCGAATTAACATGCTAATTGTTTTGGATATTGTCCCCCTCAAGTGCTCCTATTTCAGAACTTGGTTCCTGGAGGCCTTGGTGGCATTGGGAAGTGTGGAACTTTCAGGAGGTGGGCCCAGGGCTATAGGAAGAGCTCAGGCACTTGCTTGTCGTACACCAGGACTTGAGTTTGATTGCCAGAATCCATTTTTAAAAGCCAGGCGTGGTGGCAAGCATTTCTAACCCGACTGCTGGGAGGCAGAGCCAGGTGGATATCTGGGGCAGGCTGGCCAGTTGATAAGATCTACGCTGAGTCTGATCCCTAGGTCTCTTTCCCTGACTTTCTATACGTGGTTTCATCCCCTCTCCTCACTAAAACACTCCCATCACAAGCTAGGAGACTTCACCAGGGCTTGCATCATGCTGTTTGGACTTCTGATCTCCAAAAGTAGAAATTAAATAAAGCATTTATCTCTGTAAATTTGGCTTGCCCAAGTGTCTTGTAATAGTGATAAAAAGCTAACAAAAACATAACAGAAATCAAAAATCCTGAAGCACTCTATCATTCCTCCCTTACTCCTTGATTTTCCTTTCTTCTTTTTTGTATTTTAAATATTTAGTCTTCATGTGTAGAATATACACATTTGTTTGGGTAGGTATATGTGCATCTGTGTACAGAGGTCAGACAAAGAAGTTGGGTCGCCCATTTGTCATGCTCAGCCTTACTCCCTTGAGACAGGGTCTCTCGGTGAGCTCACAGCTAGGCTGGTGGCCAGTAAGCTGCAGCAATCCTCTTGTTTCTGCCCCCAGAGTGTCAGGGTTACAGGCAAGCATGTCCACACCTAACATTTTACATAGGTGGTGGAGACGTAATCTTAGGTCCTCAAGCCTGCACAGCAAGCACGCCTACCCACTCAGCCATCTCTCCAGTCCTAGCTATAAGCAATGAGTAAAAGTATTTGCTGCATTGGGTGTGAGGCAGGGGGACCTCTGTGAGTTTGAGGCCAGCTTAGTCTACAGAGTGAGTTCTTGGACAGCCAGGGATACACAGAGAAACCCTATGTAGGAAAAAAAAGTGGTTTGCTGCTTTGAAAATCTAGATCACTATGCATCAAAGTTAAGTCGCTGATAAAAATTTCTCGAAACATTGCACCATAGAAACTTAGCACAAGGACTGGTGAGAGAATGCAGCAGCTAGAGGAGCTGTGAAGCCTGGTTAACCGTGCCTGACCCCTGGAACCCAGGAAAGGCTGGAAGAGTGCGCTGTCCTCTAAGTTATCTGCGACCTGCAACACACACACACACACACACACACACACACTCACACACACTCACACACACACTCACACACACTCACACACACACTCACACACACTCACACACACACACACTCACACACACACACTCACACACTCACACACACACACTCACACACACACTCACACACACACTCACACACACACTCACACACACTCACACACACACTCACACACACTCACACACACACTCACACACACACACTCACACACACTCACACACACACACTCACACACACACACTCACACACACTCACACACACACACACTCACACACACAGTCACACACACACACACTCACACACACACACACACAGGGAATAACAACTAGTATAAAATATAAGTCAATATTTTCTGTTGGATTTACCTTCTAAAAGCCTTTTAAAGTCTAGAAAACAATTAGAAATTGCAAAAGGGAATAATGTTTTGACTTAAAAAAGGAGTTGGTATTTGGGGGAAAAAAAGCAAGTATATACATAAGAAAACTACTGGGACAACAAAACATCAGTAGTAGTCAGGCCAACACACTGCCAAAATCTGGCTCTAATACTTTAAGAATGAAGAAAGATACAAAATAAACAATTTTACTAGGTGGAGTGGCACATGCCAACACCTAGGAAACTTAAGGTGGAGAGGTCACAAGTTCAGAGCAACCGGGCCTGCCCAGCAAGTTCCAGGCTAGGCTCAGCTCTAGAGAAGACCCCTCTCAAAGCAAGTAAAATACACTTACTGCTTAGCTCCCCCCCCCCCCCCGCTACCCCTCCAGCTATCAGGTAGAGAGAAAGCCTTTACAATGTTTTTCATCTCAGGGATATTTCCTTTAGTGGAAGCAGTCACAAAATAAACAACAGCAAAAGCCAGGCCAGGACTAAGACCAGGAACCTGGCAAACCTGGCGATTTCAATTTCAACAGAAAAACTCAGTAAACATTTTGCAGGTTTTGTCTAATCTTTATCATAAAAAAAAGCTAAAGCTAGATTGCCTCACAAGCCTGGGACCAAAAATGGCCAGGTTTTGCAGAAACACAGGGAAGGGGCAATACTATTGGTTGTCCAACAGCACATAGAGCCTAAGTCAAGAAGTTATCTGAAGAAGTATTGGTCTCAGGGAGGCCAAGAGTAGGCAGCAGCTGGTATACATAATTCGTTATCTTGGTCCATTCATATTTACAAGACAGCTTTCATTCCTTACTTAGACATAAAGAATCTGGAGAGTCTATCAAAAATAAAAAGGAGAAATAATGGCCAATAAACAATTCCCTATTTGATAGCTAACCAACACAGGAAGATAGAGCTGCTGTTAGAGCACAGCTGTGCACAGCCCCACTCTGCATGGCTATCAGGAAACTGCTCAGTCAAGCCACACTGTGGCACCAGGTAGCCACCAATGTGACAATGCCACTAGCATAGAAGAATGTTAATAAGTTGCATTGAAATACCCATGGCTGAGGAGATGGCTCAGCAGGCAAAGTTGTTTGCTAGCAAGCCTGATGACCCGAGATTGATCCTAATCTCACACCCACAAAATAAATAAATACATGTTTAGACATTTACAGACTCCTATAGTCCTTAAGTTCAAGCAACCATTTTTAAGAGAAGGTTCCAATTTTTGAAATGGAAGGAAACAGACACAGCCGGTGAAAGAGCAGGTGTGGAGTGTAGTTTTCTAACATGATACCCTCACAGACAGAAAGTAGAAAGGCGGTACCGTTCACACCCACATTTTCACCGCCTTCTCTCAACAGATTGTCGTTTCACTGTTCACACTGTATTTGCTACAGCATTTAGAAAGTTTTGGATATGAGAGTTCCCTGTGTCATGTAAATGCACACATGCTGTGTTTGTGTTGCTCCTCAGATGAGAGCCTCAGGTGCCTTCCTCAGCAGACAACACCTTTTTAAAGACATCGCAAAGCATAACGATTACTACAGAATCGTATGAATAGTCCTTCCTCTGTCTCTTTACCTTACTGTTTCTAGACACAGTCTCTCTCTGAACCTAAAGCTCACCAGTTCAGCTAGGCTGGCTGCCTTCCAAGGGCTCTGCAATTATAGATGTGCACTATAGCATGACAGTATTTTAAGTAGGGCTGGGGATCCAAACGCAGGTCATAATGCTTTATCAACAGACCACACAGTAGCTCACATTTAGATAACTTTATGCACCTTTAAAACTTAAGAATAATGTGATTGCTAATTGCTATACCATTATTATGATAAATTTAACATCCATCTCACACCTAATCAAATGTCCAGCCTCACTCAAAGTACCTGTGAATTATTTCTTTGTTCAGTTTGCCTCCCCCCTCTAGAAAAAGCTGGGTGTTTTTCCATCCAGGGTCTTTTCTGGGTTGCCTGGCAAGTTACTTTGGGCCAGTTGACACCACCTGTAGCAAACATATAAGATATTAAAGATTAGATTTTCTTATAAAGGAGGCAAAAAAATCTAAACAACTGAATCACTCACTACAGACATGGAATTGTGCATTCTTAGTAAAACAAATATCATCCTACAGAATGCTCAAGATTACATTTTCTCAACTTGTTTAGCAAAACTATATATGCTTTTAACTATCACTAGAGACTTATAGGTTTTGTTTATAGCACTAGTAAAAACGCCACACTTAAAGGAATACTTGAAATGGAAGAAAATACAGAAAAAAAAAAAAACACTGCAAAAAAATAAGTACCTGACTGGGCAGGTACACGCCTTTAATCCTAGCACTCGGGAAGCAGAGGCAGGCAAATCTCTGTGAGTTCGAAGCCAGCCTGGTCTACCAGAGCTAGTTCTGGGACAGGCCCCAAAGCTATTAAGAAACCCTGTCTCGAAAAACCAATAAATAAGTAAGTACCTGTACAGCCTGATGATTCCGCATGCTAAAAACATGAAACAAAAAGGATGGTTAGTTTCTAGTTAAGAGTCACCATGCCATACTTTGCAAATGTTTCATAATTTAACCTAGTATTAAATGTATTTATTACTAACTTAGAACAGTGTTTCATATTTTCATGAATAGCAAATACCATTAAGGACTGCTAAAAAGAAAAAAACTGCAACCTTCAGTTTTAGCAAAGAGTACAATATACTACTGACAGTAGGACTAACAAACAAAAAGTCAAAGAAAGTGAAGAATTACACACATTCACGGTCCCAGAATCAGGATTCCGCAGCGCTCCTGCCGCAGGCTGGTTATTGTGCTTGGGGCTACAGTAGCCACTGTCGCTGTCGATGTCAGCTTCGCTGGCCCCCTGCTCACTGGAGGACTCTGCAGCAGGATGGGATGCTCTCCTCCTCCTGCCTTTGGCTTTCCAGAGCATTGTAGCTGTGCTCTCTGAGAGAGACTTATTAGCAATGTCTGATGGGAAATCTACAAGGCAAGGCAAGTGGACAATTCTCTGTGATGACCAAATTTATACATTCCTGCTAAATTACTAAGGTTCTAATAAAATTAAAGTAACAGAGTCTAAAAACATAAATATGTGACTCTTTGAAAAGATCACATAAAATACTAATTTATAGAACATGGCATCATTATGAAAATAAAATATTTGTGTCATAAAATACTAAAATCACCAGCCACTTAAGAAGAAAAGCATCACGAGTCTCTCAAAGTCACCATACGTGCCCCACCAGCCTACCTTCCTCTTCTGTTACCACTACCCTAGGTTTAGTTTTCACTCCCTTTTCTGTATAGACTTTCCATAGATTTCTGTATTCCTAAAAAAAAAAGTCAGCTGGGTAGCGATGGGCTGGCCTTTGATCCCAGTAGTTGGGAGGCAGAAGTAGGTGGCTCTCTGTGAGTTCTGTGAGGCCAGCCTGGTCTACAAAATGGGCTCTAGGATACTTCCACACCAGCTTTAAGATTCTGCTGCATGGCACTCCAGTTCATTAATGCCACTGCAGTACAAACTGCTTTTACAAGGACATACCAATGAACTCATCCTTTCTACCGCTCACAGTATGCTTTGGCTGTTTCTCTGTGAGTACAAGGCCAGCCTGGTCTGCAGAGCTGAGTTCCATGATTACATGGTTAGAGTAGCTCAAAATAAACAACCCACTGTTAATTGGAAGCAGCGGTGCATAACAATCAAAATGTATGTTATGTGTCCATGAAACTGTCAAAGGAAGAACTCAATGAAAACTAAGTCTGAGACACATGACGGCAAACGTGTGCACACGGAAGCTTCCGTAGGCAAACGTGAATGAGTTGTACAGGACACAAAGATTCAAACTTGATCATACTAAACCAGTTTTGAAAGTGGTTAAAACAACCTACATTCCAACAGCAGTATTATAGCACGCCCAGTGATTCACACACACAGCAACTTGACACTGCCTCCCCAGCTGTAACTTGTGCCTATCTGCTGCATAGAAAAGGTGGCTTATTATGGGTTTTAATTTGTACTTTGCATTTAATAATGAGGTCAAGAATCTTTTCCGATGTTTTTAGCTATTAATGTTCTCCTTTTGTACAATTCTGATTAATTTTACTTTTAGGTTGACTTCTGAAAATTTTCCTCTGAGATGTCTATTTTAATTTCACAAATATTAAGACATTTCTAAAAAGCTTGTTACAGTCACCTGAATTCACAACTTTTCCTTCTTCTATAGTTCCATTAGTTCATAATTTTAAATAATAGATTTTATTACTTGTTGATTTCTGTGTATGTGTCTGTGTGAGATGGAGTTACAGGCACTTGTGAGTCCCTAACATAGGTAATTAGAACCTGAACTCAGGTCCTTTGGGAAAGCAGCAATTGCTCTTAACTGCTGAGCCCTCTCCCTTCAATCCCTCCCTCACAACTGACGATACAATTTGGAGCTGTGTTGTTTAATAGTATGTCATTGTGTTACGACAAGTTCTCATACTTTACTGCAAGATGGCTTCATATATTCTATGGAGGAGCACCCCGTGTATTCATGAACTGTCACCTCTGACACCAGGAAGGTTCTGGTATTTTTCTTGCACTATAATAAATTTACATCTCTTTCAAAGGAGAAGCTTCATGTGGACACACCCCCTATGGATTAACTGCATCAAAAGAAAGATCCCTAAAGCCAAAATTGTTCCAGCTCCCTTACCCCCAAGTTCCAAGGATAGTACACCAATTTTCTTACTCTTACTAATCTTTTCTCATTAGACACAGTAAAATAAATAAATAATAAAAAGCTTTCCCAAGCTTATAGTTTATTTTTTTTAATTAAAATTCTTAATTTTGGAAATGCTCCTCCTCTGCAGCCAGGCAGCCACAAAGGAGTGTCTGCATTCTCTTTGCTCACTGGCTTTCTTTCTCATTTAAGTCTTGGTCGATCTGCAGTCAATTGAATGGGGTATAAATTAGGGGCCTCCAATGTTATCCTTGTCATTTCCATGCATGTGTTTCTGGGTTGTTGTTCGATTCTTATATACTACATTGAAAGTATAAACCTGGAGAAAAACAGTAATGTGGGAAGGAATTTGTAAGGTGAAGATGGGGCACACTGGTGGGTGGGAGAAGATAACCATGGGAGTGAGGGCAACAGAATTCTCTGCATATATGAATGGAATTGTTAAAGAAGGAAGTCAATTAACTCAAAAAGCATTAAGCAGCCAGGCAGTGGTGGCGCACGCCTTTAATCCCAGCACTAGGGAGGCAGAGGCAGGCGGATCTCTGTGATTTCGAGGCCAGCCTGGTCTACAGAACTAGTTCTAGGACAGGCTCCAAAGCTACAGATAAACCCTGTCTTGAAAAAACAAGAAAAAGGGACCAAAACAAGAGCATTATAGCTAATTCTAAGCTTTAATGCACAGAGAACCCTTCCCAGATTACTGTTCCTTTGTTTTAGAATACTTTGCTGAGTTCCCCAAAAATTCCTACTGAGATTTTAATTGTAACTGAACTGCAGACTAACTGTGGGGACGCTAGTGTTTGATAATCAAGTTTTCTAAGGTCCCCTCATGTACCCCTAAGCTTGAGTAGAAAAACTCCTGGACTTCAGAAACTCCAAATTGCTGTTGCTGCTGTAAACCTTAACCTGCTTGTTTGTGACACACAGGAACGCAGCTGACCTTTGCCTGTTATCTAGTATCCAGACAACTGTGTTTTTACACTTCATCTATTTATTTTATGTGTGTATGTGTGTGGGCCTGAGTGCGGGGCTGAGGACAACTTGCGGAAGCTGGATCTATTCATCACTATGTAGGTTCGGGGACTCGAACTCAAGCTGTTCAGTGTGACAGACAACAAAATCCTTCACTTGCTGAGCCACCTTGCAGCTCCTTTTTTGGATTCTAGCCACCTTATTACATAACAATAAGTAAAAATTTGCTACAAGTGGAAAGATCTACTTCTACAAAACTAAGTAATTTTTATTTCTTATTGCTGCCAGGTAATCCTCAGAAGTTAAAAACAAACTAAGGAATGAAAATGTTGGTAGCGGGGCTGGAGAGATGGCTCAGCTGTTAAGAGCACTGGTTGTTCTTCCAGAAGTCCTGAGTTCAATTCCCAGCAATCACATGGTGACTCAAACCATCTGTAATGGGATCTGATTTCCTCTTCTGGTATGCATGAAGACGGGTCACTCATATACATAAAATTAAAAAAAGAAAATGCTTATAGCATATACAATCTATTTAAATCATGACTCCCAATTCTTATGTTTCAGGAAGCTGTCCTAGAATTCACTCTGTGACCAGGTTAAGCTCACACTCACAGACCTGCCTGCCTCTGCCTCCTTGTGCTAGGATTAAAAGTGTGTGTCCCCCACCACCACTAAAAAAACAAAAGAAAAAAAAGAAAAGAAAGAGAAAAGAAAAGCAGGCATGATGGCACTCTCCTTTAAAAACAGTTCTTGGGAGGCAAAGACAGGCGGATCTTTGAGTTTGATGCGAGCCTGGCCTACAGAGTGAGTTTCAGGTTAGCAGGGCTACACAGAGAAAACCTGTCTCAAAAACAAAACAGTGTGTGCTACCAAGCCTGGCCCATACAGTACTTTTAAAAACCTTGCTAAGGTTTACAAAAGGATGCAGAAATGAGTCCTGGTGAGGAGGAACAGACTGGGAACACACGACTTTCCCCATAACTACTCCAAGCAGGGCAGCGTATCAAACACACTGCTTTAAGCCTTACAAAACACACAGCACTGGACGATCAACAGATGGCTTTTAACTAATTCCCAGATCCCCTTTTTGCTCCTGAAGAACCTAAGCACATACAAAAGGTCATACAACTAAATATCCAACAGAAAAACTTGAATAACAGAAAGCAACAAGCTGCCTTACCTACGTCAAACCAGACCTTGTCTGGGGGATTTTAAAAATCTTTTTAAAACCTTTTAAGAACACATATCACTTACATGTAATAACGAGCTTCATTATGACATTTACAAATTTTTTAAAATTCATTTTTATATTTAGTGCGGGAGAGTAATGTGCCTGTAAGTGCAGGCGCTCGTGGAGACCAGAGGTACCAGACTCTGGAGCTGGATTTACAGGCAGTTGTGAGGCACCTGGCATGGCTGCTGGGAATTCCTCTGTAAGAGCAGTAAGTTTTCTTAAGCACTGAGCCATCTCTCCAGTCCTTATACAATATTCTTTGAGACAGGCTCTCAGTATATAGCTGAACTGGTCTTGAGTTCACAGGCAGAGACAGAGTCCCTAACACAAGCTAGCTAGACAGACTAGCCAAGACAGCCAGGTCCAGGTTCAGCCAGAGGATGTAGAGAGGAAAGGCGAGTAATGGGGACACTAAGCATCAACTTGGAGTCAGCACACAAACATCTACCCGCATGTGCAAGAATAAACAAGTAAATAAACAAACAGATCACTCCTTACCAGTCTGCTGGGAAGCATCTACCAGAAGCACAATTTTTGATCGGCTATCAGGACCTGCTGAGCTTGTTTCTTTCTGAGTAGCCACATTCTTCACCTGTGGTCTTTTGTTTTTTATATGTTGCTGTAAAAGCTGTGGCTAAGTTTAAAAAAAAAAAAACCAATAAATATAATAAACACAAATTACACATTATATCCACTACACAAAAACCTCAACACATACCATAAATCAGGGGTTCTGAGCTGATTTTGTGGAATTATTCACTAAGAAGTACCACAGGCTAAACAATGTACCATAAGCACATTTTACACATATTTTTAGACAACCATTAACACTATGATTAGTAAAATCTGAGGTAATTTTAGCTTTTACTTTCATTTTTATTTTTTAAGTTGTTAACAATTAACAAGATTTTAATAATGCCATATGAAGGAAGGGCTAGACATTTTTATCTTAAAGGATAATAAAAGCATGAAAAGTTACCCTGTCACTAAATTTAGACTCATAACAAAGATGAGTAAAACATTTCTACTCTGGAGTCCAAACAGAAACTATTAAAAAGCTGATTTATTTCTTTAAAATTTTAAAAACAAGAATAATCATTCCTCAACAGCAATTCCTTACACAGCAGAGCTAAGAATTTAACTTCAACTTCCTGAATTGAACTGCTGGGCAGGCGTTCTGAGAAGTCCCATCCTTTGAACATCTGGCAGCTACAAGCTTTACTATGATCTTGTTTTTTATACCTATTTTCTTTCACTCCCGAAAGAGTTCTCTTGACCCACTATATTTCCATGAACCAAGGCAAAAATCTCTTCAAAGTAATCTCAGCTGCTTATTTGTTTTTAATTTTTAAAAAACATGCCAAAAGGCAGTGAAGACTTTCTTACTAAGAAGCTAGATAATGGAATCGGGAAACTGATACTTCTCCATAGTAGTAAAGCAGAGAAACGTCCTCCACGAGCTCAACAGTGTCGCCTATAAATAGGCGTTTCCTGTAGCTTCGAAGAAAGCCCTTAGTAGAAAAGCAGCCTGGGATAAACCAGGGAGCCCTGCGCTGCATCTTCCATGGATACCCACAGCTTAAGTCAAACGAGGCCGTGAACAGAGGCTTCACCACTTACTTGTTTCTTACTCTCCCACGTGACAAAGTGCTATTCCTGCTAATGACTCAGAATACAGACACTGAGGTTGAGGGATCTGAGGAAACACTAACACCAATCTTTCCCTCTCTCCTGCTGATTTCAGAAGACTGAAACAGCTTGAGGCACATTAACATTCAACCACGTGATCCATTTAATGTTGGCATCATCACTGTGCAGTTTTAGAACAAAATTAAAAATAATTTAGCAATAATTGTGTATTGTGTTTATGTAAATGTGTGTTTATGATCTATGAATGATCATAAAGGTGACTTTACATTACCAATCAAGGGTGAGGGGTAATAAATATCACGGGAAAAATATTTTTTTTAATAATATGCCTTTAACACTTTCTACTAGTGATGAATATTGTACCAAATTAAGCATTAAAGACCAGCGGATACAAGTAGTAAATTATCTATACTAGCATTAACAACACATCGTCTCTAAAAGCACGCACAAAGAAAGCGGTCGCTCACCTTTGACACTGCTGGTCCTCTGTTACCATTGCGGCTCCGATGACTGGACAAAGAGAAGGCCTGTCCCAGCTGGTTTGGACGCTCGGTGCATTCTGTGGTTATAGCATTGACAGTGTTTGCAGCCTGGAAGGTGCTGGAGTAAGGTGCAGGAAAAGGGTGATAGAAGCCCATAACTTGGGCACAGGGTGCTGGCATCAGCTGGTAATAGGTGTACTCTGTGGACACAGGTGGCTGAGCAGATATAATGGGGTAGGCAAGGTAGGGACCTGTAGGGCTCGGGCTGGGCTGCTGCCATCGTATATCGTTGTTATATAAAGGAAACTGTCTGTAAAACCAAACAGAAAAAAAAAAATCTGTTGACAAGTACAAGAGTAATAGAAAAGCAGAACAAACAATAAAGACGTACAGAACGGTGCCTTCACAATAATTCTAGGGGAAAAGGCAAAACTAATGCCATCATGTGTCTCTGCCGTTTTAAGAGATGCCCTGCACTTATAACAACGGACGTGATAGTATAAAGGGATCTAGCCTAAGAGCTTACCAAATTCCACATCCTTTACTACTTACAAACCTCTCAAACCCCTAGCTTCTGCATCTGCAACACAACCATCCTCTTCCCCTAATCATTAAGCCAATTCAGGTCTCGTCCAGGCTACTCTCCTTGGCAACTTAACTCCAAGGAAGTCAGGAAGAAGACCTTACTGATACTCAGTTCCTACAAAGCACCCACAAGATGCTGTCTTGTCTTAGAAGCCCTCTCTCCAACAACTGCTGTTAGGGAATAAGGGGTCCTTTTCCTCACCTTTGCAATGACAAAGCAAAACGGAAGAAAAGGCTGACTACCAAAATCCTAAAACTACTTAAAGGATAATCTGAAGGATGGCTTGCTCATGAATTCTTAATGACTACCTCACATTAAGGCAAATTAAATTTCTCATACTGCACATGGCTATTTTGCTACAGAAAGAACTAGTATTATTAAGTTTAGTTTATAAAAATGTTCTACATTATCTGACAGCATGATCATAACAACGACAACAAAAAGGGTTCTCAGGACGCCTAGGCTACCCTTGACTTCAAAAATGACCTTGAATTCATGATCCTCCTGCCTCAACTACACGTCTGTGACACCACACACAACTGATTCAAAGATTCTCAGTGAAGTCTAAGTTCATCTGAGAAGGATTCTTAGCTCCTACTGTTTGTCTAACTTTGAAAAGTGTGTAGTAAAAAACTCAGAACCTTCACTGGGGCATTACTATTTCCCAAGGGAGTCTGCTGACCTTATAAACCACACACTCAGAATTTCACAAAGACTGTGCCCTGGTACGATAGTGTGCCACGATGGGCTACAGACGTGCAGATACTCGTTACTTCAGCCCACAGATGGCTGCACAGAGCTGTAGAGCCATCGCTGCCTCGTCCATTTCTCCCACAGTGCTGAGAAATAGCATTTCCTGTATGTGACATAACTTGAAACAAGCTGAAAGTACATCTATTTGTCAATACAATGAACTATAGCAACGAGGGCACCATTAGATGTCTGGAAGGATCAGCAAGCATACCACAACTATCACAGGTCCCACCCTAGATGCTACCAGGACTTTGCTAGATTAGGGAAATCCGCAGAAGCGCACACTCAACCATAGCACCCCAACACCTGTCCCTAATATTGTCTTCGTGGGCCAGACATTGTCTGGCAGTTATGAGATTAAGCATCTAATCTCAAAAAAAGATTTCTTATATTTCACATTTCCCTATACAGGGAATATACAGATCACTATACAGGAATATATTTCAATGGCATGCTCAGAAAAATGCATTTCCTCTTAGAAAGAATAAGAAAATAATACATGTTGACAGCTTTCAAATTTCTGCATATTTTCCTTACTCTGAAAAGATACAAATAAATGATTGAAGTTTGAAAATTACAAAAGAAAAAGATTAGTGTACTTTGCTAAGTTCTATATCCCCACCAATAAAGAAAAGAATAATGTAATTACCTATTGGACTGGTTTTCCTGGACAAATGGGTAACAGGTAATCAGATAACTGGGGATTGGCGTTGGCTCAACACCAGAAGAAACACTTCCATTATCATTTGGGAGAGCCATAGGGAGCACAAATGCGTCCAGATTTTTCTTCTGGGGAATAAATGGCTCTACTTCAGCGGAAAGCTTGACATTCTTCAAAGAGAACACAGGGTGCATGGGTTACACATGAACAATCAACACAAGCTTGGTGCTTACAAAGCATCTCCACCAACAGCCCTCACAGCACACACAGAATGAATGGCAGTGTCGACTTCAAGTAAGTGAATAACCAGGAAAACAACAAAGGAGTTAGCACAAGTCACAATATTGTAGTGAAATCATTTCTTATGCAATCAAGCTGCTAAAATAATCAAGTCTCTAAGGAAGTCACACCTCAGATCGAAAAGTACAGTAGTAGTAAGAAATCCAGCTCCTTAAACACAATGGTATTTTCTGCTAATTTTGTGAGAGGGAAAAGTCATTCGGCACAAGCTCTGACAACAATTACATTTCTCTGAGTAACTGAAAAACTAGTCTATTTCTGTTCATTGCAGGAAATTAAGTTTTGTATCATTAAATTACAAGGAAATGTCTAAGATGAGTCAAAAACATAAGGAGAAAATTATGTTCCATAGTTAAACAAAAAGGGAAAAAAGTGAGAGAAACTTCTCCCAGTAGATACCCAAACGCTAATGTGACACTAACACAGACTTCCCTCAGTATCTTTCTTATGATACAGTTCCAGAAAATTAAAAGCCATATAAAAACTACCCTTGGAGAAAATATCCACATGAAAAAATATTAAGAAAATGAGTTCTGTAACTATTAGGGCAGGAACACGCTCTTAGGAAAAGGTGGGGGAGGGGCTGCAACTGGAGAGAGGCACCTGGGAAGCTTGGGGTGCGTGGGAAGTTCTGTGTCTTAGAGGAACCTACAAGCTGTCCAACATGTTATCAAATTGTATGTTGATTTTAGTAATTTTCTGCACATTATATTTAACAAATTTAAGTTTCTGAAACATGAAAATATCTACAGAAGGTGGCACAGTGGCTCATTCCTGTAATCCTAGCCCTCAGAAGGCTGAACCAGGAGGACTGCCAAGAGCCTGAGACCAGCCTGGTCTAATAGGGAGTCTAAGTCAGCTGGGTATAATAAGACCCTATCTCCCAGAAAGGGGGGCGGGGAGCAACTGGGGTTCTAACCCAATTAGTAGAGTACTTGCCTAGCATGAACAAAACCCTGGATTCAATTCCACATGGTGGTGCACGTTTGGAACCCCAGCACTTGAGAGGCAGAAAGTCAGGAAGATCTCAAGTTCAAAGTCATTAGTCCTCCACTACATAGTTCATTCTCTGCCAACTTGAGCTAGAGACTGTGCCTCAAAACAATCTACAGTACAGTCTTCAAAAGCAGAATGGTAACCATGTAAATTTATAATCTAAAAAGTACTTAATATCTTTTTATTAAGACAAAGTTGGTGAAATGCAAGTCCACATTTCAACCACTGAAAACAATTACTTTAAAAAACAAGTCCTAGCTGGCGATGGTGGCACACACCTTTAATCCCAGCACTTGGGAGGCAGATGTAGGTGGATCTCTGTGAGTCAGACACCACCCTAGTCTACAGAATGAGTTCCAGGATAGCCAAGGCTACACAGAAAAATCATGTCTCAAAAAAGAAAAGAAAAAACAAACAAACAAACAAAAAGCAAACCAAAGTAGTCCTAACCAGGACATTTTTCTACTAAAGTCATTAAGGTGATATTTAATAAAAGTTCCCATAAAAACACAGGTCTATTTTCTTACAAAAGTAATAAAAATGCATGAAAATGAAAAGATAAAATTTAATGGCCAGCTTTTACTCAGAAAAGCCGAATGCTCCACCAACAGTCCGGGGTATACACGAAAAATGCTTGTTACCAGAGGAAGGAGATAGATCAGCACAGCACAGTCTAGTAACTCCGTCCCCTCCCTGCCCACTGAACTGTGGACTCGACTTTCACACTACCCATCAGCCAAAGCTGAAGGGGCGAGAACACCTATTTGTGAACTACGGATGGTTTCCTGAAATACAACTCTGGCAAAATACCTTCAAGTGTTAGGGAGACGGCAATTCTCACTCTGCCACTCATTAGAACTGAAAACTGATATACAATATACCAATAAATGATTAATTGGAAAAAGAGGCTGACTTCCAACAATGTAGATAATAAAAATTTGTTTTATATAGTTTATGCACATGCGCAAAAGCGGGGAAAATACTATTTTAATTACACTAAAATGTAATTTACAAGATTTTTTTATAAATCAGAGTCCTTCTGAACACGGAAGAACTCTGAAGAACTATAAGATCTAGACTAATACCTTTTAGTTTTTTATAAGGTAAGGAATATGAATACAATGAAAAAAAGAGTCACAGTAATTAACTATTAACAGTTTTTAAATAACACTTTTCTTGACTCTTCTCCTGTGTTCCCCCGAATAAAACCTGATCAAAATCAAAACAACCTAATCTACGACTTTGGCAACAAATTCAAATTCTTGTACAGATCAAAAGTTACAACAACTTCTCTACACAGCTTAATTTGTATTTTACATAAACATGTGTTACAGCCCTAGGTAACTTGTTCAGAACGTGTGACTACTTAAGCTGATGTGTACACACAGGCACACACATGTGCACACACACACACAGGCACACACGCGCATGAAGGCATCCTTGAAGATTAAGGCTTGTACTGGTTTCTACTCTAAGTGCAATTCTAAATACCAAAGTTCAACAATAAAATTCACAAACATTGAAATGATCCTTTGTTTTTAGCAAAGTGTGAGAGAGAAGCCACTGTGGTCAACAGCTGCATGGGCAGAAGATGTCACCAGAAGGAACAGACAGACAAGCTTTCCCTACAGTTTCAACTTTATATCTTCTCTGAAGTTGCTCATTGTGACATTGAAGCCTTCAATTATTGTCCATCCATTTAAACAACAGCCCCCAAAGCAGTGCTGAGTGCAAATAATCCTTTAAAATTCAAATGTCAAAATATAAATCTTATCAATTTTTAGTATTAGTAATCAAATATTAGAAAAATTAGACTAATTTCTTTATATAACACTATTCCTCAGTTTGAATTTCCATGTTTTTTTCACTAATTTTTATTGCCATTTTTTAAAATGTCTCACTATTTCTAGGCTAGTCTGAACTCATGACCCTCCTGACTCACCGTCTCCTAGGTATGCACCACCATGTCTAGCTCATGATCTATATATCTGTACAGTCATATCCTTAAAGGGTTCTTTCATTTTTAATTCTATGTATGCACGACTGTATGCGCGACAATAGGCGGTTAGTGTGGTAAGTGAAGTAAGAGGGTATGTGCAGCTGGAGTCCTGCGCAGCTGGAGTTATAGGTAGCTGGGCGCAACCTATGTGGGTGCTAACAAGACCTCTGAGCCATCTCTCCAGCCCCTCATAATCTGTACTTTGAGAAACCAAATTTTCTAGACAGGAACTAGTACCTTACTGTACAGAAAATGTAAATATGGCTGGAGAGATGGCTCTGCAGTTAAGACCATTGACTGCTCTTCTAGAAGACCCAGACTGGATTCTCAGCACCTACATGGATGCTTGCCCAACTCCAGCTCTGAGGGATCCAATGCCCTCTTCTGGTCCCCACAAGAAGCAGGCATTGACATGTGCACACACACGCATGCAGCCAAAACAATCATATACATAAAATAATTATATACATAAAAACATAAAGTAACAGTACACTATAACCACTGCTGTGTTACTGTCTGCTTCAAAAACCCAACTCAGTGGCAAAACTTTGATCTTTCATAAGATATTTCACAATTTCCTAAATTAATGAAAAATCTGACAAATTCTGTCTGTGAAAATACTTATGCATTTCATTCATTTTGAATTTTGTACATATTAAAGCAAATGCCAACAATGACATTTATACAAATAATCTAGAAAAGCAAAGATGTTATCATAACATAAAAGGGTAAAGTCTCCATAAGAGAGCTCATTGGTGACCACTCTGGGATTACAGAGTCTAGATGATCACCACACCGGCACAAGTTCTGGAAGCCATCGCCCCAAGATGAGCAGGACATAGGCACAGAGCACTCAAAAGCACATCGTAGCAGAGAATGCATTCTGAACTCCTCAGAGAAGCTCCAGGAGAATGCAAATAATCTCCCAGATTAAGCAACAGAAAAGTGACACCCACCTAAAATCAAAACTGAAGAGAACATAATGAGACATTCTCCCACAGTGAAACTTCGGAGTGTGTGCCGCACACCCCCAGAAGGGACGGAGGAAGCCTCCACATTCTAAGTTAAGGTGAGATGCATTCGACATTAAGGTGCTTCTCACACCCCCATACAGACAAAATAAGTGCCTTCCAGGGGACATGAATGAAGCAGACACCTGCTGGCCAAGACAGACAGCAGCCCTCAGTGCTCGAGACTGCGGAGCACACGGAGGAAAACAGCAGGGACTTACAGAGTGACCACTCACCTCCTGACCCACACTCTTCCACGGGACTAGGAAAAGCTGCAGTCACCATTTTACATGTAATATTAATTTTCATATATCTAATTTATTAGCTCCTGCTTTTACATTATTTTCTTTCTTGCTTTATTTAAAGTTTCTCCCCCCATGTCTTGCCTTGGGTGGACAATTTTATTTTCCTTTTAAACTTTGTAACACATGGAGAATTCAAGACTGCACATCTGTCTCAAAGCACTTCAGTCCTACTTCACAGGTTCCACCTGTGATATGTGGTTATACTTTCCTAACAGCCTAGCATTCTAGTTTTTGTCTTTGACCTTTGATATTTAGTTAATATTTTTCTAATGACATGTCATTCCGCTGGGGTTTTTTTCAGATTTTGTTTTTGACATAAAGACTTGAAAATACCTTTTTAAATTTCCAAATGTTTTCTCTAAATGAACACACTCCCTAAGAGTATTATTTAGCCTGGCAGTGGTGGCACTTGCCTTTAATCCTAGCACTTGGGAGGATCTCAGTGAGTTCAAGGCCAGCCTGATCTACAGAGTGAGTTTCAGGACAGCCAAAGATACACAGAGAAATCCTGTGTCAAAAAAAAAGTCAAAAATATGCATGTGTGTGCATGTTTGTGTACACATGCAAGCGCGCGCACACACAGTATATTTGTGAACTTCCTATAAAAACGTCAGTTGTGGGGCTAGATAATAAAGGTTTTATAGGAACACATAAAATACAGTTGTCCCTCAGTGCCAGGACAGGTTACCTGACCTTCACTACAGACCTGGCATGGACGCTTAGCTACTGGAGGGGGTGTGGTATTTACACAGGCCACTCATGTCCTCCAGTGTATTCTTTACCCTTCTCTCTACTACTTACAACTACCAGAGTCTAGGGCTGTGTAAGTACTATCTCTTACAACAAGCACTCAAGCTTGTCCATGTTTAGTACAGATTCAGCTTTTCCCCTGAACTATTTCTGGAGCCTGCAGGTGTGGAAAACTGATTACACATTTAGTTTGGAGTGCTGGTATTAGTTCAACACTTAAAACAACTGTATACTTTTATTATATTATGTTCATGTGTGTATACGGGGTGTGGGAAGGACAGCTTTCAGGAACTAGTTCCTTCCTTTCTCTGCGGGTCCCAGGTCATCAGACTTGGTGGCAAGTGCTCTTACCAACTGAGCTGTCTCACCAGACCAGGTTTATATTCTTATCTGTGACAAAACTACACAAATTCACGGCATTTGTTTTAGGCGTGAAAGAGGCGAATAAGCAGGGATTTTTATAGATCCTTTTAGAAGACTGTACTAATGTACTAAAGATGACTAGCGTACTGAGACAATACAAGACAGTCTGCAACTTCAAGTGTCCTGTCACTCTTATGCTCGCTATTTATATAAAAGTTCCAAAACATTCCTAGATTTCCTAAAAATAGATCTGAATCTTTATAAACAAATGAATCCCATGATTTATTCTTCACATCCCTTTACACAAGATTTACATCATCATCATTATTATTATTATTATAAAAGAGGCCATGGAGATGGCCTGGTCCCTAAAGTGCTTGTAGTGAGAGAATGAGGACTTGAGTTTAGATCCCCAGACTCAGGGAAAACCTAGTGCAGACAGAAGCCTGTGATCCCAGTGCTGACTGGCAAACACAGGAGGATCCTTGGGCTTGCTGAGCAGCCAGTCTAGCTGCAACAGTGAGCTCTGGGTTTAGGAAGACACGTCACAGAAAGTAAGGTGAAGAGCAACTGAGGGAGATTATCTGACCAACCCTGACCTCTGACCTCTATATGCACACTATGCAATTTACTTCCCCAACCCCCCAACGCACACATAGACACACACACATGAAAATGCATCGTGCCAAGTATAACTGCTCTTGTAACAGCTAACTCTGGCAGTTAAAATCGAGCTACTTGTTTTGACTTAAGAGAGAATACTCCTGAGAGGCTCTTCCGGTTGTAAGATGACTTCAGTTGTTATTTCAATTAGGACGAAACATCTAGCACTAATTACCAATGGCTTACTTCTTAGAACATATACAAACAAGGCTTACCTTTTCACAAAATGAGCTTGTGCAAACGGCAATTTTAAAAGTCTATGGCATGAATGCCTTCAGACACAAGTGTTTAGATTTAAGTTACCCTTGTGCAATCCTCCAAGGATTTATTAATTAGGTTAACTTGAAATGCAACATGTCTATTACTGAGTACAATTAAACAATAAAAACAAAAACTAACTTATGTAAACTTCTAATTACTAACGCTGTAGGCGTTTTCAGAAATTATGAATATAAACCACAATGGTTTTAAAAGAAAAAACAAAATAAATAAATAAAAGAAAAAAAAACAAAACATTTGGAGGGTGATGGGAATTTGACACTAATGCTTCTTTTTCCCCATCTAAATGCTCTTCAGTAGTTCTCACTACAGGCTAGGCTGAGGCAAGAGGTAGAGGGAAAAAAGGCTTTCGAGAGAAAAGAATTTTGCACGGCTTTCTTCCAGCTCTTGGATTTTCAGAGGTTAGTGGATGGTGTTTTTGTGGGATGACAGAGGAGGATGCTCTCTAAACAGCCAGTGCACTTGCTCTCGGGATAATCACATGTCGAGAGCTATGCTAACTGTTACCATCGAAATAGGTAATTACATTTCCTCAAGATGAAAGGGGCGGTGAGCATACATATGTATTACTGGCTCTTGAGTGTCCACGAAGGATCAGAATGTCCACCCTTTCATCAGAGACCCACATGCAAGGAAATTTCCTTTCCTTTTGTCCAAGTTTGAAATCTCTGATTTTTTTTTGGAATTACTTTCAAAAATAATGCCTTGATTAAATTTACAATAAGCTGTAACAGAATACTTCTGTGTATTTACCAAGAAGCCCGGCACCAATTTTCCTGATACTGTGCGCTCCTTAATAAACACAGACTTGTATTCTCACGAAGCTTGTCTCTCCTTTTTAAATTCAAGTCCGTTGTGGCAAGGCCCTGGGGAAAGTGCTGAGGCAGGAAGATCGCCCCTAGGAGATCTGGGATAGGATGGACAATAGGGCAAGTCTCAAAAACAGAATCGACAAAGCCTACAAAACTAGAAAGCTGTGTTTTCGTTTGAAAAGAGTGTGACTCAAAATCAAAACTGTCATTAACTACACACAAACATATACAGGAATTTGGGAGACGGCGTCTCGTTTATTCGAGTTAATTAACTATTTGCAGAACTTACAGGCAAGTCACCAGCGTTTCTTCTCCCTTCAACTACGTGACTAGCTGAACAAGGCTTGGGAAGAGGAGATTCGCCAGTAAACAGAAATCGGAATCAAATAAAGTCTCTTTAAGAGAAGCTGTAAGATACTGAGGGGAGGAGGATGCATGACACTATTTTTTTAAGTTATTTTTCACATTGTCACTAGCCCTTCCTCCCAGCACTTACCAGCAAGAATTCGATGCAATCAAGAACTAAAGGGACTATTAACGGAACTACTGTGCTAGTACGAAAACGGACTCAAAAATGAACTCTTGCTCCATTTAAAAAGGGTAATTATTTGCAGAATAACTAGCTAGGAAAACACGGAGGGAGCCGCGGTAGTCTCTTCATAAAAGGAATACACTCCAGACCGTAGCAAGGGCAACGCTTATCGCCGCTGAGCACAGACCGACTCCTGTCCACCTCCCCGGGCCTTCCGACCGAGACGGCCTGGCCCGCCCGGAGGCCCGGGAGCAGCCCGGGTACTCGCGTACCTGCTCGACCGGCGCACGGTCCATGGCGCCGGCGGCGGACGCCGGCTCTAGTCGGTGTGCGCGGAGCCGCGGGCCGCTTTCTCCATGGCCCCCGCTCGATCCCGTCGGGTCCCGTCCTCTCCGCACAGCCGGCCGGACGCCGACTCGGCTACGCCACTGGCCCGGGAGGCGGCTCCAGCTCGCGGCGGTGGAGGCGGTGGCCGCCCCGGGGAGGGATCATCTGGGACGGAAGCCGAGCTGGGCCGAAAGGGCGGAGGCGCAGTAGGAAATGGAGGTGCGCAGGGGCGGGGACGGCTGGGGAGCAACCCCGACGGGGGGCAGCTGGAAGACAACCAAGGCACAGCCGAGTTGGGAACCTCGAGTTGCACTCCTCCCAGGACTGTTCCACTAGGAGAGTTGGGCCTCCTGGAACCCGGGACGACTCTGTTCAGTTTGCTGGGACCTCGGAGTCTCTTCAGGAGCCCAAAAACTGACTCGGGTTGTTGGAAGAGCTTGTAGCTGCACGAAAGTCACGTGATCCTGCCAGGACTCTTAAAAGACGAAAACAATCTTGCCCTCAGAAAAGTGCACACATAAATTGCATACACAGAGTTACCATGGGAAAGAAACCCTGTTTTAACGCTCCGTAAATAATGACTAATTAATGTATTGTTCAGGTTCAGACTCAACGTCTAGCCTCAATTCCAGATTGATTTTGCCCACCTCAAACCCTATTTGTACCCAGAATCTACATAACTATCCAAGAAGCGATTATCTATTCTGCTGCCCTCCCCCAATGCTTATGGATTGTTCCTTTAATCTTCAGATCATCAACTCCTTAAAGACGGAGCCAGCCTTGAAACTAGACGCTACTGTTAGATTCCCTCTGGGGAGTTAGGCACAGCCCCCAGCACACACAAGCTCTGCAGAGGAGTTCTGGCTTGATAAGGTGAATCGGCTGAATTATACATACTTCAGTGAAGAAAGAGTGTAGGGTTGACTCCTGTTAGGTCACTGGTGAAGGGATCAATGTCTGGAAGAGGGAAAGAGAAGTCTAAGAAATTTGCTTTGTCATCACGCTTCATGTGAGTCAAGCCTGGAAACTGCCTTTTTGGCTAGTCCGGGTTTTTAGTCTGGTTTGACTTGAAGCCTCCAAGGAGGGGCTGGTCTGCGAAGGTCCTAAGTGTGCTAGTGTGGATGCTGTACTTTTTCCAACCTAAAAAGGCTGTGTTATGCCAACAAGACATATGAAGGCTAGTATGCACACAGCAGGATGGAGAAACATTTCTGCGTGTGCATGGAGACTTTTGTGCATTTGGTTTTACTCCTCTGCCATATTCACACTTTTATTTAAATCGCACACACACTTGTGCTAGAAATGTACAAGCCGTGTAATGTTAGACCGTTTAGAGTCTATTACACACTCCTGTTCAGGATTCAGTGAGTGCAGAAGGAATTTAAGGTTATTCCACAAACTGAAGCTATTTATACAAGGTTGTTACATAAGCTAGCAGATGTTCATCCTCTGTTCCTACAGAGAGATGAAATGAACCGTGTCCCTTCTGGTGGTCTTTAGCAGCAAGACACCCCCATCTCAGTAAAAAGTCAGAAACATACTATATAGTATTTGAGGCTTTCCCCTCTGTAAGAGGGGAATTGTAAGAGGAAATTTAAATACAGAATCTCCAAATATTTTTCCATATTATGTGATTTTTGTGGCTGAAATTGCTCTGGTTGAGAATCTCCTAAATCCAATATTTATATAAATTATAAGAATTCTAGAAACAAGAAGTATCACCATGTCATATTAATTTAATGGAATCCCAAAATGGATGACTATAGCTATTAAAAATATTAAATCTATGAAGAAAACAAAGAAATCTAAAGAACTATTTTACAGGTAATACAAATGAGTTATTTTATTTAGCCACAAGTGTTAACATAGTCAGCGTGCCAAGTACAGTGTTAATCACTGGAGGTACAACAGTTAACGAGACATGGGGAGGGCAAGGGCGTGTTTGTCTAATGGGCAAGACACACACACAGCAGGTGATTCCAAAGGAAAAGTATCTTGACAAAGAAATCCAGTAGGAATGGGGACTGAAACCAGAGGCTCTGAAAGAACAAATTCTCTAAAGATCAAGCAAGCACTGTAATGGAGAAGAGGTTGCTATTCTAGCTGCTTGGTAGGGAGAATGCAAGCTCGGGGGCTGCCTGGACGAGATAGTGAGTCAAAGGCTAGCCTAGAACTTGTAGTCTAGCTCAAAATAAAGAATAAAGGGGGAGTGGGTTGCTAAGGATATAGTTCGGTGTAGGCTGCATGCCTAGCATACACAAGGACCTGGGTTCAACCCCTAGCAAAGCATCAACACAAACACATACGCATTCACACACACACACACACACACACACACACACACGCACGCATGCACAAACGCCCTCACGCACACAGGAGAGAGAGACAGAGACAGAGAAACAGAGAGACACAGAGAGAGAAACACACACACACACACACACACAGAGAGAGAGAGAGAGAGAGAGAGAGAGAGAGAGAGAGAGAGAGAGAAGCCCTTCAAGGAGTTTCGTTGGTTGCAGGATATACAAACCCTTGGAAGAAATTGGATTCCTATGGAAGTAGAGACAGTCCCTGCGATAAGGAAAGGAAGAAGAGATATATTACAGCTACAGTTACACTTATGGTAAGTTTGGTACCCAGAGTTAAAGGGATATGTCTTAATAGCTTTTGTTTTCTCCTTGAAATAGAATGCAGTGTAAAAACATATTTAAGATTTCTGCATGCCAACACAAAACAAATTCAGTGATATATTTTTGAGCTTTTTGTTTCATTTTCTTTTGTTTTGTCTTTTTTGCTTATTTGTTTTGACTTTTCTTTTGTGGGTTTTTGTTTGTTTCTTGGTTGGTTTGTTTTGGTGTGTGTGTTTGTCTCTTTTTTTCTTTAAAGGAGAGATGGAGAACATAAAGTTGAATGTGCAGGGAAGTGGGAAGGATGGGGGAGGAGTTAGGGGAGGGGGAAAACATGACCAAAATGTATGAAGAGGGTGTTTTAATTAAAAATACTAAACTAACATATTTTAAAGATGTGTGCATGTCATCAGATGTAAATTTTACAACAAAAGAGATGAAGTTGCAACCAAATCTAGTTTTAACAAATGCATACACCATTGTAAATGAATCTTTATAAAGATATAAAACACTCTCATTGTCTTCAATTTAAAACTCTATTTCTATCAAGTGTTTCCATCACACACACACACCATCTATACCAATGCCCAGGATCTTACAAGTGCTCAGTAAGTATTTAGAGACGAAGGTCATAAGCTTCTTGGGAATCTATCCTCTCAACTAATTCCCGAGGGACTCAGGCGGGCAGCCTTTTTGAGGTGGAACCCTCTTTAAGCAGCCTTGGGCAGAACTCCCTCCCACCAAACTCTGGGGCATTTTTGTTACTTTCTTATCCTATGGCTGTCCATCAAGCTTTACCTCTTTCTAGCCATTAAACCACATTTATTTATTTATTTATTATTTTTTTTTTTGGTATATATCAAAACAAACGCCTGACTTCAGTACACTTTTTCTCTGGGGAAAGTGGGTACACCTCACAGATCTACAGTTAGTACAAAATGAAGCTTTATCCACAGTGTTTTCTGAGCCCACAAAAATCTTCTCTCTTTCCTAGGAACTTGGATATCTCGGTAAAGTCCCTGGATTCTCTCAGTCTTTGGGAGATGCTGTCCAAGTGTCCTCGTATTTTCCTGAAACTGCTCTCCGTTGACTGGACCTTAGGAGTAGCATCTCTTCTCTCCTGCGGGGAGGTGGAAGCTAAGTAGCAGGCCTCTCCAAAGTCGTATTTCCTTGTGTCGTCATATCCATGCCCCCCTCCACTACCACCACCACAGCCTGGAGGTGAGCCATGCAGACAAGTCCTTGGCTTTGGGGTAGAAACCAAACTTGCAGCTAAGGACTGTTCTTGAATATAACAGTACATGGTGACTTAGTTAGCAAATTCTTTTGCATGCCAGTTAATGATATGGGAGACACTGGACAAGGTAGTGAGGGTGCAAGGGTAGATGAGATACTGTTTGTGCTCTAGTAGAATTTACTGGCTCACACACTCAGAGTATTTTTTTTAAAGCTTGCTAAACTTGTATTTGCCAAAAAGTTGAAGGCCTAAATATCAGAATTAGTACTTCAAAGACCTGGAAGCCAATCTGGATGTTTGTTCAGGAACTGGTTTATTACTTTACAGTTTCACTGTTAAAAATGTTAAGTCCGATGCAACTGCTCCGAAGCAGAAGGTATTTCCCAAGCCTGAACTTGAGTTCCAGGCCTGAACCTGCAGCAGGAGAACCAGTTCCAAGGCTGTTGGACACACATACACACACATATACACACACACCACACATACACACTACACACACACAACACACACATACACACACAACACACACAAACATATGCACACACCACACACACACACAAATTAAGACTAAATAAGAGTAAAAAGTACCAGGTTTTGAACCCAAGGCCCTGGGCGTGGAGAGCAAGCACTCTGGCACTGATCTATACCCCTAGCCCCATGGGAGGCATTTTTACAACTAAGAGACAGCCTCTGAGGCAAGTAATCTGGCAATCAGACAGAATAAACCATAAATCTCAGATCAGGCAGGCATCTCTAAAAATGCTCACCCTACTTCCCTCCCTCTCTCTGTCCCTCCCACTCCCTCTCCCTCCCTCCCTCCCTCCCTCCCTCCCTCCCTCCCTCCCTCCTCCATTTGACTCAAGCAGCCTGACCTCCAGTCTAGCTCCCAAACATTCTGCATGCATTCACCCCTGAGTCCCCATTCTGGTCTTGCTGTTTTTGCTGCCTGGAGCGCTCTCAGCCCACTTAACACACACGATTCCAGCCTTTGCTTGAGGCCACTGCTTGAAGATGACTTTTGAAATCGGCTCTCTCTGATTGCAGTACTACCTCTAAACCAGCTCATTGTACAGGCCTATAATCCCAGATACTTGGGAGTTTGAAGCAAGGAGGATTGCAAGTTCAAATCTGCCTGGGAAAGAGAGTGGAAGCCTAGCATAAACAATTTAGCAAGATGCTATTTCAAGATAAAAGTCAAAAGAGGGCTTTGATGGTAGAACACATACACAAAGTCCTGTGCTCAGTCCCTAGCACCACAAAACAAACCACAGCAAAATAGCACAGCCTCTTGTTCCTGGCCTTTTCTGTCTGGCTCTCAGCACTGCCTGTGATGCACTACATCCAATTGTTTGGTGTATTGACCATCAGTTTCCATGGACGCCCCACGAAGACAAAGGTTTTGGGTTTTCTTTGCTGGGTATTTGGGTTTTGACCACTGCTGGATAATTCCTGTGCTTAAATCACCATCAAGCACACAGTAGGCCTTTGCTAATAGAAGCGCTGAGCACGTGTCTTTGTCTAGAAACCTCGGTGACTGCCTAAGCTAACTACCTTCTCTTATCTCCTTGACTTCGCACAGTGCTTCCTATTTATCTGGCCCCACCCAGACTGAGAATTATTTCATCTATTTCCTGGACTGAACCTCAAATTTCCCCCAGTTTGTGCCAAGTCTGAAAGAGTCGGCCTTAAAATTCCCCTCGCTTGTGCCACATCCTGCCCGAAATTGTTTGTGTCCTGGGTCTAATTATCTGTGCAATTGTTTTTTTTTCTCCGAGTGTAGACTCCTTGATAAAAGGGTTACTTAATGCTGTTTGTCGAGTAACATGAGCTAGCATGTGCAGCTGACTCAGAGTCACCGGAAGTAGAGCTAACTAAATGGTGGATCTTAATGGAATCCCCTCAACTCTTTTGAGCTATAAGCTGTATGTGAGTAAAATAAAAAGCAGAAGGCTTTGTGGATGGTCAGCTACACAAAGAGCAGCCAGCCTCAACAACAGCCAAGCCATGTAGTACAGGGAACCAAGGTTTAAAAGGAAATCACTGGCCACGTAAGTAGACTTTAGATCAGATTTTTTAAAAAATTAGTCAGAGCATTCATTTTTATGGCAGTGAGTTCTTCAGGTCAGGCTGACTAAAAGCAGGAAATAACTTTCAAGGTTTATGACAGGGTATGATAATGGTTTGAATGGGAATCGCTCCTATAGGCTCCTATGTTTGAAAACTTGGTCCCCAGTCGTGGAACTGTTTGGCAAGGTGTCTTAGGGTTACTATGGCTGTGATTTAACAGCACAACCAACAACAAGCTGGGGAGAAAGGGGATCGTTTGGCTTGCACTTCCACATCACAGTTCATCACTAAAGGAAGCCAGAGCAGGAAGCTGGAGACAGGAGCTGATGCAGAGGCCACGGAGGCATACTGCTTACTGGCTTGCTCCTCGTGGTTTTTCTCAGCCTGCCTTCTTACAGATCTCAGTACCACCAACCCAGAAAAGAGCTCCACCCACAATAGACTGGGCCCCCACAATAGACTGAAGACAATGTCTGGGTCCGTGGTCCTACTGCAGCTGGGAATCTTGTTGATGTCCGTGACCCATGTTATCAACCAAAGGCCTTCTGGATGTTCACGGCCTATACTGCTGCCTGAAACCATGCTGATGTCTGTGGGCCAGGCTGTGGCAGAGGGTTGTTTAGTGATGTCCGTGGTCTGTAATGCCACCAGAGACCATGCTGAGGTCTGGCATGTGCTGGTGCTGGAAACCATGTGGATGTCCATGGTCCACACTCCTGCTAGCTGCAAAGGGCAAGGAAGCTACCTTTGCAGAGGTATCATTGACTGCAGACTCACAGTTGAGAAAAAGGGAGATAGAAGGCCTTTGTGACAATCCCTACCCCCACAGCCATTTCTCCAAAAAAGTAACAACTGAGACAGGAAACCATTGAGGAGAACTCTTCAAGATTGTGATAAGGATGCTGAAGTGTAGCTCTCCACAGTTGATGGCTTCTGGCAGGGGTGTGGGTGGGGAAGGACTCTGTTTTCTTTAAGGGGCTGCTACTAGGAGTTTGACCTTGCTCCAATGAATATATGAACAACACAAATTAGACTTGTGTGTGTGTGCGCGCGCGTGTGTGTGTTTGTTTGTTTGTTTGTTCTTTCTTTTTTCTTTTTGCAGGAGAAGGTCACAAGGGTGGAGGGTAGACCTGGGGAAACTGGGAAGTGAGTGTGATTGGGGTGCATGATATGTAATTCCCATATGTAATCAAAAACATATTATACTGGGGAAAGACCCTATAGTTTTGGCTGTTTACAGCCAGATTTTCTGAAAATTTTCTCAGTTTTGTCATTTGAGGTTCGCTCCTCTCAGATGACTGTAACTTGTCTCAAGATGACATAAAACTAGCGAGCACAGAAGGACTAGGAGGTGTGGCCATGTCCTAGGTGTGTCCCTGGGGGTTGGCTTTGAAGTTTCAAAAGACTCAAACTACTCTCATTCTCCCTCCCTCCCTCCTCCTCCTCCTCCTCCTCCTCCTCCTCCTCCTTCTTCTCCTTCTCCTCCTCCTTCTTCCTCTCTCTCTCTCTCCTCTCCACCCCCCCCATGTGTTTGAGTCTGAAGGTGTGAGCTCTCAGCTAGTGTTACAGCACTATGCCTGCCTGCCATGATGACCGTGGACTCCAACCCTCTGAAACCACGCATCCCAAATGAAATGCTTTCTTTGATATGGGGCATGGTGTCTCATAACATCAATAGAGAGTGGCCAAGGCACAGGGGCTTCAGATTATTTTCATGAGCTGTTGCAAGACTCAGTCCTTCTTCAGCGACACTCCTGTGACAGCGAAGACAGCAAATGCCTGGCAGTTTCTCTTTGTTTGGAAGGGCTATGTGGCCTGGCTGGAAAAATCTCTCAGTTCCATGTTTCTTTACCCACCTTTACAGACCTTTGGAAATGAACAAACAACCTAGAATTTTCAGGGCAGTGACTCCTTGGCAGCTCCCCAAACCTATCTTCTTCCTGGAATGTCTTTTGGAGAGCAGCAGGACTCGGACTCTATGTAGATTCACTTCTGAATGCTCCTTCTGTCTAAGTATATCATTAGGGATCCCTGAAGCCTCTAAGCAACTCACTGAGCAAGCTGGGACCACCAGCCATGGAGGAAACATAAGAAATGCCACTTCAATAACCAAAGTGGTGGAGATAACACTTCTGAAAAGAATGTTCTTGCTCCAAATGACAAAATTCGGGTTTTTCTTTTCTTCAGTTTTAAGTGTTTTGCATAAATCAGATCAAAGCAATAAAAACAGAGTAAAAGATAACCATCACCCACATCTTGTCTTTCTAGCATATAGAAAAGTTTTTATAGTTTCTGGTTTTTTGAATGCATAGACAACAGTGACCAGTTTTAACCAATGACTTTGCTGGCACCCAGACCTACTCTACAGCACCCTGTATGTTCACTGTCTAGAAAGTGGGTAGACAGACATCCTTCCTCTCAGCACTAGGGCTTGATTGAACGGCATCTGGAAGTGTGGGAAGAGCCTGAAACAGACTGAGAACTCTATAGTCTTGTGACTGACCCCAAAGTGTGCCTCACACTCAGCTCCTCAGGCTGAGTCCCAGCACTGACCCCAAACAGAACAGGGTTTGCACCTAAGGAAAGGGCAACTGGAGTCTTCGTGAGGACAGTTGTGTCTAGTCCCCATCTCCTGCCAGCAGTATCTGGATCTGGGGGGGGGGGGGGTACAAGGTGTCATCATGTGAGTTTGGAGAAAAAAAAAATGACAATCATACAAAATTATAAAACCACTTCAGAGACAATCAGATAGTGTCAAAACTCCCCTCTGGTGGCTCTATCTAAGACCCACCTACAATAAAAGTCAACAAGAAGCTCCAGCTGCTCCTGCACCCTCAGTTTCCCCCCAGTCCTTCCACAACTGGCTGGCCTATGCTCAAGGAAGACATCTCCACCGGCAATCTCCACTTGTTGCTCCGGGCTGTCCTGCCCTGTTGCTCCACTTTGATGGGGAACAACGGAGTCATTCATTTATCCAGCTGGCCCAGAGCTCCCTAGATTCATAGCTGGGCCAAGTTCTAACAGGGTTGTACATCGCAGGCTTTGAACTGGTCGAGATTTCCACAGAAGCCATAGGAGCCGCAGTCTCTGGTGGTCAAGAGTAATGACAGACTGACAAGACTGCACTCGCCTCTCACGGGCAGCGTTCAGTGCTGAGGCCTCCGCAGAAAGCATCTCATTTAACCTTCACCACAAGCCCTGAGGTAGGAATCATGGCCTGCCCTCCCCCAGCCCTTCAGAAAGGGCTAGCTCTGCATCTCGAGTAGCTTGCACAGACTCCTTGTGCACTTAGTTGGGAAGTGGCAAGACTGAGCTGGAAAACAGCAAACCCAAGAGTTTACACGTTAAAGAAACCGCTCATTCCTGAAGGTGAGACCACCATGGCTGTCATGGGCTTGTCTTGGACGCCTTGGACTCAGGAGACGGACAAGCCTCCCAAAGGCTGTGCCTCTAACCTCTTCTTCTCACACTCGGCATTAGCACTTGCCATCTGAGGCAAGCTGTTTGCTCCCCCATGCTAGCCATGTCCCTAGCATGACAAATAACCTCAAATCAATGACGTGACTGGACTTAGACAAAAAGAGGAAGCAGGGCTCCAGGGGAAAGGTCCTCCCAGCATGAGGAAATGGTTTTGGATGGCCAGTTAACCTGGGGACCGAGAGGAATGCAGCAACTTCAGCAAAGCTGACTGAGAAAAAAAAAATCTGAGTGTAAGAACATGGCCTGGATGGACAAGGTGACTCACCCACATCATCCTAGAACTTGGGATGCTAAGGTTAGAGGATCATAGTGAGTGTGAAGCCAGCCTGAGCTATGGAGAGTGAGACGCCCCCGTCTCAAACTCCTCCATAAAAAAACAAACAAGGACCTGTCTCCTTGGCAGACAAGAACTCAGTGTCTGTTCTAAAGGATCAGGGACAGTGAACCAGGAAGAAAACCGAAGGGCAAGGAACGGGCAGAAAGGGAAACCAACAAAAAGGGGTAAAGAAAGCCAAGGAGAGCGAAAATCAAAAAGAACAGGTGTGGGCACCCCCGAGTGTGAAGCTGTCCGGCTTGGTAGGCAGAGCACTGGTTCTCTGCCTGCTGCTCCCTGGGCACCTGGGCCATCAGCAGGAATGAAGTGGGTAGGGGAGGAGCTTCCTGACAGAATCGCTCTCTCACACAGACTTCCTGCAGATCCGGTATCCCAGTTTCTTCCCTGTGCCCTCGTCTGTCCCCTCTGTTTCTTAAACCACATGCCCATCGTTCATTCTCTCCTTCTCAATTTTCCTACTCACACTCAGCAGCCTGGCCATAGAGTTTGCGTGTCTGCTTTGCTACAACCTGGGAATGTGCGAGAAAGACATTAAATACAAAATGTCCACAGAAGGCTCACTGGGTTCAGATCTTAGAGGCCAAGACCTGACAGCATTGCAGCACTCCTATGGAGCAACTGTCCTAAGCCCTTGCCTCCTTTTCCTCCCTGTGGCAACGGTCCAGGTGTATGGGAGCAGAAAAGGAGCAGGCCAGACAACAAGATGTGGTCCAGGCTACCATTTCATTTCTTCTTGGCTCCAAGTTGGATTTTTTTTTCTTTCTTTTTTTTTTAACTATTGTGTTACTGGCATGGTATGTTGTAATTGGTTTGGATTTGGTTTCAGAAGTATAAAAAAAGTTCCTCTCACTGCTGGGGGCGGGGACAGGTTCCAAGGGGAAATGCAGATGAAACAGAAGCGGCGGCACTCTTCTGCAGCGTGGATTCCGGATGAGGACAGGGCACGTTGAAGGAGCGAGCAATTGAAACGCTGCTGCGGGGTGGAGGCCCAGAGCTCGGGCCCCCGTCAGGTCACATCACCTGACATCAGCCGATCTGCATGACTCACAGGTCACCAAGAGCCAAACATTGCATCACACTCGGGAGTTGAAGATATGCCTCAGGATACAAGTGGATGCGTAAGTAGGTGAATGGCTGAGTTCCGCGGCTTAGCAGGACATCTCAGGAGCCAGCAAGCCCAGACTGCTTTAACAGGGCAATACCCACATGGCTGACTTCGCCAAAGACGCCTTTGCAGGACGCTTTCTTCCTTTAACACAGCAATATCCACCTGGCTGATTTTGCCAGACGCCTTTGCAGGAAGCCTTTTGAGAAGGAGGAATATAGGGGCTTGGATACAGAGCGACTGTAGCCACTAATTGAAAGAAAGATGCCAGCAGATTTTCAACGTATTTCCTAAAGTTCTGGAAATTTATGGCTTACATATTTGTTTTGCTATGGTGGTATATTATTTATATTTTAATAAATAAAGCTTGCCTGAAGATCAGAGGGCAAAGCTACCAGTCAGTCATACAGGATGGGAGTTGTAAACCACACCTTTAACCACAGACTCCGGAGACAGAGGCAGACAGATCTCTGTGAGTCCCAGGCCACGCTGGGCTACACAAAGTTGAACCTGTCTAAAAGAGAAACAGAGCTCACATAAAGGTGATCCCAGCACTTGGGATTACAAGCCTTTAATCCCAGCACTAGGGAGGTGAAGACAGGAGTTATATGCCTGGGCAGAGAGAGAAATACAAAAGGAAAGATACAGAAACTCAGTGGAGTGTGAAGTCTGAGATTCATGGAGACAGTCTCTTTTGGAGACAGGATCTTGCCTCTTTGATCTGAATATTTGATAGAGGTAAAAGGTCTCTCCAGTGGTTGGCTGCTTTGCTTTTCTGATCTTCACTTTGAACCCCAATATCTATCTCTGGGTTTTTTATTATTCCTGCTGCATTTGGCACCCAATGTTTGGGGTACAAACTCATGAAAAAGTCCTTTGCCTGTGGCTTTACAGCCACCAGCATATGCCGGAGCTACATTTGGCCAGAGTCATTGCCCTACTGGCTATGTTTTCTCTCTCTCTCTCTCTCTCTCTCTCTCTCTCTCTCTCTCTCTCTCTCTCTCCTGGCGGGCTCTCTCTGAACCCCTTTCTGGGGCTGCTACCAAACTAGGTAGTTGTCTTGAAATTCGATTAGGCTTTTACTGTTCTATGCAGCAGCAATAAGCTTCCCATCTTCATCAGCATTGTCAGTAGTTGTCAGTTCCCAATTGTCAGAAGTAAGATTGGGGATGCTTAAAGGGAGGAATTATTTAAAAGATAGAGGGTTTTTCCCGCATTAAAAACGGGGAAAACTATTATAATGGAGAGATTTGGGTCTCTATATGGTAATATGCTAGACAGTTTGAAAATGGAATGACTAAATGAGAAAATAATTGAGATGGGGTTTATGTCCATGGTAAACATTAACAGCATTATCATTTTTGTTTTATCACTAAAAAAGTTGGTTAATCTGAGTGCTAAGATACAGGCCTTAGAAAAACTTAATAAAACAGATCATAGAGCTATTCAAATCCAGACAGAGGAATTTAATGGAGAATCAGTTTCAGCATTGCCTTACAAGAACAGACAGGAACGGCCTAAGGTTTTCAAAAGTCCAACCTTAATATATCCAGGAACCTTACAGGAACTGCCAAATGATAGAGTAAGAACTGAACTGACTCCTGCGCCAATGTTAGATTTAAGGAGATACAAGGAAGCAATGGTCTCATATGGCATGAATTCACCTTTTGTGACGCGAATATTAAACTTGTGGTCAGTTTGTAATAGAATTATCCCTAGATACTGGGTAGAGTTGGTTAAAGCTGTTTTAGAGCCTGGTCCACAATTACAATGGAGCAGTTGGCACAGAGAAGAGGCTAAGACTGTTGAGCAATGGAGTAAAAGCTAGAGGTATGGAAATCTCCCAAGATTAAATTTTTGGAGAAGGAGATTATGCTACTATAGAAAGGCAACCTCTATATGATGGTCACATCCTGGCTTTATGCTGTGGAGCAGCTTTGAATGCTTGGGACAGAATTGAAGAAGTAGGGAAGAAGACAGAATCATTTACTAAAACCATTCAGGGCCCAAAAGAAAACTTCATGGATTTCTTACAAAGATTGTCATCAGCATTAAATAGAATGATACCAAATTCAGAAACTAGACAAAGAGTAATTGAAACTCTGACTTTTGAAAACCCTAGTTCTCAATGCAAAAAGATAATTAGGCCATTAAAAGCAAGATCAGCACCTTTGGAGGAATGAATCTAGGATACAATTAAGATTGAATCTCATGACTATGATGATGCATGGATATGAGAGATGATTTCTAGAGATTTGAAGAAAAATCAAAATGTCAAAAATGTTTCAACTGTGGCAAACAAGATCACCTTAAAAGGAATTGTAAACAAGGCATTCCTAGAAATGTTTTTGTTTTTTCTAAACACAATCCATTCAGAATGTCCCTCCCTTCTGGATTATACAGAAGGTGTGTCAAAGGCAGCCATTGGACTAATGAATGTAGGTCAGTAAGAAATATTCAAGGTAATCCTTCGCTGTCAGGAAACTCCATGGGGGACAGGGGGGTGGTCTTTTGCAGGCCCCTATCCAAATCTATCTCAGTTGTTTCTGTCATCATAGAGGAAACTCCTTCCCAGAGCAATTAAATAAACTAATGCCTATTATAAGAAACCATAATGCTATGGACAATAGAACAGCTATAAAAAAGAGAACAAAAAAAATCCAGGAGATATCATAAAGCAAGTATTTTGGCAAACTTCTACTTGTGAGCAAAGAGAAACTGCAGGCTTCAGAACAGCTAGTACAGGAGCAACTAGATGCTCAGCATATTGAAGAATCAACTAGTCTTTGGAATTCTTCTGTATTTGTTGTTAAAAAGAAAATCTGGGAAATGGAGGTGGTGGCAGATTTAAGAGCTGTTAATAAGGAGATTCAGCCAATGGGCTCTTGACAGTCTGGTATTCCTTTGCTTTCTCTGTTGCCTAAAGGATGGCCTCTTATAGTTATTGATTTAAAAGATTGTTTTTACATTTTACCTTTACAAAAAAAAAAGGACAGAGGAAAAATTGCCTTCAGTGCCTACTTATAATAATTCTCAGCCTGCTAAGAGATATCAGTGATAGGTTCTCTCACAGAGAATAGCCCTACCCTATGCCAATATTTTGTAAGTCAGCCATTGGAAATGATACATAAGCAATTTCCTGGACCTATTATTACATGGTTGACATTTTCTCTCTGATTAAAATGTAGATACAAGCTGGGCGGTGGTGGCACACGCCTTTAATCCCAGCACTCGGGAGGCAGAGGCAGGCAGATCTCTGTGAGTTCGAGACCAGCCTGGTCTACAGAGCTAGTTCCAGGACAGGCTCCAAAACCACAGAGAAACTCTGTCTCGAAAAAAAAACAAAAATAAATAAATAAATAAATAAATAAAAAAAATAAAATGTAGATACAATATTTGAATTAGAACAAATGTTTGAAAAAGCAAAGAAAATTTTGCCTTATTGGGGATTACAAATTGCTTCTGAAAAAATACAAAGAGGAAACTTATTAATTATTTAGGCTATAAAATAGGTTTACAAAAAATTAGACTCTAAAAGTTTGAAATTAGGAAAGATAAATTGGAGGCTCTTAATGACTTCCAAAGATTGCTAGAAGAAATTTCCATCTATGGTCCACTTTTGGGATAGGGTCTGATGACCTGATTAATTTAAACAAAACCTTAGATGGTGACAAGGACTTAAATAGTCCCAGGAAATTCTCAGCTGCAGCGAGAGAGAACTGGCTTTGATTGGAGAGAAATTACAGAGAACATATGTGGACCATGTGGATCTGAATTTTAACTACATTCTGATCATATTTTATGCCAAACATTTCCCTACAGGAATTTTAATGCATAGGAAATATATTATCTTGGAGTGTATCTTTTTGCTACATAAACCAAGTAAACCATTAAAAATTTATGTGGAAAAGGTCTTTGAGTTAATTCTAATAGGAAAATTGAGACTTTGTCAATTATCAGGAATAGACCCAGTAGAAATTATAGTACCTTTTAATAATGATGAAACTGACAAATTATGGGAAGAAAGTGAATCCTGGCAAAGGGCTTGTAGTAATTTTTGGGCAAGATTAACAACAACTATCCCAAAGGCAAGATAACTCAACTTATAAAGAGAACTAACTGGATCTTTCTTCACATTGTACAGGACACACCAGTACCTGGAGCTCCTACATTCTGTATTGATGCAAATAAATTAGGAAAGGCAGGTTACAAATCAGAAAATTTAAGGAGAGTGGATCAAAGCCCCTACGATTCTGTCCAAAAGTCAAAATTATATGCTATTCTCATAGTACTAAGGGATTTTAGTTACTAATTTGCAATATGAAAAAAGAGTAGTTTTGTATATTGAAACCACTGAATTTACACCACTTGATAAGAAACTGATTTTATTATTTATTCAGTTAAAAATATTCAATCAGAGCCGGGCGGTGGTGGCGCACGCCTTTAATCCCAGCACTCGGGAGGCAGAGGCAGGCGGATCTCTGTGAGTTCGAGACCAGCCTGGTCTACAAGAGCTAGTTCCAGGACAGGCTCCAAAACCACAAAGAAACCCTGTCTCGAAAAACCAAAAAAGAAAAATATTCAATCAGGTATAGGAATCATATCATATGCATAACACACATATGATCCCATATGGGTCTGCCAGGTCCTCTAGCACAAGGCATTACAGAAATTGATGACTAATTGGTTGGAAATGTGCTGAAGGTCTCAGAATTTCGTTAAAAATGCCATGTGATTAGCAAAGGTTTAAAAAGGGATTTTTCCATCATGTGACAACAAGCTAAGGAAACGGTAAGGAAATGTCTTAATACAACCAAATGTTCTTTATACAACCAAACACCACTACCTGCAGGAAGTAACCCAAAGGGTATGTTCCATTTCGTAGAATTTGGAAAACCCAAAATGTGTATACCACACCATTTCTACCTATTTGGATTTTCAATAGGAAATTGTTTTGAGATCAGAAAAGGCTGATTCAGTAATCAGACATTTGCTAGAAGTTATGACCATCATGGGTATACCTTTAAAATAAAGACAGACAATGCTCCAACATATATCCTTAAGAAAATGAAACAGGGGCTGGAGAGATGGCTCAGTGGTTAAGAGCTTTGCCTGCTCTTCCAAAGGTCCTGAGTTCAATTCCCGGCAACCACATGATGGCTCACAACCATCTGGAATAAGGTCTGGTGCCCTCTTCTGGCCTGCAGATATACATACAGACAGAATATTGTATATATAATGAATGAATGAATAAATAAATAAATATTTTTAAAAAAAGAAAATGAAACAGGTTCTTTTGCTAATTATAATATAAAACATATTACAGATATACCACACAATCCTACAGAACAGGCAGTTATAGAAAGATCAAATTGGATTCCAAAGGATATGTTAAATAAACCAAAAAGGATGATAAATATCCCCAGAAATAGATTGCATAATGTTTTATTAAGTTTGAAACTTTTAAAAGCTAATGTGAAAGGAACAACAGCTGTGGAGAGATATTGGAGAGTAGAAGAAACCACAGAATTAAATCAGCTGATACGCTTTAAATATGTGCTGACCTCAGAACGGAAGCCAGGACAATCTTTACGTTGAAGAAAGGTTTTGCTTGGGTTTTCACAGGAGAGGAAAAGCTATACATACCATCAAATTGATAAAGATCCAGTTTGAACAAGAGACTCCTCTTAATTGGAAGAGATGATAGTTCATCAAACAGCATGACTATTTAATTTAAACTAACTTATAAAACTAACAAATGCTTTTTATTTGTTCAGATATAACTTGCCAAAAGAAAATATCCCCAAAGTTAGGGTTGGGGAACAGTTTTGTTTCTGTCTTTTCAGGAGAGTAAAGGTATCCAGCTAAGGAATCTGAAGACCACTGGACAAATGAGACCTTGGAAGGAAAAGGACAAATCATCCAGAGGGGAAAAAAAAAAGTCTGAAGAAAAAGAGTAAATTGGTATATTGGCATATCATATTTCAAACAGGATAAAATTTTATAAATCTTAACAAATTTTTGTTTCTGCTATCCTGCACAGACATATAATGCAAATGATCTTTTTGTAGTCTCTGTCTACAAAGCTGACTTTGGCTCTCTCCTTCTCCAAACCCAAGCATTCTTGCTAAAGTGAAATCCAAAATCTCTGTCTCATGTCAGAAGAGCCACAAGAAAAACAAAATTTTAATGACCGTTTCATTGTCACAAATCTCAAAAACCTTTGGTTTTATATTGATTCTTTAACAGCTTTGATTAAGCTGTTAATTTTTATAATATTAAGGCATCTATATTCTATAATATGTACTCACTCATAAGTGGCTTTTAAACATAAAGCAAAGAAACCAGCCTACAATTCACAACCCCAGAGAACCTATACAACAAAGAGGACCCTAAGAGAGACATACATGGATCTAATCTACATGGGAAGTAGAAAAAGACAAGATCTGAGTAAATTGGGAGCAAGGGGACCATGGAAGAGGGTAGAAGGGGAGGTAAGAGAAAGGAAGGGGAGCAGAGAAAAATATATAGCTCGATAAAAACAATTTAAAAGAAAAGAGAAACAAAAAACTTTGTGAGCAATTTCCTATATAAAATTTTATTTGAAAGTATAAAAATAAATAAAAACATTTTATTATTTTTTAAAAAAAAATATATATATATTCTAAATTTTTGTCATGATATTAATGATCATAGAGAGTACTAACTAATTCTAGAAAAAGGTTTCCTCTAACTTTCTGTACATGGTTTTGGGTTTGAGTCTCAGTTTTCTGCAGTGAACCATGAGCATGGCTAACAGTGACCTTTGAAGTCTCCATGAGGAGGATGGCACTCCGCAATGACGACTCCTCCAGAAGTATAACACCACTAAGCTGAAAAACACCGCCTAATGATCAGCTATTGAACTACAAACTGCTCAGAATAATTTCGAGGTGGCTAGCTGAGTTGATCCATTCTAACAGACTACTCTAGCCAGGACTTAAGCCCTCCATTATGCAGAGACTGGACAACAAATGATACAGCCACCTCTCCCAGGACTTGATAATTAACCCAAATTTTCTTTTCAGGATCCCCTAAAGATTCCATCACCTCCAAGCAACAGGAAGTAAATTTAAGAATACAATGCTAACATTCTCAAGAGGTGGTGTGGATAGCTTTTGGTCTTTCATTGGGTTATGGATATTTGTCATTGTTTAAGGAAATTAGTTATAAATTCTTATTGTTAATGATCAGGAAAAAAGCTAAACAAAGGAAAATAGATTCAAGGTTCTTGTTCTGAAAAGAAAAATAAGGATATAGATATGATAGAATAAAAGAGTAGATTATTGAGTCTACTTTTAATAAGCAACTACTAGTTTTAAGTGTTTTACATTGAATTGGACTTTTGTATATTGTATACAAATTTTTATATTGATACAAATTTGAGATTAATTTTGTTTGAACATACTGTATAGGCATTTCTACTCTTGTTCAAGGTATTGTACCTGTACAACTCATTTAACAATGTAATGCAAATTTCTAGTCCTTGAAAATTTTATTACCAACTGTTTAGGATAGTAAGGAAATGCAGGCTAGAAGTTAATCACCTGTTATAATTTAACTTTATATATGTTTTCAAGGTTAAACAAAGATATTTTAGATAGATGATCTTCAAAAACTTCAGAGATCTACAGAATATGGCACTTATGATGTTTTTTAATATTTATTTATTTATTATGTATACAATATTCTGTCTGTGTGTATGTCTTCAGGGCTTGTCTTAAGTAAGAGGGCACCAGACCTCATTACAGATGGTTGTGAGCGACCATGTGGTTGCTGGGAATTGAACTCAGAACCTTTGGAAGAACAGGTAATGCTCTTAACCACTGAGCCATCTCTCCAGCCCCTCACTTATGATGTTTTAATAACATAGATTCTCTTTTTATGACAATGAAACATGTCTGCTCCTGGCAACCCCAATCTACTTCAGAGAAGATAATGGGCATCGATGAAACTCCACATAGAATTTACTTTCTTTGTGGCAAAAGTAAGCCACTGGGCAAGAAGATGCCCCTGCCTCGACTGCTGACAGTATGCTGTCCTAATTGGACAAGCAGGACACAAAAGAAAGTGACTGCCAAACATTATCAAGACAAGGTGGCACAGCCCTTCAGAATATCCTGCTTCACAGAAAAATCTGTCAGATATGTTAGACCTGTAGGCCAAAGATGGATGCCCCAGTGTTACAGAGGAACTTTGGTTGACTGTTCAGGCAGCCAGTTGTTTCTGTCATTTTAAGTTCCATTTTCTCTCATTCATAGTTATTTGTTATTGAAGACAAAATGGCATATTCCCAAAAGAACCCCATGCCATTATCCCAACATTTCTGACGGCCTTGGAATTTCCTAGTGCTTGCTGGAAGAACCTGGTCTCTAGGGTGTCATGTTCTGCCCTCTGATAATGGTTTGCTACAATCAGCAGGGGGTGAGTTCTTGGGAAAGTCGAAGGAAATCCTAAATCATTTCAACAGTATCAAATGTCTGAGACAAAGAAATACCGTCAGCATCCGGCTGGGTAGTCATGCATTTCAGTCCTATCATTTCAAAGAGAAAGACTTAGACATTCAGTGCTGTTTTCTTTGGTTAGTAAAACATATACAAGCCTCGACACACTTTTAATAATCCTTCTTATGAAGGTATATAGTATTCTACTATCTAGTGAGACATGCAGACCCTCATTTCAAGGAAAAGAGACAAACGATCAGACATTAAAATTAGATGTGCTGTGCCAGCAGGAGGATCTCTGAGTTTGAGGACAGCCTGGTCTACAAGGTAAGGCCATGGCTGCATACAGAGAAACCCTATCTTGAAAAAAACCTAAATGAAGAAATGAAGTAGGCAGATGAAATGAGTAAGATGCAGAGAGTTCTGCTACTGAATTAACCGCAGGGTCTGCCGAAGCCCATGCTACTCTACCCTGTCCCCTGGCAAGCTCAGGAGGGGACATTTTGCATTCATCTTCCACAAAAGGTTAACATAGTACATTTTTATTGAAAAGCAAATTGTATGCCTCAGAAGGCAGTGTCTTTCAGACAGTTAAACATTTGTTGACATGACATCTTGGGCTAATTTTATTATCATAAAAAAAAGGACTGAGAACACAGGGCTTCTTTGTATACAAGGAGTTCTCTGTGGCCACTGATTGCTGCTTGGCACCAAGGTTCAGATTGTACCTAGGGATAATTCTTCCTCTCTTCTTATCTTTCTTCATTAAAAAAATTTTCACTTTAATTTATTTTATTACTTTATGTATATAAATGTTTGCATATATGTATGTATGTGCACTATGTGCATACTTGGTACCCACAAAGGCCATTGGATCCCCTGGAACTGGAGTCACAGATAGTTGTGAGATCCCATGTAGGTCCTCTGAAAAAGCAGCCTGTATTCCTAACCATTGTGCAATCCCTCCAGCTCCTCCTCCTTCTTCTTTTGAGACGTGATCTCCTCACTCACCATGTAGTTCTAACTGACTGACAATTTGCTAGGTACATTAGACTGGCCTCAAGATTGTGGCAACCTCTTGCCTCTGGCCCTCTGGTGCCTAGGGGTTTTATGTACCACCATGCCCTGGCTGGAATAGCCAATCTTCCTTCCTTCCTTCCTTCCTTCCTTCCTTCCTTCCTTCCTTCCTCCTTCTCTCTTTCTTTCCTAAGAAATGCATTCTTGCATCCAGCTTTTAAAATGATTTCTGATTCTCTGGTCTAATGCTTGCATGGCAAACACTTTATCAATCTCTCCAGCCCTCCCAATCCATCTCTCCAGTGCTCTACCTCATTTTATTTTATTTTTTACTATACATAGATAATTAAGAAGTTTATATGTGTGGATTTTTTGCCTGCATGCATGTGTTAGTACCATACATGTACCTGGTGCCACCAAAGGCAAAACAAATGATGTTGGATCCCCTGGGACTGGAGCTACAGATAGATGAGTGGGAGCTGGGAATCAACCTGGGTCCCCTGGAAGAGCAGCCAGTGCTCTTAACCACTAAGTCATCTCTCTAGCCCCCTTGGATAATGTTTCTTATCATAGGGAACCATACATGTATCGACCAGAATATCCTTGCTGGTAACATCTTCCCCCTTGTTTTCTTGACCAACTGTTAGCAATTTAAACTAATCAGGGTGGGTATAGTGGCACACGCCTGTCGTCTCAGCACTTGGAAGGCAGAGGCAGGAGGCTTGAGAGTCTAAGGTGGCCTGAGTGACATAGAATGTTGGTTACTTAATTAAAACCGTGGGGAAGCACCCTCACCATGGGTGCTTAGGGAATTTCATTCTTAGAGAAAGTGTATTCTACTGATTCTTTTCTATCTCGTTCTCTGCCCCAGTCATCATTCTGCCTCCAATATCTGCAACCCAAAAGTGTTGTCCCCAATTATAACTGAGTTGTCCTCAGTCCTGGCTGAGGATTAGCTGACAGCTGGTGATAGCACCAAGTTCTTCAGCGTTAGGGACCCAGGGACCAACCCACCCTCCCATCCATCCATCCGTCCATCTATCCATCCATTCATCTATCCTCACAATATTACATAAACCAACCCCTGAGCAGGCTTTCTAACCCTGACTCCTCAGCTGGCAGGGGGTCCCTTTCCCCCATCACTTGTAGTTCTGACATTGGCTTCTGCATAATCATTCCTGCTTGCCTTGGGTTTCACCTTCCATGGTGTTTCTTTTCTGAGCCATATCAACCTCAAGTAGATACACACGTTCCCATGTCTTTCTCAAACACTATTGACAAAGCAATATCAAAATACTAGGACGCAACAGCAAGGATTCTGTTGCGACTCCATAAGGCAAATAGCACAAATCAGTTTCTTCCCAAGTTCCCCTGACCATGATTCTTCTTCCATTGTGGCTACAGCCTCTTCTTTCTCTTCCAGAATTTTCCTCAGAAATCAAACATTCCCCCATTTATTACTAAGTAGAGTAGCTTTTACTTCTACACAGAACTCAAATCCTGAGGCACCTAAACATTTGCTCCAGAAGCTCCGTGCGCCTGCAGAGACATTAGAGTTGGCTTTACAGGCCCAAGGAGGCATGTAACTCCATAAAAGACTTTTCGTTTAGCATGTGCCTGTTCCTGGGTTCTACAAAAAAATCAACCAACCAGCCAACAAAAACTTAATGTTGAAAAATGATCAAATTACCGGGCAACCTGAGTACGACCCCCGCCCCCATCCAGGAGCATTAGTATCACCTGGAACTTTGCGGACTTGAATCTTGGACCCTGCCACAGACCTCCTGGTTACAAAGCCATCCGGTAATTGTTCTGGTGCGTGTTTAGTGGGTGAATGGGTTCATGGGGCGCTGCTGAGGCCACAGCTCTGTCTGGATTTGTCACGGGCCAGGTTCTGGGACTCAAGCTCTTTGACCATACCCCCTGGCTAAGGCTGTGGTCCCACCTTGTTCCCAAGCCTCATCTGCCTTGGAGGTCGCGTGGGCAGCTCTTCGCAGATGCTTCAGCAGAAGTATTTGCTTGTCCCTTTCTTCTAGAAGAAGCTCGCCTGCCCGTTAGACAGTGTCGGCTGAGCTGAGCGCTGGCAAACATCTGTGCGGCTCTCCTGGGCCTCACCCCCTCCATCCCTCTGCTCCCCGCCCCCGTTATTGCCCTTCCCCTATATCACACACGTGCCTCCCCTGTCACGGTCACCTTTCTAGTGTTTCAGCCCATGTAGCAACTCACGGGTAGAAGCTAGAAGACAGGATCTGCGTGCATCAAGACAAGGCAGTGTTTGCTTTTCTGAGCCGGGGCTACCTCCTTTAACATAGTATTTTCCAGTTCCATCTGCTTTCTTGAAGATTTGTCTTTGCAGCTGAATAAAATCGCATTGTGCATGTGTACTGCGTTTTCATTTTCATCTACCTGTCGATCGAATCTAGTTGGCTTCGCTTCCTATCTATCGTGAATCCAGCAGCAATAAACAGGGTTGAGTAAGTATTTCTATGGTAGGGTATAGAGCCCCTTGGATACATAGCGGTGTGGTTGGATCGTGAGGTAGCTCTGTTTGTCTTAGTTATTGCTCTTGTGCCATGAAGAGACACTGTGACCGAGGCAACTCGCAAACGAAAACATTTAATTGGAGGTTTGCATCATGGTGGGAAGCAGACAAGCATGATGCTGGAGCAGTAGCTGAGAGCTTTAGATCCTGAGCCACAGGTAACAGACACATAAACACACACAAACACACACACACACACACACACACACACAGAGAGAGAGAGAGAGAGAGAGAGAGAGAGAAAGAGAGAGAGAGAGAGACTGGGCCTGGTGTGGCCTTTTAAAACCTCAAAATCCATCCTTCAACAGTATTCTGGAACTCACTTTGTAGACCAAGCTGGCCTCGAACTCACAGAGATCCACCTGCCTCTGTCTCGCATGCCCTGGGATTAAAGGTGTTCGCCACCATGGTTCAGCCACCCACAATTCTATTAGGTGTTTGAGAGATGTGTACATTGGTTCTATAGTGGCTGCAACAGTTTACCACACCAACAGTGCATAAAGGGTCCTCTTTCCCCCACATTTAATGTTGTTTATGTTGATGATGGTCATTCTGAATGGGTGGGATGGAATCTCAAAGAAGTTTTATTTTGAATTTAACTAATAGTGAAGGATGTTGGACACTTTAAAAGTGTTAGCTGTTTATGGTTTTTCTTCTGAGAACTGTCTACTCACTTTATTGACCTGTTAATTATTGAGTATCCATAAAAGAATCTAGGATCTGCTTCAAGTTCAACAGGATGGGTGTTGTAGCAAGTAAAAGAGGCTCAGCTGACAGTGACTGGCATTGGATGATGAACACCTGGAAGTCAGCGTCGCATCCTGAACACATATGTTTATAAAGAACACAATGATGGTTCTGTTATCCGCTTGAAGAATCTTAGGTCAGCAGCAGGTATACTCCCAGTGAGCATGCACTGTCCCCGGGCACACAGCCCTCGCAAGTGTTCCCAGGGGCGACAGCGGAGCCTTTCTGTTTCAATGCACGAGTACTATCCAGCATCCTTCCTCTCTTGGCTCTTCATCACCCACCTCTTTGTGTTCCGACACTACTGGCTCTCTCATACACTGAGCCAAACAGCTTTCTCTCCTCTGAAGAAGAGACAAACTTACACCAAGAAGTACCCGCTTTTCTCCCTACGTCTTCTTGTTCCTCCCTAGTCCTCCCAGTCTGGCTTCTGTCCTCACCGTTCTTTCTTTAAGAATTACTGTCACGGCCGGGCGGTGGTGGCGCACGCCTTTAATCCCAGCACTCGGGAGGCAGAGGCAGGCGGATCTCTGTGAGTTCGAGACCAGCCTGGTCTACAAGAGCTAGTTCCAGGACAGGCTCCAAAGCCACAGAGAAACCCTGTCTCGAAAAACCAAAAAAAAAAAAAAAAAAGAATTACTGTCACGAAGTTCAGTGCACACATTTCAGGAAAGCAATGCCAGAAAGGCATCCGCAGAGACTCTGACGCCCAAAGATGTCCTAACATGTGTGTTTGGGGCTTCAGGCATTGCCCCAGCTCAGAATTTCTCAAATACTACTCGAAGTCTTCCTCTAAACCTGTACCTGTGGTGCTCGCTCGACGAACCACCGGGTGCCTGCATGAGAAACACCAGGAAGTAACTTCCTTTTGTAGCTGTCTTTGTTTTTTGTTTGTTTGTTTGTTTAGCTGGTTTATTTTTGAGGTAGACTCTCACGGAGTCCAGGCTGGCCTCAAACTCAGTTTGTAACCAAGGCCGCCCTTGAACTCTTGATCTCTTGCTCCAGAGTGCTGGGAGTGTGACACCAGGCCCCATTCTTTCTTTCTTTTTTTTTTTTACAACTTTATTGAGGTATAATGAACATACCTTAATAAATGAATCATACTTACCACTCTGCTCTTCTGCTCGTATAGATTAATTTGCAGTTGCAGAATTATTTGCAATTTAACTGAATATAGCAATTGCACACATTAATGAGATATACTGTAACAATGTAATGCATGTGTACAGCGTATCATTTCTTCTGCATCCCCTGCCACACACAAGACACATAATAAATTGTTGTAAACTTCAGCCACACTGGAACTCATTTGTTCATTTAAATGTACTGTGGTATTCATGATAATGAGACACAGGGCCCACGAGCACATTGACAAGTATATTTATGAAGCATTTAACCCCTAGATGCCCCAACTCATCAGTCTCTAATGACCAGCATTGGGCTCTCTATTTCTGTGAAATCAACCTTTGTTTGGTTGGTTGGTTAGTTTTGGTTTTTTTGAGACAGGGTTTCTCTGTGTAGCTCTGGCTGTCCTGGAACTCACTCTGTAGATCAGGCTGGCCTTGAACTCAGAGCTCTGCCTGTCGCAGCCTCCTGAGTTCTAGGGTTAAAGGAGTGCACCACCACCCCCTGGCTTCAGTTTATATACTATGTATGAAAGAGAATTGTGACACTTGTCCATTATGCTTGACTTATTTTATTTGTATTATGTCCTCCATGTTGGTTGAGTGTAGGCACAGATGACAGGGTTTGATCCATTTTATGACAGTAGTGATCCCCTGTGTAAATACACTGCATTCCCTTTACCCATGTCGTCATTGCTGGGCACCTCGGTTGCGCCCACGTTTTAGCTTCTGTGAATAGAGTTTTGGTGAGTGTGGGGGTGCAGGTTCTTCTCAGTCTTTAGAGCTTCATACAAGCTGAGCCATAAGGAAGGAATGTCCTCTACTGTAGCTCTGTCTTCTTTCCCTTAAGTGCTGATGCACTGCGATTTCACCCCTTTCCGTTACAGAACAGCATCCTGTGGTGCGGATTCACCGCCATTTGCTTGTTCACTCATTTTTGATAGTTGTTAGATTGTTCCTAGCTTAGAGCAATCACAAACAGGAATAAATGCTTTTTCGTGACAAGCCTTTGTGTGGACCGATGCTTTTGTTCCTTGGTTAATTTTTTTTTTTGGGTGGGGGGGGGCGGGAGCGGAAAAACATCTGAGTAATTTGGTAGGTGAGTCTGTATATATTAATTGAGAAAGAAACCTCTAAGTGTGGCTCTTGATTTTCTGTAGAAGTTGGCAGTCACTCTCACTACCACCCGATTGTCCATCTCTCCTCTTCATTTCCTTTTCTGCTGCAGAGCTGGAATGGAGATGTTTACTTTCCTAGCAGCCTTTGCAGCTGTAGTCAGTACGCATGCTCTAACTGTCTGTAAGCTTGGAAAGAATTCAGTCCTGACTGAGAGGTTAGGGTAGGGTTTCTGGAGATGTAATAAAGGGTTCCTTGGTTTCTCCTGATGGTGCCTCCCTCTGCGAGGGGATGGGGGATGATGCCCAGGAATGCAAAGGGCATGCCCACTCTCAGCTTGCCTGCTCCTTCTACAATCGGGATACCCAGCACACTGAAGTCCCCGAGATGCTCTTTGTCCAGAGAAGAGAGTGCCTTGTCCTAAAGATCTCCTGGCAGATCCCCTTCCTGAACCTTATGGGTGGCTGGATGCTGGGACAGGGGTTCTGAAGCTCCCACTGGGATATTTAAAGCCCCTGACAATACAGAGGCCGTGCCAGGTCATGAGTGACCTTCTTTATTCTTGCCCAGAAAAGGCTAAATGCCCAAGGGTAGATCTCCTGTGACACCAGAGAGTACAGCAGCCATTTTAAGAGCAGGAATCATCACACCAGAGTGCTGAGACTGTAGGGGGAGGGGCACAAAGGGAGCTTTCCGTACCATCTATTCAACTTGGCTGTGAACTTGAACAATAAAATGCGATGTCGAGATACTAAACACACCCTACGCAATGAACCAATCTGACCCTCATTTTCTTCCTAGGTGTTAGGTTTGAGGGCCTGTGGCTGTGAAGAAATCATTCTCATCTTTGTGGAGGCAGACATTAAACAGATACCTATACAATAATACAAATAAGTATTGCTATCTTCCCTTCACCATTTAAAATGTGCTATTGGACATGGGGTCTGTGAGCAAATGAGGTTTAAAGTGGAGCCCCAGAACAGAAAGAGTCAAGCCCTCAAAAGACCTTTAAAAAGGCTCTACGGATCAAAGAGAACAGTGTGTTCCAGAACCTGGGGTGGAAAGGAGAGTAGGTACAGGCTAGCCAGGCTGGTTGCAGCCAAGCAAGCTTTGATAAGCCTGGGGAGGTAAGCAGAGGGCAGATTGCACAGGGCTGGAAGCCAAGTTCAGGCCTGGAGGCTGTATCCTAACAGTGGGAGCCAGTGAAGGATTTTAAGTAGGACGTGTTTGAATTTTTTAAAAATAATGCTCCCTCTGGTTGCTATGTAAGAGAATAGATCTGAAGGATAGATCTGAAGGGACAGTCTAAAAGTGGCTTGAATGGGAAGTAGTGAAATAGGCCAGGTAAAGTCAACAGCAAAAGTGAGTACTTAGCTACTTCAGTGACCTTGAGCCACTCGGTCCTCAGGTGAAGAAAGAGAGCGTTGCAGGAGACAGAGTGGGAGGGGACAACTAAGACAGATTAATGCTACACAACATCTTTTAAATCATATCAGTTTCATAATGATGGCAACTGACAATAAAATACAATAACCCTGATAGTAAGAATTTACGAGCACTTGGCACTTGCGAGGCAACCGTTTTCCCTTTTTCATGTGGATGATCTTTATCTCATTCTTATTCTAGTTGCTCCATTGCTTTATAATAAACTGCCCTAGAATACAGTGCTTAAAACAGCAACAGCATGCATCTTGCTCCAGAATCTACTGCTTAGTCGGAGCTGGAAGAGGCAAAGAGAATGCTGTGTTCCACTTGGTGTCACCTGGGGCGACTCCAAGTCTGAGCATTCGGGCACGGATATCAGTTGTGCCCATCCTGGAATGACGACCCACACCCTATACTGTATTTGTTTATTGCCCAGATATCTGCTAGGATGAGTTTCTGTCAAATTTGTTGTTGTACCAACACTATTTAAAAGTATAATCCACACAGTAGGTTCCCTATAAATATTCACCAAATAATGAACAGAGAATTGAATTAAAATGAATTTGGAAGTTGAATCCCTGGTAGTGCAAGCCTGTAGTCCCAGCACTTGGGAGACAGAGGCAGGAGGATTGCTATTGTTATAAGTTGAACTTGGTCTACATAGGCAGTTCCAGGACAACCAGGGCTGTATAGCAAAACCCTGATTAAAAAAAAAAATAAGAAAATTGAAACAAATACAAACGAACACCTTCTTGAATAGAATATTTTCCTCCTCCATCAAACAGTAAAGACTGTCTTCTCTTCCAGTACTCCTAATAATTGGAATTTTATGATTTTACAAGGTTTCCATTTTATTAGGAACTTTTTGTATCTTTAATACAAATCTGTGTGTGTGTGTGTGTGTGTGTGTGTGTGTGTGTGAGAGAGAGAGAGAGAGAGAGAGAGAGAGAGAGAGAGAGAGAGAGAGAGTTCTGTTCAGTTTTCCTAGCTAGGACTTAGAGAGCTGCACAGAGTGTATGAGCTAATATCCATAAGAAGTATTCCCATAAGAAATGTTCCTCCATGATAATTATCGTAACACATTAAGTCTTCTCGAAGTAAATATTCCGTTCCTATTATTGTTACAAATGATGGAGTTTCCATGGTTACTGCACTCGGGATGCATTTTTAGATTGCTGCTGTGGTTCACAGAGGTTCAGAACAAAATGCTGGGTGGGGAAATATTGACAGTGAGCCCATAGACCAAGGAATGACATGATCTAAGAACAGTTCTGAGGCCAACCTAGCAAGCATGCCCAACATGGAAGTGCAAGACGGAAATGTGGGGTGCAGATGCAGGGTGGGAGAAGAAGATTCCACCCTATCGTGGACCAGCTCTTTTACATAAACCCGTCCCGGCAAAAAGCAGGTAGAGAATGAAAAAACAATCTGAGCCACTGGCTGAGCAGAAATAGAGAAGAAAAAATAGGGAAAATGAAAAAAGGCCTGTTAAAACTCAGTTGTCCTCTGGGCTGGGCATGGTGGCGCACACCTTTAATCCCAGCACTTGGATGCAGAGGCAGGCAGATCTCTATGAGTTTAAGGCCAGCCTGGTCTACAGATTCCAGGACAGCCAGGATGACATAAAGAGATCCCACCTCAAAACAAAGCACAATCAAACAAACAAACAAACAAAAACCACATACCAGTTTATCCTCTTCTATTTTAAAATAGCATTTCTCTAATTATAATTTCTTGATATTAACCTCAGAGGCTGCTACAGTCTGCAGGCTAATGTGCAACGCCTGGACTCTGCTGTGCACCGACTGAATGCACGTCATCACAGGTCAGAGGTAAGATCCCCGAGTGCACAGCCTTGCTCCAACGGCCCCACTCATATTCAGACTCAGAGGTTTTGGTTTGTTTGTTTCGTTTTTAATCAAACCATGTTTTGGCAAAGTGCAAGAATCTCATGTTCTTCAGAACTTCCTTTGAAATCTAAAAGCCCAGCTTGAGTGTTCAGTCTGCACGTGTTTTAGCCCATTGGGTCCTCACCTTAGCCCATGAAGGCCTGCAAAACAACACAAAAGAACTGCTCTTGTCAAAAGAGGCCTTCACGGGCCGGAGAGAGGGCTCGTCAGGCAAAGACACTGCCTAGAAAACCTGATGACCTAAATACAGTCTCTGGGTGTGGTCCTAGAACCCACAGAGGAAGGAAAGAAACAACTCAGAGATGTCGTTCTCTGACTGCCACACATGCAACACGTACACACCCACAATCAAAGTTCTATTTGTGTGTGTGTACCATATACATGTGCATATCTGGTGCCTAGGCAGGTCATCAGGGGAACAGATTCCCTGGACTGGAGTTACAGACGGTTGAGTCAACATGTGGGTGCTGGCAATTGAACTCTGACCCTCTTCAAAGGGCAACGAGTGTACTTAACGTCCCAGCCACCTCTTTAGGCCCACACTACTTTTCCCGCTTTGAGACAGGCTCTGACTATGTAGATGTGGTTGACCTAGAGCTTGCTATGTAGACCTGGCTGGACTTGAATCATAGAGATCTACCTTCCTCTGCCTCCTGAGTGCTTGGATTAAAGAATGTGTCAGAATATATATATTTCCTATCAGGCAGAAAGATTGTAAGATCCAGAGGTCAGGGAGGACCGGAAGGAAACAGAGTCTTCAGGACTTGACAGTATCTTTGCCCTCGTGGGTTCATAGCAGCTGTGGGTCCCTAAGCAGGGTTGAAACAGTCATTCCAGCATGGAGGATGTGGGGGCTCACCATCCTCCACCCCCTGAGTTAGGAACAAAACAGTCATTCCAGCATGGAGGATGTGGCGGCTCACCATCCTCCACCCCCCTGAGTTAGAAACTGCTGACAGTTGATGTCTTCTGGGGGAGAGGGAGTCTGCTTCCCTTTTCTTTAAGATTTAAAAATATTATTTATTTGTGTCTGTCTGGAGGTATATACATGTAAGTAAAAGTATCCACAGAGACCAAGAGAGGGAGCGAGAGAGAAAAAGAGAGAGTACTCAGACATTACCAACGCCCAAGAATTTAATCAAAACCCCCGTGAATTCTACAAAGCAAAGTGGGAAATGCTCTGAGGAGTGTGTTGTCGCTGGAGAGTCTCATCAGATTTTTAAAAAGAAGGACGCTCAAAGCTTTCTTTCCTCCTTCAGCTGGGACTTCCTTTCTTTGCTTTATATTTTTGAACGGTGTTTAAGAGAGGATTTTGAAGACATGTATTTTCCCCACAGCCTAGATGTAAAACACAGAATAGGAGGTGACCCCTTTCCTTACAGTGGCTTAGATTTCCTGGTTTCTTACAAGAAATCCACATTTGTTGAGTGCCATTCTGGAGACATTGATCCCATTTTGCCTAGCCCTGAGACCCTCCTCACCCTGCTCGTTGTTCAAACAAGAGAACAAATGAAATCAGCCCTGCGGAGGTGGCTCTTGCCACAGCACACAGTGGAAAATCCAGGAAGGGACAGAGTGGCAGCTCACAAGCTAATCTCACTGACAATTAGACTATTGTTCGTGTGGAGCTAAGGGGTTGAGCCAAACTAATGAACGCCACAAACTGCTGTCCCCTCCCCCTTTCTTAAAATCAAAAGTAAACGCAGGGTCTGTAGATGAAAGAGCCTTGAGAGAGATGAGAGCTGAGATTCTGTGCAAAGCATGGTTTTGGGAAGAGGGTACTAACCTATCAGGAGATGGTGGCTAGTCTTCCAGCATCTCTGTGTGGTGTTTATTTTACCTTTAGTGGAGTTTGCAATGGATGCTGAAGTAAGACATAGGAAGCAGATTGGGTGAAACAGAAAAAAAAATTGCACAATGTTAATTTGCACAACTGATAAAGGTTCTTAGATTCTTTTGGGTTTCTTTGTTTGTTTTGTTTTGAGACAAAGTCTCACCATGCAGGCTGGCCTGGAACTGTAGACCAAGTTGGCCTCAGATCCACAGAGATCTGCCTGCCTCCCTGCCTGTCTCCAGAGCACTAGGGTTAAAGGTGTGTATCACCACATCTAGCATGGGGAAGTTTTTAATTCTAAGCAGGAAATCAGAGAAAAATATGAAGTCACTGAAATTATTCTTTGTTAGAAAACAGCAATGCAGAACATTGAGCTGTGCTTTCTGAGAAAGGACCACCAGTTAAAAACAAAGTACAATATTCAAGACTAGGTTAGTCTAGTTCCAGAGGGATGCCAGTACTCCAGAGGGCTTGAAGACTGAATGTCTGAAAGAAAAGAGACACCAAACAATGTACCCAAATCAGACTTCCACAAGGCCTTGGCATTCAAAATAGTATGCAAGGTGGTCCGACTAGTGGAGAGAGACTGGGGTTGGCATTGAGTTTTTATCCTCTATTGAACTTTAATTTGATATGGTTTATCAAGAAGTCATGAGAAGTACATATTTCTGCACACAGACATACATGTTATAAAATGGGCATGGTGGCACATACCTGTAAACATAGGACTTGAGAGGGAAAGGCAGGAAGATTCCCTTGTTTAAGGCCAGCCTGTGCTTTAGAGTGACAGGGGAAGCTATACATTATGAATAGAAAGGAAAACACATTCATAATGTAAGAAAGTTTGGCTTCTCTACACAAAGGGAGATTTGTTTTAGAGTCTTCAGTAATGCTATCCTGCTGTGTTTGGAGGTGAGGGAGGCCTCAGAGATAAGAGAAGATGAACACTTTCGACCCGGGATTTCTCAGTTCTAGTCACCATCAGATCAGAAATTCAGAGATGAGACAAAGTAAGGAATAGGAGGAGTTTATTAGAGGGTGCGGGCATGCACAGGGATTCCTGTGGATTCTCAAGAGAGGACATCTGAGCTTTGGATAACTCATCTTATGGGAAAAGTTAATAGAGCAGAAGGCAGTTTATAAACTAAGGCAGAGAATTTCAGGACTGGGTCAGGGTTCTGGGATAGGACATGGTGTCAGAGGCATGATGGGAACAGGTCATTTCACAAGGCTCACACTGGAGATAGCATCATACTGAAGCAAAGGATAGCGAACACTCATCTCATTGGCCACATTGGGCTCAGCAGGCTCTGCTGGGTCTTGGACTAACAAAGCTCAGGGATGCCATTAGCTTCAGCACTGTGCAGTTTGCCTCTGCTTACCCCAATGCTACTCTATCTACCTTACCTTGACCTAGTTAAAGAAATCCCCTCTGTGGATGATTAGAAACAATTACTGAATGACTGCAACATAGATTCTTTCGTATACCACACATCCTTGGTTTGGACCAGCCCTCCTCGTCTTTCTCTCTACCCTCCACCTCAAACAGTGACCTGTTTCTCTTCCCATTTCCCCCACTGACCTCTCCGCATGTGCTCACCAAGGCCAGATGCAGACTCTTCACCATCCACCAAATAAAACACGATTCTAAAATCTCTACAAAATCCCCTTGGACATGAGACATAACCTACTTTCCTGTGCGTGTTTTATCTTAATCTAGTGTCACTGATCTTTCATTTATTGGCTAGATGTCAAGTCTCTGTACTTTGTAGTTTCTTGTATGAAAACCATAGCAGTTTGTTGAGAATAATAGAATCTTGGTTCAAAAAGAGCAATGCTGAACATTCTCTTAAAGGTATATAAGATATATTCTCTGTGAGTGATACATGTATGTGTGCGTGTTTGTGGATTTGTATCTTATGCATACATGTGGAGATGTCAGGTATTTTCCTCAGTCACTCTTTACCTTAATTGTTGAGACAGGGTCCCACACTGAACCCAGAGCTTATGATTCTATTAGACTGCTTAGCCAATGAGCTCCACAGATCTTTTTCTTCTCTAATCTGTGCTGGCCCATGCTGAGGTTACAGATGTGTACCAAGCTTTTATGTAGGTAGCAACCCAAACTTCGGTGTTCATCTTATGCATGGAGTACTGTCCAACTGAGCCATCTCCCCAGCTCCAATTATATTTAGCTGTAAATTTAAATGAATTTGAATTTGTAGGTCTAATATTGTCTTTGACTTCTATTTATTAATCTATTTGTCTTTGTTTTTGTTGTTTTCCGAAACAAGGTCTTGCTGTATAGCCAAGATTGGCCTGAAACTTGCTGTAGAGCCCAGGATAGCCTCCTGTTTCAGCCTCCTGAGTTCTGGGATTACAGACATGCTCTGTGGATCTTGGTTCTGATTGTCTTTTCAACTCTGAAGAAAACAAAAACAGCAGAAGAACAGATAGCAGAAAGCAGACAACTGACAGACTTTTAGAATATTGCCAACCAGTTAGCAGCAATCTGTGTAACTGTCAAATAAATGCTTATGTATAAGAACGATTCCTCAAGGTAAGAATAACCAACCAGAGCCGGGCGGTGGTGGCGCACGCCTTTAATCCCAGCACTCGGGAGGCAGAGGCAGGCGGATCTCTGTGAGTTCGAGACCAGCCTGGTCTACAAGAGCTAGTTCCAGGACAGGCTCCAAAGCTACAGAGAAACCCTGTCTCGAAAAAACCAAAAAAAAAAAAAAAGAATAACCAACCATAATTTTTCCTACCCAGGATGGTTGGAGAAACTGATTTAAAGCTATCTATTTGGTTGGAGAGATGACTCAGTTGTGAAAACACTTGACACTTTTGTAGAAGTGGGTTTCAGTTCACATGGTGACTTACAACCACCTGACACCTTCAGACTCCGTGGATGTCAGGCGCACACGGCACATATGTGTATGCAGGAAAAACACTCATACGCATAAAATAAGATCAATAAAATTATATATTGACTTACAGCTCTTCAAAGAGTTTCGGACAGCTTAGCAAAATATGGCCAAGATACAGTAAAGGAAAAAAAAAACAGCTCACGTGTGTGGAAGTCCTGCATACTTGGCAGAGGTTCCCCACAGTCAGGACTGTCTGTTAATAGAGAATTACTGAGAGACACTGATGAAGCCCCTGAGACCTGCTTGTGGGGGCTGCCCCTGCTGCAGACACAGTGGGGGATGACAAGAGATCCTCCTAGCTCTCTGGGTGGACCAGTGACCCCAGACCTGGTCTCCCAGCACTGACAACGTGGCTAAGGCAACACCAACGGCAATGTTCTTAAAGTAAGTCCCCACACACCATTCATAGGGAATCTGTAAACAGCAGCCCTTCTGGTGAAGCTTCTGGATTAAATTGTTTGACAGAGCTCTACCAGATGGGCATCTGAATAAAATCACTTGCTGAATATAGTCTTAAATTTAAGCCATTTTTCTTCTGAGGAGAGTAGTTGGCAACTATTCATTGACTAGGGCCCTCTTCTCCTCACACAACACAAACGGTTCATGTGTGATTAGAGACAACAGAATCTACTGTCTTCGGTGGTGGGTCCTCATGCTGAAGGAACAGCCCCCACCCCCCATTACCTCAGTGCAGACACTGGAAGGCATGTGTGACCCTCGGGTCCGTCAGCGTTAAACCCGCATTCAGTGTACAGATCACAGGCCCGGGAACCGAGAAGCAGAGCTAGGAGGAACACTACAATTGCAAGCATTGTGTGGGGCTCAGGGCTCTGTGTGACTGCTTGTGGTGCTTGGCATAGCAGATTTTGTGGGGGTGCAATAGAAAAGCTTTTCATCCTCAAAATAATTCAATGAAAAGGAGGATGCCCTGGAACACGGCCTAACTCTGGGGAATTTGTCTGCTCTGGCGAAAAGTGGAAACGGAATATGATTTGCGGAACACTGGAGATTTTCTAGAATTCCATTTTAAGGAATTTTCAAGTTCGCCAGTCTTCAATTTTAAACGGCATTCAAATAGGATAGATAAGTGGCTTCAGGCTTTGTGTTTGAAGGGTGACACATGGGGCCAAGCATGCCCAGATGCGGTAGGTCAAAGGCACGATAAAGAATTTCTTTTATAAAATATTAAGACTAACCAGAAAATGACAATTAAGAAAAAAAAAAGAAGTAACAGTCAAAGAGAATATTGGAGGCGTCCTTCATTTGTTTTGATTATGCAAATGTATGCTGACGCCAGCCTTCCAGAACTCTTTTCCTTATTTTCTATGCTTATTTAAGCAAATATGAGTATTCATATGAATATAAGTATTAGTGAGCATTTATCACTTTTACTTCGATGTGGCTGGGACAGAAACATTGCTTTTAAGCCAATCCAAACAGGTAGATTTTCCAGTGATAAAAGTAGCTCTGTTGCTAGGGGCAAAGACGCACGCCTTTAATCTCAACACTTGGGAGGCAGAGACAGGCAGGTCTCTGTGAGTTTGAGGCCAACTGGTCTACAGAGCAAGTTCCAGGACAGACAGAGCTACATAGAGAAACCCTGTCTCAAAAGACCAAAAAAAAAAAATACATATGTGTGTGTGGAGGTATATATATATATATATATATATATATATATATATATATATACCATTGCTGCCTACAAAGTATCTGAAATGCCGACAGTTTGATTTGACTGGTGTCTTTAGATGGGCCAAAATTCTCCAGACTCTGTCATGGTTCAATGGGTTGCTTTGAAGTCCTATAGACACTTTAGTTAATAGTCTGTATACAATTTTAATTCAAATAAAAATCAAGGAGCCAATGTTGGGTTTGGTCTCCAACACTACACTTTTTTTTCCAAAGTGAATAAAATATTAAAAAATTTAAAATGACCATAAATCTTTCATTATGCGGTTCAAATGTCTTTTTGTCGCATAAGCTGCACACTGATTTCAGTTCGTCACATAAGCTGCACACTGATTTAGATTGTTTACCTTCATCAACTCCCTGCTGCCTCACAATGAGCATCACACCGCACTCAGGAGCTTACCTACTCGGAGAAGCCCATTGCCGGGGAAGCGGTGTCGGAGAGGCTTTACAAGTATTCTTTCCATTCTTTTCAAGCAGAAACCCCTGCTATAGAGGAAAGCGCTTACCTCTGCTCGTACCTGCAGCTGAAAAGAAAGAATCTCAGGAGAGCCATTACTTCCTCCCATTGGTCTCCGAGTTTCAAAGTCTAGAACATCAAACCAGGACAGTTTCTCTTCGCATATATTTTAAATACTTGCAAAAATAGCTGTTTTGTCCACCCTGCCCCCTCTTGTCTGAAGTAAAATTTAAGGGTTGAAGGTTTCTGTTTGGAATCACAGCTAAATTTCACTTTCTTGCCTCTGTCAATGAGCTCACTAAAGGATACTATCCAAAGATTTATTCTCAAATCCAGCATGTTAAGACACTTCTCCAAGTTTAGTTTCTTGCTTTTGAAATGCACTAGGAAGACATTTAGAATTTGGAAGAGAGATTCAGTGTTTATTTTCCAACTTATGAAAAATAAGATGGTTAATATGGGACCCAGCTAGCTGTACCACTCCTGGGCATTTGCTGAAGAAGCCCATATCCTACCACAGAGGCAGCCACATGGCCGTGTTCATCTCTTGTTTGTTTATGTAGTTAGGAAATAGAACCATCCTAGATATCCATGAACACATGGCAGGATAATGAAAACGTGGTATATACGCAACTGGATTCTTTCAGCTACGGAAGAAAAATGAATTCATGACATTTTCAGAAGAACTAGATGGGCCTGGAAAACATAATACTGAGTTAATGTAACCCAGACCCAGAAGGACAAACACCATATCTTTCTCTCAGCTGTGGATCCTGGCTCCAGACATTTAGACTCATGTGTTTAAGCTAGTAAAGGCCAGGAAATGAGAAAGGGGTCATTAGCAGAGAGAAGGAAAGAAGAAGAGTTGGCAGGGGTACTGGGGACAGAGAGTTTTAAGCAGGGCTGGAGATGGGGTTGGGAGAGAGAAGAGGAAAAGTTAACTTAAACTAAGAATACATGCAAAAACCATATGGAAATCTGCTACTTTGTAAGATAATCAGAAAATACAATGATAGTGATGACAAATACATAACACGCACACAAAAGAGTTTGAGCAACGTGACTCAGCGTGGGTGGATGATAACACTGCTACCAGAGGCTGTGATTATTGAGTGAAAATGTCAATGCCAGGTGGTGGTACCTCCTATGAGCTGTTGACCTCGGAGGCCCCAAAGCTTCCCAAACAACACAGCCTATTACTAATGTTCTTTATTTCCCACCAAAACTAAATGGCAAGCTCCTATTGCTTAAGACACCAGGAACTTTGGTTGGAAGGCATAGAGACATTTAGCTGGGAGTGATGTCTTCCTCCAACTTCTGGCTACCTAGCCTAGTGCCAGAAGGTGGTATGCAAGCTTCTTGAGAAGAAAAGCCACCAGTGTGGACCTGTGGGCTACAACACCAACCTTGAAGGCAGGCGTGACCAGGGGTGCAAGAGTGATATGAGGTTATGGGGGTAACCAACAGCTCTCTGATTCCATCTGGGGCTCATACCATAGGAGTGAATTCACACCTGGTCCTACAATCTTGGTCAAAGCCAGGGCTGGGGAAGCCATAGGCTGTAAAGAGGAATCTTTAACTGCCGTTTAACTAAATGGGCACGGCCTTCTAAGTATTTATGGTTATATCCATAGATGACTTTTGCTCTTAACCTTGGTTGAAAAAGCTTCTCTTTGTAGTAGACAGTAGTTAATGCAGAGGCTCATGGCTGGTCAATGTATTTAGAATAAGTGATTGTTGTGTGCTCTGCCTTAAACGAACCATCTCCACCACTTGTTCCAAGACTTAGGCAACATCGCCCAGGAAGGGTGCAGAGGACAAAACAGAAGGCTGTGAAATGCTGGCATTTGGCCATGACAGGATTTTCACACTTGTGATCTCCCAGCAGCTTTGGTGACCTGAGCAAGATGGGCTCAGCTATGTTCACCACAGCTGGAGAAGGGACTTAGGAAGCCTACCCCTTCCTGAGGAATTACTGATAATTGGCAGTTGCTGAAGCAGGGAGTCACTTCCTTCAGTGGTGTTGTCCTGGGACATTGCCCATGCTTGTACCCATGCTCATGCAAGCAACGATAATTGGGTTCTCTGATGACCTGAACTCCATCACCGCAATTCAAATGGGGCAGTAAGAGAACCAGGTCCCGTAGCTATCCTCTGACATCTGCATGCGTGTCATGGTGTGCGTGCATGTGTTCACGTGCTCAAATGCACACACGCACACATAAAAATGGTATCCTAGAAAAGGAAATAGTAAAGATAAAATTATTTAATGTAAGAAACTGGATAATATGAACAGCAGCAGCTCTACCGCAGTGCAAAACCGTGCTCTGCATCATCAGACTGAGCCCATGGATGACAAATGACGTCTTGTAACTTTATAAACTTCACTTTGGTTAGAGTAATTAAAGACTACAGCTTCCAAGTGCCACAAAACTGGATTTGAAGTAGACTACACTGTGACTTTAAAATAAAGCCTGCATCCATGTTATGGTTGTGAAGGGTATGTTCCCAAACCACACTAGTACTTTTTGTAGAAGGAATCTAGAGGCTGTTTTTTTTTTCTATTTTAAAAAAGATTTTTTCTTCTCTTTTTTGTTGTTGTTTATACGAGACAGTTTTTGACTCTGTAATCCAAACTGGTCTAGAATTTGCCCCAATCCTCCTGTCTCAGAGTCCCAAGTGCTGGGATTCCAGGCATGAACTGCTATGTCTGAAAAGCAGACGTTTTCTTCCAACAGAGCCACGCACAGAGCAGGGGACAGGGCACATTCCTTCCTGTCTAGAGGCAGGTTTGTGTTTATGTTAGAAAAGCTGTCGTGGGCTCCAGGCAGGAGACAGCTTCAGAAAACCGTCCTACTCCTGGCTTTAGTTTTCCACTTGCAAAACAATAGCTTAAAAATAGAATGGGCAAAACCTTTCCATTGGGCTACCTGTTCAGCTTGAGCAGATCTGAACCCAACTGTCAGGATAGAACTGAAAAAAAAGAAAAAAACCCTACCCACTGTCAAAGCATCTGTCTTGGGTGGGGACTAAAGCTCGGAGCACTGGAGCACAGGTGACATTCGTCCTTAGTTACTTACAATGTCTAGATAATGACTGTTGTTTGAACTTGTATGATTTACCTATTCCACATAATAACCTCTCTAAAAGAGGCAGATTAGGAGCTGACATTTGAAAGAAGATATTTTGAAAGAGAGCCCAAGAAGAAGAAACACAGGGCTGTCCTCCATAGCCAGAGCTGTCAAATTGATTTTCAGAGTACAACTGAAAACAGGCGAATGCACACTCCAAGGGCAACTCTGCTTTTCCCTTCCCAGCCGCTTCCCTCCGCATCCAGCCCTTACAGAACTCTGCTTCTCATAATTCCATGCACCCCATTAGTCATGAAATCAACAAATGCGGGAAAGTCTCTTGAAGCATGTCCTTAGCACGTGGCTGGATGTGAGTCCTGTCCGGAATCCCTCATCCTCAGGAACGGCAGAGTGGTGTCTGAGGACAGTTGACAACAGCAAACAAACCAAACATGGAGCAGGGGCTCCCACAAGCTTCCTGGTCTTTCTCTGTCGTTCTGATATAATGTCTCCTGAGCTGCCTGTTTTTTCTTTATCTTTTTTTCAAGACAGGGCTCCTGTGTAATAGCCCCAGCTGTCCTGGAACTCATTGTGTAGACCAGGCTGGCCTCAAATTTAGAGATCCTCCTGCTTCTGCCTCCCAAGTACTGAGATTAAAGTGTGTGCCGCCACCGCCCGACCTGAATGTCTTCTTTATGTGGTGTTTTTCTCTGAGGTTTGCAGGACAGTCTGCAGCACAGGTTTCCTGGGCATCATTCTTCTAACCAGAGATTCCCTGGGTGCTGTGAGGACCGAATGGGCACAGAGTGGGGAGATGGAAGGGCACCTAGGAATTGCCCCTGGGGTGGCAGCCGCAGACTCTATGACATCTGCACACTTCTTCTTTTTTTTTAAATTTGAATTTGTGTATTTATTTATTTGTTTATTTACTTGGGTTTTGTTTTGTTTTTGAGAGAGGGCATCACTCTCTATAGTCCTGGCTGTCCTGAAACTCACTATGTAGACCAGGCTGGTCTTGAACTGTCGGAGACTCACCTCCCTCTCCTTCGCAAGTGCAGGGATTAAAGGTGTTCACCACCATGCCATGCCCAGTTACTTGGGTTTTTGAGACAAGGTCTTTCTCATGAAGCCCAGGCTGCCTGCATTGAATTAAGTATGAAACCTAGGTTGACCTTCAATTCCTGGTCTCCCTGCCTCCACCTCTGCCACAACCAACTCCTTCTTTAAATTTAAACCAGATTTATTGAGATTTAATTAATATGCCTTGGAGTTCACCCCAATAAAGTACACGATTTTTTAGAGAATACACTGAGTTTGTGTAAACAGCGGCACACCTAGCCTTACACACCATTCAGGATCAGTTTGTGTAAGCAGCGGCACACCCAGCTTTACACCATTCATGACCAGTTTCTGTGATCCCTTGAAATCAGCCTCCACTTCAGTTTTTCAAATTTTACTTTTGAGATTACTATTGTATGCGTGTGCACATGCCAATGTGTGTGTGTGTGTGTGTGTGTGTGTGTGTGTGTAGAGAGAGATTGGAAGACAACCTCGGGTGTCAATGTCACCATCCACCTTGTTTGAGGGAGGGTCTCTTGCTGTGTACTCCGGGTTAGCTGGCTGCAAGCTTCTGAGGAGCCTTGTCTCTCCTACCTCCCGTCTCCCCATGGGAATGTTGCAGTTACAGATACATAACTGAGCACCTGACTTTTATGTGGGTTCTGATGATTCAAACTTAGATCCTCACACCTGCACAGCAAGTGCTTTGACCCAGTAAGTCACTTCCCCCCCCCCCCACACATTAATATTTATGGTTATATCTTTTAAAATACTATCCCTCTTATCTAGACTAGTGGGCCATCAATTACCCTATAGTTCTTGTTCTTCCATCTCTGGTGTTCAGGAGAGCTAAAGATGGTCCCATAGTCCCGCAGGCACAGTACCCTAGCAGTCGGTTTGTGAAAGTCAATAGCAACAGTCTTCACCGCAAGGCCAGGCTCACTCTGGGTCCCAGTTGCTGTCATTGTGTTTGGACCAGCCTCAATTCTGTCAGCAGCTGGGAAAACTGGTAATTCCTCTTCCAGCTTCCAGGCCTTCAGTTCACCTCCAACTCCAGAGAGTGCCCTGGCGTGGAGAGTCTGCTTGAGGCCTCAGTCACCTTTCCTTCCTTTGGGTTTGCTCCTGACCTGATGATGCACTTGAGGTCTATTGTCCATGGTGCCTGCTAGGCCCCTCTCCCCGGGGCAGGCAGGCCTGGCCAAGCTGCTCTCTCTGTCGTCACCCAAGGGCTTTGTTTTGAAATCCTGCACTATTCTCAGCACTTCAGCAGAACTCTCTTCCCCAACTAGAGATAAAGAAACCTGTTCCAAAGGTCAAGTTTCCAAATTCAAGAATTTTAAAACAGAGTAATAACCAGAGATAAACCAGATTTAAAAATAAGCCTTAGTTGGCTGGGCACGGTGGCATACACCTTTGATCCCAGCACTGGGTAGGTAGAGGCAAGCAGATTTCTGAGTTTGGGGCCAGCATGATCTACCTACCTAGCAAGTTCCAGGCCAGCCAGGGATACATAGAGACCCTGTCTCAAAACAACAACAACAACAACAACAACAAAAAGCCCTAGCAATAATTTTATACAGTGATACTCAGCGTGTCTTATGAAATGGAAATATTCATCAGAAGTGTGCAGTTGGACCCAGGATGGCCAGTTTCCCAGATGAAATTTTATCAATGCTTATCATTTGGTCAGAGAATGGGGACATCAAATTGCACACCAAGACTGACCTCGACTGTACAAAATGTGTTTTAAAAAGGCCAGAAGGGAGTGAGCTGATTTTCAGCCCCAGTAAGTACCGACTTCTTCTCTGTGTTTCCTTGTACTTAAAAAAAAAAAAAGATGAGTTATGTAAACCAGCATGTGAGAGACTGAGGCAGGAAGACCACGAGCGTGAGGCCAGCCTGGACACCATAGTGGGTTTATGTCTCATAAAATTCACTTCTGTGTGCAGTTCAATAATCTTCACGGCCTTGCCAAGAACCCAGCCATTATCAGACATCAGTTTTCAACTTTTTTCACCCAGCAAAATTTTTCACCCTCATTGACAGCTGAGTTCACGCTCACCTCTAGCATGTCGCAAACATGAACTCGTTCTCCCCCTGCCAAGTGTACCTCTTCCGGACATTCCGTGTGAACAGTCGGCAGCATGGGGCTATTTTATCTGGCCTCTCTCACTTAGGGAAACTTTGAAGACTTATCCACAAGGTGGCAATTGGTCTTGTCTTTATTGCTGAGTTTCCTATCTCTCAGAGGAACCATTTTTCCACTATTCTCTTGCCCGGATGGGCACTTAGAGGTAGGACCATCACGAATAATGTTGCTCCAAACCTCACATGCCTGTCTTCACCTGGCTTTGCTGTTCATTTCCCTTGGGGATAAAACATCATGGCATTGCAATGTTCAAGCAGCTATACTGTCTTCTAGAAGGTGCTAAACTTTTATAAACTGCTTTCTGCTAGTTCCTGGTCCACCGGTCAGGCAGGTCTAGTATCACATGGACAATCATCCGAGAGCTGAGAAGGCAGAGACAGAAGAGTCACCAGATTTTGTCTCAAAACAAAGCAGCAAAAGGATTCACATCTTAGCTTTTGTATTTCGCCTGGACCTGGGGGTCTGACTTCCCTTCTCAGTAGGTTAGCAGGAAGGTGGGGAACTATTCAGTTCTAAAAATGATGCCCAGGTACGTACAGTGACGTGAGACATCCTCTCTGAGATGATGGTTTGCGGGCTTTAGAATTCCTTAAACTGCCAATAAACAACACTCTGTATGCAGTATCTTTAAAATTTTTTATTTTAAAATGCTTTACTTATCTTAATAAATAACAGATACATATGTGCATGTATAAATATTATTGCCCATTTCTCTTTTTTTGAGACAGAGCCCCATTTTTCCCAGACTGGCCTTGAGCTATGTAGTTTGAACTCTTGATCCTCCTGCCTCTACTTCCCATGTGAAAATTAAATATGCTAATCATAAACGAATACATTGTAGAAAATCTAAATCAAGTTACTTAACATATTTTACCACCCATACTTATCTCTTCTTTGTAGTTAGAATCCTTTATTTTTCCTACTTTTCAAGACAGGGTTTTTCTGTGTAGCCCTGGCTGTCCTAGAACTCACTCTGTGGACCAGACTGGCCTCAAACTCACAGAGACCCACCTGCTTCTGCCTCCCAAGTGCTGAGATTAAAGGCTTGTACCACCACTGCCTGACTATGGTCAGAAAGAATACTTAAAATCTTTCTTGGTAATTTTCAAGAAAATGGAAATCTTTCTCAGTAGAAGTCACATGACTTCAAAGGAACCTATTTAAGGCTTATGATTCAGTCCAGTTTCAGAATTATACACTGATCCTGGCTGTCTATGTGTAGGCCATTGTCACCACCCCACATCCTGTGGCAGTGCTTCTCAACCTCCCTCTTTCTCTAGCTTTTGGAAACCACTCTGGTATCTTCTGTCTCTGCACAATTGCTTATTTTGTACACTCCATACTAAACAGGATTATAAAATATGAGGCTTTGTGTGTGATTTCTTTGAAATTCATTTATGCTATAACATATGTCACTATTTTTTTTTTATCTTCAGCTAGGTGTGGTGGTACACAGCTGTAAATCCCAGCACTTAAGAATCAGAGACCAGAACATGCTGAGCTCAGGGCCCACTGGGTTAAATAGTAGGGCCTTTTGGCACAGGCCTTCAAGTTAACCAGGAGTATTCCACGTTCCTCTGTGCTATCACAATTTTCTGATATCCCTTGACACTTAGCAATGGCCTTATCAGTCCTTCGCCTGGTTCTGTCATTGTGCCTTCATCAGCAATGCTCTCATTTTCCCCACACGAAAGCATCTTAAGACTCGATTTGGCTTTGCTTGGTTGTAGGAATTCCTGTCGCCAAGAGTTTGAGCACTGAGGAAAGGTGTCTACCTCTTGCCCAGTGACCTGGCCCTTTTGGCAAGTTTTCATAGTTATCCAGTTGAAAGACACTGGTTCGTTCCAGATAGGATCTAATCATCGAGCATCTCAAGCTGACTACCTGCCCAGAACTCTGGGAGGAGCGCTGAGCAGATAATAGGACTCTTGTGTTGTCTTTGCACTCACGAAAGCAATCCCTTGGCTGGGAGGAGAAAACTAAACACTTACTAAGCAGAACGGCAGAGGGCTTAGCAGATCTGGCTTGGGATGAGGAAAGCAGAGGCCCTGGGACTCATTAGCATTTGTTGTGTACTTATGATGGATCAGGCTTTCCTCTATTCACCTGATACAGAAATGAATAAAACGAACAACCCCCCTACAGAGAGCTTATACTCCAGAAGGACAAGGCATGAACAAATTGAGTAAAAGACACAATGTGTTTCGTGGTGGCAGAAGGAAATTTAAAAGAGAGAGATAAGTAAGGTGGATGTTTCTAATCATAGCAGTGTGCCTGGGGACAGTGTCTCTTAAAAGTTAAACTGAACACAGCCCCCAGTAAAAAATTATGTTGGGGCCCACACACAAGTCCTCAGAATGGCTATGGCATCTTCATCCAGGTTTCAGAACTAGGACCTTTGGCTAATGTGGACCCCCACCCCACCTTTCCCTTTGATGGGCAGTGCCTGCTGACTTTTCTTCTGGGAGACTTGTCTGAACTGCAAGGCCACAGCATTTTCTAGAACACTGATGAGGTGGAAAAGGCAAGACGCTGTTTAAGTGTTTAGGTATTGTGACCAAATCACGAATTCTGAAATGTTTTCTATCTGGCTAGTGCTAAACTTGACTAAAGGTGAGACGGTCCTTCGGGGTTCCTGCTACATGAAAGAGTCTGCCAGACATTCTGCAGGACACAGAAGAGACTGACAAACTGTCAATAGAGGTGGAACTGTCTTTGACATTTTCTGCTTCATAGAAAAGTCTGCTGGACACTACGGGCCCGTGGGCTGAAGATGAATACCCCAGTGGTACAGAATAACTTTGAGTGACTATCCAGGCAATGAGATGTCTCTGTCATTCTAGAGTTTTGGAAGTTGCTTACAATGAACTTATTGTTTACTTAGGTAATATTATATCCTTCCGGAGTCTTCGATGGAGTTGAAGAATAGTTTTTCTTAAATATGATAAAAGATAAAGTAAATATAAATATTGTAACTATAATTCTTGCTTGATACCTGTTTTGTTATATATAACTTTACTATGTTAAAGTTAAAACTTTCCTTCTTATTTAAACAGAAAAAGGGAGGTGATGTAGGATTTCCCTCTGTACGCTGTGATTACTATTGATGAATAAAGGAACTGCTTTGGGCCTATAGCAGAGATACAGGGGAACAGAGCTAGGTGGGGAAAACTAACCTGAATACTGGGAGAGAGAGAAATCGGAGTGGGAGAGAAGGCATGTAGACTCGCCAGAAATAGACGATAGAACTTTAGTTGGTAAGCCACTGCCACGTGATGATACACAGATTATAGAAAGGGATTAAATTAATATGTAAGAGTTAGCCAATAAGAAGCTAGAGCTAATGGGCCAAGCAGTGATTTAAATAATATGGTTTCTGTGTGATTATTTCGGGGCTAAGCAGCTGGGAACTAACCAACAGCCCCCTCCAATAGAAAATAGAGTGCTTGCCTCAGAGGTGGCTGCTCCGACTAAATGAGAAAATGTGTACGTGTTCATAGGCAATTGCACACACTGGGCACATGTGTTCATAGGCAATTGCACAGTGGGCACATGTGTTCATAGGCACCTGCACACAGTGGGCACATGTGTTCATAGGCAATTGCACACACTGGGCACATGTGTTCATAGGCACCTGCACACAGTGGGCACATGTGTTCATAGGCAATTGCACACAGTGGGCACATGTGTTCATAGGCAATTGCACACAGTGGGCACATGTGTTCATAGGCACCTGCACACAGTGGGCACATGTGCTCATAGGCAATTACACACAGTGGGCACATGTGTTCATAGGCAATTGCACACAGTGGGCACATGTGTTCATAGGCATCTGCACACAGTGGGCACATGTGTTCATAGGCACCTGCACACAGTGGGCACATGTGTTCATAGGCACCTGCACACAGTGGGCACATGTGTTCATAGGCACCTGCACACAGTGGGCACATGTGTTCATAGGCAATTGCACACAGTGGCCATATGTATTCATAGGCAATCGCACACAGTGGGCATGAAAATAACAGACTGTTGGGGTTGTTATTTTCAGACCACAAAGCACTAAAAGAAACAAGGAGGGATCCTGCCATGGAGCTTTTTCTCTGAAAAATCTAGCTAGCTTAGAGGTCTTAAGAACAGTGGGAGTTATCTCGCTTAAATACAAATTTTCTCACAATCCAGCTCTTTGTGAGCCTGGGTGTGGAATGCAGAAGTAGACAGGAACCCCACTCCGAGTTTGCTGACCACCAGATGCATGGTGACATTTCCCCAAGACATTAGCTGGATTTTTTTCCCAAAGAATGAGCCATTATAGTGAGATATTGTTTATTGTAAACTGCTTCTGCTCCTGCACACTCACTGAACAAAAGTCACTTTCAAGATGCTCCACGCTGCAGGCGGGGACAGAGGACTGCGATGCTGTGGGAGCCGTGCTGTGCCTCAGCTTGCAGCCCTGTTTGCATCAGCTCAGAACATGCACACGTTTGTCACGAAGCAAGCTGCAGAACATTTAATCAGATGCCAGATATAGAAAAATTGTATGCCTTAAATGCACAGGTTGTTCTGAAAGCATGGTCAATAATCTGTTGACGACAACCTTACAAAGATAACATTTTTACTATTCATCTGTCTTAGTTAGGGTTTCCATTGCCGCAATGAAATACTATGACCAAAAAGCAAGTTGGAGAGAAAAGAGTTTATTTGGCTTACATATCCATATTGCTGTTCATTAATGAAGGAAGTCAGGACAGGAAATGCAAACAGGCAGGATCCTGGAGGCGGTGCTGATGCAGAGGCCATGGAGGGGAGTTGCTTAGTGACTTGTTCTCCATGGAGTGCTCAGCTCACCTTCTTATAGAACCCAGGACCACCAGCCAAGGGATGGCACCACCCACCATGGGCTGGGCCTTTCCCATTGGTCACTAATTGAGAAAATCCATTACACCTGGAGATCTCATGGAAACATTTCCTCAACTGAGGCTTATTCCTCTCTGATGACGCTAGCTTGTGTCAAGTTGACACACAAAACCAGCCAATATGATATCCCAGGGAACGCCAGAGTTCAGTGTTTAATTAATGACCATGTTATTTGCAGAATAAGTTCCTAGCCCTTACGCATGTAGAAAAAATTTATATTCAAATTTGGTGTGGTAGTATGTCCCTATTTCTCCAGCATTTAGGGCCCAGAGGCAGGAGGATGGTAAATTAGGGACCAGACAGGGCTATCAATGAATGCCTCAATATTCTAATAATAATAATTTAGGGAGAAGACCTCAAGATTTGTTGTCTGACAAATATAAAGTAAGTGTGCACGTGTAAGAATATCAGGTCAGTTACTCATGGTAAGGAGAGGACTTCCCATTGGAGTCATGTCAAGATGGCTCCGCAAGTACAGGCGCTGGCTGTGCAAGCTTGATGACTTGAGTTTGATCCCTGGCGCCCAGAGGAAAAGCTGGATGCTGGTTTTGGGTCTCTGGGCACTATGGTGAATCTTTTCTGGTTTCCCAAATCTGGGTCCATCTGTCCCCAGCCACCTCTATTGTGCTGTAGAAGTTCGACCTCAATAACATCAAAGTTGTGTATCTGAAGTGTATGGGAAGTAAGGATGGCACCACATCCACCTTCACCCCCAAGAAAGGTTCTGTCTCCAAAAACAGTTGGTGATGACTTTGCCAAGACAACTGTTGACTGGAAAGGTCTGTACCACAGTCTAAGGAGAGCCAGCTCCAGCTCCGGGTGTGAAAGAAATCCATGGAGTCGGTGCACGAAGACTTTTCTGTCTGAGGGGTTTGTGGAAAGACAGACACTTCTAGTCTGATGGTTTCTCTTTATTCTCCCATGCTCAATTCCAATTCCCTTTGTTCTTCACAGCTACATATACCCAACAGACTCTTTCATGCAATATAGGAGTTACATTTTAAGGTCACAGTCTGTTTCTTAAGTAAATGATAAAAAACAGAGTCATTCCAACAACTCACATGCAATAAATCTAAATAACTTTTCACAGAGCAAGGAAGAATCATTTTTTTCTCAGCCAACTTCCTAACTGGTGGGCTGTACCTTGCAGCTGCAAAGAAAGAATCCGTCATTTCGTTATCTATCTAGAGAGGGAGTCTATAAAGGATTTAAAAGGATATAAAACTAAACTACTGAGGGGTCTAAGAAAAATAAGGAAATTGTGTGCTATATCCTATATTTCTGAGTGTATAAACATTTTAAACTAACTTTCTGTGGTCATCAGTCACAAAATGCTAGGCTTTCTAGGACTCGGTGTTTACAGAAAGAGAGAGCTGCATCATACAGGTTTTGGTTCCGGCCCAATTACCATAAATCTTTTAATATTAGCTCACTTGGCACTGTCCAAGGCATTTTAAGCAAAGCATTTTAAATCTTAAAATGTAGTTTTCTGTCCTGTGTGTAACTTTAGACCATAAAAAGGGAAACTTATAACTCTTTGTTGGGCTATGAAGTCATATTATTTTCTGCAGCCCTAGTCAGTTAGCAAATCTTTTTCTGTGGTGTATCTGGAAAAAAGCTGTTTTCTTTCTAGACCTTGGTAAACTGCCTGTCACCTGTGCAATGTCAGGACCCAACATAAAAAACAGTTACTTGGCTGAACTTTGAGTCTTCAGGTTATAAAGCCGTATCATGAAACTGAGGTTAGGAATTAGTGCAGTCAATCACTCTTCTAGGTTATCAGTCAGACGTAGCAGAGAGACTGGCGCAGCAGTTAGATTGCTTTGCACCTTTAACCTTACTTCAACAAATCAGACAGCTGGTTATTAGGTTATTGTGTCCTTGTGAACTCGAATGCTTTTTGTGGGAACAGTTTATCTAAAAAAAAAAATATTAGCAAGGTGCCTGGTCTAATCTAAAGCTACCTCAAAGTTTGCTTGTTTGGTTTTGTTTTTCAAGACAGTATTTCTTTGTGTAACAGTAGTCCTGGCTGTCCTGGAACTTGTTTTTTAGTCCAGGCTGGACTAGAACTCACTGAGATCTGCCTGCCACTGTCTCTCAAGTGCTGGGATTACAGGCGAGCACCACCACCAACCAGCTACTCTGAAGTTTTATATCAGCTAATAGTACACAGCTGTCTTGGCAGCTGGGGATTTACTATTTTTCTAGGCCTTGACTGTGTAGCATTCATCAAAACTCAGTCTGTACAAGCTAACATTATTGATATCAATGAGACAATACAACTTAAGGAGGAGTCACCTTCTAAACAATCCACAGATAAAAATGCCCAGGGTCAGGATACATTCGTGAGATGAACACACACTGCCATACAGGTAGTGGGGGGATTTCCCATAGCCATTAGCGAACAATTGCAATAGCATATGTGAAATTATAGACAGAAACAAACTGATATCCCGGGGTCTGCAGCCTCATGGTCTTGCCTTGACAAGGTTTCCCATCAGAGTTTCCTCCTGATGTGCGGACACCTTAATACTAACTGCCATCTGCTGTTCTTACATCATGGCTTTCAGCAGGTCTGAGGATTACAGAGAACCTGGTCACTCAGGACAGGCCTGACTGAGGTGGTACCCTCTGCCTCTGTCCAGATCACCAAAGCCATCAAGGAGCCATGGAAACAGAAAGAGGGAGGAAAACATTACTCACAGTGGAACTATCACTTTTGATGAGACTGCCGATACTGCTCGACAGATGTGGTAACTGTCTTTACCCGGAGAACTTTCTGGAATATTAAGGAGATCCTGGGTACGGCATAGTCTGAGGGTTGCAGTGTGGATGGCTAATACCCTCACAGCATCATAGATGAAGTCAGCAGAGAGGCGGTGGAATGCCCAGGTAGTTAAGAAGCAAAGAGAGAGCCGGGTGGTGGTGGCGCACGCCTTTAATCCCAGCACTTGGGAGGCAGAAGCAGGCGGATCTCTGTGAGTTCGAGACCAGCCTGGTCTACAATAGCTAGTTCCAGGACAAGCTCCAAAGCAACACAGAAACCCAGTCTCAAAAAACCAACCAACCAAACAAACGAACAAAAAACAAAAAAACACCCCCCCCAAAACAAACAAAAAATAGTAACAAAAGAAAAATACTTCAATAAAAGACCATCTGACCAAAATAAATATAAATAAAATGCAGTGGGTGTTGGGATTCTGCAGTCCCAGCACCTTGATGGCAAGGTGGAGGCAGAGGGAGGAGGCTTACCCAGATGTTCAAGGGTCAGCTGGCCTGGATTACTCAGCGCAGAATCAGCATACGCAATAATAAAGACATACACAAGAAAGGTCTTCCCTCAACAAAGGGGAAGGCGAGGCCTTTGCATATGCATGGTGGCACTCTCACATGCACAAATAAATTAATTTTAATCATTTATTTTTATTATTTTATGTGCATTGGTGGTTTGCCTGCACATATATCTGAGTCAAGGTGTCAGATCTTGGAGTTACAGGCAATTGTGAGCTGCCATGTGGGTGCTGGGATTTGAACCATGGTCCTCTGGAAGAGTAGTCAGTGCTCTTTAACTGCTGAGCTTTCTCTCCAGCTGTCTCCAAGTCTTCCCAGCTTTACTTTGTAAGCATGGGGGTAGCTGCTGCATTTACACTAAACTGAATTAACTGATACTAATGGTGGGGGTGGGATGGGGGGAGAGGGAGGGCATCTTCTGGTGATTGGTACTTCTGTATTAATTAGCTCAGATACTGCTGCTAGAAGATGATTTTTGAGACTAGGCAATTAACCAAGGAGTTTATTTAGCAAAGTTTTCTGGAGGTCCAAGAGTATGATCCCTGTGGCTCTGTGATTTGGTAGGATGCTGAGAGCAAATGTGAGGGGCAGAAATCACACCAGAAGCCTGGAAGCCAGAGAGAGAGAGACTCAGAGTCAGGTGTGTTCTTTTTTTTTTTTTTTAATACTAATTTATTGTGTATACAGTGTTCTGTCTGCATGTATGCCTGCAGGCCAGAAGAGGGCATCTGACCTGACTACAGATGGCTGTCAGCCACCATGTGGTTGCTGGGAATTGAACTCAGGACCTCTGGAAGAGCAGTCAGTGCTCTTAACCTCTGGCCATCTCTCCAGCCCCTCAGGTGTGTTCTTATGTATCAATCCATTCTCATGGGGACCAGCTCATTTTGAATGACTGGCATTAATCTCTTCCTAGGGTGACTGCATTGAGCCACTTCTCTCAACTGTTCTACTGTCTTGCTTTTCTAACAGTAAGCTTTGGGCACACATACATTTTGGGGGATAAATCTTATCTAAATCATGGCAACTTACTTGGGTCTTTGTTGCTCCTCTCAGCCCTGGTTTACATTCTTCAGAGTCAGAATAGCTAGGCCTGTATTGTCAGAAGACTGATCCCAAGTCTCTGGAATGCTTAAAAGCACATTTCTAAGTCCCTTGCTTTTCACCCTGCACGCTTACTCCAGCTCAGGTATTATGGCAGAAAAACCAAATAAAGGGCTGGAGAGGTGGCTCAGCAATTGGATCAGTTGCTCCTCAGCTGTGTACACTGGGGTGCAGATCCCAACACTCATGAAACAAGATAAAAAGTCAGCTCCAGGTTCAAGGAGAAACCTTGCCTCAAAGGACTAGACAAAGAGTAGTAGAGCAGGGCACTGATATAGCTTTCCGGCCTTCACACATATGCACAAGTGTGTATATCCACACAGATGCGTACATACTCAACACACACACAGATATACAGCAAAGCCTGCCTTCAAATGTACATAACAAAACAGCATTCCTAAAACCTCTAAGCCATTTGGTAAATAAAGTCAAAATTATGATTAGAATATGCACTGAAGCTTAAAGAAAACCTTTCTAAAAAAGGAGTGGAAGCCAGGCATGGTGGTGCACACCTTTAATCATTGCATTGGACAGGCAGAGACAGGAAGAGCTCTGTGAATTTGAGGCCAGCCTGGTCTAGAGCGTGAGTGTCCACCCGCTCCACTTCCTATTATTCAACATACTGCTTAAAGTTCTAGGTAAAGCAACAAGGCAAGAAGAGGAAATAAAATGGATACAAATAGAAAATGGAAAAATCAAAGGATCATTATTTGCAGATGATATGATTCTATACTTAAGGGACACGAAAGACAGCTCTAGAAAATTCTTAGATCTGATAAACATTTTCAGCAAACTGGCAGGATACAAAATCAGCCTACAAAACCCAGTAGCTTTTCAATAACAAATATGCTGAGAAAGGAAACAGAAAAACAATCCCTTTTACAATTGCCTAAGCAAACAAACCTCAAATCAAAGCAACGATGTTGTAATAAACCTAACCAACAAAGTGAAAAACCTATACAGTGAAACTTTACAACACTTAAGAAATAAACTGAGGCTGGGTGGTGGTGACACATGCCCTTTAATCCCTGCACTTGAGAACTTGAGAGAGAGAGAGAGAGAGAGAGAGAGAGAGAGAGAGAGAGAGACAGAGAGAGAGAGAGAGGGAGGCAGATCTCTGTGAGTTTGTGAGTTCAAGGCCAGTCTGGTCTGTGGAGCAAATTCCAGGGTAGCCAAGGCTACTACACAAAGAAACCCTGCCTTGAAAAACCAACCAACCAACCAACCAACCAACCAAGTAAATAAATAAATAAATTGGGGAAGACACAGCAGATGGAAAGACCTTTGGTGTTCAAGGTTTGGTAGGGTTAGTACTGTGAAAACCACCTTCCTACCAAAATTGACGTACAGATGCAATACAATCCCCATCAACTTCCCAGCACTGTTAGTGACTGAGCAAGGCAGGCCCCTTCAGAGGCAGACTGTACTTTCAAGATCTGCTTTACTTTTAGTTTAAACTATGGCAGGGTGTAGTGGCACACACCTTTAATCCTAGCACTCTGGGGGCAGAGGCAGCAGATCTCTGAGTGGGAGGCAGAGGAAGGCAGATCTTTGTGAGTTTGAGGCCAGCCTTGTCTATAGAAGGAGTTCCAGGTCAGCCAGGGCTATACAAAGAAACCCTGGAGGGTGGTGAGGGGGTGGGTGGGATATGAAGCACACCCGGCATGTGCTGGAATGTCCCGGTCCAAAGTACCTCCCTATATGAATATGTATGATTTTCCCTTCCTCACCCTTCCTTTGTTTGGAGAGAGCATTGTTTTGAAAACAATGGCAATTGCCTGCTGCAGGAGAGCAATCTTTTGTCATTCTTTTATGACTTGGCTGTCCTTATTTTGGCTTTGTATTCAACAAGATGTGAGGCTATTGTGTTGATCACAACACCATTTATCAAAGCAACAGGAAAAAAAAGTCTTAAAATTCATATGGAAGTACAAAAGACTCCAGATAGCTAAAGCAATCCTGAGCAAAAAGAACAATGCCAAGGAAAAACAGGAATGACTTACCATCAAACTGAAAGCTTTCCATTTAATCCTGGATATGAATGGCAATGCTTCAAAGATCTCTGCAGGAAGAGAAGCTAATGTCTAGACTATAAAAGGCCTTCCTTCATCTCACAAGGTTGTGAAGAGCATGTGTGTCACCCTGGCCTAAGTACCTCTCTCTATGCAAACATATTGTTCCCTGGTAAATTCTTCAGCCCTCCTTTGTTTGCAGACAGCATTATTTTGGAAATAGCATGCAAGTAGGTCCTTTCAGACAGAAAAACAGTAACTTCAGAGCAAGGCATATATATTGTTATGTTGTCAGTTTGAGTTTATTAGAAGTAACTTTGAATGTTATAATGTTTATATTTGAACTAGCCTGTTGTAAGGAGGTCGCTTGTTTCCTGACTGCTCAGCCTGGAAACAATCACATAGAAACCGTATTATTTGCAATACTGTTTGACTAATAGCTTAAGTGTATTTCTGGCTAATTCATATCATAAACTAACATATCTCTATTAATTTGTGTATCTCCACATGGCTGTGGCTTACCAGGTAAAGTTCCATCCAGCGTCTGTCTCTGGCAGGGACTACATGGCTTCTCCCTGACTCCGCCTCCTTTCTTCCAGCATTCAGGTTAGTTTTCCCCACCTATCTCTATTCTACTCTATCACAGGCTCAAGACAGTTTCTTTATTAACCAATGGTATTCAGAGCATACAGAGGGAAACCCCACATTACCTCCCCTTTTCTGTTTAAATAAAAAGGAAGATTTTAACATATTAAAATTACATATAACAAAACAGGTATCAAGAAAGAATTACAGTTACAATATTTATATCTACTTTATCATTTACCATAACTAAGGAAAACTATAACTATCAATTCTTCAACTGCATCAAAGACTCTAGAGGGATATTACCTAAGTAAACAGGAAGTGCATTGTAAGGAACTTCCAAAACTCTAAAATTGACAGAGACATCTTGCTGCCTGGACAGTCACCCAAAGTTCTTCTGTACCATTGGGGCATCTATCTTTAGCCTACAGGCCCATAGTATCCAGGAGACTTTTCCATAAAGCAGGAAATTTCAAAGACAGTTCCATCTCTACTGGCAGTTTGTCAGTCACTTCTGTGTCCTGCAGAATGTCTGGCAGACTCTTTCATGTAGCAGGAACCCCGAAGGACCGTCTCACCTTTAGATAAGTTTAGCACTAGCCAGATAGAAAACATTTCAGAATTCGTGATTTGGTCATAATATCCACCTACCTACCTAATCTATCTAAAGTACTAATGAGGCAATCAACACTCACTATAAATGGTTTTATTTTGGTTGTTTTTAGAGACAGGGTCCCTCTAAGGAGCCCAAGTGAATCTAGAACTCACAGGCTGATCCTCCTGCCTTAGGGGCAGTAGTGTGCTAGGTTTATAGCCACACAAGTCACCATGCCTGAAGTTAATATTCATGAAAATCACAAACTTATGATATTAAGAGAAAAAAGTAGCAAACAAAAAGCCTGTCTTTAATATGCTTTTGAAACTGAGCCTCAGCACTTAGTAGGTCGAGGCAGGAAGATTATAAATTTGAGGTTAGCCAGGGCTACAGAAAGAGAGCCCGTTTTAAAACAAAGTTTCCAAGAGGTTCTTGAAAGAAAAACAAAGAAAGGAAAAAAGGAAGATCCTGACTACACCTAGGTATGGCGGAGGTTTACTGTAGACAAAAGGGAGAGCATAGGTGGAGACAGAGACATCTGGGAGCGTCTAGAATGTGCATGACCAGAATGAAGTGGGCCATGAGAGGAGAGGGGAGAGGAGAAAGAGGGGTGGCTTAGGCCAAGAAACTAGCCAAGAGGCCAGGAGGGTAAGGGGTAGACAAATGTGCAGGTAACCAAAATGGCTGGATTATATAGGGAAGGGCAGTCCAGCCTCTGGGCTGGAGTTTAGGGTAGGGGTGTGTTGCCAGCCATATCCTTTAAAGGGGAGGAACTAGGGGTTGCTGGGAGAACCTGGTGGCCAGGTTTGCTTTGATGTGTTAAACAAGCACCTCAGCTAGCAAGTGGTTCAGGGTTTGAGACTTAGTAGTACTTAGCAGAGGCTGCCTTTCGTTTATCTGAACAACACTGAGCCTGTTGCTAACTCCATCCTGAAACTCCTAATCGAGTTGACTTTAAGTATTCCTAATTACACACACACTCTAGCCAAAAATGAGCTTTTAACTTTCAATTTTCAACGAGTAATTACGAAAAGGGTTTAAGTGGAATCCCTCACATTGAAGAGGAGAGTTGGGAATTCCCTCACTGCACTGAAAACGAGCATGACCTGGACACACTTGAACATGTACAATCCCATTCCTTCTGTCCGTGTCTCATCCGACTTCTCAGCAGCGGACTGAGGCTTTCTACTCAGAGTACCTAACATTCTCCTCTTTCCCAATTCTTAATCCACTGATTTTTGGTGGCTCCTCCCCTTCCGCAAAAAATATATCAGTCAGGTCTTCTCATTTCATTTCCTATCATCTACTACTGCACAGTGAGAAGCCCAACAGCCTGCTTCCAGTATCCACGACATCAATGTGGCAAATCCTGCTGACCCTATCTTGATTCTGTGCAATCCACATTTTAGCCCTGTAGTGTTTCTACCGTCTCTATGTCTTGTTCCATGCAGACTTCCCATATTACTTCGAAAGCATTTATACTTCCAAATGTTTCCCAACTCACTTGAAAAAAAAAAAAACCACAGAAAACCAAACTTCATTACTTCAAATAATAAACCACACATAATTGGCCCTTCCTGCTCCAGTCAGATACACTTACCTCATGCCTGAGCCAGTTTCCCCTACCCCTGCATTTCTAGCCTCTTCTTTAATCAAATGTGAGATTAACTTTCATTTGGTCATTTTTCCCCCCATTTGAAATTAACTTATTTGCCTCTCCCAACAGAACTGTGCTCTCTGGACAAAAGAATAATTTGTCTATGGGCATTCCTGAGCCTTGGTACAATCCCTGGCATGCAGCAGCATTAAGCGAATGCCCATGAGAACAATGCAGGGAGTGGAGAAAGCATGTTCCCTTCTGCGCTGCAGCACATGGGCATCCTTTTGTAACTGCTGCAGGATGAAGGCTGCATAAAGAAAGGGAATGGCAATGTCTCCGTGTCAGCCCTTTGGTAGCCAACCAAGCACAGCGGCTTACCTACACTTGCCTGCAAGTCAACTGTCTCCAGAACCCCAGTCACAGTGCAAAACTTTAAATAGGTTTCCAGGAAAAACTGAGACGCTTCCATTCATTACTCTGAAAAAATAAGAGTTGGGAGCCCAGAACTATTAGGTACAAAACCGGCTCAAAACAACAGGCATACATAGTCTTAGTTAGGGTTTCCAAGGCTGTGATCTATACCATGACTCAAGGCAATTTGAAATGGAAAGGGTTTTGACTTTCAACAGTTCAACCCTGAGAGAAGTCAGGACAGGAACTCAAGCCAGGCAGGAACCTGGAGGCAGGAGCTGACGCAGAGGCCTAGGTTTATTGAGCCTGCTTTGTTTTTGAGACAATCTGGTTGTCCTCAGAGAAATCCACGGAAAATGGGACTAAAGGCACGAGTCACCACTGCTTGGTGAGCCTGCTTTCTTAGAGCATCAGGACCACCAAGGCTGGAGAAGGCATCACCAATCAAGACAATACTTCAGACTGCCTATAGGCCAGTCTTACAGAAGCATTTTCTCAATTCAGAGTTCCTCTTACCAAATGAGCCTAGCTTGTGTCAAGTTGATGAAAGATTAGGTATATGTACATATGTACACCCTCACTAGGCTGATGGTGTCAAGGCAACATCGCCCATCACAGTGTGAAAACAAGTTGCTAACCTGCAAGTTCCATCTTGGGAGACTTAGAAAAGGATGCCGATTTTCAATATTCACCATGGAATTTCAATCATACAGTTGTTAGTCTTTAAGTTCTTTTGACTTTCAAAGATAGTTGACTGCGCTACCACTGTACTTTTGAAATTTAGGGTTGGATATAAAACTACATCCAAGGAATTATTTTGGATATCTAACAAATTCCTAAGGTTTTATCTTATTTTGATATCATAGCTCCTAAGATGACCTATTTAGGCAACCACATTAGGGGCCTGGGAGAGCATACTGTTCCCCTACTTCTTTCCTTGTATTAGTTCCCTGCTTGGAAATACTTAACCTCACACAGGAGTGACTCAAGAGGCATTTGTCTGCAACATGAATCAAGACTGGGTAGATTATTCGACAACTGGCCATGAGCCAGAGCTACAGCAATCCTACAAAAGAAAACTCTCATCTTCCAACCAAAGGTCTGAACTTCTTAGCACTGTTTTCTGAAAAACATTCTCAAAACACTATTTTACAGAAGTGCACACTGAAATAGTCAAACCTATCTCCTGTACAGCTTAAAATCACTGTGCCGTGACTGAGAGCCCAACAGAAGCTTGGCAGGAAGCGGATCGCACCACTTGTACTACCAATAAAGCATGTGTATTTTCAGATGAGTTAAAAACCTCTGGCACCTAAACATGCCATACACCGTGAGTGTCTTGCACCCAGGGGTTGATTCTCAAGTGTTGACTTGTGGGTCTTCTAACCATCCTCTGCTGGGTCAGTCATCACCTACTTCCTCCCACCCAGTTAGAGAGATCAGCATAAACAAAACAAGCATTCCTGACACCATTAGTCATGGAACACAATGTAAAACTCGCTGGCTTTCCACCCATCACTCCGCTTGGTTTGAGGAATAAACATGCCAGACAGAATTCTTGATGCTTTCATGAGTTGAATAAAACGAATAGCTCTTAAATATATCTCTAAACGTCACGCCTAATCTTCATTCATGTCAGCAAGATGCAGTTTCCTTCTTGCTGTTTAGGTTTCAGGGTTCTCCTCAGTGTACCCACCTGTGTCTTTGTGTAAGCGGGGACTTTTACGAGGAGGCACACAGTGTTCCCAGATCAGCACCACCATGCAGTCTCGTTAGTATGCGCCCCGGCAACTGGCTCAAAAAATTCTCAAGACTGCTAGGATTTAAAAAGGTTTAATTTTTGGAATTCTGGAGAAGGTAGTATAGTAGTTATGTCATTTGAAGATATTATGTTTTATGATATTAAGCACTACAGATTAAAACTGGATGAATGTATCTACTGTTGATGTTAAGTATTTCTTGGAAAGTTAAAATTTGGTGACTTGTTTCCAAATCTTAAAATCTGTTTTTAGAAATGAACATGGTTCTCTATAAACTGCTTTTTTAGTATTGTCTGAAAACATGGAATAATTGAAAATCTTTTAAAAAGAAAGTTGACAGCTCTAGGCCTTTGTGACAGGCAAGGAACGGAGTTCTATGTGTGTGTGCACTGGCTGAACAGGTTTCTGGAAATACACATCACTTCCTAGCTCACATTTTCTGTCCCATGTCTATTGCTCAATTCCAAATGGGATGTGTGGCAGATGTCTCGAAAGTAAATGGCGCTACAACGGGAAGTGGTTTTCCTGCCCTTTCATGAAGACTCCCCATTCAGTGATCTAATTACTTTGATTCTGAAATAAAGACGTCTGGGAACAAATTAGGATTTAGAGATTTTTGGGGATTTGTTTTTTTATTTTGGTTTGAGGTAGCTCCATTCTGTAGCCCAGGCTAGCCTCAAATTTGCCTTGTAACTCACGTTCTGAGGCTTGACATCTGACAGTTAATGTCAGATCTTAGTTTTGTCCTGTATCTTAGCTCAAACGGTGTTTCTTTCAAAATGCTAGAGAACCTGGTGTGCCACTGCAGGCCTCGACTCCCAGCACTGCAGTGGGAAGGCAGAAGGATGTGGAGTTCCATCCCAATGTGAGATCTTGCCGGGCGATGGTGGCGCACGCCTTTAATCCCAGCACTCGGGAGGCAGAGGCAGGCACATCTCTGTGAGTTCGAGACCAGCCTGGTCTACAGAGCTAGTTCCAGGACAGGCTCCAAAGCCACAGAGAAACCCTGTTTCGAAAAACCAAAAAACAAAACAAACAAACAAACAAAAAACCAATGTGAGATCTTAGAGAGAGAGAGAGATAGAGTGTGTGTGTGCGCGCGACAAAAATGTTAGACATTTTACAGTCAAAAAATCTCATGGAATTAACAATGCCAAATTTTGCTTTATGCCGTCAACACTCATTTTAAAGAACTAAATAATCGAAATCCTTTCAGGTTTACTAAAGAAACGATGTGCATAGTTCTGAGGTCTTTCTCTTCATCAGGCACTCTACTGTGCACTCACAAAATTATGAACTTTGGTCCTGTGAATACCAAGACCAGAGACACACATTTTACATAAAGTAACCAACAGCATACTCTGTCACCAGCAGCCCATGGAAAGGGGCTTCATTTCAACTACCACACTGCGAAACCAGGCTCTCGGCTCAGTCAGAGGGATTCATGCACTTAGAACAGCTATTCTCATATCATGAAAAGGTTATGTTGCATTAAGATGTGAGAATAAACAATTTTACGCTAATTTAAAAGCAAGTGAGAAACAGAAATCAGCTCTTGTATTAAAAACCTCAGACCACTGTAGATACCCTAGACTGCTGGAGATACCTCAGACTGGCAGATGCCTTAAATAGATGCCTTCAACTGGTGTGGAGTATTCAACCATGTTTAGGAATTTAACAACAACGAGATGAATGTAAAACAGTGAAATTTCACCTCTATGAAAACTGACACATGGAAAATTCCCAAAGAAAAGAAAATCTCATTTTGAGTTAGGACATGTTGTGGGACTGATACACTGATGTAACTGCATGGTGCTACAGTTTAGGATCCAACTGTCAGTGTCATTACAGAGTTGGCCCAGATCCCCACAGGATAACAAAATCCTGCCTTCTAGAGACTAAGGCACACTGCCGTGAGCAGTGAAGGCTGCAGAGCTGGGCACTTCAGGGGCTGGAATAGCACACATTACCGAGGTACTCTGAGTTATGGTTGTCACATGCACACACCTGATACAGGCACAGAAACTTGTCATTTTTATTTGGGTAACAAAGGGTCTCCAAATTGTATTGGAAAAATAAATCCTAATTAATATCACTCCTGTAAAAAACGAGCACACTTTTCACAAATGATTTCTGTAGAAGAGAAGAAAATACACATACTTTGAGAATATCTTTAACTTTTTATTCCCTACCATTGACATTTGTCTTTCATCTTCTTTCAAGGTTTTCTACAATTTCCACCTTATATCTGTATTTAATACTGCTTTATTCTGCTAGACATTAACTGACTGCTTTCCTAAATCTAAGGATTATATAGTTTTAGTATAAATATATATCACATATTTTCGTAAAATTTTGACAAAACCAAATAAGCATGCCTTGTTTTAAGTCCATGCTCTTTCTAACTGTTTATAAAATCTGATTTAATGATCAAAATTCTTGGATGCCACTCTTCAGTCACACAGCCTTCCTCTGCACTGCCACTCACGGTTCACATAATAACGAGCACTAGGAAAACCAAGGACACTGTGTTAATCTTAGTTCCTTCTTTTGACACTATATGATGTGAGATAAAAAAAAAAAAAAGAAAAGCAAAACAAAGGAGCAAGTACATCCCAAACTGAATACATTCAAATGAGCCGAGTTCTGTCACCATGGAAGGCCAAAGTTCACGGTTAACTATACTGCCACTGCACACAATACGTGAAAATTATTTTGGGATTGCTTTCAAAGCCATCTGCATACTTTCTGTATTATTTAAATTTAGGTTTTTTTTTTTGAAGCTGGTATTTGGTGCCAAATAACAGACAAGCTTGTTAATACTCTTTCGAACAAGGTACAAACAAAAAGTTAGTAGCGCATTAAATTAACTTTGCAATTCTCAAAGAGCAAACGCAATGGTTGGTGGCTGACATTAGAAAATAACCTTCTAGCATGGTCACTATGCAGGTAACATTCACTTCGCTGTCTATGTTCTGGCATATTTGTTTAAAGTGACATTCTGAGAGTTACTATGTACTCTTTTTAAAAGAAATACCATTCTTAAAAAAAGAAATTGTAATCCTTTAAAGTATCACTGTCAAAATAAGTGCTATGCAAGGGCTCTGTTAGAAAGTAGTTCTTACTTTATCCTTAAACACTAGTTCTAAAAACCTGAAAACAACTTATTTGCTCTCAGGCTTTTAAATCTTAACTGAAGATAAAATAATCTGAAATTTCTAAGGTACTAAACAAAAGAGCAACCCCAATTGTAATAAAAACACATCAAGAACCAAGCTCCAATTTCTGAGCTGCACTGTTTATTTTGCTGCTTGAGCCCTGGGTGACAGTGCGCCACTGCGAGGACGGTCATCTAGCCTTTACTAGCTGCAAGGACAGAAATAGACGGACACGTTTTTGGAGAATTGACATTTTGCAAAATGCAGCAAACGTTTTCATTTATACATGAGAAAAGGAAGTGTTCAAAAGGGTATGAATTTCAAGTTATTGCAGGTTATTTGTGAGAGAATTTCTGCAGGAACAACATGTTTAAATTTAACCAACAGTAGCGTGTCAGTGTGTTTAAAATCATGACAAAAATGTTCGTTCTGGTCATGTTGCCCATGACAGATTACTATGGTGTTGTATGTTTAGGGCAAGATGTCAACACAGCATAAATCCCATGGTGTTTTGGTTTTCTTCTGGAGATTAAAGCTGTTTTTCTTGGGATAAATGCAGCAGCAAAACACAAACCAGTTGATCAAAAAAGCACTTCTGCCATAACTCCAACCACTTTCAGGACACACCAACCCACAGGAGTTCTGCCTTTCCAGTCCTTAAGGATCACATCTCTGCACTGATGCCTTAAGCACGCCTGCAAAGCTTGCTCTCCGTTAAGCCAGTTTACTGACCACAGCCTGGTTCAGAGAATTTAGTTGGTTGGTCCATTTATCTAGTGCAGTATATCGGGCACCACCCCTCTTCTGATGATCCAGTTCAAGGAGCTGGTTGACTTGATCAATTCGGCCATGAATAGTGCTGGAACCAAATAAGAAAACAAAGTCTCCACTCATCTCTACTAAGCGCATTCCACAGAACACACCACCAACAAACACAACATACAACCTGTTTGCCTACTTGTAATGAGTGAATTTAGTATTATTGTTAGTTATACCACAGTGTCTTAAAAAGACACTAGATGTCAGCTTTACCATTTTTTCACTAGACTAATCTACATCATGAAAGATAATGATACTGGCCATGCTTTCAAAGCATACTACTTTTAATAGCATCCAAACTGTTCTGTAACAGAGAGTGCTTACACCCTATAGGCTGGACATGGTGGGCAACTTTAAATCCAGCACCTGAGAGGCAGAAGCAGGTAGCCTGGTCTACATAATAAATCCAAGGCCAGTCAGAGCTACATGAGACCTACCTCAAAAAAATATCAATATTTATATCTATCTATCTATCTATCTAGAAAGAACTATCCAGAAAATAATTACTATTTCTTTTTCTAAGTTAAAAAGAGGTGTGTTCATGCTCCACTGCATATGTGAAGGTAAGAGTACAACGTTTGGGAGCTGCTTCTTTCCTTGCACCATGGGGTCTTTTGGGCTCTGCCTCAGGTTATCAGGGTTCTGTTGTGAGTGCTTTAACTTGCTGAGTCATGTCACAGATCCAGTCAATAGTTTCTTAGCAGTGTGTAAGTCATATATCAAATGAGAAACCTGTCTGAAAAATGACTTAGAACCTTTCCAGAGATCATGTGTTCAGTATGTTCATTCATTTACAAATGAAAGAGATCACATATAGACCTTGCATTAAAAAAATCATAGCCAGTTTTTTGTTTTTTAAAATGACAAATCAACAACTGAGTTGCTAGCTTTGTCATCGCAGCCCAAAATTTATGGTTACTGTGATGTGTGAAAGAGAGAGTTCCCCTAGGCTCATATATTGAATATTTGTTCCCCAGTTGGTGGAATTGCTTGGGAAGGATTAGGAAGTGTCTTAGACGGGTGGGCTTTAGGTTTCAAAAGACTAGAGCCATTCCCTGCGTCTCTCTGTCTATCTCTTATTTGCCAATAAAATGTGAGCCCTCAGCTATGTCTTTGCTCCATGATCATGGAGTTTATTCTCTTAAACCACAGCCCTAGTAAATGCTTTCCTTTCTACGTATGACAGTTCCTTCCCAACATCTTGCAGTTTAAAAAGGTTGTCAAGGGAGAGGTCAGTGGTTAAAAGCACTTGATGTTTTTCTAGAGGACCCGAGTCCTAACACAGATGCTCAGTGGCTCATACCATCTGAAATTCCAGCTCCAGGGGATCTAACACCCTCTTATAGTTTCCGAAAGTACCTGTACTCATTCATATGCACACATCAGACACACACTAAAAATCAAAACAACAATAAAAACCCAGCAAAGTACTTACTTATCCAGTATGCACTGCACCAGCAGGCTTTCCACATCAGCGACGTCTATGTTTAACTCCTACAACAAAAGATTTCATTATATAATTCATCAGTTAACATTTAAAAAGACTTCCTGATTTTACAAAATCATTTGGCTTTAATCTTCACCACTAAAAGGAAACATTAATAAAGGGAGTTTCATTTTTTCCCCTTCTTTACCAGGATAGTGATTTAAGCCAGGGCTCCATACACACTCAGGTAAATGCCCTCTTACTGAGTTACCATCCCATCTGTGAAGACATCTTTTTTTTTTTTTTGAATGCTCCCGGTCATTGAACCTAGTAGGGTTTTGCATATGCACAATACCAAAGAGATATTTCCAACCCTTTTTTTTTCCACATTTAAGATAGTGTTTCAATAAATTAGCCAGGTTTTGAGTTTATAATCCTCCTACCTTAATCTCCTAAACAACTGGGATTAGATTTACGATTTCAGACTTGAGATTTTTTAAAAAAATAATCATCACAACAGAACATCTTCTAGAATATGAGCATGATAAAAGTTAATTCTGTCACCCTTTTCCCTTTGGTGCTGGAGACTGAAGCACTATGAACCTGTTGGTGGTAGACAAGTGCTCTGTACTGAGCTATGCCCTCAACCCTCTTCTAACTTCTGGAACTCAGGCCACTCTACATCTGCAGTGGTTGGACTGGACCTTTGTTAAGTCTGAGAAAAAGGGAGTCTTAGAAGATGGAGAGATATGTAATTTCTCCCATACGTTAAAAATCTTTTCTGTTAATGCCATTTCCATTAAATAACATTGAAAAATTCACACTAAATTTAAAGTCTTGGGTGGGCATGGTGGCACTTGCAAGGCAGAAACAAGAGGATTAGAAGTTCAAGAACATCCTCAGCTATACAGTGTTATATGAGTTTACACATGCACACACAGAGTAAGAAGTTAGATTAGGCAACATGAAATCCATGTTTCAAAAATAGTTCCAAATTGAACCCTAAAATCATATTCTACTTAAAAAACAAAAGCTACAAGTCCAAGCTAGTCACTTTAAAAAAAAAAAAAGCTAGGTATACTGCAAGTGTAGGCAGAAATCAAACACTAAAATCCACAAATACCTTAGAAATAAAAGGAATATGTATTCTTGTGTAAGGCTTAATTAACTTTATGAGCACTTGTGTTCTGATGTTTCGTAAAAGCTCTGAAAGACAAAGAGAAAAATAACACTATGAATGTCTTTATGAATCATTAAGTACAAGCCATGTTAATTAACTATACAATTTACCTTCCCAAACCACTTTGCTTTGTAAAGACACAAGTTGTTCCTATTTTAAAAATCCTGGTGTGGCAAAAGCAGCCTGGATGCTTCTCTCAGTTTCTGGTTCTCTGATTATATTTATGTTGCAATTCTTCTAAAGTATTTTTGTCTTCTCAACATCCACAGTTCATCATTCACTTAGCACTCACCATACCCTGAGAAGTTCTGACGCATCCCGGCTGAACCACCCACCCTGGGGCTCCCACAATCCAGTGCATTACATCTTACACTTTCATTGACGCCTATACACAATGTGCACTATGGAGCCACAGTTGTCCTGGAACTCACTGAGATGCACCTGCCTCTGTCTTCCTAGTGCTGGATTAAAGGGATGCTCCACTATGCCTGCTCCATACACAATTCCTCACACACAACTGTCTTTTCAAAAGAAATTTATGACTAGAATGGAGTTCACAGATAATGCTTTTATATTTTTCTGTATTTACAAAGTTCAGGACCATCCCAGGCTCATAAAAGAAATAAAAATCTATTGAATGTAAAAAAAATGCAAAGTAGAGAACAAGAGACCATTACTTCTGATGGCTTTTTCAAAAGTTTCTGATGCATCTGACATTTAAGTATTTAGTAGATTGCTCCTAATATTCATTTAAGCACCCTCAATAGTTCTTAAGTTTGTTTCTCAACACAAGGTTTCTCTGTGCAGCTCTGGCTGTCTTGGAACTCATTCTGTAGACCAGGCTGGCCTTAAAGTCAGAGATCTACTTAGCTCTGCCTCTTGAGTGCTGGTTTTAAAAGTGTGCACCACCACTGCCTGGCCCTCAATAGTTCTTAACAGATGAGAGCACTGGAGCTGTCAGAGACTCCGACACAGAAACACAGAGAAAATTTCTGTCTGTGGCAATTCAGTAGAACTTATTAAGTCTCATTTCCCTACTCTAAGAATACTTCCCACCGTTAGCTTCTGCTCTAGAGGAAAATCATTTCAGTATCATCTATGGGTAGCAATGTATTTTCACAGGCTTTCGACAAACCTTAAAAACTAGGTATAGATCTAAGCATCAATAATCAAATTGCAGCAATATTTACTTTAGAATAAAAAGGTAAAGGAAAATGAAAGCTATGTGCAGACCTGGGATTCATATGAAGTTTGTTAGCTAGTGATATACAGTTTCATATATCATGATAGCACTTAGAAATACTTCTGTCCTTTGCTAGGGCAATTTAATTCCATGTAAACCCATTAAGAAGCATGTACTTGACAACATCAAATTCAAGCAGCTGACTACATACCTTCAATGTGTTCTCTTATGAATGGGTCATCCATGATGTTGCTGTGATTTGTTTTCAGAATCTTTTCAAATTCAGTGATGTCATTATTCTGATAGGCACTAATAGAAAAAAAAGGATAAATGTTGTCACATATGAAGTAATATGTCACATCATAATCCAGAATCTGCTCAATGCTTATGTGCAAGAACCCAAGTTTACTAATGTTTCTGTCACAGAAGTCAGAATTAAAAATACACATACATAGCCTCCCAAAAAACATTTCCAACACCACATAAACAAGTTTCCCCCAAAACTTTTAGGCTTATTTGTTTTCTAAAGGAATGAGTAAATGAATCTTTTTGTTTGGGGAAGGGGATGTTATACTGATACATTAGCAATTTAAGATAATCTCAAATCTTTGTTTTGTTCAAAGTTGATAATAAAATGTTTATTATATTAGTTGGTGTTTTCAATTAAGTTGTGCATTTCTGATCCCTAATTGTTCTAATGAAAGAAACTAGGTTTCATGCACATTATCGAACAAAGGAACTTGGCCTTGCCTTTCAAATAAGAGAGCACATCCTTTCTGGAGAAGATATGAAAAATACAGCTTCCTAATTTTTATCTTCTAGAAAGCTACCAGCAACTGCAAACACTTTTCAAAAGGCTTGACTCTCACACCTTCCTAGCCTTAAAACCCCACCAACCTATCTAGCAGAAACACACGTGACAGGAATGCCAAATGAGCACACACAGAGGACACAGAGATGGAACCCCCTGTTGCAGAAGGCCACAGGCTGATTTATGTCTGTAACTCTCCTTAGGGACCTGGCACCTACTCTTCAAACGACTGTGTAAGGCACTATGGGATTGCTTAAGGTGCTGAGAAGGAAGAAGCCAACCTTCTGGAATGGCACCACTGTGTGCTTTCTATGTAAGACATATCATCAACCACTCTGCACGCCCTCTGCTGTGCTTCCATCTGTTGGGTCGCAATGTAACTTCATGTTAGGGGCAGGTGATTCAAGTACTTCAACAGCAAATATTTTCCTCTAGTCTGCTGGCAACTGACTAGGAAGATAAAATTAGGAAGTATTACTTTCTTACCTACCCCAATACACTGTAATGTACAACAGGAGGCATTTTCAAGTATTTGCACGTATATTTTACCTTACATACACCTATATTTTAACCAAGAGATTTTCTCATTACGTAGATTTTATTTTTATTTACTTGTTTGGGTAAAAGTGAATCATTACAGTAACTTTTTGAGTTTCACTACAGATGCTTCATTGGGATAATGAGATATAATAAATACAGCACAACTACTACTCTCTAAAGTTGTAATAAAGCAATTCTTTAATGCATTTTATTGTACTTAGCCAATTAATATAACATTAATTTCTAATAAAAACTTTCATTATTTCCTTAATTTTAATTGATGTTTACCAAGCCAATGCCATAAACAAAATTTTTTAAAAGTATTGTCAGGTGGTGGTGGTGGCGGCATACGCCTTTAATCCCAACACTTAGGAACAGAGACAGGCAGACCTCTGTGTGTACAAGGCTAGCCTGGTCTACAGAGCAAGTTCCAGGACAGCCAGGATTGTCAGAGAAATTCTGCCTTGAAAAACCAAAAAAAAAAAAAAAAAAAAAAAAAAAAAAAAATTCAAAAAAATAAAAAATTATTAATGTTAAACATATTTTAAAAGTATTTCTAATGTTACATTTGTAGTCAAATAAGCTCAAGATAACGTAACAAATGTATAAAATTAAACCACTTGAAATAAGATTGGAGAAGTGCTCTTTCACAATTAAAACAAACATGACTTGGATTGTGGTGGCGCACGCCTCTAATCCCAGCACTCAGGTAGAGGCAGGCTTATCTCTGTGAGTTCAAGGCCAGCCTGGTCTACAGAGCCAATTCCAGGACAGGCTCCAAAGCTACACAGAGAAACCCTGTCTCGAAAAACCAACAAAACAAAATAAACAATAACAAAAAAAAATTCAAACCTGATTCAACAAACATGTAAATAAATGCAAGCAATGGAAGAATATATTAATGTAGAATGTAAGGTATTTATAGCAAAACTTCTCCCAAAGACTTGAGTTTTACTTATGATTAAAATTAAGGTTTCTTTTTCTGTTTTTGAACCAAGGTCTCACTCACTATGTGGCCCCAACTGGCTTGGAACTCACTATGCAGACCAGTCTGGCCTCAAACTCACAGAGATCCTCCCACCTCTGCCCCTCAAGTGTTGAGGGCATGCTTTTAATGCCTCTTATTACTGAAAATCTTTGATTTGATTTATCTTGGACCAATTCACAATTTATTTTAGACTTAAGGTAGGCAGAGCTATTAATATTGAGAAACAAAGTTTTGAGACATTTACAACTAGTTAAAACTGTCATATATGTCACACACACAAACATATGGTTAATAAAAAAAAACATAAATAAATGAAAAAGAAAAAAGAAAACCAAGCTGGGCCTGGCGGTACAGGCTTCCAAGAGGCCAAGGCAGTAGGATTACAAGTTCAAAGCAAACCTTGGCAGCTGGGTTTACTCTCCCATACTGGAAACAAGAAAAAAACAAACACAAAACAACAAACCAAATGAGACTTTATACATAGTTCGTGACTAACAGAAATAGCACAATGGCTTTTAAAGATAAAATGACATGAACTTTTGTGCCTTTTACACAAGCACACGAAACAACAGAAGCCGACTACCAACTATTCTCTGCCCCCTCCCCTCTGTGAGCTGCTTTAAAGAAGTTTGCTTTGGGAAACGTAAATCTTACCTTACTAAATTTGTCATTGCTAGAATTTCTGGATCATTTTTATACGGTTTGGCCTAACAAAGAAAAACAAAACAAAAACAAATTATGTATGTGTATTGAAAGAGTACTGATCAACTAAGAAGAGAACTGAAGAAAGTAGACATACCTCCTGTGAGTCAAATGGATTTATTCCTGATTTCATTAGCATATTCGCTAAGACCAAATATTTTAAACAAGTGGTTCGTCTGGGGCTTCCTGATTCATCATAATTCTTGAAAGCTTCAAAAAAATCAGTGTGTGCCTTTTCAAATTCACCTTCTCTCAAGTGCATTTTACCACCGCATTCTATAAAGAATAAAACAGGAGAAAAAGGTACATTTTCAGCTCAGCAATAATGAGATTAATTTATGGAGATAAAATGAAGGCAACTGCATTGGCTTTTGTATGTTGTACAAGGTAGCCACCGAGCAGTGATGGGTTTAACTATATATCCTGCATGGCAGCCCCGGGCTATACCCAGGCTTTACACATTCATCCCATAAAGCAAGTTCACTGTAGATCTTTACTGCTTCTACCAAATAGGAAGTAATCTTTTGTCATTACAAATCACAACTGTTACACTGATAATGTGACTTTTTAAAATAGTTCCTTTACTGCTGTGACCTTCTTGAAACAAGGGACCCATACGAATCTCTAACAGATTACACTATGACTTTCATACTTTACCATTTATGGTCAGTAAAGCAGAAACAATCTAAGAACCACTCAGTCCCATGCAATGACTCCAGGTATCGTCCCTTCTACTTCTCTCCAACCCAAACTTGCCTCTGATGACACCCATGATCAGTGGGTGAGGGATAGCAGACTTGATGTGAAGTGATTGCTCATACAGGGCTTTGAGCTTTTTGTTGTTCTTCTGCGCTGTGTACATTTGAATCTCCAGAGCATAGATTTCTAACAACTGGGTACCTTTTTTCAGGTCATCTTCTCCATCATCAGTCTAGGAAAAATATTTTAGAGAAAAGAGAATGCAAGGACAACTGAGTAAATTTTATTGGCATTAATCTGGGAACCTTATATCCTCTCGATATAGAAATTCATTACAGATTTACTGCATCATGACTAACTGTATAGTGACCAAAAGAGCCTTCATATGTTTTTACTATGTTGCTACTGGATAGGGAAAAGGGCACCAGAAGTTTTTATGAGTATAAAATATTCATTTAAAGAAAAAGACATTCATTCAATCACTCAAGAAAAACTATATGTGCACCTTAAGTGTATGATTGTGCATTCCTGTATCAGGTGTCATCATTTTCTACCTTGTCTCTTGAGACAGGGTCTCTCACTGAACCTGAAGATCATTGTTTATTCAGTTAGGATGGTGGACAGCAAGTCCCAGCGATCATTCATCTTTTGTCCCCGTTTCCAGCATTGGGGTTACAGGCATTCATGGCCACACTGACCTGTGGATCTAAAATTGTGTCTCCATGCCTACTTAACAAAAGCGTTCTTACTTATTGAACCATCTCCCCAGACCTATATATTAAAATTTGATGTTGGAAGGCCTGTGCCGTCAAGTCATTCATCCTTCACATGGTTAAAGAGAGAAGCAATTCCCACAAGTTATCCCCTGACCTCAATGTGCACTCTGTGGCATGAACATGCTTGTATACTCTGCACCCTCTTAAAAGTAATTAAAAAAAAAATAATGTAGCTTTATATTTTTTACATTTTAGGAGGTATACTAATAGGCTTCCTTAAAACTTCACAACTGCTTTAAACCCATATATTCAATCAAGAGGAACTTCCCAAGTGCATATAGAGAAATAAAAACTTTCTCATCTCAACTTTTCTTCAGTATGTCAAGGAAATCACATGAGGCCCTAAAAGATGCTCTCCAAATGTGGCCCCTGGATAGTATATAGCCTACAGTAATATACCTACAAATATTACTAAACAAAAAATACACACACTAATTTATTGTTCCAGCTTTGAACTTAAAATGCAGTTAGTTATCCACTAATAAATAATAGCCCTATCTGTTTTTACATAGTTTCTTTCACATCAGACACACTAGAATACACACCGCGTGTGCTATATTGGATTGCAGACATATAGATCACTCCAAAATCTGAGAGTAATGCTACAATTGACTTTCATGTCATGTATTAGAATATAAAATACCTTTGTTATTTATACTTATAAAGAGTTCCTCCCCCATATTCTAGAGCAAATAAGTAAATACCAAAGCTTACTATGTACTGCACGATACTACACAAATTTACTACATATTTGAAGGGGCTTATTTGCTCACTGATATCTATACCTCATTCTATAAAGGGTAAGAACTAAAGCAAGCATTTGGACCATTGGTTATCAACCTGTGGGTTTCGACCACTTGGGTCGAATTGAACAACCCTATTACAGGGGTCATGTATTAGATATTCTACATATTAGACATTTATACCACAATTCATAACAGTAGCAAAATTAGTTGTGAAGTAGCAATGAAAAGAATTTTATGGTTGGGGTCACCACAACATGAGGTATATTAAAAGGTCGCAGCATTTGGAAGGCTGAGAACCACTGATTTAGACAAAAGTCTAAATTTTTTTGGTTCTCAGAAAAAAAACTCAGTAAAAGTCACTTTACCCCCAAGCAAAGCCTCCTTATACAGCCCAGGCTGACCTTGAATTCATGATCTTTTAAAAACTTCTTCAAATTTAATTTTTGGGATGGATGCTTGAACACAAACATTCCTAAATTAATTGAATACTATCATTCTATGTTTTTTTATCATAATAAAATATTAGGCAAAGAAAAAAAAAAGTTACCTGACAAGACTGATGTAACTGGCGTAAAATTTTCTGAAGCTTTCCATATTCTTCTCGCTCTAAATATAATTTTCCAAGCTGTTAAAAATTATGAAGAGCAAACGCTTTTAGCGGGAGGTATGTATACTTAGGACACTTTACTCAAGGACCCGCCCACTCTTCAAAGGAGAACAAATGCAAATGTTACCTTTGTGTTTGTCTTAAACCACAGTCTATCATTCTTAGCATCTTTCAAAGCTTCCAGTGTTGTTTCATAAAATTCCTGCAGTAAATCCATCTGACATAAAAAATCAGAATTCTATAATTGTAAACAGCAAATTTGTACCTGTTAATAAAGTTAATTTGAACAAACTAAAAGTGCATCTTTGAACTTAACACACTAAGATATTTGTTTCTTACCATATGTCTTCTATAGTCCAAAATAAGACAGACCATGCTTATAACTGCTAAAATGCTTTTGCTTGTTTTATAAACCCAAGAAATGTATTTTCTCATGTAACTACATGACCATAAGTGCTAATGCTATAATAGTCAGGTTTGTCTTTCCCAATTCAATCACACACTTTATACCAACAGAATGATATGCTATACCTTTACTAATATACATACATTTTATTTGCTCAGACTTTATAATCTTCTAGAGGAAACACCAAGCAGACAGACAGACAGACAGAGAGAGAGAGAGAGAGAGAGAGAGAGAGAAAGAAAATATAAACATACACAGCAGCACTCCTACCAAAATGGTTTTGTTCTTTTGTTTTGAGACAAGGTCTTGCTCTATAGACGCAAGCTTGTGGTGAGTTTACCTTAGCTTCCTCAGTGCTGGGATTACAGCTGTGAGCCACCACATCTCATGTATGTCTTAGAATAGTCCTATCTTTTCTCTCAAATTGTGAATTAGACAATTTAAATGAGGGCTGTGTAGCTCTCAAGTCACAGGATAACCTTGGAGCTGATGGAGGAAAATGTCTAGTGTAATTTTAGGTGGTGGTTTAATCACTACCAATTCACTAATTCGTGTGACTGTGTGTGACATAAAGCATTATTTTCAACCGTCTTAAGCTCCTCTGCTAAGCCTCTTCTATTCACACCTTTGTTCCTAGTATCTGGATCCCTAAATCTCTATGTACCTGAGAGGAAAGAGAACCAGGAGAGCAGGGGAGCCTGCCACTCTCAGGAAAGTGCCTATTTACTCAGGATTACTGATGGTATAGAATAAGTTAGGATGCTACCCACACAATATTGACTTGGCCTTTCAAAAGGCAAAAAGCTTGAAGATAACAGCAGACAGAGAATACAACCTTCAAGTTTTAAAATATTCAATCTATCCCTCTAACATTTGGCATAATATTTATAAACATAGTACCACAAAATTAATGATACCTTTTTGTAAGCACCAAAAAAATATTCTCCCACTTAATTTAGTTTTATTTATTTAGATGCAATTGTCTTATGTAGTTCAGGCTAGCCTTAAACTCACTTTGCTCACCATCAAGAATGGCTTTGAATGCTTTCTTATTCCTACTGCCCCCACCTGTCAAGTCCTGGAATCACAGGCGTGCACCACCAGGCAGGCTGGCCACATGTAACTTACTCTAGAATATCATCGTAAGTGACAAGGCTGCTGCTTATTTTCAGAACACATGTGGAAAATACAAAAAATGGCAATAAGCTATGTCAAGAAAGAGAAATAACATCTGCTTAAAAAGTAAGTGTGTGTGTGTATGTTTGGGGCGGGTAAAGATGCTGTTTCTAAGAACACTGGTCAGGAGCAGAAAAAGAGATACTAAATGATATAGAGAATATCTTGTGTTCAAATACCAGAGGGTAAGAAAGCTTTAAAAAAAAAATCAAGTAAAGCTGGGCGGTGGTGGCACACGCCTTTAATCCCAGCACTCGGGAGGCAGAGGCAGGCGGATCTCTGTGAGTTCGAGGCCAGCCTGGTCTACAAGAGCTAGTTCCAGGACAGGAACCAAAAACTACGGAGAAACCCTGTCTCGAAAATAAAAAAAAAATCAAGTAAAAACAATCACAAAAAGTAATGAAATACATAAAACCATCACTGCCTTTGTCAATCACCACATTCTAGAAGACCATTCAATCCCCTTGCCCACCTCCCTTACCCTCCCTCTATCAGCTGTCATCATGCATCCTAGATTATGGAGCGCCTATTGAGACTGTCACAGGACAAGTTCTTCAATCAAATATCCTAACTCGACTGATGTTCAGTATTTTATACTCCCAATGGCTGAAGTGAAGACTAGTGGTGCAGCTTCAATGGTGAAAAAACTTGCTTAGCATGTTAAGTGCCTAAGTTCAGATGCAGATACAAATTCATCAAAAACAGAGCTAAAATAGGCCAATGGAATATGAATTGAATACAGGTCTGCCCAAGTTATTTACAGGTAACATTTAAGGATCTAAAGATACTATAAAGAGATTAGCCTGGATTGATTACCTTTAAATGTTAAATAGTATCAGAATGAAGAAAAAAGCATTTTTGAAACACACTAGTAATTATTAACTAGGCCCTTTCTTTTCTAAAAAGCAAAGTTGTGGCAGCCATGGTGGCACATGCCTGTCTATCAGCACTTGGGAGACAAAGCAGGGAGGTCTAGAAGCCCAGGGCCAGCCTTGACCTCTCAGCTAGTTAAGAGGCCAGCTTGAACTACATGACAGGGTCTCCAAAAGAAAAGCAACCATCACAGTGGCAGCATCTCCAACCCACAGAACCCCTGACTTTAAATAACACATTGACAGCTCAAAAGGAAAACCCGAGTCTAACCTGTTTAGAAGTGGAGATATAATCAAGGATAGAGTTAATGGACTTTTCAGAATAGTTCCTGGTGACTGCACTCCGAATATAGGTCAAGAGTTGCTTATATCTGTTCATCATTTCTGGAAAGTTTGTCTGTGAGGAAAGAAAAATGCATGGTTGAAGACAGGTCTAGCACAAACCACTGCCCACTGAACTGGACTTTGCACAATTCATGATATGCTCTTGTAAAGGAAGAAGAGCATTACAAACATGTTACCTTACAAACAAGATGACACAACCCAATGTCGAATTCAGACTACTAAACAAATGACACTTGCATATTTTCCAAGTTTCAAACATTACTCTTCAATACACAACACATTTGATTAGGATTTAACTTTCAAATGTTGTGTGCCACGGACCGGCTCAGGGGAGCCACTCAGACCATGGGAGAAGCAGGGTCCTGGTAACAGGAAGGCACAAGTTCGGCGAATGACAGACACAACACACAAGAGAGTGGTTGGAATCTGCTGTGATTTTACTGAATTCATGTTTTTATTATATAGTATTCAAACAAAGAACAAATCAGAAGGTCATGTGTCATTGGTTGGCACAGTATGAAAGCTTCTTTTAGTCACATCAGCAATATTTAAGAAAAGTACACTATCAGGAACAGGTGTTAGACATAAAGCATCCTTAGAAGAGGAAATCTTGTCCTTGGGAAAGTAAACCTCAGGCAAGTGGTTTCATCTTATGAATAGAAAGTTTCTGTCTCATTATCGCTATCATGGCCCTTCCTCTTCCTAACCCTTTATTTCATCTAGTGACCAAATATACTTAATCAGTTCTCTGCACCTGTTGAACTATACTTTTTAGTACCTTCTTATGCAGCAGACATCATGGGGGTTGGGATCTAGCAAGCCTATCCATAAAGTTCAAAGTATAATATAACAGTCTTTGTCCATCAACATTAATCCATCTAATCCCTTGCTCATCATACACCCCGTGTATGACAAGGGTTCTGCTGTAGTCTTATACATTCCCATACTGTGCTTCCTTATCCCAGAGCTGTTCCTTGTCTTGTATATATATAGAATATCATTATTATAAAAGATTGTGCAAAGCTCATTTTCCACATAGCCAGTTACTTGAGAAACCCGTTTATGCCTCAGCGGTGGCTAATACCGGGCTGTCTGCCATTGACCTCCAGGAAGCCTAGTCCCATAGGACACGTAGCTCCCGTCCGGCATAATGACATATGTCATGTCACACAGACGACACTGGAGTTGGTGTGGCATTGTGGTTAATAACTATGCAGATATCAACTATTTCTCCCCATTACATGTTGCATTTCTCTCTTGAACTGGTTGGCTTTCCATAAGTCTCAGGACTCATCTCATGTAAGAATATTATTGCAGGGGCTGGGGAGGATCTGGGAGGAGCTGAGAGAGGGGGAACTGTACTCAGAATATACTGTATATTTCAATTAAAAGAACGAAATTATCTCACACAGGGCCCTACTCCATAAGACACAGTTAATGTTGCCACTGCAACATTATATTGTATGGCTGTTTATAAGCTGCATTGGGTTATTCCAGGAAATGGAAGATCTGGAGAAACAAAGGGATAATAGTGAAATGTCCAGCAGGTAGATATTACGGGAGTGTACCAAAGTAAGTCAATGCTGGAGTCTAACTGTACAATCCTGTCTAGTCCCTACACTCTCTCACTGCTACTAACCTCTTTCCTTGAGTTGTTTCTTTCAGAGAAAAGGTGCATTAGCAGGTATAAATACTTTCTTCTGGTTATTGGGGTAAGGAATAAAGGAATGATAGTTAGCTACAGGTATCTTTTTCTGACTATGGAAGTTTCATGAGGACATAACTAACATGGACTATCCTATAAGCAACCTAATAAACAAAGTTACAGAATGTATCTTTTAGAAAGAAAAGGATGGTGAAATAAGATTGTCTCAACTTTGGCATACATTTTAGTACAAAAACAGGATTTCAGATAAAGGTACTTCTGAACTGCTCTCGCCCTACTTAACTTTAAGCTCAGTGCTGCAATTTGAATGTGAAGTGTCCCTGTAGGCTTGTGCTTGAATACTTGGCTGGTGAACTGTTTGATAAGATTGTGGGAGTTTAGGAAAAGGATTCAAGTTCTTTGAGTGACAGCCTTAAGGTAATAACACAGCCTTACTTCTTGCTCACACTTCTTTTCCTGGGTGCACAGGTACATGACCAGCATCCTGTGCCTGCCACCATGCCATTCCTGCCTGTTGTCATACCTTCCTCGCTATGACAGACTGGATCCCTCTGAACTGTAAGCCACACACACAAAAAGTCCTTTCTTTCTTAAGATGCTTTTATAAAGGGAATATCGCAGCAATGAGAAAATAACTAAAATAATCATTCCCCTCTCCCCAATTATTTGTGAGGGTGTATAAAATATAATTTGCAACCATGGCATGGATGTGGAGGCCAGAGGAGAGCTTGTGGGACATGGTTCTCTCTTTCTACCACATAGGTCCCAGGGATTAGAACTCAGGCGGTCAGACTTTGTGACAAGAACCTTTCTTTACCTGATCATCTGGATGGCTCTAAGACACCCATTTAAAAAAGTTATATTAGATGGACATGGTAGTGCATACTTTTAATCCCAGCATTAAGGAGGCAGAGGTAGGTGGATCTCTCTGAGTTTGAAGTCAGCCTGGTCTGCATAGTGAGTTTCAGCACAGCCAGGGCTAAATAGATAGACTTTGTCTCAAAATATAAAAGAAAAAAGAGAGAGAGGGAAGCTAATAAATATATATATATATATATATATATATATATGAACAAAATCAGGCAGGAACCTTAAAAATTATGTTAACTGTAATTAAAGATTGAGAGATTAAGTAAACTGTACACAGAGCAAGTGAAACAGAACTTTCTAACTGTACTGCCTAACACTGCACAGCCACACAGATTCTACTGTGGTTCCTACTAGAAAGTGAGTGCAGACACTGGTGACTACTCTTGAACCAAATCTCCTACTTAAGTGTGACAGAAGCAAATGGCAATACAATGTTATAACTAAACCTATCTTATCTTTTCCAGCTCTGTTCAAAGTAAAATAGAAAAATCAAGTCTTAAGGGCAGTTCACTGTTTAAATGGACTAATGCCAAAGCCACCATTATATGTGAAGATAGCAAGTTTTAAAGGAATCATGTTTTCTTACAAATTACAGCACCTGGCCGGGTGGTGGTGGCGCACGCCTTTAATCCCAGCACTCGGGAGGCAGAGGCAGGCGGATCTCTGTGAGTTTGAGACCAGCCTGGTCTACAGAGCTAGTTCCAGGACAGGCTCCAAAGCCACAGAGAAACCCTGTCTCGAAAAACCAAAAAAACAAACAAACAAACAAAAAAAACCAAAACAAAACAAATTACAGCACCTTAAAAATTGACATTCAAGCCAGGTGGTGGTGGCATAAGCCTTTAATCCTAGCACTTGGGAGGCAGAGGCAGACAGATCTCTAAATTCAAGGCTAGCCTGATCTACAGAGTGAGTTCCAGGACAGCCAGGGCTAAATAAAGAAACCTGTTTTAAAAATAAACAAATCAAAAAAAGTTGACATTCAGCATTTAATGTTATCCTATTTTTTTGTTAATTCAAATCTGGTATTAGTCACCTGCTGCTTCTTCCATATTTCCCTAGGTCATTAATTTAAATGTAGAAAACACTGGTGTAATATCACTATAAAAATAAACAGAAAGCATAGGGGCTTTGTGCAAAAGTAGAACCAGAAAGGGTAGATGCAACACAGATGTTTCCTTTGTTAGCTAGATTTAAGTTACATATATAAAATATTAACAGTGCACATGTTTTGAATGGTTCTGATATTTGGGGTCAAAGACTTGAGCTCAAACATTTTACTGATAGTTTCTGTAGGAGAGGCTCAAGGAGCCAGTGTTATTAAGGATGGGAAATGACACCACAGTCAAACACAGACGTGGTATCATATGTGGACATAGATGATATGCAGTCCACACATGGACAGATGCCAATGTAATGACTTCAAAGGAGGAGACGTACGGGGTATGCTGCAGGAGGCTTGCATGCAGTTACTCAGGTGAGTTTAATTTCTCTAACAGTAAATCTTACCAACTTGAAGTTAATCTTGATCATCTGTTTCAGTGCTTTGAACCCCCATTCTCCCTTCTCACCTTCGAGCTCCAAAACCTAAAACAGAAAGAGTTTTAGAATGGACAACCAAGGTATCAGTCTTTAATTAATTTCTATAAGCTATTCATGAAAAATTTCACTAATTGTCAATGTAATTTTTAAAAATATTGAGAGAGAGACTTCTTGGGATCCTTGGGTAAGTGAGCTGACTCTTGAGCTCTGTCACATAAAAGGACTTACTTGATTATGCAGGCTCAGAAAGGATTCCCCTACCTGAATCTTTAGTAAAAGCCACCACTGTTCAGAAGTCAAGAAATCAATGTGATCTATTCCCAGAATCAACAAGATTAAAGGAATAATAGTGCTGACCACGAGATTGTTTCTCTAGTTTGGTTTTCAGGACAAGGACCCTACTTCACCAATGGCGTCATTAGAAAAGACAATAGGAAGCCTTTCTGAAATACATGCTTATCCACAATGCAATCCTGACTGAATTATCACAAATACCAGACACACATTTCTGAAACAAATTACTTTGGATTCAGTGCACATGCTATGGTTTGGAAATAAAATGCCTCCTCATGTGTTTGACACTTGGTCCCTAACTGATGGTGCCGTCTTGGGAGGGTAGAGCTTAGCCAGAGGAAGTGAACCACTGGAACTTGCCTGGGGAGCTGTAACCCAATTCTTCTTCAGGCCCCAGACTCTCTCCCTGCTTCTTGGTGTCTTAGTTGCCTTTCTACTGCTGTTGTAAGACACCATGCTCAAGGCAACTTACAGAATGAAGTGTTTAATTTGGGTGTACTGTTTCAGAGGGTTAGAGTCTATGGTAGTGGAATGAGGGCATGGAGGCAGGACAGCTGAAACCTCACCTTGATCCCCAAGCAGGAGGCAGAGAGAAAGAGATATTGGGGATGGCATGTACTTTTGGAACCTCAAAGCCCACCCCCAGTGACACACTTCCTCCTCCAAGGCCATACCACTTAATCCTACCCAAGAGTCCCCAAGTGGGGACCAAACATTCAAACATATGAGCCCATGAGGGCCATTCTCATTCACACTGGTCTACTGAGTTGGAAGAATCCCAGTGACATGCTCTGGCCAATATGGCTTCCCTGCTATGAGGGATATCCTAGAGTGAACAGAAATAAATACTTCCATCCTTGTTTTTGGTCACATACTTGGTCACAGCAATGAGAAAAGTAACTGATATAGCATCATTAAAAACAAACAAACACCCCCCCAAAACTTCAATACATAAAATCATTTGGAAATCTAAACCTTTTGAAAGCTGCTCAGTGCTGCTTTTGGATCATCTTCTTTCAATGCTTTGGAATTATAGTACTGATTTTCCAAATCCACATTGGGCTCAGAGTTACTATCTTCAGAGTACTCCTGTATATTGGAAAAAGAGATAATAAATGAAAAAAAGAAACTCACAAATGGCACTATAAAAAGTGAATGCTGCTAGGAAAAAAAAATTTTGTATGAGCAAAAAATGCTTCTATGCAAGCATGAAGACATGAGTTCAAACTCCCAACATGAATGTAAAGAACCAGGCATAATTGTGTAAGTGCCTGTAATTCTATGTCATGTGGAGGGGTGAAATGGGCAGAGAGAGGAGGATTGCTGGGGCTTGTGGCTACCAGTCTAGCCCTAGGTTCAGTGAGATGAGGAAACCTGACAGCATCCTCTCACTTCCACATGTATCCATTCACACATGTGCATATACTACACATACACACCACACAGAGGCACATTAAACAAGTAAAAAAAACCCAACAACTTCTGTGAAATTGATGAGTATTTTGTAATCTTCGTTAATACATTAAAATCTTAACTATTTAACCTTTGCTTATATTGCTTGTTGGTCTTTTTTTGTTTTTCAAGGCAGAATTTCTCTCTGTAGCCCTGGCTGTCTTGGGAGTCACTATGTAGACTGGCCTTGAACTCAGAAAGACAACAGCCTCTGCCTCCTGAGTGCTGCTATTAAAGGCGTGCACCACCCCCACTTAGCGTATATAGCTATGTGGACTGTGGAGATGGCCTGACAGGTGTGTGTGCAAGTCAGAACATGGCCTGTCAGAGCCTCTCCTTCCACAGAAATTCTACGATTGAAATCAGGCTGTTAGGCTCTGTGGTGGCAAGTGCTAACCATCTCACCGGCCCAAAAGTATTATTTTAGATGGCCACAAAACAATCATTTTCTCCTCACCTACAAGTCATTACAAAGGGATAAGTTTATATCAAAAGAACGGTACTGGAGGGAAAGAAAATAAACACAAAGACATAAATATTAGAGTTGTTTTAAATTCAAATATAGTTTATTTCTTAAAAAAAATACACATGGAATATTGTAAAGGCAGAGGCATGAAGAAGTTTCACTGAGCACAACGTTTAGGAAGCTCTTACTTCAAGATGGCCTTTTCAGGGGCCTTGTAATGCATGCCCTCTGCAGAATGAGAACACAAACGCCACTCATTCTCACAGACTAAAGACCTAAGTTCAGTTAGGCTTAACACTTGAAACTCTACTGCAACACTTCCTTCAGGGACAAGACCAGACTGGGTAAACATATTTCATAATGATTCCTTTTCTTCTTAACTCTTGTCACTTAGAAAAACTAAGAAAGGTTTTTTTTTTTTTTAAAAAAAAAAAACTACTAGAGAAGAAACAAACCAACTGTCTACCACAGTGACAGAGGTTGTAACAGTAACAGTCCATGCTGGGTTTGAAAGACAGACGGGCCCACTACCTATAAGACAGGTGAGGTAAGGAGCACAGTGCAGGCAAGAGAGGCACACAACACGAGGCAACACAACAAGCGCTCACAGCAACACTCCCAATTCCTGCTCTTCAGCCACACACTTCTCTACCAAAGAAAGTTTACCTTCCACAAGCTACACCAGCCCTCCTGGTCGCCTTTTTAACCCTAAAGTCCGACCTCATGTAAAAAGGATAATCTGCACAAAATGTCTATTATCTAGTACATTTAATAAAAAATGACTTCCTGTTGCTCACAAACTAAGTTGAAAGTAGTAAAAATCTGACACCTGCCCATATCCAGCATCTCCTACAGAACTCCCCACCCCTTCCCACTGCTGCAGCCATCTTGGCCTTTGCCCACAACTGCTCAGACTTCTTCACCTCGACATGCTATTCCTCTCTTTACATTTCTCATCTGGATATCTAGGATCTAGCTTCTTAAAATGTGGGTTATGATCCAATGCAGCCAGGGGGTGGGGCAGGGCACACAACACAGGAACAGATGGATGGGACCTGAATGTGATGAGGAGATGCCACAAAAAATTCAATAGCAAAAGATATCTGAATACATTAATTACAAAATTAGTAAGAACCCAAACATTTCTGTCAGCACTAGCCAGATTACACAGAGTGACACCACTGCAACCTGGCCTGTGGACATAAAAACAGGCACTTTGTACTGCATATGTAAATGAACAATGTCTCAAACACCTTGGCTCAGACTTGACTAGTCCCTGCTATGAACTGTAGTGTATACGCCTCACATACGGTCCTCTGCTCTAATAGAAGCCAACAGTCTAATTACGGAGAAGAAAGTCTTTAGTACTACTCTACAGACATCCCTCTGCAGTCATCAAATTAGTATTAGTATTTGGATTGTATTGTTAGGACTTCTGATTTTTAAAATTGCTGTTTAATTCACTAACTTGTTGCATTAAAAAAAAATCATTAAGTGAACTCTGGCTTAGGATCAATGCAGACTTCTCAGCAATTTCCAAAACGGACCAAAACATACCTATGTCATTTTATATGTATTTATGTGAAGCAGTAATGTCAGCATCGATGGCCATAGATCAAAGCTATCAATCAATTGTGGAAAACAGAAGATGTTGTTATCTGTGTGTGTCCTACACTCAAAACTCATCTTGCTGTATCAAAAAAAATTACCTTTTGGCAACCCAAACCACCTGAATGCAACTCTGAATCTGAAAATGAAAGGAAAACAACTGTGACTGCCATAGTACAAAAGTGTAGGATTCTGGACTCTGAGTCAGTGGTCATTTATTTAGTTTGGCTTTTAGCTGAAAACATAAAAAACAAAACAAAAAACCAAAATCAGACTAGGATCAAGAAGGGAAAGGCAAAGAGGGACAGTCCAGGCAGAGCTAAATCAAGGACTTTCCAACAGTGAGAAACAGAAAATCCTCTAGAGGCCCAAGAGATTAGCTTGAGTTACCACACACCCTGAGACAATTGTGACACGACTGGGAAGAAGCTCTCTCTATTTCCTGCCATACCGCGTGTGCCTTCTTAGTCACAGAGCAGCCCACTGGCTCTTCACTGCCAAGAGCGGGTTAGGACAATGGATGCTTGAGCTCACGTAGTAGATTGAAGAAAAATGAAAGAGAATGTGGTTAAGAACACAAGATGTAAATGTAAAAAGACCACCTCATAGGTACTGGTAAAGGAAAACAAAGATAACTACAAAGATTACTAATGGCTTGGTAACATAAGATAATCAGAGTAGAGAATTAGATAAATACTGCTAACTGATTTGTTTCTGCCAAGTGAATAACAATTTGTAGATGTTTCAATGAAATGCTTTTTGTAGAACCCAAAATTTCAGTCTATTTGGGAATATCCTTAATAAAGTATCAGATATAATAAAATTCTAGTTAATCATTTGAGTTTCAACTATCCAAACTTTAAAAAAAAAGCCACACAAGTTAACCCGTACTAATTTGTATTCCATGGTGTAAATAGGAACCATCTTTTATTCATCCCAGACTTTCATTTTTTAGATAAAATTTCCATGGAGAGATAAAAATCAACGTGACCTTCGATCAAGTTCTCATTCTCAAATGTGTTCTTTGGATTTAAGGATGTTATTGTCCCAATGCTTTCCCTTGTCTGTTAAGTTTGGGGGCTATAGGAGGCTTCCAGTTCTCCCTGACGCCCAGGCATTCATAAGAGATATAATGCCCAAGTGCAAATTCATTTTGGATGCTCAGAGTTCACAAACTTACTATAATATATTTTTAAAATGTTTTATTATGAACTAAATGTATTTATGTATGCTTATTACTGATGATTTAAGCAAAAAATTAATGGATTTAATTTTATCATTACCAAGAACTGTCAACTGCTAATCTAGTTATTCTTGTTTAAAACTGAAATTCTTTACACAAAGTATAACAGTAAACTAATAGGTCTTTTTGAAAATTCACAAAAACTTTTATTCTAAATCAGTATTAGTCTTTGACTGTAGCTTTAAGAAGCAGTGTCCAACAATACTGATGTGGATTATAGTAACACTTTTTTTTAAATGATTTTACTTTATTTGATTCTTTTAAAAAATTTATTTATTATGTATACAATGTTCTGTATGTATGCCTGCAGGCCAGAAGAGGGCACCAGACCTTATTACAGGTGGTTGTGAGCCACCAAGTGGTTGCTGGGAATTGAACTCAGGACCTTTGAAAGAGCAGGCAATGCTCTTAACCTCTGAGCCATCTCTCCAGAACTATAGTAACACTTTTTGAAGAAAACTACCTTTATTGGAGTGTTTGTTTTTAGTGAACTGCTTTTAACCTAAGACAGCATTACCCAGTTTAACAGTATACCTTGTCAATATAGTTTTCAATTACAGTTTTAAAAAAATATTTATTTTATGTGTAGGAGTGTTTGAATTTATGTATGCATGTGCACCATGTGCATGTCTGGTGCTGCAGAGGACAGAAGATATTGGATCCCCAGGAACTGGAGTTATAGACAGTAATAAGCCACCAATGGGTGCTGGGAATAGAACTCAGGTTCTCTAGAAGAGCAACCAGTGTTCTTAACCTCTGAGTCATCTTTTCTAGCCTCAGTTTTCTTTTTTACAAAAACAATATTGCAGACTAAAAACAGGCCAAATTGTTACCAACAGGAAAGCAGTCAAACAAAATACAGTACCGCCACATCATCTCTGGAGCTGTAAAAAGAGCAGTGAACTGGCAAAAAGGCTCAGTAGGTAAAGGTGCTTGCTGATAAGCTTGACAACTGGGATTTTAGCTTAAATCCACATAGTGGGAAAGAACAGGCTCCCACACATTGTCTATTGACCTCCTCGGGCACGATGTAGCACACTAAGTAAATACAATACTTGTAAAAATATTTATAAAAGTAAATTTGCATCTCAGTAATACATAAACTATATCCTGATTAAATAAATGAAGGAGACACAGATGTTTAACATAGTTGCTTATGAGGGTGTAATAAGAACTGGGCAGATGAAGACTGTGTACAAAATTTTAGGTCTGTGCATGCAAGCGTATCCATGGCAAGAGATTCTGTTGGATATAATCTGTGGCTAAATCTCATCCTCCACCCAAACAGACACAAAAAGCAAAATCTGAGGGCATTAAAATATATTAAGCCTAGAGAAAAACCACCAATAACTATTCGTTCACGAATGCCAACTATGAGTTAGACCAAGGAAACATGAGACTCACAGTTTGGTGAAACTATTCTATCTTAAAGACAGTAGTTTCCATGTAATTCATTTAAATAATTACACTCAAATATATCCTGACTATAGAACAGAATTTTAGAGAATAACTTTGGAAATAAAGTCAGTTTGCTTAAATTATTTCTATAACTGTTAGATGGATCAGTGGTAGGAGAGAAACAACTTCCCCAGTTGTCCTCTGAAATCTACATGTGCATCATGGCACACATAAGTACGGAAATGAAAATTTAAACATGCAAGAAATATTATTAGAAGCACTAAGTAACTTTATGGTACAATTGTTAAAGTACTTAATTATACTACTCTATCAATTGTTGACTCAATGGTCAAAAGTGGTCTATATCTTGCTAGTACTATCTCTTACCTCTACAACTAACACTACATGGGTTAATACTGCTTAGAAAATGCCCACTTTTGCCAATAATTAAAATAAAAAAGACAGCAAAAAATAAGAGGTCAAGTGTACTGAACTTTTACATTTATTCTTTGCTCTTTTAAGTACTGGACATAAATCATTATTTACCAGTTTAAACAAAAATAGTATGGAAGGGACTGAAGAGATAATTCAAGGGTTGAGCACTTACTGCTCTTGCAGAGGACCCATGTTTGTGGCTCACTGGCTCACAAACATCTGTACCTTAGTTCCAAGGGATTTGACACCCTCTTCTAACCTCCTTGGGCACCAGGCAGGTTCTCAGTACTCAGGCATGCACTCATACACAGATAAAACACTCATACACATTAAGTAAAAATAGTATGGAGACAGATTCTTAATTTTCAGGACCGTTCCTGGCCATCTATTTCCACTATACCTTGCTAATACAAAAGGTGGTTTAAGGCATTAAAATATCTGTGGACAAAAGATAAAGACATCCTGAGTATCACTCTGGTCAGAAATGCTCATAGTGCTATTAACATTTGTTGTGGGCATTTGTACACTGTGTAAAGATTATTGCTGTCACTGGTGTAATGAAAAGCTGTTCAGCCAGTAACTAAGTAGGAGAGACAGGCAGGACTTCCAGGCAGAGAGAGCTAACTCCAGATGAATCTAGGCACCCGAGAGATGCCAGCCAGAACTGGAATGAGTCAAACAGATGCCGGCCAGAACTGAAATGAGTCAAACACACAAAATGGGATAGAGACAGAAGCCACAGGATAGAACAAGATTAATAAAAATATGGGTTAATTCAAGTTATATGAACTAGTTGAAAATAAGGCTAAGCTAAAGACCAAGTTTTCATAATTAGTAAGTCTCCTTGTATTTTGTGAGCTTGTGGCCCAAAGAAAAATCTGCCTACAAACATTTTAATTAATGAGTTAATTCAAACAGAATCATGTAGTCCAGTCCAGCCTCCAACTCAGTATGTAGCCAAGAATGCCCTTGAGCCTCTTCTCCTTCTGCCTCTCTTTACCACCCAAGTGATGTAGGATGATAAAAGTATGCTACCACATCTAGTCCATGTGGTGCTAAAAGCCAAACCTGGGGCTTTTGAAATGTGATTGCAGCACTCTAGCAAGTGAGTTATATCTCCAGCTCCACTTAACAAATAAAATAGAGATAGCCAATTTTTATTTTAGCAAACACATTTAAAAAAAAGAGGGAAAGAAAAAAGATTCTAGGTTGGCCTGGTGCTGCAAGCCTGCCATCCTCTAAGTTCAGAGCCAGCCTGGGCAAACTAGTAAGACTCTGTCTTAAAAAGAAAAGGTAGTGCCGGGCGATGGTGGCGCACGCCTTTAATCCCAGCACTCGGGAGGCAGAGGCAGGCGGATCTCTGTGAGTTCGAGACCAGCCTGGTCTACAGAGCTAGTTCCAGGACAGGCTCCAAAGCCACAGAGAAACCCTGTCTCGAAAAACCAAAAAAAAAAAAAAAAAAAAAAAAAAAAAAAAAAAAAAAAAAAAGAAAAGGTAGAGAGAAACCTCCTTAAGACAGCATGTGACTTCTGTAGACTTTCTAAAAAAGAAACATAAAAAGATATAGGCAAAATAATTACTCAAATAAAAGAAAAACATCTCTACCAGCTGTGGAATGGCAGTCGTTCTTATCCTTTTAAACACATTCTGATTAAAGGATACCGACTAGTAAATGTAAAGAAATTATGTGAAAGATGTCATGCTACTAAAATTTAACTGTTAGTAAAAGGAGTATAACAGTTCCCACTAGACATGTGACTGGGAATCTAGGATGGTATCTATATGAGGAATGGATAAGAACTTTTTAAAAGAATGATTGAGGAAGAAAAAAAATCAATATCTAATTTAATTTTGCAATAGTGTAAAAATCTTAACTCTTTCTGTTAATGTTTTTAACAGCTGAAGCAACTGCATACTTAGCTTTATTATACTGTGCATGTAGTAGGCCTTGAAAAGCAGGGAAGCAGCCAAGTACAAACACTATATGTCTAATTAAAAAGCTTCCAAAGCCGGGTGTGGTGATGCATGCCTTTACTTCCAACACCTGGGAAGCAAGACTGAGTGCCAAGCAAGCCATGGCTACATGTGAGACCTTAACAGAAAACATTCACAAACTAGTGAAGTCTAATAGAGTATTTCATAAGAGTCTCGTCTTCATTCCTATATTGTATCTTCAAGTTAGTCCTAGTGAATAGTCACTCATTAAAAAATTCGTGTACTTAACAGATTATTATCAGGAATGGAAATAAAAGCTTTTAAAAACACGACAAGTTAAAATTACAAACATCCGAAAGAAACACTTGACAATTTAAAAACTACCTGCAATAGAAATAAAAGCAAAACAAGAGAGGAAAGTTTAGTTATCACAAGTAACATATTAAGGAGCTGGAGGTATCCCCTTAGGTACTGCCTCACGCATGAACAAACACAACAAAATGCTACATTTAAGCAAATACTAAAATATCTACTATGACTCTCCAGTCGCAGCATTTCCCTCTTCTTTTTGCAAAATATGCCCTTCTGTAAAATGCAAAATTTTTTTTAAAAAAACCTTGGAAATGATTTACGGATTCACCCATACAAAGAAGTCACACAGTAACTCAAACCCCAAATATTCACGCTCTGAGGCTGTGGAACATTAAAAAATGAACCAGACTTCTCCAAGCATCTACTCGACAACTTTACCAAAATGCGACATCACCGTAATTCCCAAGGACCAAACAAAATGCTTCTCAATTAAGAAGCAAAACTGACCATAACAAGGGGCTCAAGAGCATGGCTCCCAATTCTCACACAGATGTACGTTTTTTGACTACCAACATAATAATAAACAAGGGTTCAGCTTTAAAAACCTGTAGGTTCATTTACAAATTAAACCATAAATAAAAAAGAAATCACATCCTCAAACTAGGCAAGTTTGTTTACTTCTATCCTGTTGATTCAAACACCGACGCTGGGAAATTTCTTAAATCAAGGAAAAAAGTCATTGGTTCCAATTCCCTTAATCCTCGCCTCTCCTCAGCCCAAGCAAACAAAAAGCAAACCCTTCTCAGCTTGTCATTTTTTAGAGAACAGAACAAGCAGTTTAACTACTTTCTCCGCTTCTATTTTTGCTCTGAACCTTTACCTGGGACCCAAACTGACCCTGGATGAATCTCTTAAGCTGTTTTCGGGAGCCTCCCGAGTTTCGCAGCCAAGTCTGGGAGCAGGATGGACGCCCCCCTCCTAGTTTCCAGCCTCCCAGCATCTGGCACCGGCTGAGGTCCAGGGTGAAGAAGAGGTGGGCCTGCGGGGACCCAGACCTCAGCGCCGGGTCCCAGCGACTCGGCGGCCGGCAGGGAGGCGTCGAGAACCGGCCGCGGCCGGCCACCTGCGCCCTTCCCGGACCCCGAGGCCTGGGCCGACCGCCGCCCCCCTCCCTCTCTTCCCAGGCCCGATAGGCCCGCGGCGCCCGGCGAGGAGAGAACCCCGTCACCGTGCAGGGCGGACCGGGGCCGCCGCGCTCCGGGGGAAAGTTGCAGCCCCTCGGTCTCGGCCCCGCCGCCACACCCCACTTCCAGCCCTGGGCCCGCTCCCCGCGCCTCACCAGGTCGTAGTCCTCCTCATCATCGCACATGAAATCATCCTCCATGTCAGACATCTTGGCCGGAGGGGGGGAGGGGAGGAGGAGAAATTAGAGACAGCCTCCTCCCACAGTCCTCCGCGGCCCAGGAGCGTCACTCCTGGTTCTCCCCGCCTTCCGGTTTCTCCGAGGGAAGATATGCGCATTCCGGAACCAAAGAGCTCGCTCTTGAGACAATTTACACGGCGCCCAAAAGGAGCGCACAGTTCGCTCTTCCTGCGCGACAGTTGGTGCTTTAGCAACTAAGCATAGCAACTGGGAAATCGGGCGCTGCGGGTCCCGTCTGAGGGGCTTCGGAAACCTTCTAGCAGATTCCAGCGTCCTAAGTGAGGCAACAGTCTCTTTCCTTGCCTGGGACTCTGGAACCGTCTCTTTCTAATGAAACATGCCCGTCCTATATGACAGGTAGTGTGCCTATACCATCGTTATCTGTGTATTTTTATTCCAAACCTTACGCTGGGTGTATTTACAGCAACACAATTTTCACGTAATTTTATAATTGTAGCTGACAAAAAAATTTGTGGGTATCCCAATTTAGGTATGCATGAATCAGTTACTCAATTATTTAATGAATCGAACGGGTATTAACTACTTTCAGGATCAAATTATAGTAACCGTTGATGACAAGCTTTTTAAAAATGTGTTATATAAAACCATTAGAGTTCAGAATGAAAAATTTAAAATAAGGCAAACCCTGGGTTCTGTTTTGTATATTTGTTTATTTTTTTAATTTTTTTAATTTTTTTGCTTTTTCAAGACAGGGTTTCTCTGTGGTTTTGGAGCCTGTCCTGTAACTAGCTCTTGTAGACCAGGCTGGCCTTGAACTCACAGAGATCCACCTGCCTCTGCCTCCCAAGTGCTGGGATTAAAGGCGTGCGCCACCACCGCCCGGCCTATTTGTTTATTTTTTGACATAACCCTCCAAATTCTGTACACTTCATTCCACAAATGCTATAGTTATAAAATGGATATAATCTTAGGAATTTTGCCCGATTGTGTATCTGAACAGATCAGCTCAACACACCCAAACCTCCAGAGGTAAAGAACTTTTATCTTCATCTGGTCCAGCTGGTGTTGAGCACAGTTTAGCATTAACATTCACGCCATCGTGTTGAATCCTCAAATCCCCAGCTTGGGTGTGCTCCAGTAACTTCTGATATTACCAGTTTTCATCTGAATCCCCTGGGGAACAGGATCATTTTGTTTTTGTTTCTAGGCCAGGAATGACTTGGTTCTGAAAATCTTGTGAGAAGACACGTCAAGAAACAGGCATGACAGTGATTGTGTTACTTCTATATTGAACGTACTGTGAACAAATTTATTGCTATACTTTCAGAATGTTACAAAAATGAGTCTTCAAACAATTTTGCTTTGAATATCGTTAACATTGCTTTCTTTCTTTCTGTTGTATCTTTTGAACTGAGGAGAGAACTCAGCCTTGTGTCAGGTAGATGCTCCATTACTGAACGACTCCTCTAGCCTGACACTTGTTACCACACTAGGCCTGACCTGTCCCAGGAATTAGGAAAATTAGGAAAATATTGCAAGAAGAAATTTCTGCCTAGTTTACAAAAGTAACCATCCTTTTGGTCCTGGTTTTTCTAACAATAGTATCCCCCTACCTGTAACCACATAGTTTTCTAATAGCCTTTTCCTCTTAACATTTTATCATGAGGAATTCCAGATTTAAAATACATTTGAAAGGATGGAGTAGTGGACACAAATATACCAATTATCAGCCTTAATGTTGTGTATTTCGTAGGTCAACTGAAGGATGCATCTAAAACAACACATTATTGTACAGCTATGTGCATTGCCTAAAATTGAGGACATTCTCTTATGCAAACACAGCATAATCATTACAAAGTAGACCGATAACCCTCTGATAGCATTTAATTTCCAGTCTTTGCTCAAAATTCCTCTACTGAATATAAACATTTGGGTTTGGAATGTCCTTTAATCATCTTAGAAACAAAAATTTTCCAAAAGTACTGCATGAATCTGTACATGTGATTTTAGAACAAAGCAAAGCTTTTCAATAAGTGTGTTTGTTGACTGAGTGTCCACCCCAGTATGTTGGGACAGGTCAGGCCCATGTGGTGACTGACTGTCCACCCCAGTGCACTGGGACAGGTCAGGCCTAGTGTGGTAACTGACTGTCCATTCCAGTGCATTGGGACGGGTCAGGCCTAGTGTGTTGACTGACTGTCTATTCCAGTGCATTGGGACGGGTCAGGCCTAGTGTGGTGACTGACTGTCTATTCCAGTGCATTGGGACGGGTCAGGCCTAGTGTGGTGACTGACTGTCTATTCCAGTGCATTGGGACGGGTCAGGCCTAGTGTGGTGACTGACTGTCCATCCCAGTGCATTGGGACGGGTCAGGCCTAGTGTGGTGACTGAGTGTCCATTCCAGTGCATTGGGACGGGTCAGGCCTACTGTGGTGACTGAGTGTCCATTCCAGTGCATTGGGACGGGTCAGGCCTAGTGTGGTGACTGAGTGTCCATTCCAGTGCATTGGGACGGGTCAGGCCTACTGTGGTGACTGAGTGTCCACCCAGTGCATTGGGACGGGTCAGGCCTAGTGTGGTGACTGAGTGTACATTCCAGTGCATTGGGACGGGTCAGGCCTACTGTGGTGACCGACTGTCCACCCCAGTGCATTGGGACGGGTCAGGCCTACTGTGGTGACTGACTGTCCACCCCAGTGCATTGGGACAGGTCAGGCCTAGTGTGGTAACTGACTGTCCATTCCAGTGCATTGGGACGGGTCAGGCCTAGTGTGTTGACTGACTGTCTATTCCAGTGCATTGGGATGGGTCAGGCCTAGTGTGGTGACTGAGTGTCCATTCCAGTGCATTGGGACGGGTCAGGCCTAGTGTGGTGACTGACTGTCCACCCCAGTGCATTGGGACGGGTCAGGCCCAGTGTGGTGACTGAGTGTCCATTCCAGTGCATTGGGACGGGTTAGGCCTACTGTGGTGACTGAGTGTCCACTCCAGTGCATTGGGACGGGTCAGGCCTACTGTGGTGACTGAGTGTCCATTCCAGTGCATTGGGACGGGTCAGGCCTAGTGTGGTGACTGAGTGTCCACCCCAGTGCATTGGGACGGGTCAGGCCTACTGTGGTGACTGAGTGTCCACCCCAGTGCATTGGGACGGGTCAGGCCCAGTGTGGTGACTGAGTGTCCACCCCAGTGCACTGGGACGGGTCAGGCCTACTGTGGTGACTGAGTGTCCATTCCAGTGCATTGGGACGGGTCAGGCCTACTGTGGTGACTGACTGTCCACTCAGTGCATTGGGACGGGTCAGGCCCAGTGTGGTGACTGACTGTCCATTCCAGTGCATTGGGACGGGTCAGGCCTAGTGTGGTGACTGAGTGTCCACCCAGTGCATTGGGACAGGTCAGGCCCAGTGTGGTGACTGAGTGTCCACCCCAGTGCATTGGGACGGGTCAGGCCTACTGTGGTGACTGACTGTCCACCCAGTGCATTGGGACAGGTCAGGCCCAGTGTGGTGACTGAGTGTCCATTCCAGTGCATTGGGACGGGTCAGGCCTACTGTGGTGACTGAGTGTCCATTCCAGTGCATTGGGACGGGTCAGGCCTACTGTGGTGACTGAGTGTCCATTCCAGTGCATTGGGACGGGTCAGGCCTACTGTGGTGACTGACTGTCCACTCAGTGCATTGGGACGGGTCAGGCCCAGTGTGGTGACTGACTGTCCACCCAGTGCATTGGGATGGGTCAGGCCTAGTGTGGTGACTGAGTGTCCACCCAGTGCATTGGGACGGGTCAGGCCCAGTGTGGTGACTGACTGTCCATTCCAGTGCATTGGGACTGGTCAGGCCTTAGGCGCCTCCTGATAGCACAGGAGTCCATAGCACTCACTGCTCTGAGAGCTTAGGGTGATAAATCAGTTACTCTACCAGTGCCTATCCTTTTCCCAAATCTCAAGACAGTTAAGAGTTTTATTCGTGCATAATTTTTAAATACAAATGATAGGACAGTGATTATTTGCTATGCTAATTGTTTACATTTATAAAATGGCATGCCGATTTACAGTGCATTTATCTGCATAATTTGCCATTTTTTATTGTAATGCCTTACTCATATAATGAGAAAAGATGAGTAATTTGATACCTAGAAATACAAAGAAAATGGCAACTAAAATTTGAGCTTTGCATTTCCTTGGTGACACTCAGGTTTATTAAGCCCAATCTGACAACTTGACAAGTGCTATTATTAGATATTTTATTCAGTAATAAGTAATTGATCATTTTTTAAATGGGTTGCTCTTGTTTAATGTAGATGTTATGTTTTAAGTTTTTAATTTTATTTTTATTAAGAATCTAATTTTTTATTTTAAATTATGTGTATGTGTCTGCACATGAGTGTGCAGATGTCAGAGGTATTGGGTCTCCCAAGATTTGGAAGTCATAGGTACCTCTTTGTCATGAACACTGGGTCCTCTCCAACAGCAGCAAATGCTCCTAACCACTGAGCCTTTTCCACCGTCCCTTAAACTTTGTTTTAATTGTGTGCCTGTGTATGGTGTGTCTGTTGAATTTGTCTGGGGCATCTGTGCGGGGTCAGTTGTCTCCTCCACCTTTACATGTTCCCAGGGACTGAACTCTGCTAGTCAGGCTTTTGAGACAAGAGCCTTTACCCACTGACCATCTCATTGGCCCCCAGATATTTTTATTTTTATTTATTTTTTATCCGTACTGTTGACTATTTTCATAATTATTTTATTGCTTTATAAATAATTCCCCAAATATTTTTAAAACATATTTATTGAGGTGTAATTTATCTGTGTTATAGAAAGTTAAGCTGGCTTTTTAAAATCTATGTTGTTGCTTGCATCAGTTGGTTGTTTGAATTTATTGCCGTATGTTCTTTTTTTGAATCTCCCATAATTATCTTCTTATTAATGGATATGTGGGGTTTTTTAGCTCGTGGTTAATATAAATAAAATTGCTGTGAACATTTGTGTGCATGTTATTGTGTGAGCATGTTTCATTTCTCCTGAGTAATGTGGTAGACTGATTCCAAGATGGCCTGTCATCCATGCCTTCTGATAGTTCTCTATTCCTTGAGTGTGGTAGGCTATGACTTGCTCCTAATCAAATGATGGAGAGAAGTTGACAAACATATTCATATGTACATTGTCACACTAAACAAGATCAAGTCTTCCTAGCAGCAGACACTTGTACTGTGCTGTCTTCAAGAAGCTCAAGTGCTGAAGTTGGTGTGATGGTTAAGCTTCATTGGCTGTTTGTTTTTCAAGAGAGGGTTTCTCTCTGAGCCCTGGAACTTGCTCTGTAGACCATGCTGACCTCAAACTCAGAGGTCTTCCTTCCTCTGCCTCCTGAATGCTGGGACGAAAGGTTTTCCCCACATGCCTGGCTGGTTAAGGTTTATTGTCAAGTGAACACAATCTGGACTCGGTTAGAAAACAAGCATCTGGATATGCCTGGGGGGGGGCTATCTACATTAGCCATGTTCTCTTGGGTGTGAATCCTTCCCCAGTTGAGCCTCTTTGAAACAGAAGATCCATCTAAGGTACGCCCTTACTTTTGAGTGACAGAAATTGTGAGATAGTAAGTATGTATTACTTATTATTACATATTACTAAATTTGTGGTAATGAAGTTATAAAGCAGTGGATACGTACAAATAAATCTACAAGTGCTGGTTGGATCATACCAGAAGTGTATATTCAACTTTGTAAGAAATTCTCAAACTTTTCCTGGATAGTTCTACTTTTTAGCCTACCTAGTGGCAATGCCCTAGTTGTCTGTCTTGCCACCATTTAGTATGAGCTAGCCTAGTTAAATTTTAGCTGCTTTGTCAAGAGCATTGAGCATTTTAGTGGCTTTGGTTTGCACTTACTTTAGGCAGATGCCGTGCGTGCGTGTGTGCGTGTGTTTCTGTGTAACTGTACTTGACAGTTTTCTAGCACATTGTCTATAAACTTTTGAATGTGACAACAATGACGAAAGTTACCAGTGTCGAGCTTGAGAGCCCTCATCCTCATTACACTTTCTGGACAGATGGATATGTCGTTCCGTATTCCTCTGGCCCTAATCCCTTTATTGAGACTGGGATCACATGTTTGGAGTCCCCATCTCCTTCATGGCAAATTCTCGGGTTTCTTGGAGTGTCCAGGGGCATGATTCATGAAACCCACTCTGTGGATGCGTTTGTTGATGTATTCTAAGGTCACCTCCTCGTTGATGGCATGTCCCCTCTTTGTAGGAGTCATTCTTTCAGGCCTGAGTTGGAAGGACTCGTTTTATTTCTTTAGTGAAAAACCTCTTCAATTTTTTTACAAGGTTGTTTATCTTATTACCCTTGCATGGCAAGGATTATTTTTACTTTTTTGTGTTGTGTCTAAGAAAGCTTTGCTACACTTTAGGACACTATTTGCTGACTTGTTTAACAGCAGGGTATAGGGGTCAGCTGGTAATATCTTATTGGAACAGATGCCTGCTGCCAAGCTTGATGACCTGAGTTCAATTCTTGGGACTCACATGGTGGAGGAAAGAACTGACACCCGTAAGTTGTTCTATGACTTCTGTGCCCATGCACACACACACTATATAAATTTAATTTAAAAGGTACAAGGTATCAATTTCTCTTGTGAAGGTAATGTAAACATCTCCTGTCTCTCTTCCCAGATAAGGAGAACTGGCATGCAGTCTTCATAAGCACACTGTTCTAAACCTTAGAGATTTTCATGCATAAGTTTTATACAGGAAAAAGCTACTGAAAGTGGCAATTGAAGGACTGATGCCGTCACTCTCTCTCCACATGACTGACGGGATGTTTTCTGTTCCAGCCTTCACTGCCCCGTGTGATTGTCGGCCAAATAAACCTTTTCTTCCCTGTGTTGCTTTTTTGTCAGGGCATTTTTATCACAGCCACAAAAAAGTAAGGCAGTACCCATGCGCAGTGTGACCTTAGATGTCTAGCTTCAACTGTCAGCCATTCACCCAGTCCCGCCTGTGTATTGAAAACTAATTGCCAGGCTTTGTGCCAGGTGCTGAGGACACCCATCCTGCCCTCAAGTTGCTTACAGGGGTAGGGATGGCGAGGCAGCCACTAGACAGACAATACATTCATGAGAAAATAAATATGCAGGGCAACTTTTTACAGTTCTAAACAGTGATAGGATACATGTGGATGGTATGCTTGTGATAGGTTCCCTGGGATTCCCCTAGGCAAAAGAAAAGTAGGGGGGAGCTGGATACTGAATGAAAACATGAAGACATGATTGCTCCCAGGTATGGGTTGAGGAGAAGGTTTATTGTGGAGGGAGCAAACAGCCAGAGGCATCTGGGAAGGTCCATACCGAACATGGCCATGGGGGCAGGTTGGGGGAAGCAAGAGAGGAAGAGAGAGGGAGCAAAGACAATATTTGGGTACCCAGAGACCAGGACCCTTAGTCAAAATGGCTGAGGTTATATAGGGGTCAGAGGCTGGGGAAAAGAAGCCCAGCCCCTGGGCTGGAGAATTTGGGGTAAGGAGCTGGGTGAGAAGTGCTGGGAGAAGCCAGGGGTACTGAGTGAGACTTGTCCCAGGTGTCTTTGAGACCTAACAGATACTAAAGGGTTCTCTCTCCACACTAGTGGTGTTCAGTGAAGACCCACCTGAGTAAGTGCAAAGATATTTACATCTATTTTACGTTGCTTCCTTTGGAAATAAATTTAAGTAAGCAATAGGTGAACATTTCATGGTCACTGGGACGATTTGCCGGACATTAAGGAAGAAAAACCCCAACTTAAAAAATAAAAAGGAAGCCTGAGAGAGATCAGAAGACCAAAGTGTGTGAGGGCCCCCAAGTTCTAACGCTGTACTCAACCACATCAGGGAACAGAAAAACCTGGTCAGTCGGTCTTGACGTTGTGTCGCCCCTGTGAGCCTAGCGCGAGGTAGAGGCTGCACTTGACAGCTGTGCCGGGAGCTGGGAAGGAGGAGCTGGGGGCGGGACAGCCTGGAAGGGGGCCGCTTCTGCAGACCTGCAGGATTTCCGCCGAAGTCCCGGAAGAAAGCCACTTCTGCCGCCTGTATCTTGTGATCCTCAGCTGTGCTGCACTTCTGGAAACTGCAGAGGGATCTAGCAAATATGGCTGCGGAGGAACCCACCACGCGACGAGTCCTGGTGGCCGAACATCCCAGGTGGGGGAGAGGCGTGGCCTGGGATTCCGGGCTGGAAAGGCGCGCACCGCGCTCTTTGCTTTTGGCAGCTTCTTTTGAGTTACCGTCTTTTCTTTCTTTCTTTCTTTCTTTTTTTTTTTTTTTTTGTCCCAGAAGGCAGACAGAATCCTTAGAATTCTAGACGCTGCCAGGGCTTGTGTGTGTTGCTTCACACAGAGGCTTTTGCCCTTTCTTGCCGAAGGAGTCAGTAAAAATGCCCAAACCTACCAGGAACTGCTCGTTATCTTGCCCGCCAAGTGATACTGCTTTTCCATGTTTCCGCCCTCACAGTCGTTTTTGAGTCTGCATCACTGACAAACCCGAGAATCTCGGAACTGTCATCAAGGAACTAATTTGTTGTCAGTTTCTAGCTACAGGGTTACAGTTCCTTTCGATGTCTAGTGGAGGGACTTAGTAATTACAGATACTTTGTAGAAATACTTCGTTCTGATTTCTGGGGCTGAAATCTGACAGACTTCTCTCATCTGCTGTTTTGTTAGCCCAACGGCTTCTCTGAGGTTGACTGCTTTTGAATTTAACTCCTCCCTCCTCCCATTCTGTTTATGTCGATGAGGTAGTGTTTTCCTATGGCTTAAAACTGTTCATTCCTGTGCAAGTCAGCAAACAATGTATCTTTAGTTGCCAGGATAAAACATACCGTACTCTAGAGTCAAAACAGTTTGGATTACTTTCAGTCTGTGTACGGGCCACTGAATGGTTTAAGACTCTCTGAGATCATTTTATGGTGTGGTTGTTTTTACATATTCAGCAAAGGAGCACACATTATGAGAGACGTGTGTCAGGTGACTCCTGTATAATTGTGGAAAGAAACCCACCCCTCTGTAGTATAATCTGTGCGAAACATGTCTACAAATAAACTCCAAATATGATTTTCTTTTTGAGCCAAGGTTTTACTATGTAGTTCTGGCTGTCCTTGAACTCCATAAGTACACCAACCTGGCTTCTAATTTAGAAAGATGTGCCTGCCTCTGCCTAGGGTTAAATATGTGTGCCACCTTGCCCAGCCTATTGTACATGATTTTTTTGTTGTTGTTTTTTTTCGAGACAGGGTTTCTCTGTAGCTTTGGAGTCTGTCCTGGAACTAGCTCTTGTAGACCAGGCTGGTCTTGAACTCACAGAGATCCGCCTGTCTCTGCCTCCCGAGTGCTGGGATTAAAGGCGTGCGCCACCACCGCCTGGCTTCCTGATCTTTGTTTAAGATTCCTCTTCAATTTAACAGGAAACCAGATCCTATGAGTAAAGACACAGGCAACCACATTATATGTTTTAGTAAGATAATTTCTTTTTCCTTCTTTTTATTTTTCTTTTTGGTTTTTCAAGACAAGGTTTCTCTCTGTTTATCCCTGGTTGTCCTGGAACTCTCTCTGTAGACCAGGCTAGCCTTGAACTCTAAGAGATCTACCTGCCTCTGCCTCCCTAGTACTGGTATTAAAGGTGTGCACCACCATCACCTGGCTTTTTATTCTCTCTCGGTAAAAAGCAAATCTGAGGAGTCTTGAGTTGTAGCTCAGTGGTAGCATACCTCCCTAGCATGCACAAGTCCCTGCATTTGATTTTCAGCATTAAAAAATGCAGGCAGAGAGCTGAGTACAGTCTATCTTCATTTGACTCATGTTTTTTGTCTCTCCCATAAAACGTCCAGTTTCACGTGTAGCTTTCTTTGTGTTGATATCTCTTTTCTTTAGGACTAAATTTAATTTGTTAGGATGGCAAGGCATAATGGAAACTGCCTGTAATTCCAGCAACTGGAGGGAAAGGTAGGAGGTCACCACAAATTGAAAGCTTACCTGGACTAAGTGAGCTCTGTGCCCTGTTCTAGTTACTTTTCTATTGCTGTGAAGAGACACGATGTTCCAGTGAAATGATTGAAGAAAAGTTTATTTGGGGCTTATGGTTTCGAGCATGAGTCCATGGCCTTCATGGTGGGGAACATGGTGACAGGCGGGTACTGGAGCAATGCGAGGCAGGGGGAGCTAACTGAATGGGGGAACTGCAACAAGTCCACACCTCCTAATCCTTCCTGAACAGTTCTACCAACAAACAGGAACCTATGGGAGTCATTCAAACTACCACATCCCCCCAAAATCTGGGGAGGTAACTCAGCCGTGGAATGCTTGCCTCATTCATGAAACTCCCAGAACTGTATTAACCCCTATGATGGCATATCTTTGTAATCCCAGCATCTGGGACAAAGGGAGAGATGGGAGAATCAGAAATTCAAGCTTATCCTTGTCCAGCCTGGGCTACACGAAACTTTTCCTAAAGTAACCATAAAACAAATGAATGAAAACTGCTAGATTATTATTTCTTGTAATAACTTTACTGATTTTGCATACTGTATAATCCATCCATTTTAAAAGTTTGCTTAATGAATGAAAGTGCTTCTGTGCAAGCATGGCCACCTGAAGTCAGTACCAATAGCTCATTCAGTGGGAATGAAGACACTGACTCCTAAAAGCTGTCTTCTGACCTTCATGCATGTGCCGTGGCATTCATGTGCCCTTGAAAACACACAATTAAATTTTGCTTTTCTTCACACAAAAATACATATCACCCCTTACATCTTACCTTTCCATTCTTGAGCAACCACTAATCTATTTTTTCTTTTTCCTTTCAGATTTGTTCATTTTGGACATCTCAAATAAAATGTTTTTTTCCTTATCTTTCTATTCCTCTTTTTGTTCTCTCTCTCTCTCTCTCTCTCTCTCTCTCTCTTTTATTGAGACATGTTCTTTCTATGTAATGCTAGCTGTCTAGGAACTTGCTACATACACCAGGCTTGAACTCACTGAGCTCCTTGCCTTTGTCTCTTGAGTGCTGGGAATAGGGCGTGGGTACCACCTCTAACTGCTTCTTTCCCCCAGTGTGCTTTCAGCCGTGTTGTAGCATAATCAGCGTGCCGTTCTGCTATTCGATCATATGGACATAGTGTATTTTAGGATTAGTTCAACATTTTGGCTCTTGCAAACAATACTGTGCTATGATGACGCTCTGTGATTTTTAGGTTTCTTATTTTCTCATCTCCATTGATCTGGTGACCCTGACCCCTGTAATACTGAAAATGGAGAATATTTAGAAGACTATGATTTGAAACCTAAAATCTTGTAGTTCTTCCTTCCTTCCTACCTACCTACCTTCCTTCCTTCCTTGCTTTCTATTTTTTGAGACAGGATTTCTCTGTGTAACACTCCTGGCTGTCTTGAAACTTACTCTGTAGACCAGAATGGCCTTGAACTGAGCTTTTGGCCTGTGTGTATATATGTGCACAATGGACATACCTGGTGCCTGTAGAAGTCAGAAGAAGACCCTCTGAACTAGAGTTACAGATGGTTGTGAGCTTCCATGTGGGTGCTAGAATTGAACCTGGGTCTTCTGGAAGAGCAGCAAGTGCTTTTAATTGCTGTGCTATCCTTCCAGTCTTGGAAAAGCTTTAATGAGAATACTTCTGATACTTTGCCATCAAATATGAAGTTTAATGTTTCTGGTAAAAATACTTTTTATTCAATTAAAGACATTTCCTTATTTTCTAGCACATTAAGGATTAAAATGTTTTTATTAGCATACTTTAATTATAAATAATAATTTTCTTATGACATTTTCATACACCTACATAATGTATATTTTGATCATGCTCATCTTCTCTCTGTTACCCTTTGTTGAGCCTTCCTATTCCCACTCTGTTCCCACTGTAGCACTATTGTATGCACACCCAGACTTAGATCTTCCTGGTTGGTCAGTGCGGTCATCCACAGGGTCCGTAGCTGAGTAAGAAGACTGTCAACCGCAGTTGTCCCCCAGCAGCTTGCATAGCACCCACGGGGGCTGGCCAAAGCTAATCAACAAGGAGAAAGTTTTCAGGTCACTTCTGTCTTGATCTTTCTATGCCCTGCACCAGGGCGTACGATGTCTTCAGTAATAAGGTCTTACCCTGCAGTTCTGATGGGGAACAAACAGAAGCTGTAGAAGCCTGTGTTGCTTGGAGGTCTCAGGGGCCTCTGTGACCGCCAGCTCCTAGGGAGTTAACCGGCTCCTGGCAATGGAATTGTCACTCAGTAAACCTATGGTTTCTTGGAGTAGTTTTGTCCACGCATGTAGGGTACTTTAAAAAATATATTTTATTACTAATTATGTAATCACATAGACATGGGCTTCATTAGGATTTATTAGAGGCATTGAAGACAGTGGTAATTTAGTGTTTCATTGGGTGAGGTTAGTGATAACTTTAGTGTTGTGTGCCTGCCTGCTCTGCTCCACTTTCCCAGATGACTCTAACTTAGGCCAGTGTGATGAAAAACTAACCACCTCCAGCCCCATCCTCTCTTGCCTCTCTCTTTCCTCCATCCTTTCTTATTGTTTTCTCCCATCTTTACTTCAGTCATAGGTAAAGTTTGATAGTCTATGTTCTCTAGCTATAGTGAAAATTACTTCTTGTGAAGTTTTATGTGTTCTTGTTCTAGAGGTGTAGAGAGAATCAGATTCAAGTAGTCATTTTGTCTACATTCACCTTATGTTCCAGTTAATGTTTGTTTTTCATTTTTAATTTTTGCTTTTTCCATGCTGGAGACCAAACCCTTTCATATATTGAGTCAAACCCCCAAACCCAGTGCCTGCTCTGTTCCAGGGAGAATGAATGTTAGAGGAGCCTGAGACTGATTCCTGCCGGGGTCTCTGTTGTAATCCAGAGCTGCTATGGATGAGTGGACCTGAGTATCACATGTATAACAAAATATGGGACCTTGGGGCTGGAGAGATGGCTCAGCGGTTAAGAGCATTGCCTGCTCTTCCAAAGGTCCTGAGTTCAATTCCCAGCAACCACATGGTGGCTCACAACCATCTGTAATGAGATCTGGCGCCCTCTTCTGGCCTGCAGGCACACATGGAAGCAGAATATTGTATACATAATAAATAAATATTTAAAAAAAAAAAACAAAATATGGGACCTTATTTGTACCAAACAATGGGAACAGGATTTAAACTCTCCCAAACCTATTATCGACTTCGAGAACTTGGACCAGAGGATATAAATGCATGAGACAGATAGCATCGGACACTGAGTTACTGAGTCACAGTGTCGTGGAGACAAAAGGCATGCAGGTGCAGAGATGAGGAGGTTCACAGAGGCCAAGGGCCTGCAGAGTAAGAAGAGGGAAATGGTGATGGTATCTTTGGAGGGATGAGAGAATGGGCCAGGAAGAGCAAGAGCCAAACACACCAATGGAAACAGAATTTCTGGCTACTTTCAGACTTCCAGGAGGTCATCTTGAATCTCTTCCAACAGTGATGTCTGCATGACTCTACTCGGTCATTGTGATATTTTTACTCTTGGAATATGTGTGTGTGTACGCGTGCGTGTGTGTACACATGTGTGTATGTATGTATTTCTGTTTCTTGCAACAAATTAATTTCTAATAGCAATCATTCAGCTTTTGAACATGATGATCCCTAGTAAATGTTTATTGTACTACTCAAAGATTTGGGATGATTTGACAATGACGAATGATTAAATCAACTATAATAATTTTGGATCTGAGTGGTACCCAAGAGGAATGTTTAGCTTAAATTCTCCAGTTTTAGAGAACAGGAAAACTATTTGCTAAACTTTTACAGTAGTTACAGACTGCACTAGACTAGAACTGTGACTCCTGTTAGCACTCTGACTATCAATGCCTGTGTGGGCTGAGGGTGCAGCTCCTGGGACTCAGGCTTTCTTTGGTCCACAGGATGTACCTTTATTTGGACTTGATTCTTTGCAGATCTGAGAAGGAAAACCAAAGAGGTACAGCCCTGAAGGGAGAATGCCTGTGACAACTGGGGCAGAAATTGGAGGAATGTGGCTATAAGCCAAGAACACTAAGGCCCAAGAGCTACCACCAGAGGGAAGAGGCTGGAAGGCTCGTGCAGGCCTCATAGGCTGTGGCCCTGCTGACCCAGATTTCGTGCTGCTTCTTTACTAGAAAGATGTTCTTCCAGCTGGGCAGTGGTGGTGCACACCTTTAATCCCAGCACTCGGGGTGGGGGCACAGCAGAGACAGACAAATCTCTGTGAGTTCAAAGCCAGCCTGGTTTATAGAGCAAGTTCCAGGACAGCCAGGGCTATATGGAGAAACCCTGTCTTGACACCGCCACCCCCCAATGTTCTTCCTTCATTGGAAAAAGTATGGTTAGATTCTTTATAATGGAAGGAAAGAGTGTTTTCTATTAGCTACATCAATTTGACCTTCGACGTTCTGCGGTGTGTGTGCGTGTGTGTGTGTGTGTGTGTGTGTGTGTGTGCATGTGTGTGTATGCGTGTGTGTGTGCGTGTGTGTGTGTGTGTGTGCATGTGTGTGTATGCGTGTGTGTGTGCGTGTGTGTGTGTGTGTGTGTGTGTATGTGTTGCCTGCAATGCTAAGAGGTTGACCCTCGCTTCACACATGCTGTGCACACCCTGTTGCTGCTGCACTTCTGCCCTGCACGGGTTTCTAGTATATGATGTCTTGAGATATTCCACTCTTGTTTTTCAGACTGTTGAAGCTAAAAGAGATGTTTAACTCTAAGTTTGGGTCCACACCGAAGTTTTATGTTCGAGCCCCGGGAAGAGTCAACATAATAGGTATTTTAAATTTCTTCTTTTGATTTTTTCCCCCTCTTCTGGTGGTCGGGATTTCCAGGTTTATTAGGTATATTTGTATTTTGTTTTTGTTTCTTCAGAGTATATGATGTCTATCCCAAGACATCATATACTAGAAACCCGTACAGGGCAGAAGTGCAGCAGCAGCAGGGTGTGCACAGCATGTGTGAAGCGAGGGTCAACCTCTTAGCATTGCAGGCAACACATACACACACACACACACACACACGCACACACACACGCACACACACCGCAGATACTTTGTAATTTCTTATATTTTAGTGTTGAGTAGTAGATTTTAGCAATTTTGTATCCAGTCTGTCTTCATAAATACATAACGATGGATATAGCTTTAGATTGTACACGAACTCATTCTTTTGTGTTTAATATAACATAAATATTTTCTTATGTTTTTGAAGAGTGCCAGCCATGCGAAAGCTCAACCAGAGGTGTCTCTTGTTTATCTTTTCTCCATATATATATATATATATATATATATATATATATATAGTGGTATATTATTTGTGTTTTGATAAATAAAGTTTGCCTGGAGATCAGAGGGCAAAACAGACATACTAGTCAGGCATACAGGCCAGGCAGTAGGAGCACACAACATTAAACCCAGGACTCCGGAGACAGAGGCAGATGGATCTCTGTGAGTTCAAGGCTACCCTGGGCTACACAAAATCATTCCAGAAATAGATCCAGGTGATGGCTTACACCTTTAACCCCAGTATTTGGGAGTCACACACGTTTAATCCCATCACTAGGGAGGTGGAGACAGGAATGATATGGCTGGGCAAAGAGAGGAATATAATGGGGAAGAGACAGCACCTCACTGGAGTGTGGAGTCTGAGGACTTGTGGAGACAGGATCTCGTCCTCTGAGTCTGAAGATTTGGTAGAAGTAAAAGGTCTCTCTAGTGGTTGGCTGCTCTGCTTTTCTGATCTTCAGCTTGAACCCCAATATCTGTCTCTGGGTTTTTATTATTCATGCTACATCAAACCCATATAAAGTTCTATTTGAACAAAGATACTTAAGCTGAACGTATACATCTCAAATTTTTGAGAAGGGCATGCCCTATGTGGAGGAGCTGGAGGTGTATGCAGGGATGTTTTAAGTCACGACCTCTAGGATGAGTAAGACTTGTCATGAGAAAATGTACAGGGAGCTGAGAAAAGTCTAGGGTCCATGGAGGATTCAAAGATATATTTATAATGGGAAATGCAAACTTATAAAACAAGTAACTGAATAATACAAAGCACTCGCATGCACTTATTAGCCAGTTTCCATTGTCAACTTAGGCCATGCTTTTTATTTTGAAGCAAATAATAGAGGATTTAAAAATTCCACAGACTCTTTGAGAATGGCCAGTGGGTGTGGTTTATAATAGGGATAAAGTCACTGGAGAGGGATGATGACCCACGATTGAAAAGGGAGTATCTGGTGGAGGGGAATGCCTGCAAAGATATGAAGGCTGATTTCTGGAGCATAGGGCACCATCAACTCCAACCCTTTTAGTGGAGACAAGGAAGAAAAGGATGCGGCTTGATGACAATTGTGTATAGTTGTGAACAGAGGACTGAGGACGTTCCTGTGAGGAGGGTTGGGATTTAAGGAGAGGGAAGAACAAATTTGAATGTGAGGAATGGAGACAGTGAAAGGCTGGAGAAAGCCACTTTGCTGGAAAGTACTGGGATCTGGATTAAGGCGAACTTGTGGGCTAGTCACCAACCCAGAGATCTTGCATTTTCCTGCCGTAGCTAGTGTAACGTAGGTGGTTTTGAGGTAGGTTTAGAGCTTTGTTGGGTGGAGTTCGCAGAGGATGACATGGAACAGGGAATTTGACAGTATGGGCAGGAGAGCTGGTGAGGCAATAAAGTCTGGCATCTGCTGGGTGGCAAAGGAAAGAAGGGAAGAAGGGCTTATGGAATGGAGAAGAGGAGGCAGAGGAGGGCAGAGAGACATGCAGGATGGGGAGCTTCAGTAGAAAGGATGAGGCTTGAAGTTCAAGGTTTATCAAAGCTTGGAGGTGATAGGAATTAGGCGACTATTGGATGCAGAGTCACGGGGGAAGACGGCCAAGGGGAAGGAGGGCTGTCTTCTTTTTATACATTTTGAGAAAGGAAACCTTTTTCAAAGCAGCAGGATGCCACCCATGCCTTCCAGAAGATCGGGTGCCCTATCCATGTATTCATATACATGGTTTTTACTTGATTCATTATTGTTATCCTCTTGATAATTGGATAAAAATACAACTTTGTAAATGAATTCTTCACCTGTCATTGTTAATCCATAAAAGACCCTTATTATCCCGTTCTAAAGCGAATATCAATGTAGAGGCAAAAGCCTGTCTGCCAAAAGAATATCTGGGCAGTGGTGGCGCACGCCTTTAATCCCAGCACTTGGGAGGCAGAGGCAGGCGGATCTCTGTGAGTTCAAGGCGAGCCTGGTCTACAAGAGCTAGTTCCAGGACAGGCTCCAAAGCTACAGAGAAACCCTGTCTCGAAAAACTAAAAAAAAAAAAAAAAAAAAAAAAAAAAAAGAATAAAAGAATATCTGGAATAAAAATGAATGTGCAGTTGAATTGTCATCTGTTAATTTCATGTTTCCTCACTAGTTATTATCTGCCAAAGAAACAATGAGATATATAAGTCTATACCAGGGAAATAAATAGCTGTGCATCCACTGTGAGATGGTAGTCAGCTTGCTGCTTTATAGTCACATGACATAAATTTGGAAAATGATTGTTGTAAATTAGAAAGTGGTGGAGACCATGTGTTGCCACCTCAGGCCATGTTAGTGTCTGTGGTTCTTGTTACCAACAGAGTCCACGCTGATGTTTGTGGTCTGTGCTGCCGCCAGGACCTGTGCCGATGCCCATGGCCCATATTTCCTCTGACGAGACATTCATGGCCTGTGCTGCCACCAGAATCCATGTTGATGTCAGAGGGCCATGTTGATGTCAGAGGGCCATGTTGATGTCAGAGGGCCATGTTGATGTCAGAGGGCCATGTTGATGTCAGAGGGCCATGTTGATGTCTGAGGGCCATGTTGATGTCAGAGTGCCATGTTGATGTCAGAGGGCCATGTTGATGTCTGAGGGCCATGTTGCAGCCATTAAACCATGTTGAAGTCTGGGGCTTGTGCTGCTGCCAAGGGCCATGATGGTGTCTGTGGTCTTTGCTGTGGCTGGAGGCTGTGTGCATGTCTGTGGTCTGTACTATCACTGAAACCTGTTGCTGCCAACGGCCATGATAGTGTCTGTGTTACCTCTGAAGGCCGTGAGGATGTCAGTGGTCTGTGCTACCACCTGAAGCCATATTGATGTTTGTGGCCCATGTTGTAGTCAGAAACCATGTGGAATCCCATGAGCCGCGCTGCTGCAGATTATAAAGGACAGGGAAGCTTCCTTTGCAGTAGTATTGTCACCACTCACAGTTGAGAATGAGACATGGAGGAAGGCTTCTGTGACAACCTTCCTCTCCCTCCACAGGCTCTCCCCCTCAAAGAAAAAAACAGTCTAGACAGGAAGTCACTGAAGAGAACTCTCAAAAATTGTGCTAGAGATGCTGAGGTATAGCTCTTCACAGTTGATGGCCTCTGATGGGAGTTGGGGTGGAGAAGGACTCAGTTTTCTTTAAGGGTCTGGCTACAAATTGGACTTGGTATGTTTTTGTTTTCTTTTTCTTTTTTTCTTCTTGTTTTGTTTTGGGGTGGTCACAAGGCTGGGGGCTGGGCCTTGGAGGACTGGAAGCGAATGTGACTAGGATGCATTGTTTGAAATTTCCGAATAATCAACAAAAGTATGTTAAAAAGAAAAGAAAACAAAACAAATTAGAAAGTGGAAAAACAAGCTTAAGATAAAAAAGAAGCCTCCAAATTAACCAAAACAAATTACTTATGACTAACAGAAGTTGCCTTAAAATGTTTGGTAGAAAGTAAATTGAGTATCTATCTGCCCAGAGTATTTCACTTTTTATTAAAACGTGGCCATGTTTTTCCTGTACGTTAACTGTCTGTGCAAGAATCATAGCTTTCACCTGTAAGGGGATAAGAATTTATTTTGGAACCAATTATGAGTGACCATGACATGGGGACATTGATACAGTTTACTCCAACCTCATGTTCCAACATGGAACAGCCTCATAAGGTTTTATATTACCAGAAAAGGAAACCACACATCAAGACATGTTTCAGATACATTGGTGGAAGCATCAGGCAGGCGGGTTACTGCAAGGTGGAGAATTCTCAATTCTTGGCTGTCGATGCTACCTGCTGGGTACAATTGGCCTTTGGTTGGTGAAGGTTAGGGGGTCTGCCCATGTATCTGAAGGATTGACCCAGTAGCTACAAGGATGCTCAGTCACACTGAGCAGTATGTAACGGATGGCTTCTAAGGGGGCTAAAGATGCGTGAGTTTCTACTCGGACTTGAAGCTCCAGTAAATCTGCGGTTCTTTCCAGCAACTGCTGTTTACACAGCTAGAGTGAGCTTCTTTTATTTCATATGCTAGCGATGGTAAAACCTGCTTTTCTCTTTTGTCTAGGAGAGCACATTGATTACTGTGGATACTCTGTTCTTCCCATGGCTGTGGAACAAGACATGCTAATAGCTGTGGAACCTGTGGAAACACACACTCTCCAACTGGCCAATACAAACCCCTTGTATCCGTGAGTAATTAGGATTGGTAGTGGGTAGGGAGTGTGTGTGTGTGTGTGTGTGTGTGTGTGTGTGTGTGTGTGTGTAAGCATGCAGTAATGTATCTGAATGCAGATAGACTCTAGAAAATATTGGATTCCAATTAAATCATTACTTTATCGATACTCTCTGCCTGGCATTTATCAGTATTCCAGGTCACTACTAAATTTTTATCTATTGTGTTCTTTTACACACTTACTGAGGAAGCATTTACTAACCAGCAAGATGGCTCAGGGGTGTTGGAGTACCTTTACCTGAAATTGATCTCCAGAAACCCACACAACAGAACTGAGTCCTGCAGGCTATTCTCTGATTTCTATATTTGTGGCATGATACATAAATGCCCACACTCTTTCTCACACATACATAGTAAATGAATGAATGAGTGTAAAAAAGTAAGCATTTACTGAAGAATTGTCATGTATTAGACATTGTCTCAAGTATTGAGCTATACAGAAATGAAAATAATTTTTTTCTTTCCCAGAAAGTATTGATTATCTACTGAGGTAACTGTCTCAATAAAGTCAGGTGTTGCTATCTGTCCTTCGTTACTATGGCACTGTCTACTCTCTTGTCAATGAGTCCTACCATGCTGTACAGTCAATGCTTACTTACCTATGTCTCTCATTAATGTTGTATTTTCAGTTTCCTTCAAATTTTTAGTTTCAGTGTAAGACAGTATGCTATGTAATAGATGTTTCTACAACATATACTTTGTCAACTTTAAGTGTTTAATTTTCTAAAGTGTGAAGAAATCAGTTATGGTACAAGGGAGCTCATATGTAAAAGAAGCACTTCTAAAGCTTTAACCACACATTAAGCCCCACATACTAATAACAGGAGACTTCAGCACTCCCCTCTCACTACTGTACAGGTCTGTCAGACAGAAAATTAATAGAGAAATAAGGGAATTAACAAATGTTATGGCTCAAATGGACTTAACAGATATCTATAGAATATTCCATCCAAATATAAAAGAATATACCTTCTTCTCAACACCTCATGGAACCTTCTCAAAAATGGACCACATACTAGGTAACAAAGCAAACCTCAACAGGTAGAAAAAATTTGAATAACCTCATGTATCTTATTGAATTACCATGGCTTAAAATTAGAATTCAAGAGCAACACCAATTACAGAAACAAATGGAAATTAAACAAGGCTTACCTGAGCATCAGTGGGTCAAGGAAGAAATTAAAGACTTCCTAAAATTCATTGAAAATGACAACACAACATACTCAAATTTATAGGACACAATGAAAGCAGTGTTAAGAAGAAAGTTCATAGCACTAAATGCCTACATAAAGAAGCTGGAAAAATCCCACACTAGTGAGTTAATAGAACATTTGAAAACTCTAGAAAAAAAAGAAACAAACTCATCCAGGAGGATTAGATGGCAGGAAATAATCAAATTGAAAGCTGAAGTCAACAAAATAGAATCAAAGAAAACAATACAAAGAATCGATGAGACAAAGAGTTGGTTCTTCAAGAAAATCAACAAAATAGACAAACATTTATCCAAACTAACCAAAAGGCAGAGAGAGAATATCCAAATTAACAATATCAGAAATGAAAAGGGGGACATTACAACAGACACAGAGGAAATCCTGAGAATCATTAGGTCATATTTTGAAAACCTGTATTCCACAAAATTAGAATACTTGAAATGGACAGCTTTCTGGATAAATATCACTTACCAAAATTAAATCAAGACCAGATAAGCAAATTAAGTAGACCTATAACTGTTAAAGAAATAGAAACAGTCATCAAAAGCCCCCCCCCCCCCCAAAAAAAAGGCCAGGGCCAGATGGTTTCAGCACAGAATTCTACAAGATTTTCAAAGAATAGCTAATTTCAATACTCCTCAAATTCTTCCACACAATAGAAACAGAAGGAACATTGCCAAACTCTTTTTATGAGGCTACAATTACCCTGATAGACAAACCATAGAAAGACATTACTAAGAAAGAGAATTGCAGACCAATTTCATTCATGAACTTTGATGAAAAATACTCAAAATACTGGCAAGCCAAATTCAAGAACACATCAGAAAAATCATTCACCATAATCAAGTTGACTTCATCCCAGAGATGCAGGGATGGTTCAACCTATGAAAATTTGTCAATGTAATCCATAATATAAACAAACTGAAGAAAACAAAACCATATGATCCTATTGGATGCTGAAAAAGCCTTCGACAAAATATAACATCCCTTCATGATAAAGGTCGTGGAGACAGCAGGGATACAAGGAACATACCTAAACATAATAAAGGCAATATACAGGAAGCCAACAGCCAACATCAAACTAAATGGAGAGAAACGCCCAGCAATTCCACTGAAATCAGGAACAAGGTAATGTTGTCCACTCTCTACATATCTATTCAATATAGTTCTTGAGGTCCTAGCTAGAGCAATAAGATACCAAAAGGAGATCAAGGGGATACAACTCAGAAAAGAAGTCAAACTGTCACTGTTTGCTGATGATATGATAGTTTACATAAGTGACCCCAAAAATTCTACCAAAGAACTTCTACAACTTATAAACCCCTTCAGTAATGTAGCAGGATACAAGATGAACTGAAAAAAAAAAAATCAGTAGCCCTCTTTTACACAGACGATAAGTGGGCAGAGAAAGAAATCAGAGAAACATCACCCTTCACAATAGCCATGAATAGCATAAAGTATCCAGAGAAACTCTAATCAAACATGATGTGGGAGTGTCATATATCAATCTGGTGATTTCATTGGTTAAGCAATAAAGAAACTGCTTGGCCCTCATAGGTTAAAACATAGGTAGGTGGAGTAAACAGAACAGAATGCTGGGAGAAAGAAGCTGAGTCAAGGAGTCACCATGATTCTCCCACTCCAGACAGACGCAGGTTAAGATCATTCCTGGTAAGCCAGCTCGTGGGCTACAGCAGATTATTAGAAATGGGCTAGTGCAGGTGTGAGAGCTAGCCTAGAAGAGGCTAGATAGAAATGGGCCAAGCGGTGTTTAAAAGAATACAGTTTCCGTGTAATTATTTCTGGTAAAGCTAGCCGTGGGGGCGGCTGGGTGCCGGGGACGCAGCCCCGCCACCCCTACTACTACACAAACAAGTAGAAGACCTGTATGACAAGAAATTTAAATCTTTTCAGAAAGAAATTGAAGAAGACACCAGAAAGTGGAAAGATCTCCTATGCTCTTGGGTAGGCAGAATTAATATAGTAAAAATGGCAATCTTACCAAAAGCAATCTACATATTCAGTGCAATATTCCATCAAAATCCCAGCAACGTTCTTCACAGACCTCAAAAGAACCATATTCAACTTCATATGGAAAAGCAAAAAAAACAAAAAACCCAGGATAGCTAAAACAATCCTGTACAATAAAAGAACTTCTGGAGGAATCATAAATCCCTGACTTCAATCTCTAATTCAGTGCTACAGTACTGAAAACAGTCTGGTATTGGCATAAAAACAGACAGGAGGACCAATGGAACCAAATCGAAGACCCAAATATCAATCCACACACCTATGTACCCCTGATTTTTGACAAAGAACCAAAAAATATAAAATGGAAAAAAGAAAGCATATTCAACAAATGGTGCTGGCATAACTGGATGTCAACATGTAGAAGAATGAAAATAGATCTATCACCATGCACAAAACTCAAGTCCAAATGGATTAAGGACCTCAACATAAAGCCAACCACACTGATCCTTATAGAAGAGAAAGTGGGACGTACACTTGAATGCATTGGCACAGGAGATCACTTCGTAAGTATAACCTCAGTAGCACAGACACTGAGAGAAACAATTAATTAATGGGAACTTTGAAAACTGAGAAGCTTCTTTCTGTAAAGCAAAGGACATGGTCAATAAGACAAAATGGCAGCCTACAGAGTGGGAAAAGATCTTCACCAACCCCACATCAGATAGAGGGCTGATCTCCAAAATATACAAAGAAGTGAAGAAATTGGTCATCAAAAGAGCATATGATCCAATAAAAACATGGTATACACACCTAAACAGAGAACTCTCAACAGAGGAATCTAAAATGGCTGAAAACACTGAAGGAAATGCTCAACATCCTTAGTCATCAGAGAAATGCAAATTAAAACAACTCTGAGATTCCATCTTACACCTGTAAGAATGGCCAAGATCAAAACCACTGATGACAACTTATGCTGGAGATGATGTGGGGTAAAAGGAACACTCCTCCATTGCTGGTGGGAATGCAAACTGGTACAGCCCATTTGGATATCAGTGTGGTGATATCTCAGAATATAAGGAAACAACCTGCTTCAAGACCCAGCAATACCGCTTGCTGTTGGGCATATACCCAAAGGATGCTCAATCATACCACAAGGACATGTGATCAACTATGTTCATAGCAGCATTGTTTGTCATAGGCAGAACCTGGAAACAACCTAACTTTCCCTCTACCGAAGAATGGATAAGGAAAATGTGATACATTTTCACAATGGAGTACTACACAACAGAAAAAAAACAATGCTATCTTGAAATTTGTGGGCAAATGGATGGATCTAAAATTACCATATTGAATGAGGTAACCCAAACCCCGAAAGACAAATATCATATGTATTTACTCATAAGTGGCTTATTAAATACCTGTCTAGTCTTCATGGTCAACTTTAAACATATGGTGGATTACTCTGGTAGATTTTTCCAATGCTGAGCCAGCTTTGCTTTTTCTGCATAAACTTTAATTATACTGTCTGGTGCCACCTAGCAGTATTTTGGTCAATGATGACTCATGTATAGGATGTATAGAATGGTGGCCCCGTGAGGGTATATTGGGACAAGAAACTACTGCTGCTTATAAGATTTGCATTTTAAGCAAAAATTATTACAAAAGAGTCAAAAGTTTTAAAAATTAAAATGTTTATAAATAGAATAAGTTCTAGTAAGGCAATGTTAGTTCATCTAAGAACTTTTGAGACCAATTTGATGTCATTTGTGTGTGTGTGTTTATAAAACCCAGAGTCATGTGCAGTTATAGTCTTGGCCTTTACACTCTTTCACTCGCCACAGCTCTCTGTCCTGCATATCCCCTTGTGTTATACTCCCTAACTCGGTGTGCTAGCTCAATTGTTTACACTTATGTGTATTGAACTCTTTATGTTTGAATAGGTTCGGGTACACAAATATTATCACTGTGTTACAGTCAGCTATAGTGTTCAGCATTGGCATAGTCACTGTTGTGTTGCTGTGAAGAGACTCCATGCCCGAGGCAACTTGTATAAAGGAAAGTATTTAACTGTAGCCTTGCTTATGTTTCAGAGGGTTAATCCATTATCTTCATGGGCAGGAACATGGGGACACACAAGCAGGGAGCGGGGGGGAGGGGAGGAAAGACAGGACCTAGCATGGGATTTTGACACCTCAAAGCCAACTCTAGTGACACACCTCCTCCAAGGTCACATATTCTAACAAGGCCATACCTCCTAATCCTTTCAGACAGTTCGTCAACTGGGGACTAAACATGCAAAGTATGAAACTGTGGGGGCCATTTTCATTCAAACCACATATATATATGTGTTTAGTAGGCTAAACATTCTACTTCTGGGTAAATACTTTATATTCTATATTATTTGTACAATGACAAAATTGGCTAATGATTTTTTTACACTTTATCCCTGTTATTAAATGGTAACGATTATATTATGTATTTGATTTGCAAATTACAGGAAATAGAGTTGTCACATGTGGTCCTTCTGTTTCTAAATATCTTAGTTATTGTGAGTAACTTGACAGTGAACATGGGGATAGTAGATGTTTCTCTCAGATACTGACTTCATTTCCCTTGGGTGTGTATACCAAGCAGAAGGATTTCTAGAGCATATGCTAGTTCTGATTTTTTTTTTTTGTGGTTTTTCGAGACAAGGTTTCTCTGTGGTTTTGGAGCCTGTCCTGGAACCAGGCTGGTCTCGAACTCACAGAGATCCGCCTGCCTCTGCCTCCCAAGTGCTGGGATTAAAGGTGCTAGTTTTGATTTTAATTCTTTGGAGAAACACCATATTGTTTTCCATAATGGTTGAGCCAAATAGCATTCCTACCAACAGTACAGAAGTGTTCATTTTCTCAAGACTCTGCCAACACTTATTTTACTCACACCATATGCCATTACTGTAAGATTCATACTTCTCGGAGGCATTATCTTATCCTGTGTATGTGTGTGTGCATCTTATGTTACTGCATCGGGATTTATGTGTTTGGTGTTATTTTGATTTTTTTTTCAGCTCTATTCTTCTTGGATGTCGTAGAGGTGAATGTGTAGTGTAGAAAATAATTCCTCAGCCCAGGAGCTCTCCATATTTTTATGAGTGGGATATTAATGGGAGAGCAACCGCAGGTGTTTGCTATTACTATCATACAATGCCTAATAGCATAGCATACTCAGATTTTAATTAATGTGGCTAGGAGATACTTTAAAGCAGTCATGCAAAGGAATTTTAAAGCTGTAAGTGCATATATTAAAGTCAGAGAAGGGCCAGTGAGACGTTTTAGTGGGAAAAATGAAGTACTATCAAACCTGAGAGCCTGAGGTCAATCTCCCATGTGTTGGAGGGTGAGAACTGGCTCCCACTACCTGTGGAATACAGGTAGTACTCATGGTATGGTATGTGAACACACACACAAGGGTGTGTGTGTGTAAATAAATAAATAAAATAGAAAAGAGTCTGATCTCAAAAAGTTAACTTAATTTCCTCTAGGGCCTTGGAAGAATAAGAACAAGCCAAATCAAAACTCAGTAGATTGAAATAAATAGTTAGGATCAATGCAGAAATTAATGGGATGGAAATTTAAAAACACAATGAATTAATGAAACGAAGAGTTCTTTGCAAAAGTGGACAAGACCAATTAACTGTTAGCCAAACTAGCCGAAAGAAAGAGAGCAAAGACCAAAATGAATGAAGTAAGAGATGAAAGGGAGGCATTTAATAGACACCTATGAAATTCAGTAAATTATTGTAACATACTTTAGAGCTCTTACAGTCTATGATATTGAAACATATGAAAGCAGTGAATGAATTCTAGATGCATATAAGCTAAACAAATTAAAAGGATAAAATCAACAGCTTGTAGAGAACAAACAGTGAGATTCAAGCAGCAGCTAAAAGCAAAACAAACACAGAGAAACCTCAATTAAGCAAAAACATTTTCAGTTTAATTAAAGCCCAAGTTTTGGTAAGGCCTGTTGCTGAAGAGACTACACGCTTTGGTCATAAGACATGAAGATATAACATTGATTCTGACCAAGAAACTTATCCCCTGTTGACTAACCTTCATCGTAGTAGGAGCTAATGTAGGGTAAAGGGAGCAGCCAAAAAACTCACTCTGGCTCTGAACTCAGAACCAGTGAAAGAAACACACCCTGGATCTAAGACCTGAGCCAGTGAAAGAAACACTTTATCCCTAAACTCAGAACCAAAGAAATATGCCCTAACCCTGAAACCAGTGCCAAAGAAACACACTTTGTCCCTGTAATCAGAGTCAGTGAAAGAAATGTGCCCTAGCCCTGGAATTAGAGCCAACAGGCTAAAAAGGACCATGAAAGAAACATAATTTGTCCCTAAAAATCAGAGCCATCTCTGCCCCTGGCCAACTAAACTAACCAGTCCCTGAGCAGGGAAAACTAACCAATCCTGGAGCAGAAAAACTTCTCCTTGGGAAAACTCTGCCCCTAAGAAGCCTTGTATAAGCCCCTCTGCCTGTTCAGTTGTGGGCAGTCCTTTACCACCCTGGCAGAGGCCGCCCCTCTTCTGGACTCCTCCTTTCCAAATAAAACACTTTCTCAAAAGAGTCTTGAGTGAAGATCATCATTCGCCAGTGCGGACTAGAAAGAAAATCTGGCTGGGATGTCCCTCAGGGGACTGAGCAGAACAACCTTGCTGAGACATTCATCTGGTTCATAAGAGCCAGATGTTGGGGAGGACGAGTGAAACGGTGTTTCCTGGTGCTACAGGGCTGCTACACTCCGGAGCACACAGCAGCTGCACTTGCTGCCTTACGGTGAAGTCAACATCCTAGCATGGACTGGAGAGAAGCTATGGATAGCTGATGGTTTCCTGGGGAAGAAAAGCCATTTTTTTTTTTTAAGAAAATGGCCCTTGATAGGTTGACTATCCGTGGGTGGCCCACACCAATGAATAAATGCGAAGCACAAGCTGGGTTATTAAAAAAACAGGACAGAAAATTGGCTGGGATTGGGGACTTGGAGGTAGATCTGGGAGAAATTTTGGAGATATGTGGGGATGTGAATATGATCAAAATACACTGTATGAAATTCTCAAGAAATTAATAAAAATATCATTAGCAGTTCCAGCCTACAAGTTTTTGCCGCTGAACTCTACCAGACCTTTAAAGAAGAGCCAGTATGGATGCTTCATAAACTATTCCAGAGAATAGAAAATGATGGAAGAAGACACCCGCAGTGGTGGGGAAGGCGTGTGTAGAGTAGAGGCAGGAGGAGAGGGTGCTAGGCGGTGGTGGGGAAGGCGTGTGTAGAGTAGAGGCGGGAGGAGAGGGTGCTAGGCGGTGGTGGGGAAGGCGTGTGTAGAGTAGAGGCGGGAGGAAAGGATGCTAGGCTTTCAGAGTAATTCAGAGAAGCAGTGGCTTTTTAACGGGAAGCTGCTATTTTCTTCCAGTTAATCTGGTGGTAGTAATGAGGTAATACTTCACATCTGTGCAAATAGTCTTGTTTTTATTAAACCCCCACTCGCTCAGCAGCCATCGAGGAAACCATTATCATGGAACTTAACATGCATGCTTTAAAATTTCCATTATTTATTTTATATTGGATAATTGGCTTTATACTTTATTCATTATTAGAGTGTGTGTGCACGAAGAGAGAGAGACAGAGAGAGAGAGGGAGAGAGAGATGCATGTGTGGCATGTGTGTGAGAGAGAGACAGACAGAGAGGGAGAGAGGGAGAGAGATGCATGTGTGGCAGATGCATGTGTGTGAGAGAGAGAGACAGAGAGAGAGACAGAGAGAGAGAGGGAGAGAGAGATGCATGTGTGGAGAGAGGGAGAGAGATGCATGTGTGGCATGTGTGTGTGAGAGAGAGATGCATGTGTGGCAGATGCATGTGTGTGAGAGACAGAGAGGGAGAGAGAGATGCATGTGTGGAGAGAGAGAGAGAGATGCATGTGTGGAGAGAGAGAGATGCATGTGTGGCATGTGTGTGAGAGAGAGACAGAGAGGGAGAGAGAGATGCATGTATGGCATGTGATGCATGTGAGGAGAGAGGGAGAGAGATGCATGTGTAGCATGCATCTCTATAGCACACGTGTGGAAGTCAGAGGACAGCTTTGTAGAACCAATTCTGTCTTTCTTTATGTGGGATGCAGTTGTTAGGGTTATATGACAGGTACCTATCCATTGAGCCTTCCCACTGGGCCTGACAGGATTATATGATAACTACCTATCCACTGAGCCTTCCCACCAGGCCTGACAGGATTATATGACAATTACCTATCCATTCAGCCTTCCTGCTGGGCCTGACAGGATTATATGACAATTACCTATCCATTCAGCCTTCCTGCTGGGCCTGACAGGATTATATGACAAAAACCTATCCATTGAGCCTTCCCACTGGGCCTGACAGGAATATATGACAACTACCTATCTACTGAGCCTTCCGGCTGGGCTGCCTGACAGGATTATATGACAAAAACCTATCCACTGAGCCTTCCCACTGGGCCTGACAGGAATATATGATAACTACCTATCCACTGAGCCTTCCTGCTGGGCCTGACAGGATTATATGACAAAAACCTATCCATTGAGCCTTCCCACTGGGCCTGACAGGAATATATGACAACTACCTATCCACTGAGCCTTCCTGCTGGGCCTGACAGGATTATATGACAACTCATCCACTAGCTATTCCATTGGGCCTGACAGGATTATATGACAACTACCTATCCACTGAGCCATTTCACCGGGCCTAACAGGGTTATATGACAACTACCTATCCACTGAGCCTTCCAGCTGGGCTGCCTGACAGGATTATATGACAAGAACTCATCCACTGAGCCTCCTCACTGGGCCTGACAGGATTATATGATAACTACCTGTCCACTGAGCCTCCCCACTGGGCCTGACAGGATTATATGATAACTACCTATCCACTGGGCCTGACAACGATGATATGACAACTACCTATCCACTGAGCCTTCCCACCAGGCCTGACAGGATTATATGACAACTACCTATCCACTGAGCCTTCCCACTGGGCCTGACAGGATTATATGACAACTACCTATCCGCTGAGCCATCCTGTTGGTCCTGGTATTGAATTATGAAAACTAATTTCCCCTTTTCTTCAATTAGCTGTTTATTTAATTATAAACTTATATCAGTGTAGAATTGTACTTCTGTGTCAATGGGGCATCTGCTGAGTAGCAGGCCCAGAGGGTCGTGCAGTTTACACTAGCTAATGAGAGAGTGGATGTAGATTACGCTACAGCATGTTCTTTCCTATCAGATTTTGGAAATTAAAAGGATCAATTAGAGGTAGATTAGCCATTGGGGCTCTCAGCCTTCAGCAGCTGGAGGTGTTCGCTGTTTGCAGGGGGCTGTGAGATGTATTGAAGGTAAATAGAAAAGAATACGCAGTACCACTATTTTGTCACAAGAGGGTAGCAGTCAGCCATTGATTTTTTTTTTTTTGTCTCTCTAGCCATACAGACTTAAATTAATGGGGCTTGCTTTTGTTTTTTCCCCCAGAGACTTCAGTACTAGTGCTAATAACATCCATATTGACAAAACCAAACCGGTATGGCACAACTACTTCCTATGTGGATTTAAAGGAATCCAGGTAAATTGACTCCGACTAGTCTTTGAGATGATATTCATGTTATTCTAGATTTACTCATCATGCCGTGGTCTCTTTTCAGTACTGAAGCTCTTCTTGCATTTGGCTAGCTTCTGTTTCTGAGGGTGGGGAAGGCATGACTGTTTCCGAGTAGTGTGTATCGGGGCAGTCATGATTTTTATCTGACTGGCATCATTAAATATGCCACAAGGGAGAGGCTGTCCTGGTATTTATGTTCTGTTCGTGGGAGACGCAGGGGAGGCTGTCCTGGTATTTATGTTCTGTTCGTGGGAGATGCAGGAGTGTACTGGAATGGGACATAGAGCAGCCGTACATTTGAATGTGGGCTTGGTTTGGCTTTGTTAATTTGCATTGTCTTGGCTTTATCTGTAAAATGATGTCACTGCTCTTCAATGAAGAGCTGTCGCGAGGACGCCATGATACTGGAACCCTTAGGTATTCGAGAATGGCAGCTAGCCTTGTTTCTTCTTGTCCAGGTGAGAGGGAAAGGGATTTAGTGAGAGGCATCACTGTGAGTAGCTTCCTAGAAACATCGACGCGATCTCCGCTTAAAAGCCTAGTGCTGTGTGCGAGACAGGACTTTTTCTCGTAGTTTAGATTGTGTGAAGCACAAACGGAAAACTAATACTTCCTGTTTTCAGAAACACTCTTATGTTTCTTTTGTATTAATTTTTTTATAATTAAAAAAAGATAAAAAGATCTTTTTTATTTTATTTTATTTTTTTAAATTTCTTGAGACAGGTTTCTCTGTGTAACAGCCCTGGCTGGCTGTCCTGGAACTCACTTTGTAGACCAGGTTGGTCTCAAACTCATGGAGATCTGCCTGCCTCTGCCTCCCAAGTGCTGGGATTAAAGGTGTGTGCCGCCACCGCCTGGTGATTTATTTGTTTTTATTTTATGTGTGTGGGTGTTTTGCCTGCATGTATGTCTCTGCACCACATGCATTCCTGGTGCCCACAGAATGCAGAAGAGTGTGTCAGATCTGTTACAGACTGTTGTGAGCTGCCATGTGGTGCCTGGGATTGAACCCAGGTCTTCGTTTGTAAGAGCCACAGATGGTTTTAGCCACTGAGTCAACTCCTTAACTTTAATTTAAAAATCGACACCCACTCAATAATTATTTTAGATGTAGTGACTCTGGTAATATCACAGATAAAGGATATTAAGAAATAGACCTTTTGTCTTTGTGAATCAAAAGGAAATGAGCAAATATGCTTTTCTGTTTTGTTTACTTATTTATTTTTTGAGAGCTTAAGATCCAAGTGGCCTGGAGGTCCTATCTGAAACTGTCCCAAGAAGCTTAGGGCTCAGTGACATGGCTGTCCCAGAAGCCCAGCAGAGTGACTTGGGACGTGTAGTCCTGCTGTCATGGAGGTCTGGCCTGGGAGTACAGTGTTCATTTCTTGAGAATGTGTCTTTTTTCCAGACACATGGTAATAACTTCTGGGAAAAGTTATTGGCCTGTTTTAAATCTTCAAATCATCTGGATTGTCATCCACATTAGTGGAAATTAGAGGATTTGGAAGCACTGGTCAGGCAAATGCAATTTGACCTTCCTTAAAAAAACATGCCTTTTTGTACCGTACGGGAAAATTATCTATCTATCTATCTATCTATCTATCTATCTATCTATCTATCTACTATCTATCTATCTACTATCTATCTATCTGCTAGCTATCTATCTTATCTATCATCTATCAACTATCTATCATCTATCTATCTATCTATCTATCTATCTATCTATCATCTATCTTCTTGTATTGTTTTGCATCCTTTTAAGGGCTTTAAACCTTTCTCTTTGATTTGACAACTTATGTGCAAAAACACAGGTTTGGACAATGAACTTTTGGAGAAAAAAAGTCATTTCAGTGTTAACCAGTCCAGAAACTTCAAATTAAAATACTAGAAAGATCCAAGGGATGATCTGTTTATGTGAAATTGAACATGTTATCCTTCTGGGATAGAGCTAGTCAGTATTTGGCACAGCCCATTTGTGTTTTCCAGCGTGCTATGACTTTTGAACTTAAACACTGTGTACTAAGTCTGCTAGTATGATTCACATTCAAGACGCTCTGTGGATCATTTATGGTTAAATGTATAGCACTCCCCAGGACTGCCGCTTCTGCGCGGGCTGCCTGGCATTCTGTGTGCAGGGGCGTTGGCAGTAGCATGTCTTCAGTACAGCACTCCCCAGGACTGCAGCTTCTGCATGGGCTGCCTGGCGTTCTGTGTGCAGGGGCGTTGGCAGCAGCATGTCTTCAGTACAGCACTCCCCAGGACTGCAGCTTCTGCACGGGCTGCCTGGCGTTCTGTGTGCAGGGGCGTTGGAAGCAGCATGTCTTCAGTGTATAATTTGTTTGTGTTTCTGGAAGGAGAGTTTAAGATGACTTGGAGTCAGGAAGCACATCTGACTCTTGTCTTTTGTGGCGCATGACTTTTGCCAAGGAAGAAAAAAGGACAAAAAATTAAGGACAAAAACAGTCTTTATTCACAGCGTTTTGTTGTTCCTTTGACTAGTCTAACTTGCTTATTGAAATTTCTCCCTAGAAGAATATGTATGATGAAATGCATAATTAGGTAATGTAGTAGTTTCTCCCTCATACTTTGGTCTTGAGTTATTTGAGAAGTTTCTGAGGAAGACTACGTTTTCACTGAAGTGCTGCATTTATTTTCAATTCTAAACAAAGATTATAATATGATATCACCCCAAATCCGATTTTACACATCAGTTCAAGCACATTAGAGATTTCTACCTTTATTCCAGAGTCTGGTTTAATTGGCCTTCACTGTTGGTAGAAAATTTCTCTTCCTCCTCTGGGACCTTCAGTATCATTTACACTAAATTTTAATCTGACTGCCTTTAAAGCTACCAGATGACTAAATTCTATCAATAACTCCTATAAAAACTCTGAATTTCTTCATATAACTGACAGACATTTAATGGTAGAGACCTCATCTTCCACATGGGTGGAGAAGTCCTAACTGGGACTCAGTCTTGGGTCCCAATCCCAGCATCCTTTGTGTGATTTTGGGAAAGTCTTAGAGTCTTGAGTCTCCCAGGGTCCTTCGTGTGATCTCCTGGATGATCTCTTAATCCCCCAGTGCTTACGTTTTTCTCTATAAAAAATGGAGTTGATAGAGCTATGAGCTTCGCTTCTTCACAGGGCCTCCTGAGGCCAAACACCCTGGAAACAGCTGCTGTTGGGTTAAACTTTATACCAGATGCTGGCGGGCTGAAGCTCAGCCCGCTCACTGGTAGAGGGGAATTCTTGCCTTGCTGGGCAATTTGAATTCTGGTTGCCTTTTAGGTTTACTATACTTGTTCAAATCAGTTAATATTCAAAGAAAAACCATTAAAGGCAATTTAGGAAGAAAATCAGTAACTTTTCGTTGAACAAAACGAAAAGTCACTGTCAGATTGCCTCACATTGTGGGCAAGGGCCATTAAATCAGATGGCATGGGTAGCTTCCACTGTGTTGAATCATACCAGTTTCTACAACAGCTTAGCATCTGTTGGTAGACTTTCTTCCCTTTGTGGAAGAATAGAAGTTTCTACTGCCTCTTGAATCCAACCCCGAAATGACTATTTCCGTGTTGCTCTTTCTTTCCTAGGAACACTTTGGTCTTAGTAAACTGACGGGGATGAACTGTCTGGTAGATGGAAACATTCCCCCAGGTTCGGGCCTCTCCAGCTCCAGTGCTCTGGTCTGCTGTGCTGGGCTAGTGACTCTCACAGTGCTGGGAATGAGTCTATCCAAGGTCAGTACCTGTGACATTAACCAGAAAACCTTCTAGACAGCATCTTCATTGGAAAGTCAGGAAGAACATCTTCCTTGATGCTGACAACCTGTCTTAACTGGAAAGGAAAAGCCAGCATCTGTGGGCAAGTGTTGTAATGTAACATGTTTGGTCTAAGGTTGGTCACTGGAGGGGTGCTGATAGTCTCCAGACATCCAGTCAGCAGGGCTGTGCGACTGTAGTGAGTTGCCCTTGGATTAAATGCGGAGCTTGAGTAGAAGTGTCACTTTAAAAAAGTCTCCTGATTGTTGACAAGATACATTAAGAGCAAGACAATTTAGGCCTTGAGGTTGGAGCTGTTCCCCCACCCCATCTAAAACCTTAAGTATTGATAGGCAGTGGACAGAAAGCACAGGGAATATGTAAAAGGAGCTGTTTGTTCTGCCTGGCTCCTGCATGGCTAGCTTTACACCTGAAATAACAACACACAAATTGTACTCATTAAAACACTGCCTGGCCCATTAACTTTAGCCTTTTATTGGCTAACTCTCACATCTTGATCAACCCATATCTAATTATCTGTGTATCATCACAAACTGGTAGCTTATTGGGAAGATTCTAACCACCGTCTTCCCAGCATTCTGTTCTATCTACTCCACCCACCTATGTTCTGACCTATCAGGCCAAGCAGTTTTCTTTATTAATTAACCAATGAAAGCAACAGATAGATAGAAGACCTACCTACATCAGGAATAGGCAAGAAAGCAACCAAATTCATGTCTGTTAATACCCAATACCAGTAGGTTAGTCACTGAAATAAATTCCAAAATTATTCCTTCAAAGAGGAAGCATACCTTAAGGAAACTTGAATCCTACTTGAGGTCAGAACACCATTACAAGTTTGTATATATCTCTGGTTTTGCAGTTCAGAGCAGGTGTGCTAAGATTTAATTAGAACTTGGGTGTTGTGCTTTAGGGAAAGGTTATTGCAGGTTTTTTTGTTCCCCCAGTGGTTCCCAATCTTCCTAATGCTGTGACCCTTTAATACAGTTCGTCTTGTGGTGACCCTACCATAACATTATTTCTGTTGGTACTTCTTAGCTGAATTTTGCTACTGCTATAAGTTGTAATGTAAATATCTGATATGCAGGGTATCTGATATGTGACCCCAAAGAGGTCCTGATCCACAGTTTGAGAACCACTGTTTTTTTTAAAGGTGTGTTGCTTTTGTTCATGCTGAATTTTTTTTAAACTTATCTTATTTATTTATTTATTATATATACAGTATTCTTTCTGCGTGTATGCCTGAAGGCCAGAAGAGGGCACCAGACCTCATTACAGATGGTTGTGAGCCACCATGTGGTTGCTGGGAATTGAACTCAGGACCTTTGGAAGAACAGTCAGTGCTCTTAACTGCTGAGCCATCTCTCCAGCCCCAAGAACCACTGTTTTAAACCCATACATGTAAACCAAAGCTCACAGATTGTTTGGGAACAGACTAGGTAGTAGGCAGAGAAAGAGAAAGCTAGCAATATTCTTAGTTTGTAAAAAGTGTGTTTCAATTTTTATAGTGAAAATTTTATATATCGGAAATGGAGAAATAAAAAAAGAAAACAAAGATTTAGAATTCCCTTGTTATAAACATGCTTGTTTCATGGGAAAATTAGCTTGCTCACTGCAGTACTATTTGGGAAAGAAAAATTTGTATGTGACCTATGCCTTCTCTGGCACAAGCTTTAATCTGATAGCTAGCTTAGCAATCATTTATTTTAGTCTGCTTGTTGTTGTAATAAAATACCCAAGATGAACAGTTTAAGAGAGAAAAGACTCATTTAGCTCAGTTTCTGTGATTTCAGTTTACAGTTCGCTGTCTACATTGTTGTAGGTCTGTGCATGGCAGAATATGGGGTACAAGGGCTGGATAAAGTAAAGCTGTTCATGGTAGACAGGGAGGGGGAAAGAAGGGAGGGGAGGAGGGAGGGAGGAAAGTTGGTGATAAGATATAGTCTTCAATTTCATGCTCCCAGGGACTCACTTCCTCTATAAGGCACCAGCCCCTAATAGCTCATTCAGCTTTGAACTAATCAATCTAATTAATGCATTAGTTTTTGATCTGGTCAATACCCCCATGATCCAATCACTCTCTACAGTGACACACCAGCTGGGGACCAAAGCCTTCAACACAAGTATTTGCGGGGGCATTTCCTATCTAAATCACAGCATCTAACCCTTATTGTTGAATGACACCTTTGTGCTGGAAATGCTATGGCATGGCTGAAATAAATAAATGGGGTTGACTTCACTATGTTGGTGATTTTAAAAGATGCAGATAAAGAGCAGCTATAAGAGAATGTGATGTGGTTAAGAAGCGTGATGGAGTTGCAGGTCTGAGATTCAGAGAGCACATGTAAACTGAGATACCAAGGACTTAAAGACTTACAGATGTTAGTCTAGAAATACTAACAGTACCTTCACAAAGTGGAGCTCCTTAATTTTGGACTTCCCAGACTATAGACCAATGGGTGATGTAAATTCTATTGTGTTTTGTTTTGTTTTTAGATAGGGTCTCTCTCTGTGTAGCCCTGGCTTTCCTGGAACTCGCTAAGTAGATCAGGCTGGCCTTGAACTCACAGAGATCCACCTGACTTTGCTTCCCAAGTTCTGGGATTAAAGGCATGTGCCACCACACCCAGCCTGAATGTTTTGAAGAAAGGAGGACAGGGAATATGATGATGGAACTACATCAGATAATTGTGTTAGCAGATGAAAGGGACACAGTGGGAGTAAAATTATTTTGGATTGTTGGAGAAACTAAAAGATATTCATGATGACTGGAGCCTATAGTAACTGGATCATATTAGAGACCAGATGCTGAGAAGTTGAGTAATTTGAATGTCATGTAGAGAGTAGTAGGGAACAATTGCTGGCTTTAATTTTAAGAAGAGGATAACATGATTTTATCCGTATCTGAGAAAGATCACAATGGGTATGCTATAGATTGAAAGTAACAATATTAGCAATAAAGAGGTGATTTAGTGTGCAGGAGTCGGGGTGAGAATGGAAGGAATTGGATATTCAGTTTAAGGTCCATCTTGGACAGAACCAGTAAGTGTGGGCATTGGTTGGTTGTGAGGATAGAGAACACCAGAGTCAAAGGTTTGTTTTCCTAGTTTCTGGCTGTGTGTGGTGCCCTGGAGTAGGGATCTAGATGGCACTGTGACATAGACACATAGAGCTTCTCAGCTGTGAACAACACCTCTGGTGGTCAGGTTCCTTTCAGGATCATCTGTTTTACAACTAACTCTAGCTTTTGAGACAGGGTGTCCTTCCTAGGCTGTTCCCAGACTCCCCAGCCTCTGACTGGCATAGTGGCCTGGACTACGTTGTCCATCTTTCATTGCCCTTTGAGGCCTCCGGAGTGGGGGAAGCCAGGCCTGGTAGGTAGAGTGGGCTGAGACGCCGTGCTGGGGAACAAGAGTGAGGCAAGGGCCCAGCGGCTTCTATTGAGGAGGCTGGAGAGTAGTCCGAGAGGAGGGAAACCAGAAAGGAGGAGCAGCAAAGACAAGGGAGACAGCCCTTTGTCAAGTGAGTGGTGGCTTGTGAGCTGCTGCCAGGAGGCCAAGAAAGTAGGGTCTGAGGGAGACTCCATGCCATACACCAGGAGGGGACTGCAGGTTTTGTGGGCAGTAGTAGAAGGGGAAAGTTCATTAGATATAAAAGTCTGTCAGTGCACACAGAGAGGGAGGGCTGAAGTCAAGAACATCACTTTTTTTTTTTTTAATGGGAGGATGAAGCTTCTTTTTTTTTTTTTTGTATTTTTTCTCACCCTTAATATAAATGTCTAAGGGGAAAAAAAGATAAAAGAAAAAGAAACACTTGAGCTTTTAGAATTAAATTCGGCTGTCTTTAGTTCCCCAATTAAAAATTATATATATATATATATATATATATATATATATATATATATATTCAGTACTTACTGAGTCCAGTGCTTTGAGCACAGAGGGAAAAATGTGTGTGCCCCAACTCTACCCGATAGTCTAAGCTTCCTGACCATATTTATGTTGATATTTTCTAGAGAAGCATAATTATAAAGAGGGGTTTAGTTATTGATTTGTTCACTTATTGAAATGAGACCAAATCTTGATTGAAAGGAAAAACACAATTTCTCAGGGTCTTTAAGTGCCAACTATACATGTGGCTCTTACAACATCAGAAGCACAAGAATTCGGTGGACTGTAGACATGAGATAGTTCCCAATCTTCCGTTTTATTTGTGTTTTAGTTAGTACCCTAATAAGAAACAAACGGTGCGCAGAGTCGGGCTGAGGCGAGAGTGATAAAGGCATCTGTAGAGGCTCCAGGCCCGGGGAACGGTCCAGGAAGAGTTCCTTGGTGAAGTCAGAAGCCACAGTGTTAGGAGCAGCTTGGGGGCAGCGTTGTTGATGTCTAGCAATAGGAGAATAACAGGGTAACATGGATGGAAATGACAAGGGGTGATATGAGCCGGGGAGCTGTCTGCAGAGGCGCATCTCGGGCCAGAGCCTACTGTGGTACTACAGGGGCTGGGGACAGAGGTCGGGATAACTAGTGAGGGCCCACAGGGATGGGTGACTGAAACATTTCTAGTTCTTTCACATTGGATATGCCAGTTAGCGGCACTCACTGCATATAGATGTGGAAGTTATTAACATTCATTAATAAACTAAAGGTTTCTGGGGAAAGCCAGTAAAACAATGCCTATTGCCATAAAGATTCCAGAGAACAAAAGGGATGAGTGGCGGCGACAGGTGGCAGCGGAGCAGGCAGCACGGTAAAGCACTGGGGAAGAGGAAAGGCACTCTTTCCTGCTTTCAAGATGCCAGAATAAAGGAACAGCTGCGCTTTCCTTCGCCAGCCTGCACTCAGGCTTCGCTTCCAGGGAAGATTAAGAAACTAAATACAAGTTCTGTCTTTGATAAACCCGAAAGCACAAAGCACAAAGATGAGAAGTGGATGGGAGAATGCCTTATGACTTAGCAGAATGAAGAAAGGTCGGAGCTAAGTGCCGCGGAGGAGACATAGATAGAAGCAAGCTGATTCACCCTGCAGTCTCAGGGAAGGGCAGGAAGAGGCAGGGTAGAATGACAGGGTGGGGCAAGGTGGGGAGTGTTTTTAATTGGGGACCAATTAGACCCTTGTAGCCCTGTCTTACCTGGGACCACCCCGTCCCATGTGCACCAGTCCTTGGAGAAACCCCAGAGACTTTCTGGATTTAAGGGCACTGACCACCGAGAAAGGCAAGGCAGGAAATGGATTTGGTAACTGGGAAATTGAAGAATATTTTGCTTCCGAACAGTGAAACTTCTACTTCCCAGTGCTCAGGTCGGCTTTAGCACACTGGCAGCCTTACCAACTCTCACCTTACCGGAAATGCCAGCGTGTCCTCAGAGGAAACTCCGTGAACGCAATCCCATGGCGTGCAGTGTGCCCCTGTCACAAGTGATTTCCAAAGCTTTGTGCTTTACTGACTTACTCAGAGGATCATCTGATTTTGGAAGAGAACATCTAAAATGAAGCAGACAGAGCAAAGTAGAGAAAATGAAGGAATTAGTAGGATAGGCAATGCTGTCCTCAGTCTGATGAGAAAAAACTAAGTGCCTGATTAAAGAACAGATGACAAAAAATTTCATATATGAAAAATGAAATCACCAACATAGGAAAATCAAATAAAAGGATTGGAAAAATTATCTGGTAACAAAGAAAAAAAGGGATGGATAATAGGGGGGTGAAAAGAATAAGAAAATTTGTGAATCAATTCCAGAAAATTTCAGCTATTTAGAAGAAACAGTGAGAGCAGCCACTAAAAGTAATATTATTTCCCCAAAATGAAAATGCATTTAAATGCAGTTAAAAACAACAAGTCTGATTAAGAAATGTAAATACAAGCTCTGTCTTTGATACACCAAAGAGATAAAAATATCCCGAGACTCTAAGATACAAAGCTGGAAAGTGACTGGGGGACAGTGCATGACTTAGCAGAATAGAGACAGAGAGAAAAGCCCTCACTGCGGCCAGTGAGAAGCTCAGTGGGCAAAGGCTGCCAAGCCTGCAAGCTGCAGTTTGGTGCCCAGACCCGTGGGTGGAGGGAGAGCATAGACTCTTTAAGTCTTAGCGCTGACCCCCACTTGCAGGCTGTGGTACTTGTGTGTCCATGCAACCTCCACCTCCACTCCCCATATGCTACAGATATGAAATGTAATGTTTTAAAAAGGGCCCTGAGTATTTGCATAATAAATGAGGACGGCCAGACCAGGGCTGCCGGTGGGAATTTTGAAACTCAAGAGCTAAGAGTAATAAAGACTAAGGAGTAAGAAAGTGAAGACATTATAACTGAAGGACCAGGAATGGAAGTACTCCTCAAATGGGCATTGGAAGATACTAGACCATGCAGCAATGTTTTTAAGATGTCAGTGACTTTTGACTTTAATAATCAGTGTGAGAATAGGATAAAACACTTTAACCTGTAACATGTAAAAAATGGAGGGACCTAGCTGCCCCCACCCCCATCCTAAACCTGGGAGCAAACCAACAAAGAAGATGGCATAGGAACTAGGAAATAAAAATCCAGGAAGGAGTGAAGAGCTGTGCCCAGCATTCATGTCACCTGGTGGATTAGAACCAGCACAGAACAAATTAAAAGTGGGATGGGAAGAAATGGAACTTCCACATCTTAACCGCTGAAAACAAGAAATCTAACCTAACCACATGTGAAAGTAGGTTGAGAGGTTTTTAGAGCTTGTGTAGGGCTTGAGGCTTATGTTGATATCCAGTGATGGGCAGGAGATGGTACTAGGCGGTTACTAAATAAAAGAAAAACAGAAAGACTAGTCATGCAAGATTTTTCCAAGTTTCTGGTGTCCACATAAACAGTAGTCTCAATAACTGACACAAGGGATAAAGTTTTAATCAAGATTTTTGGCATAATGTCATTGAGAAAGGTAAGAAGGGTAAGGGGAAAGGTAAGAGGGGCCAAATCCTCATCCTTTGTGCTAGGAAAGCAATAGAGTTTAAGATGATGTGACTGGGTCTGGTGGCACACATCTTAACCCCAGCACTAGGGAGGCGGAGGCAGACAGATTAATGTGTTTTAGGCTAGCTTGGTTTATATAGAGAGTTCCAGGCAAGATCAAGCTACCTAATGAGGCCCTGTAAAAAAAAAAAAAAAAAAGGATTAAACAGTTCAATCATGTGGTTATTTGAAGCACCCCGAGAAGCGTGACAGCTGGAGGTGTCTACAGTTCTAAGCCCTTGTGCTCTCTTTGTTCCTTGAGACTATGTGTGTGTCAGCCTTGGGTGAAGGTAAAGAATAGGAAGGAGAAGTAAGCAGCACGAGAAGGAAGAGAGCCAGTAGATGACCTGAATGACCAGGAGCAGAAAGAGACTGGAAGAAGGGGCATAATGGGACTCAGTGTGTCAGGGCTAGACATTGAGAACACAAGCCACTAAAACATGGCCAAATCCAACAAACTTGGGAGAGGCTTTTGGAGCTTTAGGTGACAGGATCGAAGAGAACACAGGTATCCCTGCTGATGACAGTAGTCCATCCTAAAAACCCAGATGGTCTATGCAAGGGAATTAAGCAGGAGTGTATTTGTTATTATTTTAAGTGGGGGAGATTATAATGCATTGTTCCTTAGCTCAGAACCTTTAATTTCTGCAGTGTTAGAAAAAGAGTAAAATTTCTTCTGTGGGGACACCACAGGAGTATAAGGCAAATCACACGGTTTTTCTAAATGTCAAACAGGAAATGAGGTTTTGACCAGCAACTACTTTGTGGATCAATGCCTGTGTCTTCCCTGTTGACTTCTAGTGTCCTAGGACTCTGAACAATGTGGACACTTTAGGATGTGAATGTAGATTTTCCTTATTTAGATATCTTTAAAAAGTGCCTTCATTCTCACTCATCAGGGAAATGCCCATCAAATAACAAAATGTGTGTAAAGATGGGGCAAAGAAAAAGCCCTTAGTGCTTGTGGTGGGAACATAAATTAGCATAGTGCTGTGGAAATAAGCATGGAGAGATGGCTCAGTGTTAAGAGTACTGGCTGTTCTTCCGAAGGACCCAGGTTCAATTCCCAACACCCACATAGCAGCCCACAGCTGCCTTTAACTCCTGTTCCAGGGGATCTGACACCCTCACACAGACATGTGGGCAAAACACCAGTGCACATAAAATACAAATAAGTAAATTATAAAAAGCTGAAAATAGAATAATTTTGTGATCGAGATAGACCATGTGGTGATTTATATGTAATTGGTCCCCATAATCTCATAGGGAGTCACACTATTAGGAGGTGTGACTTTGTTGGAGTGGGTATGAGAGAAATGTGTCACTGTGGGGCAAGGCTTTGAGGTTTCCCATGCTCAGGACACCTCCTAGTGTCCCAGTTGAGTTCCTGCTGCCTGAAAGATGTGGGGCTCTCAGCTACTTCTCCAGCATCACGTCTGCCTGCATTCCACCATGCTGTCTGCCATGATGATAGTGGACTGAATCTCTAAATCTGTAAGTGAGCCACCATAATTAAATGTTTTCTGTGGTCATGGTGTCTCTTCACAGCAATAGAAACCCTGACTAAGACAGTCCACTACATAGCTGAAGTCAGCATTCGGTAGAGACACTTGCATGCCCATGAACTGAACAACTGTTCACAGCAGAACATTAGAGAATCAGCTGAGGTGTCCAGCAGCAGACAAGTGGGCAAAGCAAGCATGGTGCATACACACAGTGGGGTACCATTCAGCTGTTAAGAAAAAAAAAAACTCATGCCATTTGTAGGAAAATGGGTACACCTGGAGATTTTCAAATGTGTTAAAATGAGCCAGCTTCAGAAATACCACATTCCCCCCTCAAGCAGAATCTAGATTTAAAAAAAGACTTAAAAGCAGAGAAAAGGGTCTGTGGGAGAAGAAGGGGACCAGTAAGAAGTAGGAGGGGTGAGGGTGATCTTGTAGAGGTCCATGATAGACACACTCACAACAAGACTCAAAGGTTTTGTCCAATGACTGTTTTCTGATGAACACAAAGCTTATACATTCTAAAACACAGGGAAGTGGGGTGTAGATACAGTATGGCATTTGCCAGTCTTGATCGATTTTGGATGGGCAGATGGCCTTAGTTGTGGCGTGTGGAAACACAAATGCCGCCCTAACGAAGTTTAGGTATCAAAGGTCAAGACTGGTTGTTCAGGGGAATTCACCACGGGGGGTTTATCCAAGGCCACTTGTGTTCTATTTTATCATGGTGCAGCTTGCTTCTGACTTACATGCTCAGTTCCAGTCTGTTCTTGGAGCACACAAAGGACTAAGTGTCTTATTTATTTATTTATTTATTTATTTACTTACTTATTTATTTATTTATTTGAACTAAGTGTCTTGTAAGGATGCTGGAGACAGCTTCCTGGCTTGGGACCCTGTTACAACTAGCTCCTAGTTGTAGACATCAAAGTGTATTAGACTGGCTTCTACTCACAAATTCCTTCTCCCTTTTCTAAGTGGGATAAGGTGCACATCCTGAATTTATGGTATGGTGGTCTAAGCAAGTGTACTGTGGAGGATCTGCAAGGCAAGGAGAGCAGTGTGGTGGTCCATGTTCCATATTGAAACGCAAGGGGCAACTGTGTTTGATGAAGATTGAAGTGGCCATCACGGAACAGCAGGTATAGGGGACATTATTTATATGCATGTCTTTACATCATGTTAAAAATAATGCATGCAATTCCAAGTAACCCAGGATAGAGGTTGGACACTTCCTTGGAGGCTGTGGTTCATTGACATAGGTAGTGAAACTTGTAGTTGGTGTCAAGAATCCTGTTTGTTAGGTGAAACACACCGTGATTTCATAGGAACGGCATTGGATCTATGAGGGCTGCTGCCAGGGAAGATAGATTTTTAGGCACTGCTAAATTTAATATCCTAAGTCCTGTAGATAGTGGCTTGGAGACATTTATCCAACAGCTACTATATGCCAGGTTTCACTGTAGACATCGGAGATACAACTGTAAACAAATCCAGGAAGTCTCCACTCTTGTGCAGTTTCCACGTTGTTAGTGGTGGGTGGGTAAGAAGTGTAGAGGTGAACATGGAATGTATCCAAATGCTCTGGGGAAACACGAGTTCCATCAACAGGGAAGCTGCTGCTTTAGCTGGGGAGGGTTTGAAGGGAGACCTGTGGGAGAGACTGAGAACCGGGGCATGCCAAAGAGAGGTTAGAGAAGTTTGTCTTCTTTAGGATGAGTGATGCCCCGCCGCTGGGAGTGGGGCCGTGAATGAGGGCAGAGTACTGGGAGGTAAGTTGAGAGGTGTTGGGGGTCATGTGGTACAGAACTGTCCATCTCTGGCTGAAAGCCTGTGGGGGCTCTGAGCTACGGACTGCAAGATGCCCCACACTGACTATTTCTTTCAGAAGTGCCCCATCAACGGTTCCCTACACCCATGGGATGAAACACTACTCAAAGAAGAGAAATCACAAAAGTCCTTCAAGCACTTAGTGCTTGTTATAGAATGTGAACACCTTTACTGACTGAACAGCCATTGTACAAGATGTTGAGCATTTTACTTGTAAATAGGGTTGAAACTGTGGTTCCTTAGTAAAGTTAAACAGAGGATTTCACGCAAAAACTGAGTTCTGCTCTCAAATATTGAGAACAGTCCAGGGCTATTTCAGGCAGAGGGAGCCCTCCTATGCATTTAAACAGCCCACTGGGCCAGGTTTACACGTACAGGTCAGCTGGGGCCTAGAATCCTGTGCAGCTCATGAAATTCCCAATAACAACTTTCATCTAAGGGACGGTTTCTAGTTGCCAAATTTGTCACATAGGCAAGAGGTGATGTTCTTTGCTGAATGGTGTTTTTGAGGTTTGAAATCCCATACCGGGACCCACTGAAGTTTTCAGGAAGTGAAATACTTGAGGTTCTATAACACATGTATTCAAGATTGCACCTTGCCCACTTATAGGGGCCATTTCCTTTAGGGGTACACACATAATACACACACACACACACACACACACACAGAGAGATGTGCATACACATATAGCTCTCTCTCTCTCTCTATACACACACACACACACACACACACACACACACACACACACACATATATATATGTATACGTAGCTATATTTAAGGGAAATATTTTGGCCTTAAGGATGAGACCGTGAGCTTAAAATGTCTACATTATAAAACAAAAAAGATCTAACCATTATCCAAAAGTTTCAAGTAAAATTTGAATGCTTTAGTAGCAGTTTGCTATGTGGTCTAAGAAAAATCAGCAGCCAAATTGCACTGTCTCTATCATTATGCTTAGAAGTCCACACTAGCATGGTGCTGCAGTTTGCTTAGAATAACACAGGCCTCCTACACACACTAGCTAAGGAAAATAGTAGTGACAGCATTCCTGCCAGATGTTGACTGCTAATGTGTGCAGCAGCTGGCCTCTGAGAGGATGGCAGCTCCAGAGCAATCTTGGGGAAAAAAAAAATCTCTTAATGAAGTGTTGAACATGGACCAAAGCCATGTGCTCACTGCACAAAACCCAGAAAGCTTCAGTGTTAGCCATGCATGGGTGGCCTGGATTTAAACAGGTTTGACATTTTAAGTTAATATGTAAATACAAAGCTATCCAATAAAAAGGGCCCTTTCTTTCCATTAAGGCATGGTGTTTGAATCTCTGGTTTCACTCTTTGCTGAGAGGAAGACTGGAGCCAGAGCCAGAATCATTGATTGCTGGTTAGGGTTCCCTCCGGTGATGGGGCTATGTGACTGAAGTGTGCAGTTACAGAGACTGTTCAGGTCACCCCCACCTTCCCATCTCCCTCCCCAGACTATGCTTACCTTTATCATAAGTGAAGGCAAACCAGAACAACTGGGAAAGGTGGACTGGAGGACGTGGGTCTCCGTTTCTGAGTAGTTTGAAATAACTACCACTGAAAATTTGTTCATGTGAGTGGCTGCCTTCTAAGCTTTCACTGTGATTTGTGGATCCTTATCATTAATAGTCTACAGTGTTTTGAGGCCTCTTTGATTTGCATGCTACAGTCTGCTAAAGACTATCCAGTATGTAAGAATTAATTGGAATTATGCAGGTGATAGATACTAATTATTCCACGCATGCATAGCCCCACTTACTATATTTATTCTAGGCACTGAATATACTAGAAGGATGAAAATTCAGGGCAGATGCCCCTCCCTGCCAAATCCAGAAGTGCTGTCATCTCTCTTCCTGTGTGTTCATGTTTCACGGGGTAGGGGTAGAAGGCTGTCTTGGTCCAGAGTTTTTTTTTTTTTTTGAAATATTTTATTGCCCCCTTTGGCTGTAAGCTCGTCTACAGAGGAACTTTGCGTCTATTGTTTTCAACACTAGAAGCACAATACGCATTTGTTGAATTAGGTGGTGAGCTTCAGACTATAATAGAATAAGATTAATATTCAGGGCATGGGAAAGATGCCTGGTAAGGTGACAAACTTTCTCCCCCCAAAAAAAACAATTATAGTAAAGAGTACCTCCCTTTTCTCAAATCCTAACATAGCTAATATTTTTTTAAGTACTTAAGCCCTAGAAACTGGTAGGCAATTCTAGCACTATGTATGAAACATTCCCATAGCTTTTATCAGAGTTGCTCTACCTTATAATATAAAAGTATCTATATGGAATAAGTTAGTCAAAAACAGAGATCCTAGCCTTTTAATACCCAGCATTCCACAGTAGAAAAAAAGTATGAAAAAATACATATTAACCTCAATTCTTGATTTCTAGCAAATCTTGCCTTGTCTTCAAATAAAGCTTCCATATGAAAGACTACTTCCCTCTTTTCTTTTTAATTTATTTATTTATTAAAGATTTCTGTCTCTTCCCCACCACCGCCTCCCATTTCCCTTCCCCTCCCCCAATTAAGTCCCCCCCCCCAGCCTGAAAAGCAATCAGGGTTCCCTGTCCTGTGGGAAGTCCAAGGAACCCCCACCTCCATCCAGGTCTAGTAAGTTGAGCATCCAAACTGCCTAGGCTCCCACAAAGCCAGTGCGTGCAGTAGGATCAGAAACCCATTGCCATTGTTCTTGAGTTCTCAGGTCCAGAGTTATTTAATCTTGTTCTGGAAGCCTTATCTGCTAGGGTATAGAGCAGTGCTGTCTAGACCTTGTTCTGCTTTGTGGCCAGCCTACCTATAACTCATCAGGATGCCCTGTGCCTCAGTTTCTGCTTTTATAACAAGAACGATGTTAGCTTCTCCACTACACAGGGCCAGCCCAGTTGGACTGGGTTTGTTCTTCCAGTTCACTGACCTTCCTTAGAGATTTTAGAAAAGTTGAGGGAAAAGTTTAGCAAGAAAACAGGGAAGACTAGAAAGAAAGAGATTGGTTAGGGGAATTTTTGTGACTGTGTGGCTTTGCAAATGTAGCAAAGGCAGACTGTGTTATATGGTAAGACAGAGATCCAGCCAGGAAAGGCACCACTAGGGGTCCTCTGAAAGCCTGAGAGTACAGTTGAAAAATATGACCTTAAAAATCTCAGGTTAGAATTTGTAAAAAACGGCTTTTCTCTCCTTCATTCTTGAGCCTCTAAATGTATTGAACACACCGTCTCCTACCTGTGGGAACTTTTTAAAAAGTCTCTTCTTAACATCTTAAAATGTATTATTTATATGTGTATGGGTGTTTTGCCTGCTTGTCCCTCTGTGGACCATACGTGAGCAGTGCACAGCAGAGGCCAGAAGAGAGCATCAGTTTCCCCCGGGACTGGAGACAGACTGTTGTGAGCTTTCTTGTGGGTGCTGGGCGTTGAACCTGGTCCTCTGGAAGAAGCCAAGTGCTCTCAACTGCTGAGTCATTCCTTCAGCCCATCCATGGCAGCTTTTAAAGTAGGGTTTCATTATTATTTCAAATTTTCAGGGGAAATACTGAAGCTAGATCATTTATTTAATGTGATCAAAGTCAAGGCACTTGGAGTTGTTGAGATTCTAGTGTAGATGTGTTTGCTCCAAAATCAAATGTTTTTGTATTCAGCAGGGTATGGTATAATTCTAACAAGTATCTTGGACCAGGCAACTCGCTGAAGGTCTGGTCCTCACAGTCTGTGGTCCTGCTGGCATTCCAAATACAATGAGAATAAATTACAAATATTCACATTCATGCTTAATAGTGGGAACTGACTTCCTTTTTTAGATGACAGTTTGGACTGTGATCAAAGAAATAGGATTCCTTGAAATCTTGCTGAGTTCAGAGTAAAAGATATGGGCTATTTGGTACAGAAACTCTTATTAGGCAGGTAGCTCTTGGCCTTAAGGAGCCTATGATGTAGGGGGGGAGTTCCGATTAACATAACAATAGAGATGGTGAGGGACATTGGTATCACATTTTTCTAAAAGCTATGATGGAGACTAGCACCCTGTTTTTTAATGAAGCCAGTATAACCATGTGTGACTTCTTGATTCTAGACTTGATAAGGACATCACAAGAAAATGATATGTTAGTGTCTCTCATGACCTTATATATTAAAAAATTAAGACAAAGTCTTCACAAGTCATATCAGTCCAGTAAAGTAAGAAGACAATTTATGGCTAACTTGATTCTGCTCTAACAACGGAAAGAGCACACACCTGCTCTTCTTCAGGCAGTTTTTTTTTTTTTTTAGTTTTTATTTTATTTTTTTTATTCTTTTTTTTTTTATTAAGAAAAGGAAAAAAAAAGTTTCCCGCTCCTCCCAGCCTCCCATTTCCCTCCCCCTCCTCCCACCCTTCTTCCCCTCCCCCCACTCCTCTCCCCCTCCCTCTCCAGTCCAATGAGCAGTCAGGGTTCCCTGCCCTGTGGAAAGTCCAAGGTCCTCCCCCCTCCGTCCATGTTTAGGAAGGTGAACATCCAAACTGGCTAGGCTCCCACAAAGCCCGAACATGAAGTAGGATCAAAACCCCATGCCATTGTCCTTGGCTTCTCATCATCCCTCATTGTTCGCCATGTTCAGAGAGTCCGGTTTTATCCCATGCTTTTTCAGTCATCTGAAACGACCCTATCCTATAGCAATACTGACGAATATCTTGCATATCACCATAGAACCTTCATCTGGTGATGGATGGAGATAGAGACAGAGACCCACACTGGAGCACTGGACTGAGCTCCCAAGGTCCCAATGAGGAGCGGAAGGAGGGAGAAGATGAGCAAGGAAGTCAGGACCACGAGGGGTGCACCCACCCACTGAGACAGTCGGGCTGATCTATTGGGAGCTCACCAAGGCCAGCTGGACTATGACTGAAAAAGCAAGGGATAAAACCGGACTTTCAGGCAGTTTTTTATTTGACCTTTCATTTTAATAGTTGAGACAGGGTCTCGTGACACCCATTCTGCATTCAGGCTGGCCTCAAGCTCCCAATTTCCTGCTTCCTCAAGCATTGGAATTATAGGTGTTTGCTCTCTGTACTGGGCTGCTGAGTATTGGGATTATAGGAGTGTGTCCTCGGTACAGGGCTGCTGAGTGTCGGGATTACAGGAGTGTGTCCTCGGTACAGGGCTGCTGAGTCTCAGGATTACAGGAGTGTGTCCTCGGTACAGGGCTGCTGAGTGTCGGGATTACAGGTGTGTGTCCTCGGTACAGGGCTGCTGAGTGTCAGGATTACAGGTGTGTGTCCTCGGTACAGGGCTGCTGAGTGTCAGGATTACAGGTGTGTGTCCTCGGTACAGGGCTGCTGAGTGTCGGGATTACAGGTGTGTGTCCTCGGTACAGGGCTGCTGAGTGTCAGGATTACAGGAGTGTGTCCTCGGTACAGAGTTGCTTGCTTGACTTCTTTTAATCTAATACGCCCTAAAATGAAAGTCATTTTAGTCATTTTATACAAACAGGATGGGGCAGTTGTCTGAGCACTCCACTTTGTCTTCATTGAGTGGAAGATACACTAATTTCATTTGTGATGTGTAGTGAAGGACTTGCCTACAGAAAAACCTGATAGATTCATGGATTATAGCTGGAATTTCTCAGTAAGAAGCTACCTTTCCTCATAATAGGCCTCAGGGCTATCTGCTTCCAAAGTTTACTCTGAGGCCCCCAACTTGAGTCTTCTTTGTGCTATAAATGAGGATATTTTTGTAATCAGTTTTGTGTAGTGAGATACATACTCTTGAATGATGAACAGTGCAGCTTAGTGTCTGTTCATCACCACAGTCTGCTGGCTAAGCTTCTTGGCTCTGTGCGGCAGTGAGATAGGTCTGCCACCTGGGGAGACTGGAGTCTTGCTCTTCGTAGACTCCAGTCTGGAGCCAGCTGCAGCACTTGTAACTCTGGGCTGTGCCATGTTGAATAGAGGTGGTAGATACTTCTTTTGTTCCTTCAACTTCACCTAAGGCCTAAAGCCCCAAACCTGGCCAACTGAGCTGCACAAAACTAACTGTAGGCGTTGTCACCCAGAGACAGGCTCAGGGCCATCCTACCCTTCCAGGGCTTGGCTGAGCCATTGGTAACTGACAACAAGGATGGCTTTTCGTATCGAAGGGTATTTCTATCCATCCAGAATAAAAGAAGTGTATCATCAGTCTGTCAGATGGTCTCCCCAAAGAAAGAGATGGTTGTCACTTTCCTCGGGTGGTTTTACACCCCAGGAGGCAAGTCAGTTGTTAAATTAGCAAATTATCATACCTACCATCAGCTATGAAACAACTGTTTTCCTGTTAATACTTCTATATTTATATTAACTAAAGAAGAACATAAAATGAGTACTTAGCCCACAGATAGCAAGCAGCGTTTGTCTGCTGAGGCCTGTGGGACTGAAGAACCGAGCTGGCCTGCCATTTGGCTCCATTGCTTTCAGTTTTATAGTTGAGGAAATGTCTCTCACCGTCTATGGCGCTCAGATTCCTCCCTGTAAATACGTGTACTTAGACTATTGGTAAGCTCTGGGACCGCCACTAGCACTAATGTTCCAGCATGTGAGAGGGACTACAAGTTTGTTTTTCTTTCCGAAAAGTTGCATCATCATTATCATCATAAAACTTATGCTGTATCTAAGTATTTGAATGGATTTTCAAGATTTTAGATTTTTTTGGGAGCAAAGCAAAAATACTGGAATACTATATCTGAATTTTAACAAAATAAAAACCATTTGGATTCTGGTTCTGTTGTCCTAGCATAGCAGTCTTCCTGGATGCTTATTGGGAGTCTGGTCCAGGAAGATACCTGCTCTGTTTCTTCTGGTTTTTGTTTTTCTTATAACTGTTTTGTTTGACAAACTCGCCAATTGAGAAATTATGAGGTAGAAACAAGTTTGCAGTTTCAGTGCCCACTAGATGGAGATACTAGGGCAGCCGAGCCCTGGAACTGACCACACGTTTTACTTTGCGGGTAGTGTGCTTTTAGTTTTAATTAAAGTAAATGAATAAGTAAAAAAGAAAAGAATGAAAAAAAAAAAGCAAGGGCACGGGGACTGAGAGCAAACCCTTTTCCCAGGGCTCTCAGGACAGATTCAGATCATTCATGCCGTAAATCACTGTGAAGCGTTTCAAAGTGCGGAGAGTTCCTGCCACGAAAATGAAGCGCAGTTATGAGTGCAATGTAGGGTAATTAGATCAAGCTGGTTAACATATGCACCACCTCAAACGGGAAAATTCAAATGGCTAGAAATCTTTTCCAAACTTATAGTCCTCAAGTTAATACGATTTAAATTTAATAAATGTATTTCCACACAAACGCAATGTGGAGACCTTGTCTCACATTTGGACAGGCGCTACTATCAGCCCTAACGGTATTTGCAGCAAGCATGCGTTAATTAAAATGTTTTGCAACAATAATTAAAAAAAAACTAAGCACATTGGCCTAATTTGAAAATACCACATCCCTTGCAAATGGTTATGTTTAATTTATTATCTCTAAAAAAAACTAAGAAAGTCTCATTTATCAAATCTTACCATTCTTAAATTTAATTTTTTGGGGGTTAGTCTTTGTAGAAATAAATTTGTTTTCTCTTCTGAGCATTTTTCTATTAAATTTTTAGTAACTCACTGTCTTAAAAGCATATTGAGCAACATATTGACACGTTTTCAGAGTTGGGAAGGCTTTTGCTGGTATATTGTGCTTTGTTTTTCTGATTTAATTATTCTAAAAGTCTCGTGAAGGTAGGAGACTGGGGTCGGATCTAGGGATAAAGTTAAGGAGTAGGACCAGAAAAATAGATTTGAGGAAGTAAATATAGGTATATAAAAATAATTAAAAATAGTGCTAAGGAGATAGCTTGGTTGGTAGAGTGCTTTCTTTGTAAACATGAGGACCTCAATCCTGTTCTGGGCACCCACATAGAAAGCCAGGCACGGTGGCAGCTGGGTGTGGTGGAAGCTGGGTGTGAAACTCAGTAGGTACTTACCTAGTATACATGAATCAGAACTCAGCACTGTATAAAACTGGGTATGGTGTGGCACAGCTGTCTCAGAACTTGTGAGGTAAAGGCAGGATGATAAGAAGTTCAAGGTTATCTGTTGTAATAAGAGCGGCCGGCTACATTCCTGGCATCCGGCCACCCGCACAGCTAGCTTTATATCTGAAATAATTACACGGAAACTGTATTATTTTAAACATTGCTTGGCCCATTAGCTTTAGCCTCTTACTGGCTAGCTCTTACATCTTGCTTTAACCCATTTCTAATAATGTGGGTAGCCCCACGAGGTGTGGCTTACCAGGAAAGATCTTAACCTGCATCTGTCTGGAGTGGGAGAATCATGGCGACTGACTGACTCAGCTTCTTTCTCCCAGCATTCTGTCTGTCTACTCCACCTACCTAATTTTCTGTCCTATCAGGGCCAAGGCAGTCTCTTTATTTAACCAATGAAATTAACACAAAACAGAAGACTCTCCCCCATCAGTTATCCTTGATTGCTGAATTTGAAGCCATGGTTTCTAGGTGAGACTGTTTCCAAAAGAACCCAAACAACAACAACAAAACACCCCAAACCCAGGGTGATTGGCTCCTGAAGAATATCAACGGTTTATTTCTTGCTTCCATACACATGTGCTCACATGTTCATGAACACAGAAACACTCCCTGACACACACACACACACACACACACACACACACACACACACTACATACAACACAAGTAATTTAATAATATTTTACCTAGATATCCCTAAAAGACTGACCAAGGGGAAATAAGTATTTAACCCATTAAGTTTTCTTCTAGTATTACATATACAAGACACTTTGAGCTACTATTGGGAGATATCTCATTAATAAGTCTGGGTGCATGGATATAAACTCTCAACAATTGGTAAGGGAAGAAGAGACAGGAGGGCAGTTTGATCTGCTCAAGAAAGCTCCAAAGAAAGACTTCAAAGGAGTGAATTTTAGTTCTGTGACATGGTGTGGGGAGAAGAGCAGGGTTGTAGAGTCATCCGGACCTGGGTCTCTCGCTCATCACTTCAGAGCTGTCTTCCCTTGGCGATCTTCTTTGTGTGTACGGTTGCTATAATGGTACTCAGTCGCCTTGCTGTGGCGATGGGTATATACAGTGCAGGGTCTGACAGCTGTGGGAGATCTTGTCACTGACGTGATTGTGTGGGTGACGAGCTCCATTCATATTCTGGTGGTTAAATGGTAGGTTTCTGGCAGCTGAGGCTTTCTGGGCTTCTAGAAAATGAGCAGAGACTTCCAGTAGTCGCTTTTAAAAGCTTTCTTTCGAATTCCGGGAACTGCGTCCAGGTAGCAAGAATGACTTTATTTCCATTCTTCTATTCAGCATCATTTACTGACACGGTCACCATTCTAGGCCAGAGGCCAGGGCCACGGTGACAAGAAGAAGCTTGTATTATAGGGGAGAGACGCAGAGACAATAACCAATGTAGAGAAAGACTATTCCAGATGCTGTAATCAGAACAAAGAGAGTCATAGTGGTTGGAAAGAGAAAATATTATAAAATAAAACAATCACCAATTATTAGCAAAACTGAAAATAGTGAGTAGCTAAAACCATAAGCGTATAGGAAGTGACATTTAAATGGAAATACATTGTTGAGCATCTGACTCTTAGCTGTCTTGAAGCCGTCTTCACTAGTATCTTGCCGACCGACACAATTTTCTTCTTGAGGGATTGCTGCACACTCTGGTACAGTGCTGCCGATTCTGTGGTTCTGTCTGCTGTCGGCACAGAGCTGCGGTGAGTGGGGGTATTCCCACTACTCTACCCCTTTGGTGGGGTGCTAGAGCAGTGCGGTGTCAGGCAGCTTTCTGTGCTCCCAGTCTGCAGTTGTCTTGAGGCTTCTGGACTTGGTGTTCTTGTGCCTCTCTTCCAGATATCATGGGAGTTCTACATGGATCTGAACACCCACTTCCCTCACACAGCCCAGGGACTCAAATGTTAGTTAACATTACTTTCTGGGGGAAAATCAAAGCCAGAGAAGAAAATTGAGCCTATTGGGGTTTCACACTGCTTCATGAGCACTGAGTTATGAAGGTCTCTTCTGGCCCTGGCCCTACAAAGTCATACCATTGACACTGGTGAGTTGAGTTCATAAATACTGCCAGTATTCTTATTTTATGGTCCGGTTTTATGCTCTTCTTCGATGTATTCTTATTGCCTCTAATTCCTATCTCATGACTTCATCATGCTTCTCTGGCTATTACTTCGTTATTATGCGACTGAAATGATAAATGAGGAAGTTAGAGATTTTTTTTTGTTTGTTTATTGTTACTTTTCTGCAAAAATAAATCTATCAAAGGATAAATCCTCCAGGACAGGAAGCCTTGTTTTCTGAGTGTGTGTGTGGCAAAGTTAACATTTCTGGTTCCATTCCACATGTGTAGCCTTCTCTCTCTGTCAAGTTCCCGAAGGACGTGGCCAAGTAATCTACTCCATGAACGTCTTTATCTGTAATTAAACTCTTCTCCCACGAAACATCACATTTCTTGGAAGAGTAGTGGAAGCGTCAGAAAAGCTCCCATTTCATTTCTTCTAACAAGTGCTTTGTAAAACTCATCTTGAGAAACCCAGGCTGTGCTGTGGACACCCACAGGTCCTGTCTTTTATCAGAACTAATCCAGTCTGGAGGGTGACTTTTTTGGTATCACTTTCAAATGATAGATTTTAACGAGTGCCACCCAAGTTACTCTTTGAGCAATATGCTGATTTAGTTCTTTTAGGCTTGTGGACAGATACAGTGATTTCAGAGTTCTTGGGTAATAGCCCACATAAGAGGTCGTTTTGGGCTATTAACAGTTGTTAATTTCAACTGTGTTTACTTAAATCAAGCGGAAACAAGGCCTGCAGAACCCTATGTGTGGTCATCAAAGTCCGGAATCGCCCAGAAGTAGGCATGGAAGGTAATCTCTGTGGCCGGGGGGCATTCAGGAAATAGCTCATCAGTGTGTCTTCTGACGAGTTGTTAACTGCAGTCGGGACCCCACAACTAACAAATGGCTCTTCATGGCAAAGAGATGACAATGCCATTTTAGTATTTGTAACGGAAGTTGCAGTACTGTTTATTTTTTATGGCTTAATAATTTTATGATTACTATATAATTATCGGTTTTTACAAGAATTGTATTTGCTATTTTATTTATTTTTTTAAGATTTATTTATTTATATGTATACAACATTCCTTCCATGTTTGCTTGCATGCCACAAGAGGGCACCAGATCTCATTATCAATGGCTGTGAGCCACCATGTGGTTGCTGGGAATTGAACTCAGGACCTCTGGAAGAGCAGTCAGTGCTCTTAACCTCTGAGCCATCTCTCCAGTCCCTGTATTTGCTATTTTAAATGATAAGTTTGTAATGGTTAAATTTGATAACAAAGCAGAAATATTTGGAGAAGAAAATTTGATGATAAAGCAAATAAATTTATCAGAAAAGCTTAGAAGATGTTTCCTTTAGGAATAATTCAAATGAACTCGTATGTTGATGCACAATGTCTTCATAGTTACATATGTTTATATATGCAAATCTTCATCGATTGTTTTAACTTTTGGAATTAAATTGTTAGTGGCAGTTTTCCTGTGGACACCTGCACACATGGATTTGAACATCGTTAAATGAACTGCTAACGTAGCACTTAGATTTTTCCCCTGAATTTTCCATCTTGAAAAATGTCAAATGTACGTAAGACGTGGGAGAGCAGACCACAGGCATCTGAACTTTATAGCTTGGAGCCATGCAGACACTGTGTTATGTTTGCTTTATCTTAATTTTTCTCCTGAATCCTTGGAGAGTAAATGACAGACATCACCCTCAACATTTCAGAGCACATCTTGGAGCAAAGCTTCAGCATGACCACAGTATAATTGTCGTTCTTGGAAAATTTAATAATACTGTAATGCTATTATCTAATATACAGTTCATATTTACATTTCCCAGTTGGCTACATAATAATATTCCCCACACCCCTTTTCTTCTCTTAATTTCCATCTTTTTCTGATCTGGAATTTATTCAGGGGTTAGTCACTGTATTTAATCGTCATGCTTCTTTACTTTTCTTTAATTGTAGAATAATCTTTCTGTCTTCTGAGTCTGCTGTGGCATTGACATTTTTGGGGCATAGGCCAACTTTTTTGGTCAAATTTCCTCAATTTGAATTTGACAGAAGTTAGTTTATTATTGGATTGAGACTACTCCCTCTGCCCCCAATTCTCAACGAGTCACATCATTTCTGTTTTTTCAATTGTATTTAAAATTTCAAAAATACAAGCAGAGGTCCTAGTGGCACAGGTCAGTAATGCCAGCTACTTGGGGGGCTGAGTCAGGGAGATTGGTGAGACCCCTCCCTCCCATGCAAACAGACAAGTAAGAAAACATCAGCAGCTTCTACATCAGATAGAAACTTGCTGCCTGTGCCTAAGGATGTCTTAGTTCAGGAATATGGTGTTACGTTCCCCTCTATAAAGGTACGCTTCTCTTCATCACGGTCACGGACAAACTGGCGGTGACGATGCACACCGTCACTTAGTAATTCTCCTCTGTGTTTTAATAAATTGATGCTTAATGAGTGTTTGTCGAATTCCTAAAAAACAACGGCTCTGTAAAAATGGCAAGTTCTTGACTTCTCAGGAATTAAAGCTACTCACTGTTGTGCTGACACTTAAGCAGCCTCAAGTTTTCCTTCATTGCGTTGCTTAGGAAATAAAATGTTCTAAGCTTGGAATAAACTGAGATGTCTAAGATAAAAATACCCTAAGCCAATGTAATTCTAAACTGCCACTGTGTGTATAGGGTCACGTTATCTCGCTTGCAGTCACTCGAGAGTTTGTATATATCACTTTTCAGTGTAATGACATGGGCAGACTCCAAAGAAAATACCAGGCAACTGGGATTTGGTTTGACTAACAAATATTTATATGTATCTGTATCTCTAAGAATTGTAATCTTTAAGGGGTTTATACTACACGGGCTTAATTCCTGAAGCTTTATGTTACATTGTAAGAACTTGCTCAGTAGTATATATAACTTCAGATGATCCCGCAGCTGGCGTGGGTGAGCATCAGGGTCAGCCAGAGCTTCAGCAGGAACAGGTGGACTTAGCGTGCTCTGCTGGCCTAAAGGCTGCCCCTCATTTGCACGCTTTCCTAGGCGTATTAACGTTATTTTTTTCTTTCGTGGGTGATGTTGACAGAAGTCAGGACTGTCATTTGGGTTCCTCTAGTCATGTACTTGGTACGTTATAGTAAAGGGAAGATAAACAGTGTCGGCCATGGCTTATGAAGTAGAAGCCTCTGCTCTAGGAGGCGGCTGGACAGTGTGCTGGTGGCTACACAAGAATTCAATTCACATGTATTCCCAGTCTGTACCCTCTCTGCCTCTGGCATGCTTCTGTGAGATGGGTGGCAAGACAGTGGGCTTACAGAGGTCTCCCTTCCTGTTTGAAGCTGCTGGGCCTACAGGTCCCGTTTACTCTCTGACTTTAGTGTAATGCTTCCTCTGAACCACTGCAAGATTTTTGAATATAGGCTCTGCCTCATTAAATCTTTGCATGCCCAGAGACTCAAGTCATAACCAGCGTGGGACATGTGATCTGGTCCCTGCCTGAAGGAAGAAAAAAAATGATCAATTTTTGGTAATAGCAACTTTTAATCAAAAGTCTATCATTTTACACTTAGACTCAAGCCAGAGGTAAATTATATGTATCCACATTAACCAAGGAATTCTGTTCCAGGGAGGCTAGTCCTCCAGGCTCCCCTTCTGTGACAGACTATTCTGATTATTTGGAGTCTGATACGCTACGTGCTGAACACATCTCCAGTGTCAGGATCTGTCCGAGGTGATGGGCACTCTCAGCTGTGCTCCTATATGAAAGAAAGTGTGCTCTCTAGTCTGCACGCATGAGTTAGAGAGCTGATGTAATACCACAGAAGACAGCCCCTCTTTGACCACACTCTGGAGCTTTCAGAATTGCCCCCTGCCTTTTACATCTCCAGATGAAAGGGTTCTCTGTAGAGGAGAAAAACAACAACAACAAAAAGAGGTGTGACACACAGGTGGTGACCTGAGACAGAGGAGTTTCTAAAGCTGCAAGCCACTTCTTATTTATTTATTTATATTAAAAATTTCCTCCTCCTCCCATTTCCTCCCCCCTCCCCCCATTCCCCTCTCTCTCCTTCTCCAGTCCAAAGAGCAGTCCGGATTCTCTGCCCTGTGGGAAGTCCAACGACCTCCCCCCTCCATCCAGGTCCCGGAAGGTGAGCATCCAAACTGCCTAGGCTCCCACAAAGCCAGTACATGCAGTAGGATCAAAATCCAGTGCCATTGTCCTTGGCTTCTCAGCAGCCCTCATTGTCCTCCACGTTCAGAGAGTCCAGTTTTATCCCATGCTTTTTCAGTCCCAGTCCAGCTGGCCTTGGTGAGCTCCCAGTAGATCAGCTCCACTGTCTCAGTGGGTGGGCGCACCCCTCGCAGTCCTGACTTCCTTGCTCATGTTCTCCCTTCCTTCTGCTCCTCATTTGGACCTTGGGAGCTCAGTCTGGTGCTCCATTGTGGATCTTTTTTTCTGTGGTTTTAATGGTCCTCTTTTGGAGATAGGGCACAGTCATTATGTAGCTGATATAAAGTGGTAAAAATCATGTGGTTTTTTTTTTTTTTGCTTATTGACCAGAAATTTGAAATCTATTAAATAATAAATATTTCTAAATGAAGCATTTTCAGCTTTTTAAAAAAAAATTTTTAAAAACATTTTTCTCATTTTACATTCCAATCCCAGTTCCCTCTCCCTCCCCTTCTCCCACTCCTCCCACCTTCTACCCACTCCACCCTCATCCACTCCTCAGAGAGGGTAAGGCTTCCCATGGGGAGTCAACAAAGTCTGGTACATATAAGTGAGACTTTTTAGCTAGAAGTCGTAAACATGCACAGAAAGCAATGAGAATGAGCTTCTGAGTATGAACTGTAGCTCTGAGAGTTTCAGAGTTAGGAGTTGGAGCGGGAAACACAACACTTATTTGAATGGATATAAACAGATTTAGCTTCCTAGTCTCACCAGGAATATGTGAAACACCCTTAACATTATTTTTGTTTTTATAAAAGTGGCATGTTCTTGTTTTAGAGTACTAAGGATTAAAAATATGACAGGTATTAAATTCGGATTCATAGTACTAACAAAGGGGATGCTGTCATTGGAGATTATGATAAAAATAAAATCTTTGCACTTTAGCTGCTCCCATTCGGGGAACCCACATTTGGTGCCCACGTGATGCAGTCACATTTCACAGAGCGCCTCCTCGGTGCCAGGCAGGATCTGAGGCGCAGGGTGGGGCGGTGGTTAAAATGCACTCTCAGAACCTCACAAGGGAGGGGGAGAGACAGAAAAGATTACATGAAGTAGGAAATCCTTGAGTGAAAAGCAGTTTATGAGGTGGAAAGTCAAGGAGGGTTGAGATATTTTGGGGAGGTAAGAGAGAATCTGTCTGATAATATGACATTAGAGTAAACATTTGGGACATAGACATGTCTAGTGATAAAGAATCTTACCTGGAGTTTTGATTGGCTAATAAGGATAGTGATGTTCACTGTGCTCTAATTACATACTAGATGTTTATAGTCTTTACAGTGACTGAATAAAGTAGGTGATTATTATAACTCCCATTTTGCAGTTGAGGAAGCTCACTTGTTTTGACTACTACACTGTACTGATAGGGGCTCTGGCAGAGAGAGGAAGTGTGGAATTCAGAATCTAGAAATCCAGAAAAAGTTCCCCAGTAGGGGCTGCTTAATTTAGTCAATTGATAAAGCGATTGCAAGGTGAGGGGAGTTTGTAATGGCCGACTTTTTTCTCTTTGCTGTTGCTTCAGAAACTACTATGTAATAATGCTTTGTGACGGTTGCCACTTTATAGATATTTGTTAAATATGAGTGGAAGAACATTTGCAAAGACTACAGGCAGGGGCCACATGGTGGACTGAGAAAATCAATTCACTTTGACAAGTGTGAACTATGGAGCAAAATCGTAGGGACCTATGTTAGAAGCAAGAAGCAGGGACATTGCTGGGCAGTGGTGGGGCACATCTTTAATCCCAGCACTCGGGAGGCAGAGGCAGGTGGATCTCTGTGAGTTCGAGGCCAGCATGATCTGTAAGAGCTAGTTCTAGGACAGGCTCCAAAGCTACAGAGAAACGCTGTCTCAAACAACAACAAACAAAAAGAAGCAGGATCATTCTAAGTGTTTTTACGAAATGACAATGGGATAGTTAATTTGGCAGCACATATAAACTAAAAGTTGATACACCATGAAAGAGAGAGGGTCATGGAGGCTGAGGAAGTATGTATGTGTGTGTATGTGTGTGTTTGGGTCTGGGTGTGGGTGTGTATATGAAAGAGAGAGGGTCATGGAGGCTGAGGAAGTATGTGTGTGTGTGTATGTGTGTGTTTGGGTCTGGGTGTGGGTGTGTATATGAAAGGTATATGTGGGTGTGTATATGAAAGAGAGAGGGTCATGGAGGCTAAGGAAGTATGTGTGTGTGTGTGTGTTTGGGTCTGGGTCTGGGTGTGTATATGAAAGAGAGAGGGTCATGGAGGCTAAGGAAGTATGTGTGTGTGTGTGTGTATGTGTGTGTTTGGGTCTGGGTGTGGGTGTGTATATGGATGGGTGGGTGTCTTGGCTCATTTTTTATTTCTGTAAAAACAGACTGGGTTCATTAAAGAGAGGTTTGTTTAGCTTGCAGTTCTGGAAGCTCAGCCTTGGTCACACCCATCTGGGCACATCACAACATGGCAGACAGCATCCTAGTGGGCGTGCACGTGAGAGGACTAGATCACATGGCAGGACTGGAAGCCGGTGGGATGCAGGGTCTGTCTGACCTCGCTCTCACTGTACCTCCCAGGACCTAACTAGGGTCTCAGGAGAACTTCATCCGCTCCCTTCCAGGGTGAGCACCACTGATCTAATTGCCTCCGAGCAGGCCCCACCCCACCCTTGAGAGGCCCCACAGCCCCAACAGTTCTGGGTTAGCTACCACACCAAGCACATGAATTTTTCGGGAGTAAACCATAGTAATGGGTAACTGTGTGGACAGCTGTGTTTTTAAAATCTCAATAGAACAAAATGTTTAAACTTGTTTGAATATTTGAATATTCTTTGGGCTTCTGTGAAGACAAAACATTTGCAAAGGTATATGTGAATTTTTATTATATGTGAAAGATTTTTTGCTAGTAAGAAAAAATAAGTAATTCAAACCAGCTTAATTCTGAAAGGAATATTTGCTTCAAGTATGTTTATTGAAATGCAGAGGCAGGTATTATTATCAGTTAGCTTTTGCTGGGTAAGAAGTCTTCCCACGATTTAGGCTTAAAACTTGGACTGGTTTCAGCTCGACAGTGATTCTGTTTGTCCTGGCTAAGCTCATCTTCCCTCAGTGTTTCACAGTACTGATTCTGGATCGGGTCTCATCTGGGATGATGGAAGCACTGGATCTCACACCTGCTTGTTCTTATGATGATGATGATGATGATGATGATGATGATAATTCTGATCATCGAGTGTGGTGCCTGCAAGTGTGTGGGTAACTAGGCGGGAGCAGGATATCAGTGTCTTGGTTTATTCCTTGAGGCATAACTCCTTCTCACTGAATCTGAAACTTGCTGATCTCACTAGGCTGTCAGTGTCAACGTCTCTGCTGCCCAGGACCGGAGTTACTGGCATTTACAGCCATGACCAGTGGATGCTGGGAATTTGATTTCAGGTCTTCATGCCTGCAGAGTAAGCTCTCTTTACCCATAGAGCTATATTCCCAGTTTCCTAACTCATTTAAGTGGAAGTCTCAGGATACCAAATATAGCAAGAGGGAAAAGTTCAAAGTCCAAATTCCTTTCCTATATTTCCCCTTCCTTCCCTCTCTCTCTCTCTCCTTCCCTTCATTCCTCCCTCCCTTCATCCTTCCCTTTCTTCCTCCCTCTCTCCCTCCCTTCTTTCGCTTTCTTCCTCCATCCTTCTATCCCTTTCTTTCATTTTCCCTTTAGTTTAAATTTGGAGTCCAGTGTAGGTGCTTGCGCTACCCCTGAGCCATATACACCTTCAGCCTTTACGCGTGTCTTTCAAGTCTGTGTTCCAAATGCCACTGTCTCAGTTGCTAAAGCCACTTATATCCTTGAGCCAAGAGGTAGAAAAATTCATCAGTTGAGGCAAACTCTTGGCTGAGAGTCTCTGTAAAATAAAAAAGAAAATGACACACTTCTAAGACACACTTCTCAAACATTCCCATTTAATAGGGAGAGTCAGGAGAGTAGCCAGACCAAAGCAAGAGTGGAATACAGCCCAGCCAGTCTCAGCTCTGTCGCTCAGTTCTGTGCAGCCTCCTGCCGCTCGCTGCTTTCACTCCTCCTCAGGATGTGTTCTTGCTTTCCGTGTCTCTCAGCATAACTGTCCAATCTGATGTCTTAGGGCTCAATTTTCTCTTATGTTTATACTGACTTTTTTTTGCTTAAAATAAAAGTTTATGAATTACTTAACCAAGAATATACATTCAATAAGGTCATGAATCAAAAGTTGAAAACCAGGAAAAAGAAAAGAAGAATTGGAAACACATTATAGATTTATTTTTTTAAAAAAATTATGTTTGTAATTTATGTGTATGAGTGTTGTTGGCCTGCAAGTGTAAAAGTGTACCATGTATGTGCTTGGTGACTTTGGAGGTCAGAAGAGGGCTTCAGATTCTTTGCAGCTGGAGCTATAGATGGTTGAAAGCCACCATATGGGTGCTGGGAGCCAAATGTGGGTTCTCTGCTAGAGCACTGAGTGTTCTTAACTACTGAGCCATCTTCTAGCCCTCTTTGTTCCCTCCCTCCCTCCCTCCCTCCCTCCCTCCCGCCCTCTCTCTCTCCCTTCCTTCCTTCTTTCCTTTTCTCTCTTTCTCTCTCTCCTTCCTCCTCCTCCTCCTTTTGGTTTTGCAAGACAATGTTTCTCTGTGTAGCCCTGGCTGTCCTGGAACTCAAGGGACCAGGCTGGCCTCAAACTCACAGAGATCCACCTGCCTCTGCCTCCTCAATGCTGGGAATAAAGGCGTGCACCCCTGTTGCCTGGCCTCAATGTTCATTTCTTAATGCAACTGTTATTCAAGCCTACTTACTGAGATTCTTATAAGCCAAGCAAAGCAGAAATGAAGGTATATTGGTTCCATGATCAAAATAGCAAAATCACTCCCATCCTTCAGAAGATGTACTGTCATCCCCGAATTTAAACTGTATTTACCATGCAGAGTTTTTAGAGCATACAAAGTGCAAATTGTCTTAGGATATTTTCTGTTGCTATAGTGCAACATTTGAGATTGAGTACTCTATAAAGAAAAGGAGTCTATTCAGTTTGTGATTCTGGACACAGGAGGTTCAACACTGAGCCTCTGTGTCTGGTATGAGCTTCATGCTGTACCATAACTCGGAGGGTGGCATCTGCGGGGCTGCTATGCAAGGGAGGATAGACTTCCATGGTAGCTAACCCATTCCCCAAGAAAGACGTCCTCCACTCATGAAGATGTAGCCTTGTGACTCCTACTGCCTCTTACTGGCTTTACCATTCCTATGTTGTGGACCAACACGCAACCTGTGTTTTGTTGGGACAGACCACAGTCAAGCCTCACAGTCATGAAGAAGAGCTGTGTAACTGTCTGGAACTGGTGCAGGCATGCTGTTCTTCTGGCTCGCTCTCGTAATGGCCTTCAGCACTTGCTTTCCATAGAACATTTGAGCACAGTTCAGGGAAGTCAGTTTCCTTCCTGTAATAAGGCTTTGAACACCCTTGTCATTTCCTGACCCTGAAGACTCTTCCCACTTCATGCCATTGTGATGACTGCTGTTTCCAGAGTCCTTTCTCTCATGCGAAAGTGTCTGGAGGTAGCTGTGCATTCGGTGGATCCGGACTGTGATTCCCAGAGTGATGTTTTTCCGTTGGCCAGTGTTTGCATCTGTGCTATTAGATCACATCAGGAGAGCGATTAGGTGCCAGCTGTACTGATGGCTGTGCTGGAGGGTCCGGACTACGCTCAGAATTCCTTCCTTCTCGTTCTTAAGAGTGGGACTGCTGAGAAGCCAGTCTGAAGAGCCTGCCCCACACAAAGGGGGGTCTCCAGGGAAGGCACATGCAGTTCTAAGACACTTGCCAAACCACAGAGATCGCAGGCCCGCCACCCATCCCATACTATCATCATTACTGAGCGTTTTTTGGAAGGTTAGAACCAAAATAAGCAATCTGCCAGCCAAGGAAGCAACACCAGCCCTTACCACAGGCTCTGGAGGCCCCGCTGGTATTTAGTAGCAGTGACTTGGGTCATATTTTTGTCTAATTCCATCAGTCTGGCAAGGCTCCTGCCCCTATGGTCTTCCCACATTTTTTTTTTCAATTATCTTTCCCGTCTTTCCAATAATAGTTACCTTGTGTGTGGATACTGCCTCCTCCCAGAGCGCTGCTTTTTCTTCTTCTTCTTCTTCTTCTTCTTCTTCTTCTTCTTCTTCTTCTTCTTCTTCTTCTTAACAATGAAAGGGATTTCAATTAATTGTCCTTGTGAGAAATTGTTAACGAGAGAAGCTTTCTAGGGCTCCTGAATTTTGGGTTCTTAAACTATCCTCCACATGCTCTTACAATTATGTTTATAAGCCAGAGCCAGGCTCACAGTTCAAGTACTGACCCTGACATTTAGTAGTGAGTGACCTTGGCACTTTGCTTGCCCTCCTGTGATTCATTTTCTTCATTAGAAAGTCTGTTTAGCCACAAAGCTCTTCCTCATGGATTCGACATTAGTGCTTGGGAAGTGCCTTAGCGTGTCAGGTTTGTTGTATGGGTTGTTACACGGTGGTGGGCGTTATGGCAGACTATCAGCCTCACTCTGAGATCGCCCTGCTTTGTGACTCTTCGGAGCTGTGTGATGGGAAGGAAGGACTGCAAGCTCCCAGCTGCTCAGTCCATTGAGATGGGATTTTCCGCCTTTTTTAGAAAAATTGATCAATTACTCCACTTTTTTGGAGGGCTTTTCTTTTGTATTTTTTGTCTTGTTATTTTTCTTTTGTTTGTCTTCATTTTCATTTGTTTTTATTTTGCTTTATTTTGTTTGAGAGAGAATGAAATTAGGGTGGGTAACAAGGTGGGGATGGTCTGGGAGGAATTGGGGGGAAAACATGATCAAAATGTATGAATTTTTTAAATAAAAGGTATTAGGTTCATAGCAAATTTTAAAGTATTTTAATTAAAATACAATTATATCACTTCCCCTCCTTCCTTGCCCCCTTCTAGCCCCTCTCATATCCCTCCCTCTAAGCCCCCCATCTCTCCTCTACTCCCAGATCCTTTTATTTGACTGAATACATGCATAGACATTATATAAATAGCACCTACCTAGTCCATTAAGCGACTGGAATTGTGACGATGCAGAGTGTCCTGTCTGCCCACGACCTGGGCACTGGCCTCCTTGTCTCCCTGTATTAGCTTGGTTTAGTTTACTGACCTGTGTGGGTCTCAGTCTCCTCCTCTGTGATATGTGGATTATAGTTCTGACATTTGGAAATTAAACAAGATGGCATGTATAGTGTCTGCCCTTAAAAGACATTTGACACTTGTTAGCCTCCTTCCCCTTCTGCATGGGAGTCTTCTTGTCTACCCAGTTATCAAGAAAGCCTCATTGCACAGGACTTGCTTGGAGGGCTCTTGTCCTTCCTCCTTCCTCTTCCTTTCCTTGCATGCCTTTCTGTACTGAGGGATGAGCCAGGGACTTAGGCTTATGCTCTATCACCATATAGAGCCTCCACATTCTCTCATCATTTTTTACTCTAAAAAGTTTATGCTGAGACAGGGTCTCACTAAGTTGCCCAAGCTGGCCTTGAACTCACTCTGTAGTCCTGACAGATCTTGACTTTTCAGTATTTTTGGCTCAACCTCCAGAGTATCTGGGATTTCAGACCTGTGCCATCAGGAGGGGCTGTTCAAATCAACGTGGACCAGTTCAGCAGGTCTGGGATGGACCCGAGGGTTCTGCACGTCTGACTAGTTCTCCAGTGCTGAGGCTGCACCCGAAGAGCTCCTGAGTGATGGAGCGGGCTAGACTCTTCCTTCCGTTGTATCTCAGCCATGGTAATGGTGGTGCCTTTGCTACACGCACTCGCACACCCAGGGACATCATTTGGGGAAATAATTGGGACTGTATATTATCATATACCAACAAGACCCTCTCTATCCAGTAAGACTGGGATAGTTGGTCTGTGGATAGACATTGCCTCAGGATCTTCATGGGCCTAGAAACTCTCCCACATAAAATCTGCTCCTTGCCTCCTTCTGATGACCTCGTTTTCAGATCTGGGTCTCTCCACAGTGCATGCGTCCTGCTGGCCAACAGCTCAGGAAAGTATCTCCCTTCGCATCAGTTCTGGATGCTCGGAGGTTTCCTCTGTCCTCACAAAACACCTTGGGTAGACACTCAGAGCTGCCCATCCCAACTGGAACCTCCTCTAGGTTCCTTAGCTTGGGCTCTCCCCACTGAGTGCGGGTGCAGTGACATCCTCACTGGTTCTAGAGTGATGGTTCTAGACTTCAGCAGGTTTTTAGACTTACTTTTGTGAAACATCTTTTGTGTTTGTTTCCAGATTCTAATTGCTCAATGTTTGATCTCCTTGTTCCATTTCCTCTATTACATGTAGAAAATTTCAGCCTTGACTGTCAAGATCAGTTTTACCTGCCATGCTCACTTTGGGAATTAGCTATCATTATCCTCAGAAAAAGTTTCATGTAGTTAAAAAAAGAAAGAAAGAAAGAAAGAAAGAAAGAAAGAAGCAGATATAAGTTTTCTCTTTATTAGAGATGTGAAGACTTAGCAGTCACATCTTTGTAAAAGAAATTCGTGCAGCTTCTGGGTACTGTTGTTTCCTGAGCCCACTGAAGTGAAGGTAGAAGCTGCCTAGCACGGTAGAGTTCTGTCTTCTTTAGAAGATCTGCAGATAAGAGCAGTGTTGCTGGCTCCTGGAGGGCAGACTCTGGTCTTCTCTTCTACCCACAGCTTTGCAGAGCATCCGTAGTCCAATTGTTGTCCCTAAGGATGAGGGAGATTAGCTGAGAGGAACCCAGCTTCCGAGTGCATAGCTGCAAGAGCTAGGAAAATGTGAAGGGAGAGAGAGAGTCCCATTAGGCTCAAGCTTTGCTGGTTTTGCTGGAGGGTTTCAGGCTGTGTACTCGTGGCGTAGAGGAGTCAGGAGCATTCAGATGCCTCGACCATGACAGAAACGCGAGCTTGCCCTTTCCTGCACAGCACTGGCCCCCGAGTTCACTCACTTTCCCCTGGGTTGACTCCAGAATGCTCATTTTCCCCAAACATGCCTGTTAACATGCTTTTGCGGCTTCTTAATTCTGTGAAGTCTACTGAAGTCATACACAATTTCAGAAGTTGGAAGCACCAATATAGTGCCTGTGTGAGTAGCTCTGGTTGATTAAATTCTTGGCAGATGTGTGGTGACTGTTTCCAGAATCTTATAGACGGAAAGTGCTTGGGTGGATCCCACATGACCCTGAGTTAGGACCTGGTTCCCAGTGGCCCTCCTGGATGACTCCTTGAGCTCAGGTTATAGTCTCTGGCTTGGGCTGTGGGCTTGACTAATTTTGTTTGCTCTCTGACTTATGCGCATATTTTCCTTAAGTCAGATTTGGGTTTCTGTTAGCCTTTGCTTCTAGGTTCTTTATATCTTTTACTCATCTAGGACTCGCCTCCCCACCCACCCATCCTCCACCCCCTGCCCCCTGTTTAGCACTGGGACCTCACAGCTAGGACTACTGAGGAAGCCAGCAAGTGGGTGGGTCCGCTGCTGAATTTCCCATGCAGGCAGGCTTTGTTTACTGCGTGGGGGGGGGACTCCCTGCTCTGCAGTTGGACAGAAATAGCTCGAGTGGGGCCCCACTTTGCTGGTCTCCTGATGGTTCATTATTCTTTATTGTTGTGGAGACTTCCAGATTCTTTAAAATTCTCTATTTCCATTAACATCTTGAAGGCATCCTGTATTTGATTTCATCTTTAGCTATCTTCTTGTGTAAATCAAATGATTCTTCATTTGCAAAAAAAAAAAAATAATAATCCACACTTTTCAACCCTGGTATGCTGCATTAGAGCACTGTGGTCTTGTGGTGTTTTAAGTCAAGTCTTAGGGTCATCACAGTAATCCTGTGGCTTAGAAGACATTATTTTTCTCTTCAGTATAAATGGGAGGTGATATAGCCTGGTAATCAGGAATATGGATGCTGGAGCTAGATAAATGAATTTGAGTTTTAGCTTTAATAACTTCCAGTTTAATATTACCCAACAAATGACCCAGTCTCCTCGTCTGCAAAGTGGAGAGGCATCTGTTTTATGGGACTCTGAGAAGTGAGTAATTGAGGTAAAGTATTGAGCAGTATTTAGCGCACAGTAAGTGCTCAGTAAATCTTCTGTTACTAACACTATTGTTACTGTTAATAGCAGATGAGAGGTAAAACCTGGAAACAGTGAAGCATCTCACCTAAGGTCACACAGCTGGTTGGAATGAGAATTCTGGCTTAGCCATGGTTAGGAAGCTTCTGCTATTGGATTCTTCCCACTGTATTTTTTTTCCATGTACCCCAAGGTTCTGTCAATGAGATCAACCTTTATCTTTCAATTCGTTCCTTCATTTTCTTCACTCTTTCTCATTTTCTTTGTTTCTCACACTGGAAACTGTTGGGCCTTGTCTGCTTGCTTTGAATTTGTCAGACACAGTGGTGGCAAGGTTTGTGATGACCCTTTCCCTGTGGGTAGGTGCTCCCTGTGGGTAGGTGCTCCCTGTGGGTAGGTGCTCCATGACACGGTGCCACTCTGAATTCTGTTTACACACACACAGCAACATCTTATAACTACTAAAGTATACAATGGTGTACTTTAAGAGCTTTAAATGTTTATTTAGTGTGTGTGTGAGTGTGTGTGTGTGAGTGAGAGAGAGAGAGAGAGAGAGAGAGAGAGAGAGGAAGAGAGAGAGAGAGAGAGAGAGAGAGCAAGAGAGAGAAGAAAACTTGTAGGAGTCTGTTCTCTCCTACCCTGTAGGTCCCAAGGATCAAACTCAAGTCATCAGTCTTGGTGACAAGTGCCTTTATTGGGGACCATCTTGGCAACCCACTTTAAGAGTTTTATAAACAAGTAATTAATACTTCTCACTGCTCTAATGTTTTTCCTCATAAAACAGAATATTAACATTTTGGTGATGCCCATTTGTCTTTTCACATCCTCTGAAAGCAGGCGGAACAATGGTTACATTAGCCTTATTTGGGGGGAACCACTCAAGTGTGAAGTGAACTTGGACTTCAGGGTCAGATGGATGAACCTCAGATTCCGGCTTCTCCTAGTCTAGCATGAGTCACTGACTTTCGCCATCCTCCTCTGTACCACGGGGTTGGTGAAGGTGTGTGGTTGATTCCTCACTCACAGTCTGCACACAGCTTTCACTCAGTGATGGTGGGTATTGCTGCACTGGGAAAGCTGGCTTTACCCCAAGGTCACAGCTAGGTTGGCAGCCAGACTCTTGCTTGCTCACAGATTGCCGTGTGCAGTGCTTTGTCTGGGCACGTCGTTTCTTTGCATTTTAAGTACAAGTGTTTTGCCCTTTTGGTCACTAATTTATTTTTAATGTGTCTATTATGGACAGGCCCCTGGCTGTTGTGCCATCAGGTCATGTGCACCGCCTTTGATGCCAAAGTCCCATGTTTGCCTCATGTCACAAGGCAAAGCTAGCGTTATTGAAGCCGCATGACCAAGGAGAGGCGTGAATGACACTTGCAGAAGCTGTCGACGGCATCTGGGCAGCTCTTCTCAGGAAGGGAAGCAGCAGCAGTTTATGGAGTTAGCCCACACCGGGCAGCATGAAAGGCCATGACACTGGGGAAACACCACAGCTTCTCTCTCACAGACTAAATTTTTTAAGGAAAAGAGAGGAAGTGGAAACACGATATAGTTAAGGACCAGTGATAAGTACCCTGTCCAGGATGGCCTGCTTAAGTGGACAGTGGAATGGGTACTGCATGGACCCCCATAGTCTGCTGGAGAGAGACAAGAAAATCCACGTAAAGCATTGCTCAAAATAAACTAGAAGTAGGGAGAACAGAGAGGAATTCTGTGGCTTGTATAAATTTGGGGGTGCTGAGTTGTTGAAACAGAGATGGAAGAGTCCTGAGGAGAGGTGAATGCCAGACAGTCAGGAAGAACAGGGTTTGTTCCTCATTTCTGGACTGAGGGTTTGTGGGGGACACTGGGAGAACAGGTAGAGGGGGAGCAGAGAGCTAAGTCACTGAAGAACTGTACACCACATCCAGAAGATGCAGCCAGGCAAGCGGGCAAGAGAAGACTGTTGTATACCAGTGTTTGCCGTGATTCTTCTGACCGTCTAATAGAGTGCGTGAGAAATAAAGCCCCAAATTCAACCTCAGAAATAGCCATGTGGGTAACTAGATGACCCTATCAGAGTTTCAGGGTCTGGGAGAAATAGGACACTAGAATGGGAATTTCAGGAAGCCTCCATGATGACAGAAAATCTGAGTGGCCAGCTTGCTCATATGTGTGGTCAATGACCTGGATACTGAGTGGCCATAGGATTTGTATAGTAGGCAGGAAGTGGCACCGGGTTGTATAAACACGTGAGATGGTCAAGAAGACACCTCTACTTAAAAACAATGACAGACAATCCAGTTTGACGTTCAGTTGGGTTGCAACTTTAGAAGACTTTGGATGCAAGATGAAGATTTTGAATTTAGCATATTAATCAATAAGAAGCAACTAGTGGTCCTTTAATATTTTTAGTATGGGTCAGAACTATGCCCTTTCATCCAGCTTTCTTCATCATGATTGTACCTAGAGTGAGAGGTTCTATTCTTGCACTTAATGGACATGTCAAGAGGTAGCATTACTTCTGGCTTGAAAACCTTGGACCTGCTTTGGCTTTGGAGACACTGGAATAGTCACTGTGTCTCCAGACAAAGGCAAAGGAATTAGTGCCAGAGGAGAGAAGTGGTGTCAACAGAAAGATGAGGAGAGCTGCTTGCTCTGCAGAGTCTTTTAGGGATCTGAACACCAGCACGCATGTTCTGTTCTCATTCTAGACCCATTGTGGAGCTGTTGCTTGATCTTGCTAAGTTTTCCTAGAGCTGCTGTGCAGAACACATTGCTCTACACAGTTGCTATGTAACTGAGCAGAGTTGGAACTGGAAGTCAAACCTATTTGACATATCTGGCATGAAAACTAGGCTACAAGTGTATCACAGTACAAATGACTGTTTGGTTTTCCAGGTGGAACTTGCAGAAATCTGTGCCAAGAGTGAGCGTTACATAGGCACTGAAGGAGGAGGCATGGACCAGTCCATATCATTTCTTGCAGAAGAAGGAACTGTAAGTAGCATTGAGCCATTTGGAAATTTCGACTTGGGAAAATATCTCTGGCAGGGAAGGCCTGCAGCCCGCAGCATGCATGGTTATGGGAAGCCTGGTCTTTCAGGCTCTACTGGAGAACACTACTCAGCTGTTTCGTGAGTCAGGGCTGATGGTAGTGAACGCACCCTATTTCATATTGAGTTCCTCTACCTTAAGCATCCGGAATCACCCTTGAAACTTATTTTTCTCATGTGTCTAGATTCCCCCCTCTCCCCATATCTCATTACTAAGATGAGATTTCTCAATTCTCTCCTTGGGACCTCCTTTCCTGACCTTGCATGAAATCACTTCATCTTGTGGTGTTTCATAATCTCACGTTGGCTTTAAACCCAAATGTTAGTTCTCTTACCACATATATGCACAGCCCCTCTTTCTGTAAATTACTCTTCGGTGTCATTTTTCTCTGTCAACATTTTTGGGGCTTTGGCGGTGGGAGGAAGAATGTTGATGGTGGGCCAGGAATAAATTCTTCGGTTAAATACCACTTCCTCTTGGCTATCAGCTCCTTCAGGCAAGGCAGAGGTTTGGGTTTTTGCCTGTGAACTGCCCATTACCGAAATAGAAGCAGGCATCTTTTTAAGATCTGCTTTAGTTTTGCATGAGATTCCTTCAAGTTTGGCTGTTTTCCAAGAACACCTGGATCCTTCTACTAAGAATATGTTTTTGTTGATTCTTCTAAGTCAAAGACATGAGGTAGGAGAAAAGTCTTTTTTAACACTAAAATTATACTTGAGGTGTTTTGGCTGTGAACTGGCAAGCAGATGTGGTAGCGGGAGTTCTGCTGTTTGTGTAAGGTTGGTGCAGGGTCTGAAGAGAGCCCTCTTTCTCTGGACTTGCAAAGCACAATTACCACCTGACCCCCACTTTCTGCCTCCAGCTTAGCCTCTCACTCTCCAGCTGTGACCTTCGGCCAGATATCAGCGCCTAGAGCTGATATCCATTCCCACCGGTGTGTCTGTTTCTGCCCCACAGGACAGAAACTCTTCCTTCTTTCTGACGTCTTCAAGTGTTCTCTCGGACTCAGTCTACATTTCCCTTTTCAGAGACTACACTAAGTTGTCTGAGCAGTCCTTCCATTAAGAGAGGGTGAGACCCTGAGCTTCACAGTGCTACCGCTGTGACTCACGTGGAAACGTAATCTCGTGGCTTCTGAAGCAACTGTGCACTCCTGGGGGACAGCGGCAGCCCCTGCCCTGTTCACTGTTGTGTCTCCAGCACCTAGCGCAGTGCCTGGCTATCAGTAAATGATGCTGTAGAAGACTTTCTTAAGATAAAATAAATGCATAAAAGCTTGAATGCTCTTCTGAATCCTAATCAATTATTGTCTCCTCTGTCACTTTTCTTCCAACAGGCCAAGTTAATAGAGTTTAGTCCTCTGAGAGCAACTGATGTGAAACTTCCCAGTGGGGCAGTCTTTGTGATTGCCAACAGCTGTGTGGAAATGAACAAAGCGGCCACTTCCCATTTCAACCTCAGGGTGATGGAGTGTCGGCTGGCTGCAAAGGTATGAATGTGGCAAACCAGCAAACCTTGCCGTGTGCCTGTCCACTCCTGCTTATCCTCTGTTGGCGTGTAGTTTCCCCCACACTTTGGGTCCAGAGCAATCGGATTCCAAACAGGTAAACCAACAGAGACATCTTCTGCTCTCGACTCACTCTTTAGAACCTGAACTAAGTTCACAGCTGCGTCTTCTGGGGTGACTGTGGGGAACAGAGGACAGTGGCTGTTTGTGAAACACAAGCTGGGATAGAAGCAGACATTTCTTTAAGATCAAATTCGTGTGTTTGTTCCAGAGGTGGAGAAAGACAGTTGGGGAAATGGCAACAGCTGATCTTATTTTCCCAACAGGGATCTTGGAGGCCTTGCTCCTCCCCTCATCCCATAGGACACTTCATTTTTGCATTAGGACATTGTCAATAGCTCAAAATACAGATGTGATGATAACCCGTGAGCTCAGAGGAAGTTTTCTTCGTATGTCTGCTGGGGAAATACCTACCAGGAGAGAGGCAAGACTGGTCTCTGTTGCATGTGTAGAAACTTTGGCAGTCAAGCCCTAAATTTATTAAGGAAGTGTTTATTAAGTCACCATTGGACAGTGTGCAGCAGGCGTAGCAAGGGGTTCAGGACATCAGAGCAGAGAGAGTAGAGTTAAAATTCAGACGCAAATAGGAAGCAGGTAGCATGTAATCAGGTGGCAAGTAATGAGATACGCTAAAGCATGACAAAGACGTGACCCATAACAGGTACCCAGAATGGAGACCAGGAACTTGCAAGAACCAGGCTGGACAGCAGAGTTTGGACTCTGGGTCAGGATTCCTCTGCACCTCCTTCCACTCTTCTTCTATTGATCTTGTCCCATTCACTCTGCAAGCCCCGTCTCTGTGTTGAGTACCTGTGAGCATCTTCTGTGCAGGCCGTTTCACTTCAGTTCCCAAAGTGTATTCTTGGTTAGAATCTCTATTTGAAAGGATTCTAGACCTCTCAAGTCAGCATGTCCACACTGAGCTCAGTCTCCCCCGTACCCCTGGAAGCCTTTCATTCTTCTGGCACTCAGTTTGGCATTCTCTTCTGCCCTGTTCCTTAAATCTCCCTTTGTCTTCCTCCCCCTCATTCTGTATTTAATGGGATGATAGTTTAGAAATTTAAGCCTGACCAAGCATCCCCCTGTTTACCACTTCCTCGGAGTTTCCCATTGCTTTAGCAGAGAGTGGAAAAACCTTCCTGTACCAAACTGAGTTGAGCTGCCAGTAGTCAGGAAGGAACTGTCAGGCAGTGGAGGAATTCACTCTTAATCCTCACAGGAGAAATAGCTTTGGGATATAACGCAAGAAGGAAGTGGTTGAGGCAGTGCTACAGTACCACTCCAGCATAGGACTCTTGGCTGGGGTGAGGGTGGGGCTGCGCTTCCTCCATTTAGGAACTTGTTCAGTTAGGGTGTGTTTCTTTGTGTGCACTGTCCTGACCTGTCATTCGTGCCGTGTGAAGGAGGGCAGTCCAGGTTGGCTGGGTACCTCACCTGCTGCCCATGCAGTTTCTGCCATGCAAATAAGGGAAGCACTGGCTGCTCATGGTTCAGTCCTGGCCCAAGGTTTAGGCCGCAAGCCTCCCGGCTGAAGTTCTATGGTGCTAGGCTACAACATTCCAAGACTGGCAGTGTGGGATTCTTGAGCCGTGTTAGTGAAAATTCTCTAGTGGGAAACAGCCCCGTTTTCCAATCACGTATTAATTGCCCTCCTCTCACACTTCCATCACAGTGAGGCCCAAGGCTGGCGTATCTTACCTCAGCATCTCCCAGCATCCCTTGCAATCACTACCGCACAGTTACCACTCTCATTTCTGGGGACTTCCCACATTTCCAGAATAGTTTTTTTCTTAGACCCCTTTGAAATATTTCTAAGTAACCCTCAAAGAAGCCTTACTTGACTTCTTATTTCTAAGCTAAGTAGAGATCCCTCTACAGTTTGTAGCACTTACATTTGTTAGGTATGTAGAGGGATCCCTACACTTTTAAAATATCGTCAAGTGGAGAGAAATAATTGGGCCAGAGTTATCCCTTCCCTCGAGAGATTTCGTCCTGGGCTCATGCCAACCAATTAAGGACGGAGAAGTTAACAAGATGGAGGTAGTTCATTTCTGAGGAAAAACTGAATGAACGACCAGACATGCTACACAAATGCCTGTTTTCAGAAAACACTGCTGACTTGCAGTCAGCCATTGCCTGTGGCTCTTAAGGCTTTCTGCCCTCTTTTCTGAAGTAATCCCTGAGCCTTGGGAGGAGGGGTGTGATACAGACGTCCCATGTAGGGCCGAGTGCTCGGAAGGCTCTTATTCTCTGCACCTTGACCAGTTGAAGGTCTCTAGATCGGTAAGCATGCACTGCTGCTGTTGGTCTACTAAACGTGTGTAGCAGAGAACTACATTGTTGTTGAGTCCTAATGGCTTAGCACTGTAGCATAGATTCATGCACCCCTCCACTCACATCCCAACCTTCTGTTTGACTCCACTTTCTAAGGCTATAAACTTGGGTGAGTACAGCTACAACGATTTAGGAAAGTTTTTTTTTCTTCCTGAAAAATTTGGGGGTTGAACTTTTTTTTTAAAATAAATATTTAGATCTTTAAATTTGGAATCTCCTCATTGACATAATTGTTAAAATTACGTAGGGAAATGTTTTAATACTAAGCATCATAGCATCTTATCGGCACACACGTGGCAGAAGTAGTGCTTGTTCAGTGAGCACTTTCCGCCGGGACACATTTCCTCTTTGGGAGGTGGAGGACTTCAGCGTTATCCTTGAGGGATTACTCATTTGTTTTTTTTATCGTGAGGTTGATGAGTAAGTGTTGTCTTCCCAAGGAGACTCCAAACATATACAACGCTATTCTCAGGGTTTTAGCACGGAATTCAAGCCCCTCTGCCAGAGCCACAGTGACCTGAAACACGTGAGATGCATGTGATGGGTTCATGCTGTGACTTCAGTCTTCCAGAGACACCAGAAGGGTCCAAGGAGCTGTGTCTTGGAAGCTTTATTGAAAGTTCCGGACCCTTTGGGTAATGTCTTCAGAGAGCTGACTAGAAGAGGGGGCATGTCTTTGGTAGCTAAAGCTTTTAATCAAATTCAGAACCTCCTATTTTTGAGGGTGTTGTCTGAAGAACTTGCTATATATCCTAGGCTGGCTTAGAACTGGTCTAGAATGGCCTCAAATTTACCATCCTTTATCCTTCATCTCCTGAGTGTTGGGATTACAAGCATGTGCCATCACACCCAGTTGAAATATGATTGGAATTGAACTGTATAGCTCCATATGTGTTTAAACGTACTTTGTCATTGAAATTGACAACTAACTGAATTTGACAATTTGATACACATTGCTCCAAGATGATATAGATAAAACACATTTTAAAAACCAAATTTGCTTATAAATTAGACTTTATTCAGTTAAAGGCTGGCACAGTTCCTTTCAATTAACTTTGAGACTTTCATGCCATGTATTTTGATAGTAACCACGCTCCCCCTACTCTTTTCAGGTATACCCTATCCCTTAACCAGCCATATTTGTGCTCCCCCTTTCCGTTTTTAATTTTGATTTTTAAAAATTTTAAAAGGTTTCTTTATTGCCAGGTGGTTGTGGCACATTCCTTTAATCCCAGCACTTGGGAGGCATAGGCAGGCGGATCTCTGTATGAGGCCAGGTGGATCTCTGTGAGTTTGAGGACAGCCTAGTCTACAAGAGCTAGTTCCAGAACAGGCTTCAAAGAAACATAGAGAAATCCTGTCTCAGAAAACAAAAACAAACAAAAAACAAACATCCCCCCAACCCCCCCCCCCCCAAAAAAAATTGTGTTCTGCCTGCATGTATGCCTGCAGTCCAGAAGAGGGCACCAGATCTCATTAGAGATGGTTGTGAGCCACCATGTGGTTGCTGGCAATTGAACTTAGGGCCTCTGGAAGAAAAGCCTGTGCTCTTAAACTCTGAGCCATCTCTCCGGCCACCCACCTTTTTTATTTTTAAAATAAGTCATGGAGTTCATGATGGGTGTGGAGGTATATACCTTTAATCCTAGCATTAGGGAAGCAGAGCGACAGCCTGGTCTACAGGTTCCAGGCCAGCCATTGTGACATTGTAAGCCCCTGCCTCAAAAAACAAACCAAAGTGAACCAAATGAAACAACAACAAAAGAACTTCACATCCAAAACCCACCAACTAAACGAACAAGTCCAATTATTCTTGGATGTGTGGCCATGCACTGGGGAGCGTGGTTGAACTTCCAGGATCCATGCCCTTAAATCTGACTTAAAGGAAACTGACTCTTCATTTCCTGTCAGCTATCAGTTGCCCATAGCTCTTGGCTAGAGCTGGGGCGTCATGTCCACCTCCCCGCTTCATGCTGAGATTTCGTCTGACTGGAGCTTGCACAGGTTTTGTTTGCTGTCACAGCTGCTGCGAGTTCATGTGCTCAATCACCCTGTTCTGTGTGGGAAACAGTTTCCTTTAGCCTCAAGTTCATGTGCTCAATCACCCTGTTCTGTGTGGGAAACAGTTTCCTTTACCTCGAGTTCATGTGCTCAATCACCCTGTTGTGTGTGGGAAACAGTTTCCTTTACCTCGAGTTCATGTGCTCAATCACCCTGTTGTGTGTGGGAAACAGTTTCCTTTAGCCTCGAGTTCATGTGCTCAATCACCCTGTTCTGTGTGGGAAACAGTTTCCTTTACCTCGAGTTCATGTGCTCAATCACCCTGTTCTGTGTGGGAAACAGTTTCCTTTACCTCGAGTTCATGTGCTCAATCACCCTGTTCTGTGTGGGAAACAGTTTCCTTTAGCCTCGAGTTCATGTGCTCAATCACCCTGTTGTGTGTGGGAAACAGTTTCCTTTACCTCGAGTTCATGTGCTCAATCACCCTGTTGTGTGTGGGAAACAGTTTCCTTTAGCCTCGAGTTCATGTGCTCAATCACCCTGTTGTGTGTGGGAAACAGTTTCCTTTAGCCTCGCACTGCTTCTGGCTCTTAGAATCTTTCCACCCTTCTTTCTCCATGAGTATTGGGAGGAAGGAATAGGATATGATGTCCCATTTATGCTGAGAATTTTATAGTCTCTTATTCTCTGCAATTTGACTAATCCTGGGTCTCTATTGCTTCTACTACAAAAAGAAGTATTCTCTTTTCTTTTTTTAAACTCCACATCTTTTTTTTTTTAATGAGCTATACATTTTTCTACATTCCCTTCCCTTCCTCCTCCTTCCCCCTTCTGCTCTCTCCCAATTTATTCAGGAGATTTTGTCTTTTTCTCCTTCCTATATAAATCCATGTATGTCTCTCTTAAGGTCTCTTGGTTGTCTAGGTTGTTTGGGATTGTGGACTGTAGGCTGGTTTTTCTTTGCTTTATTTCTAGAAGCCACTAATGAATAAATGCATATTATATTTGTCTTTCTGGGTCTGGATTACCTCACTCAATATGTTTTTCTTTTTAGATCCATCCATTTGCCTGCAAATTTCAAGATGTCATTATTTTTTACTGCTGTATAGTACTCCATTGTATAAATGTACCATGTTATCTTTATCCATTCTTCAGTTGAGGGGTATCTAGGTTGTTTACAGGCTCTGAATATTACAAATAATGCTGCTATGAACATGGTTGAGCACATGTTCTTGTGGTATAATTGAACATCCTTTGGGTATATACCCAACAGTGTCTTGAAGTAGATAGTTTCCTAATTTTCTGAGAAATCGCCATACTAATTTCCAAAGTGGCTGTACATCCCACCAGCAATGGATGAGTGTTCTCCTTACCCAACATCCTTTCCAGCATAAGCTGCCATCAGTGTTTTTGTTCTTGGCTATTCTGACAGGTGTTAAGATGGAATCTCAGAGTTGTTTTGATTTGCATTTCTCTGATGGCTAAGATGTCTTTCAATCATTTGAGATTTGTCTGTTAAAATTCTCTGTTTAGGTCTGTACCCCATTTTTTAAAATTGGATTATTTGTTCTTTTGATGACCAGTTTTTTGAGTTCTTTGTATATTTTGGAGATCAGTCCTCTGTTTGATGTGGGGTTGGTGAAGATCTTTTCCCAATCTGTCGACTGACATTTTGTCTTGTTGATCATGTCCTTTGCTTTACAGAAGCTTCTCAGTTTCAGGAGGCCCCATTTATTAATTGTTTCTCTCAGTGTCTGTGCTATTTGGGTTATATTTAGGAAGTGGTTTACTGTGCCAACACATTCAAGTGTACTTCCCATTTTCTCTTCTGTGAGGTTCAGTGTGGTTGGTTTTATGTTGAGGTCTTTAATCCATCTGGACTTGAGTTTTGTGCATGGCAATAGATATGGATCTATTTGCATTCTCCTACATACTGATATCCAGTTATGCCAGCACCATTTGTTGAATATGCTTTCTTTTTTCCATTTTATATTTTTAGCTTGAAAGAAGCATTTTCTGGTGTGTGTTGAGAGATGCAGTAATTTGTAAACATAATAATAAATAATTAGGAATTGGCTTAATACTATATCTATTCAGCAGACAATAGTAATAGACTAGGCCAGTTGTAGCTCGCTACTGCGGGAGAAAGTAATCATCAATCCTACCCAACTCTGAACCTTGAAACCCACAGTCCATTTTTAAAGGGGAAATTATAACAAGGTAATATAACATCCATTTAAAATTAAAAATTGGTTTGTGTTCAAAAATGCAGGAGAATTGAGATATCATTTGCCCTCACTCTAGCTTTTCAAATTTCTGAGAAATAACAAATTAAATCTTTAATCCTAGTTATCTGTTGCATAGAATCCAGATGCCTCTCCATAGGGAAAATGAACATCCTGGTTTTTTCTCTTACACAAACGCATGTCATGTGGCAAACAAGGTTGATAACATTCAGGGATATGGCTGCCCTGCAGGACAGCTCCCTTGTCTTTCATGTCTCCTATAATTCATGTTTCATATCAGTTTTCATTCAAGAAGACGGCTGATTCCTGTCTCCATTCTTCAGTTTCATTGGAAAGGGGATGACATGCATTTCATGTGGAATGATAGAATTCTGGAATCACACTTGGTTTCAGTTGTAGGAGATGAATTTCTTGGACAGCACTCAACACTCAGTGTTGGCTGTGGTAGGGCGAGGTCTTTAGAAGATGCTTCCACAATAATGCACCGCCTCCCCTGCTGTGCTGTCGTTCAACACAGCATTTTTAAGCATCTTAATCATCCAGCTCCAGGGGATCCAATGTCTACGGCCACATAATTAAAAAATAATAATAAATATTTAGAAAGATGTGTGTGTGTGTGTGTGTGTGTGTGTGTGTGTGTGTGTGTGTGTATGGGACTGTGTGGATGTGAATGCAGGTGCTTATGGAGACCAGAAGAGGGCACTGGATTCCACATCAGGTGCTACAGGTGGTTGTGAGCTGTTTGATGTGGGTGGGAACTTCACTCATGTCTTTGCAGGAAAACCATGTGCTCTTAACCCTGAGCCATCTCTCTAGCCCCAGCCCACTTAACTTCTGACCAGGATATAAGAAACATGAACTGGGGATAAACCAGCTAGTCAATAAGCAGTGCCAGCAACACCGGACATCCATTTGTGGAAGAGTCGCACCTTGCACAAAGATCAGTTCAAGCTTGAATAAAAACCCTAATTTAAAACCAGTATGCTGGGACTGGTAAGGGAAATGCTTCTGAACGTAGGATGTAGGCAGGAGATTTTGAGATGGAATCCCAAATAACACAAGAATTTGTTTCTCCAAATTGACAAATGGGATTATGGAAATTAAAATGCTTCTTCACAGCAAAAGAAACACAGCAAAAGAAAAAACAAACAGTGAGCAGAAAGCCTTCAGGATGGGAGAAAGTTTAGCTAGCCATACTTCAGAAAGTAGAGAAACATCAAAAATAAAGAACTAAAAGGGAAAAAAAAGCAAAAAAAAAAAAAAAGAGAGAGAAAGAAAAACCCTTGCCAATAAGTAAGTGGGTCAGTGAACTGAACAGACAGTTCTCAAGTAAAGTATGAATAGCCAATAAATGTCTTTTTAAATGTTCAACATCTTTAGCCCTCAGAAAAATTCAAATAAAAACTACTTTACTTACCCCACCCCAGTCAGACTGGCTATCATTAAGAAATGACAGGTGCTTGCAACAGTGTGGGGAAAGAGGAAACCTTCACTCCTGGTGGGTGGGTGTAAACTGGTGCGGCCACCGTGGAGCACCTGCACATCCGTCTTTCTTGCTGCTCTACTCACAATGGCAAAGAAATGGAACTGGCTTAGATGTTCTTCAGCAGATGGATGGGTAATGAAACTGTGTTGGTACATATGCACAATGAATTTATTTATCCATAAAGAAAATTGAAGTCATGAAATTTCCAAGGAAATGGATAGAATCCAGTCTCACAAAGACACACACTGCATATTCGCTTTCGCTTTCTTGTACAAATAATAGCTTCTAAATGTTAAGTATGTGCATTTATGTGGGAGTACGTGTAGGGAGAAGCCAGGGGACTAGAGAGGGACCCATGAGACAGGAAAGGAGAGGCTTTAGGGAAGAGGAAAAGGGTCAGCAGAACACATGGATATGAGAGAAGGGGACCAATGGAGACCGGAGGGTGTAGCGGGGGCAGGGTTGAAAGCTGGGTCAAAGAACAGGTGTGATTTCTTCTGAACTGAACATGCACATTTTTGGGGGTCATTATTCTTCAATACTATACTTATATGGCATTTGTATCGTATTAGATATTGTAAAGTAAAACAAAACAAAACGAAAAGCCCTGCTGTTTCAAATACTATAAGAATTTTCTCTCATACCTTGTGGGAACAAGAAAGGTGAAAGTCTTCATCACAGGGGAGGGTGTTCTGTAACCCCATGTCTCTGACTGTTAGAGTCTAAGTCTAAGCTTCTGGAAAAGGTCATGAAGAGACCACATGCAGGGGTGTGGCTTAGGGACACAAGCTGAAGGTCTGTTAAACGTGGCTTACAGTATGGGCTCCCTCTTCCATTGTTGGCAACACATGAATGAATTTCATTTTTATTTGGAAATGGTTTCATTAAATAAGGAAGTAGACTCTCAGTAAAAAATGGCAATGATGCTTATTTAGCCTGGATGGACCTGCTTTCAGCGTGAGTGGAGAATGAGTAACCAGGAGAGTCTGGAAAATAACACACAAGACAGAAATCCACAGAGCTGTTGAGATGGCCAGCATACACTCCCCTCATGTCTCGCCTTTCTAAAATACCCTTGTGAATCTGAGTTTGTTCCATACCAGTTATCACGGGGAAGTGCAGCTAACTCGTGAGGGTGATTTTTATTCATTTCGCTTTAGTATCTACAGCACCTCCTGCTCTCAGTTTTTCTCCCTCTCTTTCTCGCCATCAACTTTTAAAAACTAATTGATTTAGATTCATTAAAAGTTAGAGTCTTGTAGAGCATTTGAACTAAAATTGAAAACATTCATAGGAAACTCAATAGAGATTTATAACTATTGCTTGCGTAAATGAATGCTTTTAAGTGAAGCACATTTTTATGTTTTTAAATTAACAAAGTGACCAGGAATCTTTAGTGGGCACAAAATTCTTCATATTTTATACATATTTCATGCCCTAAACTTTTCCAGAAATTTTGTACGCCTGTTATATTGACGGATAAAATATGTGACGCCAATAGTCGGCGTTATGAGAAGTCACATTGGGAGGGGAAATTCTAGTGTTGCTTTCTACACATCCGTAACCCTTGTGGCAACATGGGAAGCAGCGAAGTAGAGCGTTTTCATGACTCTTCAAGAAAAGTGAGTCTTTGGAGGGCCTGACTGGCTGGGAGCCATCACTTACCCACACTCTTCAGCCCCTGTCACTCTGTGGTCAGTATGGAACTAGCTCTTTGGCTGGTGGTAGGATGTGCAGAGAATTTGGCACAATGTTCTCAGGGCTTTGACAATTTCCTTGAATTTGAGCAGAAAACCAAGATATTCAAGACTGCGGTCAATCTCACCCATTCTATGTGTTCAGGAGAGCATGCTCTGCCAGGGCTCTAGTGAGTGTCGTTAGCACAGAGAGTTCAAACTACAGGCAAGAGGCAGAGGGACGAGGGGTGGTCTGGGCAATGGAGCTGGAGAATGGCAGAGCCCTCAATACTGTGCTGGCCTTGCACCAAGTAGCAAAGATGTTAGCAGGGGCTTTGAGGAAATATTTCATTGGTAGCAGAAATATATCATTTGGTTGAAGAAGAGGGGACTGTAGAGCATCAGAGGGATGAGATACAAAGGGAGAGATGCAGTCAGGTATGGTGGTATACAATTGTAATCCCAGTTCTGGGAGGATGAAGTAGAAGGATGGCCAGGGCTACCTAGTAATACCCTGTCTCAAAACAAAGAAAAGGCAGCAACAAAAAGATATAATAGAAAAACTACCACCAAGCTAAGAAAGGATTTGGATACAAGAATTTCTATGATTGACTTTTTTGAAACAATTACCTAAATTGTTTCAGTATAATAAAAATTCAGGAGTCAGAAATTGAGATAAAGACCTGATAAATCCAAAGGACAGCAGAGAGTTGATTGCCTGACTTTCTCTCTGCATTTTTCCCAATCCACCATCCCTGGACTCCCTCTGCTCCCCAGCCCTCTTCTTTCTTCCTGTCCCTCTTTAGAAGACCTCCTCGGTCCTCCAGAAACTCTATGGCTGATCACAGTCAGCAAATCACTGACACCATCCTTTGATTCAAGGTGGTTTTATTGGCATAGTGGAATGGCCATATGAACAATTCTGCAACATTTCCCCCTTTTTTGTCTAAAGAAAAAGGAAAGGTTTTAACTCTGACATAGTAAAACTATATACAGTAAGAACAATTATGAAGTAAAAAATACATTCACAATGTCCAGTTTCTTAGTATTTGGCAAATTCAGAGAAAATACTCTATTATCTATCCTATCTTTGTGAGTCCAAAGTTTTGTACCTAATTTGTTTTCTATCATAACCAAGAAAACTGTAACTGTAACTATCTAATCTTCAACCCCTTCAGAGACACAAGAGGTATATAATGTTATCTTAGTAACAGTAAGTGCAAAGCAAGCAATTTCTAAAACTAAGAAACAACAGAGACATTTGCCTGGACAGTCACCCCAAAGTTCCTCTGTAACACTGGGGCATTCATCTTTGACCTATGGGCCTAAAATATCTGACAGACTTTTCCATAAAGCGGGAATTTTAAAGGACTGTCTTCCTTGTCTTGGCAAAGTTTAACATTGCTTTTTTGTGTGTCCTGCTTGTCCAATTTGGACAGCTTATTGTCAGCAGTCAAGGCAAGGACAGTTTCTTTGCCCATCAGCTAACTTTGCCATAAGTGAAAGCAAGCTCTATTTGGAGATTCTTCAATACCTGTCACCATATTTTGAAGTAAATTGGTGCTTCCAGGAGCAGACATGTCTCCTTGTCATGAAAAGACTTATTATTATTATTATTATTTTTTTTATGGTGAAAAAGTGTATATTTAGAATTAGCTGACTGGGCTCAGTTTAGATGATTCCAATCTTGTTGGCAACATCCAGAGCATCATAATCAGGAGCCAACCGAACATACGCCTTCTTCTCTCCATCGGGCCTTATGAGGGTGTTGACTTTGGCCACATCGATGTCATAGAGTTTCTTCACAGCCTGTTTGATCTGGTGCTTGTTGGCCTTGACGTCCACAATGAACACAAGTGTGTTGTTGTCTTCTATCTTCTTCATGGCTGACTCGGTGGTCAGGGGGAATTTGATGATGGCATAGTGGTCAAGCTTGTTCCTCCTGGGCGCGCTCTTCCGGGGGTATTTAGGCTGCCTTTGTAGCCGCAGGGTCTTGGGACGCCGAAAGGTGGGCGATGTGCGGATCTTCTTCTTTTTGTGGCTGTGGACGCCTTTCAGCACTGCCTTCTTGGCTTTCAAGGCCTTCGCTTTAGCTTCGGCTTTGGGAGGGGCAGGAGCTTCCTTCTTCGCTTTCGGCGCCATCTTGACGAAAAGGGTGGCCTATTCTCGTTCCCCGAAAAGACTTATTATTAAGACATTAAAATGCTATATTCAGTAGGTCTGTGAAGTTTTTGAAGACCATGTATTTAAAATATGTCTCTTATTGACCTTCAAAACATACTTAACATGACTGTAAGTTTGATTGTTATAGATGACTAACTACTAACCTGTTTTATTATCCTAAGTAGCTTTCAAGTACTAGAACTTTACATTATATTTTTGAATGAGTTTCTAGGCATAATACCTCAATCAAGAAATAGAAACATATGCTGCAGTATAACAAAATAACCTTAAATTTGTATCAATATACAAAAATATCTGAACTAAGAGTAGAAACATATATATATATATAGTATAACAAAAATAACCTTAGATTTGTATCAATATACAAAAATCTATAACAATGTAAAATATTTGAGACTAGTATTTGCTTTTTTTAGATTGAAAGTAGATTCAACAATCCACTCTTTTATCCTATTATATCTACATTTCCCCTTTTTCTTTTCAAATGAGATCCCTGAATCTAATTTCCTTTGCTTAGTTTCCTCCCTGACTGTGGCCAATAAGAACTTGTAACCAACCCCCATAAATGATGACAAACATTCATTGAATAACCAAAAACCTACCTACCTCACCTCTTGGAAATGTGGGTGTTGTGTTCTTAAAATTACTTCTTGTTGTCTCTGGGTGATGGCATCTTTAGGAGACCCTGAAAAAATTGAGATAAAGGTCAAGTTCTAGGAGAGATAGATGTTGTCCAATCTTGGGAGAGTACAAGGCTTATCTGAAGTCCTGACTGGAGTAGTCTATGAGCCTGGAACATCTCAGCTAACTGCTTTGAAACTGTCCTGAGCAGTTTATAGTTCAAAAGCTGATCTTTGGGTGGTGTTTGTCAGCTTAGGGGCATTACCACAATCCAGATGGATTCATTGTTGTGGGGCCCCAACATTCTTTTGGAGACTTCAAAGGTCAGGAATGGTCACAGTTTACTGTAGGAAACTTAAACATTTTAAATATTATATGCAGCAGATATCAGAGAGGTTAAAGGACCACAATCTGTTAACATTTGTGACACACAAACTTAGTTCCCTGTTACCTGCTTCAGACTCAAGCCCAAAATCATATACAGGAATTTAGATTAAGCCTAATAATTAGGGGTTAAACTCACAGAATTTATTAGGGGATAAACTCACAGTAAGAGTAGCGATTTACAGTCCTCTGAATACACAGGGAACTGGAACCAAATCCAGCAGCCAAGGGATCCGCACACACTTTTATATCTGAATATATAGTGCATAAGGTTATGCCCACCAGTACCTTAAGGGAGTTCTGCTGAAGGAATCCCCACAGCACCTCCCCTTTTGTCTAAATAAGAGAGTTCTAAGCCTAATACAAAACTATATACAATATGAACAAATATCAAGTATAATAATTACAACCAGCACGAACAACATAAAGCAAGAAACATATGCTAAATGTTTCAATAGTTATTCTATCCTAAGGAGTCTAAGTCTTATATTAGAAATGGCTTGGCTAAGTTATGAGAGGAAAGTAACTACGATTATCTAGTCTTCAACCCCATCAAATACCTGAGAAGGGAAATAATATTACTTGAGCAAACAGGAAGTAAAATAATATTACGTGAGCAAATAGGAAGTGCTAGAGGGAATCCCACATCGTATATAAGGGATTATTTCTATTTCTGATTATTTTTTGTAATTAAATAAAAAAACAAAGTTAATTCTGAATCATCGGGAATAAGTTCAGCAGTTCAATATGTAAAACAACTCTTTCTGCATATTGAGAGTCAGTATCTACATTAAGAGGTTCTGGAAAATCTGATAGTATCATGAGAATAGCATTTAATTCTGATTTTTGAACATAATCATAAGTGCTCTGAGCCACTTTACTTAAATTTACTGATTTACAACCTACCTCTCCTGATTATTTGCATCAGAATAGAATGTAGGGGCTCCCAAAATTGGTATTTCTTGTACAATGTGAGGAAGAATCCAATTAGTTCTTTTTATAAACTGAAATCTCATGCTTTAGGGATATTTGTTGCTATTTCTCCCAAGAAATTACAGCAAGTTCTTTGCCAGTGTTTATTTTCTGCCCATAATGAAGCAATTTCAACATTAGTAAAAGGTACTACAATTTTTGTTGGGTCTATTCCTGTTAATTGAAGAAGTCTTACTTTTCACTTCAGAATCAATTTAGAACCCTTTTCTACATTGGTCTTTAATTTTTACTCTGTTTGCTTGGCAAAAAATACTCATTCTAAAACATTATCTTTTCTCTGCATATGAATTTTTGTAGGATAATGAGTGTAAAGTAGTATGACCAGGACACAATCAAACTCTGGATCCAAACGATCCACATGTGCATCCTGTAGTTTCTTTTCTACCAAAGCCAATTCTCTATTAGGCTCAGTTAATCATTTTCTTGGACTATTTAAGTCCTTATCACCTTATAAGGTTTGAAGTAAATTACTTAGCTCTTGAGTTGTTAACCCAGTTGTGGGCCAGAGCCAGCTGATATCTCCCAGCAGTTTTCAAAAATCATTAAGAGCTCATAATTGGTCTCTCTTGGTTTGTACCTTCTGTGGTTTAATTTTTTGTAAACCTATCTTATATCCTAGGTAATTAATAGAATCTCCTCTTTCAGTTTTTTTTTTTAGGAGCAATTTGTAATCCCCAACAAGGCAAATTTTCATTTTCAAACATTTTTTCTTTCCTAAGGTATCTGTATCTGAATTAACTAGTAAGATATCATCTATATAATGGTAAACTATAGATTGAGGGGATTTTTTACGAGTTATTTCCAATGGCTGTTGTACACAATATTGACGTAAGCCAGGGCTGTTTAACATCCTTTGTGGAAGAATTCTCCCATGATATCTTTTAACAGGCTGGAGATTATGATAAGTAGGCACTGTTAAGGCAAATTTTTCTCTATCTTGCTCTTGTAAAGACATAGTAAAAAAAAAAAAACCAATCTTTTAAATCAATCACTATCTAATAGACCATCCTTTAGGAATTAGAAGAGGCAAGGGAATTACAGACTGAAAAGAGCCTGTTGGCTGAATTACCTTAGGTATGGCTCTTAAATCTGCTAACATTCTTCATTTTCCAGATTTCTTTTTAATGACAAATACAGAGGAATTCAAGGACTGGTAGATTCTTCAGTATGCTGAACATTTAGCTGCTCCTGTGCCAGTTGTACTAATGCCTCTAATTTTCCTGATGTCAAAGGTAATTCCACCCAGTCGTTTTAAGGGTAGAACTCTTGGTGACTTTGAAAGATCATCAGCTGGTGTGTCCTGCTTATGTACAACCTGAACAGTCTGTGACTGTTGTCCTGAAGCATTCTTTATTTTACAGTATATTTCTGAGATTGGAGGAATGTTGATCTGTGTTTTCCATTGCTACAACAAATCACATCCCCATAAATTCATTGTTGTATTAGTCATATATGGTTTCAGTTTTTCTGTTTATACTTTGGGCCTATGTGTTTGACCCATCTTACACTTTATTTTACCTGAGATAAAGTTCCAAATCCAAGAAGTTGAACATTTACCTCCTGAAGAGGCTAATCTGGATGAAATTAATTTTTGGTGAAATTATTGTTACATTTGCATCTGTGTCTACCAAGCCCTCAATTTCAATGCCATTTATATGTGTTTTTAGCTTTGGTCTCATTTATAGCAGTTTGCCAAAATATTTGTTTTCTGGTCTCTCCTGAACTTCTTATTGTATCTATAGAAGTTGTTCTATCTTTGACCACATCCAGAGCAGTGTGGTTTTTAATGCTCTGTGGAAGAGTTTCCCCAATGCTGACAGGGAATGATTGAAACAAATTTGACATTGGGGCTTGTGAGAGAGGCCCCCTAGGGCATTTCCTGATAGTCGCAAAGGGTTGCCTTGCCTTTTGCTTGTTGATTTGCATTTATTAGTCAAGTACTGGTTTGTGCCACAGCTTCTGTATACTCCAGAAGGTTGGGTCCTTCTGTTTGGATTATCTCTGAAAAAAAAAAATTGTTTCTAGGAACATCTTGCCTACAATTCCTCTTCAAATGCTTTGTTTACCACAATTAAAACATCTGACATTTTGATTTTTCTTAAGATTTTTAGAAATTACTTCTGTCAAGGCAGCATAAGTATGAGACACAATATCAGCCTTATTTCTGATCCATTCATCTATTGGTGCTGATGTGGCCTTTAAATACCTATTCACCCTTTTGCATTCTGAATTAATGCTTTCAAAAGTCAAAGATTTATTTAATATTTATCTAACTTCTGGATCTGATATTATTCTATTAACAGCTGAAGTCAGTCTTTGTAAACAAATCAGTGAAAACTTCTTTTTTCTTCAACCCTATCTCAAGCATTCAAAGCTGCTGGACAACATTGTGCCAACATGTGATCATCCAATCTAAACTGTCCCTATCAATGTTGAGATTTCATTTTTCTTTATGATCAAAGAAAAGCCCATTGCACGTATGTCCTACATTTCCTTATCCGTCCATCTACTGATGGACATGTTGGCTTGGTTCATTTCTTAGTTATTGTGACTAGTGCAGCAGTAAACATCGATGTGTAAATGTCTCTATAGTCCTTTGTGTATGTGGTCAGGAATGGTTGGCTGGATTACATGATAGTTCTATTGTTTGCTTAAAAGTTTTTGTTAAAGTTTGTATTTTATGTGCATGAGTTTTTGCCTGCATGTATAATCTGTGTACCATGTGCATGCCTGGTGTCCACAGAGGTAAGAAGGACTAGGACTAGATCAATCTCCTAGGACTAGAGTTAGCCCCCACATGGGTGGAGAAGATTTTTTGTCATCTTGATACAAACTGAAATCTCCTGGCAAAAGGGAACCCCAGTTAAGGAATTGCCTCATAGGATTGGCCAGTGGCCACATTTTGGGGCATTTTCTTGGTTAATGATTGATGTAAGAGGACCTACCCCACTGGGATGGTACCATTCCTAGGCAGCTGATCCTGGATTGTATAAGATAGCAAGCTGAGCAGGTCATAGAAAGTCAGTTGGTAAGCATAGTTCCTGCCTTCATGTAGCTATCTTGAGCCCCTGTACTGGCTTCTCTCAATGATGGGCTGTAAACTCTGTGTGAAAATAAACCCTCTTCTCCCCACACTGGTTCTGGTCATGGTCTGGTCACTGCAACAGAAAGCTGACTAGGACACTTGCCTGGTGAGAAAGCTGGATACCTTTTTCACTGACTAGTTAGTGCTACTAATTGTTGTAAGGAAGCCAGAGAAGTGGATTCCAAAAGCCCTGCCCCGAAGGTCCATATCCTTGCAGTACCATGCCCTTTTGTTGGATCCCTGGCCATTGTCAGCAAGAGTGTTTCCTTGATGTGGAAGAGTGATTAGTACTTTAGTTTGTATCCAGGACACCCTGTAAGTATGAGGGAGTTCTTGAGAACAGCCCAATGAGTGATGATTGTGATTTGGTGGTGAATACCTATTTGTCTTGGTTTTAAGTGAAGATGCAGCTGAAGGTATACATATTCATCTTTAAAGACCAGCAGGGTCAGTTTTACCTGTCCATGTCAGTGCCCTTCCTACTGGCATCTCTTCCTGTGTTACTTTATAATTCTCTATTGAGACTTAGGCTAACTTACTTCACAAATTCTGTCCCTCATTGTCTTCCCTCAGGGCCTGCTTAGAGAGAAACTTAACTAATGCAGGGTCCTAACCTGTTAACCCCCTACCTTTCCATCACTGTGGACAATGCACTGTTGTCTACTTTAAAGTCTGTAAAGCATGGACCAGAGCTCAGGTCCCTTCCTGAAGAGGTGTCTGATGTGAGTGCTTCATGCTGGCTGGGGTGAAAAGGAAGTGACGAATGTTGAAGAACTGCTGTCTCTAAACTTCTCCATGCTGCTTAGCAGGAAGCTGGGAGGGAGTGGCTTGCAGCCCTGACTCCTGACCCTGCTTCCCAGATGTGAGGTGTGCCAGCCATGAAGTACCAGCAGTGACAAACTCCCTCATTAGGTTCTGTCTCTGAGCAAGTGATCTCACCCACTCTCTCCTCACCTGCAATTCATCTTTCTGATGCTGGGCCAAATTCCTAAGGGCTTACGTGGCTTTCCTGTTCTGCTCCCTCACAGCGATGCAGCAGCTCTTGGGGTATGCAGCTGTTGTCATGAGCACGTGGAAGACTTTATTCTTTAGCTGAAATGCACACTGACTTGGCTTTGTAGGCCTGTTAGCTGAAAGTGAAATGGACATCGGGCTAACAGAAAAGTATGATATTGCAGGAGTGAATTGCATCTCTTCATGTTAGTGTCTCTGCATACAGGGAAAAACAATGTGGAGGCTTCTGATGGAAGTAGCCTGTGGGCTGCAGACATGCCTTGCAGAGTGGTCACACAAGTCACTAGAGCAGGATATTTTTTTCCAGGTGGAACATCAGTGGTTCAAATAAAGATGGAGATGAGAACTATCATAGGAAATTATCTTTTGCTGCCCTTTCCTCTTCATTCTTTTCTTTCCCCTTTCTCTCCTCTTGCTCTCCCCTCCCTTCTCCCACTCCTCTCTTTTTCAGAGGAATACACTTGTCAAATATTTTCTACTTTTTTACTTACTAGTTAGCTGATTGAATGTGCCACTTGTCATCTCTAATTTTTTTAGTAATATTTTTAAATTTAGTCTTTGAATATCTGATACGTGTATACAATGTATTTTGTTCATATCTATCTACTACTCCCTACTTCCAGTTATCCCTAGTGCTCCCCAACCTGTCTTTCTCCCAACTTCATGTCCTTTGTTGTTGAATAACTGAGCCTGAGGCTTCCTCCCTTGCTTTCATAGTTCTGGAAGCTACTCCACAGGCTACTGGAGGAGAACAGGCATCAACAGTCTTGTTGCCCAGCTGAGAACTCCTTGAACCTGTCAGGCAAAATGTGCCCACTGGCGTAATAGTGGCACAACTGTTAGGGGAGTAATCAATCATTCTCTGATTATATTTGAGGCCTGCATCACAAGAATGAATTTATGTCTGGTGCTGTAAACCTGGTTAAAAAAAAATCTGTGGCTGAGGAAGTCAACCCTTAGACGTGAACTTACTACTGTTGTTTGGATAAATTGTTATGGTACCAAGTTGCCTTCTAAAAATTTATTTGATGCCGGGCGGTGGTGGCGCATGCCTTTAATCCCAGCACTCGGGAGGCAGAGGCAGGCGGATCTCTGTGAGTTTGAGGCCAGCCTGGTCTCCAAGAGCTAGTTCCAGGACAGGAACCAAAAGCTACGGAGAAACCCTGTCTCGAAAAATCAAAAAAAAATTATTTGAAGGAATTATAGTAAATGTTAGTTCGAGCCTTAAACAGTGAGGCTTCTCTGCAGTGTATGCAGAGACTCAGGGTTGCTCAAGGTCTTGAGAATGAGTGACAGCTGAGTATTCAGCTCTAAACTGGACGTTTGTACCAACACTTGCAGGGCTTAGGGATTGTTGTAGAACAGGAAGTAGAAAGAGTGTAAGAGCTGGAAGATAAGGAGAAGGGCTGTAAAATTTTTACCTCTAGGCATGAATAACACAGTTCAAAAAGTCATAACCTCATAGCAACTATGGTTGCCTGCAGTAGTCCTGTACAAGACTGGATCTGTCAACTGTTAGTAATGGATTAGGAGGCACTCACAGCGCCCTGTCTTCCTGGCTAAAATATTGGCTACTGATGGTTTCTGTTGAAGAGGAAGTCATTCATGTGTGTACCCACTGAGGCTCCCACTAGGAAATAGTTCCAAACCCATGGTCACACAGATGATACTAGTTAACCTCTGAGTCTCAAAACCAAAACCAAAATGAAACAATAACAAAAAGAAAAAAATAAAGCCATGATTATGGGAGAGGGACTTGTGGGGAGAATGGGAGTTTAATAGGGTGGGAAGGGGATTAGAGAGGCCAGTGATCCGAAGGGATTTTATACATGTGTAAAATTGTCAAAGAACAAACTCAATAAAAGTAATAGAGAGAAAATGGGAACAAACACTGAAAAGAACGATGCCCTGTCCTGTGAAATAACTGAACAGAAAAACAATTGTGTTGTCTGTTCCCAGTTCTCCTTTAAAGTCATTCCTCTCCAGTATATGAGCCAGTGTGTGTGTGTGTGTGTGTGTGTGTGTGTGTGTGTGTTAAGATGATTAGCAAGTTTGAGAACTTCAGCTAGTCACATTTCAGAAGTGAGTGACCCTAACAAAAGTTACAATCGTACTTTGGTAAGTCCTGCTGCATCTTGTCCAAAAGGAGGAAAGTCAGAATAAAAAAAAATGAGCATCAAGAAAACAAATAGCCCAATTAAAAATGGGGTACAGAACTAAGCAGAGAGTTCTCATAAGATGAAACACAAATGTCTGAGAAACACTTAAAGAAATGTTCAGCATATTTAGCCACTAGGGAAGTGCAAATTAAAATTACTTTGAGATTTTATCTTACTCCAGTCAGAAGGGCCAAGGTCAATAAAATAAATGACATCATATTCTGTCAAGATTGTAGGGAAAGAGAAACACTTATTCATTGCTGGCAGGAACGCAAACTTGTACGGCAATGTGGAAATCAATGTGGCAGTTCCCTAGGAAGCTGAAAACAGATCTATCTTAAGATCCAGCTGTACCACTCTTGAGCATATACACAAAGAACTCTACATACTACTACAGAGACTTATCTGTGTTCATTGCTGATCTATTCATAAGAGCCAGAAATTGGAAAGGGCCCAGATGTTCATCCACTGATGAATGGATATTGAAAATGTGGTACATTTATACAAATAATATTCAACTGTTTAGGAAAATGAAATTTGCAGGTAAATGGATTGAGCTAGGAAAATAACCTTGAGTGTGGCAACCCAGAATCCAGCAGACAAATATTTGGTTTTCTCTCATATGTGGATGGTAGCTTTTAGCTTTCAAAATATGTGCTACAATCTGAATAAGCACAGAGGGCAGGTACCTGGCAAGAGACCAGGGAGAAGGGGAGGCTCTTCCAAGATGGGGAAGTAGAGTGTAGTGCTTTGGAGAGATAGAGGAAAAACTATAGGAGGATTAAATAGGGAGGGAACAGACGAGAAAGGTAAAGAAGGGACTAAGGGGAGTGACGACACTAAAAGGACATCTGAAAAATCATATGGAAATCTGCTACCATAGAAGTTCTTAATATATGTACCCATGTCAAAGAAATCTAAATAAGTCACCAACTATTAAGAGTGGAAAAGCCTCAAATAGACATTTTATGCCACCAAATAAATCTCCCAATGCCAAGAATGTGTTGCATCTTGTTGAGTCACCAAACAAAAGGGTACCATGAAACCTCCCCAGATATCATAGACTATTACCAAAGCTATTGCTTTCTCTCTACAACCTGATTGTAAGGCCCCATTGCAAAGACACTTACTTATATCATAGAACTCTTGGAGAAGTAGAGCTGGTGCCCGTCTAGAAGCTTCACTCCTATTAAGTAGCTTTTTTGATACTAGAAGGCACTCTGAACACTTCCAGAGGAGAAAGGTAATCATCAATGTCACCCAGCCACAAATGTTACAACAACAGTGACCTGCCTGGAGTATATGCTGGTATAATGTGGCAAAAGTGTTATGGGACTAACCAACCAGTCTTTTTTTTTTTTTTTAATTTGGATTTAAGGCCTGTTTCATGGTTTCATGAGATAGAGTCTGTCCCTGACACTGCTAAAAGTGCCAAGAACCCAAGACTAGCTAGGTCATGGGCCTAGGGAAAATACCTACTGCTATTGCTCTTCTAAAGGAACACAGTAATAAAATGACTCCTAATTACAGGGCTTTACTCAGTCCACACCAGAGAAGTTTCTCCTTGCAGTAGATGGGAACTAACACAGTCACAACCATACAATGACAGAGAGTGGCAGACTTTGGAACACTCAGCACTAAATGGAATGTCTTCATCAAGCCTCTCTCCTCAAGGCTCTGAGATCTATGTGGAAGAGGAGGCAGGAAGATCATAAGAACCAGAGGTGGTGGATGACAGAAAGGAAACAGTGTTTTTCAGACACAGCAGGAAGGATGCACATATGAGCTCACTGAGACTGTGGCAGCATGTGGACTCCCACTCCTAACCAAGACGCTATCTGCAGTCGATACCCACTGTCAAAGGGAAACTCAGCTTTCTGCAGTGCAGTCTCAGTGTATGAATCACATTCAAGGACAGGCCCGTGGCCGGGAGTTGTTGGCTGATACAGACAAATCCCATGGGTTTTGTGCAGGCTTTCTGTCTCATTTTGCTTTTGTTTTGCTTTGGCATTTTTTTGTCTTACTGATTTTTTTGTTTGTTCTGGTTTTAATTTTTGTGTTTTGTGCTTTTTTGAAAGAGAGATTATGAGGTGGGTAGTGAGGTAGGGAACTGAGAAGGATATGGGAGGAGTTTGAGGAGGGGAAACATGAAAATATATTGTATGAATGAAGTTTTTTAAATAAAGAAAAAAAAGAAAATCAAATCAATACAGTGGAAGAGAAACTCAAAGCACATTTTATTGACAATTAACTTCCTACTCTCTGGTTATTTTCTTTTTCTACCTGCTGTCTTCACATCCAGATCATGAATTATTCAGACCTCAGAAAGAGAAGAACCTTCATTGTTTTCTTAACTGTGAAGGGCTCTCGGTAGTTGAGGAAGGAGAATGAAATAAGTTGTATTCTGGATCAGGGCTCCCAGGAGTGGACCTGATTAGAAAGATTTGCTTTATTCTGGCCTTCCATCAGATTGTGGGGTTACTTCAAGATGCAACTCAAGCCAAGCTCTTTCTTGAGGAACATGCAGATATACTACTACCATGGAGCCAATGAAGGAATTTTTCATAGGGTCACCAATGAGATTTGTATTTAATGCTGAAACTTGACTCTAAATACTCAGGCATTTAAATTCATTAGCCATTTTGAAGACTCCCATGATAAACAAGAAATATTGTAATAAGAGTCAGGACAACATCATACAACTCAGGACCAAGATCAAATAAGATTTGAATACTTTTCTCCAGACTTAATATAGAAGAATGAAGTATAAATAGGCTAAATAGAGATAAGAGAGTGAAATATTTAAGAATAGCTCTAAGGTGTGGTTTTCAACATTCATAATGCTGCTGCAGCCCTTTACTACAGTTCCCCATGTTGTGGTGACCCCCAACCATAAAATTATTTCATTGCTACTTTACAACTGAATTTTTGCTACTTTTATGAATTGTATTATAAATATCTGCTATGTAGCATACTGCAGCCCCCAAGGAGTTGTGACCCACAGGTTAAGAACCACTGCCCTAAAGGACAGAGATGACAGGCAAAAACAAGGGAGAGAAAGTGTGTGTGTGTGTGTGTGTGTGTGTGTGTGTGTGCATGCACACACACCTGCATGTATTTGCAATGTGTGTGTTTTAAGAGACTATCTTATAGGCATATTTAATTTCAAACATCTGAGTCTACAATACATTTCCAAGCAATAGTGGAGACTTGGATAGTTTGAAGGGAAGAAAAATCAAGTCGAATGTAACTAATTAAAATAGAGCATATTGAATTCTGAAGTAAAGCTTAACCTCTCTCTTGGTTTGAACTTGCAGGTCCTTGCTAAACACAAAGGGTTGCAATGGGATAAAGTCCTACGGCTAGAAGAAGTGCAAACGCAACTGGGGATTAGTCTGGAAGAAATGCTGTTGGTCACAGAGGATGCGCTTCACGCTGAACCCTACAGCAGGGAGGAGATCTGCAAGTGCCTGGGGATTAGCGTGGAGGAACTCCGTACTCAAATCCTGAGTCCAAATACTCAAGATGGTGAGTCTGCTGGAGGAAGAATAGCATGGCCTATACACAGATGGAAGCATTCAAACTTTGCCCTGGATATTACAGATTTAAAACTGTGTTTTAAGGAACTTGGAGAATGTGTGTGCTTTGGCTAACTGTTTGTCTAGGTCTTTAGCTTCCTGCCTGCTCACTTATCAACAAGCATTTCTAGTATATGGTAGATATTCTGTGTCTCAGGAGACTCCCAACTCGCAAATTTTCTCGTTTTGTATTTATGTTTTCCTATTTGCTTTCCAGTTATATTGTTACTATGAAAAGATTAGGTTACAGATTTACTTGTAGCTTCTCTACTATTACTCTGGAACTCCAGAAGGGCTTCACTGCTTCTGTTGAAGTTTTCAGCCTGCAAAATACAAAAATGGCTGGTTGCTATTTTTTTGCTGGTTGCCTTTGAATGATGCTGTTTTTATCTAATGGTATCAGTAACAGATGAGGATGGGGTACATTTTCGAGGGCCTGTCATGAAGTTTTGGGGTGGCTGATCCTCTTAAAAGGACAGAGTTTCTATTTGTGGAAAGCCGAGAACCTGGTTATTTAATTGAGACTTAATTTCCTATGATGGGAAGTTAGGGAGGCAAGCGCTTGGTGCAGAAATCAACCTCAGAGCCCCCATTGCACTGTACCATTCAGTTCAGCTATACAACTGGCGAAAGATCATCTGCCATGGAATTCTGATTCATTCCGTCTGTCTGTCCGTCTATCTATCTGTCTGTCTGTCCGTCTACCTCTCTACCTATCTATTGTTGTGGTGCTAGGGCTCAGATCCAGGGCTTCAGGCATGCTAAGCAGGTGTTGTACCCTACACCCCAGGCCCGGATCTCACTAAGTTACCCAGACAGGCCTTGAACTCACCATGTAATCCAAGCTGTCTTACATAATATTGGGATCTCTGGCCCCAGTCTCCTGATTTTGGCCTGTACCACAAGACCTGGCTCCAAAGTAATGTTTTAAGACTGCAGCTGATGACAACTTTGGGACAAGATATGGGCATACTTTGAGCACAGGGGCTGAGTTCTGGTTTCTGATGTTCTCGTATCTATTTCAGTTCAGGCTCAGACCCAGACCCTAGAAGTGGGTGAGCACCCTTGACTGCTGGCCAAAGCAAGCCCACCACCTGTTTTTGTAAGAAGTTTTTGCTAGACCACAGCGATCTATTTGCTATGGTTCTTCAGTTCTACAAGAGCTGAGTGTGACAGAGACTAAGTAACCCACAAAACCTGAGATATTTCCTATTGGCCCTTTTCTTGTTCCAGAAAAGCAGTTAACTCAAGTTTTCTCTGTTTTGCATGAAGAGAGGCACAGTGGAAGTTCTCCTTAGAGGAGCAACTGTACTCCATACATGAACAGAGCTCAGTGCTGGAGAGATGCGTGTGGTCACTGAGATCCCCTGGGAGACCAGGAAGGAGAAGTCTCATTGGCTTTCCTAAGGACGTAGCAGCTACCAAGAGTTAAAGAGCAGATGAGTCCCAGGCAGACAGGACGGCAGGTGCAGTGCAGAGGCATGAAAGGGCTCCAGGCCAGAGAAAGCAGAGCACTTTTGGGACTAAAGCCTACAGTGGAGAGTGCTTTAGCTTGAATTCTAAATGATCTCAATAATAAAAACCCCAAGTTAGATAACAGGGGTTGATGCTGAGAGATCAGAGAAGCAGAGCAGCCAGCCACTAGTTCTTACCTCTATGAAATCCTCAGAGCGATGGGGCATCCTGTCTCTAGGAATCCTCAGCCTGAGTGCCTGTCTCCTCCGGTGCTATATTCCTCTCTCTGTCCAGCCATATCTCTTCCTGTCTCCACTTCCCTAGTGCAGGGATTAAAGGCCTGTGACTTCCAAATACTGGGATTAAAGGTTTGAGCCACCACTGCCTGACTCTGTTTCTCTTTTTGACTGAATCAATCTCGCGTAGCCCAGGGTGGCCTTGAACTCACAGAGATCTGTCTGCCTCTGTCTCCTAAGTGCTGGGATTAAAGGTGTGTGCCACCATCTCCCTGGCCTCTAGTGGCTTAGCTCTGCACTTGGATCTTCAGGAAAGCTTTATTTGTTAAAACACAAACAAAGTATCACCACCGAGTGCTGTGCAGGGAGACAGAGACTGAGGACAGAGACATACAGCTACATTCAGCTCCCCAAAGCCTTCCTAAAGACGGTGTGCATGTGTGTGCTCTCGTATGTTGAATCTAGGTTTATAAATATGTGCAACTCTAAAGCAGAAGTGAGGCTATTGAAGGGGAGGAGAGGGACCAGCGGGATGGGGGATAAGAGAGCATGGTGAGGGTTGTTGGGAATAAAGCACCATGATACACGTGTAGGAAAGGTAATGTAGCTCAGTATTGTGTACACTAATTCAAAGTCAAGTTTATTAAATGAAGAAATTGAGCAGAACATTGAAAGGGAGGGTGTCCAGGGACTCTGACTTTCTCTTTTGACCTAAAACATTGTCTAGTTAACTCGACAGATAGGCTGGGGTAATAGGGTGAAGTCTTTACCTTCCCGTGTCTCAATATCTCATAGGGATAAGTGCCACACAACAATGTGGCAAATGCAAGTACTGGCTAGAATCAGGGTGTTTATCAAGAGTCCTGGGAGCCTGGGAGAGATAAGTGGCTTTGGTTCTGCAAAAGGAGACTTGAATTTGAGCTGGTCTGTGGATTCCCCAGCCTAAGAGGGTGTTATGTTAGGCCACTGCAGACAGAGGCTGAATAAAGACAAGGGGGCTCCACAGGTTGAGTATTTGAGAGTGTGTGCCGGGGCCACGGTGTGCTGTGAAGGGCAGCAGATCTGTTGGCATGGTGCCCATTCAGAAACCAGGTTACTGCTCTACACTGAAAAGATAAAGCATTGGTGAGGGTTAGGCTCTCAAGACCGCAAAGGAGCATCCAGTTAGAGTTGTTGGAGGAAGGACAGGCAGGAGATGGGGGAGGGGGCAGCAGGGAGGCTAAGCTATGGCATGGGCAGCTTGGGAAGTTAGGATGCCATATGAGAATAGTTTGGGGAGATAAGGTGACAAATTCACTTTTTTCCATCATTTTTTTTTCTAGTGCCTGAACAAAGATGTAGAACAGGTGTGTGTCTAAATGAACTAGTGTGATTTGGTCATTGCTGGTGAGCAGGTGAGGGTGTCATAGGCACTGAAAAAATTCTGTCAATAATGCTCTTGGCACATTGAGTTTCCACGGTGAGTTTCCCTGAGGGTTGAGAGGCCTTGCGGGCTCCCCACTCTCCAGCTGCTTCAGTGTGCTTCATCTCATGGTAACCTTTGTCCCTTCTGTCCCACCTACCTTGTGAACCTGAGCACAGCCATGAGGTCAGTGTTATGTGGGCTAGCCCATGCCTTTACTTCTCAGAAGCTAGGTCTTCCTTCAGGCTTATGTTGTGTTACGAGCGGCAGGGCTGCGTCCCTGGCATGCGGCCGCCCGCATGGCTAGCTTTACCCGAAATAATTACACGGAAACTGTATTCTTTTAAACACTGCCTGACCCATTAGTTTCAGTTTCTTATTGGCTAGCTTTTACATATTGATCTAACCCATTTCTATTAATCTGTGTAGCCCATGAGCTGGCTTACCAGGAATGATCTTAACCTGCGTCTGTCTGGAGTGGGAGAATCATGGCGACTCCCTGAATCAGCTTCTTTCTCCCAGCATTCCGTTCTGTTTACTCCGCCTACCTAAGGGTTGGCCTATCAAATGGGTCTAGGCATTTTCTTTATTAATAAGAAATTACTCCCACATCATTTCCCCTTTTTCTGTTTAAACAAAAAAGAAAGGCTTTAACTTTAACATAGTAAAATTACATATAGCAAAACAGTTATCAAGCAAGAATTACAGTTACAATATTTATATCTATTTTATCTTTTATCATAACTAAGGAAAACTATAACTATCTATTCATTCTTCAACTCCATCAAAGACTCCAGAAGGATATAATACTACCTAAGTAAACAAGAAATAAGAAAACTCTAGAAATGACAGAGACATCTTGCTGCCTGGACAGTCACCCAAAGTTCTTTTGTATGGTTGGGGCATCCATCTTCAGCCTTCAGGCCCATAGTATCCAGCAGACATTTCCATGAAGCAGGAAATTTCAAAGACAGTTCAGTCACTATCTGCTGTGTCCTGCAGAATGTCTCGCAGACTCTTTCATGAGTCATGAACCCCAAAAGACCGTCTCACCTTTAGGCAAGTTCAGCAGTCCTCTCTCTGCGGGTTCTCTGTGTCCATTTTATGCAACAGTCCAGGCAAGAGCAGTTTCTTGCCCAAATGGCTATCCAACTCCATAAGGATCCTCTTCGATGCCCATCTTCCTCTCGAAGTAGATTGGTGCTGTCAGGAGCAGACGTGTCTCATTGTCATGAAAAGTCCTAAGTTATTAAAATATTTTAAATGCCATATTCTGCAGCCTTTGAGAGATATGAAGAATGCCTATCTGAAATATATCTCTATATATCTAGAAAATCTAAGTGACATGACTACAAACTTGACTATTATTTATGACTATCCATCAACAACCTATATTTCCTAATTATACATTACATTTTAAAAGTGAACTACACAATCACAATACCTTAATCAAGATCAGAAATACATATACAAATAACAAAATTGACTGTAAAATCCACACCAATGCAAATTACTCATACCTATATCATTTCCCCCTTTAAATGTAAAAGAACATTTACAAACAAAATTTTGGGAACATGGGCGCAGTTTTTTCTCTCCAAACTGCTTCCTGCTGAATGGGGGCGCTGTTAATCAGATCATTTAGGGTGTAACCTGTGTGTCAGGTTTATCTCAGTTGCCAGTTGAGTGAAGTAATTTTTTGAGGGTGTTCACAGGAAATTTTCAGGAGGTCGTGGTCTATCATACCAAATTGGAATAGAAGAAATCCACAGGGTCTGGTCCTCTGTGAAAACAAAAGAAGACCCTTTCCAAAGTATCATATCCTTAGACCCAAATTTTGAAATCGTAATACCTTTATATCCATTCTGGTTTAGCTTGGCAGCCCATGTAATGAAATGTCTGTCTGTACTTAGCTCCTTTACAGCCAAAAATTTTAAAGAAAACACAATGTACATAATTCGGACTCTCTGTGAATTTTCCATTTTTACGTGGCTTATTTTTCTTTATTTCTTTTAATCTCTTAACTATCTGTACTCTGTCTCTTTAAAGACTTTACCCTTTTTTTAAGACATTTACTTTATTCTCTATATTCTTATTCTTCTCTCTCTCAAGCCTATGTACATTCATCCAACACTGTGATCCACTGAGGTCTGTTATGTCTGAATCTGTTTTATTGTGAATCTGTAATATTTTTACTATCCAGGAGCATTTCTTAAAATGTTAAGCACTTCTTAAAAACTTAAGTTGCACCATGTACAGGTAATACGGTACCACCTGTGTCCTGCCCAGTCTAAACCTTAACTGTGCTGTTATTATGGTAGTTCCTGTCAACCAGCACAGTTCAGCAAGGAGCAGCCGCTCCTGCCTCAGATCCATTTGGTGCCCCTGAGCTGTGCACAGTTTCAGGCACACAGCAAGTCCTCATTGGAGCCGCACTCAGTAGTTTAATTTTGAGACTGAGCATGCAGCACAGAAACTCTTTTTATCCAAGTTACAACCAAATCTGACACGCAGAGCACTGCGGAGTCTGAAAACACGTCTCTTCCACCATGCTCTTCCGCCTGCCTAAGCCTGATTCTGCCATCTGCCCAGGTGCAGGCGGGGAGCGCTGAGAGCACTCTCCTTCCGATCCCAAGCGGGAACACAAACATCCAGTCCCATAAAATCCATTGAAATGCTTTAAAGCCAGAGTTTGCACTGGCGGCACAGTCCCAAGAAGCCGCACTTTAAAATGACGCAGCTTTTTTTTCTGCTGCTGTTGCCGAATCAGGAAATCTCTCTACAGCACGCCACCAACAAACAGCAAAAATCTGTGTTAAAGTCTCTCTCCCTTATTTTTAAGCCTTCTCAGGTTTTTAAGTGGATTTAGCCCCACGTTGGGCGCCACTCTGTTGTGTTACGAGCGGCAGGGCTGCGTCCCTGGCATGCGGCCGCCCGCATGGCTAGCTTTACCCGAAATAATTACACGGAAACTGTATTCTTTTAAACACTGCCTGACCCATTAGTTTCAGTTTCTTATTGGCTAGCTTTTACATATTGATCTAACCCATTTCTATTAATCTGTGTAGCCCATGAGCTGGCTTACCAGGAATGATCTTAACCTGCGTCTGTCTGGAGTGGGAGAATCATGGCGACTCCCTGAATCAGCTTCTTTCTCCCAGCATTCCGTTCTGTTTACTCCGCCTACCTAAGGGTTGGCCTATCAAATGGGTCTAGGCATTTTCTTTATTAATAAGAAATTACTCCCACATCAGGCTTATACTCTGAAACAACATATTTTTCTTATGGGTATTCCTCCTTTCCTGAAAAGAAATGTTAACTCTGGAAACTCGTTAAACTCTGTGTTCTCCCTCTAGGGTCTCCCCTGACCTCAACTCCTTCTCTGTATTGTTTTCTCCTTCTAGGTCTACCTGTCATCCCTCTTCTCCTTCTTTTACCATTGTCTGGAATAAGTTAATTTCCCAGAACTCCTTGGAAAATACATTAAGTAATATTATTTAAATAAAGTTTTCCCTTAAAGAAAAACATTTTTTATAAAAATGAAGCGTATTTCATTGTACCTTTATCCAAACTAACTGTTCCTCTGTCTTTATGTACTCTTTTCTATAACTTTTACTAATAATTTACTAATGTTTTTGTTTATACCCTTAAGTCTCTGTTGGATGAATTAATTCATTGTGTACTTATATTATTCTCAAGGGAATTTCTTCTTTATTTACTGAATAATATTTTTAAAAGTAGGAGCACAAGTTAGCACTTTGATTCTGGATTCATCCAGATTAGTATTATTTGATTAAATTTCTAAATCTAGTCATTTCACTCTGCCTAGTTTTCCAGGTGAGTTTTGAAGACCTGAATTTTTTAAAAAATCTATTTGATGTATCCTTCTGAATTCTTGGTTTTTTTTTTTTTTTTTTTTTGATCTAAGGCTGTAAACAAGTCTTTTTCTTAACCATTTGGAATATGGCTCTTGTTGAGGTCACTGTACTCAGGTTATAGTATTGGAGTCAAGGGTGGCAGCAGCTCCTCGCAGAGGACTCTTGAGGGTGCCCTGCCCTTTCTCAGAGGCGCCCATACTTTGACAAGCCTAGTTTTGACTTAAACTAATTTCTCCAGCAAACTGGCTTAGAGCTTCTGCTACCCTAGTCCGACCCCCAAAGGCCACGCACACTTGTTGTTTTTTTTCTCCAGATTCCTAGTCATTAGACTGAGGAAGGTGCAGAGCCGATAAAATTAGACAGGCAGTCTGAAGGAAACCCTCAAATCCTTTAGGTTTTTGAAATGGCTGCAGACTGACCCTAGGACACTATTAGGGCGAGTTAAGAATTACTGCTAGAAAAAAAAAAAAGAATTACTGCTAGGCACCGAATACACTAGTGATTGTTTAGGTGTATGCTTACATGGGCCGGGGTCCTGGAAGCTCAGAGGCCACACTTACTTACTTAGGGGTGTGATGAAAAGGGAAGAGATGCAAGAAGCTGGGAGCAATGTGCACACTGCCAAGCACAGGACAGAGGCAATAATACACATCAGGAGAGAGAAATTTGTGGAGAAGGTAGGCCCTGAGGTAAGAATGGGCTGGTTAGCTTGGAGGTGAGTTTGCCAAAGGGAGAATCCCCTGGGAGCACTTGTTTTGGGAGTGTCCAGACTGTATTCTGGCTGACCTGGACACCACCTCAATGTGTGCATGTCCCACTTTGCTTGTGATCCTAAAGAGTAATAACGACTTTCCGTCACGTACAGGGACCTGGCATGAGGCCCTTTAGGAGGACTCCAGTGTCGATGAGCAGCAACAACAGCTAAACACTCACTAATGCCACAAGATGCCTGGCTACTTCCTTTATGGTTCATATTCATCACACCTGCCATCTGCTGGGATTTTCACCTTGAGACAAATGATAATCCTCGCTTCACAGACGGGGAAACCAGCAGAGGCTGCGTGCACCCCATCCCAGTCTCTGACCAAATCCCATATTCTTTCAGTGTGGGGTTGAGAGTTTGGAAATGGCCCTGGGATGTGGCAATTCTTTTTATCATGCACAGTTCTCTGCACTTGGCTTATGAATGGCTTTTTAGTCCCCACAACCTGTGACTTTCTTCTAGCCATGGGGAGTTCACGTGGCATCTTTTCAGTAGCCTATCATCCTGGTAGTCTGGGCATGGTCCAGGAAAGCATCTTTGGATGTAGCTGTTCACTTCCTATGGCTTTATCTATTTTTCATGGTGCTTAGCTTAAGCAAAAGAAAATTTTCTAGTAAAAACTGTTTCTCAGCCTCATGCCGTTTGCATCTGTATGAAATTGTGAGTGGATCTGGTGACATTTTAATAGGTTCTTCCCGAATGTCAACAGAAAAACAACCATTCGCTGTGTCTGTATGGACACTGGCCATTCTAACCATATTTAGATGTAGGCCATTGCTCCCCATTCACAGCAAAAGTTTGTGCTTGTTTTAGAGATACGCCTTTAAGGAAGGTTGTTGTTATTATCTTCAGGTAGATTGAAGTAGGAGACAAGTGTTTATCTTTGTTCTGTCAACCACCAGTCCTGAAACAAGCAAAGAACAGAGACTACCTGCATAGAGATTATAACACGTGGCCAGAAGAAAGAGTATAGAATTCTATTATATGATTAACAACAAATAGCGAGCTATGTGTTTTATAAGGGAAGGGAGAGAGTGAGGAGGAAGATGAAGGGGGACACAGGAAATCAGAAAGAATCTGATAAAGGAAGGCGCCGTGTCGGTGTCCACAGAACTTTCCTGTGGAAAGCACGTAAGACCAGCCAGCCATGTTGTGCGTACTCACCTCCCCCTTGGTCCTGGGTGTGCCAAGTGCGCTGTCCTTGCCCACCCTTTCAGAATTTTACCAGGTACATTGTAAGCACCTAGACCATAGGGGATCTCACCAGCTGTTGCTAAAAGTGAATCATTTTTGTCTTTCAAATGTCTCCTGTAATTTGGAAAGTTCAGGTAGAGTGTGGGTGTATGTCTTTGAGCACAAACTCTACACAGCCTGGTCTAATGTCTTTCAGATTTGCTGGGAGGAAGTTCAGACAGGGGCCTCATGGAGCATGTGGGTGGCACTCATTCTAGGTGCCCAGCACCCAGCGTCAGCATCCGTGCTGCTGCAGCCGTCGTTGTACCCACCCCTGAGCCTTTAAATCTAGATTGGGGATAAAGGACTAGACACTTGGAAGTGATTTCTATTTCTCCATTCAACAAGTTTTCAGCCGAGGGGCTGTTAGGCTCTGTGCTGAGCTGCGCACCTCAGTCAGAGCTGCCGCCGCAACACTCATTTGGATCAGGATCTTGTGGACAGACAACAGCAACAACCCTGATGGAAGTATGCTATTTACTCTTCAGATAAGCACTGATTTTTCCCTCTGTCTCTCTTATCTGTATTCTCTTACATTTCTCTCCTGGGATTCCTTTCTATTAATTAGCTGAACAAAACTAACGCAGTAATCTTGTTTTTATTTTTAACAAAATAGAAGGACAGGCTGGCTATAGGCAAATGGGACATTGTTCCTCAGTCCCTCTTTTAGCTCCATGTTGTCGGCATCTCCTTGATTCCCTCTGCTCCTTTTCAATTGGTGTCTTTCACTTTTCCAAGAACTAAATTGTAGCAAAATTCTGGAAAGTTAGTGGGGAGGCACTTTTTTTCCAAGAAAACGACAAAAGCATTAAATGTGGCCCATCGAAGGAACAGCTTCAAATGAGCAGGAACACCATGGTATTTGTTGAAATTTTGCTGGATTTGAGTAGGTTCTAAAGGACAAAGTCTCAGCTCCTTCCCTCCTGGATCAGCGTGGTGGCCTCAGATTGAAAGGACAGGGTGACACCAAGGAGGTGCAGAGAGGCTAGAGACCCTCTGGCCCTTACTTTCTTCGTGGGCTCCATGCAAGCTGGTATTTGGGCTGATCCTGAACCAGGAGCAATGTTTGCAGAATGAGTGTGTGGGAGACAGATGCTGGAACTCCTCTCAGGCTCCAGACAGTTGACAGAACACTTCAGATCGGTGGGAAGTGGTAGAGGTGACAAAAGACATGCACTGAGGCCCTCATTTGGTGGACAGTGGACAACATACTAGAATTTCATAGCGTGAAATCATCAAAAAGGGAAGTAGGCTCCTGAGAGCTGAGAGGAGAGCAGGTGGGAGGTGACACAGTGTGCGGACCTGCCACAGGGAGAATCCAGAGGCTGCATTGGAGAGGAAAAGAGGGGTCTGTCTTGTCGTGCTGCTCCAATGTCACACACAGGTCGAGGGTGACAGGAGCAAAACTTGAAGGCAGAGGAGGAGGCTGGCAGCAATGTCTGCTGAAGCCCCGTGCTGGCGGGGTTGTTACTCAGCACAGACAAAGGCTTTATGCTGTGGATTGTAAGCTATTCACAGATGCCACATGGCATGTAGTTTTCCACAGATTAGTGGGGATTTTCTTGAAGTGCATATACACTGTTCTTCACTGCTGGTTTTACTTTTTAAAAGCAGGTAGTTAAATAGCTTTTTCTCTTTAAATGTAAAATGCTAATTTAATTTAGTCTTTGCAGCATGGGAATGGGGTACTAATGTGACTGAAAACAGCAGTCTATTTTGTGTGGCTTTGGCCATTTTGTAAATTTCACATTTATGAAAAATGTGAATATCATTACTAGGAAAATAAATCTGAAACCACAGTCCAACTTCAATGGGGATTATATAGTGTTTTTCCATTATATGCTTCAATGGTGCAGAGTCGATGCCTCAGAATAGGGAATTACAACTTTGCTAGATGAGAAGCACAGGGCCTGGAGAGGACCCTGAAGCCGTTTGTAGCATCTGCTTCTGAACTTCTTGCTAACAAGCGACTGGTTATCCCATTAGAACTTTCTATGTTGCAGAGAACTCAGCCAGTGGCATACAGCTTCATGGCCTCTCACCTAAAAAGGGGAAAGCATTTCGGGGTCTGTGAGCCTCAGAAAGATTAATTGTACATTCATAAGATAAAGATTATTACTTCTCATAGACCAGCATGTTAATTTATTTTGTTTCATTGAGATTAAGACTTCATCTAGACTAAGGATGATTTCTACAGTATTCATTGCCTTTTGGCTTCTCCACTGGAAAACAACAGTCTGCATTATCTCATGTCCCTGTCCTTTATGAAGTTTTCTAATAGAAGACATGGGAAACCCACCACCCTGAGAAGGACCAGCTTTCCCTTGCATGGCAGCAAACCCAGGACTACAGTCAATCTGGAAATGCCATTCAGGAGTAGAAGAACACATTGTAGAACACTTGCCTGATGTGATGAGGCCCTGGGTTGCCACTCCCCCCCCCTCTCCCGGTACTGTAGCGCAATGAAAGAGAAGCTGGGACACATCAGCGTGCCATAAGCATGCGAAGGAGACTTGAAGTTGAGGGAAGCTGCCCAGGGATTCCCTGCTGTCGGAGGCAGACAGTAGGTGCTTCTGAGAACCTAAGACCTGGCCACCTCTGAGGGATCTATGCTGTCTCTGTGGATGAGAGGTAGGGTCTAGCTGGGGTGTAAGATTTCACTCTCTAGGGTCAGTTGAAACCTGGTGTAAGCAAAGGTACTAGACTTCTCTTCTTGCTGTGCGGAAGGCTTTTGAGTGCCCTGCACAGGTCAGCTGACAAAGTGTCTGCCGAGCAGCGCCTCGTCCAGACAGCCTCCTGTGGAATGGCCTTGACAGTGCTCCTCACTGTCTGCCCTGCCTCTCCACTACTGCTTTCTGCTCTTTTTCATTTTCTAACAGAGAGTAGGCTATGTAGATAATCCTAAAGATTTTGTGAGCCCACGATACCTTCACACATCCCAGGCACTTTGTGGCAGCATTAGCCCCTCTGAAGACAATAAAGACAGGAGGACCAGGGTTTGATGCCTATCTTCCTGTTCTTTTGGGGCTAATTCTAAGGCACCCCTGGGATGGGGATCCAGCTGCCTCATTGACTGCCTGTTACAAACATCTCCTCTACTGACGGCTCTCTTTCTCTCTCTTGGTGTCCTTACCCTGACTCAGATCCTAGACACTGCTTTCGGGTTCAGCTGGACCAGGATGCCCTCATGACTCTGTGCCTCTGCCAGCTGTGAAGAATGCCATTATTGTTCTCATTTCCTGATTTTTTTTCTTCAATAGATTCACTTCTTGAGAGTAAAGTGCCTTTTCCCTTTGTTATTGCTGATTCTTTAGTTTTAGAGCCTACATCATAAATCTTTAACATTGTCCAGGACATAAGACATGGGCGCTGTCTCCGCATACTTGAAGGGCTACATTGTGTTTGTGTGTGTCTGGGAATCACAGCTCACCAAATAGGAGGAGAACAGAATATAAATCAATACAGAGCTAACAATGTACCTAGGGGTGGTGACATTTAGTTGTAAGAGTTATAGTGCCTATTCTGTCCTGATGAGTCCCCCAAGGACGGAGGCTTGCCTGCTCCCCCACCCCCACCATGAGTTTCAGATGCAGAGAGTTTTATGGAACAGGAGTCACACACAAGCCCCTGTGAAGGATGGGAAGACAGATACCAAATTCCTGATGTTCCCTTATTTTAGAAGCGATAGGAGGTGCACACTTAATTCTGTGGTCCTGCCATTTGACATGCATGTGGACTGCCTCGCTGGTGAGTGGTGGAGTGATATCTTCTCTTCTCTAGTCAGTGGAGAGTGTGCGGGAAGCAGGTCCAGAACAGACAAATACCTTAATTTTTCCAAAAGAAGGCAGAAACACTGATTTTTGTGTAAAGTTTCTCAACTCATATATACTGTGTAGGCCAAGAAGTTATCCCCATGACCGGTTGCAGCCCACGGGTTGATTTTTTAATCTGTGGACCAGATTCTGCAGAGGGTGTTAGCAGTACAGATGTGTAGGAGGAGGCTGCTTATTTGTCCCGGCTGCCCAAAACCGAAATAATCACACAGAAACCATATTAAGTAATTCACTGTTTGGCCCATTAGCTCTAGCTTCTTAATGGCTAACTCTTACATATTAATTTAACCCATTTCTGTTCATCTGTGTATTACCACGTGGCTGTGGCTTACTGGCTAAAGTTCTGTCTGTCTCCAGGGGCTATATGGTTTCTCTCTGACTCTGCTTCCTTTCTCCCAGCATTCAGCTTAGTTTTCCCCACCTAGTTCTGTGCTATAGGCCCAAAGCAGTTTCTTTATTCATTAGCTAATAAAAGCAACACATAGACAGAAGGACCTCCCACACCAAGGGTGGCTTCCTGGAGAGCCTTCTCCCAGTTGTAGTCCCATGTGTGCATTGTCTCAGGGTGACCCAGGTTGTTCTGTCCTCACAGCAGGGACACTCTGTGGCTCAAGTCCCTCCTTTAAGTGTCTCCCTTTCCCAGTCTACACACTCAGCCGTGGGGTGTGTGTGTGTTTGTGTGTGTGGTGTGTAAATACAGTGCCTGTGGAAGCCAGAAGATAGCATTGGATTCTCTGGAACTAGAGCTGTGGCACTTATGAGCTGCCCAGCATGGGTGCTGGAATCCAAACAGTTTTTCTGGAAGAGCAGCAGGTGCTTCTAACCACTGAGCAAGCTCTTCTGTACCCCCTAACCATACACTTTTTAGAGGCAGAAAGTAGACACATGCCTTTGCTACAAAAATTACTTATGGCTGCCTATAGAATGGGAAAAGTTCTTAACCACCTCCACATCTGACAGAGGGCTGATCTCCAAAATATATAAAGAATTCAAGAAACTAGACATCGTTTACCAAGTAATCCAATTAAAAAATGGGTTACAGATCTAAACAGAATTCTCAACAAAAGAATCTCAAATGGCCGAAAAACACTTAAGGGATTGCTCAACATCCTTAGCCATCAGGGAAATGCAAATCAAAATGACACTAAGATACCATCTTACACCTGTCAGAATGGCTAAGATCAAAAACAGCAATGACAGCTTATGTTGGAGAGGATGCAGAGAAAGGGGAGCATTCCTCCACTGCTGATGGGAGTGAAAACTTGTACAGCCACTCTGGAAATCAGTATGGCAGTTTATCAGAAAATTGGGAATCAACCTACCTCAACCTCCCTGAGCTAGCAAACAATTTATTGTACACATGCAAGTTCTCCAATAACTAGATATTCATTTGCAGTTCGCTCACAGTCAGAGTTGGTGCTAGGATTTCAGGACTTGATTCTGCAACTATCTAGGATAACATTGAGACCAAGGTGGTTACCGCACTTGGAAACCTTCGTTTCTCCCGGTAGGAGAGGGAGGAGTGAACACAGTAAGAAACAGCTCCCTTCGTCGTCCTAAGGTGCCACCTCTGTTCAGGGACTGGACAGATGGGCATCTGTTTATAAAGCTAAGTGACACAGCATTCAGATGCTCCTCGGCATTCTCTACAACAGGCTTGATGCTCATATAACAAGCTAGACCTTTGGCTCCAGAAGGCAACTATGATGCCCAGATCACCGAAAACTGCTTCCCTCCTGGAGTGGTCTACGAATCTACTAGATTCTTGGGCTTAATTGTTATGAGTGAAAACAGATGCCTCTTCTGTTCCTGATACCTGGCCTCTCCCCTTCCCCCCCCTTGCCTTCTGAGGTACAGCTGTTGAGGGGCATGAGCTGTTCTACTGACACTCAATGGTTGCTTTCACAGCACAGCACAGCACAGGGATCCATCACCCATTCAGCAATGCTGTGTGTTCTCAGAGGGTGTGGCTTCATAGGACACGAGAGTGATTCTGTGACTATGGGAGGTGACGTTTTTTCAAAAGTAAAATTGACTGAAGCATGTGGAACCCTAAAGTTAATACTTTAAAAGTTTGTTTGTTTTTTTAATTTATTTATTTATTAAAGATTTCTGTCTCTTCCCCGCCACCGCCTCCCATTTCCCTCCCTCTCCCCCCATTAAGTCCCCCCCCCCGCCCAGCCCGAAAAGCAATCAGGGTTCCCTGTCCTGTGGGAAGTCCAAGGAACCCCCACCTCCATCCAGGTCTAGTAAGTTGAGCATCCAAACTGCCTAGGCTCCCACAAAGCCAGTGTGTGCAGTAGGATCAGAAACCCATTGCCATTGTTCTTGAGTTCTCAGTAGTCCTCATTGTCCGCTATGTTCAGCGAGTCCGGATTTATCCCATGCTTTTCCAGACCCAGGCCAGCTGGTCTTGGTGAGTTCCCAGTAGAACATCCCCATTGTCTATGTGTGTGGTGCACCCCTCGCGGTCCTGAGTTCCTTGCTTGTGCTCTCTCTCCTTCTGCTCCTGATTTGGAAGAATGGATGAAGAAAGTATGGAATATATACATATTAGAGTACTACTCAGCAATAAAAAACAAGGACTTCTTGAATTTTGCATGCAAATGGATGGAAATAGAAAACACTATCCTGAGTGAGGTAAGCCAGACCCAAAAAGAGGAACATGGGATGTACTCACTCATATTTGGTTTCTAGCCATAAACCAAGGACATTGAGCCTATAATTAGTGATCCTAGAGAAGCTAAATAAGGAGAACCCTAAGAAAAACATATAGGCATCCTCCTGAATATTAACCTTCAGCAAGCGATGAAAGGAGACAGAGACAGAGACCCACATTGGAGCACAGGACTGTTTGTTTGTTTTTGAAACAGGGTTTCTCCGTGTAGCTTTGGAGCCTCTTCTGGAACTTGCTCTGTAGCCCAAGCTGGCCTCGTCCTCTTGTCTCTGCCTCCCAAGTGCTAGGATTGAAGGCATATGCTACCACTGCCTGGCCTCAACCTCAAATTTTATGTTTTATTTTTGTTCGTATTTTTTCATTTTAATTTTTTTTTTTTTTGGTTTTTCGAGACAGGGTTTCTCTGTGGTTTTGGAGCCTGTCCTGGAACTAGCTCTTGTAGACCAGGCTGGTCTCAAACTCACAGAGATCCGCCTGACTCTGCCTCCCAAGTGCTGGGATTAAAGGCGTGCGCCACCACCGCCCGGCAATGTTTCATATTTTCCCCACTTCCATTTCCTCCCCTCAAACCTTCCCACTTTGCTCTCTTTCAAATTCATAGCCTCTTTTTCCAATAATTGTTATTATATGTGGGGTAGGATATGGGATGCCCTTCTGTGAATGTTTTATTATCACTGGTTAATAAAAAGCTGACTTGGCCAATAGCCAGGCAGAACAGAGCCAGGCAGGAAATCCAAGTAGAGACACAGGGAAAAAGAAGGCAGAGTCAGGGGGATGTAAGATATGAGGTAACAAGCCATGAGCCTTGTGGCAAAATAACAGAAATGGGTTAATTTAATTAATAATAAGCCTGAGCTAATAGGCCAAACAGTCTGTAATTAATATTAAGCCTCAGAGTGATTATTCAGGATCTGACAGGTGGGAGAGAAACCTCCAATTGTGTTTGTGACTCCTAAATACATAAATACCACCTGCTAGGATTAGACCTTTGGCTTCTAACCTCAAGTTTTAAAAAGCAATGCTGTTAAGTACAGTTTCCAAAGCCATTTTCTTTCCTTTCATGACATACAGTTCACAGCTTGTATTGTACGTGTGTACGAAGGAAGCAGTGGGACCCCTCTTCAGGACACGGACACCTGTGTCGGTTCCTTTTCTGTTGCTGGGTTAAAACACCGTAGCCAAAAGCAGCTTCCAGAAGGGTTTATTTTGGCTTATGGTTCTAGAGAGTCCGTAATGACTGATTACCCTTTACCTGCACAGGAAGCAGAGGAGCAGCAGGAAGTGGGCAAGGTAATCAATTCCCAAGGCCTGCCTCCAGTGATGGACTTCCATCATCAGAGTTCCATTAAAATTTTAGAATTTCTCCAAATAGCATCACAACTGGAGACATCCATTACATGAGCCTCTGTGGAAACATTTCTCTGTCAGGCCATGACACATGTCAACTTCTTTTTCCTTTCAGAATGACTGCCAACAACCCCTGTACCATTACTTCAATTGGTGCAGTTTTGAGGAGGGTATCTGCCAATATTTTGTGTTGGTGAACCTCCTCCCCTTGGGCTGTTTGACACCCATATCCTAGAATAAATTCTCCTGTTCGGTGGAACTGCCTGTGGACACAGCACATTGGCAGCACAGTGTGGGTGACTCACATGACCTGGCTGCCAACGAACAAAGCATGTTTGTGTCTCCCCATCTGCATTTTGCCAGTGGCTTCTCTTTAGTTTTCTTATTTTTCAACCACACTTGCTGTTAGGAGTTACAGATTTAATAATAAAGGGAACCCTGCTGGCTGCCTCTTTCCTCTGTCTCACCACTCAGTTAAGTGGTCAATAGTGGCTCCTTCTCTTACCTCTTCTCTTAAACAAAACAGCAAGTCCAGATGGAAGTATTTTGATTTTAAACTGGAGTTAAAAGTAAAAACCCAATTTTATCATAATTAACCTTAAACACCCTCTGGGCTCTACCTTGGCAGTGTTGAGGTGATAGGGAGTGAGCATTGCTGTTGGATGCATAGAGCTAAGAGACTAAATGTCTGTCTTCAGGACCCTGCAAAACCTTTGCAGAGCCGAGGACTAACCATGTTGGAAAGTACATAACCCCAGATGAGCATGAACTGCAAGCATGGTACAAACTCAGTCAAGAAATTATTTCCAGCTGAGCCCCTCATGGCCTCAAGGATGATGTAAAATGTAATTCGAGCCTTCAGAATGAGGTAAAGTTTTGACATAGAGAGAGAGGGCAAGAAGCCATTTCTGTGTGTGACGAATGAGTATATCCAAAAGCAAAGGCTGTTAGAGCAACTACAGATGGAGTAGTTTGGCTTGAAGGAAGAGGTGCTGTTGGGATCAAGCATGGACTATGTTAAACACTGGGAAAATGGCTGTGGGCTGAGCAGAAATGGACAGGAGCGGGGCGTTGGGGAGCTTAGCTTGTCTGTTGACTCAGATAGGATGGAATGACCAAGACAAAGGCGTAACGCAGCAGAGCTGAGGAATACATCTTTTGCGCTCACTCTCTTCCTTCCCATTTCTTGCTGATTTTCTCCCATCCTTTGGTAAGATAGCAAGGAACCCGCCAGTGTGATCCCTACTGGTCAGCCTGTGGGGGCAGAGAGGAACTAAGGGCCCAGACAGAAGCAGCAGTCATAAGGAGCGTCCTCACAAGAATGGCAGTAGCCTACAGGGACACTGGGAGGCCATGAAGTTTCTCATGCGCTCTTAGAGGGCAAAGCCAGAGGATCTGGAGAAGTAAATCTCAGTCTCGTTTCAGAGCCCAGAAAACAGAGCCCAGCAGGGGGAGCAAATTAGGCAGAGCTGGTTGTTGCAGCTGATGGAAGGTTCTCATCCATCTCTGCCACTCTTCTTGTGGCCAGAGGGCATCCATAAATTTCTCTGTCTTGGCCGAGACCCACCACACCGTCTTCCCCACTGTGCAGCATGTTCATGGCCTCAGTTGTCACTCTGGGGATGAGCCAAACATGGTGCAGCCATTGCAGGTGGATAGGGTGTGTCGCTGCAGTTAGCAGTCATCAAGGGCTTTGCAGAATCAGCGCTGTTTCAAGAGGATAATAAATTCACCCATGATGGATCCCGGAGATCCTTCCAGCACTGTTGACATGCAGTAGTTTCTGTAGGCTACCATGTGCATATATGTGTATGTGTGTGTGATGCCCTTAGTACTAGCTATACATAGGCTATTGTGTTGTCATTTCCTTCAATGCTGAACAATTTCCTGTCTAGCAAATTTTCTAAGAATTTGAGTTTTAATAGCCATAATATTTTTTAAGTGGGTGTAGTATTTATTTTTTCAAAAAGTTATGTTATTAGCCATTTTGGTTGTTTATGTTTTGTCTATGATAAATGATACTATAACATATAGCTATATATTAAATGTAAATAAAATGATATACATATCTAAGTAGTTGTGCTTGTCTGTTTCTCTAGAAACAGGCACTGACAGTGAAGATGTTAGGTAGTTGGGTAGGTAGGCATGCTGGCTCAAACCTGTAATTCCAGTACTGGACTTACTGGGAAGCCTGAGGCAGGAGAATCTGGAGTCAGCTAGCCTGGGCTACATCACACACACACACACACACACACACACACACATACACACGTGTTTCTTGGTACTGTGTAGTCCTACAACCCTTTCTTACGTCTTTCCCCGTGTCCTTCCTTCCCCAGAGCTCACCTTCAAGCTCTACCAGCGGGCCAAGCACGTGTACAGCGAGGCCGCGCGTGTGCTGCAGTTTAAGCAGGTGTGTGAAGAAGCGCCTGCCAATGCTGTCCAGCTGCTGGGCGAGCTGATGAACCAGAGCCACAGAAGCTGCCGGGACATGTATGAGTGCAGCTGCCCCGAGCTGGACCAGCTGGTGGATATCTGCCGGTGAGCGGAGAGGGCTATGTGAGGGCCAAGCCATGGCTTCAGGGAATGCAGTTTCAACTAACAAAAAGCCATATTCTCATAAGTTAGGTGAATCCTTCCTATATGACGGACTCCATTCACCATGATGTAGAGCCCCCATCTTCTTCTGAACATCTGCCGGGTGGTTTGAGACCTGCTTTATGGGGCTCAGCAGTCAGTCTGGAGCCAGTTCCATTACTAGGTGACTAGACCTCACAGGAAGGCAGCTTTTCTCTGACATGGGCATTTTATGTATTTCGCAAACCCCTAGGAACCTAATGGAGTTAGTTCTGTCCAGAAGAGAGAGTCAGAAAAAAGGTCTTGAGAGTTCCACTGAAGGCGGTGGGCTGGAAGAATCACTTGGAAAGCCCCATCTCCTGGGCTGCCATATTTATTTTGGGCAGTTAGTGGAAACAAAGACCAAAGAAAGGCCAGTTTATAAACTTGGCTGTGACCCAAGTGTGAAGAGAGAGTCTCTTTCACAGAACCTCCAGACCTCGCTGCGGTCATTGTGCAAGAATGGGGATAATAGAGTGCCCTTTTCAGGGAGGTCCCACGCTGACCTTGGCCAACTGAAAGGGAAATTGGAGAGGAATCAGGTGACTTGCGTTAGCCCCCTCTGACAAGATGACACAGCCCTGCACGCAACTTGCAATGGAAATGAAATTAGTCACTTGGCGCCTGTGGCTTGCGTGGCTCATGCCACACCCAGCCAGAGAGTTGGAGCCAAACAGCCCCAGTGGGTCACAGATGGCATGCAGAACCTGCCTGTCCCATCCAGAAGCCGGTACACAGCACGGCTGAGGCACTTCCTGTCGTCGTCAGCCTTTGCTCACTAATTGCCAAGGTCCTTTCCAGGGCTCATTTTACTTTAAATGCTCTTAAAAAAAAAAAAAGTATTCGGAGCCCAGTAAATGGAAGAGACAAATGATGTTCAGTTGTGGTTATAAGAGGAAGTGGAATGATTTAAGCAGAAACAAGGAAGAAGTATCTTGGCTTGGAAGTCGGTGGGAAGGTTGAATCCTCCCAGAAACAATATGGAGAAGATCTGCCAGCCTCCTGGAATTCTCCAGTGTGCTCTCTTCTCCTAGGATGGTCACCAGCACTGGCTTATGTTTCTGTGGGCAGAGGGATCAGTGATAATTGGAAAATACCTTGGTTGCTAGTGATCAATGTAGTGGACAGAGCTGCAAGGGGTAGTGACTGCCAGGGTAGCCTTTATATGATTGGAGAAGACTCCATAAGATAGCAACGCTTGGCTAGAGACCCGAAGGATCAACAGGAAGGCAGGCTGTTGTGTATCAGACACAGCAGGGAAGGAAGGAGGGAGCAACAGTGAAGTCAAAGAGGTCATGGACATGCCACACTGCATGGACCCCATTAGCTGTGGGAAGGAGCATGGACCCCGGTAGCTGTGGGAAGGAGCCACACTGCATGGACCCCGGTAGCTGTGGGAAGGATTCTGGCTTCCAGAAGAGAAGGGAGCAACATGTGATAAGTGATTCAGTGCCAGGTATTTGTGAAGGAAGGTTATAGACCATTGGCGTGTGGGAGGAAGAGAGGAATCAAGAGGACTTCTGGGTATTTTTGAGTGAGAAAATGCTTTTTTTTTTCTAAAATTAGTTATTTTTTTTTTTTAGGGGGGGACAACTGTTTTTTACAACTCTAAATCAGAATTACCTCATAGTGCCATGGGCATTAGTGCAAGAAAGACAGAAGAAGCAATGGGTCTAGAAAGTTGAGCAGCTTCCCACAGAAAGTTGGTGGGAGAGTCTGGCTCTCACGCCTGCTGCCCTCCCTGAGGATTGTGCTGAGATGGATTACACCCAGCCCTGGGCCATGTTCATGCTTTCTTTCCTTTGTCTGAAGCTCTCTAGTGAGAAGCCTTGTTGTCATGGCATCTAGCATTTTAACGTGGAGCACAGCCTGGTGGGGCAGGGTGGGGCGTGTGTTAGGAGGTGGGTTAGCCTGGTGGGGCAGGGTGGGGCTTGTGTCAGGAGTGGGTTAGCCTGGTGGGGCAGGGTGGGCGTGTGTTAGGAGGTAGGTGGGGCAGGGTGGGCGTGTGTTAGGAGGCGGTTTAGCCTGGTGGGGCAGGGTGTGGTGTGTGTCAGGAGTGGGTTAGCCTGGTGGGGCAGGGTGGGGCGTGTGTCAGGAGTGGGTTAGCCTGGTGGGGCAGGGTGGGGCGTGTGTCAGGAGTGGGTTAGCCTGGTGGGGCAGGGTGGGGCGTGTGTTGGGAAGCAGGTTGGACAGTGGGAAGCTGAGCTCTGCTTCTCATTCACAGTGCTGACCTTGAATGGTCATGTGCTGTCCAGTGACCATCTCTGCAGGAATCCTGTGTGGTTCTAGGGTGAGATTTTAAGAGTACGTCTTACATGACTTTGGAAATGTAACTTATTTAATTATAATTTTTTTTAGAAAACTCTTTAAAAATATTTAGAGAGAGAGAGAGAGACAGAGAGAGAGAGAGAGAGAGAGAGAGAGAGAGAGAGTAAGAGAGTATCTGTATGCGATACATGAGTTTATTTGCCCACAGAGACCAGAAGAGGGTGTCAAGTCTCCTGGAGCTGGAGTTACAGGCCGTTATGAGCACAGATGCTGGGACCTGAACCTGGGTCCTCTGGAGAACAGCAAACTGTCTTAACAGCTGGGCATCCCTTCACCCACTAGAGAGTTCTTACTGGTGGTGAGATGTTTCTGACTAGACTCTACATCTGGCGCATTAGTTTTCTGGGCAAAATATTTAGCTGTCCAGATTAAGGAACTTTGCCCTCCTTTACGTGGTGGTGCTCAGGTTTGGATTCAGGACCTCCTTTACTCTGCCATACACTGCCCCCATCCCAGGGTTGTTTTTGTTTATAAAGCCTATTGCTATAAACCAAGTTCTTTTTCCTTGCATTGTTTCTTTTTGAGATGGGGTAAGGGCTGGCCTTAAATTTGTGACTGTTCTCTCAGCCTTCCAGGTGCTGGGATTATGGTTATATATCTCCAGGTCTGGGCTCAGATGAATTTTGGTTTATTCCATGATCATATCCTTCTGTTTCCCAGACTGAAACGTTATCTTCCAGAATAATGAGAATGTCGGCCCAGGTTGTTGGGTCCGTAGGCCCCTTATGTAATGACTATTTTCTCTGCTATTATGTAACCATATGTCATATCCTGCAAATGTCCTAGTAGTGCCACACTCTCATGTCAGGACCCTGGCACCATAGTCACAGGGGAGCAGGTTCCATTGCTAGTGCCACCTTCCTTACCCAAAGTCATCCTGAACCTCACACAGAAGCCAAGGTGCTGTCTTTATATGGGTGTTTGGGAAGTGCTAATGCAGGAAGGGGGCTGAAGACTGCCAGAGATATTAGGAGTAAGGGAGGTAAAGGATGGAAAAAACCAAAACCAAACCAAACCCGGGGGAGGTAGGGAGCAGAAGAGCGTGATCATGGAGCCCGGGAGCCTGGGAGGCTGGGAGCAAAGGTACCACCAGGAGACCTGGCTGCCTGTTGCTGGTCCTTGGGAGACAAGATGACAGAAGAGGTAAACAGAAATGGGTCGGGGAGTATTGCCAGTGACATTTGCCACCCTCACCCTTGACTACCTTGTAGCACTTTAAAAAGTTTTCTATGTTTAGGAAAAGTTTTTGAAAATTATTTTCATGAAAAGTTGAGTGAGGGAATCCCACAGACCCCCAGCCAGTGGAGGTTTATGTGAGCTGACTGCATTTCCGAGGTGGCGCTTAGTCGTCAGTCAGTAGGACACACCAGAAACACGGCCATGACCCCAGGGGACAGAGGGAAAAGACAGAGACAATACTAATGTTTGTTCTTCCTTTTCTTCTTCTTTCCTACTCATCAAGAGAAAAATCAGTTTAGAGCACAAGGAAGGATCAAGAGCTGAGCGTGAGGCTGGGGAATGGAAACTCATGGGAGCTTAAGGCCAGCTGTAGCTACATACGAGTTCTGGTCCAGCTAGGAGCTGCAGGAGGAGACCCTGTCAAAACAGAAAAGAGAAAATACCAGAAGGAAATTACACTTATGTAGTTAGGTTGTTTTTTTTTAAATTAAATTAATGTTAGAATTTTAATTAGATGAGATGAAAAATGAAGGAAGAAGGCAATCTTTGCCCAATTATAAAATGTCTATATTAAATGAATGAACTGTAAATTTAAATTTAAAGTAGAATTTCCTGAGGAACACAGAACAGTTTTGAAGCCAAGTTGGTTACATGTGGGGCAGCTCGTTTGTTACAATTCCTTAGCTTTACTTAAGGAAAAAAAGACTAATGCTTTTGTTTCTTTTTGGTCACTTGTTGAAATTAGAGCAGATTCCTCTGTGTATTATTGCTGCTATTGCCCAAGCTATTGAAGAAGACAAATGGCAGGTTTTGGAATGAGAACGGATGCAGACATGCCTTAGCTTGACTCTCCTCGGGAGTCTTTTCTCAGCCCGGATCCCACAGCTGGGCTGCTCAGCCTCCTGAGCCCCTCTTCACCAAGTCAAAGTCATGTGTGGTTTCTCACTGAGCCATGGGCTGACCTGCATGCCCTGCCATGGAGGAGAGAGAGTACCACTCTACCTGTCATGGTGGACTCACATCTCCTTGGGCAAATGTCTTCAGTTCCAGGGTGTTGTGAGTTACCATTCTCCAAGGCAGGTGGCAGCCATTTTAGTCACTGAGCTGTGACAGTTTGCAAGGTCATTTTAGTTGGGCTTGTCTGTTTACACCCCTGCATGGAGGGTATGGGAAGGCCACAAGGCCTCACCTGCATATCCAGCCACATCCAACCCTGCCCTAAATTGTAGTTGACCTCGGGGAAGGGCTAGATTATAAAGGCCGGAAGTGTAGAGGAGGGCAGCTTTCCATGTGGCAAAGGGGAAGCCCCCATCCTTGCTGAGAAAGCTCTTCTAGGTGTTGCCTTTTGGGGAACACTAGAACACATACACCCGGTAAGTAATCCCTTACCTGTGCTATACAACGAAGCCCAATAAACTCACTGATTGCCCAGCACACCTGTTTGTTGTTGGGACCTTAGGAGGAGGGTGGATTCTTCTTAATTTCTCCCTGGGAAGGAACTGTAGGAACACTGGTATACTATATACTCTATTTGCTCAAACAAAAGCCCTGCTTCTTAGTGGCCTTTTGGTGCCCCACATTCTGAAACACATCTCTAGACGTGTTTTCTCCTTCCTTCTTACTTCAGCAGCATGGGAAGACTGCAACTCTTGACTCCAAAGTAATCTAAAGTCTTATCTGTAATAAATCGAGCTATAAAAACTTATGGAAATTATTCTGGAAGGTTCATTTTTCTGATATTCTTGCCTCCAGTTTCCAAAGAGAAGAAGCTGGGACTCTGCAGTGCAGACACTGCACATTGCTTGTATTTATCCAGCGCAATATCTGTGTTTTAAAACGGAAGTCCAGCTGCATGCATTACAACCTACCAAAAAACTAGAGCCATGCTTGTCCTGGGCAGAGATGGGTATGAACTGCCTCTATATCCCAGGTCCCTCAAACAATTCACGCCTATTTGCATAAAACATAAATGTTTAGTTATTTTGAAATGAATCAAAATGCAGGGCATGATTTGCTGTCTTCTCTCTTTCTAGTTTGCAGCAGTTGGGTCTCTCTGTTCCCTGCCACCCACTGCACTCTGTCTTACACCTTAGTCAAAGCTTTTTCATCAGCCAGGTTCACTGAAAGCAGGACATTGGGGTAGACTGTAACAGGCCGGGCAGTCAATTATGGGTCTCCCCCCAACCCTTTGCTGTGCGATGTTGTTGCTTTGACAGTCCTTTTTATGCCTTCTCTACCATCTTCATCACAATGATATATGTGAGATTTTATGCATTCTCCCATTTATTCTCTGATATGTTACAGTGAAGAAGATACATTTTTAATTTTTCACTATTTTCTCAAGACTTCAAATGTGAGGTGTACTAAGTAGTATTTCCTTAATTAACACCTTTGTTGGTCTCCCAACTTTAGACCTTCCTTGTGGTTTCAGAGACGTGTGTGTGTGTGTGTGTGTGTGTGTGTGTGTGTGTGTGTGTAGAGGGTACATCAAGGACCACTGGGAAACGCTGCAGTTGAGACTTTTCTACCTCCATCCCCGTGTGTATTTTGTGTGTGTGTAGCTGGGCAAGGCAGACTGATGACTACTGATACAGCCACTTCTGGTTTGTGAACACAAATGCTGTTGACTATGGACAGAAGCCTATGTATTATAGCATTTATTTTTTTATTTTTTATTTAAGTTTTTCGTATGGCATATTTTGATCATATCAATCATTTATTTCCTTTCTCCCAACTCTTCACAGGCCTCCCACATCCCTATCCACCCAACTCCTTGGTTTTTTTCTGTTTAAAAAAAAAAAAGGAAAATCTTGACTCAGATGATTTTGCAGCCTGGATTGATGTACTTTAGCCCATTCTCTTCTGCAGCAGGCAGGGTGGACACAGAGCAGTTTGAACATTTAGAGGCAAATTAATTTGCCCAGAAGTCTCTCCCCTTAGCCTCAGCTCAGTGTGAACTGACACATGGTTTGGGAAAAAGGATTTCTTGCAGCTAGATCAGAAACAACACTGTTTCAAAATCATTTCTTTCTTTCTTTCTCTCTCTCTCTCTCTCTCTCTCTCTCTCTCTCTCTCTCTCTCTCTAATGTTTTGAGACAGACTCTCACTATGTATTCCTGTCCTGAAGCAGGTTGGGCTCACACTTTCTGTAACCACCTATCCTCTGCCTCCCATGTGCGCACAAGCATTCTGTTCCATTGTTCAAATCAGAAGTGTATGAAAGTGTGCCTGAAAGGCCCAGGGAAGGCAGTTACAGAGCTGGTGGATTGTACTCATAGAGCACCAAGTGGCACACTGCCATCTAGACTGTGGTTGTTTAAGGATCTTTCTGAGATGCTTCAAGAAGTCTCCCACTTCTCCCAGCTTCTTCAGCTATAACAGTGTTTGATGCGGCCACTTAGGGCAAAGTTTCTCTTTTTAATCTCTAACTATAAATAAGCTCTTTTCTAGCTTCTAGCGTCTCATGATTAAACCAACTTTTCAGCCTGGATGATAGGAATTTGGGCCTAATTCAGCAAGAAGGCTGCTATTTGAGGGCTGTCAGAAGATTGTAATCTTTTATGATTGGTGAGCACTATTTTTTCAAATTTAAGAAAAACATATTTGAATAAAACAGATGACGCAGTCACCAGAGAGCATCACAGAGAGAAAAGTGAGTAGGTGACATGTAGTAGTCCTGATTTCCTGGAGGAGGGGTAATCCTCTATTTATTCTATTAATGTTTTCCAGGAAGTAGAGGGGAATGGAAGACAGAATTGGGCAAAATTAATTATGAAGTTTTTGGAGCAAATTTCATTAGGAAAAATTAATTGGAAATATGTTTGGATGGATGGTGACTGCAGCGATTTCTGGCTAGGTGATCACTCAGAGTTGTTTCCCTCTCTGTTAGCTGTTCATCTGTTGACAAAGTTGGGTCCACTTGTTAGCTCAGTCCCAGAAAGTGCAGGGAAGATGGTATGACCTCTATGAGCACCGCTCACTTTGTGGGAAGGTTACATAATTTCCCATTGGTCATTAAGCCAATCGACCAACAACCAACCTAGAGTTTACTAACAGGTTCTGTGTTAATAAATTTATGCAGAACAAACCTAGGCTGTCAGTTCCGGGGGACCAGTCCCCTCCCTACTGTGGTGTTGGGTATTGAACCCAGATCTCATACATGTTAGGCAAGCCATCTACCACTGAGCTCCACGCCCAGGCCTCAGCCCTACAGTCAGAACTCGCTGTGTGAAGTGGATAAACCTTCTGAGCACAAGTGACAGCTGGAGATGGCTCTGTCAGTACAGTGCTCATGATTCAATCAGGGGGAGCTGGATTGGGAGTCTCAACACCCACATAAAAAGGCAGTTATAGGAATGAACCTGCTATCTTCACATTGTTGAAGTGGAGGCGGAAGTATCTCTGGGGCTTGCTGGTCAATGAGCTTCAGTTTCAGGGAGAGACTCTGTCTCCAAAAATAAAGTGGAGAACAATGGAGGGAGGTACCAGATGTTGACATCTGGCCTCCACAGGTGATTGTACATGTGCACACATGGGAACATGTACACATGCATACCTCCCCTGTCTCAGCAACAAAACAGAATGCAGCTGAAATAGTTATGAAGGATCCATACACTGGACATGCTGATTGTGGTTTACCCTCTTCTGAGGTGACTTTCTGATTCCTCACGGCACCTATGTCTACTGCCCACCTTCTTTTTGTGTTCCTTCATGATTAACTGGAGACTCGCTATATGCGTTTTCAAGTGGCTACTGTATGACTATATAGGATCAAAACTACAGTGGGCGGTTCCAGCCTGTACAGTAAGCACTGTTGATAGTTATTGTTAACCTTCAATACCGAGGAGTAGCTTCAGATATCCCTAAAGAGTTTCTCAGTCCTGAGAACTGGAAACAAACTGTAAATTATATTCAATTTAGATTTTTTGTGTGTATGTGAGTGCACATCTTTGTATGTGTACATGTGTGTATGGGCCAAAGATTGACTTTATCCATAACTCTTCACCTTTAAAATTATATTTTCCCACCTTATTTTTTTGAGAGAGCCTCTTCCAAACATAGAGCTCATTCTTCTGCTAGGCTGGCTGGCTTCAGGCACCTGCTTGCCTGTACCTCTCTTAGCCAGTGCTGAATGTTGGGGATACAGATATGAGCTGTAGTACCCAACTTTTATATGTCTGCTTGAGTGGCAGACATTACCTTCTGAACCATCTCCCCAGTCCCCAATATGTACTTCTTAAAGCTTGAAATCCCTGAACCACCCCATACTGTCTTCATAGAACTTGGGAAGGGGTGTGTTCTGTTACAAGTAAATTGTTCTTGTTCTTTCTAGGTGCTAATGGGTTTTTTGTTTTGTTTTTCTTCTCATTGTTTTAGGAAGTTTGGGGCCAGAGGTTCCCGACTTACTGGAGCAGGGTGGGGAGGCTGCACAGTGTCCATAGTGCCCGCCGACATGCTGCCCAGCTTCCTCACCAATGTCCATGCAGCTTACTACCAGAGGAACAGCTCCCGCCTGGCCCTGGAGAAGCACAGCTTGTTCGCTACCAAACCTGGAGGCGGGGCTTTGGTTTTCCTGGAGGCCTAAACAATGTAAAACATCTCAGAGAAACTATTTGGGGCATTTAGGGGTTGGCGAGATTTCCCTGGGCCACCGCAAATCAGCCCCTTTTCTGTTTTGTTAGGAAGAACAGCTGCTATTATCAAGATGCATTTCCAGAGAAATGGTGAAAGCTATGCTTCATACTGACCACTTCTCTCTCTCAATGGATTTTCTTATGAATCAGAGCCCAGGGCATGCTTAGGCAGATCTTTAAGGTATGACTAATATTTATTGATTTGAAGATTTTAAAGATGAAGAGCAGAATGTACTCTTAATTGAACACCGCTACAATTAAATTGGTACAGCTGAACTTATGTGTTGTTCTTGAACGGTGGTCACTGCTGGCTTCCCTTAGCCCTCTTCCACGTAGTTGAAGCCTTCTGACGTGGCGGTGGATGATGACGATGATGACTGTGGTGACTGTGGCGTCTGTGATGACCCTGAGGACACTGATGTTGACGAGCCTCCAAATTCCTCCTTGAATTTAGCTTCCATACGCTGTGAACATAGTACATGGTTAAGGACATACAAATATTCTTAGACACACACAGTATACTTGAATGTGAGATTCCTATGAGTCTGAAGATGGTGACGATCACCTTGGGGGAGGGGCTAAAGGACAGATTTCAGAAGAAAATTTGAGTTGGCTTTCTTCCCACTCGCACTACATTTCTCAAAGGCCTTTCCAGTCCAAGAGGCTGACCGTGCTGGCAGCCCCACCCATACCTCACAGCCCTCTTCCGGACGCCTGGCGAGGCTTGCTTGTGTCCCTGGTCCAGTGTAGGGCAGATGTGCGGTATGTAGGTGTGGGTGAGTCTGCAAAAGCCGTGTGTGATCTGACATTGATGGTGGAGTGAGGACTTAGGACACTTACCAAGAGTGGGCAGAAGTGTCTGGTCATGTGGTGACATGTGAATGGCTGACTCCCAGAAGCCCTTTCTAAGTTACATTGGAGGATGCATAGACCAAAGTGGGTTTTGCTGACATATTCCCGTGACAGAGACAGCAGTTGTATCGTGGTTGAAATTACCACAATTTTTGTTTCAGATGATTATGTTGGCCCATTAACCAGCATTCATTTACTGGGTTTCACCATCTGCCTGTTTCTAAAAGACCTAGGCAGGCTCTAGAACAAGTCACTAGGAAACCAAGATCCATCCTAAAACCAATTCCTGATGCATTTCCCTCTAAATACCTGAGCAACCTTGTATTAAATTTGTTGAAAGAATTTTGAGTTTTCTTAAGCACAGTAATCTAAGAACCAAATTTGTTTATAATGCTGCAGATTTTTAAGGCTTGTATTCCCCACAAATAATTTGTGGTTGGTTTAGAATTCTTTAAAAAATAAAACTTGAATCATGTGATCTGCTGTTAGTTCATTTAATGATTTTCACCATGGATTCCTTATGCAGAGGATGAGAAAAATGTTCAGTAATTCTAAATAATCAGTGTGCACACCTCCATGGGGACACGGATGTTCTAAGAGTTCAGTGTGCACACCTCCACAGGGACACGGATGTTCTAAGAGTTCAGTGTGCACACCTCCACAGGGACACGGATGTTCTAAGAGTTCAATGTGCACACCTCCACGGGGACACGGATGTTCTAAGAATTCAGTGTGCACACCTCCACGGGGACATGGATGTTCTAAGAATTCAGTGTGCACACCTCCACGGGGACACGGATGTTCTAAGAGTTCAATGTGCACACCTCCACGGGGACACGGATGTTCTAAGAATTCAGTGTGCACACCTTCATGGGGACACGGATGTTCTAAGAGTTCAGTGTGCACACCTCCACGGGGACATGGATGTTCTAAGAGTTCAATGTGCACACCTCCACGGGGACACGGATGTTCTAAGAATTCAGTATGCACACCTCCACAGGGACCAGTTTGGATGTTCACCTTCCTAGATATGGACGGAGGGGGGAGGACCTAGGACTTACCACAGGGCAGGGAACCCTGACTGCTCTTTGGACGGGAGAGGGAGGGGGAAATGAGTGGGGGGAGGGGGAGAAGGGTGGGAGGAGGGGGAGAAGAGTGGGAGGAGGGGAGGGAAATGGGAGGCGGAGAGGAGGTGAAAACTTGTTTTTTTTTCTCCTTTTCTCAATAAAAATAATAATAATAAAAAAAGAATTCAGTATGCACACCTCCACGGGGACACGGATGTTCTAAGAGTTCAGTGTGCACACCTCCACGGGGACACGGATGTTCTAAGAGTTCAATGTGCACACCTCCACGGGGACATGGGTGTTCTAAGAGTTCAGTGTGCACACCTTCACGGGGACACGGATGTTCTAAGAGTTCAGTGTGCACACCTCCACGGGGACACGGATGTTCTAAGAGTTCAGTGTGCACACCTCCACGGGGACATGGGTGTTCTAAGAGTTCAGTGTGCACACCTTCACGGGGACATGGGTGTTCTAAGAGTTCAGTGTGCACAACTCCATGGGGACAGAGTTGTTCTCAGTGTTTTGCTTTTGGGGAGGCACAGAGTCCATTGAAACTATCCTACTCAGGGTTGGCTTCCTGTCTGTTAAGAACTGCCTTGAACCTACCTTCAGCAACTGGTGTTCTAGAAATTGTGAGGACTATCCAGCTCTTTCTTAAAGAAGAGGGGTGGGGACCAAGAGCACAAGGCTTATGAAGAACTGGACTTTGTGCATGGCACTAAAGGCTGGCTAGAATTTGAAGGCTAGCGAGTAGGTGGTGCAGGCCAGCAGAGCATGAGTATAGCCTGAAAACTCCGGGTGTGTGGAAGACTCTGGGCGAATGTTGGGTTTGCCTTCAAATGCACCAAAGAATCATGTCAGCTGCACTGGCTGGACCCGGCAGCAGTCAGATCAGGAAAACAGGCCACATATGGTCTACAAATGGATTTGGTTTGTTCCATTAGCATTTGAAAATGTGGGCTCTACATCTGGAGATTTTAGAGTCTGGAGTACTGGTGGGAGGCTGGTAGATTTTGATTCCTGCAGGTAACGGTGAAGGAGGCTGGGTGGCAATTGTCGTGTCAAGGGTGGGCTAGTTTTCACAGCCCCTTGCAGTCTGCCCTGACCTGCACAAAGCACTGCTGTTCTCTTACATGTGGTACATGCTCACGGCACTGTTCACTAGTAGGAAATACATCAAGAAAACTCGGAAGAAGGAAAAATACTTTTAAAAAAAATTAAGACAAAAAACAGTGATCCTGTGTGTCTAATACGAACACTTGAATGTTTCATGGCCTTCTAGCACCTGTCTGTATAGGAATATTATTCGTCCCCAGTTTTGACATTAGACCCATAGCTAATGGGATTGTTCTAGAGTCTAGACTGCAGAGGAGAAACAAACCTTTCATGTTGGATCCCTGCATCCCTGGTCTCAGGGTCCAGCCTGCTAGCTTCCTGCATGCTGGCACCTACACGTCTTGCCCTTTGGAAAGTAAGATCCTTCAGCTCTACCAGTACTCAAAGCCTCAGAGGAGCGGGAAAGGGCGGGCCCAGGGAAACGGACAGGAACTCTCCATCCCTTTCTTTTCTCGTCATATCTGAGCTCTCTTTGGAGTCCTGTCATGGTCTCCCTTGTGTTTCGATGGGCTGAGGGCAGGAGGCATTCTTTTCACATAGCTGATGGCATCATACAGCTTTGTTGAATTATTAATAAAGCACAACTTTAAGCACCAATAATTTCCTCTCCTTTCTCTCCAAATGCACTTTCCAGGGTCCAGTTACAGAAACTGTCCCAGGGACTGTGTTAGAAGCAAGCAATGAGGACAACGGGCATGAGGTTGTCAGTGTACTTTGGAATGGGTTGTCTCCCCTTTGGAGTGGACAGCCAGTGATAAGAATGCGCTGCCTCTGCCACTGCAGCTTGGGTGTAACCGTGCACCGCTTTGAAACATTGTGAGGTCTGGAGGCAAGAAGCTGTGGAGAGAACTCTCAATTATTTCCAGGAGGGAAACATACCATTTTATGTAGAAAATCCTCAAAATCTGTTTCGACTTCTTGGATGCTTTTGGAAGCTTTTGCCTGGAGCCTAATGGAATAAAGCAAAACACTTGAGCAAACGGACTGTTCATGCGCATCTCCCGGCAGTATTCGCAAAGAACACGCTCTGCTCTTGCTGGCCCTTCCCATGTATTAATGCAGCTACCTCATTACCGCTGTAGCAAGCAGGGAAAACTTTTATCCTTTTTCTCCACGAGGAAACTGGCTCAGCTAGGCAATGTTGCTGTCGGTACCCCACACAGAAGGATAGAGAGCGGATGATTTTTAATCCAAGCATTTCCTTCAGGCCTTAGTTCCTACCACCTTGTGACTCTCTACCCAGTGGATGCCTGTCCCCCTCAGCTAGACACATCACACAGCATTACCCTAACCGCCTCCACTACCCAGATCGTGGGCGGGCAGGGGTGGGGGTGGACTTTCCACAGTGGCGTAGGGGAAGACGAGGTGATGGGCAAGACACATTTGTGCAAGGTGTGTTCTGGGCCAAGCTTCTTGAAGAAGAGAATCCTAAGGATCTTTCAGCATTTTAGACAGCAACTACTCAACTCAGAAACACGACAGTTGATGCAGCAGGCACCAGGAGTCCCCAACTCCTGACACCTTTTCTTTTGTGCACACCCTTGAGTTGTGTGTTAATCTTAGACTCATTTGTACTTCATTTTGTTAAAAATCTACCCATCTATGCCTCCTGGTCTTATTGGGATATAAGTCACATTTTACAACATACATTTCAAGAGTTTTGTATGTTCACAGAGATTTTTTGACCACCCTCACTGTCTAGTTGCTGCTTTCTGATCGTGTTTCCTCTTCATGAGTCTCATTTTGCATGACTATCTGTGCAGGGTAACACGGTGAGCCTGTCCCTGTGAGTACTGCATGGGTTGTCTAGCCACAAGAACATTCCACCTCCCTCTTCTCCTTGCCTGATGCATGTTTCTTTGAAAGCAGATTCGGATCCACCCTGAAAACCATTCCATGTTCTGAGCTTCCCAATTCCCACAGGACTCTGTTCCTGTGGGCTCTGACTTGAGTCCCTGGGATTTTGATGTCCTAATTCATGGGTTTCAAATGGGAATGGTAGCTGATAGGTTTTTTTTTTTTTCATCTGGGGGATGAGATAAGATTTTTAGGCGATGGGTTGGACTTTCTCCGGTGACTGGGAAGGCAGAACATCTAAAGACTCTTCAGTCTCTCAGGGGGGCTTAAAGGGCTGCATCGTCTGAGTAGAGGAAATCAGTCAGTCCACCTCAACTTTTTGTACTTCCCATTTTATACTCCAATTTGTAAAATGAGTTAAATCAGCTAAATTATCCCTGCTCCATTGGGGAAACATGTTTACATGTGTAGATGAAGCAGCAGGGACAGAAGTAACATGGGACTGTAGTCCCAGAGAGGCCAATGGAAGGGCTGTTTTCTAGTTCATGTCTTTCCCAGGCAGGACATAGTTATAGGCTAAGTGCTATGGCTGGAGTAAAAATAGATAATCATAATGTTTAGAAGTAAATTAAGTTGGCAGAAGGTGATTTTTTAAAAAAAGTAAACGAGTTAGTTGTTGTTTTTAGACCCATGGTTCTCAACCCCTGCATCTCAACCCCCAGGTTGCCCAAGACCATTGGAAAACACAGATATTTACATTATGATCTATAACAGTAGCAAAATTACAGTTATGAAAATAATTTGTTGGTGGTAACCATAACATAAGGAACTGTATTAAAGGGTTGTGACATTAGGAAGGTTGAGAACCACTCTGTTGATGGACTGTTAAGTAGGATATAATTCTTTTGGGATATTTAATATATGTTTACATGACAAAACCACTGTGGTTTTTCTGTGAATCTGTTTGTCAATTAAAAGTGACTTAAGCCCTACAGAGTTTAGTATGAGACAAACCGGTCAAGCTCTTTCTCAATTTTTTCCTGTTGCTCTTTCAGGGCCTTGATATCTTCTCTGATTCTTTGCTTGGCTCTGTAGAATATAAATAAAACTCCATCAGCATTTAGAGTTAACATTTAAAAGAAAAGCAGCCAGTCCTACATGGGAAGCAGTACAGCAGCAAGCCCTTTGTTCCCAGGGACTCACTGGTGTGCTAACCCTCCCCACATTCCCTTTTAGAAACCTGTGATTCAGTGCTTCACACCTGGTGTGACTGTGACAAGCCCTCACTGTGTCTGTCAGAGCTTGCTAGCCCCTTTCCCAGTATGTGGGGATGCTGGGGAGGGTGGAGAAAGGGGACACACAGGGAGAGGAGCACAGACTGTGTCTTGCATACTGGGTAGGACTACACTGGCTGCTCCTTCATCTCCCTGAATTCCCAAGGCTGAGTCTGGTCCTTCTTTTCCCCCAGAGGCAACAGTCTTTAAACAGTTACCTTGACATCAAGTGGATCATGCCAGATTTTTCTTGTAAAACTTCATGGGCATTCTTGCATAGCCCATTCCTAGCTCACTAGCACATAAAAGTGTCATGACCGCCCAGGAGCAATCACTCAGATCAAGCACAAGCAGAAAATGTTCCCCGAGAGAACATTTTCCAAGAGTTCGCCCTGTCTCGGTCTCTGCATTACCTCCCAGCTGCCACCCCACTTCCAGATGCCGCTTCCACGGTGCACGACACTGCTGCTTTCCAGGTCCTCTTGTAAGGTGGCGATGCTCCAGTTTGTTGTTCCTACATTTGGGGTGTACCCTACAGGAAGGCTTCCTACCCATTTTAGTCCCTGACAGTCATCAGATCCCATGATCACTACATAGATACTTGACATGAGAAATTAATCTGAGAATCTATAAGGTGTTAAGCAAGACCACCCCCCCCCCATCAGTAGAGATTAAGTTCAGGCAATTTCTGCTATCACTTCTAGTTATTAAAGCATCGTATATTACAGCCACAGTGCTGCTCCAACTTACCTGCTGCTCCAACTTACCTCCTGAAATCTTTTTGGTTCTTTGCAAATTTCCTCTTGGCCTCCTTGATGATCTCACAGTATGTCGTAGCAGGTGGTGTGCTGGGCTTACAGTCAAGGGATGATTTCCAGTTATGAGTATTTGGGAAAGGTAAATGGGACCCTTCTTAGAGAAATTATAGGGACCATCTGGCCTGGGTGACCTCTCTTGAGGCTTCAAGTGTAAGTGTGAATGCCTTGTCTGTTGTTATAGAGAACTGAGAGAAAAGACCACTTTTCAGCCTGCTTTAAGCTCGTTTCCCTAGGCATTGTAACTTAATAGTTTTAGAAATCCTGTATTTGTTGGTGTACGTGTGTGTGTGTGTGTGTTTAAAAACAGAAATTTGTTAAATTTTTAGTAAGCATTAAAATTCTATCCCAATTTTGCTATCTTGTTTAAGTATTAACTTTGCAATCTACTGAGAGCTCCATAGTCTCTTCTAGGAGGCTCAGGGGGTAACCACCAATCATTGCAGATGCTCAATTGACCTAATCCCAGCATGTGGGGAGCTGAAGTCACAAATTCCAGGACAGCCTGGGTTACATAGCAATGAAATACACCTTTAATCCCAGTAGCCATATTAGTTGCCATAGAAGTCAGGCGGTGCATGACTTTAATCCCAGTGGTGAATGCCTTTAATCCCAGCCCTAGAGAGGATTTTAAGACAGGAGGAGACAGTTCTCACACAGTCTCATTCTAAGATTCCTGGAGGCAGGATCGCCATTTTGGACTGAGGTCAAGATAAAAGCTAATGGCTGACTGTTTCGCTTTTCTGGCCTTCAGGTTGAACCCCAATTTTTCTCTCTGAGTTTTTATTAATCATGTTTCATACAGTGAAAACATTAACATAGTCAGAAGAGAAAGCTCCCCCATATTTCTGCATGTGTACCACTGTCTCATATGATTTTAACATAAGAGTTGGCATCTTGCAACGATGGCATCACAATTCTTCCACACATACAGGTCTGTGGTAACTGCTGTAGACAGACAAGATTTGTTGCTCCTTGTTGTCTAGATGCTGCCAGGCTGCTCTTGAACTTGTGACCTCCAGTGATCCTCCCACCTCACTCCCCAAGAAGCTAGCACTTCAGGTATCCACCACTGTGCTCTGCTGAAGGAGCTATTTTAATGTTTGCAAAACCTTTCACCGAGGGCCTATGCCTGAGATGCTCTGATGTCCGGATGTTGTGTCTTGGTGTTTGTATAGGAGCACACACATTGTCCTGCCCAAGAGTCCAGGGGTGGAGGAGTGCATATTTTAGCTTAGTTGGGAACTGGGGCAGGCATATCATAGGGAAAAAGTAAGTTGTCTCACTTCCTACCTGAACAAGGACCCTGTAATCCCAGATCCACCAAACCTTCCCTCTGCACCAGCCCCAGAACAGAGGACCTAAAATTATCAGGTTGTTTCCACTGCCTGCGTGGGGCACTCTTTGTCACAGGGATGCACCAAAATTCTTGGCTTCTCTGGGGAAAGCCTACAGAAAGTATTATTGATGTCGTAGGTGAGTTGGAATAGTGAATGACATGTTTTTCCAGGTAGGGATGGATCTTAGAATGCAAGCATTGCCTGCAGTTACTTAATGAATCTCCTAGAACACTGGTTAGAAGTTAGCCTTTGTCCCTTGGCACAGGTCTGCTGTGTCCTAAGTGTCACTTGCACAGGTGGGCTTCTGTGAGATGATCTGTGTGGCATTTTGGGCAAACTGGGTTTTCCAAGAAAATACCATTGGAACTGAAATAGAGTTCTGTTTAAGTTCCTAGAAATTTTCCAATTTGAAGATGTGGCCTTATTGAAATGAGCTGGGTATAAGTTCTTCCTAAAGACATTCTAATTATTACAAAGTGTAGTTCTTATTGTCCTGTACTGTACAGTGTAGTTCTGGGCCATATTATGTAGTGTTGGTGAGGACCTCGGCGTTCTCTTATACTACTTAATAGCAATGGTTTTCAGTAGACTTTTGTTAATGTGTGTTAATAAGTGTCCTAATTTTCATTCTCTTCAGACACTTTTTAGCCATGATTTTATCCCAGCTGAAGAAATATAGAATACTTAAAAGTTGTAAATTATAAATAATGACCATTTTCTGCCCCTCTGGGAAAGCTGTGGCAGCACATTTTCCAGTTCCTCTGTCTGCATTGGCCTCTCACCCCATGCATGGCTCCAAGGGTGCATAGCAAGCCACTACATGGAGAAGGAGCCATTTGGGGACAAAGAAAATTGTTCTCTTCTGAATGTCACAATGGCTGTGGTTGGGCTGTACCTAACCAAGACGGAGATGTCCCAGAGGCCTCAGTTAGAGTCTGGAGTCCGCACTCTCCATGTAGCAGGAAAGAGTAGATCACAGAAGCTGTGGGGTCCAATTACAAATGAGGAAACTGAGGCTCAGATGAAATCTTCCCATTGAATTATTATAAGGCAGGCAGCCATAAGACAACAGGACCATCTAGCTTGTGGATGTGATGGAGAATTAGAGACGACCACTGTAAAATTCCTCCTAATGTGAAGATCTTCCTTCCTTCCTTCCCTTCCTTCCTTCCTTCTTTCCTTCCTTCCTTCCTTTCTTTTTCTTTCTTTTCTGTTTTTGAGACAGATTTCAGCATATAGCCCGGCTGTCCTGGAACTTTCCCTGTTGACCAGGTGGGCTGACCTTGAATTCATAGAAATCCGTGCACCTCTGCCTCCCAAGTACTGGGATTAAAGGTGTGCGCCACTTCACCCAGCTATGACGCTTTTCTTTTCCCCCATTAAGCCATGGAATAGAGCTAACACAAGCACTAGAAAGCAATGCACAAGTCAAGATCTTAATAGCCTCTTCACTATGGAAAGCAAGGGACACATTAAAACAGATCAACAGTAATGCCCTGTGCTTCTCAAGTTTTCCCTGACTCTGAGCCCTCATCTTCTCCTTTGGTTTTGAGTGGTGTCCTCTGCGGATGGGTCACTTTTCTAACTATGGTGCACTTCTACTGTAGTTCATGGACCAGAGGGGGAATCTCAGAATGATGGCAAATGTTCTCTCTTTTGAAAAAGTAATTAGAGTGTGTGTGTGTGTGATAAATGTGTTAATGTATAATGTATGTGACTATGTGTGAGTAATGTGTGTGTATGATGTGTATGTGATATGTGTGTGTGGTATGTGTGTGATATGATGTATTTGTGTGTGATGTGAGTGTATGATGTGTTGTGTGTGTATGTTGTGATGTATGTATGATGAGACGTATGTGTGTGATGTGATGTGATGTGATGTGTGTGATGTGTGTGTGTGTATGTGTCGGACTTTTGTTCTGTCCTTCCCCAGTCAGTTGGGGATTGAACTCAGGTCATCAGGCCTTTCTGCACAGAGCTTCTTGAGAATGATTCTCTTGACTAGATGGTTTATCATCCACAGTATACAGATTACATGCACAAATATATGCACCCATACCCACACACAGTGGTGTATACTCTTAGTACACTGGAGAGCTTATGGGACAACTTTCTCTTTCATGGTTGGGGAAGTTTTCCAGGCACAAGCCCTGTGTACTGGAGCTCTTTCACCATACCTCATCCTTGCTTGGGTCAGGATAACTATAAATGGCTGCTCTGTAAATATCAGGGTACTAATGAGTATCTACCCATTTGATACTCAGAGGAGTATCACCAAATGTCCCCTAATTGTCAAAGTCACTCCTGTGCAAGAACCTACGCCTTAGGCCACTCTCTGTTTACCAGTTTCTCCTCTCTTCCGGCAGGCAATTCAGAGACAGATTTTATGGCGCACTGCTCCTAACAAAAAGGCCACCCTGTGGTTGGCTGAGTGAAAATTAAAGGGCTTTGGTCAGGGAGGTGTAGGGCGTAGGGCATAGGGCGCAGTAAAAACCCTGAGTGAATGCAGTGTTAACATGGTCATGGCCATGGTGAGAATCTCAGCCTCAGCCCCAGCAAAGCTCGGATGGATGACAAAGGTTTCCTCGGTGGTCTGTGTGTGAGGGAGTGACCACTGTATACCGCTTCCTTCTCACTCGTGATTACAGCCTAGGCTGCTGGCCTACAGAGACCTCCTATAGTGACTAGCTAATACCTCGGCCCTGTGCTGTACCTAATAAACACACCAAGGTCACAGGTTGCCAGCAGTACTAGGTGCCACTGTATTAGAGTGAACACCCCAGCTGATCCCAGGTTTCCTGTCCACGTGTCTGAGTGTCTGTCTTTTCTTCATTCCCTCACAGTCCCTGATGAGGATCCCAGGGCCCAAGTAATCGGGAGATGCTCCACGGTTGCCTTTGCTTCCTTGTAAGCCGAAGGGGTGGAAGGCCGCAGCAGCTGCTTCTCCCACATCACTGCTTCACAGCCATGACAGCCCACAGCCCTGTGCTCAGGGAGCACCCATCAGTGTCTTCCCGAGAAGAGAATCAGGCCACCTGGAGCGCAGGTGGGTTCATGGAGAGAGCGATGACCTCATTCTCAGGGTGGGCTGAGGTCTGCCATGGGAAAGGAGAGTTCAGCTTTGGGGGCTTCAGTTGAGGCGTCCTGTGGGAAACCTCACACCTAATGGAAAGAAGCAAGATCACAGAAGGAGAGAAACCGCGATGAGTGTCAGGCTGGTCTCTGTTTCAGCGAGCGACTGTGACTGGCAGCCCGCAGAGGAAAGCAAGGACGCAAGGAGGGGTCTGAATGTGGGGGCTGGAGCCTGTAGGGTGGGCGGGGTAGCAGATGCACTGACAGAAGGAGGGAGAGTCACCCTGGGCTGAAACCTATAAAAATAGGAGGAGGGGAAAGAAGTGCCAAATACCAAAAATAACACAGGAAACACAAACTTTTCTAGAACAAATAAAATGGAATCATAGTCTGCTGTCTGTGACGTGATTGAAGCATAGTTTACCATTTTGGAGAAAGAAAAAATATAATAGGAAAGTAACACAAATTCAACAAAATTCAGTTATTTTTGAGTATTTTAGAGTCTCCTCTTTTCCCGGGTTCCAGAAACTTTGTATTTAAGACCCCTAATAAAGAAGATCAGCCCCAGCAGCAGGCCAGCAGGTAAGAGTCCTGTGGCACGCTACTCCACCACCACCGCCCACTGGACTCTGTAACCTACAAGACCCACTCCGCCACCCAAACCCACTAAACCAATCAACCTCCTCCTGGCCAATCAACCTCCCCCCCCCCCAACACCAGCAGTTCCTAGAGGCACAAGAACCACCTGCATCAATTGGAAGAAGTGAGTGACCAATATCCCAGTTAAACTGCCCAATCTCTAGGTCCTATGCTCTTCCCATCCCATCAGGGCTCCAGCAATGGGCCAGCAGGTAAAAGCCCACTCTACCACCATCACCACTACCCATTGGGTTCTGTAACCTACAAGACCTACTCTACTGCCCAGACTGGCCAAGCACATCATCTTCCCCCTGCCAACCATCCCCGTAACAGCAACATCCTCCTGAGGCACAAGCTACACCTACACCAGTTGGAAGAACAAAGCCTATAGGCACAAGTCCCCGCCAGTCAGAAGACGTGGACGATACTCTGGATCTAGGTACCCAACCCCCCACAGACCTCAGTTGGGGCAACTCTACTCAACCAGACTGCCAGCCAATTACCAGAGCCCTTGGTCATGTAGGCCAAAAGACAATAAAAGAAATAGACAATAAAGGAGCAAAAGTCCCATTTAACAAAGACATCACAAGAATCAAGTTCTGTACCTATGGTTATCCACATGGCTAAATGGTAGTGTAAGAATACATTCAACAACATAAAGAGTAATATCGCACAACCAGAGCCTAGCAAGTTCTACAACAGCAAGACCTGAAAATCCCAGTGCAGATGAAGCAGAAGGAAATGACTTTAAAATAACTTTGTGAAGATGAGAGAGGCCCTTAAAGAGGAAATTAAAAATTCTTTTAAAGAAATAAAAAAAAAGACAAACAAAAAATTGGAAGAAATTAGCAAATCCTTTCAAGAAATCCAAGAAAATCAAGAAAAAACAAACAGGTAAAGGATACAGTTCAAAATTTGAAAATTGAAATAAAGGCAATAAAGAAAACACAAACTGAGGAGTTCTGAAAATGGAAAATCTGGGTAAACAAACATCTCTTACATTCTGTTGGTTATCTGGCAAATATAACCAACAGAATGTAAGAGATGGAAGAGACAATCTCAGGCATTGAAGATATGATAGAGGAAATAGAGTCATAGGTCAAAAACCATAAAATTCAACAAATTCTTAGTACAAAACATCCAGGAAATCTGGGACACCATGAACAGGCCAAATGTACAAATAATAAGGATAGGAGAAAAATTCCAGCTCAAAGGCACAGAAAATATATTCAACAAAATCATAGAGAAAAACTTTCCCAAACTAAAGAAGGGCATGCCTATGAAGGTATAGAAGCTTAGAGAACAACAAATTGACTGTACCAGAAAAAGTCCCCTAGCCACATAATAATCAAAACACTAAACATACAAAATAAAGAACAAATATTAAGAGCTCCAAAGGAAAGAAGCCAAGTAACATATAAAGGCAGACCCATAAGAATCATACCTAACTTCTCAGTGGAGACTCTGAAAGCCAGAAGGTCCTGGATAGACTTTTGCAGACACTAAGAGACCACAGATGCCAGTCCAGACTACTATACCCAGCAAATTTTTCAATTGCTGTAGATGGAGACAACAAGATAGTCTGTGACAAAACCATCTCCAAACATTACCTATCTACAAATCCTGCCCTAGAGAAAGTACTAGAAGGAAAACTCCAACCCTAGGAAGTTAGCTGTACCCAAGAAAACACAGGCAATAGATAGATAATCTCACACTTGCAGATCCCAAAGAAGAGAAACACACATACACACACACTATCACCACCACCAATGGAATAAAAAATTAACAGGAACTAACAATCATTGGTCATTAATATCTCTTAATATCAATGGACTCAATTTGCATATAAAAAGACACAGGCTTACAAAATGAATACAAAACTAGAATCCATCATTCTGCTGCATATAAGAAACACTTCTCAACTTCAAAGACAGACATTACCTCTGAGTAAAGGGTTGGGAAAAGATTTTACAATCAAATGGACTTAAGAAGAAAGCTGGTGTAGCTATCCTAATATCTAACAAAATAGATTTCAAACTGAAATTAATCGAAAGAGATGAAGAAGGACATTTCATAATCATCACTGGATGAAGTATCAATTCTGAACATTTACGTCCCTAAAACAAGGGCACCCACATTTGTAAAAGAAACAGTGCTAAAGCTTAAATCACACATTAAAGTCATACATTAATAGTGGAAGACTTCAACACTCCACTCCCACCAATGGACAGGTCTGCCAGACAGAAACTTAACAGAGAAATAAGGAAACTAACAGATGTTATGACTCAAAGGGACTTAACAAATATCTACAGAACATTTTACCCAACCACAAAAGAATGCACCTTCTTCTCAGCACCTCATGGAAATTTCTCTAAAACTGACCACATACTCGATCACAAAGCTAATCTCAACAGATTAAAAAAAGAAACGGAAATAATCCCCTGTTTCTTATCAGACCACCGTAGCTTAAAGTTAGGATTCAACAACAACACAAATTACAGAAAACCTACAAACTCATGGAAACTGAACACTTAACTGAATCACCACTTTGTCAAGGAAGAAACAGAAAGAAATTAAAGACTCCCTAGAATTTAATGAAAATGAATGATCAGCATACCCAAACTTATGGGACACAATGGAAACAGTGTAAACAGGAAAGTTCATAGCACTGAGTGCCTACATAGAGAATCTAGAGAAATCTCACACTAGCAACTTAACAGCATACCTGAAGGCTCTAGAACAAAAGGGAAGCAAACTCACCCAGGAGCAGTTGATGACAGAAAACAATTAAACTGAGGACTGAAATCAATAAAATAGAAACAAAGAGAATAATAAAAAGAATCAATGAAACAAAGAGCTGGTTCTTTGAGAAAATCAACAAGATAGACAAACCCTTATCCAAACTAACTAAAAGGCAGAGACAGAATATCCAAATTAACAAAATCAAAAATGAAAAGGGGACATATAACAACAGAGACTGAGGAAATCCAGAGAATTATTAGGTCATACTTCAAAACCTATACTTTACAAAATTGGAAAGTCTAAAAGAAACGGACAATTTTCTAGATAGGTACCACATACCAAAGTTAAATCAAGGCCAGATAAACAATTTAAATAGACCTATAACCCCTAAGGAAATAGAAACAGTCATTAAAAGTCTCCCAACCAAAAAAAGCCCAGGGACGGATTCTACCAGAATTTCAAAGAAGAGCTAATACTAACACTTCTCAAACTTTTCTACGCAATAGGAACAGAAGGGACATTGCCAAACTATTTTTATGAGGCTATAGCTACCCTGATACACAAACCACACAAATATGCAACAAAGAGAGAGAATTACAGACCAATTTTCCTCTTGAACATTGATGCAAAAATACTCAAGAAAATATTGGCAAGCAGAATCTAAGAACACATTAAAAAAATCACCCACCATGATCAAGCAGGCTTCATCCCAGAGATACAGGGATGGATACAAAGATCTGTCAATCTACCAAATAAAAAACTGAAAGGAAAAAAAAAACACACATGATCATCTCACCAGATGCTGAAAAAGCCTTGGACAAAATCCAACATCTCTTCATGATAAAGGTCCTGAAGATTTCAAGGATATAAGGAACATATCTAAGCATAATAAAGGCAATATACAGCAAGTCAACAGCCAACATCAAATTAAATGGAGAGAAACTCAAAGCGATTCCACTGAAATCAGGAACAAGACAAGGTTGTCCACTCTCTTCATATCTATTCAATATAGTACTTAAAGCACTAGCCAGAGCAATAACTCAACAAAAGGAGATTAAGGGGATACAAATTAGAAAGGAAGAAGTCAAACTTTTGCTATTTACATATGTTATGATAGTATACATAAGTGACCCCAAAATTCTACAAGGGAACACCTACAGTTGATAAACATCTTCAGTAATGTGATAGGATACAAGATTATCTAAAAAAAAAAAAAGCCAGTAGTAGTCCTATATACAAATAATAAACAGGCTGAGAGAGAAATCCGAGAAACATCACCCTTTACAATAGCCACAAGTAATATAAAATATCTTGGGGTAACACTAACCAAACAAGTGAAAGACCTGTATGACAAGAACTTTATGTCTTTGAAGAAAGAAATTCAAGAAGATATCAGAAAGTGGAAAGATCTTCCATGCTCTTGGATAGGGTTAACATAGTAAAATGGCAATCATAAAACAGTCTATGGATTTGATGCAATCCCCATCAAAATCTCAACATAATTCTTCACAGACCTAGAAAGAACAATATTCAACTTCATATCGAAAACAAAAAAAAACTTTAGATAGCTAAAAACAGTCTCAGAAAATTGAGAATCAATCTATCCGTTCCTTTCTTTTCCATTTTTCTTTTCTCTGATTAACTCTGACTGACCTGAAACCTGTATTGACGCCCCTGCCTCTGCCTTCCCTGTCCTAAGATTATAGGCATGTACCACCATATTCAGCCATTTTATTTAATTTCTTGAATTAAAAACGCATACTGAAACTATTACTACGTTTCCAGGATGCGAATTTCTCCTGTTCACTCTTATTTTCTCCATGGAGACACTGAGAGTCACTGCAGCTGTTAGGTCTCAGGCCCTCCAGGCACCTGGACTAGGATTTCTGGTGGTTTGATAAAAGCCAGCATACCCCAGGAACTTGTGCAGCAGGTTTTCCCTTCCCCAGCTCTCTTCCTCCTGCAATCCGCATGATTTGTCCAGGTGCTCTCTATTCTATCTTCTGTTCTCTGATCTCACTCTTGCCCATCTCTCTCCGTACATCTCCTGCTCTCTCCACCACCTCTCCCTCTCCCCGGCTTCCCGCAGTCCTGCCTGTGCCTAGTCTGTTTTCTTTTCTCTCTGCTCTGGACTATTCCAAATGCCTCTGGATATTTTGTCTCTGGATATCTAACCCACAATAAAAACCTGACCCCTAACAGAGCGGCCATGCTGGTAGTTTCTCTCCTGTTCCTACACCCTATACAGTAATAGGTTTATTACTCCAAAATCTGAAGTTTGGCTGAGAAGTCAGAGGCCCAACCTAATCACCTAAAGCAACCGTATTCTTGCATTTTACTGTTAGAGTAATAACAAGTTGGCTAGTTGTGGTGTTTGCACTTTTTTTAAACAAGAAAAAAAAAGAAAAGAAAAAAATGTAACTTAAACTGAGTTTGTAACAAGAAAGGACCATTTCCTAAATACTGACATTTTCCTAATTACTTCTGGCTTCAGCTGGCTGCAGAATACCTGTGGCGCACATGCCTGCACTCGGCCTCACAGGACAAAACCCTTTTGTTATGTGTGTTCTTAAAAAACAATTTCCACTTCAAAAGTCCTCATCCTCCACTTTTAACTGGAAGTTTTCTGAAAGAGATTTAGCCCCCCCCAGGGAGCGAAGAATAGCTTCAAGTAAAAGTCATCTAAAAATAGAATGAAACGCATTCTTACCAAGAGCGAGATTAAAATACTTCGCCCTCCTTTATCTGATGATGCTTTCATGATCTTTTCTTCTGCACTAGGCAAGAAGCAGAGCTATGTCCAGTCTGCCACTGTGTCCCTGGAAAGTCACCAGAGAAACACAGACAAGGCTTTCCCTCAGAACCTCTCCAGTCTTCTCCATGTCTTGTTGCTTCATTCTCTCCCCAGTCTCTTGGTCTCACTGGTGACATTTGCTCAGATCATCTGGAGACTGGATCACGTAGACAAATATTCTTGCACACAATGATGCGGAAGCAGCCAGCATCCCAGAAGAGCTAGTTCTGTGGAAAGGCAACCTGGAGACCCCCTTTCCCTCTTCTCTCAGGATAAGGTACCCTGATCAAGGTCCCCTGGCTCAACACTCTGCACTTCATCTATGTGTCAAATACAGTCCTGATGCCTCAGGAAATGGGGAAAACCCACTTTCTGGGGATTCTGTTATTTCTGTGCATACAAAGCCTGCTTTGCGGAATCTGATCATGCTGCCATCCTCAGAGGCCAGTGAGCAGCAGCTCTGAGAAACCGAGGAGAGAGACTAGGAAGTGCTAAAGGTGGCATGTGAGGGTGGCCATAAAATGGCCGTCTCCTCAGGGGACCTGGTAAAATTTACAATGTGGGCAGGCTGAAGGTGGACTGTAGCCATATCCCCAGCATACAACATACTGCCCAGAATGTAATAGGTTTTCTCCCAATGTTAGGTGTCTGCAAGAAATAGCTTGGACCCTGGACTTGGGTAACTGAAGGCACACCCAGGTAAGAAGGTAGACTCAGACACTTAGTGAGCAGGAGTTGAAATATCTGGAAAATAAGTAGCCAGATTAGAATCTAGAATGAGGGGAGGGGTGGAAGCAGAAAGCTCAGGAAAGGGTAAAGACAAAGATAAATGAGAGAGACTGCAGGTGAGACTCCCTCAGCTCACCGCAAGAGACTGGTCTCTCGGTAACATCCCTCTGAAAAGCGTGTTGCTAAGGGAACGACCAGGTGACTCAGGGCGTGAATTTGCGCAGAAGCCTGACGACCTGAGTTTGGTTTCCAGAACCTACAGTCCCACAGCAACTTCTGAAAGTTGTGTTCTGACCCCACACCCCCTGGTGTTAGAACCTATTCTGTGGGATTCTAACACAGACTGAAGACCAGCAGCTCTCTGGAAATCCGCAGCAACTCCAGCAGCAGACAGACTGGTACGGCTGAGATAGCCAGTCTCGTGGACCACAACTATCCCGTTCTTGGCCTTTCCACTGGGAGGCAGCCACTGCGGACTACCGGTACCACAGCCTGTGAGCCACACTAATAAATCCCCTTTATCAGTTTATTATTAATATACTCATGCATTGTCTGCTCATTGATATTTTTATTAATAATTAATACTTTCTTCATTAAATCAATTTATAATTCATTCTATCAGTTCTGTTCCTTTAGAGAACTCAGACTAGTAGAGTAACCAATCACTTTCTGGTTAGGTTTTACTTTTAACATTTTGTCTTATGGCAGGATGGACCTGGTCATCTCTGAGTTCATCCCTTAGCATGAGTGAGAAGGAGCTCCAGCAGGCAACAGACAGATTACAGTTTTGTCACTTCCTTGTCTTTGAAACCTTACATTTAGACTTTTATAAGCTATATTTATATTTATGTTGCATTATTATCACCACCCTATGGTTTCTTTTAAGGAGTGGTTTTAAGCTACTGCTCCATTCATGCATATTAATGTAATTTAAATAGGTGACAGAATTTATAAATTTTCTTATTACTTAAGAGGAAAGCAGTGATGTGCTGTGCTGTTAACAAGTCACCTGAGCACAAGGATCTGCTGCTCCCACGTCAGAGGAGAGTACAGATGGAGACCAGAGTTCAGTCGGGGCATCTGGCTACCAAGGATTTGTAGAGTGTAACCTTTTGTTTTTAAAGACAGAAATAGATATCGTGAAGAAAAATCATATGAGAGGGAAGGTCTGCACTAGACCCAGTTAGGGTTCCTCTGTGTCTACGGTGAACCCTGAACCATGATGGGTATTTTTCACGTGTACAAAGTATCCACAAGTAAAGCATTCATAAGACCCTCTTTGGGGAATGGGAATCCAACGACCAACGATTATGACAAATGCCTGAACTAGCACGGAGCAACAAAGTGGCAAGACAGACTTGCCCTTTTGGGAGGGGACTCGGCATGACCATGTTGGAGGGCAGGACTTCGTGTTTCCTTTGCTTTGCTTACAAGGTAGAGCACACTCTTGATGCTAAAAGAGAGAACAGTGAAGCTAGACATGCTACAGAAGTAAACAAGGCTTAAGCAAATGCTACATAAAGTGCCAGTGAAAACACACTTAAAAGCTGGGACAGAAGGTCAGCCGTTTCCAGTGCCTTAGAAACCGATTGTTTTGAAGTCGAGTTTAGGAAGGATATGGCTCTCGGAGTATGTTGGTGAATTTACTTCCCTTTTTGTTATGAGTGACAGAAATACCACCTGTCTCGTGCATCTTAAGATAGTACAAAATTAGCGGGCTCTGACCTCCAAAATTAAAGAGAATGCGGTGAAACTCAGGACCAAAGCTCCTGTAGTGGGACTGTGGGAGGAAGAAGAAAGCACAAGTTTAGTTATCCCTTTTCTCTTCTTGAAGAACTGTAAATAAGCCTACACAGTATATATGAAGAAAATTCCCATTGGGTGTATCGAAACACATAAAAGGTAATCCTATAAAACATCCTTTTTTTTTCTTTCTTTCTTTCTTCTTTTTTTTTTTTTTTAAAAAAAACCAACATCATTTTCATGTCTCTGAGGGTTTTGCCTGCACTATGTGTGCAGTGCCAGGAGAGGCCAGAAGGCAGTGTTAGATCCCCTGGAACTGGAGTTGTAGATGGTTGTGAGCCACCATGTGGGTGTTGAAAGCTGAACCCCAGGTTCTCTGCAAGAGCAACCAGTGCTCCTAACCACTGAGCAATCTCTCCAGTCCCTTCTTAATGAAGGGGATTTACCAGCTTCTTAGGCTAAAGTGTTTGCAACAATGTTCTTTCAGGATGCTGTTTTCTAATTTTATCCATCCCTCCATCCCTCCATCCATCATCATCTATTACTAATATATTAGTTATCAAGAGATAATTGGTTTCATTATGACGAATATTATTGTATCTTGCTTATATTCACTCTTCACTATCATATCCAGGCTCTCTCCAAGTTACACCTCAATAGTCCCTCTTCTGCTACCCCATCACACACACCCACGTGAGCGCACACACACACACTCCTACTTGAAAGTGGAATTTTTTTCTTCCTTCTCTGTTAGTTCTGCTTGTTCTACCCTATTTCCTTCTTTACACCTCCTCCTTCTTCCCTTATAGCCCCTTCCACTTTCATGTACTATATAGATGTATAAATACACATTCATGTTTAAACCGAGATTCCATGTACGAGGGAAAATAGGCAACATTTGTCTGTTCACGTCTGACTTATTTTGTTTGACATCATGCTTTACCTTTAGCCTTTTGTTGAAATGACAAGGCTGAGATTCCATTCAGTCTGAAGAACAGGAAGAAAGGAGAGGGAGGGAGGGAGGGAGGGAGGGAGAGAGAGAGAGAGAGAGAACTCCTGGAAGTTACCTTCCCAGTGACCTACTTCACCTCCCACCACTCACTATTCCCCACAACCTCTAGCAGCAACCCAGTTGGGAAACAAGCCTTCAGCATAGGAGCCTTTTAAGACGTTCCAGATCCAAGCACAAGTCTAACCGGGAAGCTGCAGGTCTTGGGATTCTGCAACTGTAATAAACTTTACTAATGAGTCATCTAATCTACGGCTTGACCTTTCCGAGCAGCAGCCAAAGATACGCAACCGGACAGAGCCAATGGCGTAGAAAATTGCCTTCCTTCTAGCTGTGCTTCTCTGGTGGCCTCTGAGAATCCTCCCCTTCCCTAGGGCTTGTTGAAGAGTAGATGAGTAGTTTCCATTACCTTCCTTCTGCTTTTCCATTTGGCAATATAGCCATTAAAAAGAATGCTATGACAACATTGTCTGCCCAGATAAACTCCCACGGATTTCAATTTGTGACCTAAAAACTTACTAAATATTTAAAGTAGGAGGAGATTTCATTAGATTAGATTATTAAAGACCAGGAAATACAGGAAAGCTGAAATTGAGAAAATCAATTTTATACGGGCACAGTTTCCACTCCTGAATAATGGTCAGACCCGATAAGATAAACTAAAACTTTGATGAAAAAGACTGTAACAGATTTAAAATATGACTAGTATAAAATAAAGATCAAATTTAGAATTTTAAGCCAACAACCTTATCTAATCTTACCTAAAGCAACACAGTGTCATCTGAGGCATCTCTCTCTGTAAGGCCCCCATAAAGGACCCCGAGGACTTCAGATAGAAATCTGAGTGTTTTCTTGACAGCTTTGACCAACTATCTCTCTCTCCTGAAGAGTGCTGTCCTGCCTACTATTCAGCCTCATCTACAGCAGATTATAGGAACAAGGGCCCTTATAATATTTAATAAATAGCATGAGGCCCCTGCCTGTGCCAAGTGTGATGCTGGTCCAACAGGGAGAACCGTGGATGAAAGTCCTGCACAGAAGCTGTGTCTGCAGAAGACAGGCTGATTAATTGGAACTTCAGGAGTGTGGGAGACTGGAATGTTAGGGTTGGGTGGGGTAACTAGCTTAGGTTCATTATCTCAGGCTAGCTTTAGCCGTCCGAACAGCCATAGCTGCCTAGCTCCATGTTAATTATTATATGTTGTGATTACTAGATAAAATCCTTTTGGAACCTATTAACTTAGCAGACCACTAAAGTCCACCCACCCCAGAGCTAAGGATGCGATTAGACAGCGCTTTGGGGCCTCTGGAAAAATCTTCCCCCATCTCATTGTAACCACTCTCTGAGGTGCCAGTCACTGCATTTTAAACTCACCTTAATTTATGACTTTCTTTGCTCTATAAAACTATAAAACTTCATGAAACTTATTTCACAATAGAACTTGGAATTTGGGGAAACCTAAAGCTGTGTTCTTATGCCATGTCACTCAAAATGGCTCCAGAATAAACTATCTCTTCTTATTTCGTTTAAAAACAAAGCAAGCAAACAAACAGACAAAACCCCACAGAGGACCTAAGCTGTCCGCGAGCAAACAGCATCTACAGAGTCAGCTCCTCCAGGGCCACACCTAAGAAGGGAAGACAGGGCAGCCACTGCCCACGCCCTAGACCTTATCATTGTGTGTCAACCCCAGGAGAAACCACTGCCAAGAACTGTCCAGAAGAGAAGATAAATGCTATCCTTTTTGTTCTTTAAGAAATTTCACTAGAGATGGTGGCCTTGTCAGGAGAAAATAGAACATTTAAATTTAAGATTCATATCTCCTAATAAATATCTGAACATTAAGTGTTTCTAAAACATGTGTTTGAGAATGTGCTGGCCAGAATGACTGTGTGAATCTGGGCAATTTTAATGACACTGAAAACGGAACAAGGAAAGCTCTTACAGTACGGGGCACACCTTTGCCGCTACTTTTGACGTTGTTGATTCCTCCTTGAGCACGGAGGTGGTGTGTGCTTTTGGGTTCTTTAAGATAGTTGCCACGTTGAAGTCTATAGCTAAAACAAACAAACAAAGACTTTGACAAATTGTTTCTTCCTCCTTCACAAAAAGGCACTTTGCTCCATTTTTGCCTTTCCGTGGTGTCCCTAAGCATACACAGAGGGATGGAAGCACAGTTAGACAGACAGCGTTATTAGAGCTGCCGAGTGGAAAAGAGAAATACTCTACTCATGAGTCTACTGAGCTAGGATTTAAAGTATGCTAAATTCAGTAATTTGTATTATGCCATTCTCAAGAAATCATTCTACAAGGTAAGTAACAAGGACTGAGACAGGTTTTCTGGATAAATTTTGACATTACACAACAGGAAATACTACACGTTGGCCTGATACTGCAGAGGCAGGTAAGTACTTGCTACTAAGAGAAGTTAAAGCACCTGGTCGCCATGAACTGCCACTGGAAATCAGGAGCAGATCCAAAGTAGCTTGGAATGACAATGGGCAACCGAGCTAAGAAATCACAGAAGTTTCAAAAATTTACTATTTTTTTTGTATGTTTTAACATAAGCTATTTAGCCCAGGGCAAGTGTCTCTGGCTTCAGCTTCATATGTGCTGAGATCCCAATTTTGAGGTTTTTCTAACACAGGTCTGTGTGATCGTGGTTTCTGGTTTTTACTAAGGTGTGAGCACTGAGGACAAAGGAAGCTCGGCTTTATGCCCACTATCCTCCAATGGAAGCTTGCCATGAAGAGCGCCAGTCTGTGGTTGTAGAACTGCTGTTAGCAGAAAGTATGTGTATTACCACCATGCAAAGAACCTAACCTAGGGTGTTAATGAGAGATACAGCTTTTATGATAAGATTTTTCTTTTAATTTAATTTTATTTTTGGGTGTGTGTGTGGCGGGGGGATGGAGGTTGCAAGGGCAGAGGGCAGATACAAAAGGACAGGGTATAGTGTTTATTTGTGTTTTGATAAATAAAGCTTGCCTGAAGATCAGAGTGCTGGACTAAGCCACAGAGTGGTGGCACACACCTTTAATCCCAGGACTGAAGGCCACCCTGGGCTACACGAGATTGAATCTGTCTAAAAAGAGAAACAGAGCTCAAACAAAGCTCCCAGCACTTGGGATCACACACCTTTTATCCTAGCATTAGGGAGGTAGAGACAGGAGTGATATAGCTGGACAGAGAGAGGTATATAAGGGAAGAGGAGACAAGAGCTCATTGCAGTCTGTAGTCACATTGAAGACAGGATCACCCCTTTGTCTGAGCCTCGGTAGAGGTAAGAACTCTCAAGGGGCTTGGCTCCTTTGTTTTTATGATCTTCAGCTTGAACCCCAATATCTGTCTCTGCGTTGTAGGCAGAGCCTGCTCTTGCTTTTCCAGCTGCCCAGACCTGAATAATCACACAGAAACTATATTAATTGCAACACTGTTTGGCCAATGACTCGGACATATTTCTAGCTGCTCTTACATCTTGAATTAACTCCTTTCTATTAATCTGTGCATTGCCACTAGGTTGTGGTTTACCGGTGCCAGTAGATTACTCATTTGGCAGCTACATGGTGTCTCCTTGACCCCCCGCCCCATACTCTCTTTATATAACTCTGTTCAGATTTTCTGCCTGGTTTTACTTTGTTAAGCCATTGGCCGAAACAGTCTTATTCATTAGTCAATGCTAACAAAGCATATTCACAGCATGCAGAGGGGACTCCCACATCACTGGGTCTTTATTAATCATATTCACAGCATGCAGAGGAGAATCCACATCACTGGGTCTTTAGTAATTATTTTACAAAAACGAGATGAGAGGGATTTGACCCCATGAGGTGAAATCCACAAAGAATCAATAAAAACTTAACTCCATGGAGTCTACCACTTGAAATGCACTGTAAAATACAGTAATTTCTTTTTTTTTGCATTTATTTATTGTATTTTGAAAATTTCACGCCTGAGTTCTGTGTTTGCATCATTTCTACCCTTTCCTCAGCCCCCCAACTCTTCCCACATTTCACCCCATGCCACCTCCACATTCTATCCCATTTTCATGAACTCTTCTTTGACTGCTGTTACATATATGCATATGTACATGCAAGTACAACCTGCTGACTCCATTTAGGAGAGCACAGCAATAGAGAGACCAGACATTCCTGAGACTTGTCTATCTGGGACAACAGCCTAGAAAGAGGATCAGTTTGCTCCACACACTGCCTCTCTGTTTTTTCATGCAGTACTAAAGACTCTCTCTGCTCTGCAGGGAGAAAATAAAATCAAAGAGAATCCTCGGAAATTCCATCACCACAGATAACGCCAACCCTGGCTACTGGAAAGTTTTCCACTTACCACAAGCTTGCAGCCCAAGCAGGGGAGCCATCTAGAGTCACCTTGGTAGTTTTGCAGGGGAGAAAGAATTCACATGAACACTGGTCAGAACCAGGCTGCTGTGGCTGAATGCCACCCTGACAAGGGCCCTGCTGACTGAACTCATACTACTCTAGAGGTTCAAACCTAATCAAGGAAATGAAGCACTTCTACAGTGAAAACTTCAAAATGCTCGAGAAAGACACTGAAGAAGAAACCAGGAAGCAGAAAGGCCTCTGGTGCTTAGGAACTGGGAGAACCAATGTGAAAAATGGTTCTTACCAAAAGCAGTCTACAGATTCAATGCAACCCTCATCAAAACGCTAATGCCATTCTTCACAGATGCAGCAGAAGAAAGAACTATCTTAAAATTCATTTGGAAACAGAAAAGACCTTGGACAGCCAAAGCAATCCTGAGCAAAGAAAAGCTACTACTGAAGGGATCATCATCACTGATCTAAAGTCAGGTCACAGAACCATGCTAAGAAAGTTGGCATGGTACTAACCCAAAACCAGAAGACGAGACGTAGGTCTATTCATCTACAGTCATCTGTAGCTTGTCAAAGTACTCACTGGAGAGAAGACATTATATCAAGTAAGGTACAACATGATCTATCAAATTAATATATTTCTACTGAGTGTGAAATGCCTAAGTGTAGCTTCTTGAGCCTAAATCTACTATTTTCCTCTTCCTTTGTAAAATTAATATATTTTCTTAGAATTTATTTTGTGGATGGTGTGAAGAAGACTGAAAAGTTCAAGGGAGGTAAAGGTGTTGCGATCAGGCTGTGTTCTACTCTAACATGCTCTGCATCGTGTGAAACAGAAGTCTTTTAGCCTGTGCCCTGTCCCGTGATACTCCATTAGAAGCAGCTTTTAACTCCATTTTGAGGGTGGAGGATGACTGGGCTTCTGGGTGGATGGGTAAGCGATGCCATCTGTCCTGCATCATTCACGTGACACAACTGATAGACCATTTATCCCTGGGGGTAGCAAGGGTTCTGCCCTATGAGCTTATCAGGGTGGATAGAGACTGTAGGGGTACATGAACATATTCAAATAATATCAGGGGAGACCACATTCAAGAACTTACAGGACGTGCCAAGCCAAAGAATGGGCACCTCTCTCTCGCCTGGACCCCACAGAGTGGTGGGGACCTAGCACCACAATGGCAAAGCCCCACACAGACCTGTTAACAGACACCTCACATGTGCACTAAGAGCTGACAGGCAAAGAATTCCCGACTGTCTCTGGGGCTTTGGTTTGACTCAGTCCCTGCTATTGATGTGACCCGCTCAATAGCAGTCTGCCCATCGAAACTCAGACTGCCCCTCTTTGAAAAAAGGCCCTAGTTTTGGTATCTACAGTTCTTTGCTCTTGACTCTGGCTCTCCTGTGGCCTGATTCTGTAGCAATAGCTTCTTCCTTGTGAGTAATTTAACACAGATGCGATTCGTATTTCTAAAATTTTGAACTGTGCTGTGGCCTCTTGACCTTATAGTCATTCTGTTAAGTGAATGAAAGAAATAAAAGAAAGCCATGACTGCTCCTAGGCACGGTGGGGGAGGAGGTTGATTGTAGACATTGGGGAGAGCTTAGCTAGAGGCATTTGGAAGGGTTCAGAGTAGACATGACTGAGCTGGACCTTAAGAGGAGAGGTTTGGGGAGAGGGGAGTGCCAGCCAAGAGGTCAGAGGAGACCAAAAGGTAAAGGAGGTTGGTGTTAGCCAAAATGGCTGGATTATATATGGAAGATCAGCCAGGAGAAGTGAAAGCCCAGCCCAGCCCCTAGGCAGGAGAGGTCTAGCATGGGGGTGGGGTATGCTAGCCAGTAGGATTCAGGGATGCTGGGAGAACCTGTATGCTAACAGGCACCTCTGCTAGCTGTCTGTCCTGGGTTTAAGACCTAGCATAAACCACATACATACATATTTATTCAATAAATTCTGACATTTAGGAAAGACATAAACACGGTCATCTGTTTCCAGTACAGTGCACTTAAGACAAAAGGATATAACCTTTAGTGGTCAGTTATTATAACTGATAACACCCATGCAGGTCATGCTTGTGGGAAATAAAGTATTTTTACAAAATTAGTGCGGCAAGAAAGAACAGAATGGTTGTATTGGAAATGAAACTTTCAAGATGAGAAAGGGAATATTTGTGGGCTGAAGTAATTAGAGAAATTTCTCTTAACAATTTGATTAGACTTTCAGGGGTTCAGACATGGAAACAATTAAGCCAGTGGGTTTATATACGGGTGAGGCAGGGTGATCAGGCATTCAACCAGGAATGGAAGACCACCCTGGATGTGGCAATGGGTTCCTTTGGTAATGTCTTTAAGAATGTGAAGAAAAAGAAGAGCAAAGAGCATTAAGGCGAGGGGTTGTGCTAGTGTAAGAAGATTTTTTAAAAAGTGTGCCAGGAAATAATGCATTGAATCCAAATCCTTGAGGGTGATTGAAAAAACTGGTGGGTAATTATAAGTTTATTTAAATACTATAGTTGCTTAACAAATGATCCAAGTGATGTGGTTTAATCCCTGAAGCCATAAGCTGTCGATGGCTCTACTCGTTTCAAAGTGCCGTGAACTTCATCCCCTGTAGACTGTAAGGGGAAAAGGTAGCACAGTGGCTTATGGGATGTTGAAAGCAGTTCTGTCTCTTAGTGTCATCTAAGAATTCAAAATATTTGCCAGCTGAGAGTAGTCCTTTGCAAGAGCAGCTGGAATGGACCGGCCCCACCACGACAGAAATGAGGAACCGCAGAGCGCAGCTACCTCTACTGTAGAGGAAGCGTTTTTTGAGTTCATTCAAAACCTTGAAGTCAAAGTGATTAGATTTTCACTTTGGTGAGGTTAGTGCTGTGTATACTTTACATAAGTAAAAAATGATTTTCCTCTAAAGTGGATGTGGGAGGTTCAAAGCCGGGGAGGAAGCTGTCTCAGGAGTTTACTGTGCCGTCCCCTCCATGTGACTGGGAAGCAGAGGGTGCTGTGGTTCACCCCTATCGTTTCCTCTTTGTCTGGAGCCATTGTGTTCTAATGGGAACAGTGCTAGCAGAGGTCTCGGTGACGCAGTGCTGGTCCCCCACCCTCTCACCATCGTCTTCCCATCAGAATGTTTACTGTAAATCAGACCTCTGCACCGAACAAAGAGGAGGCATTTGATTCCATTATTTTAGAAAATAAATTATAGACTCTCAAACTCTTTTCCATGGGTGGATTCCCAATACTCCCCACTAACAATATGCCTTAAAATAAGCCCATGCTCCAAGATCAAATTTGAAAAATTTATTTCTGCTTTTAATTAAACCCAGCTCTTTCTCAGTGAATGAGAAATTAACAGTTAAAATGAACGATTAGAATAAGAATGGACTCTTCTGAGGCTGGTAATCCTAAAGGCTTTTGATCTGGCTACCACTAAGCTGCTGCCCTGAATGTGGGGACCCAGAGAATCCAAACTTAATGAAATCAATCATGCCAGGGAAGGGGCACCACAGAAGCTCCATTTTCAAGGCCACAAGACACCGAGAGGATTTATGGAGGGGTTGGAATTAGTTGGTGCCTTGGGAAGCCCGTCTTTCCTAATGGTACTTCCTCGGGAACAAAGACTAAGCCCTACTACATGATCCAAGCACCAATTTTACTTAAAAATAATTGGAGCCACTGTTTTATAGTGGAAAAGTGCATGGGAAAGAGCACATCAGCACACAGAGCTGTTCTTTAGACATCAAATGGCCTAAGAACCACCAGGGAATCTTGAAAACACATTCCTTCACATTAACAGTTAATGGGTCTGTGCCTTATAACCTCCCAGGTGTCAGTGATGCTGCGGAGTGTGGAGCCACTGTTTGGGACAGGAAGGGGACACTGCAGAGACGAATCATTATTTCCAATAATGTCACTTGAAATTGACTTCCCGTGTGAAATTAAAACATTGGCACCGATCTCCTAAGATCCCCCGGAGAAGTAAATGGAATTACATTTGAGAAGTGCGGGACAAAGTTGACCTTTGATTTGAGCACAGAAGAGAGCGGAGGGTATGGTAGTCAATGGGGAGTGGGCAGATTCATGGAGACTTGGAGAGTGTGGTAGTCAGTGAGGACCAGGCAGTTATCATGGAGATTTGCTCCACTTTCCTCATTGAAATGGAAAACAAAATTATCTTCAAAGCCAAGAATAGAGCTTTGAAGAAATAGTTTTCTCACTGCTGTGACAGGCAATTTAAAGAAAGGAGAGTTCGTTTTACTTCATGTTTTAAGGTACAGTCTTCAAAGTCACCATGGCAAGGAAGTCATCACAGCAAAGTGGCTCTAAGTAGCTGTGGTCGGGAGCAAGATGCCTCTGGTCACCTTGCAGAGACAGACAATGCTTGCTGTGTTCAGCTCTTCTCCCTCGAATTCAGTCTGGGACCCTCGTTAAGGGCTTAGTGCTCCCAACACTTCTCCGTTGCTTCTCGAGCCTAAAGTGCTTGCCTGTGTGTTTTCAGGCCGCGCTTTGGTACCTGCGAGTTCACATGGCGCCTCTCGCCACCCCTTCAATGCCACCCTTTCCCTCCACTCTTGTTTCCTTGCAGCATTTTTTTCTGTTGCTCTATTTTTAACTTTCCCAGACACTTTGCTTTAGATTTGTTTTTATAAACAAAAACAAACAAACAAACAAAAAAACAAAAAACAGTCTTTCGTGGATTCTGCAGAGCTAGTTTCAGGACAGAGAGAAACCCTGTCTCAAAATAAAGGAAAGAAAAGAAAAGAAAAGAAAGGAAAGGAAAAGGAAAAGGAAAAGGAAAAGGAAAGAAAAGAAAGTTCAGCCCAGGATGTTTCAGTGGTCAGCTAAACAGTAACCAGTACTGAGAGCCTTGGAGATGCATGAGCTATCAGTTGCCCCCTGCACGGGGGTGTGTGCTTGCCTGAGGAAGTCTACTTGCTCAGACCTGTTGATGCACCAGCAAGGTAGGAGAGCAGTCAAACTCCTGCCACTCTCAGGATGAGAAAATCCAGAGTTTTAGGCATGTTTTGACCCCTTCTTAGCTTCAGGCCAAACCTGTGATAATTTTGCTACTGAGTGATCATTGGAAATATGTGTATGTTTGTGACCCATATTGATCAGACACAATGGCAGCTAATTTTGACCAAGTTACTAGCGTATGTGGTCATATGGAAGGCTGGAACGGCTCTGGGTTAGAATCATACGAAGGTTATGTGAGGTTCTCTTACGTCAATCAAAGCAAAGTCCCTTGAATACCTAGATTTTTACCCCTTAAGATATAAACAGGTCTTACTGTCCAGGGATGGCCAAGTCTATTTCACTATGGGTTCCACAAACACACATGCAGAGTTTTCAGATGTTTGCAGGCTCTTGTGTGCATCTGTCTTCCCATGTACCAGCAACAGCAGGTATCTGCTCTTCTCTGGGAGGTATGGATATGCCACCCAAAGGCTGCCAGTGCTCCAGACACAAAGAGATTGCACTTCCTAGGCAGGGCAAGTGTGCACATCCTTCATTAACTCTCAGGACCATTCAATTCTCTTCCAGAGGAAACAGCAAAGGCACACTTTCAAACAGGAAGCTTGATAGCCACTACTTCATTAAACAGTGCTGAGTGTCAAAAAAAAAAAAAAGAGATATAAACAGGACTATGAAGATGTGTGGTACTGGCAGTTAAAAAATCAGACACAATACATCCAAAGACTAGAACTGACAGGACCTGTGTCTCCAAGACTGAAGACCGACAGGTTCTTTATTAAAAGCCAAGGAAGTCCATGGACCCAAGGAAGGAAGAACCAGCAGTGGGCTGAACTTCCTAATCCTGCAATACAGGTCTGATCGGTTTTACTGATGACTCAGCAAGTCATGGTGGTTTAATATCTCATCTCTAATGGGGAAAGGCAAACATTTCTGTTGGAAATTCATTGTCTTACTTTTCTATTCATGTGAAGAAACAGCATGATCAAGGCACCGCATGCATTTAATTGGGGGCTTGCTTAAAGTTTGAGAAGGTTGGTCCATGAATGTCATGGCAGGAAGCAGGCAGGCATGGCATGGGGACCAGTAGCTGAGAGCTTGACCTCCTGATCCACAGGCAGTGAGAGATTCTGGGCCTAGCTTGTGCTTTTGAAATTTCAAAGACCACCCCCAGGTACATCCCTACTCCAACAAGGTTATATCTCCTAATCCTTCCAAACAGTTTCACTCACTGGGGACTAAGCACTTGAACAAAAAAGCCTTTGGGGGGGGGTCATTCTCATTCACGTCACACACTCATCTACAGGCACAATAGCTTTTTATATAGAACAGTTTCTTGCCCAAATGGCTACCCTTGTCACATTAAACACAAATTCCATGATGAGTTTTATTTAATGCCCACCAACTTCTCTGAAGTAATTGGTACTTCCAGAAGCAGACATGTCTCATTGTTGAGAAAAGTCTAAGTTCTTAAAACATTTTAAATGCCATATTCTGTAGGTCTTTGAAGTGTTGAAGATTATCTAGCTGAAATATATCTTCATATATCTAGAAAGCCTAACATGACAAAAAGTTGGATTATTATAGATGACTATCTATTAATCTGTATTTCTTAATTATACACTACATTTTTAAATAAACTGCACAAACACAAAACCTTAAACAAGAGCAGAAATACATATACAAAGTGTAACAAATCAAACTTAAATTTGTGTCAATACGCCAAAGTCCATACCAATGTACAGTATTCATCTCTATATCACATTCTCCACTTTTTTAGAAACTGACTGTGACCATTAACACCTATAGCCACAACCCCCTTTAAATGAAAACAAACATTTATAAACAATCATTTTTGAAAATTTAAATGTAATTTTCTTTATGCTGTTTGTTGGGTGAAGTATATTTAGGGTTCACAGAGACCTATTGGGGGATTCTTGTTCCTTCAAACCACATTAGCCTAGAAAGAATCCACAGGTTTCATCTTCTGTGGAAATAAAAGTAGAACCTCTTTTCCAAAGTGACATATCCTGAGATTCAAATATTGAAGTCAAGATACCTTTAAATATATATATATATATATATATATATATATATATTGATTTAGCTTAAGAGTCCCCAGAAACAAATGTCTCTCTGCAGTCAAAAAAATTCAAAGAAAACACAATAATATATATAATCCAGACTCTCTGCATATAGTCCATCTTTACATGGCTTATTTTTCTTTAGTTCTTTAATGTGACTTTCTGTACTCTTTTATACTACTTTTACTGTCTCTTTAAAGACTTTGTTTTATTTTTTAAAATAACTTACCTTTTTATAGCTATCTATATTCTTTTTTCTCTCTCTCAAGTCTATGCACATTTTAAACACATTATGACCCACTCAGAGATTTATTTCTGTGTGAATCTGTTTTTATTGTGTATCTGTAATCATGTTCTGCCCAGAGTGCCATTTTTTTTTCTAACTGCTAAGCAGGCACGCCTGGGACCAACTCTGTGGCCCTGCCTGTTGGCTTCACCCCGTTCAAAATGTGGAGGTAAGTTCACCACCTCTGCTAGCCATGCTCACCACCCCGTCTCCAGGGACTCGGTGGATCTATGTTGCCATTAAGCAACTGCAGCACTCTGCTCACAAGCCCCATTTAAGTGCAGGACCTCCTGAAAGAGCCAGAATTAGTGCTGCCAGCACGAACCAAGAAGCTTCTGTTAAAGAAGCCATGCAGTTTTTGCTGCTAATGCTGAGTCAGGAAACCTTTTCTTAAAGAAGCTTCACCTCTGTTTGCCTCTAGCAAACAAAGGCTATCTGAAAAAAAAAATGCAGCTACTAAGAAGCTATGCTTGGCCCCTGTTTTTGTGGGTCTAGAAGCCCTGTTTTTTTTTCCTTAAGTTTTTTTAAACCTTATATGGATCCATGCTCCAGACAGTGGGCACTATTTGTAAAAGGAGACTGCTCATTCATTTCCAGGCCACCCAGACCCAAACAATCACATAGACTATATTAATTACAACATTGCTTGGCCAACAACTTAGGCATATTTATACTTAGCTCTTCTATCTTAAATTAATTCATTTCTATCAATATGTGTATTGCCATGAGGCTGTGGCTTACTGGGAAAGCATCTTTCTCCTTCAGCAGCTACATGGCATCTCCCTGACTTCACTTACTCTTTCTCTATATCTCTTTCAGCCCAGCTATATTCTGCCCTGCCATAGGCCAAAGTAGCTTCTTTATTAACCAATGGTAATAAAACATATTCACAGCATATTCCCACACCAGAGAATAAAGATAATCAACCATGCTTGCCTCATACTCATATCTAGAAATTAGGGATGAAGCAGAAAATTCCAAAACAATGGAAGGAAAAAAAAAAGAGCACTAACTTGAAAAGTGGAGGAAGAGTCTTCAACAACCGTAATGGAAAGTACCTGTAAGCATCAACCCAAAAACAAAGAAAAAATTCACTGTCACTCTAGAAACATGTGCTCTACAAAACACCCTTTCAACGTGAAAATCAAACACAAAGAAACCGAGACTCAAAGCAGGGGATGGAGCACTCCATACTTTTGAACCTTTCTGAATTAGTAGTCCAGTTCCCCAAAGCCTAACACCATAGCCTTAAATTGAAAAAGGGACAACCAACCTCCTTGTCTCTTGCCTCTTTGTTTAGAAAACAGGAATAGCTATCTAAGCTACCCAAATAGGTGACTAGAAAGCTTTAGTGTGATGATGATAAAACTCCTTACTAACTTATGTCCTCAGACAAAGGCATCCCGTAGATAAATGCCACCATGTTGGGTTGCAGCTACCTGCTGCTGCACGGGACTCCTTTCCAGTTGCAGCCCTGGCAATTGCTTGCTTCCTGAGTGTCATAAACAGATGGCCCCATGTTGCCTGTAGCTGCTATTTTATTTAGCAGTGCCCGGAAGGTCAGAAGACTGCGTGGCGTGCCCTGGAAATGCAGTTACAGACAGTTATGAGCCACTGTGTAGTTGATGGGGACTGAATCTGGGTCCTTTGGAAGAGTAGCCAGTGCTCTTAACTGCCAAGCCATCAGCGCCTCAGCCCCTTGGAAATATTTTTTCATTCTGCTGCAGTAATTCTTTTAGGGAATGTCTATAGTCGGCAAGCCTTTGAAATTCTTATGTGCTTAAAGATATTTCAACTTCATCTGAATGACAGTTTGGTGTCTATTTTTTTGTTAATATTTTGGATCTCCTTCAAAACAAAACAACAACAAAACCCACAGCATTGCTTTCTGAAGACATAATATCATGCATGACCAGAGTTCCTTAAGACATAATTTGCGATAACTAAGTTTTGAAATGTTCAGCATTTTCTCTTTATCGTGTGACAGCAGATGTTTTGCTGACATGGAGGTCTTTACTGATTCAGCTAGGTCCTTGATGAGTCATACCAATCTTTTGCTTTTATGGTTTTGCTCAATTTTGGAAAGTCTCATTTCCTTCCTTTTCCATCGTATTTTCTTCCTGGAGCGATGACCCATTACCCAAGATTGAAATTCTATATGAATATATTTGTTTTAACATATATAATTTATAACAAATATATTCTGCCTATTAGTATTTTTGATCAACTTATGAATGTGGTAACATTCCAAATCATTAATCCACTATCTAGCTATAACAATTTTATTACCTAATCACTCTGCTAAGTTATTTACTCAGTCATAAAGTTATTGATTACTAAGAACTAGTGTTTGCATAATTTCTTTATTAGTATGAGCTTTTAAAAAACGTAAAAAAATTTCAAATAAACTCTATGGAAGCAAGAACTATGCTGTTGCTTTTTATTCCTTCTGGGAATGGAAAGTTCGGTGGCATTTAGAACTGAAGTTCAGAGTTTCAGATATATTAGAAAATGTACAGGGAATAGTAGTTCAATAAAAACTGTAGAAATTCTGGCAAGAACTGAAACGCTTTATATTGCAATCACCAGATATCACAAAGGTTGCTTTATTTCTTCATTATGCCCTCTCTCTCATCCTCACCTGTATTATTAAGTAAAGATTAAGTTTGAGATTGTAAATTACTGGCAAAAGTTTCTCTTGAGGTAGGTAGTTCCTCTTCTAAGTGAGCTTTTCCCCAGTTAGAGCTTTTTCCACTGAGTTCTCTGCATGTGGCCTGTTACACACTCGACATCATTGCATCTTTGCTGGGGAGGGGGGGGGCTGGTCCACTGCTGTCACTCATCACCTCCTTCATCAAAATGAATTCTGTATTGAAGACAACTGTGGCTTGGAGCTCAGATTACAGGCCAGCTTCCATCTAAATATCTCAATTTATTTCAAACTTTATTATCTGAATTCATTCAACTTTGATTCCTCATGTAAGAAATGAAGATAAAGGTATAGTCATACTGCTTTAAAAAAAGCTCTTTTTCTCTCTCATGTATTTATCTCATCGCCTGAACAAAGATTAAAAATAGGAGGAGTACGTTATGCTTAGAAAATTGCCCTGCATGCATTAAATGCTCTGTAAACACTGTGCACAAACAAGACACACGCTGGGTTAGTCTCCTGTTTCTTACCACATCCATCCAGCTGTTTATTAGGTCTGCTCACGCTCTCACCCTCCCCTTGCTGCAATCTCCTCGCTGCTCACCCGCAACCAGGAGGTTCTAGTTTAGCTGCAGCTGGAGTGCTACCTTAGAATGATTTGATTAATATAGTGATTAACAGCAGTGTCAGACTCCTGCTTCACTTTGGGTTTTGCTTTTGTACCTAAAGTACCCTGCTTTTCAGATTTCGTCAACAGAAAATTAGTAGTTTATTACTCCCTTTTCATATATGACAGACACAAAGAAGCTAAGTAATTTGCTCGTGTCTCATAATCAATAGCAATTATGCAAATTTGGGTTGTCTGGCTCTGATTTATATCATCCTGCAGTTTATTCACAGCTCACCCAGTTCCTTCTGATGCCACCCACTCCCTCTGGAAGGGCCATGCAGACATCTTCGAGCTCTGTGAGAGCTCTCAACGCCTCTCTTATTGCCCATTTATTCCTCCTTAGTAATCTTGATTTTTTTTTAAAACTTCATTTCTCACTTCATGACTTTGCTATCTCGTTCCCTTTGCTTTGCATGTTATTCAGTTTGACCCTCTCTAGACAAACTGTTGCTTAGAGTGAATCGTTTTCCTCATTTAATCTCCAAACTCTTTCATGTGAAAGCAGGTTTTCAAGTGTTAACTTGCCTTCAGTGATGACCCACACCAACCTTCCTGCCTTCAGTGATGACCCACACCAACCTTCCTGCTTTCAGTGATGACCCACACCAACCTTCCTGCCTTCAGTGATGACCCACACCAACCTTCCTGCCTTCAGTGATGACCCACACCAACCTTCCTGCCTTCAGTGATGACCCACACCAACCTTCCTGCCTTCAGTGATGACCCACACCAACCTTCCTGCCTTCAGTGATGACCCACACCAAGCTTCCTGCCTTCAGTGATGACCCACACCAACCTTCCTGCCACAGGCTTTTCTTTTATTTGCTATGAAATAAACAAACAAACAATTTGCCAAGTCAGACTACACAAACAACTCTTCAAACATTTTGTATAAAGGTCTAAATTACCAGAAGTTGCATCATTATGGGTTATTATTTGAGAATTGTTTGCCTTCTATAATATGGAGCTGTTCTCAGAAGAATCCCAATTATAATAGAAAACAGATTTTTTTTCAAAAAGGCTGAAAATAAGGACAAATTGCAAAACTAATATAAGAATAACTTAAGGAGATCCCTAAAAACCAGAACAGTACGGGTATGATAGAAAAAGTGTGTGTGTGTGTGTGTGTGTGTGTGTGTGTGTGTGACAGTAGAAGATGGGGTGGGGAGAGGTCAGAATTTTAAAATGCAGAGGGAAGGATGAGGTGAACTTGCTGAGCAGTAACAACAAGGGCTATCAGCAAATCAGCATCAAAATTTAAATTATACCTAGGAAATCAAGGGAGTGGAAAACAGAGAAAAGAGATGGTCTCTCAGTTTAGAAGACACAAGTTGAGTCTAGGAGCATGAGGACTCAATAAAATTCTATTAAGTCCAAATATGAAATGTTGTAAGTAATGGTAAAGTGACCCAGACATTTTATATATTGTGAATATTTACTTTTTGAAGAATAGTAAGAACAGTGATATTTTGATAATTTTGAATCTGCTACCTGTTTTTTTAATATTTGATGCTTACTTTGGAAATAAACTACATCAATATGCCATGATATACAGCATGCTGAGTGAAATAAAATGGAACAGAAGGAATGGGGAAGACAAGGAAAAGAAGGGAAGAACTGAGTATAAATAATTATCATTTTAACTAGTCTTTAATTGAACTCTTTAGCTATGCTAAAAAAACAAAATTATAGATTTTAATTTTACTGATCTGAGGCAAAAATGACATATTGGATATTACTCAAAAGATGTATAGTTTTTAGGGTCACCTAATATATAGTGAAGTTTCATGTACTAGAGTCTCTTGGTTTGGGCCCATTTCAGCCTTTCCTTCTACTCCATATCCATTCCTTTGTGACTCCTGCTTAACCGTAGAACCACTCTCTACTAGGGATCCACACTAGACTGGCATACAGAGCCCCATAACCATCACACTTGGCTAGGATCCAGAGTGGGCAACAGCAATCCAAGAATGGAGCACCCACCCAACAAAGATAAGACCAGATATCTTCAAACATCACAATTCCAGATGCCCACATCCCAGAGCAAAAGCACAAACACGAACAGTCAACACAATAAGCTTCTCCAGAAGCCAGCGACCCTACTGCAATAGGCCCTGAGGAAAGCAACTCAGCAGAAGCACGAGCCAAGGACATGGAAACAGCAAGTGCAACTAGGTACAAGGACCTCAATGAGGATCTGAATACATGCCTTGACAAAGACCGTGAAAACACGAACAGTTGAACAAAATAATGAAAACATTCAAGACACAAAAATAGAATTTAACAAAGTGTGGCGGTTTCTCAGGAAATTTGGGATCAACCTACCCCTGGACCCAGCAATACCACTCTTGGGAATATACCCAAGAGAGGCCCTATCATACAACAAAAGTATATGCTCAACTATGTTCATAGCAGCATTGTTTGTAATAGCCAGAACCTGGAAACAACCTAGATGCCCTTCAATGGAAGAATGGATGAAGAAAGTATGGAATATATACATATTAGAATACTACTCAGCAGTAAAAAACAAGGACTTCTTGAATTTTGCATACAAATGGATGGAAATAGAAAACACTCTCCTGAGTGAGGTAAGCCAGACCCAAAAAGAGGAACATGGGATGTACTCACTCATATTTGGTTTCTAGCCATAAACAAAGGACATTGAGCCTATAATTAGTGATCCTAGAGAAGCTAAATAAGAAGGAGAACCCAAAGAAAAACATATAGGCATCCTCCTGAATATTAACCTTCATCAGGCGATGAAAGGAGACAGAGACAGAGACCCACACTGGAACACCGGACAGAAATCTCAAGGTCCAAATCAGGAGCAGAAGGAGAGAGAGCACGAGCAAGGAACTCAGGACCGCAAGGGGTGCACCCACACACTGAGACAATGGGGATGTTCTATCGGGAACTCACCAAGGCCAGCTGGCCTAGGTCTGAAAAAGCATGGGATAAATCCGGACTAGCTGAACATAGCAGACAATGAGGAATACTGAGAATTCAAGAACAATTGCAGTGGGTTTTTGACCCTACTGCACGTACTGGCTTTGTGGGAGCCTAGGCAGTTTGGATGCTCACCTTACTAGACCTGGATGGAGGTGGGTGGTCCTTGGACTTCCCACAGGGCAGGGAACCCTGATTGCTCTTTGAGCAGATGAGGGAGGGGGACTTGATCGGGGGAGGGGGAGGGAAATGGGAGGCGGTGGCGGGGAGGAGGCAGAAATCTTTAATAAATAAATAAATTTTTTAAAAAAAGAAGTAAACAATCCCAGAAGATTCAGTCGAAAGGGGGCGGGGAGACCTACACCATTACAACCAAACAGGAGCCAACATTAATTCCTCATTAATGACTCTCAGAATTAATGGTCTCAATTCCACAATAAAACAGCACAGAGTAACAGACTGGATTAGAAAAGGAATCTTTCTGTTACATCCAAGAAACACACCTACCACCAAAACCAGACGTCACCTTAGGGTAAATGGATGGGAAGGTCTTCCAACTAAACAGACCCAAGAAGAAGTAAGGCATACAGCTATTTTAATATTTGACAAAATAGACTTCAAGCCAAAACTAACCAGGACAAATAAGGACACTGCATATTCATTAAAGCAGTGGTTCTCAACCTTCTAATGCTGCAATCCTTTAATACTGTTCCTCGTGTTGTGGTGACCTTAGCCATAGAATTATTTTCATTGCCGCTTCATAGCTGTCATTTACTGCTCTTATGAATTGTAATGTAGATATCTGATAGACAAGATACATGGTACGCAATCCCTGTGAAAGGGTCGTTCAACCATCAAAGGAGGCTGAGAACCACTACATTAAAGGAAAAATTCACTAAGAAGTTATTTCAAATACAAACATTTATACACCATCAGAAATTCACACAAATCCATAAAAGAAAAGACATAGTGACCCTGACTAAAATCACATATTGACCCTAACACAGTGATAGTGGGTGACTAACGTACCCCACTCCAGCCAACAGACAGGTCATCCAGACAAAAACCAGAAAAATGCTGGAGCTAACTGGCATCATAAATCAAACGAACCTAATAGGCATCTACACAATAGTCTACCCCAACTATAAAGAATGTGTGCTTTCTTCTCAGTAGCTCATGATGCTTTCTCCAAAACTGGCCACACATTATGACACAAGGCAGACCTCAACAGATACAGGAAATCTGAATTCACACCCATAGCCTACCTGACCACCATGAAAGAGCAACAATAGGAACAGCAGAAAGTATACAGACTCATGGAAGCTGAATAACTCACAACTGGATGAAAATTGGATCAGGACAGAAACCAAGAAGCAAATTAAAAATTGTTTAAGAATTGAATGAAAATAAAAACACAAATGAAAACATTATTTTTTAAGTAATAAGAAAAATAGAGTTTGGAATTTGTTAGCATTCAAATGGAGTTTGGTTGAAGTCAGTCTTCTGCTTTGTTGATGCTTCCAAGGTTACACGAAGTTCTGTGCTGCAGCCATTGCCATGGGAGGTTCAGGACAATTAAGAGAGAAAGTGAAACACGAATAAAAAAAACCAGGAGACAGATACTGGGGTTCAAGCTGAAGGTCAGAAAAGCGAAACAGCCAAGCAACTAGAAAAATCTTATCTTTACCAAGGCTGAGCCCTGAGCCTCTGTCTCCTGTTTTTTCCCCTCTAGTGCTGGGATTAAAGGCGTGTGACTCCCAAGTACTGGGATTAGAGGTGTGAGCCACCACCACCTGCATCTGTTTCTACATTGATTTTGTGTAGCCCAGGCCGGCCTTGAACTCACAGAGCTCCGTCTGCCTTTGTCTCCCAAATTCTGGGATTAAAGGTGTGTGATACCACTGCCTGGCCTATATGACTGACTAGTAGCTGTTTGCGTTATGTTCTTCAGGCAAGCTTTATTTATTAAAATACAAAAGAAATACCATTACAGAAAGGCAACTTTCAAGCATCTTTCAGTAGTTTTGCATCTATTTTTCTAAGTTAAATATATGCTGTATTTTCCGTATTCTTTTACAGATTGGTTGAGCTTCATCTACTATTATTTACCATGTGAATAGTGCTTGGTATTAGTGAACAATATCCCTTTAAAAAAGATTTTACTTTTGAGAACTGGGAAGATGGTTCAGCAGATAAGGGCACTGGTTGCTCTTCTAGAGGACCTAGTTTAGACCCTCAGAACCCACATGGTAGCCCACAACCATCTGTAGCTCCAGTTCTAGGAGAGCCAACACCTTCTGGCCTCCACAGGCACTGGACAAATGTGTGGTACACAGACATACATGAAGGCAAAAAAACCCATCGGTCATCACCATCATCATTAGAATAATAATTTTAAAATATTTATTTTACATTTAATTATGTGTATGCATGTGTGTTTGCGTGTTTTAATTATATGTGTGTGCCTGGGAGGAGTGAGTGGTTTGTATACGTGAGTGCATGTGTTCACAGAGGCCAGAAGAGTGTGTCGGATACCCTGAAGCTGGGGTTATTGTTATATATTGACAGGAGTGCTGGGAATCGAGCTTGGATCCTCTGCATGAATGGTATGTGCTCTTAACCCCTGAGCATCTCTCTAGCCCCATTTCTTTTAAAATATTCTATAACTTTTTACTTTAATGAACTCATTCAGGCTTGGAGATCTCTGGGGGCCGTGTGCAGCCCCCGCTTTCTTCCCACCTAAGTCAGGCTGGTCTAGTTCTAGTTCACAGAACATGATTATCTTCTTTCAAGTGAGCCATGTTTTGGCATTAGACAGAGAAGTTTAGTTTTTATCATGTTCTTTTCATTGTGTGACCTATTTTGTTTTGCATGCTTATATGTATTTTATTTTACTAATATTTTTCTCAACAGATATATTTTCTTATTTGAAAGGAAATGTAAAAATAAAGGCACTTTTATTTTAGGAAAAATGACCAGAAGATATTAAGTTTTTCTTAAGGAATTGAAGTCTCAGTATCACAGGGATTGAGCTGAGTGCTCATTCAACATCTGTGGACAGCCCCAAGACTCATTTACGGCTTCAAATCAAAGGACTAAAGCAGTTTAGTCTCTTATATTAAAGTTATATAGCACAGTCTTGACTGTTCATAGATTCCATATATCAAACGAGGCAAGGGTGATCTTAACGTAGTGTGTGTGTGTGTGTGTGTGTGTGTGTGTGTGTGTGAGTGGGTGTGCATGCCTGCTCTACGTGTGTGTGTGGAGATAAGGGGTTGATGTCAGGCATCGTCCTCTATCACTGTCCATCTGGCTTTTGAAATAGGGTCTCTCTTCTTGAGCCCAGCTTTGGCCATTTTGCTGGACTAGCTGGCAGTAAGCTCCAGGGATGCTCCTGTATCCACACCAGCGTTGCGGTTCCCATCTTTCTGCCTTGTTTGGCTTTCACACGAGGGATGGGGATCTGAGCATGTCTTCACACTTGTGCAGGTAGTTCTTTACCCACAGAGCTCGCTCCAAGCCCTCATTCTCAACATTTGAGTAAAATACACAATGCAGCACGGAAAAAGTCTTCGATATCGCCAGATACTGTTCAATGTATTTCTGCATTCCACACTCTTGTGTGACCAGTTCATTTCAAGGAAGTCAGAAGTCCACAGTCAGTGTAGATGGCATCTTTATTAGTTCAGCAAAGGACACTGCTGTTTATCCATTTCCACACGGCAAGCCTCTTCACTTTAACTCGGATCCATTCTCACTCTTGCATCATCCACCGCCAAGCTTTGCTTCTAACATGTCTGCCCGTTTGTTTCCCTCCTCGCTGCTGTAATCCCAATCCACGGCATGACCTCTGACTTGGATTGTGACCACAGTCACCCATCAGTCTCCTTGCTTACATTTTAGTCATCTCCTAGATGAACAAAAGGCACGTCTTGTGAGGTCTGCAGAGTGGCGTCTCACATTCATACACAAGGAGAGGCTGAAACAGGTGGGGCAAATCTCAAAGCCACATTGGTTTCACACAGGATTTCCCCTTTATTCCCTGTGATCATTCTATTTCCATAGGAAACGGTATGTTCATTTTCACCTCTCAGCTTTGGTTTTCTTTGGAACCTTTCTGCCCTCTGATTTCTTCTTACTGCCCAGCTCTTGGCTTGCATATCATCTCTTTAGGAAGGTTTTCTGTGACCCGATGGTTCCAGTCACTCCTCTCCTTTCTGTCATTTGCTATAATAGTAGCCTATTGACTTTTTTTTTCTGATAACTAGGGGGTGTGATGTTGGTCTCAACTGTTAACTTGATCAGATCTAGACTCACCCAAGAGACAAGCCTCTGGACACTGGGTACAGTCTTGGGTAGGGTAATCCAGGTACGAGGACCCTTTCACTTAAGAGTGATTCTGAGCTATATAAAACAGACAAAGAGATGTGGACACCACACTCACCATTTCCTGCCTCCTGAGTGCAGTTGATATGACTATCTGCCATAGGCCCATGATACCAGGTATTCCCCACTGTGACGGGTTTAACTGCGGAACTGTTGACCAAAAAAGCTCATTTTTCCTTAGGCTGCTTTTGTTAGTGCATTCCGTATCAACAACAGAACAAGTTTCCAAATGGAAATTTGTTACCAGGAGTAGGGTTATTTCCTTGATAAACATGACCATGTGGATAAACTTGACCTTTGGGATGGTTGTGGCTATAACACGGAAAAGTTTGGTACTTTGTCCTGGAGATACCATAGCGTGTTGGAAGGAGAGACTGATGGGCTTTGCTGGTGGGGGCTTGGGGGACAAGAATTCTGAGAGAAATGCGATCATGGAAGCTGGCTCATGAGATGTCAGAGCGGAAAAGAACTCTAGCATGGAATGGACTGGGGGGGGAATAACTCTAGCACGGAATGGACTGGGGGGGGGAGAACTCTAGCATGGAATGGACTGGGGGGGGGAAAGAACTCTAGCACGGAATGGACTGGGTGGGGGGGAAGAACTCTAGCATGGAATGGACTGGGGGGGAAGAACTCTAGCACGGAATGGACTGGGTGGGGGGGGAAGAACTCTAGCATGGAATGGACTGGGGGGGGAAAGAACTCTAGCACGGAATGGACTGGGTGGGGGGGAAGAACTCTAGCATGGAATGGACTGGGGGGGAAGAACTCTAGCACGGAATGGACTGGGGGGGAAGAACTCTAGCACGGAATGGACTGGGGGGGGAAAGAACTCTAGCACGGAATGGACTGGAGGGTGGTGGAGAACTCTAGCACGGAATGGACTGGGGGGGGGGGGAAGAACTCTAGCACGGAATGGACTGGGGGAGGGGGTGGAGAACTCTACCACGGAATGGACTGGGGGGGGAAGAACTCTAGCACAGACTGGACTGGGGGGGTGGAAAACTCTACCATGGACTGGACTGGGGGGGTGGTGGAGAACTCTACCACGGAATGGACGAGGGGCCACCCACGGGGTATTTGGGTCAGCAATGCAACGGTGTCCTGAGAACTTGAGTGAAATTGAATTTAAAGACAATGAATTCAATTTTCATAAATTTCAAAGCCGGAAATAATTCAGGCTGGGCTGATGAAACATCTGCAAGCAATGAAGAGGTCAGTGCCACCAAGGAGAAACTTCCTGTGCTGTCCTCGGACAACAGGGAAGATTTCCTGAGATTAAACCTTTACCCATCAGAGGTTCCATCTTGTGAAGATCCAAGTTCACCAAAAGGCAGAAAGCCTAAGATATAGGGGGTTCTCTGATCCTCAAAAGGCACTCCCTAGAAGTGCCCCCCCAGGGCCAGCACACAGATGACCCAGCTGTGGTTAAGGGGGTCAGGCTACATTTAGATGACAGCAGAACTTGGCTGTTTATCCATGTGGTGGGTGGCCGTGCTCAAAGGGATGCATTTGGGAGTCAAGTTGATGGGGATGATTGTGAAGATTAGTCTAAATCATCAACTTGATGAGCTCCAGCCCCACTTGAGAGACTCCCAGGTATGCCTGTGGGAACTGTTTTGAGGAGATAAATTGAGTGGGAAGACATGCCCACTGTGGTCAGCACCATTCCCTGGGATGAATCCTGAACTGTTAAGGTAAGTAGTAACAAGGAATTCACCTAGGACATGGAAGTAGTAATTGACAAGAAGAAACAGGTATGGAAAAAGTTGTAGCAGAAGAACTGATAATTTTTGTAATCAACTAGATGGATAAGAAGGATTCAGTCCATCTGAATGAAATACCACTGAGAAAAAAACATTGAGTGATCTTTAAAGCTAGCATGGATATTCAACTGGATGCCAGGCTTATAGGTGAGTAAGAGTTGCCCTTATCCACTAGACATTGTGACAATCTTACGTTTTACACTGATACACTGTTTTTCAGGTATCTATCCTTCAGAGACTGACTATTACAGAGAAGTCAAAACCAGCTTCTTTCTATCCTTCAAGGTTCCTTAGCTGGGGCATGCACTATATGGACATAAGAAAGATCAGCAGAAGAAACCAAACATTTGAATTACATGTGTATGCTCAGGAATTGCACACAAAATGATTCTCAAAAAAAAAAAAAAAACAAAAACAAAAAACACCCAGCTAACTGAAGCTTGTGTGGCCCCCTGAAGTACAGACAGGAATAGAGGCATGAGGCTTTACCAGGCTTAGGGAGAGTGAGGTGGAGATGCATGTGGTACGTGTAGCTTGTCTTGTACACGGACAGAAAGCTCTTCAGGAAAGGCAAATCTGTCTCCACGTGAATGTCAGAACAGGTGCTAGCTGTGGTCTTAACAAACACTACTCTCTGACTGGTAACAGTTCTTTGGAGGGAATTCCTGACCAGAGAGCTCCCTTTGAAGGATTAATTTCTCAGAAAGAGTCTCTGTCTGTGGTTCTGTGAACAGTGCCCCCTTTTCAAAGGGACCAGCCCACTAGAGTGTCCTGGTCTCCGAGCACCTCAAGAGAAGACAGGTTTTCCCCACAGCACTCTGCCTGTCTTTCTTTGGAAAATTACCTGTATCTTCCACTTTTAAAAGCTCACTCAGTACTGACCAGTCATAGTTATAAAACTAATGAAATAAAAAATTAAAGCATTTTTTCCTGACACATTGACATCTACAAAGCATGTAAAAATGCTTTTAACTACTCCAAATCTTGTTGCATTGCTATGAGGATGATAAATGCGGAATCTAAGAATGATAACTTATAGAAACAATGCAATAAGCCCAGTCGCAAAGCCCTCCTTTAGCATATTGCTCTGTCAAAGTCAGGCAGCACTGGATAGTCAAGGAGGACATTTCTCAAGTTTCGAAGTAACTTAAGGACTGGAGAATCAAGGCCACCAAGAACAAGGCATCAGTGTGCCTTAGTTGTACTGAAATTACAACCAATCAAACAGTGGCCCACTAGTCCCAAATAGCTCTTGCATTAGAACTAAAGTCAGACATACAATTTGAAAAATTTTAAATTTGGACTAGCATTTCAGAGAGTTTTTATAAATACAAAGTTAAACGAAGGAATTTTGTTATAGACTCGGGGATACAAAGACTCAAATGGCATTTGTAAACCGAGATATTTATAAGTTGAGTCACAGGCACACCGCAACGCTGAATGCATGACTCACGATTTGCATCTTATGTGCAATTAGTGTTTAAATGTTACGGCATCATGCCAAAGGCATGCGAGCTGTTTATACGGTCAAGGACCTCAGGATTGCTCCATCATGGCTTTTCTTCTGAGTTTAAATTACTGTCTTTGACCAGGTCCATCATGTTTGTCTGATGGAGGAAAGATAAGTCTGTCTTCTTGTGTTCCATTCTTTTCAAAATGAGCCCAAGTTCCTTCTGCAGTGTACACGGTTTCCAATGTCAAGTCCATGGTTGCTGGTGCAGCTTCACACTGCTCTTTCTGCTCGGGCTCTCGCTTGTGAGCAGTAGCATGGCCCTTCCTTTGGTTCATGGAATGTAAGATCTTGGTTTCCCTGCCCTGTACCATCCCCAGACCCCCTTGTTTATGCTGTCCTCTCGCTGGAATGCACACTCTGGAAGGGCAGGGATCACTTCCAAAAGACTCACCATTGTGCCTTCAGAGGGAAGACCCAGCATCTGGCAGCACAGAACTAGTGAATAAATATTTGTTCCAATGGATGAATCAAGATGATAAGTAAGGCTGATTGCACAGTACAATCCAGAGTCAAGGCTGGATTTATGTATTGAAACCACACAGGAAATGGTGACGACAAATCCCTAGTGTGGGGTCAGCTGTAGGAACACGGAGGGGACAGAGTTTGGAACCAGTGTCAGAGGTAAGGCACAGCATACACAGTCATTTTATAAGAATTAATCAAGAGTCCCAATTTCAAGAGTCCCTTTCCTACCCGGGACTGGAAGACAGATGTCTCGACTGCTTTTGGGAACCAACCCTACAGCTATATTTGTGTGCCATAAGATAGTGTATTTATAACTGCATTCATTATAATGTTTCTACAGTAAAATATATGGACTAAAGGTAAATGTTCACGGAGGTTGGTTGGATACATTGCGATATACTCATCCAATGACAAGCATGCGACTCCAGAAAACAAGCGAGCTTTCTAAATTCCAAGATGGGAAATTTTGTATTTTTACTAAGTGAAAATAAAAGCATCACGTAAAACAATGTCTGTGTGTCATGACACTCTTTATGTTGAAGGGGCTGGGGTATAAAGTGAAGACCACCTGTATACATGCGTATAGCTTGTGTGTGTAAACGTGAAGAAACTGAAAACTGAAACATAAGATTCCACAAGCCAGAGTTTCTACCATTTACCCATCCCCAGAATGAGGACAGCAACGAAGACTGCTCAGAAAGAGGAAGGTGGTCGATGCAGCATTGATCCCATGAAAGAAGCTCTCTGTATTTCTGAATGTATTTTATTCCCAAAGCACATGGGGCAAGTATGAGATACCACTTCTGTGGGAGGCTTTCCAGGTCCTGACGTTCACCTTTAAGGACATTTGAAGAAAAGATGCAGATCTTTTTTTTTCTTCCTTTCTTTTTTGGATTTCTCTGTGTAATAGCCCTAGCTGTATTGGATTGGAATTAGCTCTTGTAGACCAGGTTGACCTTGAACTCACAGAGATCCGCGTGCCTCTGCCTCCCGAGTGCTGGGATTAAAGGTGTGCACCACCATCACCCGCTTTCAGGTGCAGATCTTTTCCCTATAGATTTAAAATGCACAGGATGGAGAGATTTCCAACTAACAATGAAGCTGTCTCTGTCTGGAAACAGTGAAGAACAGGGTCTCCAGGGCGCTCAGTGCTTCTCCGTGGCTGTGTGAGCAGGACAGAAGAAACAGAAGATGACCACCATCGGGTAACTCAGTGACAATGAGAGCAGCCCACCTAGACATAACCAGACTGTCTGCTCACTGAAAACCATTTCCAACAAGTAAGACTAGAGAGGACGAGAGGGAAATTCCTTGCCCCATCGTGGGCCCATCTTGAATCGATTATTCTCCAATAAGGAAATGAATCAATAACTTCCAAAGGAATTTAAACCACTGATACACTTCCCTGCCTGGTACTAACGTGCTCAGTGACATGACTCAGATCATTTTATAACTTATCTTCAACGCGATTGCAGGTGCTCCTCTGCAGCAGGTTTTACGGAGAGGTTGCACGTTCTGCAGTGTGCACTGAGAACTGATTGCGTAGCCTTCATTGCTCTAAAGGAAATGCCAGCTCTTAGGAATTCAGAAGCTTCTCATTGTTAGGCCCCCACCCCCAGACTATGGGACATTGCTAAAAAGACAAGAACAGCATCACATGTCCTTCCCTTCCCTTGGGCAAGACACGTTGAGATGCTCTGAGCCCTCTAGTTGTCAATAGATGCGGTTATAGAACAGTGCACCCTCCTCTGCTTTAAAGACCCAGTGCTTCAATATTTTACAAATCAAAGACAACTGGGTATGTTTAAAATATGCTGCGCTCTTGACTCCCTCCCCGACAAGCACCGTCATAAAGGGGCGCACAGGCTCATCATTGATTCAATTTAGTTCTCCATCTCTGTTTGGTCTACCTGCACCACCTGGTGGTAGTGTATGTTAAGTGCGAAGTTGTGTGTGTGTGTGTGTGTGTGTGTGTGTGTGTGTGTGTGGTTGGGGGGTATGTGGAAAAGAGAATTTTAGTACTTAAATACTCATTTGGACTGATGATACAATGGCTTCATACTAAATATAAAATACAGGCTTGCTCAGTAAAGGATAGGCCAGAACTCATTTTGGAGAGCAAAAGGGCCCTCTTACGTCCATTAGTTAATGACCTTATAACTCTGTTCAGGGTTTATCAGTTATTTATTATGCAATTGCCCTCAAGGGGGCATAAGTCAAACACCAAGGCAAAACCATTTTCCTAAAAGAATAATAGTTTTACCAATCATGTGTCCCTTTGCTTCCATGAGCCACCAGTATAAATAAATCACAAGACACAGGATGTTACAGTGACAGAGCAGCACCGGCCCCATGAGACATGGTCATTGATTTGATACCCGAAGCAGCAGCTGAGCCATGGGGAAGTCCAGTGACTGGTCCAAGGGCACACTGTTTGTTAGAATCACCATCCAATAGGAAGCTAGATCCCTCAGCCTAAAGACTCACACACAGTGGTGTAATACCTGGGAAAAGATATGTCCTTGCTTGCTTAGGAATACCTGCTTTCAGACCCTGAGTGGTGGACTATCCCCTGTATTCTACTTGCAAAAAACCAAACCAACCAACCAAACACCCCCCCCCCCAATTAAAAAACAACAACAAAAAGCCATGTAAGGTCAGGGAGCCTGTGTGGGTCCCTGTATGCCTATATAGGTTCCCTGCATATATGTTATGGCTAAGTAGGTTGGTGTTCTTGTGGGACTCCTAACAGTAGGAGGGAACGAGGGCTCTGGCTCCTTTGTCTACTTATGGGATCCTTTTCCTCCTACTGGGTCGTCTTGTCCAGCCTTGATGTGATAGTATGTACCTGGTCTTATTGTAGTATGTTATGCCGTGTTTGGCTGATGTCCCTGGGAGGCCTGTTCTTTTCGGAGGGGAGATGGAGGGAGCACGGATCTGAGGGACAGGGAGATGGGTGGAGAGAATGGGCGGGAGGGGAGGGAGAGGTAATTGCAGTCTGGATGTAATATATGAGAGAATAATACTAAAAAAATAACATAAAGATTGTCTAACTATTTAAAAGCCTGTATACATGCTCTTGGAAATGTTTCCAAGGTCTGAGCAGCGGCTGTGTTTTAAAGATCTAACATTATTTCCCTTTCTCCTTGTAACTGCTTGAGAATCAGAGGGCTGGTTCCACAGAGCCGATGCCCACTTGTAGATTTAAACATAAGCCGTGTTCATAGCTCCCCCTTATGACCACTCAACATTACACAAGCCTCCTTCTAGCCCTGCTGTTTCATCCACCAAACAGCTCACTGGTTAAGTTTTAATTGCTTCCAATGAGGTCAGCAAAGGTATTTATTGAAAATCTCTGAATAAAAGGCTCCACGCACACACACAAGCGCACGCGCTCACACACGGAGAAAACCCTTTTGCCTGTTGATTTATGGAAACAATTATGATTCTGCTGGAGGATTTCTCAGCTGAGAAATAGTTTGTAGCTACAGCAGAGAGGCTCAAGTTGCACGAGGCAGGCAGCAGACACGGACCTCTTGTGTACCCAGCTGTTCTAAACAGAACAAGTAAGTTACTGTTATTTGTCTTTACAGAAACGCTGACTCTCTTCTGAAAGGTTTTCTCTTTCTGTGGTTACGGTACTGTGGGGGGGGGGCGTTTGAACCATAAATATCTGCAGAAATGTGCTGGAGTATGTATGGAAAGAGAAGCTGGAAGCTCTCCAGAGCAATCCCGACACTTAACTTGAAAAATATGGGCAGTTTAGGGGAAATAATTATTAAGCACAATGTAAAAGCATATGCTAATGAAATCCAGGGACAGCGTTTCTCCTCCACTGATAGTGGCTATAAAACTCAATTTGAGTCAATAGCTCTAAGTACAGGGAGCTCTTAGCAAGACAGCAACCGGAATGAATGGTGCGGTTTTATTGTGATGGCTCTCCCTTAATGCCTGGCTCTTCTCAATTTGCATGCAGAGTGGCAAAGATGCTAATACCCTCTGTGGAAGGTGTTTTAAGCGTGCCTTCGATGCTTAACTACACTGTGTGTTATACTACTTGCCCACTGAAATTGATACAACCAACTTTTCTCTTCCTCTCTCCTCCCCACCCCTCCCCATTCTTTATCTCTCATTGTGAACAGAAGTCAAGGAGCACACGGCAGTACAGCAACTGGCCTTGCTGCAAAAGCCGTGTGTATAAGGATTCATCTCTCAGCTGTGTTACTGAAGGAGGAATCCTGCTATTGGTATCCGAAGCTAAGAGATAAACTTAAGAGTCTGGAAAGAGCGACCACCTTTTCTCACAGCAATCTCCAGTGCCCAGACAGGAGGAGGCCCATGACCTAGGAGTGGCAGTCAGCCCAGGATTCGGTTCTCATTATGTTATTCATGAACACCCGGAGCACTACACTATAATGCGCAAATGGATACTGACATGGATCCTGCCACCTCTGCTCTACAGGTCCTGCCTCCACCTTGTCTGTCTAGTGGGCACTATGTCTTTAGCATGCAATGACATGACTCCAGAGCAAACGGCCGCGAATGGCAACTGTTCGAGCCCCGAGCGACACACACGGAGTTATGATTACATGGAAGGAGGGGATATAAGGGTGAGGAGACTGTTCTGTCGCACACAGTGGTATCTGAGGATTGACAAGCGAGGCAAAGTGAAGGGGACCCAGGAGATGAAGAACAGTTACAGTAAGTGACGTCTTTATTACAGCCCTGGTGAGAGCTTTCTGTTTTGTTTAAAGCTCACCTTTTGGTGGCATGTTCTCCTTTCTTCTGGGGCGGAGGGGGGGGGGGCAATGCAGTACCAACTCCTAATTTCTCTACATTGGGGTTTCTGCAACAAGTCTCTAAAATATCTGAGAACAGGGCAAGTGTACTCATCTTATGGCTGGAAGGGACAGCACAAGGCAGGGAAAATCCTTGCACTGTGGCCTAAATCCAAAACGCTCTTTAGTAAGAAAACGTTTTGCAGACAGTCCTCAGGCTGACATGTGTTGTTCGCCTAGCAAAGTCCGTGGAGGTTTGCAGACAGCTCTCAGTAGGGGTTCACCAAACTACCAGCCCCGAGTCTGAGGAACAGAGACGGGATCTGCCTTTATAAGTTGTGTTGCCTTTGAAAGGACTTTGTCATGGTGCAAACCGGTTCAGAATCTTCTTTCTGAGCATCCACAGCTGTGTGTTTCTAACACCAAAGGGGTCTGCAGTGCCTTCAACCATCTTAGTCTAATGAGCTTGTATTAGATTCTTTGGTCCCCTACCCAACAGACGACAGATCTTTCCATGGGTCTCTGCCATGGAACTTCTATGTTGCTTTATGAGGAACATAACTGTGAGGAAGCAGAAGTGAGTTAGAGAGAAATTATGTCCAAGCCTTTCAGCTGGAGCACCCCACTCTTCCCTCAAGCCCCAGCTACCCTTTCTCCTTAGAATGTCAGGGCTTGCATTTTCATCTAGTGATTACAACTAGTAACTAATTTCAGTGGCGTTAAATTCAGCAGAGCGCACACTCAACGGTCACCTTAAGCATTTAAAACTCACAGGTGGAGATAGGTTTGCCAGCATTACTAGTAAGTGGACAGCATTGACTCTGTGTGTTTGGTAATATGTGTGGTGGCGTAGATGAAAAAGGATGCGTGGAGGTTAACAGTGTAGCTGAGTGTCTGTGACAGGGTCACTCCAACCTTTCCTTATCTATTCTCCAAATAGTCTTTGAGATCTAACCTCATTGACCAATAGGCAAGAGTTTGGTGACTCTGTTTCCAATATGAAAATGATGGACCTCCATTTAAGCTATGGCTGATGGAAATTGTGGGTAAAGGAACCTGCCAGGTCTGGAAGACTAGTGCTATGGAATTCAGCTAAACAAATTGATAGCTGCTTCTATGTGAGCCATTGAATTTGGCTTTTTCATTTCATTCAAAAACCAGTGAGCTTTACCATAGATGACAGAATCTGGGGGAAGGTCAGAATCTAAGCGGCAGTGACAGCAGCACGTGTTCTGTCCCTGTCTGGAAATGACTCTGCGGACAAGTTCTTAGTTTTTCCATCCTTCAACCTGGAAACATGGATGCAGTTTTCAAAACCCTTTCTCATTGCCACAGTCTACTGTGTTCTAAATCAGGGACTGTACTATACAGTGCAAAGAAGCCTAACCACCCCTTTCCACAACTGTCACCCAAAGAAGGAGCTAAAGGTGTCTGCTATCTCTCCACAGTAAGTCATGCAGCTAGGGCTAATTTCACACTTCATAATCAGGTTATCATAGCTGGACTGTAGGCTTTTTCTACTTAAGGACTAATTCCTTTGGGTGCTTTCTACTAACTCATGCAAAAGGTAAAAAATAATGGAAGATAAAATTCAGTGAAAAAATGAGTATGTACAATTATTTGAGACTAAAGCAGTTATAATTGGAATGCATACATATATGTGATTTTTATTTTGTTTTGTTAAATTCCTTGAATTCATAAATTTCAAATATTTGTACATACTTGCAAAGTGGTAAAATCATTTTATGTTTTGAAGCCTGGTTATCCTTGAGTAGCCCTAAAGCCCATTTGGCTCTCCCCTTTCCCCCAACACTGATTCTAGAGTAATAAGACAGACAAAAGTCTCGCCCCACATCACAGTACCTCTGTACTCAAAGAGACTGATAGAGTTTATGCAAATGACTTTCACTTACAAGCTTTTAATAGTCTAAACTTACATACTTTCTCAAGATAGTAAAATCTCCTAGAAAGAGAAAACCTCACCAGAACCTTTTAACCAAACTACAAAGTGGTTGCCATGGCCCTGCCAGCCTATTGAAATGGACAGGTAAGGTTTCTCCAAAGTTAGACAGATGTCAAGGCATTTTTTGTGTAGGAAATCCCAAGAGATAGAAGAATAAAGGAAAATAATTTATTCAGAGAAAATTCTGATAAGCATCACTTGCTGGTTGAGGCAGCCTTGCTCATTTTAAGCATGAATACAAGCAGGGCACCTGAGAGGTTGAAGATACGGAATCCAGGTACAAGGAGTGTGGGCAGCTGGGCTTGTTTACATCAGCCCAAGAGGAGGCAGGCGAAATGCAATCACAAAAGCTGGGGATGGGTTCACAGTCCTCAGAATCAGCTCAAAGATCCAACCAGGAGGTTCCCCTCCTGCTGTCATTAGAACGACAGTTCAAAGTAACTGGATTCAAGGCAGCAGAATTCAGAAAGGAATAAAGCTCAGAAGTAAAGCCCAGATTTCCTTCCCATGGTCTGATGCCTTCCATTTCTACGTAGGTCCTTGAACGTCTTTGGAAGCCCTTTATAATAGCACTGGTTTTCGTTTTCTTTCCGTTAGCCACTCTCTTGGCTTTTGTTTGAGTGAAAGGAAACATGACCCGAGGATATGAATAAGACTTGGCAGGCTGCTTGCTTCCCCAGCGAAGCATGGCACCCTGGGGTCCTATACATGCTAAGCACGCCTGTTACCCACTGAACCACATATTTTCCTCCAGGGAATATGCTTTATAAGACATTGATAGATATGGACCAGCACTTCGGGAAGAGGCAAAAGACCTGGTTACGGCACCCTTGCTTCCTTAAGGAGTGGGACTGGGATAGGTGTACCAAGAGCAGGCAGGTGGGGTTGGTGTTAGGTCACGTGCCGTACCTCAGCTCTTCAGGGGAATTGAAACATCACTTCAGTGGTGTTTGGAGCCTTTGTTTCAGTCTTCCCCCATGTTAGATTATTTTGCAGAAAATATCAAGTTTAGATCAGAATAAGTAAACTGTATAGTAAAAAACAAAGAAAGAAAACAAAGAATCCCAACCCCTCCAGACAGTTCACCAAGGATGAATTTATGGATTTTGGAATTCAGGAGGAGACCACTGTTTGAACCCCTTAGGGCAGTGCAAGGGGGGGTGGGGAGGGGTCACAGATCTCCTCTCTGTTCTCTCTGGTGGCCCCTCATTCAGCTCTAGGTTTCGAAATGACAGAACTGGATCTTAACAAGAAGAATAGACGCAGAAGCCCTCACAGCAGGGGAACATTGGTAAGTAGTATCGTGGAGGGACAGGGAGTGAATGGTCAATGCTCCTAGCGCTTCTGTTGTCAGAACCGTCCTCTTGGAGGCAAGGCCAGCGGCTGGGTCTAGATAATGATTGGAGCAGACAGCTCCTCAGCAGACAGAGGCAATCACTCCACACCTGACAAAAATAACACAGCTGGGAGTTGAGGTGCTGAGTGAGAGATGGCAGCAGTGAGCTGGGTGCCCGACAACTGCTCCGAGAGACAGATGTGGGACAGAGGACCCAGCCCCTGACGATCAGTTTCCTGCTTTGTTTGTCTTTAGTCACTAAAATATTGTGTTCGCAACAATAGTTAATACCATCCGTTCCTCTGGAGAACTCCTTGATGACCAGAAGCCTCTGATCCAGGAGGAAGCCCATCTGCCTTTTTGAGCACTGTTAGTCACAAAGTAAGAAAGGGTTATTTGTTCTGAAAGTTGGCCAATGGCTTGGCAACATTTGCTCTTGGACTGGTAGGCTGTGATGGGATGTGGCCTCACAATTGGCGGAACACAAATAAACACAGCATTGTTGGATTTGACTTTGGCCACAGAACCTTCAGCAACTCAATTGTCAACAATTCCTTGGATGGGTTCCTGTCTGTGTTAGTCTCTATAGGGCCTCCCAGTCCACAACATCTCAGAATGCCGAGAGTGCAAACATACTCGGGTCCCATAGAGTTCTCAGTAACTGCTCTAGAAGAGCAACCCATACCATCAGAATAAAGAATCAAAATTATAAACGCAACACCCGCCTTTTAAAAAAGGATAAAGACCTTATCCACAAAAAGCTATGGAGTTCTGTGGAGCATATGCGCAAAACAAAATCCTAGAAATGATTGACAAGCTGGAATCTTCTAGAACTGGCAACTGGGATTCCTTATTAAAGGAATCTCAAGTCTTTTAAATATGAGGGATGCATAAATTGCTGAGGGGCAGATTTAGAAATGTTAGCTACTCTATGAAAAGTCAGTTTTCAATTGTTTTTTCCATATTTAGTTACGGCAAGTAACTGAAACTTACTAAACGCTAGAAACTTCATTAACACAAATATGCTCTCTTAATATTACCTCACTTAAAACGACCAGGTTTTAATGCTTAGTTTTTTTAGCTTTGATTATTTAGTGTGTGTGTCTGTGTGGGTATGTGCGTGCTACTGCAGAGATGCCCAGTTTTTAATGCTTTGGTTTTTAGCTTTGATTAGTGTGTCTGTGTGGGTATGTGCGTGCTACTGCATAGATGCCTAGTGGAGGACTCAGGTGTGAGGTCCCATGAACCCAGTGTTATGGGAGGGTTCTAAGCCACCTGATGAGGGTGATAGGAATCAAACGCAGGTCCTCTGCAAGAGCAGTACAGGTTCTTCACCACGGGGCCATCTCTCCGGCCCTAAACTGACCATTTCAATGTTACTGTCATCTCTGCATTAGTCCAGATCAGACGGCCCTTTCCCTATGGCTGAGGTGTAGAAGCTCTCTCCACAGCCTGTGGGGTAGGAGAACCAAAGGCCAGAATGACCTAAGGCAGTAGAAAAAAGGCAGATTTTAGACACGTGGAAGGAGCTGCTTTCTCTAGACCTTTTTTCCCTTCTATTTCTCAATCTTGGCTGAATATTGTTTTCATCTGGGACCTGTAAAAAATACTGATGCCAGATCCCATCCACCAGGACTCTCATTAACTTGATCTAGGGTGCAGTCTGGGCATCAGGAATTTTAAAAGCTCTCTAGATGATTCTGAGATGCGTCCAAGGCTGAGAACTACTGCACTGTGGGAATCACATTAGTGCGCTTGGGAAACCGTAGCTCGATTGAATCAAAATCCTACCAGGAGGGGAGGAGACAGGAAATCAGTACTCTTTACAGTTGTCCAGGGACGCTGTGCACAGCTAGAACTGCAAACTTCTACTTGGGGGGTGGAAGGTGGGAGGTGAGGGCTGGGGGATGGGGTGCAGCCTGAGCCGCCTCAGGGATGCTTATGAAGATTTTGGAGCCCTGGCATTTAGGGAGTTAAACTGGCCCCACCACCAGACTGGAGGAACGTATCTCTGAGTTGTGTATCAAGGAGTTCTTCTAGGCCCGCTGGACATCAACATGTGCTCAGCCAGCCTGGACACGAATGTGAGGGCAGCCCTGTAGCATGACAGAAGGTGACACAGCTGCACTGTGACAGCTGCGGGGACGGGAGGCCAAGGGCGGCACAGACACCAGTGTCTGCTGTGAACCCAGACGCTTCTAAATTGGGCTTTTCTCTCGCATAGCCACACGAGTAAACTCGAAGGCAAGAGACTGAAAATGACAGTTGGTCAACTTAGAAAATCCAGTGGGGACAAAACCATAGGTCCCCAAGGGATGTTCCCAGTCTAGTCATCTTTGCAAGGCTGGGAATATACAAAACACGAAGGCAGTACTTTCTTCACTTTTTTTTTTTTTTTAATAGCAAATAGTTTTAGTAGAACGGTAACTTCTGTAGAATCGCCGTGGAAACACAGTATCTCTACATTTAAATTTCTCATATGGCATATAACACATAGGAGAAAAGGGTAACCGCTAATCTTCCTACATTCCAAACAGGCTGAAATGAAAGGTCTTTTTCATTCACATGGCTTGCAAAGCTGTGTTAAAAGTCACTGGACAGGGAACGGAGAGATGGCTCAGAAGTTAAGAGCAGACACTGCCTTTTGCAGAGGCCATGAATTCAGTTCCCAGCACCATGTCAGGCATCTCCAGCTCCAGGAGCTCCCACACCCTCTTCTGGACTTCGTAGGCCTCCGTACTCACAGATGCACAGTCTCCTCCCACCATATACATACTTAAAAATGAAATAAAAGTCACTGGACGTTTAAGTAATTCTTGGCCAAGTTTCAACTCTGGTTTTGAACTTACCTGTAGACCCACCCTAAGCAGAGGAATATTTCAAGAGTTTTAAATACCGTGCTTCAGCTTCCTTAAGCGGCATATTTTTCATTTTCCACAGTATTTCCCATTTTATGTTTGCATTTGAATTTTAGATGCACTTCTAGATAATATTGGCAGAAATATTTGAGGCAAAATTCAGAATCAACCCAGTTTGCATGTTTTCCTTAAGGCAGTTTTTCCAAAGTCTGTTTCTTAGAATACTGACGTCCCCCGAGATATTCGGGGTGTTTCCTCAAGCTGTTTCTCTGGATGGTTGACTGGGAAATACTCACTTAATAATGCTGAATTCATCTCTTGAAGAATTCTCTGAGTTTATGTTACTCTATGGTTAGCTTCAGCTTCAAGGAAATAATACATGTGGGTTTCCAAACTGACTTGACAACAGAAAGCTCCTTTGTTCCCATTCTTCTCCCTATTCTGGCTTTTGGTAGAACATTTAAATTTCATTAATTTGAAACCTGAGAGCAAACTGAGGTCCATCTTTGGAGTAGTCAAGAACTAAACCAACCTATCATTCAGTTGTTTGTCTGAAATGAAAGGTCACACAACAAAACTGCCCCATGATTTCAGAACCAGCGGAGCTCAGTTATGCTGAGACAGAAGCATGCCTGTCAGTCTGCTTCAAGACCGTATTCTTACAGTGGTGAAGGGCTAACTGCAGATATTTCCAGTGAGACCGAAGTCTGAATGAGAGTTCTATCTGCGCTGTAGGCAGCCATGTGGGACTATTTTCCTGACAGGAAATGATGAAGCTTGTAGCTATGTCTGGGCAACCTACAAATTATAGACTTATTTATTCTACCGAAACCTAAAATGCTTTTGCGGCTCCAGGGTGACTGCACAATTCTTATTATGTGTGCTCCATACAATAAACTTTATTTTACTAATCAAAAAGTAGTTCCGGCAAAAGATGCAGTTATTTCAATTTTTATCAATAAGTAACAAGTTTCATTAATTCACCAAGATATTTAGAAATTTGAAATTTTACAGAACCTGACAGAAAAACTACCAGAGAGCCTCTCATCTGAGATTTTAGAAGGTGACAGGACCAGTGGCACTCGGTCCTCTCCATGCCCAGGCAGACACCTGCTTACCGTTGGCTCTCCCTGCATGGACTTAGCACTCAACCCGGAAGGCTCTCGCTCTTCCTTTTATCGCCCCCTGGCCCAGGGCGCTGCATTTAGCCCAGTGGAAGCAGGCAGAAATAGTTATAATTATTAAACATATTTGTCACTTAACTGATTATATATTTAAAATCAGTTGCCAGTAAAAATACACTGTTTAATCATCAAAAAAGTTGATGCAAATAAGAACTAAATGCTTTTTTGAAATAAAAGAAAAATATGCCTCATTTTTTTCTTATTATCTATCCTTCAAAAATAAAATTATCTTCCAGAGGCCATTTGGCTAAGTTTTTCTAGGGAAGGCCAAGAGTTCAGTGGAAAGGTGTTTTGTTATCAAGGCCAACTGCATAAGAGGTTGGAGACACTGAAAGATTAGGTATTGGGGCAACAAGAAGACCAAGCTTGGAAGAGCTGTGGGCCTCCTCAACATTCATTCTCATTTTTACCTGTTTATTTATCAAGAAGTATACTCAGAAGAAATAATTTATACTTGATATTGGCTTTAGGAATATCTGTATTTAAAGGAGGCAGAAAAAAAAAAAACCCTTGTTGTCCTACCAGAAAACAATCGGTAGACTGGTTATTTTAGGGTGGGAATCTACCCACTAGTGGGAATGGCCCTTGTGATGGTTTGTTTGTGTCAGTTTGGGCATGTCCATGGGGGCATTTTCTTGGTTAATGATTGATGTAGAAGGGCCCAGTTCCTGGACGATGCCACCCATGGCAGGAGGTCCTGGGCTACATAAGAAAGTTAAAGCGGAGAGATCCAGTAGGCAGCGTTCCTCTGTGTGTCCTCTTCAGCTCTTGCCTCCAAGCTCTTGCCTGAGTTCCTGCTCTGACTTCCCTCAGTGACAGATGGCCTGGGAGTTGTTAGAGGAAACAACCCCCCCCCCCCTCCACAAGTTGCATTTGGTCACAGTGTTTAAGCACAGCAATAGAAGGCAACCCAGGGACCAGCGCAGAGAGGAGGAAAGGAGAGATAACGCTGGGAGAGAGAAATGAGGAGCAGCAGGAACCACGGGGGCTGCTCTCAATTTGTGTTAGTGGCAGCAGCCTGGTAAGTAAGAGCATCTCTGGGTCTTACCAGAGTTTTTAGATGTTTCTGATCACATCCCTGGCTTATCTCATTCATGGAGGGGAGGCACGGGGCCATGGGACATCATCTGTATAGGAGGCACAGTCTCTCCCTTTCTTTGCACTAAGAAGAAAGGGATCATACAAAATTTTGAAAGACTGATGACACCTTCCTGTTTTCATTCTTTTGTTAAATTCAAGAGTCTGAGAAACTAAAGATACAGTGGTAAACAGCTTTACAGCTTGTATTTTTGGAGAGCTAACAGTTTAGTTGGGCTTAGAGGAGAGCCTCAAGGCAGAAGGGCAAGTTTAGAGGACAGGGATTGGCTAACCCAGCAAGAGAGAGAGAGCTCAGGTGTCTTGAGGGAAGTGCCTTTTAAGGCACTGTTAAGATGGCGAGGTTTGGACACGAGAGCAATTCCGCATCTCTCTAGGATCAGTGTGGAACTCAACGATGGTTATCCTAATTTTTTTCTTTATTTCAAAAAGCTCGAGAACACACACACACACACACACACACACACACACACACACACACACACAGAGAGAGAGAGAGAGAGAGAGAGAGAGAGAGAGAGAGAGAGAGAGAGAGAGTTTTGTTTCTAGAACCCATACCATGCAGCTCACACCCAATCCTGCTCCATGGGGAATCTGACCCCTTCCTTTGGCCTCCAAGCACTGTATTCCTACCCATGCACATATTTAAAAATCCCGCCCATGCACATAATTGAAAGCAAAAATTTAAAAAAATCTCCATGAGAACAGTTTCTTGTAATATATCATCAGATTTTTATCTGATTGAAATATTTATTTAAAAAATAAGTATCTCCAACTAAAATTTAATTATACTGTGGGGAGGTCTTCATTACTGTGCCACAGGAAGGTATCAAAAGCTGTTTAATAAAATGAATGAAAAAGGAGACCACTCTATTTCAGATGATGACTTCCTTTGAAGGGAAGCTTTTTTTTTTTGAAAGTCATAATTCAAGTTATGCTAGCTGGAAAATGAACATTTTTTTTTCTGGATGGCAGCACATATTTCTTTTCTTTTTTTCCAATCTTTTATCATAACTGTAACCTGCTTAAGTCAGCTGCATACAAATGACTGCTCTAAAGGCTACATTATCATTATGAAAGGAATTCATTTTCCTGTAATAGTTCCCAAGAAGGCAGAGCTGTAATGGTTTTCAGACACATGGTTACCATTTTAGAGGAGAATTATCGTGATGACCTCCTGCATTCTTTCTGGAAGGCTATTGAGGTGTCTGTGTGTGAGAAATCTCAGCTCCTGGTTATGAACGGTAGTCTATGAAATAGTATGGCTACTTCATAGACTCATGGATGGACTCTGGCCATGGAAAGATTCTGCCCACTTTGCTCTTCATATTTCTCTTACTCTCTTGAAGTTGGTCAGACATTGAACCACGTAGATCCTAGAGAAGATGGGCATAAATCTGCATCTCAGTTTTAAAGATTTACTTTAAAGTTTATGACCTTTTAAAGTATTTTAATGGTTTTATTAGGTATTTACATTAAAATCATTACATTACAGAGAAATAAATTTGTTTGCTGTTCTTATAAAACTTTGAATTTAGTCTCTGACACACATACACACACACACATATATACAACATATAACTGAAAACATGTTTTGAAGTGACTAAAGAATATGGCTAAAATTGAAGTTAATTCTTTTAAAGTATGTATGCCAATATTGGAATTGGTGAATTTTTTTTCTCTACTTTAAGGATTTCTTAAATTCTCTCCTAATATAAGCTTGTGATAACACTCTTCATCTCATGGGGTGGAAAAAGGCCTGAGGAAACCGGCCAAGCCATTTTCTTCATTGCTACATCAGTTTTCTTTCTTTCTTTTTTTTTTGAAGAAATGTTTTGAAAATGTCTCTCTCTTTTTTTTTATTTATTTATTAAGGATTTATGCCTCCTCCCCGCAACCGCCTCCCATTTCCCTCCCCCTCCCCCGATCAAGTCCCCCTCCCTCATCTGCTCAAAGAGCAATCAGGGTTCCCTGACCTGTGGGAAGCACAAGGACCGACCGCCCACCTCTATCCAGGTCTAGTAAGGTGAGCATCCAAACTGCCTAGGCTCCCCCAAAGCCAGTACGTGCAGTAGGATCAGAAACCCATTGCCATTGTTCTTGAGTTCTCAGTATTCATCATTGTCCGCTATGTTCAGCGAGTCCGGTTTTATCCCATGCTTTTTCAGACCTAGGCCAGCTGGCCTTGGTGAGTTCCCGATAGAACATCCCCATTGTCTCAGTGTGTGGGTGTACCCCTTGCGGTCCTGAGTTCCTTGCTCGTGCTCTCTTTCCTTCTGCTCCTGATTTGGACCTTGAGATTTCTGTCCGATGCTCCCATGTGGGTCTCTGTCTCTGTCTCCTTTCATCGCCTGATGAAGGTTAATATTCATGAGGATGCCTATGTGTTTGTCTATGGATTCACCTTCTTATTTAGCTTCTCTAGGAACATAAGCTCAATGTCCTTTATTTGTGGCTAGAAACCAAATATGAGTGAGTACATCCCATGTTCCTCTTTTTGGGTCTGGCTTACCTCACTCAGGATAGTGTTTTCTATTTCCATCCATTTGTATGCAAAATTCAAGAAGTCCTTGTTTTTTACTGCTGAGTAATACTCTAATATGTATATATTCCATACTTTCTTCATCCATTCTTCCGTTGAAGGGCATCTAGGCTGTTTCCAGGTTCTGGCTATTACAAACAATGCTGCCATGAACATAGTTGAGCATATACTTTTGTTGTATGATAGGGCCTCTCTTGGGTATATTCCCAAGAGTGGTATTGCTGGATCCAGGGGTAGGTTGATCCCGAATTTCCTGAGAAACCGAAACACTGCTTTCCAGAGTGGTTGCACAAGTTTGCATTCCCACCAGCAATGGGTGAGTGTACCCCTTTCTCCACAACCTCTCCAACAAAGGCTATCATTGGTGTTTTTTATTTTAGCCATTCTGACAGGTGTAAGATGGTATCTTAAAGTTGTCTTGATTTGCATTTCCCTGATCGCTAAGGAAGTTGAGCATGACCTTAAGTGTCTTTTGGCTATTTGAAGTTCTTCTGTTGAGAATTCTCTGTTCAGCTCAATGCCCCATTTTATAATTGGGTTGATTAGCCTTTTACGGTCTAGTTTCTTGATTTCGTTATATATTTTGGAGATCAGACCTTTGTCAGTTGCAGGGTTGATGAAAATCTTCTCCCAGTAAGTGGGTTGCCTTTTTGTCTTAGAGACAGTGTCCTTTGCTTTACAGAAGCTTCTCAGCCTCAGGAGGTCCCATTTATTCAATGATACCCTTTGTGTCTGTGCTGCTGGGGTTATACGTAGGAAGTGGTCTCCTGTGCCCATGTGCTGTAGAGTACTTCCCACTTTCTCTTCTATCAGGTTCAGTGTGTTCGGACTGATATTGAGGTCTTTAATCCATTTGGACTTGAGTTTTGTGCATGGTGATAGATATGGATCTACTTTCATTCTTCTACAGATTGACATCCAGTTTTGCCAGCACAATTTGTTGAAGATGCTCTCTTTTTTCCATTGTATACTTTTAGCTCCTTTATCGAAAATCAGGTGTTCATAGTTTTGTGGGTTAAAGTCAGGGTCTTCTATTCGATTCCATTGGTCGACTTCTCTGTTTTTATGCCAATACCAAGCTGTTTTCAATGCTGTAGCTCTGTAATAGAGTTTGAAGTCAGGGATGGTAATGCCTCCAGACAATCCTTTATTGTATAAGATTGTTTTGGCTATCCTGGGTTTTTTGTTTTTCCATATAAAGTTGATTATTGTCTTCTCCAGATCTGTGAAGAATTTTGATGGGAGTTTGATGGGGATTGCATTGAATCTATAGATTGCTTTTGGTAGAATTGCCATTTTTACTATGTTGATCCTTCCAATCCAAGAGCAAGGGAGGTCCTTCCATTTTCTGGTGTCTTCTTCAATTTCTTTCTTCAAAGACTTATAGTTCTTGTCAAATAGATCTTTCACTTCCTTGGTCAGAGTTACCCCAAGATATTTTATGCTATTTGTGGCTATCGTGAAAGGTGATGCTTCTCTGATTTCCCTCTCTGCTTCCTTATCCTTAGTGTATAGGAAGGGAACTGATTTTTTGGACTTGATCTTGTATCCTGCCACATTACTAAAGGTGTTTATCAGCTGTAGGAGTTCTTTGGTAGAGTTTTTGGGGTCGCTTATGTACACTATCATATCATCTGCAAATAATGAAAGCTTAACTTCTTCCTTTCCAATACGAATCCCCTTGATCCCCTTATGTTGTCTTATTGCTATTGCTAGAACTTCAAGCACTATATTGAAGAGGTATGGAGAGAGTGGACATCCTTGTCGTGTTCCTGATTTTAGTGGGATGGCTTTGCGTTTTTCTCCATTTAATTTAATGTTAGCTGTTGGCTTGCTGTAAATAGCTTTAATTATATTTTGGTAGGATCCTTGTATCCCTATTTTCTCCAAGACCTTTATCATAAAGGGGTGTTGAATTTTGTCGAATGCTTTTTCAGCATCTAATGAAATGATCATATGGTTTTTTTCTTTCAGTTTATTTATATGGTGGATTACATTGATAGATTTTCGTATGTTGAACCAGCCCTGCATCTCTGGGATGAAGCCTACTTGATCATAATGGATAATTTTTCTTATGTGTTCTTGGATTCGGTTTGCCAGTATTTTATTGAGAATTTTTGCGTCGATGTTCATGAGTGAGATAGGTCTGTAATTCTCTTTCTTGGTTGGGTCTTTGTGTGGTTTTGGTATCAGGGTAACTGTAGCTTCATAAAAGGAATTTGGCAATGACTCTTCTGTTTCTATATTGTGAAATACATTAAGGAGTATAGATATTAGTTCTTCTTGGAAGTTCTAGTAGAATTCTGCATTGAAACCATCTGGTCCTGGGCTTTTTTTCGAAGTGAGATTTTTGATAACCGTTTCTAATTCTTCGCGAGTAACTGGTCTATTTAGATCATTCACCTGGTCTTGGTTTAGCTTTGGTATATGGTACTTATTTAAAAAAAATGTCCATTTCTTTTGTATTTTCCAGTTTTGTGGCATACAGGCTTTTGTAGTAAGATCTAATGATTCTCTGAATTTCCTCTGTGTCTGTGGTTATGTCCCCCTTTTCATTTCTGATCTTATTTATTTGCGTGTTCTCTCTCTGTCGTTTAATTAGTTTGAATAGGGGTTTTTCGATCTTGTTGATTTTCTCCAAGAACCAGCTTTTTTGTTTCATTGATTCTTTGGAACAATTTCTATTTTGTTGATTTCATCCCTCAGTTTTATTATTTCCAGTCTTCTACTTCTCCTGGGCATGTCTGCTTCTTTTTTTTCTAGAGCTTTCAGGTGTGTTGTTAATTCCCCAATGTATGCATTCTCCGTTTTCTTTAAGTGGGCACTTAGTGCTATGAACTTTCCTCTTAGCACTGCTTTCATAGTGTCCCATAGGTTTGAGTATGTTGTCCCTTTATTTTCATTAAATTCAAGGAAGACTTTAATTTCTTACTTGATTTCTTCCTTGACCCAGGTGTGGTTCAGTAGTTGACTGTTCAGTTTCCATGAGTTTGTCGGTTTTTTAGGGGTATTGTTGTTGTTGCCTTCTAACTTTAATCCGTGGTGATCTGATAAGACACAGGTGGACACTGATATTTTTTTGTATCTGTGGAGGTTTCCTTTGTTTCCGAGTATGTGGTCAATTTTTGAGAAGGTTCCATGAGCTGCAGAGAAGAAGGTATATTCTTTCCTATTTGGGTGGAATGTTCTATAGATGTCTGTTAAGTCCATTTGCTTCATTACCTCCAATAATTCTCTTAATTCTCTATTAGGTTTCTGTCTGATTGACCTGTCCCTTGGAGAGAGAGGTGTGTTGACGTCTCCTACTACTAGTGTGTGTGGTTTGATGTCTGCCTTGAGTTCTAGTAATATTTCTTTTACATAAGTAGGTGCTTTTATATTGGGGGCGTAGATATTCAGGATTGAGATGTCATCCTGATGAATTGTTCCTGTTATGAGTGTAAAGTGACCATCTCGGTCTCTTCTGATTGATTTTAGTTTGAAGTTAGTTTTGTTAGAAATTAGTATGGCCATACCTGCTTTTTTCTTAGGACCATTTGCTTGAAAGACCTTTTCCCAGCCCTTTACTCCGAGTAGATGCCTGTCTTTGTGGTTGAGATGTGTTTCTTGCAAACAGCAGAATGTTGAATCCTGTTTTCGTTTCCAATCTTTTACCCTGTGCCTTTTTATAGGTGAATTGAGCCCATTAATATTAAGTGATATTAATGTCCAGTGTGGTTGTTTACTCCGGTTATTCTTATTGTTTTTGGTAGTAGAGATTGTGTATCTCCTTTCTTTGAGATGTGCTGGTGAAGGGTCACTAGATGCCTGGGTTATTGTAGGCAGTGTTGGATTCCTTGGGTTGCGATTTTCCTTCTATTACTTTCTGTAGGGCTGGATTTGTGGCTATGTATTGTTTAAATTTGTTCTTATCCTGGAATGTCTTGTTTTCTCCGTTGATAATGAACGTTAGCTTGGCTGGGTATGGTAGTTTGGGTTTGCATCTATGGTCTCTTAGCTTCTGCAGTACATCTATCCAGGACCTTCTTGCTTTCATAGTTTCCATAGAGAAGTCAGGTGTAAGTCTGATCGGTTTACATTTATAAGTTACTTGCCCTTTTTCCTTTGCAACTCTTAATATTCTTTCTTTAACCTGTATATTTTGTGTTTTGATTATTATATGGCGAGGAGATGTTTTTCTTTGATCCAGTCTGTTTGGTGTTCTTATGCTTCTTGAATATTTAAATGAATATCTTTCTTTAAGTTGGGAAAATTTTCTTCCATAATTTTGTTGAAAATATTTTCTGGGCCTTTGAGCTGTGCCTCTTCTCCTTCTTCTATTCCTATTATTCTTAGGTTTGGTTTTTTTTTTTTTATTGTGTCCCATATTTCCTGAATGTTTTGTGTTGAGAATTTGTTGGCTTTGCTGTTTTCTTTGATCTGTTCGTTTATTTTCTCTATGGTGTTCTCAGAATCTGTGATTCTTTCTTCTAGCTCTTGTATTCTATTGATTATGCTTGTAGTCCCCTTTCTCTATACCCACACAAGAATTTGCTATAATTTGTGTTTTGGATCTTAGCCATTCTGACTAGGGTAAGATGGAATCTCAAAGTTACCTTATGTCTGAGCTAGGCAAGCTGCTGAAGAACAAAAGTAGATTTATATCTTTCACCCTGCACAAAACTGAACTCTAAATGGATCAAAGACTTCAGCATAAAGTCCCGATAGACCCTGAATCTGTTAGAGGAGAAAGTGGGAAATATGTTTCAACTCAGAGGCACCGGGAAAGCTTTCTGGTTGTTTTTTTTTTTCTTGAGACAGGGTTTCTCTGTAGCTTTGGGGCCTGTCCTGGAACTAGCTCTGTAGACCAGGCTGGCCTCGAACTCGCAACGATCTGCCTGCCTCTGCCTCCCAAGTGCTGGAACTAAAGGCATGCGCCACCACTACCTGGCTCCACTATCAAAGCAGTGAAGAGGCAGCTTACAGAATGAAGATAATAATCTTTACCAGCTATACATCTGACATGGGACTCATGTCTAGGATACACAAAGAAATAAGAAAACAAATACAAAGTAAAAAAATAATTCAATTGAAAAACAGAGCATGGAATAATTTATAATTTTTATTATTAACAATCTATATTGACCATGGAGCTGTGTAAATTTTTAAAGAAACATATTTTACTGAATTTATTACTATCTAATTTCATACAGTGAGTCTCCACAAGCAATACACTTTCATTATACCTAAGAACTTTTATCTTTTAGTAATTCTTAGGCATGATTAATATTCTGGGTAGCTCTCCTTGAGGTCAGGGATGTTTCCTGTTTCATTTTTGTTCCATAGACACAGTTTAGTACCCAGGATAGTAGGGATACTTGAATTAAGCCAAAAGATGCAAAGACAGGAGTCAGGAAAACACTCAATAGTTTCCTTCAACTCGGCACTTAAGAAAGTTTTTTTTAGTCTCAATTTTTTTTCTACTTATTTCTACTTGGCAATGTAAAATTTCTATTGTGTCCAGCTAATTTATTGTCTCTTAAAGTTATGGAAATTCACACTTTGCAGTATGTATATAATGACGTCAGTTGTATTTTTTTCCATCTCAGTACACTTCTCATCTGTTGGATTCCAGATTGCCAACTGTTCTATGGAATCCTTCTGCCCTTCAGTCCAAGCCTTCCACATTGCTTAGTAGTGAAGGCCAATGTGTGGACAATACCATGCACTCAGGAGGCATACTGTTCTTCCCTTGACAGATTATTGCATTCCTCTTGAATTTAGGGTCAGAGTTCCAAGGTCTATCTATCTGTATACTAAGTCTTCCCTGCTCCCTTCTCACCTATCCTTCCTTAGCCTTCACCTCCCACCTCAGCTACCAGACCAGAGCTTTGCATGTAGTAGTATATACCGATTATTTTATTCAACATTCTTTATACTTATCTACCTTAATTTCCCAGAGAACAAACTCAGTTTTTGCTATTTGGATCAGACACTCATTTAACATGTCCAACTGTTTTCTTCTCTGTGTCTTAGCATGCCACTATTTGGACTTCTAATTATTACATTCATCCTTATTTTTGATATGAAGTGTGTGCTGCTCATTCCAATCAAAAGGCTGGCTAGGAAGAAAGGCTGGAAATGGCAGAGACAAACCAGAGGGACAATAACTTGGAAGTATCCACTTAGAAACATCAAAAAGCTGTTCTGATGTATCTAATGTCATTCACGTAGGCATCATTCATTTTATTTATTTATTTATTTTTGGCATCATTCATTTTAGAGAGCATACGGTTTAGGTCAAGCTCCAATGCAGCCCATCCACGAAGGTCTGAGCTGGACAGAGAGTCCTGTAGTGTTAACCGAACACCAGGGACATCTTGTGCTCGCCTGCTATGTCTGCTCTCATGGGCTAGAAAAATTCCAAAAGTTCCCAGCTTTTTAAATACTCCTCACGTATCTGTGATTCAAGAACTAATTAAATACAAACATAGTGGATCATACTTGTAATTCCAGCACTTTGAAGGCTTGGCTGAGGCAGGAGGATTGCCATGAGTTTGAAGTCAACAAGGGTTGTAGGGTGAGACTGCCTTGAAAAATCAAAGGAGAGAAAAAGAAGAAAAACAATAAACTCTGAGCCATCTTTCAATTAACGAAGAGACAAAGTTGACAATTCAGAAAGCTGGGGGGTGTCTTTCATTGCTAATGGTTCTAATATGTTCTATTAGATGTGTAAAAAGTGCTCTCAGTCCAGCGCTCTGACTGACAGATGGACTCACACTTCTCCTGGGTAAAGTTCTTGCAGATCATAGATTGGTCCAGGAACATTTTCTGTCATTCCTCTTTTTTTCAGGTTAAACATCATAAAGTGAAAAACTAAGCATTATTATTCCAAACATAGACACTTTTCCCACTTGAAATTTGTTTTTGTCTTCATGGCATTTTAATCTAAAACAAATGGGCTTTTTATTTCAACACTGTTTATGTCTTGTTAACTTTTCTAATATGTTGGTTTGTATGAAATGCCCATTATCTATTAAGTTTAGATGATAATAGCTGTCCAGTTTTTAAAGATTATACACAACTATTTAAAACAGTTATTCTCATATTTTCAGATGAAATAAAAATAACATGATATATTTGAAACTTTTTAACACTAAATAAATTCTAATTTTTTATTATAGTCAAATTAAGTTATAATATTATAGTCATTTGAAATTAGAGAACTGTGAGTAAATAGCTTTCCCTATGATATTACTATTTCCTTGTTGAAATGTTAGCTCCACACTTTCCCATGCATCTGACAATTTTATATGACTTACTGTTTCCCAATAAAGACATTAGCTTTTTATTTAAATTATTTTTCATTTTAACTATGGCAGAATTCTGAAGATCAGTGTCTTAGGGAATGTTCCTATTTATTACTTGGAGAGGTGGCATTGGGTAATAAAGTATGCAGAAATAAAAAATAGGACTGTTCAATGTGCCTCCATAGGAAGTAATTTGGTAATTTGTGGCTGTTACCTATTAGTTTTCTTGGAAGAACAGAGCTCGGTGGGTTAATGTGGAGTTTCTCGGAGTGTACCCCAAGGGGTGAAAGGGGACACATGGGAAGAGTTAGGACTTTTCTAGAAGTGGGCATCAGCACATAGAGGTGGAAGTGGGGGTGGCAGTAAAGGTGTGGGGTGGGGATGGGAGTGGAGGTGGGCGGTTGGTGCAGGATCTTGATGGCAGACTTCTTCTGAGGACAGACAAGTAAAACTGCCACGGATGCAGTTGGGGAAGCCCCACCAGGGACTGGCTGTGCCCTGTCTACCTGCAGAACAAATATGGTGCAGGGGAAGTGGTGATACAGAGCCAGGATCTAAACAAAACACTCGGCATTGTTGTCTTTAACTTCAAATTGTGAAGAGAAAGGGGGGAAAGAACAGAGTAGAGTAGTGACCAACTGAGGGGATGGCAGCAGGGAGCAGCGATGGGGTGATCTCAACAGAGAAAGCAAAGGAATGCAGATACATCAGGAGAGGAAGAGAGGCCCAAGACAGAGGAGGGCAGCACACCCCGAGCAGGCATGCACTCTCGGCCCAGCAAACAGCCTGGGCTTTTGTGAGCGCCTCCTGAGGCACCAGATGAAATCGTGCTCTATGGCAGATGTGCCTGTCATTCTTACGGGGGTACAAAGCTCTCAGGAAGTAAGTGTTGTGAACAAAGAGACAACACAGAATCAAAAAGTCTACCTCAAGTCACGTGTACTTTATTATTTTTCCTAATTTAAAATCAACATATAGAATAATTGTATTTTAGAGCAATGACAATTTTATCAAAGCACATGGAAAATGGATAGAAAAAATACTAGTTTACAATTATGATTTTTGGTTGTTCTCTTTACTTTCTGAAGTGATTTCCACATTGTAGCAGATGTGAAACTTTTGAGGGACATGCACATAGATCTATCTGCATTTATATGTGCATACCGACTCTTTCTGCTTGACACGTGCAGCTGCTAGGTCCTATTTTAGGCACACTGTCACAGGACAAGAGAGGCCCCATCCTAATGCCCGGTAGTCTAAGTATTCCAAGACATAACTGATAATACTTCTCTTGAAGCTTTCCAAGAATGGGAACCTTAGGGTCCACTATGACTATAGCTGAAAACCCTCCCCATGGTCTTCAGAAGCCCAGGAGACCACACCTGCCCTCGCTCAATATGACCATCTCCCTCCTCACACTGCCTCACTTCCATTCTTCCTCCTTCTTCTTAGAGCACAGTGCTTGCATCCTGCCTTTCCCCAGCCTGTGCGCTCTCTGTGTGAATTAGTTCCTCCCTTAGGTATATAGGTAGCTCACCACACACCCCCACTTCTTTCTAGTCTGTTGATGGAGCTGCGGGCCGCTTCCTGGCACCTGGCCGCCCACACGGCTAGTTTTATCCGAAATAATTACATGGAAACTGTATTATTTTAAACACTGCTTGGCCCATTAGTTTTAACCTCTTATTGGCTAGCTCTTACATATTGATCTAACCCATTTCTAATATTCTGTGTAGCACCTCAAAGTGGCTTACCAGGAAAGATCTTAACCTGCGTCTGTCTGGAGTGGGAGAATCATAGCGACTGCCTAACTCGGCTTCTTTCTCCCAGCATTCTGTTCTGTCTACTCCGCCTACCTAATTTTCTGTCCTATCAAAGGCCAAGCAGTTTCTTTATTAATTAACCAATGAAAGCAACAGATAGACAAATGACCTTAACCAATAGACAGATGACTCTTCTCTATCACTAGTCTTTACAGAACTTTTTCCCACTGAGAATGAACCCAACCCACACACCTCCGCCTTCCCTCTTAGAAGTTGTCACTCTCCAGTACTATAATCTTTATCTCACATATCAACTCTTTCTCTAGCTAGAGGAGAGAGCAGGAGGCGTGTCTGTTTCATTCACTGTCACACACACACTACTGAAACTGGGCAATGGAATTACCAGCTAAGGTGGAAATTCCATAAACAGTCACTGATGATTGTATCAGGCAGCGCAGTGGACCAAGAGTGAAGGATAGAAAGAGAACAAGACAGGCTCCAGGCTCCAGGCTCCAGGGTTCATGGGTGGCAGAGTCAGGCCTGCCTCTCTCCTTACTCTGGCATCCCACTGTGACCATGTAAGATGGTCAGAATCAACTTCAGACTCAGTGGAAGCTCTTTTCTTCCCCTTCCTGTGATCCATGTCCTGTGGAGAGCTAAAATGAGTAATGCCGAGCCCAGAAGGGACTCATACTCTGTATTATAGAAGCAAGGACCACCGTTCCTTGTCCATGAAGTAAAAGGAGCAATAGCGGGCTATGAAAGGCTTTGAGACTGTACACGTTCCTGGGTCACTGAAAACAAAGTTCTTTCCTGTTTCCTAACAGAAGCTAGGAGTGATAGAGCCGCATGTAACATCAGACTAACTGCACGGCAGTTCTGGAGACAACTGCGGAGCTTTCCTTGTACCAGGCTCAAACACAAAGCAACTAATCACAACATCTAATTAAAATCTTAAAAGAGTCAAACACCGTTGGCATTGCTATTGTTTGATTTACAAATGGGAAGAAAAGTCTCAGAAAGAACAAGTGACTGACTAAACATGATCTGGAAACGGATGGTGTGGGCTTCCAGCACAAAAACAGGTTTAATTAATATGTTCAGGGCTTCTGTGCTCACGGCTGCTTTCTGGTGAGAGTTCAGAAATGGAGATGAGTTACAGAATTAGTGTTTCACATAAGGAACAGAAAACTGTGGTCTAGCACCATGCAGGCAATGACTTAACCAGCATCCCTAATAAATCTTAGCCTGTACTGATCAGGAGCCCAGACTTCTGCTTTCACCTAGCTATTATTACTATTATGAAGTTCACAAAAGTTATTTCATTTCTCTCAGGCTCACTTCTTTGGTGAGATGTTTCAACCACACTGATAGCTAGGATCTTATGTTTTGGAGTGTCCATAACGATTTTAAGCTACTAAAAATGCTTGGCTGGCTAGTAGGAACCTGGAGCAAGTCTTGAATAATAGCTCCACACCATACATAAGTATCCTCTCTAAATCTCAGACTGTAAGAACTCTAAGTAAGAGCTCTTGCTATTTAATTCCAGTTTATATAGGCTCACATAGGCTCACATAGGCCCTACCAGTTCTGGTTACTTATTTCTGCATGGAACAAGCTATCATGAGATCGACCTATATTTAATTTAAAATGAGACTGAGTTAATAAATTATCTTTACCAAATCATCCTTATACAATAGTGGTTTTAATACATTGAAGCATCTACATTTGATGCAAGATAATCTTTTCTAGGCTAAGCAATGTACACTCCCTTGACTACGACCCATGATGATCTCTCAGCCCTTCACTGCTTGCCAGTCATCTATGAATACCATCAACGATAGGGTACCCAGAATGCAGTGCTCCAAACTTAAAAGGGTTGAGCTGGAAGCAGCGAGATTGCTTCTCCAGTAACATCATAGCTGTTAGGACATCCTTGCCATGGACTTAGTGTGGAGTGGAGGATGACTCATCTTCAGCTTGTCTGTTAAAGTTCTAGATCTTTCTCAAATGAACTGATGCCAAGTTTGGTGTCCCCTGCTTTTAGACACACGCAGTTGTAATCTGGAATCTGAATTCATGATACTTTGCCTTTCTTTTATCTTGCATTTTACTTTGTTGGTGCCTGTTCAACATTTCAGTCAATTCTATAAAAACGGTAGGTGCAAAAAGGCGGCTGTTCAGAGAGCTGTCTTAACAGCAGGGATATTCTATCCCGTGGCTGGCTGCACTTAGGAAAGTGACTTCTGGAAATGCGGAAGGGACAGCTGAGTGGCATGTGCAGAGGGGCTGTCACACTCTCTCTAACTAGACCGCGACATCGCCATTCACACAAGCACATTACACAACCTCGGAGGGTGGAATGGCAAGGCGCGTGCCAAAGTTCTAGCAGTCATAACACTGAAAACAAATCTAAAACATGGAGTTGTGTGATAAACACGCTGTCTTACAGAGAAGCCGAGTACAAAGCGACTCACCGCAATGGCATGAGAGTAGCAGGGGAGCAAACTGAATCTGTCAGTTGACTCAGCTAACAGGAACTATTACATGGAAAACGGTGGAGCGGGGGTTCACGCCCTCTTTGCAGGCTCTCTACAGCTTTCTGCCCAACTGGACATCTCATTCCTTCCAATCCCGGTGCTTCTGTTGTGCTCCCAGGTGCCTAGTGCTCCTTGCCTGGTCCAATGTCACCGATTATGATTTTCTTTGACTCTGCCTTTCTACACTTTCCCGAATGACATTTTCGAGAGCCCTATTCACGCCTGTCATGACACTATATATTGTACTACAAAGGAACTTAACATGTAACTGTTTTAGGGAATGTCAAGTTTTAGTTGTAGCTTGGGGAAATAAGTTTAAGTGGAACAGTTAATCCCAGTGACTCAACTTCAGGAACTGAAATAAGACATTCTTTAAAGAAGAAGACTCCTTTATAGTGTTTGATTCTCACATCATAGACTTTCAGCTGTGTCCTTGATCATCAAACCTAATTCAATAATAGATCAATAAACTGAATTTTCTCTGTAGATGCATTTACAAGTCAGCCCTGTGTCCTATAAACTCTGTTCCAGCTACATGGCTGAGGTTCTCTGAGGCTGCCTTGTTATTTTGTTTCATATATGGACAAACCTGTGTTGAAAAGACATGTGAACTACAGATCTGATTAGCATGTCCAGAGCGATGTATTGCCCTGATTAATATCATCTTCAACGTGTCAGTGGGTACACCGTTATCGCCTATAAAATTGTTCTTAAAATTTTAAGTCAGACTTGAGTCACATGATCTAGAAAAACATGATCAGAAACAACCTGTGCAGTGTACACATATTTACCTTCAAAATATAAGATAGTATGATTTATATATGAAATAAATAGCAGTGTTACCAAATTCTAACCAATTTAGAATTTGATATTTTTTTAAAAAAATTTTAAACTAAAATAATATTTGAGCCGGGCGATGGTGGCACACGCCTTTAATCCCAGCACTCGGGAGGCAGAGGCAGGTGGATCTCTTTGAGTTCGAGACCAGCCAGGTCTACAGAGCTAGTTCCAGGATAGGCTCCAAAAGCCACAGAGAAACCCTGTCTCGAAAAACCCCCCAAAAATAATAATAATATTTGAGACTTTCCTAATGTGTATTTTATCCACATTTTCCCACACCTTCCTCCGTACTTCAATATTCTATGTGCTATCCCACTTCCTCTCAAATTCATGACTCCTCCTTCTGAGGGGGCCTTAAGTTCCATTAAGCATCCGTTGGTTGCGTCCAAAATATAAATGCCACTATTGCACTATTAGCACTATTGTGGCGGACTGGTCACTGGTGTGGTCCCCAGGCTTTACAGCTGGGTAGCACTACTTACCACCTTTCTCTCTTGGCAGTTTGGATAACACTTTGGGATACTATGGAGCTAGTGCTCAAGTGCAGGCTTCCAGGTCAGTTCCAGCTTGGTTCCGTCAGGTCCTGTGTTTGATGTGTGTAATGTCTTCGGCAATAGGGTTTTACCTCTCAATTTTGGGGAGGAAACTAGAGGCAATGGCAATAGCCTCTATTATTCTTGGGGTCTCTGGGACTATTCTGACCAACAATTGGAAGGGAGGTTTCCCATGCCTGGCACTAGAGGTTTGGTTAGATAGTCAATGGCTCTTGGAGGGACCATTATCACCACAATGATATAACTTAATTTAAATTATATTATAGATTCATATATAATATATTCACATATGTGTGTGTGCTCATTTATGGTATATACATTTTTTAATATTTTCCCATGACTTTTTCAAACATTCTTACTATTATGTATCCCCCTTTCTTTCCTTTAACTCTGTATTGCTCTCCCTCCTCCCTCCCCAGTTAAAGTCCCCCTTACTTTTTCCATCTCCCCCTCTGCAGCACCTGTGCCCAACTCTATTCCTCTCTAGAGATCCTTCTCCCTTACATCATGGTCCCCTTTTACTTTCCTGGTTTCTGCAGTTAATTGAGGCTCTGTACTCACATCTGAAGATTTGGAGTTAGGAACCACAGATGTGAGAGAACATGTGTGTTTGTTTTTCTGGGTCTGGGTTATCTCACTCAGTATAATAGTTTTTGTCCATTCATTTGCCTATAAATTTCATGATTTAATTTTTCTTTAAAGATGAATAGAATTCCATTTTGAATATGAACCATAATTTTTATTACCCTTTTACCAGTTGAACAACATTTAGGTTGTGTCTTTTCCCTAGCTGTTGTAAATAGTGTGGCAATGAGCACGGCTGAGCAGGCATCTGTGGAGGAGGATGTCAAGCCCCTTGGGATTATGCTGAGGAGTGCTAGAGCCGGGTTATACGGTGGATCTACTTCTACCTTTCTGAGAACTCATCATACTGATTTCTCTGTGGCCAGTCATGACCTGGAGTAAGAAATGGCTGTTCATTATCCCCACTCCTTTTCAATAAAGCACTTGGACCACTAGCTAGAGCAACAAGCTGAGGGAAGGAAATGAAAAGGGATGTAAATAGGAAAGGAAGTCAGATGAGCACTATGTGCAGATGGTGTGCAGAAAAGCCTGTAGCCTTTCTCTGTACCAATCGCAGATGTGCTGAGAACGATGGCAATACTCCCACTCATAGTAGCCTCAAAGAACATCCAGGAGTAACATCACCGAGACAGTAGAAGACCCATGAAATGAGAGCTTTTATATCCTGAGGAAAGAGACTGTAGAAGACACTAGGAGATGAGAAGACCTCCCAAGTTCACGGCAGAATTAACATTGTGGAAATGGCCATCCACCTAAGGCAATTTACAGACCCAAAGCAGTCCCTATAAAAATCTCCATGTAACACTTTACAGAAACCAAAGAAACCATCCTAAGATCCATATGGAAATACAAAAGGCCCTAGAAAGCTCCAGATCAATCCCACACAAAAGAAGAATGCTGGAGAAATTTCCATACCAGATTTCAAGCTATATCACAGAGCTATAGCAATAGAATAAAGATCTTCACAAGTGTTTGACATTCTCAGCAATTAAAGAAGTGCCAATTAAAACTGCTTTGAGATTTCATCTTACCCTAGTTAGAACGGCTATGATGAATAAAACAACTGAGAACACAGGCTGGCGAGGATGTGGGAAAAGAGAACCCTCATTCTGAGTCAGCTAATTTTTAGAGAAAGTTCTCAAGGCTTTCTTGAAGACTGATACCACCAAGTTTTATTTAGAATTGTTTTTAACTAAGTTTTTAAATTCACATTTGCATGGCAGTTAGTAGGGGTTAAGTAAGTCCTTTGAAGTCTTCTGCCTAGGGGAAAAAAGCTAAGATACATTTTGCATTAAGGTAGTAACGTATTTTACATGTGGATTTTTCAGTTATAATTCATGAACTGAACATCTAGTAGGTAAGACCCATTCAGAATGTGAGAGTTTGGGTTAAATACATAGATAAGAAATAGAAATTCAGAAACATTTTCTCAATGTCATATCCAACTTAATTATTTGACATATATTCAGAAATTTATTTCTTAACTAGAATTTAAAATATTATTAATTCATATTTGTGAAAACTGAAATAAACACTGGCAATAATTTACCTCTGAACTTTGTGTGAAAAATTATGATGATGAGACACATCATAGGTAAAGCTGCTGAGAGAATGGAAGTATTGTTTACAACAACATGCTATACAAAATAGCTGGGATTAGGATGCAGGCCTGGGCTCTGCACACCAGTGTGGCTGTAACAAGAGTATAGTAAGTTCAGGGCCAGCCGGAATAAACAGCAGGTTCAACACCATTCACAGACTGAACAGTCTCCCCCGTCCTAAGTTCATCAGTTCAAGAAACTTTCATGACTATACTAACTAGATGCTGTCTTTGTCATTATAACGAAAAAACTAAGATGAAAAGGAATACATCCCAATCCCAGTTGCTATCTAGGAAGTCGTGATGGCCGAGCAGGCCATCTGGAGTCACAGAAAAGATGCTGCTTGCAATGGCTTCATCCCAAGCTATCGTACAAGTTAGAATGGTTAATATCCGGAGGCCTTCGTTTCTTTACTTCTGAAAAGATTGTCACAATTTTAAATGGAAGAAACCACATTTGGGTCACTCAAGTTATCTGTTCACACAAGGGTTCCAAGACTGGGTGGGATACCAGAGGACAGCTGCCCTTGGAGGCACCAGCTCAGTCCCCCCAGTCTCACCAGCCCCAGTAGCGCTCCTGCTTTGTGCTGACGCTGTGCTGAATGCCAGACATACAGGCAGCAGACTGACAGAGCGTTTGTAATGTTGCATTTGTTACAGATGGACTGTGGGTCTAAAGTGAGTTGATTCTATATTATTCTGTCTTGAAGAGTGTGTGAGGAATGCATCTAAAGTGAAACTTTTGCCAGTAATTGGACCAGTGATAGCTTGCTAGTGTGCCCGAGAGCCCCGATTTAACCACGAGTACCACGGAAAGCCAGTGTTTTTCAAAATAATTGTAATAAGGGCATGATGAAAGTATAGACACTCCAATAGATTTCAAAACTTTTGCAGAATTTGTGGCTGGGTTCACTATTATTGATAAAAATAACTTGGAAAATGCGCTTGTCCAGCTGCTTCCCATCCCACTGTTTCTTTCAACTTCTAAACAAAACTCTTTGCTTCTTTCACAAAAGCATCTGTTGTGTTCATCAAATATGGTGATTTTAATATTAATAATATTGAATAACTTTTAATAACATCTTATCAAAACTCTTTTACTTCCAAACAGACATTTAAAAATGGCAACACGTACATAAACGGTTTCAGTGTTTGAAATACCTTTGTCGGCTATTTTTCTTGTTCAGAATGGAAGAAAATAGAGCACCCTCTATTTGATGTATAATTAACAGGAGAAAATTTCCATTTCGATTCATGTGTGCTATTTTACAGTTGCGCATTGTTGAACTGCAGCCCCTCCTCCCCCCAGCCCCGGTACTCAGAAATATACTCCACCCAACTTTTCCTCTGGAGTTCCGAATGTGGTAGAAATTGCCCCAGAATGCTACTTGTGTTTCTTAAGAGGGTGTCAGGAATACTCTGGAAGAAATTTCCATTAACATAAATAACTGAGCCTGGGGAGTTGTGACATGGCTTCATGTGCTCATGCCGCTCCTGCCCTATTTGTTACTGTCCTTAAGAGACACTCTAAAGCTGTCAAGCAAGTCTAGACTCCATATTAGAGAATTCTATTTTTGTTGAACATCTTTCATTGCTTTTTAAAAGTTCTTATTCCAGATATGATGTGTTTTGGAGCTAACGCTTCAGAATTTCGTATGTTACTCAATTTCCCTCTGAGCCTGAAATTATGACTCCAATTCCCTTACCGTACTTGACGAACACAATAGATACTTTTGTGGAAGAAGCAGAAAGCAAAGAGCTTTATTTAGAAGTTGAAAGACATAAGGGGAAGGAAAGCAGCTGGACAGTGTCTTCCATGACAGGTCCTTTCTGCCAGTGAGAATCGCTTGGCGGGGCTAAGGAAAGCTAATGTAAAGCGCACTGCTGTGTGAGTAACGCGCTGGAAGGAGCATTTCTCAAAAGATGTAGTCCAACGCTTAAACAAGTACAGCAGCTATAAGTGGGCAAGCGTTCAACTAGACATACGGGAACAAATTAAAAACTCAAGAATCAGGGACTACACAGCGGAATGTCATAACCGCGTGAGAGGTACAATGAAGGCAGGTACCAGACCAGTTTTCACTGAAGAGAGTGGGATGTAAGTTTGTGGATTCCCTAAGAGGTCAAAACAGGAGAGGGGTGCTTGAGCCTGGGTTTGAAAGGTAAAATGAGGACAGGTGAGCTTAGGTAGAAGGTGCTGTGCTGAGTTGTGAGGATCAGCAGCGAGGTAGTATCATTGACAAGAATGTGGGCACGCTTGCTTCCCAGTCTACTTCCCTCTTTCACGGAACCCAGTTATTCCCACATCATGGAGGTGGAGATCTGAGATTTAAAAGCCAGCTTCATCCCGTCACGATGTGAGGTGTGAGTGAGTGGGCCAATCTAGATTGGAAGTCACATCTTGAAGTCAGTTATTTTTATTACTGTGCTATGGTGCTAAACTAGGAGGGCTCCAAAGTTTAAGGCAAGACTTTGGATTTGGAGAAAGCAGGAACCCTTTGCTGGGTGGATTAGAGTTGGGGAGAGAGTGAAAAAGACTAAGTTCAGTATGGCAAGAATGGTGCTGATGACGGACACTGGAAAGAGAGGGCCCATGTACCGCCCAGTAGATGGAATCTGTGGTAAGTGGTAATTCAGTGTGGAAGAGGAGAAATAGGAATATCTTTAAAAAAGATTTCAGTTTCAAAGCTTAATGGTTTGGAAAATAATGATTCCATTAAACAAAACAGGAAAATCAACAGAACAAAACTCTGGCAAATATACCCATTTGAGTAATTTTTTTCATAAAAATACACACAATAATTTTTGTGAGCATATATATTATTAAATTCCTCAAGCAACTGATTTTTTTTACATGTCTATGGATCAAGAAGAGAGAAATGATACAATGCTGATTTGGAAAAGAAGTCTGTGAAAATGCTGATGGACTTCTTGGAGGTTCATTGAAGTGAGCCCAATGTGCCAACAACAGTAGTCAATTCAGGGTCTATTAATCCAGTATTTAGAGAACAGCTGACAAATCAGTGTTTTATTTATGGTGTTATTTTAAAATTAGCAGAGCTATGATGAATTGTGTTAAGGAAACAGGAGTTTCCGTAGCTGTCCACTAAACGATGTGTCTTTGGAAAGGCTCATAACAGGTTCACAGTAAAATGTAACAAAGTAGTGTAGCTTTTGTGCTCCTGTTGGAATCGGGGGTTTTGAGCCTCTACTGATGTTATTTATCTTGGGCTGGGTAGCACTTTCTTAATTGGTACCTTTCCCCCAACTCACTTGTTGCTGGCTGATCAAATGAGATAAAACACATAAGGAGTCTTTGCAAACTTGGTGTTAAGGTGAGGCTTCAGTGTGAAGAGATGGATAAATCAAGATATTTACATTACCATGATAAACTACATACTCTCAGGGGGAAGAGAACCAAGCAAACAGAGGACATTTAAGCAGTCATAATCCACAAGTAAGCTATTACTTGGCTCTGAGTCGTCTTCAAAGGTCATTGGAGCGCATAAGCGTTCACTTTCAGCCGCAGGAAACTTGTGTTTCTAATTAATTATCATTTAAAGGCTTCAGTTTTATTTGGATTATTTTTCATCCAAGATTTTCCTGTTCCCTCTTTCCCAATTTAAGACTCAACACACTTCATGCATTTTAAGATAATGCTCACTAGAAGAGGCTCTTTAAGAACAATGACTAAATCTTGCTTTTGACCACTGCCAAGCTCTTGTCTTTATAGAAATCACAGCGAACTTTATGTTCTCATATTTTCTGACTTTCATACAAATAAAAATGTAATACATGAGAAAATAAAACATAAAACCCACTTTCTGATAATGTTTCATAAAAGCAACAAGATTAGTTACAGCTGTGGATACTCCTTATGTCCCTAAAATCTTGGTTTTTCTGCAAATTAATCTTTGAGGTTCACCTACTGAAAAACTTATGAATCGCACACAAAGTCCAAGTGCCTTCCCTTTGCACAAGTATTTTTGTCTTTAACTTCTACTTAACTTTTTTACCTTATTTATTGTGTATGTAAGTGTTTGTGCATGTATGAGTGTATTGTGTGAGAGTATATATGTGTATATGTGGATGAGCATGTGTGAATGTGTGAGTGTATTGTGAGTATGTGGGCATGGATGTGTGTGAGTATCTGTGTATGAGAACGTGTGTGAATATGTATCTGTGTGTATGAGTGTGTGTATGTGTGGCTATGCGTGTGTGTTGAGTGAGTGTGGAGATCACAGAATAACTAGCAGGAGATGGTTCTTCCCCGCACCGTGTCTGGCTAGCGGGGGAACTCAGGCTGCTACCCTTGGCAAGCACCTTTACCTCCTCAGCCATTTAACTGGTCCTCTTTATAATGAACTACTACCATATAGTTAATACTTAATCTTCTCTCTTCTATTTTTGATGACACAATACAAAAATTGTAGACTATTGACTTTCCTGGAAAGCTCCAAATAGCATGGCAGAGATGGGCATTTGTCCATGCTGGACCATGTCTGAGCATGGGTTCCCCCTTCTAGGGGCACTCGGGTGATGTCACAACCACTGTTTGCGTCCTGCAAACTTGAAGGCTGTCTTAGCCACCCACCATCTGCAGTCACAAAGGGCAACAAGGCCTCTTCGGAGCTCCTCTTCCACGTGCTGCACATTCTTGTAGTGTTGTGTGCAGTTGCCGTTTTTAGATAAGACAGTGAAAGTGAGAAATGAGCTTCATTTAGTCGTGTGTTAAGTGTACTTCCTTTCCTGAATGCAAAGTGAGCAGCATTAGAACTCTTTAACACACCTCAGGGCCCTCTTCTATCTCTTTGCGAATTTTGCTCGTATGTAAACCTATGGCCTGGGGGGTCGTTATAATGGTCCTGGTACCACAGCAGACGTTATTCAAAGCAGTCATCTCTTGGGGCTTCGGGGGCAAAGGCAAAGCACAAACTGTGCTGGGGAGATGTGTGTGGGAATGTGCCGGAGCTGCCTTCCTCTCAAGACCGGTATTCATGTCCTCCTAACACCATGTGGGTAGTTTAACATGAACAAAAAGCCGTGCGGCAGGAGCGTTTAAAACATGGACCCTCATGAAACAGGGAAAGCTACAGACCAGAGCCTCCTCTTTTATTCTGGAGACTCCATTGTTCAATTCTTACTGGCTCATCCACTGCATAGTGTTATTTTTGGAGACTGAACCTCAGGCTCAGGGAATGCTAAGCAAACATCTACCCCTGGGCCACATTCTCAGTCCCTCAATACAATTTCCACAGCTGTCATCCTCTTCCCAACGCCGGACTTCATGACTTTCTCATCTGTCTTTACCAAGAACAGACTCTGTGTTTTTGTTAGTGTTTGCTGTGGCCTCCTGTGCAAAGAAAATGCAGCCAGAGCATCATGTGTCCTTGAGGAGGCTGGCCCTGGACTCTGACAAGGTGAAGAAAAGCGGTATCTTTTCTCTGATCCCCGCTGAAGTCTTATAAACTCTCAAACTCAGTACCTCTAGATGGCCATAAATTTCACACCTAGTTCCCTAATACAGCCCTAATCCACACACAGGTACGGATATGTCAGGACACAGAGGCTAACACTATGAAAGGTAAAGCCTGCTCTAGTGGAATATAATATAATTGACTGCAGTCTTTGTTCTGTGTCTCTAGAGTCTAAATAAGACCTCTGACCATGCAAATTCTGGAATGCGTGCACTGAAATTAACTCAGACTCTGAATCTGCAGCGCTGTGACTCTATTGTTCTCCCTGCTTCTAGCCTGACATTTCCTCAGTTCAGGCGATCATTACTAAACAAGCGAGGTGGGAGTACTAGCAAATTCCAGAAATGTTCAAGCCATAGCCAAGTCATAAAACACGTATTTTAACCCACACATTGTATTCATTATAGTCTGAAAAATAGGATTTTTGAAGCCAGTCAAGTATATAATGATTAAACAACCTGAAACCCCTCTGGCACTTCTAAAACCTGTACAGTTTCTCTGTCTTGGCAACATGATGCTTTGCCCTGAGTAGATATATTAGAAGCTAGAGTTGTGTGGTATTTGTGTGGGATTCAAATTTCTAAGAAGAGGCTTTGTCACTTGCCATATGATGTTTTGCTTTCAGTTTTTCATTTTCCAAACAATGTCCGGCTCGGACACTACCATGTTGAGCCGCAGTGTGGACAGCCGGCATGCCCGTGGAACAGACTCTCCATTTTCCAAACAATGCCCAGCTCGGACACTACCTTGTCGAGCCGCAGTGTGGACAGCCGGCATGCCCGTGGAACAGACTCCTTGATGCCGTCGCCTATCTCTTTCATTTTCCTTGGTCACCTTTCATTTTGTTTGCTTTTCCTGATTCAAGTGTCGTTCATCTTGATGGATTTCTTCAGGGCTTTCAGGCCTTCAGAGGTTCTCACTGACAGTTCTAGAGTCAAAGACTCTTCCTTGGTGTTTTGTCAGTTAGCTCCTTTGCCACTTGAGGTAAGTGTGGGTCTTATATTCCAAAAGATAGCTAATTTCAAAGAAGCTTGCAACTTACTTCAGTGTTCTGCATATACACATGACAGACCCATGTATAATGCTAGACATTGGTTGGTACAGATTAGCAATCTTTTCTGCAGTTGGTACCAAAGCTATGAAAAGTGTGACATACTACATGGTTTTCAAAGAAAGGAAGATAGGATGTGGTGGGGTGATGGTTTAAAGGGAACTAAGGGAACATGATGGATTGGATTAGGGTGGCAGGAGAGAACAGGATAGAGGAGGTGTTGTGGTTTGACTGAGGATGGCCCCATAGGCTCATAAGTTTGGATACTGGGTCACCAGTTGGTGGAACTGTTTGGGAAGGATTAGGAGGCGTGGCCTTGTTGCAGGAGGTGTGTCATTGGGGGCAGGTTTTGAAGTTTCAAAAGGCCACACCACTCACACTTAACTTTCTCTGCCTCATCGTGTGTCAAAATACAAGCTCCAGAGCCATGCCTGCCTGCCTGCTGCCATTCTCCTGGACATGGTGGCCAGGCACTCACCCTCTGAAGTTGTAAACCACAATAGACATTTTCTTCTATAAACTGACCTGAGCACGGTGTCTTATTACATCAATAAAAAAGTAACTAAGACAGGATGGAATGCAGAGGGTGATTATAGCACTGAAGACATTTTGAAGAAGTTATATGGAAAACAAGCTACTATTCCAGAGGCTTCCATATATACACTTGCGTGAATATATGTATATACTATATGCTCATAATAGGAGTAAAATGGAATTGCCCTATGTCAGGACAACAATGCCTCTATTAGACACGACAAGCTAACAAATCATAATCCCAGTGCCAGATTCCTGGAGCTACTAGCCAGTGAGACCCTTTAGACTCACAAACATTCAGGATACTGCAATGCCATTGGTTATCCTCCAAAACTAGATGGAAAGACCCTGAAGACACTGTGCACTTGAGTCACAGAACATAATGCTGACCTGGAAGACTCATCTCTACTGGCTACCTTTCATAGTGCTTGAATGTGCTGGGGATGCTACCGGAGAGGAAAAGCAATCACCAGTTTCATGTGGCTGAAAACCCTGCCAGCTACATGACCTGGCAAGACATGACCTCTGGTGAAAAGGGTGTCATGAGCATCATCGGAGTGACCAAACACTTTCTGACTGCATTTAAGGCCTGCTCCACAAGAGAAACCCATACCTGGCACAACTGTCAGATCAAGGACCTGTGCTAGACAGATACTAGATCCAAGCGACGACCAACTGTTATCATTCTGCTAACTGGATATGGTATTAAACTGACTCAGTGATTTCTAGTTATACTAGTAAATTACCGCATCTCTCAAGCTTCATCAGAGACACTTCTACTTGTAGTAGATGGTGATTAGCACAGAGATGCATGACAAGTCAACCATAAATAGGACATTAGTATCGCACAACCTCTTCCTAAGGCTTAGAAGTCACTGGGGAAGAGGGGGTGGGAGGAGTATAAGAACCACAGGTGGCAGATGACTACAGAAATCCTGGCCCAGGCGCAGCAGGCAACTGTTCATACGAACTCACAGCAATTGCTACGGCATGCGTGCACAGACTGGCATAAAATCAAGCCAGGCCATATCCCGACATGGAGAGAAGAGCAGAGCACCACATCTGACCCTTAGGACGAGGGATAGCTTCTGGAAGAGAGAGTCAGTTTTCTCTAACGTGTGGCTTTTGGTAAACTGACCACACTTCAGTGAAAGGCTACACATCCAAGAATATGTTGACAGCGCAAACTAAACCTGCTGGCTGTGCAAACAGGAGGAGCACACAAAGCTGGGTTGTTATGGAAAGACGGAGGCACATCTGGGAGGACTTGGAGGAGGGGCTGAATATGAGCAAAACGTGTTTTATGAAGTTCTCAGAGAACTAATAAAGTTTTCCTAAAGGTAGTGGGAGCAGCACTGAGATTTTAAGAACAATTTTGATATTTTATTAAAATAATGCTTAAAAATCATGTTGATTTTTCTTATCCTAATTATTGTATATCTAGTTTGAGATTAGATGGTTAAATGGTTTCTATTTGCACATAGTTCCTGGCCTAGGTTTTCTTTATATCTTATTCCCATACAAAAGGGAGGCTCTGTATCCATCTTTACTACACTGAGGTTTTGACAGGGGGCCATGACCGAGTTTGCTGCCGCCTCCTGCTCCTTCTCACACACTGGATAGATCCAGTCTATTCCAGAAACATCTTTGCTTCACACTCGCAGCCCCCTTTCTCCTGGGCCCACAGTTTACAGCCTTCCCCGGCCTGGCTGAGCTTTATGTCACAGTGCATTGTCACGATCCAGTCTCGGTGCACAGAGGTGGAGAGGGCTGGCCACGGTGACTGGTCAGAAGGAGGGACGAAGCTTCCATTGCCCGGTGAAGCCAGCACTGCCCTCCCTCTCTCCATTCAGTTAGCTTAACTTTACCTTTCCTTAAAACACAACTTGGAAAGATTTAAATAATCAAACTCTGAAAGCAATTTAGACCAGCGAAGATGGCAGGCCAAGAAGATGACGGCTCTGGAAGGTGGCTGATAAATGGTAAAATTAATTTTATACTTAAAGCAAATAACATTGTCTTCTCCGGGTTCTAATTTGGGTCTATATACAGACACACGTATATATTAAAGTTTGGTATGCTGAAATTTTCTTTCTAAATATCAATATCAATTTAAAGTAACTCTAAACATTGCCTCTAGATAACCAGCATTGCTCCAAAGGATCTAAAATCAACATCACCTTGAGATTTCTAAAGTATATATCTTAGCCCCCTCAGAAGAGCTTAGGGTTTGCCCACTTACACAAATACAACCTATTTTTAGGAAACAAGTATCCTCACATCAAATCCTGATCACGCACTTTTGCCTAGACCAGAGTTATCATGTCTTCGCGGGTCTGCCTTCTGTCAGCCCTCCTGCCACTGCTGCTGGAGGTGGCTTTCACAGGCATCTCAGTTCCTTCCTCTTCAGCATAAAAACCCAAATGCAGCTAGCCACATGTGTCTCTTCATGAGCTAGCCTTGCCTCCCACTCTTGTTTCTTTCCCTAGAAATCCACCGTCTTTAAAACTATAAATATATTTAACAGTGAAATTCCCCAGGTATCAAAAACAACTCGACTTAGTTGACATTTTTAGAATTACTCTTAAAGTAAGAATATATAGTGAAAAATCAGATCATGCTACCATCTTTGAATCAATGGAGTAAGCTAATGATAATAAACTTTGGAACATGAGCCATTCATAAAAAGGTAGACCGGAAACTAGCAGGTGCATTTAAGGCTTTATTTACACTTACTGGTAGTGTGCATGTATTTGCACACGTGCCACAGCATCCACGTGGCAGTCAGAGGGCTTTCAAGGGTCAGTTCTCTCCTTTCATTACATCGGGCTCAGGGATTGAACTCAGATCCCCGGACTTCGCAAAGAGTGCCTGTATGGACTGCGGAGTCATCTTGCCAGGCCTAGTGTAATGAATTTCACAGTAAAATTAAAAATTGTACTAATGAGATAAAAGGCACCAATAATGACCTCTTAAGTAGAATGCACCAAAAAAATCACTTGAATGTTGCCCTAAAGATGTTATATTAACATGAAGTTATAGTAAAAAAAATGACCAACAAAATAATGGGGACAATGAGGGAAAATGTTAGTACACAAAATATATAATACCCCGGATAAACAGTATAGTATGTCTACATCTGGAGTACAGATGTCGTTCTTCTTGCTTGGCAGTAATAACAACTACAGAGTACAATGAAAACATCCTAGAATTAGAATGAATGAATGAATGATGTAGAATATATATTGTATGACACAGGCTAAAAACCATTTGGGCTCTCCACTAGAATAGACAGTATCTATTCATGTGACCATTAAGATAGATTATATTTAGTATTTTTAGAATTATCACAATACGGGTAAGAACAAAGACATGTTGATTAACTCATGAAAGATGAGAGTTCGTGTGTGCACTGAGGTGGGATGTGCTGGAAGGAAGACAGGTAAATAGGTGTGTTCTGCTATATCACGACAGAAACACATGGAAGTTATTACCTACACCAGAATTGCAGGCAAAATACAAGTAGGCTGAAACAAAGCCCAAAGGGGAAATTTTATAGTTGGAGGGAAAACTGAAGATGTTTGTAGTTCTCTCAGAACTTTTCTGAGTTTCATCAAAGTGATCTGAGATGAAATATTATTTGAGTAAATAATGGGATTTTGTACTTATCTAATTAAGTAAACTCTGAGACTATCATAAAAATCAGGAGGAAACTTGCTATTTCTAGTTATCTTTTAACTTCGATTCTTACAGTTTATACAGATCCCCAATTAAGGCAAGCATTAATTCTTCAGTCCTGGAAGTAAGCTTCCATTGCTAACTTATAACTCGATTCATTGGCTGGCAGGGGCTCCATATATCTTTCTGTGTCCTTCAGAATTTGCTGAGTGCTGACCAGGTAGAGATTCAGATACAGCACTGGGGCTTTCGTCTTTACTAGCACAAGACAGTCCAGTGTATGAGGCAGCATGTGGGAAACACTGCAGCAGAGAACCCTGGGACATTGTGGGAGCTGCTGGGTGGAACTGGGAATGGGCTGGGACTTTCATGGTCTGAAGAGAAAATGAGTAAGCCCATGTGCCGAGGCCAAAGAACAATTTGTAAGGGAACAACGGGAGAAAGTGACAGAAGAAGGCTGTGGTCAGATGTTGGAGGGCTTCAGGAGGTTTTGTTTTCCTCTGCTTTTGACAGAGTGCACACCCAAAGTATTTGAAAGACTAGACTAACTGTTATGCCACATCCTTTATGTATGCACTAAGGCCGAATGTCAGGTCAGAAAGGCTAGGGACAGATCGATGGGTGAAATAGAACGATCCCCTCAATACTGGGGATGGCGATGGAAATGGCAGAGAAGAGCTGTGTGCCGGAGTTAGCACTAGAGTTCCCCACAGAAGTTGCCATGCCTTCTGTCCTTAAAAAATATGTTTTAGTGTAAATAGACGCTTTGACTCTCTTCTCTTTCCTTGAATTTTTCATTTCTTCGTGTTTTTCCCTTTCCTTTCCTTTCCTTTTCTTTTTTCTTTGAGACAGGGTTTCTCTGTAGCTTTGGATCCTGTCCTGGAACTAGCTCTTGTAGACCAGGCTGGCCTCGAACTCACAGAGATCCGTCCGCCTCTGCCTCCCGAGTGGGATTACTGGCGTGTGCCAGCACAGCCCGGCTGAATTTTTCATTTCTGTAAAAGCATCTTAACTACCCCACATCACAATTTGTTATTTAGAGTGACATTATTAGAAAAAGACATCCACTTAAGCCTTCCTAAGAGCCCAACGGTGAAGAGAGCTTTAAATCATTCTCTCTTTTCTCGGTGCTGACACCCAGCGCTGAAACCGCATTGCTTAGAATTATCTCACTGTGTGGGCGGCAGAGCGTCCCATCCTTTTCCCGTTTGTACTCCTTTCTCCCAGCAGTCTCACTCTTGCTGCTTGTGTGCCTGCCCAACTCCTTTACATTCAACCAAATTCCTCTTTAAGAAACTGTCTTCACGGACACCGCAGAGTTTATCTTATCTCTATCCCTCTGCCAGGGAACGGAAACCCGGTGTCCTATTAAGACGTTAGTTGGACTTCAGGGAGGCCAGAGAGACTTTCTAGGTTGGGGGAAGCTATTGCTTCAGTTGTTTCTAATTCTCATGAAGTGCGGTTATGGGGTTATGTATCCACATTGTTTGTTTGCAATGATTTACAACAAAGATTTGTATTTAGCAGATGTGGAGCATCTACACGGGCAGACAAATCATTCTTTCTGAAGTGGGAGAACCGCCTGTGATTTCAGAGTAAACAAGGCGCCCCTACCTTCCTTGCTTTAAGGGAGAAAGGGCCAGGGAACTGGCCTAGAAAGGCCAGTCTGGAAATACAGACCATCCATCAGAATATGCTACTGGATAAATCTCACCTATTTACTGTACAGCCAAATAATTTGCTTCCTACTTCAGGCACAGCTGGAGTCTGCCGAGAACAAGCTCCAGTTGTTGCCAACAGAAGCAGTGACGTCACAGCACCACACAGATGCACTTTCTAAAGAGCCAGGCCTTTCTCTCATTTTCTTATTAAGTCTCTCAATGAATAAAGGGATTATTTTTAGCCAATCTGACAAGTTATCTGAGGTTTTTTGAGATCACTGAAATAAATCTAGGACTGAACATCAATTCCCAGGGGTGACAGTGTGGAGCTGGTCCCCGTGCCATAGATCACTTGGTGTGTTCCAAGGTTCCTCAAAGTCTAATGATGCAGATCCGGGGTTAACATTATCCATCACATGCATCCAGTGTGTTAGCATACAGCTGTGGGCTCTATGGCAAAAGAAAGAATTGGGAAGGTGTCCTCTCTAGTCTGATGGAGACCTTTGTGTCATCGACCCCTCTAAGCGGAAGTTGAGGAAGGTGGACTGGCTTCTCCAGTGTGGACACCGGCAAGGTCTCTCCAGGCAGCAAAGTCAGGGAGGCTACACATCTTCCCAAGGTTAGGCCCTGATAGGACCTCACAGAGAGCAGACACTGTTCAGTCTTGACTTATTTTAATCTATTTACTCATAATCACAAGTTTGTTTAAGTTGCTGTAACTTTTGAGGAAATCACCTTTAAATAGTAGGTGCACCAGAAGACCCTAAAAACGGTCTGCTCTTGAGTGGAAGTAGCACATAATTGTGGCACTGAGAAAAAACTCGGCTCGTGACAGAATTTCCTAAGAAAAGAAATGACCCAAACCATCTTAAGAACAAATGTAAAACTGAAACGAATTTAAAATGGCACTCCAGCATTTATTTCCTTATAAGTAACTTCTCTCCAGTGGAAAATATGAGAGCGGCCATGCTTTCAAATGCACTCGCTTTGAAGAATTCCTTTTTGGCTAGAGATAAGTAATCATCGAATACTGTCAATATGAAATACTACTTCTTCGAGGGACATTCGAAGCTAAAGATAATCTTATTTCCTTTTTTTTATTATTGATTTTTATTTTATTTTATTTTGGTTTTTCGAGACAGGGTTTCTCTGTGGCTTTGGAGCCTGTCCTGGAACTCGCTCTGTAGACCAGGCTGGTCTCGAACTCACAGAGATCCACCTGCCTCTGCCTCCCGAGTGCTGGGATTAAAGGTGTGCGCCACCATTTTTCTTTGCTCCCCTCCCTGCCTCTCCCCTCCCCACTTCATCCCTACTCCAAGGTCCCCATGCTCCCAATTTACTCAGGAGATCTCATCTTTTTCTACTTTCTACTTCCCATGTAGATTAGATCTATGTAAGTCTCTCTTAGTGTCCTCATTGTTGTCTAAATTCTCTGGGATTGAGGTTTGTAGGCTGGTTTTCTTTGTTTTATGTTTAAAAACCACCTATGAGTGAGTACATGTGATAATTGTCTTTCTGTATCTGGGTTACCTCACTCAAAATAATGTTTTCTAGCTTCATCCATTTTCCTGCAAAATTCAAGATGTCATTTTTTTTCTGCTGTGTAGTACTCCATTGTGTAAATGTACCACATTTTCCTTATCCATTCTTCAGTCGAGGGGCATTTAGGTTGTTTCCGGGTTCTGGCTATGACAAACAAAGCTGCTATGAACATAGCTGAGCACATGTCTTTGCGGCACGACTGAGCATCCTTTGGATATATGCCCCAAAGTGGTATTACCATTTCTATGAGAAGGGTACAGGAATTACCTCAGTTAAATGATCAGACTATTTCATAGTCAAGTCTAATACATTATATGTGTGTACCATTATTACTACTGTGAAATTAGGGTGAGAAACAACTTAAACTTCTCATGGTGAAATCATTTTTCTTTCCTTTATAGTAAAGAATGGCTTTCTTTAGTTATCAAGGTCATAGCAATGGCTTACAGGTTATTAGGCACCACAAGTAACTCATAAATCACTTAAATACTTTGATTTTTTAAAATAAAAAGGCAAAGTAGATGAGACCTCATCTGTAATAACCCTTGGCACCCTAGAAAAAAAAATCATCTTTGCCAGCCAGTGGTGGCACATGCCTTTAATCCTAGCACTCGGGAGGCTGAGGCAGGTGGATCTCTATGAGTTCGAGGCCAGCCTGGTCTACAGGGCGAGTTCCGGGGACAGTCTGAAAGCTACACAGAAAAACCTTGTCTTAAAAAACCAAAAACCAAAAATCATCTTCTCTACCCAAACACTGGTCATAACTAAGTTGTCCCTTTAAAGTGTGTGAAGGGGACACGGATGTGTCTGAATGTGAGAGAAATCTATTGCTGTCTGCACCATCCTTAGTGGTACTAGGGAGTTACAACAGCTCATTCAAAATAAACAGTGATGGTAAGGAGAGAACAGAGAGGCGTGTGTTTGCACCGAACCGTGGGAGTGTTCACTTGCAGAGTGGCAGTTAGGAATTCCATGTTGGATATAGCTGAAGACAGTAAAGGAAAATAGGAAGCAGGAAAACTGGGGAAATTTGAAAATCTTAGAAATATGATGCAAACGCGACAAATGATTCTAGGTTAGAGAAAGAAATGAGATTAGATTACGTGTGAGGATTTCCTAAGTGACATTCACATACAATTCTCTTACAATTGGGAAGAATGAATAAACACTAAATCCTTTAAAATAAGAAATAGCAACACAATTGTATTTTAAAAAGTGGGATGGTCCTCTGAAAGGTTTTGGATTATGCATATTTCTTTTTTATTACTCCAAACAATTCCTTTAGTCCTGTGTTGTAGCTGAGAATTGATTGTAGATTTAGACCACAAAGTGAATTTAGGAATAGGATCCAAAAAAACCTCTATCGTTATCTTCAATAAAATCTCCAACTCAGCCAAACAAACAATGTAAAAATTTGAAGTTATGTCTCACATGAGAACATGCAGAAGAGGGGGCACAAAGAGCATAAGAGCTGGATGGTGTGGAGGAGAATAGGGTCTTGTCGTGACAAAGTCATGGCACTCAGAAACCTGCAGCCCCTGCGAGTTCCATAAGATCTGACAAGGCTCAACCCCAAAGCATCCAGTCCCTGACTAAGGAGGTGCTCATGGGGCCCAGCAATGCCCAGGGTAGCTAACGGCAGATAAGGGCAGTGGGAAGGAAGGAAGAAAGTCACTGTCTTCAGGGAAGTAAGCAGTGAGTTTTCAGTCAGCCTATGGTGGCTCTACACCCATGCCCATATAGGCAGCTCTCAACTAAGCTGAGCCTATTGAGTCATAAACAAAACAAAACGAAAAGACATGAGCTTGAGATGGGGACTTGATAGAAAGAGGGGTCTGGTGAGGGTGGGAGGAGATATGACCAGAACGTGTGAAACTGTAGAAGAAAAAATTTTGAAAACTCCTCTAACTCAGCATCACTCATACGCTAGTGAAAATATCACCACCACCCCCTTAACTTTTCTTACATTCATCTTCAAAATGACTAGGACTTGAATAATTCATAGCTTTAATGCCTTATGCTTTTATCCTTGGCTATCCATTGGGCATGGGAAGTTGAGAGAATGGGCATAGCAGGAGGAATGAATTAATGAGACGATACAGGTGTCGGTAGGATATGTGCACTCTCCTGTTTGCTGAAAGCAGCTCGATTAGACACAGGGGGATGCTCTTGTGGATGTACCACAGTCTAGCAGACGACTGACGCATGGGAACAGTGAGAACCTGGAACCCACCAGGGCAAGTGTGGACGAGTGTCTGCCTAGATGTATATGCTTGGGTACCACATGTATGTATGATGCTTCAGAGGCCAAAGGAGGGTGTTGTGAATTCTGGACCTGGAGTTTCAGCCAGTTGTGAGCTGCCATGGAGGTGTAGGGAATTGAACCTAGGTCCCCTGGAAGAACAGCCAGCGCGCTTAATTGCTGAGTCCACTGTCCAGCCCTTTCATAATATTCTTTATGAATGAAGTTCTAGGTATTTTGCAACATCAAAATAAGCTAGTGAGTTTCTGATTCTAAAACAACATCATCTTAGGTTGAAAGAAAAATTCAACCCACCAGTCAGTTCTTAATCTTCTATTTTTCTAGTTTAGAAAGTAATGGTTTGAGTGTTTCCACAAACATCAAGTATGGGTTTCTGGCAAACAGAGAGATGAGATAAATCTGTTTCAGACTTACTCGTTATTTCATCATTTAGTCAAGACATGATGACTTTCACTATTTTATAAATAGGTCCTTTCACTGTCATGTGCAGTTAAATTTGACCGTTGGCTAGCAGCATTCTCAGTTATATATAAACTAATAGGCGCAAAACAACTTTACGACTCATCTTTAAAGTTTGTATTGCAATATATTTGATGATGCACGATTCACTTGTAGATACTCTTCATGCCAGCAAAGTCTCTGCCTAGAATGAAGGCTGGCCATGAGCAGGACATGATTATTTCTTTTTTTCCAGGTAATTCTGTAATTTTATTGTACTAATTTCCATGAATTTTTATTGTATTCTCTTGATAACCATAAAAAGAAATGGCCATGTATTAATAAAAATGAATTAAGACATGATTATTTCTTAAATAACTTTGTGTGACTGTCGTACGGCAGCCAGCATTGTTGTGGGGGAAGTAAAACAGCTCTCTAATCTTCAGTGTTTTATTTGGGGATCATTGCTTGCAAAGACCAGGGTAAAACCATATTGCTGTCTTATCATTTTGAAACTAAACTGCAAGAATAACTGACCTAGTTTTTAAAGCATATGAGCATGTTACTCAGATCAGAGAGATATATTTTGTCAACTTTGGTATGATGACATTCATATTTTAATTTGCATTTATATAATTAACTTTTATTTGTGTTCAATCCGTAGGAAGTATGTTGGGATCATGAGTTTTACAATGTTAAAGGAAATTAAATTTTTCTTTATGTACAAAATAAAACCTACTATATTTAAACAGATTTTACAATATAACCTTGAAAGAAGTACTTTTATTAAAACATTCTTCAAGGGCACACTTTTTTTTTTTTTGAGACAGGGTTTCACTGTAGTTTTAGAACCTGTCCTGGAACTAGCTCTTGTAGATGAGGCTGGCCTTGAACTCACAGAGATCTGCCTGTCTCTGCCTCCCAAGTGCTGGGATTAAAGGCATGTGCCACCACCACCCAGCTCACACTTTTTACTATACCCCAAATTCTGAAATAATGAAGCAATTAATGAATAAGAAGAAAGAGAGTGTTTGTGTGCTAGTATGAAATAAGCTAACGGCCCATGACTGGGAGAACCATGAACAATAGGCTCTCTGTCTCAATCTAAGTTTTGCTAAAATGTTGGTTTGAAGCAAATAATCTAGCGGGTGAACAATGTCCGAGCCATTCTGGATGAGGAAAAGCAAAGGAAATGCTGGAAAGTGGTGAGCATGGCCAATGGCTTCACTTCTAGGAAAGGCTCTATGGAAGAGTCGACTCACTAGATATACAATACCTGGAACCAGAGCTGCTTATAAGAACCGGTAGCTTACAGCTAGTGAGTGTGGGCACTCAGCTACATGGTAAGTGAATCAATGAGACAAAACAATCCCGAGAGAGAGCAACTATTGAGAGAGCCTCACCTATAAAGAAGGGAATGAAAATATCCAACAAATAATGCTAAAGAAATGAGATAGGTATTTGTAAAAATAAAATATCAGCTTAGGGTCAAGTCTGACCTTACACATTCAAAATATTTCCAGCTCACTTTAAGAAAATTTGAATTCCTGTTTGAAATTCAAAACATAAAAATAAACACTAAAAACTAGAATAAAATATATTTCAGGTAGTGGGATGAAAATGACTTTCAAGAAAAAAAACAATATAAGTTGTCAAAAGCAATAGTTACATGTTATTAAGTAAAGCTAATCTTTAAAAAATGAAGTGAGGACTTTGCCATGTTGCCTAGGTTACCCTCAAATTTGTGATTTTCCTGCCTCAGCCTTCCAAGCAACTGGGATCACGGTCAAGTGTCCTCCCTCTTAGCTAAGAGAGCAATAGTTGTCAAGTGAACTCATACAAGGAAGGACACCAGGCTGGCGAAGCAGCAGCAGTCACACTAGGACAAGAGAGGAAGCGCTAAAGGACATGCTGCAGTTACGACTGTCACAGCATTCTTAAACCTGACACTGCTGTGTATCAGTGGTCTGGACAAGAGCAGGCCAGTTAAATGTGGAACGGGTGAAAAGAAAGTTAAACCACTTTCTAGTGAAGGGTTTAGGGAAGGGTGAGAACGCTGCATCATCTGGGAAGGGACACTATTCATTTGGCCCCTGGACACTGATCCTGGAGTCTATAAAAATTACAAGTACTTAGAAATACATTTAGAACTTTAAAATTCAGATATTTGCATTAAAATGTAAAAATATGCTTAGCAAATACTTAGCATATAAAATATCACACTAGCTTCACTATTTACTAAATATAATTTTAACAACATTTGAAGACAATTTGGTATTTTTCACTTTGTAAGAGTTCTCAAGAATGCAAAATGTCTGTAAAATGTATAGCAAAGGGCAAGTTCAGAGACTTATTTTAGAAAAATTTCAAAAGAAAGATTGCACAAAACCTTGAAATAATTCTCAAGTGTTTCTCTTGAGTAATACTCACATATTTAATATGATTCACTGTGTAATACAGTCTTGGGAAATGGTATCTGGAATCCACGAGACTCCTAAAGCATCCCTGATTAAGGGAATACATTTAAAGGAGGATTTCTATAACCAAAAAGCAAAGGGAAGAGGGGCTGCAGATGACTCGGGAGGCAGGAGGTGACTGAGTTGAGTCAACTGCTCTTTGAAGGTAATTTATTCTTCAAATTTACAACAGCAAATAAAGCGCATGCAAGACACGGCACAAATGTCACACTGACACAGGATTCTAATGTCAAAAAGGACACTTGTTCCAAAAAATTCTTTGCTGTCTTTGTAATTGTGGCCATGCTTAAAACAAACAAGCAACAAGCCACAGATACAGAAAAACTATAGCTTATCAATAGCTGTATTCTTTAATTAAAGCCACCGAATACCAATCAAGTAGTTAGCCTGATCAAACAAAAACTGTATCCCGCAGTTTACTCTTTGGACATGTAATTTACCATTTGAAACTCAAGAGTTTGAAATGCATTAAGAAAGTCTCCGGGTGTTTAGAAGCACACTGACTATTTCTGTATACATGTGCATGAACTTTCTATTTATAAACCCATGTTCACTAGGGTCATAAACTGGCCAGAGATATTCATAGCACAAATATTTGAGACTTACAACAGACAGTGAAATTGCAACAAAAACCTCCAGGAGAAATGTGGGTTTAGGAAGACTGGTTTCAAACAGGATTTTAGTTTTGATAACCACTTTACACTCTAAAATCTAGACCAGCAAGGAAATGCGGTGTGAGTAGGCTATAACTATAGAAATTTAAGGCATAGAAATTTAAGCTGAGGCATTTTGAAAAGAATTCAATAATTTAAAAAAATGTTCACAGTAACTTTTGTTTGTCAAAATGACACTAGTGACACTATAGCAAGGCACGCTCGTTTCAGCCCCCTACCTGCCTCTCACATACAACTAGTTTTCCTCCAGTGCATCTCCAGCCTGACAATATTCTTTTTTAAACACATATTTTATGACATTTACCTATTTATCTGTGTATTTGGCATGGGGGCAAGTGTGCAGAGGCTGTGGCTGGTGGCCAGAGGGCATGCTGGGAGTTGGTTCTCTCTTTCCACCTTGGGAAGAATGTCAGCATCTGTCTTGCCTAAGCCAACTCACCCACCCCAGACTGACACTTCCAAAAATGAAAGGAGAAGGAACTCTTGCTGTTTTCAAATTCAAGTTCAAATTCTTTCAGTTTGTATTCAATGCTATTATTTATACTTCTTAGTCTAGGTAACTCTTAACTCCAATCTTATGAAAATGACATTTGAATCTTTGCTTTCATGACTTTGCATGTACTGAGTGTTCAACTGCATTGTTTTCTTCTTGTCTACACATTAGCCTTATCCATCAGTTAAGATTTGATTTAAATGTGATCACTATTCAGATCCTATGATCCTTCTTCACCATGGATAACATTTCTTGGCTTTTAATTCCTATCAAATTGATTTTTCCATTCCATGAATTTAAGCAATTGGCATATATTGCTGGGTATCACTTATCTTTGCCTGCAGAAAGAGAAAATCTGAACTGAAATTTGATAGTCACTCTATTAATACCAAAGTATTTCAATGACTGCATAATTAATGTCATGGTTCAAGTTTCTAAAATATTATTGACTCTCACGTTTCACCCCAACACTTAAGAGACAAGCACACTTATGAGTGGAATAGTGGTCTTCTCACACATAGAGAGTTGGTGCCTTCTACACTTACCAATGTGCATTTGCTTCATAAGTACTCAGAGCTGTTTATGTGTTACAAAAGAAACAATTCATTTGATAAGCAGATCTTAATCTATCATCCAAGACAATATTCATAACAAACCCCATATGCACTATGTACTTGGAACAAGAACAAATACTTAAGATCTTCATATAAGTAGTCTCTTTACAGTCTGTCATTGTATACAATTAATGAAATTTTTGAGTACAACTTTAAAAAATTAAAATTGCAATTTAAAAACTTATATTTTTCAGTCAATTATAGAATTGCAGACAACTTGAGCAGCGAGCAGAGGTATCATGGTTCCACTATTTTAATGTCTTGGAATGGTGTATATTTCCTCCCACCAATATTTAAATACATGTTGTTAGTTTGTTGTCCTGTGCAATGCCAGGAATTCTGACAAATGCAAAATAAAATGTATCTGCCATTACAGCCCTGTACAACAGTCCACTGATTAAAAATCCCCTGCTTTCATACGTCATGCTCATGTAAGTTTTTTCCATGTCTTTTTGTGGCTTGCTACTGAGTTCTAAAGACACTTAAATAACATTCCGGATAATGGATGTAGCAGTCTGGCTATTCATTTCTCTCTTGAACACCTTGGTTGTCTCTCCTTTCTAGCTCTTACATGTAACACTGCTTTAAACCTTCATGCTCCGATTTCTGTGTGAACATGTCTTCTACTCAATAGGGTAAGTGCCTTGGCACAAGGCTTCTCTGTCTTCCGTTCCTAAGAAAAGGCCAAAGTGTCTTCCAAGTTGACTGCACGTTGTGTTCCTAATACCTAGGAGGAGTCTGGGCTGTGTTCCATCTTTGCCAATGTGCCCTGGGCTGTCGGGCTTTGTCATGCTAATGGCTGTGAGGGGGACCTCAATGTTGTTTTCATTCTCTAGTGACAGGATATGGCACCTTTCCCATTCATCTGCTACCATTTCTTCAGATAGCTTATCTACTTTTAGTAATGTTTATTATTATATTTTTAAAGTTCTTGGTTCTTTTAAAGATAATGGATATAATTTTAAAAACATGAATTTATGTCATAGAATTTATTATCAAATTAATTCTAAACCTTTAAATGTTATATATTCAGCCATTAAGATATTTCTCACTCAACACAATCTTGGCAGAATATTCTAAAAGTTAATTATTTAACATTAGAATTGTTTTTGTTTCTTTCTTTTTAGTTCTTAGTTTTAATGTGTGCAAGAAGGTATACTTGATCAAAGACAAAATTAAATGTTCTGATTAGTCTAACAAACCACTTTTTTATCTCCAAAATGTGTATTATTCCTCCATATTTATATGTTCTCCCCTCAAAACTTTTAAAACAGTATAATTCTTAAGAGAATCTTAGGAAATAAATATTAATATGCTGGGATGGGGCAGGTTTCCATATGGTTATTGAAAATAATTTTGAAAAGGGAAGTTAAAGTATTCTTAATCATGAAGCTATTGATAATAGAAACAGAGAACTAGTATCAATATTGAGAAAACAAGATTAAGGGAATATTCATAATTCTGCAAGTAGATAGGTACTGGGAGAATTTTGTTTAACAATTTATTTCAAGGTCTCCACCTCTGTTTCCAAGTGTGGCACAAGATTAAACGAGCAAAAAAGGCTTGATAAGTCCATGAATAGTTGAATTCTGGAAATAGAAAAGGCCTTACTGACTGTCCCCTGGTGCATAAGCTAGACACCCTAAATGATGACCCATGCTGTTGCTGAAGGTGTTGGCTAGACATGTGGTGCATTATATACTAACTTTCATGTTCTCGCTCTCTGTCCCTTTCTTTTCTTCCCCTCCCTCCTTCCCCCCCCACTTTCTCTCTCTCAGTTTTTGAGCTCTTTCCTATGTTAAAGGTTTGATGCTTCACCACCTCAGCGGAGATAAATGAGTAAACTCTTAACAGAAACAGAGATTCACAGAAAGATGCCATCTTGTATTTTCCTTATTGGAAGCAGTATAAATTCTTTATTTATTGTATATTACAAGGTCAAAAACAATTTAGTTATTTTGACAGATAAATTATTATTTGTAAGTTATATATTCTTATATTTTTGAGAATCTTCTCCACTCTTATTTTGGGATGGAGACAAAATTCTATAGGTTTACATAGTTAATAATTCTACAGATTTTTGTAGATATTGAGAGGAACATCATTCCTACTCTGCATGTGAACAAAAAAGTGACAGTGTTAATATTTTTATTCCCTGAGTTTTTTTATTTCAAAAAAGGGCAAAGCAGACAGGGTGGAGCAGAATAAATGATCAGGGTTGATGTCTGACCATACCTCCTAGTGCTATCTCACCAAATGGCTTTTAGATATGTTCATTTCCCGAGATGTAAAATTCTTTTTACTGTCACACAATTGAAAATACAGCAACATGGTCATTTAAAGTATATTGTCGCCCCATTTCAAGCTAAAATCCTTCCAATTCTTCATTGCGTCTCTTTAATCCTAATATGGGGAAGAATAAGATCAACAGTGTCTATCACCAATTCGTGTCAAAGGGCAGCAACCACAACTACAGTGGACAAGGGATGGATAGTCAGGGGATAGAGGAGCTTTTGGGGACAACCAATACGACTGGCCCTAAAAGGCAAGGAGTTCACATACCACAGGACCAATAACTTTCACTCAGCAGCTGGGTTTTGTGGACAAATGTCCCATGAAGGAACACCCTGCAAACATCACAGAGGCATCCTCTAATCCTAACTGATCATGAATGCCGAACTCCAGGCTCTGGATCAGTACTCGCGTCTCTCAGACAATACAACATTTGGAAAACAGGAAAATGGTGCACACTTTTCACGGTGCTAAGGTCTTCAGAACCCAGCTTTAAGAGATTCTTAAATGCTGCTCTGAAGGTATTGCAAGTGTGGTGCGGTCATTGCCGTCTTCAGTGTTCCTCACAGCAGGAGTAGCAGTTTAACCCAAGGGATTCTGCTGGTGCTGCATGGCTTCCCTTGATGTCTTCTTTAGAGAAAACCATAAGAGCCTGAGGCAGGTGCTTGTCTCTGAACTGAGCCAGGCATGACAGGAGCTCTCAGGGAAGATTTGCTGCATGCTGTGTGACTGCATCAGCGTCAGCATCATCACCTGTCACGAACTTGTCAGGGATGTGTAAAATTTCCAGAGCCTCTTCAGGCCAGTGTTCTCCAAAAAGTGCTCTTCTCTGTTAAGTAAGATGTTTCTGCGGAGTGTTTGCTGTTTGAGTTCATAAAGCAGAATTGTGTTCTGAATTTCCCTAAATTTACAGGATTTTGTGCATTCCACAGTGCTTCACAAAACCACAAAATATATATCCCTTTGCTCTTGTGTCAGACTCCAGCTATCAGACATGCAGTTGGACTAGGTGCATCTGACTATTGCTGAGTATGGCATATTGGAAAGGGGCTTCTGTTCACATAGAAGACAAGTACTGACTAGGCTAGTTTTAGGATCACACACTTCTCCTCCCCCAACTCCTCCTGGCTCTTCCCCACTGCCCTAACTCCATGTTCTTCCTCTCTTTTAGAAACAGACAAATAAAAACAATCAAAACCTCCATGAAACACACACACACACACACTCCTCCACAAAAAGATATACAAGAAAAATACCAATAAGACAAAAAGAAAATACCCAAACCAAGCAAAACAAGACAAAACATCTACAAAAATACCACTGAGTTAGTTTTGTGTTGGCCAATTAATTAGTTACTCATGGGCATGGGGCCTGCCCTAGAGAGTGGTTTGTTTGCTTAGTGACACTCTACTGGAGAATCTTTTCTTTGGCAGTGTGTATCAGTTGCGGACAGGTAACGGTAGGAGCCCCCGTTTACTTCTCTCTCTCAGTTGCTGGAAATCCACGTGGCTTGCCAGTGCAGGCCCTGTGCATGCTGCCACCGTCTCCGTGAGTCCGTGAGTGCATCCGTCCTGCTGCGTCTGAAGACACTGTTTCCTTGCAGTCATCCGTCCCCCTCCACCTCTTAACAATATTTCTGCCTTCTCTTCTGCATAGGTCCCTGAGCCATGAGGGTGGGGGGTAGGTGAAGACATTCCATTTAGGATTGCACAGTCTCCCTCTGTACACTGGCCAGTTGTGGGTCTCTGTGTTAATTCCCATGTACTATAAGCAGTTTCTCTGATGATGGCTGAGCAAGGCACTGATCCTCTATCATATCATATACAAAAACCAAGATTATCTGAATAACATTGATTTTATAAAATAGGCGGACTCCTTACTTCTCTGTATTTCAGCATCCTCCTCAGGGAAGTAGGTGTGGCAAGGATGCCTGCCCACAGTGTGTGGTGATGACTGGACACATCCATACATGGGAGGGAGCGGTTCTTTCAGGGTGTGAATCCAGCAAATATTAACTGCTTTGTCACTACAGTATATTAGAAGTGTAGGTCTGGAGGAATAATGTAACTATTTCTCTGCATGCAGATAGCCTTGCTGCGCAACAAAACGTCATCAGTTCGCACGCCGATGTTTAATGAGTTCTCTGGTGTTTGTGGCTGCGTGTTCGGGGAAAAGGTCTCAAGAACAGTGGGTAATCATATACGCTTCTGTGATTCCTTGCAGACATCATGGAAATCAGGACTGTGGCAGTCGGAATCGTGGCAATCAAAGGGGTGGAAAGTGAATACTATCTTGCAATGAATAAAGAAGGAAAACTCTACGCAAAGGTATTAATAATTGATAACTTAGTTATTATTCAAATTATCTTTGTCAAAAATATGTGCCTTTCTGTATTTTGTAATTAATTTCTTCCATTTTTACAAGTTGGATATTCCATTAAAACATTTTGTTTTTAACCCAGCATTGAGGCAAACTATTTTCTGTATGATCTTAGATTGCTTAGGCTCTCTGGATAATAGATTCTTCATCTGTGAGATGACTTGGAATGACTGGTCTCTAGGTTCCTTTCTATGTAAACCCCCATGTGCACTTTAGATACTTGAAGCCTAAAATTTCCATCTGTGAGTATTAAAGCTCTTTGTGTTAGACTCCATCTGATTTGCACATTGCTGACACTGAAAATTCTTGGGGAAAAATTTTGAAGTGTTCAGTTCATTTATCAACATCAGCCTCCCAATCATGGGCTTTGAACTGTAAGCATTCACATAGTTTCCACTTTATGATGATGTGAAATATTTGACAGTTCAATCCATTAATATAAAGCAAAATTCACTTCCGTTGTCTTCTTGAAGTACTGCATGGTGCCCATTCAGGCAAACTACAGAACAGGGGCTTAAACGAAGATTTGGCTCCTTGGATGAACAAACTGGCTACCTTTTTACTTTTGTTTACAATTGAGGGCAACATGGTAGAAAGTGAAATAAAGGTTATCAAACAGTTCCTCACCTGCAGGAGGTGGCGGCTACACCCTTTACACTAAATTTCCGGTGGACAAAGAATGGAGTGACTGAGGGTTCCCAACATTAAAGAGTAGAAATTGGCTGTCCAAAGGGACATAACTAAATGTGTGTTATGCGATTGTTTGTTAAACTTAAGGCACATTTGATCCACGGCAATACATGACATAGATAAACCCACTCAACTGTGTCAGCTCTGCTCACTCCGAGGGTTAAAATAAACCACACACTCTTCAGCTCTACAGACCACCACCTGCTTGCTGTTAGCTTGAGTCCCCCCCCCCCCCCCGAACTTGTTTTAATAATTGTGTTTGGTTTTTTTTCTTGTGCTTGTTTTTATCAGAAAGAATGCAATGAGGATTGCAACTTCAAAGAACTAATTCTGGAAAACCATTACAACACGTACGCATCAGCTAAATGGACACACAGTGGCGGGGAAATGTTTGTTGCCTTAAACCAAAAGGGGCTTCCCGTGAAAGGGAAGAAAACGAAGAAAGAACAAAAAACGGCCCATTTTCTTCCTATGGCAATAACCTAATCATACGTGGTGTTTGAGAAACCAGTTTCATTCAGCAGGGAGATTTCTTTCCAGTGGACTTTTTTCTTCCTTCTTTTTCCTTACTTTCTCTTTCTCTCTTTTAAAGTAACCAAGAAAGGCTGGAAAACTACTGAAAACTGATCAAGCTGGACTTGCGCATTTTTGTTTATTTTAAAAGACTGCATTAAAGAAAGAGTTGAAGAATATACACAAAAATCAGATTTAGTAACTAAAGTTGTAAAAAGTTGTAAAAGTGGTTGTACAATCATGTTAGTAATAGTGATGTTTTTCTTAAATTAATTTACCCTTCAGAGTATGTTAGATTTGACTATCTGATAATGAGTATTTAATATCACTATCTGCTTATAAAATGGCTGCTATAATAATGACGATGGTGATGCAGATGATGTTATATAAGGTATGTCAGACCTAACCCTGCTGGAATGCTTGAGGATCATCAAGCCCACGCAAACTGTAGAGGACGAGCAGTGTTTGAGAGCTTTCCCGTAAGAGCTAGAATCCATGTCAGCTCTACTCAGAAAAGTGAGTGTTCTCGACATCTTATTATAGAATGGAATCAACAGGGGGATTTACAAAATGACAGTACTGGAACATACCTGTACTGATTAACATGAGAAAAGTCCTAAATGCCACTCAAATTGAAACGGTATCGCTAACAGGATGCTTAGAAATCTGTATATAAAATAGCAATAATGATGATAATACTGTATTTCATCTCACCACAAAGTAACATTTTATAATCCCTAAAAATAAAATTCCGAAATCTTTAATTCTTTTTCCAGTAACATATCTATCTTTTGTGTAATTCACATTTGGGAACTCGACTTTTAATTATGTTCTTCCCACAAATAATTACGCTCCCTCCGCCCCTTCCCGTGGTTACAGCATTAAACTCTACTTTAAGTTGTATTTGAATTTTATTGTTTTGTTATTTAAATTTATGTTATTTATAAAGAAAAAAACCTTAAGAAGCTGTTTCTGTTTCATATGCTTTTAATTTCAAGGGAACAACAGAACGCCTGGCTGCACTGCAGCCTTCTCCTCCCCTGGTGACTGACACCAAGTCTAGCACACAGCACTTGGCTAGCAAGTGTTGGATGCCGGACAAAAATGACAGCCTGCAGCCATGCTCACAATAGATGGCTCAGAGCGAATGATACAAATATGTGGGAAAGAGTTTGCCACAACAACTCTTGCCAATGAATTCGGATCACATCAGTAAAAGAAAGAAAGGATTTTAGTCAGAATGTATTTTGATACGTGGCAATAAAGCATGGTTTAGAAGTCCGTTTAAAGTCAGCAATCTGATAATCTTTAGCAGTATCTGCCAACATTAAAGTGGGAAGAAAACAACCGCATTGGAGGCTGTAGGCAGTGTGCAAGGCCCCAGACACCTTGAGGCTTCAGGTCAGGCCACAGACAACAGGCCTAACAGACAAGATTCACTCCATAGTTCTGCCACCAGCAGGTGCTGATGAAACTGTATGCATGCTCACCAAGTTACTTAAACTGTTGGTATATTGTGATATCAACTTCAAAGCACTTATTACTGAAGTTTCTTTATGTTACATAAAATACTATTTGGTAATATGCTTATGAGTGAAGGTTATAAGATTAAAGTCCCTGTCAACAAAACAACAGAATTACTTGACTTGCTTGTGGTTTGCCCAAGTGTCCAGGCTACCAGAAGGTAGGAAGTGTTGCCATCCCTCACACACACACACACACACACACACACACACACACACACCATAGGAGAAGCCCTGAGGGAATAGTCTGGACTAGCAACTCTATTCAGGGACTCAAGGCCATTGCTAGTCTAGCTTCCTGGCCCAGGCTCCTGTGCCTGGAGTCTTAGGAGCGTACCAAGGGTAGAAGCAGACTGTGCTCTTCACAGCTGTTCCATCAGTGCCTAGCTGAGTGCTGGGCCACAATCAGCTTATATATACACGGACCCATTCAACTAACAGTCTCCAAGGAGAAGGTGGGATGCAATTATTCTTACTGAAAACGTAAAACCTCAGGCTGAAGCATGATCATGCAGAAGCGTAAACACAAGCCGTGAGTAAGCATAGAAGGTGGCTATAGCTACCATTAAATTAGAATATCAAATTAGATGAGCCAGATTTACTGTTGTTATTTTAAAACTCTGTACCTATGTGTGTGTCTGTATTGGTACGTACACATGAGCGCAGGTCCTCTTTGAGTTCAGAAGCAGGGGCTAGAACTGAACTCGGCTCCTGTGCAAGAGCAGTGTGTGCTCTTAACTGATCATCTCACCTGCCCCAGCACTTATGTTCAATTATAGGGTTTGCTCTACTTAAAAAAAAAAAAACTTAACATGTGAATTCCAGAAAATAAAATCTACTTTAGTCAAACACATTGAGAATCTAGAGTCTTGTAAGTCTGTGAGGCCTTTATCTCCCTCATTCTTTCATAGATCAGGGTACAGCTTTTAGTAGACTCAAGGTGCTGGCTGGATACAGCTTGCCACAGCTGAGGTCACTTAGCATGTGTCCTGCTTAGCTTGTCAGTGATCTCCTTGTTTGGTTTGAACCTCCATTGAGATGCCATCTAGTTAAGAGCACCTGTGACCCACTTGGCACCTGACTTAGTGCATAATGGTACTTTTATAATTTGACTCAAAAGGAGAAAAGGAATGTGATTTCCAATTTTGATTCCTAAGCAACTTTTATGTGAACTTTTAAATTTGTAAATGGAAAGTATCATGAAGGACATTTTTATAATAAGAGTATTCTTTTCTAAAATGTTCTTTAAAAAGAAAATCATACCAACATGTGGGTTTCTAGAAACTGGTAAAGGACTAAGTGAAAAAATATGAACGCTAACAGAATAAACAAAGATACTTTCAATACAAGTGAAGTAAAACACTTCAACACAGAGAAGCCACAATGTAGACCACTGACCTTCGAGCTGCTGTAAGTTTAGATACAAAAGAGAAGGGGAAATAAAGTTTCTATCACTTAGAGCTTTTTCTTTGAGGTTTTTTTTTTTTTATGTCGAAAACCATGAAGAGTGATTACGGAGACTCTGATGTGTGATCCCCTAAATGTTTAGAATAGTATAGAGTGAAAACCTAAAAAAAAAAAATCATGTACGATATCTCACCAAAGACAGAACATTCACTTAAAATCATCTTATAATTCATGTGAGTTTGCATTTCACTCTGTAGCAGACTTGTGAACAAAGCTGAAGCTGGGAGTGACATCTGAGACTCAACTGCAAGGCTGCAATGTCACCCTTACCCCACTGTCATGTACCTGAGAGTCAATGAGACATAGATGATTTCCTATCATTCATAGTCCAACTTTACATACAAATAGTACATAAGCTAAGATCATTTTGTAAATGTGTGACAATAAATATTTAACACCTAATGTGGATGGTTATTGGTCAGCCAAAATACTCCATTGATTCTTAATGTTGGGAAGAGACAAGAGACAGACAGATTTCTGAGCCTCTACTAGCCAGTCTAGTCAATAGGTGATCTATGGGACCACAGAGAGAGATCCTGTCTCGAAAGATAAGGTTGAGAGTGCTAGAGGAAGACATTCAAGTTCTGAACGTTTCTCTTCCTCCTCCGTGTGTGTGTGTGTGTGTGTGTGTGTGTGTGTGTGTGTGTGAGTGTGTGTGTGTCAACCATAATCCATCAGAATGAACATGGGCCCATGTGACTATCAGATGATTATCAAGTGTGACCATTTCTAAGATACCCTTGAAGCAGATGGTTAGGGTTCTTAGAATGTTCTTGCTATGAAATATCTCATTAAAGCCTCACATATAACTCTTTCAGTGATATTGGCAGGTTAGTTTTTGCTCATTCTACCACATTCAATAAAGGTTTGATCTTCGGTGACAGCGATGTATTCTATTGGACTCCCAGAGGCTCCCTTCTGCTCTCTAATTTTGAAGAATTTATCAAAAAGATTTATTTTCTCATGAATTGAGACTTAACAGGAAGTGAGGAATAATAAAATTCTACTATCTTACCATGTTTGTGATTTCTTTTGAAAGAACCATCTCTCAAGGAGCTAGGCAATTACTCTCATGAGAAGGTATCTCTTGGTTTCCCGCTTGCTTCCTGGCTGACATGGTCCTATTTCCAGCTACCATCACAGGCTTCCTGAAAGCCTGTATCGTTATATGAACAATGATTATTTCTTTCTCTGCCTGGATACAGTTATGTATTAGTTATTATGGCATATAACATGAAAATTTAATAACCTTAAACAACAGCTCTTTTGTCTTATAATTATCTAGGCCTCTGCCTGTAAGCCCTCATATCAGCCAGGGCAGCCACTGATCTCAACACAGTCTGAGGAGAATAGAGTACCATTCCTCATGGCTGCAGCTGCAAACACCAGCTCCCCGCTAAGGCCTCTATATAGCACCATTTCTCAAAAGAAGTTTATTTCCTACAAAACGGTGGATCAGAGAATAAAAGTTCCCAAATGAAGCCATAGTTTTAAGAAGCAATCTCCAGTGTGATGCCGCTTCTGCACACACACAGGGGAGGTGTTACCCCTGCAGTGCCCACCAGAAGAGGAGGCCAATATAGAGTATACACAAGACACACACTAGATGGCCATTTAAGATTTTACCATAAACCCACATAATGGGATTATAAACCTAATAAGGCCAATTTAAGGCTTTCAGTGGTGACCACTTATAGAGAAATAAATAAATCAGGCATATTTTCTCTGGGAAATTGGTCCTATCTTCCACAAGAAAATCAGAGAAGGTTTGAACCCCAAAAAGGTCATGACCCACAAGATGAGAACTGCTGTAAGCAAAACCAAACCTAGAAAAACCCCAAAGCTACTGGTTTCCATGTAGGATGCACACTGGAGTTACATCTGGGAGTCACTTTTCTTTTTGAAACAATGACACACAGTGATTTGGGATTTCCCCTCTGTATGTTGTAACTATGTTTTATTGGCATTTGTTAATAAAGAAGCTGCTTTGGGCTATGGCAGGGAAGAATATAGTAAGGCAGGAAATCCAGCAGAAAAAGAGGCTGCACATGCATGTATAGTACCTGGGGCTACGCCCAAAGTGGCTCCGGTATCTAAAAGGCTATTGGCTGAAGGAGTTCCCACAACACTTCCCCCTTTGGTCTAAATAAGAGGGTTCAAAGCCTAATACAAAACTATATACAATAAGAACAAATATCAAGTATTGTACAGCAAAAAGAAGAGGCAAAAATATAAATAAAAATTAGAATTACAACCAGCATGAAAAACATCAAGTAAGAAACATATGCTAAATGTTTCAATAGTTATCCTATCCTAAGGAGTCTAAGTCTTATATTAAAAATGTCTTGGCTAAGCAGAGATAGAGGAGGAAAGAAGGCGGAGTCAGGCAGACACCATGTAGCCACCCAAGAAGCAAAAGGTAACAAACTATGAGCCTTTTGGTAAAATATAAAATAATAGAAATGGATTAATTTAAGATGTAAGAGGTAGTTAATAAGAAGCCTGAGCTAATAGGCCAAACTGTGTTGTAATTAATAAAATTTCTGTGTGGTTATTTGGGTCTGGGCAGCTGGGAAACCAAAGCAGTGTCTCCGTTTACACACAAGCCTTGTCCCCCGTCCCAGGTCAGTAACTATGGGATAGGGGATGGGGGATGTCATTTTTATTATTCCTCAGTAATCTCTAATGGTTTTGCTACAATTGAGAACTAACAAGATAAGAAGAAAACCACAAAACAAAATTCTTTAGGATTTAGGCCTGGCTCTTCCTTGTCTCCTTTTTTAACATAGAGAAGAGCCTTATTCCTTCCCACCCAGGTTTTCCATCATTTTTCTATTTACAGTGGACACTAGAAGGAGCGGAAACATGAGAAAGAGCTGTAATCATCTTGATAGCGAAATGCTTACAGAATATGCCAGTCCAAAGTCCATTCTCAAAACGAACATGCATTAAAGATCATAAAAATCCCTCTGTTCAAATTTGCAATTATTTTTCACATCACACAGAAGACAATCTTAAATTGCATGGAGACCAGCAGAGTGGAAGTCACATTCAGGCTGCGGAGCTGATACCGTCAAGTTCATAAGAAACACTGAAAATGGGTTGAGTCTTCTGTACTGTAGCTCCTGAACCCAGTGACTGCATCTTTCCCAAGGTTAGGGAAGTCTAGGGCGACTGTTTTACATATCCTACACCTCCCCTTCTCAGCTCCTAAGGGTCGGATGTCTGTTTGTGTGGCATGGCCTGCTGTCTCGGGTTTTTGTTTTGTTTTTTTCTTCTACTTTTTAATTTTCTTTCCATCCAATTGGGAAATTCGAAGGAGATGTCTTTAAGCTCAGAATTTCTTTCTGCTTTAGATTGTTGTCAAGTCTTTCAGCTGTATTTTATTTGACTTGTTAACTTCTTCAGTTCCAAAGTTTCTATTTGGTTCTTTTCCATGCTAAGTCTTTGTAGACTCCCTTTCTAATCAGCGGCATTTTTCCTATTTAACAGCTGCTCATGCTTCCCTGCCTTTCTCTGGAATCATTTTTTTAAATATCTTATCGGATGCTTCATCAGTTTCTTTACTTCGAGATTAGTTGCCAGAAAGCCACTGTGCTGTATCAGAAGCACCACATTGTCTACTTTTTCATTCTAGCAGATGACTAATCTGCTGATGAAACATATAGAAAGTTCTTTCTAGCCACGTCGCCATGACTATGTATACTACCTGCCCCGGGGCAAAGGTCAGCTCCATGCCTGTCCTTTACACCCAGGTTTTAAAAGTACATTTTCAAACAAGTGCAGTAGCCATTCTATGAGGAGAGACTCTCTGCCCTCTAAGTAAGTTCAGTCAGCCACAAGTCTGACAGCGCGAGGTATTTCTCAGCACTGACAGCGCTTCTGGTCCAGTGCAGCAGAAGTGGAATTCATTAGGGAAAACACACAGTTGAAGCTCTCTGCCTGATAAAGCTCTCTGCCTTAAAGAACGTCTCTTAGGCCCTGAACTTAATGTTTATAAGTTTTCATAAAATCATCTAATGTTTCTTAGCTTCTCCCTCCCCTCAATTCTCTCCCATATCACAACGTTGCAAGGTAACAGTAGTTATTACAATTTTAATTCAAATTTCATTGGCTAGTAATGTTCATTGTTAAGTATCGATGTGTTTATAAAAGATGTATTTTTCATGGAATTCACTATTAACCTGTCCAATGTTTATGGTAAGATAAAAGTGTTGACTTCATGATTGTGAATGTCCAATCAGTTATATTTATTCACTTTAAAAATAACAGTAAAATTTTTAATTTGAGCCTGGAGAGACCGCTCAGTGATGAAAGTGCCTGCTGCTCTTGCAGAGGACCTGGGTTTGGTTCCCAGCACCCACACTGGATGGTTCACAAACTTCTGAGACTCCAGATCCAGGAGACTGTGCGCCTTCTTCAGGACTCTACAGGCACACTGGTGCAAGCTTTCAATTCCAGCACCCAGGAAGCAAAGGTGGCCAAACCTCTGAGTTTAAGACCAGTCTCATCTATCTAGCAAGTTCCAGGGTGGCAAGATTACAAATTATGCTCTATCTCAAAAAGTATTTTTAAAATTTCATTTTAGGAACTGGAGAAACGGATTTGTGGTTAATACACTGGTTGTTTTTCTACAAGACCCAGGTCTAACATCTAGCACCCACAATGGGGTTCACAACTGTCTATAACTCCAGTTCTAGGGCTCCTGAGGGAATAAGCCATGAATGTGGTACACAGACATACATGTACAAAATCAGTATAACATGTAAAATAAAAATAAACTTTAAAAATATTACAACTTCTCCTTTTAGCAGAGATTTATTTAACATGTTCTAATATCATTGTGAATTATCTTCTGCATGTCTATTTATTATCTACTTGATATAGAATGTTTTTATGATGAGGGTAACAGCAGACATGATTTACAATACTTTTATCTTCACAATATTTTAAATGCTTAAACCATAGGATTTCTTTTAAAATACTTTATACATGTTTTTGATAAAATTCATAACCCTATTCTCTTCAATCCAATGACTTTCCCTGTACTCCCAATGCACCCCTTCTAACCTCACATGACCTCTTTTGAAATGCCTGCCTGTGAGTTATTGGGTCTGGGAAGATGGAGCATGGGCAACCTCTCTTCCATGATGAGCCCTGAGCTCTGAACGTCTCATTTAGAGCGGAGCAAGCCACAGTTCCTTGTTCTCTGCATGCTGACTGGTTGTGGGTCCCTGTAATAATCATTACCTATTGCAAAAAGAATATAAAAGACGGTAAACACAGCTAGTCCTGGTCTATCTTCTCACAGTTAAATATCCGCTAAGCATCAGAAAGTGAATTCTATAAAAATTCACATTATACCTGAAATCTGTGAAATGGAACAAACATTTAAAAACACCTTGGATGGACAAATGCACACAGACTGTCTTAACCAACTTCTTAAATCTCCAGTGGCAGAAACTCACCGAGAAAAGCAAAGGTTGTGTAGAAATGAGGGGTGATGACCACCTCCTTATTTAAGGGACTTTACTTTCAAAGCAGTTATCTAGTAGAAAAGCAAGTTCTTGCCGGGGCTACAGCACAGATAGATATAGATATAGATACATAGATAATAGGGATAGAGCTTAGCTTTTGTGCATTGACTTCTGGCTTTTAAAGTCCTTTCTGGTCTATGTATGGCATTCTAGAAAACTCATTAAAGGGTATCAACAGCAAACAAGCATTTTCCTATAATTATTAATTGATAGGAACCACGTGTCATGATATTTATTCAGCTAAAAGTAGGAACCATTTCTCCATTTGTGAGCAATCACTTCCAAATGCACAGAGCTGAAAAGCCACAATGAACCAGTGAAAGAATTGCAGCATCATACATTAGCCAAGGAGTAGACGCCTCAAGAGCCGGTTGATAGGTTAGCCCTTCTTCCCTGGTGTTTTTCAAGGAAAACGCCGGACAGCAGCTCTCTCCCCGCCATGCTCTGAAATCAACCAAGAAACCTTGTTTCCAACTCACATGATCAGAAATGAAGCCTGCACACCAAGGCCATGCTTGGTCCTGGAGACATTGTATAACCAGGAGAGAAATAAATTTGCCTTAAGAAATTCATTAATTGTGAGTAGTTAAGGAGGTTTGATTTTTGTATGGTCATTTTGGGCACAGAATTCAAGAAACAGGAGAAAATACAAAGATATAGCAAAGTAAATTGATATTTAAGTTTTCCCATAATTGGATTATTTAGTAAAAGAGTCATTTTGAAAAGAAAAAGTGGAAAAAACAGATTCCTGATCATAAAATAAATTCCAAATGGATTAAGTAAGCCAGCCAAATATAGAAGCAAGAAAGCACTAGGAAAAAGCACAGGTAAGCATTCTCATAATCTTAGCTAAGTCTTAACAAAATACAAGACTTAAACTCTAAAGGAAATATGATTTGAATGTACCAAATAAAAACACTAAACTTCTCTATTGGTGAGACACACTGTCATCTAACTAACCCACACAGCCTGAAGTGAGAATGCCCATCGTCCTAAGACTTGCAGGAAGACAGGAAAGGGCCTTAAGACACACCACTGCCATAGCAGCCATCTACAAATCAAACATAGTCTAGGACTGTCACAGAACTGAGTTATTAGAGAAACAGGACTAGTAACTGACCCAATGTATTATACTTTGGCTACCTTCTCACATCTAATTTATCAAATTTGCTTACTGGATGCTATACGCTCCTGGCTGGAAATGATCCTCTTTTTCACCGATTTCAGGGGTGCTCGCTTGCAGCCATGAATGGTGGTCGTGCAGAGCTCTGATAGCTTCCAGCGGGTCCAAAAGCCAGTCTGAGGCTTTACACCTGTGAATGTAATGTGTATATTTAGCTAGTCGGACTTTACGATTTAGCGGAGAATTTTCTACATCTCTTTAAATACAGCTATGGTTTATTTTTATTATTAGCCGCCACTGCATAAAACACACGGATGCCTTGCATTTCACTTGCTGAGTGCTCTTGACTGGCTATGTTTGAAAATATCAGGCACTAACAGAAAGTTACTTGTATAGTAAGGCCAACAGATAGATGACGAAGGCAGGATTGCTTATTTTTCATTGCTCACAAGAGAAGGATGCCACACTACAGAGGACCACAGTAGGAAGACAGATTGGTGAGGCAGGAGCAACACTGAGGCATGACAACTATCTTGCTGGTTTTTTAAAAAAAGGAATAATTCATTCATGCCAGCAGGCTCCATGGCTCAAGGCTCATCCCAATTGCTTGGCACCTGCTCTGAGGATGTCAAGCATCTGGAGAAAGAATCCAGGAAAGGAGAGGGTGTTTGTGGCCAGGGCTCTACAATGGTTGAACCAATTACACCTATAATTATTTACTATCTCTAGAAACAGTCTGACCCCGAGAAGGGTACATTCTCAGGTTTTAAATACAAAAATGTAAAAGACACAATTCAAGATTAATATAGTCTGGTGGTAAACTATCATTTGGTTGTTGGGATAAACGCAAAAATGTGTTGGTTCTCCTCCAAAGCTGTCGGATGTGCTCCAATCTGAACATTTCCCCACTAGACTTAACGTGCAGCCATTATTCTGGGAGCACCCTCCACCATTATGCTAAGGACCACGTCTCTCACACGCTAGAACCTTTGCATCTGGAATCTCATTTCCTCTTCTTATTTCATGTGTTGCTGGATATTTGTATAATAGCTTCATAAGAAAAAGATGAGTTCAAAGTAACTTTCTAGAAAGGATCAGCACATCTGGAAAATGCCTGGACTTCATTGCTAGCCTCAGCGACAGTTTGTTTAGGTGTAAGTTATGAATTATTTTCCCTCAAAATTGTTAACTCATTATTCTATTCTATCCTAGCATTCAGAGCTGCTGATAGAGATTCGTGGCATTCTCTCTTTTGAGCTCTCCGTTCTCTGGAAGTTTTGAGCACTTCCTTTTTGTTTTCAAGGTTCTGAGGATTCTCAGTAAAATCGACAGCACTCCACTGTTTCTATTCCTTGTCCTAATGTCTTCCAGACTGGAAATTCAAGACTTTTCAAATATGAGCATCTTAAATGTGTTTCTTAGCGTATCTCTTTCCTGGATTTTTAATTTTAGTTTTGGGTATAATATAGAGGACCAAAACCTACAAGTAGAACAGGAGAAGCATCAGTTTCTTCCACATGGATTTGTTTTTAGCCCCCCGTTTTTAAGAACATACATCAAAGACCAGAAACTGCCCTGGAAGAATGACCATGCATGCTTTACCATGGTTTTTGATATTTAGATTTGGTTTTAATCATGAAGTTACTTTCTAATTTCCTTTATGATTTCTTCCTTGAATGCTGGATTAAGAATATATTTCTTTTTGTTTTGAATTTATACATATTTATGGGGCATATCATCATAATTCAAAATATGTATACAGTATATAATAAACCAGGAAAAAACATTTCTATCTATTCTATCATTATATTTTATATGTTGTGAATTTTATATTTTCTTCTAGTAATTTTGAAATAGATCATATGTTTTTTTAACCAATAGTTCCTCTACTGTGCTGAGAAATAATTAGATCTGACTTCTCCACTCTACTTTTGGTGCTTGTGACTCAGTCTCTTTCCACATTTACCAGACTTCTGTGAGCATGTTCTTTTGTGTTGTCCTAAAGAAATGATTCTGGTTTCTCTAAATGAGTGAGAACATACGGCTTTTGTTGTTCTGTGTCTTGTTTTTCCCAATCACCTATTGACCTCCGGTTCCATCCATGCTGCTGTGAACGGCAAGGTTTCATTTTTTTTTTTTATAGCTGAGTAGTAGTTTGTTTTGTATAAATCCATGACATTTTCGTTATTCATTCCTCCAATGAGGTTCATCATGACTGATGTACTACTTCAGCTATTGTGAAGTCGGGCCCATATTTCTTATTTTCCGCATGCATAAAGACATTTTTGTTTGGTCATATGCCTAATTTATTGCCTTCCATCCAATGACTCAACATGCTCTGTTTAATTTACAATGTCCCTCGTAAGTGGGAACATTTGATTGTTGGCTTACTTTGTGGAGAGATTTTACAAATGCTTTCTGTATTTGTAAGTAACTTGCAGTTTTTATTTCCAGTGTTCTGTGTAGTCACTACTTCATATTGTTCATCATGTTTTGCCCTTCCTCAGTTTGGGTTTTTGCTTGCTTCTTCTCTCAGTCCCCTATATCTTCTAGCTAAATCTCCAAGGTCACATGCAAATATTGTAGAATTGCATACAACTGACTGGGAAGGGTCGCTGGGCACTCGGCTAAGTGTTCCATGACCAGCCATCTTTTTCTTTGGGGAGGGAGGGTAAAGAGTCACCAGGCCCAGCTGGGATGAGCTGTTGTGAGCACGCTCACAGAACCCATGAATATAGTGGCAATTTAGGTCCATCTCATCTAAGGTACAAAGCCCGACGTTCCCTGGTTAATCTGTCGTCTGGCTACAATACCCAGTACTGACGCCATCTATTTATCTGTCTTTTCACATCAGTCAATAATTGCTTAATGTATTTAGATCTTTTGAGTTTGGTTATCATATTCTGTTGATAAAGTAACCCTTTATTAATAAATAATGACTTTTTTTATTGAGAAAAGGAAAAAAAAAGTATCCACCTCTCCCAGCCTCCCATTTCCCTCCCCCTCCTCCCACCCTTCTCCCCCTCCCCCCACTCCTCTCCCCCTCCCTCTCCAGTCCAAAGAGCAGTCAGGGTTCCCTGCCCTGTGGTAAGTCCTAGGTCCTCCCCTCTCCATCCATTCCTAAGAAGGTGAACATCCAAACTGGCTAGGCTCCCACAAAGCCAGCACATTATGTAGGTTCAAAACCCGGTGCCATTGTCCTTGGCTTCTCATCAGCCCTCATTGTTCGCCATGCTCAGAGAGTCCAGTTTTATCCCATGCTTTTTCAGTCACAGTCCAGCTGGTCTTGGTGAGCTCCCACTAGATCAGCCCCCTTGTCTCAGTGGGTGGGTGCGCCCCTCGTGGTCCCGACTTCCTTGCTCATCTTCTCCCTCCTTCCGCTCCTCTGCTTTATCTGATGTGAGTGCAGTTAACCCTGCTCCCTCTGCTTGCCACTCACAGACTCTCTTCAATTCCTCTGCTTGCAGCAGTCCGTACACAAAAGCTGAAGTGTGTAACTCAGAGGCCGCATAGGCAAGAGCCTTATTACTCTCTTTTTCTTCTTTCCTTTTTTAGAAATCTACTTCATGCATTTGGATTGGAGAATGCAACTAATATACATTCCAAGCACTCATTGACAGGAAAGACTTAGCATCCCCATTTGTTTCTAGATCACTGGTTCTATCCATATGACATGAGGGGAGAAGAGGAATGTTGCCATTTGCACTGGGACAAGAGGGAAAGTGCCCTGATGGGCAGGCAAGACCCCATCCATTTAAGGCTCTAGCTTGTGAAAATGAAAGTCACTTGAGAGAGCCTCAACTGAGAACGCCACCACAGTTATTTTCTGCTCAGAAATAACCAACTAGGAAAGTGTTTTCCAGCCACAAAAGCAGAGGATGACATAGCCATGGCAGAAAGGAGCCACCCTACCTCCTGACTATCTGTAGCACTTGGAGTGGGTATCCACATGGGACTGATTCTATAGCATGCGCGATGCAAGAGCGAGGGGTCACAGCAGCTTGTGTCGTCCCAGAAAGCTAATGAGGCCAGGCAATGTGCGGCAGGGTTGGATTCCCTTGCAAGGAGATCCCAAGAGACGATCCCATGAAATTGTGAAGGTGCAGCCTAAGCTGTGGCAGAGACATCAGAGTGCTAGAAACGTTAGGTGTTTGCTTAGGAGAGCTACAAGCATGGAGGGGAGTCAACCCAAAAGAGGGGCCACATGCACCACGGATAACATAGTTGGAGGAGTGGGGCTATCTAAGGAGGCTGGAGGACAGATGGTGCAGATACAGAGGTGCAGGGTTTGATACTTTCCCAGACTACCTTTAGGATCGCTTCGGCACTCTCACTTCTCACTATGCCATCATTCTTCCTTTGTGGAATGGAATGTGTGCGCCATTGGATGCTGGACACACAGAACTTGTTTTATTTTATAAGGGCTTACAGTCTTAGAAGAAATTTATGAACTGTGGACTTTGAAAAATTCTGGAAGTGTATGACTAGGGCAACCTCTGTGGTTGAACTGAACGTATTATTGCATTAGGAGACAGCCATAATCCTACAGGGGATAGGGAAAGAATTTCATGGCATGGATATACACTATGCTCTCAGGATGATGTCTTTGAACACCCGGTCTCCAGCTGGTGGTACTATCTTAGGAGGCTGTAGAACCTTTAGGAGATGAGGCCTGGCTGGTGGAATGAAGTGACTGGAGATGAACCTACAGCCTCTGCTTGGCTCTGGCCTATGTCTTTCCTAGCTTTCTGTCTTCTCACTATGATGACTAGGCACAAGCTTCTTCACCAAGGCCAGAGCCTCAGCCACCATGTCTTCTTCACTGTGAAACCACATGCTAAAATCAACCCTTCTTTCCCTAAGTTGTTCACAATCCTTGTGATGAACACACTGTGCTTTCATTTCTGCAGGTGGAACTCCTTAAAGTGTTTATCGTAACCACGTCTAGTGGTGACAAAGTCCCTCGGTGCTGCTTGTCTGTAAAAGGCTATTCCTCCTTCATTATCACAGGACTGCTTTGCTAGATAAAGTCTTCTTGGCTGACATTTTTTTTTCATCACTTGAACTATATCGCCCCTTTCTTAGCATTCAAGACTTCTTTTGAGAAGTCCCTACAGTCCGATGGGCTTTCCCTGTATTTGAGCCAGTGTTTCCCTCTTGATGCTTTACTGGGTTGGATGATTGCTTAGTGGGCCTCTGAGAGTCACAGATATAGATAGAAGTGCATCTCATGACCTGGGATGTCTTCAGTAGCCATTTCATTGAAAATTTTTTTCCTGTATCTGTCTTCACAAGCTGGAACTTGGTTACACAGATAATGTAGAAATTTGTTCATTAAATGTATGAATCTTATGAATCCCATAGGCTTTTTCATGACATTCTTTTGTCTTTGTTTTTCTCTGTTTAATTTAAAAGGGCCTGTCTCCAAGTTTACAAATTCGTTTCCTGCTTTGTGTAATCCTCCAGTGAAGTTCTCTAATTAAAAGTTTTCAGCTCTAAGGTTTGGTCCTTTTAAGAGTCATGTCTAGGGCTGGAGAGATGGCTCAGTGGTTAAGAGCATTGCCTGCTCTTCCAAAGGTCCTGAGTTCAATTCCCAGCAACCACATGGTGGCTCACAGCCATCTGTAATGAGGTCTGGTGCCCTCTTCTGGCCTGCAGGCATACACACAAACAGAATATTGTATACATAATAAGTAAATAAATAAATATTTTAAAAAAAAGAGTCATGTCTATGTATTTGTTGGCTCTGTGTAGATCATTGTTGGGAGCAGTGAGACCCCAGATCCTGAATTTCTTGTAATCCCCTGATCTGAGTGCCTACAGCTGCTCTGAGCACAAGACCTTCAGGAGTTCCTGATGGCAGGAGAGTGGTTTCTGGTGGGTTTGGGCTGGGGCGTGGCTATCTCTATATAATCTGCCCCTGAACACAATAAAGAGAGCATTCTTGGGGAATTCAAGGATGACCTGTGTCGCTGTCTCTGTCTGTGTGTGTCTGTGTATTTTAACCTCCAGCCCCCTTGCCCAAAGCTCCAGGAACTGGGTGCCAGCGCACAGAGCGCAGACACAGGGGCGCGGTGCGCGGCAATTGGAGGTCTCCACCAAGATATCGGCAGATCATATGTCATTCTCTGGTCTCACTGAATCCTCTCCCCATACTCTCTCGAGTCTCATTGGATTTCTGTAAAATGATAATTTTTACTTTGATTTCTAGAAATATCTAACTTCAGCTTTTCGGGATTTGGTTACTAGAGAAACATTCTGTTCCTTTGTTGATGTCATTTTTTCTGTCCTGTTCTACACATCTTTAGTCTGTCCACTGATGCCTCTTCATCTGGTAGAGCAGCAATGTTGCTACTCACTGGGGATGAGGACTGCTTGCTTGGCAGACTTTGAAGACATCACTCTTGCTCCAAAGGGGTGGGGAACTGTGACCCTTTCACCAGGAAAGTGGGGGCACAGTTTATAGGTAAGTCATGATACTAGCTGATCTGGGACTCAGAAGTTGTGACTTCTCTTGTTAGCCGATACTCTTGATAGGTGGCTAACACTTTAGCAGGGGCACCAGGAGGCACTACTGCATTGGTGTCTAATTCTCTGGGTCCCTAGGAGACTGAATACGAGGTCAGCTCATGTTCTCAGAGGCTGTGGGCACTAGTGACTGGCGAGTCTGAATGACTCTGTAGCAGGCCCAGGGTTAGGCTCTAGCAGGACTTACTGCACAGGCCTAGCATGCCACAGTGATGGAAAAGCCTGGGGATGTAGAGATGCAATGGCTATATATCCCTAGAGGACCATGTACTACAGCATTTGCTCGGGTCAATATGACACAGAATAGTAACAGTTCAGGGAATTGAGATCCCAGAGTGGGTAGGAGCAGTAGCCTTGGTACAACTTTGGTAATAGTGTATGATTCAGGGTTACTTGTGGAGCACAACAGAGATGAGGTCTGGAGTGCACAGGTGTGAAGAATTACATACTTAAGATCCAGTTCATGGTTGCTCCTATTGTGACACTCTCTTTTAGGAATTTTCCCTAGAATATGGGTTCCAGAGTACAGACACATGCAGATTCCTTGCTTCTATGAACTCTGAATTGCAGGTGCATTTGCTATTAGCCATGACTCTTGTATGCACAGCATCAGCTAGCTCAGGATGTGTAGGGTAACAGTGGCTTGAAGGTCCAGTGTGAAGGTTAGTTCTCTACGCTGTGTCTGACTTGTGTGGAATGTGTGGAAGCTCACTGCTGACACAGCCAGGGTGTAGGTGTGCACATGGAGGCAGTGTCTCAGTTTCTAGGGTATGTACGGTTAGGGGAGGTGGTGGTCCTGAGGCAGCACCTCAGTTTCTAGGGTAAGTATGGTTAGGGGAGGTGGTGGTCCTGAGGCAGCACCTCAGTTTCTAGGGTATGTATGGTTAGGGGAGGTGGTGGTCCTGAGGCAGCACCTCAGTTTCTAGGGTAAGTATGGTTAGGGGAGGTGGTGGTCCTGAGGCAGCATCTCAGTTTCTAGGATGTATGGGTTTGGGGAGGTGGTGGTCCTGAGGCAGCACAATAGTAACTCTAGAAATGGCAGCTGAGCACAAGTCTCTCTAAAATCCTCAACAGCAACATGTACCTCAGTGGCAAGAGTCACCACTGTGTCTGTGAAAGAGCTCCCAAGGTCTTTGTTGAGAGCACTCAGGGAGCACTGACTATGCACTGCCGCTATCAAGGTGCTGGGCAGTAGAGGCTGCTGGAGTCCATGGCAAATCAGGCCACTGGGGACCGCAGGAGTATGCCACCTCCTGATTCTGATGTTTTCTACTCTTTCACTGGTTCTTAGTTCTCTATATGTTTTACATATGCTGACCTCTCCATGTGCTGCTGCTTCCTCCTCCTCTCTACCTTTTACTGCAGGTTCTAATGGAACTCCTGAGTCTTCCCTCAGGCTACTTTTGTTCATGGCTAGAATACTGAGCTATTTTGTGTTGTTGAAAACACTAGTATTTCCTTCCCTCCAATCTCGCTTACATCCTTCCTTTCTCCATCTTCTCATGAGAGCACTCATCCTATTGGTTTAGCGATCAACTACATGACCAAACATGTTAAATCTTAATTTCTTCTTTAAAAGACCTATTTTCAAATACAGTCACATGAAAAGGTGTTATAGGGTTAGGGATTCAACATTCAAATTCGGGTATTGACACAACTTTGTCAATAGCGGATATGCAGGATAACTTCCGCTCTTCATAGCAGCTCGACGTATTTATCTTGGTATGCAGACTACACTGCAAACACACACGCACACATACACACACGTACACATATCAATGTCAGTTTTGAAGAAATTCTGTTTTCAATAATAATTTCACCACTTAAAATTATCTGACTTGCCAGGTGGTGGTGCACACCTTTAATTCCAGCACTCAGGAGGCAGGGGCAGGCAGATCTCTGTGAGTTGGAGGCTAGTTTGTTCTACAGGGTGAGTTTCTGGAATGCCAAGGCTAGGTACAGACTTTATCCCAAACAAACAAAAGATTTGGCTGAATTATAATGCCAATAAGTAATTAACTTTGATAATGAAAATTTCAGAGTAATGATCACTTTAAAGCAGACATTGGTATAGCCTGTTTAATAAGTCATCAATATTTTGATTGGAGCAGAATACTTCAATCTAAAAATAATTAGAACCAAATAATCAATACTTAAATGACATACTCATACCTGACAACCAAAGAAAAATCGTGTTTCCTAGCTCTTCTTTAAACTCACTATTGAAGAGGTCACTGGATTCTGGAAATGATTCCTGGAATGCTGCGTAGATAGCCTGTGCCAAACAACTGGGGTACACCTGCCGGAAAGGAGCCATGTCAGGTGGCTGCTCATGTGTAATACATAATAATAATAAGAGCAAAGAAATGATTAGTTCATGGAATACGTGTGCCCCCTTTACAGCTTTCCTTTAGCTGTTTTAACTCTAATTGAGGGACACAAGCAAAACAAAAACAGCTAAAAAATGAGTCTACCTATAGTGCTTTGTAAGTACTCCTGAATAAAGGGAGAGTTTGACTAGCTATTCTTTTATTAAATGTAAATTTCAACATTTTGTTCTAGATTCTCACCAGAGAACTGCATTTGCATAATTTCCATGCTTCTCCTCCAGCTCCTCCTGTGTCCCTCTCTACTCCCTCTCAAACACATACATCACCTTGAGTCAGTTTAGTGCTGTTCCTGTACACGTGTTCGGACTAGCTACTCGGGATTGGAAAACCTACCATGGGCCTCATCCTTGAAGAAAACTGGCTCTGCATCTCTCAGCAGCTCATGATTGCTTGTAGCTCTTGAGCTAGGGGTAAAGTCTTGCAAACATTTCCCTGTCCACACTGGCATGTCTACTCGTATTCTTAATATGCAGGCCATGTTTAGGAAGCCATATCCTTTCCCCTTCCCTGTCATGTCAGAGGACACTGTCTCATAGCAAGTATCCCGGTCCTCTGGCTTTTACAATCTCCTGGGTGTAGGGGTTACATTGTAGATGTACCGATTAGGGGTAGATGCCACATGGTCACTTATTCTCTGGTTTCGATCAATTTTATATCTCTGTAATGGTCTCTGCTTGCTGCTCAAAGAAACCAATTCGACGAGCAGTGAGAGCTACACTTCTCTGTGGGTATAGGCATATATAGAATACAGTTAGAAATTATATTGATTTAGGAAGATGGCAGTAGTAGGGTCAGGGTCTATGACCACTACAGTCATGGGTAATTGGCTTGATTAGCTATTGATTTCATTTAACTTGCTATGGTTATTTTCTGAAAAATAATTTAGATAGTGATCACAATGAAAAGTATATTTTAATATATTTGTTACTTGGTCGTGCTAGTTTATATGTTATAACCAGTATTAATTATTAAAACTAAAATGAGATAGCAACAAAAATTACAACACTACCAATATCCCATAGTCACAGGGAGGTCTCCATTTTCCTCTGGTCTCATCCCCCAGCAGCACTCTTGGTTCTTATGCTCTGGAAGAATTCAGAAGGGACATGACAACAAACCAGCCAAGAGTTTAACTGGAGCAAACAAGAGTACGCTCTTCAGGAAAAGAGCAGGATCTACTGAGCCCAGCAGCTCCACCTGGTCCTGGCGGGCATAGGATATGTAGCTTTCCTCTCCTAGTTATTCCTTTCCTGTGCCTTCTCTTGCATTTCCAGGGAAGGGCCATTTTACCCAGAATGAAGTCTGTTCTACGTGTCTTAGAATATGCAAGAATATCTGACTAGAAACATGCTAGTATGTCCGTGGGCAAAAGCCTGGCAACCTCAATTGATCCTTGGAACTCCTGGTAGGAGGGGAACTGGTTTCCGAAAGATATTTTCTCACTTCTCCATGCCCCATGTGTATCCACATCCTTACACACACATGTGGAAACAAGCCAGTAAGGATAAATACATTTTTTAAAAGATGAAAGAATATAACAGAGGCTTAGATACCCTTAAAGTTGAAAGGTTTCTCAGGAGGAAGGGTAACAGCAACCTACTCCCTCTTTCCTGGAGTGAAAGTCTTAAAGCTGATTGGTCTGACCTAGCTAGCACGGAGCATTATTAGCTATTGTACCTTTTCCCTGCAGCTGGGGTTCTGAGCTGGGCCATCTGAAGAGAATACCACGGTTTTGTACCTTGTCAACCAGCACTGCTGCCTCTACATCCTATTCCAGATGGTCCATTGGCCAGCCCCTCTCAAGCCATGCTCCTACGTGACAGCCTAGCTTTCAGATACTCCAGCTATTACATCTTTCTTGAGGGGTAAACACTGAGAGAGACCATCTTTTTATATTAAAGATATCTCTATTGTGGTTCTCTGAATTCAGATAAATATTGACAATCATGAACTAAGACCCCCATTTGATTAAAGTTCTAGCATTAGAGAAGTCCATAAGGGCCACTGTAGTGCACCAACTAATGAACCCCAAACTGCACGTGTTCTAATTCCTTGTACCTGTAAATGTCAGTTAGGACGAAGGAAGCTGAAGTCATGGGGCAGATTAGAGTACTCTATATTATCTTGTAGATTCTAACAGTAGTTTCACATAGCATTATGAGGGAAACTGAGCAGACTGACTCCAGAAGAGGAGAAGGCAACGTGACAGCAGAAGGGAGGGAGCAGTGATGGCACCATAGGTCAAAGAAAGTTGTCAGGTCAAAAGAAATAGGGACAAAAGAAATAGAAGATGAGTTCCTCCTGGGGTGTCTAAAGAAAACAGCATTGGTGATACCTTCATTTTAGATTTATATTCTATTCATCGTGGATTTCTGGCCTCTAAAACTAAGAAAATGAATTTTTATTGCTTTAAAAATTGTTATTATAATTTGTAACAGCTCATAGGAAACAGGGCTATGTTAATCAAATAGTGCTCAGATTTGCTGGATTACAGTCCTTTTAGGGCATCCTTGACTGGGACGGTGATGGCAGGAAGGATGTGTGATGGAATGAATTTTGTGATATATTGGTGTATCTAATTTTATTAAGGGAGTTCTGAATATCTTCATTACCCGACTGGGATGGTGATGGCAGGAAGGATGTGTGATGGAATGAATTTTATGATATATTGGTGTATCTAATTTTATTAAGGGAGTTCTGAATATCTTCATTACCCAAATGGTCACATATTATCAGTGGCACAAAAGTTCTATTAATAGTTAAAATTAAAATGTTAAACAGGTTGTCTAAGAGGGACTTCTCGTGTGTGTGTTTGTGTGTGTGTGTGTGTGTGTGTGTGTGTGTGTATGCATGTGTGACTGAGCCACCTACTGGTGATTACAAAAAGATTGTTTTAGTTTCTTTTTCCTGTGTCCATGATAACGCAGCTTGAAGGAGAGTAAGCTTATTCCGGCCCATAGTTCCAGGGTGCAGTCTGTTACAGCAGGGAAGCCGTGGCAGCAGCAGCTTGAGGGACCTGGCCACATGGCACCCACAGTCAGGAAGCAAGGGAGATGCATGCTTGTGTTCAGCTTGCTTTCTCCATTCCATGGACTCCAGGACAGCAGTCAATGCGACGGTGCTGCCCATAGCGGACATGTCTTTCAGACCCAATTCCCAGTTCACTACAGTCTTCCTGACCACACTTTATGGAAGTGTAAGATAAACCAAGATAGAATGCAAGTATCTGATAAATCCTTACATTTAGAATTATACTTTCATTAATGGTACATTATGTTATGTTAAACAATGTGAAACATTTATATCCAAAATGTTTTACACTTCTGATTTACAGATTGCTAAAGCAACAGATACTTGAATATTGCTTGTGTTTTGAAGTATTAATAATATTTAAAACATTAGAAGAATTCCATATATTTTCTCACTTTACCAAAATATTATTTTGATTAATTTACTTATTAATTAACAGAAATGAAAATAAATATTTAGTTCATAGCTTATTCAGTAAGTATAATATAAACTAGCCAGTTTCACTTACATGGAGTAAAAGATTTATTATAGAGTAAAAGAAAATGATATTTTCATAGGTAAATAGAACAAAAGCAAGAATATATCTACATAGCAGTCACCAGTTTCCAACCCACACTACTATAGAACTACAGCGACTCTAAGACTATGAGTCCAGAGAACACAATATTCTGGGTAGTGGTCATGGTGGTAAAACATAACTTTAAAATATTTCTATTTTTACATCAGAGAATTTTTGGTTGAAAGGTAACAAAAATATATATTTAAACAAAATACATTTTTCATACACTATGAAGATAATTATTACAACTGTTAAGTTTTTACATGTACCTGAAAGAATGCATCCTTTTTCCTATGAGGTATTCTTATGAAAAGTGTTACATAACTTTCTGAGATTCTGTCAAACAAGGAATCTTGATCTCTTCTGTCAGGCTTAAAGGAGATGCATGTATGCAATTAGGGTCAACATTACAATTTATATCAGGAAATTCTGTGTACAATACTATTACATGTAATACAGTATACATATACATACATACATCTGTATATATGTTATATAAGAATATAGTCTTTTATTAAAGGGTAGTTTGACCAGTATAATGAAAGAGCCATTAGTTTTGGCATCACAGTGGAGTTAGAATGGTAGCTCTGTCATTTCTTTGCACTACATTGGATGGGGCTATAGCCTACCTTCTTAGATGACAGTCAGACATAAATACATATATACATACTCAACTCTTTGCTTGTGTTTTCTAAATCATCGTTCTGGCATTTATTCATATGCTCCTTGAGCTCCTTGAACATATCTAAAATTGCTATTTTGAGTTCATTATCTTGTGTGTCATCTAAGTTGTTTTCCTCAGGGAACATTACTATGGGGGGTAATAATTTTTTGAAGCGGCATTGTTTTGGCTTTTCATGTTGTTTGTGTTGGAACTGTACAGATAGAGCAGTGTTACTGGCTGTATAGTTTGAATATCTGACCCACCTCTGTCGAGTGTGCATTTGGATTTCTCTCCGTTGTTACCTAAACTGAGTTGATCTTTGAAATTGCTGGGTCATGCTTGAGGTTCGGTCTTGGGGACACAATGCTGATATGTAATTGGGGCTTCAGAAGTGGTCCAGGTCAGCTAGGGGCTTTTGTGGAACACATGCTGTGCACATGGTACTTAGCTGTGTTTGGAGTCACAGGACAGGGTTAGATGGGCATGGGCTGTGAACCTGTGTACTGTGTTCAGTCCTCTGATGTGAACGCTGGTCCTGGAAGTGGGGTAGTGCTACTGGTGAAGGGCTTTCACTGCCATGTGCACTCAGATGACTGTGGTTTGGGGAGTCACAGAGTGGGCCACCTTCAAATTTTTTGCATCATTTTGGGGAGCCAAATTTTTAGGCGACTTTCAGGTACTCATTCTTACTGAAATTCTGGTCGAACAGTGCCTCTGGTGCTACCCATTTCACTTTCTTCTCATTTTTTCCCAGATTCAAATTCTCACTTTTCTGAATCAACCAAAGGTTCTCCGTCAGTCTCTCTTCTAAATCCTCACTGTTACTGATTTTCAATATACTTTCTGTTCATCTACCAGCATATAATAACATGCAAAGATATAACTTTATTATTTGCTACCATACTGGCTCTCCCTTATCTTTCCTGACAGACGAGAAATCCAGTTTGTTGAAATTCTTATTGGAATTTTAATTCTTCTGAAAGAAGAAAGTTTAAATGGGATTTTAGTCTGTGGAATGCTCAAAAAGTTATCCATGTAAAAAACTTTTGTATTAATATTACTTCTACTGAAAAATAATTATGCTACAAATTAATGTTTTTACAGAATTTTAAAATGTCATTTACCTTGAATTTATGGAGAAACCACCACCAAAAAGAGTCATGCAAGAGAGCAATGGAGCAGTCTGAGAGAAAATAGGTTTTCCAGACTTTAAATACCTTTTCCTATGGATAACAAATCAAAACATGTTACTAAATATAGTTATGTAAATATGCTTTATACAGAATAAGGTAACAGAATGTCCTGACAGATACTTACAATATTCATGAATGAATGATATTAACTGTCCTAGAAGTTACATTAAAAACCATGAGTGAAATTAAGCTTGATGACATACTTTATTTAACCAAATATACTTAGAATGTTGTCCTATCAACACATAATGGATAAAGTATTAATAAAATATTTTGCATCTTTAGGGCTAAGGATTTGAAAATGATGGAATGTATTCTGTACTTATAGTATATCTTGATTCGAACATTAAATTTTCATCAGAAAAAAAACTATAATAGAGGTGGACGCTGGGGACCGGTGCGGTGGCGGACGAAATGCAGGGAACGCTGGCGGCGGGGACCGGAGCGCAACACCGAGAGCAGATCGCCCCACTACAATTAAATCAAAGAGGTAGGCCTTTGGTTGGCGAGGTCCCTGGCAAAAGAGGAGCCAGGTCCTGTTCCTGAAGACCCTTCTGAGGGGTGAGAGAAATCGTGGCCCCCGGCAGGAGCCAGGACACAGAGAGAGGGCATTTTGTAAGAAGAGCCCCTGGCCAGCAGGGAAACCTGAACCGGTTTTAAAAGACTCATTAGATAGCATTGATAGGAGGAGATGGGCAGGCGCCAAGGCAAAAATTCACCCAATAATCTCAAAAAAACATGAAAACACCAGAACCCAATGATCTTACAACAGAAGGACTTGAACACCCTAACACAGAAGAAGTGGAAAAAATTGACTTTATGAAAGCAATAGAGTCCCTTAAACAACATGTGAAAAATGCCCTTATAGAAATGAATGAGAAGTATAACAAAAAGTTTGAAGAAATGAGTAAATACGTACATGATACCCTCGGAAACCAAGAAAAAACGATCAAACAGGTAATGGAAACAGTTCAAGAATTGAAAACTGAAATGGAAGCAAGGAAGAAAACACAAATGGAGGACGAGTTGGATAGGGAAAATCTAGGTCAATGAACAGAGCCTACAGAAACAAGCATAATCAATAGAATACAAGAGATAGAAGAAAGAATCTCAGATTCTGAGGACACCATAGAGAAAATAAATGCACTGATCAAAGAAAACAGCAAAGCCAACAAATTCTCAACACAAAACATTCAGGAAATATGGGACACAATAAAAAGACCAAACCTAAGAATAATAGGAATAGAAGAAGGAGAAAAGTCACAGCTCAAAGGCCCAGAAAATATTTTTAACAAAATTATGGAAGAAAACTTTCCCAACATAAAGAAAGATATTCATTTGAATATTCAAGAAGCATACAGAACGCCACACAGACGGGATCAAAGAAAAACATCCCCTCGCCATATAATAATCAAAATACTAAATACACAGGTTGAAGAAAGAATATTAAGAGCTGCAAAGGAAAAAGGGCAAGTAACTTATAAAGGTAAACTGATCAGACTTACAGCTGACTTCTCTATGGAAACCATGAAAGCCAGAAGGTCCTGGATAGAGGTACTTCAGAAGCTAAGAGACCATGGATGCAAACCCAAACTACTATACCCAGCCAAGCTACTGTTCACTATTAATGGAGAAATCAAGAAATTCCAGGAAAAGAACACATTTAAACAATACGTAGCCACAAATCCAGCCCTACAGAAAGTAATAGAAGGAAAATCGCAACCCAAGGAACCCAACATTGCCAACACTGCCTACAATAACTCAGGCATCTAGCGACCCTTCACCAGCACAACTCAAAGAAGGGAGACACAAAAACTCTGCTACCAAAAACAATAAGAATAACCGGAGTAAACAACCACTGGTCATTAATATCACTTAATATTAATGGGCTCAATTCACCTATAAAAAGGCACAGGCTAAGAGATTGGATACGAAAACAGGATCCAACATTCTGCTGTTTGCAAGAAACACATCTCAACCACAAAGACAGGCATCTACTCAGAGTAAAGGGTTGGGAAAAGGTCTTTCAAGCAAATGGTCCTAAGAAAAAAGCAGGTGTGGCCATACTAATTTCTAACAAAACTAACTTCAAACTAAAATCAATCAGAAGAGACCGAGATGGTCACTTTATACTCATAACAGGAACAATTCATCAGGATGACGTCTCAATCCTGAATATCTACGCTCCTAATATAAAAGCACCCACTTATGTAAAAGAAATATTACTAGAACTCAAGGCAGACATCAAACCACACACACTACTAGTAGGAGACTTCAATACACCTCTCTCTCCAATGGACAGGTCAATCAGACAGAAACCTAATAGAGAATTAAGAGAATTATTGGAGGTAATGAAGCAAATGGATTTAACAGACATCTATAGAACACTCCACTCAAATAGGAAAGAATATACCGTCTTCACTGCAGCTCATGGAACCTTCTCAAAAATTGACCACATACTTGGAAACAAAGGAAACCTCCACAGATACAAAAAAATATCAGTGTCCACCTGTGTCTTATCAGATCACCATGGATTAAAGTTAGAAGGCAACAACAACGCTACCCCTAAAAAACTGACAAACTCATGGAAACTGAACAGTCAACTACTGAACCACACCTGGGTCAAGGAAGAAATTAAGAAAGAAATTAAAATCTTCCTTGAATTTAATCAAAATAAAGAGACAACATACTCAAACCTATGGGACACGATGAAAGCAGTGCTAAGAGGAAAGTTCATAGCACTAAGTTCCCACTAAAAGAAAACGGAGAAAGCATACATCGGGAACTTAACAGTACACCTGAAAGCTTTAGAAAAAAAAGAAGCAGACGCCCCCAGGAGGAGCAGAAGACTGGAAATAATCAAACTGAGGGCAGAAATCAACAAAATAGAAATACAGAAAACAGTCCAAAGAATCAATGAAACAAAAAGTTGGATCTTGGAGAAAATCAACAAGATCGAAAAACCCCTATCCAAACTAACTAAACAACAGAGAGAGAACACGCAAATAAATAAGATCAGAAATGAAAAGGGGGACATAACCACAGACATAGAGGAAATTCAGAGAATCATTAGATCTTACTACAAAAGTCTGTATGCCACAAAACTGGAAAATATGAAAGAAATGAACATTTTTTTAGATAAGTACCATATACCAAAGCTAAACCAAGACCAGGTGAACGATCTAAATAGACCTGTTAATCACAAAGAACTAGAAACTGTTATCAAAAATCTCCCTTCCAAAAAAAGCCCAGGACCTGATGGTTTCATTGCAGAATTCCACCAGAACTTCCAAGAAGACCTAATACCTATACTCCCTTAATGTATTTCACAATATAGAAACAGAAGAGTCATTGCCAAATTCCTTTTATGAAGCTACAGTTACCCTGATACCAAAACCACACAAAGACCCTACCAAGAAAGAGAATTACAGGCCTATCTGGCTCATGAATATCACCGCAAAAATTCTCAATAAAATACTGGCAAACAGAATCCAAGAACACATTAGAAAAATTATCCATCATGATCAAGTAGGCTTCATCCCAGAGATGCAGGGCTGGTTCAACATACACAAATCTATCAATGTAATCCACCATATAAATAAACTGAAAGAAAAAAACCATATGATCATTTCATTAGATGCTGAAAAGCATTCGACAAAATTCAACACCCCTTTATGATAAAGGTCTTGGAGAGACTAGGGATACAAGGGTCATACCTAAATATAATAAAAGCTATTTACAGAAAGCCGACAGCTAACATTAAATTAAACAGAGAAAAACTCAAAGCCATCCCACTAAAATCAGGAACTCGACAAGGATGTCCACTCTCTCCATACCTCTTCAATATAGTGCTTGAAGTTCTAGCAATAGCAATAAGACAACATAAGGGGATCAAGGGGATTCGTATTGGAAAGGAAGAAGTTAAGCTTTCATTATTTGCAGATGATATGATAGTATACATAAGCGACCCCAAAAACTCTACCAAAGAACTCCTACAGCTGATAAACACCTTTAGTAATGTGGCAGGATACAAGATCAACTCCAAAAAATCAGTGGCCTTCCTATACACTAAGGATAAGGAAACAGAGAGGGAAATCAGAGAAGCATCACCTTTCAAAATAGCCACAAATAACATTAAATATCTTGGGGTAACTCTGACCAAGGAAGTGAAATATCTATAAGACATGAACTTTAAGTCTTTGAAGAAAGAAATTGAAGCGGACCGCAGAAAATGGAAGGATCTCCCCTGTGCTTGAATTGGGAGGATCAACATAATAAAAATGGCAATTCTACCAAAAGCAATCTATAGATTCAATGCAATCCCCATCAAACTCCCATCAAAATTCTTCACAGATCTGGAGAAGACAATAATCAACTTTATATGGAAAAACAAAAAACCCAGGATAGCCAAAACAATCTTATACAATAAAGGATCATCTGGAGGCATTACCATCCCTGACTTCAAACTCTACTACAGAGCTACAGTATTAAAAACAGCTTGGTATTGGCATAAAAACAGAGAAGTCGACCAATGGAATCGAATAGAAGACCCTGACATTAACCCACAAACATATGAACACCTGATTTTTGATAACGGAGCTAAAATTATACAATGGAAAAAAGAGAGCATCTTCAACAAATTGTGCTGGCAAAACTGGATGTCAACCTGTAGAAGAATGAAAATAGATCCATATCTATCACCATGCACAAAACTCAAGTCCAAATGGATTAAAGACCTCAATATCAGTCCGAACACACTGAACCTGATAGAAGAGAAAGTGGGAAGTACTCTACAGCACATGGGCACAGGAGACCACTTCCTACGTATAACCCCAGCAGCACAGACACAAAGGGCATCATTGAATAAATGGGACCTCCTGAGGCTGAGAAGCTTCTGTAAAGCAAAGGACACTGTCTCTAAGACAAAAAGGCAACCCACTTACTGGGAGAAGATCTTCACCAACCCCGCAACAGACAAAGGTCTGATCTCCAAAATATATAAAGAACTCAAAAAACTAGACCGTAAAAATCTAATCAACCCAATTATAAAATGGGGCACTGAGCTGAACAGAGAATTCTCAACAGAAGAAGTTCAAATGGCCAAAAGACACTTAAGGTCATGCTCAACTTCCTTAGCGATCAGGGAAATGCAAATCAAGACAACTTACACCTGTCAGAATGGCTAAAATAAAAAACACCAATGATAGCCTTTGCTGGAGAGGTTGTGGAGAAAGGGGTACACTCATCCATTGCTGGTGGGAATGCAAACTTGTGCAACCACTCTGGAAAGCAGTGTGGCGGTTTCTCAGGAAATTTGGGATCAACCTACCCCTGGATCCAGTAATACTACTCTTGGGAATATACCCAAGAGAGGCCCTATCATACAACAAAAGTATATGCTCTACTATGTTCATAGCAGCATTGTTTGTAATAGCCAGAAACTGGAAACAACTTAGATGCCCTTCAATGGAAGAATGGATGAAGAAAGTATGGAATGTATACATATTCGAGTACTACTCAGCAGTAAAAAACAAGGACTTCTTGAATTTTGCATACAAATGGATGGAAATAGAAAACACTATCCTGACTGAGGTAAGCCAGACCCAAAAAGAGGAACATGGGATGTACTCACTCATATTTGGTTTCTGGCCATAAACAAAGGACATTGAGCCTATAATTAGTGATCCTAGAGAAGCTAAATAAGGAGAACCCAAAGAAAAACATATAGGCATCCTCCTGAATATTAACCTTCATCAGGCGATGAAAGGGGACAGATACAGAGACAGAGACCCACTTTGGAGCACCGGACCGAAATCTCAAGGTCCAAATCAGGAGCAGAAGGAGAGAGAGTACGAGCATGGAACTCGTAGCACTGCGAGGGGTGCACCCACACACTGAGACAATGGGGATGTTCTATCGGGAACTCACCAAGGCCAGCTGGCCCGGGTCTGAAAAAGCATAGGATAAAACCGCACTTGCTGAACATAGCGGACAATGAGGACTACTAAGAACTCAAGATCAATGGCACTGGGTTTTTGATCCTACTGCACGTACTGGCTTTGTGGGAGCCTAGGCAGTTTGGATGCTCACCTTACTAGACCTCGATGGAGGTGGGTGGTCCTTGGACTTCCCACAGGGCAGGGAACCCTGATAGCCCTATGGGCTGACAAGGGAGGGGAACTTGATTGGGGGAGGGGGAGGGAAATGGGAGGCGGTGGCGGGGAAGAGACAGAAATCTTTAATAAATAAATAAACGGAAAAAGAATACAGAAATAAAATCAAAGTCAAAAAAAAGAAAAAACTATAATAGTATTTCCAGATTCATAAATACATGTTTATATAAAATAGATTCATAAAATATATATTTTTAATTTTATTCCAAACATAACTATTTTTAATATTTACATATTAGTTTTATATTTGTTTGTATATGTGTTAAAGGAAAGTGAATAAAAATTTTAAGTTATTAGTCATACTAGTCACAAGTTATATCAAAAACTACACAGAGGAGAAGAACAGAGCTTCCCGCCCCCCAAAGGCAGAGCTAACCACCCAAAGACCACCTCCTTACTTGGATGCCTCCCTAATAGATCAGATGTCACAACAGCCACCAGAAATCCAGGAAACAAAGACCAGACAACCAAAGAGGAACCAGAGATCAAGGAAGAAAACATACATCCAACAAACCAGAACCTAGACCTAATCATCCCAAACCCTGATGTTTAAACTCCAGTGTAAGAACAATCAACAATAGCCAGGGCAATATAAGAAATGAAGAATTAAATAAATAAACGAACAAATAAATAAATGGAAGGAAAAAAGAAAGAAAAAAGAAAGGAAGGAAGGAAGGAAGGACGGAAGAAAGAAAGAAAGAAAGAAAGAAAGAGAAGGAAAACACAAACTGAGGGAATTTAGTTGAAATTCTAATGGAAAATCTGGGTAAGCAAACAGGAACTACAGACACAAGCATCATCAACAGAATATTGTATGTACTTACTCATATATGGACATTAGATGTAAAGCAAAAGATAACCAGAAAACAATCTGCAGCTCCAGAGAAGCTAGGAAACAAAGAGGCCCCTGAGAGAGATGCATGGATCATCCTAGGAAGGGGAATTAGATGAGATCTCCTGGGTAAACTAGGGGTGAGGAGGGTGGTAAAGGGAGGGAAAGGGGATGAGAACATGAGGGAATTGGGTGATTGAGGAGGGTTGGGATTGAAAGGGAGAGCAATGAAAGAGATATCTTGATAGAGAGAGCTACTATGGGGTTAGGGAGAAACCCAGTGGCAGAAAAATTCCCAAGAATCCACAAGGATGACCCCAGCTAAGACTCTTTGCAATAGTGGAGAGGGTACCCAAACTGGCCTTCTCCTGTAACCAGATTGGTAAATACCCCAACTATCATCATAGAACCTTCATCCAATGGCTGAGGGAACCAGATGCAGAGATCCACAACCAAGCAACACACTGGGCTCCAGGAATACAGTTTAAGAGAGAGAGGAGGGAATATGTGAGCAAGGGAGGTCAAAATCATGATGGAGAAATCTATAGAGAGAGCTCAACCAAGCTCATGGAAACTCATGAACTCTAGACCAACAGCTGTAGAGACTCCATGGGACCGAATCAGGCCCTCTATGTGGGAGGCAGTGGTGAAGCTTGAACTATCTGAGGGGCCCCTAGCAGTAGGGCCAGGCAGAACAAGGAGGAAACAAAAAAATTAAAGAACTTCAGAATTCAATGAAAATGAATGCACAACATACCCCAACTTATGGGACATTAGGAAAACAGTGCTAAGAGGAAAGTTCATAGCATTGAGTGCCTACAGAAAGAATTTGGAGAAATCTCGCACAAGAAACTTAACAGCACATCTGAAAGCTCTATAACAAAAAGAAGTAAACTCACCCAGGAGGAGTAGAAGGCAGGGAATAATTAAACTCGGGGCTGAAAGCAATAAAATTGAAACAAAGAATACAAAGAATCAGTGAGACAAAGAGTTGGTTCTTCGAGAAAGATCAACACGATAGACAAACCCTTATCCAAATTAACCAAAAGGTAGAGAGAGAATATCCAAATTAATAAAATCAGAAATGAAAAGGGGGACATAGTAACAAACCCCAAGAAAATACAGAGAATCATTAGGTCATATTTCAAAACCCTGTACTTCATAAAATTGGAAAATCTAAAAGAAATGAACAACTTTCTTGATAGGTACAGTATAACAAAATTAAATTAAGACCATATAAACAATTTAACCCCTAAGAAATTAGAAACAATCATTAAAAGTCTTCCAAACAAAAATAACCCAGCACCAGATGGTTTCAGTGCAGAATTCTATCACAATTTCAAGGAAGGGCTAATATCAATACTCCTCAAATTGTTCTGCACAATAGAAACAGAAAGAATACTGCCAAATTCTTCTTATGAGGCCACAGTTACCTGATACCCAAACCAAGGAAAGATGCAAAAAAGATAGAGAATTACAGACCAATTTACCTCATGAACATTGATGTAAACATACTCAATAAAATACTGAGAAACTGAATCCAAGAACACATCAAAAAAATCTTCCATCATGATCAAGTAGACTTCATCCCAGAGATGCAGAGCTAGTTCAACATACAAAAATTTGTCAATGTAATCCACAATATAAACAATCCGAAAGAAAAAAACACACTATCATCTCATTAGATGCTGAAAAATCCTTTGACAAAATCCAACATCCCTTAATGACAAAGGTCTGGAGAAAACAGGGATACAAGGAAGGCCTAAGCACAATAAAGGCAATATACAGCAAGCCTACAGCCAACATCAAATAAACAAATAGAAACTCAAAGCAATTCCACTAAAATCAGGGACAAGCAAGGTTTTCCCATACTCTCCTTATCTACTCAATATAGTACTCAAAATTCTAGCTAGAGCAATAAGGCAACAAAAGGAAATCAAGGAGATACAAATTGGAAAGGAAGAAGTCAAACTTTCACTATTTGCAGATAATATGATAGTATATATAAGTGACCCCAAAAATTCTACCAGGAACTCCTACAGCTGATAAACCCCTTCAGTAATGTAGCAGATTACAAGATAAACTCAAAAAAATCAGTAGTACTCCTATATGCAGATGATAAATGGGCTGAGAAAAAAATAAGAGAAATATCACTCTTTACAATAACCACAAATAATATAAAATATCTTGGGGTAACTCTAACCAAAGAAGTGAAGGACCTGTATGACAAGAACTTTAAATCTTTGAAGAAAGAAATTGAAGAAGACATCAGAAAATGGAAAAATTTCCCATGCTCTGGATAGGTAGGATTAAAATAGTAAAAAATGGCAAATTTACCAAAAGTAATCTACAGATTCAAAGCAACAATGCAATCACCATCAAAATTCCAGAAAAATTCTTCACAGACCTCGAAAGAACATTACTCAACTTCACAGGGAAAAACAAAAACCTGAGGGCAGCCAAAACAATCCTGTACAATAAAATAACTTATGGTGATATCACCATCCATGACTTCAAGCTCTACTATAAAGCCATAGTAATAAAAACAGCTTTGTATTGGCATAAAAACAGACATGTGGATAAATGGAATCAAATTGATGACCCTGATATAAATCCACATACCTATGAACACCTGGTTTTTCACAAAGTAGCCAAAAAATACACAATGGAAAAAGGAAAGCATCTTCAACAAATAGTGCTGGCATAACTAGATGGTGGCATGTACAAGCATCCTAATAGATCCATATTTATCACCCTGCACAAAACCTAAGTCCAAGTGGATCAAAGACCTCAACATGAATCCAGTTTCACTGAACCTGATAGAAGAGAAAAGTGGGAAGTAGCTTTGAATTGATTGGCACAGAAGACTATTTCCTGAATATTATACAAGAAGCACAGACACTGAGATGAACAATTAATAAATAGAACCACCTGAAACTGAAAAGCTTCTGTAAGGCAAAGGACACTCAATAAGACAAAACAGCAGCCTACAGAATGGGAAAAGATCTTCACCAACCCCACAACTGACAGTGAACCGATATCCAAAATATATAAAGAACTCAAGAAACTAGACATCAAAATACCAAATAATCCCATTAAAATGGGGTACAGATTTTAACAGAATTCTCAACAAAAGAATCTTGAATGGCTGAGATACACTTAAATAACTGTTCAACATCCTTAGTCATCAGGGAAATGCATATCAAAACAATATGACTAAGATCAAAAACGATAATGACAGCCTATGTTGGAGAGGATGTGGAGTAAAGGGAACACTCCTCCACTGCTGGTGGGAGTGCAAACTTGTACAGCCATTCTGGAAATCAGTATGGCGGTTTCTCAAAAATTTGGGAATCAGTATACCTCAAGATCAAGTGATACCACTCTTGGGCATATACCCAAAGGATACTCAATCATACCACAAGGCCACTTGCTCAACTGTGTTCATAGCAGCATTATTCATAATACCCAGAACTTGGCAACAACCTAGTTGTCCCTCAAATGAAGAATGGATTAAAAAAAAAAGGTGTTACATCTACAAAAGGAGTATTACTCAGTGGGGGGAAAACCCAATGATATCATGAAATTTGCAGGCAAATGAATGGAAGTAGCAAAAGTCATCCTGAGTGAGGCACTCAGACACAGAAAGATAAACATAGAAAGTACTCACTCATAAGTGGACATTAGATGTAAAGCTAAGGATGACTAGGCTTACAGTCCTCTGCCCTAAAGAAGCTAGGTAACACGGAGGACCCTAAGATACATGAATGGATCTTCACAGGAAGAGGAAATAGATGAGATGTGCTAGGTGACCTGGGGGCAGGTGGATTGAGGGTAGGGGATGGGGAAAGGGAACATGAGAGATCAAGATGTCCAAGTTGGGGGTGGAACAGTGGGGGAGAGTAGTGAAAGAGATATCTTGATAGAAGGTGCCAATATGGGGTTAGGGAGAAACCTGGTGCCAGATCAACTCCCAGGAACCCAGAAGGATGACCTCAGCTAAGACTCTGAGCATTATTGGAGAGGGTACCTGAACTGGCCTTCCCCTGTAATCAGATTGATGACCACCCTAATTGTCATAGAGCCTTCATCCAGTAACTGATGGAAGCAAATGGAGAGATCCACAGCTGAACACTGGGCCAAACTCATGGGGACCAGTTAAAGAAACGGGGGAGGGATTATATGAGCAATAGGAGTTAAGATCATGACAGGGAAACCCACAGAGACAGCTGACCTGAGCTTGTGGGAGCTCATGGACTCTGAACCCATGGTTAGGGAACCGGCATGGGCCCAACCTAGGCCCTCTGCATCTGGGTGACAGTTCTGTAGCTTGCTCTTTACTAGGGCCCCTAGCATTAGGACTAGAAGCTATCCCTGATTCATGAGCTGGCTCTTTGGTGGGATACCTTGTCCAGCCTTGATGCAAGGGGAAGGGCTTGGTCTGGCCTCTAGTTGATATGCCATGCTTTGTTGACTCCCATGGGAGGCCTTACCCCTTCTGAATGGAGATGGAGGAAGAGTGGATGGGGCAGTGTAGAACAGAGGTGGGGAAGGGAGCAGGAGGAAAGGATGGAGGGAAAACTGTGGTTGCTATGTAAAATAAATAAATATAAATAAATAATTTCTTAAAACATGAAAAATAGAAATTGAATTTACAAGGGGACAATGATCAGCTTTACCAATAACTACCCTAAGTTTATCCCATCACTGATGATCACCGGACACACTCCTGTATTTTCAGTTTTCTATCTATCTATCTATCTATCTATCTATCTATCTATCTATCTATCTTGGTTTTTTGAGACGGGGTTTCTCTGTAGCTTTTGAGCCTGTCCCAGAACTTGCTCTGTAGACCAGGCTGGCCTCAAACTCACAGAGATCCGCCTGTCTCTGCCTCTCAAGTGCTGGGATTAAAAGTGTACTACACCACTGACCTGCTACTTTCAGTTTTTACCCTTGGTTATCCTATAGGACACAACACAAAAGTATGCCAGGACACTTTTGGGCTTTAAAAGAATACACAAGTCACATATGGAAGAATTCTCAGAAGTTATTTAGAGTAAAAGCAGCTTGTTAAAGTGCACAGTTGATAAGAGGGGAAACACAGGAGGAAAACCATATTTCATAGTCACATTCCCAGGCAACAGACACTTACATCAAGACTCTAGAGATGCTAACACACCAACTGCAGTGTTTGAATGAGAATGGCCCCCATAGGTCCTTATGCTTGAATACATAGTTTGAAGTAGGTAGAACTGTTTGTGAAGGATAAAGAGGCATGGCCTTATTGGAGGAATGTGTCATTGGGGATGGGTTTTGAGGTTCAAAAGTTTGGTCATTCCCAGTTAGCTCTCTCTGCCTTCTATTTAAGGATCAAACTGTGAACTTTCAGCTTTTCCTGCTGCCATAACCTTTGCTCTGTCATCATTGACGCTAACCTTCTGAAGCCATAAACCCAACTAAATACTTTCTTTTATAAGTTGTTTTGGTTATAGTATTTTGTGAGAGTAATAGAAAACTAAGGCACCAACACATTTTTTCTAGTAAACAGAATTATACATCACTAGTATTGCTTTCAAAACTTAATGTTGGAAGTATCAAATTTGTTTAAAATCTAACTTCTCATAGTTTTAAATAAAGGCCTGATTCATGAGACCACATTCTCAAGTTTTACTATAGGATAAAAATAAAATAATATTTATATACCTCAAAGTTATTGTTTCTTAAAATAAAAAGATAAATTTGTTTAGCATCCAAATGTCTGGGTAATTGCGTTAGTTCATTTTCTTTGAATCCTGAGAAGTTGCAACCCTAGAAAAAAGTGGAAATATTGTTTAACAAAAATTATTTCTCTTCTTAATATAGTGGTTTCATATTACTTCAGAAGACAAATATTTACCATTTAAAAAACATAATAATGCTATTTTATGTTACTACATCAAAAATTATATATTTATCCTAGGAAAAAATTTCATCTATTTTGTTTCTGAGAAATTAAAAGCATTTGCATATTTGTAATACAAATTTTAAAACAAAATGGGATCATATTTTGAACATATTTTGGCATATACTTAAAATATCAAATATTTTAGATAGACCATGCATAAAGACACAAGAACAGGGTAGAACAGAACGTTTTCTAAGCCTGTACTAAACTCTCTTTCTTGGAGTACAAATTTATAGTTATATCTATATCTATAGCATTATAAGTATTCTTGTGGCCCTATATAATATATCTGATACATAATCTGGCAGTATAGAAAATTGGAATACCTCTATATTCTTCTCTGTCTCCATTTCATCAGAAAGCTGGAAAATTCCAAAACAAAATATTTAAAATTCTAAATTAAAGGATTTTTACATTAAAATACTGATAAATAACCCCCCAAAATATTTATATTTGACAATAATTAATAAAGTTTTGGTTCACATAATCACTTATTAAAGAACCAAACGAAGATATATACACATATATGCATGCTGTAGATTATGCTCATTGTTAATAAAAACTGATCGGCCAATAGCAGGGCAAGAAGAGATTGGGTAAGGCAGCCTGACACAGAAAGAATGATGAGAGACAAAAGGGTAGAGTCAGGAGAGTCACCAGAGAAGCCAGTCAGTCACTGAGGAAACAGGACATGTAAAAAAATCAGGTAATAAGCCATGAGCCATGTTGTAAAGTACAGATAGAAATATGGGTTAATTTCAATATAAGAGTTAGCTCATAAGTCTGAGTCATTGCCTGGGCATTTATAATTAGCAGAAGTCTCTGTGTTTATTCGAGGGTAGCTGCAGGACAGGAAAACTTCCATATACGTACATATATATGCACGCATATATATATATATCACACAATACATATTATTATATATTGCATAAATCATATGTATTATATAATATATATCTATTAAAATTAATCTCAACTAACTTATGACGTGATGATTTCAGGGCTATAACACTGAGCGTCAAAAAATAAGTTCCTAAATCTTCAAGCAGAAATGTTGCTTAACAAAGACTGAAAGGGCAGTTTTATTGTTTGTTTGTTTGTTTGTTTGTTTGTTTGTTTTGAGACAGGGTTTCTCTGTGGCTTTGGAGCCTGTCCTAGAACAGTTTTAAAGTATTATCAGTTCTTATTTGTAGAGCAACAGCATTTACATTTCCTATGAAAATACATTTTTGAGAGATGGTAAACACTAATATCATACCATTATCTTCCTCTGCCTACAGTGTTCTTTTAAGAAGGCCTTGTATTTTTCCAGATTTATATGTGAACCTTTAAGAAAAAGGAATTGGCAACAGTGAAAAAAATCAAAAACAGGAAAATTCTAGATATCTAATTATACATAAAACTAGTCAATGAAACTAATTAAAATTTTTTGACAAGCATACACCCTTAGTAAATAGTGGAACTGTTGTTATCTTCTAATTCCTTTTGTTTTCCCAAAACATCAAGCCCACCTACCATGGCTGTGGTACTATAGTAGCTAACATTTTACCTCAGCTGATATCTAACAAAGAAGTCACGTTTTTAAAAAAATCATTCAGCTACATAGATTTGCCAGTTTCAAGATTACCTTAAATTCGACAAAATGCAGTACCATGGTGAATGGCCCAGTGAAAGATATGTGCAAAGTGATTTATACAATGTAAGATCTTAAACTACCTCTGATATTCTTACACTGAAAACGATGTGTATATATGTATGTATGTGTATATATATTTGCATACTTTTAAAGGAGGAAGTTATGAAAGGAGATTTTTCATAGTCCCTCTGCTTACTCAAAGATATTTTCTTTACAAAATAATATATGTATTTATATAAAAGTTACATATATAGTTTATATATGCATATGTAAGAGATATGTAAATATAAATATATATTAATTAGGTACATATATACTACACATATACCTTCTATAAAATAAATGAATTTTTATAATCTAAAAATTCAACATGAAACATTTAAATTATGAATTCAAATATGAACTTAAACACATTTTTAAATTTGAAAAATCTAAAGTCAAAGGATATTAAATATCTAAACTATATAACTAATCAAATTTATCTAATAAACAGAGCAGGCTTTATTAACATAGCCAGTATCAACATGTTCAAGCATTCTGTTTAACAGGTTGACTCATTAAGTCATGAACAAGACAGTGGAGAAGCCAGAATGGGACTGGGAATTTTGGTTTTAGCAGGTCCCTGAGTCAGCACAGGAGGGAGGCTTTGCCGCTGTCTGGACAACTTGTTGGTAATTATGTATGCCCTGGCCTTTGAGATCACTTGTCTTCCTACTGTCATCTACCCGAAATCTGGTCACCTCAGCCTTCCTCCTAATCGTCTCATGAATGAATGCATGCCAACACTGAAAGAGAACGAAAGTAATCTGAACAAAGAGCCTCAAGTAACAACCTACGGTAGGTGCACAGGTACCAAAGAATGGACAAAAGTAACATGAAAAAACACATTTTGATGCGTCCCCCAAATTAATCCTATAATAACAAACTGCAATGAGAATGGTCTGGAAGATATTATGGACAAAGAATTCAAAAGAATGATTTAACTATATTCAAACAAGTCAAAGAGGATACCAATATACTCAAAGAAAACAAACCAAAAACAAAGAGGTGAATGAAATGCAGAAGTCATTCTGAGACAAAAATATAGAATTTAATAAGGAGAGGGAATTGTCAGAGAAAACTCAAGCTGAAATGATGTTGGAAGTGAAAAACTTAATAAGCCAAATCAAAATGTCAGTGGAAAGCCTCACCCGCAGAAACTAAACAGAGAAACACTGGAGTCAATGACATGGTAAATAAAATGGACCTAACAAACATCTACAGGACATTTCAACCAAACATAAGAGAATGCTCATTCTCCTCAGCAGCCCATAAACTTTCTCCAAAAATGATCACAAAATAAGACATAAAGCAAGTCAAAACAAATGTAGGAAAGTTAAATAGCATCCTGCATTTATTCAACCATAGTGGACCAAAGCCAGATATCAACAACAATAGAGCCCAGAGAAAGCACACAAACTCAAGGAAGCTGCACTATCACTGAACAGTAATTAGACAAGGAAGATTATCAGTAAGGGGGAAAAATCCTGGATGTGAATGAAACCAAAACCACAATGTGCCACAATCTATGGGACACAATGAAGGACTAGGGAAAGTTGATGCTAATGCAGGACAACTCAGAGCATCCCATTCAAACCAGGAGCGAGGGTCAGAGCTTTCACTCTCTGTTCAACACAGTGCTTGAAGTGCTGCCTACACCATGACAGCCAGAGACAAAAGTACAAGGAATAGGAATAGAAAAGGAAAAAATAAGAAAATCCTTATTTACAGATTATGTGATTCTACACAGACCATAAAGAGTCTGTTAAAAAGCTTGTAGACCAGATAAATCTTCCAACAATGTGGCAGGATACAAAAAAGAAGGTACTGAAAATGATATAAAGGAGTCAGTCTCATTCACCTCACACACACACACACACACACACACACACACATATACACATACATACACATATACACACACATACACACATACACATACATACACACACATATACACACATACACACATTCACACACACACACGCACACATTTACACATACACACACATATACACACACATACACACACATACACATACACACATACACACATACACACACACACACACACACACACACACACACACACAGCAGGGGTAAGGGGGGAATATACCTGGAAATAAACCTAACCAAGGAAATGAAGGACCTCTACAAGGAAACCTTTATGACATTGTAGAAAGAAATTGAAGGGGATACCTGTACATGGAAAGACCTCCTATGTTCATGGATCAGAATATTCGATATTGTGAAAATAATCATCTGCCAAAGCAATAGCAATGTATAGATTGAATGCAATCACAAGGAAAACATCAAGAGCTCTCCTTGCAGATAAAGAAAAAAATCTCAACATTAGAGAACAAAATCTTTGCCTCATACAGGTAGTTAATATTGTCTTAGGCTTGTTCCAGGAATTCCTTCAAACCACATACTCAGGTCTTCCCGAAAATATTTATTAGGTTCTGCTGGATGATGAGATTTTAAACACTTAGTTTTAAGATATTTAAACTTTGGAATTTCACTCTTTATGAGAACACACATAGAGGCAGCATACACAGACAGACACACACACACACACACACACACGCCACAGACCATTATTTATTTACATAAAAATAAATCTTACTTTTCTTGGAAATTATTCCGCTGCAATCGAATAAATTGGAGGAATGCTGCTGCAAAAGCCATGAGCACTCTCTTAGTCTGAAATCCATGGTGCTGACGGCCTCAAAGGTCCGGGGCACACTGCTCCACAGGGAGGAGTAGATAGAGTCAAATGAGGTGTCCTCTTCCAGCTTCCTCAGCACATCGTCCCAGATATCATTGTTTCTGAAGTGAATATCCCTGGGCCAGTAGTCCTGCATCAACACACAGTCTACATCATCTTAAATACATTTACATCAGAGTTTAGTGAGCTAAAATGGAAATTTTACTCTAAGGCATGATTTTTTTTTCCCTAAGGCATGATTTTTGTTAAATGTTTTAAGATTAAATTTCAAGACAATTAAAAATCTCACAAAAGTTGCAAAAAATTTTCTAGAAACATGTTTTAGGGGATCATTTGAGCATAGATTGCTGCTTTGATGGCCCATTATCCCTCAATACTTCAGTATCTCTGAAAAATTGAAAGCATCCTCGTAATAGCACTATAAGAATCAAAAAAATTAGTATTAATGCAATTTCCCTATCTAAATTAAACTCTGTTGAAACTTCATCAGTTGATCTAATGATGCTTTTTATAGATAAAGAATAAATTTAGAATCATAAGGATTTAGAATTCAATTCTTTTAGCATTAGTCCATTTCAGTGTAAAATAACCCCTCAATATTTGTCAGGAAAGAAAGAGAAAGAATTAAGGGGCACAATAGCTGTGTGGTTTTCCTTCTATTTTTTTCCAGCCTTACTGACAGGTAATACGCAAAATTAATCACATTTATGATAAAAAACATGTTTTAATATCTGTATAAACTATGGGATGGCTAGTTAAGTATAAAGCTAAGAACGTGCTCATTGCTTTACATAGGTTTTGCCTGTTTTTGTATGGTGGGAAATTTAATAACTATTGTCTTGGCAATTCTAAAATATATTAACCAGAGTCACCATATGTCTACTAGATCTCTAGTATATATTCATATTATAGAATAGAAACTTTTATACCCTTCAATACACTTCCACTCTTATTCCTACAAGTTCCTGGCTACCATTAGGCTATTCTCTGCTACTGAGTTCTACTGTTTTAGAATCCTTGTGTGAGTTGAAAACGTATCAATGGTCTTTCTGGGTCTGGTTTATTTCATTTAGCATTTTTTAAGGTTTATACACATGATTGTATGTTTTGCTCATATCCAAAAATGTCATAAGTAATCACACTATTAGTACCTAAAAATAACCCTACAATACATGCACATAAACATATATAGTTCAAATGAAATTTCCTCATCTGAGCTGACAAGGCTCCCTCCAAGAGCTAAAGATGATCTACCAAAACCCCCACATGAGGAATGAGGTGCCAACTTTTGAGTTGTTATCCAGAGTTGTCCAAGAGATTACCAAAACATTCTATTGCTGTTGCCCTTGGTTGTCCTCCAGAGATGGAAGAGAAGTCCCTATTACTGAAGTGTTGGAGCCCGTGTCACTCCAACACAGATAATTGTTTTCCCTAACTGGGACTGGTACGGAGTCGCAAGGAATAATCAGACACAACTTACACGGTCATCATGGAAGGGCATCTCAGGGCTCTTTCTCCTGACAATCTCCCTTGTTTATTATCCAAACAGCTTAGATCCCATCACATCAATCGAGTGGGAAAATACATTAGGCTGTCTGCTAGGTAACCAGGTGAATGCCTTCTGTCATGTCCGCATCTACCTGTATGCTAGCTGTCATGTAGGCCTGAATTAGCATCTCTATAAGATATCCTCCAAATTACAAAGGAAGAAGCACCAAACATCCTGACCATTAGGTCACCAGCTTTAGCCAACACCTCTCCCCAGGTGATCTACATTTATAACAAAAAAGAAGGAGCAGAGCATCCTGGCTATTGCTAGGCCGAGACAGCTTGTCTGCAGAGCCTATGGCTTTTGTGCCTGGCTGCCACACCATATAGAAATATGGGCCTACACTGAAGACGGCACACATTTCAGAGGCATGACCCAGAGGCCTCTGAGCTACAACTGACCTAAAAACCTTCTTCCTGAGAAGTAGCTTTCATGGTACCAGAAGGCACCAGGCAGGCTTCCAAAGAAGGGAGGTAACCAACAGATTTACTCAACTACAATGCTATGAACTACAATGACAACCAGCATGGCAAAATAGCTCTAAGGGCTCAATAATGGTACACATACCTTGGTATTTAACAGCTCTCTAATCCAATTTATTTATTTTTAATTTCTGAGACAGGGTTTCTCTGTAAAACAGTCCTGTCTGTTCTGAAACTCTATTTGTAGACCAGGCTGTCCTCAAACTCACACAGATTCACCTGGTCTGCCTTCAGAGTGCTGGGATTAAAGGTGTGCACCACGGCTCTCTCTAATACAATTTAAGACCTGCTTAACAAGAAAGAAATCATGCCTGGTACTGGAAACCTAGCTATCTACCCAGGGCTAATAAATTGCTTAACCATGTTCATTGTCATTCTGTTAACAATAGCTGGGACAGGGAAACAACCTAAATGTTCTTCAACAGATAGTGAAAATGTGGTACATATACACAATATACACAATAAAATACTATTCAGCTATTAAACAAAATATAAAATTTGATGGTAAATGGGAAGAGACAGACAAACACCCTGAGTGAAGTAATCAGACTCCAAAGACAAATACTGTAAGTTTTCTTACATGGATGTTAGCATTTAAGCCTTCTAAAGGCATGCTTCCATTTGCATAGCCTCAGAGGTTAGGTTTCAAGTAAGGGGACAGCACGGAGAGGAGGATGCCCCAAAGAAGGGGAAATTGAATATATAGTTATGGAGAGACCAGGCTGAGATAGGAGTGGGAGAATAATGGGGAGGGGCAGATAAGAGTAGTAAAAGAGGGACTATGCGGAGGGACAACCGACACTAAAGGCCATTTGAGGAGTCATATAGAAACTACCACCATAGACGCTTACTTAAATAAATACTTATATAAAAGAAATATAAATGGAGTCACTAAGTAACGAGGGAGACAATGTCCCAACTGGACATCGCTCACCAAAATGTGAAACCTCCAGGGCCAGTAAGGGTTATATCTAGTTGAGTCTTTAGCCAAAGGAGCCCCACATATCAGGCTATTCCCATGGCTATTGGTTGCTCTTTATAAATTGATGATAAGGCCCTAATGCTGAAGACAACACTTGCATGTCTCGTTGAACAGGGAGAGGCTAGTGCCTGACTAGACCTTTTACCTCTATGGTCTAGTGTTCATGGTACTGGAAGATATTCTGTACTCTACCAAGGAGAAAGGTAACCATCAACCCAGCTAGAAACCCTGCAATCTACAACAGTGACCTGCCTAAAAGAAATGCTGGCACAGCAGGGGCACAAATGTGGGAGTAACCACCACTGTCTTTGTATTTATGGCCCACTCCATGCGCCACCCATGCCTGACATTGTTGCTTGGTTGGCTATAGGCCTCAGACTGGGTAGGTCATGGGCCTAGCAGAAAACCAAACACTACTGTTCCGTTAAAGAAATATAGGAATGAAATGACTCCTAGATAGTCTGCTCTACCCATAGACCAGTGCCTCACTCAGCCATCATCGGAGAAGCTTCTTGCAGTAGATGGAAACTAACACAGAGACCCACAAATGGACACCACACACAGAGAGATTTTGGAACATTAACATCCTAAATGGGATGTCTTCATCAAGCTCCTCCCTTCAAGGCTCAGGGAACTAAGTAGACGAGAAGGCAGAAAGATTATACCAGTCAGAGGGGATGGGTAAGTCCAAAGAAACGGTGAGCTCACAGATACTGTGGCAGCAAGCATAGGGCCTGCACAAGTTCAAGGCAAACTGGATCTCAGTGCTGAGGGAAGTGGACACAGGACACAGCCCCCAAACAAGAAGGTGTCTGCAATTGACACCTCTTGTAAAGGAAAATTAGTTTTCTCTTATGGAATCTCTTTGGCATCTTAACTACACTTAAATGTAGGCTTGTGCCTAGCCATAGATAGATAACACAAAATGACTCAAAGACACTTTGTACTTTTTGACTCAAATTGCTTTATTGGGAACTTTTTGTCTTACTGCTGTTTTACTTGCATGTTATAGTTTCTGATTTTGTTTTTATGAGGTGTGTGTGTGTGTGTGTGTGCGCGCGCGCGCATGCTCTTTGTGGTTTTTAAATTCTGCTTTGTTTCTTTTTGTTTTCGTTTGCTTGCTTGTTCACTTTCTAAAGGGAAAGAGAAGGAAATGGTGTGGAGTTGAGTGGATGAGGAGATGGGAAAGAACTGGTAGGAGCTGGGCAAAGTGGGAACCTTGATCAGAATATTTTGTATAAAAATTTGTTTATAATAAAAAAAAGAAATAAGTTTTCAGAAACTGGTTTTATTTATTTTATTTTTAAATGAAATTCTTTCTCAAAATATTGGGACAAAAGCACTCATTTAAACACATATACCCACATAAAATTTCATTGCAATAATTTCATAGCAAATTCTGCTCATATTTTACATAAGTAGAAATATTTATACTTGAATTTATTAAATTTCAACACATCTCATTAAAATGTCACCTATCTTTCAAACTGACATCTTTATTCCAACCTGTATCTGACATACCTCAAAGTATGACAAACCCTAGTTTCACGTTTGCAAACAAGTGAGCTAACTGATCCCCAGAGAAAACTCCTCAGGAATCCTAGGAACTCCAAAAAGACTTGGTAATTATACACAACCATATGAAAACTTATTTTGAATATTTCACTTTGATCCAATAATCAAGGAATATTGGTATAAGTTTTCTACAAACTATCTGTGAGTATTAGTTGTGATGAGTGGCTAAGTAAGGGTAATTGTCAGATTTTCTTAAAGGTAAAAATACATAAGACAAAAATCTTAGGAAAGTACACAGAATTGCATGCATAGGGCTAACAGTTTTTAAAATGTGAAAACATTATTGTTAAGAGCAACTGGAAATTATGTATGGTCCTCTGAAAGGAAATAAATATGTGAAAACATTTTTATTATTTAATTTCCATATCTAATGTTTTTAAAAGGTGTATTAGAAGAGAAATGAGGATAGGATGCTCTACTCACCCAGTTTTGAGACTTTAAGAATTCTTCATAGGTCTTTGGGGGATCTAGACATTTCTAATGAAGCAAAATCAGTCAACAGCATTAATTCTAATTGTACTTAACACATATAACCCCATAAGCAAATATAGTGCTTAAGTTTAAGAGCTGTAAGATACTATAAAACATTCATTTGTGTACTTTGCAAAGTCTAGGTTCTTTGAAAGGGGACAGAGATAAATGTTTTAATGTTGCCTCTACAAGAAATCCCAATGTGAATCTTGCTGAGTGTTCTCATTTCAAATTCCAACAAGAGTTCCAAGATATTCTGAGTTATTGTGGACTGTATCCATAATAAACTCAGAGCCAGAAATATAATAAATATTCCTCTGTTGACAAGGAAGTCACAGGAAATTGTGAATATACTATAGAGGTTTCAGGCCAACAATTCATAATTCCATTTTTATTATGTATTAGTTTCTCTGTACATTGAAAATGTACTCAATAATAGACTAATTTTATCAAGATGAACCCCGAGTCCTTGTCTTAGAGACTTCGTACACATTCCTCCTTTTGCTTAGATAATTCCCTGTCTGAAACTCTCTCTTTCCAAGCACTTCTGGACCTATTCAGATCCCTATTAAAATATCAAATTAAAAGTCACTTTTAGTTGGAAGCTTGAAAATTCAAGACCAATCTAACTACTCAGAAATACCTGTTTTAAAACAAAATATCTCAAAAAGACAAAAAGGGAAAGTCATTTTTTATTCCCCAAGGAAGTTTCACCCTCTGAACCTTACAAAGTTTCTTCAGGGTAACATTGAGCAGATTCCTGTCTCTAGAGAAACAGAGACTATGTACATTATAATTGAATCACACAGATTATATACAGTGACTGTCGCAAGCCTGTAAGTACTTGCTGTAAGCATCATGTGATGAATAGGTAAGTAAATAGATACATGGGAGAAGTATCTAGGTGTCTGAAAAATGCTAACATGTCTAGAGAATGAAAATACAGTGAGGAGAAGCCAGAGAGAGAGAGAGAAAGAAGAATCCATAAATCTAACTCCTTAATAACTATGATGACAAGGCTGAAAAGAATGGAATTGCATTTGAACTTACTACCACACTTATTGCACATTCACCAACAAACGGTCCAGTTTATAAGACCACAGGGCTATGTATTGTAAAACTAACTACACATTTGGAGTTAAATAGTATATTTCATGCTCTTAATATTATTTAAATAGATAGATATCATTAAATATACAATTTATAGTAAAATCAATAATAAAGGCAAACATTATAGAGAATAGCAAGAATAAATGAAGTCAGGTGAGTCTTAACAAAAACATGGAGCTCTGGGGCTAAGAAGACTGAAGAAGAGATGTGAGGGACAGAGTAAACAAAAGGCTTAGAAAAAATAAATTTAAATGTTTTATTTTTCTCTTAATGGTTTTCAAATTATTCCAATTATAAAATGAAAATAATATCACATTTTACTTGAATTATAATAGAAAAAAATAATTGAAGGAGTTAAGTTTGCATAGAAAACTTGGCCAACTTCTATATGAAATTCACAGTCTGGAAGAAAATGGAAAGGAGGTAAGGAACAAGAAGGTAAATGAGCATCTATTTCATAAAAGCAGAGTGCTGTTCCATGGAAGTAATAAGGAAAAAAAACAGGCCATATCCAAAGCATTCTTTCCTAGGTGTTAATAAAAACCAGCAGATACTGATAACCCTGATGGGTCAAGGTTATAACACTTTATTCCCAACTTACCAAACAAAGCCAAAGCACTAAGCTACATGCAGGGCTCCTCTCAGCACCAAGCTCGGGTCAACAGTAGGACAAGCCCATGAAGCCAGCCCTACTGTTGACCTGAAATCTAGACAGAACATACTCTCTATAAACAAGCACAAATCCATAACAGTTCCTTACCAGAGGGGCAGGCTTCTGCTGCCACCACTGTACCTTAACTTGGCCTGCCATCTTAAACGTGGAGATGCAGAGAGATCAGCTGGGCCTTAGGTGTCAGTATGAGTTCAGGGAACAAACTGCAAAGATACCCAAGCACAAAAGCAGATGACTTAAATAACGCCCCTCTGTGTCACTTTTGAGCATCACTTGTGAATGTTGCCAACAAAGTCACAGTGGAGGAAGAGTATGCACAAGGAAAGCTGCACAGATTGGTATATTCTTACAGCTTTAAATTTCAGTCTGAGCAGAGTTGAAAAAAATTAACCATTACTTGTAGTGTAAATTCTAATTGGTCTTAATAATAAAAATTCGGAGTTAGATATTAGGGGGTGAAAGCCGAAAGATCCAAGAAGCAGAGCATCCAGCCTCTAGTTCTTACCGCTATGAAATCCTCAGACTGTCTACAAATCCTCAAACCGAATGCCATCTCTATGAAACCTCAGATTGAATCCTCAGCACCTGTCTCCTCCCACCTTATACTCCTCTCTCTGCCCAGCCATATCACTCCTGTCTCCACCTTCACAGTGCTTGGATTAAAGGAGTGAGCCACCACCACTAACTCTGTTTCTCTTTTACACTGATTCAATCTCGCATAGCCCAGGGTGGCCTTGAACTCTCAGGTCTGCCTCTGCCTCTGTCTCCAAAGTACTGGAATTAAAGGTGGATGCCAGCACTGCCTGTCATCTATGGCTGACTAGTGTGGCTAGCTCTGTACTCTGAACTCCAGGCAAGCTTTATTTGTTAAAGCACAAGCAAAATATCCCCACAGTCACTCCCAACTTCTCCTGGTTCAAATATCAAGAAAACAAGAAGTAATTAGAAGAGGTTGGAGGGTTAGTTACTACCAAATAAGCTTGATCCAATTAAAGTTACAGCTAACCCTAAGCTCAACTCAACTCCAAGAAGATTCTAGACCAGCCAGCCTTTTACTCTAAAAGCCAAATAAAGAAAAATGCCTGTGTGTTCCAAAACTAAAGACAATTAAATCTCGGCTGCTTTCCACAATGATTGTTACATAATGTTCAACAGTAAAACAATACAGAACAACCCAAGGCAGAAAAATGAGACTCCATAATCCAAGGGAAATGGTGCCAGTATAAATCAAGTTCTTGGGAAGACACCTACTGTAATAAGCAGACAAGGACTTAAAAACTACTATCAGGACATTAAAGATTTTATAATCTAGAGATTGAATAATAGTGCATGAAGAAGACAATGGGACCGCTCTGTAATCCCAGCTACTCAGCAAGCTGACACATGAGGATTCCAAGTCTGAGGGCTTCTTAGGTCATTTAGCAAGATCCTGACTCAGAAAGAGGGCAGTCTCTGCTCAGGACTATGGATTTAACCTCTGTTTCTTAGATTAGGCTCTTTCATAACACATATGGATTAAATAAGAGAGATTAGAACTCTTTTGAATAATTTGGGCCTACTCTTGGGTAAATGACACAGACTTAGTCTTTCTTTTATGCAGGATGGCCACACTAATTCCTACCATCCTGAATTAAATTTTCCTCATACAGATTTCATCTAACTGTCGTAAACAAATAAGCAGCCCCAGGCTTCTGAACTTTACAGACAGCCGTGCAACGTTCCCATGCTGTCTCATCTGATGGAAGTCCCCCAAGAAAATAGGGGCATTCATCTCTGGTTGCTTTCCATAGCTAAAAATGTGAGTGAATGACCCAGGGTCACTGTGCAGTGCATTCAATTTGGGGGCCCTGGGTCCCCCGGATTTTTCTTTCACCTTTTTTTTTTCAATTTCAGCCTTTGCTCCCCACCATGGCTTGTGGCATGGCAGCTCGGCAACAGGGTGGATCACACCTCCAGACAAAACTCCCACGGCTCAAAAAAATTTGGCTTCTCCATACATGTGACTGCTGCCATCTTAACTGAGGTCAGGTGACCTTATGGCCATCTTAACTGAGAGCCAGGTCAGGTGACCAAGTTCTGTCATCTTTACTGAGGTATTCCCTGCCTGGTTCCCCGGTGCTGACTCTGTTACATGTGTGTTTTGCGCAGTGGAGTGCCTTTGTAGGGCCTACCAAGAACATCCACTTTACCTAATTCCCAGTCAGTGTATGTGTGTGTACATACATATAACTTAAACGCACCTATGTTTACTGTTAAATGTTATAATTGTCTGTTCCTTCTATCTCATTACACACTACAAAGCAATAGGTCTCATGTTTTAAATTGGTATGTACTTTTAAGTCTCTTAATTCAACCCTGCTTTACCTGTTGAGAGCCAGTATAATCAAGCTTGGACCCAGCTCTCCAGGCAGATTCTATAATTTATCTATGCCCAGTACACAGCCCTCAACTGCTCAGAGATCTGGGGAATATGGCATTTAAATATTTAATTATTAAAAAACTTTTCATAACAAAAAGAGACGGGTTGGCTCTTGGCAGCTGCACTCTATTTCCTCCAAAGAAGACAGAAGACAAATGGGCATAGAACAATGTCCTTCCGCAATTCACTTCAACTGCCAAGCACTGACCACTGGACAAAACTGCCTTTCATCTAAACTGAAGATCTCCAGACAGTGGACAGAATCATTGGAATCGACAGCCTAGCTGCTTAGGTCAAGGTAGGCTTGTCTTCCTAAAGATTTCTTAGCCCACAGGGTCTTCTGGAGCCTAGAAGGTCCTGCGCTAAATAGCAAAAGGAAAATATGACCTTCAGCGGCCATGGAGGACCCTGAGGAGTAGCTCTAGGTGCCAACTAAGTGAGTTCTCTGTCGTTTTTTAATCAATAACTCAAGTAAAATTTTATCCTTCTCAAAGATCTCTGATGCAGTTTGACAGCTGAGAGGTTTTATTGTTTAAAAGGACAACCTCACCAAACAAATTTCAGTAAGTTACAAATACAAGTTATTAAGGTGTGTACCTGCAAGTTATAAAGGTGTGAGGACAAATCAAATTTCTCTCTCATGCTGCCTTCCATAGTCTTAAAAATACTTTTCATTATGCAAAAACATCTGTCACAGTCATTCTGATGTTTAAAACTTATGTTTTAACAAACCCAAAAAATTCTTGTAAGTTCCAGGGAGCTGAATTAAAGGATCCACCTTAAACAAATCTGGAACACCCCTCTCAATTCCCTGGTCCTAATTTTTTCCCCCTAAACTTAACTTTGTCCTCTGTTCTGCCAATACCTTAAACAGGTGTAAGAGACACCAAACATCTCCATACCACAAACATCAGACAGGAACAAAGAGACCAGCACCCAGCTTTCTCAGCCCCCCCCCCAAGACAACACCCACAAATAAGCAGGAAGCAATCTTGAGAATTCGCTGCCCCAGTTCCTTTAACCCATTGTGTTAACCTCCCACCTTTTTATTATAAAAAAAGAGATGGTAATGTATTGGTCTGTCCTGTCCCTTTAAGAGATAAGCCCAGCTCTACCCACTCCCTCAACCCTGCCAAGGCAGGTAGATCTCCCTTCCTCTTTGCAGCCCAGGCCTTCTCCTTTCCATCTCTCTCCCAAAGAGGTTGCTGCTGCAATGGCTCCTCTCCTCTCCCCCTCCCTCCCTCCTTCCCTCCCTCCCTCCCTCCTTTTTCTTCCCTCTCCCCTTCCCTTCCATAACCCACTAATAAATATCCAACTACACACTGCACGGCGTGTCTGTCTCTGTCTCTCACCCACCACATGGCTCCCTGCCTGGGACCTGCTGCCTCTCATGGTCTGTGGGCCACTCGCCTTCATGGCCCTCTGTGGTTTGGGGACCCGCTGCCCACTGCTGCTACTCGGGGACCTGCAGTGTTTTATTTTTACCATAACACTATTAAAACTTTTTATATCAATTCTAGTGTGGTAAGTATCAGTACCCTGGCCTTATTATTCGTGAGTCCACAGAGGCTCTATTCTTTTTCTCCCATTTGCTAGTCTCTCATAATTCACCACACACTAAATAATTGTTTGATATATGATAGTTTTGGTTCTAACTTAACAATAATTTTTTTAGGTTTCTTTGAGGTGGGACATAGAAAGATGATTTAATAAGTTATCCACATATATTCAAAAGTATAGTAAGTGCCAACTCTGCGTGTTTTATGACATCTACCGAGCATTAACTACCTGACACAGCCACATAAAGCTACAAGTCTGAGTTCTCTTGAATATAATATTAGGATGGGGGTAAAGCGGAGTGTTCTGAGGAGTTAGCATTTTCTCACCAACTCAGGGAAACTACCTCAAAAGTGCTTTTCTGGAACTCGTTCCTAGTTCCTCAGCATGGCCACTGCAGGCAGCACAGCCGGAAGCCCACCGTCCCTAAGGGGCAGTTTACGGAGAAAACAAAGGCGGGACTTCCCTTCCGGAAGGAGGTCGACCGGCTTGTCCGCAGGACCCTCCCTCCGAGCATGCGCAGCGCTTAGCGTCACCGTGGCCCTGGCAACCGCAGCTCCCGCCCAGCGGTGTCCTGCAGAAAGCGTTCCGGGTAGGGTGCGCGGAGTGGAGGCGGTGTGGACCGCGAGTTCGGCGTGGAGCAGGTTGGCCTTCCCTCGGGTCGGGTGGCTGGGGCCGGGGCCCCGCGGAGGTCCTACTGCGGGCAAGCGCCGCGATTCGTGCCTGTGGGGACAGATTCAATGGTTTGAGGCCTAAATGACGATTTACCAGGCTTCCCAACTCGGGGAACTCAATCCTGGCAGGGCCAGCTCCCTGTGAGCGCCATTATGTAATTCAGGCTTTGGAGTGGTTTGAGGGTGGTCACGGAAGGAGGAAGACAGGGGTGTGTATGCTGTTACCATCAGCCAATAAGCAGACGCGTTTCTTGTGTCTGTTTCTTGGGAATGTAAGACAAGACTTTGCATTGATAGTTCCACTTGGTTGGGTAAGAGTAGCGATGCCTACCTAACCTTGCAGCATTTCAGGACTGCTTATGATTGGACTCCAAATTAAAACTTGGAAGACACACTGCCTGTCATATAACCTGTTCTGTGGAGGAGGCTTCTAGTTCTGTGTTTTTTTAAAAAATGGAGATATCTCGGATGTTTTAAAAAGTGGTTATTGTGCCTGTACAAATTATATGACCAATTCTTAGTACTTCACAAACAGATATTGAAAACGGTTTTGTGTGATCCTGAATTAGTTCACAATTCAAGATAGGTCTGGAGAGATGGCTCAGAGGTTAAGAGCATTGCCTGCTCTTCCAAAGGTCCTGAGTTCAATTCCCAGCAACCACATGGTGGCTCACAATTCAAGATAGGTGAAATTTAAAGACTGTTTCCTTAGGAGGCAAATTAGCTTACTGTAATGGAAAAGCTAACCTTTTACTTCACTTTGAGGAAAATAAAGTTAAGTATCAGCCTGCCATCTGTACCAGGCTGTGCAGAGCCCGAAAGTTGAGTAGTGAGATTCATCCTGGATGCCTTTTACAGAATGGTTTTAATTCTGTGGACAAGTATTTGAATATATCTAAAAGTATAAAAAAATCATAAATAGGTAAATCGGAAAGAATTCTACTTTTGCCAGAAGGAAAGTTTTCCTGAAGGGAGCCTCTAAATGAATACATTTCTCCATATCAAATATGTGGACCGAGTAATAAGTACCCAGAAATGTAAGACTGGTCTTTGTCTGTGTGGATTAATAAGGAACTGAATTAGAATCTGACTTTGCGCCTAAATATCAATGTTATGTGCAAAGGAGACAAGATGAAACTGCATGAATGTGATTAATTTTGGAGACATTGGGTAGAAGGAAGAATTATAAATTATTTTTTTCAGCCTAAGTTGCATAATGAATAGATCATTAAGATGCTCGTTTGTTGGTTTCTTGGGAATAGCCATTGTTTCCCAAGTCTTTCCAGTCCCCCACGACTCCAGCTGTGTCTCTCTTCACATATTTAGGCATGCACTTATATCCCCCATGTCCTCTTTTTCATTAATTGTCATCACACACACATACACATGCATATACATAACCTGCACAGAAAATATTAAGTGAGGAAGTTCTTACATTGTTGTTTCTTTACTAGAGTGTCTGAGGGTATGTACTTTTGAAAAATTCAGGAGGCTTAAGATCATATGTTTCACCTTATGGCATATATATATATATATATATATATTTACAAATACAGTTGTCTGTAGCTGTTTCAGCGTTAGCAGATGTATTATGGTTGACTAATTATAGTTGGAGTGGAATATATCTTGTAGAGCATATGTATGTTAGGAAGAACAGAATGGCGTGTTTTCTTCTCTCACTCCATAATCATCATGGATACTGGTGATCTTAAAAGGTGTGGGGATTCCCCCCAGCAGTAATTCTATGGTAGATGCTAGTGGATGTCCTCAAATTCAGCCCTGACATTACTGAAGACAGTGTCAGAATCTACAGGCTGACAGTTCAGTTCCCAAGATTGCTGAAACCTCATAACCACGCCCAAGCTGGGCCTTCAGAATTTCCTCCCAACTAACTACAGGCTGAGATTCCTTCAACCCCTGTTTAGATGCATTTGATTTGCTCATGTGGCCCACAGATCTTAGGAAACATTAGTGCTTGCATTGACTAGTTATTATAAAGGATATTTGAGCAGATTGAAACATGCAGGCAGGCAGAAGTAGGGAAGGGCCCCACGCTCAGGCACTTCCTCCTAGTGCAGTTGAGGTGTTACTGCCCTACGGTGTGTGAATGAGTTCCCCTTGTGTGAGCCCCTGCATAGTCAACTGCCCAGAAGCTCCCAGAAGCCCCTGCCTTGGGTTCTTACAGAGAGTGTTTTGTAGGCTGACCTGGTAGCAGAGTGAAAGGGAACCATCAGGGTCTGTTGGTTCTTCAGCTGTCCTTCCTCCAAGGTGTAGGGCAGAACCCATTTTGAAACGGGCATTTGTTCATCTACTATGAAAGTGGAACAGTCTAAACTTAGACTTTCTATGACTTGCCCTGGGACGGAACTTTAAGCAGAACAGTGGTCAGAATCAGGGGAAGAAGAAAAGTGTGTGTGTTCACAATAGCTTATAATAGTCAACTGATTTTTCGCTCTCGCCACTGTTTTTTTAAAAACAGAATATTTTGGTTCAAAGAAAGAATGGCTCTCCGTCCATCTGTATTCCCTCAAGAAAGTGAAAAAAATCATGGAAATTGTATGGAAACAAAACAATCCCACACTGCTTCCGTAGCTTCAGAAGACCCGCTTCAGAACTTACGCTTAGCATCTCAGGAAGTGCTCCATAAGGCTCAGCGGAGTGGGAGGTCACGGTGCCTCCAGTGCGGTGGCTCTAGGATGTTCTACTGCTACACCTGCTATGTTCCGGTGGAAAATGTGCCCACCGAGCAGATTCCACTTGTACAAGTAAGAGGCTTGTTTTAAAGATAGCTTATGCCTACTTTGATACATTGGATGAGCTTGGAAGTGAATTGTATTAATGGACAATTTGACACTAGTGAAACTATATCTCTTTCTTGTTTCTAGAAAAATCACTTGAGTTTGAAATAAATTAGATAATTTTGATGACATTAATCAGTTTAAAAAATTAATTACAGAAGACAGTTTTATAGTCTCACTTGAAGAAGCTTCAAAAACGACTTCAGGTCCTTGGGAAAACATTGTAGGTGGAATCAAGGTGTGGGAGTTTGCCTGAGGTTCTGTGACTTTCCCCATCGGATATGTAGAATGGAGCAGATGGCCACAGCCAATTCTAAACTAAGCTAAAATGTAAAGGGCTGGGCCCTTCACATTGGACCCTGTTGTGATTACGGTGATTTCAAACCACTTGGAAAGCTGACTTAAATCCATTGCTTTTCATGGTTTGTGGTATTTATCAAGACTTTTTGTAAGTAAAGTGTTAATAGATTATTTACATGTAATTAAAGAATTTATTATGTATGTGTTAACTTGCCTAGCATTGACCAAATGTGAGAAGCAAGTATATTAAGCATGATCAGCATGTATTACGACTTTAGAGAATTTACTTCTACACCTAGCACAAATGCGACTTGTCACTAACAAGTTGAAGTTGAGTTCAGAAATATGTATTGTGATGTTTAATGTTTATTTAGACTTGAACTATGAAAGACAATTTAATGCTTATTTTGTTACATGAATCATCTTACAAGTCCATGGTGTCCTGGGCGGGGGGCTCTAAAATCACACATAAAAATGAAGACAAAGTTTATTGGCCAAGAATGCGGTAATACATTTCCAGTTTGCTCAGGAAAGAAAATAATAAAAGTTTGAGATTAAGGATTTTTGTTAATGTCCTCACTAATAGCAGCGGTACACGTCAGAGTCCTGTCTTCTGTTTATGCCATAGCCACATAAAGAAAATGTTTCGTTAAAAACCTTACCTTGCCAAGTGTACTTGCAGAACTCGAGAGGCTGAGGCAGATTGGTTAGGAGATTGATGCCAGTATGGGCTATGAAGTGAGTTTGAGGCAGGCGTGGGTTACTTAGTAAGACACTGTCTCAAAAACATTAAAGAAAAAACCTTTTTATCTTAAAGTATGTTCAAAAAAGGGTTGTAGATCAGAAAGCTAAAACCTGTATTTATAGGGCTACTATTTTGATAGAAGTTTAACAAGTTTATTTTCCAAACCAGTGGCAGTCCTCACCGTTTACTAGAAGTACTTAAAAACCACGCCAATTATTTGACTGTCTAAAATGTATATTTTAGTGCCCATAAAATTTGATATATTGATATACATTAAGAGAAATAGTCCAAACAATGTTGTTTGTAAATTACACCTCAGTTTTAAAGAAACCTTCAGCATTTGCTGCCAGAGGGCTTGCTTGGGAAGCTGAACACAGGAGTAAGTCCCTCTTACCCCTGAAGTTTTAGTCTGGGCAATTGTGATTTGCAAGGGAATGGCTTGTCAGCTCATGTATTTGAATACTTGATCCCCAATTTTTGGGAAAGTTAGGAGATAAGGTCTCATTAGAGGAGATGTGTCACTGAGGGCCAGATCTGAGATTCAAGAGACTTGTGCAGTTCCCAGTGCTCTCAGTCTCTGCATCATGGTTGTGGGTTAAGATGTGAACACTCAGCTACAGCTACTGCTCTAGCACCATGTCCACTGCCCCCTGCTATGCTCCCTGCTAAGATGGTCATGGACTAATGCTCTGAAACTGTTATCCCCAAATAAACTATTTCTTTTATAAGTATTTTGGTCATGGGGTTTTGCCATAGCAACAGAAAAGTAAGACAAGAATAAATCAAACATATCTTTATTTGATGCAGAATTTGAAAACTATAAGAAATGAATATAGATAAAAAAGAAGGGAGAAATCCCAAACCTCCAGCTTCAGCAGCCATGTTTGAAAAGGCTGGCTTTGGGGAAGCACTTGTGCCTTCCTGCTGGTGGCATCTTGATATATCTGAGCAGAAGCGTGTGTGTTAAGTCTCTTGTTAAGAACATAGCCACTGGAAGACAAATGGGCATCCTGTTGCATGTTCAAAGTAGACCAGCTCTTCCAACTGCCCTCTGGTCTGGTCAATGCTGTAGTGTTTACTCTGCCATGTCAGTATTTTATGTGATTCTCCTGTCAAATGGGTGAACCAGAACACGAGTATAAATTCCCATCACTTGATGCACTGAAGATGGCCTAGATTGGGTCCTGAGTTTGTGAATTGTGTGAAATTGTCTTGTAATTGGAGATTTTAGTCCATAAAACTTCCTTTTCATTATACAATTAAATTAGTGTACATCATTTGCAAAACTCATTAATAACATTGGATTCTGTGTTCTTGTTTGGTTTTTATTCATTTTTAAAATCCATTCTGTGTTCTTGATGTGAAGTCGATCAGAGCTATTAATGTGAGCCTTTGGAGTTTTAAGCTCTGCTCATCAACTTGTCTGTGAGCTGCCTACTTAGATGATGCATTTCCTACAGTTAGAAATTGTTATGCTGATTTCATGCAATTGACCCCGTGTCATAATGATGCGTGGGCTGAGTGGGATGAAAGAGAATAATGATGTTGAAATCCTAGTTGGAAACTGTGTGAGGTATGTATTTGTGCCTGCATCCCTTGGAGGTATACTGTTTATAGCATCCTGTCTTCACATAATTGTTCAGAAAGAAAAAGAAAGGAAATGTGGTTTACTTTGTAGTGTATAGCAACCACTCTAAAAAGTAGCCTTGGAGGCACCCGAAGGGTCCGTCTCACCCTTTCGTACATCTGTCCTTCTTCACAAGGCAGATTCTGTTTCCTAATGCAGCTCCTCTCTGGATTCCGAAGGTGAGGCTCTCTCCACAAGACTCCATCTTGCTGCCTCTTGTGTGATTTCCGTCTCTGCTAATGCTGTCCCACTTCAGTCATGGCCCGTGACCTTGCAGTTGCCTCTCCACTTAAATCCCGTCTTTAATGGGGTGGGGTGAGCCGTAGAACAAATGATGAGCGGTATCTAGGCATTTCAAAGTTGTTATTTTGAGTTAAAGACACCAGATGTAAAGACCATATTTTATTATTCTATCTATATAAGATCCTGGAAAAAGTGAACCGAGGTGGGAAAGGAAGAAGAGAGGATACTAAGAAATTTTTTGACGGTGGCAGATCTTTTTCTTGATTGTGGCAGCTGGTTCATAGATATAATGTGTATTAAGATCTATTAGAATGTAGATGTAGCATATCTGATTTTATGCTGGAACAGTTTTCTGTTTCAGAGTAAAATGACTGCTTTTCTGGGCCTGTTTGTAGAGCTCTTACCTTCTTTGAATGGAATGATGGTCTTGGAGTTGGTAAATATACTTACTAAACAACAGAGTCTGAAATGAAGAGACTTAAATAATAAAAAAGAAACAAATTAGCTCAAGAAACCCAAGAGAATTATTATTTTTGAACAGAAGAATTAATCTGTACTTGACTAAGGGAAACACTTGGACAAGTGTTGCTGTGTGGCTTGTATCGAGTCTAACTTGAGAAGAGTTAGTCAAAGCTCTCAAGGCTTATTTTGTTGCTGCTTTTCCTGTGGGCAGCTTGATTTGTGCTGTTAAAATGCATTGCCAAAGATCATAATATCCTACCGTAAATATGTGATGAACAGGATTTCTATTTGAATTTTAAATCTGAATTCTAGAGTTCATAGAAATTATTTTTTAAAATGTCCTTGGCACTGATGCTGAGACATGAGGAACTGGACTTACTGCATACGTGACTTAAGTAAAATAGTCCTGGATCGTTGCTCTAAGAGCAGTGTAATGTGGCCTGTGCTGAAATAGTTGCTAAAGCACATGGTCAGCCTCGGGAGCGATTGGGGTTGTGATGACTTACCATCCTTAGCACTCTGGCCTAAACAGTACCGCCTCCAGCTGGAAGTGTGCTCATAGGAACTTGGTGGGAACTTGATGTGTAGCTTCAGAGGTTTGTATTGACATAAAAATCAGAATTTTATGCTCATTTTGTTTGTCTTTTTACTTTAGCTTCCACTGAAGATCGATATCATTAAGCATCCAAACGAAACAGACGGCAAAAGCACCGCTGTGCACGCAAAACTCTTGGCGCCCAATTCCGTGAGCATCTACACATACCCGTGCATCCCAGAATACGAAGGAAAGGACCATGAGGTGAGTGGCTTGGCACTCGGGACCTCCTGGGAGCTTGGAGCTCCATCTCCTTTCTGAACTTATTTGAACTTATTCTTAGCAATCTAGTGTTGTGCTCATTTATTGCTAAATATGCATTTTACTTCAATGATGTTTTCACAGTATATGTCTATATAATTTGAATTTATTTAGAAAGTTATATCTACAAATCACATCTGAGTTTGATCTAGTAATATGTTTGTGTATTGTTCTTTGGTCAGTTAAATACCATTTATTTGATCAATTAGAACACACCATTATAATCTCTATATATTTCTAAGACAGAGTTTCACTGTGTAGTCCATGCTAGCCTTGAGACTCAAGATCCTGTTGTCTTAATCTTGTAGATATCAAGCCTACAAGTGTGTCTCACAGTCTCCACTATATTATACTGTTGTATAGTACCATCAGTAATAGCTGTAAAAAACAACACCATTTCCTCACCTGCCTTACTTATTTTTCTCTTTCCTTATTATACAAGTGAAGATAGTATCTAGTCTTTGAATAGTTTCCAGTGGTTGTCTTTAGAAAGTATGATGTATATTGCCTTTTTTTTCTCTTTGGCTGGCCTGTAACTCTTAGGAAGCCCAGGCTGGACCTGATTTCATGTTCCTGCATCTCAAGTGCTGGGATTATAGGAGTACAGCACCATACCACAGAAATGTGTGTGTGTGTGTGTGTGTGTGTGTGTGTGTGTGTGTGTTTTAATTCAAGGTACCGTTAACTTGGCTTTGTCAATTAGTGAATAAATTATTTTGAATTAACATCTCCAGGTAGTATAATATGATTATATGCTATTAGGAAAAAGCTAAAACTTTACCATATATGGAAGGAAGCAAGTAATAGAATCAATGTAATGCTTATTTTTTTTAGACATTCATGGTCTCTTTTTCTTAGAGTTTTAAGTCAGAATTTATGTTGAAGATCACAGCAGCATGGCGCTAACCTGACTTTGTTTGTTTTAGGTTGTACTTGTTTTTCCTGGGCCTCAGTCCATCTCAATAAAAGATGTCTCTTTTCATCTGCAACAAAGGATTGAAAGTAAAAGTAGAAGCAAAACTGATGATCTTGACGTGCCACCTTTTAAACTCAAGAGAACTGAGGTGGAGGGAGGCTCTGATTTGAATGAGAGCCTGCACAAAGGTCCAGCATTGAAAAGAGTGGTCTTTATTGACAGCACTTGGAGCCAGACAAACCAGATAATCTCTGATGAGCGCCTTCGGGGTAAGGCAATGTGTCTGGGGACGTTCCTTGATAGGTTTCCTTTAGAAAAACTTCTCATTTGTAGCTCCCTGAAAAGAAAAGGTACACTCAACGTTCACATTTGCTCCGTTCCTCTTCCCCCTTTCTGTATTATGTGTGTTTATGAATCTATGTACAAGATGGGTGGAGTCATCTTAAAGTAAGCAGTAGGCTTTGCACAACTGCATTCTAAGTACTATTGCTCTTTTTAACAATAAGGACACTCCTGTGTAATAAATACAACACCGTTACCACTTTACCAAAATCTAAATCAAGGAAAATTAAATTAGGAAACTGTTCTAGATTAAGAAACTAAAGGTATACAAGCATTTAAAAGCCAAGTTAAAATGCTGTGTCGGGGAAATGTTGGGGGCTGTGAACACAGAGAGAGAGACACACGAGGACACGGGGCATCCTTGAAACAAAAGTGCCAAGAATGCTCCCTTTATTGTGTTCCAGGGCAGCTTATATAGGGATCCTTAACTGATAGCCACACCCCAGCCAAACCCACCAGAAACCCTCCCCTGCCATCAGGAACTCCTGAGAGCAGTTGCAAGCATTGGAAAAACAAATTGTTTACAGGAAATTCAGGGTCTGAGGTTGATTTAGATTTTGGTAAAGTGGTTGGATTGGTTGTTTCATATCTCATGATTATACTCTGTCTAGATATTTTGGTTAGCATACTTTTTCGATTAAAATTTATGTGTATATATGTGTGCATGTACATGTAGGAACCCATGGAGGTCAGAAGAGGGCATCTGATCCCTTGGAGCTGGAGTTGTAGGCAGTTGCAAATTTCCTAATGTAGGTACTGGGAACCGAACTTGGGTCCTGCACATGAACGGGAAGTGCTGTTAACCACTTTTCTTTTTCCAGACCCATAGTTAGGGTACTTTAAAGAAAGACTAAATCCAGGCTTGTCTACAGCTGGTCCAGTTCGTGTCTGTCATTTGTTGTTATTATTGATAGTGTGTCCTGTCCCTGTCATTCCATCCGTTGTCTGCATGAACGTTGAATTGAGGTTATATACTTACCGTTGCATTAAGTCGGGAAGCATACAAAACAAGTTGTTTCCATATTTATAATCAACTACTAATGATGGTGCTGATTGCCAGATCTCTGCACCGGAAAGGTTTGTTTTCCTTTAGTCTACTGGCGTAAAGCTTTCAGGCTGTAGACTTTCTCTGCAGTGTTTAGTATTCATGGATCAAGCAGTCATTATGTTGAGAAGTGAAAAATGGAGAAAGTTTAGTCATGCTCCTTCTTCCTGTGTTAACGGCTTTTTTGTCACTGGCCTCAGTGGTTTGGGGTAGGACTGGCTCGGCAGGTGCAGCAGAGCATCTCAAACCTGCTTTGCCTTTCTTCCTGACACAGACTTGGAATCAGCATTTTCTTAAAGACCTGTGGTTTGTTTGCTAGGATCTGAGACTAGAAGCTGAGTTCTGTCTGTCAGTCACTACAGGCTGTTTCTTCAGTGGACAGAGCTGAGGAAACATTAGGTGTGCATACTGTGAGTTCACAGTGGTGGTCCGGCTGAGTTTAGTATTATAAGAATTTCTCTTTTTACTTCTCTCTCTATGCCTTTTATGAAAACGTATGTGTATAAGTGTTTGTGTGTATATATAATGCATGTGTGCATGTGTAGGCACATGCATGCCACTGAGTGCACATGGCGGTGAGAGGATGGTGTCTGGTGTCATCGTGTTTCAGACAGAGCCTCTTGTTCATTGCCCCAGACTAGCTGTCCTAAAGCCTCTGACTGTCCCCCTTCTCTGCTTCTACTTCCATCTCACCAAAGCTGTTGGGATTGTAGCTGTGTGCTGCTACATCTGCCTTCACCCCGATTCTAGGATCTACTCAAGCCCGTGGTGTTATACAGAAAGCGCGTTACCCGCTGAGCCGTCTCCTGGCCTTGGGTCCATGTGTTGTGGGCAAGTGTGTTAGCCACTGAGCCACCTCCCGGCCTCAGGTCCGTTTGCTGTGCAGCAAGTGCATTACCGCTGAACAGTCTCCCGGCCCTGTATGCCTTTTCCCTTGAGTGAAATGCTGAACTCCTAATGACAGTTTCAATGTAACACAGTCAGTAATCTGAAGTTCAGGCTCACATACTGTTTCTTTTGTTCCTTTAGACCTTTCTCAATGTGAAACTTTAGGATTTTTCCAGTTATCGAACAGTTTATGATTAGAAGACAAGAGAGCTGCTTGGTTGGTATTGTGTGGTTGCCAATAGGTCCTTCAAGAAAAGATGTACGACAGCCTTAATCATTTCCAAACTAAAGGAAGTGTGAAGTACATTTCACTGGCTTAATTAATTTGTTAGATAACTAATTAGTTTGTACCTGTGGGTCACACGACGTTGAAGAATTTATTGTTATTTAGTAGATGAATCCATACTGCTATGTGCTCTGAAGAAGTGAGAGATCACTGCCTGCCACAGCCTCTTGGTCCCGTGACTGCAGCAAGTTACTCCTCAGTCTAAAGATTTTTCTGGGACATTTTTCTTATTATTACCTTATATGGTAATTTCTAGGTTCAAATGAATGAATACAAGTGAAAGTCCCTGAAATACCTATAAATGGAATTATTTTGGTACTGTCTTGCTAAATATAAATATTCTGGTACTATCATCGCCTAAAATGAGATTTTACTAAAGATTGTTTAATCCTTCCTGATTCCCATTGATAGCATGCCTCTCACTTCCTGCTATTTCAAAACCATGAAATCCGTCTCTAAAAGCAGCTCTCTGCATGTCCTGATTCAGCCCCTGCATTCTCTGCCTCCTCAGGAATAATGGGGATGGGGCATAATTACATATTTCTGAATAAACCAGTGGCGTATGTTTGTCTGTGAAATCATTCTTGTCTTTGTGATACATTATTTTCTAGGTTCCCATTTTAGATTGCTTATTACTCTGCAGTCTGAAGTATTCTGCTGTTGCTAAAGATGTTTCATGTCATTTTACTTCACAGTTCTTGACATGAAGTATATCCCTCTTAGCTGGTTTCTTTTAACCAGATGACTAAGTTGACAGGTGTAAGGCAGTTTCATTTATTAGTGTTCTGAGAAACCTCCACAGTGTTGTCTATAGTGGCCACACAGTTTACATTCCCACCAACAATGAACAAGCATTCCTTTTTTTCCCAGTTCCCCACCTTGTAGAGATCTTTCACTTCCTTGATTAGGTTATTGCTAGGTGGGTGGGTTGGTTTTGCTTTGTTTTGTTTTTGATTATAGTGGACTGTTTTTTCCTGATTTCTTTCTCTGCAAGTCTATTATTGCTATATAAAAAAGCTACTGGGTTCTGTATCCTTTGACTTTGCTGAACATGTTTATCAGACCCAAAAGTTCTCTAGTGGAGCCCATGGGGTGTTTTAAGTGTAGAATCACATTGTCTGCAAGAAGCAATAGATTAATTTCTTCCTTTCCAATTTTGATCTTCCCTATGTCTTTCTCATATCTTGCTGCTCTGGCTAAAACTTCAAGAATGATATGGAACAGGAATCAGAAAAATAGCACCCTTGTGTGTTCAAGATTTTAGAGGAAATACTCTGTTTTCCTTTGTTTCCTTTGTTAAACATCTTCTGTTTCCTTTGTTTAGTATAATTTTGGCTATTGTTTGTCATATATAGCTTTTATCATACTGTGGTATATTCTGTCCTTTCTTTCTTGAGGACTTTTATTATGAAGGCATGTTGAAAATAGTTAAGGGTTTATACTGGTTTAATTTAAAGAGATTCTCCTCCAAGATCCACGAGTTCACTAACCCTGGGTAAGTGCCATGAGTTCATAACTCTGGGTAAGTGGCCAGGTTTTTCGTATCAAGCATGGTTTCTCTGTTTAGTGGGTTTGTTACGTTGATTAGAGAGCAGTTGGTTGCCACCAGATGATGGGTGCCACTACTGTACCCTTAGGATATCGTGCTAAGCTGGTTGTTGTTATGGTTTGTAGATATCGTAGCTGGGTTGGACTGTTGGTTGCTTTCTTTTGGAAATTTGCATGGTTGCCTTCTGGTACCATGAAAGCTAGTACTCAGGGAAGAGACTCTTGGGCTGACACAGGGACCTCTGGACCCTAAGTCTGAAGAGCATAGTGTCTTCAACATAAGGACTTTTACCCTCCACCTCTGGGGGGCAACCAAGGGCAGTAACAATAATCTGTAATGTTGGAGTCTCTTGGACAGCATTTACCAACAACTCAAAAGAGGACTTCTCATGCCTGTTATTTTTTTTTTAACTTTCTTTTTGTTTTATTGAGAAAAAAACAATTTCCGCCTCCTCCCAGCCTCCCACTCCTCCCCCCCCCCACTCCTCTCCCCGTCCCCCAACTCCTCTCCCTCTCCCCCCACTCCTCTCCCCCTCCCTCTCAAGTCTGAAGAGCAGTCAGGGTTCCTTGCCCTGTGGAAAGTCCAAAGTCCTCCCCCCTCCCCCACATCCTGGTCTGGGAAGGTGAACATCCAAACTGGCTAGGCTCCCACACAGCCAGAACATGAAGTAGTATCAAAACCCAGTGCCATTGTCCTTGGCTTCTCAGCAGCTCTCATTGTCTGCCATATTCAGAGAGTCCGGTTTTATCCCCTGCTTTTTCAGTCACAGCTGGCCTTGGTGAGCTCCCAATAGATCAGCCCCACTGTCTCCGTGGGTGGGTGCACCCCTCTTGGTCCTGACTTCCTTGCTCGTCTTCTCCCTCCTTCTGTTCCTCATTGGGACTTTGGGAGCTCAGTCCAGTACTCCAGTGTGGGTCTCTGTCTCTATCTCCATCCATCGCCAGATGAAGGTTCTATGGTGATATGCAAAATATTCATCAGTATGGCTATAGGATAGGATCATTTCAGGTTCCCTATCTTCAGCTGCCCCAGGAACTAACTGGGGACCTCGCCTTGGGCACCAGGAAGCCCCTCTAGGTCCAACCAAGTCTCTTCCCATCCCTAAGATGGCTCCCTTAATTAAGATATGTACTTTCCTGCTCCCCTATCCAACCTTCCTTTATCCCAATCATCCCGTTGCCCCAAGTTCTCCCCATCCTACCCTTCTCACTTTTCTCTCCCCATCCCCCCTTACCCCCCTCCCCCCCACCCTTAAGATCCCGATTTTTGCCTGGCAATCTTGTCTACTTCCCCTACCCAAGAGGATAGCTATATGTTTTTCTTTGGGTTCACCTTCTTATTTAGCTTCTTTAGGATATCCAATTACAGACTCACTGACCTTTATTTAAGGCTAGAAACCAATTATGAGTGAGTACATCCCATGTTCATCTTTTTGGGTCTGGGTTACCTCACTCAGGATAGTATTTTCTATTTCCATCCATTTGCATGCAAAATTTGAGAAGTCATTGTTTTTTACCGCTGAGTAGTATATAATGTGTATATATTCCACACTTTCTTCATCCATTCTTCCATTGAAGGGCATCTAGGTTGTTTCCAGGTTCTGGCTATTACAAATAATGCTGCTATGAACATAGTTGAACAAATGCCCTTGTCAGATGATCGGGCATCTCTTGGGTATATTCCCAAGAGTGGTATTGCTGGATCCAGGGGTAGGTTGATCCCGAATTTCCTGAGAAACCGAAACACTGCTTTCCAAAGTGGTTGCACAAGTTTGCATTCCCACCAGCAATGGAAGAGGGAACCCCTTCCTCCACAACCTCTCCAGCAGAGGCTATCATTGGTGTTTTTGATTTTAGCCAATCTGACAGGTGTAAGATGGTATCTCAAAGTTGTTTTGATTTGCATTTCCCTGATCGCTAAGGAGGTTGAGCATGACCTTAAGTGTCTTTTGGCCATTTGAACTTCTTCTGTTGAGAATTCTCTGTTCAGATCAGTGCCCCATTTTTTAATTGGGTTAATTAGCATTTTAAAGTCTAGTTTCCTGAGTTCTCTATATATTTTGGAGATCAGACCTTTGTCAGTTGCAGGGTTGATGAAACTCCTAAAGCTGATAAACAGCTTTAGTAATGTGGCAGGATACAAGATCAACTCCAAAAAATCAGTCGCCCTCCTATACACAAAGGATAAGGAAGCAGAGAGGGAAATCAGAGAAGCATCACCTTTCACGATAGCCACAAATAGCATAAAATATCTTGGGGTAACTCTAACCAAGGAAGTGAAAGATCTATTTGACAAGAACTTTAAGGAATTGAAGAAAGAAATTGAAGAAGACACCAGAAAATGGAAAGATCTCCCTTGCTCTTGGATTGGGAGGATCAACATAGTAAAAATGGCAATTCTACCAAAGGCAATTTATAGATTCAATGCAATCCCCATCAAGGTCCCATCAAAATTCTTCACAGATCTTGAGAGGACAATAATCAACTTTATATGGAAAAACAAAAAACCCAGGATAACCAAAACAGTCTTATATAATAAAGGAACTTCTGGAGGCATTACCATCCCTGACTTCAAACTCTACTACAGAGCTACAGTATTGAAAACAGCTTGGTATTGGTATAAAAACAGAGAAGTCGACCAATGGAATCGTATAGAAGACCCAGATTTTAACCCACAAACCTATGAACACCTCATTTTCGATAAAGGAACTAAAAGTATACAATGGAAGAAAGAAAGCATCTTCAACAAATGGTGCTGGCACAACTGGATGTCAACCTGTAGAAGAATGAAAATTGACCCATATCTATCTCCATGTACAAAACTCAAGTCCAAATGGATCAAAGACCTCAATATCAGTCCAAGCACATTGAACCTGATTTTTTTTTTTTTTTAATCTTTGGTTCTTGGACGGAGCATTGTCAGCCAAGATGAGAAATTTTTATTTTAGGTATATAGTTAACAGTATGATTCCTAATAACTTATCCAGACCTCCTTGCTGCTATGTTACCTTCCTCTGTCAGTAAACAGAGATGTCTGTCCTGTCCGGTCCTGGGGCCATTCAGTCCCAAAGAATCATACAAAAGCTTTTGGCCGGTGGCTCAGGTGTATTTCTAGCTAGCTCTTACATCTTAAATTAACCTATTTCTACTAATTTGTGTATCACCACAAGTCTGTGACTTACTGGTAAGGTTCTGGCGTCTTCTTCAGCAGCTATATAGTGTCTTCCTGATACCACTTTCTTTCCTTCTCTATCTCTGCTTGGATTTCCCACCTTGCTATATTCTGCCCTGCCAAAGACCAAAGTAACTTCTTTATTAACCACTGGTAATAAAACATATTCTCAGCATACAGAGGGGACTCCTGCATCATCTCTCCCTTTCTGCTTAAATAAAAAGGAAGGTTTCTAACTTTAACATAGTAAAATTGCATATAAAAAAACATATATCAAGCAAGAATTGGGGTTAAAATATTTCATTGTGAGTCTAAAGATTCCTATCTTTTATCCTAACCAAGGAAAACTATAGCTATAGCTATCTGTCTTCAACAATCAAAGACCCCCAAAGGATATAATATTACCTAGGTAAACAGGAAGTGTGTTGTAAGCAACTTCCAAAGTTCTAGAATTGACAGAGACATCTCCCTGCCTGGACAGTCACCCAAAGTTCTACTGTAATGTTGGAACACCCATCTTTGATCTACAGGCCCATAGTATCTCGCAGACTTTTCCATAAAGCAGGAAATTTGAAAGACTGTTTTGCCTATATTGGCAATTTGTCAGTCACTTTTTTGTGTGTGTCCTGAAGAATGTCTGGCAGTTTTTTTCTGTGAAGCAGGAACTCTGAAGGACCATCCCATCTTTTGGAAAGTTCAGCAGTCACTTTTATGTGGGTCCTGCATGTCCACTTCATACAACATACCATCAAGAAGTCCAGGCAAGAGCAATTTCTTGCTCAAATAGCTAGCCTTGTCATATTGAAGGCAAATTCCTTAACGTGTTTCTTCAGTGCCTATCGATCTCTCTGAAGTAACTGGTGCTGCCAGAAGCAGACATGTCTCATGGTTAAGAAAAGTCTAACTTCTTAAAATATTTTAAATGCTATATTCTGTAGATCTTTGAAAGGTTTGAAGAATACCTCTCCATCTGAAATATATCTCTGCACATCTAGAAAACTTAACTACAAGTTTGATTATTATAGATGACTGTTAATTCATAATTTTAGCTATATACATTACATTTTAAATGAGATATATAAACACAATTCCTTAAACAAGACTAGAAATATACATATAACAAAATTGACCTTAAATTTGTATCAATAAAGTCTATACCAATGTAAAGTATTCATTTTTTTAAAGATTTTATTTATTATGTATACAGTATTCTGTCTACATGTATGCCTGCAGGCTAGAAGAGGGCATCAGACCTCATTATAGATGGTTGTGAGCCACCATGTGGCTGCTGGGAATTGAACTGAGGACCTCTAAAAGAATAGCCAGTGCTCTTAATCACTGAGTCATCTCTCCAGCCCCAAGTATTCATTTCTTTATCATATACCCCTTTTTTTCTTTAATAAGACCTTGATTATGACTATTACCCATTTATAAGCAACTCTCTTTAAATGAAAACAAACATTTATAAATGATCATTTTGGGAATTTGTCATTGTTTTCTCCAAACTCCTTTCTATTGTTTGTTGGGCAAAGTGTTTTTAGGGTTTATGGAGACCTTTCAAGGGATTTTGTTCCATCAAACCACATTAGCCTGGAAGGAATCCATAGCTTTCTATCCTCTGTAGAAAGAAAAGCAGAGCCTCTTTTCCAAAGTGACATGTCCTTAGACTTAAAGTTTGAAGTCAAGATGCCTTTAAGAAATATATATAAAATATATATATATATATATATATATATATATATATATATATTGATTTAGCGTAGCAGGCCCCCGAATCAAATGTCTCTGCAGTCATAAAATTCAAAGAAAACACAATAATATGCATAATCCAAGTTCTTTGTGTATTTTCATTTTATGTAGCTTTTTTGTTATATATTATTTTTACTGTCTCTCTATTTATTTATTTATTAAAGATTTCTGCCTCCTCCTTGCCACTGCCTCCCATTTCCCTCCCCCTCCCCCAACCAAGTCCCCCTCCCTTGTCAGCCTGAAGAACAATCAGGGTTCCCTGCCCTGTGGGAAGTCCAAGGACCACCCACCTCCATCCAGGTCTAGTAAGGTGAGCATCCAAACTGCCTAGGCTCCCACAAAGCCAGTATGTGCAGTAGGATCGAAAACCCAGTGCCAATGATCTTGAGTTCTTAGTAGTCCTCATTGTCCGCTATGTTCAGCAAGTCTGGTTTTATCCTATGCTTTTTCAGACCCGGGCCAGCTGGCCTTGGTGAGTTCCCGATAGAACATCCCCATTGTCTCAGTGTGTGGGTGTACCCCTTGCGGTCCTGAGTTCCTTGCTCGTGCTCTCTTTCCTTCTGCTCCTGATTTGGACCTTGGGATTTCAGTCCGGTGCTCCACTGTGGGTCTCTGTCTCTGTCTCCTTTCATCACCTGATGAAGGTTAATAAAAAAGAGAGCATCTTCAACAAATTGTGCTGGCAAAACTGGATATCAATCTGTAGAAGAATGAAAATAGATCCATATCTATCACCATGCACAAAACTCAAGTCCAAATGGATTAAAGACCTCAATATCAGTCCAAACACACTGAACCTGATAGAAGAGAAAGTGGGAAGTACTCTACAACACATGGGCACAAGAGACCACTTCTTACGTATAACCCCAGCAGCACAGACATTAAGGACCTCATCGAATAAATGGGACCTCCTGAGACTGAGAAGCTTCTATTAAGCAAAGGACACTGTCTCTAAGACAAAAAGGCAACCCACTGACTGGGAGAAGATCTTCACCAACCCCGCAACTGACAATGGTCTGATCTCCAAAATAAAGAACTCAAGAAACTAGACCATAAAAGGCTAATCAACCCAATTTTTACTGTTTCTTTAAAGAATTTATTTTTTAAAGCTAGTTTTCTATAACTACTTATACCTATTTTCTTTTTTTCTTAAGCCTATGTACGTTTTTTTAAAACACATTATGTCTTGTTTCGAGGTCTTTAATGTCTGAATCTGTCTTATTGCATATCTGAAATCCTTTTCTGACAAGGAGCATTTTTTTTTTTTAAAAAAAATGGTAAGCAGTGTGGTTACTGCAGCCCTGGCTGCTGGCTCCACCTCTCTCAGCCTTTCAATATACTGGAGGTGTGTTTACTGCCCACCAGCTCTGCCAACCATGTTCATTGCCCCAGCTCAGGACATAGCAGGTCTATTAAGCGACTTGCCACATGCAGCTCAGAAACTCCATTTAAGTGCTCTGTAGCAGAACCTCCGGAAAGAGCCAGAGCCAGTCATGCTGCCAGTAGAACCAGGAAGCCATCTCTTAAAGGAGCAGCACCTCTGCTAGCCGCCAGCAAACAGAGCCTATCTGAAAAAATGCGACTACCAAGAAGCTGCAATTGACTCCTGTTTTTGTGGGTCTAGAAGCCCTTTGTTAAGCTTTCTTAGGCTTTATGTGGATGTATGTTGCCAAACATTGGGCACCATTTCTGAAATTGGAGACTACACTTTGTTTCCCAGCCACCTAGACCTGAATAATCACACAAAAACTGTCTTAATTACAGCACTGTTTGGCCGATGGCTCAGGTATATTCCTAGCTAACTCTTACATCTTAAATTAACTTGTTTCTGTTAATCTGTGTGTCGCCACAAGGCTGTGGCCTACAGTAAGGTTCTGATGTCTCCTTTGGTAGCTACATGGTGTCTTCCTAACCCTGCCTTTTTCCCTGCATTCAGTTTAGTTTTTCTGCGTACCTATATTCTGCCCTGCCATAGGACAAAGCAGCTTTTTTATTAACCAATGATAATAGAACATATTCACAGCATACAGAGGAGACTCCCACATCATCCCTCCTTCAGTATTTCTCTCCCTCCTCTTCCCCAGGTAGAACCTATACCAAAATATAAAGGAAAAAAAAAAGAGAGAGTGAATAAAAATAGGAACTGTTTTAGAAAAAAAATTGCATTATCAGATAAATTAAATCTTTTTTGTGAATGGATAATGAGGTTCTGTCAACGAGTCAAAATTTGAAAAGGAACTTTGGGTAGAAGCTAGCAGGATAGAAACCCTTAGTAAGACTCTCTTGATTGTTGACTTTTCAATGTGTTTACCAGGTCTGAGAACCAGGGACAGTGGGGATATACACGGTTCCATTCTGTGCAACGTTGTTTCTCTATGTTCCTCTGTACATTTATAATAATACCCTGTTAGAATTGGAATAGAAGGAACTTATCTGTGCTTTAAAAACCCTTGAAGTAATGAAATCATCATTGTGTATCAATGCATATTATTGCACCAGTTGTTATTGTTGTTCTCAATAGTAATGCGATTGAGAAGTATTCACATGTTCTCTTCTTTGTTTGTTTGGCAGAGTTATTACAAGTTGAACTGAAAACAAGAAAAACTTGCTTTTGGCGCCATCAAAAAGGGAAACCGGATACTTTCCTTTCCACAATTGAAGCCATTTATTACTTCCTGGTAGACTACCATAGTGACATGCTGAAAGAGAAATACAAAGGACAATATGACAATCTTTTATTCTTCTACTCTTTTATGTACCGCTTGATAAAGAACGCCAAGGACTCTGGAGAGAAGACAAAACCAAAGCTCATCCATTAGTTCTGCACACTCCGCTTGTCATGTGGCTGTCTGATGTTCACAAGCTGCAGCTGAGCCTGTTTTCTCTGGGGAGTTCATCATGCTCAGTGCCTGTGATCGGACTTGGGGAAATTTCAATTTTGTTCCTTTTACCATATTTTTTTAAAGGAAAATTTGAATTTTGGTAATTTTAAAGAGATGGTCCTGATTGAAAGATAGAGTTCAGAAGCTGTTTGTTCAGTTTGGGCATATATCAGTTGTATTGTATATTTTAATGTTTTGTTACATTTATGTGATTGACATTATATATGATTAGAGATTGTCTTCTCTTTTCACTTATATTCGCCCTCACCTCTGGATTTAAACAAAGTCAGAATCTTTTGGCAAAACAAAAAAAGTGAAACATAATTTGCTAGAGTTTATGACAGATTGGCAGAGGTGGTGTGTTGTGCTGTCTCTGTAAGCCCACACTTCCTCCCTCTGCCTGGCCTCTGCTCTAGGCATCATGTGGTCTTGCAGGAGGCATGTGCATATGACCTGCTTGGAGAGTCAGGTGACCCAGGGCTAAGAGCACATGGCCCAACAGAAACAGGTCTGTTTTGGCGTGCTAGGGAAGCCATACAAGATGGAATTTATTTTTCAAAAGTGAGCAATATGGGGTTAAAGTAAATTTCTTCATGTTTGAAACATGCCTTTAGAAATAAAGGTAAGCCGAGCGGTGGTGGCGCACGCCTTTAATCCCAGCACTCGGGAGGCAGAGGCAGGCGGATCTCTGTGAGTTCGAGACCAGCCTGGTCTACAGAGCTAGTTCCAGGACAGGCTCCAAAACCACAGAGAAACCCTGTCTTGAAAAACAAACAAACAAACAAACAAACAAAAGAAAAGAAATAAAGGTAAGCTTGAATTGATTTAAGTAGGGCAAAGTCTAGATTGGGGCAGGGCGGAGCCGGGTGTATGCTAAGTGTATTGTCATTTCCGCAGTTCTACAGTTACCAGGTTGAAGAAAAGAGAGGAGAGAATGATCTTACCACTCATTTGCCATCTCACAGCAGGAGTAACGCACATGCCTCAGATGAGAGTATTGCTTAGCCCGACAGCAGAGGATACCTGTAGGAATAATGAGCTGGCTGTACTTGCCTTGTTTCTCTTTGGTGTGATAAACTCTAAGAATGGCCTTAAGCTGTTCTTCCTGTATAAGGGCCCTTCAGCCCTGCTCTTGTTGCTCTAAATACCTCTCGCTCTGAATCTGAGCCATAAACATCTCCAAGCTGGCTGTATTGCTATTTTTGTGGTTTGGCTGTTGACATATAAATGTACAAGACTCTGCTCACCTGCTGGAGGGTGCAAGGTTGCCCTTTTCCTGTCCCTGAACCCCTGTGTAGGTCACGTGACATGCAGCCACCCATCTGACATGTGCGCAGGGAGTGCCTTACTGCACTGGTATTTAACTGTTTTATGGCATTTTTTGTGCCAGTAGACAGCCCATCTTTGGATACAGTAACACATACATCTTGAACATCCAGGAGGAGTTTTAGCCCATTATTTCTTAAGCTCCTGACGAATGACTTTGTCTTAGTTCCCATCTTACACACTGACAATACCAGTAGGCTTGCGGGATTCCCTGTGGCTGCCGAAAGGGCTTTGGGATGTAATGTGCAGTGTTAGTGGTACTAACTAGATTAGTGTCTAGAAGTGTCTGGTACACTCCGCTCCCTTCAGCAGATTGTATTGTATCCAGGCTCTCAGCCTGCTCATCCTGACATGATGACAAGATTAGTTGGACAGGAAGACTTGCCAAGAGACTGATACTGTCTCTTCGCGGACTCCATACCACAACAGCGATGCTGTCCAGCGATTTGTCAGTTTGCCTTGGGTTCCCCTCCTTGCTAGTCTCTTTTCTTTCTTTCAGTTTCACCACCTAGGATCCTGAAGTCAATAGAGTTGCAAATTCAATCTTACCTTAGACTCTTCGGGGAGCCAGCTATTTTAGGTGGGATTTGCTTAGAAAAGCAGACCGCACTTAAAGTATTAGTCTAATTTGTTGTTGTTGTTGTTTTGTTTTGTTTTTCGAGACAGGGTTTCTCTGTAGCTTTGAAGCCTGTCCTGGAACTAGCTCTTGTAGTCCAGGCTGGTCTCAAACTCACAAAGATCCGCCTGCCTCTGCCTCCCAAGTGCTGGGATTAAAGGTGTGCGCCATCACCGCCCAGCTATGTTAGTCTAATTTTTAAACACGTGTCATAAAGGAATTGGGGGCTTCTCTAAAGGTGAAGTTATGGGGGAGTAAGTCCAGAAGACTTCAGCAGGGAAGGATTAGAGAAAGAGACACGAGAGCTGCTGAGTGCCCAGGCCTGACTGTACAGACCTGCAAGGCTTCAGCTTGGGAAGCCTTTTACTCACTCTTCCCACACAGCCAGGCTTAGTGACAGGGCCTTCTCAGCCCATTGGGAAGCCTTAATGACATAATAAAAGGACTTCACTCACTTGGTCTTTTCCTAGAGACCATGTTAATTTGGTCTCTGTTCCATGTCTGTCTTTAATAATCATATTTTATTTCATGAAAAAATTTCATTTTCCATCCAGAACCCTAGGTTCTTGCTTCTTCTCAGTTCCATTCATATGCCACCACGTCTCTGATTCTCTTCATCCCGTGACAGCAGCTGGCTTCCTCAGAATCTCTCAAATGGTCACAGGTACAGTAGGTACATTAGGAAAGCCGATGTCTTCCGTGTTATGGAAGGATGATGTATCAGTGTTTGGTCACCACATACGAGTAGTTAAATAGCTCCAATGATAAGTATTGCTAATTATTTCATTGAACACCGCCAGCCTAAAAAAAAAAAACCCTGCCCATAAGAATCATTTCTCACCAGACAATGGATACAGTCTGCTAAATGAAAAATGGAAGGAAAAGCATTGAACACAAAGGAAAAAGACTGTTGAATATTTTCAGGAAGAATGTGTTTATTAAAAAATACAATTGAATAGTATGTAATAAAAGAGGGCCTAGAAACTGAGGAACTACTGAAATAATTCAATACAAGAGTTGGAAGGTAAAATATCAGAGTAGAAAATTCTAATTTCTAAATACTTGTTGGCCTTGTTAAGTGTTATAACTGAGATCACAGACTTCCTGTACATTACTAAATCAAGAAAACCCAGCAATCTAAAGTGTGAATGGCGGTGCTTTGATTAGCCACACGCTTCATTGTAAAGGGGAAGGTTGGAGGCACAACAATGGTAAATTCACAAAAAAAATAACAGCAGGAGATAGGCTAATCTGTATACTCTGTTAATCTGCATATATCCAAGTTATGGTGATGCTGAGTTTCTTGAAGGATTGCTGAGAGAAGCCAAAACCTTTAAACTGTTTTTAATTTAAAAAGTTGCAATTATTGTGTGTATGTGTATGATTTGTAAAGGCGAGGGTGTGTGCAGCATCATTTGTACATGGGCGTGGAGTTTGTTCTCTCCCACCTTTGTGTGGATCCTGGGGATCAAAAGCAGGTCATTATATTTGTGCTCCCAGCATCTCCCCACACTGAGCCATCTCCACTCCACAGCCTTTCAGATTGTTTTTAACCATAGCATTTTCATATTCTTTTGAGGCTCTGGAAAACAATTTTATTTTATATATTGGTTGTAGTAATTACTATGTACTCATTACGTATTTATGGTGGAGTATTGTGTCATGGAGAAATTTGATTCATGGGTGCTGTAGTGTTCATACCCTCAGTTGATAGAGTAATGTCTATCAGGAAGTATCTTAGTAATTCTGTCACTATTACTAGAGTTAATTAACTTAGCCAGTTAGCAAGACAGTTGTGATCTTCTTTGCTAAAGCTGTTTTGATTTTGAGATGGGGTCTCACTCTGTAGCCCAGGCTGGCCTGGAACTCATAGCTCACTATATAGTCTTGAGCTGTCAGTGGTCTTCTTGCATTAGCCTTATTAGTATTGGGGTTATAAGTGTAAGACCACACCCTCAATTCTAAAGGTCATTTCTAAACCTGGTATGAGGTTGGTTTTTTTCCTACTTAAAGAGATCTCTCAGAACAAAAAAAAAAAAAAATTTGAGATTAATCCACGAGGCTCATCAGAAAAAGGTTGTTTGGGAGAATGGGGATTTTAAGGAGCAATTTTTAAATTCCTAAAGCACTACACAGTCCTTAGAAGGCAGAATGGGGTGAGGGTAGGAGGAGGAAGAGAAAGAAGAAGGGGGAGGAAGAAAAAAAGGAGGAAGAAGGAGGAGGAGGAGAAGAAGCAGCAGCTGCTACTGCTAAGGCAAGAATTTCAGCCTTGGATGGAGAACATAGTTAATTTCCCCCAAACAGGCAGCAGGTCACATGTAGAACAAGGTCAACATGCAGTAGACCTCGCGACACAAGGCTCCAGTGATGGTGTCAGAACTCGAGTGTACAAAGTTGTACTTGGATTGTGTGTGCAGTCATGTAGTCAGTTGGGTTGGACATGCAAGGCCTCAAAGTTCTACTTTCTATATAATCCTTGAGATGAAGATTCTTAGGAAAATCTAGAGAGCATTTTAGAAAGATGGAAGAAGAGTCCAACAAGGAAGAGAATCAGGGCAGTGGAGGGAAATTTCAAGATTCATTCATTCCATAAAACTTTTGGAGTACCTACCGTGTGCTAAAGTTTTGTGAAGGTGTTCAGCATAGGATACTGAAATCTGAGCACTAAAATGAAACCATAAAGGACACAAAGACCAGTAAACTAGTACATGAGAACAGTGCTAGTTAAACAGGAAAAGCCCTGTGGTAAATAACATCGACCAGAGACCTGAATGAGAGTTGGGCAAACCATGGCCATGAAGAATAGCCTCAAAAAGGGAAACCTTGTGTATAAAGAGCTGGGGCTATCTGTGTATGTAGCATGTTTGAGAATAGGCTTTGAAGTACATGTGGCATGAAAAAGTAATAGAAGATGAGACCATAGGCATCATGGTAGACCAAAGCTCTCTTGGTGGCCAAGTGACTTCTATTGGGGTTACTAACAGGAGAATGGGTGTGGTGTTACCTACAGGAGCAGAGATGACTCTAAAGCAACTGTATAACCGAGAAGCTCATCCTGACACACTTGGCAGCTAAAGGAAGCCGCACCCTGGAGAGCTCTGCAGCTTGTGGGTGGCTGGGCAGGCACACAGTATGTTTTCATCAAATGTTCTCCTCCTCCAACTGCCCCAGCTTCTCCCTACCCTCCTAACTCTCAACCATATTCCATCCAATCCCCTTCTCCAAAATCAAAAAAGAAAGAGGAGGAGGAAAAAGAAAACAAATCAAACCGGTAAGGGGAAGAAAAACTAAACAAAGACCAACAAAAACAAGTCAGCACGGAGCCTGTTTGGTGTTGGGCAGTTATGCCTGTGCATGAGGCCTGTTCTTTCCTGAAGGAAGTCAAGCCACTTGGGCTGACAATGCTCCCCACAAGAATTATAGACTAACAAAAGCCCCAGTACCAAGCATGAGAAAACTTTCAAATGGTCAGAGTAGTCCAAGTGGCTCCCCAAACAATATAGATAATAGATCTAGCCCTGGATGCCTCTCAGAAGCTAAGGATGGGTCCCATTTCTGATGGTATCAGACATGTAGGACACTGGATCTGACCTAAAAACCTCTTTCCTACTATCTAGCTTTTATGGTTCCAACAACCAAGGGAAGGAAGCAGTTACCCAGCTGTAATATATGAACCACACCAATTACCGGCATGGCAAGATGCATAAAGATACAATAAGAGGCACTTGCATGGGTGTAAGGCCCACTCAACAGGAGGAAATTCATGTCTGGTACTGGAAACCTAGCCAGCGTCCTGGAGCTAGTGAGATCAGGGACCTTAGTGAGGAATCTATTACCTCCACTCACTAGCCCAGCATAACTCCCAACTACATTCTAAATCTCATCCCCATAGTTAAGTGTATCTACCACCCCTCATCAAAGAAGCCACTCTTTACAATCATTGAAAACCACAATTGGACACAATGCGGAGATCAACAGCTCTTGGGGAGCCTAGCCCCAAAGGATACATTGACATCACAGCTCCTGCATCAGTGGCTCAGAGAACATGGCAGAAGAGGAAGGGGAAAGATTGTAAGAGCCAGAATACCAGGAATTCTGCTGTGAAACAGCACCTTAGAAATGACCACATAAACAAGACCAGAACAATGACAATATTAATGGGCATGTTAACATATAAGGAGATAAATTTAGTGGGTTCCCACCCCCTAAGCAAACTACAAAGAACTACAGGCAACTAATGACTGCTTGGAGAAGGAAAATTGGCTTCTCCTAGGGATGAGCTCCCTTATTGGTTTTCCAATGCAGGGTGGTCAGCCTTAAAACCATATATACATACATAGCCAACAAAAATGGATTCAAAAGTGTGTATGTGTGTGTGTTCATAAACATGTATATGTGTAACAATAAAAGAACCTATAACTTGGGGGTGAGGATCTTTGGAGGGGTTTGAGGGAAGGTATCTGGGAAGGAGGCAATGTAATTTTATTTAAATTAGAACATTTTAAAAAAGAAAACAGGTATTTGTGGTAGACAAGGTAATGTGCTGCCCAGATCTCTTTTCCAAAAAGGACTGGATAGCTGCTTGGTTATAGGGAAAACAAATCTTCCAGCTAGCAGCACTTTGACTGGATGTCCAGAAGAAATACTTCACCTTAGGTCATATGCTTCCTTGTCTGAGGACAGCATAGTGGCAGCGTAAAGTCCTTAGTAGGGAGGCTTAATTGATCATGTGGTGTTAGGCAATACTCAATGCAGGACTCCTCCTGAAATTTGACTTCTTCTGTCTGCTGTCTGTCCAAGCATATGTCTCTTCCTTTCCTTGATAAGTGTGTTCACTAGTAAACATCTTGGATGGCCAACTTCATCTCAGCCTCTCTCCAGACCATCCAGCCATGATTGTTAGGATGATTGGAGCTGCTGAGGATCCCAAAACATGAAACAAAAGCCACTCCTGGCACAACTTGGTAGCCTTCACTAGTGGTAAGATGTGGTTTTTCCTGCAGGAAAGAATTCACTCTGGGGTGCCTTCTGTAAGTATCAAAAGACTCATAAAGGAAACAGATGTGAGGCTAACAGGGCTGAGTGGCTAAGTCCTGACATTCTGGAGAAAGAATCCTTTGATTGCATACAGAGCTCATTCAGAATTCCATAATCGAAGTGACGGGTTGCTAATCGTTGTAGATGAAGAAACATCACAGAGTTAGCGTAAGAACTCCAGAATAGAGGCATTCTCCACTTCCAGCTGCCCAGTTGGCACCCTCTGGCACAACAAAAACTGGCCAGCAGGGCGGAGCATGCTAGTTCAGATTGAGCTTTCGTTCTCGATGCCTTGAAACCCAAGTGTGTAGTGTCTTCAGCCGTCAGGTTCTTATGACCACACCCTGGTGGGCAACCAAGAGCACTGACAATACTTAGGATATTTGGAGCCTCTTGGGCCTCCCTGACCAACAACTCAGGGAGGTATTGACACCTGGCTCTGGGATTTTCAGTTAATAACGCCTCCTTTGGGAGGAGGAACATTCTGGGAGGAGGCACCTGTGCAGAGTTCCTCCACTGGAAACTTTAAAAGCTGGTGGGTGGAGGATCTTGATGTCATTTCTTGCTACTGGATCCTTTCTTGAAAATGGATCTGGAAGTCCAGCTTTGCTTACCTCAATCCCCTCTTATTCCATATAGGTTTATTTCTTCTTATGCTTGTGAAGTAGTTTCTAAAGAATTCAAAAGGCTTTTTTTTTCTTAAAGGGAACTTAAAAGGCAGTTACAGAGATCAATTCCTGTGTCAGGGTTATGACCACAATAGACAGTATGAGGGGTGGCATGACTGTTGTTGGAGGCTGTTCATTCCTGGTCGCTCAGACCCAAAATAATCACACAGACACTGTATTATTTGCAATACTATTTGGCCAATAGCTTAAGCATATTTCTAGCTAGCTCTTATATTCTAAACTAACCCATCTCCTTCAATCTGTGCATCACCACGAGGTCGTGGTCTACCCACAAAGTTTTGGTGGACTCCAGTGGAGACATCTGTCTCCTGTGGCAGCTACGTGGTTTCTCCCTGACTCCGCCTACTCTCTATATACATATCTCTTCCAGCCTGGCTATATTCTGTTAAGCCACTGGCCAAAAATCAGCTTCTTTAGTAACCAATAAAAGCAACACATATACAGGAGGACCTCCCACACTAGCAGGAAAGTGTCCAGTGCTGTTGCTACAGTCAGTCTCCCCTCCACTCCACTCTCAGTTGTTTGATTGTTTCCCTTCATGTTAGTTCATTTTCTTCAGCTTCTATCGGTGACCACCAGGTAACTCAGACCCACCTTCCCTAAAAGGCCTGAGTTTCAGGCTATCTTGCCCTTTTCAGGACGGCATGGCTATGATACGTATTACAACCCCCACCTGGTAAGTGCAACTTTTCATTCTTACTATTCCCGTTAAGAACGAGATTCTAACCCCCTTGTAAGTTTCAACCATCCCTGCTGTATTAGCCAGGGTTCGCTAGAGTGACAGAACTTACAGGATGAATCTCTCTGTATATGCAGAAATGAAATTTATTATAATGACTTCCAGGCTTCAGTTCAGCTAATCCAAGAATGGCTGGCCATGAACAGAAAGTTCAAGAATCCAGTAGTTGCTCAGTCCACAAGGCTGGATATCACATCTGGTCTTCAATATATGCTGGAATCCTGAAGAAGTAGGCTCTAATGCCAGTGAAGGAGTGGACTTGCTAGCCATAAAAGAGCAAACATGCAACGAGCAAAACTTCCTTCTTCCAGGTCCTTGGATATAGGTTTCCAGTAGAAGGTGTGGCCCAGGATTAGAGGAAGGTTAATCAAATGAACTGGACTAAAGGCACGTCTTCTCACCTCTAGCTCCAGATTACAGTGAGTCTTTTCCCAGCTCAAAAAATCTACATTAAAGATGTGTCTTCCTACCTCAAAGATCCAGGTTAAGACCAGACCTTCCTACTTCAAATTAGGCAAAAATCCCTCACAGGTGTGCCCTCCATGTTTGGGTTTGAGTTAATTCCAGATGTAGTCAAGCTGACGACCAAGAATAGCCATCACACTTGAGAACACAGTGTCTTTTCTTGTTTGCCACTCTCTGGAAACAAGGAACAAAAAGTATCCAGGCAGCTGATGTAGCTTGCAGCTTTTGTTTTTCATGAAAGTTTTGCCATATTGCCTAGCAAAAGTGTAGCTGTTTTTGAGATCAAGACGTTGCATCGTGCACAGTCCAGAGGTACAAAGACAAGAAGTACAAAGGGTGCACCAGTGAGCTACAGCACTAAAGTGGTATGGCTATTGTGGGGTTAACCATCTGTTCCAGAGAAACAAACCCAAGCATGGTATTATGAACCTGGTCTAGACACTGTGGCTGGGAAAGTCAAAGGCCCTATGGGAGATGCTATTACCTTTATTTTGCTAGATGAATGTAAGGTCAAAATATCATCTAAATATTTACATGTGTAGCCATAGATTACTGCTGCTTTCAACACCTGTGCCATGGTGTGCATGTGTAGCATGTCAGAGGATAGCGTTTTGGGAATGAGTTCTCTTTTTCCACCATGTGGAGACCTGAGGATTGGACGCAGGCTCTTAGGCCTGGTAGCAGACAGTTTAGCCACTGCACCAGCTCACAGGCCTGTCCTTCGGTTTCTAAAGCAAATCCTTCACAGATATTTTTAGACAGTTTAAATGTAGAGAATTGTGTAGTTTTCAATTTAAACTGCTTTGTCTAGAGAAAATGAAGGAAGAAAGGAAGATGTGAGGAAGGGGGAAGAAGAGATGGGAAGACAGGAAGAAAGGAAGGCGGGAAGAACGGAAGAGAGGGAGAGACTAGCAGGAAATACACTTACGGAACCATGCAGCCTGCTGTTTTATAATCTCTGATGGAAAAGGCTCTTTGTTTGTTTGTTTATTGGTCTTCAAAACACATTTCCCTGAAAACATGTTGTTTGGATTTAAAAAACAGAAGTCTTTGTTACTTCTGTTAAATTATTTTCTAAAGTTTAAAATGTTTTCCAGATTTAAGCACGGGCACCTTCATTTATTTTAACAATAGCGGCTAAGAAGCTATTGCAAAAGTTGGTTCAGTTCAGTTCTGGGATAAAATCAACGTACGGAGGTTGGTCAAGTGCGGGCACAGGGTCTTCAGAAGGCTCGGATGTGGCTATAAGGAAAGTATGCCTGTGCCAGAATAGCTCGAGTTTCCTGGTCTTAGTCCCCAGGCCTAGGCAAGCACTTTCGTTTAGCATAAGCATGAGGTAGATGTGACCCCCAAAGAGTAGCCCTAACTATTATCATTTGAAGCAACTCTTGAATTGACCCTCTTATGACATAAACTATACCAAGTATCCAGGTAGGTGACAGAGTTTTTTCTTTACTTAGTAAATAATTTTGTGTTATATGGAAGCAGCCAGACATGATATCTTTTGCTATATTCAAGAATGTTGAGAATTTTCCAGTTCTTTTAAACTATTTTTTTAACCCTGATGGATATTACTGGTGCTTGGCCTTTAAAATTAACAAATACATTAACAAATAAGGACTAGCATATGGCTCATTAAAACAGATTCAAAAGTTGCTTCAAGCCATCACGTATTAGCAGTAAGAAGGGATATCCTAAAAACCTTAACGTGCTGAGTATATCATTCTCTGTGGCAGGCTTCAATTATAAGCTGGTAAGCAACTGACTTGTGATTCGATCACCAATCACAGTCTTATGGGCAGGTGAGTGGATAAAAAAGTTAGTTCTTCGTCTTCATTTCAAACATTAAAATCTCCTTTTTGAAGTATCAGTCCATGTATTTATCAGACTCTTGGGTTTTAATTTCTACCATGTTTTTGGTACAAATAACAATCCCTGTGTTTACACAAATTCTCTGTTGTTCTATCTCAAGCCTCTATATGGCTTAATGCATTGATCGTCTCATGGACTCCTTTCCAGCCGTTGTCCAATGGGGAGCAACTATTTTTTGTTATTAGTCTTGTTTTTATTTTAAATTGTGTGCTCTTATGTGAATGTGTATATATGTGTATTTATTTCTAATAAAAGACAAAAAGTCAGTATCTCTTTTGGAATGATAGCCTTTGGTCACCTGTCTTTCTAAGCTTTTGTTTCTAAGCTGATGAATGAATTCGTGTATGTTTCTGGTACATGGCAGCTCTTTTGAGTTTTATGTGCACTGTAGACTGGATGGATCAAAACAGTTGGCAACAGTTACTTCATTCCTAAATCTACTCAAGGTTGCAATACACTGTCACCATGTTAAACAATACATTTAGTCTGTGTCTCTTATCTAACTGAAACTTTGAAAGCTCTAAACAATGTCTCCCTGGACCAGTGCCACAGGCTATGGATCAACTGTTCAAAAACAAATGACCCTATGATCTTTTGTGTCCACACCCTAACATCTAGTTTCCCCCCATTTTCAAATGAATGTCCTTCAGACTATTTTAAAAGATAAAGGATTTGAAGTCAAAAGATTCATTTTTTTAACAATAGGGGGAACATTTGAGGCATAGTGAAGGAAAGGAATCTTTAAAAATGTTTTTTATTTGGGCACAAGGTCTCAATATGTAGCCCAGGCTGACCCAGAACTTGCCATACTCCTTCTCAGCCTCCTGGATCCTGGATTACAGGCATCTGCCACCATATCTGACAGAAACAAGTCTGTGAAACTATTTATCAGATTTGAACTGTGTTCTCTTGACTGCCCACTCCTTCCTTCCTTCCTTCCTTCCTTCCTTCCTTCCTTCTTTCTACTCAAAAGAAATTAACAGGCTAGAAGTTAAGACAGTGTTTCTCAGTCTTAAAAAGACACTCTAAAGCCTGCCCACCCTCTTCTCTCTCTCTCTCTCTCTCTCTCTCTCTCTCTCTCTCTCTCTCTCTCTCACACACACACACACACACACACACACACACACACACACACACCTACTTTTCTTCTTCTATATTTATCTGGGATTTAAACCTTTAGATCATTTTATATTTCTTTCCAAATATTTCATGTTTGTCCCCTCTTCTGAATTTCCTCCAAATACCCTCAGATCAATGCTAGATGTTTGAAGAGCAAATCTCTTCTTCCCACAGGAGTCCCCTGCCTGTTGGGGGTTCACTGCTAGTCAGTCTTCTTCTCATGCTTTCCTCTTCACTGACATTACTCTAGAGTCTTCACTGTGTAGACTCATGAGGAGAACACTAGGCTATGCTATAGCTATTGCAATATATGATTTAACAACCCCAAGGAAAAGAATAGGTAGATACCTGAGTCAAAGAGTCATACTCTCTTTTCCCATGAGAATAGAAAAGTATAATGAATGGAAGCCTATTAATCTATCTTTTGTATTTGGAGAAAGGACTTCACAACTTTTTTACATGTTACTTAGGAAAATTAAGGATCCCAAGCAATGTGATATGTTGGGAAACAATGCCCAGAGGGACAGCGGTTCTGGAGAATCCTGGATCCAAGCATGGCTGGAGTCCATCTTCTTTTTGGAGCAACCACAGTTGTGGTAGCCCATCAGTCGATGGAATGCAGCTGAGGATTTGACCTGAGGGAAAGGAGAGGAAACTAGATTTCCTGCCCTGAAGTGGTTGGTGCACAGAGCTAGGTCCCTCCCCTTGCCACACTTCCTCTTTTCAACCCATCATCATCATCATCATCATCATCATCATCATCAGGAAATAGATAGGTGATGAGCACAAGATCTTCCATCTGTTTTTTGTTTATGCACTTGGAAACATCTGGGTAAAGTGTCTTTAAAAACCAAAAAAGACAGAATTATTTTGTATCTCTCTAATGCTCATCAAGTATGGGCAAGTACCAAGCTAAGCCACAGAGAAACACTTTCCTTTTAAAATGTTTTGTAAATGGTATTTTGCAATAGAGCAGAGACAAAGGATACACAATAGTTCTAACTTCGTTAGGCTTTCCTTTCACAAAGATATTATAAAATCCCAGGGCCACTGGAAACGACACACTGGGCTCCACTGACAGATGCTTTTGTGGAGGATTTCCAGGCCTGTATTCTGTGGCTGTCCTGGCTCCCCCACCTCTCCTGCAGCTTTTATTAAATCATCAAAACACACATTGAGTGAAAGCGGACATTTGATCTTTAGCAATTTAAGAGCTATTAGCCACCGGATAGATGTGGTAGACCCTGCGAAGGACAAGACAGTAAAAAAAAACTAATCTATGATTTGGAAAGTCAGAGCAGAGACCACCTTTGGGAGAGAGGGTGAGCAGGAATATCACTTCTAGGGTGTTACTCTTTTTTCCTTATCAAACTCGGGTTTGCTATTTACAGAAAATTATTATATCTTCATGATTTATGTATCTTTCTCTATGAAAGTTTTTATTAAGTAAAGCACCTACATCACAGTGATTATGAAAATTAAGATATCGGTATAAACTAATACAAAACATCAGTTAAATACTCAAAATATATAAATATTAATGAAAATATATAAATATAATAAAAAATATATAAATATTAATAAATTGCTATCCATGCTATTGAATCAGCACCTGCTCAGAAGAATCAAGCGGAATATACATTTAGTAAGTGGTCACTTGCTTGCTTTGACAATAGGAGGTCCAGAGACCAGCGGAAGAAGCCTGCTCCCAGTGAGTGCAGGCAGGAGGTTTGGTCCAGCGTTATTGCCACACTCCGTGCCCTACTTTAATCATGAGCACATTGTTGCAGGACAATCCTTTGGGAAGAAAGTAATATGTGACCAATCCATCTATTAGGAAGGAGAGAGTGGGAACACATATAAATTAAACAATCTTCTCCAGACAACAAAGAGCCAATGGCGGTGCGAAGATCGAAACCCAGTTCTGGTTCTGAGTATGCAATTTCCCTATCAGTATGAGGCAGCGAGACCACAAACACTGTCTTGTTTCGAGTTTTGGACATCAAAACAAGAACACAATGGCTATTGAAACAGCCTTATTTAGATTCTGCTGCCCTTGGTAAGAGCCTTCCTGGTTTACTTTTTAACTGATCCTGCATAGCCCAGCCTTCTCATGCAGGCCTCTTTGCAGTAAGGAATGCATGCTATTCTCCTCAGTCTTTCTCAAACAGCATAGAACACTGAGAGGTATGTAAGAAGGATGTTTTATTAGAGATAATGGCAGTTTTCTTTGATACAGTCATTGTGGGGTTTTGACATACGTACATGAGATCCCAGCAGTGGTTTCCCAAAGGGGTGGGAGGCAGTAGAGGCTGTGGGAGTAAGCTCTCCAGGTTCAGACAGAAGTTCTCTAAAGAACTTTTTGAAAAAGAATAGAGCCGAGTTGGTGGTCTGTTTTGCATCATTACCACGTTCCATACGATCCCCAGGAACCCCTGAAGACAGTCACCAGGTCAGAACAGGAATGCAACTGCCCTGTTCCTCACCTCCACGTCTCCAGCATTTTTTTGACACCAAAACTTCAGTGAAACATGCCATAATTGATAATGCCTTAAGGGTCATAGTCTGTCCCTCTCAGGACCTGAAGGGTTAAGGCCAGTCTTTCTGAAGGCACACTGCCCCAGGGTGGAGACAGGGACCTTACACACACAGGGGCACACAGCCCCAGGATGGAGACAGAGGCCTTACACACACAGAGGCACACTGCCCCAGGATGGAGACAGGGACCTTACACACACAGAGACACACCATCCCAGGGTGGAGACAGGGACCTTACACACACAGGGGTACACTGCCCCAGGATGGAGACAGGGACCTTATACACACAGGGGCACACAGCCCCAGGGTAGAGACAGGGACCTTACATACACAGGGGCACACAGCCACAGGGTGGAGACAGGGACCTTACACACACAGGGGCACACAGCCCCAGGGTAGAGACAGGAAACTTACATACACAGGGGCACACTGCCACAGGGTGGAGACAGGGACCTTACACACACAGGGGCACACCATCCCAGGGTAGAGACAGGAAACTTACATACACAGGGGCACACAGCCACAGGGTGGAGACAGGGACCTTACACACACAGGGGCACACAGCCCCAGGGTAGAGACAGGAAACTTACATACACAGGGGCACACTGCCACAGGGTGGAGACAGGGACCTTACACACACAGGGGCACACCATCCCAGGGTAGAGACAGGGACCTTACACACACAGAGGTACACTGCCCCAGGGTGGAGACAGGGACCTTACACACACAGAGACACACTGCCCCAGGATGGAGACAGGAACCTTACACACACAGAGACACACTAGCACAGTTAGGAACCTGGCACACAAGAGCTGCCACAGAGTGTGGGGAGCTGGCACATGAACTGCTTCCGTTTTTCATTTAAAAAATTTCTGCCTTTGACTTCAGAATAATTTGTTCCCTTAGTCACAAAGCTGTGAAGTTGCTTCCTCTGGAAACTCTGGCTTTTCACTCCCAGGCTTGCTTGAACAGCCGGGAGAGCAGCTGTGGGTATCAAACAGGCTATATTTGCATACAAGTCCTTTGCATTACGACTTCGTTAGCTCCCACTTTACCATGACAGATAGGCGTGGGAGGTTTAGTAAGGAAATGTTGACATTTGTACCTCACTATTAACAGAAATTATGACAGGGCAGACACTGGTGCTGTACATACAAGGACAAAACGAAACAACGCTTGTCCTTAAGCAAGTTCTACTTTAAGAGGTGAGGAAAGATGATGAGCATGATAAAATAAACAAATAATAGTTATATTAGACAGGGCCAAACAGTTGAGTGTGTGTGCATGTGTTATCTGTAGAGCGTGCAACACTATTCAGTAAGGAGGTTGGGTTAAGCCTTGAGCTGACGACATCTGAGCCAAACACTAAAGCCTGTGAGCAAGTGCCCGAGCATAGATTCTAAGACTAAGGACGCGGTTTTGTAAAATGCTAAAACCTTTTGTAAAATGCTAAAACCTATCGAACTTGTTGCTGCTTTACATATATTTCCTTTTCTAGCGCACTTGGCAGGAATGGCAATAGTCTGCATTGTGTGTGTGTGTGTGTGTGTGTGTGTGTGTGTGTGTGTATTATGGTGGCTCCATGACACCTCTGACCCACAATTCAGGGGGAGGTAGCTCATACCAGACACTTGGCTTTCATTTGTCAACCCGTGAATTCTGGGAGGCAAATTTCCACATCCAAGGCAACTCTATTTAAGCTCACATTGAAATGAAGCTCATAAGATAATGGGTTTCTATATCACTTTTCCCAAAATCCTTATCATTAGTAACCCTGTCCCCACCCCTGTCCTCTGCCACGCCCATTACTCCCCATTTCCCTTTCATATCGCTGTGCCCTCCCTCCCTTAAGATGTCCAGGTCCTGACCCTATCCACTCTGATGACAGTTCACATCATCCTTCTCTTTCCGAGTCCCACTCCACTTCATTCTAAAACTGGTCTGCCACCCACAGGGCCCAGGATCCTCAATGTTCTTTTACCGCAGGTAGAAGAGTTAAAACTGTTCACAACCCCAGAGAAGCTAAGTAACAAGGAGAACCCTAACAAAAACACTTATAGATCCCCCTAGGAAAAGGAGATAGACAAGATCTACTGAGAAAATTGGGAGCACGGGGGTGGAAGCAGAAGGGAGGGCAAAAGGGGAGGGGGAGGAGAACTTGAGGGAATGGGATGGTCAAGATGGGGGAAGGACAGAGATGGAGAACAAAGAAAGAGATGTCTTGATTGAAGGAGCCATTATGGGGCTAGCAAGAAACCTGGCACTAGAGAAATTCCCAGGAATCCACAAGGATGACCCCAGCTAAGACCCTAAGCAATAGAGGAGAGGGTGCCTGAACTGGCCTTGCCCTGTAGTCAGATTGATGACTATCTTAAATATCACCATAGAACCTTCATCCAGCAACTGCCAGAAACAGAGGCAGAGAGTCACAGCAGAACACTGGGCTGAGTCCCAAAGTCCAGATGAAGAGTGAGAGGAGTGAGAATGTGAGCAAAGAGCTCAAGACCATGATGGAGACACCCACTGAAACAGTTTACCTGAGCCAATGGGCGCTCACCAACTCCGGCCTGACAGCAAAAGAGCCAGCATAGGCCCAAACTAGTCCCTCTGAATGTGGGTGACAGTTGCATGGCTGGGCAGACTGTGGAGCAGTGAGACCAGGATTTATCCCTACTGCTTGTACTGGCTTTTTAGAACACATTCTCTTTGGAGAGTTACCTTGCTCAGCCTGGATATAATGGGGAGGGCCTTGGTCCTGACCCAAAGCACTGTGCTAGACTTCGTTGACTCTCCCTCTAAGGGAAGCCTTATCCTCTCTGAGGAGGGGATGGGTGTGGAATGTGGGGGAAGGTGGAGGGAACAGGAGTAGGGGAGGAAGTGGGAACTGGGATTGGTATATAAAAGGAGAAAAGATGGTTCTTTAAAAAAAAATAAATAAAATGACTTCATTATTATGCAAATTATATCAATACAAAAGAATTATAAATCCCTTTATGATTATCAGGAAATGTATGACTTGCACACTTATTTAATGCATCAACATACTTGGCACAAACTTTCCCCATATGAAAAAGGGTGGTGAGTAGAAAGGTCTAAGCGGCTCCGATCAGCCCACCACCTCCACAGAAACTCCGGACACGGGAACAATGCCTACGAGTTCTTCTGAACATAATCCACTCAACAACCGAGGCGAGGGGCCTCGGTTATTGAGTGCACTGTAGAAGATGGCTGGGTACACAGTCAATGCCGTCATTTCCACCCGGAATGGCACGAACATCCTTGACTTCCTGCATCTGACTTAATAGGGGTCTCTATCCTTTGACAACAGTTTTTAATATCAAGTAGAGGAAAAAAGCAACATAGAGCTACAGGCCACTTGGCATTCCTTTGCCTTTGCCTGCCCCCACCTCTTTCTCTCTTTTCCTACCTTTTCCCTAGTCTACAAATGGTCCCAAGAAAGAACCCACGTAGAAGTAAACATAAAAAGCATTTTAAATAGTTTTTGATATATGAAGACTTAGACTTAATTTTAGGCTGACGTTGAAGTGCAAGCCACTGACCTTTTTAATATTGATGATCCCTCAAGCAACACTCACCCTGTGACTCCAGTGGTTACAGATAAAGCCATGGTGTATACTGCGCTGAAAACTCTGGGTTCCAGCTACTTAGCCACAAATATTTATTAAACAAGAACTTCTTCGTAAAGGAGATTTACTGACGAGGTGAAAGTTCAGGAGCTCACTGCGAGAATGCATGACCCAGAAAGAAAGGAAAGAGTGGATATTGTGTAGAAAACACACGGTTGTGAGAGAAAACACCTGCTTTCTTGTAAACATTTGATTTGATACAGTTCTCAGAAGCCCTCCAGTGAAACGACTGTTAGCAAGAAATCCGGATAAAATGAACACGACATTGGGATTTCAAAGGTCAGGGGGAGAAACCCGCCTTTCTTCTCTCTTGACTGCTTCTGAGCAGTTGTCTGCTCCAGATTTCCCCGGTAAGGAAGCCAACCGAGTGAGTTATTTGTTTTTAGGCTTAAGGAAAGAAAGGTCACAAATATCTTTCGACAGATTAAAAATGGTTTGACACATGGTTTCTGGTGCTAGGAAAATTCCATGGATGCAAGAATAAGGAACTGAGCAGATTTTCTAATTGTGTACCAAAATTAACATTGCCAAAGCGGGCTCTGTTTTAATACTGTGGGTGCAAACCGCAGCATAAGCCGCCAGGTCGGTTGTTGCTGCTGTGGTGGGCAACACAGACTTCTGATCTGAGTGTGATGTTACTGTATATAACAACATCCCGTTTTACCTTAACCCAAACCTCCACCTTCACACTCAGATCCAGACACGGTGTCATGTGAAGGTTCACAAAAGCTTCTATCCTTTCCAACACTGTTTTCATCAAACTCAACCGAAGCAATCTTCTAGTCTATGATTTCTTTATACATTTGAGACAATTTTCATAGCTGTGGATGAAATGTCTTTCTTCCTTAGAGGAGGTCACTATGCTATCCCCTATGCTTGGCTGGCCTTGGGACCAAGGTTTTATTTGTATCTGTTGTTTTCTGTTGCTTAAAGGCAAACATTAAGATTTCTTTGAGCTAGGAATCAATGGAAACTATTTTTTACTTTAATTTTTCTTATCTTTTCAAAGTCCTAGGAAGCCACTATACATTTTAAGCTCTAATGTTCCTTAGTAAAGCTGAGTTCTGGTAATAAGTAATTAAGGCATTTATTCAGGATCATTATTATTAATATGGGGTAACGAAGTGTTGCATTAGAACAGATACAATTGTGCTTGTGGTCTTTCTCATCTTCGCTCATGTCTAAGATGCAAGGTGTTGGCTCCCACTACCCCTCCCTGTGACTGTTTTATCCAGGTCTTGTGTTTATACTAAGATGCTACAGGCACAGAAATGGTCCTTGCTTATGATGTGGACAAATCTAGTGGAGAAGGACAAGGAACAGAGGGGCAGTGTTCAATTTTCTTCTTGTACACTTGGATAAAATTCTAGAAATATCACAAAAGTTCTAGAATAAAACACAAATGAATTTACAAGTAATTCTAAGGATGAAAAAGCCTGTGTGGGTGTGTGTTTGTGTGTGTGTGTGTGTGTGTGTGTGTGTTCCTTTTCCAATTTGGGATACAAAAAAATCTAACACATAACCCCACTGTCTATGCCAAATAGCAAAATTTTAAAAAGATTTATTTTTATTATTTCAAACTATGTGGGTTGTAGCATATGCACATTAGAGGTAGTACATTTGGAGGCCAGAGTCATCAGATCCCCTCCTGCCAACCCACCCTGGAGCTAAAGTCACAGGCAGTTGTGAGCTATCCAACAGGAGTGCAGAGAACTGAACTCAGATTCTTCTTAAAAGGAAAAAGAAAGATTTATTTTATTTTTATTTGTATATTTGCTATGTGTCTGTGTAGGAGTATGTGTTCATGAGAGTAGGTGCCCTTGGAGGCCCTAAGAGAACATCAGATTCCCTCTGGAGCTGAAGTTGCATACAATTGTGAGCCTTCAGATGTGGGTGCTGGGAACTGAACTCGGGTCCTCTGGAAGAAGAATAGTTTCTTTTACTGTTGAGCCATCTCTCCAGCTCCTTTATCAAGAATTTTAAATGCCATTTCTCTTATCGCCACCATACAAACACATTTATTTCTTAATCTTTTGAAACATGGGGTTCTAACCTAAATGGCAAAGACAATTGACTTTTTCTATTTTTAAGAATTAATTTTATTTTATCCATTTTTATTATTAAAATATAATTACACCTTTGCTCCCATTCTCTTTCCTTCCTCCAAGTCCTCTCATACCCCTACCCCTCTCAAATTCCTAGCCTCTTTTTTTATTGTTAATTGTTACAAGTGTATAACTACAACCTGTTGAGTTTGTTTGGTGTTGCTTGTATGTGTATTGTTGGTGGAGGCTGTTAGTTTGTTCCCAGCTGCCCAGACCAGAAATAACCACACAGAAACTGTATTAATTAAATTACTGCTTGACCAATACCTTAAGTGTATTGCTAGCTAGCTCTTACATCTAGAATTAACCTATTTCCATTATTTTATATTTTACCACTAGACTTGTGGCCTGCTGGTTCTAGCTGGCAGTTCATATCTTTCCCCTTTGGCAGCTCCACGGTATCTCATTGAATCTACCTTCTTTCTTCCAGCATTCAGTTTAGTTTTGTTCTCCCCGCCCCCGGCCCCGCCTAGCTCTACTCTGCCCTATCACAGGCCAGTGCAGACTCTTTATTCATTAACCATTAGAAGCAATATATACACAGAAGGACTTCCCACAGTGTATGATTGCAAAGCTGACCACTTGGTTCTAGATAACCAAGTATGTAATCATCCCTGGAGGAAGATTATCTCTACCCTCCAAATCTCGTCTTTGCCTATAGCTCTTTGTTGAGGAGTGAGGTGCCATGAGTTTTCTGCTTTCACATGAGTATGTCCATCGTTGTCCTTGTTCAGGTCATGGTAAGCAGCCATCCTGGTGGTACTTCGTGAACATAGCTTCTCTGACATTTCTAGGAGACACAATCTCAAGAAACTTCCTGTTCCTCTGTCTCTTAAAGCTCCCCTGCCCTGTCCTTGGCAATGTCCCCTGAACCTTGGGTGCAGTAGTATATGTTGTATATGTAGCCATCCTTTGCCTTTCTTCTTTGGCCTGTGCAGAAAGCATGCAGATCTTGGGGAATGACAATTGATTATTGCAAACTCCATCAAGTAGTGACTCTGGATATAGCCATTGTACCAGGTACAGCTTCCTTATTTGTGTAGATTAACAAATCTTCTGAATCCTGCTATGCAGCTATTGATCTTGCAAAGGTTTTTACATGCATGTCCATAAAGTCCACCAGAACACTTTGCTTTCAGTTGATAAGACCAGCAGTACACCTTTATGATTCTACAGTTTTAAGATAAAAATAACTTTAAAAATACTAAACAGAAAGTCAAAGTCAATAATGGTTAGTTCATTGTTGTCTTAACTTTGATTTTACAAGTAGCCTAAAAGTCTCTGTTGCTTAAAACAAGCAATCAAAGTGATCTCAGGACATGAAGGCTTCTGCCCCGGGATACTCTCATATAGAGTTGCCCACAACACATTCCCTGCCATTTTGCATCACCTCACCATAGCCCAGAAACAACACAGCCAAATGGCCATGGATTGAACCCTCTAACATTGTATTCAAAATTAATCCTTCCTCATTTGTCATGATGTTCTCAGTGTTCTGGCACTGCGATGGGAAGCTAGCACAACAGTCTCAGAAACTGTCCCCAAGTCTGAGCTTTTCAGGTTTTAATGAGGTCATTATCCTCAATTTTTCTTGCCAGCCTCATTGAAGATGTTATTTATAACAAGATAGAAACAACAGTTTATACAATGAAGTAAGCAGGAGGCTGAAATCTAAGCTCCTTAGCCGTGGAGGCTTCTATTCACATGTATGCACTGTGCCCTAATGGCACCGTGGTTTCTGGACTGAGTGGGTCTGTGGAACACTAACATTGTGCTAGGGATCTTAGTGACATGTTCGATTTCCCTCTCAGCAAACTGAATTGAAGGGATAGTTGAAATGTCTAACAAATCTCGATCGGTCCTGGATGTGGTTTGCTGGATATTAACTGCTATTTAATTGGAAAAAGCACATTTCCACATCTTGCTCTTTTCAGACGTGACATTTCTTTTTTAATCAGAAAACCAAAGCCACCTAAGAAGCAAAGGGTTTCAAATGCTTGAAGTAGAATAATCCGTTAAATAATCAAAACAAATGACTAGTCCAAAGTATCCAAAACAACCCGTGACGCCAAGTCTTTGTGACCAAACAGGTAATGAAGGAAGAGAGGGTTTCTCACGCCACACTTGAGGTATGAGTGGATGATGCTTCTTGTTTTGATAAGAAGCAGAGCTTAATTAAGCAGAGAGAATACTTAGCATAAGTTATCTGTGTCTTCAAAGAGGGCACTGACCTGCATTTGGCCTCACACATGCTCTATCCTCCTGTGTCAAGCACAGACATTGCAGGCATGGGCCACCATGCCCAGATCTGAGTTCTTCTGCAGCATTTGTTTCAGATGGCCCACATCAATATTTCTTAGGAAAAAAAAATACATATAGGTGCCATTTAGATGAAAGTAGGAAAATTCCCAATCTGGAAAGTTCTTCTGTACTAAAAATAAAGCTTCAATTCATAATTGCCATGTGTGTGTATCTCTCTCTCTCTCTCTCTCTCTCTCTCTCTCTCTCTCTCTCTCTCTCTGTGTGTGTGTGTGTGTGTGTGTGTGTGTGTGTGTGAAACAGGCCCAAAGTCCACTGTAGGCAGAAGAGAAAACCACCATAATGTACGTGACTTCTTCTTACAATAACCAGATACTTATGGTTGCACACACCACTTAGCCAAAGCTTTATGAAAATTTACACAGGAAAATCATAGTAAAAATTCTCTGATGCAAAATATTTGTTTTATGAGAAATTCAAAGGACGCCGCGACCAAATGAAAGAGGATGGCAAGGAACAAACACGTGAAAACATTCTTAAGTTCTGAACGTTAGACTGATTCCCAGTGGCTTCTCACTCCTTTCACTGCTGTGGTTTTAAAATCTAAACGAAACAGGAAAACAGTCACACATCTGAAAATTATTGAGGCAGAAAGACCACACAGACATCTAAAGGAGCCACACATGGGATTGTCTCCTTCAGGTTATCACTCTTAGGCATGGTATTGACCCATTGGTTTTCATTGTTAGGAGAAAATTATAAGACCAAATGATTTTCCAGAAAAGAAAATTGATATTTTTCTGTGTCAGTCTTGTAAGCACCTCTCGTAGCTACCCTGGCATCTTTGCCTAGCATGTGCAATAATCTCACAAAAAAACTCAGAACTTCCTAACTGGATTAAAGACAGAAGGTGCAGAGGTCTGAATGAGAATGGCTCCTGTAGACTCATATATTTGAATAATTGGTCCTGAGTTGGTAGAACTATTTAGGAAGGATTAGGAGGCATAGCCTTGCAGGAGGAAATGTGTCACTGGGGGTAGGCTTTGAGGTTTCAAAAGACTTGCTCCCTTTCCAGCCTCTGTCCTCTCCTTCTCTGTCTCTCCAAATTGTGAATCAAGATGTCAGCTCTCTTAACTGTTCCTGCTGCCACCCCTTGGCTCTGCCATCATGCACTCTCTAAGTACCGAGACCACAAAAAGCGCAAAGTTAAAAGTGTTCGTTTGTAAGTTGCCTTTGTCATGGTGTTTTATCACAGCAATAGGAAATTACTAAAGCAGAAGCTCCGGGGATCCTGAACATTGCCGGCTTCTTTTGTCTGTATTCTATAAGCTCTGTCTTCCATGGTTCCAAAACGTAGTTTGATGGCTTTTGTGTATTGAGTCCAGGAATACTTTGCAGTTGAGTAAACACAATTTAATCATCTCATGAATAGGCTTAACCAACAAGATGAAAAGATTTAGCCAATGTGGAATTTTATTTCCACATACTATTACTATGGTTCGAAGGATCATTGGGAGAGCTGAATATTCGTTCACCTTGACTAGCAGGGACAGAAATCAATTGTCTTTTCTTCCAGTAGTTCTGTATGGTACTGTAAGAGGCCATTGAGAGGGTGATGCTGTTTGAATGAGAAGAGACCTAAGGGAAATTGTCAACTAAAGTTTCTGTAAAATGTACTTCTTAAGACCCCAAGTTATAAAATTTGAATATTACTTGGAATTTGTTAAAAATCTTAAAACGCAAAAGTCCATTCCTTTGGAATGAGTCTTAGATAACTGAGGATTCACAATTTTATATTGAAAGTTGCATTAACAAAGCAAACAAAACAAAAAAGTTTAAATATAACATACTGTTTGTAAATACACGAGAACAAAATCTTCCTATTGGTTTCGAACTTTCCATTTTCACATTAAAAGAGAGAAAACATGGCTATTTTCTTAATATAGCCATTAAATTATTAAAATGTATTTTTAAAATTATTAAATGTATTTTAATAATTTCTTATCAGGTTGACTGCTCTTCTGGACAAGCTTGGCCCAGTTGGTGACAGAAAAGTTTGAATGTGGAGTAAAGTTCTATACAAATGTAACTCATCTCTGTCTGAGCTACAATTGACTAGAAAAAAACACATTGTTAAGGTGTTTCCTTAATGTATGTTCACTAATTAAAAATCTGTATAAACTAAAATATGGAGCAAAACGAGGCAGAATCCATTTTTAGAAGAATGTAACTACTGACTTTGGCTACAGTTAAAATTAATTTGTATATCCTTGTGAAAATAAACCAGCAGAGGAAATTTTAAGCTGGGCCTTGGGATACATTGAAGGACTAGAAATGCTAACTGGTAGTCATCAACTCATCCAAAGGACATGAAGAACATGTGTCTCCATAGATACCGAATGTTGCAGGATATCTGTACACTGTGTGAAGATGTTTTGCTGTGATTGGTGCAATAAAAAGGTGAACAGCCAATAGCCAGGCAAGGTAGTACATGTGGGACTTCCAGGGAGAGAAAGAACTCTGGGAAGAAGAGAGGCGAAGTGAGACTCTAAAGAAGCTGGACACATGGTACAGAGCAGAGGTAACCAAGCCCTGTGGCAGAGTGTAGATTAGCAGAAGCAAGGTAATTTAGGTTATAAGAGGTAGTTGGGGGAACGCCTAAACTAAGGTTGAGCTTTCTTCATTAAGGCTCTGTATTATTATTTGTGGCAGTCCTGACAAGAAAGCTCACCACAACTGAAGAAGCCTACTAATATATTTTGGATGTTTCCAAACGGTAACCATTGAATGAACTGAACTGAAAAAATAAAGTAAGATAGGAACATGGTTTGGTAAAGAACCATAGATTCAGGATAGTCCAGTGACCTCCCTCCGCCCCAAATAATGTAGACTATTGCTTTTGCCCTTGTTCTACCTCTCAGAGGTTGAAGGTACGTCTCTATTGATGAAGACACTGCACACTTAAGAAACAAAACTTGGATTATTCTGTCTACATCTAACTTGAAAATCTCCTTCCTGTAGTCTAGTTTCCACGTTATCAGAAAACACTACGTGAGCTGCCAAGGGAGGGAAGCAATTAGCAGTTCTACCCAGCCACAACAATGGCCAGCAGGACAAGATATCCGTAAAGGTGCAGTAAATGACACTCATACATTGGTGACAACCAACAACTGTCAGTCCACTCAACAGGAGGGAAATCACGTCTGGTACTGGAAACATAGCCAGCTTCCCTGGGCTAGTGAGGTCATAGACCTCCGAAAGATTCTATTACCTCTACCTTGCTAGACCAGCATAGTTCCTAATTACATTCTAAATCTTATCCTTATACCCACAGTTTAGCGTAGCCACCATCCTTTACCAAAGAAACTTCTTGAAGCAAATGGAGATTACCACAGAAAACCACAGCTGGAGAGAATGCCGAGATAATGGGTTATGGCGATTACAGCCCTAGGGATACATCTACAGCACAGCTCCTGCATCTTTTGCTCAGGAAATACAGTGGAAGGGGATGGGTGCAGAAAGATTGTAAGAGCCAGAATGCCAGGAAGTCCACTGTGAAACAGTCTCTCTTAGAATTGACTTCCCAAACAAGTTCTGAACAACAACAGTAGCCATGCTAACTGTGAAAGAGGAAAAATATCTTACAGGGTGTCACCCCTACCCAAAGAACTTCGGTCAACTAAGCTTGATGAGAAAGGGAAAATCAATCTCTCACACAATGAGCCCCTTAATGGCTACCCAATTAAGTGGTCATTCCTGAAACCGTATGAACATAAACAACAAAAACGGATGGATTGAGCAGGTTGTATTCATGTGTGCTTACACACACACACACACACACACACACACACACACACACACACCATGCAATAATCGAAGAAGAAAAGTCTATCTGTTTGAGGAGGATTGCTAACAAAGAGTTTAGTAGGAGGGGCTTTGGGAGGGACTGGAGGGAGGAAAGGCCAGGGGAAAGTGATGCAATTACACTTTAATTAAAATGTATTCTTTAAAAAGAATCCAGTGAACTCTAACGGCAAATCACAGGAACAGAAAACTGTATTATGCTTCTTGAAGAGCTAGGAGCCAGATGATAAATTCAAAGACTTCCAAAGAACTCACCACGAACAAAACAACCCCATTCACACACAAAACAGCTTGCCATTTCCTGTCCCGTCCCCCAGTTGCATGACAGTATGAAAGGGTGAAACTTACCTATTTGTTAAAAACTGAAATCGAGAAGAATTTCTCTCCTCTTCTGGGCCAAGCATATTAAAGAATGGAATTCAATAACCATCAAAGATTTGAAAACCCTTCCAAAAATTTATCTTGTACTCCGTTGTAAAGTTTGGCAAGTGGAGTAAACTCTAACGACTAGCAGCACACAGAAGGTGCTGGCTCTAGGGTGCGCCACAGACCCGAGGACCTTTTTCAATATTTTTGCTAATTCCAACCGACAGCAATGGAAGTGGAATATGAAGATTTTGACAGAATTTTGGCTGAGTTTAATTTTCATAAACAGATATTACTTTCATTGCCTTGTCTTAACTAAATTAATGTCTTCTAGAGTTTAGTCGTTTGATGTTTTGTCACAATAACCCTAAACCATGACTTTTGGGTTGCAACTATTGCTTCAGACAAGCTCAATCAAAATGCAAAAATGTGTGTGTGTGTGTTTGTGTCCTTATGTAGCCCAAGCTTTTCACAATCTCCTTGTGTAGCCAAGGCCAACCTTGAACTCCCAATCTTTCTGCCTCCCTCCAAGTTGGTTTCTATTCCTGCTGTGAGATCAGAAAGAAGAAGAGAAACACGTGTATTCTTGGGCTTCCCACAAAACACACAGTTCAAGTCCTAGTGACTTTTTTCATGTTGGAGTCTCATCTGGAGGAGTTGAGTAGCAGGGAACGAGACAATGAGCACACACATCCCGCCAGTCCCCACGGGGCAATATTCTTTTACCCTGTAGATACCCAGTTCCCAAGGAAGCTTTAGTCCAGCACTGGCATCAACACAGCCCTGCCTTTCATAGGTGTTTTATAAAATATGTGAACTTTGGCTTGCTAAGACTTATTCTTACCGTGAGGTTGGCACTAATTGTGTAGTTTACATGATTCTGCACGCAGACTAGGGCAGATCTTCCTGTCAAGTGTAATAATCAGAACACTGTTAGTTATAAAGAGTGTATTCAAGACTAAGGTTACTTTAAAAAATTAGTCTCACTGTTGATGGAACAACAAGGATATAAATAGAAAAGGGAAGATTGAAAGGTATTCTTTCTAATTTATTTTTTACTTTCTGAAATGAAAATATAATTATATCATTACCCCCATTCTCTTTTCTCCCTCCAACCTCTCCAATGTACCCCCTTGCTCTCTCTCAGATTTATGGCCTCTTTATCTCTCTGTGTGTGTATTCTTAAACATAAATATAAACATTCTGTTCAATCCATATATTACTTGTATGTATGTGATTCGGTGCTAAGTTTTACATATATATATATATATATATATATATATATATATATGTTTTTCAAGATAGAATTTCTCTGTGTAACAGCCCTAACTGTCCAGGAACTCACTCTGTAGACCAGGCTGATCTTGAACTCACAGAGATCTGCCTGCCTCTGCCTCCTGAGTGCTGGGATTAAAGGCAAGTATTACTATGGCCAGGCTTTTTTTTGCCACCTCAGCCCCCACAATTCCTTTAAATAAGTAATAACTCCAGCGGAATGTCCAGTGCATGCTAGGAGGCATGACCGTGGGACCTGGGTCTTAGATGTCATTGTCTCACCTCTCGCTACTCTCTGTGGGACCTGGTTTTCTAGCAAGCATGGGAGACTCTAGCTGACCCCACTCATGTCTCAGCTGTACCTGTGGACAGCCTTGGCAATGCCATATAACTCTTGAACAGCTACTCGGTGCTCAAAGTGTTGAGCACGGCATATGATAACCATCCCTCCTGCTGGGGTTCTGAAGCACAGCTGGTAAGGCAAGGCTCATTCAGGCTAGCCCACAGAAACTAGGTTCTGCTGAAGTCAACAGAGACACACAGGAGAACTGCAGCCCAGTTTTGAAAACCATTTTAAGGGTTGGAGAGATGGCTGAGTGGTTAAGAGTGCTTGCTGCTCTCACAGAGCCCTGGAGTTTGGCTCCCAGCTCCCAGGTCATGTAGCTCACAGCCACCCTTTAACTCTAGTTCCGGGGGGGTCTGAAGCCCCCTGGCCTCCATGAGCTCCTAAACTGAAGTGCACACACTCATGCATAGAAAAGAAAATCAAGTGTTCTTAAAACTAAGTGGTATCACCCAACTGAAGGCATTCTTTCCAGGGACTCAGAAAAGCTTGGCATCTTATCTCAGGGGTGAGGGTTTCTATTTGTATGGGCTTCTCCAGGCTGTGTTCAGAGGGTCTTCTTTGTGCTGTGGACAGTAGTCAATGGGAAGCTCATAATGGGTGAAAAGTATAGTAACAAGGTATTGAGTGCTCATCCCTAAGTGGGACATCTATATTATTCCTGCTACCACCGCAGTTCAGGGAACATTGTGAAAGAGGAGGCTCGGAAGAACCTAGGAGCTAGAGGAAAATGGGGGACATGTGCTGTGAAATGCTACCTTTTAGACAAAACATGATCTTCCCACTCATAAACCCATAGCAGCTGTGGTTACCATCACAAAGCCAACACCAGATGAGGGAGGGGATTTCCAAGATGATCTCCTATCCGTGCTGAGGAGCTGAGAGTCTTTCTTGGTTGAGAATGCAGCCACTGCCGAGCTTCCCATGCTCCGGGAGATGGCCAAACACTCATGCACATATGGTTACTGCTACCTGGACTTACTGGGTCATCACACAAAACAGCCGTGAAGTTAAGAGGGGTGATGGGGAATATGGGGAGCAGGAGGGAGAACATGGGGTTAGATATGATTGTAATTCATTGTATACGTGTATCAAATTCTCAAAGAAGTATTTTAAATGGAAAGAATCAAGAGTTGATAACTCACAAACAACCCATTAAACCTGACTTTTTATGGCACCGCTAAGAGAAATGTTACACCTGCACCACTAAGTAGCGTGTTATGTAACTTACGTAACATGTAAGTATTGATTGTTGATGACTTTCTACAAATTCACATCTGTACTCTAAGATGAACTTTTAATGTTTCGTTGAAATTGCGCTTCTTTCCCTGCTGCCCCAACCGTCTGTAAATGCAGTAATCAGCTGCCACTAACCCAGTTCCCTGTCTCCCTTTGAACATTTCCCTTGCCTTTCTTTAAAGGCCTCTTAAGTAGGCTTTGCAGAAGAGTGCTCCCTATGAAAGGTGCTCCAAAGGGGTTAGTGCTCTGCCTGTAGCATTCTTTCGACGGTGGAAAGATAAATCTCTACCTCATGGGCTTCCTTGGTGCCCCACTGGTACATCATCCACTGGCTTCTGGATCTACTTTAGTTTCCAGCCATTCTGGGTAGTTACAAAACTCTTTAACCAAAATCGTCTTTCTGAATATTAGTAGAGCGTATTCATGTGTCATCCAGTGCAGCTGCGGTGTTTTTATTTCTTTGGAACACATTTCAACCCCACTCTTTGTCCATTCTCTGCAATGAATAAACTTTCTAAACCGGCAATCCACCACACCCGCTTTCATCCGCAGCTTCTCTGTCACAGCGCTGCTCTCCATAGCTGCTGAGAGTTTCATAAATCATTTCAAGGTATAAATAATCGTTCCCAAATGGAATGTTTCTTACTTTTGTGCCTATCACAAGTTGGAAATCCGATGTAGGCGCTCCCATCTTAAAAAGAAACCTTGAGGGCTGGTGGGACAGCTCCATGGGTAAAGGCACTTACTGCCAAGTCTGACAATCTGAGTTTAATTCCCAGGACCCATGCCGTGGAAGGAGAGAACCAACTCCCACAAGTGGTCCTCTAAGCTCCACACAGGTACTGTAGCACACATGGATGTTAGTGGACACACACACACATAGAGCCACAAATAAATAAATATACTAAAAAAGAAATATTTTAATTGTTTCATGCTTTAATTCCTCTATATTATATTGTTTTAATAAGACTCAAGCTACTATCAACATTTAGAATTTATATATATAGAATGTATCTATTATGAATGCACACATACGTAAATAGCACATATGTAGAAATGCAGAATCATGCAAAGTTAAGCACCCATAAACAAGGATATATGTTTAATTATAGCACAAATTACTAATGTTCTAATTATTAGACATTAAACACTATGATATAGCCATGTATTAATTAGTTCCTTGAATATTCATAATGAATTTGTAGAGCAAATTCAGCTTATTTGATTTAGGACATTCTCTCCACCTGGTTATTTTTTCCCTTTTGTTGAAAACAGAGTCTTATCTCAGACAGTATATCCTGATTTCAGTTTCTTCTCCCTCTGCTCCTCCCAGGTCTACCCCACTGCCCCCGCCATCTGGATCTTCTCCCTCTTTGAATTCCATTAGAAAAGTTACCTGTTGCTGTTATCTTAGAAATATTTTAATTTTTAACATCAATTTGATTATCCAGAAGTTGTCTTTTTGGTCTATAAAACCTGAATATTCCTTTTGCAAATGACAATCACAACAATCACTTTGTTTTCACTTTCCACGCCGTTATTTCTCTGATGATTTAATCCCATCCCTTAAACTCATCCTCTGGCCCACTATTACAAAGAGAAATCATTTTTAATCAATTCAAGATGCATCTAGAATGAACACTACTGGCCTGAGCAGGCATTGTCCTTGGCAGAGCCCTCTAAGCAATAAACAACAAATACCACCCTCATGAGAAAGGAAAAGGTGTAAGGATGGTTGCAGCTTGCATGTCATATTGCTAAATGATTTTCTGGTCTATTTACATGCAGTGGGAACTGACGTGTAAGTCTTGGGTGAACACATCTCTGGAATTAGAAGTTGCTGGAGGTGAATAATGCAAATGCTTACTTTAATAAGCTCTGTACTGTGCACGGAACTGTTGCTCACTGCAAAATGTGCTGGAAAACAAAACACTTTATCAATATGCCAGTAACAGAAACAGTTGGAAGCTATTCAATAAATGAGCTTTAGATCCATATGGTATTTATTTGCAGAGAAAGCAGTAAATTATATGTAAGCTTGGAAACATCCGTGGGTTTTTTCAATACCTCTCGCACACAGTTGTGAGCGCCTCCCCGGTTGCGTTTCATTCTATCACTGAGCGACTTCGGCAAGCAATGCTTTTTATAATAGAACATCATATTCCCTGTAATGCTAACAATTAGTGTTTGTGCTTCAATGACTTGGGAAATCCATTTCCCCGAACACTACTTGGTGTATTAGTTAAGGTTCTCTAAAAGATCACAACTGGTACAAAATATATACTAACAGAGAGTTAAACCAGTTAAACCAGTTGTTAAACTGGTTTATAAGGTGGGGGCAGTTCAAAAATGGCTGCCTCACAACAGAAAGGCAAAAGGATCCAATTCAGTACATGAGGCTGGGTGTCTGGTACTGGAATCCTAAGGCATTCTTGGAGAGTTGATGGTTTTCAGTCTTCCTTGGGCTCTTGAAGGTGGACTTCATTGCTGCCGCCACCGCTGCAACATAGATGAACACGCCGGTGAGAGTGAAGGCGTGCAGGCAAAATGAAGGTTTCCTCCCTCCACGTCCTTGCTTCCACCAGAGGGTAGCTTTTCTCTAATCTTGAACTCTTCATTCGAATTAGTGCCTTCTAATAAAACAGAGCAATCCCTCTTAATTTTACCCAGGATTTTTCTGTTTTATTCTGTTCTTTTCCATAACTCCGGGAACCACAGGTAAGCCAGAACTGCCAATAGATTTGATTTTTAAGTCTCCCCATGCCACCGACAGATTCTGCTCTCCTCGACCGATGCTAGGTCAAGTATGAAATAAAGTCAATGTCATCTTTCTGCGGGATGAAAGCCCGTGCAGTCCAAAGCTTCCTGCTTACTCTGCACACCGAAGGCTGTGCAGCTTAGCACCTTGACAATTTCACCGCCTTTCTCTCTGCCTGTGGTGCACTTTACAGGGGGTGGCAACTTCTTTCGGACTCAGCACTGTCATGGTCTAAGAGAGAGCTCCCCTCCCTACCTAGTCCAAAACCCTTGACACAGTGGTCTTGATCTTACCATCTGCTCTGGTAATTTCCTCTCCCAGTAGTAATTGGATTTTTAAAAATCTGATGTATTATTAGTAGATGCTGCCGCATCAGAATCTAAGTTCCACCAGGGCAGAGACTTGAAATGGTTCACTTCTGAGTTTTTGTTTAATTCATTCTTGTCTGGAGCAGTGCATGATCAGGCCCGGCTCTATTCCTCCACCCGAGGTACCTGACTGCCTGCACCTATCATTGGTACCTACCCTCTACTGATCTAACCAGTGTGGTGATGTCCCTCCCCACTCTGGGGATCACAGACTCCGAAGGGCGGAGCCTGTCCGGGCACTGTGTGTCCCAGAGCCCTGGTCCTGACCAGGCTTTGTACTCCTTCCTTGGTATTTTGACGCTTGGGGCTTGAGTGATTACAGCTGCTTGTTCCTGCCTGAAGGGGGAAGCCAGAGCCTCTCCCCACTTGTCAGAGCTGTGGCCTCCTGGAGTTCCATAAATAGGCAGAACTGTGGGACAAGAAAAGTGCCCTTCCTTTAGCCCAGTCTTTTTTTAGGTTGTAGTTTTTATTTACTCTTTGAGAACTTCACACTGCAAACAATGGATTCTGATCATATCCATTCTACTTTCCTCTACAACTCCTCTCAAACCATCCCGACCTCCTCTCTTCTTCACTTCAAGTCCTCTCTTCTTCTTCTTCTTCTTCTTCTTCTTCTTCTTCTTCTTCTTCTTCTTCTTCTCCTCCTCCTCCTCCTCTTCCTCCTCCGCCTCTTCCTCCTCCTCCTCTTCCTCCTCCTCCTGCTTCTCCTCCTTCTTCTTTTCATTTTATAACTCAGTCAGATTAATGCTTGCTCCTTGCACATGGGATTAGGGCCATCCTCCGGTGAGTGGGAAACCAAGCAGAGGCCACTCTCTGAAGAGCTTGGCCTCTCTCTCTGCACCTCCTGCCGGAGTGTTGATAGGGGTAAACCTGTACAGGTCCTCTGCAGACAAATGCAGCTGTGCTTGGGCTCGTGAATATAAGCGCTCTGTCTTACCCTGAAGACCCTGCTTCAGAGCAGCCCTCTCTCACCTCCGGCTCTTAAAAGCTTTCTGCCTGTTTTGTAGTGAAGCTCCACGAGCCTTGGGGAGGGGTGTGATCTTGGGGGACAATGCCCCTCCAGGATATAGTGCCTTCTTTCTCAGAGAAGTACTGCTGAAAGTGAGTCTGCCCTTCCGGAGTTGGGGGTTCAAAGAAATGACTGGTCCTCATCCAGCTTGACCCAGTCTGCACTCTGGCTTTGGGCGCTCATCCTTAAACTTCACTCCAATCCCTTGTTCTGAGGAAGATACTGATGGTAGGGATGCATTAGAAAAAAATATGTGCATTGCTGCATCAAAGAGCTCACAGCTAAAAATAAACCACAGATTTGTTCGGGCAGTTCCTATGGGTTGGAAGTCTGGACAATGGTCAGCTGGATCACCCACCAGTAGAAAGCCTCTGGTCTAAAATCTAAAATCTTTTACAGAAGGCGTATGCCCTCTTTGAAAGGACTGCCAGAATAACCCAGGCCTATCTCGGCTACTCTTTTATTAGGTCAGAATCAAACTGACTAGAAACTTTACCTTTGTGTTATTCTGATATTCAACACTATAATGAAATCTCCAAGGCAGGCATTACCGAGAGAAAAGAAATTGATTCACTTCACAGGTTAGAAGGCTGAATGTCTGACCAGCATGCGATGAAAGCTTTTAATACATGCACCACTGGGAAACCAACCTTATAACCATAGCAAATGCATTAACAAAAATCCCAGCACAAGGGGAGGCATATCATACCATTCTCACCATATTCTATTATTTTAAAGTAAGTCACAGATCTGTCTACATTTAGGGAAAGGTGATTCACAAATGCATATACACCAGGAAGCAGGAGCCACAGGGGTCATTTTACAGAGGTGTTGTCATGGGAGATCATTACAAAATGAACAAGTTAATTCAGGTATAAGGAACTGATACTCAAGGAATAATATTTTCAGGGATACTACATTGTAGAGCCAAGTGGCTAATGTGGAATGCTTTATGTTGGGGTTTACCCCTTAATTTCTACTGTCTAATTTATCTAATTGAACATCTAGTGCTTACTATGGGCTTAAATAAGCAACTGGGAAACCGTTTCAATTTTTTTTTTTTTTTTGGTTTTTTGAGACAGGGTTTGTCTGTGGTTTTGGAGCCTGTTTTGGCACTAGCTCTTGTAGACCAGGCTGGTCTCGAACTCACAGAGATCCGCCTGCCTCTGCCTCCCAAGTGCTGGGATTAAAGGCGTGAGCCACCAGCGCCCGGCCTCATTTCAGTTTTTTTTAATATACATTTAAAGTTTTTAATTACGTTTGTCTTGTGTACGCATGGGTGCGTGAGTATGACAGCACACATGTGGAGGTCAGAAGAGAGCCGGGGAAAGGCTGATCTCTCCTTCACCATGTATGTCTCTCAGATCAGAGATCAAACTCAGGTCATCAGATCTGGAGCAAGCACTTCTGCCCACTAAGCCATCGCACGGGCCCAAGGACTTCATTTCACTCCTGTTTTTATCCTGCTAGCTGGAAATAACTTTAGATAGTGTCTTACTCCTCACACCCCAGCAATTCCATCTGATTTTTGTAAAGATTAGTTTTCAAAAGCACAAGGCCTTCCAAACCATGGGTAAATGCTCAGCTGAAGTGGTGGTTAGAAAAGGCGGGCCCATTGGATCTCATCCTTCTGCCAGGTTTAACCTAGAGTGCTGTGGGACAGTGGTCTGTACCTTGTCACATATACTATAAATAAATGCTGATTGGCCAGTAGCCACGCAGGAAGTAGAGGCGGGGCAACGAGAATTCTAGGAAGAGGAAAGTTCTTTCTGCAGTGGCGACCCAGTCACAGAAGAAGCAAGATATGACTGCCTCACTAAATAAGGTACTGAGCCACATGGCTAACATAGTTAAGAATAATGGGCTAATATAAGTTATAAGAGTTAACAAGAAGGCCGAGCTACTAGACCAATCAATTTATAACTAATGTAGACCTCTGTGTGATTCTTTGGGACCTAACGAATGCAGGACCAGGCAGGACAGAAAACCTCAGTCAACACTAGAGTGCTGGTAGGAGGCACTGGTTGGTTGGAAGAGGGAAGGAAATGGGTGAAAGAGCCAGTGAGGGTCTCGGGGGACAATACCTCCTTTTTTCTTATCTACTGAAGGTCTAAGGAGCACAGTTTTAGGTTAAGATTCCTGATTCAGAAAATGTGATCTAATAATAGATTGAAACTGACTGGAAAATGCTAATAAAAAATCTTTCTAAATAGAAGCTACTACAGAATAGAATTCTGGAGAAGAGTCAATGATCACTCAAGTTGAGTGAGAACAAGAATTGTTTGGTCATTGTGTGAGAGTAAAATTAGTGAGCCTAAAAAAAAAAAGTCTGAAATCACCACTCACATGGTAGGAGTAAAACCAGTGAGCTCCCAAATAGAAGATGACAGCATCCACCATTTTTGCCATCTCTCACTCATTTCCTACCAGGGTAGCAGAGGGTTTGGCAAAAAGAGGAGGTAGTGAGGAGAATGAGGAGGAGCAGCCTGTTTAAGGCTGGGTGCTAGGCGGTTGCTGATCTCAATGGCAGTGAGCCTGGAACTCAGTGGGAACAACACTTGAAACTTCCGAGAACCTGCCCCCTCCGGATATACTGAATTAGAGGGGGGCACAGCCCAGTAATCCATATCTTCATATGTTTTCCTGGTAACGTCCATTCACAATAACGTTTGAAAAATTTTCTGGACAAAACATTGTGGTTCTGAAAAAAAAAAAGACTCATTCATAAAACTCATTCCTAAAACTGGGCAGTCAGGCAAAGGGGAACCTGAATGGCCAGTACTAACACTGACATGCAATTGGCAGGACATGTAAGAACTCAACAAGGAAATGGCTCACTTTTCGTCACCACCTGAAAATGCCAAGCAAAACCTTCCAAATGCTTAGAGAAAGGAGTCTCTGACTGTGCTCTGTTGGTCTTTGAGTCTCGCTCAAAAATACTGTCTGAAGAAAAGAGAAAGAAAACAGCGAAAGCTGGAGAAGGCAAGGCCATCCCGTCGGCATCTCCTTTGAGTCCAGGCCCTGATGCCCAACCCTGCTTTACAGTGACTACTCCAGAGCTTGCTTGAAGATCCTGTATCCAGAAATCCTTTTGTATTTTAGACTCTACTGGGCAGGATTGCAAAGAGAGTGAACTACCCATAAGAACTCCAAACTATGCCCCTCATAGTTTATAAGTCAGATAATCATGCTAGGAAGGCTAATGGAGGCAGTGTGGCTCCCTGGTTACCAAAGCAAGGAAAGGAACTAGACCCAGAAGAGACCTGGCGTACTGTGTAAGGAGAGGAAGCTTCAGGGTGAGTTCTAGTGTGCTCCCCTGTCTCTGAGCTTAGCTATTCCATCTTCAAGAAGAATAAGTTCATCTAAATGGTCTATGCAAAAGTTCAATTTTACTTGTTCTTTAATGCCAGGAACTCCTGGCTCTACAGACGTTCTTAATGAAGTTTTCCTGGTGACAGTGAGTGCCACTCACCTGAGTAGACTGTTTGAGGAAAATCTTTGGGATTTTCAAAAACGGTTTTGATTTTAATGAAGCAAACCCAACCAAACACATATTCTCTCACAGGATTATGTAAACATTTTTTTGTTGTTTATCTGGAAGCACCATTTTTGAGGAAATTAAATGTCCATTGTCAGGAATATTTGAAGTAAGCAGATAAAGGTGTTTTCTCTAACCTTAGAGTTACTTCTGAAAGAAAATTAAAAATCTTCCTGGATGCTGGAAGCTTTCATACCTTCTACCTCAAATAATAGCATTACATAGAGTGATATTTTTGGGTGAGAATGCCCTGCCCCATAGACTCATATCTGAATGCTTAGTCATGGGGTAGTGGAACTCCTTGAGAAGGATTGGAAGATGTGGCCTTATGGGAGAAAGTGCGGCACTCAGTGTGGGCTTTGAGGTTTCTAAGGTTTCAGTGTCTCTTTGTTTTTGCCTGCTACTTGTGGAACAGGATGCAAAGCCTTCAGGTACTGCTCTAGCGCCATGCCTATCTACTTCTCACCATGATGATCATGAACTAACCCTCGAAAACTTTAAACAAGTCCCCAATTAAATGCTTTCTTTTATAAGGTGCCTTGGTCAGGGTGTTTCTTCACAACAACTGAAAACTGATTAAGACAAATATATTTGAGATCAAAAAATTTCTTTGTTATTCAGTGGCAGCCCAGAGTGTCCACAACTTCATCTCCCTTCTGTATAAAATTAGTTCCTTGACTTTTGGTGTTTTTCCTACATTCTTACCCTTTTTTCCATTTGAGCAAAGTATTTTGAGCCAAGCTCAAAGGCAAACAAGATGTGAGCCAAAGGCGGCTTATTTCTCTAAAAATATGAAGATGGTTCACTTGTCAGCTTCAGGTGAAGTAGGAAGGTAAGCCTTTTCTTCAGTGTGCTCATGTCCTATCAGCGAATTGTCTGCCAGAAGGTTTGGCATCTCCCTTGTCCTGCTTCCCAGAAAGTTTGTGAATGGATGCATTTTCAAAACCCAACAAAAAAAGTTCACAAGGAGCTTTCTGGAAGGAAAATAATCAATCTTGTTGACTTCAAATAACAGAGGTAGTATCTTATCTCAACTTGATTGGAAGTGCTGGCTGCCTCCTGAATCCCAATACACTTCCTGATTACCACTCACACAGAGCCCCTTGTACATAGTTTTCCCTGCAACTTTGCTGTAACTAAAAGCAATTTCCAGACTTATTTTGAAAGTCAAATGATTCCTCAGAACAGTTCTAGAAATACACTTGAACAGGGATTGGAATAACCAGTTTCCAAACAAAAAGAAGCAAATGCTTGGATGAAGGATTGAGACGACACAGAAGCAAACCTTAGGTAATATTCTCATATTAATCTAAATTTTCATGTATTAAAGAACATTTCTTACACTTGCTTTATCCTCTATGTGCCCTTTAAAGGAACAGTTTTCATCTCAGTGTCTTTTGGATTCTTCTTGATCTTACTCTGAAACTTCTATAATCACCCCCTCCCCAGGAGGGTCCTTTCAACTACTTTGCACCCAAAAGCAGTGAAGAATGAAGAGCTGAAGAACACAGAAAATCTAAAAGAAGTCCCAAAAGGCTAAGAAGCATGTAAAGCAGAGTAGGCAGTATCCTATCTTGGATATGGAGTTTTAATTGTTTGGGGTCTGGCCCTCAGTGTTTATTGAGAGCTCTGATTGGTTAGGCCATGACTCTGGTTTGCATTTGATTCATTAGTCCTGTTGTCAGTGAGTCCTGAGCAAAGTGTTTGCTATCCCTAGGAACTGACTGGTTCTAAACGCATCAGGGCCTTTAGTGTCAGGGAGCTTGGGAGTTCTGGATTTTCAAGATTAGGCTAAGTATTGTAAGGGAAGCCTTGGTTTTCTGGGGACATCCTGCAGTATTCTCCTAATGCTCATTGTTTCTCCCTCCTGAATTCTTAAACAAAATAGGAAGTTCGAAGGAAATTTCACATTTCCTTACAATTTTCACAGTAGGGATCAAACTATTTAGACACTTTAAGTCCTTCCACAGTGTAGTGGTCTGAATGAAAATAGCCCCCATAGGCTCAAAGGGAGTGGCACTATTAGGAGATGTGGCCTTGCTGGAGTAGGCATGGCACTTGCTCTTCCTACTGCCTATGGATCCAGATGTAGAACTCTCAGCCACCTCTCCAACCCATGTCTGACTGCATGCCACCACGCTTCCTGCCATGATGATAATGAACTAAACCTCTAAACTGTGAGTCAGCCCTAATTGGATGTTTTCCTTTATAAGAGTTGCCATGGTCATAGTATCTCTTCAAAGCAATAAAACCTTAACTAAGAAGTTGGTACCAGGGACTGCAGTTTGCTGTGATGGGCCTGATCATGCTTGTTTGGAGGATTATAGACTTTGGAAGTTCTGATTAGAAAAGCAGTTGAATGCTTTAAGTAAGTCTTAATGGACCAGAGTAGGAGAAGCATGGAAGACAGTAGTGCTGAGGGTGATTTGAACTGTTGGAGTCCAATTCAAAAGGTTTCAGAGGAGAAGAAACCTTTCTAGAGATCATTCTTGTGATATTTTGGCTAAGAATGTGGCTGCTTTTTACCCTTGTCTGAAAAGTCTGCCTAAGGCTAAATTGAAGAGTTTTGGGTTAATGTCACTGACATAGGAAACTTCAAAACGGCCTAGAATTGACTGTGTTGTGTGGTTATTAGTGTTCACTCTTATGAAGATCTATAATGAAAAGGAGCAGGCTGAACAAGGAAAGTTCCAAAATGTACAATTTGAGGAGAAAGGGGGCATCAGGAAGTAGAATGGGGCTAAGTCCTGTATTCAAGCAAACAAGCCGATTAAAGAAAACCTTGATATAAATGAAATAAAGGGAGTGGTAGTCTCAGGGAAGGACCCCACCTAGCTAAGCTTCCAACTTGTGAAAAGGAATTAAAGAAAAGCTTGGAGTTGGGTTTGGTGGTGCAGACCTTTAATCCCAGCACTCTGGAGGCAGAGGCAGGTAGATCTCTGAGTTTGAGCCCAACCTAGTCTACAGAGCGAGTTTCAGGACAGTCAAACTTAGGCCGCGAAGGAAACCATCAAAAACATAAAGCTGTTGATGATGTACTTGAACAAGGGGGCCATGTTCCAGCCACACAAAGCAGCAGAACTTGGTAGCTTTGGCCACATGGTTCTGGACAATGGATGGATGCCAAAAATGCCCTTAAAAATGGCCAGTAGCAAAGGTAAATGTCTAAAGTAAATGTAATTTTTCTTTAATGAGCTTATATTTCTCTTGTAGAGATTCCCTTTCCCTCAGCACATTCGCGTACCTTCTGGAGCCTCATTGCATGTATTCTTCAAGCTAGACACCATGGCTTTTGTGCTTAGGGTTCTTTCTAGCTGGGGCATCACCTTCATCCTCACCCCATCCTCAACTACTGCTCATATTATTAGCTAATACACTCTAGTGGGTGGGTTACTGTGATCTGTGAACATCACACTAGCTGAAGGATAACCCAGCCTTCTCACAGTAATCCAGTAAGGTACATATGACTGTAGTTATAGGAACAGTAAATATAGTCTAGAAAGATAAGATGGACAGGAACAGGAGAGCAGCAAACTTGGTGTGACAGTGTCTGCTGCCACTCTCTGGAGTAAGTACAACAATGACTTCCTTAAGAAAAGAACATCTTGGGTCTGGAGAGATGGTTCCGTGGCTAAGAGTGCTGGCTACTCTTCTCCAGGACCTGGGTTCTGTTCCCAGCACCACAATTGTCTGTAGTTCCAGTTACAGGGGATCTGAAGCCTTCTTCAGGTCTGACACATACATCATGCACAGACATCCTGAGGCACATACACACATAAAAACTTAAATATTTTTCAAGGAAAACATTTAAGAAAAGAAAATTTCAAGAGAAACGTGGATCGCTGTGGTTGGGGATACCTTTCCAGGAGGGAACATGTACAAAGCTGCTGGACTGGACACACACAAGAGAGGTCAACATGTGACGTACTTTGCACAGCGAAGTTGCCAGGTGCCAAAGACCATCTTACGGGGTAATAGTAAACATCACTAGACGAATATCCTGGTAAGTTATTTGCCTAACTGAAGAAACAGCATCCTGGTATAAAGACACACACTTACAGGGGTGAAATTAATGGCTTTTGTCATTTTGCCTGATTTCTCGTAAGACATTTGATTCCGTAAGACTCATCTCAAAATTCAGGATTGTTCTGATTTATGAATGACTTTTGGCTGAATCTCCAGTCGTTCCTGTAATTTATGCCCTAGGGATTTCCTTTCTGTCCTTACATAATTAGTTAGCATATCGCACATAAATGTGAGGGTAAGCTCGACAAACATAAATCACATTCAGAAGGGAGCATATGCTGGAATATGTTTCAGCTGCATGCCTCTTGCGAGTTTCTTTTATCTAATTTAAGCATTCTTTCATAGTTTGGAATAATAATAACTTATTATTCAAAAGCCTGGAGTTCATTGTGCTCTCTTGACATTGCTGATGGCAACCTAGCAAGCCTTCACCTAATGGCTGCCTTTCGCTCCAAGGTTTGTGAACCCAGCTGCACTCAGGACACACGCCATGTGGAAGTTCACGGCTGAGGTCTGAATGCCTGAGAAGGAGAAATTCCACACTGATGAAACACTGGTTTCTGGGATTCGCCAGGATAATTCTATTGGAATTTTTTTTGAAAGATACAAAATAAAAAGTTATTTCCTGAAATTATGGATGTTTGTCTCCCTAGTTTCCTGAATAACAATTGTGGGCAGGATTGAAACAAGAAAGCAATGCCTGTCAGGGTTATCAGCAGATGTCCCTGCTGTGGGCACCAGTCACAATGCGCTCAAAACACGCGGAAGGGAATGTATTAATATGTGAGCAGGATCTATGAGTATATTACCTTACTGTCTTAGTTAGCGTTACTGCTGCTGTGATGACCAAAGCAACTTGGGGAGGAAATGGTTTGTTTGGCTTCCACTTTCACATCACTGTTCAACATCAAAGGAAGTCAGGACAGGAACCTGGAGGAAGGCTGTAATGGAGGGGTGTTGCTTACTGGCTTTGTCCCTGTGGCTTGTTCAGCCTGCTTTCTTATAGAATCAGGACCACCAATCCAGGGCTGGGACCTTTCCCATGAATCACTAATTAAGAAAATACCGTGCCCAGCCTGAATACGGGGGGGTGTGCTTGTTCTTTTTTTTTTTTTTTTCAAATACTGGATAGGTTTTTTTTTATACTTTTTTAATTGATTTCATCGAGCTATACATTTTTTCTCTGCTCCCCTCCCTTCCTTTCCCCTCCCTTTAGCCCTCTCCCATGGTCCTCATGCTCCCAATTTCCTCAGGAGATCCTGTCCTTTTTTCCTTCCCATGTAGATTAGATCCATGTATGTCTCTCTTAGGCTCCTCATTGTTGTCTAGGTTCTCTGGGATTATGATTTATAGGCTGGTTTTCTTTGTTTTTTTTATGTCTAAAAGCTACCTATGAGTGAGTACATATGATATCTGTCTTCCTGGGTCTGGGTTACCTCACTCAATATGATGTTTTCTAGATCTATCCATTTGCCTGCAAATTTCAAGATGTCATTTTTTTCTGCTGTATAGTACTCCATTGTGTAAATGTTCCACATTTTCCTTATCCATTCTTCAGTGGAGGGGCATTTAGGTTGTTTCCAGGTTCTAGCTATGACAAACAATGTTGCTACGAACATAGTCAAGCACATGTCCTTGTGGTAAGATTGAGCATTCTTTGGATATATACCCAAAAGTGGTACTGCTGGGTCTTGAGGAAGGTTGTTTCCCAATTTTCTGAGAAATCACCATACTGATATCTAAAAAAGCTGTACCAGTTTGCACTCCAATCAGCAATGGAAGAGTGTTCCCTTTACCCCACATCCTCTCCAGCATAAGTTGTCATCAGTATTTTTGATCTTGGCCATTCTTATAGGTGTAAAATGGAATCTCAGAGTTGTTTTTATTTGCATTTCTCTGGTGGCTAAGGATGCTGAACATCTCCTTAAGTGAAGAGATGCTTGTTCTTACGGCAGCTTGATGGGATGTGCTTTGCTGAAGCTCATGGGAGGCCTGCTCCTTACTGAGCAAGGAGGAGGGAGTGGGAGGAGAGGAGAGAGGGGAGGCTTCAGGATGTAAAATAAATTAATTAATTGATAAGAAATGTCCTACAGTCTTGACTACAGTTCAATCTTATGAAAGCATTTTCTCAATTGGGGTTTCCTCCTCTCAGATGACTCCAGCAGCTAGAGTCTAACCTGTGTCAAGTTGACATAAAAATAGCCAGCACACTTACATATCGAAAAGGCCTTTTTATAGTGTGATTAAAACACAGGACGGTGAGATTAAAAGGTTATTATGGATTATCTAGATCAGTGTTTCTCAACCTCCCCAATTCGGTGACCCTTTAGTGTAGTTCCTCATGTTGTGGTGACCCCCTAACCACAAAATTATTTTCATTGTGGAATCAAGACATAGATGTCTAATACGCAAAATGGTCTCAGGGGGTCGCAGTCCATAGGTTGGGAATTAAATGCTAAAAGCAGAGAAATTTTCTCAGGGAGGGGTGCATGGAAAAGAAATGGAGTGAGGGGAGAATGAGAATGTGTTTGACAACAGAATCAGGGCTAAGATGGAAAGAGAGCTTTGGAGGATGCTCAGTTTAACCCATTGCTAGTGTCTGTAGGTCGTCCAGCTCTCTCTTCCTTGCACCTTCCCTTTTCTCCCAAGGAGCTCCTTCCCTCCTTCCTTCCACCTTTGTCAAAGCAATCTGTGACTGACCTGCACCCAATTCTGGAACAAAACCAACTCCACCCTCGATGTCTTTTCCTTTTTTACTTCATGATAATCTACTGTCTTATTATTTTACGTATCTACCACAGAAATCTTCAAAGTTACTGTTGTAAGAATTTCTTTATACTCCTGAGAATTATCAAAGATCACAAAGATATGTTTTCTAGATGAGATACCTATAATCACTGACTTTGAAATTAAAATAAGTAAATATTAAATGATTAATTTTAGACAATAATATTGAAAATCAATAATTTCCAAGAAACCAACCTTAGTTTTTACAAAATAATACATGAGTAAAAATTCCATTCAAAGAAATACAATGGATTTTAATGGAAACATCACTTGACCTTATTTAACTAAAATGTAATAATATATTTTAAGAAAAGTAACCTGGATTTTCTAGGACAAAAAAGTTTAGTGAGAAGTCTGGTTCTGTCTTAAATTTGAGAGTCCCTTCACCTCCAAGAATCATAACTGTGTTCTCAATCCATGCTCCATCAACTATAATGTCTATTTTGGTTGGAGTATTTGAAAAATAAATCGGTCCTCAAATGGGTTGCAGTTGTAAGAGAAAAATTATGTTCACTCTTTCCAGACAATCTTAGTTTTCTTTGGCCTCGCACAAAAGTTAAGTAAATGCCCATTTCTTAATTGTTATCTAAAAAGTGGAGTCTGAAACTACAGTGAAGAATCAATTAATGGTCCATTACATCAACCCCTTTGCATCTTGTGGACTGTACAGATGTGTGATTTTGTAGAACATATCACCCAGAAAACACTGGTGTGCTGAGCTACATGCATCTTCAAAATATTGGCAAAAGTTTCTTATTACTTTTATATGCATTTACTTAAAAATCACACAATATATATTTATTTGTATGTATGTATATATGAGGAAGCTTATAAAATACTAGTTTCCACATATGTTTTTTTCAAACATTCTTAGTGTTAGTCCTCCCCCATCCAGTCCTCTGCCTTACAACCTTCACCTTTCCACTTAAACCTCTATCCCCATCAGTCTAATTTCCTTTTTCATTTTCTATGTTCTAATGACAGATGACCATAGTCAAATTCATTTTGCTCTGTAGGATGATCTCCTCAATGACGAGCAGAGCATTGCCACCACTATGGGCAAGACTGAATCTTGTTTAGTCCCTTGAGCTTGTATGCACTATAGAAGCAGAGTAAAATTATTTTATGATTTATTTGACTTTATGTGCATTGGTGTGAAGGTGTCAGATCCCCTAGAACTGGATTTACAGACAGTTGTGAGCTACCATGTGGGTGCTGGGAATTGAACCTGTGTCCTCTAGAAGAGTAGTCAGTGCTCTTCACCACCAAACCATCAGATCTCTGTTCACTCATGTCATTAGCAACATTATTTACAATAACCATCAGGATGACAGAAACAGATACTTATTTGAACTATGTAGAGTCAAAATCACAAAAAGTAGAAATTGTCTGGCATTTCCCAGGAGTTAGGAGGTGGGAGGAATTAAAGGGTATGGTTTAATTGGTAGAGTTTCGGTTTTGCAAGAAATTCTAGAGATTGGATGTCAAACAATAAGAATGCACTTAAGAGGGCTGCAGTGTATGCTTAAAACGTTCTAAGGTGGCTAAGCTTTGTTTTTTAGCTTTAACCATAGCAAGCAACAAAATGTCTTTTCCAAGTCCACATCACACAAACCTGTCCAAAAACTTCTTCATTAGCAGTGAAGGTGAGATCGAGAATATCTGTGATGTTATTGTCCTTCATCCACTGCAGACTTTGGTGGAATTCCTCATCTAAATATTCTAGGTAGCTTAAATCACAGGGCGAGTCAAAGGCAGCAAGAAAATGAGTGAACGAAGGTCTTCCAGACCTCATTCCAAACCTGATTATGCTTATTTTCAATAAAACATAATAGGTTTCATAATTACTTGATAATTCCAAATACATTGATAAAGCAGTAATTCAATGACTTTAATTTATTTAATAGTTTCCTTTTGAAAAGAAACTGCTAAAGTTTCAATAATAAAAATGAAAGAATTATTGGCTCATAGGTAACAAACTAAAAAACAAGTCAATTCTACTCAACAGTGTAATACAATGTTCACAGTGTTATGATTTCTATATAAACGAACTAATGTCCATTATACAGTTTTGTTAATAGAGCCATTTCTTACATCTAAAAAAAGAAGCAGAGTAGAGCTTCATCATAGAAGGGTCATTTTGGAGGCATAGCCACAGAATATAGATATTTAATATTTTCTTCATCTGGAAAAGTGCAGATGAAGAAATGTTTCTTTTCCTTGTAATTACAGTATTATTCAAGAGCTGTAAGCAGAATAATTGAACATTTTTTTTCCTGATTTTGTTTATGTTTTTTGCCAGTGGCGGTCATTCTTTCCTACTGAGCTGTGTTCTAAGTGGACACATGAGAGTGATTCATAGGCTCATTCTTATGACAACCGGGGCAGAACACAGCACATGAGCACATGTGGTAGAATTTGGCTAGAGAAACATATAAATATAAATATAAAATTACAATAAAAGATACAATTTCCAGTCTGCAAGCAATTCTAAAAAACATACACAAGGCCATTGCATATCATGCCATAGAAATAGCTCGGAGGAAGCATAGGCGGATGGGCTTAGGAGTCTGGCTATCACTCCCACTTCATGCAACAGAGGCAGAAAAGCATAGTATTGACTCCAAATAAACCTGATTTGAAAACTCTAAAACTTGAACTTGGCAATGCCTTCTAATTTTTTCTTTTCTTTTCTTTCTTTTTCTTTTTCAAGTTGGGCACTTAAAATCTACTAAGATGGTGCTTAGGAAAAGTTTCAGTTGGGAAAGTGTTCGCCTTAAGAACCAAGACTGAATTTCGGATGCGCAGCACCCATGTGAAACCTGGGTATGGTGTTGAATGTCTATAAGCCCGGCAGCAGTAGGAGGAGACTTTAAGTTCAGTGAGACACTCTGTCAAAAACACAAAAGCAAACAAAACGAAACAAAAAGATAGAAGGGTGGGAATATAGCCCAAGGCTAGAATGTTGGTGAAGCATGCGCTGTGGCCTAATTTTAATTCCCAGCACTATGAAGCACAAGCAAACAAATAAAGAAGAGAAAACAACTGAAAAAGACATCTACATTGAGTTTGACCTCCACATGCATCCCCATGAACACATGGACAAACACATATGAACACGTGCACCCAAACACAACCTGCACACCCACAACACCTGCACACCCACACTATCTACTAGCATGGTGCTTTCTCATTTGTAAAAGCAATAACTCCCCCCCCCCCCTCCCCAAGCAGTTGCTATAGTTACTGGTAAGATAACAGGTGTAAATCTCTTACAGTGCATGGAAGGACAGATTCTCAACAAATGACAGTGAGATGTATCCAATTACACCTAGAAGGCAGTTCTAGAGTGTCTCTAACTAGCTAACGAAGACTACCATTCACCCTTCACTTCACATTTCAGACGTCCTAACCCAACATGAGTCTTGAGTACTCACTGTAGATCAACACACTGCATGGCTCTGGACAATTTAATCTCTTTTGACCTTATTTTTCTCAGCTACCTGATCCACTATCATCAGGATCAAAAGAATTTCTGTACTTTTTTTCTTCCTCCACTCTGTTATTTTTTAAAGGAGTTATTCTTTTTAAAGATTTTACTTTTATTATCTTTTAAATGATGAATAGACATGTGTCTGTGTGTAGGTAGGTGCTCATGAGTGCTGTACTCTACAAAGACAGGGGGCGTCAGATCTGCTGGAGCTGGAGTTACAGGTGGTTACGAGCTGCCTGATACTGTCTCCGGGAAGAATGCTGTATGCTTTTAGCCACTGAGCCGTATCCCCAGGCCCAGGGCCCTTAAATTTGGGTGCTAAGAAGCTGGCGTTGAGGACAGAGCAGATTCTCTCTTCGAGGAATATCCGCCCTCTGTGTTTCACAAAGGGTTCTGTTCTGTGTACCTGCCAAGACTCTGGGTAAGTGTCAGGGCTGCGTAACCCTACTCTATTTGTTTGCGTTCTCGTAGCTCAGTGTTCCCTGTAACTTTGTAAAATAGAACCTGTGGTTGAGCAAGGTGGCTGGAGAGGACCAGCTACGCCTTTATTGTCACTGTGGAGAAGAGAGGTGGCAGCAAGAGATGGTGGGAAACTGGACCAGGCTGACAGCAGTGGAGGCTAGTTGGACACAGCTACAGAAGAAGCAGTAGACTTGCTGATGTGTTAGACATGTGCCGTGAGCTTTAATTTTGGCTGATGGCTTAAGTAAATACGGAGAAGATACCCATAAGGTGGGAAAGGTCTGGTGAAAAAGGAAGTCCAGAGAGGAGAAGAGGGCTTTGGTTTGGATATATATATATATATATATATATATATATATATATATATATATATCCATGTGAAGCTGCTGACTGGTTAATCTGTCAAACCAGCTGCCCTGAAACATGGAAGATAGTTTCAGGAAGGATGACTTCTTTGCTCAAGGGCAGAAAAAGCTCTTGTAAGGCTGGGGAAGTATAGTAAGAAATTGGACATGTTGAAAGACTACCTAAAAACAAAGTAAATTCAAGCATTGGCTGTAGACCTTTTAAGCTCTCCATGTGCCTGGGCACCAATCCAGAGCAGTGAAATGAGACTCGCCATGGCTACCAGCTGTGCATCCTCATTTCCGGTGCCCTGTCCAGTCCAGTATCGTGGCACCCTGAGATCTTTCCACACTCGGAGTAGTTGGAGGGCCCTGCTGGTCAGAGGGTACAGTCTACCATAGCCTGGCAGCTTTCTCTAAAGCATGCCGATACGGAAGATTCCCTTCCCCCAAGCAAAGGCTTCCCGCTCTCTATCTGCCCTTATTTGGAGGATCTCCCTAGACCTGGATGCCTGACTTATTTCTATCGTGGCATAGAAAGAGCTTCCTGCTAGAAACCTTGCACATGTGGTTACTGAGACTTGTATTGGGGCTTTTGCTATAGGACCTACTGTCACATACAAAGTCTTATGATAGGAGCATGCCACTTGATGCAAATTAGGGTTTGTCCCCAGGCTTTCCAATCCTATATATTTTCTATACTCTGGAATCAAGTTGAGTTGATTCACTGAACTCATCTCCTAGAGGGCTGTCTCCATCCTGTTCACAGAGTGACCAAGGATTTCTGTCCCTTTGTTCTCATAAACTAGTGACCACAGGATCTTGAAGATAAAGGGGAACCCACAAGAGTATTCAGGAGAAAGGTTCTTTGGATTTGAGTAGGAAAGAGCCAAGGTGGTGTGGAATGACTTTTCTTGCTTGATTCTGGATATCCCCACCCCTTTCCATTTCCATAGAAGAAGGGTCTTCATTAGGTGACCACATGAAGCCACCATCTTATGTTTAGCAAAGAAACTTCTTTTCTTTGGGACCTCTTCTTTTTTCCTCCCAAGGCCCTTGGTTTATGGATTTTACTTGGCAACTGATCCAAACAGAATTGATTGTTCCTATCCGTTTGAGCTGGCAGGACCCTGGGTACTGTTAAAAAGGGGGAGCAGATCATAATGTCTGCATTAACTTCTAAAAGAATGGTCTCGATATTTTATTATGCTAAAAAGTTATCTGTCTCCTTCCCTCTGTTCTAGTTTCAAAATGTGTGAGGCCCCGAAAGACGTGGAATTCTGGAGTCTGCAGAACAAAGCAGGGAAATGAAACCTGGCTTGCCATATCAAATTGCACAAAAGTTCCCGAAGCGAACAAATTGGACAGTGAGCTACATAGTCATCAGTATTGTCTACAATCCCACTCTCTTCCCACCTGATTATAGATAAGGACCCTAAGGCCACTGGGAATTAAGTAACTTAGAGCAAGGCCAAACATATGTTTTGTGATTACACATGAAATGACTAGCCTCCCAGTCTGGAACCAAAGACCTAAAATTATGCAATAACCAAAGAAGAATACCATGTCATAATCACCCAGGACACTGAAACCAGCTCTGTATCCTGAATCTATCACAGAGTTCCTGATATAGTAGCCTTGAATCACAAAACACTGTGATGCCCAGATAGGTTCAGAGGACTTCAACGTAAAGCAAACAGCTGGATTCAGCTATTGGAGCCATGAGACTCCTTTCCTACATCAGCTGGCTTTTCTACATAACCATATGCTAAAATAAAATGAATTGGAACAGAGACGGAGTATAAAGGATGTTTGTAATGTCTCCGTGTGGGGAGAACGTGCCGTACCCTGACATATTCTTCTCCGGCCATCTCAGTTTAAGCCTAGCTGAGGGCTTTAGGTCCCACAGACTATGGCTACCCAGAAACATCAAATAAAACCACAGGCAGAAAGGGTGGCTCCGGCAGACAGCGAAAGGACATTGACCCTTTGGCTTCTTGAGTGTCTGGCCTGCGTCTAGCTCGTGCTGGAAGGTACTATCAGTCATTAACGTGGGTTGCATTCTCTTTGGTAATGGTGAGCTCACACCTGGATTTGTTCCAGTTCCTAGGAAACGGCTACCTCAACTAGCCCTGAAGATTATGGAAGACTGAGATGAAAGAGAAAGAGCAAGAGGGAACACACTGGACTTCCCGGCTCCTGGTCTGGAACAGAAGGATCCCTGGAAGCACCTGGGGTTGAAGAGCCTTCCAAATGGGATCTCTGCATTGCCCGCCTCTTCCCACAGCTTCTGCAGCCATGGCTTGTCAATTCAGTTCTGAAAAACAAGAAAGATTTTCAACGTAGACAGTAAAATATGTATACACTCTGTTAGGATTAGGAATATATAATTCCCCTTGCATTTGAATAGTTAATGGACCACACCCCCACCCTAGCCCTTATATAGTGGCTCTAAGGGTTGTTCGTGTGTCCTTTCTGTGCTGGGGCTTGCACAAACCATTGCAATACGAAACCTCGACTTCAGCGTACAGGCAGACACAGCTAGCAAGCAAGCGAAGAAACCTAAGCCTGTCCTTTAGGATGCCATATCTCAACAGTGGCACCCTTCCCGGTTGGATGTGCCGCAGCCGCTGAACGGTTCACTGCTAGGCAGTATTGGCAGTTGGATTTCTCTCCTAGTGTTTTGTCTGGAGCAAATTGGGAACAGCAGCACAGCTGTCTTTGTGCCGTCCATGTTGCCATAGTGACCCACCTTGGCTTCTCTGAATGTGAAGGATTCTTTTTCTGTCTGGGAGGTGAGAGTCGGGGCTGCTTTCACTGAACAGACTGAATTGCTCACCATGAAATCTCCAGTCTTCGGCAATTATTCCCCCTAAATTTGCAGAGGAGTTTGGTTTTTGTTTGTTTGCTCTTGTTGTTTCATACGGGCTTTTCCTACATAGCCCAGAGTGACCTCACTTCTCACTATGAAGTCTCGGTTGTACTTGAACTGATGACCCACCTGTCTCAGTCCCCTAGGTGCAGGGATAATGGGCCTGTGAAGCCATATCTGGCTCATTTCTAAACATTGTGTCTTCTTTTACGCATACTCATGCCTGGAAGATTTAGTTCTTTGATCTTACTCAGGATTCTGTTGCAATGTAGTTTAATATATCTGTGTATGCTCAACTGGTAAGACAAAGAGAGGTGGGAGTAGGCAGACCGTGATGAGGAAGGCAATAAGCAGGGCTTTCTTTTTTTTTTTTAGCTCTAACTTCTTATTTATTTATTTATTAAAGATTTCTGTCTCTTCCCCGCCACCGCCTCCCATTTCCCTCCCCTCCCCGCAATCAAGTCCCCTTCCCTCATCAGCCCAAAGAGCAATCAGGGTTCCCTGACCTGTGGGAAGTCCAAGGACCACCCAGGTCTAGTAAGGTGAGCATCCAAACTGCCTAGGCTCCCACAAAGCCAGTACGTGCAGTAGGATCAAAAACCCATTGCCATTGTTCTTGAGTTCTCAGTAGTCCTCATTGTCCGCTATGTTCAATGAGTCTGGTTTTATCCCAGGCTTTTTCAGACCCAGGACAGCTGGCCTTGGTGAGTTCCCGATAGAACATCCCCATTGTCTCAGTGTGTGGGTGCACCCCTCGCGGTCCTTCTTATTTAGCTTCTCTAGGATCACTAATTATAAGATCAATGTCTTTTATTTATGGCTAGAAACCAAATATGAGTGAGTACATCCCATGCTCCTCTTTTTGGGTCTGGCTTACCTCACTCAGGATAGTGTTTTCTATTTCCATCCATTTGCATGCAAAATTCAAGAAGTCCTTGTTTTTTACTGCTGAGTAGTACTCTAATATGTATATATTCCATACTTTCTTCATCCATTCTTCCATTGAAGGGCATCTAGGTTGTTTCCAGGTTCTGGCTATTACAAAAAATGCTGCTATGAACATAGTTGAGCATATACTTGATTATAAAATGGGACACTGAGCTGAACAGAGAATTCTCAACAGAAGAAGTTCAAATGGCCAAAAGACACTTAAGGTCATGCTCAACTTCCTTAGCGATCAGGGAAATGCAAATCAAGACAACTTTAAGATACCATCTTACACCTGTCAGAATGGCTAAAATAAAAAACGCCAATGATAGCCTTTGCTGGAGAGGTTGTGGAGAAAGGGGTACACTCATCCATTGCTGGTGGGAATGCAAACTTGTGCAACCACTTTGGAAAGCAGTGTGGCGGTTTCTCAGGAAATTCGGGATCAACCTACCCCTGGACCCAGCAATACCACTCTTGGGAATATACCCAAGAGAGGCCCTATCATACTAGCAGGGCTTTCTTGCTCATAGTCTGCAGAGTGTGGTAGACCAGAGACAGCACTAGGGATGTGATAGTAGAAGCTATTGAAAAGAAAGGCAAAGGAATGGAAAATCCACAGACATTTCCCATAGGCTCCCATTGTCACCTTAGACTAACTTTGAAGGGAACTTTAAAAATCCAAATGCCAGGCCTTTTCCCAAGGTATCAGGTGGCAGCAAGGTTTGAGGGACACCATCCTCAGGTACCCTTGGTGCATATGACAGCTTCACACAGCTTCAGCCATCAGAAAGCCTTTTCCTTACCAAAACTTTTCCCTTGCAGGTGAACACAGTCTACCTTTTTGATCTTCTCAGCTGAGAATAGTATTCAGCAGGAAAAGCAGGTTGAAGAAGAAAGGTCTCCAAGATCTGGGGTCAAAGAGGTAATCCTCCGATGCCAGCACTTCTGGGGGGAGCAATGTTTCTTGAAATGGCTTTGGTCTCTAGTGGCCGAGACCCTGACTTTTCTTGACCCCTATCATGTTTTAAGCCTTGGAATCCTCATGGCCTCTGGAAATACACAAACAAACACGCAAAAAGAAAGCCAAATTGCAATCTGGTGCCTTCCAGTAAGAGACGACTGTGAGAGCCAACAGAGCGTACAGGCTTCTCGAGCTTTGTTAGGGCAGGGTGTGGCTGATCTTCTGGGCCGTGGCCAGATCAGTCCCAAATCCCAGTGTCCATAGTATCCCAGAGATGACACAACCGTGTTGATCGCCTGTGAGAGACAGAATGAGGGGGGCAGCAGTAAGGGACACTCCTTTTTAATTCTTCCAATACTTGGTGATGTTTAACACTTTTTACTGAATTGCATCTGCTCAGTGGCTAAAGGGGTTCAAATCTGTATCCACTTAAGCATGTAGCTTGTATCAGCCTATCATTGGTCTAATATCTGAGCCAGTTTGGGTTTTATTTTAATGATTTCCTTTTCCAGAATCCAAAAACTCTGGACTCATCTCCAAACTTGACTTGATTCACAGTGTGGCTGTTTCTGGGTGATGGTGGGCTGGGCAGATATTCCGTGGGAGCCTGGCTCTAGGACAGCAGTCTTACCCTTACATATCAGTGCTCAGCAGCTGTGAGATCCTGAGGCTGGACAAGGCAGAGCCCTGAGGGTGGACAGCATAGAGCCAGCTCTGGTTCTTCTGTGAGACTGACTTACATCTGTGGCACAGGGACTTCTCCAAGGGGGACTGATTTGCCTCTCTTGCCCGATACTTTTTATCTGTAGGGAGGAAAGCAAACCCAGACTTTCCTTACCAAGGCATCTCTCTCTTCTCTCTCCCCCGCCACCCCCCACCCCACCAAGTTCTGAACATTTGGAAGTGCTCAGAACCACTCAGTGCTTTAACCAACACTAACCCCATGTAAAACATAGTTTCCTTCAGGTATGATAAATTCTAGGTAATGAGAGAAACTTCCCTAACAGAAACACATGACTAGGATTATAAGACCATAGTTAATTTGGTCAGGCACCAGGTACTTAGATGTAACTTGGTTTGATGGGTTGTTTTTAATCAGATAATGAAGTTTCCATTTCACAATAGGGTAAACCATTTAATGCTTTGATAAGGCATTAAAAATATAGGAAGAATACTTTCCCTGTTTTGTTTTTATTGGCAATGTCAAAGTGAGTTATACCTACTACCCGGGCCAAGACAACCAAGAACAGATCTTTTTTAAAGATTTATTTATAGTGCATACAGTGTTCTGCCAGTGTGTATGCCTACATGCCAGAAGAGGGCACCAGATCTCATATCATAGATGGTTGTGAGCCACCATGTGGTTGCTGGGAATTGAACTCAGGACCTTTGGAAGAATAGCTAGTGGTCTTAAACTCTGAGCCATCTCGCCAGCCCAAGAATGGTCTTAAGTCTATAACTTAGAGTCCTGTCACACATCTGGCCAGATTCTATGGTCTAAAGTCTATAGCTAAGAGTGATGTCACAATCTGGCCAGATTCTTACTGAAACCATAGACTCGTGCTCAAATGATCTGATCTTCCATCAAAACTGGATAGAAATCCAAAGTGAACCGGAAGTGTGATCTAAATAACTTAGCCAGTGAATCTTTCCTCCCTCAGGTTGTCCTCAATTGAACAAACCAAGACAGAAGAGTGAAGGTTTAAATGGTTTGCTAGGAAATGTTTCCCCTAGGACCTCTGTCTAGGAGGAAACTTTTAGGATTCATTTTCACTCTTTAGGTGATAGTCCTCAAATATGGTGTTTTACTGATATCTTAAACATCTTGCGAGTATTCTCACAGTAATTAAAAGCCAATTTTAGCCACCTTAATTACCCTGAAATACACTAATCCAAATCTCAGATAAAATGCAGGTCCCACCCAGTAGCTATATTTGTGGGTTTATTTGTTTAATTGAATTTGTATTCTTTTTTAAAATTATTGCTTTTATTGAGTATATATTTTTCTTCCCCCCTCCTCCCCTCTCCCTTTCTACCTTCTCCTGTGACCTCCACGCTCCCAATTTACTCAGGAGAGCTTGTCTTTTTTTTTTTTCCTATGTAGATCCATGTATCTCTCTCTTAGGGCCCTCTTTGTTGTCTAAGTTGAACTTGTATTCTTTAAGGCAAGGTCTTACTATGCGACCCTGGCTGGCTTGGAACTCAGTATGTAAATCAGGCTAGTCTCAAACTCATAGAGATTCTCTTATTTCTGCCTCCCAAGTACTGGGATTAAAGGTATGTGCCACCACGCCTGACTGTATTTCATTTTTAATTATCACACAAACTAACCTGTCTCCTTATTGGCATCTTCATAATACTTAGCTTTAGCTGACCCTCGTGTTCCTCTTCCCTTCTTCCTGCAGCCTCAAATCTCTTTAACTTTAATACCACACATCTTCTAACACTCTGCCCAGCACCCTCTCTTTAAACCTCTTTCCCCCTCCCATGGGCATGGGCCCCTTTACAGTATGCAGAGAGAGTGGATGTGGGTATAGGTCTGGCTTTTAAAAGCACGTGGACACTAACTGTGATGTCTTTGAATCCTGTTCCAATGCATTATGAGGACCCTCAGAGGGATCCTAGGTTTTGCTAACTTCCCAACCAAACAGACTTCAGTCCTTGTGGCAGTACCTCAGGATTAGGAATATCACTTTATGAATGAAGTCTGAGAGGGACTTGTCATTTACTGAATTCAGCTGATAATGCTCAACAATTAAAAACCACAGTGGGTTAAACACTTGGATTTTCCAAGTCTCATCAACAACAAGTTTTATTTGAAGAAAGTTAACACTTGAATTACTACCAATAATATGGACTGTGGAGTCTGGAGTTACTTAAACGACTCCGAGAAAGCACAAACAAAAACTGTATCACCTGTCCCTTGAGCCTGCCAACTTTATCTTGTAAAGACTGATAGCAGTCTCAGTTTCTCTATGCTCACTGTCAACATCATGAGCATAAGGGTTATCCACTCACCAAGGCCCCTTGGTCCAATTACATACAAAGTGTGTGTGTGTGTGTGTGTGTGTGTGTGTGTGTGTGTGGCCTGCATGGAAAATACTCTCTGCAGGCCAGTCCTTCCATACACCTCACTTAGTGCTGCTTGGAAAACACACAAATTTAAGAAATGAAGCCAATATTTTGTTAATAGATTTGTATTCAGGTCTTCTGATATTATCTATTACAAGAACCAAATAAATTCTTAGAGAAATAGAACAGATGTTGCAATATCTCCTTCAAAAATGCTTTTGCAATAAATATTTCCTGGCAGTTTCCAAGCAATCAAGAATAGACAGTTAACTGAAGTGAGTCCAGGTGCCGACTTTTAAGCAAAAGTGAAAATAGTCTCTCTATTAGCAAAGAGACAACAGGATCTAAAAACATTAGACATTCAGAATGAACACTAGACAAATCTTCTAACAGCTCCTCCGTATACATATACCCTGTTTCTCCTAAGATTTATAATGAAGTTCAAAACTCAAAATTACTTTTCTTATCTACATATTGCAGTATTGACCCCAGAAGAATAGAGAGACTGGAAAAGGGGGTGTGATAGAGAAACACCTTAGACAATCATTACAAGAGTGGTGGAGTCATGCTAACTATCCAGAAGGCTTCTGATTACCCAAGAAAATGCACCACACTATGTTTTTGTGATGCTTTAATAGAGACTTAAAGGCAAAGTCGTCATTTAGTTAAGAGAAAAAAAACTGTCAAAAGAGAGGTCGGTGGCAAGACGGTGGATTGGAAGCCCAAATCTGTGAGATCAGATGGAGAAAATCATGATGAAAAGCCATAAGACAGAAGATAGATAGACAGTAGATAGATACATGATAGATAGACATAAATAGATAGATAGATGGATGAGATAAATAGATAGATTGATAGATAAATAGTAGACAGATAGATAATGGATAAATTAGATAGGTAGGTAGATAGATAGATGAAGATAGATATATAGATAATGGATAGATTAGATAGATAGATAGATAGATAGATAGATAGATAGATAGATAGATAGACAGATAGATAGATAGACTTAAGATGAGGTGAGGTTGTCTGCACTAATAAACCAGGGGGCACTGCCAGTCATGACAAGTCACTCCTGTAGAACTAGATCCCACCCACCAACGGAGAAACACTCAAGGTCTGTGATGACCACTTACCAGGAAAGCTGAGGGAAACCCAAAGCCACCCCCAGAAAGGAGAGGACAGCAAGTGAAGGACATAGCAATAGGAAAGCCATATGAGAGTCAGAGGCTGAGAGATCTGCAAAACTCTGAGCTTCTCCACTGTCCTGTGGATGAGGACAGGGAGAAATCAGCGGAACATGAAACCTTGCAACATCCTGTTGAGAGCAACATACACCGTGGCAGCACGGATGGTGGGAAGAGCAGCAGAGGAGCAGCAAGTGAACCGAACATGCCAAAGAGGCTCAGCACCTTCACCCTCCCCACACACCATCTCTAGGACCCACCATACAGGATCCAATTGCAGGAAGTTGATGGCAGAAGCTGTTGCCATACCCAGAGAGAATTTTTTTTTTATTTTTTATTGAGAAAAGGAAAAAAAAAGTTTCCCCCTCCTCCCAGCCTCCCATTTCCCTCCCCCTCCTCCCACCCTTCTCCCCCTCCCCCCACTCCTCTCCCCCTCCCTCTCCAGTCCAACGAGCAGTCAGGGTTCCCTGCCCTGTGGAAAGTCCAAGGTCCTCCCCCCTCCGTCCATGTCTAGGAAGGTGAACATCCAAACTGGCTAGGCTCCCACAAAGCCCGAACATGAAGTAGGATCAAAACCCCGTGCCATTGTTCTTGGCTTCTCATCATCCCTCATTTTTTAAAGAGGCTAAATCGTGTGGGAAGACCCTACACATTCCCGCAGAGCCTTAGGCACAAAAGCCCTGCACAAACCAACTGATCGATACAGCACCAAAAATATGGTTGTGATTTACAGTTTGATAGCAAGTGATTTGGAGTCAGAGAAATTCTCTCTGGAAGACACTGGTAGCTCCTACCACACGCAGAGTAAAAGCATTTAAAGGGGTGAGAGAAATTGTCTTTAGTTAGAAAAGAATATAGATTTAAGGAAAAGAAACCTTCTATTTCATTTTAAGGTTTATTTTATTTTAATTATTTTAATGGTCACATTTAATTATGATTATTATTTTAAAATTGTGTTTTTGTTTGTGTTTATACTCAAGTACTTTAGTTGTCCATTTGTGCTATAACTTATGTTTTACTTCTATCTGTTCTTTCTCTAAGATTAGTACACAATATTCTCTCTTGGGCCTGGAGAGATGTCATACTCATACTGGCCTGCAGCAGACTTAAGTTTTGTTCCCAGCACCCAGCCATCTGTAACTCTGACTCTAAGGGAATAGGGCACCATCTTCTGGCCTCCAAAGGCACCCACACTTATGCATGTACACATACACAGTCAAAACTTTTCAAAGGAAATTTTAAAAATAGATATTTTCTCAGGGTTAGAGAGATGGCTCAGCAGTTAAGAGTGCTTACTGCTCTTGCAGAGGACTAGGATTTGGTTTGCAACACAAAAATGGTGGTACACACCCATCCGTAACTTCAGCTCCAGAGTATGCCTCTTCTGACCTCCTCAGGCTCCTGCGCACACATGGTGCACACATGTTCATGCAAACAAATAAATATTTTTTTAAATATCTATTTTCTCTAGTGCTTTCATCTATAATCATTATACTTTCCTTTTCATTCTTACTTTACCTCCTCCCCCATCCTTTACCATTCCTTCCTTGACTTAATACTTAAATACTCAATTCTTAAATACTGATACCCTCAATCACAAAAACTATAAACTGTAATTTTCTCCAATCACCCTCTTACTGAATGTCTCTGCAACATGTTGGGAGCACAAGGGAAGCACGTGAGTGTCTTCCTCACAGTTGACACTGAGGCTGAGGAAACCACCATTTATTATTTCAACCAGCTTTCTTCCCCAACAGCCAAAATTAATGCAAGCGAAGATGATTAACTAGGAGTCATGAAGAAAAACAAAACAGTGGAAAGATAGGGGAACGGATACCTGAGTGTAAAAACACAATGAAGAACATGAAAACTAAGAGACAGAAACAAGCTGGGAAATTCTAGGCACAGTGAAACAGTGATAACGAGGTAGCTGAAATGCCGGAGAAATATTTCAGAGCCTTACTTTTATAAAGGGCCAGTGTTTGCTTAGAGGACTTAGTAATGAAAAGCAGAAAAAGCTTCAACTATAAGATTAAATGGAGTTAAATTATTATAAGGTTCTTGCAGTGTTGGGGAAGTCAGGAAAAATAATTTAAATTAAATTCTAAAAAGTCAGATATTAATGTTGTAGTACTGAGGATATATCAAAAAACTTTAAATGGTACTGTACAGGTTAAACAAGTACAGTTAAAGTATAACAGTTAAGATGCTTCAAAAGCTGGTATGATTAGGTAAAAGGGTTAACTTTGTATGTAATAATTCTAGAGTTAAATAGAAAAAAATAATTATAACTAATTAAAGTAGGATTAAACCATCTAAATATTACATCATGTAGTATTCTTATAGGTAAAGACTGACTATTATTTTGTATTAGTGAATAAGAGGGACTTTTCAAAGAGACAAGATGATCAAGTTAAAATTAATCAAGATTTAATAAATTTATGTATATCCAATAAAATAGCTTTAATAATTCTAAAGTGTGAACTAGCAGAAATAAGTGTGTGGGGTAAGAGAGTTCTCAAAATACATTGTATATGTGTATGAAATTTCCTAATATTCTTTAAAAATTCAATACTAATGGTCACATAAATACAAATTTATATGTAGTGATGAAATGATCAGATGAAAATTAAAAGGCATTTTGGAGATCTAATAACTTAGTTAACAAAGTGAACCTAAATGATTGGTGTACAATATTTCATCCAACTATAGTATACACAATATTTTCAAATGTACACACAGACCATATGGTAGCAATAAAAGCAAGTTTCAAGAAGGAATAAATAATTTAAATCAATGAAAGCCAAATTCAAGAACACATCAAAAGGATCCTTTAATATGATCAACTCAGTTTTATTCCAGAGGTGAAGGGATAGTGCAGTATATGTAAATTATGAATTGCTATGTATTACTTAGTGAACACAAGGACAGAAAACTCATTGTCATCTTAAAAGACTCTGAAAAGGCTTTTGACAAAATCCAAAATTCCTTCATGTTAAAAATCCTTAAAGACCAGCAAGACATGATAATCCTAAGAGGCAGTAGTGGCACATATGTCTTGACAGTACCAACAGTTCTCCAGTCGAACTTACACCCACTCAATAAAAGGGTAATCGTGTCTGGCATTGGAACAAGCCAACTACCCTGGGCTTGAAGTCATGAATCTTGGAGGATAATATATAACAATCACTTTACTAAGCTATCACAATCTCTAAATATATTCTAAATATTTATTTTATACCAACAGGTACATGCTGTTCACACCCCTCTCCTAGGAAACTTCTCTTTCCAGCAGACTGAGATCATTACAAAAAAATTACAACTGGTCAAAATGCAGAGCTGTAGAGCCCAGTTCCAACTAATATATCTACAACACAACTGTACCCAAAGCTTAACAATATTGTAGAAGAGTGGACTGGCAAGATTGTAAGAGCCAGAGGAAGATCGCTATGACCTTGTATTGCCTAAGAATGCCAGAGAAGCTACCAAAAGAAAGTCTTACCAACATGGTTGCCTAAACCTCACCTGAACAAGGTGACGTCGATAGACACACTAATGTGTAAGGGAGAAAGCTTAAGAGGCCTCAACTCTAGGGAAAGAATTATAGGCCACCAAGGGATGCTGAGAGCAGGAGAAAGTCTTCCCCAGGGAATAATACACCAATTGGTTAGCACTTGAAAACACACATACAGGTAACATTGTATAGAATGAACAGGTTACATATACATAAAGGTTACATACATATATAAACATATATGTATATATGAAGCAGTCATTAAAGAAAAAGAGGTCATTAATTTGAATGCAAGCAAGGGGCTGGATATGTAGGAGAATTGCAAGGGAGGAAAGAAAAGGAAAGGAAATGTTATAATTATATTGTAATCTCAAAAGTTTTTAAATTAAAAATCCTAAAGTAACCCAGAATAGTAAAGACACATCTCAACATAATAAAGGCTATATACAATAAACTTATAGTATATTAAATGGGAATAACAAAAACATTTCCAATAACGCAGGGAATAAGACAAGGGTGCCCATTGTCTCTATTTTTATTCAAGACAGTGCAGAGAATCTTAGCTAGAGCAGTAAGACAAGAGAAACAAATAAAGGGGATGCAAATAGGAAAGGAAGAAGCCAAAATATCTCTATTTTCAGATGATAGGATTTCCAGGCCCCACCCCCTGCTAAGGAGATGTTGGCTAAGGGAGGAAGAATCATTCTTTTTAGATGATGTGGTCACTGGTAGAATTCCCAGTGAATGGCCCCACGCCCATGCACATATGGCCAGCACTAATTGGAGTTAGTGTATTATATTTTTAAAAAGACATAAATTTGGAAGGAGGGTGGTTGGGAGGTTCTTGTCCTAAGTACGAACCTACTACTGTTTGTTAAATGGGATACACTGGCAAAAATATATAAATATTTATCTTTATACTTCTATATTAATGCTGCTTTCATACTTGGTTAGAGACTAATGTTGCTTTTTTATGGTAGGCAGTGGTCAACACAGAGACGTACAGCTTGTCAGAGTGCTGAAAATACATGGCAGCTGAGTACTGAACTCCAGACAGGACATCCTTGTTGCTCTACCTGACAGAGGACATTACAGGAAGAGGAGGAGGTGGAAAGAATGTAGGAGCTGAAAGGGGCTTTAAATATTCATTCAGTCTCTTTACTAGTCATAGATCTGTTCACAGTTTCTAGTTCCATGACATTGTCTCATAACTGGCTGCATGTTTCTCTAATTTTAGCCATTTCTATGTTCTCCAATGTGTTGGAATATAATTGTTTGTAGAAATCATAATGCTTTTAATTTCTGTGGTATCAGTTGTAAGATCTTCTATTTTATTTCTTTATATTTGCTTTAGTACATTTTCTTTAATGATTTAAAAAAAACATTTATTTGTGGAGGGGTTAAAGTCCCACCGCTAGCTGAGACACTCTTGGCATTTGATAGCTGCTGGGAGAGGGAAAGTCTTTATTCTTTAATAGTGTGACCCATGGTAAATCAAGCACACTCCAGGGGGGGAGGGCACATTCAGAGAGTAGTTGGCCAGAACAAACTGGACTCCATTGGGAAAGACTCACACACACACACACACACACACACACACACACACACACACACAGAGAGAGAGAGAGAGAGAGAGAGAGAGAGAGAGAGAGAGAGAGAGACAGAGAGAGAGAGAGAGAGACAGAGAGAGAGACAGAGAGAGAGACAGAGAGACAGAAAGAGACAGAGACATAGAAAGAGCATGAAGTTGGTCAGCAGGAAGGTGGGGTAGATCTGGGAGGAGTTGGGAAGAGGGTGAATATGATCAAAATACATTGCATGAATTTCCCAAAGATTTAATAAAAGTATTTTTTTAAAAGAGTATTTTTGAATTTTTTGTCAAGTAATTAATCTACATCTGTCTCTTTGGGGTTGGTTTCTGGGGATTTGATGTGTTTCTCTCTTTGGGCCAAGTAACTGTGTCTGTTTCTCTTTCTGAAAACTGTCTTGGAGTCTGTACATTTGGTGAAATAATGACTCAAGTCTTTGTCCACTGACTTCCTGGAGGAGATGACGCTCATTAACGAGAAGAGCTAGAGATTCTGCAGTATCTTAAAGCTTGTATTTGGAAGCTTGCAACCTCTCGGTTGTCATGCAGCTTTTCAAGTGGAGCTGGTTCTTTTTCAGGGCCTCATAATCTCTTGCTCCCCCTTGTGTCTCCCCAGGCATTACAAAGTTTTTCACTATGGGATGACAAACTGTCTTGTTCTCCCAGTGATCACCATGCTTCTAGTTTAAGCCAGTTCACTCTCATTGCCTAATGTTAGGAGAGATAGGCACAAGCCCTGTATGTGGCCCTCCAAAAAGTCAGAATGACAGGCCTACACTCAAGCCTTTCCTCCCTCCTGGTGGAGAAGTGCTGGGCTACGTTCCTTCTCTCCAGCATGCTGAACTGTGAGTTACCCCTACTATTTTATTCTAAGTACCCCCCAATGCATACATACTATGCCAGTTCTTTTGGGCTTGTACTATGTACAATTAAAGAACTCCTGCAAACGTCCTCCAAAAAACCCAAATCATTGCTTTCCAGTGTTGAACTGTGCTAGTTTCAAGGATGCAGAACAAGTGAGGCTTTAAGCCATTCCAGTGCAGCTATATCCATACCCATGCATGCTCTGGGTACTACAAATGCTCAGATTCTAGAATTTCCATATCACTAAGTCAATATTCTATGGAGGACAAGAACTGGCCATTACTATCCCATCATTTTACTAATATTACTCCTTTCTATATATTTCAAACCAATATTTGAATAAAGACTCTGAACTCCAAGTACATGTATCCTACTAACGAAGACAGAAGGACAAGGTTGTTGGGACCCAAGGTTTTTAGGAATGTTCAAGAAGAGGGCAAAATCCAAAGGCAAAAGGAGAAGGAATGGCCATCAACCTTTAGCGCTGAACAACAGACCATGAACGGGGAGTCTATGTCATACAGTATATAGGTTATTAAGACAACTCAGGAAGGACCCAGTCTCAGACTACTACATCCTTGTCATCCTGAACGGTATGCGTTCTGACTACTAAAGTGAGATTGTGGAGTATTTCAAAATGTGCATTGCAGAGGTGCTGGCAAAGGCTCCGAAACATTTGATCTCTGTTAGTGCACTCATGGTCGAGTCGGTGGAGATAAGTGTTGTCACGAAGGACTGTTGGCACGTTCACAGTCAAGTTGGGATTATTCCAATACGCTTTTATATTTCTTTTAGTAATAAGTTGTTTTGTTTTCCAGCCTTTGATGCCTTACCAAGTGTTCTAGCTAGCTTTAATTTTAATCGTCAACTTAACAGAGCTTAGAGGCATTTGAGAGGAAAGCATCAACTTAGATCAAACTTTTGTTTATCAGTTGATGTATCAGGGCCCATCCCACTTTAGCAACGTAAGCCCTAGGCAGGTGGTTCCGGGCTGTGTGAGAAAGTGCATCAACACCCAGTTCCTCCGTGGTTGCTCTCTCCAAGTTCCTGTCTTGATTTCCCTCAATGATGAACTGTGACCTGGTAGTGAAAGCCAAATCAACCCTTTCCTCCCCGTGTTCTGTTGGTCAGAGCGTTTCATCTCAGCAACAGAATGAAACCAGGACACTCAGGGTAATATCTGAACTGAGATGTAGGTGGAGCCCCATGTCCAGAAAGAGGCCGGCATCATAACTGATAGGGTTATCCCCGAATGACAACTGGTCCTGTCTCCTAAAAACTCACTCGTGGGGCAGAAATGAGGAGAATAGCTTCTCAGATTTGGAAGACTGCAAGGACTCATGTTAAGTCTGGGTGCAGGGTGCCAAGGTAGGTCTGCCTTCCACCAGATAGAAGTCTCTCTCGGAGCACAGGAAACTGAACGCAAAGGAATTTCCAGATGAGGTTGTGCAATTTTTTTCTTGCCTTGCTGATTTTTTCCCCCTCTCAGCTTAGTCAAAAATTTAGAGCATTGATTTCATTTCCCAGAAAATGCATGCTTCTTTCCCCTAAACACTCGTCCCTTGGCAGCAATGAGAACTGACGCAGACACAGAACCTGAAGCAAACTTTGTGCTCTGTTTTGCTTCTGCCTTTATTCATATCCAGGGCCCATTCTTGTATTGAAGCTACAGAGTTTAGGAAGAGGAAAATAGGGCTTTAGTATTTCCAGTTTTTATTTTGCCCTCTTTTTCTCTGTATAGTTTATCTCTGCATCTTAAGTGACAGGTACATGATCAAAGAATAATTTTCTGCCATCAACTAACTAGCACCCTTAACGCGAGGTATTACCTCTCACAATGGACAACACTGTTCTAGTGATTCACACTTACAGTGCATAATTAAGCAGACTCATTCCTTCACTGATGCCTGGAACAGAGGTGAGATTCTAAGGCATTATGTGGGCCCCATGCCAACAGTGTAAGGAAGACACATGGTAGCATGGGGCTGAGGACCGAACCCAAGGTCTTGCATTTGCTAGGCAAATGCTCTGCCACTGAGCAAAATCCTTGACTCCACTCTTTAAGGTCATAGGAGACCGAGTCCCAGAAACACATGCAATAGCATTCAGGCAGCTTAGATTCATCCTAATTAGCATTTCATCTCAACAGTCAAAAGTCTTAAATGATGACTGTTCATCAGCCATCAATGAACAGAAATGGAAGAAGTTAATTCAAAGGATGTTTTACTCTGAATTCAAAAGGTATTTATGGAGCTACTAGAGTCTGCAAGCACCTCAGGTCTGGTTTGGGGTCAGTCCGCGAGGGTTAAGCTCCCTTTACACTGATTTATTTTTTCTCCGAAACTGTTCCTCACCAATCCTCCTTCTCCCTTCATATTTCAAAAGGCTAACCCTTGGCTCTAGTCACCAGCAGTTCCCTTGTATATTAAACATGGTTCTCATTTCCTTATTTTTATAAACTGGTACCAATCCAAGTTTCCTCCAGGGTTACATTGGGCAATTCAAAAACAAGCCATTTAGAGCATTGTTTCTTGGGTTATGGATCATTCCTGAACACCAAAGGGATGGAATCAGGAGTTGGCAATAGGCTTTCAAGCCACACTTGGTGTGCTGGGTGAAAAGACGTCCTTTTAGAAGACACTGCTGTCTGATTGGCTATATCAGTGTCTAGAAGATTGTGTGTAAACTGCAAGTCCAACTGCTCTAAATATTGTCACATTACACTAAGTGACAATAAGAAACAAGGAAGTCTCTGTGTGTTGGGAAATGACAAACGAGCATGTAATGGGCTCAGGTTCGGAGTCCTCAGTGGGACAGGGCATGTGCCTTTCCTGTCTTTGTGACCTGAGCAAGTCCCTCAGCTCCATTCAGCCCACTCTGAACGTTGGCAGCACCACCCCACAGCTAGTGTTCTGAAATAAATACAAAGAAAGTGAGCCGAGCACCAGCAGTGTCTGCTTGTCTATGGAGGAAGTGCGTCCAGCTGCCATTCCTCCCCACAGTGAGCTAAAAGATACCCACCTTTCTTAAGTTCTTTTTTTTCTTTCTGGTCTGATAAATGAGAAAAGTAAGTAATACATCACTAACATGGAATTCAAAATTCACCGTTCCTCCTAGAACTGGTCATTACAAAGACTAAATGAAATAACACACACATGCAAAGTACTTAGTCTAGGCAATGTATATAATGAGGATTTAAATACTAAATGTGCAATGTTTCATCAACATCAACAGAGTTTTCGTGACCCACAAAAGGCTATGTTTGTTCTCATAAACGGAAAGAAATATCTATGCATAGATGCCGATACCCCCCAAGGCTCTGAGTTTTTGTTACAGTCTTAAGGGTTGCATGAACAAGAGAGTATCTGATGAAGAATGAATCTATGAATAACAGGATATATATAAACCCTAAACCCAGAGATAGAAAATGGTGACATTACATAGCTTGATGTCTATTTCATGTTGATGTGGGATTCCCCTCTGTATGCTATTAATACCATTGGTTGACAAAGAATCTTTTTTAGGCCTGTTGCCCAAATAGTGTAGAATAGGGTAAAGCAGGAATTTCAAGCAGAGAGTGGAAGAGAGAGTATAGGTGAAGTTGAAGAGATGCCATATAGTTGCTGCAGGAGACAGAAGCTGAATTCTGGATGGAACCTTACCAGCAGCCACAACCATGTGGCAATACACAGATGAATAGAAATGGGTTAATTTAAGATGTAAGAGCTAGCTAGAAATATGATTAAGCTATTGGTCAAACAATATCACAATTAACACGGTTTCTGTGTGATTATTTTGGGTCTAGGTGGCCTGGAAAAAAATAAGTGGTTTCTGACTACATCATGTTTACACCAGGCCTGGGAACACTCTCATATGGCCCTGGAATCACAGGCCAGGTTACTTTGTATTCTGAGGTCAGAGAAATGAAGGTACAGGAGCTTCTGCTGAGATGCTTGGGTAGAGGTAATGGCAAGAGATGACAGAAAGCTTTTTATGCTGCTGCCAACACTGCCACCCTAACCACAACATGAATTCAACATAAACCTGAGGACTGTCCTGCATCATCCAAGGAGATTTGTTCTGTTATTAACTCCATACCCAAACTTTCTAAATGTGATTCTCAGCTTTACCCTCTAGCTCTGTTTGTAGCAGCTCATCAAATTTTCTCTGCTTCATTTTTGTCTTTGTAAAGTGGGAATTGTAATAGTTTCTAAATAAAAATTAAATTGTACAGTGTATGCAACAGGCCTAGCATGCAGTTATTAAGGCATTAACAAATATCAGCAATTGGCTTTACTTTTGTTTTCATTTTTAGGAAAAGAAAGACTTATCACAATCTAATCTGGAGCCCTAAGGCAAAGATTCTTTTGTTCAAAGACAAAATAATCATATTTCATTCAGGGGATTGTTTCAAAGTATCTGTGAGATATTAGTAAAAGTCAAAATATAAATACTCAAGCAACAGAAAAAACAATCTCAAATTTCAATGTTTTTCTCCTAATAACAGACTTATGAAGTTATTTTTTGTTCCTAAAAACTCTAAAATTTTTGTGGTTATACATATTAAAGTTAAGAAAACTCATTATTTTTATCAAGAGCCACACCTAAAATTATCAGTTGATATGTATTTATAACAGCCTCTCTTCTCAAATCCCATATTCCTTCCAATTTATCTCCTAAGTGGTCTTTGCTGGATCCTCTGTGACAAACCTCCTCCAACAAGGCCACACTTCCTGATCCTTCCCTATCCACCCATTGGGAACTAAATATTAGAACATATGAGCCTATGGAAATCATTCTCATTCAAACTACCAAAACCACCACTCTCTCCAATCAATCAAACAGAAAAGTACAAAATAAGATATAAAACTGTGGACAGAGGATGGGAACTATAGCTATGGAGTAGAATGCTTGCTTACCTAGCATGCTTGAGACCCTGGGTTCAATCCTAGTACCCAGGAAGCATGTCAAAGGGAAGGGGTGGGCTTTGAGTTTTCCTGAGCCAGTCCCATTGTCACCCTCTTTCTGTTGCCTGCAGATCCTGATGTAGAACTCTCATCTCTTTCTCCAGCACCATGTCTACCTCTGCACTACCATGCTTCCCACCATGATGACAATGGACTAAACCTCTGAACTATAAGCTAGCCCCAGTTAAATGTTTTCCTTATAAGAGTTACTGTGTCTCTTCACAGAAACAGAAACCCTAAGACAGGGTTAGACTTTAGGATAATTCTAAAGATGGTGTCTAATGATCAGAATACAACATCACGACTATTCTAGAGTATGTGATGATGGCCAGTATTGATTATGTCTCTATAACTCCTAGAAGATCTTTAATAAATTTGGTCTGAGTTCCTTAAAGATGCTTCTCAAATTATAAAAATAACCTGGGAATAAATTGAACCTTAAGTTTGGCTAAAATTCTCCTTTATATTTGTGGATATAGTTTAAGTTTTTAGATAAACTTGTTATAACAGTTTTAAAGTAGTTGTTTAGAATTCCCATCACCTGGACCTTCCCGGGGTCAGTTAATACTAGATACTTTATGAAACTTTCTTTATTTTTAATCCCTGGCCTTAAGTTGTTGTCTATGCCAATCTTTGATTGGCAACTGGACATCACTAATCCAAACTATAACATCTTGGGATCCTGCTTTGCTTTTCTGAAGAGTAAATTTAATTTAACAGGTAATTTAACAGGCAGTTCTATTCAAAATCCCAACTCTGTCTAAGGTGGAAAGCAGATAAGCCCTCCATTTAGGTCATGTAACTTCCAGGTTTTGTTCTTTGTCAAGTCTGACTAGTATCTTCTCGATACATGTATAATGTATCTAAGGCTTTTAAGTAGAATTTATATGTAGCTCTTTGTGATCTGACCTCTTGGCATCTCCCTCCCTCAGCATCACCTCTTTAATGTCCATTTTTACCTTTATTAAACTATATCTGAAGCCTCAACCCAATGAGATGGCTGTCCCCTGCTAATGGGTCTGTGCAAGGAAGAGTTTTGGAACTTTTAATTGTCATCCATGAAAAGTCCTCATCCAAAGATAGTATCTTCTAGTTGTGACTTTGATCATTCTCCGGTTCTTTACTGGTATGAAATATACATATATATTTATTAGCTTTTAATCACTGCAATCCAAGGGAAAGTTAACTATATAAAAATCTCAATCATTATTAAATACTTTTGGTCTAAAATGTTTTATCTTCCCCTTATGTGATATTCTCATTGAAGAAAATGACTGCTTCAAAAGTGAATAAACACACACATGCACACAGTCCTTTTATTTTGAATATATTTTGAATATTTTTTTTAGTTTTCAAATGTCTTAAAATTCTCTTTTTTTTCTTTTTTTATTGTGTTCTATATTTTCCTCTACTCCCTTCCCTTCCTCTCCCCTCCTCTTCTAACCTGTCCCAGGATTCCCATGCTCCCAATTTACGTAGGTAATCTTGTCTTTTTCTACTTGCCATGTACATTATATCCATATATTTATCTTTTAGGATCCATTTTGTTGTCTAGGTTCTCTTGGATTATGAATTGTAGGCTGGGTTTTTTTTTTGCTTTATGTATAAAGGTCACTTATGAGTGAGTAAATGTTGTATTTGCCTTTGGGGGTCTGGGTTACCTTACTCAATATGATGTTTTCTAGATCCATCAGTTTGTCCACAAATTTCAAGATGTCATTTTTTCCCACTGTGTAGTACTCCATTGTGTACTACATCTTCTTTATCCATTCATCGACTGAGGGTCATTTATGTTGTTTTCAGGTTCTGGCTATGACAAACAAAGCTGCTATGAACATAGTTGAGCACATGTCCTTGTGGTATGATTGAGTATCCTTTGGGTATATACTCAAACGTGGTATTGTTAGGTCTTGAGGCAGGTAATTTTCTAATTTTCTGAAAAACCACCATACTGATTTCCAAAGTTTGCACTCCCACCAGCAATGCATGAGTATTCCATTTACTCCACATTCTCTCCAGCATAAGCTGTAATTGGTATTTTTTTATCTTGATCAAAATAGGTCTTGATCAAAACAGGTGTAAGATGTAATCTCAGAGTTGTTTTGATTTGCATTTCTTTGATGGCTAAAGATGTTGAGCATTTCTCCTTAGGTGTCTTTCAGCCATCTTAGATTCATCTGTTAAAAGTTTACAATTTAGGTCTATGCCTCCATTATTACTTTATTGGACTATTTGTTATTTTGATGACCAGTTTCTTTGTATATTTTGAGTTCTTTGTATATTTTGGAGACCAACCCTCTGCCCGATGTGGAGTTGATGAAGATCTTTTCCTATTCTATAGACTGCCATTTTTGTCTTCTTGACCATGTCCTTTGCTTTACAGAAGCTTCTCAGTTTCAGGAGGTCCCATTTATTATTGTTTCTCTCAGTGTCTGTGCTACTGGCCTTTTATTTAGAAAGTAGTTTCCGATGCCAATGCATTCAAGTGTACTTCTCACTTTCTCTTCTATGAGATTCAGTGTGGTTGGCTTTATGTTGAGGTCTTGGGTCCCTTTAGACTTTAGTTTTGTGCATGGTGATAGATACAGATCTATTTTCACTCTTCTACATGTTAATATCCAGTTATGAGAGCACCATTTGTTGAATATGTTTTCTTTTTCCATTTTATATGTTTTGTTTCTTTGTCAAAAATCAGGTGTTTGTAGGTGTGTGTATTGATATCCAGATCTTCAGTTTGGTTCCATTGATCTTCCTGACTGTTTATATGCCAATACCAGGGTGTTTTCAGTACTGTAGCTCTGTAGTAGAGTTTGAAGTCAGGAATTGCGCTGCCTCCAGAAGTTCCTTTATTGTGCAGGATTGTTTTTGCTATCCTGGAGTTTTGCTTTTCCATAAGAAGTTGAGTATTGTTCTTTCGAGGTCTGTGAAGAATTTTTCTGGGCAGTACATTGAATCTGTAGATTGTTTTTGTAAGATTGCTATTTTTTCCTATGTTAATTCTACCTACCCAGGAGGATGGGAGATCTTTCCCATTTCTGGGGTCTTCTTTAATTTCTTTCATACAGCTCTTTCACTTGTTTGATTAGAGTTACTCCAATATATTTCATGTTATTTGTGGCCATTGTGAAAGGAGATGTTTCTCTGGTTTCTTTCCCAGTTCATTAATCATCTGTGTACAGGAGGGCTACTGATTTTTTTTGAGTTAATCTTGTATCCTGCTACAAAGGTATTTATGAGTTGCAGAAGTTCCTTGGTAGGGTTTTTGGGGTCACTTATGTAAACTATCATATCATCAGCAAATTATGAGAGTTTGACTTCTTCTTTTTCTGATTTTTATCCCCTTGATCTCCTTTTGTTGTCTTATTATTCTAACTAGAACCTCAAGTACTATATTGAATAGATATGGAGAGAATGGACAGCCTTGTATTCTTCCTGATTGCAGTGGGATCACTTAGCGTTTTTTTCCATTTAGTTTGAAGTTGGCTGTTGGTTTGCTGTATATTGCCTTTATTATATTTAGTTATATTCCTTATATCCCTACTCTCTCTAAGACCTTTATCATGAAGGGATATTGTATGTTGTCTTTTCCAACATCTAATGAGATAATCATGTGGGTTTTTTTTTCAGTTTATTTGTATAGTGGATTTCATTGACAGATTTTTATATGTTGAACTATCCCTATATCTCTGGGATGAATCCTACTTGGTCATGATGGATGATTTTTTTTTCTGATGTGTTCTTGGATTCAATTTGCCAGTATTTTATTGAGTATTTTTGCATCAATGTTCATTAGTGGAATTGGTGTGTAATTCTCTTTCTTAGTAATGTCTTTTTGTGATTTCAGTATCAGGGTAATTATAGCCTCATAAAAAGAGCTTGGCAATTTTTCTTCTGTTTCTATTGTGTGGAACAATTTGAGGAGTATTGGTATTATTTCTTCTTTGAAAATATTGTAGAATTGTGTACTGAAACCATCTGGCCCTGCACTTTTTTGGCTGGGAGACTTTTGATGACTGTTTCTATTTATTTAGAAGTTACAAGTCCATTTAATTTACTTATCTGGTCTTGATTTAATTTTGGTAAGTGATATTTATCCAGAATATTGTTCATTTCCTGTAAGTTTTCCAATTTTGTGGAGTACAGGTTTTCAAAGTATGCTCTGATGATTCTTTAAATTTCCTTCATGTCTGTTGTTATGTCTACCTTTTCATTTCTGATTTTGTTAATTTGGATAGTCTCTCTCTCTCTCTCTCTCTCTCTCTCTCTCTCTCTCTCTGCCTTTTGGTTAGCTTGGATAAAGGATTTTCTATTTTGTTGATTTTCTCAAAGAACAAACTCTTGGTCTCATTAATTCTTTGTATTGTTTTCTTGTTTCTATTTTATTGATTTCAGCTTTCAATTTGATTATTTCTTGTGGTCAAGTCCCCTTAGATGTTTGCTTCTTTTTATTTTAGAGTTTTCAGGTGTTCTGTTAACTCTCTAGTGTGGGACTTTTCCAGCTTCTTTATATAGGCATTTAGTGCAGTAAACTTTCCTCTTAACACTACTTTCATTGTATCCCATAAATTTGGGTATGTTGTATGGTCATTTTTATTGAATTTTAGAAAGTCTTTAACTTCTTCCTTCATTTCTTCCTTGACCAATTGGTGATTCAGATGAGCATTGCTGAATTTCCATGTGTTGTGGATTTTCTTAAATTAGTGTTGTTGAATTCTAATTTTAAGCTATGGTGATCTGATAAGATACATGAGGTTGTTCCAAATATTTTTTATTTTTTTTTATTTATTTATGAAAGATTTCTGTCTCTTCCACGCCACCGCCTCCCATTTCCCTCCCCCTCCCCCAGTCAAGTCCCCCTCCCTCATCAGCCCAAAGAGCAATCAGGGTTCCCTGCCCTGTGGGAAGTTCAAGGACCACCCACCTCCATCCAGGTCTAGTAAGGTGAGCATCCAAACTGCCTAGGCTCCAACAAAGCCAGTATGTGCAGTAGGATCAAAAACCCATTGCCATTGATCTTGAGTTCTCAGTAGTCCTCATTGTCTGCAATGTAAAAAAAAAAAAAAAAAAAAAAAAAAAAAAAAAAAAAAAAAAAAACAAGGACTTTGTGAATTTTGCATGCAAATGGATGGAAATAGAAAACACCATCCTGAGTGAGGTAAGCCAGACCCAAAAAGAGGAACATGAGATGTACTCACTCATATTTGGTTTCTAGCCAAAAACAAAGGACACTGAGCCTATAATTAGTGATCCTAGAGAAGCTAAATAAGAAGAACCCAATTTTTTTTTATTTCTTGAGTTACCTAGTATGTGGTTGATGTGGGATTCCCCTCTGTGTGCTGTGAATATGTTTTATAACCATTGGTTAATAAAGAAACTGCTTTGGCCTATAGCAGGGCAGAATATAGCCAGGCTAGAAGAGATAGATAAATAGATAGATAGATAGATAGATAGATAGATAGATAGACTAGGCAGAAGAAAAGTGACACCATGTATCTGCCAGAGATGATGCCAGATGCCAGCCAGAACATATTGGTAGGCCACAGCCTCATGACAATATACAGATTAATAAAAGTGAGTTGATTTAAGATGTAAGAGTTAACTAGAAATATTCCTAATCTTTTAGCTAAGCAGTGTTGTAATTAGTACAATTTCTGTGTGATTATTCATGGTCAGGTGGCAGGGAAATGAAGGAGCAATCACTCTCTACAAAATGGTGCCATAATGTGGGCAACTACATCCACATGAAACATGAGAATGCTTGGGAAGAAATTCTAGACATACACACAAACAAAACAGAGCTAAGCATGACTTCATGGTTAGCATCATTTTCTCTGGTGGGCTCTGTTTGCTAAAAGCAAGCAGAGGCACAATTCTTTTAAGAGAAGTCTTCCTGACTTAGGAGTAGCAGCAAAAACTGTCTGGCTCCTTTAAGAAGACTTCCTGGTTTGTGTTAGTTCCATGAACAGCTCTGGTTCTTTCAGGAGGCTGCGTGCTTGAATGGGGTTTGTGGCAGTGTGCTACAAGTTGATGGCAGCCTGGGACAGCTGCTTACCAGAATTGAGGTGGTGAGCATAGCTCTTACCTGGCAGTCCCAGAGCTGGCGATAAAGGTACCTCTGTCATATTGAAAGACAGAGAAAGGCAGAGCCAGAATCCAGGACCACTGTGACCAAGCTGCTTATCATTTTAAAAGTCATCTTGGTCAGAAAATGATTACAGATATGTAGTAAAAACATATTCAGAAAAAATAAACCCTTGAACATGTCATAGTGTGTTTAAAAATATGTGTAGGCTTTTGAGAGAGAAGAAAAAGAATATAGACATTTATAAAAAGAAATAAACAGTTTTAAAGAATAAAACAAAGTCTTTAAAGAAACAGAGTACAGACAGCCATATATTAAAAAGTAAAGAAAAATAAGCCACATAAAGATGGAAAATACACAGAGAGTCTGGATTATGTATATTATTATATTTTCTTTAAATTTTTTGACTATGAATAAGCTAAGCACAGAGAGACATTTCATTGTATGGGCTGCCAAGATAAACCAACATATATATTTTGAAGGTATCTTGACTTCAAAATTTTGGCCTAAGGATATGATGCTTTGGAAAAGAGGTTCTCCTTTTATTTACACAGAGGATAGAAAGCTATAGATTTCATACCAGCTAATATGGTTTGATCAAACAAGACCCCCTGAAGCAATGGCCCAGGTGACCCAACATCCATGACAGCTTCAGGACTACTGGCTGAGATGGACCTACCACAGAGGATACCCCATGAAAGATTTCATTAAAAGTGTTCCCAATCATCAGGAAGTAGTCTAGAGAACAATACCCAAATTCCCTAAATAATTGTTTATAACTGTTTGCATTTAAAGGGAGATATGCTATAGAGATGAATACTTTGCATTGGTATTGATAAAAATTTAAGGTCAATTTTGTTATATGTTTATTTCTGTTCTTGGTTATGGTGTTGTGTTTGTGTGGCTCATTTAAAAATGTAATGTATAATTAAGAAATACACATTAATAGATAGTCATCTATAAGAGTCAAGCTTTTAATCATGTTAGTTTGATTTTCTAGAAGTACAGAAATATATTAACAGATGGATAGGTATTCTTCAAATCTTTCAAAGATCAACAGAATATGGCATTTAAAAGGTTTTAAGAACTTAGGATTTTTCATGACAATGAGACACATCTCCTGGCAGCACCAATCTACTTCAAGAGAATGATGGGCATCAAAGAGGCTCCTTATGGAGTTGGTTAGCCATTTGGGCAAGAAACTGCTCCTGCTTGGATTGCTTGATGATATGCTGTATGAACTGGACATGCAGGACCCACAGAAAATGATTGCTGAGCTTTCTAAAAGATGGATGGTCCTTCAGGTTTCCTGCTTCACAAAAACCTGCTAGATATTCTACAGAACACAGAAGAAAGCATTTTATGAACTTTGCCATTATAAGGCAGAACAGATTTTCAAATTTCCTGCTTCAAGGAAAAGTGTGCTGGATACAATGGGCCTGTAGAATAAAGATAAATACACAAAAATTACAGAAGAACTTCAGGAGACTGTCTAGGCAGTGAGATGTCTCTGTCAATTCTAGAGTTTTGGAAGTTGCTTGATTGCACTTCTTGTTTACTTAGGTAACATTATATCCTTCTGGGATCTTTGAGGGAGTTGAAGACAGTAATAGTTTTCCTTAGCTATGATAAAAGGTATAGTAGATATGAAATTCTCCAGAAAAAAATAGACTAAATATTGTAACTGTAATTCTTGCTTGATACCTATTTTGTTATATGTCATTTTACTATGTTAAGGTTAAAACCTTCTTTTTTAATTATACAGAAAAGGGGAGATGATATGGGATTTCCCTCTGTATGTTATGAATATGTTTTATTACCAATGGCTAATAAAGAAACTGCTTCAGCCTATAGCAGGGCAGAATATAGCCAGACTGGAAAAGATATATGGAGAAAACAGGTAGAAGAAAAAGAGATGCCATGTAGCTGCCAAAAGAGACACCAGGCACCAGCCAGAACCTTATTGGTAGACCACAGCCTTGTGTTGATACACAGACTAATAGAAATGGGTTAATTTAAAATGTAAGAGTTAGTTAGAAATATACGTAAGCTATTGGCTAAATGGTGTTGTGGTTTATATAGTTTCTATGTGATTATTTGCAGCCAGGCAGCCAGGAAATAAATGAGCAGTCACCATCTAAATGTGATCAATTTTTTGAGAAGGTTCTATGAGGTGCTGGGAAGACAGTATATTCTTTTATGTTTGTATGCAATAGTCTATAGATGTCTGTTAAGTTTATTTGAATCATAACATCTGTTAGTTCCCTTATTTCTCTGTTAAGTTTCTGTCTGGCAGACCTGTCCAGTTTTGACAGTGGGGTGTTGAATCTCCCACTATTAGTGTGTGGGGTTTAATGTGTGATTTAAGCTTTAAGTGTTTCTTTTACATATTAGGGCACCCTTGTATTTGGGGCATAGAAGTCCAGTATTGAGATTTTCTCTTGGTGGATTTTTCCTATGACTAATATGAAATGACCTTCTTTGTCTCTTTTTTTAAAACTGATTTTAGTTGAAGTCTATTTTGTTAGATATTGGGATAGCTACACCATTTTGTTTCTTAGATCCATTTGATTGGAAAATTTTTTCTCAACCCTTCTTTCTGAGGTGATATCTATCTTTGAGGTTGAGGTGTTATTTCTTGTATGTAACAGAAGGATGAATTCTGTTTCATACCAAATCTGCTAGCCTGTGTCTTTTTTATAGGTGAGTTGAGTCCATTTATATTAAGGGATATTAATGACAAGTGATTGCTAGTTCCTGTTATTTTAGTTTCCATTGTTGTTGATGTTATTGTGTACATTTTTTCCCTTCTTTGGGATTTGATGCTGTGAGATCAGTAATTGTCTGTGTTTTTGTGGATGTAGCTGACATCCTTGGGTTGGAGTTTTCCTTCTAGTACTTTGTGTAGGGCTAGGTTTATAGTTAGGCATTCGTTAAATCTGGTTCTATCATGGAATATCTTGGTTTTTCCATCAATGGTGATTGAAAGTTTTGCTGGGTATAGTAGTCTGGGCTGGAATCCACGGGCTCTTAATGTCTGTATCAATGTTTGCCCAGGACCTTCTGGCTTTCATTGTTTCCATTGAAAAGTCAAGTGTAATTCTGATAGGTCTGCCTTTATATGTTACTTGGCCTTTTTACTTTGTAGCTCTTAATATTCTTTCTTTATTCTATATGTTTAGTGTTTTGAATAATATGTGGTGATGGGACTTTTTTGTCCAGTCTATTTGGTGTTCTGTAAGCTTCTTGTATCTTCATACTCATATCTTTCTTTAGGTTGGGAAAGTTTTCTTCTATGGTTTTGTTGGATATATTTCCATGATTTTGGGTTTGGAGTTCTCCTTTTTTCCCTATTATTCTTAGGTTTAGTCTTTTCACAGTGTTCCATATTTCCTGAATATTTTTTGCTAAGCTTCTGTTAGATATAATGTTTTATTTGACTGGTGAGTCTAATTTCTCTATCTTATCCAGATTCTCTCTTCCATTTCTTGTATTCTGCTGTTTATGCTTGCATTGGTGGCTCCTGATCATTTTCTCATATTTTCTGATTCCGAAATTCCCTCGGTTTGTGTTTTCTTTATTGTCTCTATGTCAGTATTCAAATCTTAAATTGTTTCTTTTATCTGTTTGATTGTTTTTTCTTGGTTTTCTTTAAGGGATTTAAGGGACTTGTTCATTTCTTTCAATTTTTGTTTGTCTTTTCTTCCATTTCTTTGAGAGAATTTTTCATTTCCTCTGTAAGGGCCTCAAACATTCTCCTAAAGTTAATTTTTAGGCCTTTTATTTCTGCTTCATCTGTATTGGGGTGTTGAAGTCTTTCTGTTTTAGAGCCACTAGTTTTTGTTGGTGTCATGTTGCTCTTTGTGGTATTGAGTGTGTTTTTACCTTGTCTGCCTATCTTTTCTTCTGATTGGTCATGTCTCTGGTGATCACTTTTCCATGTTCCAGTGGATCCAAAGTTTAGATGGCTGATCCTCATAGTGGAGTTAGGGCCACATTTCCAGTCAAGCCAAAGGTCATTAGTCATTCCTGGAGGTTGCTCAGCACTCCAAGAGGTTGCTATGCAATACAGGAGGTCAATTGGACCTGTTCCCATGGAAGTTGCTGGCTTGGGCCTGCTCCCGCGGAGGTCCCTGGTGCAGGCCTGGTCCTATGGAGGTGGTTTACTCCCGTGGATGTCACTGCCTTGCTCATGCTCCCACAGAAGTTGCTGATTGGATCTACTTTGGCAGAGGTTGCTGGTTTGGGCTTACTCCTGTAGAGGTTGCTGGCCTGGTCCTGATCCCAGGGAAGTTGCTGGCTCAGGTCTGCTCCTGTGGATGTCATTGGCTTGGGCCTGTTTCCCATGAATGTCCCTGACTCGGGCCTGCTCCCACAGAGGTCATTGGCTTGGGCCTGGTCCCACAGAGTTTGCTGGTTCAGGCCTGCTCTCTTGGGGATTGCTCCCTCATAACTGCTCCAGTAGAGGTCACTGACTTGGGCCTGGTCCCATGGAGGTCCTCAGTGTTTCTTAATAAAATATTAAAAGTAAAAAGATTAATTCATGGGTCATGATTTGTACCTCTCACCACTTAACAGGAAGAGGAGTCTAGTTAAATCTAAAATGAAACCCTTCTAGCTGCAAACTTCATCATTCAGTCGTCATAGAAGTGTCACTTCTTTGGAGAAATCATCTGCCATTCAAACTAAAGAACAATGGCCCACCACCCCACTATACTTCGTTATCACTGAATAATGATGATCAGTATCTGAAAATACCTCATTCTTTACGTATTTTGTTCTTATTCCCTCTCCTCAAGGAAGTCTATATTCTACAAGAACAAACATTAAGATGAGATTAGATCTGCTGGGATTTCTCTTAGAGTTGATGTCTGGAAGAGAAAGCAAGGAAGGAAAAAGATAAGATTGAGAGAGACAGCAGAGGATGAACAAATCGGGCACTAGTGGAAATATGAAAGGAGGGTTGAGGCAAGACATGTAGACTGTGCTACAGTCTAATGAATTTTCGGTAAGACAGCATGGTGCTAAGGCTAAACCTCACAAAGCTTTCTCTGTCTCCATCAGTGTCTTGTAAGGAAAGACTAGCCTTGGTAAACTTTCAGGGGATTTCAGAGCACAGAATCTGAGACCCAACCACATTTGCCACCACAGTTAAGAGATAAATAGGTCACAGCTCATGCAATCCACACTTTACAAAAGCACAACTTCTGTTCTCAACAAGTTCTACAAGAAGATCCTTCACATGCTTGTGGACTTGTGAATGAATAAACAAGAGCATGAAGAATATTGCCCAAGGTCACGCTGTTGGACTTGCAGGATATGGAAACCCAGGACAGTTGATGAGTCTACTGCTTCCTGACTACACCCATTCTTTTAAACTGTGACTTTGATTACAAACCCAGAAATTCTAAATTATGTATCACTAATTAGACTCTGGAGACATATTTGGGTACCTTTCACAACAGATTATCCATTAGAACATTTCTCCTCTTAGACCTGCCATAAAAAAAAAAAAAAAACAGAAAAGCTGGGGCTAAAGAAATCGCTTGGTAGTTAAGAGTGCTTGCTGCTCTTCCAGAGAACTCAGGTTCAATTCTCAGAACCCACGTGGTTGCTCATAGTAACTTCAGTTCCATGTGATCAAATGACCTCCTCTGACCTCTGGGGTACCAGGCACAAACATGACACACATATATACATGCAGGAAAAACCCATGTACATATAAAATAAAAACAATTAACTAAAAATGGCTTAAAAGAATGACATTTTTAAAATAAGAAAAAGCTTATCTACCATCATATAGAAGGGACATTGTTAAATATTCTAGATTCAGTCAAATGCACGCGCGCACACACACTCACGCTCACACACAAGAACCATTTTCCTTCAAGAGTACTTAAAACAAAGAAAGAAAAACAAAATCCTATGCCCATTGAGGTACATTAGGATTGAGCATCAACTCCATTTCGCTACAAATTTTATGTAGAGAGAACAGGGCAGCTATCAATAAAATCTTGGATATTTAGGCAACAATGGAATTTTACCACGAAGGACAAATGTATAAATTGACTGTCTTATAAAAATGCTCAAAACCAGAAAAGACATTTTCAAATAAGCCTCCTTGTAAGCAAAGCAGCCAAAATAATAGAAAACACACAGAATTATTTTCAAATGTTATACTTTGAAGCTGATAGCTTAGATCAAAGACAGCAGTGAACTGCTTATCTGAAACATCTTTGTAGAAATTTGGATGACAAAAATAAACAAGTCTATTGTAAGCTGTAATCACTTCTCGAAAACCAAAACAGGGTAGTACTAGTTGTCCATAGATGGAGTGAAATACAATGAGAAAGTGGGGGGCACGGGGTTACATTAGTGAGTCCACCGGAGCCATGTTTCCACAAATAAATCTTGCCTGTGAAACCCCAGGACCCTCCTGCCATGCAGCCAATGTGCTTCCTTCTGTGCCCTTGACCTGGCTCCAAGTCAAGGAAGATCTCTTTGTACTATCCTGGGAGCTTCGCATTGTTTTGATTTCAGAGATCAAAGGTGCTACAGCGATTGAGGACACATAAGAAGAAACAGGGAGGGAAGAAAAACTTAATTACAAAAAACTAGCAATTGGGGTCCATATGTCCTGAAGTATTAGCATCTTTGGCATAGCTGAAAACTAGGCAAGTGGGAGAGGAGTGAAGTTGGCGGCAATAGCAGGATTAGGAGGAGGTTGAGGGTTCTCATAGAAACAAGGGAGGAAGTGTGGATCTATACTAATCTTGCCTAATGTAGTCATTTCTAGAACTGGCTCATGTGGAGATTCCACAACTCCCCCTCAGATTTCCTAGGTCGGAGTTGCTAGGAATGGAGACTGGTCTTTTGGTTCATCCACATCTGGCTGTTGGTTCAATCTAAATTTTAGGCCAGCAACTACTCCAAAACTAATGTCAGTTTCTGCAGTTACTTTAAAAGTATTTTTTAGAGATTTAGTTTATGTGTATAAATGTTTTGCTTACATGTATGTATGCACACTATGTGTGTGTTTGGTGTCCACAGAAATCAGACAAAGACAGGGGTTTGGATCGTCTCAAATTGAAGTTGTGGATGGTTGTGAGCCACCCTGTGGGTGCTGGGAACTGAAGTTATCTGCAAGAATAACAAATGTTCTTAATCACTAAGTCTACCCACTCCTGTAGTTACTTATAAAGTTGTCTCTTTATTACTAGGTTTTTAAATGTTTTTATTTATTCTTTGAGAATCTCACACAATTTATTTTGATCGTATTATTTTCCCCCCCAACTCCTCCCAGTTCCTCCACTGTCCACCTACATACCCAACTTCATGCTATTTTTCCCTTTTTCAAAAATAACAACAAAGAACTTTGGAAACATAGGAAACAAAATCATGAAACCTGCTTTTATGTCCTCATTATTTTCTTATTCTAATGCCAGTGTAACTTGTCGACCAGCTCAGGTTTTGTTTCCTTGTCCTCGTTTTCCTGATTATTTTTATGCCTGGTAAACAAAAAGTCTTTGGTAATTTCTTTCCATGGATTCTGGATGTTTTTGTAATACTGCAAATATTATTGAACTTTATTTATGGAGCATGTAAATTCCATGGAAATTGATCTGGGGGTGTTGTTGTTATAGTCTACTAATTAGAACAGAACAACGCTGATGATGTGACTCCTTCTTCTTCACAACTGAGACAAGTCTCTCCTGACTACTTCACCTATTCTCCATGAATCATTAGCTCTCCCAATATTTCCAATATATCTATTGATGTGAGCACTGAGTACTCTTCCCTTTGATGTATTTGGTGACAATTTTCCTACCACTGAGCAGTTTCCTAAAGTAGATTTGCTGATGACTACATCTGAAGATAACCATGGCTACCACCACACGCTGAATCCACTTCAAACTTCTCTAATTTCACATAAATCTTAAATATAGATCAATATTAGAAACCCTTTCATAAGTGTGAAAGAGTTCCTAACACAAATAACTTGAGGGGGAAGATTATGGCTTATGATTTCAAAAGGTTTCATCTATTATTGCTTAGTCTATGAGCTTAAAGAGAGCATTGGGATGGAAGACACGTGTGACAAATTATCTTCTTTGTCTAATGTGGTCAGGAAGCAAAGAAAGACAGGCAGGAGCCAGAACAAGATGACCCATGGACTATCTACCGGTGACCTACTTCCTTGAGAGCTTGTTTGGAGGTTTTAGGGAGGGAACAACGTTATTGTACTCGTGGCAGAAGAACAGTTTTCTCTCTGGGAAGGTCATCTTCACATTCTGAGCTTTTCCAAGTTCAGAAGGGATGCACAGTGAGTGATGAGGGAGGGAAGGGCACCTGTCCATCCATCAAAGTCAGCCAGATCACTCACAAAGATCAGATTTCATAGCCAGATGATCTCACGCAGCCTAGCAATCTACCTTCTCTAGCTAAAGCCCACCTTCTCAAGTTCCCAGAAACCCAAAACATCACCACCAGCTGGACCCCAAACCCCAGTGCATAAGCCTTTTGAGAGGTATACTTAATACCCTAACCATAACAAGATTCATCATTGAGGCAATGTCTTTATGATTAAATTCTTAACTACAGATTCTCAATTCACAGATGTATTTTATGGCATAACTTTAAATGCCAGACAAGCTCTTTGTTTTCAGGGGAAAGATCATTCCATTGTGTCTCTCTGGCCTGGAAAGGCTTGGAACTGAAGATCTCAGGGCAATAGAAAGATTTGGTAAGACGTGAGTTGCAAAAATGAATGAATAGAGACAAGGGAGCTGTCATAAGGGGAAATTTTTAGACAGGTAATGACAATTTTTATGGATATCTAGAGTATTTCTCTCATCAATTCTCAAACTCTTCAGTTTAAACATTGTTACTGATCAAGTTTTTATTTTAGAGATTAATTTTTAGTTTAGGTACATGAATCTGGACTGTCAATAGCATGTGTTGAAAATAGAGCCTTTCCGAAGAGGATCAGTTACATTCCAATTTAACATTTCTGCAGAGTGCTCCTTTTTTTGTAAATATTGAATATGACTATGAGCAGATCTAGATACCCAAAGAACAAGCAGGGCTCTTTTAAAAAAATATATCTATATACTTTTTATTGTTTTTATTGAGCTATATATTTTTCTCTGCTCTTCTCCCTTCCTCTCCCTTCCCCTCCCTTCCCTTTCTACCCTCTTCCATGGTCCCCATGCTCCCAATTTACTCAAGTTATCTTGTCTTTTTCTATTTACCATGTATATTAGATCCATGTATGTCTCTCTTAGAGTCCTCTTTGTTGTTTAGGTTCTCTGGGATTGTGAATTGTAGGCTGTTTTTTTTTTTCTTTGCTTTTTGTCTAAAAGACACTTCTGAATGAGTACATGTGATATTTGTCTTTCTGGGTCTGGGTTACCTCGCTCAATATAATGTTTTCTAGATCCATCCATTTGCCCACAAATTTCAAGATGTCACTATTTTTACTATTATTTTTTGCTGTATAGTACTCCATTGTGTAAATGTACCATATTTTCCTTATCCATTCTTCAGTTAAGGGGCATTTAGGTTGTTTCCATGTCTTGGTTATGACAAATAATGCTGCTATGAACATAGTTGAGCACATGTTCTTGTGGTACATTGAGCATCCCTTGGTTATATACCCAAAAATGATATTACTGGGTCTTGAGGAAGGTTGTTTTCTAATTTTCTGAGACATCTCATTCTGAAATCCAAAGCCGCTATACCAGTTTGCACTCCCACCAGCAATGCAGCAGTGTTCCCTGTACACCACAACCTCTCCAGCATAAGTTGTCATCAGTGTTTTTGATCTTGGTGTAAGATTGAATCTCAGAGTTGTTTCGATTTGCATTTCACAAGAGAGGTTCTTGAGTTTGAAACAAAATTAAGGAAACATCTGGGAATTTAATAAATTGGGCTTCATTTCTAAAATATTCCAGACTATTGTACTCTCGGGTTTTTAATGAACTCAAAGATTCTCTCTCTGAAAGCGAATGGAGGTACTAGAGGCCTTTCCTACAGATGTCTACGTGCTTCCTGAGAACATCCTCATCACCCCACTACCGGATCACTATTTGGCAGACCCCCATGAGCACAAAGAGGATCCACCTGGCTGCACAGATTTTCTTAAGGATGAGAGACAATCAAATAATTCAACATTAAAATTATAAGTGAAAAATTAAAAATAGTGATGATTGAAAAGGAAAATCTATAACTAATTATCCAGAGAGCAATAGTGAGGGTGTTTTAGCTCTAGTATTAAAGAAGAATGCTTTGGGAAGAAAACAGTGAATCAGCACATAAGAGGGATTTTTCATAAAAAGATAAAAATTTAAGCAAAAAGCAAAGAAATCATAGATATTGAAATATAAAGATGTGGGTAATTTTAAAGCATAATAGTGAAAAATCAAACAGAATACAAAAAACAAAAGGGGGAAAGTATTTGTTTTAAGATAGACAATCAAGCCAGAAAACTTAACATATGACTAATGGAAATTCCAGAAGGAGAACATAAAATTATATAATATCTAAAGTTCACAGTAGGACACAAGTTTCCAGAATACATTCGTATTTCCTATGTTACCTACAATTATGAATGGAAATGGGGGAAAAAAAACACCAAGGAACATCACAGCAAAATTTCCAATACTTAGGTTTCTAACAGGAATTAAACAGATGACCAGCATCAGCCACCATGGGTGGCAAGCTGGAGACTGGATAGGAATGCCCACTGCCCACAGAGGCCAGAGGAGAACATGGGATTTCTGAGAGCTGGAGTTACAGGTGTGTGAGACCTGTCACGTGGGTGCCTCATAAAAGCCACACCAGATTCTAACAAAAGTGCTGTGGATGGAAAGAGAGGAAGGAGGAGATTGAGTGAAGGGAAGGAAAAAGGGAAAGAATAAAAATCAGGAAGGAGGGGATGCAAAGGAAGATGCTTTGGAGAACAACAACAGGGTCGAAATGGTATTTGTTATTTTCAGATCTATCACTGAGCTTAGGGGGAAATGAAAATCATATACCTATTATACAGATAGGTACTCTATAGAGAGCCCCTGAAAAGAAGCTGTTACCACAAGGCTGCTGATGAGATCTTAATGATGCAGAGAGGAATTTTTCAAGTCTAGGGACAAATTGTCTTGGGCATTAGCCCCCTTGGTAGCCATTTGTTTCCTACCTCTGTATGTAGCTTTGGAATGTACAAATAAACCCATAGCTTCCACCAACCAAAGGCTAAGGATGCTATCAGGTAGCATCAAAGCCTATAGCTGAGGTTTCCCTGCTGTTCTGTGACCCATCTACCTAACACTTCTATTGATTTGAAAGCTATCTTGATTTATGATTTTCTTTGTTCTGTTATTCAAAAACAGAACTGTTGCCACATTGAAACATGGTATCCAGGTCTGTGTTCCTGGACCACAGTCACCCATATTTGGCTTCAGAACTAACCATATTATTTTTGTCTTTAAAGTAGGAACTGTTTCTTATGTGAACTGTACATAGGAAGCTAAGCAAATGAGGTAAGCAGAAGTCCTCTACACTCTGATCCATGCCTGTAATACTGCCTCTGATTCAGACACCACTGCCTATAGGTGGGAGGAGAAATGTCTAAGACATAACAACACACTCCACTGTGTGTAGAGTGATAGATTTACAGAAATACACAGACACATACATACACATGGGTGGGAGAGAGTGGCAAACTACTCTCTCTTTGAACCCAGTGAAAGTATAAACAACTGTGATTCACACAGAATCTCTAAGTGTTGTCTAATCCTCTCCTATTATGTTGGACAATATCCTTGCCCTGCTTTGGTCCAGGCCTGGACCATATGGAAAGGGAACTGATTAGGAGTATTGAGATACTATGTCTCTTCTTGGCTCTAAGGCCCGGGCCTTCCCTTATTCCTTTCCCTTTGCTTGAGTGTCTCACCCTAAGGAGCATGGATGATCTCACACTAGCTAGAGACTAGGCATCCAACATTCCTTTTATTGATTATTACAGAAAGTTAAGGGCCAATCTTTAGAGAAATTGGCCCTCTGCCTTGTACTGGCTTCCCTTCAGGACAGACGTCCTTAACTCCTCTGCCAATCGGCTGTTGCAACTCCCCTCTTGCCCATCTGTATTTGATCTGCACTATATTTTGTTGCTCATTTTCTGGTAGAAATATTTTAAAACTTAGACATTTGTTTTTACTGTTCTTTTGTGGATTTAATTCTTCCTCAAGAGGTACCATCTTTTCTATTATGCAGAAGTTGTGGATGGTTTGTTCTGTCATCACAAAAGTCACACAAGTGACAATCTTTCTTTTCCAACTTAAATAAAATCTGCCAGCTGCTTCATGGCATAGGATTCTTGGGGTTAATAGCAAGATCATTCAAATCAACCCATTCTGTAAACTCAGTGTTCTCCCCGGCTCTGGTCTGCCTGGAGACATGGCTGTTAGACTCTCCTCCTCACGCTCTCCCCCTTTCTCTCCCTCCCCACCCATGTGTTTTATTTTCTATTGCCTAGATTTAAAAGGGAAATCACTAGTTTAGTTAGAGCCTACATTTTTGCAGCTCTCTTTAAACGGCTGTAAAATATGTACTACAGACTAAAATGTTTTCATGGCTGGAGATGTGGATCAATTGGTAGAGTGAAACCCTGGGTTCCATCCACAGCATCATATGAACAGAGCATCATCATACATGACTGTGATCATATCAGGCAGGAGCTTATCTTCTGGAGGGACTGAACAACAGGCCCCCAAATATGGGGCATAAAGTAAAACAGTTGGCTCAGCTCAAGGTCCTGAAACAAAGTCTGAGGTTAATGGTGCTGGTCAAGATATAAAATAATGCCAGTGGTTGGTTCTATTTGGACTAATCAGTCAAGGACCCCAAAGAGGATGTAAGAGACAACAGGTAAGAGAGGGCCATACTAGCTAGGTCAGTTTATTAGCAATTTCAAGATTCCCTCTCCTGGGAAGTATACGCAGAGTACTTTTGCCCTTTATTCTAGCGGACCTTTCAACTTCAGAATCACTTAAACCCTTAAATATATCCTTGCACTTACTTTGGCTTCTAAGAAGAACACTATCCTTTTCTAAAAGTGCCTGCTCTGGAAGAGACACATTAGAGGCAACAACAGGAGGAAGAAATAAAATAAAACCCCAGGCCTGGCAGGTCAAGGCAATTGATTCTCAGCTTGACCTACTCTTGTCTAAAATGTGTCCTTGGCTTCCTTGTTGGGTCTGATTAAAGTCATGGCTGTTTGACTAATGCCTTATCCTGTCTGAATTCTTCTCTTCAAGGAGCATAGGACCTGAGAATGCTGATAGGGTTGAGATCAGAGGAAACTGGAGACTTCCCCACAGAGATAGAGGCAAGAGGATCAGGTGTGAAAGGTGCCCCTTGGCCATGTAGCCTTAAGACCAGGCAAAGATACATGGATACCATCTCAAGAAAAAAGCAAAAAAAAAATGTTTTTCAAAAATTGAAGTATCCTATGTACCTCAGAAATGACTTTTAATTTCCCAGTTGCAACACTTGCCTATTTGGTAGGTAAGAATCGATCAGTATTATTAGAAAAGACGTTGAGGGAGAGGAGGAGGAGGGTAACGGATATTCATCTGTTTTATTCGGTGGTTGTTTGTGTTGACCATGCTTAGGATTTATATTAGATACAGCCAGATTAGTAGAAACCAGAAATGATTGCAAGTAACTTGAGCTAAGATGCTCTTGAGCCTTATCTCCCTTTTCAGATTCTGGGCAAGAAAACAACAGAGAAGGCCCAAGTGGCTCTGGTTCCTCTTGGCATTATCTTCTAAAAGTTGGCCTTGAAGTATAAATCATGGACACATGACCTTCTCTTGGAACACTGCCCACCATCTGGTAAACTCCCTGTCCCTGCTCCCTTTCTTCACAACTCTCTCCCTGACTCCACATCTCTTGGTGCAATCTTTCAGAGTCCCGTGTTTGTGTTCCCAGCTAGATGGAGAAAATCATGAGTTGTCTTAACTACAGAAGGATGTCTTTCTGTGATGATCTTAGACCTTTTTCCCTGTAAAGATGGGTGAGGGATCTCTCTGGATCCCCAGCTCCACCCTCCAATTTTCCCATCCTTCTATTCCTTGTGCCTACAGGATAGGGGTCCCCAGAATCTCACATTATGTTCTAACTTCTGACCTTAGTTCCAACAGGTTAGAGACCTCTGGGTCCCTAGCATCTGGCACATACTCCTGAGCACCTCAGGCTTCCGGTAAGTACAGGGAAAGAAGGAATCCCAGGGCCCTCTGCCTTTTGCAAACGTGTGTGCCTCCCAGCTCCACAGGTGCTCTGTCTCCAAAGCAACTCTCAAAAGTGAGGGCTTTCAGAACTCTCTTCCTCCAGCAAATGCACTGTTCATTCAGTTTGCCAATCTAGTCACACAGAGCAGAGGCCTCACTCCCATTTCCCACAGTAGCACACCCCTACCCCTGATGTACACACACACACACACACACACACACACACACACACAGAGTTTCACATGCACCCTAGGTTATGAAGTTTGTGGTTGTGAGATCCCAGCTTTGACACCCAGCCCCAGAACACATTAGGAAACCTAGTTTGGATGATCAGATGGCATATGAAACACTGCCCCTGATATGAACCCTCCCCCACCACGATAACTCTCTTTTATGAGGCCAGAGGGCATGCCATCCTCCACCAAGCTGAAATCATCTTCAATGGCTTCATCAAGAATCAATGTCAACTCTCTCTAAATGAAGTTTAAGCCACACTGAGTCAAGCCAAAATCCACGAAGCAATAGAAATCCCAAGCAATGAGACAAATGTCACTCAACATAGGCATGCCAGAATAGCTCAACAGACAAGCTGAAGACAGGGAAATCTCAATGAGAAACTCCGGTAACATGAAAAGTCAAGATGAAATGCCTTCCATCCCAACTCCCAGTCCCATAAGAATGACTGCCAACAGTGATGACTTAGACAAAATTTAAGAAAGGCAAAAGATTAATTTAATTATTAAGAACTATAATTAAGAATTAATTTTAAATGTGTTCAACCATTTTAGAGAGGACATGAAAACAAATGTGTGAATGAATTCAAAGACAAATTTGTTTCCAAGAAAAGCATAATCAGTTGAATGAATTAAGAAAGCCAGTTAAGGATATGAAAGGGAATTCAATGAAGAGATTGAAATCTGAATAAAAACAAACTGAAATGATACTAAAAATGAAAAATTCAATAACACAATTCAAAACCTCATAAGGAGGACAGAATATCAGGGCTTCAAGACAAGGTAGAGGAAATCAGATCATTTAGCTAAATTCAATGACAAGTTAAAAGAGCGCATAAGAATAGGACATACAAAATCTCCTAGACACTGTGAAGAGATCAAATATACAAATTATGGTCAGAGAAGAAAGGGAAGAATTCCACGCCATAGGCATAGGCATTATTTTTTAATATAGTTATAATTTCCCCACATCTAGAGAACAAGTTGTCCATGCAGGCATAAAAAGCACATAGAACCAAACAGACAGGGCCAGAAAAGAAAGTTCCTACTCAATAAAAGAGTTAAAACACTAAATATACAAAATAAAGAAAAATCTATCGAAACTTGCAAGAAAAAAGGCCCAACTCAGGAACATCAGAATAATGGATAATATCTCAATGAAAATTGTAAAAAGTCAGAAGATCTTAGAGCAATGTATGTATTTAAAGTCATGAAAGACCACAGAACCAACACAAACCACTAGACTTAGCAATTAAATAACTAAAGGAGAGAGAGAAATATTCCATAATAAAAGCAATGTGAATCAACTCATGTGCACTAAGATGGGCCTATAGAAACACTGGATGAAAGCATATTTCAAATAAAAGAGAAAAAAGACACACTCAAGAAGGTACAGAAAATAATAAAAGAAGCCAAGATACTTGCTAATCAAATGAGAACTAAGAAAATATCGAATACTACAAACCCAACAAGATAGCCTGTATTAAGCATATTTCAGTAATAATGCTGGGTATCAATGATCTCAACTTTCCAATCAAAAGGTTAGCATGTTAGATCAAAAAGCAAGAGTCCTCTTCATGCTGTTTCCAGGAACATACCACCAAAGATAGATACCACAGGATAGACAAATGTGTTCCAAAATGAATGGAACAAATGGATTCCCGAAAAAGAAATTGCTATTCTGATATCTGACAAAACAGATGTCAAATCAACATAACACACACACACACACACACACACACACACAAATATATATTTATATGTGTATGTATATCAGGAACAGGTACACTCAGTTTCACAAAACAAACACGCTTGGGTTTACATGAGTTAATCTCAGCCTAGTAATTAATACTAGGTGATTTTAATATCCAATTCTCACCAACAGACAAGTCATCTAGATAAAAACTGAATGGAGAAGCTGAAAATAAATGACACCATAAAGCAAATGGATTTAACAGACATCTACAGAGGATTCAATCCAAATAATAAATACGCAGCAGTCCATAGGAAATACTCTAAAACTGACAGTATCTTAGGACATAAAGATAGTCCCACAAAATATAGGAAAATTCAAAACTTCCTGCTTTCTATGAGACCATAGTAAAGCTGGCTATCACCAGCAGGAGAAACCACTGAAAACACACAAACTCATACAGACTAAACAACACAATATTGAACAGAGTCTGTGGCACAGAAGAAATCAAAAAAGAAATTCAAAAGTCCCTCGGCTCAAATGAAAATGAAAACACAATATGTAAAAGCCTGTGGGATACAATGAAGACAGTTGTAAGAGAGAGGTTTATAACTCTAAGTTCCTGTATTACAAAATCAGGGAGTTCTTAAATAAATAACTTAATGATGTATCTCAAGGCCTTAGAAAATCAAAAACAAACTAAATCCAAGACAAAAAAAAAGAAAGAGGGAGATAATTAAGATGAGGGTCAAAATTGATGACATAGAAACAACAAAATTAAATCAATTAAAAGAAAGAGTTTATTCTTTCAAAAAATAAACAAAATTGATAAATCCTTAGTCAAATTAACCAAGCGCAAGAGAGAAAAGATCCAAATTAAAAAGATTATAGACAAAAAGGAAACATTGCAACACACTAACGAAATCCAGAAAATCATAAGGACATATTAGAAAAAATTATATCCCACCAAACTAGAAAATCTAAAATAAATGAAAAAATTTCTAAATGCTTATGAACTACCAAAAAACTAAGTAGATACTTTAAAACATTTTAACTCAACTCTGAATGAAACAAGAACCATGAATTAATACTTGAGACATGCAGAATCTGGTGGAAGAGGAAGTAGGGAATACACTGGAATTTATAGGTGCAAGAACAGATTTTCTAAACAGAACTCTTGTAACACAAGCATTAAGACCAAAAATTGAAAAACAGAACTACCTGAACCTAAAAATCTTCTGTACAGCGAAGGACACCATCACTCAAGTGAAGAGACATTACATAAAATAGAAAAAAGTCTTTGCCATGTGACACATTGTCATACATATGACACATTGTCAGTATCTAGATGATACAAAGAACCAGAAAAGCCAACTAAAGAAACAAACAAAAACCCTAAACATCAAAAAACAAACAACCCGATTTCAAAATGCATCATATTCCTGCCTGAGGACTAGCTTTCATTGTACCAGAAGGCACCATGCAGGCTTCCAAAGGAGGGAGGCAACCAACAGTCCTGCTCAGCAGAGCTTTCCTAGAACCACATCCATGACGACCATGACACAAAGACCGTAAGGGTGCAGTGACCTTGCACACAGACCTTGGCAGTAACCAACAGTTCTCTAATTGAACTTAAGACCTGCTCAAAATGATGAAACACATCCCTGGTGATGGAAATCTGGCTAACTACTCGGTGTTAGTGAAGTCCTGGTTATCAGAGGAGAATCTACAACCACTAATGTATTAAACAACCATAATGTCTAACAATTCATTAATATTGTCCTTACGCCCACAGAGAAATGTACTCTTCGCCTCTCAACAAGGAACCTTCTCTTTACACCAGACAGAGACCACTACAGAAAGCCACAACCAATCAAAATGCATGGTTATGGAGCCCAGTTCCAAGTGGATACGCCCTCCAAAGACTCTTGCACCTCAGGTTCGAGGAACATTGAGGAAGAGGGGATAGAGAGACTGCAAAAAGCCAGAGGGTCAGTCAGGGAGATTTGCTGAGAGTGTGTCTCTGAGAAATGCCAGAAGCTATACCTACAAGGTCACCAACAGGATATCCAAACACGAGCTGATCACTGATGACACCGTTTAGCATGCCAATCTGGGTGAAGAAAAGCCTGCAAGGCTTCAACTTTACAAAAGAACTACAAACAACTGAGGAAAGCTGAGAGCAGGAAAAGTGGTCTTCCCCGGGGAAGAATGGAGGACTCGGTTGTCCAGTACCAAATAGTAAACCCTGAAAACATGCATAAAAGTAACAGACGGACTGAAAAGATAATATTTAGGAATATATATATATATATATATATAATATATTATATATATATATATGTATATGTAGTTAGGTTTTTGTTTGTTTGTTTTTTTCTCTTTGGGGGCCCACCACCCAGGTTCCAAATAAATACACAGAGACTTACTCTTACTTATGAATGTCTGATCTTAGCTTGGTTTGTTTCTAGACCGTGAGAACATATTCTGTTCATCCGTTCTCACATGTGTTTAGCTCTCTCACATCGGTAACTGGAAATTTGCCAGATGGGCGTATTTACCCCACAGAAGGCAAACAATACAATCAAGGCTGGTTCCACCCCCCTAATCCCTACCCCCAAGATCTGGTTTTCCAGCATACCCCTGCACAGAAATGCCCCCAAAGCAAGAACCCACCGAGGTAGAAAGAACATTCTTTGCGGTTTGCAGGTTCTTCTCTCCTCCCCGTTTAGATTATGATAGCAGTACTCTCCTTTGGACTCTTACCATTTAAAACAATGCTTCTGAAAATACAGAACTGGGAACCAGGTGGACAGGGTAACTTCCTAGTGCTTTCCAGTAGTAAGCCCGGTGTCACTTGCTTTAGTTAGCGTGCTACATTAGAATGTGTCACCAACGAATTCTGAAAAGTCACAACCTCAGTCCTGACAACCCAACCTCCTTCAAAGAGAAAAAGAAGTGTTTGCTCCAAGGTCACACTCTGCACGTCAGGGCTGTAGCAGCTGTTCTGTGAGTGCACGCATGAGGGAAGACGGGGCAGTTGAGGGGATGCAGGTTTGTTTAAACCCGTCCTCTGTGGTTGAAATGGTATGCGTTATAAAGGCAGAAGAATACCATTATCTTATAACGTGTAATGTGACACATTTCTGTGGCTTAAATATGACATTTATTCTTTACAATAATTTTTTTTTGTTTTTCTCCATGAGTCTGGACATGTATCAAATATTTAAAAATGGTATTGCTGTCCTTGCTTTGCTATAAATGCCTTTGAAAGTAATAAAGTTGCAGACTCTCTAATGAGAAAAATACACGAGGTTAAAGTCTTCTTTGTGAACTTCAAGTTAAGATCCCCTGCTTGCAGATAACACCCTAGAATCAGCATTTGCAATTTCCTGGGGGCTGGGTATGATGTGGGAAACTTTTATTCTGAAATTACCTCATGAATCCATAACACGTTTTGTGTGTATTCTTAGTAGCAGCATCTTCATCCTCAGGGTAGAATGAACTTGGGGAAAGGACAGCCCATCACTAAAGATCATTTGGCACCAAAGCTAATGAACACAGTAGGCAGTGAAATTGGGCATTGCCTTTTTTGGTAAAAAAACAAGCAGAGAGTAGAGGAATGGGGCCCGTTTTCTTTCTGACTCACGCGCTGGCTCTGCAGGCAGTTCTAAAAGAGGATTGTTGGAAGAGATTTGGACAGTGCGGCAGCAGTAGAAGTGGTGGGCATCTCCTGTGCAGTCACATAACAAGTATTTATAGGGCAATGGCGAGAGAGAAGCTGCCCATTGCTTTTCGATGGCATAGTTCCATGCTTCCAGGATGCAGTGCATGGCCACGCCTCACAGTTTTTATCACACATCGGGTACTCTCCTGCATGCTCCCATCAGACATTGATCTCTCTCATTTTAGCTTTCTCTCTCACACACACATTTTTCATTAAATGCACATTCACTATAAGTATTACAATTATTCAACCATATGTGACCTTTAACTTAAATTTAATATGAAAATTAAAAAAAGACAAGCTTTGAATAACTTCCAGTCTAGACTTTAAAAAAATTTTTTTTTCTTAACTGTGCTGTTGTTTTGTGTTCCTCTCTGTTGTTGTGCTTGGGATCAAATCCAGTTCCCATGCACACCAGGCAAGCATTCAGCTGCTGAGTACATCCCCAGGCCTTGCATTGTTTTTGAGTCAGGGTCTTCTTAGGAAGCTCAGGCTGCTTTCCAGCCCTCTTCCCATCTCTACCTCTGAGATCTTGAATTAATAGGCTTTTGCCAGCATGCCTAGCTGCACCTAGCCACACATGGAAATCAGTTTCCACTTTCCATGGGAAATTGAAAAGCCACTAGAATGGAGCAGATGAGACATGAAGTTTATCAGGAGAGTCAGCCCTAGACACAGGCTGTGATGGGCACCGTCATCAGGTGGAGGGTGTCCCTTTAAGATGACAATGAAGCATGCCACCCACAGCTTTAGTGGCAAGGGAAGAGATTCGATGGTAAAAACCAACCATTTCATTTTGCTAAAGGAAAGCACAGGACAGGAAATAATGGTAGCTGAGGCAGGTAGGTACATGGCTGCAAGGGGTGGCCGTGGCCAAGGGTTCTATCATGGAAGGGAGGGAGGGAGAGAAGGAAAGAGAAGTGAAAAACAGAAAGGAAGAAACGCTGTTCTATAAACCCAGGAAGAGACTAAGAGTCATCCGCATTAAAGCCTCCTCCGCAGTTCCCAATGGACTTAAAAAAAATCCCAGAAGCAAACCCACCCTACAGCAGCTGCATCCACACTCCTGGGATGAACTCCAGCTCCACTTTGGTTCACTAAGTTTCTACTCTCGAGCAAGGGTTGAGCACTGATGGTCTCTCCTTTCACGTTAAAGACGAGATAGACGGAAACGAGAATTGAGTGCCTTAAGTTGGCAACCAGAGAAGCAGGCTAAGAGGAGACAGGCGGATAATCAGTGATGGGACATACATGGGTCTGCACAGAGAGTTTAGATTGCTTGAAAAGGCCATGATAGAAGCAGATTCTTGGAATCATCGAGAGTTATTTGGCTTCGAGGCAGCTCTGAGAGTACCACACCTAGATGGGAAGAGGATATGAAGACAGTTTTGGCACCATCAGCAGGCCGCTTGGCCACTATGAATCTCGGTACTGTCATCTGTAAAATGGGATTATTAAATTGCATCTATCTTGCAGGGACGTGCATATTCTAGCCAGAGTAGAAAAGACCTAAGTCATAGTTCCTTAAATTGGGGTTTCACGACTAAATGTGAGGATCAAGAAGAGTCTGACAACAGTAGATGGTTTCTAGATATACAGCAACCAAAAACGAATCCAAAATCCAATGGGTAAGAGGTATAAGCTCATGCAAACATTCATGAGTCCATGCCGCATGTATGACTTCACCGTGAGCACTCTGCTCCGTTTCTGCTCCCACTCCACCCACACCACAGTTGCTGTGGGAGACACATCACCACTTTGCATCATACTGTGTGTTACAGATTACAATGCTTTTAACATGTGTACAATGTCTTACGCTCTTATGAAAACATACCAGTTCAATATTGGAAAACAAGGACCCAACCATTTCCTTACTTCCATTCCTCAACACATAATAAGTCAGTTTATTTTCGGACTGTACTGTGTTAGAATGTTTGACCTTAAAAACTGCTGTTTGAGGGCCTGCAGGAGGGATTAGCGGGTAAAGATACCTGTACCAGGCATAAAACCTGTATCTGACCTCAGGGACCCACACAATGGAAAAAGAAAAGCAACTCCTGTAAGATAGTCTCTGACCTACACACATGCACCATGCCATGGCATGATTCATACATAGACACACAAATAAATAAATATGTAGGTGCATAAATGCATAAATAAATGTAATAAAACTTTTAAATGTTGTTTGAGTGAAAATGACTTGAATTCTTTTTAATATATATTTATTACTTTTATTTTTATATATGTGAGTGCTTGCTTGCATGTATGTCTGAGCTACCAGGTGAGTACTGGCAATCGAACCTGAGACTTCTGAAAGAGCAGCCAATGCTCATAACTGCTGAGGCCCTGCTGGCCTACTTTTACTGTAAATTTTTAAATGAACTTAGAATTTGGACAGAATTTCTAGCAACTTCTGAAATGGGCCTCGCCATTCTCTTCTGCCCCTTTCACACCATGCATTTATGTGAGGTCGCAGTCACACTATTAGACAACAGTGAGAATCAACAACTATGCTCCAGGGGCAGCAGTTCCTTACTTTCAGCCAAGGTTTGATATGTACGCAGAATTAACAAAGTGCATCCATCTTGTTAGTATGCAAATTGGTTTCATCTTTAATAAATGGGAGAAATACATGTAGGGTGATGAATTGTTGTAAATGAATTTTCTATCTACTATCAACAAACGTGCACCGATTCTGGATGCCAACACAGCCAAGGCCACATTAAAGAAGGGCCACAGGTGAAGAGGTTTAAGAGGCCAGTCCCCAGGACACTTGGCTTCTAAACAGAGTCCAAGCTGAAGAGAAAAGTGCCCACTCTTGACAAGTAGAAGATGCCCACAGAAAAGAGGTAAGCGCAGCGTGGGAGACCTCCCTGCATGTGTGTGACGGCAACGAGGTTCAGTTTTGGAAAGCCATATGGAAAAATATGTCATGAGCCAGAAAGATATTTGTACTGTTTTAACCAGTAATCTCACTCTTGGAAAGGATCCTAAAGAAATAAATCAAACGGAGAAAAAGAAGCCGCAGAGTATAAAGATCTGCAGTATAAAGGACTAGAATCTGATGGAGCTGCCAAACACAGGTCAATGGCTAAGTAAACTGTTGTACTTCTACTCAATGAAATAGGAACTGGACCTTTGTCTTAATTGTCTCTTTTTTATTAAGAATTTTCTCATTTTGCAAAGCTATCCCCATTCCTACTCCTTCCTCCTTCTGTTCCATCCCACCCTCCATCAACTCCTCAGAAAGGTTAAGGATTCCCATGGGGAGTCAACAAAGTCTGACCCTTTGCTTCCACGCAAGACCAAGGCCCTCCCCCACTTTATCTCAGTTGTCTCTTAGTTATTAGAAGTCCGTCTTTATCATACAAAGACCACCTGCAGGCGTGTGAGCCTTCAGACACTGCAACACACTGTTGGCATCTACAAATTCATGGCCGAGAGTGACGCAATCAGGTTAAAAAAGCAACCTAGTCATGTTTTATGTAACTTTATAAATTTATATTGGGCCATATTCATAGCTCTCCTGGGTTGTATGGCTCCTGGCCACAAGGTGAATATACCTGTAAGACATAATTGTATTTTAAAAATCCATATAGGAAAAGCTAAAATATCCCTTGACCATTCTTATTTTTCCATGTATAGTTAGACACGGTTAACAGTTTGGTATGTGCTGACCAAGATATTTTGAATAGCAAATCCAGGAATTGATTTGGTGTCTGAATTTACAGCCTATACTCTTAACTACTCCGTGACACTAACGCAATGTTCCTTCTCCTCATTCTCCACCTCCAATTGCTGTTTTTACAATAAAGAATCCTCCAGGACCTGGAGGTAGAGAGAACGAGGAATAGGCAGAATGCAGAATTATAGATCCATAGAAATATGCCTCACTGAACTCTAATGTAAACATACATCAGTACACACTTGCTCAGACTCATCAAACTCTAACGGCACATCCTAACTACAGCACTAGGGAAGAAGTCTCGAGTAGTTCTTGTCCATTTCAAAGAAGAAATAAATAAGATGGTATATTGATAAGTGGAGGCTGTTTCAGGAAAAGATGGTGTATGAGAAATAACTGCATCTTTCTCTTAATTTTTGTTGTGAACCTAAAACTGTTCTTTAAAGACTGAGCCTTATAAAAGAGTTACTCAAGGAGAACAATGGAAAGCAGAAGGGAGTAGACAAAGAGCAAGTGAGGGTGTCACTAGAGAGTGCTCACAGTGGGCCCGGGCCCAAGCACAGGTCTACAGGAAAAATGATCCCTCCGTCTCAATGTGTTGCTAGTAGATAGCTTATCCGATTGCTTCAGACTCATTTAGCATGTAGAGCCTTATAGAACGTTTGGCTCATTTGTTAACTCCTGAGCATTTGAGTGGTTTTAGTAATTCTAACGGTTCTACTTGCATTATGGGTCTTTCTTTGGGCTGCCAACTCCCAAATGACATGGAAACTTATTAATTATGGAAGCTTGGCCTTAGCTTAGGTTTGTTCTCAACTAGCTCTTAAAACTCAAATTAATCCATTTATATTAATTCATGGTCTGCCACATGGCTCGAGACCTCTCCTCAGTACAGTATGTCTGACTTCCTTCACATCTTGCTGGAGAATCTCCTGACTCAGATTCTTTCCCAGAGTTCCTATCTCTGCCCAGAAGTCCCACCTATCCTCACCCGCCTAGCTATTTGTAGTTTGGCTCTTTATTAAACCCATCAGAAGGTGCCTTAGGCAGGTGAGGAAGGACAGAGACACATCTTCACACAGTGTGAACAATTCTTTTGCAACATACTTAAAAGGTTAATAGACAAACTTTGTCTCTTTGTATTCACACAGCTGCAAAAGCTACACTAAAAGAATGACTGCAAATTGTATATTGGAATCCATACAAATGGCTATTAGAATGACCAGGGATTGGAGTGAATGGTGGCGCCTCAATGGCCATGACCCCTAACTGGACCAACTCTAGCTAATTTTGGCTCGGTCCCGTGTTAATTCATGAGTTGGGAGATGCACTTTCACAGCTCTCTTTCCATTGGCCACAGCATTGGCTTGAGTCAGAACCATAACACACAAATGCTAGAATCCCTAACGAGGTTCAGAGAGGTCACTGTATCGCCAGGTTCAGTACTGCTCCCTTCCACACTGGCACAGCCATCACATCAAAAAAGCTGTGGGTCAAAGGTCAACTTCATGCCGCCCCACCACCACCACCACAAAGTTAGCACAGACTTTTTTTTAAAAAGCACTTGTATTATTTTCTTTCAAGTGAAAAATAATTAAGACACAGAGGCTCCACAGAAGTGCGGGGGTTAGCAACGCTTCCATCTTCCATCTCACTCCTACAATCATGCAAATCAACAGGGCAGTTCTGTCTACAGACAAAGACCCCTGCTGCCTCCTAGAGAGTGCAGGATGATCTCAGTCTGGAAGAGAGGATGCTGCTGTCTCTCTCTGACCCAGGTTATCTCCTAGGGATGAAACCTGAGTATCCCAACTTCTTCCGGCACACACTGGTTTTCTCGATGTGTACAATGTCTCTTGACATTCAGCTTGTTGTGTGTTGAGCACGTGCATTGCTCACCAAACCAGGAGGACCTTATCTTCACATTGGCACCGTGGGTCTTTCCTTGTTTGCATTACCCAAGTCTGTCAATAAGGAAGTGAGAGAATTGTTTTTAATACTTACACAATTTAGAGAAGAGATGCATATTGACCAGTGAGAAAGTCCCTAACAGGAGAGTTTGAATTGAGGCAGCAATGAAGTAATAGAAAGAAGAGAGAACGCTAACACACATGAGATAAAGCAGCAGCCATGCTCTTTCGGTTTTCTGTCCCAGGAAACGTGATGGAGCTGTTTGGTTTAAATTTTTAATCTTATTCACACATGTACATTTGGAGGCCAGAGGGCAACTCTTGGGAGTCACTTCTTTCCTGCCACCTTGGGGAAATCCAAGAGTCAAGACTGAGGCATAAACCTCAGTAATCTTTAAAGTTTGCACGAGTTATTCCAAGCTAAGATTGAAGACTATAGCCCTACAGGGAATGGAAAACGCCTCTTCAGGTTTCCTATCGCTTGATCAACAACTTGATTACAGGTTTCCTAGGGCACAGGGGATGCCACTAGGCACACTGCAACTGATTAATAAAGCTTTATTGATACCATGTTCATGTTACCATGAAGAGCTGAAAAATTGTCTATTATGCAGATGGTACTGCAACTCATGTCTTGCCTACTGAGTTATTCTGAGGGGGAAGGAATGACAGGAATTCTTGTCAAAAAAATATTTCCAAAGATTGGCATGAGAAGCCAAGTGGCTTGTGGACCACAACCACACAGAACTGAGTAATGAAAGGGGGAGGAGGAAACATGGTAATGGAAGGCAGCCTGTGTGCTCATGGTGTGCAGCAGGCTGCCTTTGGTGTACGGCAAAGGAGGATGCCAGGAAAGTGTGGAAAGCCTTATAAATGTGTCCACTGCACACAACCGACAGCCGCTGGAACCCAGCTCTCCCATCTGTCTCTGGCCGGGAGACTGCCAGTCTTCTGCATCTGGGAGAACAGCCCTGTGATAAATCACCCTGTGGTCTCCGAAAGTCAAGTGTTCTCACGTGAAGAGCCTGCAGCCCTCCAGGTGATAGGAGGCTCAACAGATTGGCAGGGATCTCAGTCATGTTTAGGAAGGGTTCCCAGAGAACCGGGGGTGGGGAAAGCTGATACTGAGTGGGAGTTTGATGTACGAGCTAGCATTTAACATTCACAACAACACTCTGAGGTGAATATCCGTGGGCTCTGCTCTCTAATTCAGAAGCCAAGGCTCTGAAAGTTTAACTCGCCTGTCTATCACATGACTAGGAAATGACAGGGTGAGAGACTTAACCAAGTTTGCCCCAAAGTTACGTCTTTGCTATATAAGGACCTAATGCCACCCGAGGTGTCAACTGAGGCCGCACTCTAGTTGAGCAAATCTTTGGGATAGCTACCCTAGTTTTCCCTCCTTTGATCCTATCATCCCCTACCCCTGTCCAGTAAATCCACCAACTGTGTGGCCTTCAACATCAAACAAAGCCTCACTACCTAGAGAGCCAACAGCATCAACCAGGAGCTTGGGAGTAATGCAAATTTATCAAACCCCACCATGGGCTGCCTTGTACCAGAAACTGCAGTCTGATATAGTTTCCAAAGGGCTCATTAAAGTTTGAAGAACACAAAGGAAACTGCAGAGCTCTTTCAGAAAGAAATTTTAAGTTGGTGGTCCTCAAGCATGTACAATTGGAATTACACGGAGGAGGAATTACCAGGTCAGCTCCCTGATCTGCTGCTGAGGACTCTGTGAATAGGAACTGGACAGTCTGCATCAGCTGTTTCATTTTGTTTAATCTTATCTTGCTGTGTTTTGTTTTTGAGGCATGGTCCCCTGTTACTCAGTTTGCCCTGGAATTCCAAATCCTCCTGCCTCAGCCTCCCAAGTGAACCAGCAGGCTGAGCTTGTTAGAACCTGTTTTTGTTCTTTGAGATGGGGTCTCAAGTTGCTCAGGCTGAGCTCTACCTCTGTATGTAGTCTAGGCTATCCATCCATTTGCCTGCAAATCTCAAGACGTCATTATTTTTTTCTGTTGTGTAGTACTCCATTATGTAAATGTACCACAATTTCAATATCCATTGTTTGTTCGAGGAACATTTAAGTTGTTCCCAGGTTCTGCCTATGCCAAACAATGCTGCTATGAACATAGTTGAGCACATGTCCTTGTGGTACGATTGAGCATCCTTTGGGTATTGTGATATTGCTGGGTCTTGAGGAAGGCTGCTTCTTAATTTTCTGAGAAATTGCCACACTAACATCCAAAGGGGCTGTACCAGCTTGCATTCCCACCAGCAATGCAGAAGTGTTCCCTTTCCCCTACAACTTCTCCAGCATAAGTTGTCATCAGTGTTTTTTTTTATCTTGGCCATTCTTACAGGTGTAAGATGTAATCTCAGAGTTGTTTAGATTTGCATTTTTGTGATGGCTAAGGGTGTTGAGAATTTCCTTAAGTGTCTTTTAGCCATTTTAGATTCCTTTGTTGAGAGTTCTCTGTTTAGATCTGTACCCCATTTTTTACTGGATTATGTGTTCTTTTGATGACTAATGTCTTGAGTTCTTTGTATATTTTAGAGATCAGCCTTCTGTCTGATATGGGATTGATGAAGATCTTTTCCCATTCTGTAGGCTGTCATTTTGTCTTGTTGACCGTGTCCTATGCCTTACAGAAGTTTCTCAGTTTCAGGAGGTCCCGTTTATTAATTGTTTCTCTCAGTATCTGTGCTACTGGAGTTCTATTTAAGAAGTGGTTCACTGTGCCAATGCGTTCAAGCGTACTTGCAATTTTCTTTTTTATGAGGTTCAGTGTGGTTGGCTTTATATTGAGGTCTTTGATTCATCTGGACTTGAGTTTTGTGCATGGTGATAGATATGGCTCTACTTTCATTCTTCTACATGTTGACATCCAATTATGCCAGCATCATTTGCTGAATATGCTTTCTTTTTTCTATTTTATATTTTTGGTTTCTTTGTCAAAAATCAGGTGTTCATGGCTGTGTTGATTAATATCTGGGTCTTCGATTTGGTCCTTTTGTCTGTTATTATGCCAATACCAGGGTGTTTTCAGTACTGTAGCTCTATAGTAGAGTTTGAAGTCAGGGATTGTGATACCTCCAGAAGTTCCTTTACTGTACAGGATTGTTTTGACTATCGTGATTTTTTTGCCCTTCCATATGAAGTTGAGTACCGTTTTTCGAGGTCTGTGAAGAATTTTGTTGGGCATTGCATTGAATCTGTAGATTGCTTTTGGTAAGATTGTACAGGTAAGTATTATAGGTGGCGTTTTCTCAATTGAGAGGCCCTCTTCCCCAAAGACTCTAGCTTGTGTCAAGCTGACAGAAAGCTAACCAAGAAATAGGGATGCACCAACACCCAGCTTTTGAAGGCATGTTTGCAAGAAATTTGAACTACATAAGAATGAAAGAAGTGTCCTGACCTCCAAGAGTGTTGCTCTATTTGGGGACTCCTGGGGTGGGTGATGAGAGCTTAGCAACCGTCTCTGAATCACAACACAAAATAACAAAATTAATCTGTAAAGGCCACAAGAGAACTGAAATTAATTAGCCTTGTGTGGAATATGGGGCAGACCTGTAGGGTGACTTGCTCTTGATATTAGCACCACCCACAACCACTTGTAAATCTGCTTGGCTGCCTTCTAAAATATGGTGTCTTAGTTAACTAACTTAGTTCTGTTGCTGTGATAAAACACCTTGACTGCGGTAGTTTGAGTGTAATTGGCCCCTATAAGCCCATAATCTCACTGGGAGTGGAGTTATTAGGAGTTATGGCTTTGTTGGAGTGGGCGTGATCTTGTTGGATGAAGTGTGTCACTGTGGGGGCAGGTTTCGAGGTTTCACATACTCAGGATACCACCCGATGTGTCATTTCACTTCCTGTTGCCTGCAAGATGTAGCAGTCTCAGCTCCAGCACCGTCTCTGCTTGTTGCCATGTTCCCCGCCATGAGGATTATTGACTGAACCTCTGAAACTGTAAGTGAACCCCTCAATTAAATGTTTTCTTCATAAGAGTTGCCATAATCATGGGGTCCCTTCACAGCAATAAAAACCCAAACTAAGACAATGACCAAAAGCAATTTGAAGAGAAAAGGGTTTATTTCATCTTACACCTGATGGTTCGTCACCCAGGGAAATCACAGCAGAAACTTAAGGTAGGAACCTGGAGGCAGAAGCAGATGCACAGGCCACGGAAGAAAACTGCTTGCTGACTTGCTCCTCATGATGACTCGCTCGGTCTGCTTTCTTACAGCACCCAGGACCAAAAGCCCAGGGATGGCCTCACCCACAATGAGCTAAGTTCTCTCACATCAATCACTAATTAAGAAAATGCCTTACAAATTGTCTCCAGACTTGCCAAGAGCCCAATCTTACAAGGCATTTTCTCAGCTGAGGCCCTCTCCTCTCCAGCACCTCTGGCTTGTGTCAAGTCAACAAACAACTAGGCAGCATAGGTATACTGTAGCACAGCCATGAGAGAAGAAAGAGCTCATAAGATAGAAGAGGAGACAAAAGTCCCATGAGACTGGGTGGCAGATGATAAAGGAGAGAGGACGAAGGACACCTGTATAGAAATCTATGCTGCTTTCTTTGGGGTGGATTCAACCATCTTGATCATTGTACGTGGAAACGACAGAAGACGGAAAACACATTTGACACATGCCTTCTGTACTCTGGCACTCGGTAAGCACCTGCTGAGCAACCTGACGAGATGTCATCCATCAAATAGAAGCTCTTTTTTTTTTTATTGCGAAAAGAAGAAAAAAAAACATAAACAAAAAACAAGTTTCCACCTCCTCCCAGCCTCCCATTTCCCTTCCCCTCCTCCCACCCTTCTCCCCCTCCCCTCACTCCTCTCCCCCTCCCTCTCCAGTCCACAGAGCAGTCCGGGTTCCCTGCCCTGTGTTAAGTCCTAGGTCCTCCCCCCTCCGTCCATATCTAGGAAGGTGAACATCCAAACTGGCTAGGCTCCCACAAAGCCAGCACATTAAGTAGGATCAAAACCCCCTGCCATTGTCCTTGGTGTCTCATCAGCCCTCATTGTTCGCCATGTTCAGAGAGTCCGGTTTTATCCCATGCTTTTTCGGTCACAGTCCAGCTGGCCTTGGTGAGCTCCCAATAGATCAGCTCCACTGTCTCAGTGGGTGGATGGACGCCTCGTGGTCCCGACTTCTTTGCTCATGTTCTCCCTCCTTCTGCTCCTCCTTGGGACCTTGGGAGCTCAGTCCAGTGCTCCTGTGTGGGTCTCTGTCTCTATCTCTATCCATCACCAGATGAAGATTCTATGATGATATGCAAGATATTCGTCAGTATTGCTCTAGGATAGGGTCATTTCAGGTTCCCAATCCTCAGCTGCCCAAGGAACTAACTGGGAACCTCATCTTGGGCACTTGGGAGCCCCTCTAGGGTCAAGTCTCTTGCCCACCCTAAAGTGGCTCCCTTAACAAAGAATTGTGGTTCCGTGCTCCCCTATCCACCTTTCCTTTATCCCAATTCTCCTGTTTCCCCAGGTCCCCCCTCCTTCCCTTCTACCTTTTCTCTCCCCATCTCCCCTTACCCCCATCCCACCCCACCCCCAAGATCCCATTTTCTCCCCGGAAATTTGGTCTACTTCCCTTAGCCAAGAGGATAACTATATGTTTTTCCTTGGGTTCACCTTCTTACTTAGCTTCTTTAGGTTCACCTATTGTAGACTCCGTGGTCCTTATTTATGGCTAGAAACCAATTATGAGTGAGTACATCCCATATTCATCTTTTTGGGTCTGGGACACCTCACTCAGGATAGTGTTTTCTATTTCCATCCATTTGCATGCAAAATTCGAGAAGTCATTGTTTTTTACCGCAGCGTAGTACTCTAGCGTGTATATATTCCATACTTTCTTCATCCATTCTTCCATTGAAGGGCATCTAGGTTGTTTCCAGGCTCTGGCTATTACAAATAATACTGCTATGAACATAGTTGAACAAATGCTTTTGTCATTTGATAGAGCATCTCTTGGGTATATTCCCAAGAGTGGTATTGCTGGGTCCAGGGGTAAGTTGATCCCGAATTTCCTGAGAAACCGAAACACTGACTTCCACAGTGGTTGCACAAGATTGCATTCCCACCAGCAATGGATGAGGGTACCCGTTCCTCCACAGCCTCTCCAGCAAAGGTTATCCTTGGTGTTTTTGACTTTAGCCATTCTAACAGGTGTAAGATGATATCTCAAAGTTGTTTTGATTTGCATTTCCCTGATTGCTAAGGAAGTTGGGCACGACCTTAAGTGTCTTTTGGCCATTTGAACTTCTTCTGTTGAGAATTCTCTGTTCAGTTCAGTGCCCCATTTTTTAATTGGGTTAATTAGCATTTTAAAGTCTAGTTTCTTGAGTTCTCTATATATTTTGGAGATCAGACCTTTGTCTGTTGCGGGGTTGGTGAAGATCTTCTCCCAGTCAGTAGGTTGCCTTTGTGTCTTAGTGACAATGTCCTTTGCTTTACAGAAGCTTCTCAGTTTAAGTAGGTCCCATTTATTCAATGTTGCCCTTAATGTCTGTGCTTCTGGGGTTATACATAGGAAGCGATCTCCTGTGCCCATCTGTTGAAGGGTATTTCCCACTTTCTCTTCTATCAGGTTCAGTGTGTTCGGACTGATATTGAGGTCTTTAATCCATTTGGACTTGAGTTTTGTGCACGGTGAGAGATATGGGTCTATTTTCATTCTTCTACAGGTTGACATCCAGTTGTGCCAGCACCATTTGTTGAAGATGCTTTCTTTCTTCCATTGTATACTTTTAGCTCCTTTATCGAAAATGAGGTGTTCATAGGTTTGTGGGATAAAATTCGGGTCTTCTATACGATTCCATTGGTCGACTTCTCTGTTTTTATGCCAGTACCACACTGTTTTCATTACTGTAGCTCTGTAATAGAGTTTGAAGTCAGGGATGGTAATGCCTCCAGAAGATCCTTTATTGTATAGGATTGTTTTGGCTATCCTGGGTTTTTTGTTTTTCCATATAAAGTTGATTATTGTCTTCTCCAGATCTGTGAAGAATTTTGATGGGATCTTGATGGGGATTGCATTGAATCTATAAATTGCCTTTGGTAGAATTGCCATTTTTACTATGTTGATCCTCCCAATCCAAGAGCAAGGGAGGTCCATCCATTTTTTGGTATCCTCTTCAATTTCTTTCTTCAGTGCCTTAAAGTTCTTGTCAAATAGATCTTTCACTTCCTTGGTTAGATTTACCCCAAGATATTTTATGCTGTTTGTGGCTATCGTGAATGGTGAAGCTTCTCTGATTTCCCTCTCTGCTTCCATATCCTTTGTGTATAAGAGGGCGACTGATTTTTTGGAGTTGATCTTGTATCCTGCCACATTACTAAAGCTGTTTATCAGCTGTATAAGTTCTTTGGTGGAGTTTTGGGGGTCGCTTATGTACACTATCATATCATCTGCAAATAACGAAAGTTTAACTTCTTCCTTTTCAATTCGAATCCCCTTGATCCCCTTATGTTGTCTTATTGCTATTGCTAGAACTTCAAGCACTATATTGAAGAGGTATGGCGAGAGTGGACAGCCTTGCCGTGTTCCTGAGTTAAGTGGGATGGCTTTGAGTTTCTCTCCGTTTAATTTGATGTTAGCTGTCGGCTTGCTGTATATAGCTTTTATTATATTTAGGTATGACCCTTGTATCCCTAATCTCTCCAAGACTTTTAACATAAATGGATGTTGAATTTTGTCAAATGCTTTTTCAGCATCTACTGAAATGATCATATGGTTTTTTTTCTTTCAGTTTATTTATATGCTGGATTACATTGATAGATTTTCGTATGTTGAACCAGCCCTGCATCTCAGGAATGAAGCCTACTTGATCATAATGGATAATTTTTCGGATGTGTTCTTGGATTCGATTTGCCAGTATTTTGTTGAGGATTTTTGCGTCGATATTCATGAGTGAGATTGGCCTGTAGTTCTCTTTCCTGGTTGAGTCTTTGAGTGGTTTTGGTATCAGAGTAATTGTGGCTTCATAAAAGGAATTTGGTAATGACCCTTCTGTTTCTATATTGTGGAATACATTAAGGAGTATAGGTATTAGGTCTTCTTGGAAGTTCTGGTAGAATTCTGCATTGAAACCATCTGGTCCTGGGCTTTTTTTGGTAGGGAGGTTTTTGATAACAGCTTCTAATTCTTCGCGACTGACAGGTCTGTTTAGATTGTTCACCTGGTCCTGGTTTAGTTTTGGTAAATGGTATTTATCTAAAAAAGCGTCCATTTCTTTTACATTTTCCAGTTTTGTGGCATACAGGCTTTTGTAGTAAGATCTAATGACTCTCTGAATTTCCTCTGTGTCTGTGGTTATGTCCCCCTTTTCATTTCTGATCTTATTAATTTGCGTGTTCTCTCTCTGTCGTTTGATTAGTTTGGATAGGGGTTTAGCAATCTTGTTGATTTTCTCCAGGAACCAGCTTTTTGTTTCATTGATTCTTTGGATTGTTTTCTGTGTTTCTAGTTTGTTGATTTCAGCTCTCAGTTTGATTATTTCCAGTCTTCTACTCCTCCTAGGTAAGTCTGCTTCTTTTTTTTCTAGAGCTTTCAACTGGGCTGTTAAGTCTCCAATATGTGCTTTCTCTGTTTTCTTTAGGTGGGCACTTAGTGCTATGAACTTTCCTCTCAGGACTGCTTTCATAGTGTCCCATAAGTTCGAGTATGTTGTTTCTTTATTTTCATTGAATTCAAGGAAGACTTTAATTTCTTTATTTCTTCCTTAATCCAGGTATGGTTCAGTAGTTGACTGTTCAGTTTCCATGAGTTTGTAGGCTTTCTGGGGGTAGCATTGTTGTTGAATTCTAACTTTAATCCATGGTGATCTGAAAAGACACAGGTGGTTACTAATATTTTTTTGTAACTGTGTAAGTTAGCTTTGTTACCAAGTATGTGGTCAATTTTCGAGAAGGTTCCATGAGCTGCAGAGAAGAAGGTATATTCTTTCCTCTTTGGGTGGAATAATCTATAGATGTCTGTTAAGTCCATTTGCTTCATTACCTCCATTAATTCTCTAATTTCTCTGTTAGGTTTCTGTCTGATTGACCTGTCCATTGGTGAGAGAGGAGTGTTGAAGTCCCCTACTATTAGTGTGTGCGGTTTGATGGCTGCCTTGAGTTTTAGTAATGTTTCTTTTACGTACGTGGGTGCTTTTATATTAGGGGCATAGATATTCAGGATTGAGACTTCTTCCTGATGAATTGTTCCTGTTATGAGTATAAAATGTCCCTCTCCATCTCTTCTGATTGATTTAAGTTTGAAGTCAACTTTGTTAGAAATTAGTATGGCCACACCTGCTTGTTTCTTAGGTCCATTTGCTTGATAAGCCTTTTCCCAGCCCTTTACTCTGAGTAGGTGCCTGTCTTTGTGGTTGAGGTATGTTTCTTGTAGACAGCAGAATGTTGGATCCTGTTTTCTTATCCAATCTCTTAGCCTGTGCCTTTTTATAGGTGAGTTGAGCCCATTGATATTAAGTGATATTAATGACCAGTGGTTGTTAACTCCGGTCACTTTTTTAGTAGTAGGGTTTGTGTGTTTTCCTTCTTTGATTTGCGCTAGTGAAGAGTCTCTAGATGTCTGAGTTATTGTGGTCATTGTTGGACTCCTTGGTTAGTGATTTTCCTTCTATTATTTTCTGTAAGGCTGGATTTGTGGCTACGTATTGTTTAAATTTGTTTTTATCCTGGAAAATTTTGTTTTCTCCATTTATAGTGAATGAAAGTTTGGCTGGATATAGTAGTCTGGGCTTGCATCCGTGGTCTCTTAGTTTTTGGAGTACATCTATCCAGGACCTTCTGGCTTTCATGGTTTCCATAGAGAAGTCAGGTGTAAGTCTGATAGGTTTACCTTTATAAGTAACTTGGCCTTTTTCCTTTGCGGCTCTTACTATTCTTTCTTTATTCTGTATATTTTGTGTTTTGATTATTATATGGCGAGGGGATGTTTTCTTTTGATCCAGCCTATTTGGTGTTCTGTATGCTTCTTGAACCTTCATAGGTACATCTGTCTTCAGGTTGGGAAAGTTTTCTTCTATAATTTTATTAAGTATATTTTCTGTACCGTTGAGCTGCACTTCTTCTCCTTCTTCTACTCCAATTATTCTTAGGTTTGGTCTTTTTATTGTGTCCCATATTTCCTGAATGTTTTGTGATGAGAGTTTGTTGGACTTGCTGTTTTCTTTGATCAGAGCGTTTATTTTCTCTATGTTATCCTCAGAATCTGAGATTCTTTCTTCTATCTCTTGTATTCTGCTGGTTATACTTGATTCTGTAGTCTCTATTCGTTTACCTAGATTTTCCATGTCCAGCCGGCCCTCTGTTTGTGTTTTCTTCTTTGCCTCCATTTCAGTTTTCAAGTCATGAACTGTTTCCTTTATCTGCTTGATTGTTTTTCCTTGGTTTCCTAGGGTATCATTCACTGATTTACTCAATTCCTCGAACTTTCTGTTATACTTCTCATCCATTTCTATAAGGGCGTTTTTTATATGCTGTTTAAGGGTGTCAATCACTTTCATGAAGTCAGTTTTTTCTACTTCTTCTTGATTAAGGTGTTCATGTCCTCCTGTTGTGGGGTCACTGGCTTCTGGTGGTTTCGTGTTGTTTTTCAGATTGTTGGGAGAATTCCTGCATTGGCGTCTGCCCATCTCTTCCTCCCAATACTCCCCTTTGGATCTTCTTTTACAGGATCAGGTCTTCTTGCCCACTGATGTACCTTCCCAGTGATGTCACTCCCCAGAGATGTTTCTCCACAATGATGTTTCACTCGGTGCCCAGATCGAAACTCCGCGCTGCTTGGTTAGCTCGTGAACAAAGGGCCCACCCCGCTTGCTGCGGGCAGGCTATGGGAACAAAGGAGCTACCGGCCACCCCTTTGTCCTCCCGGTTCGGGTTCGGTCCCAGCGCCCTAGCAGGCTGAGCAGGGAGGCGCTATGCCCCAAAGGAGGGAGGGAGGGAGGGAGACAGGGGGTGTGGGGATCTGGATGTAAGCTGAATGGGATAGGAAGAGTGAGGCGGTTTGGGCAGTATAGCCCCTGTAGGATGGCCAGGAAGTGTGGGCGGGCTGAGGTATGTTCCCAGCTGCCACAGCACTCACTCACCACAATGATGTTTCACTCGGTGCCCAGATCGAAACTCCACGCTGCTTGGTTAGCTCGCGAACAAAAAGCCAAATAGAAGCTCTTAACCCAAAGTAGTCTAGAATTTTCCCCAGAAGCAACCACCCTGTGAACTCAACGGTGACTGCACAGCTTAGTCTTTCTCTTCTTCCCTCTAGATTTAGGGTGGAGCCAGGTAGTGAAAATGGACCTAGGACTCCTGAAAATCTAGGAAGAGATTTCCTCCTGTAAAGGCATAGAAGAGACAGTGCGTGAGCTTCTCAAGGGAGGCCCATACTCAGGAGTGTATGCTCAGATGTCCTCAGATGGAGATCCCCATCTTAAACCCTCTTCTGAATATTCAGGACTCCAGTGAGTCCCAGACAAGAGAGGAAGGCTTCAGCAGCATAGTCGTGGGATTCTGGCTCGGGTGCCACCATCTATGAGGTGCAAACATAAATAATAAATTCCAAAAGTGCACAACCCTGGATGGATACACATGTGGAATGCTTTGGCACATGCAGACTCCCGCCAACAAAATGACCGCCATTTGTTAACTATGCTCCTGGCACATTGCCCATCATTCTACCTTTATTGCCTTGATCAGTCCACACACGAGATCCTTTCAAAAGGCTCCATTAGCTTCAATTTCCAAATGGAAGAAACAATACACAAAACGAGTGAGAAGTCTTCCCAAGAATAAAGTGGGGTGGAGTTTTAGCTCAGTGATCACTCTCTGAAAGCAACAATGTGATTCCATCCTCATTTCCTCCAGGAATGCTTTAATGACTTCCCCCTTCCTTGGGTACACATCAGATTTGATGGCACTTGCATGACAGGCTTTAAATGCTATGAGGTAATTACTTAAGACCTCATGCCCTCTTTGAGGGTCTAACCCAGCTCAATACCCAGCCCACAGTCGTCCATTGACACTTATAGAATAAAGAATGCAGATCAAAAGTATTTGTCTAGATTAAAAGGCACGAGCTGAAAGAGAGAAAAACTGTCAATCACGCTTAGGAGCCCAACTGAGACTATCTGGCTGCCCTCCCTTCTAGCCCCAGAGATAACATTTGTCTTTGAGACTTGTACCCAGTCTCTTCAAATACCAGTGGGGAATAACGGCCCCTGGAAGTCAGGACTTTGACCTCCTCTTTGCCCAGTTAACCACATCAGAACATTCTGCTCTAATCAGTTTGTGATTCTAGCTGTGCTACAAACATCTTTCCCCGTGGACTGGGAGCCAAGGGAATGACTTAGGATGACTCACAGGGAGTCCAGGGAAAGTGAGGGCTGCTGTGGTTTCTCTTCTTTCTGGAAAGGTCAGATGTGCTGGGCTGAACACCCCAAGAGGGCTGAACTGCTGGGCACCCCACGGGGTCTGAACAGCTAGCCTGACATCGTTTTCTCTTCTCATTTATCCTCATAGCTCTTCCTTCTCTTCCCCTCACAACCAAATGACCCCTCAGGGGACTCATGTCTGAATCACACCAGGAGGTCAAGAGCGAGGAAATAAGAGATTTGGACGGACATCCTTCCCTCAGCTAAGTGGATAATAGTCCAAGTAGTCATAATAGCCAGCAGCCATTGACGTGTGTGGTATGCCAGCCACTGTGCTTGGAGCTGTAACGCATAGCAAATGTGAGCGCTCTCTTTTGTTGCTCTCTCTATACCAGCCACGATTCCAGGACCCTCATAGGCACAGGCTCCAGAAATATTCAAAACAGGCCCATGAGGTGGGTCCTATTATTATTACCTTATTACAAACCTCACAAACCCACAGTGGGGTGGAGGGAGTATAGATTTATTAACTTGCTTAAGGCAAGCAGAGCTAGAAGAGGAGGTAATGAGGGATTTAGAACTAGATTTTAGAGCTTATTAAAGAGCCTACTTAAATACATGATCCTTATAAGAGTTCCTTGCTGAGATCAGCCCTGAACTTCACAGATGGCAAATTCAGCTCAGTGCTGAGAGTTAGATGCTGGCATTATCTTAGTAGCAACTACCTGAAATGGAAGGGCTGAGACTCTTCACTGGTCAGTTTCCATAGCGCCCTGCAGAGCCGAAGCCAGGTTGGGATAGATCACAAAAACTATTATTAACAAATCATCAACACTGAGTTCTCCAGAAACAGTTTTCGAGAGGACCTGGGGAGTCCGACTTTGTGCAGGACACCTTTTCTTCAGCATGGCTGATGCCTTCACCTTTCCACTAGTTAACAACCCTCCCAGAGACTTTCACACACATGAGTGAAGCCCACATGGGGACCATGCTGCCCACTGTGTCTCTTTGAAGCTGATTTCGGAGCCCAGGAAGCAGCTCAAGGATCGGGCACAGGAGCTATCTTATTGGCTTTTGTTGGCCCTAAACTCAGACCAAAAGCTTAGACCCCAGAGGAAATTCTGCACTTGTACATTCTCTTCCTTCTACTACCCAGCTCTCTTGGTTGTTTACTAAAGAATGGAAAAGAATAAGCAGAACATAGGTAGCCATTTTAACTCCACAGAAATCTTAAAGACTGGCATTGGTGATTTCTTTATGAGCTGGACTAATTCCAGGCCTGTGTTCTTAAGTCCTAGCTCAGATGCGGAGTTGCCACTTGCTTATATTTCGCTTCTTAGAGAACCATATTTGTCTTGATTCCCTTCCAGGCATGTGGTTTGAGTTACCTTGTCCCAAATCCGCATGTGAGGCTCGATATATATTGAGTCTATGGAGACTTCACAAAGGTTTATGGATGGAAAGCATTTGGGGCCTTCTCTGGCTCAGCGATGGGGACAGGTGAGGTAGGATTGACAGCTTTGTTTCCAGCTGCCAGGTATAGGGAGACACCTTCCTCTCCTGCCTAATGTGCTTCTAATAAAGCAGGCACAATTCATTCATCAGCATTCAGGTAAGCACAGAATGATGATGCCATGGCTTTTTTGCAGAAGAGGACACTTTCTAGATGTCCCTTATGAGCTCCTCTGAAACACTTCTAGGCAGGTCTGGCATGAGCAAGACAGGAGAGTGTAGAAGGGAAGAAGAGTTCTCCCACAGCTCCACTATCCTCGGTTCTCCAGAGCAGAGATGAGGCCGAGCTGTTTGGCCAATTCTCAAACATTTGGCTTTGAAGAGCTGTGGAGTATACAGCCTCCCTCCATCGCAGTTCACAGAGCCAGGGGAGACTGAAGAGACTCATTAACTGAACTATAATTGACTCAAATTCTAGACCCTAAGCTAGCTCAGTATAGCTCCTGAAATAGTCCCTGCCATAGAACCATCTAAACACCCAAATACACACTTACTCAAGGGGGACTGAAGTTTTAAGACAATATTTCTTACCCTAGATTCATGAGCACAGACTGTTTGAAAATTCAGCAGCACCCAAGCTTCTTCATACTCTGCAATCCAATTTAACTGGACTGGCTTGATATCACAGGATGGATATTCTTAAGAATTCTAGCCATAAACAAAGGGCATCAAGCCTATAGTTCATGATCCTAAAGAAACTAAGTAATAAGGTGAACCCAAAGAAAAACATATATTGACCCACCTGGAAATTGGAATCAAACAAAAATTTGAGAGCAGGGGGCAAAGGGGTAGAAAGAAGGAGAGAAGTAAGGGTTGAGGAGAAATTGAAGGAATGGGATAGTCTAGATGGAGGAAGGACAGATATGAGAGCAAGGAAAGAGCTGTCTTGATTGAGGAAGCCATTATGGAGTTAGCAAGAATCCCAGCTCTAGAAAAATGCCCAAGAACCCACAAGGATAACCACAGCTAAGACCCTAAGCAATAGAGGAGAGGGTTCTGAACTGGCCTTACCCTGTAGTCAGACTGATGGTTATCTTAAATATAACTGTAGAACCTTCATCCAACAACAGATGGAAACAGAGGCAAAGACCCACATCGGAGCACTGGACTGAACTCCTAAGATCCAATTGAAGAGTGAAAGGAGTGAGAGTATGAGCAAGGAATTCAAGACCATGAGGGGGTCATCCACTGAGACAGTTTGCCTGAGCTAATGGTAGCTCACCAACTCCTACTGGACTGGGAGTAAATGAGATAGGGCGATGCTATAGGAATAGTGAGGTGAGAGCTTCTATTTATTCTACATATGCTCTGTGCCAGTCATTCTGACTTACGTTTCCCATAACTTCCAAAACTCCCCCATATTTTTCTAATAGAGGTCAAGTACTGCCTCTAAAATTCTCATTATCACTTGGTATCAAAGCAAATACTGCTTTTTAATTATAACAATACTTCTGATACACTATTTTGAAAACGTTTTCCTTTTGCCAATTTCACACATGAATGTACTGAATTTTGGTCATTTCACACTAATTCCCTTTCTCATTATTCTTTTTCTCCATTGAAACATTTCTTTTTCCCAGTCAAACCCCTCCTATTTTGATATTTTTTGATCCCCTGAACTTAATTAGGGTTGCTTATTGAAACATGATGGGGGGATTATTTACTGGAACATGGGCAATTTATCAGTGAGCACATCATCAAAGATAATACTCTGTTCCTCTACCGCCCATTAACTTCTCAAAGTCCTACAGTGAGTGGTCTCCTGAGTCCCTCAACCATGAATGATGAAACGGTGTCAGGCCAGTTTTGTGCATATCCTGCACAGGAAACCACAGCTGCAGTGAGTTCCTACATATGATGAAAGTGTCATGTTCAAGAGGCACTATGTTGTCAGACTTCTCCGCAACCTCTGGTTCTTACATGGTTTTCAGTCTCCTCCTCCATGATGTTTCCTGAGCCGTCATCACCTCGGGGGTGATACAGATGTCCTGCTTAGAACTCAGCACTCCATAGTCACTTAATCTTTGCACTTTGGCCAGCAGTAAGTCTCTGGTTTAATCTGTACACTGCCATAAGAAGTTCTCTGATGAAGGCTGAGACCAGTACTAATCTATGAATATAAACACAATTGTTTGGAAGGCAGTATGACATTGTTTCTATTTAGTAGAGCAACAATAGTATATTCTTCCCTAAATTCCATAACATCCCTGGCCAAAGTGTTTTGAACAGGCATACACACGTCATCTTCAAACACTTCAGAGAGCTAAAGAATATGACATTTAAGATGTTTTAATAGTATAGGCTTTCTTTATGACAATGAGACACATCTTCTCCTGGCAGCCCCAGATAATGGCCATCAAAGAAACTCCATATGGAGTTTACTTTCTTTGTGATAAAAGTAAGCTACTGGGTAAGAAAATGTCCTTGGCTGCTGACAGTATGTTGTCCTAATTGGACAAGCAGAACACAAAAAGAAAGTGACTGCCAAACATTGACAAGACAAGGAGAGACAACCCTTCAGAATATCCTGCTTCACAGAAAAGTCTGTTGGATATGCTCATCTTGTAGACCGAAGATAGATATCCCAACATTGCAGAGGAACTTTGGGTGACTGTCCAGGCAGCCAGCTGTTCCTGTCATTACTCAAATTTTTTAGAAGTTGCTTTCTTGCATTTCCTGTTTACTCAGTTAATGTTACTTCTTTCTTGGGTTTCTGAGGGAGTTGAAGACTAGATAGGTATAGTGATAGTTTTCCTTGTTTACCAGATGCAGAAAGCAAATTATGATAGAGGTAAATTGGGTACAGGACTTTGAACTCATCAAGATAGAATAGATATGGAATATTTTCTCTGAATTTGTCAAATGCTAATGGAGTAGACATTGTTAATGTATTTATTGCCTGTATACATTGTATATAGTCATTGTACTTATTGTATTATTTATATACAATATTTTTTATTATTAGCTATAGCCTTCTTTTTTATTTTAGACAAAAGGGGGTAAGATAGTGATATTTCATTGGCATTTTATTAAATAAAGTTTGCCTGAAGACCAGAATGCAAAACAACCACACTAGTCAGTTATACAGGCCAGGCAATGGAGGCACACACTTTTAATCCCAGTAGCCACACTAGTTAGCCATAGAAGCTGGGCAGTGGTGGTGCACACCTCTAATCCCAGTACTAGAGAGCAATATAAGGTGGGATTAGACTAGAAATTACTCTCATTCAGTCTGAAAATTTCATAGAGGTAAGAGCTTTCTAGTGGTTTGGCTGCTTTTCCTTTCTGATTTTTAGGTTGAGCCCCAATATCTTTCTCTGGATTTTTATTATTTGTGCTACAGTTTTGTTTTGGTATCTTTCTGTTTCTGTAAATTTAATGGCACTGAGTTTTTTTATTGCCTTGAACCTGTGGATTTGGTAGAATGACTATGTTGCAAGGAACCTCTTGTTCGTTCTGGCCGCTCAGAACCAAAATAATCACACCGAAACTGTATTAATTAAATCACTGCTTGGCCCATTAGCTCTAACTTCTTATTGGCTAACTCTTACATCTTAATTTAACCTATTTCTATTAATCTGTATATCACCATGAGACCATGGCCTACTAGCAAAGTTTCAGGATGTCTGTCTCAGGCAGCAGATCCATGGCATCCCCTGGCTCTGCCCTTCTTTCTCCCAGAATTCAATCCAGTTCTTCCCTGACTACCTAAGTTCTGCCCTGTCAACAGGCCAAGGCAGTTTCTTTATTCATTAATGGTAATCACAGCACACAGAAGGGACCCCCACATCACAACTACTTTTATATTGATTCTTCCAACCCAGGAGAATTGAAGGTCTTTCCATAGTCTACTCTCACATTCAATTTCTTCTTCAGTGTTTTAAAGTGTTCCCTGGAGAGGTCTTTCACTTCTCTAATTAGGTTACTCTAAGCCTTTGGAGAGCTACTGTAGCATTGTCTTTGAGGATTGTGTGAATGGGATTATTTCTGGGTTGTTTTATTTTTTTGTATATCTGCCATTGTTATATAGGAAGGCTACTGATATTTGTATGTTAATTTTGTATCCTAACACTTTTTGTTGTTGTTGAAATAGGGTAATCACTATGTAGTCCTAGCTTGCCTAGAACTCACAATGTAGACCAGAGTAGCCTCAAACCCATAGAGCTCCGCCTGCCTTTGCTTCCTTGTTCTAGGATTACAGGTGTGGATCACCATGGCTAGCCCTTCAGGAGTTTTTTTAAGTGAAGTCTTTAATGTAGAGGGAGAACCATGTCTTCTGCAATAGAAATCCTTTGACGTCTTCTTTCCTGTTTATATCCCTTGTGTTTTCTTCTCTTGTCTTAATGCTATAGCTAAGTCTTCAAACACTATATTGAATAATAGTGGGATAACTGGACAGTGTAATTTTGTTCCAATCTTAGGATGCTCCAAGTGTTTCTCCATCTATCATGATGTTGGCTCTAGGTCTGTCATGTATAGCTAGTTCTTGTTGTGTTCAAATGTTTTCTCTATTCTTTACCCCTTTAGGACTTTTATCATAAAGGGATGTTGGGTTTGTCAAAGGCTTTTTCTGCATCTATTGAGATGATCAAGTGGCTTCTGTCCTTGAGTCAGTTTATATGACAAGTTATATTTAATAATTTACACATATTGACCTATCTGTCCATCACTGGAATGAAGCTCACTATTAATGACTAATAATTACTATTACAATTATTATTACTAGCCCCATTCTTCACTCTGGTTGACAAATCAGGAAATGATGTCCAGAAAAAAAATATAATAAATTGTTCAAGATCAAATACCCTATTAATGGGCCCAAACAGTCTGCCTGTGCCAAACTGCATGGCCATTTTCACTGTTCAAAAGAGTCAAGCACTATGCTCTGTTCCTTCCAGTACCCTAAATCTTGGTACTGCTCCTATTCATTCCACTGGTCTCAGATTTGCATTCTGCTGCTTCCTTTATTGACCTTTTCAAGAATCTACCATTTTGTAATGACCCACCCTGGTCCTACAGTTCTGTGAAACAGAACTCAGCAATTTTTTGGAAGTCAGAAGGAACAGATGAGTAGGCCTGGCTGTGGGGTCTTTTTAGTGCCGTGATTAAGTTACTAATTGGAGGGCAGAGTAAGGAATGATAGAGTCACACTCGTTTGCTTTTTCCTTTTGGTTTTTCAAGACAGGGTTTCTCTGTGTAACAGCTTGGCTATCCTGGAACTAGTCTTTAAAGGAATGATTTCCAACTGTTTCTATGAATTACAAAAGCAAAAGAAATTGGATGGTCTGTCTGTGACCATATGTTGGGGACTGTAAACCCCCAGACCCTGAATTGCTTGTGCCAGTGTAAATGCTTGCAGCTGCTCCAAGCAAAACAACTTGTTTTCCTGAGCCTTGCAGCTGCTCTGAGCACGAGACCCTGATGGCAGAGGAGTGGGTTCTGATGGGTCTGCAGCTGAAAGATTCCTATTGCTTGGGTGTGGCGAGAGCCCTATATAACTGCCCCTCAGCATAATAAAGTTGGCATTCTTGGCATTCTTGTATCAAGGATGACCCATGTTCCTGTGCCTCTGTTCCTGTGTCTCTGTCTGTCTGTGTGCGTGTGTTTTTAAATTTCCAGGCTCATGCCTGAGGCTTGCATACTGTCCTGTAGTGGTCCGGTGCTACAACCATAGATAGGCTGACAGACACCAGTGAGAAAGAAGGTAAGTTCTACACATTTCCCCTCAGAACCTTCCATCTTTGTGACAGAGCAGCATCTTTCTCTAGCTGTATTCCAGCTCATTTTCCAAAGGATTGAAAGAAACTTACAGCAGCATGCGTGCATAGAATAACAGTGCTGAAATATAAACAATGAAGTTGACCAAGGCTTGGGAAAAGATAAATATAAAAGTCATGTCTAAGGAAAAAATGCTTTATTATTCAGAAAGGAAAATATGCTTAAATCCCCAATGGCTGAAGCACATTTAAAATAGACCTTCCATGCACGTGGTAAAATAGACCTATGCATGTATTTTAGTCAGTGAGGTATTTTTGAGGGCTCAGTTACTGCTGTCATGGAATTTTCTCTCATGACAGTTATATGCCCAGAATGATTAGATCAACAAAACTATAGAATTTATCCTCAGGATGTGGTCAGCACAAAATATTTCAACATCCTTGGTAAATTTGCATATGGGTTTTCCAAGTCTAACATTGCCAGAAAAACCCACGTCAATGCCTTTTATTTCAACAATAAGCCTGAATCATAATCATTCCTTCATTTAACAAGTATTCTGGCAATAAATTTTATGCCAGAAACTTTGCAATACACTGAAAATCCAAAGACGAGTGAGACATTGGCCCTTTCCCATAGGAATTCCCTCTCTAGTGGAGAACATAGGCTTGCAACCTGTCATGCATGTAGCAGGTGTGATTGCAGAGGTATATACTCAAGGGGATGCAGAAGCAGAGACAAAGGTTGGTAAATGCACCTTAACTTCTAATCAACACACACCTGCTTACAAGGGCACAGGGGTTCTTACTTGAAGACACTGTTCTTATTCAAATAATCCCGAGGGAGCCATAGAATACCTTTGTGACTTGCCAGATATGCCCATATTTCTGTTTTGATTGTATAGAGAAATAAGGCCGGGGAAAAGGAGTAGCGACAGGTTAAAATGTTGGTCAGAGTGAATAGAATAGAAAAATATAGAGAATTTCTGCAGTAAATAATTTGCCACATCCAGGTTAGTGAGGCTGATTGCTTAGCGTAAGAGGAACACAAGTTTTGTGAATCTTCCCTGTGATCAAAGGGTCATTAGTTTTAGAATCAGCTTTCTGGACCCATTCAAACCTTTTACAATCACATTTTAAACCAAGTCTAGCATAATGAGAGACAATAGAAATAGGACGTTTATCTACTAATGATCTACACAAAAATCTAAAAGCCAAGAGCCACGATCTTTCAAAGCTCCGGTACAAAGCTCTAAAGTTTGGAGCCTTCCTGCTCTGGTTGGTCTGGATTAAGATTGCTTTAGTAGCCAAAACAAATAGTGGCCCTCCCTTGTCTTTGAGGCACATGTTCTAATGCCCAGTAAATACATGAAATTATATGTAATGTCAATCCTGTTGTCATTTTCCAGTACAAGCATATTGTCTTAGCTAGGGTTTCTATTGCTGCAATGAAGCACCATTACAAAAAAGCAATTTGAAGATGAAAGGGTTTATTTGGCTAATACTTCCATATCACTGTTCATTATTGAAGGAGGTGAGGACAGGAATTCAAATAGGGCAGGAACCTGGAGGCAGGAACTGATGCCGAGGCCATGGAGGGGTGTTGCTTGTTCCTCATAGATTTCTCAGCCTGCTTTCTTATAAAGCCCAGGAGCAGCAGCTCAGGGATGGTCCCCCCCCACAATGGGCTGGGTCCTCCCCCATCAATCACTAATTTAAAAAATGCCTTACAGGCTTGCCTACAGCCCAATCTTATGGAGACATTTTTTTAATTGAGGTTTTCATCTCTCAGATGACTTCTGCTTATGTCAAGTTGACATAAAACTATCTAGCACATATATCTATGATGAAGTTCAATTTATAAATTAGGTACTGTAATATATTAACAATAATAAACAATAAAAACAGGAAGGTTACTGTGGTAGTTTGAAAGAAAATTGCCCCAAAGGGAGTGGCACGATTAGGAGGACTGTCTTTGTTGGAGTAGGGGTGGCCTTGGAAGACAAATTGTATCACGTAGGCTTAAGTTCTCCTTTGCCCAAGCTACACTTAGTGTGATAAGACAATTCACTTCCTGTTGCCTGTGGTTCAAGATGCCGAACTCTCAGCTCCTTCTCCAGCACCATGTCTGTTTGCACAACACCATGCTCCTCCATGATAATAATGGGCTAAACCTCTCCAATTAAACGTTAAGCCACTCCAATTAAATGTTTTCCTTTATAAGTGTTGCTGTTGTCATGTTGTCTCTTCATAGCAATAGAAACCCTAACTGAGACAGACTTTAGTACTAGGGACTGGAATATTATTGTGATAGGCCTGACCATGTTTTTATTTGGAGGAATTTGGACTTGGGTATTTTGGGTTAGAAAGCAGTGGAATGCTTTAAACACTGCTTAATAGGCCATACTAGTAGGATCACTGAAGATGTGAACTTTGGGGGCCTGACTCAAGAGGTTTCAGAGAAGAAGAATTTTAGTATGTTGCCTAGAAATCATTCTTGTGTTATTTTGGCAAAGAATGTAGCTACTTTTTGCCATTGTCCAAAGAGTCTGCCTAAGGCTAAAGTGAAGAGTTTGTATTAATTCTGTTGGCAGAGAAAAATCTCAAAATAGCCTAGTATAGGCTCTGCTGTGTGGTTATTATTGTTAAGTCTAATGAATATTAAAATAAAAAGGAGCAAGCTGAGCAAGAAAAAAATACAAACTGTACAATTTGAGGAGAAACATAGCACCATGAAGTGGGATGGAGCTAAGTCCTGTGTTCAAGGAGATAAACAGATTAAGAGAGGAATTGAGAGAGTGGTGACCTCAGGGCAAGAGCACATCCAGTAAAAATTTCAAACTTGTAAAAAGGAATTAAAGAAAAAACTTAGAGCCAGGAGTAGTGGTGCAGGGCTTTAATTGCAGCACTCCAGAGGCAGATGCAGAGTTTCAGGAGAGCCAAACATAGATAGTGAAGGAAACTGTAACTGGAGATTTCTCATCCTGCCTGGTTCCACAGCCACTTTTAAAATAACCACTCAGAGGCTTAATATTAACTACATACGGTTTGACCTATTAGCTCAGGCTTTTTATTAATTAGCTCTTACATCTTAAATTAACCCATTTCTATTAGTTTATATTTTACCACGAGGCTTGTGGCTTATACCCTCACACCTTGCTTCTCTGATGCTGATGGCATCTCCCTGACTCCACCTTCCTTTTTTCTTTATCTTTGCTTAGATTTTCTGCCTGGATCTATTCTACCTGACAATTGGCCAAATTAGCTTCTTTATTAACCAATGATAATTAAATATATTTATAACATACAGAAGGGCATTCCATATCAGGAAACCATCAAAAACAGAGAGCTAATGAAGATGTAATTGAATAAGGGGCTATCTTCCAGCCCCAACCAGCAGAAGAACTTGGCAGCTTTGGCCATGTAGTTTTAATTTTAGGGTCCAGGATAGAAGAAAAGGATTGTGGAAGCTTCTTCACAGCAACAGAAACCCTAACAAAGACAATTATAATAATAAACTGGAGTAAAGTTATGTGAACATGGTTATTCTCTCAACCACCACAAGCCAAATAGCATACAGACAGCACATATATACTGAGAGAAGGGATGGTGAATAACGTATGCAAGAAAAATCAACACCAGATTAGATTTTATTGCCCTGTTCTGGCTATGTGCAAATTAAAAGCTTATCAATTGTTTCTAGAATTTCTACACATACTTCTGATAGTTAACCATGAACTGGGGCATGGAAAGTAAAACTACAAAGAATGAATTAGGGTTAGGGTCACAGAGCTACCATAGTGTGAATGCTGAGGAATTTGCAAATTACTATGGAAAAAGGCAACCTGCAGAGTTTCATTGATTTACCAGGCTCCCTTTCTGTGTCTGCGGGGACCCCAAAGCAAAGGGCTTCATGGACAATCACAACTTGCCTAATGTTGTCCCAAGGTGAGAACTGTATTTCTGTTGCAGAAACGAAAGCAAATACAATAATGTTTCAAGAAAATAATCTATTGTCTTCCTTATGCTGGATCATAGATTGAAATGTTTTGGGATATTTGATAGCACTATGTGAAGATGCGTCACTGTTTTACCTGCCTGCCTAAAGCACCTGACTGGTTTAATAAAGAGATGAATGACCAATAACTAGGCATGAGAGAATAGGTGGTATTTTTAAGCAGAAACAGGAACTCTGGGATGAAAAAGAGGCAAATTAGCCAGCAGGACATAGAAGGAGTTGGACGTACAGAATGAAGGAGAGGCAAAGATCCATGAGACAGAACACAGATGAATAGAAGTGGGTTAATTTAAGGTATAAGAGCTAATGGAACAAGCCCTAAGCTAAGGCTAAGCTTTCATAATTAATAATAATTCTCCATGTCATTATTGGTGGTTTCAACAAGTCCAACAAGAAAACTCTGCAACATTGAAAAGTTGGAAAAAGTGTGAAAAACCTGAGGAAGACTGTAGAATGTTTGATAAGAAAATTAGTTAAATGGAAGAACCTTCAAGAGACTTGTGCATATTGTGTCCCCAAACTAATCCACTGGGAACTGAAATGACTGAGTCCGTGCACTAACGGTCTATGAGAAATGGCATTAGTTTGAGAGTACACGATGCAAGAGAATCCCATGCCAAGATCTGAAGCCCAGATCCTCCACTGCGTGTCTCTGAGAAGGCTACTTACCCTGTAAAGGTTTTTATCTCACTTAACAATGGGAGAAATTATGGTGTTAACTTGGCTGGGTTGTTAGAACAAATGTAACAAAACTCAGTCTATAAAGAACTGTCCACCAACTCCTGCTTTTCCAGGTGGGTAAACAGGCTTGGAAAAGGCATCTTTGCTATACAGTTTTGGGGGTGAGTTAAGGACCTTCCAAGTGACAGGCATAGCCTGCCTTCTCTCCTCCTTTTCCTAGGAGCATGGTGTAGATTCCCTTCATTTCTTTCCTACAATTCAGTTTTCTTCATGACTCTCTCACAATGATGCCTTGTTTTAGAAACTTCTCATGATCAAGCAAAACCAAAGGTTCCCATGATTCTTAAGCCCTTCCTTTTGCCAAAACATGCCAACACGTGAATTTTGTTGATGCCACTTGCTCATAGATGCTTTTACACCAAGAACACTGAGGATGGGACACTATTCTCCTTTCCTATTTGAATTTTAGAATTTTGGAATTTGGAAACTATTCTTCAACTACCATCTTTCCCTTGGTTTCTCTGTTTCCTTAGTTTGTTAGCCTTAAGGAATTCCCTCTCAGATCATGCTGGGATTTCTAAGAAAGATTAAAGTACATTTGAGGTTGGGAACTATTCCAACTTAACACAGACAACTTTAAAGATCACAGGAGGTCAATAAAAGCAAGATTTATTGTCTTTTCTCATAGGCAGGAGCAAGGGAGTGCATTGTGCTAGTAGGGAAGCCCTTGGGGCCAAGAGAAGGGAAGTTCCTCAGCACTGGGGCCATCCAGTTGACCTGCCTGCTACCCTAAGTTACAAGCACAGCATCACTGGAAGAACTGAACAGAGGGTGAATGCCAGGTATCAGTTTATTCTAAGGTGATATCTGCATTGAGTTGAAAGCACATGATCCCCTGTCAGAGAGCAAGGTCATCACCTGTCACAGATGATGACTAAGGCCAGCTCAGAAGAGGAAGGGGCTACAGGAGATGGTATGAAAGAGGACAAGCCATCCACGGCAAAACCCTGTCTCAGTCATCTCAGAAGTGGACACTGGAATTCTAATCATGTATGCACTAAACCAAGGCAGACCCATGGCCAGAGAGATGACTTGGTGGTTAAGAAGACCTACAGATGTGGTTATCAGAACCCACACGGCAGCTCACAACCACTTTACTTCCAGGAGTTCTGATGCCTCTTCTGACTACCTCGGGTTCCTAAACACCATGCAGTGTGCATTCATGCCCTCAGGCACACACACTCACTCACATACTCATACACACATACACACACACACACACACACACACACACACACACACACACACTGAAATTACAATATTAGTAAACACAAAGTCACAGATTAACTTCAGCATATTACTGGTGTGTGTCTTCCATATTCTGTTCTCACCAATAGACAGATAACCCAGACCAAAAACAATAAAGAAACACTTGAACTTATGACATCATACATCAAACAAACATTTACAGAACACCCCACCCACACACTACAAAATACACATATTTCCCAGGAACCAGTAGAATTTAGGACAGATACTATATTGAAACACAAAATACATGTCTTCACAAATACAAGAACATTTAAATAACCCCTTGAATTTTATCTAACTATAACAGGATAAACCTAGAAATCTACAGCAAGAGAAACTATGGGAAATAGGCAAAGTCAAAGAGATGAAACTACACACTACTGAATGATTAGTGGGTCATTGAAGAAATCAAAGAAGAAAACAAAGATATCTTAGAGTTAAACAAAATGCATACAGCAAAATAAACAAGATAAAATAAAGGTAATCTTAAGGCAAAAATTTATAGCTCTAAGTAGAGACATTTAATAATTAGAGAAACCTCAAAAAAACCCTAAATTATACACCTTAAGACATTACAAAACTGTATTAACTAGTTTGTGTGTCAGTTTGATACAGGCTAGAGTCTTTTGGAAGAGGGAAACTCAATTCAGAAAATACCTCCACCAGATTGGCCTGTGAGCAAGCCAGTAAGCAGCACTCCTCCCTGGTCTCTGCAGCAGTTCCTGCCTCCAGGTTCCTGTCCTGAGTTCCTGTCCTAAGTTCCTGGGAGGATGGAGTGTGACTTGAGAGTTGTAAACTGAGTCAGCCCCATCCTAGTCAAGGACTTTTGGTCACAGTACTTTCAGCACAGCAATTGAAACCCTAAGACAGAAATTAGCAACAAACAAGTCCCAAAGCAGTAGATTGAAAAAATAACGATAATCAGAGCAAAAAATAAATAATTAATTAAAATCAACTAAACTAAAGTTGGTTCTTTGGAAATATATATTAAAAAAAAAACTTGATAGGGCTGGAGAGATGGCTCAGAGGTTAAGAGAATTCACTGTTCATTCAGAGAGGAGACTCAAATATTTACCTAGGGCCTTGAAAAAACTGGAGAGAGAGAAAAAAAAGATATAGCTCCTTTAAGAAACTCTGCTATGAAGAAGAACATTTAAATAGCCTTTTTCATGCTAAGCATAAACAAAAAAACTAAGAAAAAAAACTCTTGCCATAGTACAGGGTACTGGTAATCCAGAACTGGGGGGTTGAATCTTACCAAAAGCAACCTACAGATTCAAAGCAGTCTCCGTTGAAATATGAACTTCATCTTGATGAGCACAGAACAAACGATTTTGAAATCCATTTGGGTCGGGCAGTGGTGGTGCCCACCTTTAATCCCAACACTTGGGAGGCAGAGGCAGGCAGATCTCTGTGAGTTCAAGGCCAGCCTGGGCTACGGAGTGAGTACCAGGACAGACTCCAAAGCTGCACAGAGGAAACCCTGTCTTGAAAAAACAAACCAAAGAAAACACAAGCAAAAAATTCATTTGGGAGTACAAAAGACCTCAGTTCATGAAAGCAAAAAGAGATACTTGCTCCGTCATGTCTGTTGCTGCTCTGCTTACAACAACAAGGCATCCCTCTACAGATTAGTGGAAAATGAAATTTTGGAACCTATACATAATGACATTTTATTCTGCCATAAAGAAAAATAAAATTGTGTAGTTTGCAGGAAAATGCCTGGAGCTGGGAAATATTATATTAATTCATGTCACCCAGGCTCAGAAAGGCAAGCAGCACTTCTCTCCTATGGGGATCTGAACTTCTGATCTTCTATGTGTGTGGATCTATGTGGGAGTGAGAGGGGGTCAGGAAACCAGGCAGGGGCCTATGTGGGGAAAAAGATTCCTTTAAATAGCAAAGAATTACTCTGTAATTAACCTCATTTAAGGTTTCCTATCTTGTATGTATAGCCTAAAAGACTGTGGTTGATGAGATTACTATCTGGCTATATGTGAGATATTTTAAATCCCCGATTATGTTCTGTGGAGAATTGCTATTGGAATTTAGTTCCCATTGTACTGTGGCCAGGCAAGACAGGGCAGAGATTCCTCCATCTATATTCTGGCCAAAGCCATTTCAGGTTGAAGCTAGAATCTGATCTCCTTGACGAAGAATCCCATTGAAAATTACCCAGCTCTATTCTAGAAACCTGAGGTCAGGATGCCCCAGATGATTTACCTTAGCTTCTGCTAAACTGCTTGCTTGTATGAAAACCCCTCCAATGTCAGGAACCATTTTCCCAAAAAGTATAGTGGGGACCATTGTCCTGGAGATGTTTGCAGAGAGCCCCACACCCCAACTGTATTGAGAACTGTTGGCTGAGCCCACTCCACACCCAACTATCTTGAGAGCTACCTGTTATGGGAACCTGCCCCACATTTTAACTATCTAGAGAACTGTTTGTGAATAGAATCACAAAAGGAACGATTCTGCTTGCTTAGAGAACACTAGGTGTGTTGACTCGTGACCTCGGGAGCGAAGACTCGTGACCTTGTGACCAAGGACTCGTGACCTTGTGACCAAGGACTCGTGACCTCGTGACCGACTAGTGACCGAGTATCGACTTGTGACCATTGCTGCAAGATCCCTTCCTGCCCTTGCCACGCCCCTGACCCCCATCCCAACCCAAATTCCTCATCCAGGGGCTATATAGGCCACAACCATTATGCTAATAAACGGAGACCTTGACAAGAACTCTGCTTGGTCTCCTTCCCCATCCCAACCCAAATTCCTCATCCAGGGGCTATATAAGCCACAACCATTATGCTAATAAACGGAGACCTTGACAAGAATTCTGCTTGGTCTCCTTCCTCTTTCCTGCCCGCGTCTTTTCGGATAGCGCCTCTTCGGGACCCTGGAATAACTGACCTGCCAGGCGGGTTACAACCCTGAAATAACTGACCTGCTAGGCGGGTTACACTCCAGCCAACAGCTTACATTGGCTTCTGCTAAATTGCCTTCTTGTGCAGAACCCCTTCCAGCTACACACCAACCTTAGCATCTGTTAAATTGCTTGCTTCTCTGAATCTCCCCTGCAGCTGCCAAGCAAGATTCCAGGGTGTGGTTTTGGCCTTCAAAAAGCCCGTGCTCTGGACATTCGGGGCTATACTTAGGACCTGAAAACTGAAGTGCAGTATCACCTGACTGGAATAAAGACTTTAAACTGTCTCTAAGCTGTATCTGAGCAGTCATCTCTAGTTGGTTCCCTATACCAGCATTTCCTCTCCTAATCAGTAATAATGAAACGTTAGAGAATTCTGGGTTTTGCACATTTCTGTACACTTAACTATTCCCATTGAGTTTAACTTTCATTTTGATCTTGATGCCTTTCATCTTTTATCCATTCTCATCATGTCTGTTTTGTGCTCTGTCTTGGGTTTAAATGTCTATGCAACACGCTGCCTTCTACACAGAGATGACCAGAACAGAAGCCAGAATGAAACCATCAGACTTTACCATTAGTGCCTGCCTAGAGCACAGAGAGTTTGGAGCAACAGATCACAAGGTGAGAACACCCAGATTGATCATTATTTTAGTTCCAGCTTAAGTTAGCCACCTATATGCTGTATAAGCATTGCAGCTTGGACAGAACAGTATCCTGGCAGTTGGGATACTCGTGAGGTCAGAAAGAGATAGCGATATGCAGAAAAGACAGAATCAGATGGGAAAAAAAACTTTAAATGGTTTACAGTGTATTTAAAAATATACCTAGATTTTGGAGAGAAAAGAGAAGGTATATACATTCATAAAATATAGTTTTAAAATAATAAAGTCCTTAAAAGGGGGAATAAAGTCACATAAAGGAAATAAGTCATGTAAAGAGGGAAAATATACAGTGAGTCTAGTACTATGTGTTATCTTTAAATTGTTTGATTGGTGAAAAAGAAGCAACAGTTGCTAAGAGACATTTGGTTATAAATGCTGCTGGATTAAACCAACCTATATATTTAAAAAATATCTTGACTTCAAAATTTAAGTCAAGATATGTTACTTTGGGAAATAGGCTCTTCTTTATTTCCACAGAAAATGAGAGACTGGATTAAGAAAAATCAGGTAATGAACTATAGAAATGATCCCTAAAACAACCTACATGTCTCTCAACTAAAGAATGGATAAAGAAAATGTGGTACATTTACACAATAGAGTACTACACAGTGGTAAAAAATAATGACATCTTGATATTTGCAGGCGAATGGATGGATCTAGAAAAAAAACATACTGAGTGAGGTAACCCAGACCCAGAAAGACAAATATAATATGTACTCACTCATAATTGACTTCTAGACATAAATCAAAGAAAAACCAACCTACAGTCCACAACCCCAGACAACCTAGACAACCAAGAGACCCTAAGAGAAACATACATAGATCAATATAGGTAGAAGTAAAGGCAAGATGGCCAAACTAATGATAATGGGAAGGAGAATGGCTGAGTCAGGAGTCACCAGTCAGGCACAGAGGGAGCAGGAGATGAATATGCATGCTAATAAAGGTACCACCACATGGCAGAGCATAAGTAAGGAATATGGTTAACTTAAAATGTAAGTGCTAGTTAGTAATAAGCCTGAGCTATTGTCTGGGCATTTATAAGTAATATTAAGCCTCCAAGTCAGTTATATGGGATGCAGTCACCAGGTATTTGGGAACAAAGCAAATCATAGCAGCTTACAGCTCTGCTCCAGGGAAAGGTTTCCGGGATGTTTCCCTGGTGAAGTTGTTACAGCTCTGCTTGGGTCTTCCAGAGTCTAACAACTCTGCTGCACTAGGGGAAGGTTTCCCAGCAAAAAAGTTGCAGTTCTGCTCAACTCTGCAAGATGGTTGTCTCCTAGACCTCGTTCAAGAGATTTATTGGGAGGGAAGAATTTAGGATGTATATCTTCCAGGGAGTTTTGAAATTTCAGGACAGATAGGTCCCTTTCTTCATTAAGTTATAACTGTAAACTATAAAGATTCTCCCAGAAAGCCTCCAACTCTGTCACAATGAGCACTTTGAAATACAAGGGCAGTGTATCTCTGGCTTCCAGACAGCTCTGAAGAAGGCTTAGCTTAGAGAATTGCAAAAGTCTGTGATTTCCTAGTGAGGACTCGGGAAATGACGCAGTAGAGTGAACTGTAGACCTTTAACGCCAGATGTTAGTACAAAACTGGAAATCACCATTCCCTGCAACTATCCTACCAATGTCCTGCAAAATTCCATTAAAGCTTATAAGTCACAGCTTCTGGATTCTCCCTTAATCCCCTATTAATTGATCCAAAATCATGTCAAGGCATAGTTAACAATATTACCAACTTAATCAGTCTTAGGGATTTTGATCAGGTACATACAGAGTGATGCAACTTACTGTGATAAAATAGTAAGTAAGGCTTTCTGGTGTATCTTTTCCAGTGATTTAAAAAAAAAATTATTTGAGACATGTTCATTTCTCTTGTGTGTGGGGGGGTGGGGGAGATGGGGAGGGGGGAGGGTGGTCTGGAGTCTGACAGGGAGCAGGCCTTTCTGTAAAATATCAAAGATTCAGCACTTCATCTCACCATACCTCAGTTTACCAAAAACAGGCTGAGCATGGATGTGCTGAACACTACCGGCTGTAAGGCCCAGCAAATACAGTCTGAAGCCATGCCCACACTGCCCCATGACCATGAAGAATGTTACTCCAGCACTGTTTTTCAACCTGACTTCAGACAAAGAAAAGCTACTTTTAAGTGGCCTTTCTCTCACTTGGTGGGAGAATCTGACCTTCTGGTTTGCGTATCTTTGATATTAAAACGGTAGCAAGGAAAGGAAGGTGAGAGAAATCTGTCTCCAGAAAAACCTGGGAGAATCATCTCTTTCAGGAGCTCAAGACAGGGACTGCATAGATGAACACAAACAGTACAAAAGGCAGGCCCCACCCTCAAGAGAGCATCCAGTTCGATTCCCCTTGCCTGCCCCTTCCCTCCTCCCCGCTCCCCACACTCTTAACGATCAAAGTCAATTGCACATAGCAGTGCAGAGGACCAGAACAGTCACAGAATGAGCAAATGAGAAAGGACCTTGGAGACCAATCTGTCCAGCTCCCAGGTGATGGATGAAGATACAAAGCCTCACAGGAGGCAGCTGCAAGTCTTGGCCACACAAATCAAGGCATCGCTGATATGAAAAGCCAGAATTCCTGGATTTGTTCCAAAGGGTTTTTCGTGAACTCATACAGGATGTAAAGAAATTTTGTTATTCAAGTCTCTAATCTCATGGGTTCTTTAGAGCGATCGTATTTGTTTTGCAGAATCGTAGCATCTCAAGAGACATAGAACTAAGAATGCTTATCCCGCCTCCCACCTTCTGGCTTTTCCTTTCTGTCTTCTCTCCCTTTTGCTTGCTTCACCTTCTCTCTTTTCTTTCCTTCTGCACACATACCCCAGGGAAATACAATTAGCTCTTGCCTGGAATTGTTCAAACTTGGCCTGAGGTTTTAAAAGTTAAGATCAGCACAACTTAAGATCTAAGGACCTTTGAAAAAAGGGAGTCTCCCCAAATAGTCTGATACATTTATATAAAATTAAAATTGTATTTTTTTTATTTACATCACCACCACCCCACCAACTTTTATCTTCAGGTTCAAAATTATCCCATCTGGTTCAGTATCTTACAGTGAGCTGTGTAAGTTTCCTTGGTTCTCACAGGACCAAAGCAAACTAATAAAATGTTTCTCCCACAATCCTCTGCACTATCTGTTCATAATTAGCTTTTCAAAAATTGAACTGAAATAAGAAGGTGAATCCAAAGACAAACATATAGGCATCCTCCTGAATATTAACCTTCATCAGGCGATGAAAGGAGACAGAGACAGAGACCCACATTGGAGCACCGGACAGAAATCTCAAGGTCCAAATCAGGAGCAGAAGGAGAGAGAGCACAAGCAAGGAACTCAGGACTGCGAGGGGTACACCCACACACTGAGACAATGGGGATGTTCTATTGGGAACTCACCAAGGTCAGCTGGCCTGGGTCTGAAAAAGCATGGGATAAAACCGGACTCGCTGAACATAGCGGACAATGAGGACTACTGAGAACTCAAGAACAATGGCAATGGGTTTTTGATCCTACTGCACGTACTGGCTTTGGGGGAGCCTAGGCAGTTTGGATGCTCACCTTACTAGACCTGGATGGAGGTGGGCGGTCCTCGGACTTCCCACAGGTCAGGGAACCCTGATTGCTCTTCGAGCTGATGAGGGAGGGAGACTTAATCAGGGAAGGGGGAGGGAAATGGGAGGCGGTGCCGGGGAGGAGGCAGAAATCCTTAATAAATAAATAAATTTTGGGTTCTAGCCATAAACAAGGGTCACGGAGTCTACAATTGGTGATCCCAAAGAAGCTAAGTAAGAAGGTGAACCAAAGGAAAAGCATATAGTTGTCCTCTTGGCTAAGGGAAGTAGACCAAATTGCCGGGGAGAAAATTGAGATCTTGGGGGTGGGATGGGATGGGGGTAAGGGGAGATGGGGAGAGAGGGGGGATGGGGGGAGAATGGGGGGAGCTTGGTGAAGGGGGAGGATTGGGATGAAGGAAGGTTGGATGGGGGAGCACGGAAGCATGGTTCTTAGTTAAGGGAGCCACCTTAGGGTTGGCAAGAGACTTGAACCTAGAGTGGCTCCCAGATGCCCAAGCCAAGGTCCCCGGTTAGTTCCTTGGGCAGCTGAGGATGGGGAACCTGAAATGACCCTATCCTATAGCAATACTGACGAATATCTTGCATATTATCATAGAACCTTCATCTGGTGATGGATGGAGACAGAGACAGAGACCCACACTGGAGCACTGGACTGAGCTCCCAAGGTCCCAATGAGGAGCAGAAGGAGGGAGAACATGAGCAAAGAAGTCGGGACCACGAGGGGAGCACCCACCCACTGAGACAGTGGAGCTGATTTATTGGGAGCTCACCAAGGCCAGCTGAACTGTGACTGAAAAAGCATGGGATAAAACTGGACTCTCTGAGCATGGCGAACAATGAGGGCTGATGAGAACCCAAGGACAATGGCACGGGGTTTTGAACCTACGTAATGTGCTGGCGTTGTGGGAGCCTAGCCAGTTTGGATGTTCACCTTCCTAGAAATGGACGGAGGGGGGAGGACCTAGGACTTACCACAGGGCAGGGAAATCTGACTGCTCTTTGGGCTGGAGAAGGAGGGGGGGAGGAGAGAGGGGAGGGGGAGAAGGGTGGGAGGAGGGGGAGAAGGGTGGGAGGAGGGGGAGGGAAATGGGAGGCTGGGAGGAGGAGGAAATTTGTTTTTTCTTTTCTCAATAAAAAAAAAAGAAAGAAAAAAAATTGAACTGAACTTTCCAAAATTGACCATTTCTATCTAGTACTATACATGAATCCAATTGGTCCATCTAATTCTTGACTCTAATGGACATTTCCCCATTTTCCCCAGGCATATAAAGGAGGGACAGAGGGTGAGGAATGAGGGGAGGGGATAAAGAGGAAACAATGAAATGAAAAATTTCCCTAGTGAGTTTCCAATAATGAACAAAACACCAAGAGTTGCAAAAAATTTACTGAAAATTTCCAAAGTTTTTGAAATTGTTATAAAACATAACCAAGCACACTGAACCTGATCATGAGACACACATACACACACACACAAAAAAATCTTACTTTTTTTCTAGGTTGATATGTAGAGAAAAAAGAAATAGCTACAAGCTTTTGTTATTGGTTTAAGCTCTAGGTATTAGACTCCTGCATACATATTGTCTCATTAAGTACCATCCAGAAAAGAATTACCCTTAGAAACCAAGACCACCTGGGCAGGGGACACTGACCTATTAAAACCATCCTAGCCCATCATCTATCAAGGCCACAGAGGATTAGCAAGCTCTCTGTGGAAAGTACTTTCACCTGATCAGCAATTGGATAGGGACCAGAGAAAGGAGAAAACCAAAGGCTGATTTTGGAAAACTAGTAAGACCTGATGCTTTATTTCACTTCCTTGCAGCTAAATATGCTCCCCGGGCTATAATTTCACTTGCTTTCTATCATACTTAGCAACCTCATCTCATCCCACTCACGGCTGACAGCCCAGATCCTGAGGTCTCTTCCAGTGGCTCTGTTGTTTGGATGAGGAGCTATCTGAAGCCTAACTTGTACATTCCTATTGAGAACTGTATTTCTAATAGTTTGAGAACTTGTGCTTGATGGTCATCAACCACTTGAGGTAGGTAGTCCCTCCTCATTGGGTAGAGGAGGAAACCCGGTCTCCACAGAGGTAAAAGGTGGCAGAGCAACAATTTGAACATAGAGCCTATGGAGGAAATAAACTAGTGGCTCGTACAGCCATCCCAAGTCTGGGCTGCAATCTCTGTTTTAAAGCTCAGCCCTACCCATCCATCTATTTAGATGTTTGAGTTATAAACAAGACAGCTGGATACTAAGAGGAATTGCGTCTCCATGACCTAAACCTGAGTAAATAGAGTAAGTAGAGATTGCCTATTAACTCACTCCCTTTCAATTCTTAACTTTTGAAAATGGGATCCATAAGCAGCTTTGGCCCCTAGGCTATATGGAACACTCTCGAAAGAGTATGGTGGTCCACCACTCTGATGGGTCCATCCGCAGTCTGTAACATGCTACAGATCACTACTGACATTGCTACACAAGCCACGGGGACATTCGGAGACTTCCTGGGGAGCCACTCCTGTATTTGGTCCCTACATAGAACAGACTAAACACTTTCTGAATAAATCTGACCACATTTAGCAGCCCCTCTGCAAAGATATTCAGCCCGTTTTGTCCCTGGCCTGGTTTGGAAAACAGGGCACTCCATGGGCTTTTTTTTGCGTGGTCTTCAGGCACGTGACGGTTTGTTGTCCGGGATGGACTGGTAAACTGAGGTCACAACTGGAGAGAGACTGACTCAGTCTGAGAGCACCATACTGCAGACTGTAAACTCTGTGGTTGCCTTTGGGAAAGGCAGAGCTTCACATACACGGTGTATCTGTAAACCTGCGTTTCACCCTTTTACAGACCCAGGACCCATCCAGTGTAGATGCTAATTTACAAGCTTTTTCTCCCCCATAAATAAGATTCAAAATTCAGATCATTTGATGTTTAAGTTAATAAAATTCTGTGCTTGTCTCTTGACGGAGGGCTTGGTCCACAGACTCACAAACTGGATGGTGCCCATGGGGCCCGGTTCCCTGCAGAACACACCAGTATGTGACAGGCATTGACAACTGGAGGCCACAGATGTAAGCAAGGCGATCTGCCCTGTTCTTGGCCCCCGAGCAGCTGAAGCTCAGCTCCAGAGGAGGTGTAAAGAAAGCCTTGTGGTTCAAGTCCGTCTTGACTCACAGTTTCACTGTCTTATCGTGACTAAAGCCGCTCACCATGTCTGTGGTTTTCTTACATAAATTTTCAATCCAGCTCGTGTTGTTGCAAAGCATCTTTTCCAGCCCTGATGTCGGGGCTGGATTTTTAGCTCGCATATTTTTTCCAGATGTGATGAGCTCTCCATAGCCCTCTTGGTGAGCAAACGCGTACCCGGATCTTCTGGAGCTTGACCTGCGGGTCTGAGGCCTTCGGCTTCGGATGGGCCTTTCCTTTCTCTGAGCCTTCTGCCACCTGCGGATCTGAGGAGGACGAGAGCCACGGTGAGATGATGAACCCAAACATTAGACTCCAGACATTCGGCCACTGAGTAAAACCTGAGTGTCTGCTGCAAGGAAACATTCCCCTTCTCTGCAAAAGGAAACTTTAAACTAAAAAGCCATGATATTCTCCACCCCAAAGATCACACTAGGCACCAAGCAGGGTTTTTTTATTCCTATCGAGAAAATCTTATGTAAACAAGAAATATTCCAATAAATTTCATTACTGTCTCCATTTCATTGGCCTTCTGCTGAGTTTGGGGGAGGTGTTTGCTTTGCTTTAGTAGCAGTGCTGGGAAAAGAGCCCAGGATCTCAAGCATAATTTTGTATAGAAATATTATGAATATAGTCCCAATACCTATAGTCTTTTCCCATTTTACAGTCTGTCTGGGTCCTGCAGTTATTTGATTAGGAGAAAATTTGGAAAATTGGAGTTAGAATTTTCCCCTCTTATAGAAGATCAGCTTATCATGAAATTTTCAGGATTTTTATTTATTCTGTTTTGGTGTGTGTGTGTGTGTGTGTGTGTGTGTGTGTGTGTGTGAGAGAGAGAGAGAGAGAGAGAGAGAGAGAGAGAGAGAGAGAGAGATGCACGAATATGAATGTGTGGATGTGTGGACTTTTAAAGAACTAAGCCTATTGTTGAGAGCTGATGGGTGGATTTACTGTCTCAGGGACACTATCCAGAGCTGCAGCTCTTCCTGCCCCGTCTTCAGGAACATTTTCTGAGCCTCAGGTGTAGGGCTGTGTTGCAGATGCAGATATTGTATCATTGGAGTTGTTCTCTGCATTTTGGTAAGTGCAGCTCTCTACAGTCGGCCCCACGTGCTGCAAAGAAGTTTCTTTAATGCGGGGCAGGGACTACACTTGTCTGCAAATTTCACGGGATCCTATCCCAGGTGAAGAGCTACAGAGAATCAGTGGCTATGGGAAAGGAAGGGTCAGTTTCCTCAGGGACAAGCTCCCATACAGGTTGTCTGGTCTCAAGCGGTCATCCCTAGAAGTGTGTGCCCTATCTGCTCATGTCTGTACAGGTAACAGTAAACAGACTCAGCACAGTCACAGAAGAAGAAATGATGAATTCGGGAGGGGAAGCACAGAAGGAATTGGAAGAGGGGGGAAGGGAAAATGATCTAGATGTAATCCTCATATGAAATTTCAAAAAAAAATTAAGAATGTAACATCATTTAGGTGGGTTTCCAACGTTCTTCTATCTCCCTGTAAAGGTTAAGTAGAGAAAATGACCAGAGGTTTTGCACGAGTGCTCACTTCTAACTTTCAGGTCTGAAGACACTCATTAAGCAAATCATGGTAATCATCTTTAACACAAGAAAAATGAGCATCTTCGGGTTGCCCATCATTTTCTGGGTTGGATTGAGCTCAGAACCAACAGGAAAGAACAGGCACAAAGGACTCTGCCAATCATTTCACACTTTGCCCCCACCCCCGGAATGTAAGGGACATCACCATAAGAAAGGCCACCTTGGAGCCCTCATCCTCACTGATCTGGCCCCATTATCTTTCCTCATGGGATGAGGCCAGTACGTCTCCCCTCCTGCTCTTCCTCCCATCCTGTGTTCCAGCCTAGCCCAGCATTGCTTTATTTGTCCTCTTTTACCTAGGAGCCGCCCAAATGATGAGACCCCTTGCCTTGACTTGTCTGGATTCCTTGTATGGTGCCCTTAGCTTTCCCTATAGCTTGCTCTTCTCTTAAAGAAATACTACAGCATTATCCCAGTGAACTTCTTTTCCCAGAGTCAGGGGTAAAAATACTTTAACTCTCCACTCCCTATCCACATTTAGCCTGCTACAGTTCTCTTCGTTGACATTTAAGCCTAGGACACTAGCGTGGGGAGGAGAGATTCTGTCTATTGCGTCCTGATGCTGTGGATGTGTGGGAATGTCACTGCTCATTCCTTGTGCACCTGTTCAGACAGAGAAGGACACCATTCACGAGAGCCACCGGCCAGCTTTCAAGCACTCACAGTATGGCAACATACCTGATCACTTAGGCTTGGGTGCAAACACATCTTCAGAAATCTGAATGCCACCACCGGCATGACCGAAACCACTGCGATCAAGAGAACAACAAGCCAGGCGAACTTCTGACTCAAGGAGTGCCATGCGTTTCCTACCATTAGAGAGACACAGACATCCCGGGCATAAAACACTGCATCGTTATAAAACATGTATAATTACATAAATTAATTTGCAATTATAGTTAGTGATTATTAATTAAATTGATAATCATATAAACTTAAAGAAAAAAAAGTTTTAAAACTATTACAAAACCCTGGGGAACTGCTAGCCCGATCAGGCATCCTCTCTTCCACATTCCATCCCATTTGACTCAATTCCTTCTTTCAACCTTATAATCTGTGGTCAGATTAGAACTTCTGATTAATGTTTTCATTCAGACCTATTGTCAAGCAAGGGCCTCACTGACTGCCTATGTCATAACGATGCACTGTGTCTAGCACAAGGCTAACCTCTGAAATGCCAGGCAGCAGCCCAGAAAAGCTGCCTCTAAAGGAGCCTGCTATTCCTTCGATGCTCTCTCTGTCAGGAGCTAAAGATCTAAGATGATCCTGGAGGCTTCTGGGTTGATGAAAAGCGTTCTCCATGACCACTGATACATCTACCCAACATGAGAGATGGTGGAGCAGAGAAACCCATCACCAAGCCTGAAGCCAGCTTCCAGACTTTACACTCGTTCTTTACATATTTATTGTCTGTCTAATCAAGGGAGCAAGGGGTAGACAGGCAGACTTCATGGGAAGACACCATCCCTGTCCCAGCTCATTTTCTATGGATTTATCATGATATCTTCAATCAACCGGGTCTTTCCCCCCCTCCCACCCATGCACCTATGTTAACACCATTCAAATGGGTTTTGGATATGAGAGCTTGGCTAGTGATGGCTATGTCTGCCTTTTCTAGCTTCGGAGAGAAAAATCTGTCTACCAAAGAGCTCTGGCTCCAGTTGCTGTAAACCAAGGGCAGAAGCAAACTTGACCCAATCAATTAGATGTCTTTTTGAGCTCCTTGATGCTCATTACCCACAGGCAATGCTGGAAAAAAAAAAGCTTTGCTTTAAAGCCACTCTCCCCACCACCCATCCGTTGCTGCTAGTTACTAAGGAAAAAAACCTTTTTTTTTTACAAAACCCCAGTGTTGATCTAACTTTTGTAAACTTTCATTGGATCTCAGTAATTAATTCATGGAATGGCATGCGCTTAACTAAAAGGAATTAGTCTGTACACAAACTAAATTCTCCAGGGAAGCAGTCCCATTTTGCACGTTAGTGTGGTCTTTAGGATTGGAAACGCACAAAACGTTCAAATCTGGTAACACAGAAGTAAATAAAGTGAGACTTAGAAACCGTTCTCGAGTCCTCCTTTCCTAACTGGCATGTTCCCATGACTAACCAACATGTTTTTCCGCATGATTGGAATCTTTTGGTAAACAAAGTATTAGTGGTGTATTGAGCAAGACTGTTAGGATGTGAAGAAGTTACTGTACATGTAAGAAGGGACAAAGTTGAAGAATGGTGTGTGAGCACAGCTGAATGGAAATAGAACCCTAGCATCTGTGAAGAAGCCACTTCAGAATCCATCTGGTGGCACATCCTGCACAGATCAGTCTCGTGAGAATAGTTCTCTAGGCTTGATGTGGGAAGTCCTTCTGTATATGTACTGCTTTTATTGGTTAATGAATAGAAATATCTGCCTTGGCTGGTGATAGGGTAGAATAGAACCAGGCAGGGAAAACTAAACTGAATGCTGGGAGGAAGAAGGCAGAGACAGATGTTAGATGGAACTTTACCCGGTAAGCCACAGCCATGTGGCAATGCACAGGTTAATGGAAATAGGTTAGTTTAGGATATAAGAGCAAGCTAGAAATACGATTAAGCTATTGGCCAATGAGTGATTTAATTAATACAGTTTCTGTGTGATTATTTCAAGTTCTGGGCAGCCAGGAATGAATAAGCAGTTGGCCTCCTACTACATAGACTGGGATAATCATAGGATGGATTTGAAGCACTGTGCTGTCTGCTTGAGCTCACAAGACTTATCTCTGTGCATTATTCCTTCCTAGGTTGTTGAAGTGAACTCCAAAAGTCTCTGCCCTTCACTTACTCACCTCTACTAGAGAATTAAAAAACTACTTGGAAAGCATATTAATAGTTCTTGTGTAAAAGTTGGTGACCTTTCCAGAGTCATTTGGAAGTGTGAACTCAAGCACAGGAACACTGGACGTGCCCTCCTTATTGGATAATGCAACCTCAAGACTTGAAGGAATTTTAGGGGTTCCTCACTACCCCATCAGATAGACATTCAAATTCTCCCATGGTGCTCCCAAACATAATCATCAGGTTACATCCTCTGGAAGGATAGTGTTATTCTGGCTAGTTTTTATGTCATCTTGCACAAGCTAGAGTCATTTGGAAAGAGGGACTCCAGTTGAGAAAATACCTCCATAAGATTGCCCTATATGTAAGTCTGTAGCATTTTCTTAAGTAATGATTGATGTGGGCAGGTTCATATTGTAAGCCCACTCCTGGGCTAGTCATCCTGGACACCATAAAAAAATCAGAATGAGTCATGTATGGTAGCACATACCTTTAATCCCAGCACTTGGGAGACAGAGGCAGGTGAATTTCTGTGAGTTCAAAGCCAGACTGGTCTACGAAGAGAGTTCCAGGAAAACCAGGGCTGTTACATAGAGAAACCCTGTCTCAAAAACAAAACCAAATAAAAAACAAAAAGAAGAAAGGAAGGAAAGAAGGAAGGAAGGAGAAAAATGGAAAGAAAGAAGGAAAAGTCAGATTGAAGAAGCCACGGAGAGCAAGCCAATAAATTGCGTTCCTCCATGGTCTCTGTGTCAGTTCCTTCATGTCTGGGCTCCTGCCTTGAGCTCCCCGCCAACCTCCCTTTATGATAGACTATGATCAGAACACGTAAGATGAAATAAACCTTTTCCTCCCCAAGCTGCTTTTAGTCATGGTATTTATCACAGCAACAGAAACCCTAAGAAAAACAGTACCATCAGAGTTAATATTTATTTAACTAGAATATATCTTCACATTTCATATGTAGCAACTCATTTGATCTTCAATTCTTTCTATTGAAAATGGGAACAATTAATAACCCAGTTCATAAATAAATCCTAAATCATGGAAAGGCTAGAAAATGGGTTCAACATCACTCAATTCGTTAAGTGGTGGAGTTGGTGTTTGAAGCCTGACTATCTATTCAGCCATCTCTTCCGGCCACCTCTGGAAGGATGTTCAGAAATCTACAGAGGGCAGTAACACCTGCAACATTTCTCTCTTATCTAAATGCTGGTAATGTCTATGGGGGAGCTTTGACAGATATGCTTATCCTGGAATAAGGAGAACTGGGCATTTTTTTCCTCTTTTCTCTGCACAACAAATGAACTTTTCACAGCCTGTACAGTTGTCCCAATGCACAAGCTATGCCCCCTTGTTTTCTAGGGCACAGCACATTGCATCTGGGCTGTTAGCACCTCTAAGTTGCCCCCGGCAAGGGAAACAGCAGTCTCTTGGGATCCCCTTCAAATCTGAAAGGCTTCAGAGACATGAGTCAACGCCTAGGAAAAAGGTTGTTAGCCACTTCTAGTCCCACACAACACAAAAAAACAAGTCACAAAGACAAAGAACTTTCAGTGTGACCCAGGGCCTCACAATGGTAGAGCTCCTTACCGACAAAGGGGAACTGGTGCGGGAAGATTCTAAAGACGCCGTTACTGTGCATGGCCAGTAAAATGGAGAAATACGTAGCCACACTGCCCCAGATAAAGACATGATTAATCACAGTCCAGTAACTGGTGTCCAAGGCTATCTGCAAACACAATCAAATGCAAAAGAGGAGTCACTGTAAGCAGAAGCTTGCCCCAAGGACTGCTCTGAGACCACCAGGCCAGCTGCGCACACCTCCACATCTGCACACACACCAGGAGACAGGCCTGTTGGACAAGTGGCAGGAGCTCAGCTCTATGGGCAACTGCATCTGCCAAGGCTAAAACAGTCTCGAGGAGTGGAATAAAACGCTAGGGGTTTTATTTTTTAACAAGAAATAAGACAATTGAATGATTTTCTAAATTACTATCAAAATATTTCTATTGGGAAAAATCATGTAGTGGGAATAACATCTTATGAGCTGTGTGTAAAATTTCATAAGTTATTTTTACACAGGCGATTTTTATATGAACATTCCCACTCCTTTTGATGACCCCTATCTTCATTACTCAAATCACAGCAATGAAAAATCTTTGACTTTTTGTCATAAAATTTGGGGTGACCTGAGAGTGTGTTCCCAAGCCCTTCTTCCCTTCCAGTGTCTTTTATGGGAACAACAATGTTATTTACACGGCAGAGGCCTCAGGAGATGTTCAGGTAAAAGATCATAGACTCCTTTTCTGCCTGAAAGGACCCTTTCTGCGACATAAACATATCCTCTGTCGACATGGAAACAGGCTCCCCACCCATTGCAGTTTGCTTCCCTCTGAAGGATTGTAGCAGTGGGACCCTGGAAGCAGAAGATTTGAATTACAGGGTTGTTATACCTGAAGACAGACAGCCCTGCCGTCCACCCTGGTCACAACCCGCTAATTATCTGGTGTTTTTGGTTACCAGGACACTAAGCCAGGACCACCAATCCATTTTCCCATCAACTGTCAGTTCATCACTAGCAAAAGGAAATAGCCTGGTCCCATATTAAACAAGCAGGAAAAGAAATTATTACCCATGTAGAAGACCTAGCAAAACGAACAAGCATCTCCGATTGAAATGAAACTAATAAATGTGGCAGACAAGGACTATCGCAACAGCTAAGCACTGTGATATCTCTTAAGGGGATACAATGCAAGCCTGAGAGGAAAACACCACTTCTAATTTTAAAACTCGAGCAGAAAACCCAAACAAGAATCACCATTGATGAGAGCTAAATTTATATCCGAGAGTGAATGGATGCAAACAACAGGGAACACAAACCAAGAAGTGGAAAGAATTTGTGGACCTGTAGGTATCAGATCTGTGAGCCCAATATACAATTAATAGGATCTTTGAACAAAGTGAAGGAATAAGAAAGAAGAGCCAATTAAAGATCTGATAGAAGCCAAGCGCCCTCAGTCAGCAGCAGCCTAGGTTTTCAAACTGAGAGGACTCTTCAAATCCCAGGCAAATTAGTGTGTCAGGGGGTGGGGGGATCACATTCTGCTGGCATCAGAGAAATAAAATAAAGAGCATAAGCTTTTAGACCGAAACGGTACTGAGGGGAAAGGATCAGCTGACATCACCCTACCACAGGGGAACCGGGAGATAGAAGTGTAGCGGTACAGTTGACAGGGGTTCCGGGTGCGGTGGAAGGAGCTCTCGCGCTCAGTAGTCCTGTTATCACCCAATATAGTGCTTAAATACAACGATAAAGAATATTTAAGCTCAAAATTTTAACATTCAAATCCCCTTTCTGAACTATTTCCTGGAAGATATTGTTGTACCCAAATCAATCAAAACAAAACCTCAGAACAGTTGTAGCATAGAATTAAAAAAAAAAAAGGTGGCTCACAATGATTCTAGGAAATTTATAATTAGTTCTAAATAAATAATGATGTGAGCATTAGCTAACGTGTCAATTTGAAAAGAAATTGGAACCTTTAAAACCTATGCTAAAGGAGTATTCGGCAGCATTCTGAATCAAAACCATACCATTGTTTACATGTTAAAATTGAAGATAAGAGTAAAGACAGAGGAAGAAAGGAAAAATAAAAACAGTCCTAAACTACAACCCAGCCACAGAGCCTTTGGAACACAGCGTTGCCTGCAGGGTATGCTGGTGAGATTGTGGCCCAGGGCTTGTGGGGGTAACCAAGCAGTATCTTACTTGACATAAGGCCCACTCCATGAGACGGAACCCATGCCTGGCACTGCTTGAGTGACCAAAACTCTGAGATTAAACAGCACGGTGACCTAGTGTAAACCCACACCACTGTTATACAAAAAAAAAAGTAGCAATAACACTACCCCTAATGACATTCTCCTGTACTCATAGACCAGTGCCTTGCTCGGTCATCATCAGAGAAGCCTCTTCCCACACCAGATGGGGACAAATACAGAGACCCACAGCCAGACAACAAGCAGAGAGTGAAAGACCTTGGAACACTCAGCCCTAAGTGAACACCTCCATCAAATCCTTCCCCTCAGGGTAACCAGAGGAAGAGGAGGCAGAAAGAATGTAAGAGCCAGAGAAGATGGAGGACACCAGGAAAACAAGGTCCTTTAAATCACCATGACTGACAAACATGAATACAGTTTTTGTTTTATTATATATTATATTATAGTATAGTATAGTATAGTATATATCATTCTCCCTTAGAAGCCTGTTGGTTTTCTAATAAGAGACAGAAAAGGAGTGGACCCAGAGGGGAGGGATACCAGATGATGGAGAGAAACTGGGAGGAATAGAAGAAAGGGAAATCATAATCATGATATATTATATTAGAAAAAAATCTATTTCAATAAAAAGAAAAAAGTTTAAAAGACAGAGAACAAAACAAATAGCTCCAAATTTGTTTCATTAGAGGTAGATGAAGAACGATCTAGAACACGAGTGTAAAACATTTGGTGACAATTAAAACTACTTAGAGATTCCACCTCAATGAAAATGGTTAAGATCAAGAAAGCAGGTGTCAACAAACGCTAGTGAGGTGTTGGGAAGAGGGGAACCCTTTCACGGTGTTAGCAGGAGTGTGAACTGGTGTAGCTACTGTGGAAATCAGTGTGGTGGTTATACAAGAAGATTAAAGGAAAGCTATTTGGTCCAGCTGTAGTATACTGCTTGGAGTGTCTATAGAGATTAAGAGCCAGAAAGTGCTCATGAAAGGCAGGTGGAAACATACATGTTATAAAGGAGAAGGGAGGAAAAGCTTAAAATGAAAAGGAGTTTGAATGAAAGTTCCCTGTATTGGTGGAGAGAATTGGTCCCACAAGACAAGAAGTATTAAACAAAATTCTCAGAGCCAGGCTTGAAATATTCCCTGTTGTTATGAGCCCACCCCTCACACAACACAGGTGATCCACCGTTGCCCTTGGTTGCCCACCATCACTAGACGGTAAGACTGTACTGGTGAAAACACCATGTGCTTTGGTTGCAGGGCATACAGAAATCAATTTCTCATTGACAGGGAAGCTTCCTCCTTGCTGGTTAGCTTACATGGTGCCAGTAGATACTATGGAGATTTCTAGATGAAAAAAATGGCTATACCCAGTGCTTGGACCCTGCATGCTACAGTACAACCCGACAGACTAGAAATGGAATCAGCCTAGATGTCCATCAACTGACAGATAGACAGGAGAACGTGATACATACACATGGCGCTCACGGGTACAGAGCGGTTGTGCTCCAGAGAAGAAGCGTGAAGAACACAACACCTCTCTCTGACCCTTCCTAGAATCCCACAGACGTCTCCAAAGGAAACATCAGACATGCAAACTGCAGAACAGTTTACAGACCCTCTGACCACGATTCTTCAGATTTATTACAGATGAAGAAAGACCACAGAGCCGTCAGAGGTCAGAGACGATGGCAGCATGACAGCGAAGTACCCTGTGAAACCCTGTGATGGACAGTGGGACAGAGAAAAGTTATTAACAGAAAAGCTAAGGAGGCCTGAGCCACGCCTGTAGTTTAGGTAACAATACTGGTAATTTCTTCTCATTTCCGTAGGTGCCATGATGGTTGTGGGTCAGGCTGAGCAGACTCGGGCACTGTCAACTACAGTGTCAACTATTCTGCAAATCTATAATTATTTCAAAAGAAATGTTTTATTAATTATTCTTGCTTAAATTGTGAACATAACAAAGACTTTTAAGCATCAATTATTTCCCAGGCAGCCAGAGGCTGTAGACTCAACATTGTGAACTAATGGTCTCTTATTGGTGTAGGCCTGGCTGAGAAGGGGGTTTTACACTTATCTGATGAAAAAAAATCTAATTAAGAAGATGTTTTGCAATGAGTTAAAATAAGAACATCAAACTTCCATATAGTCTTGGACCTAGAATTCCCCTTTTAAGAAGACAGCCTGGCTGAGCATAGTAGCACATCCCTTTAATGCCAGAACGTGGGAGGCAGAGGGAGGAGGAGCTCTGTGAGTCAGGAGCCAGCCTGGTCTATATTGTGAGTTCCAGCCCAGACAGTGAGACCCTGTCTCAAAAAAAAAAAAACCAAACAAACAAACAAAAAAAGTGAAAGATCAATAAAGAATATGCTTTAAGACAGTAAAGACACATTGAGGATTTGGCATATGAAAGTTTGCCACTGTGCCATTTCTCATAGTGAAAATCATAGAAGGAATCTAACAGTGTCCTGGATGCTATGTTCATATGCTCAAGTATTGGAGCCATAAAAGGGACATTTCAGAGAATAATCCAAAGACAAGTTCATACTTAGGAGACAAAGATAAGTGCAAAACAAAATTATAAAATCACACAAAATTGATTTCTATAATTTTTGCCATGGTAGCACCAGTGTGGAACTGTAGATGAATTTTAATTTTTTTCTATACTTTTCTGCTCCTTCCAAATTTACTCTATGTGCCCAAGTTCTGTGTGGGCCTCCCCCCCTGCAGAGCCTTTCTTTTTTTTTTTTTTTAAGGCTTCTGAACCTCAGGAGAGACCATAGCCCAGGGTGCATCCGTTGTTGTCCTAGGCTCAGCACGGGGAACTGTTTCTCAGGCTGTTTGAGAACTAGCTTTAGATGTGTCTGAAGACTGTAGACATAATCTGGAGAAGCAAGTCAGTTTTCATTATTCTTCTCTAATGGTTGGGCACACCCTGGCAAGCTCTGTTTATGATAGGATCGGAGAGAGGAAATTCCCCTTTTATTATCTCCCCCATTTATTTAGTACTCAAGAAATGCTCGTGTGACCTGTGACATGAGATCATCTGATTTTAACAGTTCACTTAATAACCAAAACCAAAGTAACACAGAGGCTGTATCACCCACCACATCAGTTCGGTGCTGCTGGTATTCATGGACCAGAAGTTTGTATGAACGCAATTGCACTAGAAAACAAACCAAATCACAACGCAGAAGACCAAGAAAGAAAACCTATCAGAGTGTCTCCTTAATATGCCATTTGAATAGCGCACTGAGCCTCCTCACGCACGGACAAAGGTGAGTGCACCCACACACAAATGCATACATCTACACACAAACAGAAGGAATTCCTTGTACTCCCTTAGAGTTATTCCCAGACTGGAACCTTAACAAGCAGAATCAGCAGATAGTGAACTTCAACATATGTGTAAACCAATCACACCAAGGCAGAGTGGCTTAGGGAACAGGGTTACCTGTACACTGACCACAATGATCAAGGATGTGGCCATGGTAACCGCAAAGGACTGGTAGTCAGCAATGTGCTGCCCGTCTTCTCCAGCCACGTTGTAAAAGGACCCATAGGGAATGAAGAAAAGGGCTAACGAAGTGTAGATTCCATGTGCCATACAGATGAAAAAGATACGCTTGTTGAAAAGTAGATTCAGTTGGCCAGGTTCGTAGAGCTGAGGATAGTCCATGCTGTTCTGGTCACTCACATCCTGTAAACAGAGAGCAGTTTCAGAGAAGAGTCAGGGAGGCCCTGTATTCCCTATCCTCAGAAACAGACAAGGTCATTGTAAGCATCACCTGCTACCTATTACTCACTGGGCTAGAATAAAACATTACCGTGTTTTTATTCCCAGAAGAACCTACTTACCAGATTACAAATGACCCCTACTTTGATATGAAGACATTTCCATCCCCAATAGAAACAGAGGAGAGGGCACCCAGATCTTAAACAGCACAGGCAGGATTTGTCTGAACTTGAATGCATATATTTGAAATCCAGTCAAAATTTGTTTGCTACGTTCTCTACAGGCTGCTCTGGCTGCTGCCATCTTGGAAGGATTGAATGTCCAGGATTCCAGCACATTATGTATAGCTGTGGACCGTGAAGAAATTGCTAACATAATCTGCAGAGGGCTTCAGAGTCAGCACTGGCCCCCTGGGCATGAGGTGAGCAGGAATGATGAGAAAAGGGGGGAAACCCATGTGGTGTTCAAAGTGGGAAGGGGGCTGAGACTAAACACTTAGGACCTGAGACTAAACACTTTGCCCAGAGAGAATTCAGCAATAAATGCCAAGGGCTCAGGACAACAGAAACAGACAGAATAGGAAGCTCCAGATTTAGCAGCCACCAAATTCTAGGAAAAAAAAACTGATTTCTCTAAAACTTAATGGACGTATGAATCTATAAAACAGATTCTGCATTTCTGGTTGTCTACAAAAATGATGCTAATAGCCACAGTGTGAGCATCAAAATGAAGGGACAAGACTAAAAGATGGCCAGCATAGAAGTCTAGACAAAAACAGAAGCCCAGCCAGGAAATGGTGGCACTCAGGAGGCAGAGGCAGGCAGATCTCTGAGTTGGAGACCAGTCTGGTGTACAGAGCTAGTTCTAAGATAGCCAAGGCTACACAAAGAAGCCCTCTCTTGAAAAACAAAAGAAACAACAACAACAAAAACAAAGTCTATATGTAGAGAAGAAGCATCCATGGAGCCATGAATGATAAATTCTAGAAGTCTAATACCCCTTCATCCTTGCCGAATGGCCCAGACTGCAAAAAATGGGTTCTGTGAATCCTGACACGTTCTCTTTAAGAAGTCCTCCCTGCAGAAGCCATCATATGAGAGTACTTTCTTCTAGAGTGGTGACTAGTACAGTTACAGTCACAAGCTCTGAAACCACAGTGATGAGCTGAAGGCCTGGTAACAGGTTTTGGCAGTATGTAGTCTTGTTACTTAACCCAAGTCTTGGTTTCTTCATCTGTAGAAATGCAGACAATAATACCTCCCACACAGAAAACCACTGTCATGACTAAGAATCCTTGCCCCGTACTAAATGGTCAATAATCTATGCTCTAACATAAAATGTTGACGAAATGATGGTGATAATAAATGATAACGATAGTAAAATGTAGCGGCCCAAACTCAAGTGAGCTCGGGATGGACTTAGTTCCGCCACTTCTTCGCTGGTCGGTCTGTGACTTAACCCCCTGGCCTTGCTCCTTTCACGAAATGAGTGACCGCAGAGATGACCCCTGCGGCCTTCTGGCACATCATCCATGACTCTGCCATCAGCTTAAGGGCCAGCACAGACAAACCAAAAGAGGAGAGGAACAGACATTCAAGTTGATGTCAATCAGGAGACTTATTATATTTTGTTTTGCTTTGCTCTACTTTTTTCACATTGCACAATGACTGTTTTTTGGTTTCTTCTTGTTGTTGTTTTCTTCCCAGAACTGCTTTATTTTTACTATTTGACTCCACGTTGTGGGCAGCTACAAAGCATCAAGAAAAGAAACAGTTGTGAACAGCAGCACTTGGAAGAGCGTGTGCTTAATTAATCCTTTACATCTAAGGTCTTTTTGAAGTTCAGGACTTTGTGCAGATGCCCTTTTTCCATATGGACAGGGACTCAGAAGCAACTACAAAGCAGACAGAACGGGAGAAGGGAGTGACCTCACAACGCGGGGATGTGCATTGCGCAATAGATTGCTTTGGGCCAGAAAACGAAGTCTAGTAAACAGGTCTAATAACAGATTGGAGAAAATCTGGTCTCAAAAATACTTCAAAAAAATGTTTTAAAGTAATACACTTTAATTGTGCCATGGAAACTCTACTGGCTAGGCTTCTACTTCCCCACAGGCAGCCAGACTTCCTTCCTTGCCAGGAAGTACGTTCCAAACCAGAGTAGGTTATAAAGCACCATTCTGGTAATTGGTTTCTCCCCGCTCTCCCATCTCACACACAAAAACACTGAATAAAGTCTGGGTTCTTTCTCTCCATCACTGAGGACTTGTGTGTGCTCACCTGTCTTAGATGGGCTGGTTGGTGCCCTGGGGTTGCTCCGTACTGGCCACGAAGGCCTCACTGTACATGCTGATATTTTATGCACTGCCCCTGCTGCCCCTGTCCCTTCATTTTTTCCTTAGCCCTGCACAGCTCTCTCCAAACCCCCAGAGGCTAACATAGCACTTCCCAGCATGTGGTCTCAGAGGCACTAATTCAGAGACACTTTAATGCTTGAAGCCAGAGCAACAGGTTCACAAAGTGATCTGAATGGAAGAACCCTCCAGAATAAGATTTGTTAAGGAGAGAGAGAGCCTTGTTAACTATGAAGGAGGCGGGGAATGACAGGGCTTGAATTGGGAGTTCATTAGGACATATAGACACTACCAGGTTCCAAAGAAACCCTAGACAAGGCTCACTCAGTACCTGTGGCTCCTCCCAGAACTTCTCACCATGCCCCCTACCTTAAAATTCTTCAGCCCAAGGACTTTGCTTCCTTTCTCATGGCTTCTCATTCCTATATAAACCTAACATTCAGTTCTCTTGGTCCTGTCTTGGTCCACTTCCCTCACTCCTCTTCTCTCTCTTCTCTTCCTCTCTTACCTCCCACCCCCACTTTCATGGCCCAGTTCTGGCCCTCTCCCTTGTATCTACAATAAAATCCTTCTCAACCATACCTTGGAGTGGTCATGGCCTTATTTTCATTCACCCACCGTGTCTAACATGATGGGAAGCTAAAGAAAAGCCTTCAAGGCTCCTGAACAAAGGAGATTTACAGACTTTCAAAGGGATGGCAGGAATTTCCATACCACATTGTTTGGGAGGCAGATATCACAGTTTCAAGTTTCCTTTATCCTGGGCAGTAGAGGAGGAAAGCTAGCCAAGTGTGTGTGTACTCTAAGTGTCACTGAAGTGTCTTGTCAACTCTTTGACAGACTGTAGGGTTGTTGTGACTCGGTGAAGGGTGGAGAAAGCTAAGGAATCTGTTTGCTAACATTTAATGAAAAAGGGCGGGGGGGAAGTAAAGATATATAGCTAGATAGCAAAGTGAGAGACCTGCACAATGAAAACCTTCAAAACACCAAAGGGAAAAACTGAAGAAGACCCAGAAGATGAATAGGTCTCCCAGACTCATGAACGGGTGGATTTAACATTGTAAAAATGGCCATCCTACCAAAATCAACCTAAAGACTCAAGGCAATCCCATCAAAATTCAAATGCAATTCTTCGCCCAAACTACAAAGCATTAGCATTAGTAGGGAAGCAAAATAGACTCAAGATGAGCTAGGACCATCTGAAACAATGAAGATGGCTGGAAGCATCACCGTTCCTTAGTTTAATTTAAACCATGGAGCTATGGTGTTAAAACAACATGGTACTGGCACACAAACCAAGCACATTAATCAATGGAATAAAATGGAAGCCAGAGATATAAGTCCACACACCTAGATCCACCTGACCTGTTTTATAAAGATGACATCAATACACACGAGAGTAAACAGCATCTTAAGCAAATAAGACTGGAGAAATTTGATAGCTACATAGAAAGGAATGAAACTAACGCATGTATCTCACTATGCAAACAAATCAACTCCAAATAGATCAAGGACTCCAAAAGTCCTACTAGGAAGAGTAAGGGGTACATGTCAGGACACAGGCTCAGTTAAGAGTCTTCGGAATCTGACCCTGGTCATTCAGGAAATAGAATCAAAAATCAATGAATAGGATCTCATTAAATTAAAATGTTCTTGTTCACCAAAGAAAACAGTTAATCAAGTAAAAAGAGAAGCTTCAGAATGGAGGAAAACTCACCAGCTACACATAAGACAGAAGGTTAGTGTCTAGAACAGGGGTTCTTGACCCCTATTGCTGAGACTCCTTAACACAGTTCCTCAGGCTATGGTCACCACTGAAACATAAGATTATTTTTGTTGCTACTTTATAACTGTAATTTTGCTATTGTTAAGAATCATAATGTAAATATATGTGTTTTCCAATGGTCTAGGGCAATCCCTGTGGAAGAACTCTTTGGCCACCCCCAAAGAGGTCATGACCCACAGGTTGAGACCTGCTGGACTAGAATATACACACATTTCAATAAAAGAAATAGCACAGTTTTCAAATGAGTTATGAGTCTGAGCAGAGAATTCTCAATAGAAAAGTATAAATGGATAATAAACATTTAAATTTTTCAACATCCTTAGCTATCAGAAAATGCAAATCAAAACTACTTTGAGACTCCGTATCACCTCAACTAGACTGGATATCATCAAGCAAACATGTGATAGCAAATAGTAGTGAGGATGTGGGGACCAGAAACCCTCATCCTGACAGTGGGCATGCAGACATGGGCAACAACCATGGAAATCAGTGGCAAGGTGGCTTTAAAAGCTACAAACAGATCTACCATGTGAACCCTGGCAGATATCCAAAGAACATACATCCTACCACAGAGATCCATGCTTATCCATATTCACCACAGTAACTAGGATATGCAAACAGCCGAGATGTCTACCAGCTGACGAGACAATAATAAAAACGTGGTAAACATGCTCAGTAGAATTCTATCCAGCTGTATAGGAAACTGAAACTATAAAATTTGCAGGTGCATGGGTGGAAATGGAAAAAAATTATATGGAGTGAGGTAACCCAGACCCAAAAAGACAAAAACAATGATTCTCACTCAGCCATGGAGCCGGCGTTGGCCCTTTAGATTTATGTATTTAACTTAAGTACCTGCTGAATCCAGGAAATTGGAGAGAGCCCATTGGTGGGGAAAGAAAGAGCTTAAGGAGGGAGGATAATGAAATACAAGTAATGTGAAGGAAGAAAGTGGAATGATGGGAAGGAAGATCTAAGTGGGGAAGGAATGGCGGGGTAGGATAGAGGAGGGAGCAGGAAGAGCGATAGCTAAAGTCATGTAGAAACCTATTCTTTTACAAACTTTCTACACAGAGAGTGAGAGAGAGAGAGATGTGAAGCTAAGAGGGTCAGTTGGAGTGTTGGGGTAGATCTGGGAAGACTTAGAAGTAGGAGTTGGGGAACAGTGAGTGTGGTCATAATACATTGTGTGTGTTTATCAAAGCCTCAAAAAATTCAATTTAAAATATTATAATTTTAAAGATACGATCATAGAAATTTGAGAAATGATGGACTTAAATGAAAGAAAAGACTTCATGCATGACTTCTCAGAACCTTACATCAATGCTGTGAGATGTGAACCCTAAGAACAGATAGGGCACACTTGGATGGAGAACGTTTTTGGAGAAGCAGCAGGCAGGGGAGGGAACCCAGAAGGACTTGCGACCCATGTAACACTTCTAATTAAAACTGCATTCCTAAGGATCTTCCCATGAATCAGCCTTCTACTTAAAGGCTATCTAGCAATAGCTGAAAGATTCTACAGAGAAAGTAAGCAACAAATACAGAAAAAGGAAAAGCACATACCTGGTCAAATATCCCCATGGCTAAAACAGGTAGTGATGTGTAAACGATGTTAAAAAGAGTGATGAACCACTGGTCATAAACAGTCTGAAAAAAAGCAAAACATCCATGAGAAACACTGTCCACAGAGTGAAGTCAGGCATTGGAGAAACATTGTCCACAGAGTGAAGACAGGCATTAAAGAAACACCGTCCACAGAGTGAAAATGGGCTTTGTCAGGGCTAAGTAACTCAGAGTCAGGGGCAAAGACTGGAACTCTTCCTAGGTTTTCCCTCTTTTGGGGGTTGTTGGATTTTGAAGGTGCTGTCTTCTCTAGGTGTTTTGTTTGATTTGTTTCTTACTGTTTTTAAGGAGGGGCTTTGGTCACTAGGTAGCCCAGGCTGGTCTCTAACTTGAAGCTATCTTCCTGCCTCTGGCTCCACGTGCTGGGATTACAGGCATGCATGACCATGCTCAACTCTTGTTCATCTCAGAAATGACATCATATCTGCCATGTGTGTCAGTGGGGGTGAGCTATACCAAAGTGTGCAACATACCAAATCAACACACATACCAGACATATGTGAGACCCCAGACCCTTGTAGTGGGTTACTATTGTATTCTCCAAGTTTTTAATAGCTTATGACAAGTTCAAATGCATGATCTAAGTGATATTCAAAGAATCCACTAAAGTATTTCCAAAGAAACACAGAAATGAGCCTTTTACCGTGACACTATATTTAAACCATTTCTTGGGAGTGGCTTATAGCAAAGGGAGCACAAATCCCAGGGTTCACTGCACTGAATATAAACAAGACAATAAAATCATCCCTCACATGCACAGAGTAAGGTGCCCAAGACAGGCTTGCATAGGGGATAGGGAATGCAGCTCAGTCTATGGAGTGCTTGCATAACGTGCATGGTGCCTTGGGCTTAATCTTCGGTACTAAATAAGCCAGAGCTAGAAACACAGGCTTGCAGTCACAGCACCCATGAGGTGGGAGAAGGGAACTTTCAATTCTAGTTCGCCCTCAACTACATAGTGAGTTTGAGGTCAACCTGGCCTAGAAAAAGACCCTGTTTCCAAAAAACAAACAAATAAAATCTTTGCATAAGTCCTAGTACAACAGTAGAACAGAAATTGCATGCCACTTGGTTGATGACATAGAGAAGCACAGAGAAAATCTTTAAGAGTTTTTTTTTTATTATAGGAACATGTAAACATTAAGATACAGATCTCTGGCTCCTAACCAGTGATTATCCTACCACTTTCATAACATTCATTTATTTATAATTTGGTGTGTATTGAGAAATCGATACACACTAAATACTAGGTTCTGTGTAGCAATAACTCAACATAATCACTCACACAGGAATTTATAGAGAAATAAAAGGGAAGATACAATAAAAGGTCAAATTTTGAAGGAGGAATTGAGTGAGTAGGTGAGCAAGCCAGTGAGCAAGCGAGTGAGCATGAATTAGAAAATAATAATTACCAGGGAGGAAAGGAGATAGGGATGTGAGAGGGTTATCATTGTATGAGGTGATTGCAGATGATCTAACAGAGAAGTGACATTGAAAGAAGGGAGGGAGGGAGGAAGGGAGTAAAGGAAGGAGGGAGGGAAGAAGAGATTTAATGAGCAAATTTCTAGCACAGGCATACTCCCATGATCCAGAAAGATGTAGTGAAGCGTACCTTAGGCAAAAAGCATCCATATGCCCAGCAAACAGCACACCTGTCATTGACTGACTCAGGGTTACCAATAAAGGGGATGATAGACATCAAGAGCTAAGGTAGAGCAGCCAGGCATAATGACAATCCTTTACAACACCAGCACTTGGGGGGCTAAGGCGAGGGGGAGGGGAGAGCAAGTTTGAGATCAACTGAGGGAACATAGTAAACTACTGTCTAGATAGATAGATAGATAGATAGATAGATAGATAGATAGGGCCCTGAAGACAAGGCCACTGTGTGATTAACTGATTGAAAGCATTAGAGGGTTGATACTAAACTGGGAACAGACTGAAGGACTATGATGCAGCAGCAGCAACCGAGGAGTCTTCAACAGCCTCTTAATAAAAGGCAAAAGGCCCTGGGCCAATCTGTCAGATTCTCAGTAGATGATGAAACACGACTTCTTTGTGAGGAAGTGCTAATGCATTCGAGAACTTTAGAATGAAATGAGTCAGAGATGGTAAAGTGGGCTGTACTTAGTCACATAAGTAAGGTGATCCTTTCAATTATGTCCTGGAGATGTAAAGCATCTTGAAGAGAAAATAGTCTGGTTTCTTTAGATGTTAAATCTGCATTTGAAGTATGCTGTGTCTTAGCACCATCATTTATTTTTGAGATGAGGACAGATTTGTTAAAGAAAAAGAGAAGTGAAAGCAAATTCATCCAAGGCCGAATCTGAACCATCAAGGCTCTGTGGCGGTCTGCTTGACTAACTCAGATACACTGCAGTGCTGGCTACTGGACTTGGAGACATTGTTAGCATGGCTAGATTCTGTGGTGAGAGAAAGTCACCAGAGCATTGCTGTCCTTAACTAGAGCTAAAGGGGGAATGAGGTGGGAGAAGGGCTGGCAAAGGACTAAGGAAATGTCCATGGAAACATTCTCTCCAGGAGAGGGAAGGAAACTCAAGTGGTAAACAGACGCTTACATGCATGCAAAGGCATAAACTTGGAAGATTCTGGAAGCCCACCACAACCCCCAGCTTTATAAAAGGAGGAAACAACCACAGCAGCAAGAGAAGACCGACCAACTGAGCAGCAAAGAGAGACTTAGACCACTCATGCTACCTTCAAGCTATCCAGAGTGCTCCAGGGCGACAGCTTTCATGGGGGTTACCATGTGGCTTTGTGGTGATGCTGATGTTTGGGTGCCAACTCTGACCCTGTATCTCCTCACCCATGCTCCTGCTAGTAACCCTAATGAAAGCTCATTGGTTCACCTAGATGGACATCACTGTAATTGTTCTTTTGACCCAGTGTGGGTTCCATTTCATGGGTGAGTGAACATATGTGCTGTGTCTCCTCAGGAAAACTCTCACACAACAGAGAGAAACATTTTTATTCTCGCTATCTGTGCTGGTTTGTAGACAGAAATTTCTATCCTGCCCGGTCTGAAGATGTTTAATCACAAATAAACACACAGAGGCTTATATTAATTATAAACTATTTGACCTATTGCTTAGGCTTATTACTAACTAGCTCTTACAACTTAAATTCACCCATAATTCTTACCTATGTTTAGCCTTGTGGCTTGGTATCTTTTCTCAGTATGGCATTCTCATCTTGCTTCCTCTGAGTCTGTCTTTGTGATTGTCTGTGCCTTTCCTCTACCCAGAATTTTCCTAGTCTGGTTGCCCCGCCTATACTTTCTGCCTGGCTACTGGTCAATCAGCATTTTTTTAAACCAATATGAGTGACAAATCTTTATAGTGTATATGAGCATTATCCCACAGCACTGGTTAGTTTTTTGTCAATTTGACACAAGCTAGAGTCATTTTAGGAGAGGAAATTGGAGATTCCTTCCTCCCTCCAACAACGCTCATCACCAAATTGTTCCTCAAATTCATGATGTCATCCTGTTCAATGGCTGTACCCCTACCCAGCCAGTACTCACTCCCCCTCGCTTTTCCTACAGCCCCTCAGCTGGGTTACCTCTCCTCTGATTCCAGCCTGTTTAGCTTTGATTGGTCCTGAGGAATCAACTTGGTGTAGGTCTTTTCAGGAGTCTTTCCGAGCTAGTCCACCCCCATCCCTCGTAGTGAATTAACCATTCACCTTAGGGCCTGCTTTCCCAGGTAATGGGAAAAAGCTTGAAGCAGTCTGGAAGCCAAGAATATCCAAAAGCAGAAAAGCCACAGCAGCCTTTCTCCCACAGGCTCATTCCAGGGCTGGATTCCAGGCCACTTGTTAGTACCATGACTCACCACATTTCAGGGCTTTATAACATTGACCTGTAATTGCTTACATGCGGGTTCCAAGCCCCATCCTATCAACCTGTCAGCTCCTGGAGACTTACCCATCTAGGAGCCCAAGAACCTAACTCAAAGTCTAGCATGTGACAAGTACAAACAATGTCATAAAAGGGTTTGGTTTGGGGACACAGTGCTTGCCTAACATAAACAAGGTCCTGGGTTTGAGCACCAGCCACCAGCACTGGAAAAAAAAAAAACGCAAACCTCTTTAGAAATGTATATCCCTGTATTTGCTGTGTGTTGTAGACAGAGGAAAGCTGTATAAATTCCTTCAGCCCTCAAAAACATTTGTCTGTTAAAGAAAACACACTGGGAAATAAAGAGGAGGTGTCTTATTTTAGTTTTTTAGTTGCTGGTCACCAATTAGCAGGGACTCACTAGGAGAATCAGGTAGAGGGGTCAAGCCTGAACAGCAGCCTGGCCCAGGGTTTCCACAAGGCACATCTGGATGGGCAAAAACAGAGGAACTCCCCTGCCTTGTGGAAACAGGCTTCGGGTATCAGAACCCATATCACCACTGGCCTAGAGGTTAGTCTCACTCTTTCCCATCTCTTTCCAAAGTTTCACTGTACATTTTCTTGATAATCTGACAAAAACTTTCCCAGCCTTGTCAAGATAATTGCTTCCATATTACATGGAATTTTTTTTCAGATACGCATCTCTGTATCTCCCTGACAATGATAAATTGTCATCAGATAATATCATCTTAAGTGCCCTGTGCCAATATTTACACAGTTTTTCAAATGTGAATCTCCTAAACTGGGCCTCAGCAATTTTGGAAGGGAACAACTCATCTTTATTAAAGCCCCCAAAGGACTGAGTGCTTTTAAAATAAGTTACAGATATTAACAACAACAACAACAACACACACACACACGTGCACGCACACACACACAAAAAAAAAAAAAAACCTCAAAGAACATCATGTGTGCTCAAACAGTGGGTCAGGGTAAGGCACGCCCTGCAGAAAGACACATGATCCAACCTTTATCCAATCTCTGCTAAATTAGAAATCCAGCTGAAAATCTCATCAGGATAGGTTATGTTTATTTGTCCCTCAGGGGCGGTTCAGTTGGGTACTTGTCAACAGAAGGCAGACTCAGGCTCCCAGATGATTCTAGAAGGAAGGCAGTTCACCTGAAGAAGCTTGTTTGAGCAAAGTAGCCAGAGAAATAAAGGGGCAAGAGTTGCTCTCCTGACCATGCTCACCACTAATCCCCAGCTCTTAAGGGATTCAGGTTCTTTCTTTGTAAAATAAAGGTTTACACTCCCTACCTCCAAACTCTCAGCCAGAACAAAGGGTCTACTTTCAACAAGACACGCTCTTTTGGAGCCATTCAGATGGCTCAGCGGGTAAAGAGTCTTGCCCCTCTACCTGATGACCTGAGTTGGACTGCAGAACCAACACGGTGAGGGAGAGAAGAGACACCTGAAAGTTGTTCTCTGACCTGCACATGGGCTCCATAGTACATGAGCCCCTCCCCCGCCCCAACACGCACAAAATAAATTCTTTAAATATTGCGTATTTTCTTTTACATGTAGATGTTAGTACCTAAACTTTTGATATGTTTGCGATAACCTGAATAAACACAGAAGTTATATCTCTAGTAAGGGACCAAGGGGGAGAAGAGGGCCTTCCAAAGAAGAGAAAATAGAATATAGTGTTATGGAGAGATAAAGGGAAAACCAGAATAGGAGGCTGAAGTGTGGGGATGGGAGAGAAGGGTAAAGGAGGGAATATGGAAAGGACAGCTAACACTAAAGGCTTTATGAACAATCATATGGAAACCTATTGCTGTAGAAGTTTGCGGAGGCTGGAATAGGAATAGCCTCCTTGGTTGTTGTATTTGAATGCTTGGTCATTAGGGAGTGTCACTACTTTAGAGGAATCAGTAGGTATGGTCTTGTTGGAGGAATTGTGTCACTTGGAGTGGGATTTAAGGTTTCAAGCGCCCTAGCCAGGCCCAGTGGCTCTCTCTTCCTGATGCCTACAGATCCAATGTAGAACTCTTAGCATCACGTCTGCCTGTGTGCTGTCTTGCTACCCAGCATGCTGACAGTGGACTGAACCTCTGAAACTGTGAAAAGTCCCAGTGAAATGATTGACTTTACAAAAGTTGTCGTGGTCATGGTATCTCTTCACAACAACAGAACACTAAGACAAGGTTCCGAAAACATATACATATATTAAAGGAATTTAAATGGTGTTACAACATAATGGGAAAACATCTTATGCCATCAAGTAAAAAATCCCCATTGCCAGGAAGGGGTTATATTCTGCCGAGTCATTGTTCAAAAGGGTGCCATGGACCCTCAAACATTACAAGCTATAGCCAAAGCTACCGGCAGCTCTTCACAACCTGGCAGTAAGGCCCTATTGTGGAAGACAACATGTACATGGAATTGAACAAGAAGACAAGCTGGTGCCCAGCTAAAAGCTTCACCCCTACTGACTAGCACTCACAGTGCTGAAGGAACTCTGTGACACTGGAGGAGAAGGGGAATCATTAATGTCACCCAGCTACAAAATCTACAACCTATGAAAGCAACTTGTTGTAGTGTGACAGTGACCCAAATATTAGGGGAATAAACAACCACTTTTAAAAATTGTGTTTAGCCGGGCGATGGTGGCGCACGCCTTTAATCCCAGCACTCGGGAGGCAGAGGCAGGCGGATCTCTGTGAGTTCGAGGCCAGCCTGGTCTACAAGAGCTAGTTCCAGGACAGGAACCAAAAGCTACGGAGAAACCCTGTCTCGAAAAATCAAAAAAAAAAAATTGTGTTTACGACCCATTCCACGTGATGGAACCCATACCTGATACAGCTAAAATGGCCAAGAACTTCAGGCTGAATAGGTCATGGACCTAGGATAAAGTCTACTATTATTAAGTAATAATAATAGGGAAGAGAGCAATAGAGCGACTCTTAGAGACATAGTGCTTTACCTCGACCCTCTTCAGAGAAGCTTCTTCTCACAGTAGAGGGAAATTAACACAGAGACACGCAACTGAGCAGTGTACAGAGAGTGAGAGACCATGTAGTCCTCAGTCCTAAATGGGATGTTTTCATCTAACCCCTCCTGTCAAGACTCGGGGCTCTATGGAGATGAGGAGGTAGCTAGATTGTAAGAGTCAAAGCAAGTGAATGGCTGCAGAGAAAGAGTCTTCCTCAGACAATAGGACTCACATACACACATGAGCCTTGTGGCAGCATGCGTGTGTCTTGCACAGGCTCAAGACAAAACCCCAACACTGCAAAAGGGAAGTAAACACAATGTCCTACCCCTAACCAAGAGGCAATTGATACCCATTGGGAAAGGAAAAATCCATTTTCCTGTGGAGTGTCACTGGGTATATCAACCACAATTCGGGGCAGGCTCCAAGCCCAGGAGTAGTTGACCGACATACCAGTAGTGTTTGTTTGTTGCGGGGGGGGGGTGTTATTTCATCCTGGGGGTTGGGGGAGGGAGGCATTTTTGTCTTATTATGTTTTGGAAGTTTTCATTTATTTTTTTTTTTACTGGAAGTTGTTTTGCTTTGTTTTTGAGAGAGGAAAAAAACATGAAATTGGGTAGATAGGGAGGTGGGTTCTGAGAGGAGTTTGGGGAGGGGAAATACCAAAATACATTCTATGAAAAAAAAATTTAATCAAAAAAAGTTGGTTGAACAAACAAGAGAAACATGACAATGGAGTGATCAAACAACCGTTTCACTTTCCACAGGCACACAGTCCTGTATATATGACAGGGAGCTGCATCCATAAAAGCTCAACAATATGAAGTCTTAACACCTAAATAAGACCAGCACAATGACAACCCCAGCTGACATGCCAGCATGAATAGAGGAACTCTCACAAGGTCACACCCGAGATGAAGAGTCACAAACAATTAATGGCTGCAGAGATGGAAAATCAGTTTTTCCCAGGGATGAGTCCCCTGATAGGTTATTCAATGGTCATCTATAAACAAATACACATAATAACAGCACTAAATGGACTCAGAAGGGGATGTATGTATTGCATGCATGTGCGCATGCACAAACATAACAGTAAATAAGGAAGAAACCATGAACCTGAGAGGGAGTTGAGGGGCATAGCCATTGTTTGGGGAGAGGAAGAGATGAAAATGATGCAAATTCAGTTCTCATAAATGATGTGCCCAAAATGTTCTTAAATCCAAAACAAGAATAAAAGTACATAACCATACAAAGATGATCACAATGGTTACTATAAACCTGATGTGTGAATTCTAAAGCAATCAAACAAAATTTTCTCAAGGGTTTGTAAACAATTGGGAGGAGAATTCAGCAGCAGGCCGCTTGGGAAGCATATGACAGGAAGAATTTCTTCCTTTTACATGACAATTACACACCTCTATGTGATCAAACCATGCAACTCTGAAGTGGCCAGATTATTAGGCACTCAGATTTCCACATGGGCCTGAAAAGCCATGTCCTCCCATGCAAGCTAAAACAGCCCTAGAATGACCTCAGCTTCTTCCCCATGATCGTGTATTAACTTCAATTATAATCTTTCTGTTTAGACTTGCTTAAATATCTATTTCTTAATGAGAAAAGTTCTAACTGGGTAGGGAATGTATGATTCAATATTTATCTTTTCTACCCAAGATGGTAAGTAAGCATCCTACTAGCAGTTTGTGATATTGAGTGGCTTGAACTAGAAGAGGACAATGATGACATCTAAATGTCCTCAGATTCAGAATAGTTGAATAATTTATAATAAAACAATAGTTCAGAATATTATAAAGGAAAGTAAAATTCTTTAAGAGCATAAATCAGAGAGGTCTCTCAAAAAAATCTAGGTTTTAACAAGACTATAATCACAGTCATAGAGTCAAGACATGGTCAGGTGTAAATAATTTTGTAATCTAAAGAACACAGTGAAAAGCATGGGGAAAGGCTTTGCAGCATTGAAATGTAAACCACGGTGTTGCTGTATAATATGGTGCTATTCTCAGAATGGAAGGGGACCTCAAGTATGGATAGGATAGAACACATGTGTGTGATGTCAGAGCAGAGGCAGGAGTACTGGGAGGGGACAATTCATACAGGAGCGGAGGGACAGGTCAGGGTGGGGATAATCACAAAGGATGTATAAAAAAGCCATAAGGAAGATCTACCTCTTTATAAGTTAATTAAACATATAAAAATGTTTTGAAGGATTTGTCTTTCTGAGTTTGGATCACCTTACTTAATATTCTACTTCCCAGACCTGTTCATTCCCCCATGGAAGGAGGAGAACAACTCATTGAGAAGAAGAAAGGGATCAGTGGAAGTAAGAGGAGGACCAAGGAAGAGGAATGGGAAATATAAATGGATAAGACACATCATAGACAAAGTGAAATATCAACATTAACTGTTCTCTACATTAGATAGATGTTTACATCTACATATACATTCATAAACAGAATACTGTATATGAATATGCTATTTACATGATATCAACATCATCTGTAGATGAACGTTAGATGTCAACAACTCTGACGTCAGAGCATCAACTACTACTTCTTGACATAAAATTTCACACAACCCTCTAACTCCACATCTCTGTACCCATAAATTAGTACAGCTTTTAGTTTCTGTGTGTAGTGGTTGATGGTTAAAACAGGAACTCACAAGCGAACCATGTGCCCAGGGTCTGTGGAATGCCAGGCCATAAATGGGACATCTAGATTACACTCCATCTCCCCAAGAGACCACTGGGGAGGAAGGAGCAGAAAGATTATAAGAGCCAGAGGTCGGAACAGGGGAGGAAGATACCAGTGAGATGAGAGACCTGTCCCCTCTGGACGTGACAGGTCCTGCACTCATGAGCACACAGTGACTATGATTGCCTGCATGAGACCTACAAGACCCAGGCCAGTCACCATCACAGCCTGCATGGGAGCAGTGCTCATGACCCGCCAACTTGGCTAAGTTTTCACTGTTGATGGCTGACAGTAGAGGAAAACTCAGTTCTCTTGAAGGCTGTAGTCCCTGGAAAGTTGACCATGTGCCAGTGAACGACCACATGCCTATGAGTTTCTGGGCAGCACAAATTGGACTTGGCAGGTGGTAATTTTTTAAGACATATAATTGGGCAGGGGTGGAGTTGAAGGAATCTGGAAGGAGTTGGGGTGAGGTGGGAGCAGGATGATCAAACATATTGTAGGCATATGTGAAAATTTTAAGGCATAAAAATATAGTTTAAAAACTCTTTATTGAGCTTACCTGTTATCATGCCAAAACATTTCAATAAAAGCGAAGAGATATGTGGGAAGTAGTAATTAGTTATTCTATAAATAAGAATACTTTTTTTTTATGTGGGATGGTGTCTCAAAGTGCCTTTTCTCTGTTAGTAAAATAGTGTGAAGAAGAGTGGGTGTCTGTCACCTGTGGGAGAAAACTCGGGGTGCTTTTTACTCACCTGTGCCGAGAAACCACAGAAGAAGGCAAACCAGAAATGCACGAGGGTGAAGGCAAAGTTCTTGTAGAAGAAATAGCATAAAAACTTGCACATCCTGTAGTAGGACCACCTTCCGTGAACAAGAAGCAGCCGCTGGAGATATTTAAACTGAGCCAAAGCATAGTCGCTGGCCAAGACTGCTTGCAGGCCTTCCTGGCCGCTGATGCCAATGCCAATGTGAGCACCTGCGGGGGGAAGAGGAGCTTTATCACCAAACAAAATGGCAGGATCTGTAAGGAGCTTCTTCCTCTTTTATGTTAGTCGTTTATTGTAACTGTATAGCTTCAATAATTATTATAGTTTTCACATATATCATGCATTTGTCACATAGTTAAGTATCAATTCTAGTTTTATATAAGAGAAAACCGGACCAGGAAAAGTTTGGAAATTTGCACCTTACACAGGTACAGAACTAAGATGGGATCAACCCAGCTGCCTAGAATGAAGACCTGGCTCCTTTCACCTGTTCTGATGAGTTTTCCCCTCATCTTCAAACAGGAGAAAGCGAGAAATGTGCAAATGATTTCACTGAAGAGCAGTATCTTAGGGATCCTAATAACTGTGGATGCGCTGGGCCCAGAAAGTATCATTCATGGAAGAACCACAGTAAAGTTAAATTAATGCACATTTCAATGACATATTATTGCATGCTGAAACAGGACTCCGAACATGTCATGTGCCTTGTTGAGAAGACATCCTCTTACTTTTAATCATGCTGACGTCATTGGCCCCATCGCCGATAGCCAAAGTTACAGCGTTCCTGTGCTTTTTGACCAGCTCCACCACTTGGGCTTTCTGGAGTGGGGTGACTCTGCAGCAAACCACAGCTTTGCACATGCAGGCGAGTTCCAAAAGATCGTTCTCCACATCACTTTCTAGGGCATGGGCCTGTATCATCAAAACACACAGAAATGAACAGCAACAGAGCATATGACCGTTGTCAAAGCAAACGTCTTGGTCCTTAACTGACTTCACTCCAGAACCATCTCATTACCTTGTCGAGTCAGAACCACAAAGGCAGTAACAAGAATAAAGGCATGAATATTGAGCCATCAGTGAGTTTCAAGGAGATTTAACATAGAAATAAGAGACAGGCCCTTCGTCTGTCTCTTTGACATGCTACCTTGTTTTCTTGGCAAGATATAACTATAATAGATGTTGGAAAAGTTCTAGGAGCCACTGCAATCAGTAGAAGCAACAGAGAGAACCCACACACATCTCAACAGTTTTAAATGACCTGCAAATCACGGTGACTTCTACATTTTGGACTGCAAGTCCCCTTTGTATTGTCTTGCACAGTTACTGTTTGTGAATGCCAGTGTGCAGACAAGACAACATGGCGCGGGGTTGGCCCTGAAATGCACAGTGGGTGAAATCAGAAGCCTGAACAATGGGCTGGCAGGTAGCCTGTGCTTTAGCCAAGGTTCCCCAACCATTTCCGTCCTTGCTCGGCATACCAAGAGCCTTTCTATGCTCTAAGACATCACTGAGAAAAAGAGCACAATTCTCTCCACGTAACTGGACAATGACCTTTCTAGAAACATTTTATTTTGCACTTTATAATAGACACATTCAAAGGAAACAAGAATCTATTTTAGCCACAGAGACAGCTGCTCTGAGCTAGTAGACGCTCACGGACTCTGGCCTGACAGCTGGGGAATCTGTGCGGAAGCAAACTAGGCCCAGTGAATACGGGCGACAGTTTTGTGACTTCATCTGTTAGGGGAGGGGCTGGCAATGGGACCAGGACACATCCTGGGGGCATGAACTGGCTATTTAAAGCCCATTCCCTCTGGTGGGATACCTTCCTCAACCTTGATACCGGGGGTGGGGCTTGGTTTTGCCTTAACTTGGTACTGCAGACTTTTTTGACTCCCCAAAGGAGGCCTTAGCCACCTCTGAGGAATGGATGGGGGAGGGTGGGATGGGAGGAGGTGGGGAAAAGCAGGGGAAGGGAAGGGAAACTGGAATTTGTATTTAAAATGAAAAAAAAGAAAGAAAGAAAGAAAGAAAGGAATCTATTTTTCAGTAATAAGTATTTGAGTGACCTGAGCAAATCCTTAGCAAGCAGGGCTTCTGAAGAGCATCCATCTTAGCTCTTTCTTTCAACCGAGAGAAAGACAGGGCAGGTGAACATCACCTGAGAGCCCACACCCCCATGCTGGCTTCCTCAAGCCCAAAGAAGAGTCAGAGCATACATAACCTATTAGGGATCCTGTCCTACTGTGTTGGCTGGGCCATTCAGCTCTAGATCTTAGCAGACAGACATAACTTTCAGTTGGTGTTCATCTGTGCAAGGGAAAAGTTCATGTCATCTGGACCAGCTTTCGACTGAGCTTGGCCTGCAGCTGAGCTCTGTAACTTTCCATGGTGTGGAAGGCAACACATCGCTGTGTCTGGGATCCAGCTGGATGGAGCTTAGAGCAGGCAGATGGCCACAAGGGGGAATCTAATAGACTCGCCTCCAACTCCTTTTGTCCACTAAGAAACCGTCCTCAAGAACAAACGTTCATTTTCCAAACTCCAAAGTGAAAAATGAGCATCAAAGCCAAAGAAAGATGTGAGATTAAGTCCTTTGTACACATAAACGATAATTTCACTAGACTGCAGCCGGGGCTTTTGTATTCTAATTAGAGACTTGGAGGAGCCACTTGAGTTTCATTCGGAGCTTGGAACCTGAACTGCGTAAAAAGTACAATGCAAGTTTATTCTATTATGACAAAAACCAGATTTCCTAATCAAATCAAATTGTTTGGCTTTGCTGTAGAATGTTGCTATTTAGAAAAAAAAACACACCAGAGGTATCTTAATGGCAATGATTTGGTGTGGTAATTCTATGAAGGTCAGGTTATGACTCGCAAATCACAAACATTAGCGAGAGCAGTAACTGGAACCCATCCATCCAGTTGCATTACTTCAATTAAGTGAGACTGAGCTGTGACATTCCCCCTTACACAAGCACTTAAACAATTCTCCTAAGTGACTGTTTAGGCAGAACTCATAGATCCGCCAGGAACTGTTGCTCCAGCACCTCGCAGCCAGTGCGATCATCCAGACGATGTAGGAAATGCACCCTAGATGTCTTCCCTTTCGTAAACAGGAAATCCTGTGCACGCCCTGGTTCTTGTAGTGTCGTTTGTTTGGAAAACACAAAAGGGGTTCTCATTATAACAGCACAAAAGAGATGATTATTGGGGCAAAGAAAAAGAAAGGACAATAGCCTCCGGCCAACTCACCAAACTGTGGCCATTTATGACTAAGGCATAGTCTCCTGTTACCGCTTCTTCTGCACCCGAGTCCAGCTCCAGCTGCTGCTTACTTTCATTAAGTACGTGTCCATTGGAAAAACTCGTGTTTTGTCCAAACAAATTTTCCTTGGCTTTCCTTAAAGAATAGGAGAATTTAAAAAAGGCATAACAAAGTACACAGCGCCCATCTATATAACTCTACCAAAAGGCTGGCCTAGGACTTAATTTATTCCATCGCTATTCAGACAGAAATAGGCCCAAGAATTAGGTCCACCAAACAAGCTGATAGGCAGACAGCAGTACATGTCAAAGAACCATATGATGTGGGGGCGAGGCACAGGAAATAGACAGGGAGGAATACTGAGCTAGGTGCTGGCACACACCTTTAATCCCAGCACTCAGGAGGCAGAGGCAGGTGGATCTGTAAATTCAAGGCCAGCCTTGTCTACAGAGCGAGTTCGAAGACAGTCAAAGCTGTTACACAGAGAAATTCTGTCTTGAAAAGAAAGGGGGAAAAGAATGTTTTAAACTACCCCAAAACTAGTTTTAACTAAGGGATCTTGATAGCTTTGGCATCTAAAGGCGAAGGAACTATTCTCTGGCATACAATATTTTAAATACGCTAAACAGACTAAAGACAATGACTGATACCTTGCCATTGCACGGCAAGTGCCCTCCTCCTTCTCCTTCCTTCCCTCTCCTTTTCTGAATTCTTCCCTCTCCCTCTCCCTCCCCCTTCCCCATGCACACATACGCACGCTCGCGCACACACATACACGTGTGGTGTATGTGAAGTAAGTGTGGGGGATGAGTGTGCGCGCATGACCATCAATTTAACATACAATGTTAAAGGAAACTACAAGCACCAAAGCCGGAGGCTGTGGCAAATGGAAATCCCTTGCACTGCTCTAGACCTGCTCAGCAATAGTTACAGAGTCCTGCACACATCTTCGCCATGTCTCCCGTTTAAGAGAAAGTTTGTTCGGTGACATAACACCATTAGAAGTGGCATTTTACTGTCTTTTTAAAAAATGTGATGATGTCTTTAAAGGAAGGGAAATTCCCTCCGAGAAGACCCGTGTGGGACGTGGTTATAAATAACGGTTCTATTGGCATAACCACGGGAACTTCCATCATAGGAATGCCAGCAAATGCTGCCGCACCAGGGTACCCAAGCTGGCCACTGCAAGTGAATGTACAATTACATGTGCAAATGAACGCCAGGGGAAAAACAGGAAGTAAGGAATAAATTAGTAGATGTTTTGACTGATGGCAAAATGAACTGTCTCCCCGAAATCCCACCCAATGTGGAAAACATTTATTAAAATAGGTTTATATTGAAGTTCCTCTGATAGGAGAGAACGATCATATTAAAACAAACATGTTGCCTTCAGGCTTTTGAGGCATTTAAAAACGCATCACTAAGAATTTACATTCGAAACTACAAAGGAGACCCAGAAGCCCTGAAGCCACCTTGTTCCCTGGCTCAACATTGCCTTCTGCTGTCCAGGACCAAAATCGCGGCTCACTTAAAAATCCTATCCCTCTTCCTGGGTTCCCAAACAGCTAACAGACAGTTCTCAAAAACAAACAAAAGGATGGGTAGAGATGAGAGTTCCGTGGGAAATGCACGGTGGGAAGGCAAGCCCGGAGAAGGACTGTCGCGAGCGGGAGGTTCAAGCTTCCACAGGACACAAGCAATCCAAGGAATGCTCATCCTGGCCCTGAAAACTGACAGCGCCACGTGCTGAATGGGAGAAAAACTGGACGCGAGCTCTTCTATGAAGGCGCTGCAGATCCCACAAGCTGGGTTTTGAGAAGGCACTGAAGCAAAAGCCCATCTCCCAGGGTTCCCTGTGTAGTGAGGCCCTCACCTGCTGTATAAATGACTCAACCTGTGTCCCCCTTGGAGAATAAAGACATTCCAAAGGAGAGCGAGGTTCGTGACCACACTAGTTGAGATCCTATTTACTTAGTTTCCCCAACAGTGTCTTCCTAACAGGTGACACAAACCCTCATTCTAGGCAGAAAAGGGACAAATTTTACACTCTGCTAAAATTCCTAACGCTCCCTCCTCCCAGACTTTGACTCCCTGCCGGACTGGATGCGCACATGCTCAGACCTAGGTGGGTTTGCATAGCTGCCATTTCTTTTATTTCCTGAAACCCAGTTCTCCAAATACAAGTTTGTTCTCACCAAAGCAATTATGAGGAGGGGGGAAGCTACTCATAACACCTTTCGATGAAGACGTGCATTGTGTAGGCATCACACATACTGTCTAACAAACAGGGGCAGAAACAAAAGACTGCCTTGCTTTCGAGGCTTTGTAATGAGGGGCAGTTTAGCACAATGCTGGAGTGCAGGAGGTGCGCTGACGACAGCCCAAACCATCAGAGGCTCAGTACAACAGAGCGAGGCCTGTACTCGGGCATGCCTTCCATTTTGTCAGCCCTTTGCTGGCCCTCAAGATCCCAGAATTAAAAAGATCTGTTAGGAAATAGGTTTAAATTATGACATCGTGTTTAAAGGGAAGGAATTTGGACTTCAGTACAAAGGCCAGTGCTTCATGGTTGCTTATCCCTGGGCACTTGGGTATGCCTCGGCAGATTAGCTATCTGACTTTTGGCCACTTGATTAGTCCATGGCACGCCCAGGAACTGGTTACCACAACAAATGGCTTCACATGTGCAATCTGCCACAGGCTATCTCTAGGATGGAGTAAGATAGAATGACAGAGGCAGGCAATTAGAGACCGCACGACACTACCACTACCAACAGTGGAGGCAGGGAGAAGGTGAATTAAGTTTCTAATGCAAGCTTTATCATCCCTCACTACCCCCAAAGACCTATAAAGACCTCTAAAGACACTGGTCCATTATCAGAAAGTGGGAACTGGCCTAGATAGGGCACGAACCCCTGAAAACATGCATGCTATGTAACTTGAAAATTATACATCCATATTGACAAAATCTAAACATATTTGACAGGTTTAACGGCAAGCACGTAAGTAGTTTCCCTCCGTTGACTCCTATCCCCCAGGTCCTACTCTTTGACACACTTTTTTTTTTTTTGCATGAACTTTCACTGAACTTAAAAACACAACACAAGAACTGAGAATGGCACAAATTTATGATTTTAATATTTCATCCCCAAAGCTGTGGGCTCGGGTATATAAATCACCAAGATGAGGAACACAGCAGAAATTTCCACACAAGAGCTCTTAGGTGCTCGCTTCCCTCAGCTTCCATAAAAGCAAATGCATTCTGGAAACGTATTCATTCTGCCAGGGAATTTTCTATTGTACATTGCTGCCATGTTAGACTCAAAACATGAAGGCACCTCCAAGTCTGGACTGAAATTAGCATTGTCAGCCTTGTCAACGAGCAATGGAGCCTCATGGGATGTGAGATGCTCCACCGACCTGTACATATTTTCCTTTGACTATTTTTCTTCTCATTAAAAAATAAGCATATTTTTAGGTTTTTAATCAGTTGCAAAACTTTGCACAAATACTACTACTTATGATAACATAACCAACAAGGAGATAAGCTTGTTGCTTAATTCTATTACTTAGAAAGAACTATGGCGTGTATTTCCCAGGGCTTGATAGGTAGTTTGGTAGGTAGATGTATAGTAGTGTGTGTGTTTTCAACATTTCTCATTCTATGTGTGTTTTATAATTTCATTTTTTCACTTAAGTATGTCACCTCTCTTCCAAAGTCAATCAAATCAAAATCATTTTTGCTGACTATTTTGTATTCCATTACTGGCAAATATCACAGTATTTAGCAAAATTCTTCACAACTAGGTCTATGAGCTATTTTTAATTATCTATTATCATACCCAATGCAGCAATAAATATTTCCTCAGTTACATATTCATATATTTGTTCATTGTTTCCTTAGAAGAAGTTGCTGGAACAGGGATCACTGAGTCAAAGGCATGCGTGTTTATTTTCTGAAGTGCATTGCTAGTTTCCTCTTATAGAGAATTCTACCATTCAAAGGTCCCAACAATGATACGTAAATAACACACGTTTTCCCACATTTCCTCCATGGAATGACAGCTATGACATCTAAGTAGTCAACTAGTTGTAGTTGGATAAAATCTTGAGGTATTAACTCAACTGCTTCTCCAACTAGTCCCATGAACTCAGGGGCCTTCTCTTTACTCGGAGGCACATCTTGCCTGAGAAGGGAACTAAACACAAAAATGGGGAGTCAAATTCTTGGTTTCTGAGATCCAAAATAGACTCTTGAAAGGTATACTATCAATATCACTATCGATATCACTCTGAATCTTAGCTGCCAGGAATGTTGCTAACTGAGTATTTTTGAGAGGAAAACAGTAAGGTTTCTTCAGGTCTCAAAAGATGAATTTGTGCTGTCTTCAGGAACAGAGTAGAAGGCAAATCTCTCATGACGACGAGTGGCTAAATGAAGGCTTTGCCATGTCTGTAAGAGAGTCTCTTGAGATCCCAATAAAACATCCCCATTGTCTTAGTGTGTGGGTGCACCCCTTGTGGTCCTGAGTTCCTTGCTCGTGCTCCGTCTCCTTCTGCTCCTGATTTGGACCTTGAGATTTCTGTCCAGTGCTCCCGTGTGGGTCTCTGTCTCTGTCTCCTTTCATCGCCTGATGAAGGTTAATATTCCTGAGGATGCCTATGTGTTTGTCTTTGGATTCACCTTATTTAGCTTCTCTAGGAACATGAATTATAAGCTCAATGTCCTTTATTTATGGCTAGAAACCAAATATGAGTGAGTACATCCCATGTTCCTCTTTTTGGGTCTGGCTTACCTCACTCAGGATAGTGTTTTCTATTTCCATCCATTTGTATGCAAAATTCAAGAAGTCCTTGTTTTTTTACTGCTGAGTAATACTCTAATATGTATATATTCCATACTTTCTTCATCCATTCTTCCGTTGAAGGGCATCTAGGTTGTTTCCAGGTTCTGGCTATTACAAACAATGCTGCCATGAACATAGTTGAGCATATACTTTTGTTGTATGATAGGGCCTCTCTTGGGTATATTCCCAAGAGTGGTATTACTGGATCCAGGGGTAGGTTGATCCCGAATTTCCTGAGAAACCGAAACACTGCTTTCCAGAGTGGTTGCACAAGTTTGCATTCCCACCAGCAATGGGTGAGTGTACCCCTTTCTCCACAACCTCTCCAGCAAAGGCTATCATTGGTGTTTTTTATTTTAGCCATTCTGACAGGTGTAAGGTGGTATCTTAAAGCTGGCCTAGGTCTGAAAAAGCATGGGATAAATCCGGACTAGCTGAACATAGCGGACAATGAGGAATACTGAGAATTCAAGAACAATTGCAGTGGGTTTTTGATCCTACTGCACGTACTGGCTTTGTGGGAGCCTAGGCAGTTTGAATGCTCACCTTACGAGACCTGGATAGAGGTGGGCAGTCCTTGGGCTTCCCACAGGTCAGGGAACCCTGATTGCTCTTCGAGCAGATGAGGGAGGGGGACTTGATCGGGGGGAGGGGGAGGGAAATGGGAAGCGGTTGTGGGGACGAGGCAGAAATCCTTAATAAATAAATAAATTTAAAAAAAAAGAGAGTCTCTTGATAGATGGTTGATGTGGGAAGGCCCAGTTGGTGGCAGATCTGGGGTATAGGAAAGCTAGCTGAGGGTTACTAGCGAGCCAGTAAGCAGCATCCTCTACGGCTTCCTCTTCCAGGTCTATGCTTTCAGATGCCTCCCTTGAGTTCCTGCCTTGACAACCCCCTACTGATGGACTGTTTCCTGGAAGTGTACTATAAAATAAACCCTTTCTTACCCAAGTTGTTTTTCAGAGAGATTCAATGAAATGTAACTTCTTTGGAGGCATAGTCTAACAGAAAATAAATGGTCTCCTATGCTCAGACACAGCCAACTCTGCCCGCTGCCTTCCATTCCTGGAGATTCACACTGATGCTAAGATTTTGTTTTGGAGGCTTTTGTTGCTAGTTTGGTATTTTTAGACTTCGAAAAGAACTGGGAAAGTCATCATTAACTGCTGCTTTGGTTTTTTTTTTCCTCTTAGCCTCTGTGAAAATTCAATGCCCATGCCTTAAGCTTTGTTGTTTTAAAAAGGTCTTCACGAAATCATTTTCTCTAAAATAAGTGAATACATTTTAAAATTGTGCCTCACAATAAATCTTGACAATGTTATTTTTGAAATTTTAGGTTTACTTGTGCAGGTTAGTTGCAAAAATAGAAAGTGGTTTTAGTTTTAATAATTAAAGTGCAAATCAACTAACTACACCAGGAAATAAACAGGAAGAAAAGTCTTTTGATTAATTGGTTTTACAATTTGTATAAAAACACCAGAAATACATATACATACATATATGAACATAAATGACAGTTTACCTTAAATTAATATTTTAATTAGCCTTCCAAGTATTACTATTTCCCCCAGAGACTCCATGAATTCTATCATAAAAATGACATCAAAAATTATCAAAAATCATTAACTCCAATAAAAACATGGCCAGTATGTTGTCAATAAATAAATAATGCATTTTAAACTATATAAATAATTAAAATATATCAGTAATAGTTAATGGAATTTTCTATTTTTATTTGACAAAGACATATATGGTCTCCTGCTAGAACTTCTCACCACCACGCATGAGTCCTTTTCTACATGGGGTCACACAGAAACAACAGCAGATTCGACCTACAGGTATCAGTTGGTGAGATGCCGTCTAAGCCTCCCTTCCCTATCCAGCAAGCTTTAGTCAGAGAAGCTGTGGTAGCAGCAAGCAGAGCTGTTACAAGCCAGCCTTTTTCAAATTTAGAGGTAAAGAATTATGTAGATTTCTAATGTTTTTGTCCAAATGAAGTGACAGGAAATAAATATAATGAACGGAGAAATGTTAGGAAGTATTAGTTCTCCGAATTTAATATTTCTGTACTAATAAGTCCAGTGTTTCCTAGCACTAGGGGGCAGCTGTACAAGCAGCAGGCAGCCTGGTCTGAGCACTCGCTCTTCCAATCATACGGCATCTCCTTCTGTGTTCTCCAGAGTTATCTTATCACACTCGGGTGCCTAGTAAACACTAATTCCAGTGCTCTATACCTCAGAGACAGGACTCAAAGGTGGAAGGAAGCCAGGTAACTGGTATTTTTAAAACACGCCTTCCGTGACATTGTTATTCATCGTCACTTAATATTGTCCAGGCTTTTGCTAACAAACAATTTTAAAGAACAGCATACACGACTTGAGATTCTTCCCTTACAACACATGGGAAATGTAGGCACCCCGGAGACTCGTTGCCGATGTCAGCTTCATCCTAGCTTTTGTGTCGAGCATGAACGAGACTGAAAGAAGCTTGCAGGAACACCCGCACTAAGAGGAAGCACTGGGGATGGCGGCTTACAAACCTCTGCTTTCCCAAACTCCTGGCAGTCCTTTCCCCTTCCCAGACTTCCCCCTTTCCCTCCACACACACCTGAGTTCTTGTTGCACTTCTCGAGCTGTGTTTCCCGTTATCACAAACACGGCATCCATGGCGTCCGTCAGCACGTTGCAGGCATAACCAATATTAATGGCAGTCTCTGGTACAAAGAAAGATCACTTCTTGTTACATAAAGTTTTGAAGCTGTGACTGTGTCCCCAGAGCCTATCAGACCCACTGATGTTAGCACACACACACTGCAGCAGAGGTCTAGACCTGAAGCCCAGAACCAAAGTCACCCCTCACGAAGCTGTTGGAGGTTGATTTTCAAAACTACCTTTAGATTCTCAAATCAATACTCACTTGTATATCCTAAGCTCCTGTGATACAATGAAGAAAAAAGATAAACCTTTTTTTACCAGAAACTATAAATAATTTTGAGTGCCAAAATACTAGACTTGGCTAATATTCAATTCTAATATGACAGGCTTAAAGCATGGGATAAAACCGGACTCGCTGAACATAGCAGACAATGAGGACTACTGAGAACTCAAGAACAATGGCAGTGGTTTTTTGATCCTACTGCATGTACTGGCTTTGGGGGAGCCTAGGCAGTTTGGATGCTCACCTTACTAGACCTGGATGGAGGTGGGTGGTCCTTGGACTTCCCACAGAGCAGGGAACCCTGATTGCTCTTTGGGCTGACGAGGGAGGGGGACTTGACTGGGGGAGGGGGAGGGAAATGGGAGGCGGTGCCGGGGAGGAGGCAGAAATCTTTAATAAATAATTAATAAAAATAAAATAAAATAATAAAAAATAATAATAATTTAAGACAAACACATGAAAAATTTTGTAGTTTTCCTGCTAAATGAAGAAAAATGGAATTTACTAATCAGTTCAAGAACCACCCAGAACCGCTCTGCCAGAGACCTGGAGAATTAGACGGTAATTTCTGTTCGAGTTTTATAATCTTTTATTCGAAAAATACAGAATCATGAAACACTAGCTAGTTCTACAAAATGGTTAGGCTTGTCCTAAAACAAAAAAGACAAATAATGAAATCTCAGTGTATCTTTTCTATAAAGAAATCAGATAGATAATGGTAAATGCATTGGTACTTGTAGTAATTGAATAGTTGAGCCCATAGAGATGCACTGTCTGCGGCAAAGTCTCAGGTAGTCGTCATCCGATGAGTACTACAGCCTTCAGCTCTCTACTATTTAATTTTGTAATCATAATTTAGGTAGAAAAACAGAGTGATAGGCCTGGTGGAATAGGCCTATAATCCTAGCTATGTGGGAGGCAAAGGCAGGGAGGGTCACAAGTTCAAGGCTAGCCTGGGCAGTTTAATGAGAACCTGTCTCAAAACAGGAAGGATGGGATATGCTGAGTGAAAGAATGTTTCCTAACATCTGTGAATCCCTAGGTTAAGTCAACAGCACTGCAAAGAGACAGACAGGCAGACAGTAGGAATATAGGTGTGTATATATAGTTACATAGGGAATCAATTTATCTCAAATGTAAGACTCTAAATGTTCTATAAGGTATCTAACAAGATGGATAGATGTAGTCTTTAAAATAGGCACATGCTAGTTAACTGAATATTTTCTGTTTTCTAATGATCGAGCATAAAATTTTAAGCTTTCATTGTTAACAACAGATTAAAAACGTATTAAACTATTTTTCTTTCTTAAGAAAACAACATTCAATTCTATCCCCCCAGGACCCTTCCCCCTGCCCAGGCCATCCCAGCTCCTTACCAGATCTGCTGTTGGGTTCTGGGCCCCAACTTCAATCCCAACATTCAGGCACAGGCCACACCAGTCAGAACTGGTAAGAAACCAGCCTGCCAACAAATTTGCCCTACTCTCTCGATTCTATCCCCTGGGGTCTCTCCAATGGCACCTGTCACCACTGCCGGGCCCAAGCCCTAACCCCAGCAGACTTCTCCCACTCAGGAGCAGGTCACACAGGTCAGAGCAGGCACAAGTTACACCTGCTTAGACTCCAGCTGCGCAAGCGCAGGCCACACCAGTCAGAAGAACAGAGACCCTCTGTTACAACAAAGTCCAAGCTAACCACCAGAAGGATAATTCCCAACTTGGAGAGAACCTCCCAACTAAACCAGAGATCATGCCAGCAGTCCGAAATCCAGGCTACAAAAACTAGGAAAAAAAATAGAAGAAACAGAAACCAAAGAACAAAACACCCATCTAACAAAGACAAACTCAGATATCAAAGACTAGAACTAATCATCCAAAACCCAGATGACTAAACACCAATGCGAAAATACAATCAGCTACAGCCAGAGCAATACAGCATCACCAGAGCCCAGCTATCCTATGACAGAAAGACCTGAATATTCCACCACAGACAAAGCACAAGAAAATTACATTTAAAAAACTTTATGAAGATGATAGAATTTCTTAAAGAGAACATGAAAAATTCCCTTAAGGAAATCAAGAAAAAGACAACCAAATAATTAGAGGAAATCAACAAATCCCTTAGAGAATGCCAAGAAAGTTGAGAAAAAAGACAACAGGTGAAGAAAATTATTCATGATATCAAAATCACAGTAGAAGCAATAAAGAAAGCACAAACTGACCAACTGAGGGAATGATGGAAATGGAAAATCTGGGGAAACAAATAGGAACTACAGATGCAAGCATCACCAACAGAATACAAGAGATGAAAGACAGAATCTCAGGCATTGAAGATAAAATAGAAGAAATAGATTCATTGATCAAAGAAAATGTTAAATCTAAAAATACCTAACACAAAATATCAAGGAAATTGGAACACCATGAAAAGACTAAACATAAGAATAATAGGAATAGAAGAAGGAGAAGAATCTCAGCACAAAACCCCAGAAAATATATTTAACAAAATCATAGAAGAAAATTGCCCTAACCTTAATGTGGGATTCCCCTCTGTATGCTGCGAATGTGTTTTATTACCACTGGTTAATAAAGAAGCTGCTTTGGGTCTATGGCAGGCAGAATAGAGCAAGGTGGGAATTCCAAGCAGAGCTAGAGGAGAAAAGAAGGTAGAGTCAGAGAAACGCCATGCAGCTACTGAAGGAGAAATATGCCTGCCCACCGAAACCTCATCTGTAAACCATATGCCTTATGGTAAAATATGAAATAATAAGAATGGGTTAATTTAGGATGTAAGAGTTAGTTAATGAGAAGCCTGAGTTAATAGACCAAGCAGTGTTTTAATATAGTTTCTGTGTGATTATTTCTAGTCTGGTCAGCTGGGAAATTGAACAAGCAGCTTCTGCCTACATAACCTAAACAAGGGCAGGCCTATAAAGATAAAGAAGCTTACAAAACACCAAAGAGACTAGACCAGAAAATAAATTCCCTTGTCACATAACCAAAAAACTAAACATACAGAACAAAGAAAGAATATTAAAAGTTGCAAGGGAAAACAGCCAAGTAACATATAATGGAAGACCTATCAGAACTACACCCAACTTCTCAACAGAGATTATAAAAGCCAGAAGATCCTGAACAGACATTCTGCAGACTCTAAGGGATCACAGATACAAGCCCAAACTACTATGCCTAGCAAAACTTTCAATCACTAAAGATAGAGAAAACAAGATATTTCATATCAAAGCCAAATTTAAGCAATATCAACCCACAAATCCATCCCTATAGAAGGTACTAGAAGGAAAATATTAACTCAAGAAAGTTAAGTGCACCCACAAAAACATAGTCAATAGATAACCTCACACCATCAAAACTGAAAGAAGTGAAACACACAACACTACCAACAAGAACAACAGGAATTAACAATCATTGGTCATTGATAGCTTTCAATATCAATGGACTCAATTCACCAATAAAAAGACAGACACTAACAGAACGAATATGAAAACAGAAGTCATCCTTCTGTTGCATTAAAAAAAAACCTCAACATCAAAGATAGATATTATCCCAGAGTAAAGGGTTGGAAAAAGATTTTCGAATCAAATGGACCTAAAAAAACAAGCCAGTGTATCTATTCTGATATCTAACAAGATAGACTTCAAACCAAAAGTAATCAAAAGAGATGAAAAAGGACATTTCATACTCGTTAAAGGAAAAATCCACCAAGATGACATCCCAGCTCTGAACATCTATACCCAAAATGCAATGACACCCACATATGCAAAAGAAACATTACTAAAGCTTAAATCACACATTGAACCCCACACATTAATAGTGGGGACCACCCACTCTCACTAATGGACAGGTTATCCAGACAGAAACTAAACAGAGAAAAATAATGGGACTAACAAATGCTGTAACTCAAAAGAACCTAACATATATCTACAGAACATTTCACCCAAACACAAAAGAATATATCTTCTCAGTACCTCATGGGACCGTCTCCAAACTGATCATATACTCAATTACAAAGGAAATCTCAACAGATACAAGAAAATTGAAATAATCCCCTGTATCCTATCAGACCATCATGAATTAAAGCTGGATATCAACAACAGAAACAACAAAAAAATCTACAAACTCATGGAACTGAGCAACTCTCTATTGAATTACTACTGGGTCAAGGAAGAAATAAAGAAAGAAATTAAAGATTTCCTATAATTCAATGAAAATGAATGCACAACATACCCAGACTTACGGGATACAATGAAAACAAGTGCTAAAAAGAAAATTCATAGCACTGTCTGCATGAACTAATTAGAGAATTATCATAAAAGAGGCTTAACAGTACACCTGAAAGCTCTAGAACAAAAAGAAGCAGACATACCCAAGAGGAGTAGGTGACAGAAAACAACCAAACTCAGGACTAAAATCAATAAAATAGAAACAAAGAGAATAACACAAAGAATCAATGAAACAAAGAGTTGGTTCTTTGAGAAAATCAAAAAGATAGGCAAACCCTTATCCACACTAACTAAAAGGCAGAGAGAAAACATGCAAATTAACCAAATCAGAAATAAAAAGAGAGACTTAAAAACAGACACTGAGAAAATCTGAAGAATCATTGAGTCATACTTCAAAAACCTGTACTCCACAAAATTGGAAAATCTAAAAGAAATGGACAATTTTCTCAATAGATACCACCAACCAAAATTAAATCAAGATCAGATAAATAATTTAAATAAACCCATAAACTCCAATAGAAGCAGTCATAAAAGTCACCCAACCAAAAACAAAGGCCAGGACCAGATAGTTTAAGTGAAGAATTCTACAAGACCTCCAAAGAAGAATACTCCTCAAGTTATTGCACAAAATAGAAACAGAAGGAACAATGTCAATTTTTTATGAGGCCACAGTCACCCTGATACCCAAACCACATAAAGACTCAACAAAGAAAGAGAATTACAGACCAATTTCCCTCATGAACACAGATGCAAAAATACTCAATAAAATACTTGTAAACTGATCCAAGAACACATCAAAAAGATCATCCACCATGATTTAGTCAGCTTCATCCCAGAGATGCAGGAATGGTTAAGATATGTCAATGTAATCCACCATATAAATAAATTGAAAAATAAACAGACCTTGAAAGAATAATACTCAACTTCATATGGAAAACAAAACACCCAGGATAGCTAAAACAATCCTGTACAATTAACGGAACATCTAGAGGTATCATCATCCCTGATTTCAAGCTGTACTACAGAGCAGTGGCAATAAAATACTAATGTATTGACATAAAAATAGACAGGTGGATCAATGGAATGGAATCAAATCCCCACACCTATGGACAGTTGATTTTTGACAAAGACGCTGAAATTATACAATGGAAAATGGTGCTGGCATAATTGGATAGTGGCATGTAGGAGGCAGATTCTCTGTATATTTGAGGCCAGCCTGGTCTAAAAGAGCTAGTTCCAGGACAGGCACCAAAGCTACATAGAGAAACCCTGTCTCAAAAAACGAAGAAGAAGAAGAAGAAGAAGAAGAAGAAGAAGAAGAAGAAGAAGAAGAAGACAAATAGATCCATCTCTATCACCCTGCACGGCACAAAACTCAAGTTCAAGTGGATCATCAAAGACTTCAACATACACTAAACCTGACAGAAGAGAAAGTGGGGAATAGCCTTGAACACATTGGCACAGGAGACAACTTCCTGAACCAAACACCAATTGCACAGGCACCAAGATCAACAATTAATAAATGGGACCTCATGAAACAGAAAAGCTTCTTTTGACACTGTCAAAAGGATAGAACCGAAGCCCACACAATGGGAAAACCTCTTCACAAAGCCCCATCTGAAGAGGGCTAATATAGAAAATATATAAAGAACTCAAGAAACTAAACATCAACAAACCAAATAATCCAGTTAAGAAGATCTAAACAGAGAACTTTCAACAGAGGAATCTCAAATGTCCAAGAAACACTTAAAGAAATGTTCATCATCCTTAGCCATCAAGGGAAATACAAATAAAAATGACACTGAGAGTCCATCTTACACCTGTCATAATGGCTAAGATCAAAAACACAAGTGACAGCTCATGCTGGAGAGGATGTAGAGCAAGGGGAACACTCCTCCACTGCAGTGGGAGTGCAAACTTGTACCACCGCTTTGTAAATAAATATAGCTATTTCTCAGAAAATTGGGACTCAATCTACCTAAAGACCCAGCTATACCACTCCTGAGTATATACCCAAAGGATGCTCCAGCATACCACAAGGACACTGGCTCAACTATGTTCATTGCAGCATTATTTGTAATAGCCAGAACCTGGAAACAACATAGATGTCCCTCAACCTAGGAATGGATAAAGAAAATGTAGTACTTATACATAATGGAGTATTATTCATCTATTAGATACAATGACATCAGGAAATTTGCTGACAAGTGGATGGAACTAGAAAAAAATCATCCTGAGTGAGGTAACCCAGACCCAGTTAAGACAAACATGGTATGTATTCACTCATAAGTGAACATTAACCATAAAGTAAAGGAGAACCATACTGCAACCAACAGACCCAGAGATGCTTGTTAACAAGCAGGGGTGGCTCAAGGAGGGATGGGGATACATGAATATCACTGCAAATTGGGAAATAGAAGGGGGAGGAGTATGGAAGGGGTTGTAAGGATGGAAACAGGAGGGACCAGGTTGGGGGAGGATGGAGAGAGGAAGTACTGGGAGAGACAGTTGGAATCTTGGGGCATCTCTGCGATGAGCTAGAAATCTAATTCAGTGGAAACCCCCAGGTATCCATGAGGGTGAACATAGCTAAGACCCCTAGCAATAGGGCATCCAGAGCCTAAACCAGCCGTCTCCTCTAAGCAGGCAAGACTTCCAGTGAAGGGACTGAGACACCAACCCAGTCAAAAATCTTTTGACCTATAGTTGTCCTGTCTACAAGATGTGCTGGAGTTAAAGATGGTGCCAAAATTGTGGGGGTGAGCAACTAATGGCTAGCCCAGCTGGAGATGCATACCCTGCAAGGTACCAAGAGGGCCAGACCCCAGACGCAGGATACCCCAGAGACCTAGGGTCTAGACCTAGAACCAAACATAAATGGCAAAAAAAAGCCAACAAAAGATCCCTAATGATATTCTGAATACTCATAAAATTAGTGCCTAGCCCAGCTGTCATCAGAGAGGCTTTACCAAGCAACCAATGGAAATAGATGCAGAGACCCACAGCCAAACATTAGACAGAACTCAGGGAATCCTGTAGAGGAGGGGGAGGAAGGATTAGAGAATCAAAAAGGGTCAAGGACACCACAACAAAATCCACAGAACCAACTAACTTGGACTCATAGGGGTTCACAGACACTGAACCAATAACCAGGGAGCCTGCATGGGACTGATGTAGGTCCTCTGCATATATGGTACTGCTATGTAACTCAGTCTTTGTGTAGGACTTCTAACAGTGAGAGCAGGGGCTACCTCTGACTCTCTTGCCTGCTTTTGGGACCCTTTCCTCCTACCGATTGCCTCATCCAGCCTTAATAGAAGGGAGGTGCCTAGATTCACTAAAACTTAATATACCATGACAGGCTGATATCCACAGGAGGCCTCCCTGAAACTGAAGAGAAACAGTGGAGAAAGAGTGGATGGGGTGGGGAGTGGGGGAAGGAGGGGAAACTTTGGTTGAGATATAAAAACAATAAATAAATAAATAAATAAATACAATAAATACAATAAATAAATAAATAAATAAAGCTTTAAAAAGAAAACAACACTCACTCAGTGTCTAATCGTTCCTAAAAGTGGTTCAGCTTCCATAGACAATCCTGGAATTCAACCAGGTGCACAGATTGGTACAACTGTAGTTGTTAAGATACATTAACACGACCATAAACAGCTGAGAAACAGCTGGTGCCCTTAGCCTCTCAGGAGGTTGCTCAACACTCTGAGTTCTCCTAGAAGATCTCCCACACCTCCCTGCCATCAGGAAACTAAAAGACAATGTAGGGTCTCCAGTCTCTCCCTTCATGACTGATATAATAACGCTCGTATGAAAGCCATGTTGAGAACGTTTCTCTATAAGCCGGGTGGTGGTGGCGCATGCCTTTAATCCCAGCACTTGGGAGGCAGAGGCAGGAGGATCTCTATGAGTTTGAGGCCAGCCTGGTCTACAAGAGCTAGTTCCAGGACAGGCTCCAAAGCTACAGGGAAACCCTGTCTTGAAAAACAAAAAACAAACAAAAAAAAAGGATGTTTCTCAATAAAGGTGGCAACTCTACAGAAACTCTGCTGACCAGAGAATATACTATAAGAGGTATCATTGTTAGTTTTTTCAGAAAGCATAGAGAACTAGGAAAATGTTGACGTACTTAAATTTGCTGGTTAACACATTTTTTTCAAAGAATTATTTCTCCTTCTTCAAACATTGTCACCCCTTTCCAAGTTACCTTGTTTGTCTCCTGTTAGAATCCAGATCTTAATATTGGCTAGTGATAGACTTGCAACTGTTTCAATAACACCTTCTTGTAACTTATCTTCTACGGCAGTGGCACCTAGTAGCTTCGTTGGAGAGTGAAAATTAATGTTAATACATGCAAAGAACACATGTAGCACCTGTAGCTTTCAGAGTTTAAAGATAAAAGAATGGAAAATGAAGACAGCTTATAAAATGTGAATATAGTAAGCACCCTATTGTGTATATAAATCGATCAATTGGGTAGAAACTCAAAAGAAAGCTCACAAGCCAAGCCTACTCAATAACAGAGGCCCAAGGAGGTAGAATTCACATGAGGAAGATGGAATGCGCAGATAACACGCTTGCAGAAATGAGCCTAGGCTAACCCACCTCTAAGGATTTAAGAAGTCCCTAGCCGCTTCTCCACATTGAGCAGCAAAGGAGAGGTCCAAAGAAAAACCCTCCCCCCATAGTTCAAAAACTAAGGGGACAAAAGGTAGTATCATTCCATGAATTAAGAGGTCAGCAGATAATCTAATAAAAAGTCAAGATTGTTCAATTTTCACCAAGTGATGAGACCTGCTTCCTATAACTCCCAGCTACCAACCCCCTTGGTCAATGGGATCTCTGAGAAGAGTGACTTCTAAAACAGACCACACTCTGGGTAGTCATCAGTCTTCTGGGCCTGGAGTTCACGTCTATAGCCCTGCTCCCTACCCACATTAATTGTCTCTGCACTAAAAGTGGGGTCACAGAGCATAGAGAGGAAATGAAGAGGCTGTATCAAAGATAAACTGGCAGTTGAGAAATAGGGTGTTTACTTTGGGAGTATTTCCATTTCATAAGCTATTATTGCTGACAAAGCCAGTCCTCTAGATTCACTGGGGCCACACGTAGTAAACTCAAAGCCAGCATACAAAGTGGGACTCAGCACCGAAAGAGAACTATTGCAAGATGACTTAGCCAAAGGTTTAAGCCTAAGAAATCACACTTCCAAACTTATACCATCAAATCTCTTTCAATTTCTTCATAGAGCCCAGATATCCTTTCATCCCTCTCCGTGGTGGCGGCATTTGCATCTTCGAGCATCTCCTGCCACACTTTAAAGTATTTGTCGTCAAGCTCTCTATAAGCAATCGCCAAGGTGCGAAGGCCTTCGCCTGCAAATTCCTGTAAGAAAAGATGTAATCTTAGGAACAAGAAGACACCAGTAAACACAGCCAAAGTTCCCACAGCATGGGAAGGGTTTCACTCACATCCATTTTGTCCCAAGAGCACTGCTTGGCCATTCTGACTCCAGCTTCCCATCTCCTCAGAGAGAGGAGAGAATGGTTGTGTTTTATGTTCATGCCTATGAGGTTTGACCTGCAGGGCACTAGTTTACCCCCTAAAAGCTGCTGAGAATGCCTGTTGAAGTGCTTTAACTGGGAAGAAAGGAATAGTATGGAAGAGAGATCTGTTTGGAATAACTGTACCTTCTTTATCTATAGGAAACGTTCCTGTCCGTGAGTCACAGGCCTAACTCCCAGTGATGAGGAGAGGCACTTGGAGGAGCCACAGATCTCCAGGCAAAGAGAAGAAGCCCTTTTGCAGCCTGTATCAGGCTCTCTCACCAAGCCTTTCCACAGCCCCTAGTATAGCATCCTTGATGACCATGACCATCTGGTTTTCATTGTTTCAATTGAGAAGTCAGGTATAATTCTGACAGATATGCCTTTATATTTTACTTGGCCTTTTTCTTTTGTAGCTCTTAATATTCTTTCTTTATTCTGTGTGTTTAGTGTTTTTATTATTATGTGGTAATGGGATTTTTTTTGATCCAGTCTATTTGGTGATCTGTAAGCCTCTTGTATCTTCATATGCATATCTTTCTTCAGGTTGGCAAAGTTTTCTTCTATGATTTTGTTGAATATATTTTCTGTGTTTTGAGTTGGACTTCTTCTCCTTCTTCTAAACCTATTATTTTTAGGTTTGGTCTTTTCATTCTGTCCCATATTTCCTGGATATTTTGTGTTAAGATTTTGTTAGATTTAACATTGTCTTTGACCAATGAGTCTATTTCCTCTATTGTAACTTCAATGCTTGAGAGTTTCTCTTTTATCTCTTGTATTCTACTGTTTATGCTTGCATTTGTGGTTCCTGATCATTTTCCTACATTTTCCATTTCCAGAATTCCCTTGTTTTGTGTTTTCTTTATTGTCTCCATTTCAGTTTCCAAATCTTGAATCATTTCTTTCACCTGTTTGATTGCTTTTTCTTGGTTTTCTTTAAGGGGATTTGTTGATTTTTTTTTAAATTTTCTATTTGTCTTTTCCTCCATTTCTTTGAGGGAACTTTTCATTTCCTCTTTAGGGGCCTCAAACATTCTCCTAAAGTTATTTTTAGGTCGTTTTCTTCTGCTTCATCTGTATTAGAGTGTTGGAGTTGTGCTATTGTAGAGCCACTAGTTTTTGGTGGCATTGTGTTGTTCTTTGTGGTGTTGAGTGTGCTTTATTTTTTACCTTGTCTACCCATATTTTCCTCTGGTGTACTTGTGGCCGTGTCTCTGGTAATCACTCTTCCAGGTGCTAGTAGATCCAAAGCTCAGATGGTTGTTCCTCGTGGTGAGTCAGGGCCATGGTTCTAGTCACCCCGGAAGTCACTCAGCATAATAGGATGTTTCTCAGTGCTCCTGGAGTTTGCTCTCCAATCTCAGAGGTCGTTTGGGTCCGCTCTCGAGGATGTCTCTGCTCCAGAGGAGGTACTTAGCTCCCGCATGATCCTGCAAAGGTTGCTGGCTCAAGCCTGCTGCCATGGAGGTCGTTGACTCGGGCCTGCTCCAGTGGAAGTCACTAAAGTTTCATTTTTTTTAAATATTTATTATGTATACAATATTCTATCTGTGTGTATGCCTGCAGGCCAGAAGAGGGCACCAGACCCCATTACAGATGGTTGTGAGCCACCATGTGGGTGCTGGGAATTGAACTCAGGACCTTTGGAAGAGCAGAGCCATCTCTCCAGCCCCCTAAAGTTTCATTTTTTAATAATAAAACTTCTTTGAAATCGTGAAGACACAATCATCAAGTCAGACAAGCTCAAATATTCATTATTTGTTAGAAACTATGTTTTCTGGAGTTAATTTTTTGTAAGTAATCAAATATTGGGAATTCATACTTTTCCTAAGGTTAGTGTTAATTGTCAACCTGACACAGCCTAAAGTCATCTAAGAGGAGACTCAGCTGAGGAATTGCCCAGATCACACTGACCTTTGGATATGTCTATGGGGGGATTGTCTTGATTAACGGATGCAGGAAGGCCCAGTTCACTGTGGGCAGGACAATCCCTAGGCAGGTAGTTCTGGACTACGTAAGAAAGCTAGTGAGCAAGAGGCTGTGGGTGGGTGGGTGAGTGAGTGATCCAGAGAGTGAGCCAGCAAACAGTGTTCCTCCGTGGTTTCTGGTTGAGGTGCTTGCCTTGAATTCCTGCCCTGTCATCCCCAATGATGAACTGTGACCCAGACATATAAGCCAAGTAAACTAGACCACTTGGTAAACTGACAATCTCATGATTCTTCTGGTACTTTATCCTTCTAACAGGGGTGAGGGGTAGGAGACTGGTGGCTCCTATGTGTCTCACACAGCCATATTAGCTAGAAACATACATAGATATGAGTTCAGGGGCAATGTTGAAAACCTCATGTCACATCTGCCTCCAGTGGTCACTTTATGGGCCTCCAAACTATGAGCAAAGCATTTTAATGGCCATTTCTGCTCCTTTGGGCATTGCCAGTCTTAAATCATGTTTCTCTGTCATCTTGATGTATGGTGCAGATAGAGTTTTGGGATCAGACACGTGCTAAATCATGATGCATCCTAATGAGTAAAAACGAAAAGCCAGTGCACAGTGCAGAGATGCGCTTTAGCCCAGAAAGACCACAAGACACATCAGCTGAATCCGTCACCCAGGCAGTTGGTAATAGCGGGGACATTGCATTCACATTTACAAGCCCTATCTTCCAAGAACATCACCGCATCCCCTTCTGATCTGAAAATCTAGTTACAGCCTCAAAATCATCCTTTGTCTTTTCAATTTGCACAGACGTGTCTTTGTCTTTAACTCGCAACCCCACTGGGCATTGCCACTGCCTCCCTCTCTGTTCCGCACAACAGTGAATCAACTCGAGGAGGACACTAGAAAAGAGGACAGATGCCTTAGGTCATCTAATTAGTCATGAAACACACAGTTAATCCGGAATGGTCATTTGAGCAAGGCCTTTTCCTATCATTAAACTATCCAAAATCAATGATTAAATACGGATTTACAGGGCTAGAATGCAGAAGCCAAAATGACGAACGTGAATGAAGGGAAGGGCGGGTTCGATTGATCTGCCCTCAAAACAACTCAACTAGAAAGGAAAATGAAAAGACCAAATTCAACTTTAATATGAAAGGAAAATGTCTACAGCCTTGGTGTTTGGGTAATGACAAAAATCATATAGCTATTACTCCAATATTGTTTTAATTAAGAAAATTAAACAACCATGTCAGTCTCTGGAAAACATTAAGAGAAAATCAAGAATGTTCTATTAAAAAGAAAAAAATAGCTATGTTTGTAACAATTATTACTAAACCATCACTTTAAACTTAAAAAGTCAAGCAGAATATTTACATTTTGTTTGTTTTTTAGAAGAACTGAGGGGATGTTTATAATAAAAACAACATCCAACAAAGGAACATGAACCTTCAATAATTTTGATGGAGGAATAAAAACTGATAAAATGATCATTTTGAACCATTATCTACAAATTTCGCTGGACTCAACCAGAACCTCAAATAAATTATTAGCATGCCACATGGACACAGGTTTAAATCCACAGTGGTCCTATAATTTCACAGGCCCTTGCCTTTGAGAGGAAAATGAAGGTACAAAAAACCCTCTATGCCCTTCAGAAATTTCTGGAAAAACTTGCACTAGTCTTGAATGTGTTGGTTGACAACCAGAAGACATATGGGACTCACAATTTGTAGCCCAAGTGAAAGAAGCCGTAAAGGAGAAAGTTGGTTATCTCCAGAGATTCTCTTTCCCTCGCCCTGGAGGACCCTGAGCTCACCCCCACGATGTGGCTCTCCCAGCTGTCCAATGCTGATCCACCTGTGCCGAATCTCTGAGTGGCAGCAGGTTTCCAGACACTCCCTGGCACTGCCCTCTGTGGCAATGGCTCCCCAGCTGCTTTCTATTTCAGAAGTCAGCTTGTTTGCTGATATTCACTAACAAGTACCATAGGGGATGGCAAAGGGCTCCTGTGCTGACCTTACTATGGGGAACTTACACTGAGATGGTCTGACGTCAAAGACAGCAGGTCTTTGTTGGAAGGATGGAGTTTCTCAAACAAAATAGTGTCTGCTCCTTTGGAATAAAGTTTTATCTGTCCTTCTGGATTTCGAACTGGGAAGAAAAAAGAGAGAGAGTTTGGAAAAAGCAGGTTATATTATTGAAATCTGTGAAAAGCAGACTCTCCCAGGACTCCAGCTAGCCCATTTGGGAATGGACATATGGGTTGAGTCAAGAACAAAGAAACTATTCAGGGCCTTTGGCTAGACAATCACTACCTAAGTCAGTAGGCTTTATTCCTGCCCAATTAATTTAAAAACACTCCTTCTACTGAAAGTTTTTGATTTTCCATACTCAGAAACAAGTATTTTTATACTTTTATACATGACCTACCAACCTCCCTATTGCAAAATGGTGGAAAGACTTAAATTAAGCCATATGTATTAAAGAGAATTAAGAGCTTTAGTTAAGAGTTGTTGGTGTGGAATTCAAGATCTTCTATTCAAATAAATATTACTGTCATACCAACTCATTTCCACGTGGATTTCTAGCCACTGGAGTTGTTACCATCTAGGGGTCTTGATAGGGTTCATTTTCTCTGCCATTCGAAGAATTAAAAGGCAGCAAAAAAATCACAGAGAGAGCTTTCAGAATCAAGCAGTGAAGAAAGACTTTTATTAGAAGCAAGAATATACACACAAACACACACACACAGAGAGAGAGAGAGAGAGAGAGAGAGAGAGAGAGAGAGAGATTCCAAGCAGAGGGGGACTCTAAAGTCCTAATATCAGTCTCTCCTTTAGGACTGGGAGCTTTAAACATCTTTGGGAGCTCTCCCTCCCCTACTTTAGAGCTGGCCAGTCTGAAAAAAGACAGGGTGACTGATAGGGCCCCAACTTGGTGGACCTGTCCTAATCCCTCCTTTGTGGTCCAACAGAAAAAGAGCCCTATTGGTGAAGACAGAAAGACCGCCAAGCCTTTGCTTTACACTGTCAGGCTTTTGCTCGGGTCAGGAGGGTGAGGGGAAAGCTACTATCACTGGAACTTAGCTGTGGATTCCTCCCTGCCTGTCTGGCCCCCTCTGTACCTGATCCACCCAACTCCTAGTCCCTCAGGGTGTTAGATGCACAACAGTTTTGGTCCTTGCTTTGCTGCTCTTTTAGGCCCTTTGTTGTGAGGAAAAGCTCATTCATTTCAATGGTTTGTTCTTGGGTCAATCATAGCTACAAGCATACTTCACAGAATTGAAAGAAATAAAGCTTCTACCCTTCTCCCACAGGAAGTCTGCTATTTGTAGGGCTGTTTTCCTTTCTTCTCCAGACACAGGAATTACAGCCATCACTAGACTTCTGGTTTCACTAATCTCACCTACATGTTCTACCAAATCTCACTCTCAAGTCATAAAAGAGTTGACCCAACTTTGTAGGCTTGGTTTTACATTTTGTCACACAGTAGGCACCCAATAATCTGAATTAATTAATTAATATGAATATGAATATATTTCTTCCTAGGAGATCCAACAATGTGAAACAACTACCTGGGCCACAATTTCACTTCATAGTGTGAATACACGCCTTCATAGTTAAATCCTAGAGATCAGTTTATCAGTTAAATCATAGAGATCTTTCCATGCTTTCAGCTTCCTGTATCCTCTAAAATCAGAATGCCTCCACACAGGGTAACATAAACACACTTTACTATTCATTTAGTGGGAATAAGGTGGCAATAGAAAACAGGCTGGAAAGGGGTGGGTGTCCCTGTACTCTTTTCCCCTCATGAAGGTAATTATAAGAAAAACTGTACCAGGTCATGCAGATAGGAAAGTTGGCCAAGGGTCTTAAAATAGAAAGCCATGACAAGACCCAGGACTAAGAGATTCCCTGAGAGCTGTGATCTGCTCAAGCTGGGAGGAATCTAGAAAAGAATTTGCTGATTAAGCACTTGTTCTTCTTTATTGGTTACACTCTTTTGATTAAAGTTTGATGGTTTTAATAATTTGGGGAGTGGAGATCGGGTCTTAGACTTCCTATGTGCTGAGATTAAAGTAAACATCACACCTGGATATTAGACCCATAATCTCTTAAAAGTTTACAGTTGAGAAATCTTCAACTCAGATGAGATTTTGAGAGTCAATGTAATTTATTCTTTAGTGGTTATCTGTCACCTACCTCTATTCAATAGCTTTTTTGTTATTGTTGCTTGTTCCTTCTTATCTCTAGACCTTAATGTACTTAATTGGTGCAATGGGTTCTTCCATAATGGTATGAGATTCATATGTTAGCTAATCAGTAGATTCTATAACCTTTGACAAAATACTATAGTTTATTTAAATAACTTGAATAAGGGCCCTTGTCCCCAATTGAAAGCTAAGCATGCTGGTATTGAAATTATACATTAATAAGTTGATGAATGACAGTCCCCAAAACAAACAAACAATAACACAGAAAATGAAGAAGGAAGCAGAAGAGGAAGAAAGGAAAGAAATGGCAATGGGACACTGAGGAAGAGATCTCAGCAGCAGTGCCTGAGTCCTCACAAGGACATTGTCCTCATAGAACAAGCCACACATGACAATCAGGAGGCTGGCATTGCTTTTCACCTATATTCAAACATACTTTTCTACTCTAGCAAAGCCCCTCTTGAATCCCCCTGACACACCAATTGAAAACCAAGCAGCCAGAGCGAAGTCTGCCAGCCCCATTCTTCATTGAGCGTTGCCCTTATCCATATGGGATCCATTAAAGCAGACATCTGATGTCTGTGGTTAGACTGAGAATTCCCCACAGCCTGTAATGGTGACCAATGCTGAGCAAAAGTCAAACTTCTCCCCATATAACAATCTTAGGTTTTTGTCAACACCCTCAGAGCAAAATGAAACCCATGCTGAGCCAACTGAGGACCATTGACATCTCCCCTGGGGCTGTAAATAGAGGAAAGCTCCTGCTGATGCAATGCTAAGCCAGCACCTAGGACAGCCTGTGTGCTTCTTAGTCAGTGGAAACTGCCTGTGGCCTGTTATCATAAAATAATTAAAATGAACAATCTCTCCATACCATGTTCCAATAAAGACCCCAAACCCTACCACTACGGATACATACATTTTCCATAGTAGGAATTAATTTAATACAATGACCAAGGTGTTTGTAAATTACAATGTGAAGAAAATTAGTAAAACTCAGAGGGAGAAATTGGGGTTCAACCTGAAGATCCAAAAAGCAAAGCAGCCAGTCACTGGCTGTTACCTCAACCTCAGACTGAAAATGGCAATTCTACCTCCAGGGATCTCAGAATGAGACTATGTTGAGAGCTGATTCCTCCCATTTTATAATCCTCTCTAGGGATGGGATTAAAGGCATGCACCACCCAATTTCTATGGAAGACTTGTGTGGTTGCTGGGATTGACGGTATGTAACATTGCAGCCTGGTCTGTAAGACTGGCCAGTGTGGCTATTTTACTCTCTGAACTTCAGGCAAGCTCTATTTATTAAAATACAAATGAAATACTGTTACATTTTCCCTTTTTATCTAAAATAAAGAAGGCTACAGCAAATATAAGAAAACTATATATAGTAGTACAATAACTATGTACAATATATACAGGCAATAAATACATCAACAATGTCTAGTCCATTTGCATTTGACAAATTCAAATAAAATACTCCATATCTATCCTATCTTGGTGAGTCCAAAGTCTTGCACATAACTTACTTTCTATCACAACTTGCATTACCAACCAAAACTATCTTTTGTTATCTCTCAACCTTATATACTTTACATTTCTTTAGTGAATTTCTTTTTTGAGTCTTGTAAACAAGGAAGACTCTAACTATAACAATCTAGTTTTCAACTACCTCAGAGACCTGAGAAAAAATAATATTAACTGAGTAAGCAGGAAGTACAAGCAAGTGACTTCCAGAAAATGTAACAACAGAAACAGCTAACTGCCTGTAGAGTCACCCAAAGTTCCTCTGCAACACTGAGGCATCCATCTTCAGCCTACAGGCCTAGCATATCCAACAGACTTTTCTGTGAAGTAGGATATTTTGTGTTCTGTTTATCTAATTAGGACAGCATACTGTCAGCAGTTGAGGCAAGGGCATTTTTTTACCCAATGGCTTACTTTTACCACAAAGAAAGTAAACTCCATGTGGAGTTCCTTCAATGCTCATTATCTATTCTGAAATAGATTGGTGCTTCCAGGAGCATACATGTCTCATTGTCATAAAAAAAGAAGAACCTAAGTTATTAAAACATTTTAAATGTCATATTCTGTAGATCTCCGAAGTGTTTGAAGATGACCTGTCTATCTAAAATATATCTTAATTTGTCCTTAAAAACATACCTAATGTGACTACAAGTTTGATTACACTAGGTGATTAACTACTAACCTATATTTTCTTACTATCCTAAACAGTTGGTAACAACAGTTTTCAAGGACTAGAGATTTGCATTGTTAAATGAGCTATATAGGTGCAATACCTTGAACAAGATTAGAAATGTATGTACAGTATGTTTTAACAAAATTAACCTCAAATTTGTATCAATATACAAAATTTGCATACAGTATACAAAAGTCAGTCCAATGTAAAACATTTAAAACTAATAGCTGCTTTTTAAAAGTAAATTCAATAATCTACCTTTTTATCTTATCATTATATCCTCCCTTTTTCTGAGCAGATTCAAGGATCTGTACTTTTATTCTATTATATCTATATCCCCATTTTTTTCTTTTTGAAACAAGCTTATACCTATAGCTTCCCTTTTTTCTTTTCAGAGTAGATCCAAGAATCTACTCTTTTTCCCTATCATATCTGTATCCCCCCCTTTTTTCTTTTCAAAACAAGAAACTTGAATCTAGTTTCCTTTGTTAATCTTTTTTCCTGACAATTTTCTATACCAACTTAGAAACAACACTCTAAACAGAGACAAACATCCATAATCCATTTTGGGGAGGGTGAATGTGGGCATAGTTTTCTAGGCAGTTTCTACTGATAGGGATCATCACTAATAATCTTACAGGGACCCAAAGAAAATTTAGGGTTATGGTCAAGTACTGACTGGAATATTCTGTGAGGCAGGGTCATCTCAGTCTGCAGTCATAAGGATGCATGAGGTTGTAGAACTCAGATGAAACTGCAAAAAGGATGCTCCGAAATGTTGGATCATCTGGGCCATCTGTTCCTATCAGAGATTTCTCAGGGGGTCTTCCTCAATCAAACCTTATTTTTCTTAACCAAGAATGAATCCACAATTTATCCAACCTTATTTTTCGTAACCAAGAATGAATCCCCAGCCTCTCATGTCCTGTGGAAACGGAAGTAAAACCTCTTCTCCAAAGTAACATATCTTTTGGCTTAAATTTTGAAGTCAAGGCATTTTCAAAATATATATGTTGGATTAATCCAGCAACATTTATAATCAAATATCTTTTAGCAGCTGTTGCTCCTTCCTTGGCAATCAAACAATTCAAAGACAATACAATAACGTATAGTATCCAGACTTTCTGTGTATTTTCCATCTTTGTATGGAAGCTAAACTAGGGCAGACAGGAGCAAGGAAGGCTAGTTTTTTCTCCTGAACCCAAGTGGATAGGTTTGGGTCCAACTCTGGCCTGAGCCAGTGACTAAAAAGCCTCAGGCAAATGGCTTTTTCATAAATTCGTGCCCCAAAAGTTGGGTGTCAAAATGTAGCATGATTAATAAAAACTCAGAGAGAAAAACTGGGGTTCAATATGAAGATCCTAAAAGCAAAGCAATCAGCCACTTGCTCTTACTTTGACCTCAGAACAAAAATGGCAATCCTGCCTCCAGAAATTTCAGAATGAGACTGTGCATGATAGCTGTCTCCTCCTGTCTCTCTAGGGCTGGGATTAAAGGCCTGCACCACCCAATTTCTATGACAAACTAGTGTGGCTACTGGGATTAAAGGTTTGTGTTATTGCAATCTGGTCTGTAAGGCTGGCCAGCATGGCTGTTTTGCTCTCTAAACTTCAGGAAAGCTTTATTTATTAAAACACAAATGAAATGCCACTACTAAATACTACCACAAAGAATTTCATTTGATGAATATTTATAGAGTTTATGGGCCAGTCCAGCGATTGGCCCTGGGCAGTGTGAAGACAAGGCTTTCTGACCTCAGTTAGCACCCACCCTATATGCTGCTGCTATAACAGGAGCCCCAGGAGAGGGAATCTCACCACTGTGCTGAACAAAGCACTCTGGGGAATACCATAAGAAACAATTACTTGAAAAAATAAGAAAAACAAATGACATTTAAGATTGGACATTATCGGATGAGGAGTTTTCAGCAAAAGGTAATTAGGGGAAAAGATTGTTCTATATCTACATTAAAAAATACATACACAGAATATAAAAGTATGCAGTGCATCTTAGGAATAGTGAAGTATGATGATACTTCAGCATAAAGTTTAGAAAGTAAAGATAAATAGGTTGGCATCACATTGCATGTGACCTCTCAAACCACACTAGGAGCATTGCCCTGTGAATACTGGGAGGCCAATGTTATTTAAGTGGTGACATAATCAGTCTATGGTTTAGAAAGAGTGGTATATTGCCAGCATAGAGGGTTATTTTAATGGGGACAATTTTGAAGACACTGCAATAATTCAAGTAAGCAGTGACAAGACCCCTAAACGAGGCGATGATACTAGTAACTAAGAGGAAAGGACAATAGAATTTTTATGGAAAAAATGTGGTTTAGTAGACACTTGATTTGCGAATAATTCTAGAATGCATTTGGAAAGGGAAGATTTAGTATTCCGTTAACAGGATTCTAGAGAAATTCTGGATTTAGAGAGTAACAAAGAAGGATATGGTTTGAGAAACATCTCAAATATTCCTATGAAAACTGATGACTAACAATAAGGAAATGATAGTCTGGGACCTTGTTTCTCCCCTGGGGTGTACCATCACCATCACCTAGGAACTCATCAGAATTGCAAACCTGGGGACTCTGCCTCCAGTGAACTAACACACACCAGTGGCCAAAGCCAAGTGATCTGTATTTAATAGAACTTCAGCTTACTCTAATGGGAGCTAAATTCTGGGAATCATTATCCTAGTACTTAAAAGATATGGAAGTGTCAAAAGCAAGTGAACTTCCAAGAAGTCAAGAGACCAGTTTCATTTGAGGAGTGGCCATTTTGGTTTTCAGCACAGGGGTTGAACCCAGAGCCTTGTGCATCCTATAAAGCATTTTACCACTGAGCTACGTCCCACAGCCAAACTTTAGAAGACAACCCCACATTTCATTATTTTCTTTGCATCTGACTGGCTGTGTAACATGTTATATGCTATGTGATACTCTTGGACAAATGTTTGGTTTCTTGTTTCCTATGTGAGGATAATATATTGTTGCAATAGCCCTCACCAGAGAAGTTTCTGTTCTCAGTAGATGATGATTGGCTTAGAGACCCTTTACTGATCAACGTACAGAGAACGAGAAACTGTGGAATATTCAGCCATAAATGGAACATCTATACCATACCCCACATCCCAAAGCTTAGAAATCATTATGGAAGAGGGAAGCAGAAAATATCTGAACCCAAGACAGGGGATGACTACAGAGAAATAGCATCTTCTCAACACAGCAGGCAGCGGTGCACATGAACCGCCAGCAGTTGTGTCAGCATGCAGAAGACCTGTGCGGGCTCAAGGCTGATGAAATCCCAGCATGGAGTGGGGAGGGGGTGAGCATGAAGTCTCCTAGCCAAGGAACTTTTGAGGTTAATAGCTCTGGGAGAGGAAGAGTCCGTTTTCTTTAAGAGTGTAGAGCCTGGAAAGTTGACCACACTCCAGTAGGAGGCCACACACCCAAGAATACGTGGGCAACACAAATTGAACTTGATAGGTTAAAGAGGGAAAAAGGGAGGACAGAGTTAGGTGGGTGGGGAAGGAGGACTTGATCTGGGAGGAGAGGGGAGAGGGAGTAGAGATGATTAAAACATATTCTATAAAATCTTCAAAAAGCTAAGGAAAAAAAGGACAATTTTAAAGGATTTAAAAAAAAACTGCTCAGAGATCGAAAAGAACTGGGAAAAGAAGCATGTAACTAGTCTGAGACACTGAGACGGTGCTGAGGGTTAGTGCTGAGTTATCGAAGCTTGGATGGGATGTGGTAAGTAGTGGACCATTGTCTCCAGCAAGGGGATAATCACAAATAATGAATGATGTGAGAAGAGACGATGCTGCTAAACAGAAAAGATGAGCAATATGAGAATGGCCAAAGAGGCCCACAACAACCAGCACAAGCTACAACAATTCAGAAATTCTCCTGAGCCAGAGCTGAGCAGCTCTCTGTCAGATTCTCGTGAACTAGAGCTGAGCAGCTCTCTCAGATCCTCCCGGGCCAGAGCTGAGCAGCTCTCTCAGATCCTCCTGGGCCAGAGCTGAGCAGCTCCTTGTCAGACTTCTGGATTTGACTTCACTATGTTACCAGCTTTGTGGATTCAGTCAGGGAAGTTGCTCAACTTTTCTTTATCTCAGTTTGATTATTTATAAAATGGGCATAAAAAGAATATCATGTACTTTACTAGGGTTGTTGTGACAAAGCAGTTACTTTGGGTAGAAAATTCAGAATAATGTTGGACATGGAATAAGCTCTTGTTGAATTTTACTCACATGTTATTACACTTTTGAGGTTAAGTTGAGGATCATGAGAGCTCATAAAGTTATGAAAACATAGCACATAGCCAGGAGTTAAATTACCCTTGAAAAGCACAAACAAATTAGAGAAGCATCAAAAGATAAATCATCATCTCAGCAAGCAAACATACCTATGACAGACATCCTTTTCCTGATGTTATTGAAATCCAAAAAGGCAAGTAACTGATAAGTAACAGGTGTTCCCAATTCTTCCACTGTTATTGTCTCTGGGGTCCGAGACTTGAAAACAAACCCAAAATTTCTAGCAGCGGTAACTAGAGCTCCCTCATCGGGTGATTGAACTTGGTAAACCAGCTGTCCTAAAATGAAAAGAGACAAGCACATTCAGGGCTGAGGGTAATAACTCATGTTCATAACTCCAATGCTAACCCCAATGCATTCTTTAATACCCAACTTTGGCAGCAACTCTAAACACGTTTCTGTCCTTAGATTACATCCTCTCACTGACCATCTAGGAGACCCCAAGTCTTCATGCATACCACCATGCAGTCCTTCCCACCAAAGTATCCAACTGGAAGGCTGCCTCTCCTCTGTGATCAAAGTTTCTTAGGTCATGGATTATAGCTCTTCACTTTCATTGACTAGAGGTTCTAACTAAAACATTGTAATACATTAACTCATATGATCCTCAGGATAAGCCTTTGGAGGAAATGATGATTTAAATAGCTATTTTCATTTTTATACAGATGGGACCTATGACTGAAATAGATGATACAATCATTAGGAAGATCAAACAAGAAGTGAGGAAGCAGATGATCTGGCCTTTCCTTCATTAAATGTTAATGACCATTTTATGAGACCAAATGCGTAAAAAATCACCAAAATATAAAGGATCAAATCAAGATGTTAAAGACTTGTCGCTTACTAGTGTGTGTGCTGGGGAGGAGTTAAAAGGAGAAAGAACAAAGCCGGGCGGTGGTGGCGCACGCCTTTAATCCCAGCACTCGGGAGGCAGAGGCAGGCGGATCTCTGTGAGTTCGAGACCAGCCTGGTCTACAAGAGCTAGTTCCAGGACAGGTTCCAAAACCACAGAGAAACCCTGTCTTGAAAAAAACCAAAAAAAAAAAAAAAGAGAGAGAGAGAGAAAGAACAAAACATGTGGAAAGACTACATAGACTACATGGGTAGATACATGTTTACTATTTATAGTGCTCAAGATATATTGTTAATAATTGGGTTTTCTATTAGTAGATATACTATTCCTTATGAACAATAAAAATCCTACTTGTCTGCATATATTCTTGAATATACATTTACAAGTAAGTCCAAGAGCAAATCAGTTAAGAGGCTAAAGCAGAAGGATTTCCATGAGTTTGAGGCCAGCCTGAGCTTCAAAGTGAATACCAACCGAGTCAGGATACGTAGCAAGACTCTGCCTCAAAAATCAAAAGAGGAAGAAGGATGGTAAAATAGTTACTTCAGACTCTTTCATAGCTTACCAGCAATAGGTAAGATGCAAATTTACCACCAGTAGGTAGAAATTTCTAAATAAATAAGCATCATCTATGGATTAAAGAAGAAACAAATGTTACAGAATATAAGATAGGTAACTATATGAACAAATCACACAAATTGACTATAGTTATAAAAATAGCACCTGTGAGTTTTTAAAGAAATGGAGACTACGATGAGAATATTCCATGTGCCAGGACAGGCTTGAGAACCACCGAAGGCTCTTTGTTTTACTCAAAAGATGCCTCATACTTTCATGAGTTTACTATGTTAAAATCTTGATGTTAACCACTAAAATAAAATAATAAAAATACATTGTTTCCTAAGTAGCAGGCTTCAAAAGGACTAAATCTATGAAAAGACCAAAAAAAAAAAATAAGAGTGCAAGAAAGGAAAGGTAGGACAGACTAAGATGGTTGAAAAGAACTTCAAATGTTATCAATACTTGAGCTTTAAGTATTAAAACTAAGTGTAGTGGCAACAGATAAGCAAATGAATTGTGTGCTCTCTTATCCTTAGTGTTGTCTACACTGGTTTATTTTTAATGTTAAGATATATCATAGACAAGAGATGTATCCAAAATATAAGGGGAGACAAAGGAAGACCAACAAAAGCTGTCTACACTGGTTTATTTTTAATGTTAAGATATATCATATACAAGAGATGTATCCAAAATATAAGGGGAGACAAAGGAAGACCAACAAAAGCTAAGTACACAGATGTCTATGAAGAAAGAGCAGTCCACTACAGTAACCTAAAAATGATTACTGGAGACAATGAGATCAGACAGGCTATGATTCAATGAAGATGGAAGTCTGAACTATTGTCTAGCATGACCTTATAAAGCAAACATTGGCAAAACTACAAGTATCATACAAGTGTGCTGTTCTATTTTGATGAGCTGAGGAACTGAGCTGTCAAAATAATCCATTAGAAAAACCCGGAAGATTGCTCACACCTTTAATTCGAGCACTTAGAAGGCTGAGACAGAAGGATTACCATGAGCTGATGGCAGCCTAGGCTACAGAATAGCAATCTGTCATCAAACAAACAAACAAACAAAAGAACAAGAAGCGTTAGCAATATAATTAAAATATTGTTGGATATACATGTTTAGAACACAGTACCCTCAAATTATAGAATATGCATTCATCTCAAGCATTTATTAAATGTTCATGAAAGTCAAGCATATACCAAGCCATTTTCAAGCTTCAATAAATTTTAAAATTAATATAAGTCAATAAAACAAGTTTTAAAAATATAATAAAACTTATGTCATTTACTAAAACAGAAAATAAAAGAAAAAGCATCCTACCAGGTGGTAGTGGCACACACCTTTAATCCCAGCACTCTGAGACAGAGGCGGGAAGATCTCTATGAGTTTGAGGCTAGCCTGGCCTATACAAAGTAAGTTCCAGGATAACCAGTGCTACAGAAAGAAACCCTATCTCAAAAACAAAAAATCTCCCTAAAGTACTTGTGTTTCTCACTCTCTTGTTCTGAAACTTCACTCTGTCAGAGACTGAAACCACAGTCCCTCCAGATAACTTCCCCATGAAACAAATGCCATATGCAAAGCAATCTTCTCAACCAGGAGCTGAATTTTAAGTATTAAAACCAAATGTTAGATGTGAACTCTCTCCTTTTCTCTAAGTGACATTTACGCAGTGAAATTTTGTTTTGAAAGTTCCTTAACATGTATGGATTTGTTTGAGCCTGACCTACACATTCCACAACAAAAGCCTTGAAACAAAAGCAAGTTCACATTACCTCAAAACATAACCCTATCGGTGGGATTTGATGTCTGGAGACAAGAGGTAGAAACCATTGAAAACATGCCCGTTTCTAACTCTTGTCTCTTCAAAAATCCTTGTGAGTGGCAAGAGACATTGACCAGCCGCAAGAAAAGCTGAAGAGTGACCTCAGGAAATGCTGACTGTGGAAAGCAGACGGCTGGAGCTCTCATTCATGTACAGTGGTGATATAAAATGGTATATTAATATTTTAAAAAAAAACAGTTGAACAGTTTCTAAGAAGTTTAAACATATCCTTATATGATGAGCTGTAAATTTCCATTTCTAAGTATTTAGACATTCTCCTTCCAATTGCTTAAACAAATAATTTTTAAAAGACATAAAAACTCTTTGTGGCAACTTTACTCACAAAAGATGGAATAATCTAACTGTGTATTAACAGAGAACTGGAAAAGGTTGTAGCATGTTCATACAGGGAAATGCTACTTTAATAAAAAAGAAATTAGTAACTGAGATACCAGTAGCGATGACAGAACACGGCACACAGAGTATATACTGTACAGTTCTGCTTATATGGAGGACAAGAAGGGCAAACTCATCTTTAGTGATGGAAGTCATGACAGAGCTTGGTTGGGCTAGAGTTTCTAGAAACTAAATAGGAAGGTCAGGAGCAACTTCGCTGCAATGATGGAAGAAATTTATGTCTTGATCCAACCAATACTTCTAGGGATATTTGTAGCTGTCAAAGCTAACCCAATTTCAATGTTTATGCATGTGTATGCATGCGTGTACTTTGAAGATCTGGGAACTTCAATGTATTGAGTTGTAGCACAATGTAAATTTTTAATAATACCAGAATTGAAAATGAATCTACAAATGTGAGAACTATCTGAAAGATAAAATGCCAAATTGGTCAATAAAGAAACAAAGATAGAGGAGGAAAAATAATAGTTCAAAACAATTGCAGAAGAAAAATGAAGGCAGAGGTGAGAGAAAGAAAGCACCAATAGTCTCCAAACTCAGTCAACAAATGGGAACAGAATCTTGGAGGCCTCGTTAGTTAAACTACTTAAAGAGCTCCATTCAGCACTGCTGGACACTGGGCTCCTTCTCCAGCCAGCTCACTCTGAATGGCAGGTTGAAGCAATACTTCTTCTATGGATGCATCCTTAAAAGTATTTTTCTACACTGGTTGGGTTCAAGCCACCTCATAAAAAGGTCAAGACCTGAGTCTGGGACCCAAGACCAGAGGTGAGAGAATGCAGTCGCGTCAGACTACCACAGACTAGGAGGTGAATGAGAAAGCGAACCTATACATAATTCTACCTCTAATAAGAGCCCTGGCAGACTCCTTGTCCTGTCCCTGGAAAAGTAAGACAGTAGCATAGGTGACATGACTTCCAGAACAGAGACTCCATATCCAGAAGGTCAGTTACATGATCCTCTTCATCCATACAATCTTGAGCAACAGATTGAAGCAATAAATGCCATTCGCCAAACAGGAATTCTCTCACACAAAGAGGAACAGACAACCAGAAATCACCAAACACTTGAGAACAACACAAAAGTTAGATGCAGAAGAGGGGGAGGAAGGGAGCGAGTGAGGAAGGGGGGGAGGCAGAGAGGGAGGGAGGGAGGGAGGGAGGAAGGGAGAGAAGAAGAGAAAAGACAAAGAAAGAGAGACAAAGACAGAGAACGACAGAAAGAGAGAGAAAATACTCAATAAAATACAGTATACTGGATGAAACAAAAGCAAATTTCAAATTAACTATAATTAATATCCTCAATGAGATCTAAAGAATATCATAACATTAATGGAAAACAGATTGCTATTAAAATGAAATAGGGTTTGGGAAATGAAATAAGCTCAAAAGGCAGAAATAAAAGAGACCTCCTTAAGGCAATTCCCAGAAGGGAATATAATAATTCCTTGTGGTGTTAATATTATAAAGATCAATTAAAGCCATAAATAAAATTATGTGGATCTTCAAAGCAATTAAAATCTAAAGAATGGGTTAACCCAGCACTTATTACTTCCTTGGGTAGTAATTTTAACTTAATATTTGGTAACAGAAGTAAAAAAAAACCTACAGGTGAGACCGTTAGGCTTCAAAGGAAGAAGCTGCTTCTCCGACATCATGAATTACCTCCCAGCATCAAAATGGAAAGTAAGCCAGCTTGTTTTGATGCATTTTATGAACTTGAGCTCCACCAACCATGTAACATGAAAGAGGCCTTGACCAGAATGATGACCGCAGTGCTTTAACATAAGTTTACCCCCATTCTATGGTCATCTTTATCCATTAGACGTTCATGTGTCATGTGACTCAACTCTGTTACCCATTTGTTCTGGGTTCTAGAAGCTTCACAGTCAAATGTGGTGCTCAATCAAAAGAAGCATTTCATCCAGCTGAAGGACATACTTGGAGCTTTCTTTTCTTATTTATTTATTTTTTTTCTGTAGCTTTGGAGCCTGTTTTGGAACTAGCTCTTGTAGACCAGACTGGCCTCGAACTCACAGAGATCCTCCTGCCTCTGCCTCCCAAGTACTGAGATTAAAGATGTGCGCCACCACTACCCAGCCTGGAACTTTCTATTGGTACTGTATCTTTTTTTCTTTAAAGTATTTATGGGGCCTGGAGTGATGACTCAGCAGTTAAGAACACTGGCTGCTCTTTCAGACAATCCGGGATTCATATCCCAGCACCCACATAGCAGCTCACACCTATCTGTACCTCTAGCCCCAGGTGATCAGACACCCTCTTCTGGCCTCCATGGGAACTGCACACAAGTGGTGTACAGACTCGCGTGTGGGCAAAACACCTATACACATAAATAAAATTAATACAAAATAAAAATATTTCCTTGTTTATGAGAAGCACCCAGGATAAAAACAAACTGTTTGGAATAGTCTACCTTTATTTAGTTCAGAAATCTTTCCATTTTAATATCAGGGCTTATCTTTGTTATATTTTTTAAAAGATTCCCTACTCGAGCACACTTCATTTACCTGCACCGTCCTCCTCTGACATTACAGTGTGGCAGAGAGCAAGCAAGCGAAGGAATTCGTGCACTTTGGGGTCCCCCAGGTCAATGGCTTCCATCAGACTGTGGTTAGAGAAATGAAGCACTCTTTCTGACTGACATTTGCCTGGGACGTCCACAGCCTCCCTTTTCTGCAAGAGAACACCACCACTGAGTCAAGCTTTTTCCAACAATAATCCATTGTTGTCTTTTCATTTTTGACCTTTGTACTCTTCATGGGGCTGTTACTTTTTAAAAACACCTTACTCCCAGACCCAAAAAGATGAATATGGGATGTACTCACTCATAATTGGTTTCTAGCCATAAACAAGGGTCACGGAGTCTACAATTGGTGATCCCAAAGAAGCTAAGTAAGAAGGTGAACCAAAGGAAAAACATATAGTTGTCCTCTTGGCTATGGGAAGTAGACAAAATTGCCGGGGAGAAAATTGAGATCTTGGGGGTGGGGTGGGATGGGGGTAAGGGGAGATGGGGAGAGAAAAGGGAGAAGGGGAGAATGGGGGGAACTTGGGGAAAAAGGAGGATTGGGATAAATGAAGGTTAGATAGGGGAGCACGGAAGCACAATTCTTAGTTAAGGGAGCCACCTTAGAGTTGGCAAGAGACTTGAACCTAGAGTGGCTCCCAGATGCCCAAGCCGAGGTCCCCAGTTAGTTCCTTGGGCAGCTGAGGATAGGGAACCTGAAATGACCCTATCCTATAGCAATACTGACGAATATCTTGCATATCATCATAGAACCTTTATCTGGTGATGGATGGAGATAGAGACAGAGACCCACACTGGAGCACTGGACTGAGCTCCCAAGGTCCCAAGGAGGAGCAGAAGGAGGGAGAACATGAGCAAAGAAGTCGGGACCACGAGGGGTGCACCCACCCACTGAGACAGTGGAGCTGATCTATTGGGAGCTCACCAAGGCCAGCTGGACTGTGACTGAAAAAGCATGGGATAAAACTGGACTCTCTGAGCATGGCGAACAATGAGGGCTGATGAGAAGCCAAGGACAATGGCATGGGGTTTTGAACCTACGTAATGTGCTGGCTTTGTGGGAGCCTAGCCAGTTTGGATGTTCACCTTCCTAGGAATGGACGGAGAGGGGAGGACCTAGGACTTACCACAGGGCAGGGAACCCTGACTGCTCTTTGGACTGGAGAGGGAGGGGGAGAGGAGTGGTGGGAGGGGGAGAAGGGTGGGAGGAAGGGGAGAAGGGTGGGAGGAGGGAGAGAAGGGTGGGAGGAGGGGGAGGGAAATGGGAGGCTGGGAGGAGGTGGAAACTTGTTTTTTTTTCTCCTTTTCTCAATAAAAAAATGGAAAAAAATAAAAATAAAAACACCTTACTTTAAAAAAAACATAAAACCATTAATTAATCCCAAATTGTTTGAAAAATATAAACTCTAATATCCATTTCACATGCTGCTGTGTAGCAGAGTAAGGCTTCCATCCCAGAGGGAAGTTCATAAATACATGGGCTGTTAAGGAGGAGGTGAAACATTTCACCCTGCAAAGAAGATTATTCTTTTTTTTTTTTTGGTTTTGTTTTTTTGTTTTTCGAGACAGGGTTTCTCTGTAGCTTTGAAGCCTGTCCTGGAACTAGCTCTGTAGACCAGGCTGATCTCGAACTCACAGAGATCCGCCTGCCTCTGCCTCCCGAGTGCTGGGATTAAAGGCGTGCGCCACCATCGCCCGGCTAAGAAGATTATTCTTAAACTCAGCGAGGACACAACTCAGAATAGCTTCAGGAAGTCCCTGAAACCAAATAGATCCAATAGACCCCCCTCCTTCCACAAGTATATAAGCAGTAAAGACGTGTATAAGCCGTGAAGGATGCTCACCAACCAGAAACACTGCCTGAAAGGGCCAGAGACCAGCCAGGCTGCCTGGAAGAGACTCAGACTCACTGAGCTGCCTGGAAAGGACACTCTCCAATCCTGAGCTGCCTGTAGGTTGTATGGGTTTCCAGCTTTCATGAACTGTCACCACTCTAAGGTGGGTTCTGGTAATGCAGCTCTCTGAGATAGTCTGCCATTTTAGTACAATGGCAAGATGGATTGGTGACCCCAAAACAGACGTCTCTAATAGGCAAAATCCTGCTGCCTGGGCAGCAAGGCTATATCCTGTATTATGGGACTTCATGTCCCTGCCAGTCCCCAGACCATAGGTGCAGGGCATGCGGCTCATTCCCACTCCCACGGCCTGGACTCTGGCTGAACTATTTAGTAAAGTGGAAAGAGAGACATGGGACAGGGAGGAGCCCTGGTGAGGGACTTGCAACAAGAGCAGGCTGCAGAGTGAGAGCCAGCAGCCCTCACTGGTGTGTGGCCGTGTAAGATTGAGAGCGTTTCTGTCAGCTTCTACTGCTTGTGAAGCCACCAGTGTCGACCTCTTGGTGTGGGATCTAATTGTCTGTCCCACCAGGCCGGTGAGTATGCCTTCCTGGGCCAGCATGGAGATGAAGGAGCAGGTTAACTGGTAGTTATGGGTCCTCTTCTGCTCACCAGTCTTGAACTTCCCTTTCTTCATGTTCTCCCTGAGACAAACCTCACAGTTTACAGTCTTGGCTTCCACACACTTCAGCATGGTTAGCTAGTACTTTCCTCCACTCATGGGCTCACTGGGCCTTCTCAGGCCAGTCTTCTCTTCACCGTCTGTCTTCTACCATCTCCTTCTCCCCAGGGCTGTTGAACCCTCTTGTCTTGGCTTGGTCTGTTAGAAAATGAGGAACCTTTCCCACCATCTGTAAGTGTCATGGGATTCAGTTCACTACCCTCAGCAAGGTGCAGCAGGCCCGTGCTGATGATGGGACCCAGGTCACTGACATCAGCACCCAGTCAGTTGTGATTGTCTCCTAAAAGCACCTTGGTGATGTGGGAGATGCCAGGCCTAGAAGGCTGTGTTGACCTGACAGAGAAGATGGTGAATGAAAGTATTGCCAATCTTGGGAGCTGTGTCTGTGTGGTCATTGGTAGAGGCAGGAAGGGTGGCCAATATGCAGGCACAGCCACCCCACAGCTGATCTTGATAAACAAGAACTGATAGATCATTATGAGATTCTCGAAGCTTCCCAGCCAAGACATTGATGGTGTTGGGCTGCATCAGCAACAGCTGCCTATCTGAAGAACTTATGATCTCGGCTACTCCGTCCTCTCTGCATGTAGCTAATGGCAGAACTGAGTTCTGCATGTCACCCTTGTCACTTAGTTGTCCTTGCCATGGGAGTGCTGCTGAGGTGGGCACACTGCAGCTTGACTGCAGCCCTTACCTGCTGCCATCTCTTCTCCTGCTGCATAGGGTCCTTGATATAGCTGTGATTGTCCAGAGAGGCTGGTAGCTACTGGACAATGTGGATAGGAGTCAAGGGAACCCCATTGAGGATGCTTCCCAGAGGTTTCACCAATGGATAGAGTTTGCTGGGAGAAGTATGCATTTGAACTCGTAGGCATGAATCAGTCACCTCCTCCGTACCACTTGTGCGGGTGCCCTCAAAGTTAGCTAGGGCCCTGCCTGTCTCCAGTACTGGGGCTGGGGGGTGGGGGGTGGGGTCTTGCCTCTGTCTAGATTGGTCTCCTCAGTCTGAATTGGCTCTGGTTTTGTTACTGTAATCACTGCAGGGCCTGCATGGCTGTTTGTCAGTTCACCTTCAGTACAGATAGCCTAGCGTCATACTTAATCCTGTGACTGGATACCACTTTCAGTAGCAAGGCCTGCATGCTTCATGATAACCCATCAGGCTTCATCTGTCTACTCCTTACCCCTCCCCCAACCCAGGGCTCATGACCAATATGGTGACTTTTCAGCCCAACCAGCTCAAAGATAGGCCCAGAGATGACAATGCGGCCTGCACTGTTTCTTGGAGAGGTGATGTGCTTCCGGCCTGGCATGGCAATTATGTGCTTGACTTGCTTGGGGGCATTGCCAATTGCATAGCCTTGGCTCCCAGGACTGAAGGGCTTTAGTGACATCTTTCATGTGGCCCAGGGTAGGGCCCACATCCTTATTTCTGCAGTTCAGTAACATACTAAGCATGAGTGTTACAATAGCTGAGAATCAGCTGATGGCAAAGGTGGTGGTATTCACGATGCCATCTTCAGTCATATTCCCCACCAGTGCAGAGACCTTACTTGGCTGTGAAGATGAATCCATATGCCGCCCCTGGCATTTGATCTCAACGCCACAGAGCTCCACTTGTACCCTTTGACACCAAAACTAATGGGACTTCCTGACCTGACTAACTTCATTTTGAGAGCAAAATCTGACCTGAAATAGTGTGTGTTTTGCTATAGCCCCCTTTGAACTACTAATACTTATGAATTAGCATTTGCTATTACAAATACAGTAATGTGTTCTGCTGGTAAGCACGCCCTTAAATCTCATTAACCGTCACTAAAGAAAGTGGTGGGTACAACGTATTATTTTTCTACAACCCAAAACTTGGGAATTTCTAACCATTCTTCCCTAAATTTATTACTGGCATGTATTATCGTTTGGCATTTGATTCTGAAGTTAAAAGAACAGATGATCTTCTAACTACTTTTTAAAAGAAAAACAACGCTGAGAGAAATTATCCATTCTGAGATCCGGTTTGTCAACATCTGAAGTAAAATTGCAGCCAGGTGCAGGCTCTTTCATCCTCAAACCAGCTTTATTCTAAAATGAGTAATACTGAATAAATATTATTGATAGTGGGCCAGAAGGCAGGCTAACGGCTTTGTGAATTATGGGGCATACGGATTCTAACAAGCATCTGGAACAGGCGCTATTTCCCCCAATTTAAGATGAGAATCTGAATTCTCAAGGCCAGCTATAGAGGAAGTGGCAAAGTCAGAACTGAGCAGAATTTTCTGTTTTAAATATTTTGTAGCTACAGCTTCTAATCTAACTCTTGATTATTTCTGTACCCAAACACAATTTAATAACCACCACCATTTATCACATTTGCATTATTCTAGCTTTTTTCATGTAAGCGTTTGTTATATCTTGAATGTAATAAATATTGAATGTCCTTGAAAAGTCCATGTATGGAGAGTTTGGTGTCCAGAGGGGTCATGTCAGGCAGTGCTATGAACCTTTAAAAGGAGGCAATCCCAGTGGGAATGACTTTGATCATTTACAGTATGTCCTTGAAGGGATTATATGCCTCTTTTTTTATATGATTCAAAATGTAACTGCAATATCTAGCAATCTGCAGACACCCATGCATTTTTATGTAGTAATTCCATTTATTAAAATGCATTCCATAAGACACCCCAACATTGTGAAGCAACATAAGTACGCAGTTTTCTTCTGAGTTTTCTTTACTATCAAACTATAAGAAACATTTCATATTCCCATTAATGCTTCTTTATATATATATTGTAGGACATAGATATAACAGGTTATAATTTAACAATTGAAAATAATAAGCACTTAAAATTGATCTCTTACGGTTTCTGAGGCTGAAGGTTAAGGAAGAGTGTGCATATTCTACCATCACACATTTATAAACAGTGAAGCACATTTGTTCGCATATGCAAAAATGTCTCTAAAGGTTTGGAGACTGATCAAGGTACCTAGATTAGAGGAAATTTTGAAGCATGTGAATCTATTTCTTTTTGTATTATACTTTATGTGTCTCATGGTGGGTGATACAAATCAGGCCCTTAGGAACGTGTCACACCTTAAAAGCATATACAGTTTAAAATTAAAACAGAGAATGAAATGTCTTCTCTACCTTAGTTATTTCTTTCTTCTGGCCCAGGTCATCTAGTACTTCACCTGCTAAAACAAACATTGAAAGTAAATAGGAAGTAAAATTGAAGCCAATTTAAATACTTAACTTTAGAAAATAAACCTAGTATTTTGTTTTGTTTGGGTTTTGTTTTTTTTTTTACACTTTGGGGAGACTATAATATAACTACATCATTTACCCCTTCCCTTTCCTCTCTCTAAACACTCTTATATACTCCTTCTTTCTCTCTTTAAATTAATGGTCTCTTTTTCCATTAATTTCTATTGTATATGTAAATAAATATATGTAAATATACATATATCCCTAAACACAGCCTGCTCAGTCTGTATAACGTCATTCATATGTATGTTTTCTGGGTTGACCATTTGTATCGGATAACAAATTGGTGTGCTCTTCCCTGAAGCACTACCACTAGCTGGAACAGAATTTCAAGTACTGGCCCAATATTTTTAGCCCTATACATGGCAATTAATGTAGTGAGATGCTTATGCTTAAGATAAAGCTAAAATAAGTAGGCATTAAAAAGAAAATGAAGAGACATGTATCGCCATCTTAGGCATCGCTCAGCCCGCATCAGAGCAGCTTTGTTTTACAGTAGATGGTGATTAAGCCAGAGACCCACAGCTGAGAGGCTGTGGAATTCTCGGTCCTAGAGAGAGCATCTGTATCACACCCCATTCACCCAAGGCTCAGGAGTCATGTCAGAGGAGGGGACAGAGAGATTGTAAGAGCCATAAAAGGTGGATGACTCCAAGGAAACTGTATTCTGGACGCCACAGGGCAGGTATGAACTCAGCATAGTTGAGACACCATGCCTAAGACCTGTATAATCATGCCTAGGTCATACAAAACGCCAGTGCGGAGAGGGGATGTGGTCACCAAGTCACACTCCCAGCTAAAGATCTGTTGTAATTTGATAGCTACTGGCAGAGGGGAAGTCAGTTTTCTTCATGAGTGCAGCCTCTAGTGGGTAGAATATCCTTCAGTAATGCCCACACATCCAAGAGCAGAAATATGTGCAGCATACTTTAAGCTTGATGATGGGTTAAAAAAAAAAATAAAGACACCAGGTTGGACGGGTAGGGAAGGTGGCAGGAATCCAGGAGTAGTGCTGGGACAGGGTGAATGTGATCAAAACACATTGACGAAATTCTCAAGGAACTAACAACAAATGAGCAAACAATAAAATGGGGAACACTGAACGATAATGCTCCCCATAAGAGCCATAGACTCACAAAAACCCCAGTGCCTGCCCTGGGAAATCTCCTTTTGATCTGGTGGTCAGGGTGAGTCCAAGAGCCTTAGAAAACAATATAGATAGGCATTGCCCTTGGTTATCTCCCAGAACTTAAACGCAAAATCCTACACTAAAGACACTTCAGACACAGGACTTGGAGGAATCAAGCTGGAACTAACCTGGAAGACTCTTCCCTGAGAACTAATTTTAATAGTATATGAACATATTATGTGAGCTTTCAAAGGGAAAAAAAAGAACCCTTATTCTACATTGCTGTATGTTGGAAGTATACAGTTACTTTTATTTTTCAGGGGTCACAGTTAAGAGATTACCTTGAGTCTCAGAAGAGACTTTGGGCTTTTGAAGTACTCTAGGAGTGTTGAAGACTATAGGAACTTTTGAAGTCAAATGGAGCACATTTTGTACCATGAGCTGTCCATGAGCCTAAAGGATGGCCATGAGCCTTAGGGAGCAGAGCTGAATGCCATGGTTTGAGTATGACATGTCACTCATAGGCTCCCATGTTTGAACACCTGGTTCCCAGCTGGTGGCACAGTCTGGGAAGGTTGTGGAACTTTGGGTGTTTTTCTAACCTTCCCCTGGTATTTGAAGGGCTGACATGATTGAGTAGGACTCTTTTTTTTTTTTTTTACAGTAGAGAGGGATTTGCATCCACCTGTACCAGATACTTACATCATCACTTTCAACAACCTGGCATCAGGAAGCCTTTAAAGCAAGTTTTATGGATAAGGAAGTAGAAGAAGAAAGTCAAAAGTGGAATGACTATATAATAAAAAGTTAGTATGGTGGGAATTTATAACCATGTCTTTTTCTTCACATATAACTTTGTGACAATGATATTTGATGTTTGCTTGTGCTTTTTCTGGGGTGCAGGTCTAAGCTATGAAGGTAGCTCACCTGCCATGCAGGAGGAGTCCTTGAGCTAGTAATGAATCTAGTCAACCTCCTGAAACACAAATCTCGGGTTCACATGGTCACGGTCCTATCATAATCACACAGGCATTAATTCTAATGAAATGTTGAAAAGAAGAGAAACAATTGTGTCTTTGTACTAAATGGTCCATTTAGTACATTGCAGGACTTGTGATAAAACAGAAGAAAAATTAAAGTCTAAGGAGGTAGTAGTTCTGAGTCCAAACACAAGCTATGGATAATTATGCTGGCTAGTTTTCTGTCAACTTGACACAGGTTAGAGTCATCAGAGAGGAGGGAGCCTCAACTGAGAAAACGCCTCCATAAGATCAGCTGTGGGGCATTTTGAAAGTCAGTGATTGATGTGGAAAGACCCAGCCCATTGTGGGAAGTACCATCCCTGGGCTAGTGATCCAAGGTTCTATAGTCACACAGACTGAGCAAGTCACGTGGAGCAAGCCAGGAAGCTGCACTCCTCCATGGCCTCTGTGTCAGCTCCTGCCTCCAGGATCCTGCCCTGCTTGAGTTCCTGTGCTGACTCCCTTCCATGATGAACAGTGATGTGGGAATGTAAGCCAAATAAGCCCTTTTCTCCCTACATTGCTTTGGTCATGGCATTTCATCACAGCAACAGTAAACTAAGATGACAAGTCAGAGTAAAAAGCTACAATTTCCCAAAGCCCAGATCTATGATTCAAAACAAGATTAAGCTGTGCCCAAATTTAAAAAAAAAAAATTCTGAGCAGTCTGGAGGTGTGCAAGAAAGAACATGTTTTAAGGGTATAAATATATTATAAATTATAATCAGGGCCAAAAGAGGATATTTAACCCTTTCCCTTCCTTTCCTATATACTATGAGGGAAATTACAAACTTTCATAGGCTTTTTAAAATATGAACATTTACAAAGATCTTAAGACCTCTACTTGAAAATGTCAAAAAAGTTGTCTCTAAAAGTAGTCTGCAATAAACATTTCTACAAATGGCCTTTGGCCCACATGTCTAATAGTTTCAAACTGCTTCTCAGAAAAGATGCTACTTATGCTAATATGAAGAAAAAAGATCCTTAAATTTTATGATATCCTCTAATATTCTTAAATATTCTTACTTACACTACTATTTAGGTCAAGGCAGTATTCTTAGAAAGCCTCTGAAAATAATGCCCATACATTTTCAGTAATGGTTCTACGCTATTTACTAGGAATGATGGGACTATAAGGCATGCAAGAGGGCTTAGGCTGGAGTTGCCATGTCCACTCCCAAAGAAGGCAGGATATGCAGCAAGGAGTGCAAAGGAGCTTAGGAGACCATTACTGCAGGGGTGATGGTGGTAGGGTTCAAAGAGGGGGAAGTCAAAAGGCAGAACAGTGCTTCTCCATCCCTTGTTTTCCTTCAAGGTCAAATCCTGCTTTAAAATATTGGCAATGTGTGACGTTTTCTTCCCATTAGGAGACAAAGAAAACATAATCTCTCTTGGAGCTCCTTGACTTCCCAAAATATCTTGACTTTCATGAATTAAGGTAAGAGATTCAGAAGAACACTGTGGAAGGCCCCATTGGGCTCTCATATTCTCTATGAAAGAAACTGTCTACTAACTAGCTAATACCCGGTTCAGAAGGGCCAGGTATAAAAAGAATGCTTGAAAACCCAAATACAGATTATTTATTCACATAGAAGGATGGATAGGGGAACTTGGCTGTGAAGGAGTCTTAGAAAGTATGCACTTCAGGAAATAAATATTAAATTTCATCACAAACACATGTATTGACATTGGTCCCACAGAAAACCATGAGAGGAAGCAAAAGACATTGGCTTAATAAGATAAATAATGCTAGCTAAAACTCATCCTTCCAGGGAATTGGGCCTCTGGAGCATTACAGAGAAAAGCCACATGAAAGAGTATCAAAGGGAACCGTCTCTACCCATGAATGGGCAACAGATCCTAAGTTTCATCAAATTGTTCCAAACGTGTACAGTAACTAGTTATGGGTATCCATTACCCTCCAAGCATCATGGCAATGTTTAATAAGAAAGCCATGATGAGTTGGGTAATGGAATATTATTTTTAATGATGTTGCTTATTTATTTATTAAGTTATTGCTAAGAAGAAGAAACTATTCCCTTACCATAGACTCTCCCATTGATGGAACATTTTTTGAAAGTCATGATGTTTTGAGTGAGAGTTCCTGTTTTGTCGGAGAAAATATATTCAATCTGGCCCAGTTCTTCATTGAGTGTGGTCGTCCGGGCCTCGGCAGGCATTGCCTTGGCGGTGTAATACATCTTCCGGTCCCAGTTTATAAAATAACTGTGTCCCAGGCGGATTACTTCCACGCTGTGGTCCGTTAAGATGAGAAAGAAAGAAAGAAAGAAAGAAAGAAAGAAAGAAAGAAAGAAAGGAAAGAAGGAGGGACGGAGGGAGAAAGGGAGGGAGGGAGGGAGGAGAAGAAAGAAAGAAAGAAAGAAAGAAAGAAAGAAAGAAAGAAGAAAGATTCCATCAACATCTGAACACCATGCTTTGCCAAATTCCTCATGGGTTTCAAAAACAAAAAATGTAAATGCTCTGTCCCTAGGTCCTAGCGACCTTCAGAAATGCCTCAGCTGAGAATCTGTTATCTGTTCATAAACCTTAGTGTCCAAGTGATTTCCTCACAAGCATCATAAGGCAAAATGGCTGCCTCATCAGGAAACCTCAAGCAATGGCCTGTGGTTCTCGATGTTGAATCAAGCCCAGTGGAGAGTTTTGTATGACATGTTAATTTGAAACTCCATCTGCGTCTCAGAGTGAACAAACCCTTACTGAAGTTTGGCATACATCTAGCTGGAAGAAATGCATTCTAAGATATTGATCGGGTTTTGTTTTGCAAATAAGCCAGCAGTAAATCTCTATTAAGTAGCGAGCAAAACGTGATGAATCTTGACTAAAAACAGGGTTTCCCACTTCCTTTCTTGCATTCCAGTAATAACTTATATATTCAAGCTCCAGAAAGGCAAAGTTTGCAGACAAGGGTCTTAGTCCAAAGTTGTCATCTCTAATGCCAGATTGTGACAAAATGAGGCACGGCTCTTTAGGAGACTTTATGGAGGGCTTCTCTAAGGTTTGTGCTAAATTGTTCACTGCTTTCATAAAACTAAGTGCAACTTCAATAAAAAAAAAGATACATTTTCCTAGGAATTTCATTTTGAAAAGCACTTCTATTGATGACATAAAGTGATTTTATTCAGTTTTCCTTTGTTTTTATATAGTTCCACACCACACCTGAACAGATTTGTTCCTGGACATTATGTAATTTTACTGATAGGAGAAGTTTTTAAATTATTATTGACCTAAATGAAAGCTTGAAAATCTCTCTCTCTCTCTCTCTCTCTCTCTCTCTCTCTCTCTCTCTCTCACACACACACACACACACACACACACACACAGAGAGAGAGAGAGAGAGAGAGAGAGAGAGAGAGAGAGAGAGAGAGACATCACTCACATTATTAGAAGCTTAGATGAATTCCGGCAGTGGTGGGAATTATTTTGGATGCCCAGGTTCATAATCACTTGCATGCGTTATTTTTTTTTTCTGGATAGGTTTATTTTAGTTTGAGCTTCCTGTCTTTGCTCACCGGATTTAAATTCATGTCTTTATATATTAACAAGAGCTTTCAGAGGAACATAAAACTGTACTGATAATAGCAGCATCTATAGTTTATTTCTTATCTTTTTTTTCTCATCTGCACTTGAAGAAAGCTGGGTGATGCGCACATCTTCCTTGTGTCCTGAACGCTGTACATCCAGTTCTTCAAGTACACTGGGAGCATCTACACTTCCAGCTAAGGGTGGTATGAGACAAGGTCATCTCCGAGTTTCTCCCATGCTGCAGTACAAGCCAATGGAAAGCTGCAAAAATCCCTCACATTCTGGGGCCTTAAAATCGCCTGTCGAGAATGTGGGTCTCCGTTTGGCTTGGGAAAAGAGGGTCTAGGAGGGAGACAGTACAACATGCAGCCCTCTCCTTCACACCACACACACACACACACACACATACTCACACCCTGTGACTGGGCCTTTCTTAATGCATAAACACACTGACAGCATGGAAATATCTTTTTCAAAATAAATGTCTTTGCTCACCTGGAACTGTTAACTGTTCAAAGTGAATCACGAACTCTCGCCATCTGGCACTGGTTTATGTATTGTACCTATCCAAAAGCCTCATAGAGGTTTTTGTGGATGCCTTCAGCCCTCATCACAGAGACACCCGGCAGTTCTCTGGTCCTGCATCACGGTGTTTAAGCACTTAGGACCAAACAGCTTGAAATTTCTTGGACCACTCTTCCCATTGGGTTGAGATCACAGTTATTCAGCACGAGGGAAGTCTCAGCTTTTCATCATCACCAGTCCCAAATCCCACACGGTTTAGAGACAGAGAAAACAGGGTGCAGGGGCCAGCTGTTTGGATTTAGACCTTCAGATCTTCATTCTGACTATGCAATTAGTTATGTAATTCTGACTAAATAAACTCCCCATTTCAACAGAGCCTTTTGAGAAGATCCGGGGGGGGGGGGGGGGACACATAAACTAGATAACGTATGTGACGCTCCTTATGCAAAACTTTGAAAAAGGAAGCAAGGCCATCTATGGAATGTGGCAAGGCCTCATATTCATGTTACATTATAGAGCACCGAGAATGGTTTTGAAATCAGAAAACACGATGCAGAAGAAGGTTGTGAAAGCAAAGTGCTGGGCCAACATCAAATAAATGTAAACACATATACATAGAACAGTATCTAAAGGTAAGTGCTATGATTTGGATACAAAGGAATTCAGAAATCAATTATTTTTAATGTCCTCATTTTCTAGAGCAGCACATATTTGACAAATACAAGACAAAAAGAAGCCAAGTACTTTCATGAAGGCCGGGGATATTATTACCAATGCTAACATCAAAAACCTGGGCTGCAAATATTATAAGTATGGTTTTTGGCTAACAACTACTTACTAAAAGTATCCTTAAAAATAAAAGGGATGCTAACCTGGGAATCTAGCTGTGTTTAAAAAAACAAAAACAAAAACAAAACAAAACTACCTCTCAAAACATTAAATGAAAACTACCAAAGCAGTACAAGAAAGACGATACAAAGAGCCTGTGTCCTCCACAAGGGCATAAACTACGCATACACAGATGGTAAGGCACTGTACGCATGTGCAGATGGTAAGGCACTGTGCGCATGTGCGGATGGTACACCTCTGTCACATTGGTTATTAGCACACGAGAGGAAAGCTACAAAGTTAATATAGCTTTTATGGGAAAGAGCAGCCTTTACTACTGGCTTTGTAATGGGGTTCAAGCACGAGAGAGTCTCGGTATCAAAGATGAGCCAGCAGAATACAGATCACACAGGGCTCAGGCTGCCCACAGCTACAGAAGGCCCGGAGTGATTTGTGGTGCTGTGGCCACATGCCTCGACTTCAAGTCAATTTCCCATCACTTGACATTTCAGCTTCCTGACCTCTATCCAAAACAAGAGTGAATTTTCTTCATAACTTCCCTTGTTTCACTGAAGCTCAGTTTTTGGAAAGAGAAAAAAGAGGTTAGTCATAATTAGTGGAGATTCGGAGCTGGGGGTTTTGTATGTTGTTAAAGTCCTGATGGCAAGGACTGACAACCAACCAAGTCCTAGCTCGGCTCCAGGATCTCTGGTACTGGCTGACTCAGTCTTGGAAGAATTGGAGGATGTCTTGGGGTAGATCTATCTAAGTCTCATAGAGCACACTCATTCACACACACACACACACACACACACACGCACACACACATCTGCATGGAGAAATGGGAGGTGGAAGCAGGGAGGAAAACATGCATATGTTTGGAGAAAGAAAACACATACATAGGGAGCAAACATACACTCACACAGAGAAAGAGAGAACACAAACACAAGAAAGATGAAGGCAGATACAGACAATGACAGACAATTTTAATAACGCTTTGTGGGACTAGATCTAGAAATTGTAGATCAGGACAGTGGGAAAGATGAACTATACTTACCTAACAATGGCCAAGGACTACCACCTTACTGTGAGTCCTTTCTGTATTTATAATGGCTGCCAATAATAAGGTAATTTTCCCATCATTACAGGGCTAATGAGTGATAGGCAGGAGCACCTGTCTCCTGGCACCTGCAGCAGACCAATGACAGGGGACCACATCTCAAAATATCCCAGGTTTTCTTTTTCTTATCTTAGACCAGCTAAATTTTATCAATCAGATTGCAAGAGAGTAGCGCAATTTACATGTTCCAAAGAAATGCATTTCTAAGAAACCTTACTAATGAAGGAGAAAATAAAATACATTCATTGTGATTTTTTAAAAAGTACGGGTTAAACAGAATTAAAGAGCAAAGTCACCTCATTCCTAACACACGCAGCAGATCACACAGAGGGGGAGTGATAAAGTGATTCCATTGCAGTGTAAACGCTCACCTCACATATAACGAAATGGGCACAAGTGTGTTGAGGATGATAACGTATGACCAGAAAGTTAAGAATCCTGAGAATAAGGAACTCTTCTCGCCTTCGCTCCGAAAGAGGAAAGTTCTGAACTGGTCTCCAATTTTACTCTCCCAGATTGAATTTCCTATTGCAAGAATAATTCCCAAGCATACCAGAAATCCAAAAATCTGAAACAAGAATAGAAGTATAGAAGTGAAGGTTAACGTGAACCCTAAATTTGTCAAATCAACACAATGTAGCTACAAATCAATTTCCCATAAGAAACTATCATTTGAAAATCAAATTATAAAAACCTTTTCTTACTTAAAATAAAGCATATGAATAAATTTCATATGGCTAAAATATGACATGCATTTTCTCCGCTCTCACTAAGGCAGATACGAATATTCACAGATTAAAAACAAAAGAATAAGCACAGAAAAGACTATGCTGCAGATTGACCCCTATCACAAAGGCAGCTACAAACCCTTACTCAGAAAAATCACGTTTCAATGCTTTAGGTCCAAGGCTTGAAGTCCCTAGAGGTGCCCTAGAGGTCCCAGGGCACATCTGCTGTCCAGCTATAATGTACTGTAATGATTCACCTCAATTGATAGTGTGATTGATAGACTTTAGGATCAACATGGAAACAAGCCTGTAGCTAACTCTAGATGATCTAGACTCTATTAATTGAAGAGGGACGACCCACCTACATGTGGGCAGCGACAACCCACCACCAGTTGTTCCCAGACTGCTTAAATGAGAGAGCAAGCTGAGTGCCAGCATCTCTCTGCTCCCTAACAGTGTGTGTCACGTGACCAGCTGCCTCCTGCTCCTTCTGCCACGTCTTCACCACCATGAATGGCTGCATCCCCAGAGCTGTGAACCAAGCTGAATTCCTTTTTTAAATGACTTTTGTCAGGTGTTTGATAACAGCAACAATATGAGCAACTACTACCCCGACTGGTGCTCCCTCTCACCACCTCACACTTGGAGCTCTTTGCTGTGGATCTGCCCACAAATCCTTACACGGGGACAGCAGAAAATAGGATGAGCTGAAACACCTTGTGATGTAGATACTTTGTGTTTGAAATCTTTGAAATAAGTAGGAGATAAGGCAAAAATGGGTACCAGATTTTAACATCACCATTACTATCAGAATTAGAAAAGCAAACATTTTAGAAGTACATCAATCAGAGGCAAGGAAGTCATCAGTGAATCTAAACCCTCAGTCTCACAGATTAAGGACACAAATGTGGTGTCCTAAAAATGAATCTGGGGAGATTTGTTCTGCTAAGAGTTCCTCTATGTCAGAGGCTCACACTAGTCACTCTTGAGGCAGAAGTGGATGTACAAAGTAGGAATGTGTCAAATTTTTCTCCAATAAAGACTTTTCCTGAGGTCTTTAGCTGTTTTCTTCTTCATTCTCATGAATAAAATAGAATATGAAGACAAAGTTGAAGAAACCCTTACTGAAGATATATTAGAAAAACTAGATATGAGAGAAAAATTGTGTGTCCCCTATACCCTACCAATTTGGTATCTACATCACTGTAGCTTCTCCTTTTTTTTTGGTATCTTCTCCTTTTAACAGTTGGTATTATAAATTAATTGAATGGAAATACTTTAAACAATTGAAATTATAATGTTTGGCATTAAATGCCCAACTTAAGAAAAAATTTGGCTTTTAAGTCCCGAGAAAATCATCCTATTTACAACCATGGAAATGGAGGACAATACCAGCCTTTGAGAGAGTGACTTTACCCTATAATAGATGATAAGTGATGATGATGATAATAATGATAGATAGATAGATAGATAGATAGATAGATAGATAGATAGATACCATTATCCACACTATGTAGAGAGGATTTGAGCAAAGATAAAATTTTCTTATCTCAAAAGTGAGTTAGCTTTCCAAACACAAATCCTTGAAGACAAAGGCCTTTTATAAAAACTAGGCTATCTCTCACACTAACTTCTACCACTGGCTGAAAATTTATTTTGATCTAGGAAATAAAAGTGAGTAAACTGAGCCTTAAGTATAAAATTGACAAATGCAAGTTTCAAAAAGAGTTCAGACTTCTGAATGAATTCTCAGAAAAGCAAATTAAATATATTAAGATAGCAATGACTTCTGGCATTGCCCAATTCGATCACAGTGACACACCCATGCCACGAGAGCACTCATCACCCTCCCAGGGACTCTCCCACAGAACCAGAGAGTGCATCACCCTGCCAGGGACTCTCCCAGAGTACTAGATTTTACTCAACCTGTCAGTGGCTCTCCCAGAGTACTAGAGTACTACTCAACCTGCCAATGAGTCTCCCAGAGTACTAGACTCTACTCAACCTGTCAGTGAATCACCCAGAGTACTTGAGTACTGCTCAACTGGCAAATTACTCACCCAGAGTACTAAAATGTGCCTCAACCTCTTAATCCACAGCACAAGGGTTGCTCATTAACCTGTGAGAAACTTACCCACAGGACTAGGGTATTCATCAATCTGTCAATGCTTGTCCTTTTAAACTTTGTCTTGCCACTGTTCTGCATTAGTTTAGTGTCAGGACCTGTAAAAAAAAAAAAGTAACGATTTTGAAACAAAAACAATCTAATGGCAGGTATCAATACATACCTTTCAATAAAAACTCTGAGTGTTACAAATTCCCCCAATCAAAGGGCACAGACTAGTAGACTGGCTCAAAAAGCAGGAATCTTCTGTTTTCTACCTTTTAGAAAGAAGCCTACCACAAAAGGCATAAACTACTTTAGGGCTAAAAGATGGGAAATATATTCCAGCCAACAGAAATCCATAAAACAACCAGGTGTTACTGTTCCAATGTCTAACAAAATAAACCTCAAATCCAAACTAGTGAGAAAAGATAAAGTAATTTCATATTGATTAAGGAGAAACCCCATAAAGAGGATACTATGATTCTGAACATACATGTCCTGAACACAGAACACCCAATTTCATTAAACAAAAAGCACTAGATATAAAGTCACAGATTAAGTTCAACCAAATAGTAGAGGGTGACCTTAATTCCCTACTCTTACCAACTTACAGGCCATCCTGACAAAATATAAATAAGGCTGGAGAGATGGCTCAGTCATTAAAGGCTAGGCTCACAACCAAAAATAAACAGAGGAATGTCTGAGTTAAATGGCATCGTAGATCAAATGGACTTAACAGACATCTGCAGAATATTCCATCTCAACAGTGCAGAATACATGTTTTCTCAGCAACCCATGGACTAATCTCTAAAATAATCATCAGGACCCAAAGCTAATCTTAACAAGTAGAGGAAATTGAAATGATTCCTTAAACATAGAATAAAACAACAGCAACAATTAAATACAGAATCATAGTTGATAATATGACTCATCCTCAATCTGGTCAATAAAGCCTCTTAATTCAACTTTCTAAGAAGTTTCTGACATTCCTCTTCTCTTGTCCCATAGTCCCTATCTTGGTCTAAATATCATCATCTCCTAACTGCAAAAGTCTCATTACTGGGCTCCATGAATGCCCTGAATGCTGATCATTATTTCCCTGCATCTCAAACCCCAATTGTGCACTCATTTCAGGACCTACTGTCCATTTACAAACACTATACATACTACAGGCAAGATTCCATCCTTCCCATGTATTTATTTAAAATATTTAATATATTCTGCCTCTTAAACACTCTTGGGATAAGGACCAAACTTTTACACATACACCACAAGGTCTGCACAGCCCAGCTGTTCCACCACCTCCAGTCACATCCCCATGAGCATCTCCTGTGTTTTCTGCTCCCCGTCAGAACACTGAAGGTTTCTGACCTCACTCACACCACAACACCTTGACCCATGGCTTGCCTTTAAGGCAGTTAGCTCTTTGCCTTCCTTATACTCTCTACTTTCTTCCACTTTCCTGACCCTCCATTTTTGTTTGTCTATAAATCTCAGCTCAGGAAAGTTTTACCCAAAGTCAAGATCTAATCACATTCTTCCTTTATAATTCTACTACTGTGATGCATGTTCTTCTAATCAGCACTCATCTCTGTTTGACATGATATAATCACCATCATAATTATGTGGGAGTAGCATATTGACAATGTCATATCATTTCTATCCTACAGGACTGACAACCATATGAGTAAAGGGAATACATTTGGCTTTTTCCTACATTTAACCCCTAGTCAATCAATCATTACCTTAGGCAATATAGAGTGTCTAGCATGTACTTGGCATTCAGTAAATAATTAAATTTCCCAAAAATTTAATATTTCTTATATTTTAGGTAATGTGAAAATGTACTTTTATTTTATTTTGATAATTTCCTGTAAGCATATTGTATTTACATCATTTCTACTTCTCCTCCCCCACAACTCTTCCTAAGTCTCTTGCTTTCTCTCACATTCACTGCCTCTTCATCTTTAATTACATATATATATATATATATATATATATATATATATATGTAGCGGCGTAAACGAATGCAGACAGAGTGTAAAAATATATATATAGCTTTAATGTAGAAATAGACTTACAGAACCACCGTTCCCGCGGAGACCAGGAAAGCAGAAGCGAGAGCTCGGAGCTTGCTCGCCAAATTTATAGGCAGACATTAGCCCAAGGCGAACACGCCCCTTAAGGGGCGGGACTTATCCCTACATCTCCCCTTTTTGTCTAAATAAGACAGAACTAAACCAAATACAACTACATACAATAACAACAAATAATAAATACAACAAACAATATTGAGAACAAAAGCTTTGCTAAACATTCTATCTCAAGAAGTCCAAATAATGTAAAGAGTAACTACAATTATATAATCTTCAACTCAGTCAAAGATCTGAGAAGGGAATAAACACTACTCAACAAACGAGATATATCCAAAATGTGCAACAATTGACAGAGACAACTGACTACCTGGGCAATCACCCAAAGTCTCGTTTGCAACGTTGAGTCAACCAATTTTGGCTAAGGCCTAACATAACTGACATACCATTATTAAAGGCAAGGAACTTTTCAAAACTATCTTACCCTGTCTTGGCAGGATATGACAGTCCTGTTTTATCCATTGATGCATGCTCTGTGTCTGTGTCAGTGGTTGAGGTATGGGCATTTCTTTGCCCAAAGGCCAGTTCTGCCAAATAGAAAGGCTCCAGGTGGAGTGTTTTTGGTGCTCAAAATTTTCTCGGGAATAGAGCGGTGTTGCCAGGAGCAATTGTGTCTCACTATCACGAAACTCTGAGTTAGATTAAAGGCCATTTTCTACAGCTCTTTGAAGAGGTTGAAGATTATCTATCTATACTGAGTATAATCTCTATATATCTAAAGAACCTGATTAGTCTAATTATAAATGACAAACTTAGATGACAATTAGTCTATATAATTCTCAATATCTATCTAACTTAAAGAATAAGACAATAAACGACTGTGAAACAAATGAGGACAATGACCTCCAAATATAAACAATGTACAAATATACATTGCAGTAGGTAAATATATATCAATACACAAATATTATATAAGTATCTTAATCAGAGGTAGAAATGTACACTGCAATATGGTAAATATATACAATATATATATCAATACAATATATGTCAATACATAAAAATGTTTTAAACAGAGGTAGAAACATGCATGCGTACAATAGTCAATATAATTTAACTTTGTATCAATATACAAGAATCTATACCAATATATTTGTCTATTATCCCATCATCCCTCTTTTTTTTTTTCAAAATGATCCCTGAGCTTATAAAATTCCTCTCCCAACCCTCAATCATATACTAATTATAATCAACCCCTAAATGATGTCCCTAAACCCAAGGGCAAACTTTACTGGGAGAGGGGACGTCGTTCTCTAGAATTACTTCCAGCTGTCATAGGGGCGACGTTCTTTCTGGGGGATCCTGTGAAAGTAAAATGATGGTTAAATTTCAAGATAATGTCTTTTAAAATTGCAAATAGTCTCTGAGTATTTTCGTGCAGGTCTGGCCAAAATGTTGTATAAGATGTGCACCATTTCAGCTAACCAAGTTGGAACTGTCTTGTGCAGCTGGTACCCAAAGCAGGTCTTGTAGTAGCGCTATCAGTATCATGACGTCATATCAACCAGGTGGAGTTGTTGTTATGGGGCCCCATCTTCTTCCTGGAAACTTCAAATGTCACTTCAGGAAAAACTCATTGTTCATTATGAAAAACTTAAACATTAATCATATAGACATATATAGACATATATATATATATTCAATGAAAGACATGATAGATATATTCAATGAAAAGTATGATAGATATGAAGAAAAGCAAAGATGTTTTCTAAACTCATATTTCTTTCTGTCCCATATCATGGCTCTTGACATGAGACAGAAACTCCAGAAACTCTGGGTTTTTCTCTTACTAACAGGCTTGGAATTGGAGAGGGACTGAGCCAGAGTCCAACTTCAAAACCAGCTTTATAAATTTAGAAATATGGTTTAATATTACTTACACAACCCATTCAGTTGTCTTGATATTTCCTATTGGGCAGGTATTTTTCCATCTGTCAGTATCCAAACATCCAGGGTCCCTTGAATTTCTCAAAGATGAGTGTTTTCCTGTGGAGATAAGAACAGAACCCTGCCCCCATTCTATATGTTTTTCTTACCACCTGTATGAATATCATCGTTGTGGATGAGTTGTCATTTCTCCTTTCCAAGAGGTTTCTCCTCTTCAAATCGAAACTTTATTAATTTTGATGGCATCCACAATTTTTCTTCTCCTGTGGAAACAAGAGCAAAACCCCTTCCCCAACGTAGCACATCTCCTGGCTTCCACTGAGAGGTCAGCACATCTTTGAAATAAATCGGTTGATTTAGTTCAGCAGACTTTTCCATTATCCAATGTCTTTCTGCTGCTGTCGTTCCTTTCTCATTAGCGTTAAGAAAATTCAAGGTTAATAAAGCATTATGTAATCTATTTCTGGGGGTATTTTCAGTCCCTTTCTGTTTGTTCAGCATATCCTTTATAGTACGATTTGATCTTTCTATAACTGCCTGACCTGTAGGATTATTTGGTATACCTGTAATGTGTTTTATATTATAATAATCAAAAAAGCGTTTCATTTTCTTAGATACATATGCTGGACCATTATCTGTCTTTATTTGCGCAGGTATACCCATGATGGCCATAACTTCCAATAAATGTGTGATTACTGAATCAGCCTTTTCTGAGCTCAGGGCAGTAGCCCATTGAAAACCTGAATACGTGTCTATGGTGTGGTGTACATATTTTAATTTGCCAAATTCTGCAAAGTGGAACATATCCATCTGCCAGATTTCATTCCTTTGGGTGCCCTTTGGATTAGCCCCTGCAGGCAGTGGCGTTTGGTTATAGAAAGAGCAAGTAGGGCATTTCTTTACAATCTCCTTAGCTTGTTGCCATGTAATTGAAAACTCTTTCTTCAAACCTTTGCTATTAACATGATGTTTTTTATGAAATTCAGAGGCTTGTAGCACACTACCAATCAATAATTGATCAATTTCTGCATTACCTTGTGCTAGAGGACCTGGCAGACCCGTATGGGATCGGATGTGTGTTATGTACATAGGGCAAAGCCTGTTCCTGATCAAATCTTGAACCTGGAGGAACAATGAGGTTAGTTCAGTATCATCAGGTATAAATTCAGCAGTTTCAATATGTAAAATAACTCTTTCTGCGTATTGTGAATCTGTAACTATATTAATAGGTTCTTTAAAATCCCTTAGCACCATAAGAATGGCATATAATTCCGCCTTCTGGACAGAAGTATACGGACTTTGTTCCACCTTATCCAAGTCTTCTGATTTGTAACCTGCCTTCCCTGATTTATTGGCATCAGTATAGAATGTACGGGCTCCAGTTATTGGAGCATCACGGACGATTCGAGGAAGAATCCAAGAAGTTCTCTTTATGAAGTTAAGCCGCTTGCTTTTTGGATAGTTGTTATTAATGTCTCCCAAAAAATTAGCACAAGCTCTTTGCCATGGTTCATTATCTTCCCATAATTTCTTTAGTTCATCAGCAGTGAAAGGCACTATAATTTCTGCTGGGTCTATGCCTGCTAGTTGACGAAGTCTCAGCTTGCCTTTTATAATTAACTCAGAGACTTTTTCCACATAAGTTTTCAGTTTCTTACTTGGTTTATGTGGTAAAAAGATCCATTCCAAAATAATATCATCTCTCTGCATTAAAATTCCTGTAGGAGAAATTTTGGATGGTAGTATGACGAGAATACAATCGAGCTCTGGATTCACCCTGTCCACATGTGCCTGTTGTAATTTTTCCTCAATCATTGTCAGTTCCTTTTCTGCTTCAGCTGTTAATTCTCTGGGACTGTTTAAATCTTTATCACCATCCAAGGTTTTGTTCAAATGAATTATTAGATCAGGTGTTATTCCAATAGCTGGTCGTAGACTGGAAATATCTCCTAACAGTCTTTGAAAGTCATTAAGAGTCCGTAGGCGATCTCTCCTAATTTGTGCTTTTTGTGTCTTAATTTTTTGCAAACCTATTTTATAACCCAAATAATTAACAGAATCTCCCTTCTGAATCTTTTCAGGAGCGATTTGCAATCCCCATTTAGGTAAAAGTATCTTTATTTCTTCAAACAGTCTGTTCAAGGTATCCATGTTTGAATCGGATAACAAGATGTCGTCCATGTAATGGTATACTATAGATTTGGGAAATTTCTTGCGTATTATTTGCAATGGTTGGTTCACAAAATATTGGCACAGGGAGGGGCTATTTAACATACCCTGGGGGAGGACGGTCCAGTGGTACCTCCTCGAAGGTTGAGAATTGTTATAAGTAGGCACTGTGAAGGCAAATTTTTCTCTATCTTCTTTTTGCAAAGGTATAGTGAAAAAACAATCCTTTAAATCAATAACTATGAGAGGCCATCCTTTTGTTAATAAAGAGGGCAAAGGAATTCCAGATTGCAGAGGACCCATAGGTTGAATAACCTTGTTGATGGCCCTGAGATCTGTCACCATTCTCCATTTACCTGATTTTTTCTTAACCACAAATACAGGAGAATTCCAAGGGCTGGTAGATTCTTCTATATGTCCAGCATCTAATTGTTCTTGTACCAGCTGTTCTAAAGCCTGTAACTTTTCCTCAGCTAAAGGCCATTGCTTTGTCCATATTGGTTTCTCAGTCAACCATTTTAGAGGCAAGGCTGTTGGTATCTCTGAAGGGACATCAATTGCTTGTTCTTGTACAGCCCGAATGGCCAGTTTTCTCCGTTTGTAATATCTTTTAATATTATTCTCAGAAATATAGGCTCTAGATTTAGCAGGAATGTTATTTTCGGTATTCCATTGTTGTAATAGGTCACAACCCCATAAATTCATTGCGATATTGGCTACATATGGCTTTAATTTTCCTATTTGTCCCTCTGGCCCTATACATTCAACCCATCTCGTGCTCTGCCTTACTCGAGATAGGGTTCAAAGACAGCCTGGTCTACAGAGTTACTTCAGGTCAAAGATACAGAGAACCTGTCTCAAAAAGCAAAAAGTTAAAAGTAAAAATAAACGAAATAGAGGTTAAAACAAAGCTGCACAAAGATGGAAAATACACAGAGAATCTTGATACTGTATGCTATTATGCTCTCTTTGAATTGTTTGAATGCTGAGGAAGGAGCAACAGCTGCTAAAAGATATTTATTTATAAATGCTGCTGAACTAATCCAACATAGATATTTTGAAAATGCCTTGAATTTGAAATTTGGATCTAAGGACATGATGCTTTGGAAAGGAGTTTCTTATTTTGTTTTCACAGAGGATGAGACCCTGTTCATTTCTTCTATTCCGATTTGGTATGGTGGACCACGCCCTCCTGAAGGGTTGGTGTGAACGCCTTCAACAAATTGCTTCACTCAACTGCCAACTGAGATGAAACTAGCACACAGGTTATACCATGAAAGACCTAATTAACGACGCCCCATTCAGCAGGAAGCAGTTTGGAGAGAAATAACTGTGCCCATATTCCCAAAAAATGTTTATAAATGTTCTTTTACATTAAAAGGGGGATATGATATAGATATGAATAATTTGCATTAGTATAGATTTTGCTTTATTGATAGAGATTTAAGGTCAATTTTGTTATATATATATATATATATAAGTGTTTCTGATTTTGATTAAGGTATTGTGATTGTGTAGTTCATTTAAAAATGTAATGTATAATTAGGAAATATAGGTTGTTGATGGATAATCATAAATAATAGTCAAGTTTGTAGTCATGTTAGTTAATATTTTCTAGATGTGCGTAGATATATTTTAGATAGGCATTCTTCATATTTTTTAAAGATTATAGAATATGGCATTTTAAATGTTTTAATAACTAAGGACTTTTCATGACAATGAGACACTGCTCCTGGCAGCACCAATGTACTTCAAGAGGAAGATGGGCATCGAAGAGGATCCTTATGGAGTTTGATAGCCATTTGAGCAAGAAACTGCTCTTGCCTGGACTATTGCATAAACTGGACACAGAGAACCCGCAGAGAGGGGACTACTGAACTTGCCTAAGGTGAGATGATCTTTCGGGGTTCCTGATTCATGAAAGAGTCTGCGAGATATTCTGCAGGACACAACAGATAGTGACTGAACTGACTTTGAATTTTCCTGCTTTATGGAAATGTCTGCTGGATACCATGGGCCTGAAGGCTGAAGATGGATGCCCCAACGGTACAAAAGAACTTTGGGTGACTGTCCAGGCAGCGAGATGTCTTTGTCATTTCTAGAGTTTGAAGTTTCTTAGTTCTTGTTTACTTAGGTAATATTATATCTTTCTGGAGTCTTTGATGGAGTTAAGAATAGTTAGTTATAGTTATAGTTTTCCTTAGTTATGATAAAGATTATTGTAACTTTTACTTGATAACTGTTTTGTTATATGTAATTTTGCTATGTTAAAGCCTTTTTTTTGTTTAAACCGAAAAAGGGGAAATGATGGAGGAAGGTCATTGGCTAATAAAGGCACTGCCCTGGCCCATTTTATTGGTTAGAGGATAGGTGGGAGGAGTAAACAGAACAAAATGCTGGGAGGAAGAGGAAGTGAGCTCAGAGTCTCGACAGCTCTGCTCTCCGGAGCAGACGCCTCAGCAGAGACGCCATGCCCCGCTCCCTGCATGAAGCTCCGACCCAGGATGGACTAGGCTAGAATCTTCCCGGTAAGACCGGTTCTCACAGATTATTAGAGATGGGTTGATCGGGATGTGAGAATTAGCCTGTAAGTGCTAGAGCTAAAGGGCCAAGCAGTGCTTAAAAGAATACAGTGTCTGTGTAATTATTTTGGGGCATAAGCTAGCCGAGCAGGCGGCCGGGGTGCTGGGAACGCAGCCCCGCCGCCCCTATTACTACATATATATATATATATATATATATATATATATATATATATATATCACATATGTGTTATATATATAATTTGTTGAGTCCACTAGAGTTGCTCCTATGTACATGTGTTTAAGACAGAGCAGTAGGGATTAAATAACCTGTCAGGGGTTCATTCCTGGAGAAGGCAGAGTCCCCTAATGCTTATAAGGTGACAAATAAGTTCTTGCAAGTCAAGAATTTAACTTTCCTGAGACTTCTTATCCTATAAGCCCAGAGACAGAACTTGAATCTTGACATATCTAACTTGAAAGCTCTCGCTCTAAATTAATATTTGTAAACTACATGAGACAATAAATCAATGTATATTTAATTCTGTACCTCATTCAGGATCCTAACAGGAATCACCAAATAAGAATAATTATAGAAAAGTTTATGTAGAAACTCCATAAAGTATGGGTAGGGGCATGTTGACTAATATGGCAAGAGAGCTTAGTAACAATCAAACTGTTTCTCCACCTAAGACAAAGTGATGGTGTATTATTATTGGCCCTAAGGGGAAGGTGTATTATTTATTGAATCCTAAAGGTAGGAGCTCTAAGTTTTCAGCCTTAACAAGAGTAATCTTATGTTAAAAGAACCCAATGAATCTGAACTAACTACATAGGGATGTAGATTTGGTGAATAAATACCTAGAGTTTAATTGTTTTCCTCCTTTTGATTTTTTTCAAGACTCACCAAAACAAAAAACAAAAATTAAGGGAAGCTGTGAATACCCCCACAGAGATGAGCCTGCAAGGCAAGAGGTTGGAAAATGAAGAGATAAGACCCCTACAAGAATATGAGTGGTGGCCAGCACAGCAGGGACTTTATATACACCAGGATGGCACTGGGCCTACAGACTCCTTGAGTGAGTACGGCCCCTTCTCTCAGAAACAAGCTTTGTTCCCCTCCTGAGGACAGCCACCAGCAGGGAAGCATGACCAGATGTCAATGTGTATTAACCTTATGAATAATAAGTTTGTCAAATAAACCATCACTCTGAAGTCCATCTTTGCACCTCCTAAACAGGATGTATAAGTGGGGTTTAAATATAAAAAGAAGAGTTGATAGTTCATTTTAGATTCTATTTTCACAAGATCTAAGTACTGCCTGAGACTTGTTTCCTAAGTCAAGACTTAGGGACTTGGGGTACCTATCTGTTCAACTCTGATGTGGACAAGAACAATCCTGACTTTCTCTGCTTGCTAGTATTCTGACTAAGGTCTCTCTTAACTAAAGTCAATGCAAACATTGTCTGCTTTACAAACATCTACCTGACAAACGCCATCTAAAAGTGAACATCTGGGAGTCATCACAAAAGAACAGAGAGCTCCTTTTCTCCTCCACCAAAATACAGAGAATAGTTCCATTTTCCCAGCTCTGCCCATAGAGATGTTAGTGTGTTCTGAATTGTTGGTAAAAGAATTGAGAAGCAGGCATGGAAAAGATATCAACAAGTATCATCTTCCATACACATCATGCATTGTACCTCAGCAAGGTATTCTAGTGTGCTAATATTATCCTGTGATCCACACAGGGAGGAGCCCAGGAAGTCTTAGAGAAAGGATTCGCTGCCTGATCTGACTGATCCCTAGTCTGTGGACTTCTGTTCAACTCAACTCCTTCCATTCATATAAGAGGGTTTTCCTACAGAGACATTTTTATGAAAACCTTGGCCCCTCAACAGCTCTCAAGACTGACTCTTAACAGTTGTCCTAGGACAAGCAATATGACTCAGTTGAACTAGAGCCTTGAACTAGTCATTTTGAACAAGATCATACAGATGTAACAAACTTTTGAATGACAGCCCATCCCTAGGACGAGGCATCTCCACTTCAGTGATAACAGACATCAAATCAAGAGAATGTTTACAGGGAGACCTTCAGATGGGGAGACTGCTCTGAAATCTCCATGCTTTTAAGCTTAAAGTAAAAGAAATATATGGGTAAGCTTGGCCTTTTTTCTCTGCAAGAAAATGGAAATATGACATAAATAACCATAGACTTACTTAACCTCATTAAAAAGAAAAAAATCTGATGAAACTACAATTCAGCCTCAGACAAAAGCTTGATTCTACCTCATTTCTAGAGATTTGCTGGGTCTTTACACATGGCATTGCCCTGGGAGCAAAAGCAGCACCCACGCACACAGCTAAGGGTATTTAGAAGCATTTTTTTTTTCTAGTTCTGGGATGCATTGAGTCTTTAATAAGCATTTGTTGTTGCTAAGGAAACTCAGTTAAGAAAAATAATCCAATTTCAATTACACATACAATCAGCAGAAACAGAACACATCTTAATTTGGTGTCACAATAAGTAGGATTTTTTTTTTAATCAAGGACTAGAAAATGAAGCTACTAGTCCAATTTGGGTGGCTTTGTCGACTTGTGCTATTGTTCCTCAGGAGGAGAATGTTACCTCAGACTCACAGACACAAAGAAATCAAAAACAGTGGATAAACAAAAGACCCCCATTCTACCACAAGGACATTTGTTCAGCTATGTTCACGGAGGCTTTATTTATAACAGCCAAAAACTGGAAACAGCCTAGTGTCCCTCAACTGAAGAGGATGTGACATTTACACAAGGGCGCATTACTCAGCTATTTTAAAAAATGACATCATGAAACTTGCTGGCAAAGCTGTAGCTAGAAGAAAATCAGCCTGAGTGAGACGACCCAAACCCAGAAAGAGAAATATGATATGTACTCGCTTGTAAGTGGATATTTTGCTGTTAAATAAAGGATAATCATGCTAAAACCCGCAGATCCAGAGAGGCTAAGTAACAAGGGTTCTGGTGGGACACATGGATCTCCTTAGAATGTGGAAATAGAATAGATTTTGTGGATGGAATGGGGGTGGTTGGGGATGGGAAAAGGAGGAATCCGATCGGGGGGAGGGTATGGGAGAAGAGAGTATGGGGAATAGGTGGGCACTTAAGGGTGATGTGGAAACCTAGAGCAGTGAAAACTTCCTGGAACCTCTGAGGGTGACCCTAATGAGGACCCTTAGTAATAGAGAATACAGAGCCTGAACCAGCCATCTTCTGTAACCTGGCTAGGCTCCCAGTGGTGGAAGTGAGACATCAATCCAGGCCCAAAACCTATGACCCACAACCTACCTGTCTTTCCTGCAAAATGTGATGGGGTAATGGTGGCTCAGAGCTTGTGGGAGGGTCTAACTTGAGGACCATGTTTAGTGAGGGAGCCCATGCTGAACACTGCCTTATGGCCCAGAACCAGAAGTTAGATGGTCCAGAGACCTAGGGCAGAACTAAACACAGCTGGTGGGGAGAAAAATCAATGAAACGATCCCTAATGATATTCTGCTATACTCATAGGTTGGTGCCTAGCCCAGGTGTCACCAGAGAGGCTTCCTCTGGCAGCTGATAGGAGCAGATGCAGAAACCCACAGACAAACTTTAGGTTGAAATCAGAGAACCCTACAGAAGAGAGAAAGGAAGGATTGTAGGAGCCAGAAGGAACAAGGGCACTGGGAGAACACAGTCCACAGAGTTAGGCTCATGGGGGCTCAGAGGAGTGAAGCATCAATTGCAGAGCCTGCACGGGTCTGCATTGTTTCCTCTACACACACGCTGTGTTTGTTTAGCTTGCGGTGCTTATGGGACTTCTGACCGTGGGATCGGGGTTGTCTCTAACTCTTTAACCTGCTCTTAGGGACGTTTTACTCCTACTGGGTTGCCTGGTCTACCCTTGATATGAGGGTTTGTGCTTAGTCTTATTGCATCTTAGGCCATGTGATGTTCCTAGAAGGCCTGCTCTTTTCTGAAGGGAAATGGAGGATCAGTGGATTTGGAGGAGGGGGAGCTGCAAGGAGTAGGAGGGGAGACTAAGGTACAGATTTATTGCATGAGAGGAACAAACATAAAGAAAGAAGACAATGGCACCTTTTACCATCCATCCATCCATCCATCCTAGTCCCATCAAGCACAGCCTTCAGACCCATCTGCCCTGGTGACAAACAGATATGATTGCTCTCCTAGAAGGCTTTCTCAAAAGAGCCTCCTGACCTTTTCCAGTGACAACCAATGTGAGCAGCAGAGTGAAGGAGGTGCCTTCTTTCAAATCACTCTGGTTTTAAGGGCAAGTTATTGCATAGACTAACAGACACATATGATAAGGCTAAAGAGAAAGAAACTGAGCAGTAGGTGTGTAGATACCGCCACATACTGAAGGCTTCAGCATCCTTAAGAATGAATTCAAGGTATCAGTGGTTCCCACATGCTGGGACCACATGAACTATACTCAGAGCAGTGCTATCTCTTCTAGGATACCACATTCTGGGGTGAACTCAGAGTCAGCACTTGGCACTCAATAAGAACTCTGTGAGAACCCAGACAACAATGAGGACCCTAAGAGAGACATGCATGGATCTAATCTACATGGAAAGTAGAAAAAGACAAGATCTCCTGAGTAAATTGGGAGCATGGGGACTTTGGGGGAGGATTGAAGGGGAGAGGAGAGGCAGGGATGGGAGCAGAGAAAAATGAAGAGCTCAATAAAACCAATAAAAAAGAAATTAAAAAAAAATAAGAAGATCTCTGTGAACATCCACATCCATCGAGAACTATGCACTCCACTGAAATGACTCCAGGAAGGGACGGCGCAGAGATGGCCCTGGTTTACTCACTGTACCTGCAAAAAGAACCATTCCAAAGCACCAGCTGGTGTTCCTCAGGACGCAGCCTCTCAGGATTATCTTCTGGTTGCTGAGAGTGTGCTTGCTGTCCTTCCACGAGAGGACTCCGGAGAACTTGTCTAACTTGTTGTTAGGTGCCTCACAGACGACAGTCCCTGGAAAGGAAGCAAGCCTCTTTAGACTCCCTGCAAACTCGCTCCGGGAGCCCCTAGCATTAAGTCACCACCCGACTGCCGATATGCAGTGCGCTGTCCTTCCCTTCTTGACAGCATGCTGTTGCACATGCAGGATATGTGCTGGGAGAAAATAAACTGCAACAAGAGAAGATGGAAATCCATTAAGCATTTTAAAGCAGGAGTGTCTACACTGACCAACAAGAACAGAGCCCACGAGAGCCAAGGGATTTTTTTCCCTTAATATGAGCAAGGGGTCAAGACCATGACGGGGACACCCACAGAAACCCTGAGCTAGTGGGAACTCACTGACTCCAAAATGGCAGTGGGGGAACCTGAATACTACCAAACCAGGCCCTCTGAATGTGGGGGACAGTTGTGTGGCTTGGGCAGTCTGTGGGGTCACTGGCAGTGAGACCGAGTGCATGAGCTGACTTTTTGTAGCCCATTCTCTGTGGAGGGATACCTTGCTAAGCCTAGATACAGGGTCAAGGGACTATATCATGCCTCAAAGTGATGCAACAGACTTTGTTGACTCCCAGTGGGAAGCCTTACCTTCTCTGAGAAGTGGATGGGGGGGGGGTGGTAAGGTGGGGGAGAAGCTGGAGGGAGTGGGAGGAGGGGAAGGGGTGGGAACTGGGATTGGTATGTGAAATGGGAAAAAGACTGTTTTAAAAATAAATAAGTAAAATGAAGAAAAAATATTTCAAAGTACCTATTTTTATTCTTAGAGTTTATTAAAATGGCTGTTTACAACTATAAAATGATAAACTCCACATTTCTCTTCTTGCTTACTGTAAACTGCCACATTGAGTTAAGATGCCACTATTTTGGTTTCATGACTAAAGTTAGTCAATTTTCTATATTCATAGTAAGTATTTGGGGTCCTGTATAGCACACCCCAAAGAAACCTGAGCTTTCCTTGCCCTGTGTGCTGAGATTCCTTCCAGGTGCCTATGACTCGTGTCTTGATTTGACTCAAAGGCAGCTCATAGATTGCTCTAATTAGCCAGAAAACGGTCCTAGCTTTTTGGTATTTTGGTTTGTTTTGGTTTATTTTTAGTTCCAATTAAGTAAGGGCCTGCTCCTTCCAAATCAACAAAATCGACTCATTTCATTATTTCAAGCAGAACATGCACACTCAGGGTGAGAGCTTTCTAGATATAGAAAGAGAAAACAGAATTGATTTTTATGGACACTTCACAAGACGTAACTATCAGATTCATGTACATCTACACGACAGACAAATGTGCTTCGTTTGCAGAAGTAATGAGTAGAAAGACATAGGGAAACAGAGTGAACACTGGGGAAAGAAAGGAAGGAAGAAGGAAAAGAGACAAGGGAAGGATAAAAAGGGAGGATGGGGCAGAAACATCTGGGCCCAGGTCAGAGTCAGAAGTAAGACTGGCATCTTACAAGCTTACTGTCTTAGAAGCAACAAGTACGTTTTTAAACCAGAAGCCAAAAAAGCAGTTTGGAAAAATAAAGGCAGAGGGTAAGGAGAGACCAGCTACACCAGGAGTTCTATACAGTGCCATCTTGGTCAGTATGTTATTGCTGTACTGAAAACTCGATACCAAATAAATAAATAAAATGTGGTTTGGCTCTTTGGCTCATAGCTTTGGCGATTTCTGGCCAAAATCGGTTGGTGCAGATATTTTCAGTCTGTGGTGGCAGAGGACAGTAGGAGTGTGTGAAAGCAATTCTCTTCTCCAGTCCCCTTCAAGGACACATCGCTAATGACTTGATCCTCCCTCTTGGCCAGATGTCTTAGAGTGCCACCACCACACCGCAACACTGAGCTGGGCGTCTTCATCTAAGACGTAAGATCGAAAGCATAGTGGAGAGAGGGGTCCCATCCTCTGTCTAGGCCACCTTCTGATGCTGAAGAGATTTCTTGCAAGGGCTTTGTCCCTTCCTGGAATGCTGGTTTCCTTTTCAAACAATAGATGCAGTTGCAGCTGGGAATCAAGTAGCCTGACGACTTGACCAGTCAGGCTGCTCATATTTCAAAATCAGAATGAAACCTTTCTCTAACCTCTCCTTACCACTTCCTAATTAGTAAAAAAGGAAAAAAAAAAAAACAAACCTCTATTTGGTCATTCTGTGGGCCTTCCCAGAGAGCCAGTGCTAAATGGCAGCCTGGAAGCCTGGGTTTCACTGAGACAACAACCTTGTGCAGGTTGGTCCTTAGACCAAGTATCTAAATTGTATTTAGCTCTCATGATAGCTTATTTGTTTATTAACATGTAATTAAAACAAGTTTCAACTGGCTCGGGTTCTTTAGAAAACTACATTGTGGACCCAGAGCTTTTTAAAAACTGTCAGAGTTTTGTGATCATCTTTTCCATGAATAATAATTTTCATTTCTGAGTTTCACATAACCTTGAATTGAGTGGGTCTCACCAGCAAAATCTGCACAAATAACGGACTAATAGAACCCTCAAAATTCATTCCGATTTCTTCACCTAAGACTCAATTTCCCAAACTTCAAATATGGCCACTCTTCAAAAAAATGTGATTTGGGCAAAAACAGCATGATACATAGTTCCTTGTCAATAACAACAAAAAAAGCAGTTGCCATAATTCTCCTCTCTGAGGCAGATGCAGGTTAAGAATCTCCCTGGGAAGCCACCATCTTATGGTGCTACTCAGATTATTAGAAATGGGTTAATCAAGATGTAAGAATTAGCCAATAGGAGGCTAGAACTAATGGGCCAGGCAGTGTTCAAAAGAATACAGTTTCTGTGTAATTATTTCGGATAAAGCTAGCCAGGTGGCAGGACGCAGCCCCACCGCTCTTACAATTCTCTTCAAATAAACAGATTCACCTACTGAAAGCTGCCCTGTATGTATGTATGTGTGTGTGTATGCATGTGTGCATGTATACTATATGTGTGTATGTGTGTATGCATGTATATGCATGTGCACATGTATGTGTGTATGCATTATATGTGTGTGCACGCACACATATATATGTATGTGTATATGCATGCATGCATGTATGTATGTGTGTACATATGCATGTATAAGCAAGAACCTGCCTCATATGTGGGTCTTGTCTGTTTCAACTCCCCAAAACTAGTCGGAACATTATCAAAAGTAGATAACATCCTTAATGAAAGCTAAAAGATGGAACGTTTGGTTTTGATTTCCATAATATATGGGGAAGTCTTTCTGGTCACCAGAAGAAGCCCTGAAATGTATTGATTTCTCTTTTATATTCATGTTTGACTTTCGGCCATTGTACACCTGTATGCAAGGAACCGTGATTATACTCACACCCCATTCCCTCTCTTATTCCTCAGCTCCTCCTGACCCCCTCTTCCTGGTTAGCCCCCTCCACACTGCTGTTTTCCTTTTCTGCGTGCCTGTGGGAGTCTGTTTGTGCTTGCCACGCCAGGTCATTTCTAGAAGAAAGTGTTTCACAGCACGGCTCCCCAGTCTCTGACTCTCCCAGTCTCTCCACCTTCTCTTCTGCAGTGCTGCTGGGACTTGAAGGTGGGGACACAGGTGCCCTATTTGGGGCTGAGCACTCAATAGTCACTTATCCTCAGCACCTCGGTCAGCTGAGTGCCAGTTTTGGCAGTCACCTGCTGCAAGAAGAGGCCAAGAGTTGCAGGAGTCTATGGGCTTAAGCAAATATCCACAAGGCAGATTAACTACATGTCCAATTTACTAAGGCTTCAGCATCAGGTGCACTCCAGAGTCAGTGACCTCCCTAACTTTTAGCTGGGTTTACAGCATCCACTGTGAATTCCTTCATATGGAGCAGATCTCAAATCAGCCGAAAAATGATTGGTAACCCCAGAATACCCTCATACCAGCTGGCACGTGTTTCTGGGCAGGTAAGTGTTGTTGCACACATAATCTAAAGCTGGGTAAGATCACTGATGATTTTTCTCCCCCAAGATGCTACACAACACTTTCCAGCACCTTCTAGCACTAGAAACATGAGTCAGAGGGAGGAAACTTCCTGCTCACTTTCAGCATTTTTCTATGTTCTATGAACAAATCTATGAGGTGCCATCAGCACGAGGGTTTTACTGCCTCATTCTGGTTGGCAACCAAGAGTGACGGCAATGGTCTGTATCTTTTGGGAGACTTCTGGGTGCTCCCTGGCTAAGAATCCATTCTCTCCGTTTGGATAATCCAGTTCTGTCATTCAGGCCTGCTGTTCCTCTGCCCTCCAGATACCCTAGCAAGACTTGCCCTACACTCTCTCTTTCCCTTGTAGAACCCTTCATTTCCAGCTTACTTCATTTTGTTTTTCTTTTTCAGCAATTTTATTTTTTCATTGAATTTTATCTCATATCCTGAACTGACTTCCTAAATTCAGCACGTATTTGTGTGTATGCTTTTGGAATTCATTCAGTACTTTATAACAGTTTTCTTTAAATTCCTACGAGAGTTTAATCCATGCCCTTTGTAAATTTTTAGAACATACGTTTTCTCAATTATTTTTCTGGAGTTTTGTCTAAACAGCTTCTATTTGGGACTGTGTGTGTGTGTGTGTGTGTGTGTGTGTGTGTGTGTGTGTGTGTGTGTAGGTGTTCCCATATGTGTGCAGATGCGTGTTTATGTATGAATATGAAGGTCGGAGATTGCTCCAACTTGTATACTGTTGAGGCAGAGGCCCTTGCTAAACACAGAGCTCATCATTTCAGTTGCTCTGACTAGCCAACTTGCTCCCAGAATGTCTTATCTTGGCCTCTCACATGCTGGGATTACAGTGGGCCACCACTCCCATCTGGATTTTATGTCAGTTCTAGGGCTCTAACTCCCAGCAGTGTTTGTGCAGCAAGCACTCTACCCATTGAGCAATCTCCCCATTCTAATCTTGGGTTTTTATATTGGCTTACACACCTTTCAATAGCTCTAGCCTTTGGCATGGGTTTCAGATGCACCTACGTTGAGCGGATGTTTGAATCTCTGCTTGCTGTTATTGGGGTTTGGCTGGTTCTGGATCAGTTAGTTGAGGTTTTAAGTTCAATTGGGGTTACTCGGTCCTGATTTGAATGTGAGGTAACTGAGGTGATCCTAGCTAGGCTAAGTTACACTGTGACTTCTGACTTCATCAGCAGGCATTTGCTTGAGTTAGCAGAGAGGGGGTGCCTGGCTGGAGGGGCTAGGCCTGAAGATAGTAGGGTTAGGGGACAAGAGACAACAGGGATTGTAGTTGACAGGAACTCTGCACAAATCCTGAGATAGCAGGGTTAGGATGCCAATGGAGAGAGGGGGTATGGCCTCTGACCTGAGGAGACAGGAGCTCCATGTGGGTCCTGCAACACTGGAGACAGGGCTGTAGAGGTGTGGCCTCTCTCCTGGGGGAAATGCCATTCTGTGAAAATTCTAAGATGCCAGGGTTAGATGTGGCAAGAATGGTAGTCAAGGTGGTCACATCAGGCACCCCTCAACAAACAGCCATACGTCAGGCACCCCTCAACAAATAGCCACATTTGTTACTGCCTAACATTCCTTACAGTAACACCTGGGCTCATGAAATATAAGACAAAAAAGTAGATAAAAGGTACAGTGTCTCCCAGACCTCACCTTTACCCTCTGTCCAAGTTCCATGGCTACAAAATGGGCTCATCTGCCCCGCCCACATCAGAATGGACATGAGCAGGAAATGACTTTTACTGTGTTCACACCACTGAGATCTCAGGGGTGCTTGCAATGGCATTGTAGTCTAGGCTACCTGCACCAAAATCTATGTAGTGGAAGGAAATAGTTCAAACAACCATTTTATGCTTTCTGGTGGTTAAGAAAACTAAAGCTCTTAGATTTATGCCTCACTGTAGACTGGCAGACACATAGAAAGGTGCAGCTTTGCCAGGGAAGAAGTGAATAATGGCAGATTATATTTAGCCCTCCTAGGGCTCCATAAATAGTCAAACACAAGTATTTTAAGAAGTATTTTGATTCGTGAATACAATTTACTTTTCTTGGATTCACATAACAGTAACAATTCATTGAAAAAAAATTACTTGGTTAGAAAATTTGCAATTTGTTTTAATCTAATCAAAATATTTCTTGGGCTATTCAAAGTTTCCTGGCTACTCCTCTAAATTAAACCTTAATTTGGAAGAATATTTTTCTATAAACATTTATTATAGCAACAGTCATTTAAGAGAGATTAAAATATTAACATAATCCAGGCAGAATTTACAAGCAGATGCCAAGCACAAACCATATATATTCTGAAATGTGTGTTGGAGAGGATTCATATTATAAACTTGCCTGGCCTTTAACTCAAGGGGCATTGCCAAGATCCTTTATCTTCATTATCTCTCAATAAACTCCAAAGAAAACATTTCGGAAGAGTAGACTTAAGTTCGTAAGACTCTTCAATAAATCAAAGCAACCTATGTGGGAATAGTGATCTCCAAAACCAAACTTGCAAGTGAGGAATGTTAAAGACAACTGAGGGGTGACAGGAAAGCCTCAGACTCCCTAGCGTGATGGGAAAACGCTACAATTAGTGTCTCTTTCTCTTTACTTTTAAAGGAATTCCTTTGTGGTCCTGGAACCATAACATGCAGCTATCTAGGGTGGCTGGTCTCTAGAGGCTTCCGTGGTTCTTAAGAAAATAATGTTAGCACAAGATACAGGCAGAAACATGGAGAAGCAAGGACCTGCTGAGGAAGCGGGTCTGGGTTGAATGAAATGATGATGATGACCATGACAGCGAGGGCAATGATGAAGATGATGCTGAGAACATGGTCAAAAATTTAAGGCACCTGATGGCTGGCTGTAACTTGGAGATTCTCATTGAATCTAAACGGTATGCCATTATGCAAACTAGAGAAGGCTGGGTGGCAGAAGACCTATCTGCATGAGTCATCATCTATGCCCTGGTTTTGTTACAGAGCCATTGGATGAAAAGCCAGACCTAGAGCTGGAACTAAAATGCCAACCTGTTCACCCTCAGCAAGTCTGCACAAGGAAGTCTGTTCCAGGAAGCAAAGGGCCAGCAAAAGAAGGGCACCGTGGGCAGAAGGGCATGAGATCCACAAAAGAAGACACGAGGATGAACTAGGTGGTGACTTACAAAGCCATGCTTGCCTTTAGCATGAGCGCATGGAATGACAGCCATTAATGCCGCAGAATTTATGTCCTCCCACTAATAAGGGAGAAGGAGGAGGAGGAGGAGGAAGAGAAATGAAAATGGAATCTCAGATAATTTGCTGCTGCACTTCCTTCTGGCTTGTAGCTATTTTGTGCATTTAAAGCACTTACCATCAAACTTTGCGAGGCTGCTAATATCTGCCCCCAGTTCTGAGGTGACAGGCAGTGCTTGACGGACTTTCAGATTTGTTTCCCTGTTAAATCAAAGGCATGACATGAATCTTTGGACATTAACTGTAGCACGAATAATAAAAACCCAGAGACGGAAACTGGGGTTCAACCTGAAAACCAGAAAAACAAGGCAGTCAAGCTACCAGAGAAGTCTTACCTCTACCAAGGCTGGGTGACCACAGACTAAGCAGCTAAGCCTCTCTCTCCTCCTGTTTTATGTTCCTTTTAGTGCTGGAATAAAGGCATGGCTCCCTAGTACTGGGATTAAAGGTGCAGGACCCAAAAACCCTACATTTGTTCCTGCACTGATCTTGTGTAGCCCAGGGTAGTCTTGAATTCACAGAGATCATCATAGATCTGCCTCTATCTCCAAAATCCTGGAATTAAAGGTATGTGCCATCATTCCCTGACCTCCAGTGACTTTAGTTTTGTCTCTGTTCTTTGGGCAAGATTTATTTATTAAAATACAAATAATACACCATTACACAGAACAATACAACAACTTCTTACTAAAACAACTGTGTAGCGGCCAGCACACAAAATATAAATGACGGGTTCCACAGAGCCTGGCTTTGAATGTCACACACACACACACATACACACACCCCACATTACATCATCATAGCAGGTGTGTGTCTAGGATTTCCACCCACAGCACACCTGTGTAACAACACGGAGATCTGCTTTGCATTTGTGTTCAAAAGAACACAGAAGAAAAACGGCCTTGTCTGAACCTACTCACACATCCTATATGAGCTATAAAACACACTGGAACTAGGAATACTGTTGCCAAAGGGAGGCCAACGTCACTCCAGTATCTGCTGTCTGTGGAGCTTTGTTTGCAAAAGACAGTCATGGCTACTTCTAGAGTAGCTGAAATTTTAATGGAGAAAACTCTTGGGTGTCGGATGGCACAACCAACACCCTGGGCAGATCCCAGCGAACTGCTCTCCTCAACAGGACCACCTATCTAGTAGACAGACAGCAGACTCTGCTGCTAGTGGCCAGCGGGGACCATATGGCCATCACTCCTGTCTGGTGTGAAAGGGGGTGACACACCAGCTTCCCTGGAATTCTTCCCTCACTCCCTCTTCAGCAAACACTGATCTGTTTCCCAGGAAGCCATGTGACCTTTAGGACTAGCTGGTTTTGCTTGGCAACTTTCTCTGAAGAATCAGCCCCGTCAGCCCCGTCACTGTATCTATTAATAAGTTGTTCCTTTGTGTTACTGAGTAGTAGACCACCGCACCCCAATTTACTCAGCCATTCACTTGAAAGAGATCCACGTTGTCTCCTTCCTGGTGTGCCCTAAGTATTCACTATAGAGTTTATGTAAACGTAAGTCTTTATTCCTCTGAATAAAAGTTCAGTTTGAACTTGCTGCGTTATGCGGTAATTTTATGTTTCGCTTTTAAGAAACTGACAAATTATTTTTCCAAAATGAGCATCGCAGTTTACACGCCCTCAAGTAATGTGAGGGGAATTGTGCTTCTCCAAACCCTTGCCAGCTGTGGAGCGTCACGGTCCTGGCGTTAGGCATTCCTATGGACCTGTGTAACAGCATTGTGGCATTAACTTTTACGTCACTAAAGATGTTGAGTACCTTTTCGTGTGCTTGGGTAGACGCTTTGCCTAAGTGTCTACCAATGCCATTTGCCTATTTTCTAACTAATGTTGCTTACATTTTTAGTCTTAAAGCATTTGTATATATTCAAGGTAATTCAGGAGACGCTCCCCCCCCCTTCTCTCTCTCTCTCTCTCTCTCTCTCTCTCTCTCTCTCTCTCTCTCGTGTGTGTGTGTGTGTGTGTGTGTGTGTGTGTGTGTGTGTGTTGCTCTCTATCTCCACCCACTCACCCCCTGAAGAAACCAGCCCAGGGTCTTGTGCTTCTTAGGGGAGTGCTCTAGCACTGAGCGAAGTCTCCACTCTCTGTAACTCTTCTTTGTCGAATTTAACAATTTTTGAACTAGCCCAGATCTCAAAGTCTTTCTCCTACGTTTTTGCCTAAATTTCTTATAGTTTTATTCCTTACATTTGAATTCAATTTCCTTATGAGTTATAAGGCTAGTCGAGTTTTCCATTCCATAGTGAGTGCATAGTCTGTGCTTTTTGAGGACTGGTCACTTCCTTTAAGTTGTCAAGTGGACGTGTATACAGCTGTTTGTAGTGTGTCTTCATAGTCCAGTTGCTGTTTTCAGGAGGCTTTGTCCATTTACCATTTGTTAATGATGTTGCTAGGCTGTCCCATCTTTCCTTGCTCTTTGTCAGCCTTTCTTGAGGTTTGTGGATGAACTGATATTTTCAGAGAACCAATCCAGTCCCGTTGTTTCATTTTGTCCTGTTTCGTATGAGTTTTTTGGGGGGTTTTACTTTTGACTTGGGGTATATTTTGCTGTTTTCTAGATTCTTGAGAAGGAGTGGACAGTTGATTGGAGGCTCATTCTCCCTTGGTACATGAATGGCTTCAGTGCTGGCCATGTGTCTCTTAGCACTGCGTTAGCTGTGCCTGAACCTGTCCTCTGGGTTACACAGGCTGAACTGCTCTAGTATCTCAACATTGCAATAACCTGACAGGCACTGGCTAACACAGTGTGCCTCCTGCTGTCTGGTCGAGTCCTACTACCCACTCTTTATCAGCTTGAGCAAGCTATCTGGCCCTTGGCTTCAAGTTCTGCAGTAGGTCTCATACAAGACCTCCATCAGGATTCCGTAACATCTGAGTCGCGCACATATGGAGAGATGGTTCCTATCCTATACAAAGTGAGCAGCCAATGGTATAAGCCGGACAATGGAAACCTCTGAAACTGACCACTAAGTGCTCTGTAGCTGGACTCTCGAAGCCAGCGTCAAAACTGCGTTATATTCATCTCTCTTCTCTCTGTGTGTCACTGGCCTTTCAAAGCCATCTCAGTCTTTCTTCTCAGGAACCTTGATTCCTACCCTCTCACTTCCTTAGAAAATTAAATTAAAACAAACAAAACCCCAAAAAGGAACCTTGCTGAATAGTCCAAGGGTAAGCTCATTCATGTTCACATGTTTAGCATAGTGTTTGTGCTAAAGGGAAAAGCCAGTGTTTCCCAAATAAATTCAAGAGAAAAACTGTTTCAAAATGACTGCCAAGTAAATAAATAACAAGGGACTTTACAATTTAGACTTTTCTGTTTCACAAGAAAATAAAGAATAAGATTTCTTTCTTCTGAAGACACTCAGGTTACACGGCAGCCAACCGGCTGCTCTGATTTAGTACTCACCCATCGAGCTCAGCTGTTTCAACATAGCAGAGACCATGTGGCTCACTACTTGACAGGAGCAGCAAGTCGGCCTGGTTGAGAAACCATGACAGAGAGAACCTTAAGAATCAGGGTTGTTGAAAGGATGCACACTCATACCACAAGGACACTTGCTCAAATATGTTCATAGCAGCATTATTCATAATAGCCAGAAACTGAAAACAATCTAGATGCCCCTCAATTGAAGAATGGATAAAGAAAATGTGGTATATTTACACAATGGGGTACTACACAGAGGTGGGGGGGAACAATGGCATCTTGAAATTTTCATGCAAATGGATGGAACTAGAAAAAAAAAACATCCTGAGTGAGGTAACCCGGACCCAGAAATACAAACACGGTATGTACTCACTCATAAGTGGATATTAGATTAAAGCAAAGGATAACCAGACTACAATCCACTGCTTCGGAGACGATAGTAATAAGGAGACCCTAAGAGAGACACATGGATGGCCCAGGGAGGGGGAATTAGATGAGAGCTCCTGGGTAAACTGGGAGAAAGGAGGGGGACAGTATAGGGGAAGGGAGGGGAGATGAGAGGGAACAGGATGGTTGAGGGGGGAGAGGGATAGAGTGGGAAAGTAATGAAAGAGAGAGACACTGGGTTAGGGAGAAACCTGGTGCTAGGGAAATTCCCAGGAACCCACAAGGATGACCCCAGCTAAGACTTCTAGCAATAGTGGAGAAGGTGCCTGAACTGGCCTTCCCCTGTAAGGCCAGATTAGTGAATACCCCAAATATCATCATGGAGCCTTCACCCAGCAACTGATCCAGCAACTGACAGAACCAGATGCAGAGATCCACATTCAAACACCAGGCCAAGCTCCGGGAATCCAATTGAAGAAAGGGAGGAGGAAATATATGAGCAAGGGAGGTCAAGATCTCAAGATCATGAGGGAGAAATCTACAGAGACAGCTGAGCCAAATTCGTGGGAACTCAGGAACTCTAGACTGACAGCTGTGGAGTCTCCATGGGACTGAACTAGACCCTGCAGATGTGGGAGACAGTGGTGAAGCTTGGACTATCTGTGAGGCACCTGGCAGTAGGACCCAGATCTATCCCGGGTGCATAAACTAGCTTATTGGAGCCCGTTCTCTATGGTAGGATGCCATGCACAGCCTTAATGCAGGGGGAAGGAGCTTGGTTCTGCCCCAACTTAATGTGCCAGACTTTGTTGACTTCCCATGGGAGCCCTTACCCATTGGGAGGAGTGGATAGGAGGTGAACTGAGAGGAAGGCAAGAGGGGGTGGGAAGAGGGGTGGGAGGCAGAACTGAGGATAAAATGTAAAATGAAATTAAAAAATAAGTTTAAGAAAATAAAGAAAAATCAGGGTTGTTGAAACCTCTCCCTCCTGCATCACCCCTGGGCAGCCAAGGAGCCTCAGCAACTGTGAGGAGGGAGGCAGGCTCTCCCACCCCTTTGCCCCTGCTGTCATGCCCATGGACCATCATGGTAGGAGCAGGGCTCCAGGCGACATGCAAATTACTAGTGATTTACATTGATGTTTTTGAAAGTCATATGTAAATTCTAATTTTCTGGACTTAATCAATTCTAATGAGAAGCAGAAATCTCTTTTCAATAACTAAGCTAATTAACGCTCCTTATGTGTTGGCATATGAACTGTTCGAAGCAGGGAAAGAGCAACGGAGGTGAGGAGAGGCAGATGAAACAGAAGGAACAGCAGAGAAAAGAAAGAAAAGCAAACAAGAGCGGCATGGAAGCAAATAGGAGAGATGAGGACAACAGTAAAACACGGGAAACAGCAGAAAACGTGGAGCCCGTGCAAAGAGCACAGACAGTGGCCTGGGAACAGCGGACAGGACCACTCAGACGCCACACGGCTTGCATCTCCACAGTCCATTCTGCTTTAGAAAAGACATCATCATTCGGTACTAGAATTCTGACAAGTTGGGGAACCTTCTTCCTCGAATTTGAATTTTTATTTTAAAATACATATAATTCTGAAGGATTCATCTAAAAAGAACTGACTGACTTAAGTTTCAGCAGCTTGTTACGAAACTTTAGCCTAATGATTTTCTACCTATGTCTGAATGATTAACAGCTCAAGTCTCGAAAAATCTTTTTTTATTTTGAAAAGCATTGTAATTCCTTTATCTCCAAGTCTTAGGTGTTAAGTTCAAAATCAATCTACTCATTTAATTGTCTAGGTTATTTAAATTATCAACTAACATTAGGGTGGGGAAAATGAGTGTAGCTTTGTCTAAATGAAGGCTCTGTGACAGTTCCTTGAGGAATGAATGCATTTACATTGTGGCGATTCCTCCCCAGCACTGGAGGAATTGCCACAGAAGCCAGTCAAGGCATAAACTGCTTTAGGAACCCCTCAGTCTGTCCCACAGAAACTTACACAGAGACTGTGTCCAAATGTAAGCCACTCTTGGACCAAAGTTTACCTAATCCTGACCCAAGAAAGGAAATATCTGGACTGAGGGGCAGATCCATCTTGACCCTGAGTGACTTATCTAAGTTTCAACATGTTCCAGCAGAAGACAGGACAGCAAACACTCTTTGAGGCTGTGACTCTCCATCTTAGGGATAAAAGAATCATTTTAAAAAAATCTAAAATGCCCTAATTGTAATCATGTATTTACAATGCACAAATAAAGATGCCTTTGGTACCTGGTGCTACTTTGCTTCAAAACTCTGTATAGAAAATGCTGCAATATTCAGGAATGCTTTTCTGGTAACCAAGGGTCAGCTCTCAGAACATGCAACCAAGGTGCCACCGCCACCTGGTGGCCAAGTTCCTCAACCAGCTGTCACCCTTCTTCCCAGAGACTGAGACACATTTAACCTACCCTTAAGCCTCCCTATCTCACTGTTCCTACTCTGTCTCCTGGATACCAACCTTCCTACCTCTTCCTGTACCTTCTATTGTTGCCAGTGCCTGTGCTATCTCCGGCCTTCCTCTCCTTGCCCACTCCCTCTTCCCTTCCCCACTCCTAAGAACTCCCTTAGAGGTGTTCTCAGTTATCATTGACAAGAATGGTGGAGGGACGGGATTGACAGTGTCCCAAGGCAGTCTCTCCAGAACACTCAGCAAAAATCCCGAGAAGGAGAACATCTCCCAATTTCCCCCAAATAACTCAGTGCCTCTTAACCAAGTCATCTCACTCAAGGTTTGCACGTGTGTAGCTATTCCACACCTATGAATAGTTTGGGAAGCAAGCAAAGCTTTTGTAGACAAAGCACTATCATCACCAGAGATGACTGGTATTCCTCCCTGCTGCCTGGAGTTAGGGCCTGCAGGAAAGCGGGTGTGCTTGTCTGGGGAGTGATATTCACAGATCTCGAGAAAAGACCAATTTAGGGTCTACTACAGTTGTCTCCTTCTCTTTTAACCAAAGAGTCAAGCAGAGAAGAATAGAGAGTTTTAAAAGATGATATCTTTCTTGCTGATAACACAGTTAGAGTCTGGGCTTTGGGACTGTGGACCAAAGATTCTTGTTTGTACTTTGCCAGAGGCAGAGATGAAGAGATGCAAGGTATTGGGAGTGTGGGTTTGGTGCCATCCCTCCATCAGGGAAATGAGAGGATCGTAAGCATTCTCTCCCTAACATCTGCTGTGCCCAACGTGGAAACCACGGGTCATACACAGGCATTTGAATATAGAACAATTGACTTCAAAATACATTCTTACGTTTGCCTCCCGGGACCCATTTCAAGGGAGGCACTGCAACAGTAAACAGAGACTTGACTCCCATCCAGTTCCTTTAATGTTCTACCTCAACCCCACTACAGAAGATGCTCTTCTAGCAGGTGTCACCTCCTCCTGCTATATTCCCAATCTTTACTGAGTGGAAAATAAGCCAGACATGTCATTTAAGTCACATGATATCAAAGTAAATCAATTACAAATGAGAACCTAGCAGACCATCCCATGTTTGAGGGAGTCCAAGCCACGGGGCAGAGACTTTGAGACCTCTGTTTTGGCTGCCCTGACAACCTCTTGCTTATTTTTGTTTGGGTTCCCAGCTATTTTCCAAAACCTTAAGGTTGCCAGGTAAAAAGCCACCTGAAGTATCAACTCGTCCACAAATGGCTAATCCACCGGAAACTACTCTGCGCATGCTCCTCTGCACTCTGCGCAGGCTTTGCGCATGATCCTGGGCACTCTGCAGGGTTTGCGCATGCTCCTCTGCACTCTGCAGGCACAGACAGGTGCAAACAAAGGTGGAAGGCTGATTCTGAGAGGGCGTGTCCAGCACTCTCAACAGGTTATTCTTTTAAAGAGATTTTAGGGCCATATTTTTCCATCATAAAATATCACAACCTTAACAATATAGCTTGGTTCAGAAAAATTGCACACAACTCAAAAACTTTCATAAGTGATCTAAAGTATAATTTTGATATTTTATTTTATACTATGATAATTTTAATTTTTAGTTTCCGATCTGTACCATTTTTATCACCTTAAATTTGACTTTAACTGTAATTATTTGTCTACATTTTAGTGAGTGAACTTTTACTTAAGAAATTGCAAAAAGTGATTGCTTGAAAATATAAATTATGATGCATTTGATGTGCAAAATCCTCACTAACTCACCTTTTATCAATTCAGAATTCTAACATAAATTTTATCTTTAGTGTTTTCTAAAATGTTGTCATTTAAGAACACTAATTGCAGTATTAAGAAATAGCATTCAAAGTGTATGAAAACAAACCATTTAGGGTACTTAGGAGCATTTTTAAAACTCTTATTTACATAAATAATTTAAATATTGATTTAAATTTTTCTGTATTTGTATGTTTCCTTAAGGCAACAAACAGGGAGAGAATTCGCATTACTCTATGGCATTCTCCGCATCATCCAAGTCACCTTTCACTGAAAGCAGTGTCTTTTAAAATATTTATAATTGAGAATTTATACTGCATAATGGTAATCCTTCCTTGGTGACTCTAGATTATTACAGATTTAGTAAATTTGCAAATGCAAATACTTCAGTGTGTGTTATGCTGATCTGAGATCGAGTCACGCAATAGTGAATACTCACAGCAACAAATTGGTTATTTTCTAATTTAATGATGTCTCCAACTTTAACGTTCATCCATTTTTCATTCTGCAACCTGAGAAAAGAACAGAAATATTTTGTTCAGCAATGCAGAAGACTTAATAAGTATAACCAAAGGTTATATCCATATGCCGTAATAGAGCAGAAGAACCAGATGAGCCTTTGCTAAAATGGGAAATTCCAGGGATGCATTCACAAACAATGAGCAATGTGGGTGTCACAGAGGTTAAATAATTTGTCTGTGGATATCCGGCGAAGTAGTGACGTACCTAGACAAAGCTCAAAATGCCTAACTCTTGGCTGAGGGTCTGTGGAACCCAGCCATGATGCCAGCTTGATGCCACCTCTGTGGTGTCTCGGAAAATCCAACTACTTGCATTCTTTTCAAGTTCTCCGCTAGCAAGTACAAAAACAGTAAACAGCACTACCATTATCTCAGAAGTCACTTAACGCAAGACAAAAATGAATGAGACGATAGCGCAAAAGAGAGCAGTCTAGGGCAATAGGTAAAATGCAAATAAGAGGAAAATTATATAGAGGACAAGAAAGATGGGTGGCAAAAGAATGCCTGAAAGGCTACCCAGTAGCCACAGTGCTGCTATGGAAGGTGGCTTTGGTGGCATTCTACCAGCCTAAGTCTAGCGGCTCAGAACAGGGGTCAACAAGCTGCAAACTCTCTTTGAAGCTTGTGTGTGCCATGGAGTTCCGTGCCTACTCTTCAAGTTTACAAAGGGTTTGGGAGGACCAGCAAGTGTGTTTATTGGATCAAGCCCTGGGGGACAAGTGAGTCAGGGTTGCCCAAAGCCAGACAGGCCTGGAAGAAACCGACCACCTGTGGCTGGATACTGCTCCATTGCTCCTGCCTTCCAAAACAAACTTCTTAAAATGCAAAGCTGCTTGGCTTTCCAGTCGATAGTCCTCATGCTGCTTCTTAGAAATCCCTTCCTAGAAGCAAAGACTGTTGGGACAGGATAGGTGTCCCTAGAAAGCCAGGTGAATTCTGCTGGGCAGCTTTTCAGAACTGGCCCAACGGACCTGTTTAGAGACTGGAGAATAGATTTAAATATTTATCCGACTGTGAAATGCGCCTCCCACTATCAACCCTGCTGGGTCATTTGGCTCAAGAGCTCAAAGGATTGTTCTTTAATATGGATCCAAGTACATGTTGTTCTGGAAATTTCTCAGCTGTAGCATTTTTTTTTCTTTTTTTTGTCTCTAACCAAAATTAGAACACTTTTTTTTTCAGTGCCATGCTCGGCCGTAGTCTCTAGCCCGGTGACTCTGTGAGAACGGAAGAAGGCTTGTGAACCTCACTTGTCTTTCTCTAAGGTACAGAGTATTACTGTTTATTTCTCCTGGGGACTCCCCCCTTTCTCAGGGGACTGTCTACTGGACAGAGAGCATGCTGGAGTAGAGAAGGACACCTTGCATAGCTTAAGGCAACTACATTGCTTCTGAGATGCTCTGCAGTCTCTGTGGAAAGTGTCTGTTTTCAGGAGAAGCTAGAACTATGTTAAGTTTCGTTTCTAAATTCTACACCTCCCACTTCCACATTCTACCCTCACTTGAGTTTCAGATACAACCAATTATTTTACACACAAGCACACACTTTGTGACACGAGGGATATTGGACCCTGAACGTTATTGCTATGAGTCTGGAACTGGAATGCAAATCATCTTACATTTAAAGTTGTTGCACATAGCAACACTATGAATGGTTGTGTCAACTAATCCTCATGACAGCCCTTGAGCTGGGTCCTGTTTCAACTTGAATTTGACAAGACCCTAGGATTCAGAGAAGTTGGGATCTTTTTTTTTATTTTTTAATTTTTTTGGGGGGAATCTTTACTCTATTTGGAGAATCTATTTAAAATTCAGGCACCCACATTCTTTGATGTAGTCATCCCACTTTAAAGAGCCGATAATCTGAGAACATAAACATGGGCATACAAAGATGAGCAGGGCAGCATTATTTACAGAGCTCAGCAGAAACTCCTAATATTCCATGGTAGAATTATTTCATCATATATCATACATGTTCAGCAGAATTAAGTGCTATCACATACATATTCAGCAGAATAGTGTAACCAAGAGAAGCTAGGTCTAAACATGCTGACGTGAAATGGGTCTAAGTTCCATTATTATTTAAAAGAGGACTGTTCAGAAGCCTGTTTGTGCATGGCAAGATCCATGTGTTGAGACAGAGGTGTTCTTATACAAGTTTTTTTAACATTTTCTTTTGTTTTTTTGAGATTGTAATATAATTACACCATTTCCCCTTCCTTCTCTTCTCCCAATCCTCATATATACCTCCTTCCTCACTCTCTTTAAAATTCATGATCTTTTTTCTCATTAATTGTCATTGCATGTGTATATGTACATGTATATGTATATACATATATGTGCCTAAATACGATATGCTCAGTCTGTATGTTACTTGTATGTATGTTTTCAGAACATTGGTTTGGATCACCAATTAGTGTACTCTTTCCTAGGAAAGACTCTTCCTCCCAGTCTCAGCATTCCTTAGTAGCCTGTAGTTCTTCATGTAGTCCTGAGGCTTGTGAGCTGTCCCATGTCATTGTTAGTGTGGCCGTTGGTGTCATCCTTGTTGAGCTCCTGCTTAGGGAGTCACGTTGGTGAGACTTCGCCGCTCTAACTTCTGGCACTCTTAGAAGACGCAATCTCACAGCAAATTCCCTGGTCTTCTGGCTCTTACAATCTTCCCTCCCCTTCTGCAGTGTTCCCTGACCCTTAGGTGGAATTGCCATATTGCAGATATTGCATCGGCCCCAGGCTCCACAACTGCGTATTTTAATTAGTTGTGGTTTTCGCTAACAGTGTCCATTTGTTGCACAGTTCAGTTTCCTTGATGAGGGGTGAAAACTACACTTACTTGTGGGAATAAAGACAAATATTCAGAGTGTAGTTAGGGGTTGTGATGGTTTAGTAAAAGCAGTGGTTGTAGGTTCTCCTCTAAGATTCCTGACTTCACTAGCACTGGGTGGTTGGCTTGGTTTCCAGTCCCAGGCATGATTTCCCTCTTGCTGAGTGAGCCTTAAGTCCAACTAGATACCTGTTGGTTACTGCCAAGGTGTGTATGTCATTCCTGAACCCTTAGGACTATCTGCCATGCATTCATTGTTTACATATATATTTTAACATGCTGTTCTAGTTTGATTCTGTTGCTATGAGAAGGGTATTGGATCCCCTCGAATTGGAGTTTCAGATGGTTGTGAGCCACCATGTATGTGCGGGAAATTCAACTTGGGTCCTCTAGAAAAGCAGTCAGTCCTCTTAACCTCTTGGCCGTCCCTCCAGCCCCATGAAAGCTTTCTTTACATGTAAGTGGCAAAGCTTCAACTAGAACCCAGCTTTAGCTATGAAATACATACCATTAATAAATCTACATTTATTGCTCATCTTACTTTGCTTTCTATATTAAGTATATCTGACCTGCTTAAAAATGTAGAAATGGGGCATGCCAGCAGTAACAATAAAAAAAAAATCACCTTTCAGTGGTTTGATATGGTTTGCTCTTCTCTGAGAACCAAATGTTTCTGGACGCAACATCCCTGATTTCTTAACACAAAATCTAACTAAAAGTAACCCCAAGAGATTATGAACCTTGTTCCTTATTAGATCTGCAGTCATATTTAGTGCTAAACAGTTTCTAAGGAAAAAAATGTTTTAATTCACTTTAAAATAAATTGTGATGTTTATCTTCTTGAGTTCCTCAGAAACAGACTAACGGAGGGTAAAATTCTTGAGTAGCTGACCACCCACCAACATGTGATGTCATCTTTCGTTAATGAATTCAAGACCACCCTAATATGGCCAGAATCATCGCTGGAAGCTATACACAATGCTTAATGTCAGGGCTATAAGGGCCATTATGTATAAACTATATATATCTAATAATCTAGAAATAGTGGAAAATATAAATCTGGTTCTTAAATAGATACATATAAATCATCCTCGACCTCTAAGACTTGAAGCACATGGATACTCTTCTAACCCCAATGAAGAGCAAAAAATGACCTCACTATTAGAGTGTTGGCCATGCTTTTGTCATCAGTAGTCCAGTGAGAAAATTGATAGAGCTGAGGGATCGTCTAATAAAGGATGTATTAACTTTCAGTCCTCAGGATATTCCAAGCTTTCCCCCATGTACAGTGAGCTCATCAGAAAACTATCTGCCTGGACTCTATTATGCTGATCCCTCTAGACTTGTCTTCTCAGAACCATGACTTCAATCAGGATTTACTGGGGGTCATAAGTGAAATATCTCTCTCGCTGAGGCTTCAGCCATTACATCATCCGCATTTCTCTCAGCACCAGGATAAATCACCCTGGTCATGAGCACCAGATAATACATCTGTCCATTGGGCCATCCGTTTTGTATCCTCGGCACCTCTGTTATGAGGAGAAACAGCGTTTAAGTTCATGTTCCCAATGTATAGACAAGTCATAGCGGATCGTTTAAACAAAAACTAGAAAATTCCACTAAAGGACCCTGTCTTCTGAAAATAACCAATAATCTTGATACCTGACAATACAAAACTCTGTTTAGAGAGGATTAGAGGCTGGAGTTAATTTTTTTTTTTATTTTGTACTCCAAGGATAAAATACTGGCTTCCTACTTATGACAGAAACCATGTAAAATGCTAAAAAGAGTACATGTTGTAGGACCACAAAGCATACACCTTACCACTAATCAACCATGGGACTTTGCTAGAGAATTCGTCTGAAACTGGAGTTTCCATCCCTGACATGTGAACCGGCACCTGACAGCCTTTCACAGTATCTGTTAGATTGCATAAACCCAGCTGGCGCTTAAACAGTCATCTTCCATGTCATTTGGGACCCTCAAATGAGACAAATTCTTAAAAGTATTTCTAAACTGTAAAGTAATGCATGCATCTAAAGTGCTGCGGCTATTTTGATTATTATTAGACACTTTGTCATAAGGATAGCAAATTGATTTTTATTGTTAGGCCTTGAAGGAGCCATCTGGGCTCACTGTTGGTGCCCTGGTAACTGTTTGTGTTTTCTCCCATCAGGATTTGTCGCCACCAATCCAGAGACTCTCTCGTGACAGTTGGGATTCTATGGCCATAACTAAATAAATAATACTTTATTTTATTCATCACGGTTAATGGCTCTTTTTTCTCTACTCTCTCTGCTTTATATCCAGAACAATAGATTCAGGTGACTTTGTTTTACCTGCTGTGGTTTAAAACACCCACCAAAGACCCATTCATTAAAGAGCTGGTCACAGCCTGTGGTGCTACTGACAGGCAAGGAAACACGGGGTCTAACAAAAGTAAGGTAGGTCACTGAGGGGGAATCTTGAAGAGGCAATTAGGATCCAGACCCATACCCCAGTTTTGCTTCCTGGCAAAGAAGAGGAGAGTGGTCTCCTCCTGCAAACACTCCTGTCTTAGTTTCCTAAGTTTCACTACAGGTCCAGAAACAACAGAGTCAGCGGACTATGGGCTAAAAGGCCTTGCTGCCTTTTTCTTCGCTCTCTCACGTGTTTCGTCCTCTAGAAGAGGTGGGGCCTGAAAAGGAGCTCCAAGTAGAAGCACTTGCCACAAATCATGAGGACTGAGTATGAATATCAATGCACACATAGCAAGCTGTATGCCCTACAAACATCTGTAACTACAGCACCGAGGGATCCAACATCCTCTTCTGGCCCCCATATGCACACAAACACACACACACACACACACACACGTGTATACTCACACAGGCACACACGTGCATACATAATTAAACCATGAAAAAACCAAAAATGTGAGGATGAATACAAATATCAAGAAGTTGTTGACAGCTATCAGGAGGTAATATGTGTGTGTGTGTGTGTGTGTGTGTATAAAGATTCATTGTACTGTTCTATTTGTGTGCCTATGTGTTTGAAAATCCAACAAAAAAATATAAGATGATGATGAAGACAGACAGACAGATAGATGATTGATTGTTTGATTGGTAGATTGATTGATTAATTGGTAGATAAATTACATACACATAAATTATATATACATAAATAAATAGATGATTGATAGATTTGACTGATAGATATTTAAAGATATATAGATAGATGATAAATAGGCAATAGATAGGTGATAGATCAATGATAGATGATAGATAATCCTACTCATGCTTACGGCCTTCACTAATACAAGCAAAGTTTATGACATTGCCATCTTACCTGGATATAACCTGTCTTTCTCTGCTATCCAGTATCTATGCAGCAACCAGAGAAATGTCCATGTTTTCCCTACAGTTTCCCTGTCCAAGGCCTCCGTGGCCTCTCATGACACGTAACCTAAATCTGAAGTTAGCATTCTTCATAATTACTCATAAGAAATGTATCTTGACTGAGCACAGTTGCTCATGCCTGTAATCCCACCACTTGGAATTCTAAAGCAGGAGGCTAACCACAAGTTTGAGTCTATCCTAGGTTTCACAGTGAGTTCAAGAACAGCCTGGGCAATAGAACGAGACCCTGTCTAAAACATAAAAATAGTAGCTGGTCTTTGTTAGCCCCTCAGAACTCTCCTTTATCCAGTACCCCAGCATTGATGGGGACCTTATTAGTATCCAGCTCATTTCCAATCTTGGGCTTTTACACTTCTTATGACTTTTACCCATGATCTTGCCATAACTATCTCCCTCTGAAACAAAATCTTACCTCTGTCAAGAGGCCATCATATCCACCCCCACTAACTCCCTGCCTCCAGCCACTACCCAGGGCATCCAACCCCAATAACTAACCCCTTGAGTCCAGTTGGTGCTGACCACACGTGCATTTGGGGTGGAGCCATTCACTCAGACATGGGGAACCTGAAATCACATTGTTTATTCACATGACTGTCTTTCTCATTGGAAAGCAGGCTAAGGCCGTCTGGCTACTTGCTTCTGTAGGGGTGCACCTGCCACGCTGTGAGTTTGGGAGATATTTGCTGAGTGGAGTAGCGATGCATATATAGTCATTCACATGTGTGTATGCATTTACACAGTTAGCTCTGGAATAAATGTAAGAAACACTTTCATATGCCTGTTCTTACTGGTGAGACCTAAGACAGTATAAGAGAGATAACACAGAGAAAAGCAAGAAGCGAGGGGCGCTGTGGATGGCTACAACACAAAACACACCAGGTTGGAGAAGAACAGCATTGCTCATTTTTTTTATAAAGAACAGACTTCAGATTTACATTTCGCATGTTCAAAGAGTCAAGCTGAATCTCTAATAGATCATGTCCTTCATTCTTCTGTCTCCAGATTCTCCAGAATAATCTGTGCCTTGAATGCACCCTGCTAGCTGAAAAAGTGAATGTGTTCTCCGAATTCGACATATAAGGAACACCTTACTATCAGCCAAGCTTGAACTAAGCAAGGGGTTGCAGTATCAATCAGTTCTTAAGAGGCTGACAAGGAAGAGTGCTGAAGAGGACTGAGTTCTAGACTGAAGTGCTGTGCACTACGGTGGCATTTACGGTTGCCATGGCAGCACAAAAGTTGATGGGAAGAGCTAGAAAGAAAGAATGTGTTGGAGTTCTGAGAAGGCCAGTTTCTGGTGTGGCTGGAAGGGGTGCTAGAAAGACGAGACTAGCCAGAGGCCACTCTGGCAGGAGTGGGTGGGGAAGCTTTAAATTAGGAATGTATTTGATCTGCGCTATTTTGTGAGAAGGAAATAGGGGGGAATGTGGGTGATCCAGCAATGCCCAATCCAGCTTGGAGAAGTGCCACTCAAGCCAACGGAAACCTTTAGGTAACACCCTAGAATACACTATTGATTTCTACAGGAGGAATGTTTTTAGAAGACAATATTTAAAATATATTCCCTCACAGAACACAAAGAAATGAGGGTCAATGTTAAATAATGAGTATAAATAGGCAAGTCACAGAAAAAAAAAGAAATTAAAAAAAACAGATAAATATGCTGGAAAACTAGAAATCAGGTGTGCAAGACTGATCTCCACACTTAACAGATTGACCCAGACTTTTAAAAGCTAATGCTCAAAGTCATGGTGATGCTGTAGGAAAGCTGCATCCATTCGTTCAGATAAGAGGATAAATGTCAGATAGCAGGATGGCATAAATGCCCTGGAAATGAACTCAACGACAGGGGATGCAAGAAGGGATACACTGCAGGTACAGAGAGAGAGGATGAAGAAAGAAAACGAAGAAGCAACAGTTAGTCCCCAACACAGTAGGAACGGGCATCCCTGCCAGGCTGGCTGCAGGAAGAGTAGCGATCCCTTAGCCGCATGAATTAATGCCCAAGGGAAAATAAGTCTTTCGAAATTCCCTTCTGTAATGAAGGGTCGAGTGTAAAAGCAGAAAGGCCAACCAAGAAAATTAGATGCTTGCTGAGTTCTCCATCTGGACAAAAAGTAGCACAGACCCTGGTGCCCACAGCATATGGAGGAGGAGACATGTCCCTTTTCCGATTTTTAATTTGTCTTGTTCCTATATGTTTAAATATATACTATACTACTTGTTTATTAAAATTTCAGCAGGATGTATTATGTGGAAGAAAGCAAATTTCCCTCCGAAATCCGGCACCTAGCAATTTAAGTCCTGGCTCCCAGATTCCAGACCGTAGTTCTGCTGAGCCAGTGTTTGCAGAGCCGACACCCCTCCACTGACGCTGATAGAGACAGTGAACAGACTGCAATCAGGGCCAGTAATTTCCAACAGACACTTAATAACTAAGTCTAGAAGGGGGGGGGGGGGAACACAGTTCTTTCCTTTTGGCAGAAAACATTATTTTTTATATTCTAAAACTATTTACAGTTCATATGGTTTCCAGACCCCCTCTCCAGAAGCAAGGGCCTCATCCCCCTGCCTGTCTCAATGCTGCACATGGGAATCCTCAGGCAGCCGGCCAGAAGAGCATTTGGTTTAAAATGAAGCCTTAAATTTAGTAGTGTGAAGGGGAAGCCAATCTGAACACACACGCCTGGAAGGAACAAGGACACCAGATGAGACTAGGGGTGAATATGAACTGTCAGCCCTACAGTTTAGGAAGCCTTGCTAGGGGAGCAAGGTCTGTAGTACAGGCACCATGGGCCATCTCTGCCCTCCATGCCGGTGACTAGAGCCAAGCCAGCCTGGTAGCTTTAACTGTCTGCCATGCTGTACTATTTTTCCTCCGTTGCTTAGAGTCCATTTCATTCCTCCAGCAACAGTCAGTTCCCCCATCCATGGCTCTCCCCGGGTTTCCTTATTTTAACAACTGGTCAGTCGCACCTGCCAGGCATTTTCTCAGCCAGGATATTTCCCAGCTTCTCCTGTGTTTAGATCTAATCTAGAAGTCACTAGCCTGCTATAGGCACTCTCTGGGCTGTAGTAACAAATCACCCTGAATATGTAGCCTAAAAGAGAAGAATGTTATTCTCTCTGTGTCAGAAACTTGAAATCTGAAAGCAAGGTGTCAGCAAAAACAGAATCCCTCAAGAGGCTGGAGGAGGTGTACGGGGGAGGTCTGCTTTCCCTGATAGCTTCTGGTGGCCCCTGAGTTCCTTTCTATGGGGCTGGGTAGCTTGAATACAGGCCTTCATGGGGGCACATTGTGCTCCTCTCTCTATCCCAAGAGACTTGTGGTTGAGTCTAAGCATACCGTGATCCAGCATCATCTTATCTCAACAACTTAATTATACCGCAAAACCAATTTTATTTCAAATAAGGCCACACCCATGGGTTCTGATGGTGGGAGGCAGATAGGCTACAAGGGCAGTAGAATGTAGAATAATCACAATTGTATCCAAAGAGAACATTGCACAGTGGAGAAAAACAGAAACAGCAAAGGCAAAGGAAACAGAAAAGTGCAAAAGCATGAAATATGAATCACATGAGTCTGGGAAGCAAGACCAAGAAAACATCTATATTTTATTTATATTCTTCATTTTCTACAGTTTCTATCCGTAGTATATTGGCCATATGTTAATTTAAAATTCATGGAGAAAATGAACCCTTTAAGAGTATCTCGGGGAACTGAAGGCAGAATGATCCAATAATAGACAGTTTTAGTGAGGAAATGCTGGTGGGGGTAAGTAGTCAATCTTATACTATCAGGATATTGCTTTGCTGTAGACAGCCTTGAGTTCAGACTGAACAAAAGTATATTTCTAAAGTTAATATTCTTACATCCCTAAGGTCTTTGGAGTTTGGGTTTTCAAAGGCTATTTGGAACCTCAATCTATCACTTTTTGTAAAGAAGAAAATGAGCCAAATTTCAAAGCTTACACGGGATCTGCTGTTTGTTTAACTCCCATCGTCGCCCATAATAAGGGCACTTGTTATGACAGCAATGGGATCCAGTTGGAGCCAAGAAAGACTCAAGCCAGACTTAGTGACAAAGCGGGGTCACACATGAGCCCCAGATGCTGAGAAAAGACAATGGGCCCGCCACACTGAACCCCAACACGGAAGGGGGAGGAGAGTAAAAGACCAGAAGACATTTCTAAGGTGGGGGAAAGTTGGAATCTCATATTGTTTGCTGAGGGGTATGGGATATGAACCTCCTCTACAAAAGCTAAGGTCAACTCCTCCGCCCTCTCTAAGGCTATTGTGTGAGTGGCTCTTTGAGGGGCTTTAACAGTTCTCTGTGCTATATAAACCTGAGAAGAAAATAGGGCTGCTACTGAAGACTCCGTGTGCAGAGCTTTGAACAGGCGACTGCTCCCTGTTATAGCTAGATGTCCTCATCTGGGGAAACAGTTGCCCTTTGGAAATTCAACCCTTAAAAATCCACCTATGCAGCACAGTCATTGGATATGATGGAAAACTGTTATAATAACTCTAACAACTTTGTGGCTTGCACACAGGAGTCAGCCCTTTGGCAAGCAGCGCCTTCTGTCCTCAAAGCTGAAAAACAGAAACTGCCCAAGAAATAAACAAGACAAGACTTTGTAAAAATGCAAGTAATTTTTTGAAGGTGAAACTTATTTTGAAATACTTTTATTATGAATTAGCAAGAAGAGGTCAAGATAAATTTTATATTTGTATTTTCACTGCATCCAAACAGCACTTCAAACTCTTCCCATGACTTTACTTTCAAATTCATTGTTAAGTTCATGAAAATATGTCTCGTTGACATTGTTTTTGTAAAACAAAATGATTCTTCTCAAGTTTTCCTTACAAATCTGCAAGCTCTTTATACAGGTTATATGATTACAACGGTATGATCATAATGTGATCATATGTAATCAGAATGGTGTGATTATAATGTAATCATATGCGATAAGAATGGTCTGACCATAATATGATCATATGTGATCACAATGGTATGACTATAAAGTGATCCACAATGGTATGACCATAATGTAAACATATGTGATTATGATGGTATGACTATGTGATCATATGTGATCACAATGGTATGACCATAATGTGAATATATATGATTACAATGATAGGACCATAATGTGATCACATGTGATCCCAATGGTGTGACCATATACAAACAATTTAGGTAGCTGGAGGTAGAAAGTACTCAGACTGTCTTCTCCCTTGTATGAACTGAAAGTCTCCACTACAATCAAAGTAAGATGATGTAACTCAGTGGAGGGTGTATCAATTCTCCCATGGGATCAAGAGTCCCAGTCTTCCATTTAGAAGATACACAGAGACATACTCAATGTGTATTATCAGCAGACATGATAAATCCATGATGTCTGAGTTTGTTGTTACTGCAGGTCCTCAATCAGAAAGTGTAAGAGCCTATCAGGAAGCAGTACAGAAGTGGAGGAAAGAAGGAATGTCAGAGCCAGGGGATAGGGGAGATGTGTAGCAAAAAGATGTCTTCTGGAGGTGACACAACCATTGCACTCATGAACTGTCTTCATCTACACAAGACTTGCACAAAATTGGGCTCCCAAAATGTTACCATAGATGGGATGGATAGTTTTACTGCTGAATTCTACAAATCTTTTAAGGAAGATTTAATACTAACACTTCTTAAACTTTTATATAGAATAGGAAAGGAACACTACCAAACTCATCCTAGGATGCCATTATACCTCTGATGCCAAAACCAGACAAAAAGAAAACCATAAACCAATCTCCCTGATAGACACGGTCTTCAACAACATGCTTTCCAACTGAACTCAAAGTCACATTAAGAAGATTATTTTCCATAAGCAAGATGATTTCACCCCAGGGATACAAGATACAGTCAATACAGCACATCAATAAATACAATAAACCACATTTAATTCCTTCACTTGGGAGGCAGAAGCAGGCAGATCTTTGTGAGTGCAAGGACAGCCTGGTCTGAAGAGGGAGGTCTAGAACAGCCAGGGCTACATAGAGAAAACCTGTCTAAAAAATAAACAAATAAGGAAGAAAAAATAAAAGAAACAAGTTCTGCTGAAACCAGGAGCAAGCAGAAGACAGTTCAGGATAAAAAAGGCTACATATGACAAACCTATAATTGGCATTATAGCAATTCCCAGCACTCAGGGAGGCAGAGGCAGGAGGATCTCTGTGAGTTCGAGGTCAGCCTGGTCTACAGAATGAGTTCCAGGACAGTCAGAGATATACAGAGAACCCCTGCCTGTGTTTCATAAAAATAAACTGCCAAAGAATTAATTTATAATAAATTATAGAAGGACAGAAATACACACTATTAAACTAGAAAGCTACCAGTCACTGAGACCTGTTTGGGAGCCCCCAGAGCTCTTACTAAAAGCCCATAGAACGAGTTTCTTACTTGCTGTTGATGAGCACTTCCGACTGCCGGTTATTCACTTGATTATCACTCTGGTGACGAAACTGGAAAATCAGAATTTAAGCAAGAACATCTTAAGTCATACTTTGTCGATCCTAACAGTAACACTGGTGTATTCTCAGTTCATCTGTTCGGACAATGTGGCTATCTGTCTAATGTGAGCACAGCTTGCGCTTGCTTTGAGCAGTCTATGGACAGCTAATCGACACCCATCTCCCTACATCTCATCCTGGCATATGCATCACCATGAAAATCGTGTGTGTGTGTATGTGTGTGTGTGTGTGTGTGTGCATGTGTGTGTGTGCGCGCACGTGCACATACTGTGTGCTAGACCCACAACTCTTAATCCTTACACATTTCTAGTTGCTTCTAAGAAGGCAGCAATGCCATTTATCTCACAGTCCAGAGACAACCATGCACAGGTTTTGAGAACTTCGACCCGGAACCAATTCCTGTTTCTTTCACATGCGCACAAAGTCACCTCAGCATATTAGTGCGCACCCCCTGATGAACAGGAGCACTTTCAGGGACTTGAAGTCTGAATTTCATAAAGTTTAATAGGAGTGAGAGATTTTCCTTTTGTATTTCAAAATGAAGTGTGTGTGTTTGCACATACACGTGCACACACATGCACCACTTTCTACTACCATCAGACCTCTTTTTCAACCTCAGATGCTATAGGTTCACTGTGTACACTGAAATATGCTCGGCACTTTATCAGGAAACAGAAACATAGCACATTAAGACAAGTGTGCTATCCATATGTGTGGGGACAGTTTTAAGCGACTCATACCAAATTGTGGGTTTGTTTAAATTTCTACATGCAACAACTGTGGGAAAACATCCTATAAATCACCTTGGTAATTATAAATCTTTCCCTCTGCCTCATGCTTGACTACCCTTCAGCAGCACTGGCTGGGTTCCCACTTCCTGTTTGACACTGAGACATCAAGCTTCCACAGGAGCGAATACCCACATAGTCGTCGGTAGCATCCTTGACAGCTGTCATGGAGATCACCAGGACCAAAGGCACGATGGTGGTGAACCAGGTCAGGGAAGAGATTTCTGGAATGAGCTGAAACGAGCATTTCCAGATGTTTAAGACGTTTTAAATTGGGAAATACATCTCCTAACCTTTGTCAACATATTATATAACACTTACAGAAATAAATTGACTTTGTTCAGCTATTTGTACCAAAGTAAACTCGCTAAAACAATTCAATTACATGCATTCAACTGCAAAACATATAGAGAAATGCCTTCCTGCCAATTTTCAGATTTTCTGTGGTGTAGGAGGCCCTTCTGTATTTGTGTTGCTTTCATTGGTTATTAAAGAAACTGCTTTGGCCTAGTTGATAGGGTGGAACTCAGGTAGGTGGGGAAGACAGAACAGAATTATGGGAGGAAGAAAGCAGAGACAGGCAGATTGCCATGATTCTCCTGCCCAAGAGGGATGCTGGTTAGACTCATGCGGGTAAGCCACAGTGAATTAGTGATACACATTAATGGAGATGGGTTAAACTAATATGTGAGAGTTAGCCAATAAGGGGCTGGAAATAATGGGCTTGGCAGTGTTTTAATTAATACAATTTCTGTGTGATTATTTCAGATGTAAGCTATCAGGGCGGCCGGGACAAACAAAGGGCCCCCGTGTTCTCAATACAACAATCTGACAAAAATTAAAAATAAATAAAAACTTGAAGCTAAGTGAGAAGCCGGCTCCTGAGTTGCTTCACAGACACACATCTGTCGCTAGTCTGCTGCACATTGCAGATCCTTCAGCGTCTCTTCTCAATTTTTAATAAGTTACCGTCTCCTCTTAATAACACTTGCCAGAGGAGCCTTTGTTCCTCACCCTTGCAAAGGTTAGGCAGGTGTTTCCATCTTAATAATTGAATGCTCGGAAAACTCAGTTACTTTCCATGCTAGAACGTTTTGTACAAAGCCATGGGTTACAAATCCACAGAACTAACAGTCCCCCGACTGTGCACACCAGAATACACTGTGAATGGTGACCCAGTGTCAGATGAAACAGAGCTGATATCACGTCCTTATTTTCCTACCCAATTCTATAGCTCGAGCATCTAAGGCATTGAAAACTCTAGCAAGAACACACACTGCTAAAATATGCACCCAGATCTCTTTGACCCCCACACTATCCCTCTGTGCCTGTATCTCCAGCACTACCACCTACGACAAACGCGGTAACAAGCATGTGATCCTCTTAGACTAGTGGTTTTTGTTTTTTCAAATCAAATCACATTCGCTTGGGATCTCCTCCAGAGCTGTTAGGCAGGATAGGGTCCAGTAGAGACTATAAATAGGTCCCATAAATAATTCAAAACTAAACCAATTTTATATAACAGATTTTTAAACTTCAAAAAAATCCCTGAGGGCTATGTAACAGACACAAACTCCAGTGTCCTACATCACACTAGGTGACTGTAGGACAAATAAGCAACCAGAAGACAGGCGTTTAAGGGGCTGGGGAGGTGACTCAGTGGTTACGAGCGTTGGCCGCTCTTCCAGAGGACCTAGGTTCAATTCCCAGCACCCACATGGCAGCTCACAACCATCTGTAACTCCAGTTCCAGAGGCTCTAACACCCTCATACAAGCATACATGCACGCAAAACACCAATGTATTTATTCATTTGTCTATTTATTTAAAAAAAAAAAAGCTAGGTGCTCAAGGCTTCCCAACACAAAGAACTGACCAATGCCTGGGGATGCAGAAAGCTACTTCCCTGACTTGATGGCACAATGTGTTCATAGTCTGAATTCTCACACTATACTTCATAGATATAGTATATTATCTCATGCTAATTCAAAAAATAACTTTAAGAGAAGAGACACAATTAGAAAACAAAACCAAAAGGTCCCTGAAGATGCAGCAGAAACACTGGGTGGGTAGCAGAAAATCCCACCATTCTCTGCTCTTGTTAATCTGTGACTTTACCCATCATCTCTCCTCCGTGGCTCCCAGATATTCACCAATAAATAATATTAAACCAAGCCATCTCAAATGTCCAGAATATAAAATTGTGTGAACAAAGGCCTGGGACTGTAAGCAAGAATGCCACTAGAGAAATAAATTCAAAATTCTACAATGGTATGAATGGTCACATCAAGACTCCAAAAGCAATTCAATGACACTGGGGGGGGAGAGAAACTGGGTCTTCATTTCCTTTCATGAATAGCAGCTTGTTCATTCATCAGGTTCTTTTGGTTGGTTGGTTGGTTGGTTGGTTTTATTCGGTCTGGTCTGGTTTGGCTTGGGTTTGGGTTTTCTTTTTGTGTGTTGTTTTGTTGTGGTTTATGCACAGTCAGTATTCACTTATTCTCAACTGTATCTTTTTTGCTTAGGGAGCTTTCCAGTTCTCCAATTTTAGTTCTTTTACCTTTAGTGAGCTGACTCCATTCTGATTCAGGTTTTGACTCATGCTCAAGATAATAACTGAACCAAATTTTTGAGCAACAGTGATTAGCTTAGGAGATGAATGCAATCAGAACTAATACCAACAGAAAAGTGATATTTTCTTATCTCTCTCTCTCTCTCTCTCTCTCTCTCTTTCTCTCTCTCTTCTCCCCCCCCCTTCCTTTCTTCCTTCACAGGAGCTAGACAGCTTGGAAGGTAGATTGCGAAGCTGGCAGGAATACCAGATAGGTGAGACCTGACAATATTGAAGGAAACAGAAAGAGAGCCGTGTCCTACTGCAGTGGCTACTGTTTTTTAATTCAGTCACACATGAAAAAAAATAAAGCTTGGCATATATTCATCATCTGCTGAGGCTAAAAGAGATCTCTAGCACTTACCATCAAAAGATTAGCACACAGAGTTTATTGCTCAACACTGGTCATCTCACAGCCAAGTCAACCTCACAAATCTTATAAATAGCACAACCTTCTTCTGGGTCTATCAATCTGATTTATTAAATCATCCAAAACAAAAACTGATGTGTGTATAAATCTTTCTTGATATATGCCTTTTTCCTTTCCTAAATGCCAATAAAAGTTGACATTTCATTTAAGCTCGATTTTAGTTCAATGGGGGGAGGTTATTATTGACCAATTAATGACTCCAAACTATAAAAAGTCACCCTACAGTGAAATAACATATATTAGGCATCATTTACTTTATAAACAAACACAATATGCTGTTGTTCTTGGACCAACGGGAAATTTGTCAAGTTCCACAACCTCTGCAATCTTAGGAGCCCTGCCCTGTCAGTGTAGGAGAATTGATAGGGAAAGGAAGAAGGTCATGAGTAGCAATTGTTAGACTTCTATATGGTTCAAATAAAGATACATATTAGAATGACCTAGGTGTTTAAGCTAAGATGAAGGCACTATTTTTGCTTTATTTATTCTTAGCCCTCTCTATTTTTAAGATGAAAAACAATAATAACATTAAAACTCTAATGTTATTAAAACTTTAAGAGTGGTCCTATGCAATCATGAATGTTTACTGAGTAAAGTGACTTATGTTTTAGAATTATACAAGTACTTTCAACAGATAGATAATGAAGAAATACAGTGTAAAGATTACCTGTAGTATCAGGAGAAAAAGGAAATAGGCATTCGCCACTCTTTGGAACTGTTCAAATAAATTAATTGGCAAGAATGTGAGAACGTTGTACTTGGACGTATGAATACGATTGTCCTGAAAAAGATAGCGTCGTGTTAGTTGAAACCAAGGCACTGCCTGATATGACTCTTCCACATACAAGCCTGGCACTGCTATGCCACAGCAAGCCAGCGCAGTTAGTTATCTAGGAAGTCCTAAGCTCCACGTAGCCAAGACCATCACATCTGCCAAGATAACACTGCCCTAACTCTAGGCAAAATGACCCAGTATCAGATCACCCATGTAGCCATGGGTTATCACACACAAATTGGCTTCTGAGATTTTTCCCTTCTTATGCACTCTTAAGTAGATATTGCAGGAGTGCCGCTGTCTTGCTTGAGTATCCCTGAGCTCGTGCTGGGGTGCACAGACTGAGGGCATTTGAATGATGATCAATCTGATCTATCACCCTTTGGGAAACTGACAAGGGATTTTTTTTATTTTTTTTTAAATTTATTCTTTGTGTCTTTTACATCATGCATCTCCATCCAGTTCATCTCCCCATCCCTTTGTATCCACCCTTTGCCCTTGCAACCTGCCCCTCCTAAAATAAAATAAAAAAATTTAAGAAAAAGAAAGGAAAATCTTGTCGTGGAAGCTGCAGTGTGACCCAGTGAGTCCAAATATCTTTACTTGCGAGTGTTTCTTGCAAAGAGTCATTGGTCTGATTCGAGGCCTCTGGTTTCTACTACACAGATACTGGGCCTTCACTGGGACTCCTCTTGTTGCCCTGTGTTGTGGAGCTCCTACAGTTTTGCATCTGCAGGACCTGCCCCTTTTCATGCTCCAGCAGATCATAGATGGGGTGGATGCCCTGTTTCTGGGCCTGGAGAGTAGCAGAGTTGATCAAACCGCCAGCTCTCCCCTATCCTCACCAACACGGGGACCTCTCCAGCATTGCCCCTACTAGTTCACCCTATATAGCAATAAGCAAAGGGCAAGGCTGGTTCTCTTGCTTTCATGCCCTAGGAGCCAGCTCACCCACATCTACACCACCAGGGCCAGCTCTACTGTGTTGCCCAGGTGAGGTGCAGGGACCACTCTCCTGAGTATTGCAGTGTGGAGGCCCAAAAATGTGAGCCTATTTCCACCTTGACCAAAGGTCAGAGAGTTGGAACTTACCTCTAGTCCTTCACAATTATTGTGCTTCTACCCCAAACAAAGGTTCCACCTAGATTTAGGTGGGAGAGTTCTGCTCACTCAAGGTTATTGTCAACAAGTGTGGCTAATAGCCAGAGATCTTGGATTTCAAGAATAGAGAAGTAGATATGTTTCTACTTCAAACTAAGACCAACTAGGTTCCAACTAAGTTCCAGTTCCCTTAAGGAGATAACTTTGGATTCCACCCAGGGAGTGGTTTGCCTACAGAAGGTTTCAGTCTAGGTTGTGAGCATGACTTGTTTTGTTCTAGCAACAGAATGTTTAATTATGGAGGTATCCCATGACCTTCAACTGGTCTGTTCATGTCCTTGTGTCACGGTAATCCAGTCTTTTGTCTTACTCCTATCTTTTGGGGCCAGGGGTATTTTAAGCAATTGGAAATTAACTGTGCATGAATTTCAGTACTCACTGGAATTCCCTCCCAATATTATCCTATATGTTTCTCCGTTTTATTACTTTCATTCACATCTTCGTATTCTTTATGCTATTTCTAAATTCCCACACCTCTACCCTGGCAAGAGGCATTTTTGTCAAGGCTGGTCCCCAACACTGCAGCTGGTGAGGGTCATGAATAGCTCTCTCACTCTTAGGACCTCAGGGCCAGCTCTCCCAGCTGTCACAGGTGGTGAGGGGGGCATCTCTTCCTCGCCAACACCACCATAGGGAAGATGAGGGGTGGAGCCAGATCTCCTCCACTCACTTTCTCGGGGCCAGCTCACCTGTGCCCCTATCAACAGGGACAGTTCTACTGTGCTGCCCAGGCAAGGTGCAGGGCCTGCTTCCCCGAGAGCTACAGTTGGTAAGGGGAGGGGGATAACTCTCTCGCCTGCCACAGATAGCAGGGTGAGGTGGGTAGGACAAGGAATTTCTACCTCTGGACATCTTCTGGGATACTTGCAAGGTAGCCTGTCCTCAGTAATGGAATTACTGGAAACAATCTTTATCTTCACTGTTATCTCTTGCTCTAAGCCAAGGCAAGGCCCTTGGGTCGCAAACGCCAAGTCTGAGGCCTTTCCTGGCGACCACAGTACAATACTTGAATGCTGCTTCTCAGTGACCTTTTATAGCTATCCCTTCCTGGCCACCCTTTGCAGAATCCACCCCGACTTCTCTACATCTGTGCTAAGATGCAGTGCCTGCATCCAAATGCAAAATACAAACATGGCCAATAGCAGGGCTTTGTTATCGGGTGTTTTGAACCTGCCCTGACATTCCATTAGCGTGGTGGAAACTGCATCTCACAGTGTTTCCATATTGAGTTTTAATCACCTGAAATGACCTAAGGGTGATTAGGAGACACACTTAAAGGTAAGTGTTCCATAGTCTCCCTTGCCTCCATTTCCTGACTCAAAATCTTTAGATGTGAGTATAACCCACAGTAATCACGGAAATGGGGAAGAAACTATAAAAACTTCTATTAAATCAGTTTTCTTTCCTAAGCATTTAGTTTTAATATCAATATGAAAAGTCTTTCATGTGTCCCTAAACCATTATTTCAACTAGCGTGCATTACCAAGAGCATGAAATACGCCTTACAACTTTGTGCTGTCAGGAAGATTCAAATGCATGTGTTTTGTGTGTTCTTATAAAGCTAAAGACAAATACATTAAAAAAGGACAAGTCCACAGGAAAAGAACTTATTACTGAAACAATAAAGCCTGGGATGTAACCAATGACCTTTCAGATTGACACAGCTCTCTGTTCGGTCATTATATGAAATACAGGGGGCTGGGAGAAACTCAACTAGTAACGTGTTTGCCTTGACACACAAGGGTCTGACTTGATTCCCAGAACCCAAGTCCAAAAATAGGGGTAGGGAAAAGGTGTCACTTGTAATCTCAGCATTGGGGAGGCAGAGACAGGCAGGTGCATGGGGCTCACTGGTCAGTGGACCTAAGCCTACTTGTCAAATTACAGTACAGTGAAAGTCCCTGTCTCAAAATAACTGACTAAACATGGGTAGCACACATGTGCATATGTACACACATACTCTATATATACTGTAATGAATATGTTTTATTCATCTCTGTATGAATCTTTGAAAATATATTAATTTTTATTTAAGCATTTGTAAGTCCATTTATCTACATTCCCATGTAGTTTAATTCTATCTTGCCCACAAAGATAGTATAACAAGATTGAATAATAAGACATGATAAAGTCCAGAATCAATACAGCAAGGACAAAGGTCCTCCCACTCCCCAGTTAAAGCCTCCCTGTTTTTCCCTTCATGTAACCGCTATCCTGCTGGTCTCCTCTCTAGTGCTGCCCCCCTTCCTCCCACGTTCTCTTTGCTTTCCCCATTTCCATTGTTACTGTGGCTTATACTCACAGCTAAAGATCTGGAGCCAGGAGATGCAGGTGAGAGAGAATACGCAACACTTCCCTTTCTGGATTTGGGTTACCTCACTCGATATGATACCTTCAAGTTCCATCAATTTAACAGCAGATTTTGTGGTTTAATTTTTCTTTAGAGCTGAATAGCATTTATTGTGAATTATGTATATATAAGTAAGACTAAGGTTGTTTGAAAAAGTCATGAGGAATCATTATTTTATATTTACTTAATTATAAATAATACACACGTGTGTGTGTGTGTGTGTGTGTGTGTGTGTGTGTGTGTAGTTTAAATGAAATTATATCAGTTGGGACGATAACGGCTCCAAGACCCAAGATCCATAGACTATCTAAATAAACCAAACCCTAGCAACAGGCATAAGAAACCGCCTCTCAAGTAGTCAGTCAGGGGAGTCCAAGAGATTTCTAGAACAATAGAGGCTATTGCTGCTTCCTTGGTTGGCTCCCAGAAGTTGAAGAGAAGTCTCTATTGCTGAAGATATCATACGCTTTGGACACAAGACTTGGAGCTCTCAAGTTTGATCTCACCAGAAAGCCTCCTCCCTGTAGACTAGCTCTCATGGAACTGGAAGACGCTTTGCAAGCTGCTGGGGTGGGAAAACATTTGATAGCTCTACGTGAGCTATTATGCCTATGAATCACAATAATGGTCAGTATGGCGAGCTATCTCTAAAAGCGCAATTGTAGTGTCGATGTCTTGTCAATAACCAGGAGCTGTTTAATTGGTCTTAAGGTCCACAGGAGGGGAATGATGCCTGGTACTGTAAACCTAGACAACCATGCCTGGCTAGTGAGATCAGAGATCTCGGAGGAGGACATGCTGCTGCCACTTTCCTAAACCAGTACCTAAACTAGCTGCATTCTAAATAGTCATCCTTACAGCTACAGATGAGTTCACCCTTCATCAAAGAGTAGATGGTGTAATGATTCAGCCATACAACATGGCTGACACTTCCGGGTTCCAGGGCCACACACGCCTGTGAGGAACAGCCCTCAGGCAGAAGTGCCTAATGGCCCCGGGAATCATTCATGATGTTTTCCTGAACAGGGAATTTGGATAAAACAATAAGGAAGAGGAAAGTCAGGAGGAAGGATTAATTAATCAAACCTGTCTTCCAGGACTGGGGATGTATCTCAGTGGCAGAATGCTCTCCTAGTATGTGTGAGACCCCAGGATCAACCACAGCACTGCAAGAAAGAAAAGTCTCAAACGTAATTGTTTTGTATTTTTCATTTAAGTTACTAATGCAGAGGTTAAGTTTGCATGTTGCTTAAAGTAGTGTCAAACCATAGTAAAAATTTTAAAGAATCTCTCCTACAAGCCTGGACTCTGGACAAGTGAAGAGCCGGTTCTGCAGGATAAAGTGATGATGCCAAACAGAACCTATGGTCATGTTCTACACTGTGTTCAGCTTTATACACAGTAATGATTGTATCATTCCGTGGACACTGCTGTGACGTGATCACATGGTGAAACCTGCACAGCTTAGACAGGGGCAAGGAACGAGGCCACCCTTCACGGACATGCTCTAAATATATCTTTATTTTTGGTTTTCAGTCAAAAGGGAAACATGCTTTCATTCCTATTGTCCTAACCAAAACGATATTCAGAAGACCTTCAATCAGATATATTGATATTTTGTTTGTTGAGCCAGCCTACTGGGGCACAAATTCTGGAGCAGCTCACTTCCTGACCCAGCACTGAAAGCCTTCCCCACTGTCCTCTTATGAGACTTTTCTACCGTAGACCACTAGGACCAAAGAAGGCTCTTTCCAGAGCTACCTGGGGAATCAATGTGACATCTTTGATGTTAGTAAAAAGCAAAGCTAGTGGCCATGACTTTCGTTCATTAGTCTGCTATACAATAAATATTACTTTACCTAGGCAAAGATGTGTTACATTTGTTTATGCTATATTTGTTTAACAATGTAAAGATGTGTTGCTTTGCCTGCCTAAGGCACCTGATTAGTCTAATAAAAAGATGAACAGCCAATAGCTAGGCAGCATAGGGATAGGTGAGGCTGGCAAACAGAGACAATAAGTAGGAGAAGGAATCTAGGCTCAGGTGAATGAAGGAGAAGAGAGAGAGACCTCCCAGGGATCAGCCAGCCAGGCAGCCATGGAGGAAGCAATGAAAGTAGGACATACAGAAAAAAAGAAAAGTATGGCTCCCTGAGGCAAAAATAGATGAAGAGAAACAGGTTAAGTTATAAGAGCTAACAAGAAACAAGTCTAAGCTAAGGCAGAGCATTCATTATTCAATCAACTAATAGTAAGTCTCCTTGTCATTATTTAGGAGCTGGCTGCTGGTCCTAAAGAAAGCCTGCTGTCTTAGTCAGCTAGTTAATTAGCCCTAATGATGAAACATACCATCATAGGTGAAGCTGAGCCATGGTAGGACTTCCACACAATAGGGCAGAGCCTACCCATGGACGAGCAAAAATTATCTCTCTAGAGGAAGCTTGCTCTCTAGGGGAGGTGGGGGTGGGGCAGGATATTGAGGCCAGTTATCCTTCCAAGTTTAGGTAAATGACTCCACTTCTGGCTTGGCAGAGTAAGAAGTTGGGCAGGTAAACAGTTCACCAATAGGGAGCCTTCCCCTTGGAAGGCAACACCAGGAGAACAAAGGCTGAATTCCTGAAAGATTTTTTTTTTTTTTTTTGATTTTCGAGACAGGGTTTCTCCGTAGCTTTTTGGTTCCTGTCCTGGAACTAGCTCTTGTAGACCAGGCTGGCCTCGAACTCACAGAGATCCCCCTGCCTCTGCCTCCCGAGTGCTGGGATTAAAGGTATGCGCCACCACTGCCCGGCTACTGAAAGATTTTAAGTGGAGACTTAAATCTGGAACATTTGTTTAATGATGCAAAGATGTGTTTGATTAAACAAAATTCACCTGTGGTCCAGAGACTGAGTCAGCTACTAGCTAACAGGAAGTAGTAGGGAGAGCCCTGTGGAGAAGGGTTCATAACTCCTTATGGGAGGGGTGAGGCGCAGCATGAGAACTTCTCAGGAGACGCGAGGAGGCGAGCTAGGTGAGCTGCTTGCTATTCAGCCTCTCTGGGAAGCAGGATTCTACCTCAACCTTTAAATCTTGAATTCTTTAGCGGGACAGAGATTTAGATAAGTTCTCTTTGTAGTTTTGAAAGAGCCAGTGACTGAGGGAACAGAACTTCCTCAGGCTGCGGCTCTTGCGGCCTAGTCGCTGCTGCTAGCGGTGGAGCTGCAGTTGCTGACGAGGATGGCCATAGTTTAAAAGACAGACAATTAGAAAACAGGACAGCAGGAGACGTTAATGACAAGATTTTTAGAAAATAACTGGATGGAGAAGGAATTGAAGGGGGCACAAAAATACCTCTGAAAGGAGTTCTTGTAGAGGACTTTGAGTTATTCAGCTAAGAGGATGGGAGGCTGGCCCAAATCGGTGGTAGAGAGAATGGCAATAAACAATGGTGGTTGTGGTGGTGGCTAATGTTAGCCAAGCCCTTACAGTGAACACCGTTCTAACTTGACATTTTGTACCTTGATCTATCCTCAGGACATTCTTGTGAAATGGGTACTATATTCCCATTCTATGGGGCGAAAAAGCCAGAGTTCAGAGAGAGTAATCTATACAAGGTTCCCTAGCTTCTGGGTGGTAATGCCAGATAGGGACTCTCCACCTGGAGCCCTCGCTGTCACCTCTGTGCTGGTGCTACAGCCCAGTGCAAGCAGTTGCTCCTCCCTCCACAGCCTTCATTTGCCTCCACTCTTCATCCCCAGCCCTTCTGCTACCTTCTGTCTACATCGTTCCTCCTTGTCCGCGCCTTAGTTACAGTCATGGTTGTTGTTGGTTTGGGGGGCAATTATAGTTCCCTTGTGTTCCCTTGTAATTCCCTTTGATAGCAGTTCCACTGGCCCCTGACAAGTACCAACGAAGACCAAAAGAGTAGATAACTAGACCTTCCTTTCAGCTTTCCAATCAGCAGCAGCGGTGGCCAAACGTCTTCACATGTTCAGTACTGACGGCTCAAGGAGAGGCAGAAAGCGTAAGTGGAACGTTCTTCAGAGACAGGCCACCACAGAAAATGCCAGTAAACTGGAAGGATTTGTTTTGACACTGAGAGTCTCACAAGCTGCATAACTGTATTGCTGAATACAAACAAAGCCAAGATAAAAGAGCAAGCACTGTTAAGTTCACACCAAAGCACTCGGGGACTTTCCTCGGGGTTCCTCTGGAAATATTTCTCACGCTGGATTATCATGGAGATGAGGTCTCAAGTTAAAATTATCTTGCGAAGTCAAAAGATTTATACAAATACTGGATTTCATGAGCAAATTCTGAACTAATCCCCCAGGGGATTTGTGACTGCAATGTACTAGACAGGACAAACTCTGTCACAATAACAAACCACTCCACTCTGGGTGACTTCACCCCCCAGGAGTTTATTTCTGGTTCTGCTACTCATTTAACCCGAGTCTGCTCCTAGTCACTGGTCGTGTTGGGCCAGGACTATCTCAATACTTCCAATACAGTACCAAAGGGAAAGAGAGTCTCTGGAGAGCCACACCCATCCACTAAGACCTCAGCACAAATGCCCACAGCACATGGCTAACAGACAACAGAAGGGCTGCCTCTGCCAGAAATGAAAATTAGTCTGTGATGTCTCAGCTATAATATAACTGTATATATTTATATATGTAAGTATAGTATAATATATACTGTGTATATATTATATAATATTGTACAATATTGTTTATATACACGCACACACACATATCCGCTTTCTGTGTTCCAAAGCCAATCCTGTAAACAGCAGGTGTATTTGACCGTATTCTCAACCACCTCTGCTAACAGTCCTCCATCGCAGTGGGTTCAACTCCCATCTACAACTCCAGGATCAAGCTCAGATTCACTTACACTAATCACACAGCCTATCTTCCCAATCACATTTCTGCAGTGAGAAAATGGTACATAACCTGACTCAAGAGACTTTCTCTTACCTACTGCATTCTAACCTGGAAGGAGGGAGCCCTAGGGGCACTACTCTTGGGATCCTGAACCTCCTAAGAATAAAGCAAACACCTAAGACAGAAGGCTAGGGTGTGTGCGATAACAAAGGAAAACTGGATGTGAGTGTGGCAGTGCACGCTGCGTCCTCAGCAGTGAGAGTGACGGCACACGCTACATCCTCAGCACTCAGGGAATGGAAGCAGGAAGGTGGAAAGTTCCGGGTCAGTCTGGGCTACATCCTGAGCTTGACGCCTTGTATTGAGACCTCACAGAAGATAGATAGATAGATAGATAGATAGATAGATAGATAGATAGATAGATAGATAGATAGATAAATAGATAGACAGATAGACAGATAGATGAATAAAATCTAAAAAGAGAGTTAAATTAGGACAGGCCTTCCCGTAGGTCCCACGAGCTGTTACTTACTTTTTAACTATATGTTCTGTTGACATCTGTCTTTGCCTAAGTCAGTTTGAAGCTTTTTTCTTTTTTTATTCCCAATCAAACACCAGGCACAAGCATTAATAACACATTTATTGTCCATGTAATAGCGTGACTTTTTCTCTACTCTTGCCTACCACACTGCATCATAGAAGGTAAACCTCCATGATCTTAGAGCTGTCTGGGCACACTTCCTGCTTCTGTGAATCCCATAGATCAAACCCAGGAACTTTTGCAAGAGCGCCATGGTTTCCGCATTATCAAAGCCGCCTTCCTCATCTGATGAGACACTCTATGTCATGGCAACTGTATGAATATCTACCTTTCCTTGCTCCAGGAATGCTCATGTGTAACGTTACTAGAATACAGTCTAGATTCCAGGAAGACAAAAAATCCCACTAAGGGAAAGGGCACCTCTAAAATGATCTATTTAAAACCAAAGAGAAACCATGCCCACAGACTGCTTGCGTAAAAGAGGAAGTGGCCGGAAGGCATTTGCGCCACTCAAGGAAATGTGTGAAACACCCACGTTTATGCAAAGCTTCCCCCAAAGAATGTGTGTGTGGGGCACACGGGCAGCACAGTCACCTCTGGCACCTGCCTCTCTTATACCAGACTCCTCCATAATAGTCAAATGTTGCCTGGTGCGTTTCCATAGGCTCTGAATCAGGAGCAATGCAGACGAGGGAACGCTGCAGAAGAGGCTGTATGGAGAGGTGGCTATAGATGGTGGCTACCAGCAGCATCTCAGCAGTCTCCTCAGCCAGGATCCCAGCCATGTGCAAAATATATTTCTGTAGTGAGAAGAAGAGACCATGCTACCCCTAACCGTCATTCATTCATTCAGCTCTTGCTTGCAAAGGACCTCCTATGTGCCGGGCATCCTGTCATTGAGCCAGGACTGCGAATATGGACAGATGGAAGTCCATACACACATAGAGGAAGTCTGCATTTTAGCTGGGCAGGCAGAAAGGCAGGAATAAATAGAAAACAAGCTTGTCCACTGGTGACAGTGTTTAAGGAAGTGACAGAGAAGAAGCACCGAGATTCCCCTTAGGAAGCCCTCTTGTATGACATCCCTTGTTAAGGTAACCTCGGGATGACCCTGACAGGGAAAGAAAGAGGACATGAAGTTGGGACGGGTGGGGAAGTAGGGACAGATCTGGAAGGAGCTAGAAGTGTGGGGGGAGGGGTGAATATGATCAACATTGTATGAAATTCTCAAAGAATTAATAAAAACATATTTGTTTTTGAAAGACTCCCCTGATGAGTCTGCGGAGCCCCTGATGCCAGGGGTGCCCATCCCCCACAGAGGTACCAAAAGAAACCCTTGTGTTAGCTAAAAATAAAAAAATGTTAGATGCATTTTAAGAAAAAACAGTGTTGGGGTATACTTAATGCAAATTTTCTTTACTATACTTGTATGTTTACGCTCACTATAGATTTGTGACTATGGTAAGGGCAATATCTACATGTGTCCACATATGTTCATATATGTATGAGTATGTGAAACACACATGTATACTTGTGTGTATATATGTGTGCATGCACATATACTGTATCTATAGTGAAAACACTATACCTATGTGTGTGGGTATACTCACAGTTTCACTTTTTTCACAAGTAGGGATTGTGTTCACTTGAGGATGCATGAACAATCACAGTTACAATAGAGGAAATGAGCATGGCCGGGATGGGAGAGTGTGCGGCTCCTGGGGTGATAGTTCCTCCGAAGCCAGCAAGTGCTGTCACCTTGCACATGTCCACAATCCTCAGAACCTCCACGAGCCATGAATGAAATGAGGGAACTGGAGGCTGAGGGCCATCTGAAGACTGCCGCCAAAGGTGATGTCCTGTGTTAAAACGCTGTGTTTGTGCAGGGAATCAGAAATATGGAAAGCCCAGCTTCCCTCTTAGGAAAGGATCCTCCGATCCTTGAGGTACAGCGAAAGGTTCACATTAATTCAATCAGCCTGAGCAGTCACTTTCAGCCTGACTCGGAGTCTGTCACCAAGCTGCTCTCGGAGCTCACCCCCAGCCTACCCTCAGTAGCAGGGCCAAGAAGAGCCCCGGGCTTAGGTCTCTTCCGAAGCAAATCTGCCAGGCATCCGTCAGAACCGTCTTCTCCTCTCTGCTCTCGGGCCTTAGTTTACTGGTTCCGCTTCTGAAAAAGCATTCTAGAACTAGCAATGTCCTACAAATAATGATGTATCTATTTTGAAGAATTACCAGGGGGGAAAATTAAATTCTCCTCTGAGGTTAATTTAATCACACTACTTTTTTTTCTTGCTTGTTTGTTTGTCCAGGATATTTAGACACTTAGGACATTTTAGACAGTTCTAAACATAATGTTAACTTATCTTTTGTGACATTTTAAAAGGGACTTAATATTCTTGGTAAGTTATAAAGGGGTAAGTAAGGTTCAAGACAATGGAGAACACAAAGCAAGATTGTACTTCAGGGCTTCAGGGCCCTCTAGGAGCAAAGTAGGCATCCCTCTGAGCTGGCGTTCGAGCTAGTGGGGCAGATTCCTTTTCTTAATTACAGGGAGGTGTTAAAGCACAAAGTCCATAAAGTTCCTTGTTTGTTAGAACTAAATAGATCGCGCTCACACCACTGTGCAGTCTGGGAACTGGGCCAAAGTTCAGGATCTCAGAGTTTACGACAATAACAAAGGCACAGTGGAAGAGAAGGGCACACATAAAGAACTTTCCAGAGTAATAATCCTTCCTTGGACTCTTCTTACATCAGGGTTCTACATAAATAAAGCAGCCTCCAGCGGTACCCTCAAAGACTGCAATTGGGGACCAGAAGGAAGTCCCTACTACTCTGTGCTTCTACTCCAGGTCTCCTGCAACAGTCCCCATCTTTCCGGTCTACAGCCCCTTCATAGGCAGGGCCAGGCAATAGATCCAAATCCACACGAATTCACAGTACCTGCTCTGCATCTTTGTTGCCTGGATTTTGTCTGGGAACGAGGTGCTGAGAGGGAAGGACAGAGGACTGGGTCAGCAACAAGAACAGACAAGTCTCTAGGTTGGTGATGGGTGGGGGTCAGAAGACTTCAAAGTATCTTTGTATCATTAAAACAATAATAATGATTTGTAAATAAAATGTCATTCTCCAATATTTTATCATCACGACAAGCACAAAAGGTTTAATGAATTTCCACCAAATTTTGAAGCTAGATGAGGTGGTCTGAGTTAAATAAACACTGCCCTCACCTTGTTTCAGGACAATGAGACTCCCTGAGGACATGCGTGAAAACAGCCGTAATCTTCTGCAAGAGCTAACAGAGAGGTTCAGTGAGAGATACAGTAGGAACCAGGGGTGAGTGCGGGGCAGAACCCAGCATACCTGGAGTCTGTGTGGACTGGCAGTAATCAAATACTGTAAGACAATGAACCCATCTTCAGGAGGGAAGCTTCCATAGGAGCAAGTCCACAAGCTAGGCTCCAGAGCAAGGAACCACGGGAACAGATTTATTCCATAGCTTACTATCCAAGATGGGCATGGGGGCACATGCTTTTAATCCCAGTACTAGGGTAGCAGAGGCAGGCAGATCGTGTGAGGTCAAGGCCAGCCTGGTCTACAGAGAGCCAGGGCTGCACAGAGAAACTGTCTTGGGGCAGGGGGGAAGCTGACAGTCCAGCCAAGCATCACTGGGAGCCCAGCTAAGACTAGCAACCAATGTACAAAACTGCTTTAGGGCAAAACCAACTAAATCCATGCCACTGCCTCCCGAATGAATGAACAAACAAGGGGCTATCGGCTGCCATTACTGAACCTTTCCCACCCCATCTTCCTTCCTTCATATTATCTCTCTGTTGTATTCTGCTTCTCTGTCTTTTGCCCAACTTTATACACACATGCACACGTATGAACACACTTATGCACATATATTGGTTCTCAAGAGGAAGAATCCACAGAGGTTGCTGTGTATAGGAGAATAGACTCTGGAGGCATTGTGTGGGCTCGGTAGATTAGACTCTGTGTCACCCCCATGAAGGGTCATCAGTAACACTGACATTAGACAATGCATTGTACCGATGAAGAGGGGAAACCTAGAGGTCTCTGAGGTCAGCTCTGCTTTTTAAAAAGCTCTTCTTGCCTGGAGTGGTGGCCAGTGCAAGCACTGGGCCTCTGAGCTATGTCACCAGTCTTGACTTGGGATCTTCTGTCTCACCCTGCTGAGTGGCTGGGATTGTAAACCTGTGTAACCAGGTCCACCTTAACATTTATTTTCTAAAAACTTTTCTTCATACTATGACAAAAAAATAACAGTAATTGTATAATCTAATTACACAAATGCCAGGATGTTGACAAAGTCAGTAGATGATAAAAATGAAAAATTGGAAGTTAACTAAATGAACTGATTAATGGGCCAAGAACAATCCATAAAAAGGGATCTACTGGTGAGAAGCACATGGCTGTCTTAAACAGTGTTGTGCCCAATATTGTTAATCCTAACTTAGATCAATGTATCAGTTTATGCATATATGTTTATGCATATGTGTGGTGAGCATACACACATGTATGCCTGTTCATGCGGGAGTGCATGTGTGTGAAAACACATGCATACAAGTATGTCTATGATGTAGAGGTTGACATTGGATGTCTTCCTCTATTGCTCCCCAAATTATGTATTGAATTATATATTGAGTCAAGGTCTCTCACTTGGGCCCAGAGATTGCCAGTTTGGCTAGTCTAGTGTTGAACTCCATTCCTTGCATATGTGTGTGTGTGTGTGTGTGTGTGTGTGTGTGAGAGAGAGAGAGAGAGAGAGAGAGAGAGAGAGAGAGAGACAGACTTATCTCCTAAGTTCTAGACCAGTGATCTCTAACCCTGATTGGCAATTAGAATCTTGGGAAACTTTTAAGAATTCCTAGACTCCACCCACAGAGCTGTGATTTAATTGTTCCATTGGTTTAGATATTGATAGAAACACAGAAGTTATACTCAGTAAATCTGTATATGACACAATAGTAAAAGAGACTTAATGACAGAGTCTTTAGCCCTTGTCGCGGACGGTGTTGTCCGGCACCGTCCCAGACAACAGCCCTCTGCATAATCAGGAAGGGAGCCTAGTCGCCAGAAGTGGAGCCGGAAGCCAGAGTGCAAGAAGCGGAGGGAAGTGGCTGCGTTTTTAAAGAGAAAGAGATCACGCCCCAATGAGCTGGTATCTCAGCGGCTATTGGCTGAAGGAGCAGAAGGAGCTCCCGCAACACCTTCTCATTACTTTCAGGTAATTAGCACGGAATGATGTCACCTCTTCTACATGTCCCCATGGCACCTGGACAGCTACAGCTAGACTGGCAAGAAGTTTGCAATCAGGAAGGCATACATAAATGAAACCAGAGCCATCTGGGCTAGGGCACCAGCAGCTACAGACTCAAATCACCAATCCAGACATGTCAATCCTCTGCTGTACAAACTTATATCCTCAAAGTACTCCCACTAATCAAACCAGAACATTCTTAAGATGTTCCGCACATCCTTACAGCTACTATGTCAGGTAACGGTCATGTCACACAAATCACCAAACCAACCCAGTTGTAAAGAATTACAATTGAACTTTAATTCCTAAGTAGCTTATTTTGTCTATGAAAATAGATTATACTGGGGGGGAGGTTGGCAGTTGACTGACACTATAAACTCAGTATTGGCAAGCTGAGGCAAAAGGATTGCTGTGAGTTCGAAGCCAGCCTGGTCTACAAAGCTAGTTCCAGGTCAGCCTGAGCTATAGAGTAAGACATTGTCTCAAGAAACAAAAACAGCACTAGCAACTTTTTAAAGTATATTTTTAGTGTTCTCACTCCCAAATGGTAAGTATATTAAGCAAGGTATATATCAATTAACTTGATTTAGCCGTTCCACAATTTAAATATATTTCAAAATATTTTTATCATGAAATTTACAACTTTTATCTTTCAAAAAGGAGAAACAGAATCACACGAAAAATACAACAAAAATGTAAGCATTGGTTTCATAACAGTGGACATAACTTAGATCCTATATTTTTGCACGAATAATTTGACTAACCTTCAATCTACGAAAGGTAAAATATGATGGTTATTGTGATTTTAACAATCTAATCATAGAATCGTATTGTTTGGACTGGTAACTAAAACTACAGAAATATAATAAAAACCACTTGGTGACGGTTGGAAAGAGTGGTTTTCCGTTAGCTGAGAAATTGTTACTGAAGTTGCCCCACTTGGTCCACATGATGATTTATGGGCCTATTTCATCAGACACTGACTGTAAAGGAAACCGAATTGTGGTTCTCCTCACTGGATCAGGTGCTTTTCTTCCTCTTGCATCTGCTCATTGGTTAAGTCTTTACAGAAATACATCCCAAAACAGCCAAATTATAACAGGGCTCCAAAATTCTACCATCAGGGATCCCTAGCTCAACTCTTCTGATTCTAATTGCACATTATTTCAGTTCACATCGAGCCAAAATAAAGCTTTTTCTCTCTAGATTGTATTTTAGGTATGAACCTAGTGACAACAGTCGGTCTATATCGGCACTTATACATAAAAAGTAAGGAACTTAAGTCAAAGGTATCACTTTGCAGACCCGGTGATTCATGGCTCACGCAGCCTGAAGTCTGCCTCCCGCCATGACAGGAGCCAGGCAGAGCAGGTTCCTCTGCACTGTTTCAATTCACTACGGTCCCTCGGCACAATTGCCCAGTGGCTATCAGTGGGAAGAGTCAGACATTCTCTTTACACATGACACATTACAGGGGCTGAGATAGTCTAGGAGCAAGTAGAATCCAAATATAATTTCTAATCATAAGAGTTAGCATTTCCTGTAGATGTGACCAAACTCTGCTGGGCGGGTTCTATCAGCCAGTCTTGATCCGGGTCACGTGGTTCAATTAGACCAGGAGTCTCTATGTCAGTGGCAACCTGTGGGTCAAGACCCCTCTTGGAGGATGAATGACACTTCCACAGAGGTCACCTAAGACCATTGCAAAATGCGGGTATTTACACTATGTTTCCTAACAGTAGCAAAATTACAGTTATGAAGTATCATCAAAAATAATTCTATGGTTGGGAGTCACCACAACGTGAGGAACTGTATTTAAGGGTCACAGCATTAGGAAGGTTGAGAACCACCATTCCGTGTGATTGTATGTGTGCTTTGAGATTTGCCAGTTAATTGGAAGAATGTGAATTTTGTGTGTATGCCTTCAAGATCTTTACCAGTGCATCCAAGTTTGTGTTTACTAATGCAACTACATGCCTGGATGGTGATATGTTGGCCATCAGGAGTTCTTGGATCTTATCATACCGTGATGCAGGCCTGTGACATTTCCTGTGTATATGAAACTAGGTTAGATTTTATATTCATTGTAATGTTGCTAACACTTTTTTTTATTTTTTTATTTTTTTTATTTTTTTATTTTTCGAGACAGGGTTTCTCCATAGCTTTTCGGTTCCTGTCCTGGAACTAGCTCTTGTAGACCAGGCTGGCCTCGAACTCACAGAGATCTGCCTGCCTCTGCCTCCCAAGTGCTGGGATTAAAGGCTAACACTTGTTAGCACTACAGACGCTGGGTTTAAATAGTAATCTGAACGTTTGGTCCTGTGAAGTTGCATCTTAATGTTTAATTTCTGGCCAATTATTTATACAAAGTTTCCTACATTCCCAACATGTAGGGGAAGTTGCTATACCTACAGGGTGATAACCTATGTCTAGGCAATACAAAGTACACCCTAAAATTGGTGGTGGCTTTCCTTCAGAATTTGGAAAAAATATTTCACATGTTATATAGAGTCTAATGGATTGTAAAAAGAGGGAAGATTAAAATCACCTTCTCAAGGTCTTCCAGCTACAATCAAAAGTGTTTCTCCATGGTTCTCAATGCCCTGAACCCACCTTTAGAACCAATCAGCCACCAATTTCCTGAGACACTACCTTCCCCAGACTTCTATCATTCTCTTCTTTTCTCCTCAGCCATTGCTCTCTTCCCTTCTTAGGCTTCCTCCTTCCTGCCATCTCATCCATGTCTGTCCCTCCCTACAGAGTCAGCCATCACCCCAACAGCTTCCACTTTCCTTTCGACATCTCCTAGCTCCTCCCAGATCTACAACTGTGGCCACACTCGGGTTCTGTTCGGTACTAACTTGCCATTTCCATTTTGGTATTCATTCAGTCCATTTAACATGTAGGCCAAATAGAATACTATTTTATTTTGTGTCTCCCCAGCTCCTGGGATCCTGTTACCTCATGCACAAACCACAGGGGCTGCCCTTGCATATGCAGCAATCCTGCCTCAGCCTAAGAGGATTGGGACAACAGGCATGCATCACCATGCCCAGCATCACACTCGGCTTCAAGCAACTACAGCTCACCAAAGTGAACTAAGCATGAATTCTTGAGAAAGAATAGACTTTATCATCCTCCCATGTCCACCAAGTGGTCAGAGCAGAAGAGAGATATGTGTGAGAGAAAGCACATGGTGCCGTGCTTTCAAAATGGGCCCACAAGGAAACCTTTTTGTCACTGTGAGATTCTACAAAGGCTTGGATCCCTCTTCTAGCCCTGAGTAAAGCCCCTCCCCCAACATACTGTGCTGTGTGGTCACTCACCGCATACTGGAATTTCTCATTGTAGTCACGGTCATTGGCTTTTACCACCCGCTCTACTTCTAAAAGAGAGAGAAATCAGATATGAGATTCAACGTTAAACCTTGTTAAAGTAACATCTCTGAGATTCCTTTGATTTTGAGTTCTTTTCTTTGAAATTGAAAGATATTAATTTCTGTCTAACCTGAGCATTAGAAAGTTCTAAGTAGGGCTGGGGAAGTGGACTGGGGAAATAACTTACCAGATAAAAGGACCTTAACAATCAGGAGGCCCTGAATTTGAACCTCCAAACACATGTGAAAGCTGGACATACAACATAAGGCATCTATAATCCTAAAACTCCTACAGGGGGATGGCGGTAGAGACAAGGAACCCCTGGGTGTTCTCAGGCTGGCCAGCCTAGTGTAAGCAGATGAAAATCAGCAAAGACCCTGCCTCAAACAAGTGAGAGGAAGACCAGTGCCTGATTGTTGTGTTCTGTAACCTCTACATGGGTACTGCGGCATTGTGTGCCTGCATTCACACTCAAGAATACACACGCACACACAAGAATGTATGTGCTTGTACACACACACACACACAAGAATGTATGTGCTTGTACACACACACACACAAGAATATATGTGCTTGTACACACACCCACACACACAAGAATGTATGTGCTTGTACACACACACACACACAAGAATGTATGTGCTTGTACACACACACACACACAAGAATGTATGTGCTTGTACACACACACACACAAGAATGTATGTGCTTGTACACACACACACACACACACATCTTTAAAAGTTAAAAGAAAGTCTCAAAACAAAAAGCTATGTTTTTCATTATCTCTTTAATGAAATCCACAAAACAAGATGTTGTATTTCTCTAGTTTGTACAACCATCCAGTTCCACAAAGACCGTTTCCCTTAACTTCATGTCATTTGTGAAAGAGAAAAACCCACTATAGGCCAAACTTATCTTAAAAATTATTTTTCTTTTCACAAAAAAAGCACAAAATATAACAGAGGCAAATAAAATCATATAGAATGGGTCATTTAAGTCACTGGCCTTCCTTATGCTTTATGGCCACAGACCCAAAGGTGGTATTTCTAAAAGGCACGTCATATAACTAAGGGCCTTCAGTAGACAAGCCAGTAAGTTAATCTCTTACGAAAGGAAATGTATACACCAGCACACATAATAAAAAAATAGACAAGCCCAAATTTTGTGAAATATGTTATATTAATATATTAATAGAGTTAGACCTAGATCTTGGATCATGGTCTTAACATAACAAAAACTTGCCACTCCCGGTCCTGTTAGAAGCAGCCACAGTTGAGCAGATTAACCTCGGGTTTACACTATAAAGACTGTACCAACGATTTGCATAAAGGTTTTCACATGACCATGGAAAAAGACGGGAACAATTCTAGAGTCTTATATTGGCATTGGGAATATCAACAAAACCCTCTAGAGAGGACATAAGTAAAGCCTTCAGGTAGACACTACACTGGGACAGAATTCAGTCCATGATGAAGCTGAACATTGCAATGTGTCCTACAAGGGAACTGATGCGAATGATTACAGATGCAGGAGCCAATCACCTGCTAAAGATGTTGTTAGAAGGACAGATAGGGCACTGAATAAACTCAAATTCAACCTTTGACCTTTAAAAAACTATGGTCAAAAAATAAAGTCTTAGTAGTAAGATATAGAATTTTCATTGAAATAACAACTGCGTAGTTGCTGTCATTGACTGACCAGAGATGAAATGAAAGAGCAAAACTCTCTGTGGTGCTCTAAATAAGAATGACCCCCCTCATTGGCTCATATATATGAATGGTTAGTCATCAGGAGGAGCACTCCTTGAGAAGGATTAGGAGGTGTGGCCTTGCTGAAGGAAATATGTCAGTGGGAGTGGGCTTTAAGGCTTCAAAAGTCTAAAGTAGGCCCAGTGGCTCTCTCTTCCTGCTGCCTGCAGATCCAGATGTGGAACTCTCAGCTCCTTAACCCCTTCTCATGTCTACCTGTGTGCTGCCGTGCTCCCTGAACTAACCCTCTGAAGCCAGCCCCACTTAAATGCTGTCCTTTATAAAAGCTTCTGTGGTCATGGTGTCTCTTCCCAGCCATAGAACCCTGACCAGGACACTCTCTAAATCTGGAATGCCATTGCTATCACAAGCTGAGCACCCCTGAAATTCTGAAGCACAAAGGGCTCTAAAATCTCAAACTGCTTGAGCACTGACATGATATTTAAGAGTTTAAGAGCTTTGGAGAATCTCAGATTTTTTTGCATTTACAGGATAGGAGTACTCAACCAGAAAAGATCTATGCAAATATTCCAAAATCTAATTTTTTTCATTTTATTAAAAACTAAAAAAACAGAAAAACTAAGCCCCAGAAAAACTTCTGGCTCCAGTTAACTCAGAAAAGCTATATTCAACCTATTTTCAGGAGACTGATAATTAAAACAAACATATGAGCCAAAAAGGACATTTCCTGCTGCCTTGACCAAACTCATTTGTCCTGTATGGATGCAGTTTCAAGTATTTGTGTATTCATGCAATAAAACACTGCTTTGAAATAAAAAAAAAAATGAGGAACAAACCACAGAGAGAGACAGCCACACAGATAGACATACAGTGAAATTTTCACACTAAGCAGAAGACTCACAATTGAAGAATATGTGCTGTATTGTTTCATTTATATTTATCTTTAAATAGGCAATAATAAACTGGCAGAGATCAAAAGGTGGCTGGGGATTCCAAGAGGGTGAGCCCAGCAACACAAGGGACTTGATGCGATGATAGAAACTTCCTTATTTTATTTCATGCGCCCTTGGGAATTGCATGGGTAAAAACAATTGTTGAAGCTTTTTGAGCTTTAAACTAATGTATATGTTTTCTGACTAAACCAAGCCTCCAATATAAAATAGCATTACAGTTCCTATTGTTTTGTGTTATCTGAAAAACTCAAGCCTTACCAGGCAGCTTCTTCTTACTGAAGAACATCATCCCCCTAAGTTTTTACCACGTCACAAGAGCTGGCCTATATGTTTTAAAAAGAGAAACATGTGTTAGTATTTGAACGACGCTCAGTATCTTTACATTCACCCTCTTCGGCTGTCTTCCTACACAAATGTAGATGACAAGTTGCTGATATAATAAAGAACAATAAGTTTAGTTTAATGTGTTTAACAATGACCTGTGCCATAAAAGTGCATGCTTGCATTATAAATGTATCGGAGATGGGAAAACCATACTTCAAAGTGAAGGCTTTAGGAGCAAGGCTTCTCCTTGACCTGCTGCCCTCTCTGTTCTCATCCCTCATATCCTCTTTCCTACAGTCCAAAGAAGATTTGGAGGTTAGAATTCCTTCTTCCTAAGACAGGTCACAGAACCCAGAGCTCCTTCCTCCCAAATCTAGCCAGAAAAGCTAAATGACTGTCCCTAAACACCTCCAATCATATTTCTGTATAGAACTGTCTGTGAAGAAATCCTCTGATATATTTTTTAACTAAAGGTTATAAGACCCTCACCCCCATTCCTTAAAGGGTCCGACCCCACACCCCAGTGGAAAAAAAACATCACAAATGAAGGCTAAGAAAAATCTGGGCAGATGGGTCTCATGAGCATTCTCCACATCAGCACCTTTGGTGGCCCAGACCTTTTCTGTCCCATCACAGACCACATGACTCTGTCTCACTGAAGCTGCCCGTGAAAATGGTTGGTTCACCCTGGATCTTTCTTTGGATCTTCATCCTAAAGGATCCAGTGTCATTTGTGACACCACCAATGTTCAGCGCATTTTCTCGGTCCTGTTAAGTTGCCTTATTGTCGGTTTTTCCCAGCAGATTCGAATACATTACTTCATGGTGAAACTTGGAACTTCCCAGTAAAGGCTTTACGGCAACCCTAGGTAAGCATATATGTGTACTGGATTTTGGGTTAAGTTTGAATCAACTCTTCTAGTTCACCCCAAACACTAGCAGTTAGAATCTCTTGGGGCTGTGCAAGCATCTGCCTTTCACTTGAATGTACTTGATAATTCCCCACAAAGCCTGAGCTGGTAATCATGAATGTGGGGGCGACATATAACAGGGAATTGTTGATCAGCCTGCAACTAAATACAATCCAAAATGTTCCACTCATTTATAGATATGGCCTTCTCCTGGTTGTTACCCAAAACACTAATAAAATAATACCATCATTACCTTTTTACCACGAGCAAATGCACTGATTACACACAACATTCATAACCCATGGAAATGAGCACAGGCTACTTTGCAAACACATAGCAGAGCAAGCACACATACGGAATTGGTGGCATTCTTTTGATTAGAAAGAAAAAAATGATATATCTACTTCCTGTTCAGAGATGTTAAATGCAGAAGGCACTAAGTGTACTCAAAGAAATATTATGTGGGCAGCCACCAGATACCAGATAAGGGGAAGAATGGTGCATTTGGCTTAGCTGTTCCAAGAAAGGACATTTAAGAGGAAGTTCATCAACACCCACTGTTCTAATATGGATCCTTCGGTGCCCAAAGCACCGGAAACCATCAATTTGTCTTCCTGTTACCACCCTTGGGCGTGCCTGACAAAAAGAGGCACTGACGGTAGGAGTCTAGACCTCCCTGGTGCCCAGACTCCAAACCTGATGAGTCTAGAGGAAGGTTGGTTATTGCTGCCGTGTGCTCTCAGAAGCAGAAGTAGTTCTCAAGTTTAACCTATTAGAAACACCCCCGTTCCCTCCTGTCCACCTTCCAGTCCATCGGCTACAAGGTTGTCCAAACCATCCCTCCAAAGGCCTCTCACTGCCCAGTCCCTGTCTAGGCAGTGGGGTCACCTAGGACATTTTTGCTGACCACAGATCATTCTTCCCTGTGCATATGCTCACAGGTCTGATCCAGACTTGGGACACTATAGGTCAGAGTCCACATCAAAACTACAGACATCTTCCTTAAAGGGGAATGACATCACATCGTGTCGTGACCCAGCTAAGGAACCCAGAACACCTCTCCTACCCTCCTCCACTGCCCCCATACCTCTATTCACTTCTCGCGTCTACACCAGAAATATTCAGTTTAGCCTTTTGCCATTTGGGGACCTTTACCAATCCTCTTACCTATATCTATAACCATCTGGGGACCTTTACCAATCCTCTTACCTATATCTGTAACCATGGAACCACAGTCCCACCCCTCATATACCAACTCATACGGCATTTCCTCCAAGAGGCCTTCAGTGACTTCTGACATCAAAGACGGGGACCACTTCCTATGTGTTCCACAAAACCTGGTACTGTTCACGTCAGAGTTGATAGTACTCTAGACTCTATTTGTCTATTATATTGGTCTTCTCCTCACTACAAACTCCAATGGAACACGTACATACTCATCTGGTCCGTGGTTGTGTCCCTGCCATCTGACATGTGTCTGGCTCACAGTGCTATCCCATGTGTTTATTGAGTATGAATGAATGATTTCTGTGTCCCTAGGGTATGGAGCTAAAAGACCTTCCTCTCTTAGTGACCGTCCTTTCTAAGACTCAAGCATCAGAACAGCTTTGACCTGTCATCCCTGTTTGGGGGTACCTAAGTTTTAGGGGTATTTCCTGTCTCTTGCTGGCCCCTATCCCTCTATACACCATCATCTCCTAAACACCCTTAACGCAGATGAAAAGAACACTTAAGAGCAAGCATTTAGTCTTACAGCAAATTGAAGAGCAGGAGAAAGAAGGGAGAAGTGGCCAGATCTTGGAGCTGAAATGGGAACTGCAGCTAAAAGAAGACTCATAGGCCAAGTATTTGTATTGGTTACATTTGTTCTTTGACAGCTACACAAACGTGCGTAGTGCATTTGGTCGACTCACACCCGCAACCTTCCCTTATCTCCTTCTCAGCTCTGCCTCCCTCCCTTTCTCCCTCCTCCCCTCCTTCTCACCTCTGCCTTCCTCCCTTTCTCCCTCCTCCCCTCCTCCTCATCTCTACCTTTCTCCCTTCCTCCCCTCCTCCCCTCCTCCCCTCCTCCCCTCCCTTTCACAGTCAAGCCTCCTTGGTGTCTTGAGACACTGGTTTTAACCAGAGGCACCTGTGTAGCCACAGGTTCAGCGCTATGTGTTGCTGCCTGCTGGTCTCACTGCTGGTACACAACTGAAGGCAGCTCATCCCAGAATCAGTCCAGTTTCCAATAGGATACAAAGGACTTTTTTATGTAAGTCTCTCCATTGAAAAAAATATCGTACAAAAGCAGTCCTAACCCATGAAGGACTTTCTTCTTATTTCCTTAGTTATTTATTTATCTATTTATCAATTTTGATACAGGGCCTGAAGATCTGTCATGTGCTATATCTCACAGGCTATCCTCAAACTCAGGGCAGTCCTCCTGCCTCAGCATCCTGGTTGCTGGAATTACAGGTATTTCCACCATATACAGCTTTTTCATCATCTCTTCTTTGTTTCACACGGTAGTCACCAAAAAGGAATCAGAGCAGAGATTAAATGGCATTATCGGGGAGAGACATAAAGCCTATGAGGATGACATCTGGGGCTTCGGGTGACCCCATCTGGCCAGAGAGAGACTAATCAACAAGTCTAAGCCAACTTGTTAAGACATGAAAATTCTCTTTGGGGACTATATCAACATAATCTGTTTTCACGGGACCAAAATCCCTTATTGGTTTGTTAGATGGGGCTGAGAGAACGGCACTAACTGATAACCAGTGTTAAAGATGGAGCTAAATGCACTCATGGGCTGTCAAGGAAACCATGGTAAAACAGCCATGTAACTCCTCTCTTACTTTAGATCTCTCTGCAAGACGATAGGGCTTAAAAGAATGCCATATCCCTCCTAGAATTTCATTATTTCATACCACTTTTACGTTTTTTCTTTCAACTTCTCACTACCACCTTCCAAAATGTCTTTGAAACCATTTATTTTGAAGATACCAAATAAATCCATTTTAACTTTAAACATTTTTACTTTTATAGAAATATTCTCTACTCATAACTTGGAATATAATATCATCATTGGTGTGTGAATTAAACTACTTCTGTATAATTTCTAGAAACTTTTTCCTCAATAGCAATCTTACTCAAAGGTTTTCTAATCTCTAAAACATAATAAGAGCTGGACAGTGGTGGCGCACGCCTTTAATCCCAGCACTCGGGAGGCAGAGGCAGGTGGATCTCTGTGAGTTCCACCCCAGCCTGGTCTACAAGAGCTAGCTCTGGAACAGCGCCCCCACAAAACAAAAGCAAAAACAAAACAAAACAAAACAAAACAAAACATTATAATGAGAAAAGATAGAATTTACCTTAAAGCCCCTGTTCCCACCCATCCGATCTTTTCCTTGTAACAATGATCATGCAGGCATATTTTATGGAAGATTGAGACCAGTGCAATAGATTTCTGTCAAACTTGAAGGAAATAAGATCTCCCTCAATAGTGTATTATAATTCCTATAATACTCTTCCTATTCCTCACCAAATGTGCTCATCCTAACATGTTCTTCCTCATCTGGGGTAAGGGTGTCAGGAGAGAGTGGTGTATAGAAGGATGGAGGCCAGCAAGAGAGATGAAATACCCTCATTCTCTCTTCTTTTCTTTTTTTTTCTTGAGATAGTGTTTCTCTGTGGCTATGTAGCCTATCCTGGAACTAGCTCTTGTAGACCAGGCTGGCCTTGAACTCATAAAGATTTACCTGTCTCTGCCTCCCGGATTCTGGGATTAAAGGAATGCACCACCACCACCCAGCTTCATTCTCTTTTCATAATGTATAAATGTTGGGGGAGGGGGGTGTTCACACACACGTGCGTGAATGTAGCATGGTACACATGCGGACGTCTGAGAACAACTTCTGATGTTGGTCCTGGCCTTCTGCCTTGACTGATGCAGAGACTCACTACTGTGTCCACTATGCTAGCTAGCCTGCAGACTGCCGGAGAGTCTTCACCTCCTGTCTTCCCATAGGAACGCTGCCACTCCAGGCTCTCCAGGAGTTCTGAGGAACCAAACTCATGTCCCTTTGCTTACACAACAAGCACTTTACCCACTGAGCCCTCAAGCCAGCCCTAGGCTTTTTCATTCTTGCACGGTCATCAACCCTCCAGAATAGCACACACAGCACTTGTTCCACTCAGAGGGTGTCAGAGAAGAGAAGAGGTCATCTTGTGTTGAACTTTGGATCCCTGGAGGTCTGAGGGACAGAAGTTTGTGAGACATAGACTCTAGCCCTCGGAGTAGGGACTTGGAATTCTGAAATTGAGCCATTTAGAAAATACTGAAGTAAATGAGAGTCGCATAAATATGTTCCCCTTTTTAAAACTACCCTAAATCATAGAAATAAAATATATTTTACTGTGGGGTAGGTCATAGCTTTCCCTTAGCTTCATCTCGTGCAAACGATTGATATAGTGTTTTCTCCTGCAGAAGTTCTAGTAATATAGAAATGATTTATAAATAGACAATAGATAAAAGATTAATATAGATAAATACCCCAATAGATATCAATAGATAAGTATATGATCAATAGATAGATGATATATATGGAAAGATGACTAATAGAGATAGGTAGGTAGCTAGAAGATGAATATTGACAGCTAATTCAAATAGATAAACAGAAGATAAAGAGATAGTAGACAGAAGTTTGATTATCAGTAAATACATACATGTATACAAGTGAAAAAATTAATAGTAAAATAGAGAAGAAAGGTAACACATATGTATATATATTCATTTAAAAATTAAATAGGTATATTTTTTTTAAACTCAAAGTTTTACTTCTAAAAAGATTGTCTCTCTTTGACCCATGCCTTTTTGTACCCTGAGCTGTACCTCCAGCCCTTTTCTTTCCAGTCCAAGTTCAGGTATGAATCACAGAAATAATTTTTCTAAAGAAACAAACAACAAAGTCAAAGGGGGATGCCAACTGGTACAGAGGAAATAAGGACTTCTTGACTGGAACGATGACCAAACAAGACACCTAGGAAACCCCGTGTGGAAAGAGGGTTCCTTGTCCATGTTGCTACTGGACAAGAAGGTCTCCCCTCAAAATGAAAATGGGCACACCTGGGGTACAGGTGCCTAGGTGCTTTAAGCTGAGGATTAAACTGGAAATTCCTTCTAATGATGGGCACCCATTCGGCAATTAGGTTATTACAGACAATTCCCCCTGCTCCAATTCCACACTCACCGAGCAACCTGCTAGTAATAAATTGGTTTCCCGCAGAAGCCTGCCTACAGGGAAAGATCACACCAGTCCTGCTAAAGTGAACATCTGGTCCTCTCCATGACTGTGTTACGTGTTTTAAACTAGTAAATTGCCACACTTGCTGTGGCTTCCATGTCCTGAATTTGTGTTTGTCTGCCTCAAAAAAATAAAGCTGCTTCTAGTGTCCTATTAAAGTGCTGTCCAAAGTCCCCAAGACAAAAGGTCTTTTCTAGCCATAGACTGCCAGGCTGTTTGGAGCCAGGAGCAGGGCGGTTAGAAGCTTGTCCTCTGGGCCTCCTGTTGTCCCTACCGTGTGACTCTAGAGCCGAGCGTGAATCTCTGTAAGCCTTGGTCAGACCCACCTTGACTACAGAACAAGTTGCTCTGAGCAGCCACATTCCTAAAATCCAACTTCTGAGTCTGGAATATGGATGCTGTGATGGCTTCCTCCAGCCACTGTATTGTTAACACACAGTTCCCAGCCCAGATGTGTGTTCCTCCCACTTACTCCTTGCCAGCCCACTCCTCTTGCCCCCTTCCTCTCTTCTTTCCAATATCTCAATTCCTCTCTACTTGTTTTCCTAGGTTTTCTTCTCCTCAGGTGGTTTGTGTCCCAGGTGTGTGCTTAGGTGAACCTTGAAAGTCCACCTGCAGAAGCAACAAGGCCTGAAGTTGGAAAACCAGGAGGATGGGTGAAGGAACAGCCCTTTCTTCTCACTGTCTCCCATCATCCTCACTCACTGTCCCTTGCCTCCCTCAGGCCCCAGGCTCCCAGAGCTGAGAAGCAAAAGTCCTGCAGATTCTCTCTCCCATAGAAAGGAGGTCTGGCCTTCAAACTATAGTCAAACTTGCTTGCTAGCTCAATGCAAGACCTCTGAGGGACAGATACACTTTAAGAGCCTTAAGAAGAGAGATCCTAATGAACCTTAGCCATGGGAGATGAGACCAGAGAGGGAGAAAGGGAAACACCAGGCTTCTGGTCCGCATGAGTTTAGCTGAGTGTCAGAAAGAGGGTGGAAGGTATGGAGGACGCATAGGTCACATTAGGTATCAGTGACGGCTATCTCCAGTCACAGGGCTTGTAAGTTTCACATAGTATACTAACATAGAGGTGGAAAAGCCTAAGCCTACCTCTGTCTGTGTGTGTGTGTGTGTGTGTGTGTGTGTGTGTGTGTGTGTACACATGTGTGTATGTGCATATGTGCATGTCTGTATATGAAGTGATGGCTATTACAGCCAAACTTATGTTAGTTAGCAACTATGTCTAACTACCACGCCTCAACTGTAAATTCTTTTTTTTCTTATATAACATCTATCTCTATTTTCATCTGCCTCAGCTCTATAGTCACTCTTCCCAAGATCCTTCTGTGTGTTCACCTGTTCCTATCCTTCCCCACACTGTGAACTTCTGGAGGAAGTTCTTCCTGTGTCTCTCATGACCAGTCCAAGGCTGGCTGATGGGCCATGTTCAGAGACAAATGAAGAAGTACTGGAGGTTAGGGGTTCACAGGACCAAATACTGACGCCAGTACAGGTGGAGAAAGAGGGAAATGAGAAGGGGAAGGAAGGTGACTAAGCCAGGGAGGCACATCTGGAGGAGACAGGACCAGAGGAGGAACAGGTGCACAAGCAGAGAGAGAGGCAGAACGGGACAGGCTAGGAGGAGAGGGAAAGAGGCGAGGACGCGGTGGGGGATGAACAGGGAAGAAAAGATTTAATATTTATGGATTGGTGATGGCTGCATGCTTAATACAATATAAACAGACTTCATGTCGCCTGATATACATTATATAGAAATAAATACTCACTGGGCACTTGACCTAAGGCTAAGCCCTTAGTGTATATAATCTCATTCCATTCTCGCCAGAACTCTAAAGACAGGAGCCAGCATTATCCCCATTTTATATATGAAATGACACAATCGTGTACGTTCAAGAACCTGTGGTTGGCCCTGCCAGTAACAGACAGGAGAGACCTATGAAAATGGAACTTAAACTCCAGCCCCAACTTGCCGGAGTTTTTTGTTGTTGTTCTCTAGGTCTCCTTATGCCAGTCCACTATATGCATTTTTTTATTCATTTTTAAGAATTTTTAAAATTTTTGTGTGTGAATATTCCCCTGCATTTATGTATGTGTGACACTTGTGTGCCCAGTACCTATGGAGGCCACCAAGGTGACAGAGGGGCCTTGCCTATGATGACAGGTGTCAAGGGAGAAGGAGAACATGGACCAGCAGAAGAAGAATTACCAAAGAACAATAATAATTCAGTCGGATTACATCAGCCTCTTGGTCGTCTTCAAAGCCCAATAGAAGGTGCAAAGCCAAAGTGCAGACTTAGGAGGGGCAGCGTATGAGCAAGTGCTGAAGCCGCGGAGGCAGACGGTCTCACGGAGGAGGACGGTGTAGCCGAGGAAGAGTCAGAAGGAAGAGGAGCAAGGAAAGACCTGCAGCTGAGAATGCACCAATCAAAGAGCAAGGATACAGCAAAGGGAAGATTCGGCCTTCAAAGATGGTCTAGGAAGGGCTACTGAAACGAACCAGTGTTCTCCTGCTACACTCTTCTCTGAGCCCAGCACGAGACAGGCCGGCGCTCAGCACACTGCAGCCAAGTGAATGCAAGCAGAGAGGAAAAGGGAGGGGGCCTCAGAGTAAGGGAAAAAGCTGTTTCCAGAGGCACAGGTTGCTCAGAATAGTTAATATTCACTTACAAATGTATTTATTAACATCGAAAATACTTAAGATGACTCAGAAGTTATTTTCTCTGCCAGCCTTCTAGGGGAAATCCTTAGACAACACCTGACCTTTGAATTCCAGTGTCACACAAGAGTGCCTGGACTGTGTGATTGATTCTGAAGCTGAGACTAGAGGAGAAGGGAGGGAGGGAGGGAAGGAGGGAGGGAGGGAGGGAGGGAGGGAGGGGGAGGAAGACGGAAAAGGAGAAAATGCTTTACTTCAAATATTAATCATCTGCTAATGAACATTTCCATGTGGCTGTACATGAACAAAACCACTCCTGTGCTCAAGCACACACACCCGGTCTCCCAAGGGACAAATACCACTCGTTCTATTTTTAAAGATTTATTCATACAATACCAAGCGATATAAAAACACATTAGTAGATAAAGGCTACTCAGAATCTTTCTGCGTTTTCATCTCCAGTGGAGGCTGACCTGCAGCCACATCTAAGAAGGGCAGGTTCATGAGCGCAGGCATTTGTACCCCACATGATCCCTCCTATTTCCTCATCCTTTTCTTGAAACACTTCAGTACCCAATTAACTTTTCTCAGCACTTTCTTTCTTCTTCAAACAGCTCACTGGTAACCTGAGACCTGAAATGCTCCCCACATCCATGAATGAAACAGCTAAAAGCTAAACAATTTTTCTCTTCAAACAGATCCTAGCCCTGAAAATCTGTCCCTGGAGCTTCAGAAACATAGGCCCGTGGGAACCACACGTCTGTAGCATGAATTCATCATAGAATAAACTGGACCTCGAGCTGTGCAGATGAAAACCTGCTACCAAGCACTCCAAACCCAAGATGTTCCTTCCGCTGCTCTCTTCTGACACTTCAGATGTGATGCTCACAGAATAAAAAGCTGAAACTCCAAGCATAGAGAAAAGAAAATGCCCTATCTCCTATCTACAACTAATTTTCCCAAAAAAAAACATTTTTTAGGACAAGGCAAATAACACACAATATTTTCTAAGCCTCAACCACATAGACAAAAACAGCAAAACAAACAGGAATTTGGAAGAAAGTCTCAACTAGTCCAGAGCAAAACTCCTCTTGATCTCCTTAACCACAGAATGGTCCCCACCTACTCACCTCAACCTGGACCCAACCTTCTCCCATAAGAAAGGATTTTTCCAGCAATGCAGATAGGTCAACTAGGTATCCAGCATGGATGTACTGAAAGCTCCAGTGCTTACAGAATACACACTCTCTGGGGCATTCTAGAAAGCTCAACCCACAGAAAGAAAAAAACAAAATCCTTGACCACTTACCACCACCACAACCGAAAGCTTCTGGGTAGCAACCGAATCAACAGTCTTCAGGAAAGGATGCTGTCATGTCAAGAGAGCAGCTCCCCCAGCTGTGGGGCAAATGGGGGCGAGAGCCCTCGTTGGAAAGAGTCTGAGCTCTGAGGAGCATCTCCTCCTACTGTTGTCTGCTACCACAGCCAGGCAGAACTGGTTAAAACAAAAGGGGACTCCCAAGAGACTGGCGGGAGGATGACTTCCTCTGTGGGAAGCAGCAACTCAAGGTGGGAGTGAGCCACACACGCCAGCTACCTGTCTGCTCACCAAACTTCTAGCAGCCCTGGACCCAGGAAGCGAAGCCAGCAGCTTTGGAGTGCCCACCTGTTTTCCCAGAGATTAAAGAACCAGCAGTGGGAGTTAACTCATCACAAAGGGAGTTGGGCTCTCTCAGGGAGGAAACCTAAGCAAGCACAAGCAATATCTAAAGCTCAGTGCAATACTTCTCCTTTCCCAACATCCTTAATTTCAATGCAGATGACTCCAGCATTATTAACCCTTTCATCTGTTTCAGAGGATGTAGATCTTAATTTTTCAGTTTGGAATCATTTTTTGAGGGATTCAGGTTTCTTAAGTAGAATTAATGAAAATGATATCTCAGGGGTTTCGGTTTCTTTTTTTTTCTTTTCACCAGAGAGCTCTCCAGCTCACGGAGATCCACCTACCTCTACTTCCTGAGGGCTGAGATTAAAAGTGTATGCCACCATACCCGACAATTTGTGACTATCTTTTTTTACATAATTTTGTAAATTGTATACACGAGTTGTATTGCATCATCTTCACCCCTCTCTCTCTCCCTTCAGCTCCCTCTGTGTCCCCCACTCTTTCTCAAGTTCATGATCTCTTCTTCCTTAATTAGCATTGATTATCATTGTTGTGCGTGTGTGAGTGTGTATGTGTGTGTTAACACAACCTGCTAAGTCTGTTTAGTGTTGCTCATATGTGTTTGTGTTTAGGACCGACCACTTGGGACTAGATAACCTATCAGGGAGCCTGTCCCTGGAGAAGGCAGAATCTTCGTCTCTCATCAGCCATTAATTGTCGGGAGCTTTTTATCTAGAAGAGGGGTATTGTGATATTCTCCCAGCCACGCTGGCATCTCAACTATTGTTGCCATTGTGCAGGTCTTGTTTAGGCAGCCATATTAAGATTTACAGAAGACACAACTTTGCAGCAGCCGTCCTGGTCCTCTGGCTCTTACGATCTTCCCACTCCTCTTCTGCAGTCTTCCCTGGGCTGTAGCTGTAAAGATTGTTTTGCTGATGTCTCAGTTAGGTTGGGCAAAACACTTTCAGTTCTCTGCATTTGGACCAGTTGTGGATTTCTGTGGAGGCTTTCATCTGCTGGGGGAAGAAAAGTGTTTTTTGATGAGATACGAGAGCTACATTTATCGTGGATATAAGGATGCATTTTTAGAATGTAGTTGGGAATTACATTGGTTATGGAATATGCCATCAGTAGGTTCTCCTCTAGGGCCCATGACCTCCCCAGTCATGGGTAGTCAGCTAGGCTTACAGTACCAGGCATGAATTCCTTCCTACTGAGTGATCCTTAAGTCCAAGTAGATGGCTATTGTTTATGTCCAAGATACAAGCGACACTGCTGTACCATTGGGTATACCTGCCACGATGGTCTAGTCTTACGGTTCTTAGGTTTTACAACTAGGTAAGAGAATTAATTGCTTTTCTCCCGTGGCATCTTGCACAGCATCTTTGTCTACTATGAGAGCTGGTCCTCAGGGAGGAAGCTTCCAAGTCAGCTCCAGCTTGATGCCTCCAAATTGTGGGTGTGACAGGTGTGATGTCTTCAGACCTTATTGCTCTAGATATTTTTAAGGGGTGGGGTGGAAGAGGGGATGTGGTTTTTTTTTTCATCATATCTTAAGACATTCAAGAAGCGTCCCAGAGGTTACATCAGATTTGCCAGGTAAGCACTGGAACCAAGAATTGTAACATGAAGGCCTGCTTGTTGGGGTTTCTGTCCTGCCTGGTTTCTGTCCTCTGACCAGGTCCCACAACCATTCAGCCCCAAAGAAATCACAGAGGTCTACATAAGTTATAAATTGATTGGTCCATTAGCTCAGGCTTCTTATTAACTCTTATAACTTATATTAACCTGTTATTCTTATCTTTGTTAACCACATGGCTCAGTACCTTTTTCAGTGGGGCAGGTCACATCCTGCTTCTTTGGTATCTGAGCAAGACTGGGGAGGAATGGGCTTCCTCCTTCCCAGAATTCTCCTGTTCTCCTTGCCCCACCCCTACTTCCTGTCTGGTTGTCCCGCCTATACTTCCTGCCTGGCTACTGACCAGTCAGAGTTTATTTAAAACATAATTGACAGAATATAGACAATTCTCCCACACCAAAGAATGCTTAATCATGTTGCTATAGCCAGAGCAAGCTAGCCCCTTGCGATCCCTTGGGTTTCAGCTCCACTGTCCTTTAATATCTTCAGCCTAGGTTCCCAGTTGGCAAAGCAAGCCGAATAGACAAAAATTATGATCCTTCCCTCTTACACATCCCCAAACTACAGACTCCTGGAAATAAGGCCTATGGTTGCCCCTTATAGGCCACAGAGCACCAGGAACAACTTGGGCAAAGAAACAATCTCTTTACAGGGGCTAAGATGAGAGATACTTTACAATGAAAAGATTGAGTGTGGCCTCACTATTTTTAAAGTCATTCTACTGGCCAATAGTAAGTTCAGTAATTACAGTTACTAGAAGGGACAAAGCAGCAGCAGCCTGGGAACAAAAGGAGGAAAAACCTGAGGTGTGAACTATGCTGCCTGCAGACTACCTGACAATCTTCAGACTCAGCCATACTGCCTAAACTGAAAACAGTGGGACCTTTTCTCAGATGTTTACCAACATTGATATTAAATACACCTTAAACGCGGAGCAAATGAACTAAAGACTGAGTTAGCATGCAAATTTCATGTGCAGTGAACTGAATAAGAGAAAGCCACACATTACCCAGCTCCTCTGCACACTTTTTCCTCATGCGAGCCAGCACCTACTGTTCCCAGAGCCTTCTCAGCGGCTGCCACATGGGCTTTTTCAGAAGAGCAGGAAGGTGTCTGTACCATAATCTAGTCCACAGCTCCAGGTTCTTACATCCTGATCCAACCACCTGCCTTGCCTGCCCTCTAGGACCAAAGTCCCCATGGCTGTCCTTCCACATCGCTTCCATATAAAATAAGACCGACAATAGGATGAGCTCAGCCAGGAACAAAAGTTCATGCCTGTCATCTCAGCACTCTGGAGACTGAAGGGAAGGGACTGTGAGCTGGAGGTCAGCAGGAGTTTCATAACGAGACCTTAGAAAGGACAAAGAGAATGGAAGAAAGAGGGAACAAGATGGGAGAAGACAGGAGAGGGGGCAAGAAAAGAAGGGAGGGAAAGAAGGAAAAAGGGAAGAAAGGGAGGAAGTGAGGGTGAGGGAGGAAGGAGAGGAAAACATGGAATTAATAAGAATTAACAGAAGTTTTGTTATTTTCTTTCTGCACCCCAGGAGACTGCTATTCATAGATCACCCCCACACACACACCTCCTTTTCTACCCACCCCACTCCCTCCTGTCTCTATAGACCCCCACCCACACACCCTTCTCTACCCACCCCACTCCATCCCATCTCTATAGACCCCTACACACACACACACACTTCTCTACCCACCCCACTCCATCCCATCTCTATAGACCCCTACACACACACACACACACACCCTTCTCTACCCACCCCACTCCATCCCATCTCTATAGACCCCTACACACACACACACCCTTCTCTACCCACCCCACTCCATCCCATCTCTATAGACCCCTACACACACACACACCCTTCTCTACCCACCCCACTCCATCCCGTCTCCATAGACACACACACACACCTCCTTCTCTACCCCCCCACTCCATCCCGTCTCTATAGATCCACACACACACCCTTCTCTACCCACCCCACTCCATCCCATCTCCATAGACATGCATACACACACACACACACACACACACACCTCCTTCTCTATCCCCCCACTCCATCCCGTCTCCACAGACACACACACTTCTCTACCCACCCCACTCCATCCAAGCTCCATAGACATACATACATACATACACACATACACACACACACACACACACACCTCCTTCTCTACCCCCCAGTCCATCCCATCTCCATTCTTCCTACACTACTCATTTTCATGTCCTTCCATATCTTCTTATCTTGAATTGAAACCAACTCAACATCCCATTCAGAAACAGGGCCATCGAATCTTTGAAGTCACAAATAACCATATGGCTTTTAAAAACTAAAATCTAAATTTTTTAAGATCTAAAAATCTAACCTTTTTTGGCTTTGTATATGATCTGGTATGGTGTGCTGGGCTAAGATTCACTGTCTTAATTACCTTCCTATTGCTGTGAAGAGACACCATGACCAAGAAAACTCACAAAATAAAGAGTTTGGGGGAATTACAGTTTCAGAGGATGAGTCCATGACCATCATGGTGGGGAGCATGGAAGTGGGCAGGCAGGCATGGTGCTAGAGCAGTAGCTGAGAGCTTACATCTGACCCATAGGCATGAGACAGAGAAAGCACACTAGGAAACATCAAAACCCACTCCCAGTGACACACCTCTTCTAACAAGGCCACACCTCCTGATCCTTCCCAAACAGTTCCACCAACTAGGGACCAAATATTCAACATATCAGCCTCTGGGGGCCGTTCTCATTCAAACCACCACATTCAGCAAGAGAAAATGTAACACAACACAGCATCTTTTAATCTTTTGTGAGATACAATAGGTCTCCTTACATTGGCCAGTATAAGCTGACCAACTACTAGCAGTATGATTTCTTGTGTGGGAAAATTGTCCACCCTCTATGAAAGGATGTACAGCTGAATTTTATTTATTACTCAATTCAGAAAAAAAAATTAGAGAACACAAGCGTGAGACATCTTTTTTACAGCTAAGGATGGGAGCATAAGCATTTCCTGTTCTATTAAGATTCCAAGAATTAAAATGAAAATAAAAAAAACTGCCATTACATGAAGATTAATATGGCATGATTTAAGATAATTAAAAGGATTCCCAAGTTTCTGAATGTTTAAAAACCCTCACTAGGGAACAAGGAAAGCTGTCTGGTCCTTTCTCAGGGCTCATATCTCTTTAGCACCTGTGCAGCAACCAGAAGATGAAGCTAAGGCTTCTTGTTGTGCAAACCACTCACTAAAACCAGGCGATTTGCATTTAACTTGCCCCTGTAGATGCATTCTGTGTTCCAGAGCCAGATGACACAGCTTTAAACCACACAGCCGAACCCCAAGCCAGACAACTGGTAAAGTCATCCACTCAGTAGCCAAAACTGGATCCTGAAATAGACTGACCGCGCCAGAAAGAGAAGCACTTCTCAATAAGGTGCATCGGCCTGTGGCGGTACACAGGCTTCTCTGTGTACCCAGAGACAGAATCTGAGCCTGTATTTTTATGAATTGACATCATAAGATTTTCTTCCTGCTGCGGCAGCGCTTGCCAGAATATAAGGTGGGAGGAATGGATCCAAGAAGGATGAGTTTGTGAGAGTCCTTGCCATCTCAGGACCATTAAGACAGGGGGAGTCAGACAGCCCTTTTAACACACACACACACACACACACACACACACACACACACACACACAGTTTCTCCTTAGCAAATTATGAGCCCAGAAAGAGAACCAGAGTCAAATAACTTTAATGAAGTTCTTCTCTTCACCTCTGGGGCCTTTTGGCCTGTCCTGCCTGACAATTAGGTATGAAGAATCCCTGTCCCATAACAGGGCACTGGGAAAGAACAAGGTAGACTTCCCGTTCAAAATCAATCACTAATCAGAATGAATCTCCCAGACCCTCTGTGCATTCTTTACCATTTTCCAAGCCAAGTTCTATATCTAATGTTGAAGAAACTCAAAGTAATAGAATTGATGTTATAAAGGATTTTTTAATAGATTGGCTTAGGAGACATTAAGTCACAGAGTTTAGCTAAGGGAGCTACCTCCAAAATACCCCAAAAGTAAGTAGTGTGCTAACCAAACCTGTGTGAGATAAGTAAAATATCAGAGTCTAGGATGCAAATGTTTATTCACCAGCAGTCAGGAGCCATTAGGTTCCATTCCCATAGCAAAGGAGACAGCCCTGACTTACAGCAGCCAGTAGACTCAGCCTCATTGTCTAGGCTGCTTTGAAACACCACGGACCAAAAAGCAAGTTGGGGAGGAAAGGGTTTACTTGGCTTGCACTTCCTTCCACATTGCTGTTCATCAGGACAGGAACTCAAACCAGGACAGGATCCTGGAGGCAGGAGCAGATGCACAGGCCATGGCAGGGTGCTACTTGCGGGTTTGCATCTCGGGGCTTGTTCAGCCTGCTTTCTTACAGAACCCAGGACAGCCAGCCCTGGTTATTAATTGAGAAAATGCCTTACAGTTGGATCTCACGGAAGCATTTCCTCAACTGAGGCTCCTTCCTCTCTAGTTTGTGTCAAGTTGACACACAAACCAGCCAGTAGACGCATATCAAAATAGTGCCTCTCACGGGCAGCTCCAGGGGACAGCACAGGGTCACAATGCTGAGTTCTGACCTTCCATAAAGCACCCAGTTCTCTTCTTGAGAAAAGCATAATTCTGCAAAGTGTGTAAAATGATCCCTGGTGGTAACTATTTGAAAAAGAACAACACTAGTGTAGTTAAAATAATTCTGAAACTATGCAATAAATATATTTTTGCTGTGTAAATCTTCCATCAGCCTATCTGACCAGACTTCAGACTCCTGTCTCTGTTTAAATAGTACAAAATGTGACCGTGACATGGGGCCGGGACCTGAAGGAGATCTTAGGGTGACTGTGTTCATGAAATGGGTAAGCCTGAGGTGGATATAAGTCAGCAAAAATTCCTATTCAAGTCCAGCTTTTCTTCGGGCATTAGCCAGAGCCAGACACGTGCTATATTAACGAGCTTTTTCCTTCATTAATTTCTCAGCATATAGAATGAATTCCCACTGGGAAGGCACATAGATTCTAGAACAAATCAACCTCTCTGCAGGGCATGGAAGACCCCAAGAAACAATGACCTGGCCTGTGCCCTGCCAAGTAGAAGGCAAGTGAGCTATCTGCATGCTGGACCACCATGTGGTACAAATGGAATAACAGTACACACAGCCCCATTCAGACTTTGAAGGTATCGGAGACGAATATCTTTCTATGTAGGTGTGGAGGGCCAGTGGGGGGAACCTCAGCAGAGTACTTGAAGCCAAATTCAGAAAGGAGAATAGGCAGCTAGAGGGTGTTCAAGATGTTGTTCTAAAATGCCTGACGGGAAAGGAGGAAGATTTATTTTAGCTCGTGGTGTCTGAGGTCTCCGGGTGACTAGCACTGTTTCTGGGTCTGTGGGAAAGCAGAATAGCATGTTAGCTGGACTGTGTGCTAGAAAATGCTGTAACTTCATGGTGTCCAGGAAGCAGAGAGGCAGAGGAAAGGGTCTAAAATGTGATGTAGCCCCAATGACGTGCTTCATTGACCAACTTTCTCCAACCTCTCCTTGCATCTATACGCCCCACCACCTTCCATAATGCCAGCAAACCATGACTCTCGCAGTGAATTAAGCCACTAGTAAAGGCAGAGCCCCCATGAGCCCATCCTTTCTCAGTGATTGGATCCAGCTGGGGACTACACCGTCAGCATCTGATGAGCCTTCGGGAGCCACTGTATACTCCAGCTACGACGAGGAAGATCCCCCATTAGCTTCACAAGCTGACAGTCCAAGAAAAAAGCTGATTCTGGAATGCTCTCAGCACTAGAAGAGCCCATTGAGGCAAGAGGTCGAAGCTAGAACCGCCCTGGGAAGATGGCACAGTTGAAGGCAGCTCCTACATCATCCTGCCCTTGGAGGGATCCCACTTGTAATGGAGAGGAGCAGACTCCAGGAAGACGGATTTTGGAAATAAGTTCCCAGACAAACAAGAACAAGCCATCCTTCTGGCTCTGCAGCCAACCCTGCTGATGCTGAGCTACCCCAGGGTAGCGTATCCTCCACACTCAAACCCTGGGACTTGATGGCTGTGTGGACCATAGAGTCTCTCTACTGTGCGCTCCTATGTGTCTGTGTGGGCTTGGGTAAGGAAGGCACTACTTCGTATCTTCACATAGCGGTAAGCTAGTGTTCTGTATTGTATCCTAACCTATCAGGGAGAGGGGATATGAGTAGCACCCTAAAAATAATGAAAAGAAAAGAAAGTCACACCAGATGCCAGAGAGAGGGGAGCCATGGAGACAGACACCATGGTCTTACTTTTTTCCTAACTTTGGACCTAAAGAACTCTATAGAAATAAATACCCAGAAACATGTGGAGGCACCTGAGAAATTTGTGCCAATGACCTCGTTCAGCTTTAGAGGTTGTCCTTGTCCCTCAGTCTCACAGGCAACTGGGCTGGGAGCACTTGATAGGACGGCGGCGGCAGCTGACAAGGGTGGCTTCAGCTGATCAAGGTGGACAAGGTTGATGAGAGATCCTGTGGAAAAGAATCCCAAGGACCCCAGGCGCCTGCTGCCCCTCCCCTACTGTCAGAGCCATACTGTCCTGTGGAATGCTCTCCTGGGGAAGAGTAGAGGAGGAGAGATGCCCTGATGACCTGGGAAGACAAATGGTCTGTGTGGGCTAGAAGACCATGACGAGGAACCTGGTCGCTTAGAGCTAGCCATGGATTCTTTCTCTCCCCAATCACCCTTCAGGGTACACAGGCAAGCCAGGAAAAAAAGCCAACCTGCTGCAGAGTTAAGTCTTTACATTTTTAAAGGCACGCAAGCAGTAGCATGAGAAAAATCCACCCTGGTGTACTCAGCTCCTCCACTGAAAGTTGGCTGTTCTGCTGGCTTAGTGCATCAAATTGACACAGGCTAGAGCCATCAGGGAGGGAGGAGCCTCAGCTGAGGAGGCGCCTCCCTGAGATCCAGCTTTAAGGCATTTTCTCAATTAGTGATCATGGGGGAGGGCCCAGTCCATGGTGGGTGGGGCCACCCCTGGGCTGGTGGACCTGGGTGGTATATGAAAACAGGCTGAGCAAGTCAGTAAGCAACACCCTTCCCTGACCTGCATCAGCTCCGCCTCCAGGATCCTGCCCTACTTGAGTTCCTGTTCTGACTTCCTCCAACAATGGGCTGTGATCTGGAAGTGTAAGCCAAGTAAACCCTTTCCACTCCAGCTGGCCTTTTAGTCACGGTTTGTCGTCACTGCAATAGGAACTCTAAGATACCATCGCTTTTTTGTTGTTGTTAGCACTACCTTCAAGAGTTAAAATCTTACCAACAGACGTCCTAGAAATGCCTTAGCAAAGTACCACAAAGTGAGTTTTGAGACATGGCCTCAAAACCCTCCTGTCGTGGCTCTCTAAGCACTGAGATTAGAGGTATACACCTCCCTGCGTGGGTGTAAACTAGCTGCTTTGTAAACAGAGATTTATTCTTTCACACAGTTTTGAAGCTCGAAGTCCAAAGCCAGGTATCAACCAAGATGATTCCTTTAGAGGTTCTGGAGGAGACATGGCCTTTGCCTGTTGCCAAGCTTCAGGAAGGCACCAGATTTAAAAGCATCATAGCACCAACATTTTAACCCTTTGTTGGCTGAGGCGTGGAATCTGCACTCACTTTTGGGATGTAGGCAGAATGTGCCGTTCATTTCTAAACGTTCCCAAGTTTGTCTACTTTAAATAATTACTGACAAATTTTCATCATGTAAGTTGATCGAGGGGGTTGGGGTGGTTTGATGAGAATGTCCACCATGGGGTCGTCTGTTTGAACACTTGGTCCCATTTAGTGGCACTGTTTGGGGAGGTCGTGAAGCATCTTCCAGATCTTCCAGGAGCAATTATGTCCCAAGGACGCTAGTTCCAGGCTGCTCTCTCTGCTTCCTGTGTGTGAGCAGAGTTGTGACGTCTCAGCTTTCTGCTCCCACATCGTGTGACTCAATCCCATGATGGACGCTTACCACTGTGAGATAGGCCTTGCTACCATGTCTGGCAGTCTGAGCCCAGACCCCCAAGGCCTGCATGGTGGAAGGAGAGAAATGAATTCTTGCACACTGTTCTCTGAGCGCCACATGTGCACCACAGCATTCAAGCATTCAGCCATACAGACAGACACACCCAATAAATAACTGCACGTGCTTTAAGAATGCTGTTGAGCTTCATAAAAATCAATTAATTGTTACTTAGGATTAGGGCAGAAAGGGGCCATAAAAGTAACTTTTGCCTTTTTGTGTTGCATATGTATTTGAGGCAGTATTCTCAGCAATAGAATTATAAAATTAAAAATATCAATCAGCTCTTTAAAATATCTAAAATATTCTTTCTACATACCAAGAATGAAGTCAAGCTTTAATCTTTCATTATTAATTTACTGTGACAATTTCATTCATGTATATAATATAGTCAGGTCACAATCATCCCACCACCATCTCTAACCCCTGGCCACCAGCTCACCCTTCCTCCTACCTGGCTCCCATGCCACTTTCATGTCTTGTTCTGATTTTGGTTTTCTATTGTGACCAAGGTCAAACACTGGGTTTAAGCAGGATCACACATGTGAACATGGTGTGAGGTTGTCCTCCTGTGATTTGACTCTTACCTTCTGTCCATTCTCTCTTCCATGAGCCCCAAGGGGATGAGGTGAGGAACCATCTGATGCTGAGCACTTGACAGTCCCTTGTTCTCAGCACTCGACCAGCTACGAATGCAGGAAGCTTCAATTCTCTGTGTAAAAGTAAGCATCAATCCATATGTGAGAGAAATGCCTCCCTACTCCAAGCATGTGGGTGTTTGGTCTCCAATTGATAGTGTTCTTTGGGGTGTTGGGAGGTGTGGCCTTGTTGGAGGAAGTGTGTCGCTGGAGGTGGGCTATGTCCTCACTAGTATGGACTCCAATCCTCCAGAACTGTAAACTCAAAGTCTTCTATAAACTGCCTTGGTCCAGTTTGGATGCTCAACTTACTAGACCTGGATGGAGGTGAGTGGTCCTTGGACTTCCCACAGGGCAGGGAACCCTGATTGCTCTTCGAGCTGATGAGGGAGGGGGACTTGATCGGGGGAGGGGAGGGAAATGGGAGGCGGTAGCGGGGAGGAGGCAGAAATCTTTAATAAATAAATAGAAAAAACTGCCTTGGTCATGGTGTTTTATCACAGCAACACTAAAATAACTCATACAATATGTAAGCTTGCTTTCATATTTAATAAGTGGCAAAATGACATGTATATGAAAGAATTGTTTTAAATTAAGCTTTTTTACAGTCTTTATCAGTGACCATTTGATTTGTGTATATACTAGCATGCCCAGAGCTGTACAGAATTCCTCAGATGTAAAGAGATCTGAGAGGGAGAAGTCTGGGAAGTCCTGCTTCAGCTGACCCTTCAGGGGCACATTGGGCAATGCTCTAGACATTTTCCAAGATTCAGGGCAGCATGGGGGTAAACCGGAAACCCAAGGGCAAGAGTCCTAGCAGGCTCTTTACCTGGCAACACCAGACACAGATGTTTTCTGCTAAACGAGGAACTGAAGTCTACAGCATCCTGCACGTCTTTTCGTAGGTTTTCATAATTGAAACATGACGTACATAAAACTGTTACTAAATCCCAACGCCCTCGGGGCAGAGCCCCAGAAAGAAAGGCATCGCCCTATCTGATTGGGAAACCCTCTGGCCAGTTAAAGGAATGCAGATGAGGCTTCAAAGGGCCTCGGAGGGAGGGCCAAATTCTCAATCGTAAAGCCGTGTCACTCCGAAATTAAACTTCTTAATCCTCAGGCTTCGTTTTCAGCGCAAGGTGGAGTCATTTTTATTTAATCCAGCCTCGAATGCGGCGTTCCTCCTGTTCCTATCGATGCAAGTGTGACATTTTAGCGCACACAAGCAGCGGCTGTTGGATGCCCTCCTCCTGTTGATTACTGCCCTGATGCCTGCTCCAGCCTGGAGTTTAGGTAAACAGGACCACCCCTCTCTGCACTTACCTCGGGATTGCAATGCAACCTTTCTTGTGCTTCAGTAACATTCACTTGCTCTTAACGTGATTACACACTGTGGGGAATGGAGAATTCCCCGTTGAAGAAATCCACATTGAAGGAGAATGCCCCCCCAGGCTCACATGTTTGGATGCTTGGTCCCCCCATTAGTGGACCTGTTTGGAAATGATTAGGAGGTGTGGCCTTGTTGAAGTAGTAGTATCATTGGGGTGGGCTTTAAGGTTTCAAAAGCCATGCCACACCTGGTCTGGTTCCCTCTCTCCCTGTAACTTTTGGATCAGATGTATGCCTTCAGCACCATGCCTGCCTGCTTGCCACCGTGCTCCCCACCATAACAGTGGACTCGCCCTCTAAGAGGGTAAGCACGATTCCAATTACAAGCCTTCTTCTATTAAAATTTCCTTGACCGTATTGCCTCTTCATAGCAATGGAACAGTAATTAAGACATATGCACGGTATTGTCAGGTAATTTTCGGATCTTTCAAAGCTTCCAAAGCTCCTGGCTCTCCATGAACTTGCTATCAGGTAAGAACTAAAGGGAGGGACGATGCACCTCGGCTTTTGAGCGCTGGCCACAGCTTTCTATGTGGCTTTAAAACACGGAAATGCCGAGGAGAAGGATGAAGAGGCCTTCATCCCAGAGAGGAATGAAGCCCAACCAGAGCAAATGTACCTTATATATTAGCTTGGATTTTTCTAGAACAAAGACATTGTACCCTTATTGCTTCCTTTATTAGGGGGTGGTGCTTAATTAACTGGTAAGCCAAAATGAATTTATCCCCTCTTCTCTCAGGGTTCGTTTTGTTTCTGTTTCTGGTTTTTTGTTGTTGTTGTTTTGGTTTGGTTTGGTTTGGTTTGGTTTGGTTTTTTTTGAGACAGAATCTCTCTATTGTAGTCCTGGCTGTCCTGGAGCTCTTTATATAGACCAGGCTAGCCTCAGACTCAACAGAGATCTGCCTGCCTCTGCCTCCCAGGTGCTTGAATTAAAGGCATGAGGCACTTAGCTGCAGCATGGATAATAAAAACCCAGAGACAGATATAGGCCTTAAAGCTGAAGATCAGAGAAGCAGAGCAGTCAATCACTAGAGAAGCCTTTTCCCTCTACCACTGCTCAGACCGAAAGGGCAATCCTCAGACTGCCTAGACTGCACTGTGTCTCCACCAAACCTCAGTCTCCACACTGCAGTGAGCTCCTGTCTCTTCCCCTTTGTAGTCCTCTCTCTGCCCAGCCATATCACTCCTGTCTCCACCTCACTAGTGCTGGGATTAAAGTTGTGCAACTCCAAAACACTGAGATTTAAGGTATGAGCCATCAAGGCCTGACTGTTTCTGGACTGATCTTGTGTAGCCCAGGCTGGCCTTGAACTCACAGAGATCCGTCTGTCTCTGCCTCCCAAGTCCTGGGATTGAAGGTGTGTGCCAGCACTCCCTGGCCTCTAGTGGCTTAGTTTTGCACTCTGACATTCAGGCAACTTTTATTTATTAAAATACAGGTAAAATATCACTACACTAAGTCCAGCTTCTCATTTCTTGACTTATCTTTTATGATATGTACAGAGGACAGAGCAGAATCCATGTATGAGAAAGGACAAGTGTTGTTTGTCCTCTAGGACCTGAGTTTTTTCGCTTAGAATATTTTCCCAACTCCATCCATTTCCTTGAAAATTTCATAATTTTTTCTTTACAGCTGAGTAGTATTCCATTAGGCATATATATATATATATAGTCATATGTATATATGTGTGTGCGTGTATATATATGTATATATATACATAATCTGTTATATATAAAATCTTCATCATTTGTTCTTCAGTTGTAGGGTATCTAGACTGACTCTATTTCCCAAATAGGTCAGCAATAAATATGGAAGTGCAGCTATCCCTGTCATGGAGTATAGAACCCTTTGGGTGTGTGCCCAGGAGTGATATAGCTAGGTCATATGGTAGTTTAATTTTAGTTTTTCGGAGAAACCTCTATATTTATTTCCAAAATGGCTGCACCAGTTTACACTCCCACCAACAGCGTACAAGGTTCCCCTTGCCCCACATCTGTGTCGCCTTTGTTGTTGTTGGTTTTCTAGTCTATCTTACTATATCTGTATGGGTGTTTTTCCTGCATGTATGGATTTGTACCACATGCTAGTGCCCAAGGAGGCCAGAAGGAGGGTGTCAGATCCCCCTGGAACTGGATTTGCAGGTTTGTAAGCCACCATGTGTTCCTGGGAATTGAACTTGGGTCCTCTGGAAGAACAGCCAGTGTCATCTAGCTAATTAATTAACCACTAAGCCATCTCTCCAGCACCATGTTATTAATATTCTTGATGATAACCATTCCGACAGGGATAAAATGGGTTCTTAGGGTATTTTTAGTCTGTATTTCCCTAATAGCTAAGGCCGTTGGACACTTTAAAGTGTTTCCTGGCCATTTGTCTTCTTCTTTTGAGAAGTTTTGCTTTAGTCCATTGCCCATTTTTGTACGTGTATACACCTTGCTGAGTCTGTTTACATTGTTTATGCATATATGACTTCAGGGTTGACTTCAAGACTTTGGACAATCAATAAGAAAGCTCACCGCTGGGAAGGGCAAATCCCGCTTTCCCCAGCTGTCAATAACTGTCAGTTTTCTTTACCTAGGGATAAGACCCCATGAAATTGTACCCCTTCCATGTCGCATGCCCACTGATATTATGATTCTTCTGGTCTTGTTTATGCAAACATTTCTAGGAAAGACTGCATCAAAGCAGACTTCCTGGTATTCTGGCTCCTGCGAGCTCTCTACCCCCCACTTCCTCTGTGTTTCCTGAGCCACAGATGCATAAGTTATGACTTAGATGTATCTGTCTGGTGTATCAGGATGACTCTTTTGAGATACTTATTCATGCAGGAAACAGTTGCATCCAGTTTCAGTATTTGTTCAGACAAGTTTCGCAATAGCATTCGAGTCCTCTTTGACTTAATTGAAAAGGTTTAAGCTCTCTCTGTTCCTGAAGATCCGATCCCTCAGGCTCCTCTCTAGCCGTGTGACAGAACCCAACCCGCAGCCTTCACACCCCCATCTCCTGTGGATCCCACAGACCACCTCCTCCTGGCCTCCCTCCCCCAGCTCATTGCTGTGTCCCAGCCCCCATCTCCGGTGGACACTCCCTGTTCAACCACAGGCCAACTCTGCCAGAAGACCAGGTAGGTTGCCCACAGAACTTCCCCCACTCTCTCTGTTCCCCCAAAATTAATCTCTCAGACTCCTCCCTAGTGCTGCAACAGAGCCCCAGATACAGCCTCCCTTCCCCCCACCCCATCCATGTCTCCTGTGGATCCCATCAACCATTCCCTCCTGACTCTCCCCCGCCCCCTTCATCCCTGCATCCCAGACTCCAACACCAGCAAGCATTCCCTGTGAACATACCAGCCCAGCAGATCAATAAAACAGGCAACATACAACCATCATACTCTCTCAAAATCTAGAGAAGAAACAGAACCCTCGGAACGAAATATCTACCAACAAGAAAGAAAGAAAGAAAGAAAGAAAGAAAGAAAGAAAGAAACCAGAAGTCAAAACCTAGACTTCTACTAACCCCCAGCCCAGATGCCTAGAAGCCTGCATAAGAACACACTCAATAACAGCCAGGACAACTCCAATAGAGCCCAGCTATCCTACCTCAGCAGGTCCTGAATATTTCAACATAACCAAAGCACAAGAAAAAGACCTTAAAACCAACTAGAAGAAGATGATAAAGGTCCTTAAAGAGGAAATTAATAAATCCCTTAAAGAAATCCACTAAATCACAAACAAATAATTGGAGAAAATGAACAAATCCCTTAAAGAAAGTCAATGGGGGAAAAAACGCAAACAAACAAAAGAAACAAATAAAATTGTTCAAGATCTGAAAAATAAAAATAGAAGCAATAAAGAAAACGCAAACTGAGAGAATTCTGGAAATAAAAATTTAGGAATTAGAACAGGAACTACAGAGGCAAGCTTCACCAACAGAATACTAGAGGTGGAGGAATCTCAGGCATTGAAGATACGACAGAAGAAACAGATGTGACAGACAAAGAAAATGTTAAATCTAAAACACCCAAGAAATCTGGGAAACTATGAAAAGACAAGCCTAGGAATAGCATGAATAGAAGAAGGAAAAGAACCCCAGCTTGAAGGCCCAGAAAATATTTTCAACAAAATCATAAAAGAAAATTTTCCTAACCTAAAGAAGGGCATGCCTAGAAAGGTGCAAGAAGTTTACAGAACACCAAATAGATTGGACCAGGAAAGATTTATATCTCCTTACCACTTAATAATCAAACACTAAACATACATAACAAATAAAAATATTAAAAGCTGTAAGAGAAAAAGAGCAAGGAACATATAAAGTCAGACATATTAGAATTATACCTGAATTCTCAAAGGAGACTCTAAAAACCAGAAGGACCTGGACAGATGTGCTGCAGAATCTAAGAGTCCACAGATGCCAGCCCAGACTACTATACTTAGCAATATTTTCATTCACCATAGATGGAGAAAACAAAATATTCCATGGCAAAGTCAAATTCAAACAATATCTATCTACAGATCCAACCCTACAGAAGGTGCTAGAAGGACCTGTTAAAACACATGAAATAGCCAGGTAGTGGTGGTGCACGCCTTTAATCCCAGGACTTGGGAGGTAGAGGCAGGCGGATCTCTGAGTTTGAGACCAGCCTGTTCTACAGAGTGAGTTCCAGGACAGTCAGGACTGTTACATAGAGAAACCATATCTCAAAAAAACAAGAAATAAATAATTTCATACCAATAAAAACCAAAAGAAGGGAAGCACACATACACAAAACAACAATAGCAATTAAAAATTACGGGAATCAACAACCATTGGTCTTTGATATCTCTCATTATCAACAGTTTCAATTACTCAGTAAAAAGACACAGACTAACAGAGTAGATTTGAAAACAGAATCCATCCCTCTGTTGCATCCAAGAAACACACATCAACATCAAAGATAGATATTACCTCACAGTAAAAGTTGGAAAAAGATATTCCAAGCAAATGGACCTAATATGCAAACTGGCATAGCCATTTTAATATCTAACAAAATACACTTCAAACTAAAATTAATCAAAAGAGATGGAAAGGAACACTACATATTCATCAAAGGAAATCAAAGGCATTTCAATTCTTAATTGATGTGGGAGGTGATGTATGCTGTGAATATGTTTTATTGCCATGGGTTAATGAATAAAGAATCTGGCTTGGCCTGTGATAGGGTAGAGTAGAACTAGATGGGGAAAACTAAACTGAATGCTGGGAGAAAGAAGTCAAAGTCAAAAGAAGCCATGTAGCCCCGCAAGAGACAGACACCAGGGACAGAATTTTACCTGGTAAGTCACAGCCATGTGGTGATACACAAAATAATGTAAATGGGTTAAATTAAGATGTAAGTGCTAGCCAATTAGAAGTTAGAGCTAATAGGCCAAGCAGTGATTTAATTAATATAGTTTCTGTGTGGTTATTTCAGGACTGAGCAGCCAGAAACAAACAAGCAGCCTCCTACAACACATAATATCTATGTCCTGAACACAAGGGCACCCACTTTTTTTTAATATTTATTTGTTATGTATACAATATTTTGTCTGTGTATGCCTGCAGGCCAGAGGAGGGCACCAGACCTCATTACAGATGGTTGTGAGCCACCACGTGGTTGCTGGGAATCGAACTCAGGACCTTTGGAAGAGCAGGCAATGCTCTTACCGGCTGAGCCATCTCTCCAGCCCCAAGGGCATCCACTTTTGTAAAAGAAATACAACAACTTAAATCACATATTGACCCTCCCACACTGATAGTAGGAGACTTCAATACCCCATTCTCACCGATAGGTCATCCAGACAAAAACTAAACAAAGAAATACTGGAACTAACAGACATTAAAAACCAAATGGACCTAACAGATATTTACAGAGCATTTCACCCAAACACAAACAATACACCTTCTTCTCAGCACCTCATGGTTCTTTATTCAAGATTAACCACATACTTGGGCACAAAGCAAGTCTCAACAGGTATTAGAAAACAGAAATAACATCCCACATCCTATCAGACCACCATGGATCATTAAAGCCGGATATCCGAAACATCATAAACCTTACAAACCCAATGAAAGGGAACAACTCTCTACTGAATGAAAAATGGGTTGAGACAGAAATAAAGACTTTCTAGAATTCAATAAAATGCACACACTGCAAACCTAAACTCCAGGGACACAATGAAAGCAGTGCTAAGAGGAAACTTTATAGCACTAAGTGCCTACATTTAAAAAATTTAAACCAATCTCATACTAGCAATTTAACAACGCACCTGAAAGCTCTAGAACAATAAGAAGATAACACACCCAAGAGGAGTAGATGGCAAGAAATAATCAAACTGAGGGCTGAAATCAATAAAATAGAAACAAAGCGAACAATACAAAGAATCAATGAAATAAAGAGTTGAGAACCAACTGCTTGACCCCGTTCAGCCTTGTGCCCCCCCAGGAGCAGGACTTCTGCCACCACCACCAGAGGCAAGACTGGAGAGATGAGCACCTCCCACCAACCCTGAGGAGACTTCACCAGTCAGAGAGCACAGCTATTTTACTGCAGCCTGAGCCGTGGGCCAGGACGGGCTTCCCGGAGTCCCTGCTGTCCTGCCACTACCTGGCTCCCCAAAGTTCCAGGAGCCTTATAGAGACTCTGGTCTCTATCTGGACTAAGGCAGGGATGGCATGGCAGACAACAACCTAATAACGGAAGGTCTCTGAATCTATAGGAAGGGCCCCTGTAGACCCCACAGGTCTGACTCCATAATCTATGTGCTGGGGGAGGGAGGTGAGCGCAGTTTTCTTTTTGCCCTTTTCTGTGAGTTCTCACGTAGCCCAGACTGGCCTTCAGCTCAGTGTGGCTGAGGATGACCTCCAAAACGTAATCCCTCTGTCTCAACCTCTGGGGCACTGAGATTACTAAGGTATACCACCACACCCATTTGTAGAATTTGTTTGTTTAATTTTGATGGGTTTTGTTTGGTTTCTGGTCTGAAATCCCCATTAAGCCTCCGACCTCTGCCTGCCAGGGACTGGGCTGTTCAACCACTGTTGTGAGATTCTGGTCAGTCCCCCACCCCACTCAGCCCCACCCCCCCCCCCCCCGCCTCCAACCCCTGTGAGGTTTTTTCTTTTAACAGCCACCTTATTTGATATCTTTAGGTTGTGTTTTTGCTTCTGTCTTAGGGTTCCTGTTGCTTTCAGAGGTTTATCCCATTATCATCATGGTGAGAATTGGTGGCATGCAGGCAGACATTGTGCTGGAGGAGAGCTGAGAGTTCTACATCTTTATCTCCAGGCCACAGAAGGAGTCTGTGAAATTGATCTTGAACATATAAGACTGCAAAGCCCACCCCCACAGTGACACACTTCTTCCAGCAAGGCCACACCTATTCCAACAAGGCCACACCTCCTAATAATGCCACTCTCCATTGGGACCATTTTCTTACAAACCACCACATTCCACTCCCTGGCCCCCATAAACTTGTAACAATACCATAAGACAAAAATACATTTAGTACAACTTCAAAAGTCCCCATAGTCTATCACAATCTCAACAATGTTTAAAAAGTTCAAAATGTCTTCTGAGATTCATGAAATCTGAATCAGAAATCTGGAAACAACCTAAATGCCCCTCGATCCAAGAATGAATAAGGAAAATGTGGTACATTTACACAATGGAGTACTACACAGCAGAAAAAAATAACAACAGCTTGAATTTTGCAGGAAAATGGATGGAGCTAGAAAACATTATTTTGAGTGAGGTAACCCAGACACAGAAAGACAATTATCACATGTACGCACTCATACGTGGTTTTTAAACATAAATCAAAGAAAACCAGCCTACAAACCACAATCCCAGAGAACTTAGACAACAATGAGGACACTAAGAGAGACTTACATAGATCTAATCAACATGGGAAGTAGGTGTTCATACCTCCTGAGTAAATTGGGAGCATAGGGACCTTGGGGGAGGAATGAAGTGGGGAGGGGAAAGGCAGGGAGGGGAGCAAAGAAAAATGTAGAGCTCAAAAAAAGTCAATTTAAAAAAAGAAAATAGAAAGTTGATGGAGATGTAATTGAATAAGGAGACTGTGTTCCAGTCCCAGCAAGCAGCAGAACCCCGCAACTTTGGCCACGTGGTTCTGGAGTTAAGGATAGAAGTAAGGGGCTATGGAATTTGCTGCCATGACTAAGGAAAGCTGCTGAGACCAGGCATGTGACAGGGCTGTCCCTGAATAGAAGCCTAGAGGGGCCATTGCATGAAGCTGTGAAGTTGAAGCCTGCATTGTCTTAAGACCCTAAGATATTGGAGATGCCAGAGTCATGGGATACCTGCCAAGGAAAGCTGCTAACAGGGAGTGGAACCAGTTCAAAAGACAGAAGTGTGTTGCAGTCAACAAAGCTGAAACGAAGAAAGTTGAAGAGCATTTTGACATCAGACATAGAGATGTAGAGTTTGGAGCTTGCCCAGCTGGTTTTCGGTGTTGCTTTGGTCCAGTATTTCCCCATTATGCTTGCTTCCCTACAATTTCGAATGATAATATGTATCCTGTGCTGTTATATGTTGGAAGTATGTGATCTGCTTTTTGATTTTGATTTTATAGGGGCTAAACTGCTAATTCCTTTTCACAAGATGGAAGCTAAGATGGATACGGTTTTGCCATGAAGGTCACCACTCCCTTTTTCCCACGTCTTAATTTGTTTATATCCTTGAACATAGGACTGGGCTCTATTCTGCTCCCTCCTCGAATTGTACATGTTATGTTTTGCCTTTCTCACTTTGTTCCTTTTCATTACAGATCTGCATAAGAGTGATCGCTATAACTACATGACAGAGTCAATACTAGGCTGTATTGAGATCTCTTCTACCAAAGGAGTTAATCCAAAGCACTTCATTTAAGTCTCAGGCAGACTTTTTGGACAAGAGCAAAAAGCAGCCACATTTTTCATCAAAATATCGCAGGAACGGTCTCTAGGCAACATACTAAAATTCTTCTCCTCTGAAACCTCTCTAGCCAGACCCCCCCGGTTCAAATCACTCTTAGCACCACTGTCTTCCATGTTCCTATCAGCATGGCCCATTAGAAAAGCACTCACATGCTTCCCTAATCCAAAGATTCAAAGTCACATTCCTCCAAATAAAAGAACGCTCTGGCCTGTCACAACAATACCCTAGGCCCTGGTACCAACTCCTGTCTTAATTAGGGTTTCTTTGCTGTGAAAAGACACCATGACCACGGAGAAGGAGCTGAGAGGCTCCTTCTCCGTGGATCCACAGGCAGCAGTAGGGGTCTGTGAAAGTGAGCACAGCCTGAACATATGAGACCTCAGAGCCCACCCCCACAGTGACACACTTCCTCCTAATAGTGCCACTCTCTGTGGGAACATTTCTTTTCAAACCATCATGCTTTTGCTGAGCTTTGTGTTTCCTTTGAGGCTCTTTCCTGCACACCGAGTCCTGCTGTTAGTGGGTTTGCTATGTATTAATGCTTTCCTGCACACCTAGTCCTGGCGTTAGTGGGTTTGCTATGTATTAATGCTTTCCTGCACACCGAGTCCTGCTGTTAGTGGGTTTGCTATGTATTAATGCTTTCCTGCACACCTAGTCCTGGCGTTAGTGGGTTTGCTATGTATTAATGCTTTCCTGCACACCGAGTCCTGGTGTTAGTGGGTTTGCTATGTATTAATGCTTTCCTGCACACCTAGTCCTGGCGTTAGTGGGTTTGCTATGTATTAATGCTTTCCTGCACACCTAGTCCTGGTGTTAGTGGGTTTGCTATGTGTTAATGCTTTCCTGCACACCTAGTCCTGGTGTTAGTGGGTTTGCTATGTATTAATGCTTTCCTGCACACCGAGTCCTGCTGTTAGTGGGGTTTGCTATGTATTAATGCTTTCCTGCACACCGAGTCCTGGCGTTAGTGGGTTTGCTATGTATTAATGCTTTCCTGCACACCGAGTCCTGGCGTTAGTGGGTTTGCTATGTATTAATGCTTTCCTGCACACCGAGTCCTGCTGTTAGTGGGGTTTGCTATGTGTTAATGCTTTCCTGCACACCTAGTCCTGCTGTTAGTGGGTTTGCTATGTGTTAATGCTTTCCTGCACACCGAGTCCTGGCGTTAGTGGGTTTGCTATGTATTAATGCTTTCCTGCACACCGAGTCCTGGCGTTAGTGGGTTTGCTATGTATTAATGCTTTCCTGCACACCGAGTCCTGCTGTTAGTGGGGTTTGCTATGTGTTAATGCTTTCCTGCACACCTAGTCCTGGTGTTAGTGGGTTTGCTATGTATTAATGCTTTCCTGCACACCGAGTCCTGCTGTTAGTGGGGTTTGCTATGTGTTAATGCTTTCCAGATTGCTTATTAGGGACCCACTGTGTTTCGTTTCTATTAACTGCAGATTGATAATAAAATTTTTTGGCCAGGTGGTGGTGGCACATGCCTTTAATAATCCCAGCACTTGGGAGGCAGAGGCCAGTGAATCCCTGTGAGGTCGAGGCCAAGCTGGTCTACAAGAACTAGTTCCAGGTCTACATGGGTACTTCTCTCAAAAAAAACTGGGGGGAAGAGGGAAAGAGAGAGAGAGAGAGAGAGAGAGAGAGGGGGGGGGGGGGAGGGAGGGAGGGAGAGGGAGGGAGGGAGGGAAGGAGGAGGAGGAGGAGGAGGAGGAGGAGGAAGAGGAAGAAGAAGAAGAAGAAGAAGAAGAAGAAGAAGAAGAAGAAGAAGAAGAAGAAGAAAGTAGGGGAGAAAATTGGTACTATAGACAATTGCTACAATCATTTAGTAAAAGCATCAAAGGGGCAGTTGAAGAGATGACTCAGTAGTTAAGAGCACTGGCTGCTCTTCCAGACGATCTGGATTCAACTCCTAGTACACACATGGCAGCTCACAACCATCTGTAACTCCAGTCCCAGGGTATCCAATACCCTTTTCTGGCCTCTGCAGGCATCAGGCATGCGTGTGGTACACAGAACAGACATGCAGGCAAAACACCTAGATATATAAAATTCGAATTTTAGAAATATCAAAGGTAAACGAGACCTAGCAGGCTAGAAAAACTCAAGTAAGGCTTTTTCCCCTTATGCCATGGGGAGTCTGAATGCAGTGCAGTGAGAATCAATGAGAAAGACAGACAAACACACGGGGCCTGGTGGATCCTGGGCAGATCCAGCTGGGTAACCACAGCAACAGCAATGGCAGTTAGCAAGTTTCCACTGGGCAAAGCCCTCTCCACGAGACGGAACCCATGCCTGACACAAGAACCTGAGACTAGGTAGGTCATGGGCCTAGCGGAAAACTACTATCTTTCTACTAAAGGAACATGGAAATGAAGTGACTCCTAATGGCACATTGGTCCATGCCTGTCCAACCCTCATCAGAGAAGCTTCTTATAGCAGCTGGCAATCAACACAGAGACACAGCCGGACAGTGGGCAGAGAATGTGAGATTTGGGAATGCTCAGCCCCAAACGAGGAGGTTCACTTCCTAAGTGTTCGTCCATATGGTCGGCAAAGTGATGTTGGCTGTTGAATGGGAACCTCAGATTCTCTCCAAGGGAGCCCCCTCCTTAAGACTTCCTTAGAGACTGGCTTCTCCCAAAGTGACTGATCCAAGAGACTGGGCAGAAACTGCAGGGTTTGACAACCTGGCCTCAGCTGGGGCACACCTTTGCCCTGGCCACGGCAGTTCTGTGTTGGGCTCAGCTCTGATTCAGTGTGAATGTCACAGGGTGTGGGTTGGAGGTATGGGGATTTCCGGGGGTCATCTTTGAAAACAGCTACTACAAAGGTAAAAGGACGTTCTATGCACACCCTGGGGGCTCCCCGGGGTGAACGGAAATAGGAGGGGCATTCTGCACTCCTGATCCATGGAACAACAGATGTAACCATAGTGCGGTAAGCAGTCTCTGTCAGTTTGGCCTAAGGGCACTGATTATGAGTAGAGGTGTAAGCCTGGGAAATGCTGATGGTCACTGTAGGCTGCCTTGCACATTTGTAAAAGGAGCACAAAGTTTACATAGCCGTAAATGGGATTACACACGCTTTCTCGGCAATGTGTAGATGGATAAAAACCCTAAAATGTCACAATGGAAAGCCTTCTCAAGGCTAACCTTTCCTCAAGAGAAGGCTGCATCCTGAAGCTGGACCCTTTGCGGGGTGAGCCAATGAAGGAAGCGCATGTGTTCAGCATCATGTATTAAGAAGGCAGAACCAGAAATAGCGCGCGGCAGCCAGGTCGGAGAAGGAATGAATAGCTGGGAATGTCAATGCAACATTTGAGTTCATTTCAAGGAATGGGAATCCCATAGGCTGATATAGAAGAGGAGAGATGTGAACATCCTCCAACAACTCGATGAGTAAGACAGGCTTTTGCCTTCATAACTGAGCCATATTTTTTTTTAGTTTAGGGAGGGAGGAATATCTTACTTGCAAACGACGGTATGACTTCAGTTATATGAGCTGTTTACATCTTCCTATACACGGTATCGCCTATTTCCAACCACGAGATCATCCGCTACTCCCTTCAGTAACACTCTCCTCTCTCTCTCTCTCTCTCTCTCTCTCTCTCTCTCTCTCCCTCTCCCTCTCCCTCTCCCTCTCCCTCTCCCTCTCTGTTGTTTTTATCAAGCTACACATTTTTCAGTCACACTTTCCAAACCCACTCACTTCCAGAAGCCTTCCCGGACACTGCTCTCGTAGCATCAGACCGCTTCACCGGCACACCCATGGGAACTGTTGGTGCCATGTCGCATCATGCTAATAAATAGTGCGCCTTGTCTTAAACCGTTTCTTGAAACTGTGGTGGTATTTTCTCAGGTTGAGGTTCTAAATGCCCCATCATCCCACCCCAGGGAACCCAAACATGGCCCTTAGCAGGAGGCGACACAAGGCAGAGCCCAAAAGAGCCGGAGAAAGGGCAGGGGACCATAGGATGCCGTGCGATTCTTAAACTGCGGGCGGCTCCTCAGACCCCAGAAAGGCTGTTTATGAGGGAGCATGAATTCTGGGTCCCCTTTGATGCTGAAGGGAGCTTGCACATGGAAGGCCCTTAGAGCCTGCACCTAGCAGAGTCACAAAGGGCTCAAACAAGAGGGAGAGCTGTGGGCTTAGTCAGAAGCGTGGTGTTTCTTCTGTCATTCCTGAAAGGGTGGTGAGATTGTAATCTCAGCTGGAAAGAATCTTGATATTCTGTTTAGTTGGGGGTCTTATTTTTTCACTAGTTTTTAATATCGAGATCAGAGTTGAAATAAAAATACTTTAACTGAGATCTTGATTGAGTATAAAAAAGACAGCTTGGCTAATCTAATTTGGTAACGTCTGCTGTTGGTAGCATCCTACCTGATATGAGAGGCTATCATGAATCAGTAATAAAATGGTTCACAAGCAGTCTTTTTTTTTCCACTATAATAAAATAATAATGTTTCTGAAGAATGAGAAGAATTTACAGATAAATCTTTACCACTTGAAGAGTGCGTGTTTATACAAGATTTCTGCGGGGGGGGGGGGGGCATTGTCCCAAGCATGCTGCACAGTTCGTCTTTTCAAGTAATCAGTCATTTTTTCCAAGCCGCATAGGAAAGCTATTCTCAGAGTGTTTCTGCCATCTAGTGGACAATAGGCATAAGTGCATCTTATGGCTAATGTTCTCCACTCTCTCTACTTGCATCACTGCTATCTTCTTTTTTATCTGTTCCCTCCTTTTTGCTCTAACACATGTAAAACAAAAATGGAAAATATTCTGTCAGTCATTGGAAGTTTCTTTGAAATCTGGAACTTTGTTCCTTTCTCAAAATTCTAACAATATTTCTCACTAGCCAAAAACTTTTTAGAAACACAAGTGAGTCTGGGTGGTGTAGGCGCACACCTTTAATCCCAGCATTCGGGAGGCAGAGACAGGTGGATTGCTGTGAGCTTGAGGCCAGCCTAGTCTACAGAGCAAGTTCCAGGACAGCCAGGATTACACAAAGAAACCCTGTCTCAAAAAAAACAGAAACTCTTATAAGAGGAATTCAGAATGAAAGTGTTTTTGCACAACAAAATGAAAATGAGAAAAATAATAAAATGTGCTTATTTTTGCAGAGAGAAAATACAATAAATTTATGCGGAAACTAATGGGATTGGTGACTTTCAGGGAAAGGGTGAATAGTGTGCAATGCAGGCAAAGGATAGACTTACTTTAACATACAGTAACTTTTAATACATTTTAATCAAAATAGAATTGCATCACCTCCCTGATGGAGGAAGGTCATTGGTTAAATAAAAAGAAACTGCTTGGCCCCCATTGGTTAGAAGATAGGTGGGAGGAGTAAACAGAACAGAACGCTGGGAGGAAGAGGAAGTGAGCTCAGTCTCCACAGCTCTCCTCTCGGTAGCAGACGCCTCAGAGAGATGCCATGCTCCCAGCTCCAAGGCAGACGCACGCAATGAAGCTCCCACCCAGGATGGACATAGGCTAGAATCTTCCCGGTAAGACCGGTGCTCACAGATTATTAGAGATGGGTCGATCGGGATATCAGAATTAGCCAGTAAGGGCTAGAGCTAAAGGGCCAAGCAGTGTTTAAATGAATACAGTTTGTGTGTTGCTATTTCGGAGCATAAGCTAGCCAGGCTGCCGGGGTGCTAGGGATGCAGCCCCGCTGCCCTTATTACTACAGATGGCGCCCAGACGTGATGGACTAAATCCACTTAAAAGCCTGAGAAAGCTTGGGAAAGAGAAGAGCATGTTTTCTTGGTAGCTGCAATTTAATAGAGGCTTCCTGACTCAGCTTTAGCTGCAAAACCCTGCAGCTCATTAAGAGGTCCTGCCACGAAACACTTAAATGGTGTTGATGAAAAGCTGAACGCATGCTTTTCGGTTTTCAGCCATAGCAGGAAAAAAGCTGCGCCGTTTAAAAATGCCGGCTTTCTGGGTTGTCCTGCCAGGGCAAACTCTGACTCTTTTATGCAGGTGGTTCATGAGGTTCGCAAGCACAGGCTGCTGAAGCTCGCTTGCTGGCAGGGACCTTGAAATACCATAGAGTTGTGGCAGTAAACATGGCTACAGCCAGTACCTCAGCCATGAGGCTGGAAAGCTAAGGAATGGGCTGGATCTAGCCGTCAAAGCCACGGCTTTAGTCCTACTGAGATTGCTTGATAAATTAAAGGCTCTTGTGGTCAGAAAAAGAGAGATATACAGTAAAGAGAGATTCAAAGGCAAAGAAAATTTCTAAATGGTTTACTGTGTGTTAAAAATATTTGCAAGCTAAAAGTTGAAGTTCTTAAAGTAAAAAAAAAAGGAAGAGAGTTGTTGTGTGTGGTAGTACACACCTTTAATCCCAACACTTGGAAGGCAGAGGGAGATTGACCTCTGTGACTTCAAGGTGTGGTAGCACGCACCTTTAATCCCAGTGCCTAGAAGACATAGACAAACATATCTCTGTGAGTTCAAAGTGTAGTAGTGTACACCTTTAATCCCGAATGCCTGGGAGGCAGAGACAGGCGGATCTCTGAGAGTTCAAAGACAGCCTAGTCTACAGAGTTACTTCAGGTCAAAGATACAGAGAACCTGTCTCAAAAAGCAAAGAGTTAAAAGTAAAAATAAACAAAATAGAGGTTAAAACAAAGCTGCACAAAGATGGAAAATACACAGAGAATTTTGATACTGTATGCTATTATGCTCTCTTTGAATTATTTGAATGCTGAGGAAGGAGCAACAGCTGCTAAAAGATATTTATTTATAAATGCTGCTAAACTAATCCAACATAGATATTTTGAATTTGGATCTAAGGATATGATACTTTGGAAAGGAGTTTCTTATTTTGTTTTCACACAGGGTGAGAGTCTGTGGATTGCTTCCATCCCAATGTGGTATGATAGACCACGTCCTCCTGAATGGTTCCTGTGAACGACTTCAAAAAATTGCTTCGCTCAACTGCCAACTGAGATGAAACTAGCACACAGGTTATACCATGAAAGACCTAATTAACGACGCCCCCATTCAGCAGGAAGCAGTTTGGAGAGAAAAAACTGCGCCCATGTTCCCAAATATGGTTTATAAACGTTCTTTTACATTTAAAGGGGGATATGATAGAGATATGAATAATTTACATTGATATGGATTTTGTTTTAGTGATTTAAATTTAAGGTCAATTTTGTTATATGTATATGTGTTTCTGATCTTGATTAAGGAACTGTGATTGTGTAGTTCATTTAAAAATGTAGTGTATAATTAGAAATATAGATTGTTAATAGATAATCATAATAGTCAAGTTTGTAGTCATGTTAGTTAAGATTTTCTAGATGTACATAGATATATTTTAGATAGGCATTCTTCATATCTTTCAAAGATTATAGAATATGGCATTTTAAATGTTTTAATAACTTAGGACTTTTCATGACAATGAGACACTCTGCTCCTGGCAGCACCAATCTACTTCAAGAGGAAGATGGGCATCGAAGAGGCACCTTATGGAGTTTGATAGCCATTTGGGCAAGAAACTGCTCTTGCCTGGACTATTACATAAACTGGACACAGAGAACCCACAGAGAGAGGACTACTGAACTTGCCTAAGGTGAGATGATCTTTCGGGGTTCCTGATTCATGAAAGAGTCTGCGAGACATTCTGCAGGACACAACAGATAGTGACTGAACTGACTTTGAATTTTCCTGCTTTATGGAAATGTCTGCTGGATACCATGGGCCTGAAGGCTGAAGATGGATGCCCCAACGGTACAGAGGAACTTTGGATGACTGTCCAGGCAGCGAGATGTCTCTGTCATTTCTAGAGTTTTAAAAGATGCTTTTTTCTTGTTTGCTTAGGTAGTATTGTATCTTTCTGGAGTCTTTGATGGAGTTAAGAATAATTAGTTATAGTTATAGTTTTCCTTAGTTATGATAAAGATTATTGTAACTTTTACTTGATAACTGTTTTGGTATATGTAATTTTGCTATGTTAAAGTTAAAGCCTTTTTTTGTTTGTTTAAACTGAAAAAGGGGAAATGATGGAGGAAGGTCATTGGTTAAATAAAAAGAAACTGCTTGGCCCTCATTGGTTAGAAGATAGGTGGGAGGAGTAAACAGAACAGAACGCTGGGAGGAAGAGGAAGTGAGCTCAGACTCCTCAGCTCTCCTCTAGGTAGCAGACGCCTCAGAGAGACGCCATGCTCCCAGCTCCAAGGCAGACGCACGCAATGAAGCTCCCACCCAGGATGGACATAGGCTAGAATCTTCCCAGTAAGACCGGTGCTCACAGATTATTAGAGATGGGTCGATCGGGATATCAGAATTAGCCAGTAAGGGCTAGAGCTAAAGGGCCAAGCAGTGTTTAAATGAATACAGTTTGTGTGTTGCTATTTCGGAGCATAAGCTAGCCAGGCTGCTGGGGTGCTGGGGATGCAGCCCCGCCGCCCTTATTACTACACCTCCCTCTGTCCCTTGCCTCCCTCCAGTCCCTCCCATGCCCCCTCCTTCTCCTTTCCCTCACTCTCAAATGGATAGCCTCTTTTCCTTTGATTATTATGGATGTGTGTGTGTGTGCATGTGTGTGTGTGTGCATGTGTGTGTGTACATATACGCAAAATATATAAGTAAGTCCATGTTTGTTGTTTGGGTGTATGAGATTTCAGGACTAACCTTCTTGCATTGGGTAACCACTTACCAGGCTTATCCCAGGGAGAGGCTAACTCTCCTCTCTTAGCAATTATTGTCTGTAGTTCTTTGCCTTGGGGTGGAGCCCTATGAGCTTCCTCACTTTCACATTAGCACATCTAAGAATATCGCCACTGTCCTGGTCTCTGCGCAGCCCTTTCTAGGGAGACAGTCTTACAGCAGACTTCCTGTATTCTGGCTCTTACGATCTTCCTCCACATTCCCTGAACCATAAATGCAGGAGACGCTGCGGATGTTTCCACTGGTGCCAGGAGTCGTGTCCAGGTGTGGTTTTCTGTGGTGTCTCCATGGTAGCTATGCTCATCTGTGGTATAAGGAAAAGATTTAGAATACAGTTGGAAATTATGCTGGTTTAGTAAACTGGTGGTACCAGGTTCTCTTCTAAGGTCCATGATCCCATTAGCCCTAGGAAGCTGGCTATGGAAGCTAGGCCACAGGACGGAGGCTTTCAGCTTAGATCCAGTTCAAATGATGCTAGTCCTGTCCTGAGTGTGTAGTGTCTTCAGCATTAGGGACCCACTCTCAACCCCGAGAGGTCTCATTGATAATCTGTATTGTTTTGGGAGTCACTTGAGCTCCTCTTAAAGAAGGTACTGGGGGTTGTGTTAGTCTATGGTTCTTGCAGTGAGCACTTTCCACCCAAGTAGCTATAATACAATAATAATAAATAACTTCATTTAATATATGTAATTTTAGGTGACAATAGAATGATATGGTTCCTTGAGGCTTTATCAAACAACCATGGTGTAGAATCTGTCACTCTTCCCTTCTCCTTCTGTAGTGACCTCCCTCCCCACACCCACTTCCTGTTTTGCCATTTCCTCCTTCCTGTCAACTGTATTCTGTTATTCCCTTCAAAACGCCCACAGGCTCCCTTGCTACCTTCCTGGTCTCTGTGATTGCTCCATATTGCATTCATATCTGAGGCCTTGGAGCTAGGAACCAAAAACCAGAGGGAGTGTGTGCTGTTTATATTCTGGGTCAATATAATCTTTCTAGGTCCATCCATTTACCTGAAAATTTCATGATTTCATTTTTCCTTAGAGCTGAATAGTATTCCTGTGTGTGTGTGTGTGTGTGTGTGTGTGTGTGTGTGTACACGCATGTGTGCATTTTCACTACCCATTAATCTGCTGAGGACAGATTGTTTCCATTATCCAGTTATCATTCACAGGGCAGCAATGACCATAGCTGAGCAAGAGTCTATGAAGTAGAATGGCGAGTACTTTAGTTATACCCAGGAGTTTAGCTGAGTCAGATGATAGAGTTTTGTTGTTGTTGTTGTTGTTGTTTGAGGGTTCTCCATACTGATTTCCAGAGTGAGTACACCAGTTGTGTTTTATCACACAGTGGGTGAGGAGGACCCCCTTCCCTCGGCCTCATCAGCATTATTTTAGATTTTCTTTTCAGCTCTTCATTTAGATCCTTAGCCTATTTATATCTTTAATGGTTTCTGTTTTGAGATTATAATATAATTGTAACATATCCTCCTTTCTTTTCCTCCCTTCAAAGCCTCCCATACATTTCTCCTATCTCTCTTTCAAACCTAAGGCCCTATTTTTCATTAATTGTTGTTACACGAATGTGATATATTTATATATATATATATATATATATATATATATATATATGCATACATATTCCTAATTACATAAATGCAACCTGCCCAGTATGTATAATGTTACTCATATCCATGTTTTCAGAGCTTTAAACATCTGAATAGCTAATTGGTGTGCTCTTCCCTGGGGAAAACTGTTTTTCCCGTTCTCTGCATTCTTTAGTTGCCTGTAGTTCTTGGCATAAGACTGAGGCCTCTGGTCTTCCCTCCAAGCTATATTAGCATGTCTATTCTTGTCCTTGTCCAGCTCACATTTGGGCAGTCCCGTTGATTAGACTTTTGGGGTGTTGGGTTAGAAAAGTGGTGGTTGTAGGTTCTCCTCTGAGATCCATGAATTCACTTGTCCTGGGTAGTGGCTAGGTTTCCAGTACCAGGCATGATTTTCCTCCTGTGGAGCAGGCCTTAAGTTCAACTAGAAGGCCATTGGTTACTGCCAAGACATCCATGCCACTATTGCACCCCTAGGGTTACTGTGCCATGCTGGGAGTTGATGTGGTTCATAGGTATCTGTCTTAATTAGGGTCTCTATTACTGCAATGAAACACCATGATCAAAAAGCAAGCTGAGAAGGAAAGGGTTTATTTGGCTTACACTTCTATATTGCTGTTCATCACTAAAGGAAGTCAGAACCAGAACTCAAACAGGCAGGATCCTAGAGGCAAGAACTGATGTAGAGACAATGGAGGGGTGCTGCCTACTGGCTTGCTCAGTGTGTTTTCTTATGGAACCCAGGACCACCAGCCCAGGAATGACACCCACCATGGGGTGGACTCTCCCCACTGATCACTAATTAAGTAAATGCCTTACAGCTGAATCTTGGGGAGACATTTCCTCAGCTGAAGCTCCTTCTTCTCCAATTATTCTAGCTTTTGTCAAGTTGGCAGACAAAACCAGCATCATAGCTCATTAAGACTGTTGGTTGCTTTTCTCCCTTGGAAACTTGCCTGGCGCTTTCTGGTACCACGAAGGCAAGTACTTGGGGGGAGACATTCAGGCCAGTTCCAGCTCAGGAGGTTTTGGACCTTGTGTCTGAGGTTTATCATGTTTTCAATGAAAGGAACTTACCTCCCACCTCTGAGAGACAGACAAGGACAACAGCAATGGCATGTAATATTTTGGGAGTCTCTTGACTAACTCTGACCAACAACTCAAAGCATGGCTGCTCATGCCTGGTGCTGGGGTCTTTGGCTCTTAGAGGGAGCATTGCCAGTCCAGGTGAGATTTCATTGAAACTGTACATGTATATTTACATGTATTATAGGGTTTTTAGGTAGATGTTAATAGTATGGTTCAAACGAGATGAGAGCCAAGCATGGAGAAGAGCGAGGAGTGAACTCCCACCATTTGCTGAGGATACACTGGCATCTGAGAGCCGCTGGGAAGAGGGGGAGTCACTCTTCTTCAACAGTAGGACCCCTGGGACACTGGCCACACTCCAAGGCAGGCCCCACCGAGAGGAGTTGAGCAACACATACCAAATTTTAAAAAAAAAGGAAAAGAAAGGAAGAAAGAAAAGAAAGGAAGGAAGGAAGGAAGGAAGGAAGGAAAAAAAGTTGGGTGGTTAAATGGTTAAAGAGGTAAGGGTAGGTCTGAGAGGAACTGAAGAAGGGATAAATATTATCAAATGTACATTGTATGAAATTCTCATATAATTAATAAAATAGTATTCAAAAATAAAACCTACAAATTTGGTCAACCTAAACACATTCCACATAACTCACATGAATAATGTAGATTGCTCAGAATGAGTAAAACAATTAATGGAAATCATTTTTGAGTGTGAAACTCTAACGTTCACTCTGGAGAATATCCTGAGGATAATATTGTAAGAAGACCTTTGTTGTGGGCTAATCTTTTTGTACACTGTGAAGGTGTGCCTTTGCCAAGATGCCTTCTGATTGGTTTAATAAAGAGCTAAATGGCCAATAACTAGGCAGGAAGAGGTTAGGTGGGACTTCCAGGAGAGAGAGGAACTCGGGGGAAGGACTCCAGGTGCAGGAGCTGCCAGCAAGACACAGAGGGAGTTGGACTCACAGAATGAAGAAGTAAAAAGTTATGTGACAGAACATTGATTACTATGTAGTAATAAGAGCGGCGGGGCTGCGTTCCCAGCACCCCGGCCGCCTGCTTAGCTTATGCCTCGAAATAACAACACACAAATTGTATTCATTTAATCACTGCTTGGCCCTTTAGCTCTAGCCCTTACTGGCTAATTCTGATATCCCGATCAACCCATCTCTAATAATCTGTGAGCACCGGTCTTACCGGGAAGATTCTAGCCTACGTCCATCCTGGGTCGGAGCTTCATCGCGTGTGTCTGCCCGGGAGCGGGGCATGGCGTCTCTTCTGAGGCGTCTGCTCCCGAGAGGAGAGCTGTGGAGTCTGAGCTCACTTCCTCTTCCTCCCAGCGTTCTGTTCTGTTTACTCCTCCCACCTATCTTCTAACCAATGAGGGCCAAGCAGTTTCTTTTTATTTAACCAATGACCTTCCTCCATCATTACTACAAACAGGTTAATTTAAGTTGTAAGAGATAGGGGGACAAGCCTAAGCTAAGGCCAAGCTTCATAATTAATAATAGATCTCCATGTCATTATTTGGAGGCTGGCAGACCCGACAAGAACGTCTGACTACAGATCTTGAACTTTAGCTGCTAAAGTAAGTGTGTTGCTATTATTGCTATTGGTAAAGGAACATTGAACACTGCCTTGTGCACTCTCGGATGTCAAACAGACAAGTACAATGATGCTCCAGGTTTCCCATAAAGGAGGGCTGATACAGAACAGAAGACAAAGCAACCCTTGTGATCTTAGACTAGGTGATGGGAAATATTGTATTCTCTAGCTTTGAACCCTGAAAGAACCTTGTACAATGGCCTTTGCGTGGCACACCACAGTGAGAATACAGCTGACAGAATCACTAGCTAACACTCAACTTGCAAAGCTTTGGGAATATCTGCCTTTTGAATAGTCACTGTCATTTCTGTTAAGCCCGTGTAAAGCCACAGTGCTCCCTTTTCTATAGTGGGACTCGTCCCCCAAACACCCCAGCAGTGTATTAATCAACTATTGGGCACAACTCCCTAATGTACTGTTATATTGGATGATGTTTCGTTTGGCTGTATAATCTTGATATATGGAATATATACTTGAATTCTCCAAAAGGACCCAGAGAAGGGAAATTCTTCTCACTCTGGTGTCAGTGGGAAAGAAGATACTGCTTGGCCTAGAGACTGGAAATGCCAGGTTCTGGATTTTACACCACCACAGCTTTTCCCTTTGATCTAGCCACCTTAGACATTATCTCTAGGGCCAAGAGATTCCCTTTAATCAGCTAGCATTTGGAGAAAATACCAATGCGTAGCAAGTGCCATCCATTTTCCTCCCACAGCTTATGCTCCTTGCCATGGCTACAACAAATGCTGCATTCCCAGCCTCCAGGGGAACAGAAATGCTTAGAAAGTGCACAGCAATGCCACGTTTTTTTCCCTTTTTTCCTACATTTATCAACTACACACTTCTAGCTGAACTAACCACACAAATGCAGTTAGCACACAAACTCCCTCTCCCCGTCTTAGAAATCACAACCCCGTACTTGATTTACCCTTTACAGATATGCCCAGGTCCTTCACAACCATGCCCCCTCAGAGACCTAAGTAAGCTAATAGGCATCTGCTTTGTCAGCCTTGTCTGACTTTTTGAACTCTGAAATGCATGGCTGGTATCCTTTCGTGTGAGGCATAGTGCTCACTGTTCCCTCCTAGAGGACCCCACCCTTACTAAACTGCCAGAACCTTTGTCTTACACCTCCAAGCTTCATGAACTATGAGAAAATAGAATTTTTGTTCTTTCTAAGTTGTGTGGTCACAAGTATTCTGCTGTAGCAGGCACAAAGGCAAACATCACTGAAGTAAGGGAAATGTGAATAATGACGTATATTAAATTTTTTTTTTTTTGGTTTTTTTCGAGACAGGGTTTCTCTGTGGTTTTGGAGCCTGTCCTGGAACTAGCTCTTGTAGACCAGGCTGGTCTCGAACTCACAGAGATCCGCCTGCCTCTGCCTCTCGAGTGCTGGGATTAAAGGCGTGCGCCACCACCGCCCGGCTATATTAAATTTGATACTAAAATTGCATCAGTTTTAGATTTCTCAAGTGTTGTAAATATTATTGAAGAATGTTCTTGTAATTGAGTGATATGTACTGAGATGGCACGTAGCAAAAATATCATAATGTTACAACTACCTCTCAAATGATTCAGTATCGCTTTCTCCATAAATAATTTTCAATGGGACCAAGAAAGTGAACCTCTCCTCTTAAAAACAACATATGAGCCAGTCTAGCTTCATGATGGAGTTCTTGTCTACTCTGTGGAGGGCCCTGGGTTTGAGCAGAGACCAACCAAGAGAAATAAATAACAAATAGATTGCTGATTTCGAAACTTCAGTGGTCAGTATGACACAGATGATAGGCAGAACCACTAGCAAAAGTTAGGTCTGATGCAATGCAGAGAACTGTGATCATAATTCTGACACATGCTTGGAGGTAGCCTGAGAGGATGTTGTGGTTGATGGGGCAGGTCTGCCCTGGTATCCATGTAGTCCCTATTACTGTCTGGATCATCACACCAGTGTAAAACAGACGAGGAGGTAAGCACTGGTCCAGAGGGTAGATAGGATAGATAGGAGTCTAGTCTGATCTTAGATGGTTGACCTCTCTGTCTCTTGAGATCATGACTAGACCTGATTTCCTAGTACAATGTTAATAATACGATGAAATAAAAGCCAAGGGTGGGATGCGCTACCCTGTGCCCTAAGCCTTGAAGAAGCTCTGGCTACTCGTGTGGTGGTAGACAGCTAAGGAGAGGAGTTTGTTAGTGTCGTCAACAATAGTAATTAACAATAATGAGTTCAAGAGGGAAGCTGTTTTAATGAAAACCTAGTTTATTAGAAGGAAATTCTATTCCAGGTATTGGAACCGCAATTTCAAACAAGTGGCTATGAGGTAAATACGTAGAAAAGGGAATCATAGAGACCATGTTTGAAATGAGCAATAGGCGAAAGAGATTGATTGAGCATTCACATTACCAATGTCCAGGAAGAAAAGAATCTGCATGGCTGAGAAATTCATACTTAAAAATATACACAAGGGGCTGTGGAGATGCTGAGTAAGTGAGAATTCTAATCTGCAGTTATGAGGACCCAAGTTTGAATCCCCAGAACCCATGAAAAAATGTAATGGACACAGCTGTGTATCCCTGCCAGCCCAGCACTGTGGGCTGAGGAGACAGGAGAATCCTAAGAGTTCACTGGCCAGCCAGTCTACCTGGAACAGTGAACTTGTGTTTCAGTAAGTGACCTTGTGCGATGGCTATTCTTGGTCAATTTGACTACATCTGGGACGAACTGCAATCCAGAAATGGAGGACACACCTGTGAGAGACTTTTCGCTTGGTTTGAAGTGGGCGAATCCACTTCCGGTCCCAACCTTTGCAGCAGGAAGACACACACCTCTCATCTGGATCTTGAGGCAGAAAGACACAGTTTCAATCTGGGTCACACCTTCTGCTGGAAGCCTATGTGAGGACAACGAAGAAGGAAGCTTTAGTTCTTTGTCTGCTGGCTCTCACCTTGCCCCCAAGTCCATGCCTTCCTTCACTGGCATTAGAACCTACTTATTCAGGATTCCAGTGTCTACTGAAGAGCAGCTGAGACATCCAGTCTCAGGGACTGGGAAACCTCTGGATTCTTGGACTTTCCATTCGTAGTTAACCATTGAACGATTGTTGGACTAGTTGGACCACAGCTTCTAAGACATTCTAATAAATCCTCTTCCTAAAATATGAGAGAGAGAGAGAGAGAGAGAGAGAGAGAGAGAGAGAGAGAGAGAGAACCCTGGCTAATACATCCTGTGTCAAGGTGGAGGTAGAAAGCAATAGAGAAAGACACATGACATCTTGGGCTGGCCTCTGTTGTGCACACACTCAGTCATGTATATCATATGTTCATATGCATGTAATACAAAAACATTTCGAGAAAACTTTTCAGAAATAGAGATGGGAAACTAGCACTATTTCTTTGAGCCAAAGTCTCACTGTGTAGTCCAGATGGCAGGCATAGACTCACTTTGTAGACTAGACTTGGCATTAACTCACAGAGATCCACCTGCCTCTGCCTCCCAAGAGCTAAGTGGCACCACCTCACGCTGCTAGAAATTTAATTTTAATATAAAAGATTTTGTATAAAATTGAATTGAGTTAAAAAGAATAGTTGTAAAAACAGCTGAAGTTCTGCATATTAGAATTCATGATGCACATCTAAACTAATAACACAATAAGAAGAGAAATTCATAACTCCAAGCACAAATCTAAACAAATAAAGAAATTAAATAAAACTTTCATCTGAAAGAGATGGGAAATATGGAACAAGTTTTATATTAGCACATGCGTATGGCTTTAATATGGTCTGTCTCCCCTAAAGAGGAGTTTAATTCCCAGTGTGAGTATCTTAGGGTTTTTAATTGCTGTGAAGAGACACCATGACCACACATCTTATAAGGAAAGCATTTAATTGGGATGGCTCATTTACAGTTTCAGAGGTTCAGTCCATTATCATCATGGCAGGGAACAAGGCAGCAGGCAGGCAGACATGGTGCCGGCTACACCTTGATCAGAAGGCAACAGGAAATCAACTATGACACTGGGAGTAGCTTGAGCATAGGAGAACCTAAAGCCCATGCCAACAGTGACACATTTCCTCCAACAAGACCACACCTACTCCAACAAGGCCTCCTAAGAGTGCCACTCCCTATAAGCTTATGGGGGCCAATTACATTCAAACTCCCACAAATAAGGTTTTAAGGAGGTAGCAATAATTCAACAATGGTGTGTAAAGACAGACCCTTTAGCATAAAATAGAGGCATCAGAGTGGAATTCCAGATTGAGTCCTGATGGTTTTATGAGAATGGGGGAGAGACAAGAAGACTCAAAAGTACAATCACTGTTTCTTGAAGAGTGATGATGCCCTGAGCCACACTGGGACTCTGCCAGCAAAAAGGTCATCACCCTGAATGACTCTGTACACTTTGATCAGCACTGGGACTCAAAATAAACCTCCTTCTTTCACAATTGACCCCATCTGAGGTATTACTTAACTAGCAACAACAATGAACTTGAAAATACTTAAATAAAAGAAAGGTCAAGTAAAGATAGGTAGGTAGATAGATAGATAGATAGATAGATAGATAGATAATATAGATAAAAATTTTAGTGAAGTAAATAGAAAAAATAGATCAAGTTAAAATCCTAGTTTTTCTAAATATAGTAGGTAACCATAATCTAATTTTATAAGGGCAAAAAGTAGGGAGCACTAAGAATATGCTATCTCAAAAAAATGGCTGTAGAAGACAAGAATACACCCAGCCTAAACATGACTATTTTTAAATTCTATTGGCATATATTAGTTATACACGAAAATAGGTTTCGATGTGACATTTTCATATAAGTTCATGGTATGTGTCAAGCATGGTATGTGTTCACTGCTTTGCCCTCTATAGGACCCTTCCACCCTCACGAATCCCCTTCTTAACTAACTCTCTTCTACTTTCACATATTTTAAAAAAAAAATAGCCCAATGAGTTTCTTAATAAGACTTACTGGAGCATAGGTGAAGGCTTGTTTACAGAAGTCAGATGCCTTACCAGGCATTCCAGTACCAATGGGAACCTGTCTCCCTCCTTACATCAACTGCATAGAAGTCCTCAGGGAAAGATGGGTCCCCATGAGACTCACCCCACTCCATGACAAGATGTTGACATGCATCTCACACAGGTGATTACAGCCGCTGGAAGCTTAAGAACGGAACATTCGTGTCATGCCTGGAAATGCACATGCCATCCTCCGGTCCTTACTTACCGCCTCTTGGTCTTACGTTCTTTCTGCCCCTACTACACCAATCCCTGGGCCTTGATGGGATGATGCAGATTTTCTATTTATGGCTGAGCTTTCAACAGACACTTGTCACTACTCTATGCACCACCCACTACAAAAAGAACCTTCTCGGGTTTGTAAGGCGGCTCGGTGGGTAAAGGCACTCGTTGCCAAGCCCAACAATCTAAATTCCACTCCTGGTCCCACACGGTGGAAGGCAAGAACCAACTCTCGCAAGTTGTCCTCTGACCTTCACAGTCACAGGCCACACCTTGTCCCCCACATACTCACATACGTGGCAAAATAAATAAGTGTAGAGCGGTTTTAATGTCCTTTAAAGACGCTTCTCCAACAACGTTGACAGCAGCACTGATCTACGGGCATTACCATGCTCATGAGGGTGGCACTTTGATGGGCGCATCTTGTTCATTTATCCAAACCCCAGCAGTAGCTCTCGGGCTGCTCGTTCAGGCTAGCTGCAGCTTTTATGGCCACAGGAAACCAGTGTCTTCAGCAGTGGGGTCTCTTTCTCTTGTTCTGGTGTGCAAACTCCAGCAGCGTCCATGGCCTGTCTTGTTTGGCTAGTTTCTTGTCTCTCCACACACTCATCCGCACATAATGCACGTTGTGAACAATAGGTAGGAACTAGGGCACATATGTAAGAGAGAACACGTGGACTTTATCTCTCTGAAACCATTACCTCACTTAAACTCGTTCCCAGTTCCATCCATTTACGAGCTAGTTTCATAGTTGGGCTTACCTTCACAGCTAGGAAAAATTCCATTGCGCACCTGTACTCCATTGTCACTAGCCATCTGTCTGCTCGTAGGCATCTATGCCGGCTCCATTTCCTTGTTGGCTGTGAATAATGCAGCAATAAATATGAATAAATAAATATCTCTATAGGATATGAAGTTCTTTGGGTACGAGCACGGGAGTGGAATAGCTGAGTCACATACGGGCTCTATTTTTAGCATTTTGGGGGGAAAAAAAACAAAAAACAAAAAAACAAGATCTCCACACAGATTTCTATGGTGGCTGCACCAATTTATACTCCTGCCAAGAATACATAGAAGTTCCAGTTTCCCCACGTCCACACCAGCGTTCTGGTCCTTTGTTTCCTTGGTGATCTGTTTTAATGCAAATGAGACAGAACCTCAAAGTACCTTTAACTTGCATCTCCCTGATGTTAAGGATGTCCAAAACCTTTTCAAATTTTTGTGGAAATTGTTATTTCTTTTCTGGAAATTTTATTTTTAGTTCCCAACTCATTTTTTTTTAACCAGGTAACTTATTTTCTGTTGTTTAGGCTTCTTACTTATATTCTGAATAATAATCTCCTCTTACGTGGCTAACTGGTAAATATCCTCTCATTCTGCAGGCTGCTTCGGTCCTTGGTTATATTCCCTTTGCTGGACATATGTCTCTTCATTTCATGGGGAACCATTTATGGAGTGTAAAGCCTTACTCAGCGTCCTTACCGATACGTAGATCTTAAATTCTTTCCGTGGCGTCCCCTATAGCAGTTTCTAAATTTGAGTTTTCAGGTTTAAGACATTTGATCCGTCTGGATTTCTGTGCCAGATGAGAGATGAGGGTCTAGTTTCTTTCTTCTACATGCAGTTGTCCTGTTTGACCAGCACCATTTATTAAAGACCCTGTCTTTTCGCCAATGTGTACTTTTTGCTTCTTTGTCAAAAATCTTATGAATCAGTCCATGCTCTTGAACCTGAGTCCTTTCTTCTAGTCCACTGATCTACATGTCTAATTTTGTGCCAGGATCATGTAGTTTTTATTATTATGTGCAGCTCTGTAGCTTAAATTGAAATCAAGTATGCTGGTAACTTTAGCAGTATTTGTTGTCCGGGATTAGTTTAGAAATTCCTGTGTTTCCATATTAATGCTTCATACATTTTAATTCACATATAATTACGTCACTCTCCCTTTTCCTTTTTCTCCCATCAGCCTCTCCCCAGTCCCTTCCCTCCAACTCCTTCCATGTCCCTCCCTCATTCTCAAATTGATAGCCTCTTTTTATTATTTTCATTACATATACATGTATAAACATTTAAATATAACCTGCTGGGTCCATCTTTGGTTTGTGTGTGTGTGTGTTTCGAGTCTAACTGCTTTGTATTAGATAAGCAGTTAGGGGACACATCCCTGGGAAAGACGAATTCTTCTCTGGGCTATCATTAGCCGACTGTAGTTCTTTACCTAGGGATGAGACCCTGTGAGATTTTCTCCCTTCTGTGTTAGCATGTCTATTGTTATTGTCAGGGTTTAGGTCTTGTTTGTGCAGTCATACGAGGAAAGATAGTCTTAGAGCAGACTTCCTGATATTCTGGCTCTTTCAATATTTCAGACTTCTTCTACTGCTATGTTCCCTGACCAAAGGTGCAGGGCCTATGCTACATATCTATCTGTCTGCCCCCCGTCACACACATACACACACACACACACACACACACACACACACACACCACTGATCTCTGCCTGTGTCCAATTGTGGTTTTCTGTAAAGAGAGGCTTTTTTGGTGAGGAGTAGCTGCACTTATCTGTGGATATAAATATAAAATCTAGAACGTGCTGGGGAATTATTCTGATCTAACAAGCTGAGGTAGTAGATTCTTCTCTAAGACCCATGGCCTCACCAGCCCTGGGAAGTTAGCTAGGTGTCTGGTAATAGGAGTTGCTTCCTCCTGTTGAGGGGACCATAAGTACAATTAGACAGCTGGGGGTGACCACATGTAGGGAGCTGAGGAAGTCTCAAGTGAATTCATAAGGCGTGGAGGAAGTAAATGTATATTATTGACAAGAACCAATGCCTTGGACTCATGGGAACTGACAAAGCCTTCTCCTGGTCCATATACAATGGACTCATGGGAACTGACAAAGCCTTCTCCTGGTCCATATGCAAATGTTGGCAGAGTGTCCAAGAAGCATTGACTACAACTTCCTCCTCCCAGATGTTTACAGCCTGAGACTGCTCACCTATAGAGACCTCCTGCTGAGGCTAGCCAACCCCTCCGCCATGCTGTACACAGGAGATGCACTGAGGTTCTGGTTTTGTAGTTGGTACCAGTCCATCCAAGTCATCACAGTCCACATGACCCAGCTTTCCTGTACATGTGTCTGTCCTTTCCTTGGTCCCTCATCACCGCAGTTAAGCTTCCAGGACCAAGCTGTGCAGGACTCAGCAACCACCAACCTGTGAGTGTCACTTGTTGCACCTTTATGGGCACCTTGTCCTGCTGGTCATGGTCATTAGTAGGTGTCACCAATGCTGAGTAGGACAATTACTTAATCAAGTCCCTTGAGAGCTTTATAGTATTTGCTGATGCCATGGACGCTACCCTACAGAAAGGAGTCTTTCGTGTTAAATCCAGCTCACTAATCTGACACACATTCTAAGTGTCTTCAGCACTAGGGGCTTACCTTCAACCTCCGACAGGCAACCTAGGGCAGCAGCAATAGTCGACATTTGGGGTGAATCGTTCACGCTACTCTGACCAACTATTTGAAGATTTCTCATGCCTGGTATTGAGATTTTTGTTAATGTATGGTTCTTGTGGGGTTCAGCCCAAGTAGCATGACCTCCTTTAAGAAATACATACATATACACACACATATATATATATACATACATATTTGTGTGTGTAGCTTATATATGTACACACACACATATATACACACACACACAAACATACACTTGTATGTAGTGTGAAAATCAGAATAGAGAATCCTCAAAAAACTAAGAATGAATCTACCATGTGATCCAGCTGAATAACTCCTTAGCATGTGTTCAAAACTCAGCATCCTACTCCACAGATACTTACTTAGCTATGTTTATTGCTGCTCTATTCACAATAGCTAAGAAATGGCAATAAGCTAAATGTCCCTCAACAGAAGAATAGATAACAAAAATGTTGTGCACGTGCACAATAAAATATTATTCAGTTCTAAAGAAAAATGAAATTGTAGGTAAATGGATATACTTAGAAATTTATATTATATAAGTATATATATTATTATATTGAGTGAGGCAACCCAGACCCATAAAGACAAACACTGCACAGTCTCACCTATCTGCATCCCCAGCTCCAAATCATTACTATGTAATGGTCAGAGCCACAAAAACCAGGAAAGTGTAAAGGGACTGCAGGGGAGGGGTGAGAAGGGAATGGCAGGATACGAAGGGGTGAACGGAGAAACAGGAAGAGAGCCCTAACTAGGGAATGGGGATAGAGGTCACCAAAGAAGGAGGGAGGAGGTACAAAAAACACGAAGGTTGTTTGATAAAGCCTCACAGAGCCTTATAATCTTATATTTGCCTAAAATTTATAGAGCATATTAATTTTAAGATAGTTTGTTCAAAAAGATTATTTATTCAATGGTGTGAATGATGTCACTGGAATTTTGATAGGTTGCTTTTGGCAGAATGGCCACAATGCTAATTCCCCCCATCCACAAGCATAGATCTTCGCACCAACCACCGTCTGCTGTATTTTCTTTCTTCGGTGTCTTGAAGTTCTTGTGAGAACCTTTCATGGCCTTAGCTGGGTTTATTTAAGGGTGCCTTTGTTTGTTTTTTTGTTTGTTTGTTTGTTTGGCATTGTTTTGCCTTATTGTGTTTTTTGTTTTTGAGGCCGTTGTGAGTTATTTTTCTGACTTCTTTCTCAGTACGTTTATTACTAATGTATAAAATGCCCACTGGTGTAAGTGTGAGTTAATTGAGTATCCTACTTCTTTGCTGAAAATGTTTGTTAGTTCCGAGAGTTTTCCAGTAGAATATTTTAAGATCTTTTATGTATAGAATCATATCATCTACAAATAGAGATTTTGATTTCTTCCTTTCCTGTTTCCCTTGTTTTATTGTTTTAACTAAAACTTCAAATATTATATTGAATAAGAGTGAGAAAAATGAACATCTTTATCTGGTTCCTGATTTTAGTGAAAATACTTTGATATTTTCATTTAATTTAACATTGGCTATAGGTTTGTCATATGCAGCCTTTATTATATTGAGATATATGCCTTTTAGTCTAAATTTATTCAGAATTTTTAATGTAAAAGGGTATTGAATTTTATCAAAACCTTTTTCTGCATCTATTGAGATGATCATATAATTTCTGTTCTTGACACCATTTATGCAATTTATAACATTTGTTGATTTATGTATATTGAACCACCCCTCCATCTCTGGAATAAAGTCAATTTTCTCATATTATATGATCTTTTTAATGTGTTCTTGAATTTAGTTGGCAAGCATTTTGTTGAGAATTTTTGCTTCTATGTTTATCAGGGAGATTGGTCTGTAATTTTCTTTTTCCTGCATCTTTGACTGGTTTTGGTATCAGAGTAGGACTAGCTCTATAAAATCTTTGTTGGCATTCCTTCCTTTCCTAGCCTAAGGGAGAGTCTTTTCTCTTATTTCTATCACTTCTTTGAGAATTCTGTACAGTGTATTTTTACCATTTCACCCCTCCTCACCTCACACTCTCCCCAGATTCATTCCCTCTTCCCTATCCTCTCAGCTTTGGGCTCTTTTTGATTCTTTAAACCCATCAAGTCTAATTTGTGCTGTGGATATACTTGGTTGTGTGGCCTTTCACTGGAGTGTGGTCAACCCCCAAAGGACCACTCCCTTAAAGAAAGCTGACTGTCCCTCTCCCAGCAGCTATTAGTGCCGAATAGCTCCTTCGCTAGGGGTGGGGCTTCATGCCCACGGTTCCTTCGCCATACTAGGATTTTGTTTGGCTTGAGCTGGCACGGTTTCTGTGCCTGATGTCTCAACTACTGTGGATTCTTTCATACAACTGTGTACAGAAAACCCTGCTTACTCACGGTCCTCCACCACCTCTGCCTCTTACAATCTATCCACCACCACCACCCCTTCTTCCACAATGATCCCTGAGTGCTGGAAAGAAGTGTGATGTTTATTGTCCCACCTAGGGCTGGGAACCCCAAAGATTCTTGTTTGTTCCACTTTGAGCAGTTGTAGGTCTCTGTGTTCATCACCATCTACTGAAGATGGAAGTTTTTACCAAAGTAATGGTAATAGATTCTCTTCTTGGCACTGTGCCCTATATAGCCACAGATTCCAATGAACATTGCTGACCAGGTGTTTCTGTAGGATATACAATCCCTTGGGTATATGCCCAACAGGGGCAAAGCCGCACATATGGTCAATTTATTTCTAGCTTTTTTTTTAACTAGTTTTGAATGATTGGCCTAGCTTAGGCACATTTGTGGCTACCTCTTATAACTTAAATGAACCTTGTTTCTCTTTGTCTACTTTTTGCCTTGGGACTTATTACCTTTGTTTTTTGTTTGTTTGGTTTTTTTGTTGTTGTTGTTTTTGTTTTAGATCTGTACCCTATTTTTTTTATTGAGAAAAGGAAAAAAAAAGTATCCGCCTCCTCCCAGCCTCCCATTTCCCTCCCCCTCCTCCCACCATTCTCCCCCTCCTCCCACTCCTCTCCCCCTCCCTCTCCAGTCCAAAGAGCAGTCAGGGTTCCCTGCCCTGTGGTAAGTCCTAGGTCCGCCCCCCTCCGTCCATGTCTAGGAAGGTGAACATCCAAACTGGCTAGGCTCCCACAAAGCCAGAACATGAAGTAGGATCAAAACCCCGTGCCATTGTCCTTGGCTTCTCATCAGCCCTCATTGTTCGCCATGTTCAGAGAGTCCGGTTTTATCCCATGCTTTTTCAGCCACAGTCCAGCTGGCCTTGGTGAGCTCCCAATAGATCAGCCCCACTGTCTCAGTGGGTGGGTGCACCCCTCGTGGTCCTGACTTCCTTGCTCATCTTCTCCCTCCTTCCCCTCCTCATTGGGACCTTGGGAGCTCAGTCCAGTGCTCCAGTGTGGGTCTCTGTCTCTATCTCCATCCATCACCAGATGAAGGTTCTATGGTGATATGCAAGATATTTGTCAGTATTGCTATAGGATAGGGTCAGGTTCCCTATCCTCAACTGCCCAAGGGACTAACTGGGGACATCACCTTGGGCTCCTGGGAGCCACTCTAGGTTCAAGTCTCTTGCCAACCCTAAGGTGGCTCCCTTAACTAAGAATTGTGCTTCGGTGCTCCCCTATCCAACCTTCCTTTATCCCAATCCTCCTGTTTCCCCAAGTCCCCCCATCTTCCCCTTCTCACTTTTCTCTCCCCATCTCCCCTTACCCCCATCCCATCCCACCCCCAAGATCCCAATTTCCTCCCCGGCAATTTTGTCTACTTCCCATAGCCAAGAGGATAACTATATATTTTTCCTTGGGTTCACCTTCTTATTTAACTTTTTTAGGTTCACCAATTGTAGACTCCGTAACCCTTATTTATGGCTAGAAACCAATTATGAGTGAGTACATCCCATGTTCATCTTTTTGGGTCTGGGTTACCTCACTCAGGATAGTGTTTTCTATTTCCATCCATTTGCATGCAAAATTCGAGAAGTCATTGTTTTTTACCGCAGCATAGTACTCTAATGTGTATATATTCCACACTTTCTTCATCCATTCTTCCATTGAAGGGCATCTAGGTTGTTTCCAGGTTCTGGCTAGCTTTTTAAGGAAACTGTCACACTGGTTTCCACAGGAGCTACACACCCACTTGCACTCCCATCAGAATAAACAAGTGTTCCACTTTCCCCGCATGCATCCCAGCATTTTTCATTATCTTTGCTTTGATATTACCCTTCCTGACAGGGGTAAGATGAAGTTTCAAAGTAGTTTTAGCTTGCATTTATTCCTCTGACAGCTAAGGACGCTGAACATTCTTTAGAATATTTCTCAGCTCTTGTATTTCATCTTTTAAGAACTGGTTAGTTCTGTGCTCATTTTTAAATTGGCATGTATGTTTTCTTGGTGTTTAGGATTTTTAGTTCCTCATATATATAGATACTAACCCTCTGTTAGATGTATAAGCTGACCATTCTTTTGGCTGTGTCTTCACTTGAATGGTAATGTCCTTTTCTATATGGAAGATTTTAGTTTCATGTAATCCCATTTATCAGTTGTTGATCTTACTACCCATACTCCTGAGATCCTGTTCAAAATTCCTTTTGTGTGTCTGTAAGTTAAAGCATATTCCATACTCCCTCCTAAATCAGATTCAAGGTATCACATCTTAACTCTGTAATATAACTTAAAATCAAATAAGGTGATAGCTCAGACAGTTGGGGTTTTGTTTTTTGTTGTTGTTGTTTGGTTTTGTTGGTTTTGAATTTTTGTTTTGCTGTTGTTTAGGGTTCTTTTGGCTATTCTTGGTCTTTTGTGTTTCTATATCAAGCTTATGATTTTTTTTCAGTTTCTGTGAAGAATTGAATTGGAATTTTGATGGGGGTTTATAGTTTTGATGATGCAAGTGAGGAGTCTCAGTGGACTTGAAAGAAGGGATGAGGTGGAACCTAACCCCTGTTTTCCTGAAGGTTCACTACAGCGGTAACACTGGGGACTTTTCATAGTTGAGGTCACCATACCAGTGCAATCTTGAGTTATATTAAAGCCCAAAATTAGGCTCAATATCCATTTCAGTATAAAATTTATACTTTAGAATGGACAGCGTTGTATAGAAAATAAATTCTTTCTAGAAATGTTTGTACGTGTAAGACAAACCTTATTTGTTTTTTCTACCTTCAAAATTATTTTTTTTCATTTGTATTTGAAATGGCAGTTCACTGCTACCCAACAGGCCTTGAGCTCAGCTGTGCCTCAGCCTTCTGAGCAGCTATAGTAGGGACTGTCCAAACCTATCACTGTGCTTGGCTTCTATCGTTTATATGTTGCTATAATACATAATTGACTCTGATAAAAATAACCATTTTAAGTGTACAGCACAGATATATTTTTCTTTTAGTGCTAAAATGCCTTTTACTAAATAATGATATATACTGTTGGGGTGGGAGTGGGGGACCTAAATGGAAAAAATATAAAGCTGCTTATCTTATTTTTAAGGTCAAAGGTTTATTTTAAAATGTTGCTGGACTGAGAAATCTAGAAATCTAAGCACTACCTAAGGCAGATTGGGATTTAGAGAGGTAAAGAGGGGCTGCAGAAGAATTCTCATGGGGTTTCCTTGGCTGTAATTGGACTTGCTGCAGTGGTGTTTCTGAAAGAAGCCACTGGAATTAAGTGCGGGTTCATTGTTAGATGTTCATTGCTAGTTATATTTTATTTATCATGCAATCTCAACAAGTATATGTTAATTAAGTTAATAAATGCCTGAGTCATATTCAGAAGAGTAAAACCAAATTTGAACTTCATGTTATAGATTGTAATGTCTCAATGGTGCCATGAATAGACCTTCAACATACTAAGACACTGATAACACTTTGAGGGAGCCAAGTAGGAGCCACTGCCTAAGCAGCTCCAGCCCCGGGATATTCTAGAATGCTGTATAAAACGGATTGCCTCTAAATATGTGTGTGAAGAGGGTGGAGAAAAGTGAGGTGCTGTGGGGTGATGCTCTTGAACACTGTAAAGATCTGTCACTCATATTGGCTTAATAAAACGGTCATTGGCCAGTAGCCAGGCAGGAAGTATAGGTAGGGCAACTAGATGAGGAGAATTCTGGGAAGAGGAGAGGCAGAGATGCAGTCATCAGCCAGACACAGAGGAAGCATGATGGGAATCCCTTACTGAGAATAGGTACAAAGCCACGTGGCTAAATATAGACAAGAATTATGGATTAATTTAAGTTGTAAGAGGTAGTTAGTAATAAGCCTGAACAATAGACCAAACAGTTTATGGTTAATATAAGCCTCTGTGTGCTTATTTGGGACTGAATGGCAGTGGGACTGGGCAGGACAGAAACTTCCTTCTACAGTGAGAAGCCTCTAACATCACTGAGTAGCAGAGCTGCCAAAGGAGAGACCCTTTCCCACAAGTCCACGGGTGTTTGTGCCTCCTCCACCCTCACATCTTAGTGAATTCAACCCCAAAGGTGGTTATTGGGGTAGAGTCTTGCCTTGTGTGGTTGGTGTCCTGATAGAATAGGTGCAAATCAGCCCCTTTGGCCCTTCTCCCATGAAGACATAGATTCAAGCGATATCTAGGAAAACGTTGCCTGTCACCAGACACCAAACATGGACTTTGCAGTTTTCCAAGAATATGAGAAATTATTTTCTGTTTTGAAGAAGCTACTAAGTTCATGGTGTTTTGTTATAATGATACAAATAAATAGAAAAACCATTAACTGGGTGATAGGGCAAAGGTGGATTCCAGGTTCAAAGTTAAACTCACTGGGCTGAAGTTCCCCAAGCCACGTGTTGGTTAACTTTCTTCTCTATTTGCCTTTGGAAAAAAAAATTCCTTGTCTCCCCCCCCCCACAGACTTTAAGGTTTATTTTAATTATGTGTGTATGTCTGTATGTGTGCTTGTACCCGGGTCTGTGTCTTTGTGTGTGAGTCAGGTGCCCTGAGAAGCCAGAGGCTTCAGATCCCTATGGCAACCGACTTACAGGCAGCTGTGAGCTTACTGACTTAAGTGCTGGGAATCAAACTCAGGTTCTCACAAGCTTTTAACCCCTAAGCCATATCACCAGCTCTGTGTCCTCTTTTCATGGTACTCCCAAGTTTCCCACAAAAGTTCTGATCAGCAGTTCTCAACCTGTGGGCTGTAACCCCTTCAGAAGTAGCCTATCAAAGGTTCACATTAAATAGTAGCAAAATTACAGGTATGAAGCAGCAACAAAAGTGATTTTGTGGTTGGGGTCACCACAGCATGAGGTTGAAGGGTCGTGGCATTAGGAAGGTTGAGAACCGCTGCTCTAGATAGACTTGACTGATATACACCCAGCTCCGTGGGTGAGCCTTGGTTAGGGTGAACCAGCCAATAATTCTCTCCTCCAGTTCCCACAGAGGACTAGTTCAGGAATATAAGCTGGTCACAAAATTTTTAAATGCAGGCTTCTAAGAAAAAAAAATATATATTATTGTATTTCTCTGACACTGATCCAGGAAGCACATACCTCACCTGTTCAGGCAACCATCCTGGAAGCAGGAGAGGCAGCCTGGATACAAACAGAGGCAGTAAACAGAAAAAAGCAGAGAAATGGAAAATAAGTTCAGCCTATATAATTGCTGGATTTACCAGTTTCTGCCTAATTCCTGTTTCTAATTAAGCCACTTGGGCCTTGTTTGCTTTCACTCACCCCTGAAAGATCGTCCAAGTGCACGGTTAATGTGAGGGGAAAGGGAGGGGGAGGGAAAGGGCACCTGTGGTAATCTAGCTTTCTGGGTGAAGAGCCCAAGGAAGAGTAGTGTGGTCAGAAGGCTACGCTGAAACAGGATGGAAGGGCTGGCAAGATGGCGCAAACCGGTTAGCATGCTTGCTGTGAAATCTTGGTGACCTGAGCTGGAGTCTCCGAACCTACACAGAGGCGGAAGGAGAAAAACCTACTCCGCAAAAGTAGTCCTGTGGCCACCACATGCATGCCAACACACACACACACACACACACACACACATCACGCACGCATGCACACACGCATACGGGCCATAAGTAACTTTTTTTAAAGCGATGGAATGGAAAAGAAGAGCGGACCCTGAGCTTCACAGGAGGGAAAAAAAAGTGCACAGCAGAATGGCTTCACCACAGGCTTTCTCCTCAGGCCTAATGAAGGCCCTCAACTCCCCGGGGAACTGGTGTAGCCATACAGGGCATGATGGCTAGACCAGCAGCGGGGAGACAGTCAGGACCCCGGCAAGGGCTGGTTGAGGTGGTTCCCAGAACTTAAAAGAAGTCAGAAGCCTATGAAATACATTTTTTCAGTAGTAGAAATAAAAAGAAGATATGAATGGAAACCTAGAGACTAAGAGGACAAAAAGACACAGTGGCTCACAATGCTGAGAGAGGCGCTAGTGACCTGGAACCTAACAGGTTCCTCTTTCAAATCTCATGCATGACTATGTATCTTTTCAATATAATATTTTTATTAATTCTTTGATAATTTCATATACACATACAATGTATTTTAATCGTATTCACCCCTCCCAGATCCAATCCTCACCCACCCCCCAAACCTTGACGCCCTCTTCCTTTTTCAATATTCCCCGGTCCAATTTGTACTCTCTCTCTCTCTCTCTCTCTCTCTCTCTCTCTCTCTCTCTCTCTGTGTGTGTGTGTGTGTGTGTGTGTGTGTGTGTGTGTGTGTGTGGATTAGGGAGGGGTAGCAGCAGGTCGACCTACCAGGGAGCATACCGCCAAGGAAAACTACCTCTCCCTCCTCTACTAGCCTCAATTGTCAACAGCTCCTCAGCTAAGATGGGGGCTGGCAAGTCCCTTCCAGAGTTTGTGCGGAAAACCACGGCCAACCTGAGTTCATGACCAAGAACCACCACCTCTCTAAACTCCCTTTCTCGACGATGAGTGAGCATGAAAAGTACCATCTGAGAATGACCCTGAAGTTCCAAAACTGTGGCTGTCTTGCAACATCAGCAAGATGAATGAGCACAAGACAGGAGAGCATGACCGCCAAGCAAGTCTTATACTAGGTTCTGGCCCTACTCTCGGTAACAAGCATGCAAGGCTTTGTACTTGTACCAGGAGGCATTAACACAAAGATCACACTTCTTAAAGAAATGACTTGTGAGACATGCCATTATTTACTTAGTTTGCTCCGTGTGCTTTCTTGGTAACTGTGAATGCTGGAAAGGGGGTTACTTCTCACTGCGTGGCTACGCTCAGGCTACGCTCGCAATGCCTAGAGGCAGATGCGGCAGCGGTGGCAAGGGCTGGAAACCAGCTGGATGAGACCTTCTCTGATGCTTTTGTTCAACCTTGAAACCTTCGCCACAGGAGACCGCCCAGGCAGAGAAGCTAATGTGAGAAACAAAGAGAGATCTGGCGGAAAGCCTTTGGGACTAAGGAGGGGAGGTGGAACTCTGGGCTGGCGGTGGCACCTGGTGCCCGCTGTTAATAATAAGGTCGCGGTGCGTTCATAAGGTACTTGATTAAACAAAGGCGCTCTGTGATAAGAATGACTAGCAACAGCTCCACGTCTGAGTCGTCACCCTCGATCTTTTCAACGTGGGCTGTTTGCGCCTAGTAACGTTCTCTGAGAATTGGATCTCATCTGACTCTGGACGCTGAACCCAAGTGCTACGGAGACCTGGGCCACCCAGGCTGACAGGGGCGGACCTCCTGAGCGCACGAGGCGCCCCACGAGGAGGCGGGACCCACGGCCGTCCCGCCCGCACCGCCACGCACGCCTCTGGCACCTGCAGCCCAGCGGCCACCCGCAGTCGCAGCGCGTCCCACGGCCCAGCCCGGTCGCCAGCTATTACTCCGCTCCTCGCTCTCCCGCCGCCGCGCTGCACGCCCCGAGCGCTCCCTCGGCCCCGCTGGGGACCGGGGACCCCGCAGCCTCCGCCATGCTGCCGGTATTCTACACCGTCCTGGCGGGGCTGCTGCTGCTGCCTCTGCTGCTCACCTGCTGCTGCCCCTACCTCATCCAGGACTTGCGGTACTTCCTGCGGGTGGCCAACATGGCCCGGCAGGTGCGCAGCTACCGGAGGCGGCGGCCCGTGCGCACCCTCCTCCGGGTCTTCCTGGAGCGAGTTCACCAGACCCCGCACAAGCCCTTCGTGCTGTTCCGCGACGAGACGCTCACCTACGCCCAGGTGGACCGGCGCAGCAACCAAGTGGCACGGGCGCTGCACGACCAGCTTGGCCTGCGACAGGGGGAGTGCGTGGCCCTCTTCATGAGCAATGAGCCGGCCTACGTGTGGATCTGGCTGGGACTGCTCAAACTGGGCTGTCCCATGGCGTGCCTCAACTACAACATCCGTTCCAAGTCTCTGCTGCACTGCTTCCAGTGCTGCGGGGCGAAGGTGCTGCTGGCCTCCCCAGGTAAGCTGCAGACCACCGGCCCTAACCCTAGGGGGGACTCGGCGGCGCCTTGGGTGCGGGGCTGTAGTGTGGTGGGAGACTTTGCAAAAGGTCAATTCGAGATGAACGACGCTCATTAATAATCTTTAGAATCATCAGAGGTGAAGCGGCCTATGTATTAAGGCATTGTGCTAAGCACTTCAGTCCTCTGCGTGGGGTCCAGTTTACTTAAAATACCTAGCATAGTGTTGAGTGCGATGCCACTCCTTATGCTGTGTTGTTTAGAGACAAGAAGAAATGTGTGTTCATGTTCCTCACGAGGCAGTTCCCCCAATCCCAATATTTTCCCAGGGGGCCCACTGTATTTGTGCAATGTTGCTTTCAATCCTCACAACACATAGAGGTTATTATGGTACATAGAGATGAGACCAGTGCAGCCCAAAGATTCAGATTCACGCCCACAGTGTCAGGAGACTTGGGGTAAACCAGTAATAAGTACTTCAAACATTTTCCATTAAGATTCAGAGGGTCTTGGGTGAGAAGTGCTGGGGTCCCGCCTCCAGTCCTTGGTAGACTTTCCGTCATGAGAAAAGCCATTTCCCATCTCCATCCTTACATTTCCTCTCTGCCATGAAGCTGTCTTCAGGACTATTTCGAGATCTTAAGCGCTGTTAGCCTGCCCAACTCCTCACTACAATGAAGTGTATATACCTGATGCCCAGCTAGAAGACTGGCGTTCTGCAGCTGCACTCTTGTGAGCCCCGTTGCATCTATAAAATGGGACCCCTTCATTTGTGCGGCTGCTTTGGACCTAAATGAAATGCCCAAGTGATACCCAGGCCAGAAAGGACCAGAACCTGCTCTCTCCCCCAGAGCTGTTGTGTTACAGCTCCCAACAGTTAGTCTGTGAACGCCACCCTTGTGTCTCCGCGCTAGTGCCCGCCGTTGCTTCTCTCAGGGAGGAGATGCCTAACCAGGAGTAGGCTAAAAGGACATTAGTGACAATACAGATGGAGGGATCTAGAAGTTCCAGCTCTCTGGGATGCCAATGTGTGCCAAACAGTACAATAGGTGGTTTTAATACTCTGGTAAATTCAAAATCATGCCTCCATTGTATGGCTAAGGAAGCAGGCAAAATTTCTAGCCTAGGTCCACCTTCAAAGCCCACAGTCTATATCGTGTCATCTGCCGTCCGGATGCATGAGTTAGAGCTTCAAAGAGCTAAGAATCTATCCGCTCTGCCCTTCCTGTCACAGCTCAGGAAACTGAGGCAAGCCAAGCAGTTTTCCTAGTGCCCCCAAAACTGAAATGTCTGTTTACTTCTAAGAAACTGAAAGTTCATAAGCCTGTCACATGTGACATAAAGTATGTAATACAAAAAGCAGAAGCGTCATACAAAAATGTCAAAGGCAGAAAGGTGATGTTAAAGGTACCAAATTATGGGAGGGGTCTGAACTTTTTTTCTTTTCTTTTTTTTTGGGGGGGGGTTTCAAGACAGGGTTTTTCTGTAGCTAGCTCTGTAGGCGAGGCTGGCCTCGAACTCACAGAGATCCTCCTGCCTCTGCCTCCCGAGTGCTGGGATTAAAGGTGTGAGCCACCACCACCTGGCCTTAACCTTTTAAAATATGCCCCAACAATCTCTAAAGACTTCACTGCTCTGTAACTGGGAGGCTCAGGCAAGCCTGTTGTGTTGCCAACTTTCTTAGAAAGAAGGAATTCATAACCTGTGCTTACTGCACCCCATCCCACCCCCCCCCCCAAGCACTTCAGTATCTGCTGCACAGACTCTGCTGCCCCATTCAGGGGACTTCATAGAGCTTAGAGTTTAACTGACAAAGAGACTGACGTTTATATGACTAATTGAGCTTGGTTTTACAATAAAGTCAGAAACACAACAGGGATAGGTTGACTATCCCTGATCTGAAATACTCTGAACCAGAAGTGTTCCAGATTTCACCTTTTCCATATTTTGGAATATTTGCATCTATATCATGGGCCACCTTAAGAATGGAGTCCAGGTCCAAAGAGTTTACTGCTGTTTCCTGGACACCATAATGCCTCAGCATGAAGGTAATGTTATACAATATGCTTAATAATGCCTTGCAGGAAATAAAGCTACATGCTGAGGTGTTGTGGGATTATGGTCACACGCGAGAAAACTGAGATTCAGAGCACTTCAGTTTTCAAATTAGGGATGCTGGGCCACTACTTCCTGCCTCTTGCAGACAGTAGTAACTTGCTACAGGTCACCATGTTTACATAGAGAATATACTGAAAGTCCTATGTTCAAAGAAGTCTTGCGCCTAACTTGCCAGCAGACCTCAGATCCTCAATAACATTGAGATGAGACACAGCTTAAGACCCAAATGTCCTACTTTTTCCTTATCTGAGATTTCTTTCTATGTGACACGGAGTTGCGCTCTGACCTAAAATAGTTCCCGGGTGAGCAAAAAGCAGAGTCCAAAGTTGCATGTTTGGTAGCTGGGCCGTGTGGAAATACGTAAACTAACCTTTGAGAGAGGCCAGTACTTGAAAAACATTTTTTTTCCACCAAATCACAGAGATAGATACCTTTGTACATCATACACTCTGGCCTGGAACAATTTCTCCAGAGAGAGGCCCAAAGTCCAAAGTCATATACTGAGTAGATGTGCCCAAGTGGAAAAAGTTGATTGAGCTGTCTCTTAGAATTGCTTGGGGAGGATAAGACCTTAGAGAAACTGTAATCCTTTTGAGAGAACTATGGAGTGCATCTGAGGAGGGATGACGACAGAGCCAGGCAAGCGCAGTGGAAAGGGCATTCTGGGAAAGAGGAGGACCAGAGGCAGTTTTGTTTTGTTTTTTTTAATTTATTTATTTATTAAAGATTTCTGTCTCTTCCCCGCCACCGCCTCCCATTTCCCTCCCCCTCCCCCAATCAAGTCCCCCTCCCTCGTCAGCCCAAAGAGCAATCAGGGTTCCCTGCCCTGTGGGAAGTCCAAAGACCACCCACCTCCATCCAGGTCTAGTAAGGTGAGCATCTAAACTGCCTAGGCTCCCACAAAGCCAGTACGTGCAGTAGGATCAAAAACCCATTGCCGTTGTTCTTGAGTTCTCGGTAGTCCTCATTGTCCACTATGTTCAGCGAGTCCAGCTGGCCTGGATCTGAAAAAGCCAGAGGCAGTTTTGATCTGGTCCATAACGCAAGATGCTTCACTCAGTAGTTCTCCTGTGAAAGAACAAAAGCGAGATAGACTTTATTAATGATCAATTTCGACTGACTATTGAAAAATTTTTAATGTAGAGAAAATAGACTCGGAGAACCCAGACACAGTCAGTGCCCGTGGCCTCCCTTGTGTGGGAATAGGTCATTTTCTAATCTGCACTCGAGCCCGGAGCCCGTGCAGTATCTTAAATTGCTTCAGCGCACTTTGTCTCAAGGATGAGATCTGCTTGTGCGTCTTTAAAGCCCGAGCAAGACGGAGCAGACAGTAGGCATTCCGGGTCCTTGTTGACTTGAAGAGCGGCGCCATGCTGTGAGCTAGAACAGGTTTTCTTGAGAATCACTGAGTTGAGTGTGAACGTGTGAAAAGTGGCGCTGCACAATCAGAACCACCCTGATGTGAGAAAAGCTCTTTCAACTCAATCACCCCAGGCGCAGCCTCACGGACTTCCCTCCCCAAGGTTCCGCTAACAACCCAGTCTACCCCGTCCCTCTGCCAGTAATCGAGGGGCCCTCTCTGAGTTTCAGGGCAAAGAGGGAACGGGTGATGAGCCCAGAATGGACTGGGCCCACACCGGCATCTGCGCATGGGATTATGGAGGCCCCTGTACAATGATCTAAACTCAGACACCCAGTGAGCACCATCTTCAGAAAATGAGACTCTTAGCTCAGTAGCGCAGGGTCTGAATGACGAACTAACTTGAAGATGTTCTCAAACAGATTTTTTTCTCTCAGAGTTAAAGTTTGGGGGGAGAGGTTGTGTAGCTTCATTCCACAACGAACTCGTGCATTTCCAGCTTATCCAGGATTGCAGTTTATTTCCTTGAGAAGCAAGAGGAGGGAAACCATGTTAAAACAGAGCGATCCCTAAATCGGCCGTTCGTGTTATTACATCTGAAGAGGAAGGGTTGATATCTTTCTGGATAATGAAATATGAGCAGCCAGTGTTCGAAAGACCTGCTCAGACGTCTGATAAATAAGAAAGCAGATGCTTGATAGATAAGTGATATGGTTGCTTATGTCCATACAAATTACATAATGCCTGATGTGACCTGGTGATCTCACAACAGGAAGTACCCTTGACGTGGGGCATGACGAAGAACAATAGCTTTAATTGAGGGAATGAAGAATGAGCTCAAGCAAATTCTTACACAAATGTGAGATGGAGTGTGGTCTTCTGCTTTCTTTGCTCCTGTTAGAATTTGTAATGTTAAGGAAACACCTTTTTACCTAGGGTGATTTGCTTTGTGTAGGAAGGAAAGTGGGGGTGTCTCTGCCGGAAGAATTCTAATATGCAGCACGTTGCACAACTGACCATGTGTGATTGCTGCTACTCCAAACCACTGTTAGAGATGCCAGGATCAGGCTTACCCACCGGCGTTTGAAGAGCTATAGCCACAGTGTCTCCAGGGTCAGTATTAGCACCACTTAGAAATGTTGCTGTTGTTTTTTGTTTGTTTGTTTTTTGAATGAAGGAAAGGCATAAGCTGCCCACCCAGCCGCCCCGTATTCATCCGCACACCATGGTCCCGACACTCTTTCAGTGGCTTTGTCTGTAAGCATCTCTGGGATGTGTTACCTAACTGAGTCAACCACCTCTTCCACCAGCCGCGCTAGTGCCACATCAGGCTACCCGAGTGGATATCTGATTCCTATGGTGAAGCTTCAGATTTAGCTGTAGCACACTGACACAGGGTAAGGAAGGTTGATTGAGTGCCTCACCCTCGTTTCTTTCTGCTTTCCAGGAACAGGTGTGTTTAGTCAGATAATTCTCTTCTTTTACTCTTCAAAAGAAGGGGAAGTTGGTGGGAACTGATGTACAACTTAGTTTTTTATTCTTGTTTTGTTATGTTTTGTTTTGGTTTTGGTTTAGGTTTTTTTGTTTTGTTTTTGAGATGGGGTCTTACTATACATCCCTGGCTGACCTCAAACTCAGAGAGATCCACCTGCCACTGCCTCCATATGGTTTTAAAATTTTTCTCTTAAGATGTTGAAATCACTTAATATTCTTCTCTCTCTCTCTCTCTCTCTCTCTCTTCTCTTCTCTTCTCTTCTCTGTCCCTCCACCCCTCCCTGCCTCTGTGTGTTTGTGCTGTGTGGTATTAGCTGTTCACCTCGGTCACTCTGTCACTCTGCCTTGCTCCTTTGGGGCAGTTTAAACTTGGAACTCATTGGCTGGCAGCCAGAGTTCCTGTGAGACTCCTGTCTCCACTCCCAACCCTGTCACAGAAGCTTGAGGGTTAGTAGTGAATGTCTTTTATGTGGGTTCTGGGGTCCCCTCCAGTCTTCACACTAACCCAGCAAGCACCCTTAACCATGTACCCATCTCTCTAGCCCAACACTGGATTTTCCCCCACCCTTGTGTATACTGCTTTCTCTGGGAGTGCATTTCCCTCTACAGTGTAAACCTAGTCCAAAGAGGAGCTGATGGATCTGGTCCACAGCCTTCGGGCTCACCTTCACCTTCCCAAGCTTTCAGTGAAGCTTGAGCTATGCTCTCCGCCAAGATGCACAGTGATGGCCTTTTTACTCATATCAGAAGCCCGCACACCTTAGCGCACACAGAGCAAATCAAGAGGACACCCTCTCCTACAAGGCAAAGGCACTTTGTCAAAACTTAAGCCACAATGGCAAATGCAAAGAAATTGGAATTCCCGGTATCTGGTTTTAATTGTTTTTATTTTGTGTGCCCCTGTCCCTTTGTACAAATGGGGTTGCTGGTGTGGTTCCTGCATCACAGGGTTTGTGAAATCAATGTAATGTATATCTTACAAAAAAATCTAAACAAAAGAGAACTGTAAAACTTGTCTGTCTGAGGATGACAGGGACAGCCAACGCTGAGTTGTGCCACCTGATGCCTCCTTTGGGCCTCAGGTGCACTGTCCTCAGCTGCCAGGAGCTTTCCGCTGAGACCCTCTCCAGGACTTGCTCTAGCTAAAGAGAGTTAATCGCCACATTCCTCCCCCCCACACACACACCCTGTTGAGTGCATACAGTGAGTGAGCCCATCTGACTGGCTGATGGGCAAGCTCGGAGGCAGGGGTCAGCTCCCTTAGTTTGAGACAATCCCAAAGGCCCATTCTAGGCTCAGATAAGGACCTGCTTGGGAAGCCACTCCTGTGACTGTACTGGTTCCACCTCTCCCTCTATCCAGGCTATGTTCCCTGGTCACCCACAGGTACAGCCCCCAAGAGCAACTCCTACACCAGCTTCAGCTTCTCAGTGCAGAGGAACTAAGACTATGACCAAGAGAATTATTTGAGTTAATGTGTCCTACTTGGTTGTCACATCACCTACATAGCTAACAAACAATATTCACACCCTAAAACCTCAAGGTGGCACCTACATAAATCACTGGGTGGGAGCAGTAGCTACCTCTTCTATCAAAGAGAAGGGCCATAGACCATGCAGAGAACCCTTGCATGCAGAAATCATTTCGTTCCATCATATTAAAGGCGTAGCCACTCAAAGTATTCCAGGTTGCCAGTCCTTTTAAGTGAGCAGTTTCAGCTTGTCCCTAATCTTCCACACTGAATTATGATCCCTTAATCTCAAGGATTTCATGGTTGACCACACTTGAATCTTGTCACACTGTGTACTAAACATCCTGGGGCAAGCGTGCTCAGACCTGGGAGGGAGCCAGGGAAGAGAGCAGCCAGTTGTCGAGAAGCACAGGTGGCAGAAAGACTTACCTCTGGGCTGCCTTAAAGGAAGACCTGGATTTTCTGGGTGACTAGGGATGAAAGGCCATTCTACACAGGCCGGATGGTCTGGGCAAAGGATTTGCACTGCAGCACGTTTAACAGGGTTTCACATGGGTCAGAGTGGGTAGAGGAAAAGGGTAGAAGGCAGGCAGTCCGAGATGGCATCGGAAAGGCTGGCAGGGATGGGACGGTGAGGACCCTGAGGATCTCCCAATGAGGAGAGCGGATTCCATGCTAAGGGGTGTGCAGCCCCTGAACAACCATGAATGGGGGCACTGGACAGTGGCCAGGAGTGAGGTAGATGACACTGGAAGCAGAGAGAGATTGACAGTGAGGAAACTGGTCAGGAGGCAATTGCTGGTAACGCCAGTTCTGGGGAATACAAAATCCTCTCTTCTAGCCTCTACAGACAGCCGACATGCATGTGGTACATGTGCGTACATGCAAGCAAAACACCCACGTGCATAAAATAACGGCAAGTAAATCTGTTTTAAATAATATATTTACTTCAGTTATTACAACTCAAGACAGGTTAGGTAAGCTTACTAGAGGTTTCATTTTATGGATTAAGAGCAGAAAATCAAAATAACAGGTATGAAATAAGGATTGCATATTAAGTCAGAGCTTGTTATCTATGAAAAATAAATTTCTTGTGGCACCTGTATACTTGCATGACTGACACAGACTTTACAACAATAACGACCTTTAATGTGTGACATGTTCTGGAAATGCCTATTACTCTGTATTAACGTGTTGGTGATACACACTTACTGTTTGGTTTTTCTCAATGCTCATTTCTGTGACGTCTTCCACCAACCATCTGCTGTGCTTATGAAACCACAGACTCAACCTTTGTTCTATCAGACACTGGGATCGTGTGAGTGTGTGTGTGTGTGTGTGTTCAAACACACCAAATTCCATTCTAAAATTCATTACGATGGAGACATGGTAGTGCACACCTTTAATCTCACTACCAGGGAGCAGAAGCAGGCGGATCTCTGTCTGAGGCCAACCTGGTCTACATAGCAAGTTCCAAGACAGCCATGACTACATAGTAAGACACTGTCTTTAAAAAAAAATCGTAAGTATCACTTGTACCCATACATTGTAACAGAACATAGGTTGATGGAAAGTATTATCAGGTTTAGACACTCAGTACATGCTTCATCACCTAATGTAGTCTGCTTGGAATTTTCCCACCAACTTAAGAGCTACAAGAAGCTGTTGAGGAGGTTCTGCCAACCCTGAAAAAGGATGGCGTGTCCGTCTTGTACGTAAGCAGAACTTCTGACACGAATGGCGTGGACACCTTCCTGGACAAAGTGGATGGAGTGTCGGCAGAACCTACCCCAGAGTCGTGGAGGTCTGAAGTCACGTTCGCCATGCCTGCACTGTTTATCTATACTTCGGGGACCACAGGTAAGTAAGAGAGGATGGCCAAGACACAGGCTTGTCTTGGAAGAGCTAACCGCTGAGCCGGCCTTTTACATGTTCTGTTTCCCTAGCAAAGCGTATCAAATAACTAATACTTAAGGGGATTTCTATCTTTGCCCGTGAAAACTGATCTTATTTTATCACACATGATCTCATTTCCTTTTTCCCAGCTCCACACACACACCTACTCAGTTGCTATAAAAACATAGAAATAGTTAACGAATAATTCAAACAGTAGTTGCCATGATGGATAAAATTTGATCCTGAGTGGGCTGTTAGAAATTTTTAATGTTCATTGTATTTTGACCCGTTTATATCTAGAGTCCATCTGAATAATGTAGTTTATATAAATGGGACATACCAGAGGACAACTATGGGGTGATATTCATATAAATGCTTGGTCTGATTTTTCCCATACAGTATTATTGATGTAGAGTGGCCTAGCACAGGGCCTAAACCATGATATGTCATTAAGTGTAAGATGCCTTCACTGTGTGCTAGCATATGATGAACTGTGGAAGAAGCATTTCAGTAACTGCTACTTGGAACAAACAATGCCCTGTGTCACTGTAACCAGCATCCTTCAAGGGACCCAAAGACATTACTCTTTCAGCTCCCTCCTGCCCTTGTATCTGCCCGTTTCGTAGACTCAGAAACTTATAAAGACATAAAGGACTTCCCAGGACAAAAAGTAGAGTGTCAAGACTCACTTTGTGGGCTAGCTCCAGGCTCATACAATTAAGATGGTAACACCCCCTGCCTAATAATATAATAAATATTTAGAGTCAGCCTTGCAAAAGCCAGGGAAAGTGTTACCAAAATGTAATAAGCTGAAGCCAATGGGATATGTGGAAAAGAAGGCAGGAAGCCAGCCCCACATGTTGACAGTGATGATCATTGTTATTATTGTGAGGAAATTATATTAGGAGTTATATACACTCTCCTTATAATCAGTCAAAGGTTAAGGCTGAAGGTTCTGTTGAGCCTGTTATGTCAACAGCAGTCCACAGAATCTCTGTTGTTTGCTCCAGCAGGCCCCTGGTAACCATCTGACAGATTGCAGTTGCTAGGCCCCAGTTTAACATGGATGTGGGTAATCTTTCACACTGTCATTTTATTTTAACTGAGTATTACCTTTAAACAATTGAGAATAAGAATAAGGGGGCTGGAGAGATGGCTCAGCCATTAAAGAAGAGGCTCACAACCAAAGTGTAAGAATAAGGAACGTCTACCTTCATTTCAGAAGAATAACAGAATGCATAGATGATTACAGTTGGGATGAAATGAGCTTTTGGCTAGCGATGGGGAAACCCTGTCCTAACACTGGAAAGTATGGCACTTCTTCACAATACGTGTTTTGGCAAGGAAATGGGAAACTCGTGTTCAGGAGTGTTTTCTAATGCTCCACAAGTTAATTCCATACTTCAGCATTGATATTTAACAGGAAAGCACTAAGACTAATGTTTATCTTACTGTTTTACCTATGAATGAAACACCTGTATATTAATTACTCTTGTGTAAAGTAATTAAAGGAGTTCATTTAAACACTTAGAGACCAAAGGTTTTCCCTCTTCCTCAAAGGGAATTGGTAGCACAAAATTATGTAATTGTTACAAAATATTCTTCTTGACTGATTAGTATGAAATCTTAAATTAGGAAGGTTCTGAAAGTACTCAAAACTCAGAAGGTGAATTTTTTTTTTCAATGTAACTCTGAACTTTACTCTTCAAATGATTCTTTCCTGTGGTGAATACAACTGATTTGTTGATGGTTTCCTCTGGTTCTTTTAAAAAAAATAAAATAAAAATTTATTCTCTGAGTTTTCCACATGACGTATCTTGATCCCATTTGTCCCCTGTCCCTTTGCATCCACCCTCTGCCCCTCTAGTCACCCCCCCAATAAAACAAAGTTCAAGAGAAAAAAAGGAAGAAAATAAAATGAGAAAAAAAAATTTTAAAAAAAGAGGGACGGAATTAAAAATCTCGTCATGGAAGCTGCAGTGATTTCTTCTATTTCTCAGTGTTAGTATAGAAGGGGGCATTATCTTGAGTTCAGTGCCCTGCAGCACCTACAAGAGATGGATTTAGAACTGTGTTTACAGTGATTGGCTGCTTGCTGCCCACAGAACAAACTGTTGCATGGCTAAGGGCTGAGTCCTCGGGGACCTGCCTTCCTCGTCACAAAGTAGAATTGCCTACTTGGGTCTTAAGCTCTTTCTCAACCCCTAAGGGTGACTTTCTCCTCACCACTAAGGCAATCTTCCATGAGAAGCAATGAAAGCATACATTTAAAAGAAAGTCTTTTTTAATTGTGCATATTATTATTAAGAAAGTGCAAGTTCGCTTAGTTTCGCACACCACAATTACAGCAGAAACCGTTTACACTCCTCGGATTGGCAGGATGCCCAGGGTTTGAGCACTCACTGGCAAGGCTATGAGGAAACAGTCTCATGTTTTACAGGCCAGGCAGCGGGTGGGGAGCCCCCCTTATAACTGGCAGCGTTCTGTTTATGTACTCAGGTTACAAAGACATGTTTTTGGCCTGTAGCATCATCCATAGTGTGAATTGCCGTGGAACAAGGTAATTCATGATGGCATCACTTGCCATGGCAAAATCATATAATCAAATCATAGCTTTCTCATATAACAGATAGGAGGCAGCTGGGAGAAGAAATAAACGATTGGAGATGTGAAAGAAATCTATAAATGCAGAGAGCTTCCAAGGAAAAAAGCTACACTATATTCATATTTTGAATGAAATTGGCAAATAGATATCATTAGTGGTCTGCACTACTGAGTCTCTTAAACTTAGCTTCCTCATCTGTGGGTTGGACAATGTAATTCTATCTATCTCTTAAATTGACTTTTTTGAAAATGCCTTACAAAGTAGTGAGCCTAAGACAGGAATTCATTCTCTTAAAGTCACTACTATGTCATCTGTCCGTCTCAGGACTCAGCAAACTATGCCTTGAGAACCAAACATAGGCTCCAAGTATTCCTAAAACAGGGCCACCGTTAAGCCTTTCTGTATGTGCACAGCTGCTTTCAGCACACACTGGCAGATATGGGTCAGCACAGCAATGACCAAATGGCAGCCTGAAACTTAAAATATTTACTCTCTTTATTGCTTTGAGGAATTGAAAAAATGTTCACACCCATGGCCTGACCGCTTATCCCTCCCCTACACACACACACCTTCAAAGCAATTCTTCCAGCCTGATGGGAGGGAACTTCATACACTAGATCTCTACCTGGCCCACTGACGCCTTCTCTTATGTCTTTGCAAAGGCCTCCCAAAAGCTGCAACCATCAATCACCATCGCCTGTGGTACGGAACTGGCCTGGCTTTGGCGAGTGGGATCAAGGCCCACGATGTAGTCTACACCACTATGCCTCTGTATCACAGTGCGGCGCTCATGATTGGCCTCCACGGATGCATCGTGGCTGGTAAGTTCTGTTTCTCTCCCCAGGCGTCAGGGGTGGACAAGCGCTCATATCTGCTCCTAAGGAAAAGCATATCCGGCTGCTTTCCTGTCTACCAGAGCCAGTATTCACTTGGGCATCAATTGCAAGGCTCTGTGGTTCACACATCATGAGCAAGCTTCTAAAATAATTTCTCTTTCCCCATGCCTTAACTGTTCAATAGATCTAGGGAGAAATTCCTTTTCTTAGGTTCTGTAAATCATTCTCCAGTTGCAGAAACTTGCGTGTCACTCTCGGTCAGCATCAACAAGCTTCTCTCCCCACTGTCCTTGCTCTGTGTTTGTCCTTACTTCCACAGCCTCCTGGAGTTAGTCAGAGTAGCTGGCCTGCCATCAGCTCCTCTTTCCTTCTCAAATATCACCGTCTATACAGGAGTTGGCCTTGTCTGTCCCTTCAGGAGAATTTACATTGCTTTTTCCCATAAAGGTTCAGTTCCATATCCCCGTCTCTGAGAAAACTAGTTCTTATTCTTTCACTGAGATAAATAACTTGACTTTTCTCCCAAGTGACATTTCATTTTAAATAAGCCTGTAAAATAGACACATTTATTTGAAATAAAACACATAGCACATGTAATAATACATATACATATACGTGCATGCGTATATCATAGGCTGCGTGTCTGCAGTTCTGAGCCCTGGTGGCATAGTGTCAAAGGCAAGGCCTTTGGAAGGTTTATGCCGGCTGTAATGTGGAACTTTGAAGCACCTGATCGGTGCCTTGGAAAGCAGGTAGAGTAGAGACTCTCATGACTGGCTCTGCCCTCCCCCTGAAGAGGATATGGAGAGATGATGGCTGTTCCCAGATCAAAAAGAGCACCCTTGCCCAACACCGGACTTGCCGATGCCTTGCTTTTGAACCTCACAGCCTCCAAAAGGAAAAGCTATTCTTTGTAGTTTAAGCTAGCCTGGCTGCAATCACTTTTTATTTTTTATTTTTTTTATAACTTTTTTTTTATTGAGAAAAGGAGGGAAAAAAAACAAGTTTCCACCTCCTCCCAGCCTCCCACTTCCCTCCCCCTCCTCCCATCCTTCTCCCCCTCCTCCCATCCCTCTCCCCCTCCCCCCACTCCTCTCCCCCTCCCTCTCCAGTCCAAAGAGCAGTCAGGGTTCCCTGCCCTGTGGTAAGTCTCAGGTCCTCCCCGCTCCGTCCATATCCAGGAAGGTGAACATCCAAACTGGCTAGGCTCCTACAAAGCACTTTTTATAACAGCTTGAGCTTAAACTCATGGTCCAAGCACCTATTTCCTTCCTTCATCTACATGATGAGTCCATCAGCTCTGAACTTCGCCTGGCATCAGCCCCACCCTTCAGGAGCAAAGCATGGCTGGGCATAGGCATACTACTGGATCTTCCGCAGCAGAGTGGTTGGGGGGCTCTGAAGCGGACAAGCCAGTACCTTCAGCACTGCAGACACCAGCAAAAGGAGGAAAGATCTTTGTGAGTGTCTCTTCTCAACACCAGTCATTGTTATATTTAGGGGTGAAAAGAAGCGAGCGACATGAGAAATGGGTATGGGCTTCCTGTTGCTGCTAGAACAAACTGCCGGAAGCTCAGCGACTTCCAGCAACACAGGTTTGTTTTCTCATTGTTCTGGAAGTCAGCTGTCTCTGGCTGGGCTGCGCTGCCCCCACATGCTATAGATCTGTGTCCTGGTCTCGTCCATTATAGAGGCTGCCTGAATGCCTCGGCTCGTGGTCCCGTCTTCCGTATTCAATTCGCACCCTCCAAGTCCCCCCTTTTCCTTTCCTCCTCATTAGATACCCTTACAACTGGGTAAGGAGATAATCTGGGAAAACCTTCCCACCTCTAGACCCTCAGCTTAATCACATAATCACATGCCTTGCCACACAAGGTAATATGGTCATGGGCTCATGGGCACTGGTGACAGCTCTCTCTCTCTCTCTCTCTCTCTCTCTCTCTCTCTCTGTCTCTCTCTCTCTTGCTCTCTCTCTCTTTCTCTCACTCTCTCTCTCTCTCTCTCTCTTTCTCTCTCTCGCTCTGTCTCGCTCTCCCCCTCCCCCCATCGCTCTTGCCCTCCCTCCCCCCCCCTCTCTCTCTCTTCCCCCCTTCCTAGGATCCCTCTTCCTCACCTCCACCTCATAAGCCCCATCAGGGCACCTGGATTGCATTAGAATGATTCCTCCCCCCCCCCACCCCGTGCATCCGCTCCCCTTCCACAGATCGGAGGCTCACATGGGTGGAAGCAAGTCTCCATTATGCTCGGTATTCAATGGAAGAGGCACTCCACACATGTTGGATTTCATTCATTTGTAAGTCTCTCATCCGAGAGATTTTTTTTTTTTTCTGCGCTCCCTCCCTGATGTTTTCTGTGCTTTTTACTAGGGGCCACTATTGCTCTGCGGAGCAAGTTCTCAGCCAGCCAGTTCTGGGACGACTGCAGGAAGTACAACGTCACTGTCATCCAGTACATTGGGGAACTGCTTCGGTACCTGTGCAACACGCCCCAGGTAACGCTCCTTGTGTTTTAATATCGTTTCAAAATCGATAAGACGGTCAAGTTTCCTTGGATTGTGCCAGGCTTCTGCTGACTCATCTCTCGGTTCTCAGCTTAGACGCCAGCTGTCTGTTAGAACAACACACTGATAGCGCACTTGCCTTCTAGAAGGACCTGGCTGGAGAGCAGTGACAGCTACTTTGATTGCAATTTTTATTCTCTGTTTTGTTACGTGTTTTCACACCTTCCCTGTCCCAGGTCCTCCTCTTTCCTTCCTGCTTGTGAAAAGCCACTGTCAGCCCCAGCTCAAGCAATAGGTCATATGTCAGCCTATTTGAGTCTCTCCAGCAAAGGTCATTCATCCCTTCTCCTATGCTCCTGCCTCTCATGTTGCACAGGTGTTTCTTGCCTCCCGTCTCCCCTGGGCTCTGTAACTTGTTAGTGGTTTTGTCTCTTGACAAAACTACTCCACTCTGTGAGCCGTGTAGTCTTGAAATGTCTGCTCCCAACAGCCAACACTGACATGATACTAGTTTTCCTTATGTAGAGTCTGAACACAGAACGAGATTAGGGGCCCAAAGCACCGAGTGAAGCATTTGTGTCTAGTACGTGTGTAACAGATGGCAGCCATTGCCATCACTGTCCTCACGTTCCAGCCTGCTAGTCCACATACACTGGTCTACACACAGTCCTTGGGTGGATCCGTGACAGTGTGTCTGCCCTTGTACACAGAAGAAATAGGAGACCTTCTTCTCTTATCCCACTAGTCAGTCTCTGGCCTCTGGGTTTAATGAGGCACAGGGTAGCACAGCTATTGACTGAAGTGGTGGTGAGGTTGTGTGGTTGAATCTTCTGCATCTGCTTTGCCCATTTTCCCTTGTAATGTCTGGGTCTCACCCTGCAGAGTCTTTATGTATAACGAAAGGTCCCTGTGCTCCACATCCCTGATTCACTCCTGTGTTGTTTGTGTGGCTGCCTGAGAGCAGTATCCTTTAAGGAAAAAAAAAATATTTTTTTAAAAATGTCCCTTTTTAGATTTATTTATTTAATGTGTATGGGTGTTTTGCCTGCATGTATGTCTGTGAGTCACACGTGTGCCTGGTGCCAGCAGAGGTCAGAAGGGGAAATCAGATCCCCTAGAGTTGTGAGCCACCGTGTGGGTGCTGGGAACCAAATTGAGGTCCTCTGCAAGAACAGCCATTGTTCCTTAAGGCAACACCATCCCTCCAGCCCCCTCCTTTAGGAAGAAGGTGTATATTAGTGCAAGATGCTGCCAAAGCCGAGTGTGTGAGTCCTCCAGTTAGGAACTAAGTGATGGCAAAGGTTTCTCAATGAGATGCTGGGGGGGGGGGTGACAAAGAAGAGCAGAGAAGGGGTGGGGGTGAGGGCATCTGGAAGAGTTCCAGTGTCTGTCTCAGAGCAGCAAGCTAAGGACAGAGAAATGGAATTAAATAAGCACCGTGTTTTTCACTCAAAAGCCCTTTTAGTACTAATTGATTTTTATGCTGTATTCTCTTTTTCTCTTTCTCTCACTTCTCTTCTTTCTTCTTTTTCTTTTCTGTTTTTTTATTTTGTTTTGTTTTATTAGATAGGGCCTCATGTATCCCAGGCTGGCCTCAAACTCTGTAAGCAGCCAGAGGATGACCTTGAACTTCTGATCCTCCTGCCTCTGAAAAATTCTGTGTGAAGCCAGATAGATGTGTGTTTGATTCTTTCACCGTCTTTGTAACCCTAGGGTCTGCACTATAAACTTCCCAAGGTTCCACTTCCTCAATTGAAATGGGAGGCAAATACTTCATGAACTGTCCTGTCCGACGGGCTTTAGTGACCGAAGTAAGACAATACAGGCCAAAAGCATTTACAAACATGGCACACAAGCAAACCCTCGGTGGAGATAGTCTGCTTACTTAGATTGTCTGGTTCTCTGCATTCCTTCCAGGACACTCTGACCTCTTACCTCTGATTAGCCACTAAATCCCGGTGGGAACCTAAGCCCCAGGTGTGTTTGCGTTTCTCAGCTCAGTTCTAAGGTAGAAAACAAAATAGAGGAACAAAGGAGAAAATGACCTGCAAGTCAGTTCCTTAGCACAGTTGGCTTGGGTGGTAAAGAAGAACCATGTCCCCGGGGGAAGGCAGAGGTGAGTCTAGCAAGCAAGACAGAGTAAAAACGGGGCTTCTTAGGTGTTCCTGGACCTCATTTGTGTCCAGAAACGTTTCCAGCCTTCAAACCTCAATCCCTTCTGCTAGTGTAAGAAGATCCCTGTGTCGTACTGTGAAAACTGAGCCCACGGTATTATGAGCTAAACCCAGCTACCTGTTGCCCACAGGTGCCCTGCTGCACCTGTGGGCCTGGCCAGCTGCCCACATACCCAGGCACCTGCCCCTTTAACCTGCTCTGCCTTGGTGCGGGTGCCCCAGCCATGAGCTGCTGAGCAGTCCCTGGTGGAGGTTTACTTGTTTAACCACAGAGATTATGCTGTATGCAAAACACAGGCCCAAGCCCTGTGGAGGATTCAGAGATATGTTTGGTCTCCAAGGAGGATGCATCTAACAAAAGAGACGTGAGAGGAGCTGTTAGACAAGGAAGTGAACAGGTGTGGGTGGAGAACCGAGTGTGGGAGGCACATGGACCACGTAAGGTCTTGGATTTACACACGGGAAAGCCTCTCCACAGTACCTCACGGGCCTGGGAACTGCTGAGCACCTAGATCAGGTGGTTCTTAAGTGACAATAAGCATTTTTCAGATGCTGGAATGTTTTAGTCTCAGAGTTCCCATGAAAGAGAGCAGGAAGGGAACTCTGGAAATCTGCCAGTCCTTTCTGAGGAGAATAACATTTTATGGGCAGGGGAACCCTATAATTAATGGTAACACTAGAGAGTGATCGGTAATCGGCGTTCCAGGACAGCAGCCAACATAAGCCAAAACTGGCCCTGGCAAATGACACACTCCCTGCCTCCTGACAGGTCCTAGGGAATCGTGAAAGAGAGTCCAGTGACCTGTGGGCCAGAGCTGATGAAGAGGCTATATTCCTAGCACTCAGAACACCCAGGACTTACACAGGTTCAAAACACCTCAGGCAACTTTGACGTGAGGTCTCGGGCCACTCTCTGTACATTCACTTGGGGAACCATTTTCTTCAGTGACAATCTCTGTTTACCTCTCCAGCTAGAAAAGCCACAGTGACCTTCACCACCTAAGTCCTTTGGCCAATCAAGTTACTTAAAGATCAAATCCCTACTTACAGTTTGCTGAGATTCTAGCTTCTTCTCCATGGAACTAACTTAAAGTTTATTTTGATCTGCCTTCTAGTTGTTACAGTACTTTCCCTTTAGAGGAGAGCAGCCGCTTACTCCCTCCCTCCCTTCCTCTCTCCCTCTTGCTTCTTTCTCCTCCCCCCACCCCCCCGCGCTATATTCCAAAGTCCCTTCTCAGCCTAGGAAGTAATGAAAGATCTGGACAAAGTGACTTACACATTAATGCCAGCACTTAGAGGATGTTGAGGCAGGTGGATTGCTGCAAGTTGAAGATCAGCCTGGAATGCAGAACGAGACCCTGTATCAAAGAAAAGTAAAGAAAGTGTACTGGCTGGTTTTGTGTGTCAAATTGGCATAAGCTAGAGTCACCAGAGAGGAGGAGATACCTCCATGAGATCCAGCTGTAGGGCATTTTCTCAATTAGTGATCAATGGGGAAGGGCCTAAATCATGGTGGGTGATGCCATCCCTGGGCTGGTGGTCCTGGATTCTATAAGAAAGCAGTCTGAGCAAGCCAGGGGAAGCAAGCCAGTAAGCAGCATCCCTCTGCATCAGCACCTGCATGTTGGTGTTCCTGTCCTGACTTCCTTCAGTGATGAACAGCAACGTGGAAGTGTAAGCCAAATAAGCCCTTTTCTCTCCAACTTGCTTTTGGTCATGGTGTTTTGCCACAGCAATAGAAACCCGAAGACCGAAGTGGGAGGGGAGGGGAGGGAGGAGGAGGAAAAGCAACAACAGCAGCAGGGCCACCAATGCCATCATGGCCATACATTTATTAAGCAAATAAATTAGCTTTTGATGAGGGAGGAGAGCTCTTGCTAACAGGCACGTCTACCCTGTCCTGGGCTGTTTTCTCTTCAAACAAAGGCACAATTAACAAATAAAAACTTTATACCTTCTTGAGTAACCTGTCTTTCCACCAGGCTATAGTCTCCCAGAGAAGATAATTTGCCTTCTACGCTCACCATTCACCTTAAATTAGTTGGGCCATTTCTCTGAATCTCTAACGAGTAAGCGCAAAAACATGAAGGAAGCAGTGTGGTCCCCTCAACGCCTTTGGCTCTCACTAGGTCCGCTTTGGGGCCTTATACACAGCAACTTCTCCTTCCTGCTTTTCATTTCTGACAAAGCCTCTTCATCTTGGCTGCACAGCTGGGAGCTGCTTACGCCTTCTCTTTCCCTTTCTCAGCCTTTCAGACAGTTTCCATTGATTTAACTGCAACAGGTCTTGTGACCTTAGCCACACCAGGCAATTATGGCTCCTCTCTTGCCTCTATCTTTGTTGTTCTGCAGTGGTTTATGGGAAATGCCCCGGCTCCCTGTACAGCCTGTCCCATCTCAGTTGGGTTCCCAGTTTTCTTCACTGCCACATAAAAGCTACTGCTTTATGAACAGAAACACCCACAATCCTACTGGTGCCAGGATGTGTTCATTCCTGAGTTTCCCATGAGCACGCGCCGTCTGGAAAGTCACTGATACTGGCATTTTATACTGGGTGCAGGTTAAATGGTGGCCTTACCTGGTTCATCTGGTTGTTTCTTCTTGCCTCAAATCAAAATGGAAAACTATCCTTTTTTTTAAATTAATCAGATCAGCATCCCACCTATCAGACTATGGTGCTCATGTTGCAGAAAGAGGGGGTTGTGTCTGGGAGTGGTAGACTAAGATGAATTTTTAAAGACACAATTTTGAAGTAAAATCAGGGCAACTATCAGTATAAATTAAATACACAGAATCTGAATACAATGGACACATATAAATCCAAGCTCTCAAAATGTTAACGTTCCGTCTGCTTCCTCTCCTGTTACCACAGAAACCAAATGACCGTGATCACAAAGTGAAAATAGCGCTGGGAAATGGCTTACGGGGAGATGTGTGGAAAGAGTTTATCAAGAGATTTGGGGACATTCACATTTATGAGTTCTACGCTTCCACTGAAGGCAATATTGGGTTTTTGAATTATCCGAGAAAAATCGGCGCTGTCGGAAGAGCCAACTACCTACAAAGAGTTAAGTACACTGAAAAATGAATGCAGTGAAGCTGACTTTCAGAATAAAGTCCTTTAAAGCGGTTCAACAATGTAGCATCCGAACCAGGCCCCATCAGTATCACCAAGAGAACCTTGACCATATATCTATGACAGTGGCTTTTCTGAGGTGATCTCATACTCATACTGACTCATTACTTTTAATATCTGAGACCTGTGTGAGTGAAGTGGTCCTCCCTTCACTCGTACTTGTATTTGGGGGGAATTGGAAGGTTACTTTGCTCTGAGTGTATCACATGTTGTGAAATGCACTGGTTTCCCTTTAATTGAGATATGCATAAAAATCGCACGGGGAGCTCTTTATATACACGGGTGTAGGTTCCCAACCTCTTGGCTTTGGATTCAGTTGTTCTGAGATAAGGCCCTGGGTCCTTTTAAAAACCGTGCCGTATTAAGAGCAGCAGCCCAGGCCTTCGAGAGACTTGGGATGTTCTGGTCAACATGTGTGTTCTCATAGGTCCACCAGAAAGATGTATCTTGTTTCTCTCCTCTCTCTCGGTTGTTTTATTGCCTACTGACCCTGAAGCTCTGCTCTCTTGGTGGTCAGTCAGTCATTCTAAGGACAGCCCATGGATACTGACCCTTCGCTGGCCTGTGCAGTCATTGTTGTCATCGTGCCTCTAACTCTCAGGCAGCCTTTGTCTCCGGGGACTGACCAGTGAAGTAGTCCATGTACTAAGTGCTGTGGCACTGAAGGGCAGATCCTGGTGATATCCTAGCTGAGTGACCCCCAGGAAGTCACTTAACATTCCTTAGACTTCAGGTTCCCACCACATGCAAGCTGAGTGACCCCAGAAGTTGCTTACATTCCTGAGGCCTCAATTTCAACATCTTAAAACAGAGATACAAAGAAAAGATTGAGCCCACCGCCTGGCCCAAACTTGGCGTTAATGAGGGGAAAGACTTGCTGAGTTATTTGTTGTACAATAACCTTGGACATTAAGACTGCCATTTCTTATACTCTGGTGGGAGCACAGGCATTCCCAGGTCCAAGTACCCTCTCCAACACTGGCACCAACCCCACCCTGTGCAGCTCAGTCCCTGACCTCCAGGCGTGTAATGTCTGGCATGGTAGCCTCTAGCTAGCTGTGTGTAAATATTAAATGCCAATAAAGCAAAGTTTTGAAACCAGTTCGTCATTCACAGTAACGACTGCCTTGCAGGTGCTCAGCCAGCACCTGTCAGCAGAGTGTATTTCCACCATCACGAACAAGCCTACTGAGCCACACTGCTCTATGTCGGGACGTTAGTGTCGGGCCGGCATGAACTAGCCCAGCCAGAGAGATGAAGGCTAAACACAAACAAGCTGTCAGTGTTGCTTCTACAACCTCAGAGAGAGGACTCTAATGGAAATTTGTCTTCTACCAAACTTCCGCTTCCGTGTGCAGTTCCCGTGAGCATACACTGCTAGCTCTTTACTGTCTCAGCCGTTGGTTGTCGTATTTTTGTCAGTTTTTGTGCACCAAACAAATTCCTTTAAAAAAAGAAAAAATTTTTTTAAAGTACTAACTACAACCATAAGATTTTTTATATATTTTTTTTTTTTTTTTGGTTTTGGTATTTCAAGACAGGGTAGTTTTCTGTAGCTTTGGAGCCTGTCCTGGAACTAGCTCTTGTAGACCAGTCTGGCCTCAAACTCACAGAGATCCGCCTGCCTCTGCCTCCCGAGTTCTGAGATTAAAGGCGTGCACCACCACCGCCCAGCTGATTTTTGATATTCTTATAAATTCAGTCAGTGTACTTTCATTGTCCAGAAATGGCACTTGGGGGTTTTGTTTTGTTTTGTTTTGTTTTGTTTTGTTTTGTTTTGTTTTTTGAAACAGGGTTTCTCTGTGTAGCCGTGGCTGTCCTGGAACTCAGTCTGTAGACCAGGCTGGATGCCCAGTACCACTTGGTTTTAATGAAGCTGAATTTGAAGCTGGCACAGTAAACATGGCTGGCCATTGTAGCTGATCACTATTGTACTTTCTGATCTCCTTGAGTAGGGAAAATAATATGCTTAGTATTATGATGGTATAAGTGCTTACATCGTCAAACTGTGTCTTAACATAGAGTTGGGGGGGGTGTGCTTTAAATTTGGTTTTAGTTTTGTAGTACAGAGATTGAACCCAAGGCCTTGCACATGCTCAACAAGTATTTGCCACTAAGCCATGGCCCAGCCCTTTTAGAAGCTTTTATTTTAGGATAAACCCTTAATAAGTTTCCCATACTAGCTCCAACTTGTGATCCTCCTGCTTCAGCACCCCACATATACACATAAGCCATGTAGCTAGGATTACAGGTATGTACCACCACACCTAGCTCTGATAACTTTTTAATAACTTTATAGTCATGCCTGAAATAATTTTTACTTTGATTCTTAAATGTAATGAATAATGTGTCCCTGGGGATGAGGGTACCAGGATCAAATGGTAATATATTAATACATTATCAGACATGACTTTAAACCCATTTTTAATCTGCCCACCAAAAGATATGCATGAGAATGATCCCAACAGTTTTATTTATAATAGACCAAAATTAGAAATAATCCAAGTACTCATTAAAAATACCCATCAACAGAATAAAGTGTAGTCTATTTATACAAGGGAAAGTTGAATGTAAATGAAAATGGGCTGGAGATGATGCCCAGAAGTAGGGTGCGTACATAGGTTGTGCAAGGTCTGGACTCTGTCTCTGGTACCATCCATAGCAGCATCACTGAGAAGAGCAGCAACGTGGGCTGCTGATGTACACAGACATAGTAACTAAAATAAGACAGGCATGCCCACAGTTACTTGTCGAGTTTTAAGTTAATAGGGAGAGATAGAAATCAAAATGGTGATTGACTACACAGAAGGGGACAGAAAGCAACTTCTTCAGTAAAGTGGAAATGTTTTATATCTAGGTCGGGGTGGTTATTACAGATGCAAAAATCCCACCCGTGTTGTGCACTGAAGATATGTGTAATGTATCCTTTCTCCACTTTTTATGATAAAGTAAGCATAGAAAAGCTGCAAAGCTCAGTTGGTGTACTCAATTGATGTTTTTTAACTTTGGCAGAAAGTTGTAACGTATGAGCTGATTAAATACGATGTGGAGAAAGATGAACCCGTCCGTGACGCAAATGGATATTGCATCAAAGTCCCCAAAGGTAATGTGGACTTTTTATGCAATTAACGGTACACAAAATTATCCTGACTAAGCAACATTTCAGAGATAACATAGTATCACCAGCAGGTACATTTTGTTAAAATTAGCAAGAGGAAGATTTTTATTGACGTATTCTAAAAATACATATGTAAATTACAGAAGGCACTGGCTTACCATAACATATAATTATACTTTTAAGCTAGTTGGACACCTTGCTTGTGAGGTGCTCTGTGGAAAGGTCTAGACAGCTCTGGGTGAACATTATCTTATGCTTTTACCCACTATGCATTTGTCTAGTCATGTATAGGAATCGTTATTAAGTAAAAGATAGCAATAGGGAATTACAACTAGGTGGCCATGCAGAATAAGGTTTGATATATGTGTCCGTGACATGCATGCACACACACACACATGATCTGTATCTGTGCCTTTTCTTGCTGCTGTGGCCAGACACCAGGCAGGAAGCATTTTAGGGGAGGAAGGGCTTAGTTGGAAAGGCGTAGTCCACCACGCTGGTGAAGGCATAATGGCAGGACTCTAAGGCGGTCACATGGCATAGGCAGTGAGAATGCAGAGCACAGACAGGAAATGGAACCCTGCAGCGAGGCTCTACTTCGTAGAGGGTTCACAGCCTTCCAAATGAGCATCACCGGCTGGGGACCAAGTTCAAACGCACAAGCCTATAGGGGACATGGCACTTTTAAACCACAGTATGTCAGATAAGAAGATGGATATAAGAAGTGACACTTCCTACAGCGAGCTTCTTGTCAGTAAGGATGATGATAAAATGTGCTTATCTCTTCACAAAAAATAAATAACAATGTCCTCTCTTCTGTCTCAGGTGAGGTGGGACTCCTTATTTGCAAAATCACAGAACTTACGCCTTTTCATGGCTATGCTGGCGGAAAGTCGCAGACAGAGAAGAAAAAACTCAGGGATGTCTTTAAGAAAGGAGACCTCTATTACAACAGTGGAGACCTCCTAATGATTGATCGTGAAAATTTCGTCTATTTTCATGACAGAGTTGGAGATACATTCCGGTTGGTTTCTCTCAATTACTGAGCCCAAAACAAATGCATGCACACTTTGGCCTATTCTTGAGTTGAAATCAGATGCCATTTTCCCACGGTGTTTCAGCTCTGCCCGTCTCTTGTGTGCCATTTGTCTCCTATATTCCCAGAGAATAGGGAGTGAACATAAAGCATCTCTCTACAACACAAATAAACATAAAGGCAGGACATCTCTTCCTTGTTTCCAGGGCCTGAAGTACGCCCTGCTACCACTCGCGTGTCCTGCATGATTTAGTGGATGCCCTTGGGGTAGCCAGGGATTTCCCCCTATTTCCAATCAAACAGCTTTTTTTGCTTTGAGATTAAAACAAGTGCAAATGAACATGAAGTTGATCGGGTTGAAAAGGTTCAGAACCTTTTCCCCCTCCCTTCCTTCTGTCCTCCATCTCCATCCAATGGTTTCCCAGGCTAGCATAAGGACGTTTGGAAGTCTTCTTGGTAAATGGTGAAGTGACCTTCCAGCAATAGCTCAGTCCTCCAGCTGATAGCAGAGGCGTCCTGCGTGTGTGGATTCCCTGAGATAGGAACTCTCCATACATCACTGAATACCGTGTCTGATATGGGTCACCACCCTTGAGTAACTCAAGGTGTGAACTTTGGCTCACTCACCAAATCGAGGCTGACTCACCCTCCTTAAGATAGTATAGTGCTTGCCTGCCAAGCACCAGGACCAGAGTTCAGTGCCCAGAACCCACATTTACAAACCTGGGCCTTAACGCTGCATGTCTGTACTCTAACCCCCGGGGAGGCAGAAACAGGCAGATCCCTGAGCCTACTGGGCAGTTAGCCACCCTAGCCAACACACTGAGCTCCATGCTAATGAAAAGAGATCTTTCCTTTTTGAAAGAGTGGACAGTACCTGAAAATAAACACTCAAGGGGTCTCCTCCGGCCTCCACACACACTTAAACACACTTAAACACACACACGCATGCACGCATACATGAAGGTACGCACACAAAGATACTTTTGAGAAACCTAAAGGGTATTTTTATAAAACCCCTAATTCCTAAGTAAATGAAAAATAGCACCTGGCTAGACCTTAACATTGCAATCTTTATGTAATAAAACTGTGATTTTTTTTCTTTTCAAATAAAAGCTTTGCTTTTGTGAGAACTTGAAATACAACTATGAAATTCTGCCAAATAGAAGTTTACTGACTGAATTAAATAAGATGTTAAAGGGAAAAAGTGAGAGACCTAAACAAAGCTAACAGAAGTTGAGATTATTTCTGGCATCCAGTAACTTTCTTAGCCACATCTGGATTTCATGTTCAAACACAATGGTATTGATGGTGTTTTGTGTGACAAGATTGAAATCCCACATTATGTTAGCTAGGTCTATACCCTTTTGCTTCCAACAGAATGCCACAAGTGAGCTGGGGGTCTTAGGGGACCAGTATGGGAATGCCAGCATCTCACCGTGGTCTAAAAGAAACACTGACCAGAAAGCAAGCGTGGCCTGAGCTAACCCTTCCTTTTTCTCCCAGGTGGAAAGGAGAAAACGTAGCTACCACTGAAGTTGCTGACATCATAGGACTGGTTGACTTTGTTGAGGAAGTGAACGTTTATGGCGTGCCCGTGCCAGGTAGGTAAAAGGCACCACAGATCTGTCTGAACCCACGCAGACACTGGGTAGAGTCACAGTAGCAGGCCACAGTTAGTCTTGCTTTCTCCCACTGCCTGGAGACTGAAGCCGCTGTCAATCCCCAGGGGTCAGGGCGTTTCTCTCTGCACCGGGCACCATTGTCAAAGTAATTCAGTGCCCCTGATGTTGGGCCTGCCTCTGTGCTTTAATGGCTGCTTCATTTAGGGTTCTTAGGCAAAGGAGGTCTCCTGTTTTCCAGGCCTCTGGTTGGCACGCTTTGGGAGCTTGAGGGCTGTGAAGTGGTGAATTGCCTCTGAAGAGAAGGCGCAAGGAGGAACAATTACAGCTTCTAGAAAGACAACTGGGAAGGGGGTAAACTGTGTTCAGCCTCTTCTTGTAGAGCAGGTTCCTAAGACCAGACCAGACCCTGAATTTCAGCATCATCACTGAGTGGAGGCCCTGAGGTATACCAGCCGGGTGGGAGGAAGCCTGACTCCAACCCTGCTGGCTGTTTCAAAAGTCCCTCAAACTAGAAATAACACTGGCCTTGCAGCTGAAATTGTCAGAGCTAATTTCATAAATACCAAATATATTCATTCAAATGCATAGTAGAGTTGTGTTAATGATCAGTCATTTTAATTGTAGATATTAGAGAGGACCAAATTCTCCCAGTCAGTGCCCAAACATAAGGTGTCAAGCTCTTATCGTCCCAAAAACTGAGTGTTTGGGATTCTTGTCATTTATTCAAAGTAGAAATCCAAAGCCCCCTTCCCTGCACACTGACGGTGCCAAACACCATGTGACAAAACTTTCCCCGGGAGATGCAACAAGCATTTCTGCTCACCCCATCAGGGAACCCCTGAGAGACCAAATTCCAACCTGGTGAACCAATGAGTTTTACTGAGGTTACTTATAGGAATCTGGGGGAGGGGTTGCTTAGAGGAACAGAAATGACTCAGAGACAGCTGCATCGCCAAGGCCCACCCCAGCACAGGTGCCAGCTCACCACATTGGAAACCTGGAGCAACTACGCAGCCTACAGGCAGCCCAACGGGTCAGAGAGGGTCCTTTGCTGGGAACTCGGTTGGTCTAAACTGAGTCCAGGCAGCCCAGCTGGTTTTTGCTTCTTTTGCCTGAGTCTTTGCAGTTGGTGTGTCTAAGAGTGACTCTCGGCTGTCTTTATTGCTTACTCTGGCAGGGCCGGAAGTTCCTGAACCTAGTTTAAGTTGTTTACCTTGCTACAGCATTTTATTTGTTTGTGTGAAAGTTGTTTTTATTTCCGTGAAAGTCCATATTACATGTAAAGTCCATATTACATGTAAAGTCCATGTTACATGTGAAGTCCATGTTACATGTGAAGTCCATGTTACATGTGAAGTCCATATTGCATGTAAAGTACATATTGCATTGAAGTCCATATTACATGTAAAGCGTAGTCTCCGTACATCTCACTTTCCCTTTCTCATCTGCCTGCCACCCAGATTTCTAGGTCCATGTCATATATGCATACATGATTTTATATATAATCTGTAAAATCCAAGAACCACAAATGAGAGAAAATACCTTGCAGGTGCCCTCTTGAAGCTGACTTAATTCCCTTAGTATAACCACCTCCAGTTTGTCCATCTCCCTGCAGATGCCCTAGGCTCAGTCTTCATTAGAAAATTATCCCATCAGGTGTACATACCCCACTTTCTTATTCACTTGGGTTGTTTCCATGCCTTCGCTGCCGTGACCACGCTGTAACAGCACTGATGTGCAAGTGTCTCTCAGATGCATTGGGGTCCTTTGGCTAAACCCCCAGTCACAGGCTAGCCGGGTCACATGTTAGATCTGCTTCTACTTTTGCTCAAGAAACCACCGTACTGATTTCCATAGTAGGTGGGCTGATTTCCATTCCCATCAGCTACAGGGCGGGCGTTTTTCTTCCCTGCTTCCCTGTGGTCATGTGACAGTGATGGATAGCAAGCATAGCCACATCTCAGGTCACAGAGACGACAGCTGATCTGGAGGGACCCTTAGCTGAGGTGACATAAGGGTCCAGGTCACAGTTGTCAGCCACTGTGACACTGGAGGCTGTGACCACCCCCTCTGAGTGGGGGGTACGCTTCTAAGTGCTAAATGTTAAAACTCTTCTTAAGGAGCTGAGAAATTCTGGAAAGTGCATTGAAAGCCCAGCATCCCTCAAAGAGGAGTCTCAGGTCATCATAGCTGAAAACTTGCTAAAATCGAAGTGTGTCAGGCCCACCCAGATGTTGCTGGATGGGTGGGCTCAGGAAGCAGTGCATGTTTAAGTCCCTCTGGTGACTCTTAATAACCCTAGGCTAGGGGTGTGGCCCGGTGGCAGAGCACTCACCTAGCCCTGAGTTTGATCCCCAGCTCCTCCCCCGACAACACACACACGCACATTCAAATCTGATTTAGACACCATGAAAATATCCTAGAATATATGCTAATTGGCCAGCATTGTGACTATACAAAACACCACTGAAGTGTTAAAAACGATGAATTTCATATTTTACACAGTTCAAAAACAATGCAGGCATGGTGGTGCACTTTGTGACCTCAGCACGCAGTAGGCTGAAGTGTCAGTCCCTTCAAGGTCAGCCAAAGCTTTGTAGTGCATTCCAGACCAGCCTGGACTATAGAGTGAGATCCAATCTTAAAACAAAAAGTACAAACAAAAGTCCCACTGAAGTATGAAAGGCGCTGATGTGACCATTTGGAAACCCCAGCGCTAACCCATCAGAACATCTAGAATTGGGATCTAGAATCTGCTGAGTGGGCCTGTCTGTTAGGGGTGGCAGTCACTGCGTAGAAGCAAGAGGCCCTCCCTGGACAGTCAGAACAAGGAACAGCTGTGTTCAGCAACCCATCCTAAACAGTTTGATGATCAGGAAGAGGACATCAGCCCAGAAATTGGTAGCCAGAGGGACCAACCATCAGATGGGCTTGTTTCCACAGCTGGGCGGCCATCAGCTGGGCAGCTATGAAGGACCCCTTTTGGTTTGTTTTGGTTTGGTTTTCTGTACGGCATTTCTCTGTATAACAGCCCTGGCTGTCCTGGAACTAGCTCTTTAGACCAGGCTGGCCTGAAACTCAGAGATCCACCTACCTCTGCCAGCCTCTGAATACTGGGATTAAAGACATGCGCTGCTGCCACCACCACCCAGCTCGAAGGACCCCTATTTAAAAAGAGTCTGGCACCCTGCCCTCCTTCTTCAGGTCAGAGAGAAACAAATGAGCAAGTACCTCTTTCTTTAAAATAAATTAAATAAATTAATAAATAAGTCCTTTCGGGGTTTTTTTTCTGGCCTTCTTTAGGCAAACATAGGTAAACATACATCACCATGGGAGAGATTTCAAATGCTGGAGCCCAGGTGACCAAGACTGGCTCCTTCCTCTCTGATTACAGCTAAGTAGTTCAGGGAAGTGGACCCGGACTCCCGCTGGGTCTGCTGGATCAGGTAGAAAATATATTAATCCCTAATTACCACTGTCCTCACAAGCAAACAATAGTAATTGTTCTAATCACCTCTCCACTAACAGCCCTGCCGTGGAGCGCAGTTTTCTCTGTGCAGCGTAGGTTCCCTTGAGAGGACTGGGCATAAATGGAAGGACACACAGCAGCTTACCCTGCGCCTGTCTTCAGCCTTCTGCCCTGCAGCCTCCCTGAAATACAGAGAAGAAAAGCTGTTTGGAACTTTGAGTGAACACCTAAGTCTCAAAGGCGGTATTTGTGCCCTCAGCCCCACAGAGCCAGCATTGTAAACCAAATGGCAAAGCCAGCTCAGCTATTCACAACGGCGAAACAAAACCTTTCGCTGGAATCAAAAAATAAAGCAGACAAACAAAACATTCCCTTTAGCCACCAGTTCAGCTGGTGTCCTACAGGGCTCTGTGTAGCTCGCTAAGAAGAATAGGGACAGCCGCAAGCACGGGAGTCCAAGCCAACCCACCTGGATCAGTCTCTGATGCCCCCTGGTCCTTGCTGTGTGACCTCGGACGAGTTCTTGAATGCATTTAAATCTCAGTTTCCTCATCCTGGAAATGATGGGGTCACATCTGCCCCTCTTCATAAGGTCGTTGCTATGGTTAAATGAGGATACACCGAGTATAGGCCATGGCAACTATTAAAGAGTCAGCTTAGGTCTATTATTAGTTTTATTACTTAATTATTGGTTAACATTCCTAGTACACATGCGATCGTCATAGAATAATTGTGGGCCTATGTGTTTGAAATAAATATTAGAACTATTCAAAAGGAACCTAGTGTTTGTTATGGTTGCAGTCCACAGGTCTTTGAGCTGGCAGAGTCTCATGAACAAAACTGCCGGCTAATGTCTTCTCACCCTCTTTCCAGGCCATGAGGGTCGAGTTGGGATGGCCTCGATCAAGATAAAAGAAAACTATGAGTTCAACGGAAAGAAGCTCTTTCAGCACATCTCAGAGTACCTGCCGAGCTATGCGAGGCCTCGGTTCCTGAGACTACAGGTGAGAAGACAGACCAAGTTCCATTCTCTCCCAGGCACTGCTTAGGGATCTGACCCTTTCCTCCCTCCATGGTGACCAGGTTTGCCAAATTTTATCTCAGTCACAGGACAGAGTTCAGTAAGAACAGGAAAACACCAGAAATAGAGCACACAGAAATCCCATCTCAATCTCTTCCCCCACTAAAACAACAGTCCAGTTTATTGACCTGTAACCTTAGCAGATAACAAAATCAGTGTTTGATGTGGTACCAAAGACACTTCAAACAGAAATTATCCAGCCCTCCCATTTCAGGTTCACTTTTCTTGCTTTCTGTGCTAGGCAAGCAATCTGCCACTGAGATACGTCCACACCCATATTGTTTCTAATTCTGAAGAATACAAAATCTGCTGGACCCTACCCCTTTCTATGGGGGGATTTTAACTGAGCATCAGTAGTGACTTGGAAGTGTTAAACTATCGCTGGGCAGTTCAGTCTTCTGTTATGTACTTTGAGCCCCGTGGTTATGTAACTGAGGTCCTGACAAAGTCTTAGGGTCCTGAGTAGTGCGGAGTTGCACAAGGCTACTTCTGTTGAACATATCAAGGGCTGGCATCTGCTTTGCATGCAGATGGCAAAGACAGAAACATGAACGTCTTCAGATGTGTCTCATAATGTTGAAGGGAGCCTTTAACTTTATTTTTATGTGCATTGGAGTTTTGCCTGCAATGTATGTATGTGTGAGGATGCCAGATCCCCTGGAACTGGGGTTACCTACAGACAGTTGTGAGCTGTCATGTGGGTGCTGGGAATTGAACCTGGGTCCTCTGGAAGAGCAGTCAGTGCTCTTAACCTCTGAGCCATCTCTTCAGCCCTGAAGGGAGTCTTTAGCCTAGCAGATAGATGGACTGGGAAAACAGAATCTCCTGTATATAAATGACCCCTCTCCTGCTTCCATGACAGCCAGGATGGCCCACCTTACCCTGATTCCACCACAGCCAGAATGGCTCACCTTACCAGCACTCCCTCTACTCAGAGTCTGCATTCTGTTGCTCTTCACCCCACAAGAATCTTCTAAGGCTTTCAGTCAGTGCTTTTCAACCTTCCTGTGACCCTGTAATACAGTTCCTCATGTTGTGGTGACCCCACCCATAAAATTATTTTCTTTGCTACTTCACAGCTGTAATTCTGCTACTGTTGTGAACTGTAATGTATGTATCTGATATGCAGACTCTCTGATATGCGGCCCTTGTGGGGATCTCACCCCACTGGTTGAGAACCACTGCGCTAAGGAACTAAAACAGATCCCTCACATCTGCCCCCTCCCTGTGCAGAGCTTCTGCAAAATGGCAGTGTGGATGCACATCCATCAGCTCTCATGACAAAAAGCCAGCCTGCTGCCAACCCCCACCGTCTCCGCCCTAACCCTGTATCCTAGCTTACTCTAAAGCACAACTAACGTGTGGGTTGTCTGACCTTTTCCAGGATACCATTGAGATCACTGGGACTTTTAAACACCGCAAAGTGACCCTGATGGAAGAGGGCTTTAATCCCACAGTCATCAAGGATGCCTTGTATTTCATGGATGACACAGCAAAAACATATGTAGCCATGACTGAGGACATATACAATGCCATAAGAGATAAAACTCTAAAGCTCTGAACATTCCCAGGCGACGATCTCATGACGTTTCCAGGAAGAAACTCAATAGACCTAGCGTAGCCACTTGATATAATTCAACGTTAATTTGATTGAAGATTATAAGGTGCAATTTTTTAGGAAATTATTCATTAAAAAGAAGGACAGTTTTTTTTTAATTACACCTGAACCTTTGCAAGTAAAAAGATTTAAAGACAATTATTTTTCACCATACACCTGCCATTTGTCCTTGCAAACTAAACTTTTTGCAGAGAGGGCCTTATTTTTTTAAATACATAATAAACTATATTAACACTAACATATGAAATATTGCGGTCTCTTGTGGTTCTTTCTCTGTTCTAAATGAAAATTCCACATCTGTTATTCCAAAGCAGAGAGTGCCATTGGCCACAGGTGTCCTGCTCATCTTGATTAAAAAAAAAAAATAGCAAAGGAAAAGGAGGACGGGCCAGCAATAAATAACACAATGGGAATCCGGCTCCAGAGTAAGGAGCCCGCCTTCCCCTTATATGTTCATCCCAGCCACTGTGCAGACAGTAGCCAAAGCTAGAAATGTCAGCTTGGTCCTTAAGTGTACTGTCTTAGTTACATTTCTACTGCTGAAACAAAACGCCCTGGTCAAGTCAACTTAGAAAAGGAAGCATTTCATTTGGAGGCTCAGAGTTCCAGAGGGTTGGGGTCTGTAAGCATCGAGGTGGGAGCCAGGCAGGAGGCCAAGAAGGCTGAGCGCTGGACCTGTAGCTGAGAGCTCACCTATGATCTATAAGCATGCAACAGAGAACTAACTAGGAATGGAGGGGGAATTTTTCGTTCTCATTCAAACCACCACAGGTGCCTAAGCCTGGTGTATCCTAATTCCACACTTCAAAGATGTTCAATAAGTACTTTTTAGCTACTTCAAAATACCAACTGATTTTGAGGCAGGGTCTCACTGTGTAGCCCAAGTCATCCTCAATTTCATCATCCTCCTGCCTTAGCCTCCTTATGGCTGGGATCACAGACACGCACCACCAGGCCCAGCTGGAAACCCAGATCCTTTGGCTGTGATCACCTCCAATATTTTGAAGCTTCCAAACATCTCAAAGGAAAGGCAGCGATGGAGCAGAAAAGCCTGGCTGTCCAAGGGCCATCCCAGGCTCACACGCACCTGGGGCCCTGCCTTACATCTCCCAGCTGGAAATTCTGCAGTCAGTCTCCTGAGCATGCGTCTGTCCACGGATATGAAGTCATTGGCCCAGGAGGGTTTGGGGCTCTGTGAGGAGCTCTTTGTCCCCAGGCTGAGCTGCCTTCCTTCCTGTGTGCAACTCCTTCATTGCCACAGGTCCCAACTGTGACAGTCTCAGAAGCAGGTCCTTGGTGATGCCCTCAGGATGTGTCCTTAACCTTACTCAGTGCATCACGGGCCCTGGTTCTTCATCCAAATATTGAGACCTGGGTCACTGAGCCTGCTTAGAGGAAGCAGAGATTTCCTTCTGGAGGACATCCCCAAATGGCCAGGAGCTGTACCCGGGAATCCTGAATAACAAAAAGAAGAGTGGCCATCCTTGCCCTAATATGTTACTAAAAATAATGTTAGCAACTTCTCTAGTATTCTCTCCGCTCTTGTTTTTAGATGTATTGATTATTTTTATTTTTTATTTACCTGCTTGTATGTATGTGTACCACGTGTGTGCCTGCTGCTCGAGGAGGTAGGAAGAGAGAGTCTGATCCTCTGGAACTGGAGTTATGATGGCTGTGAGCCACCATGTGGGTGCTGGGAACTGAACCCAGATCCTCAGCAAGAGCAACAAGTGCTCTGAATGCCTGAGCCGTCTCTCCAGCCCCTCTCTCCACGCTTATGGGTGACTTCTAGAGAAGTCTTGTGGCTCAGATCACTGCCTCTATTATGTCTAGCAGTACACATTTCCTGAGCATTTACTACGCATAAGGGGCTCCAGGACTGTCAATTAGAATGAATATCTTACATCTTCGTGCACTTTCCCAATAATTTGGAATTGATTATTGCTATTTGTCAGCATCTGGAAATTTTTACAAAATCCTGCCCTTGCTTGATTGATCCACCAGTGAGAATTTTAACCCAAGACTATTTTTGAGAGTTTTGTGTTATGGAATCCTATCAGAGTAAACCAGGCTGTCAGCAAAGGCAAGTCAGAGTGATGATGCCACTCTCTGTCATGAGGGGCATCTTTTCAGGTAACAGGATACCACCTGTCCCCTTAGAACTCCTGCAACTTCAGCCTGTTGGGCTCTGACCTCCCCGACCCACTCTTTAGATTTAGATTACCCAGTTAGAAAGTAAGAGCTGATGTCCTCAGACCCCTGCCTGCTGAGCCTCCCCAGCCTCCCACTTCCCCCAGAATCCCTCACTCAGCCCAAGTACTACAGCTCCACTGTGTGGATGGAGGCAGCAGACAATGACCTCAACCTCCGGGTTCGATGGGTAAGCCATCACCTGTGAGAGATAACCAGTTTTAAAGACTAGTCTTCCTCCTTTTATAAGGCCAGAACCATGCCTATATGTGCTGTGTTAGTAGCCCTGAAAGACCAGCTCTCAAGGCTACCCCCAGGGTTTGAAAAAAAAAGCTCCACAGCATAGCAAGAACTAAACTTAAGGTTTTTCTATCTGAAGGGTATGGAATAAATTCACACATGTGCTGTTCAGGTCATGCTCTTTATTTTTCTGTTCTCTAATTTTCTTCTATGTTCTAATTCTTTCTAGGTCTCCTTTGTTTCAATTCTCTGTTCCAATTCTCCCTGCTTCTTTGTTCACCTAGCTGAAATACATTTTTTTACAGTACGCTTGAGGCAATAAGAAAAAAGTTATAAGAGTTCCATCCTGTTGGTCACAGCACATTCGCTGAGTAAATGATAAGGTATTGAGCCATTTGCCATGGCAACACAAGGTTTCAAGGTTCCAGGCATAAGACTGTGACCAGAAGCTGGAGGCACAGTGCCCAGGTGACACAAGCTACAGAGAGATCTGCAGAGAGAGTCAGGTCTTATCAGTCAGACTAGGCAAGCAAAGAATTAGCCTGATTTTTAAGTTGCTTTGTGTTAATAACCTTGGTAGACATTTGCAACTCTGACCTTATGCATATCTGTAAAGTTTTTAACTTATGATCCATATACAAAAACATTTAGTCTAGTTTGAAGTTGCCCTGAGGTAAAAACAAGCTAATTGTGTGTAACTTGTCTTAGACTAAGAAGATATTGTTTTCTTGTGTTAGTCTGAGTAAAAAGAACAAAGCAGGCTTACAAGTGTCTTACAGTTTTCATGAGGCAATAGATCTAGTTATGAAGTATATCCTAGAGTATTTTCTATATATCAAAATTATACAGTGAATGAGAAGTCATCTTCCTGACCATCCATAGATATATGTGCCCAGAAGATTGAGATGCAATCATGAGATTACACATACATATCATATGAAATTATACACTACTGTAGTAATATGGGGCGGCAGGGCTGCGTCCCCAGCATCCCGGCCGCCTGCTCGGCTAGCTTATGCCCCGAAATAATTACACGGACACTGTATTCCTCCAAACACTGCCTGGCCCATTCTCTTCTAGGCTAATTCTCACATATTAATTTAGCCCACCTCTAATCATCTGTATGTAGCACCCCAAGGTGCGCTTACCGGGGAGATTCCAGCCTAGTCCATCCTGGGTCGGAGCTTCATCCCAGGAGCGGGGCATGGCGTCTCTCTCTGAGGCATCTGCTCCCGAGAGAGCTGTGGAGTCTCTGACCTCACTTCCTCTTCCTCCCAGCATTTTGTTCTGTTTACTCCACCCACAGGGCCAAGCAGTTTCTTTATTGGCCAATGACCTTCCTCCATCATTTCCCCTTTTTCGGTTTAAACAAAAAAAAAAAGGCTTTAACATAGCAAAATTACATATAACAAAACAGTTATCAAGTAAAAGTTACAATAATCTTTATCATAACTAAGGAAAACTATAACTAACTATTCTTAACTCCATCAAAGACTCCAGAAAGATACAATACTACCTAAGCAAACAAGAAAAAAGCAACTTTTAAAACTCTAGAAATGACAGAGACATCTCGCTGCCTGGACAGTCACCCAAAGTTCCTCTGTACCGTTGGAGCATCCATCTTCAGCCTTCAGACCCATGGTATCCAGCAGACTTTCCATAAAGCAGGAAAATGCAAAGTCAGTTCAGTCACTATCTGTTGTGTCCTGCAGAATGTCTCGCAGACTCTTTCATGAATCAGGAACCCCGAAAGATCATCTCACCTTAGGCAAGTTCAGTAGTCCTCTCTCTGCGGGTTCTCTGTGTCCAGTTTATGCAATAGTCCAGGCAAGAGCAGTTTCTTGCCCAAATGGCTATCAAACTCCATAACGAGCCTCTTCGATGCCCATCTTCCTCTTGAAGTAGATTGGTGCTGTCAGGAGCAGAGTGTCTCATTGTCATGAAAAGTCCTATTCTGTAATCTTTGAAAGACATGAAGAATGTCTATCTAAAATATATCTCTATATATCTAGAAAATCTAATTAACATGACTACAAGCTTTACTATTATCGATGATTATCCATTAACAACCTATATTTCTTAATTATACAGTACATATTTAAATGAACTACACAATCACAATACCTTAATCAAAATCAGAAACACTTATACATATAACAAAATTGACCTTAAATCTCTATCAATAAAGCAAAATCTATACTAATGTAAATTATTCATACCTATATCATATCCCCCTTTAAATGTAAAAGAACATTTATAAACATTTTTTGGGAATATGGGCGCAGTTATTTCTCTCCAAACTGCTTCCTGCTGAATGGGGGCGTCGTTAATTAGGTCTTTCATGTTATAACCTGTGTGTTAGTTTCATCTAAGTTGGCAGTTGAGCAAAGCAATTTTCTGAAGGCGTGCACAGGAACCATTCAGGAGGACGTGGTCCATCATACCAAATCGGAATAGAAGAAATAAACAGCGTCTCATCCTCTGTGAAAACAAAATAAGGAACTCTTTTCCAAAGTATCATATCCTTAGATCCAAATTCAAGATATCTATGTTGGATTAGTTCAGCAGTATTTATAAATAAATATCTTTTAGGAGCTGTTGCTCCTTCCTCAGCATTCAAATAATTCAAAGAGAGCATAATAGCATACAGTATCAAGATTCTCTGTGTATTTTCCATCTTTGTACAGCTTTGTTTTAACCTCTATTTCGTTTATTTTTACTTTTAACTTTTTGCTTTTTGAGACAGGTTCTCTGTATCTTTGACCTGAAGTAACTCTGTAGACCAGGCTGTCTTTGAACTCTCAGAGATCCGCCTGTCTCTGCCTCCCAGGCATTGGGATTAAAGGTGTACACTACGACACCTTGAACTCACAGAGACCTGTTTGTCTCTGCCTTCTAGGCACTGGGATTAAAGGCGTGTGCTACCACACACAACAACTCTCTTCCTTTTTTTTTTTTTGTTACTTTAAGAACTTTAAATTTTAGTCTGCATATATTTTTAACACACTTCAAACCATTTAGAAATTTTCTTTGTCTTTGAATCTCTCTTTACTGTAATCTCTCTTTTTCTGACCACACAAGTCTTTAATTTACCAAGCAATATCAGTAGGATTAAAGGCGTGGCTTTGCCGGCTGGATCCAGCCCATTCCTTAGCTTTCCAGCCTCATGGCTGAGGTACTGGCTGTAGCCAGCAAGCGAGCTTCAGCAGCCTGTGCTTGCAAACCGCACAAACCGCCTGTGTAAAAGAGTCAGAGTTTGTCCTGGCAGGACAGCCCAGAAAGCCGGCATTTTTAAACGGCACAGCTTTTTTCCTGCTACGGCTGAAAACCAAAAAGCATGTGTTCAGCTTTTCGTCAACACCGTTTAAGTGTTTCGTGGCAGGACCTCTTAATGAGCTGCAGGCTTTGCAGCTAAAGCTGAGTCAGGAAGCCTCTCTTAGATGAAAGCACATGCTTGCCTCTAACAAGCAGAGCAGACCCGAGAACACAGCGAGTCTAGTTGCCATCAAACAAATCATAGCACTTTACTCCAAATGCTCTATTCAAAAGCTCTGTCTCCCGCAGGAGCCAGACAGAGATCTCAATGGCGGCACAGCCCCAGGAAGTCGCGCTTTAAAATGACACAGCGTTTTTTTTTCTGCTACTATTGCCGAATCAGGAAATCTCTCTACAGCACGCCACCAACAAACAGCAAAATCTGTGTTAAACTCTCGCTCCCTTATTTTTAAGCCTTCTCAGGTTTTTTAAGTGGGTTTAGTTGTCCACACGTCTGGGCGCCAACTGTAGTAATATGGGGCGGCAGGGCTGCGTCCCCAGCACCCCGGCCGCCTGCTCGGCTAGCTTATGCCCCGAAATAATTACACAGACACTGTATTCCTCCAAACACTGCCTGGCCCATTCTCTTCTAGGCTAATTCTCACATATTAATTTAGCCCACCTCTAATCATCTGTATGTAGCACCCCAAGGTGCGCTTACCGGGGAGATTCCAGCCTAGTCCATCCTGGGTCGGAGCTTCATCCCAGGAGCGGGGCATGGCGTCTCTCTCTGAGGCGTCTGCTCCCGAGAGAGCTGTGGAGTCTCTGACCTCACACTACAATGTAGGTATTGGGGAAACACCATAGCTGCTTTAGGAAATGTAACATTACAGACAGGAGAGACCATTTCCAGAGTCACTGGTCCCATAGACCTTGCCTGGATGGGTTCTCCTCCCTCAGAGAATCACTCCTCTGGTGGGTTGATGTCTGAACACTAGTTGTCACCTGCTGCAACTCCCACAGCCTCCAATGTCTCTGTAACCACCATGGCCCCAGAGTTTCAATCTGTGAGAAGCAAGAAGAAAGTCCAGTTCAACATGACTCAGTAGTCAGTGTTAGTTCAAACTTTGAGAGTATGACACCTAGCAATTTGTTTCAGGCATATTTAAATACAGTATAATTTGAGAAAAGGTTTCTTGATATAATACAATCCCGTGTGCACAAGAAAGCTTAAGGCATAACTACATCAAAATTCTTTGTAAAAGTACATGAGACATCTTCCAAAAAGATGGGTTCTATAGATTGATTACAAGTGACATCTTAAGAATCTGGTGTGGTTTCAGTCATATAAATAAGACAAAAGTCACCAGGCTATTAAGCATCTCTGCTCCCAGCCTTCTGGGTGGAAAACAGATTATACATCCCTCGCTTTGAAAATACAGCCCTGCATGGCTAACATTCCTGGTTTCCCTAGTGCTTATCTGTGAGACCAAGGACTTCCGTGCCTCCTACACAAATAACATCTAATTCACCCTTTTCAGGGCTCAGGGAACATGGTGGAAGAAAGAGTTTAAGAGTCACAGGAAAGGATGAAACATGGTGGAACAGCTGTCTTCCAGACATGACAAGCTCACTGCATCCATGAAATGAACTCATGATAATTGTTATCTGTGAAGACCTCACAAGATGGAACCTGTCACGGTTCTGTTGGGGAGGGCTCACAAAACCCTGTCCCTCTCTGAAGACTTATAGGCAGTTGGTGATTGCTTGGGAAAAAGAGTCATTTTCTTCATTGGTGTAGCTACTAGTCAGATGTTCTTACTTCTGTAAACTGATACCTTACCTGTAAGGTTCCTGTAAGAAAGCCTAGTTAAACTCCCCCACTCCACTCTACCACATGTACACACACACACACACACACACACACACACACACACAGACACACACACACACACACACACTGTGGGGGGGGAGGGGTAGAAGGCACTAGTTTGGAAAAAGAAAGGTATCCGCCAGAATGAGAGGGAAACTGAGGAATAATGAGATGAACTTAATGGAAACCATTGTTATATGTAATTTTATACACTAACAAGGATTTTTTTAAATTTGCCGATAATAGCAGCACTACCTTGGTTTGAAAGCACAGAGGGTGTTTTAACTTGAGCTAATATTTATTCACATCGTTCAGCAGGTAGCTGCTTGTAACTGACATATAGGTGGACTGTGACATGGACTCAGATGATGTGGGGATGCAACCAGGAAGTGTCAGCTCTAAAATGGAAGCTAATGAACGTTGGTATAGAAATGGAGATGATCTAATAAAACTTAATAAGATGATTTAATAAACATGCTTCTTACCCGATGTCTACACTAAAGCACTTACTGGGGACCGCTATGACCTAAGAGGTGCTCTTAACACCAGTGTCACCTAAGAGACTGGGAAAGTAGGTCAGATCCTGAAGGACAGACGGTTGGAAAGACCCTCAAACAAGGGTCAGTCTTCATCATGTTACAACTCTATCAATAATTATCATGATGACTGCATAGACTCTATCATGAGACAGCAAACAAGAAAGGCAGTATCAGCTGGGCAGTGGTGGGTCACACCTTTAATCCCAGCACTTGGGAGGCAGAGGCAAGCAGATCTCAGTTAGTTCAAGTCCAGCCTGGCCTACAGAGTGAGTTCCAGTACTGCCAGGAAAACCCTGTCTCAAAAAAAAAAAAAGGAAAGAAGGAAGGAAGGAGAGAGAGAGAGATAAAGGAGGGGGAAAAGCGAGCCACTCACAGCATCCTGCACTGTTCTGATGGAGATAAACTGATAGCCAACAGGGTTCTAGCATAGCAGGCTACTGTTCTAATGGAGGTAGGCTGATAGCCAACAGGGTTCTAGTGTAGCAGGCTTGGCTGCAGGCTCTCGGGACACACAAGACATCAGATGGCAGTGCATGGGTGGTTGGTGCTATGTTCCACTCACATGGTTAGCTTCCTTTGGCTCAGATTTCATGCACCCATGAAGCTATGTCCCATGAACACAGAAGACTGCATATGTCACTCATCAGTGCCTGGATCACAGTAGGGCAGTAATGGTGTGTTGCCTGCTCTATTGAAGAAAAAGGACTCCTTAGATGAGCCACATCTCACCTGAACACAGAATCACCTGAGTTCTAGGACGCACACACCGGAGTTGGAATCAGAATCTCAATTTCTAACAAATTCCAATGTGAGTCAGGAGTCGCATATAGGGAACAATTCAGACAGAGAAAGAGGCCCCTGAATGATGCATCGTTTGTGCTCACTTGGTGTAACTCAGATCTGAGGAGCTGAATTCTCTCCTTCTGAAGCTCAACTCATAAATAAGGGCTCAAAGAGGAGACCCAAGGAAGGTCAGTGTCAGGATGTACCTTGTTCTTTTTTTAAGATTTGTTTATTTATTATACAAAAATAGCTAGATAAATAAATAAAGTGTCCTGCCTGCATACCAGAAGAGGGTCCCAGATCTCACTCTAGATGGTTGTGAGCCATCATGTGGTTGCTGAGAATTGAACTCGAGACCTCTGGAAGAACAGTCAGTGTTTTTAGCCTCTGAGCTATTTCTCCAACCCTATGTACCTTGATCTTAATTAGGCTTATCTCTAAGATACATGTATGTGTGGTTTGCTATAAAATATATATATAGTTATATATATATAGTTATATATATAGTTATATATAACTAAATGCAACTCTGTAAAGCATCTTATCAAACCTCTTTGTTAAAAGTCACCCAGCTCGCCTAGCCCAGTTGTCATGGGAGAGGCTTCTTCCCAGCAGCTGAGGGAAGCAGATGCAGAGACCCACACCCAAACACTAGGCAGAGCTGGGAGCTCAGAGAACCCTGAGGAAGAGAGGGAGGAAGGATTGTAGGAGCCAGAAGGGGCCAAGAACACCACAAGAACACAGCCCACAGAATCAACTAAACAGGGTTTATAGGGGCTCCAGAGACTGAAGCAACAATCATGGAGCCTGCACGGGTCTGCACTAAGGTCTCTGCATGTATGTTATAGTCATGTAGTTTGGTGTTCTTCTGGAACTTCCAAATGGGGGTGGGAGTATCTTGGGCCCTTTTGCCTGTTCTTGGGACCCTTTTCCTCCTACTGAGTTGTCTCTTCCAGCCTTGATATGAGGGTTTATGCCTACCTAGTCTTATGCATTTTATTAAACTATATCAGTTGATATCACTGGGAAGCCTGATCTTTTCTGAAGCAAACTTGAGAAACAGTGGGTCCAGGAGAGAGGGAAAGTGGGAGGAGGGTTTGGAGGACGAAAGGGAGGGGAGGCTGCAAGGGTGGCAGCGAGTCACACAGCTCATCGACATTGCTCAGCTGCCACAGAGAGCCCTGGAGCCCTGGAGAAAACACTGCCGACCAATGTCACTTGGGATCTTCTTAACACAAAACCTTAGGCCCCACCCTAGAGCCAGAGTCAAAAGCCCAGGGAGTGGGCTCAGCAACAGCTGTTTGAACAAGCCCCCTCGCTTATTCATACACAGGCTCAAATCTGAGAAGCTTTGGCTCAGTACCATGTTCCCAGACTTGACTATTCTTTGAAATCATCTGGGGACACATTGACCCTTTCAGAAACTAGTGAGCTTAATGGTGGTCCCCTAAAATGCTGTACATTAGCATCACCTGGGGTATTCAAATCACGCCGAAGTCCGGGGTCACCCCATAGCAACTCAATATTTCTAGGCATCAATCTTCTATGAAGATTTATTTCACTTTTAAAGGTCTCTGTCTGTCTGTCTGTGTATGTGAGTACTTGTGCCTGAGGAAGCCAGCCAGAGGTGTTCGTCCCCCTGGAGCTGGAGTTACAGGCAACTGTAAACCTTCTGACACGGTTACTAGAACCTGAACTTGGGTCTTCTACAAGAGCAGGGCATGCTGTTAGCCACAGAAATGTGTATCCAAGCCCGAGGAATCAGTGGGTTTTGTTGTTGCTTTGTTTTTAAGACTCCTCTGTAGGTAATAGCAAGGCAGTTTATAAATGAGGACACAGTTTTACGTGGAAGTCACAGTCCTAGATGAGAATTGAGGCTTTAAAAATACAAACTGCTGGTGCTGGCATGGAGGGAGGCGTACACCTTTAATCCCAGCACTTGGGAGGCAGAGGCAGGTGGATCTCTATGAGTTCGAGGCCAGCCTGGTCTACATAATGAGTTCCAGGCCAGCCAGGGCTATATAATAAGCCCTGGTCTCAAATAACAAGCTGCCTTTCTTGCTTGATACCAAGGAATCCAATTCTACTTTCTCATAATTAGAATAAAATCTCCAACCTTCTGAAAAGCAGGGTCCGGGTACAGGCATTACACTTCTAGAACACTGCTTGCTTAGCTGTTGGTGTTTTGGATGTCAATTAAGTCAGACTTGCTTTATTTCAGATATAAGCACAATTTATTTCTAGGTTGCATTTCACATTACAAGCTTAACAGTTGGGACACCACCCTCTTCACCCCTTCTGTCTGGCAGGCTGCTGCAAGGCTCTGACGCATTTGAGCTCAACCCCCCCCCCCCAGTTACCGTCCATTGTGAGTCACGAACCCCCCATGAGGCTATGATCAAAATTGCAGATTTGCTCCCCGCAAGACGCACACACACATAAGCACACAAGTTGCACATGATTTTGAGGGGTTCGCGAGCTCCCTGAAGCACATCCTTGCATTCTGATGGAAACCTCTACACCAGGGCCTGCAGAGGGCAGCAGGGCAGTTGGAGGGCACACTGAGAACTGCATTCCGGGAAGCTGGGGACACTGTAGAACTTGATCAGCTTTTTGAAGGCGCTTTTCTTCATCACCATCATCTCTTCTGGAAATCTCGAGAAGATTCTGGCCCGGAAGGAGCCCCCATTCTTCACTGGACCATCCGTGGGTAGTGACTTCTGGGCACTTGCTGGCACGCTGTTGCAGCTGAGGGATCGCACTGTCTTCTTCCTGTTCTGTACCGACAAGTAACTGAACAGAAAGGACGACAGCTTGTGCTTGGTGGCATCTGGGGCCTCTTCCGAGAAGCAGTCATCTGGTGGATCCAGCAGGGTTTCGAGATCGCAGGCACCTTCCCTTCTCCTCGGACTGGCCCCCAGCTGCTGGGGCTGCTTGATGATCTTCCGGGCCTGAGCTGGGTCATCTCCTCCCTCGTTGACAGAATCCAGGGACAGCCCACTGGTCAGGTCCCAGGAGCCTCTGGTCGGCAGCGGTGGGATGAGGTTCTTGGCCCGAGGGCTCGGCTGGGAAGTGCAGTGCTGGCTCAGGACAAGGGTAGCAGCCTCTCGGATGAGGTTCCAATCTCTCAGAATGTCCTCCTTGGTGGTAAACTGCGATGTCACGGTGAAGCGGATGATCAGTTTGTCCTGGACAGTGGCTGGGATAAGGAAGAGCTGGCCACCTTTGACTATTTCCTTTAACACGCTTTCTGTGAGACAATTGGGACCCTATGTGAAGACCAAGAAGAAAGGAGTGTACATCATGCCACTTGTAAAAGCCCACCATTTATTGGTCTAAAGAGACTCAATTCCCACTCAACTCTGAAACGGAAGATCCCTTCTCAGGGAGCCATGGACGAGCATATTACCTTCAGACGGAAAACCACCAAACCAAGGTGCCTCTTAGCAGGGATTTCAAAGAAAGGGTCGTTTCTGACCAGAGATTCAAAGTATTTAGCCATTTCTGTACCCTGGAATTGTAAACATTAAAAAAAAAATGGTTAATGGGCAAAAACCAAACTGCATCTCCTTTGATCCTGTTCAACAGTTTAGACCGGTGGCCCAGATGAATCCTGAAGCCTGTGTGGCCTCTGCCTGCCTGTCTTCCCCATGTGGCCTCGCGCCTGTTCAAGCTGGGAAGAAGTCTCTATGTTTCGCTTCCTGCCCCATCACAGCCACTCAGACACCTTGGGTCTCCAAGTCCTCTTTCAGCTCAGTCCCAGAACTCGAAAGTCAGCCTCCTATTCCAGTTTCTCAGCTTCTCCGCTGGCCACAGGAGCCAGCAAGGGCCCAACTCAGTGCCCAAAGGAAGGCACAGCAGGCTGTGTAGGCTCAGTCATAGCCCTGCCTCAAAAGGCTCAACTGGACCAGGCATGGTGGCACACGCCTTTAATCCCAGCATGCGGCAGGCAGAGGCAGGCAGATCTCTGTGAGTTCGAGGCCAGCCTGGTCTACAGAGCAAGTTCCAGAACAGCCAGGGCTACACAGAGAAACCCTGTCTGAAGACCCCTCCCACACACACAGGGTTATCAACTGACTTCCCGTTGCTCACCATGCTCTCACACTCCAGAGCTTAACGCCCTCCCATCCCTTTTTACTGGCACTTCGCGGGGAGTTTATAGTTTATATACCATCACCACCCACACCATGGGAGAAAGCTTGTATCTAGTTAGCAGGTACAGAGGTTCTTCTTGAGATGGTGAAATGTTCTGCCAATAGCAGTACTCATTTGATATCGAGTATAGGTAATATCATACCATTGTTTTATATGTTGTGCATATTTATCACCAAAAATTAAATCATGTTGATTTTTTTACAAAGTTTATATGATTTTTTAAATTTTTCCTGTGTTTTTTTCTTGAGTTTTACTTTTACATAGAACTTTTGAATTGAGAAGAACTGGGCTATGGCTCAACTGGCAATCTGCTAGCCCAAATACAAAATCCTGTGTTCAATCGACCATTAAATAAAGACTTATGGAGGTTGTGGCAGGAGGATCTGAAGGTCAAGGTTTCCAGAAACGGTGTTACAGGTCTTTAATCCCAACACTCAGAAGGCTAAGGTGGGCAGATCTGTGTGTGCCCAAAGCCACTCCGGTCTACATTGTGAGACCTGTCTTATGGGGTAGAGGCGAGCCTAGAGATCCCAGTCTAAGACCACCTGGGTTACTTCTCTTTCACGTGGTCTCTACTAAGTGATTTTTAGGCTGGACCTCCCACCTGATGTTGTGTTTCAGACGACAAGAGCTTTAGTTGTCCTTGACCGTAAGGAGACAGTGCTATTTGAACCAACCTCTCTCTCTCTCTGTCTCTGTGTGTGTGTGTGTGTGTGTGTGTGTGTGTGTGTCCAAGCCCTCACCACTGTCCTATGAACTTTTTTTCTTTTCTTTCTCGTGAGAAAGTCTCTCACGTATCCCAGACTGGCTCAAACTCATTGTGTAGCTGAGGATGACCTTGAACCACCAGGTGACCCTTCTACCTCCACCTCCCAGGTGTACACCACCGGGAGAGACGTAGGCAGTCCTGGGGGTCAGACAATGGGCTTTGAGCACGGGGAGCAAACAGCACACCAATGAAGCTGCATTCCCACTTGCTCGCTAAGAACAACTGACCTGAAGTCACAGGTCCTGGCCCAGGAAAGCACACTGACTGCTCCCTGACTCGTCTATGTGCTCATGCGAGGACAGCAGCACTGCCAACCTGCGTGGGCACACCACTCACCAGGGAGCCACGACCGCCATAGGCCGACGTGGAACCACTCCTTTTTGAAATGAGATTTTCGGGAAAACATCCAGCTGCCCCCATGAGTTCACATATTGTCATTGTGTTACAGTGACAGGAAAGACCACATGGCTGTTTCCAAAGGTTTTCCAGTCACCTACAGGTGACAGGAAATGGATAATGATAACTCATGGTCATTAAAAAAATATATACCATACCCAGTCGTGGTGAGACCCAGTGGGTAAGTGCTGAAGAGGACTGCAAGTCTGGGCTACACCCTTAAAAAGAAAATGAAAAGCTAGAAGTAGAGGAATACTTGTCAGGCCCTATGCTAAAACCTGTGTGCTGTGCATGTTGTCTCGTTTAACCTTTGAGAATGGTATTACCACATCATTTTGTAGGTCCAAGAAAGCAAATGCAGAAAGATTACTCTGCCCAGGGTCAACAAAGGGTAAAGCCAAAATGCAAATCTCTAAAGCCCCACTCTATAGCCCAGAGATGGCTTTATAGAAGCCGGCTTCTAAAAGCTTCAAGAGCTCAGCACAGTTAAGGGAAGACAGAACTATAAAGAAAACAGGGCTTTTGTAACTGGGAAGGTTGCAATAAAGTCCCAGGACTTTTGCTCTTGAGCAAGGTAATTCCTTGCCGTCTCTGAGTCTCCCCTGATCACCATCTCAAGACTCCAGAAGAGTGGGTGGTACAGGCTCTCTAGTGCTATGTAAGCGATAATTTAATCACAAGCAACTCCAAGAGATGAGTTAGCTTATGCCGAACAGCTGCATTTTAGCTCGGTCCTCACCATCCCAGGGCTTCGCTCCAGGTCCTTCAAATGTGCTTGACCAGGTGTCCCTGGGGATGCCACAGAGGCAGAAGATGGGGAGTGCTCAGGGACACTTCTGGGGAAGTAGAACTTGACACCATTTGGAAAGCAGAAGGGCAGGGTGGGGCGCAGCTGTAGGCTGGGTTGGGAGTTTGGATTTGTCTATGAAATGCCCGAGCTAAGGTGCAGGCTACTGATAGGAATAAAGCAGACCCAGGGCGTGGTCTGATGTGGTCAAACAGTAGGGAGGTGATGGGAATCCAAGGGCGAGCCAAAGGCTAGAGAAGCTAGAGAAGGTTGACCAGTAGAATATCCAAGCCCAAGCTGCAGACAAAAGAAATTCCCATCACTGGGGCTGGAGAGATGGCTCAGTGGTTAAGAGCATTGCCTGCTCTTCCAAAGGTCCTGAGTTCAATTCCCAGCAACCACATGGTGGCTCAGAACCATCTGTAATGAGGTCTGGTGCCCTCTTCTGACCTGCAGGCATACATACCAGATAGAATATTGTATACATAATAAATAAACAAATATTAAAAAAAAAGAAAGAAATTCCCATGGCCTCCATCATCTCCCCTCCTACCCACCACCCTCCCATCTCCATCCCCACCCACGACCATCATCAGGAGGAGGTGGTAACTGCTCATTGGCAGTCCAGGTACCACCGTCACCATTACACTTTTCTCCATTACACTTTCTTGTTCATTGGGGAAATAAGGAATTTCCCGAGGAAAAAGGTGAAAAGGCAAAGATACATCGAGTGACTGAAGAAAAAGATCGTGTCTTTGAGTTAACCCGGGGGGTTGAGAAACACTTCTGGCCTGAGGTCTCAGCCGAGTGTCTTTGCCATGAAGAACACCAGTGCCCAAGTCACTTAACTGAGTCTCTTGGCTACACAATAATTGTGTAGTTAGTAAAAAGAACTGGGAAAAAATGTACCAGCAGGCCTTCAGTGAAATCTGCTAGCACCAGGCAGGAGAGGGGCCGTAGGGACTTGGTAGGGACTCTGCAGGTGGGGAAAGCTGGCTTTCAGACGTCCCTGTAATCGTGACCATAATTTTCAACCGGCTGTGACAATCAGAGTATCTGCCCCAACGCCTTAACTAGAAAAAAAAAGTTATGACCCTACTTTGACCTACACACTCCGTTTGACCAACTTTCCCCTTCTCTTTGTGCAAACTAGGCTTTTGAGCCTGCACTCCTCGGTTCCCAAAGACAGCAACAGGAAAGGTGAGATACTGGGGGGGGGGGGGGACACCTCTAAAGGAAGCTGTGCTCGTGTTGACGGCTTCGAAAATAAGAAACGCGAGCTACAAAGTACAACAATCCACTGGGATTACACAGGCTCGGCGCTCCTCTAAATAACCAATCATCAAATCCCAGAAGCCCCTCTACAGGCCCTACCTACCACCTGAGCCAGACACCAAGGATCCCCTGGGCAGATTTGTAAAACCGGGACAAGTCTTCCTTCCCATGAACTCGCAAAGCAGCATGGGTTCGGTCCCACAGCCCTCACACAACATACGTGTCTGACATGCGCTTGAAGATTCTTCACCCCGAAGGACCGAATCACGAACCAGAGCTTAATGGAGCGAAAGCGCCGACTCAGGGGAATCTGCCAGTGCTAGAAACAAGAAACACAGAGCTCATGGTTAGCAGCAAGGTGTCCAGTCCCTTGGGTGCCCTTAGCATTATGTGTTGCCTGCCCAGCCCTCCTGGGACCAGTGGTGTCGCCATGACTCCCAAAGCTGTCGCTAAGGAGCAGACCAAGACAAGTTATCCCGGTGGTACTCCACGGAGTGGGAAAACGGGAACAAAGTCTGTGACCTGGAACCGAAGGTGACGCCTCATTTCGACTGCAGCTTTAAGTATTTCATTCCAGCCTAGAAGAAACTCGAGGCAAGCAGAAATGAAAGGTCTGTGTCTGAACATGAACAGTGCGGTAAAGAACAGTCAGTAAGAGCTCAGATGCTAGGGCCTGAGAGGCCTGGGCTTCCCTCCTGCCTGCCCCTTATACTGTGTGACTTTGGCGGGGCTGCCTCGCGGTGTGTAGAACAAAAGGCACTTCCCAGGAAATGGCACAGGAATAATGGGTGCAAAAACTCAGAGGAAGCCAGGCGGTGGTGTCACACGCCTTTAATCCCAGCGCTGGGGAGGCAGAGGCAGGTGGATCTCTGGGAGTTCGAGGCCAGCCTGGGTTACAAGAGCTAGTTCTGGGACAGGTACCATACAGAGAAACCCTGTCTCGAAAAAACAAAAAAAAAAAAAAAAACTCAGAGGAAACTGTCCAGTTAGTGTGGGCTGTTGAGATGATGAACATATTACATCTGTGTCTGTCCGGCACCGAGATGGTCCTCACTTAACCTCACTGCCACCTCCTGGCATTTGCAGTGAGCTTCTGGTAGCTCCAGACACACAACCCAAGCATTCAGACTGCAAACGTGTGTGGACCTCTTGCCTTGGGCTGAAATCAGTTTTTCTCTGATACCAAATTAAACAGAGCTTAAAGTTCAGAGTTGCAGTTACCAAACAGCTGAAAATTCCTGATCTAATGTCTCAGATCTGAAATGGCGTTGGCATTCTCATGAGCAAGATGGCTTCTCCCAGGCTCTACTGCAAATGTCAGAGAGCCTCCACTACGATTTCTGCTCCCTAAAACATATTCATCCTGTTGAACATTCGCCTGCCTCTCTCCAGGGCTTCACTGATACTCATCTTCCTGGTCCACACTGGTTTCCCAGGTCGGAACCAGCGGGGATATTACCCCCATATCAAAGACACTATGTCCTTCCAGAAAGCACTAGATGCCCAGGCGTGGTGACTCACACCTTTAATCCCAGCACTGGAGAGGCAGAGGCAGGCAGATCATTGTGAATCTGAGACCAGCCTAATCTACATATCAAGTTCCAGACAGCCAGGGCTATACAGAGAGAACATTTCAAAAGAAAGAGAGACAGAAAGAGAGAGAGAGATAAAGAGAGAAAGGGAAAAAACAGAGAAAGAGAGGAAGGAAGGGAAGGTAGGGAGGGAGAAAGAGAGAGACAGAGAAAGAGGGAGGGAGGGAGGGAGGGAGAGAGAGAGAGAGGAGGAGGAGGAGGAGGAGGAGGAGGAGGAGGAGGAGGAGGACTGGGAGAAAGAGAAACCTTTGACTTGTCTGGTGGAAGGCCAGCTCAAGGACTTCTGTCAGCCAGCAGAGGGCACCAAAGCCTTAGGAAAGGACAAAATTCTTGCCACGTACAATCTGCCCTATCTTCGTCCTAAGGACATTCAGTAGAATAGCGAGTGGGTGCTTAAAGTGCCGGTTTCTAGATTATTCTGAACTAACCACCTTGTTTGACCAGAAAATTACTAGGGAGAGACAGGGAGCATTTCAGCTGAGGTCTCCTCATGATGTTCGTTCCTGTTCTTAATACTCTGCCAAAACCAAACTATATGGACTGTCTTAGCCAATTTCAGCCAGGTTGGGGAAGTTTATACTCATAGAGACTGGCTTGGATCTTCCTTAACTGGAGATGTCTCCTAACATCCTCTGTGTTTCCTCAAGGCATTATGGGTCTTCCTGCTGCTGCTGGTGCTCTCTGCCATTGGAAAGGTCAGAAGTTCGGGGAAGCTTCACTGACGGCAGAGACAGCAGCCCTGATTCCAGATGGTTCCAGAGGCTCCCTACCCCAAATTAAACACCTGAAGCACTGTAATGCATCTAGGTCCTCTCAGAACTGGACTTGGCTTCTACTCAAGACTGTAGCCCCTTGGATGCGAAGAAGCTTGGCGCAGCTCTAAGAGTCTGAGAACTATGGCAGAGAGAGCAATCTCGTGGCTCTAGAGAAGTTTCCTCATATGCTTGAAAAATGAATCCGTTTGATTCCGCAGTGATGCCATGATGGAAGTTTCCTGCAGCAGCCAAGAGGAAGGCATCCCAGAGATTCAGCTATTTCTAAGAAAGTATTATTAGTGGCCTTCAGACCACACTGGGACTTAACAAAGTCATGAGCACCTTCCCATGTACTTTAAGATACACTCGGGCTGCTAGACTCACAAAAATAACAGCAGACCTTCAAGAACTCGCCAGGGACCCTGTGGGTAGAGTGCCTGTGTAATGTATGTGAGGTCCTGGTTTGGTCCCAGCACTGCAAAGACTGGGCATGATGGCGTAGCCCTGGGATCCCAGCATTTGGGAGGTGGAGTCAAGACGAAAAGTTTCCAGTTCAACTAAACTCCTAGAATCGTAGGCACCATCTCACAGGCAGGACTGACTGGCCGTTGTAGCATTTAATTGCTTTTTTTAATTTTTATTTTTTGAATACTCACCAGAAAGGGTAAAAGAGGCCACCTATCTTTATTCTCCTGTAGAAGGTCTCCCTCCCACACTGTAAGCTCACTGTCTGCAACCCCAAAGCTTTCCTAAACTTCAGGGAAATAAATGTCTTCACCAAAGAATCATCAGCATAAGTGATGATGGCGCCTCTACTACAGAGCTAAATAAAAGGAAAGGGCACCTGGGCTGTCTAAGGAGAAAAACCAACCAGCTCTTCACCAGGGTGGCCAGGCTTTGCTCACAGTGTACCACTGTATTAATTCATTCCGTTCTCACAGCAAGCTCAGAAGGCAGAACTGCTCCTGTCCACATTCACACAGAGAGAAACCTAGACAGAATGTAAGCCATTTGTCCAGGGTCACGCAGGCCAGCCAGAGGAGAAGCATGCTTCAAGCACAGGCAGTGTAGCCATAGCGCTTGTGTGTTTGGCCAAGTTGCAATAGCAAACCCTGCAGCTTATTTCTGATTTCCACAGTGGTTGCACAAGATTGCATTCCCACCAGCAATGGATGAGGGTACCCCTTCCTCCACAGCCTCTCCAGCAAAGGCTATCATTGGAGTTTTTTATTTTAGCCATTCTAACAGGTGTAAGATGATATCTCAAAGTTGTTTTGATTTGCATTTCCCTGATCGCTAAGGAGGTTGAGCATGACCTTAAGTGTCTTTTGGCCATTTGAACTTCTTCTGTTGAGAATTCTCTGTTCAGTTCAGTGCCCCATTTTTTAATTGGGTTAATTAGCATTTTAAAGTCTAGTTTCCTGAGATCTCTATATATTTTGGAGATCAGACCTTTGTCTGTTGCGGAGTTGGTGAAGATCTTCTCCCAGTCAGTAGGTTGCCTTTTTGTCTTAGTGACAGTGTCCTTTGCTTTACAGAAGCTTCTCAGTTTTAGTAGGGATCAACCTACCCGTGGACCCAGCAATACCACTCCTGGGAATATACCCAAGAGATGCCCTATCATATGACAAGAGCATTTGTTCAACTATGTTCATAGCAGTATTATTTGTAATAGCCAGAACCTGGAAACAACCTAGATACCCTTCAATGGAAGAATGGATGAAGAAAGTGTGGAATATATACACATTAGAGTACTACGCTGCAGTAAAAAACAATGACTTCTCGAATTTTGCATGCAAATGGATGGAAATAGAAAACACTATCCTGAGTGAGGTAACCTAGACCCAAAAAGATGAACATGGGATGTACTCACTCACAATTGATTTCTAGCCATAAATAAGGGTCACAGAGTCTACAATTGGTGAACCTAAAGAAGCTAAGTAAGAAGGTGAACCCAAGGAAAAACATATAGTTATCCTCTTGGCTATGGGAAGTAGACAAAATTGCCGGGGAGGAAATTGGGATCTTGGGGGTGGGGTGGGATGGGGCAAGGGGAGATGGTGAGAGAAAAGGGAGAAGGGGAGGATGGGGGGAACTTGGGGAAAAAGGATGATTGGGATAAAGGAAGGTTGGATAGGGGAGCACCGAAGCACAATTCTTAGTTAAGGGAGCCACCTTAGGGTTGGCAAGAGACTTGAACCTAGAGTGGCTCCCAGGAGCCCAAGGCAATGTCCCCAGTTAGTTCCTTGGGCAGCTGAGGATAGGGAACCTGAAATGACCCTATCCTATAGCAATATTGACGAATATCTTGCATATCACCATAGAACCTTCATCTGGTGATGGATGGAGATAGAGACAGAGACCCACACTGGAGCACTGAACTAAGCTCCCAAGGTCCCAATGAGGAGCAGGAGGGAGAACATGAGCAAAGAAGTCGGGACCACGAGGGGTGCACCCACCCACTGAGACAGTGGAGCTGATCTATTGGGAGCTGGACTGTGGCTGAAAAAGCATGGGATAAAACCGGACTCTCTGAACATGGCGAACAATGAGGGCTGATGAGAAGCCAAGGACAATGGCACGAGGTTTTGATCCTACTTAATGTGCTGGCTTTGTGGGAGCCTAGCCAGTTTGGATGTTCACCTTCCTAGATGTGGACGGAGGGGGGAGGACCTAGGACTTACCACAGGGCAGGGAACCCTGACTGCTCTTTGGACTGGAGAGGGAGGAGGAGAGGAGTGGGGGGAGGGGGAGAAGGGTGGGAGGACGGGGAGAATGGTGGGAGGAGGGGGAGGGAAATGGGAGGCTGAGAGGAGGTGGAAACTTGTTTTTTTTCCTCTTCTCAATTAAAAAAAAGAAGAAGAAGAAGAAGAAGAAGAAGAAGAAGAAGAAGAAGAAGAAGAAGAAGACCTTTCTGGAGTTGTATGCATGCTAATGATTGAGCATCTGCCACTCAGACGCTGTGCTAAGTGACTGATGTGTATGTTCCCATGAAAGCCTCCACAAACCCCTGTGAAGTCGGTGCCATGTTCTCGAGGCTCAAGGACTTTCGATGGTTTCCCAAATGATTACTAATGCACAGAATTCCATGCCAAGCACATGTGTTCTTTCAAACCTTTCACTAGCCGTGTGATACACAGAATGTTTATTTACATCCCAGTCCTGCCTAAAATGAGGGGCTCATTTTCAAACTGAAGAGTAAATCCTAAGACGTGGTATGTGCTGAAAGCCCAAGTCTGAAAGAGTCAAGATGCTGTCAGCCTGGAGGCCGGAGAAGGCCTTCTCCCTACAGGGCTCCTGCATGGCCTGTGTCGAGGATGGTGACACGCATCGCTCCAGCGTGTTTGATTTAGCAAGAAGACTCTTTCCCACCCCAGGAAATGCTCCACACTCTCCTATATAATAAGCAAATACAAACAAACAAAAAACAGCCAAAGATGGTAAGAGGAGCTTGCTGCGGAACAATCCTTTCGTACACTGTGAAGATATGTTGCTCTCGTTGGTTTAATAATGAGCTAACTGGCCAATAGCTAGGCGGAAAGAAGTTAGGCGGGAGAGTCAGACTGAGAGAACACTGGACAGAAGGGTGGGGTCACCAGCCAGATGCAGAGGAAAGAAGATGTGCAGAAGTTGAGGTAATAAGCCATACGCCATGTGGCAGATTGTAAATTAAATAACTGTGGGTTGATTTAAGCTGTAAGAGCTAGTTAGTAACAACCCTAAGCTATTGTACTAGCTGAGCATTTATAATTAATAATAAGTCTCTGTGTGGTTATTTGGGAGCTAGCTGGTGGGACAGAAACTTCCACCAACAGAGGCTGATCTACCTGTGGTAGAGAGAAAACCTCTGGGAGGAAAACAAGTCAAAAAGATTAAGGAATTGTCATTTTTCTAGAAGTTTGGTTTGGGGACTTTGTTTTTGCTTTGTTTTCTGTGTTCACGTGCACAACTTGGAAACTATGTGATGAACTCATAGTTTGCTGCCTCTGAAGGGAGCAGCCATGCAAACCCCCAAGAGTCAGTTAATAACTCCCATCAGAGAAGCCACAGGCTGCCGGTTCCTGGAAACTCACCATGAAGTCTGTGGTTGCCCCAGAGTTGGCATGTCTGAGGTAGACGGGGTTCACACTGAAGGTCTGCTGCAGCTTGTACTTGTCCTTCACCCTGTGGGTTTCCAAGCTGATATTAGAGGTGGCTGAGGTCTTTTTAAGGAAGCAAGGCATTTCCACGTGCTCAGAGGGCGACTCACCAGAACCCAGTGCAGTCAAAGTGTACCATCATCCACTTAGAAGGATTAAAGGTGAACGAGTCGGCGTACTCGATGCCCGTCAGGAATCCCCGGAGCTCAGGGCACAGAAAGGCTGTCCCAGCATAAGCAGCATCGACATGGAGCCACAGCCCCTCACTGGCACCTGAGAAAGCAAATGCCATCTGCTAGGTGGTGGGGTGGGTGGTGCGGTAAAAGAGTTACTACCAGCCAACCAAAGGCATTGTTCACCTAGCCAACACCATGGCAGACTGCAAAAGAGAAGACCCGGAAAAGGATGATGTACCCTGCTAAAGGAGTCAGCAAGGGTCATGGAGATGAGATGACCCCGCATTGGTACAAGGGGGTAGAGTTGAAGCAGGCATTGCTGCCTCCTTATTTCTATATAGATTTTATGTTTTAAATAGAGCCTGCTTTGAATAGATTTCAGCGTTACAAGTGAGAGAAGGAGAACACTTGAGACTTTTCCACAGTTTGGATGCTCCGTGTCCCCTTAAGACTCATGTGCTAAAAGCTTGTTCCCCAGGTGGCTATATGGGGGGGGGGGGGGCTTTAAGAGGTGGAGCCTATCGGGAGGTCACTGGGTGTAGTTTGGGGAGGTGGTGAGATGCTCGCCTCTCCCCTCTGCTTCTCTGATGTGTGCTGATTGGTTTTGCTTCAACATACACTGACATTTGGTGAGTCACTCTGAGCCCAATGGTGACAGGGCCAACTGATTGAGTACTGAAAGTCTCCAAAACTTTGAGCCAAAATAAACCCTTTCTCCTCATAATTTCATTATTTGAAATTTTATTATATTTATTATTGTTTTTTAATTTTATCATTTTTATTTTGTTAATTTATTTTATATAAAATTACAGTTTTATATAATATAACATTTAAATATTATTTCATGTAATTTTCTTATTTGTCACAGCAATGGAGAGTTGACAAATGCTTCCTCGGACATGAGGCAAATACAGCATTTCTAGCTTTCTCTCACCACTAAGAAAAAGCCCAGTGACCTTGACCTGCCAGGGAGTGACTCTCATGACCTTTGGTGATTTCCTTCATCACCAAATCAACCAATAAGAATAATTCAGTGGGCCTGGTTTCCGTGAAGCTCGTTCTAGCAAATATTTCAACCGTTATCCCTTATCTTCTTAGCCAGTGAGGACAGATACTTACAGATGGGGCCCAGTTCTGACAGCCTGTCAAACGCACAGACCCCAGTGGTCCCTAATGTTGCACAGACCTAGAGAGAGATAAAGGGGCACATGACACATCGAGCCTGATCCAAGATTTCCTTCCTGACATCATCGGCCATCTGCAGCACACCCACACCCAGCACGGGCATATTTCATGCTCTATTTTATCATAGTTTGCAGGAAGACATCTACTTTACCCAGTAACCTATTCCACAAGCATGCACATCTAAAATGAAAGTTTCATCAGGTGTGGTGGTGCACACCTTTAATCCCAGCCCTCATGAGAGGCAGAGTCAGAGAGGTCTCTATGAGTTCAAGGCTAGCCTGGTCAAGATAGTGAGACCCTGTCTCAAAAAAACAAAGATGAAAGTTTCACAAAACAATATATGCTCTAGGTGCACAAATGCAACTGGATATTTTCCATTTCTTTTTAGCACTGGCTACAACCCATAAACTGTATTTTATAACACATCATGAAATAACTCCTCAAGCTAGGTGTTGTGGTGCATGCCTTTAGTCCCAGCACTTGGGAGACAGAGGCTAGCCTGCTGTGGATAATGCTCTTGTTCACTGTAAAGATTTGTCATTCATATTGTTTTAATAAGACGCTGAGATTGGCCAGTAGCCAGGCAGGAAGTATAGGTGGGGCAGCCAGACTAGGAGAATTCTGGAGAGAGGAGAAGCAGAGTCAGTCACCAGCCAGATGCAGAGGAAGTAAGATAAGAATGCCTTACTGATAAAAGGTACCAAGCCAAATGGCTAAACATAGACAAGAATTTTGGGTGAATTTAAGTCCTAAGAGCTAGTTAGTAATAGGTCTGAGCAATTGGCCAGTTTATAATTAATATAAGCCTCTGCGTGCTTATTTGGGACAGAATGACTGCGGGACAGAAATTTCCATTTACACCAGCCTTGTCTACAAAGGTTCTGGGATAGCCAGGGCTGCACAGAGAAACCCTATCAAAAAAAAAAAAAAGGAAGGACACCTCATAATTTATAAAACACTAAACGTAAGGGTTTTTCTGCTTCTGTTGGCAGCAGATTACTTACCAGGATTCGGTCAAAATCTCTGGCTTACTGGCATCTACATTCTAGCACACTGTTCTTAAAGATACATCCTGACTTACAAAGACGGGCACCAAGCCCTGCTGCTTGTCTTCCTCAATGGCTCTCTGAAGAGCTTCTCCTCGGAGTGAAAAGTTGTCATCCACAGGCAGAAATCTCATCTTCACAAGGGAAATCAAGCCAGCCTTCTCCACTGAGGAGTGAGCCTGCGTGGGTCACAGAAAACAGTCCACAAAAGGGCTGCCGTGAGATCAGCATGACTAGAATCAGCATGACTAGATCAGCATGACTAGCGGAAGACCAAGACTGAAGGAATTGAATGTCCACATTTAAAATTGGCATTCCTTATGGTTTTTGGAGTCAATCCCCAGGTCAACCCTCACCGAAACCCAGAATTCACAGGCATAGATAACAATCGCACAGGTACCAGGCAACTTACCTGGTCAGAGGCGTAGGCAACCAGTCGAGCGTTCAGAGTGGATTCATCAGCATCGGGCTCAGAGTTTTGCATTTCTAGGATTTTGTTCTTCCTTGCTGCCAGCAGGGCAATCAAAGTGGACTCGCTGACAGTGCTCTGCAGTGGAGAGGGTTACCAATCCCATCAGCTTCTCTGTGTCCTGTTCCCCAAGTCTGGTCTCTTGTAGGGTGTGTGTGTGTGTGTGTGTGTGTGTGTGTGTGTGTGTGTGTGCGCGCGATCACTATTAGTAAGGAAGTGGAGTGCTCCTCCCCAAAGGGTCTCTGTCCTCCCCAACTCCCATACCTGGTCTGCATTCTGAAAGTAAGTCCACACCCTAATACCAACACCTTTCAGAGTAGCTACAGAAACAAGAAAAATACTGTTCCGGAAACAAGCAAGAGAATGTCCCATTTCTTGTGGATAGGTTTTCTCACCATGTAAAAATCACAGAAAAGAAAAAACACACTTGGGACCAGGAGTACATCTCAGTAGTAGAGGCCATATATAGCCTACACTCGGCCCTGTATTTGATCCCCAGCACAAAGAGGAGAGGAAGAGGGAAAGACAGAGAGAGAGAGAGAGAGAGAGAGAGAGAGAGAGAAGACGGAATAAGAGAGGAGAGGAGATCTCTGCTTTTTCCAGAATGAAAATGGAGTTTGATTCCAAAAGGACAGAGAGAGCCCTGGCTGGTGCCAGGGCTGGTGATTTGGGTCGGGTTTTGTTTTCAGTGGTTCTTGGCAACGTGGCCCTCTGGAAGCTCATTTCTGTCTACCAAATGAAGAGCAGCCACATTAAAGGGATTGCCCCTTAAGATAGACAAGGTTGGCTGAAATTTTTCTCCAGACATGATTTGTGGGGGCCCTGTGATAATCAGACACTGAATTAATCTATGAGGCGATGTGCTGGAGACAGTGGTGCTCAGCGACTGTGGCAGAGGTGCAAGCTACACGGTGGTGCGGGATATGACGCCGCCGGTAGTGGCGATGGGGTGACTTTAAGGAACGGGGAATTGTGGGGAAGGATTCGTCTTTACTTCCCGTGCCCGGCCCCAGTGTGAGAAAGAAAGCTGTCATCACAGGCACCTGCAAGACACCTCCTCCCCGGCTGCTGGGATGGTGGTGAAGGAAGTGCTCAGGGAGCCCCAGCATCTTCGCCAGCCAGTCCATGACGCCCATCTCCAGCTCTGTGCAGGCTGGACTGGAAGCCTGAAAAACGGAAATGACCCAGGGTACCGAGATGCCCCCACCAGCCCCATTTGAAATGCCAGCCTCTCGGCCTCAATACCCAAGGGAACTTATGTAGAGGCCCGGTGTGCACACATCGGCCCCACCCATCCTATCCTTCCTCGTCAAAAAAGGGCTTTGGATCCACGCTGCCCTCAATGAGATCAGGGCTCTACGAAGAAACAATCCGGGAATGACTGACTGGTTTGAATCCATCTCTCCAAGCCTCTAAGACACCCAGCTGATATTTTAAAACCCAAGGGAATATTTTTACTAAGAAATTACTGTGTTCTTTCCCAAGATAACAGCCCTAGTTGGGCTCTCCCCAACCTCCGGGGCACTACGAAAGTTCAAGCCTAAGAGATAAGAATGTTCCAAGCGGCTTCTGGCAGCACGCAGGGCTGCACAAAGCTTAAGGAAGTCCTGCAGCATAATCTCTGACTCTTCAGAGACCAGAGTGCAGGGGAAGTTGTGACTCAAGAGGCGTCAAAGTGCCCTGCTAAGGTCACAAACTGTAGAAGTGACCAAATATCAATTCAAATCTCATCAGAGTCTGAATAAACTCTGTGAATTTAGCAAGATAAATGGCTTAAACCTCAATTTCCTCATCTATAAAATAGGGCCGGTACTCCTGATTCTATAGGATTAGATGAGATGATTTATATAAAGCTTAAGTTTAAGAAAATACAGTCATTGTAATAGTTAATGTTTTTATTTTCAATTAATAACCCATTACTAATGTTTGTTTAGACGTGCCCACCCTTTCAGAGATAAAGAACAGAATACATCTGTCCTGGGATGCCACCCCTACTATGTCCCCAGGTATCAGTAGTCACAGCCATTTTTACTCACCCACGTGAATCCTAAGCAGTTAATGGCATCGGCCAGCATATCTCCTAGCAGGGACGGCCAAGAGGTAAGGGCGGGATAGTAGGCGTGCATATGGGGGCTCTGCCAGTGTACCACCTAGAGACAGAGCACACACACACCACAGTCACAGCTGGCACCAGATGGCACTCCCGGAAAGCTCTCTCCTCTAGACAACCTCTCTGGAAAGGAAAAGCAACTCTTAAAATGGGAAGATGCTTTTCAGAGAGATGAGAAACACAGTCCATAAAAAGGAGTGCTCATCATCGTTCTTTCTCTCCAAGTATCCCGGACTGAGCTAGCTCATCAGAAGAGGGCCTTTGTACACACGGGAAAGAAACTCTAAGAAATGAAGGTTGCTGCAGTAACTGGGGATGTGGGACTCTCACATTAGCCCCACACTGATTCCCTGCCAGAAAATAAAAGGAAGCAGAAACCGGAAGGTCGGAAGAGCAAACAGCAGTCTCCTCGCAGATCTTCTATTGTGTGTGGACCAGTAAGGTCTCTGGGAAGGGAGCTCCTGCTGGGAGTCAGTCAGATTTGTTCTAAACTGTCCTGGGCTTCCCTGTGTGGAGAGGTAAGGACGGGAAAGAGAGACTAGCCAGGGAGTATGGGAGGTAACGCTAGGCTAACACTGAGCCCACAGTGAGAGATATAAGAAGGGGCTGAACAACTGCGGAGAGCCCCTCCTATAGTGGACACACACTCGGTGGCTCACACTCAGCAACATTCACCTGGCTGTCCTGCTTCCTCCTGCGTTTGTCTCTGAGTGAGGCTGTGTCGCCTGGCTTCTCATAAAGACATGGCCCTCCAAAACCTGCTGATCTTTAGAAAACCACCATGTATTTCTTCATGAGTCCTTCCTCAGCTCCTAGGGCCCACTTTGATCCCTGAGCCGGAACACTCAGCATGAATGTGCTACTACTAACAACTCACAGGAGAGCACCTTGGTGCACCGTTCTGTTTTGGTGAACAAATCCTTGCAACCTTTCTAGTGCACACTGTAGTCCAAGGGTGCGGGATCCATGGCTACTCTTTTGTTTTGTTTTATTTGTTTGTTTTTGTTTTTCGAGACAGGGTTTCTCTGTAGCTTTGGAGCCTGTCTTGGAACTAGCTCTTGTAGACCAGGCTGGCCTTGAACTCACAGAGATCCGCCTGCCTCTGCCTCCCAAGTGCTGGGATTAAAGGCGTGCGCCACCCCCACCCCCACCGCACTCCTGCTCCTTGGCTACTCTTTCCCTCACTTAGCTCCTTGCTAATGCCCTGTGAAGTCTAGGAACTTAAGCTCCAAATCCCCGTGTTTTCCTCAGTTAACTTTGAGATCCATTTTTAGTTTTTCTTAAAGGTCATCTCAAAATATGTGTATATCTCTCATCTTTATAAAGCCAGGAACCTATCCTGTACCTCCCCATCATGAAATGATTCCTAGGACAGTTGGGCAGAGGCACGTGAACAAGAAACCAGCCAATTGTAAGGTGGTAATATAAACGGGGAACTAACTACTGCAGGTAACAGAGACACCACACAGCCTGACCGCTACTCTCTCTTCAATCCTCAACAAGCGGGAGACTAGCAGGTGGTTCCGATAGCCTCTGCTTCCCCGGGCTCTATCGTATTTGTCAATTCTCACCGCATCCCCATGAGGTCCCGCCTCATTCCTGTGCTATTGATGTGAAATGGAACTGGCAGAGAGAGGAAGCATCCCTCAGACCCAAACATCATCCAGGCCCCAAGGTTGCAGAATCTACCCAGACACCCAAACAGAACGGTACCCGGCCTTCCCTCAATGGGTTTCTGTCAGTCTCTAATATTCTTTCTTTTTAATTTTTATATTATGTTTCTCTCTCTCTCTCTCTCTCCCCCCCTCCCCCCCCCCCGTGTGTGTGTGTGTGTGTGTGTGTGTGTGTGTGTGTGTGTGTGTGTGTGTGCCTGTGTGCCCGTGCAGGTCTGAGGGAGGCACGTCTTTCCTTCCACCATGTGGGTCCCAGGGTTTGAATGGCCTCAGGCTTGCTAGCAAGATCCTTTCCCCACGAAGTTTGCCTGCTTGCTCTTCTGCTCTCACCTTCTTGCCAAGATTGGAATTAAAACAAAATGAAACTTTTTCTTCTCAGTGTCTAAGAAATGGCAGGAAGGAAGAACCATGCAGTTTTCAATGAAGCGCAAAGGGCCAGCTACTTCCGGGCTGACTCTTAGGGGGCTAGCACCGCCTGGAAGATGAAATGGAAGATTGCGCCCTCGTTCTCACTGTGCTTAGAGACCTCACTTGGAACAGAGAGAAGGGTTCCATCCCCCGGTACTATCAAGATGCAGTTATCAGTTCTTGTAAAATTATCAGATGAGATAAGCCCGAAGTGACCTTATCAAAGCGGACAGACCTCCAGAAATAAGCCTCCTTGGCCACGCCCCCGGAAACTGTTGCGCCTCCTCGCCTCCTCAGCAGCGCTAACAGTCGCTCTGAGAATCAGTCCTAATGACAGTTAGTCCCTGGGTGACAGCAGCCCAGAATGAAATGGGTGAGATAATCTTATCGAGGAACTAGGCCTTTAGGGAAAAACTTGCCCTTTGTGGAGTTTGAGAGTTTTCTCATCCCGACTTCTAGATGCATCTGTCACATCTAAGACTTGGGAAACTCATGGGCGCAAACCTCAAGTCGACACTGGGAGGAGTTTTTAGACACACACAGGTCAGCACCGGAATGTTCTAAGCAGAGAGACTCAGGGGGCACTGGGTTTATGGAATGAGTGTTGTCGGGTCGGGTCCATTTTAGGGGTCTAGTCACATGGCATGGAGGTGTCGGAGTATGGGGAGAAAGCAAAGGGTTAGTTGACTAATGCTGAAATCCTGGATCTGCCTCACAGGATCTTAGGCAAAATAAACTCAGAGCCTCATTTTCCTTATTTGTCAAATGGGTGACTAGGAGGACTAAATGAAACAGCTCATCACGGGCTAGTGTAGGGCAGGGGAAGGAACTGGGGTGATATTAGTAGGGGCATTTCTGGTGACTAGGGATGCCCTCATAGCCCAGGGCAGTGAGTTCCAACTCAAGCCTCATGCATCAGTCAGCTTCCCTCTATTTGGTCCCTACCCAAGCCACCATCACCAAAGGCTGCTCCCTCCGTTATCATGGGGCATATTAGTAATTCCAGAACAGCTCTTTGCTGTCCCTAAGAAGCAGCTCAATCACCAGACCTCCCTGCTGGGAACCATAGAGGAAGGAGGCGCTGATGGGGCTCGCAGCTTGCCTTCCAAGCCAGCAGCTAGGGTGCTCCTGGGGACTGGCATTCTCTGTTTGGCTCCATCCATTTGGTAGGATTTCAGAGGTTGGATAGGCGGTTCCTGGCCCTGTCTATTAGGATGTAGGCACTGTCCCTGGCCTCTGCTCTCCTTCCTTGCTCCACGGTTGTCCCTTTTCTTCACACCAGTCTTTTTGTCCCCATCCACCTCATGAGCTGTGTGGCTCCTCAGTCAGCACTGTAGGTCAGCACTGGCATGAGAACCTCACCTCCAGGCAAAGCCATGGCCTCCCATTCTCAGAAGATGGGCCGTGACATCGGGTGACAAGAAAATGATGCCTGTGTTGTCCTGCCACACTGACTCAAGTGGAAGTTTCCTAGGATACCGCCCATCCCTGCCATACCCTGAGATTTAGAATCTGCAGTAGTTGCTGTATCTCACCCCAGGCATGATGATTCGTTCAATGTCCCCAAAGATGCTGTCCCAGCTGTCGGGTTCCTCGGGAGCACTCCCAGGTAGCTGGGCTCGCAGGTACCCAGGCTGCACGTTTGGAGCCACCTGCCTCTCCCGCACGGTGCTCAGGTACTGGCAGATATAATCCACCATCTCTTTCCCTGGACAGGAGCAGAGGAACCAAGTCACTTTTCCTTGGGCTATGCATACCTGTCCCTCTTGGACCCCAATCAAAAGACTTGGTTAAATTAGATGGATTCTCGGGCCGGGTAGATATGATTCCCCAACAGGACAAGGAGGGGGGTGGTATGAATGGCTGATGCAGAGATCCTGTGAGAAAACAGATGAGCAAATGGGGAAAGTCTGCAAAACACAGAACTTCAGCAGCAGAGTGAAACAGTTCTTCTCTTTCCCCTTCCTTGCTCTTATGGACTACTCTCCCCTTGTTTTCTTCCCAGAAACAGAATAGCTATTAATTCGTTACCTTAAAGGCTCACACAGAGACTCAGTAGCTCTTTGAACCACAAACTGATTACACATTCTCTCTCTCTCTCTCTCTCTCTCTCTCTCTCTCTCTCTCTCTCTCTCTCACACACACACACACACACACCTGTACTGTGCTCTCTGTCAGCACGGATGGAAGCTTCAAGGCTCAACTCTAATAAAAGGAGAAAACATCTTGCTAGATTCATTAAATCAACACTCCCATCTTTTTTAACTTGGCAACATCTTTTGAGTGTGAATGAAGCTGTAAGTTTACACACACACACACTAATGTCACATACACTTTCTGAGGTGCATGGAATATGTCTAAAGCACAAGCAGGAGCCCAGAAAAGCTTGTGAACTAACCTGGAGCCCAAAGATGTGTGGCTCCCAACACCCTGATGCTGTTCCTCGGGACTTGTAACACACCTTTCATGTTCAAATAAACATACCGAATGATTGAAGACTAGATAAGAAGAATTTCTTACGGGAAGTTATTCTTCCTTCCCTTTCATTTCTTCAGGGGTCTCACTCTTCAGAGGCACTCTCTCACAATCACTCCCATCCCGCCACCCTTGTGTTGTGCATCTCCTGGCAACAACCGGAAACCCTCCCTAAGCACCCTCCTCTCCTTCCTGCAAAGGAGAGAAGGAGCAGAGAAGACAAGGAGCCTGGCTTCCTCTCTACATCAGCTTATGCGAAGTTCCCGCACACAGAACCAGGCCTACACAAAACGGAGGGTTCAGGGCACTTGACTCCCTCAGCCCTCCGCAGCCTTGGGCACCCAGCAGTGGTGCCCAGCAGACGAAAGGGAGCTGCCACTACTCAGGGCAGGATAAGGACCCTCGCTCTCAGCTAAGGGCACCGTTGAAAGGCATTGAGACACTTTAACACACAATGCCTGCCAAGGCTGATAGCCACTTATCGCTAGGGGAGAAGAGAGGAAAGGGTAGATTCAAAACAGGAGATTACCTTACAGCCAGGAAATTTTAGGCAATCTGCCCCGGTAGTGGAGATGAGACTGTTAGAAAATTATAAAGACACTCAAAATTCTCTTTTGTCACATAGGCATTTAAAAGAACCTTTACGCTAATGTGTACTAAATGGAAGAAGCAGGACCAAAGTCATCATAGTCACAAGTGGCTTTGAGAGACGTGTCCTCCTAAAAATTCTCTTTAAGTAACTACCCGTTTCCCCTCTGCAAAACAGGGTAACCATTTGGTTTTGCTTTTTCACGGAAGCCCATATACAGGTGGGCACTTGGAGAATACTTAGGGAGTGAACACTAAGAGAACTAACTACTTCACATAGAGAAATGAATATTAATTGTGCTAATAAATATTTGGGACATTGTTGTTTCTATTTTATTGAATGGATCACAAATGCAAATAGTCTATTTTGTGGGCAGGTAGAGAGGGGACAAAATGCAAGACACAGGCAGCGTACATGTGGGACAGAGAATGAGGGAACCGCTTAGACCTCTAATCCACATCCTGTTCAGGAGAAACTGAAGGAGTGCTGAAGACAGCTCTCCCAGGGCAATTCTAACAGTCACCTGCTCCCAGCAGCAGTTTCCACAGCCTTGCCTTAGGGAAGATCCACAGGGTCCCCATCACTCACCTCTAGCTCGGTATTCATGGGGTTCCATCATCTCCCTTGGCTTGCTCCTCCTGGAAGACGGACCGAGAAGACTGTGGAAGGCAGCTAGCAGCCCGGCTTCTTATCCACTACTCTTCCCTGCTGTGGACTCCCTGGCAGCCAGCACACTTCTTATTTAAAGAGTTCTCCATTCCTCTCCTTTAGCCCCGCCCCCTACAGTCCCTTCCTGCAGGCTCAATTTCAGCCTCTCTTCTCCTGATCCTTCTTGATTAGAACTTTGGTCAACAGATCCAGAGGGAACTGTTTTTTAGACCAATCAGGGCACCGACCAACCCACGCCCACAAGCAACTCCAGGTAGATAAACAAAAAGAGTCCTCCATCTTTTCTGTCCCTGCGGTCAGAAACTAGAGGCCCCTGCCTCCGACAAAGATTGGAGTTCGGGAATCAGAACAAGGCGTTCACAAGAAGTGGCACAGATAACTAGGTTGCTCCTCCTCTGGCTTCTCTATGAGGTGAGGGACACGAGCAGGCTGAGTTCAGGAGGGGTCAGCAACAGGCAGGAGTTAGCAATGGACACAAAGGGTTATTTTTTCCATTACTACATAGTACTTGTTCTGGCTTTGTCTGGGCTACAATTTAACCTAACATAAGACAGGCAAACGGTAGAAAACCCTGCTTAATGACTGAGTCAGGAAGTCCTTCGGCTGACGGAAGCTTCCACAGCAAGCAGAGCTGCAGAACAGAGAAGGGACTGGATACAGCAGAGTGCAGGACAGGCTCATTCCCAAAGGGGAAGAAACACTGTCCTACGTCAGATGAAAATCTTCCTGGTGATGGCAGTGGTCTGGAGCCCTCCTCTTCCTGAGGCAAGCAGTTTTTCTGACAGAGGCTTCTTTCTGAATGTCTTCTACGAAAGGACAGCTTTTGAGAGCGACCCCTATGCCTATGGCTTCTCAGACTAGCACACAGGAAGTCCATGGGCGGGGAGGGGGGACAGCAAATTCCCTTCTCCTGAAATCATATTCTGGGGGGGGGGGTGAGTTTGTCCTGAATCCCAACAGTGCCATAAAATATCAAAAATCCTGGGAGGTTTTTTTGTTCCTTATATTGAGTTCCTTAGAGGCTCTGACCTGAGGATGTTTGAACCCAAGAGTTTAAGCCCAACCTGAGCAAAAGGAGTCTCTGTCTAAAACATCATCTGTATCTATGACAACAGAATTCCTGCTCAGAGGGAAGAGTAGAAAGAGCTGGAGGTTAAGCAAGGGGTGAGACCCAGTGCAGATCATCTACCCAGCACGCACATGACCCCGAGTTTGATCCCCAGCCCTCACCTTCCCCCTCTTGAAAAAAAAGTACCTCTGGAAGAAGAGATTGGAAGACTTCAGAGTGGCTGAGCACACGGGGCTCCCCGAAGGATAGCACCCAGAGATGGCAGCTCCACACCCCGTGTGCCGCTCTTTCCCTGGCTGTAGAAAGCACCCTGCATCATAGCCTTGTGATCAACGAGAAGTGTGTTTGCTATAGTTCTATGAGCCATCCTGGAAGAATATAAGTCTAAGAAGGACGTGGGAATCCTGTCTATAGCATGTAGTTCGCAAACACAAGTAGCAAAGTCCTTCCTGGCAACCTGTGTCTGAGGTCGGAGCAGACTCGTGAGGCTGAGTCCTCACACTCCAGGACCTGACAATACAGTGCAATACAGTGTCATAACTGGGATGGAATTGGAAGTTATGTAGTTGGTGTCTGCAAGGGATCCATTGGTATACAGGGAAAATGTCACACGTAAGAAAGGAAAAGGGGCAGTTGCTTTGCCAACAAGAAGTTGAAAAAGGGAACTAGGGAACTGGCTCAGCCATTAAGAGCACTGACTGCTTTTCCATGGGACCTGGATTTGGTTTCTAGCACTCATGAGGCAGCTCACAGACATCTGTAACTCCATTTCCATGGAATCTGATGTCCTCTTCTGGCCCCGTGGACAGCAGGTATGAATACGGCACATAGACATACATGCAGGCTCATAAGCCACGACTTCCTGGTCCTCAGAATCCCATCCACTTGTGCCCAGTGATTGGCTGCACTCATCTGTAAACCAAGGATCAAGGTGAGGCATTCTTGGCCAGCTGGTTTGAATACCTGTGGGAGATTTTTAATTGAGTCGCAGGTGACTTAGGGAAACCCAGGAAGAGGTAAGAATCAGGAAATGAAAAGGAAAAAGACGGGGTGATTGGCTATCATCTTGGTGAATCTGAGGTTTCAAAACTCACAGCTTCTAAGCCCAGCTGCATGTGCCGGGTCCCAGATGTCTCCCACGCTAGTGGCCTGTCACTCTCAATAGCTGCCTATATAAAAGACACCACTTAGCTCCTAACTCCTACCAGCACCAGATGCAATGTGGGTGAACTAAGAATGCTCATCACTGTTACTCTTCATAGATATTACAGAGAGCAGTTTGATAAAGCCAAGTAAGGCCTCACTATCCGAGACTAACAAGTCAATTGTAAGACAGTGTACAAAGCCAACACATGAACTTGAAAATTGAATATGATGATGTCCATTATGATATAGTAGGAAAACAAACTGGAAGCGATATTTCTATACATAGAAACATGCCATACATACACAAATAAATATAAAAATATTTTTGAGAGGAACTCATTCTACCAATAAGATACATTCACTCCTGATTATTACAGTATTAGTCACAATAGCCAAAGTACGAGGCTGCCGTCACAAAAACACAACTCCCACTACAAAGGGAGTAAGAGAGCTTATTCCAGAGCCAACATGGGTGATCATGGCCCCAGGACCTAGGTTTAGTTTCCTCCAAATATCATTCCTCAGTGAGGTAGCAGTTTCATGAACTTTTCATAGAAATAGAACAAAGAAAGCCATAAATCAAGACCCTTTTCAAACACATCAGTGGATACATCAAGTAGGCGGGTTACAGAGCAAGGCAGACAGAGCACTGCCATAGGCCTCAGATTTGAACTTAGACTTCTGATTGGTGGAAAACTAGAGTTTTGCTAATACATTCCAAAGGTTCTCAGCCATGAGTCACAGGATGCTAGGCCTGACACAGAGGTGGGCAAGAAACGGCTGTTTAGGGGGCTAAAGACAGCCCAAGATAAGTTGGGATTAGGCTCTGGATTTGCAACATCCCAAACCCTCCACAACCACTGAGGCTGTAACCAGCTAACCAGCCTTGCAGACTCAACATCTCTCCAGGAGTTGTGACTGCAGTGCCAACCCCGATGCCCTTCGGCAGGAGAATGGCAAAACAGCAACAGCGACAGAACATGGTGTAGTTACACCGGAATATCACACTGTCATGAAGAAGAATGCAATCTCGCCATTCGCAGCGATTTGCAGTGATGTGGGGATAACGGAGGAAAGGCTGATGGAGATACTGACACAGGAAAAGAAGGACCCCGTGTTCTCTCGCTCGAGTGTGGAAACTGGTTAGTCTAATTGGTACACCATGGAATGGAATAGCGGACATTAGAGATGGAAGGGAGAGGACACAGGGAACAGGAAGAGATTAAGGGAAACTTTAGGGACAAGGAAAGGTGGTGAACAGAAGTGAGAAAGGACAGCGATCCCGGGCCGAAGAACGACGGAGAGACACGAACACTGCACGTGCATGCATTATAGAAAAAGCACCCACTCAAAACCTCATTAATTTTTACAAATCATGTGTCTTAGAGAAGATGTAAATAAGGGCTAGGGGTGTGACCCACTTGCTAGAGAGCTTTCCTAGCACCCGAAACCCTAGGTGCAAACATGAGCACTCAGGTGATGGCCTATGGTCACAGCACGTGGACAGAAGCATGAGGATCGACTAGTCGTCCCAGGACAGCGTGTGGCAGAGCAGATTCCCAGTCAGGTGACACGCCCTATGATTACAGCACGTGGGCAGAGGAAGCATGAGGATCAGTCGTCCCAGAACAGTGTGTGGTACAGTGGATTCCCAGGCTAGTCTGGGAAACATGAGACCCTGTCAAAAACAGACAACACATTTTTAAAAAATCAAATAACATACGAGCCAGAGAGATGGCTCTGCTGGTTAAGGCACTTCCAACCTTAACCTGGCGACCTGGGCTTAATCCCCTAGGACTTGCATGGTCGAGGAAAGAAACTGGCTTCTGAAATCTACACACATGCTGTGGTACAAGCACATACATGCACGCACACACACACACACACACATGCACACAGTAAGGTCAGGGAGAGAGTAAATAAATGTAAAAAAAATACTGTTCAACCAAAAATCATCAAAAATATTGGTATTCAAATTTTAACTTGGAACTAGCACACGGCTAGTGCTAATGCCGTGTTTTCCGTGATAGTCTAGAGAGCACTCTGAGGATGAACCAGGAGCGCTTGCGTCAAAGTAAATCTATGTGCATCAGGTGTTCCCATTTAACACAGAAAAAAAAAAACAAATATCAGGCATGGCTTAAAACTACAACAGATTAGTTATCTATAATGAGATCCAAGTACAGTAAATATTACTTAATGAACTGACAAGCCTATTGGTGAATCAATTCCTAAGTTGATTTGACAAGACAAAAGGGTTATTTATTCAGTAGGAACCAGTTGAATAGAAGAAAAATTAGTTTTCCTGTTTGCTCTATGAGCCCAACACTAATGCTATGGGAGCTTCACCATATGCCACAAGGGTTCCTCAAACTGCTTTGTGGTTTTATCTAAAAATGTTGCTTCTCGTTGTATTTTTACTTTGAGTCAAGTGTCAAGGTCTTCCCAGTATTAAAAAGCTCAGTGTAGGTGGAACCGTAAGTAGCACAAAGAGAAAAGTCTCCTCAGGATCAAGCCCCATATCCATCTCTGTCGCTGCGTTGGTGTCTGTTACAGGATTTCCTCCTATGGTCAATAAACATCACCACAAACGATGTTAGTCAACATATCCTGGCACCGGCTTTCCTTTAAGCCTGTGCTTTAAACATATTTGTATAGAGATCTTTTAATTGCAGACGGGAGTTTGTTCACCTATTTCCTCTTGAGTCCCGCGTCAGAAACTTTGTTCTGCTGTCAAGCGAGCTCTCTCACCTTCCCACCACCTTCAAGAGACGGAACAAGCTGGGGCAGGGGAGGAAACTTAAAACGCAAGCATGAGAACTCGAATGCCATCCAGAAACCACATTTCAAAAGCCAAGTGTGGAGGCTGGAGAGGTGGCCCAGTGGTTAAGAGCATTTGCTGCTTTTCCGGAGGACCTGGGTTCAGTTCCCAACTCACAATGGCCCGTAACTCCAGATGGTCCAATGCCCCCTGCTGGCCTCTGTGTGCACTGCATGCACTTACATACATAGAGGCAAAGCACCCAAGCACATAAAATAAATATAAATTTAAAATCTTTTTTAAAAAATTATTTTTAAAGCAAGTGTGAGCCTTCAAGATGGCTCAGAGAGTAAGGGCACTTGCTACCAAGCCTGATGATCTAGTTAGATTCCACATGGTGAAAGAGAACCAACTTCAGCACACATACAATGGCATGAGCATGAACATATAGGCATGTATGTGCACGTGTGCACACACAAATAGATTTCATGTCCTCTGGTCTCCACACACATACAAACATACCTGCACAAGTATGAGCGCGCACGTGCACACACACACACACACACACACACACACACACTAGACCATTTTTATGAGCTCAGTATCTAGAGAATACAAAAACAAAGGAACAAACAAGGATAACCATTCTGGGTGCACAGCAAACGATGAGAATGAAACAAAGAGCTCGTTAGGCCCTTGCAGTTAATGGCTTCGCTCTTGCATAGACTCCTGCAGAGAAACGCTGGTCTCAGGCACTTGTTTATGCACAAATGGGAAAAGTCAGCACTCGGCAACCAGACTGCTGCTAATTGCAAACCCATCTTTGTGAACTGGAAAACAATTGTAGATTTCTGAATATTTTTATTTCACATTTTGTCAGTTACTTTCGTCCTCAATACAGAACAGCACGGAGGCTTTTCCAGCCTGCCTGAAAACTGTTAAAAGAGGGGCAGGGGAGGGGAGGGCCATTGCGTTTCCATCACAGATTCTCGGCTAAGGATCGCTTTTTCAGCAGCGAGTCGGATGAAGATTGAGACGCTGACAACAGTGAACATCTCACGGCTACCGGAATCCTGGTACAGCACAACCAATTGTTTTCTCACATCAATCGGCTCACTGTTATTATTGGAGATCAAAATTACACCCTTACCACTTTCCAGCTGGGAGTAAAAGGAGCAGCATACAGCGGCTGACGCTCTTTCGGCACCACCTTGAGGCTTTTCGAAGCTAATCTAATCTGGGAACAAAACTGCACTGGCCACTGCCTGAACACAGTGGCCTCTCCACCCCAACACTGCCTGTCCAGGAATTAAATGTGCACCAGCTTTCTGTTTAGCACTAATTACTACACAAGCCCAAACCGCATACTCTCCGGTGACTTCTGACCGAAAGCAAGCAGCTTCGTGCTGCTGAAATGTGGTTTGCATTTTTAAACTAGCATTACACATTTTGCTTTCGTCCTGCTGGAGACTGAACCCAGGGCCCTGTGTATGTCAGGAAAGCATTCCACCCCTGAGCTATAGGCCTAGCCCTAAAATCTCGTGTTAGATCATTTAACATTTATGTAAAGATGGTGGAGGGATATACCTGTTGTCTCAGCTACCCAGAGGAGGATCAATTGAATTCAAAAGTTCAAGACCAGCTAGGTTGAGACAGTGAGAGATCTCTCTTCATGTCTGTCAAACCCAAGTCTGCTGCGGAATAATCCTTTTGTATCCTGTCACCTGGATTGATTTAATAAAACGCTGATTGGCCGGCAACCAGGCAGGAAGTATAAGTGGGGCTATCAAACTAAGGATGCTGGGATGGAGGGCAGAATGACAGGAGAAAAATATGGGTTAATTTAGATGTAAGAGTTAATTTATATTAAGTCTCCGAGTCAGTTATTTGGAAACGGCTGCCGGTTATTTGGGAGCAGGTGGTCGGGACAGGAAAACTCCGCCTACACTATTGTAGTGGCACATGCTTATAACCCCAGAACTATGTAGGAAGGTCATCAGAATTCATTGGTTGGAGACCAGACTGGAAGTGAGGTTACATTTCAAAAGGAATAAATTTAATATCAAACTTAGAGAAATGCTGGAATTCTCTTCCTTAGTCTTCTTATATTTGTCATGGAGACTTCCTGTGCTCTCCAGAAAGCAGCAAGGGCGGGCTGAGGCTCCAGACCCTTTATCACCTTACCTCGTGTAAGGATAACCCGGGCGAGAACCATCACATTCCCAAGGAGTCAGTCCCTCTGGGGGATTTTAAGGCATGTTTTCATATGGCAGAATGTAGCTCGGGTCATGTGTGTGATGGGATTTGAACCAGAGTCCAAAAGCACCAAGGACCTGCTCCACCACTGAGCTCTACTGCCCACGTTTTACTGTGAGAGGAATGTACAGTCAAAACACAAGTCTGCACTGAGCATATGTGGAAAGATATTTAATTGTAAAATAGAAAAGGAGGCCAGTACAGTCTTGAAGGTAATTGGTTCTTTATACAGATCATCTAGAGTAGTTGTGGGGTTAAACGTTATCATAAAGCAATAAAACAAAAACAAAAAAGAAAATAAAGAGCTTGAAGTTACATTTTACAAAACAGAATGAAAGAGCCTGCCAAATGTCCACACACTGTGGAGTGGGCCTTGTTGTGACGAGACTGAGCTGCAACGCAGGCCTGGAGCTTCACAGGGAATAGCGGACGTTACATTAGACGTATCTATAGCATCACCGAGTACAAAAGGTTCCTGTTCTACATACAAAAGCAATTTTCCATAAGAATAATTTCTTGGGCGGGGGGGGGGGGGAGTAAGTCCATGAAATATTTCAGAAACCCAAATGCACTGAGTTTGCCAAAAACATTATCTTAAAATCCAGCGCCTCAAAGTGCTCACGTGGAAATCATGATGGAAGGCACAGAATACAGTCTCACGTCCCCATAATGGAATTTTCAAAAAAAGCATAGATTTTGCAGATTCGCGTTCTCTTGCAAGCTGCTCCTTCCAAGAACACTGTCATGGTTGCCAGTTAACCCAGCTGCTTACTTCCTTTCCGTGGCTGACAGAGCGACAGCGGTGCCTTATGTATTTCCTGGTAACTTTCATCGTCTTTGTGGGAAACATATCTAAGCAAGGGATGCATCTTAAAATCATAGAACATGCAGAATATGTACAAACAAAATTTTAAAAATATTTGCTTCATATACATGTAAATCTACTTGCGTGTAGCTGAAATTGAACAAATATAAAATTTCTGCTTCCTAAAAAAATGTTTTCAGTGAACCTGAGACAACTTAAAAGCTGTACAAAAGTTCCTGGGAGAAATCTCTTTGCAGAGTTATTTCCAGCGTCAGTCCACCATAATTAATACACATTTGGTCTAACCGACAACAACCACCTTTGAACTCCTGTCTCTGAGATATGAAGTCTGTACCCAAATCAAGAATTGCCTGTAACAGTGCCTTACTATGGTTTTTGGATCTCCTCAACAATCTTTATCAACTCATTTGTAACTGTAAAAAAAGAAACAACCAAAAAACTATTTACAGAATTCAGTTTTAAATACATTTCACAAGTTCTAAAGTTTTATATTACAAGAATTCAGAGCTCATGGCTTAAGTCCCATTATCAATCTGCAGTATTTTCTATTATTCAGTACTCCCGTGGCTGTGTCTTTACTGTGTGCAGTTCAAGACTGCATTCTTTCTGGACAAAAGGTAAAATCAAACTCATGTTCATGTCAGGCGGCTAGACAGCCTCTTTGCTGGTCTGGAGGCGCGTCATGGCCTCCAGCTTCTGCCTGTAGGCCTCCGCCTCCTGCTCCTTCTTGAGCAGCTGCTGCCGGTACTTCTGCGCCTCCCGGTTCGCCTCGTCCAGCTGTTTCTGAAGTGCTTCTCTCTCCTAGTTTAGAAAAGAAAATCGTGTTTTCAATTTTTGCACAAATATATTAACATTATCATGTGTCCTTCAAAAAATACAAGGAAGACAGACAGACAAAACACTGCAGTGGCCACAGCAGCTGCCTAGTGGTAGGCACCTCCAGGACGTTCTCACCTTTCCACCAATCCACAGGGGACTCCCCAGTTTTGTTCTCTGTACTATGAGACAGAGATTATTCTCTAATTTCAAGAAAATTATTTCTAATTTATAAATAAGAATAACAGACATAAAATGTGCACCTGTTCTCTTATGTACTGAAGAAAGTAACAGAAGACTTCAGAGGAAACTATGTAAACACACCTCATCTCTCCTCAGAAAACAACCACAGAGCTGAGCCCCTACCACAGCTGAGCAAAGGCAACTCCATGACTCACTCCTCATGTATCAGGCTACAAGTGAGAAAATTAGTGCTCAGAAATGACGCAGCCTTCCCAAGAGCACTTCGAGAACTGGGTTTATGGTATTCAAATGTCACTAAATTCAAAACGACCCATGCTCCTCTACACCACCAAGCCAAACACCTGGACTCCACCACAACAGGTGCTGGGCCAGACTTGCGAAGTCATACAGTGGGCAATCCATAAAAGGCAACTCTAACAACCTTCTACTGTTAAACATGTATAAACTCTTTAAATCCCCAGTTACTGAGAGCCAGCACATACAAACCCAGTCCAAAGGAAACAGTATAATTATTTCTTCTCTTCACTGCACCTCTATTATCAAGGAGAAAGAGGCCAACACTATAAAGAACCCTTTCATATACCTGTAGTAAGCACATGGAGAAAACCTAATCCACAGTCCCAGGCTCAGGGAAGTTTCCTATCTCAGGAATGGAGTAATCTCATCGCAAAGACCTATGATCCCCTAGTGAGGCAGGAACCTGAACGTAACTGAATTACAGAAAAAAACGCCAGGTTTACACTGAGCATGCCCAGAGGGAGCGGAAGGTGAGGGAGGTCTTTGAGGAGTCTGAGGAGCTCCTCCTATATATCCACTGCCTCCTGACACAGACTGTCTCTGCTTTACTGCTCAATTGTCCCTACCAGGAACAACATGCACCCCTCCCTCTCTCCCTCACACCCACCATATGATCCCACCCACTGTCCTAAGCTGAGAATGAAATTAGATTTAGTATTTTTTCTGATTCTTATTGCTCCACCAGATATGGGAGTGACTGAGAAGTCCAAGAAAGGAATGTATTTATTTCCAGTTTCAGCGATACCAGGTCCTACCTAATACCTTACATCGCTGCTTCCCTTCTCTTAGGACCTTCCAAGATGCTAGGAAAGATGGCAGCCAGAAGAATCAAGCCTCAGGGAAGCAATCAACACTAGAACCGCTGTGACCTATGCAGGACTCTGAGCTTGCCAATGACCAGAGGTAGAGGAGAAAGGTAGAGCCTGGTTGTGTTTCCCTGGGAGCAAGACCTATGAGGAGCGGGCTTAGCTTGCTTTGACAGCACATATGCTAAAATTGGAATAATACAGAGATTATCATGGCCCTTGCACAAGGACAACACACAAACTCAAGAAGCATTCCATAATTTTCCTCCAGCTCCAGGGGGCTCTGATGCCTCTGACCTTGCCAGGCACCAGCTCTGTGGATGCACACATACACATAACTAAAAATAAATAAATAAATAAATAAATAAATAATGAAACTAAATCTTTTTAAATTTACATGTGTTAAGAAATAAGATCTTTTGTTAGTCAGTTTTGAATATACATAAAATTTTCCAATTGCATAGGAAATATTAGAACAAACTGCCTATATAAAGGGATCATCTCGTATTAGTTATTTATTAACAGCTGGCATTTGCAAGGGATTTACTATTACTGAAGAAGATGAAAGCAAATGGAGTGAGACAAACAGTGGAAAGTGAAATGGCTTAGTCCTATCTTCCTTATCTCACTGCACACACACACACACACACACACGCACGCACGCACACACACGCACGCACGCACACACACGCACGCACACACACACGCACACACACACGCGCACACACACACGTGCGCACACACACACGCGCGCGCACCACCCAGCTGGGGTCAAACACAGAACCTCACAGGTTCTGAGCAGTAAGTAAAATACATTTTAATACAAATAAAGTAATAGCTCCCTTTCATCAATTGGGCCAAATAAAAGACTCATTTCATCATCTTTTTATCTAAATCTGTAAAATGTAAAGACAAAGATACTTAGTACTTGTTGAATCTTTTAAATATGATTAATACATAGACTTTTAGTGTTGTACGCTTTACTTTTCAGAAATGCAGGAATATGGAACAAGAACTTGTTTACCATCTCAGTTTTCAAAGTAAATAAAAGTCTGAGAAATGGCAAATGTTATTTAACTGAGATCTTTCTCTGATGTCATAGCTACTTCAAGGAAGTTTCTTTACATAGCTGTGTTTCACACATCAATAGTGCAACAGGCTGACAGCTGACATTTTTATTTAAATACAAATGTTAATCCTATGGATTTAATATTTTATAGTAAAGCCACACTAGCCAATTTTGATATTTTTAGTATTTACTGTGAGTTTCTGTGGGCTCATGTGCTTCAGCACATATGTGTTCAGAGGACAACTTTCTGGGGTCAGGTTTTTTTTTGCTTCTAACCTTACCCAGACTTGGGATCAAACCCAAGATGTTAGGCTTCCACAGTGAGTACCTCCACCTACTGAGCCATTTTGTTGGCCCAATTTTGATATATTGTTATTGCACATAAATGGTATGGGTGTTTTGCGTGTGTGTGTGCCTGCGCACTCTAAGAGTACAGTACCTAAGGAGGCCAGAAGAGGGCATCAGATCTCCTGGAACTGGAGTTACAGACTACTGTGAGCTGCCATGTAGGTACTGGGAATTGAACTTGGGTCCTCTGAAAAAGGAGCAAGGGCTCTTAACTCCTAAGCCATCTCTCCAGCCTCCAATTTTGATATTTCATATAGCAATAATTTCATCCGTTAATATGTGGTGCTAAGGTACTGTTCTAGGGATAGGTTGTAGCTGCTTAGCATCCAGGAAACTCAGGGCTCAACTCCCAGCACTGGAGGAAAAGAAAGTCATCTAACATCACAGACCTCTAAGAAAATGAAACCCTAGTAATAATCAAGATTGGCAGCCACAACATACACCGTAACCCCGAATTAATATATTAGGTAACAGAACCATAGGGCAACAGATAATGATTTCAGCTCTATTTTCAATGATGATCCTCTAGTTCTGCCATAAAAGCAAGTGTGGGACAATTTGATAATTTTAATATATACTTTTCAAATACTGAAATGTTTATCTTTGTTCTAGCTATTATATATTATAAACTGAAAGACACAATTACAATAGTTTATCTCTACCTTAACACACATTGTAGGGTGATTCTGCTAGTAAATATCACTTACTGAGCATTTATCATATGCTCATCACTGTGCTCGGCCTGCATCTGTCCCCATTTCATCTCTTTCACGGTGTAGCTCTGGCTGGCTTGGAACTTACTATGTACACCCGCCTAGCCTCAAACTCACAGAGGGGATTAAAGGCGTGCGCCATGACACCAGGCTTTCCTTTCACAAAGTCTTCAATCGATTGCTGATGCTATTCATTTTCCGTCTTGTTGATGAACAGGCTACGCCTCGAAATGCCAAATTAGCCAAGGTCACACACTCAAAATATCAGAAAACCAAACCCATGTCTCTGAGAACTAGTGTGTTTTTAAGTTTTAACTGATTATTATTACCAGTTATTATTGTGTGTGTACACTGTGTCTATGTGCATGTGCGCCGTGTGTGGAAGTTAGAGGATGACTCTGTAGAGCTGGTTCTGTTTGCCTTTATATGGGCTTCAAGGATCGAACCCAGGTCACCAGGCTTGCATGGCATTACTTGCTGAGCCACCTTGTCAGCCCAACACACACAAAGACACACACACACACACGTCTTAATGTTTTATTTTTAATTACGAGGCACTTATGTGTCTGTGCAAGTACCTACAGAAGCCAGAAGTTGTGAGAGCCCCTGGAGCTAGAGTTACAGCAGTTATGAGCTGTTTGACATGAATGGGATCTGGTTCCCTGTAACAGCAATACATGTCCTTAATCACCACTGAGCCATCTCTCCTAGGCCCTAGCTACAAATTATGCCAAGTTTCTCACATTTGGGGAAATCACAGAAATCAGCAAATCCACACTATAATGGATGAGTCTTGCCTTGGGAAAACCAGCTTCATGATTATGGTATCTCCCTTAGCAGGTATTAAAGGTTTATTTTTTAAATTACTGTGTGTGTGTGTGTGTGTGTGTGTGTGTGTGTGTGTGTGCGCGCGCGCGCGCCCCCGGTTAAGACTAGAAGAGTGTGTCAGATCTCTGGGGTGCTGGAAAGTGAACTCAGGTCCTCTGGAAGAACAGCCAGTGTTCTTAACTGCTGAGCTGTCCCTTCAGCTTCAAGTCCTAATTTTTTTTTTTCAGGATAAAAGCTAGGTCCGGTGTCAGAGCTATTTGCTTGCACCTAAAGATCACCTGTCCAGATGTGATAAATGATGTGATTTGTATCAACGCAGTTCTTGACACACAGCCACACCTCCTCGCTTTGAACTGTCTGTGGCTGCTGTCTCTAACACAACAGACTTGGGCAGCTGCAGGATTCATATGGTTCATAAAGCCAAAATATACCTTTACTTGGCCTTCTCCATAGAAGACCCTCTTCTTCCCCAGCTTTGGAGAAAGAACTTCCTGAGAAGAGATAGAGGGCCTGTGACTATACAGAACTTTAAACCCTGGCAGAAGAAAGACAAACCATGCATGGCTGGAGATTCAGCTGTGATTTCAGCACCCTGGAGGCTGAGGTGAAGAAGACTGCTGTAGTGAAAGGCTAGCCTGGGCTACAAGGCTACTCCTAGACTAGCCAGGTCTATAGCAGGACCCTACCCAAAACAAAACCAAGAAAACATATAAAATAAATGAAATAAACAAAAACAAATTAAAAAAATATATCAAGTTAAGACAGCACTTAAAATTTACAGATCACGGGGGCTGGAGAGATGGCTCAGTGGTTAAGAGCATTGCCTCTTCTTCCAAAGGTCCTGAGTTCAATTCCCAGCAACCACATGGTGGCTCACAACCATCTATAAAGAGGTCTGGTGCCCTCTTCTGGCCTGCAGACATGCACACAGACAGACTATTGTATACATAATAAATAAATAAATAAATAAATAAATATTTTAAAAAAAAATTTACAGATCACTTTTCATAAAAGCACTAACATGAAGGACCCTTTATTTACACCCGACTAAAGGACTCAGACATTTCATTTACAAAACAAACCATCCTACTAGGCATGGTGGCATATAACTTTGATTCCAGTTCTTGGGAGCAGAAGCAGGCAGATATGTTTGAGGTCACAGTGGTCTACCTGGTGAGGTCTGGGTCAGTCAGAGCGACATAGTGAGACCCTGCCTCAAAACAAACAAACAAACAAACACAAAGAAGAGGAGGAAAAGGAGGAAAGACAAGAAGGAGAAGGAAAGAAAGGAAGAAAAATAAGGTGGAGGAACGGACAGGGTAGCTCAGGGGTAGACCTAGCATGTGCTTAGCATGTATCAGGCTTGATCCTCAACACCCACCACCCCCACAACACAAAAAAGGTCTAAAAACAAACAAACAAGAAAATTGACTAATAAACAGTCATCTCTAGAGGGCTGGAGAAACGGCTCAGGAGTTAAGAGCACTGACTGCTCTTCCAGAGGACCCAGGTTCAATTCCCAGCACCCACATGGCAGCTGTCTGTAACTCTAGTATCTGACACCCTCACACATACATGCAGCCAAAACACCAATGCAAATAAAATGAAACAATAAATATAAAGTTCCCTCTGACTGGAATTCATATAACTACCTAAGAAGCAGCGAAACCTGGCTCCTAACGTGCTTAGCGCATTGTCTCCCTCCCACATACACATTTACTTCCATTGAACAGCTCAAGGCTGCTCATTTGGGGGAATACCCACCCGGAAGACACACTTCCCCTTCACAGCATCTTCAACAGGGAGCCAAGAAGCAGAAGCAAAGTTGAACGCACTAAGGCAGTGTGGCTGGCATCTTATTTGTATCTGCCTCTCCAAAATGAAAGCCATTTCATGTTCCTCACTGTCACAACATCTATAATTAACTTTTAACAATTTAAATGAACTTTTCCAGAGATTACTGACTGCTGGAAAAATCTTATAGACAGTCACCCTGTCAGCTGTGAGCCCCGTGAAAAATAGAGAAAGACCCATGAAAATTGTGCATGAGTTAAAGTTTTATATTTCTTAATAGTTTTGTTTTTTTTTAATCTAAGCACTACTAATATGCTTGAATGACATAAATTCTTAATGTTGTCCTGGGTAACAGAGGATACCAACCTAGCCTCTACCCACAGTTGTGACAACCAAAAAGGCTTCTAAACATTGCCAAATATCCTTTAGGGTCAAAATCTCCCCACTTGAGAATCAATTTTACAAAAACTTCTAGGGTTAAAGTTTGGTCGAGATGTCATCCAAGGAAACTGCATAAAAGCTTGCTCCTAGGATAATTCTACTGTCATCAAAGAAAATACATGTAAAAGAGTGACTTTACATGTTGTAGGAAAACATGAACCTGACATGAACACTGGATGCTACATCCTTATCCTATGACTCCAAGTGCTCCATCTCTTCTAGTCTAGATAGGCATCAACTAGACTAGAAACCTAAAAGATCACATCACCTTGGCTTAAGCATTTCCAGTGATGCCAACAAAGATGTCCATTACCAAAAAGTTCTACTGAAAACAAATGTAAAATTCCACTGTTCTTTATACCAAATTAAACCAATCTCCCTAAAACTTCCTTCTTAGTTCTATTTAATTAGTGCCCCTAGCTCCTCTCTCGTTTAACTGGAATTCCTTCCCCTATTCTCTGAAGACTAGAAAAGGAACCAGGCTGGACTTGGAGGGAAACAGGCCCACTAGTCATTAGTAAATAAAGGGATAGGCTACAATCACTATGGTTTAAAAAATAAACTGTTAGTCAGGTGGTGCCGCACACCTTTAATCCCAGTCCTCGGGAGGCAGAGGCAGATGGATCTGTGAGTTCCAGGACAGCTAAGGCTACACAGAGAGACCCTATCTCAATAAACCAAACAAGTAAACTGTTAAATAAACTTACATTTAATGAAATTCAAACAATTTTAAACGTTTTATTATAGAATGGAAACAAAGCAGTATTTTTTTTTTCACTTTCTATGTTCCAAAGAGACCAGCCGACAATGAGAAAAGGACAACAAAGTGAACCTCTGGGGTGCAGAGATGCTCACCCAGTAATGTGCTTGCTGTGCAACCATGAGAACTTGAGTTTGGATCTCCAGGACCCATGTAAAAAGCGGGGAGCATGGTGCACACTTGTATTCTCAAGTGCTGAGGAGGCAGAGGCAGAAGGACCCATAAGGCTTGCTGCTCCTCCTCAACCCACACCCTAGTCTAGCAGAACTGACAAGCTCCAGGCTCAGTGAGGGATCCTCTCTCAAATAAACAAGGTGGAAGGCTGGGGAGATGGCTCATCCGTTAAGTGCACTTGCCGCTCTTGCAGAAGACTTGGGTTCTGTTCCCAGCATTCACAAGGTGGCTCACAACCATGTTTAGCTCCAGTTTCAGGGTATCCAAAGACCCTGGCCTCTGCAGACACCAGGAACACATATGGTACACATACATACAAGCAAAACACTCATGCACATAAAATAAAGCTAATTAATTTTTAAAAAGTAAAAGATAAAAACAAGGTAGAGAGTGATTGAGACACCTATCAACCTCTGGCCTCCACACACACGCATACATATATACACCAATACGTACACACACAGACCACATACATACACAAGGGCATTTAGTGAGGACGAAATAAGATTCTGTTTAGTGAAGTAAGTTTTTAGTTTGTAAATCAGAACTGTCCTATAGGTACCACTTTAAATTTTGAGAAATAAAACATCACACCCAATATTAATATTTAAAATTTTACTAGATATCCTGGATAAACCACTAGCCATAGATTCTTTTGTGTAGATTTTAAGGCAGGCTTTATTTATAACTAGACTCTGTTTAGTCCGATACTTGTGATTATGCCCACAATGTACCTAATATATTTAATTTTTAATACATATGAGAATATACTCTGTCTTTAATATTAAAGAATTGTGTTGCCATTTACTTACCAAACAAAACAAACCCCTTTCTGTGATAACCAGAGCCATCGACAAGAACAGCTAAGCAATCATCAATTTTACACACAGATGTAGTAAAGGTAAAGAGGGTGCTGAATTTACCTGTTCTCATGAAAAGCCTAGAATGAAGTAATACTCATTTAAATTCCAACTCAGGAGAAAATAAAACCAAGACTCAAAGCTTACAGCTAGGTCAAGAGCTTGAATAGTTTCTAGTTCAAAGATGTTTCTATTGCATTTACTCTTCAAAGTTACTTAAGAATCATGCTTTGTGTGAGACACTATAAGTTCGGTAGATGGAATTTTATTTATAGTCATGTAAGAGAAAGCTAAGAGATCATGATTTGTTACACCAACACATGAGTTTGGGAGAGGAAAAAGGTAGGTGTTAACACCAGTCTAAATGAATCCAAGTTCTTCAAAGGACGTACTAGGAAAATAAACAATCATCTTTTGCACTTACAAACAAAATGTTTAGCAAACATCAACTTTCTGTAAGAGGATTTCCAGGCCCATCAGGGAGAAGCACTTTTGAAAGAAAAGAATTTTCCATATAAAAATGGTATCTTCCTCCAGTGACTTATGAGAATGGTATGGATGAGTTTAACAAAAAATAAGGAATGGAATCCAAGAACCAAAGACAGTACAAATGTTACCAGCATAACAAACTTTGTTACAAACAAATTCTCCACTCATTCATTCATTCATTCAATATTTATTTATTGAGGGCTTGCCATATGTATGAGGTCAAAAAGCTAAAACAAAATGATGACACTATGCACTTTCATTATTTATCAAAACATGGCCAGTAATAAATAAAAATGACAAATAATAATAATAACGATAAGAAGAAGAAGAAACAATTTATTTTGGATGACTGCAGCAAAACACACCGGGTAAAAGGCTCCTTACTTCAATTTCTGCAGATTCCACCCGGTTCTCAATTATTTCCAGACACTGTCTCTTAACTGGCGGCTCCTCACTGATGACAGTTTCTTCAGCAATGTCTGTTGCTGGTACTGTTAATACTAAAATGAAAAAGGTACACTTGTTACGTCACCCCAGACAACTAAGAGATAAAAAGTCTCAATACTGTTGGTGCTACTCGCCTGCAGCAAGCAGCCCCAGTCATTTCAAACATTGCTCTTGTATAAAGATGGCCTTATTGGCCACCTTCATGGTCTCTCTGAAGCCCACTTACTAAAGTAGCTACTGAGGGTAATCATATACATAATATACTCATCCACAGCTGAAAGGTCAAAATAATATTAAAGACACATATTTTAAGAGGTCTCAGGCACCTGCAAACATAATTCCTTTTACTAGTTTCTTGTGTATTATTCTCACAACAATTCATGTAAAAACAACAAGTATACATATACAGAGTACACTCTCAAACACACATGCATGGGATGCATATACAGAGTACACTCTCAAACACACATGCATCACTCTGTGTCTGCTTTTCCAGCTCCATTTAGATTTCCCTTTCTCAGCAGAGCTTTGCAATGCCTGCCAGTACTCTACCTGAACGCACACAATGGTGAACACTGTTCCTGCTTCCCTGCTGGACTAGTGGGCATTCTTTACGTTCTTAGTGTTTTCATAGAAAACATGGACCCTGGCAACATATTTGATAGCCAGGAAGAAAAATTTTAATTAGTTTTTAAGTCATGAGGGAAATTCCAGCCGTTTTCTAAGACTATCAGAACTTTTTGTCAAAGTGGGCATGGTGGGACACTCAGGAGGCAGAGGCAGGTGGATCTCTGTGAGTTCAAAGTCAGTCTGGTCTACAGAGTGAGACCTTGCCTCAAAAAATATGTAAATGTTTATTTTATTATCAAAACATGGCCAGCATTATGGCTCTACAGGTAAGGACACTTGCCACCAAGCCTGACGACTTGAATTCAATGCTGGGATCCACATGGAGGAAGAAAAGAATGGATTCCCTTCAGTTGTGCTGACTTCCACGTGTGCTGTGCTGCACACATTCTCCTCCCAACAAGTAATGGTAAATGCTTTGTAAATTTTTGTCAAAACATTAAAAACTGTCAGCAACAAAGGTAATGCATTTAAAAGTAGTGAAACTAGTATTAATTTAATTCAATGTACAGTAATTTAAAACATTAGAAATGGGACTTAGCAGTTAAGAGCATTGGCTGTTCTTTCAGGGGCCTAGGGCTCAGTTCCCAGCATCAACATGGCAGCTCACAACTGTTTATAACTACAGTTCCAAGGGATCTGACACCTTCTTGTGGCCTCCATGGGCACTGCATGTATGTAGCACACATAAATATATGTATAGAACCATGCTTACAAAAGTATTTAAAACATTAGCTGTGCTAAGAAAGTGTTATTTTATTTTATTAATAACAAATTATGTTTATAACAATTCAAGAATGGAGAAAAAATTGGTAGTGTCAGCCAGGCATGGTGGGGTGTGCCTTTATGGCTCTTATACAACTGAATAAAAAGCCTACAGCATAAAACTTTTCTTCTCTCTAATCTAGTAAAAAACAAAGCTTATCCCCTACTTAAAACAGTTTATGTTGTGTATTTTTGGCTTCTGGAGAAAGTTTTGCAGGTACTCTGACACCCCCTCTGTAATCAGGAAGCCTCTGTGGCAAGGGAGCAGTGTGTGTGGCAAAGCCTGCCTGGGCTCATGAAAGGTGGTGAACAGACAGTTTGTTGTGGCTTCCTTCAGTAACTTCAGTATAATGCTGATATTCACCATTCCTCTCCAAAGAGAATCTCAACTTCTTCTTCTTCTTTTTTTGTTTTTTTTTTTTTTTTTTTTGGTTTTTCGAGACAGGGTTTCTCTGTGGCTTTGGAGCCTGTCCTGGAACTAGCTCTGTAGACCAGGCTGGTCTCGAACTCACAGAGATCCGCCTGCCTCTGCCTCCCGAGTGCTGGGGTTAAAGGCATGCGCCACCATCTCCCGGCTGAATCTCAACTTCTTGATAAGGATGTGGATCATGGTCACATAATCTAGCTCAATGCAGACAGAGTAGTCACCTCCCAGCACATAAGATCTAGGGCCTCGGTGTGTGGAACAGCCTGCATGGCTGCCTACTAGTTCTCTTCTCTCATTTAGACATTCCTAGTGGACTTGCTGGGACAGCTTCCACACTATTCAGGAAGCTCTGCACTAACTGGCATGGGATGGTCATGCTCACAGTCAGGTGCCTTCTGTAACTGAAGCATTTACACCATGCTCAAAGCTGCCCTCATTCTCTATCTCCATTCTGTTCAGATGGTCAGTGACCATGATGCCGACTGGGACATTCACGGAAGTCACCTAGACTTCCCAACAGTCTATTTGCCTCTGACTGCTGCCACTACCAGAGTCAATCTACAAAACATCTAAAAGTGCTTAACTGATAGTACAGCAATGAGGTTAGACCATGGATATAAAGGTGACCCAGTGAGCTATAAGGGTCAAGTACCAACAGGTCTGATTACTTATCCATATTCCCCAAATGAAACAGACCACACTACTGTCAGATTCCTTCATAATTATTGGTTCCACACTGTCATACATATCTCCTCCCTAGAACAGCTATGCCAGAAGTAGGAGCCAAGAACTCGAGCAGTCCATTAAAGCCAACATTGCCTACAAAGAGTATGAACTCAAAGTCAAAAGCAATCAGTTCAGCTATGAGGTTATGGGCTGTTTGTTTGGGTTTTTTGCAATGGGGTAAAAGTTATAAAACTCTTGAATGGACATCCCTGAGGGAGAACGTTCCTGATGGCATTATACTCCAAAATGTAGCATAGTCTCTGAGATGTTGATCTTCAGTGTGTGGCTGAAGAAATAAGGGTGCCCAGGCATGTGACCCTCTTGCCCATATAGGCAGTCTGACCACAGTACAAGCACACCATGCTGCAAACAGTAAAATGGTTCCATAGCTTTGAAGTCTTCTTATTATTAACAGGAAAAACAATTTGATAGTTCTTTCTAATTATTATTGTTCATTGTCACATCAACTAATTTGGTAGAGAACTTCCCACAGAAGCTGAAGTGGCAAGTGACAAGTTTGCCACACTTAAAACTTGATTGTGCCTGGTTCCTGAACACCTCAAAGTGGTGTCTGTTTACCCGCCATATCAAACATCTGGCGCCCACATGTCCCTTCCTCCGCCTCTAATGGCAGCTAGTACTCACACACTGCCTTGAGACTGTCTGGGGAGAGTGGAGGTGCGCAGTCACACTTCAGACTGCAGATTCCTTTTCTAGGAAGCTGTCCTAGAGCCCGTGAGGCAGGAATCCCCTCCAGAACACAGTGTTTGTTTTTTTTTGTTTTTGTTTTTGTTTTTTCGAGACAGGGTTTCTCTGTGGCTTTGGAGCCTGTCCTGGAACTAGCTCTGTAGACCAGGCTGGTCTCGAACTCACAGAGATCCGCCTGCCTCTGCCTCCCGAGTGCTGGGATTAAAGGCGTGCGCCACCACCGCCCGGCTCAGAACACAGTGTTTGTGTGCATGCACAGGAACAAAACATACACACAGAACAGGATGCTGTGAGTCTCACCTGCCCTTCTGTAGCCTACTCTGAGGGGCGCATTCACTTCATGCGTATAAACAGACAATGAACCATCTGTACCAAACCTGTTTGTGTTCATACTCTTTCATGAAGCATGTACATATTCCTTTGGTGCTCTCAAAAAAATGTCTCTGCAGCCAAGTGGTTGTGGCGCTCACCTTTAAACCCAGCACTCAGGAGGCAGAGGCAAGCAGATCTTTATGAGTTCAAGGTCAGTCTAGTCTACAAGAGCTAATTCCAGGATAGGCTCCAAAGCTACAGAGAGAAACCCTGTCTCAAAAATACCAAAAAGTCTGACTTTGAAGCATTCCTCTTGGAGTTCTGTGCTGGTGGAGAGGAGACACTGGTCATGGTTCCACAGCTGTCCAGCGTGCTGCTGTGCCAAGACAATGGCACCCCAGTCACCTTGTTACCAGCAGACTGAGGTTTGCCAAGCTTGCATATGCCTACCTGTCTCATGTCCTCAGAATCATTTATAATGTGCTTTCTTTTCCAAACTCAACTAGGAATATAATCAGCATTTCCTGTTTTTTGTTGTTATTGTTATTATTGTTTGGTTGACTTTTTTCTTTTTGTTTTTTTTTTTTTTTTTTTTTTTTATATTTATTTATTTATTTATTATGTATACAATATTCTGTCTGTATGCCTGAAGGCCAGAAGAGGGCGCCAGACCTCTTTACAGATGGTTGTGAGCCACCATGTGGTTGCTGGGAATTGAACTCAGGACCTTTGGAAGAGCAGGCAATGCTCTTAACCACTGAGCCATCTCTCCAGCCCGACTTTTTTCTTTTTGAAATTCACTTAAATCAAAAATATGTTTCCTGATTACCCAACAGTGCCCAGTCGTATCTCAGGTGTCTCACTATGCTAGCATCCTAGGCTAAGATGCTCATTTGTGCAAACACTTTTTAAAGCAACAGTTCTATCTTTTAGGCTGTTGCTAGGAATATGGCTGATCTTAGGTATCACTGGAAAGACACGATAGCTCAAATGCACATGCTGGGCACAATTCTCTCCAGTTCTACTCAACACAGTCTGGACATGTGTATAGTACAGGCTTCTGGTCTTACAGACGAGCCTCTGCCATCTCAACAGCAGGAACATCCTCTTGCGCTTGTCTCCACACTTCCAGAGCTCAGCTTCCCAGCTTGCCACACTTCTCAAGCTCTATACCTACCAGAGATCTGGGCCACACCCTCAATTTGTACCGCTAGTAGTTTCTTTTCTTTGATGGCATTTTTTTAAAGTTCTCATTATATATGAATTGCATAAAACAGTCTAAAAATTGTCCAATTCTGAGTTATTTGTGTACTATTTGTAGCAATATTTCATTTTCCACACAGAATATTTTGAGGCTAATTCCACCTACTAAGTGCTCAAGTAAGCTAATTTAAATACTAGTCTAAGTAAATAAAATCAGGGAATTATATCCATTATAAAAGATTATATGAGTAAAATTCAGTGCATAAATAAGTGCTGTTTAAACAGTGTCCCGAGTATTGAATGCAAAGCAACTTCACCCAGACATCTAGTACTAACCTTGCTGTCCATCAGGCATGGTCACAATGATGGGCTGACCCATCCCACTGGTTGGAATGGAGTGCAAGTTTCCCAGTTGGATTCCATCTGTAACTATCGTGATGACTTGCTGACCCCCTGAGCTAACTACTTGCTGAATTGCACCATCGACAGATTCTGCGGTAACCACTTCCTCTGTGGCCACTACTAGAAGGGGAAAAGAAAGTAAAAATCATTCAATATGAATATAAATGCATTTTTTGTCTGTGTCTTTCATACTGGATAAGTTTACATGGTTTTTAAATGTCACTGCCAAAGGTAATATAGACGTCTATGTAAGTAGTTGACTGAAAGTTTTAAAATTTATAATTGAGTCCCAACCACCTTTTTATGACCGCATTTTAATAATCTTCACTCCTCTGTATCTTCTTCACATGAAGTTCAATATAAGATCACTGACTAATAACAAAGGTTACAGCTACTTAATGAAATGACGCAACTCCGCCAGGTGATGGTGCACACGCCCTTAATCCCAGCACTCAGGAGGCAGAGGTAGGTGTATCTCTGTGAGTTTGAGGTCAGCCTGGTCTACAGAGTTAGTTCCAGAGCCGCCAAGGCTACGCAGAGAAGCCCTGTATCAAAGACTCAACTCCAATGAGAACTTCATGATTTTACTCTAGACACATTTATGTATCAAGGGACATGCAGAACAAGCAGGAGTCCCTTTTGGACCAAGTGAGCAAAAACAGAGTTGGCACTGTATGGCAATGTGTAATTCAACTTTTGCACAACCAAGCCCCCAACTATGCTCTCAATAATTTCTAAGAGGTGCACAGAGAGTTCTGCTGACAGCTAGAAACTTTGCCTTTGGCATTGCCTAAGTAAAAGAAAACAAAATCTCATGTTGATATGTCAAAACTTCTTCCCCCCAGGCAATTCTACACTGAGCCCCAAAAATGTGTGCATAAAGCCATGCTAATTGGCACTCCTAAGAGCTTCACAGCAGAAACTGTGAGGTAAAACAAGAAACAACCACACACTCTTGGCAGTAAATAAACTGGGGCCATCATACAATGGAATACAACAAGGTCACTAGAATAACTACACCAGTCATGTGTAAAACATGGATGAAAGTAACAAAACATCTGTAAGTAATGAAAACATGTTCTACCCTCTACCCGCCTTCCTCTTATGAACTGAGGAAGATTCTCCTGGAGTGAACTTTATAAAATCTGTAATAACACGTTTAAGAGGGAGTGGAAAGGGTAAAGGTTTTAACGAAGAGTGACAATTAACTAACAGAGTCAAAGGGTCACAACACAAACCCAGAATACCCTAAAATGCAAACGAACTTTTGAGAGTTCTCGTTATTTTGTTTGCCCTAAGCAATAATTATGCTTTGTTAGCAAGCACACCAGACAATTTCAGGAAAAGAACCATGAGATAACACAGAGAGCACACAGGAGCAATACATCCAGCAGAATAACTATTCATGTTTCCAATGCACACCTACTGCTTTGATTTCTTTTAAACATCCATATAAAAAAGAAAGGCTCACTGGTTGAATACTAAGTAAAAGTACTACTATTTAAAAGCTGTAGCGTATGTAAGAAACTTCTGAGGTCACAACAGTCAAGGCTCAGCTCAAGAACTTTCATCTTTGCACTGTTAGCAATAACTGTCATTAAAATAATAAGTCCTACCTTTCATCTAAAAGGCTCTTTTAAGTTGTGTAATGATAAAGTATGTATGAAAAAAATTAAAAGGAAAACAATTATAAAAAGTACACATCCCAAACCTAGAGAACAATCTAATAGCCAAATGTTGGAATATGTAAGAAAAAACAACCTTAAAACTTTAGAAGATTGTAGACATAAAGTGTGTATGTGTGTGTGTGTGTGTGTGTACAAATTGGCTTAATAAAAGGTAACTGTAATATCATAAATATTCATTGATCTAATATAAAAGTCAAGCTATAATGAGGAGAGCCAAACAATGTCTGTGCCTTTGAGGTTAAATTACCATGCCATAAGCTGAATTAAGGCCAATAAGAAAACATTCCCTGAAAACTACCAAGACTTCTGAACACTTTTATGTAGAAATATTTACATGAAACAAAAACTACATTACAGAAAAATATAACATTTTGAAGGCAGACTCCTATAATCTAACCTGAAATTAAGAACAAAGAAAAGTAAAACTAAAAAGACTCACATGACCCAGTAACTCATTCCTAAGTTTCATTACCCTATTCTGGAATAGACCAAAAATATAATGCATAAAAATTTCCTGATAGGGCTGGAGAGATGGCTCAGCGGTTAAGAGCATTGCCTGCTCTTCCAAAGGTCCTGAGTTCAATTCCCAGCAACCACATGGTGGCTCACAACCATCTGGAATGAGGTCTGGTGCCCTCTTCTGGCCTGCAGACATACAGACAGACAGAATATTGTATACATAATAAATAAATAAATATTTAAAAAAAAAAATTTCCTGATAAAAACTTTACTTTGAGAAAGAGAATTTTCAATGGCCACTAGACCCTTTATATCTTTCAAATACATCTAACAATTACAAATTTTTAAATAGAAAATGAGGGGAACTCATAGATTTCTATTTAATCAAGGTATTATGTAACTGGGCCACAGAGAAGAATACAGAAAGCAAAGAAAAGTCATAGGACTACAGGCTAGGGCTACAAAACAAAGGCTTTCTGAAAAGCCACTGGGGTGGTGTGTGTGGCACACGTGTGTGTACATGTGTGTGCAAGCCACGGAGGAGTCAGGGCAGGCTGTGAGGTATCTTCCTCTACAGCTGGTCATCTTACTAGCGAAAAACAGGGAGTCCCACTCAGCACAACTTCACCCTTTTGGCTGGCAAGCCAGCTCTTTGGAGCTACCTATCTCTGCCCTCCCCATGCTTGAATTACGGGCGCATGCAGCCATCCTGGGCTTTCCATCTGGGAGCTGAGGCTTCAAACTCAGGTCCTCATGTTTGAACAGCAAGCACTCTTTACCCAAGAAGGCAGTCTATAAAAAGGTATTTTACACTAAACCCTCCACCTCAAAAGGCTGAGCATGTGCCAACCGCGTCCCAAGACTGGATCTCTTTCATTGGTGTGCATCGCAGTGATGCATCGACCTGGGCTTGTGCTGCAGTCGCATTCCCTAATATCCCCACCCCAGCTCGCCCAAGTCTTCAGCATGACAGAGCACTGAAATGAAGTCTCCACATTTAAACCAACAATGAAAGTTTTCTTTCTCCCCTTTTCACTGGTGCCAGGGCCTCACGCACAGTGAACACACATACTCTCTCTAAGCTGCTACTGTTAGCCCTGAAACCGGCTGTCTTTGATGGCTTCTGCAAACCTAAGTACTAACTAAAAAATGCAGCATGTCAAAACGGTGATGCTTGTGGATGCTAATGGCCAGAAGTAATTTACAAAAATCTTAAGACCTGCCAAGAATCAGGATAACACATATATGTTTTTATAAAGTAGCCAAAGAAAATGGGAAAAGGGTAAGATTTTTCTCTTTTCCAAGTGAAAAGAAATTCATTTATGTCCACATTAAATCTTTATGGTAAAAAACTCAATGACACCCTAAATAAAATTTGGAAAAGAATGAATTGAAGGTTATTCTTTACTCTTACAAGCAAATATGATCCAAATGATCATTTAAACTACAGTTAGAATAACATTTCTCAAGGTTTGGGGGACTGTGCATGTCTTTACTTTTCTTAAGGCACAGTATCACCTAGGCTGACTTTGAACTTGTCATTCTGTCTTAGTTCTTGAGCAGCTAAGACTATTGGCAGGCACTATGGTACCTGACTACTTCAAGATTTCCCTAAAATTTCCAAATTAAAAGAATAATTTATTTACACAATAACTAAAAGACAATGTGAGGAGAGTATAAAAACAAATCAGGTTGGAACCAACTACCTGTCAATATTTCATGTCATCATCTGAACACAGCTAAACCAACACTCTACCCCACCCCTTTGAGACAGGGTCTCACTATGTAGCCCTGCATGGCCTCATGGAACTCATAGAGATCTGCCTGCCTCTGTCTCCTGAGTGCTTGGATTATAATTGGGTGCTACCAAGTCCAGAACATGGGGCACAGCTAACCTTTCTTTTTTTCCTTTTGGTTTTTTTTGGGTTTTCAAAACAGGGTTTCTCTGTGTAACAGTCCTGGCTGTCCTGGAACTAGCTATGAAGACCAGGTAGACCTCAAACTCACAGAGATCCACCTGCCTCTGGCTCCTGAGTGCTGGGATTAAAGGCGTGCGCCACCACCGCGCGGCCCAGCTAGCCCTTTTAAGAGTGGTTTTTATACTGTTTCAGTCGTTAAGATTTTTCTAATAGTCTTATCTGATACTGCCAAAACTAAATTTATAAAAATGCAAATTCATATTTATCTACTCTATGTAAACAAGTCAAAAATGGCAAAAACCGAGGTCCAAAATGGGCAAGCACATGTTTTATGTGACCCATACAAGTACGCTTTTCATTTTGTTACTAAAATTTAGCACTTCTTATGCATTTATTCTCTTGGTGTTGTCTTCTCTTGTTTCTTTGAGACCGTATCATACTGTGTAGCCCAGGCTGAAACAGAACTTATAATTCCCCCTGCCTCAGCCTGAGATGCTGGGATTACAGGAGTACAGACCATGCCTGGTTTAATTTTTTTTTTTAAAAGAAAAACATCTGGATTTTTTTCTAGTTTCCCATGTAAACACAGGTTCTAGCAGGATGGGACACATTACCACACTCAGGGCGAGCCAAGCAATGGATGCCCACCCTACTTCACATTAGCTGAGAAGAACTCCCCCACCCCAGTCCTCTGTCACCCTGTACCTCTTACTTTCTTACTATTTTTAATAAAAATGGGATCAGGATATTGAATCACACTGGTGGCTAATACAAAAATAAACATAAGAAGTACCAACTTTAATTAATAAGAAATAAGACAGTAACAAGAAATGTACCAACTAATTCTGAACAAACCGCAGAGGTAAACACAAACTGTAAGCAAAGACTCTTGAAGAAAACAAGATAGTCTACTAAATCATGAAGCGGTTTCTGAACAGGATTCAAACAGCACTAAGCACAGAGGAAAACCCTGACAAAGTGGACTATGAAAAGGTCAGTGCACAGATGTGACTTGTTCTCTAACCTGGAGTTTCTGAAGAATTGGACAATGGGGCAGACGCCTCCGCTAAGGCAGCTAATGTAGCTAATACTGACGTAGAGGAGTTCCCAAACTGAACAGCAGACACTCCTGTTTCATCTAGAAGAAAAGAAAAGAGAATTTACATCAGGTGCTTACCCCAGTGCATCCTGCTCATCTACGTCCACTCAAGTCTTCACTAACGCTGGACAGCATCGGTGCTGCAATGCTGTCACACACTGTAAGACTGCCTTTCTTCAGATTCATCTACCTCAGAAGGATGGGGACCGGGAGAGCAGATGTTATTCTTACCCTCATTGTCCAACAGTCCTTCCTCAAACTGATGATACCTACTAATGTTTAACATCCTAACAGCTGTCCTACATGCATCTCAATACCTGTTGCCTTGGATGAACTTTCTGAAGATACCAGACCTGTTAGGTTCACCACCCCTCCAGGTCCGATGATGAACTGTGGGGTGGCAGTGTGTATTGTCACAGTGTCAGGGCTCTCCGGGTTGGTGTTGATTTGGTTCTGCATAGCAATCTAGGGAACAAATTATCACAATACTTTCAGAATTACAGGCAGCACATGTGGGACAGGCTTTCAATGCAGTACATAATACACATATGAAGAAGCAGTCTCAGAAGAGTCACACAATTCAATGGGAAGACTTGCTAATGAAGCACCGGGAGTACAGCTCTAAGGATAGGTGTGAATTCACATCCTATAGCCTTCTGTTGAGTGACAGCAAACCCCACCAGAGGAGAAATTAGTATCTGAAAGGTGCTTACAGAACACAGAAAAGCTACACATTGAAAGGTAGTCTACTGTTCTGTCAAATTAAATTATTTCTACCACACTAGGCAATATATAACATATCAAAATATGACCTTCCCATTTAATTGTTCTCAATCTTTAAATCTCAACCCTTAAACTGTATTCCTAGATATGAAAGATGAGAAGAGTCAACGTAAAACTCATAATTTCCCAGCACACAGCACATCTCATAAGTTGTGGAGTTCAATGAAGTCAGGTGATCTTAGAGAGTTCTACTGAGAACAGAACAAGAAGACAAGCAAGAAGAAATCCTGCAAACACAACTATGTCTATAATAGTTGTTTTGTTTTTACAGAGGGTGAAAAAAAAGAAAGAAAGAAACCAGAATAACAGACTGTATCACAAAACCTTGGCAAAGTTTTGTCATTTTCAGTCAGGTGTGTCTGCCTTGGTACCTACTGCTTGTGCCACTGGAAGTGTCAGCCCTATCGAGGGGCTGAGGGAAAAGACAGGGTTAGTTAGAAGGAGGAGCTGCCTAGGGAAATTCCCAAAAGCTGCACCATGAGAAAAAGGATGTAAAGGGGAAGGGGTTATCTGAACATGAATCAAACCCAACTGGGAATCACTTCAGCCTTTTAACTAAAGTAAACCTTTTCATCCACATCCCTGGACAGCTAAGCCCAGACAAATAAAAGCCCTGCATAGTGAGACATACCAGCTTGCTAGATCCCAACTTACATTTTAAAACATTTACACATACTAATGTTAGACAAAGTAGATTTAAAATAAAGAGGGGGTCAGGATAGTTCAGTGAATAAAGGAACTTGCCAGAGAAGCTTGAAGACCTTAGTTCAGTCCCCAGAACCCACGTGAAGATGGAGATGACTCCGGGTACCCTCTAACCACCCTACACCTGCCCCACACATGCATAATCAATTTTAATTGTTTAAACAGACAAAATAGATTATAAAAAAGACTGTATCACTTATCGAAGGAACATTAATTCCTGAGTCTTTATAAAGTAGTTTACAACTGATTTGGTAAAACATGATATCCAAATGTGTGACAAAATAATGGAAATGTCTAGGAGGGGAGTTCAGAAACTGAAAACACAGACGGTCAGCGCCTCATCTAACTCTCTAGAGTACAAACAGTAATGAACAGAGAGGAAGTGGAGAGAACAAGGCCATTCAAAAGAACTGAATCCAACAGGAGAAGCTACAAGACAAAGAGCATCCATCTGTAAGCTGCCTTTCATGTTTTCTTAAACTCAAAGCCAAGTTACCTGTAATATCTCTGCTAAATCTTCATTTCCATTGTCTATTGAAATATCAAATGCAGTTTTACAAAATTTACTCTGCGTGTGTACATCAGCACCATATTTGATTAAAAGTTCCACCACCTCTTGATGATTATGTTCTGTTGCCCAATGCAGAGCTGTCATCTTTAACATATCCTTTGCATTGACGTCAGCACCATGCTAAAAAATATTTCAAAATCAGTAATATTTCAAGATATGAAATATAAAGAATCCCTGATATGAGAATATCAGCCACAATGCTTCTACACAAGAAAAAGGACCATTAATTTTGGGGGAGTGTTAATATATGTTATTAATATATGTTAGCACTCATCAATTATCTGTGACCTAATCATTTTTCTACCATGATGGTTTTCCTAACTACTTTCCTTTCTTGAAATAAGACAATTAAGATTTTGCTACTCAACTAGGGGCACAACGGGCTGGAATGGCCTTACAGGTGAACGGCAGCGCTGAGTTTTTCTCCGGAACACTTTAATGGTTTATGGTGAGTAATCCTCTCATCCCTCACAATTAAATATACCCTTTGCTTTCAAAACAAGCACAACCCAAGGAGTCAAAAGGAAGCTGTCTGAGGCAGTGTCTGACATGTCAGGAAGGAATGGCTGGCTATTCAGCAAACTTCAGCTCGTCAGGCACAGGTGCGCTTTGTGTAAACAAGCCCTGGAGCTCAGTAACAAACAGAATATGAAACATCCCAGCAATGATTTCTACTCTGCTCTCATGTTGAAATGATAATGTTTTAAACACAATAAATTAAATATTAAAATGACTTTTTACTTTTTTTGTTTTGTTTTTGTTTTTTCAAAACAGGGTTTCTCTGCATAGCTTTGGAGCCTGTCCTGAAATTCACTCTGTAGACCAGGCTGGCCTCGAACTCAAAGAATTGCCTACATCTGTCTTCCAAGTGCTGGGGTTAAAGGCACATACCACCACTGCCCAGTGAATTTTTATTTTTTGATGTGGCTTTAAAAATACCTAGGATTACATGTAATTTGTCCTCTAGAGTTCCTTGTATTTCTTTCACATGGGTTCGTCTATGGGTTAGGATGAAAAGGGTTAAGAATAAAGGCTGTCACTCTGTCTGAGAATCTTCTGTGTAACCTGAAGATAATTTAATTAGATTTTGGATGACTAAAGATAATTTAATTACTTATTAATCTGCCTGCTAGTCATCCAAGACTATTCTTCCCTGCATAGGATTCTAAATGAATTAAGTTCTTCACCCAAAGGACTGACTTTCAATAGCTGGCAATTAACTGAGAATACACCTACAGGAAGATTTTTTCCCTACAAAGAAAACTTTAAGGCAATATTCATTTGACAGACTTATACACATCAATAACAAATGCTCTATCACACAGAAAACAAAAAGTATGCACTTAATAAAACTTTTCCCTTTTTTCATCTTACAAAGTGTGTATAGGGTTTGGATTCAAAATCTAAGTCCAAAAAGAAGACCTACCTTTAGCAAAACCTCCACTATGCTGGCGTGGCCCTCGGAGGCTGCCATGTGCAACGGGGTCCGGTCCACTTTGGTCCTGGCATCCCTACTTACACCGGCTCGGAGAAGTACCTCTGTGGTAGAGTAATGCCCATACTGTGCGGCCAGATGAAGTGGAGAAGTTCCCAACTATAACATAGGAACACATGCATACACATGCACAAAAGAGAAATTCCAGGTTTAGCTGCTTTTAATATACTTCTACTATAAACTCTATTTTTAAACAGTGATGCATATTACATTGTGTATTTGAATTACTATGTAATTCACACATCAAAAGAAATCACTCAACTCAGGCTTATCTTCACAAGCCCTCAAGAGGTCCCACACGTGCATTAGTGGGGAAAGGTCAGTGGTCCCTTTCCCTTTCTCTACAGTTAGACAAACTTGAGATTCTGCCTCAGCCTCCTAGCTCTTTATTACTAACAGAAAAACAACCTTAATTAATTTTATTAAAAATTAGAGCTAATTATGACCTGAGAATTAAGAAGAGATTCATATCTCATATCAGAGGGGTATATCTAGATAGGTGAAGCTTAGGTTACATTATATTACATGCACTAAGAAGCACAGAAAAGCCCACTAATTGCAATTGCCAGTCAATGACGTTAAAAAAGCTATTTCACCAGAACATGAACTTTGCCAGGCTGTCATTATTAGATAGCAACTGTTTTAATTTTTTTTATTTGTTTTAGATTTACTAATTTTACTTTATATGCATGAATGTTTTGCCTAAATGCATGAATGTGCCATAACCCCTAGAAATGAAGTTATAGATGGCTATGAGCCAACAAGTGGGTACACAAAACTGAACCCAGATCCTCTGCAAGAGCAACAAGAGTACTTAACCACTGAGTCATTTCTCCAAGCAATCACTTTCTATGGACCACAGTGTTCTAAGACCTTCGTTTACTGGCTTCATAGCTCAGGCACTATTATTACCTTGATACGTATGGCAGTAAAGGAACCTGAAGTGCAGGGAGGTCACCAATTTGCCTAAAGCCACACAAGTGACATAATACAAAGCAAACCTTAGAAATAATTATTTTATTACAACAAAAAAATCACTTATTTTAATAGAGGTTTTAACAGACCCTCACAGATCAAAGGTGAGATTGCTGAATAATCCTTTTTTCATGCTTTATTGTATTTTTTTAAAAAAACAATACAAATGTTTTATTTAATAGTCGCAGGTCATCATGGGCGCCAAGTGGTGGATACTCAGGACCCAGCAGGAAGGTCAGCGTAACCTCTGAGCCTCCCTTTCTGATTCCAATAGGGTGAGCTAATCTCCCTCTCGAACGGGACCTTTGACGTTTCGGATGATGGAGCGGCTGGTGTCATCCATGAATTCCACACGCACCTGTAGCATGAGCTGCGGGCCTGCTTTTCGTCCCACCCGGCTCTCGCAGGGCTAGCTTTACACCAGAAATAACAACACACAAATTGTATTCTTTTAAACACTGTTTGGCCCATTAACTCTAGCCCTTACAGGCTAATTCTCATATCCCTATCAGCCATCTCTAATGAACTGTGTAGCACCGGTCTTACCGGGAAAGATTCAGCATGTCTGACCTGGCGGCTTGCTTCATCGCGTGCATCTGCCTCAGAGAACAGAGCTATCGCATCTGCCAGGGAGAGGGGAGCTTGTCGTCTCTGAGCTCACTTCCTCTTCCTCCCAGCATTCTGTTCTGTTTACTCCACCCACCTATGTTCTAACCAATAAAATGAGCCAAGGCAGTTTCTTTATTTTTTAACCAATGACCTTCCTCCATCACGCACCTGCGTGCATTGTCCCTGAGACCGGTCCTGCCCAGCACTTTGGTTACCCTAGCGAGCTTGATGGGCAGCACGCAACTCATGTCCATGATGGCAGCGATCAGGCGAAGAGCACTTTATTGTATTTTTATATAACTGGCCTTTTCTCCACTCTCATATTCTATATTTAATGAAAACCTTTAACAGTACACCGAACAACCACTGAGACTTACTCAGTAAGGTACTGAGGTCTACTTTATATTTCTATTGTTATTCTTTTTTTTATTTATTTATTTTTTTAAAGATTTATTTATTATATATACAACATTCTGCCTCCGTGTGTGCCCACACGCCAGAAGAGGGCGCCAGATCTCATTACAGATGGTTGTGAGCCACCATATAGTTGCTGGGAATTGAACTCAGGACCTCTGGAAGAGCAGCCTGTGCTCTTAACCACTGAGCCACCTCTCCAGCCCCTCTATTGTTATTCTTAATATTTTTCCTTTTTGGTTCACATGCAAAAAAATATGTAACATGCATACTTACATACAATTTCAAGAATAGTTAATGTCTGTAAAGTCAACACCAGAGTCTGGAAGGATAACCTGTCTAGTAATTTTAAGTCCTCCTACAGGTTGTTCTCCGATCATAATAAGCCCTTCCTTAGTCGGATAAATGCTACTCAAAAAAGAATTGGTTCTGGTATGTATCTGTGTGGTATAGTTCTAGGGATCCAAACCAAGGCCCTCATACTTAAATGGCAAGCATTTTACACACTAAGCCATCTCCCTAGACCCTACTCAGAACTTTCTGACAAGCATTGTTTTTATTTTTATCAACTACATATCCTTAAATGGTACAGTCTGATTCTTTACTAGAATCCTACCACGTGTACTTCTGATTTTTCAACTTAATATTATGTTTACAAAATGTTAATGGGCATAAATATAGTACACTAACTTGCTCTACAACATTCCACTCCATGAAAAAGCTGTAGACTAATCAACCAACCAATGATCACTGCTTTGTTATTATAAACAATTCTGCTACAGAGGATCTTCTAGTAATTTAAGCACATAACCAAGATTTTATTCAATATTCTAGTTCAACTGATACAAACGGCATATACATATTAAAATTTACTAAACACTGTCAAACTGTCCTCCAAAATGGCGACATCAATTCACCTTTGTACCATCTCGTCACTGATGCTGGCCCTACTTTTTATTCACTGGCAGTTGACCCCCATTTCATGTCTACCGGCCATCCTAACTTTATCTTGGTGAAGTGCTACTCTAAGTCATCTGTCGGTTCATTCCTGACCCACAGGAACTCCTTATATACATACAGTGAACACTAATTCTTATTTACAATCCTTCTTCCTAGATGTACTACAGCACATATTTTTAAAAGAAATTATTTATCTTGTGTGTATGAATGTCTGCATATATGTCTGCACTGTATGTATGCAATGCCTGTTGAGTTCAGAAGAATCCTCTGGAACTGAAGTTTCAGGCAGTCATGAGCTGCCATCTAAGTGCTGAGCAATGAACCCAGGTCCTCCTCAAGGGCAACAAGTGTTCTCAACCAAAGACAGCTCTCCAGCCTCATGGGCACACATTCTCAACAAGCTGACTGCTATAAATTTGTGGGTACTTATCAATTCTGGAAATTCTAGGCAACTGGACTTCAATCCACACTCATTTTGTGGGTCTACTAATACTGATGAGCGCTGGGCTGTTTACAGCTTTGTTGCCATGGAAAATGTTTATTCTGTGGGTCACGGTGTCTCTCACCACTCCTGATATCACATTCTGTGTGTCCACAGTACACGCTGGGCTTCCTACCATCGGCTCTAACTTGTCTGCAGTTGTCTCTCACGAGTTACTGAACTCTTCAGTCCTCAGCAGGACTGTCGGGTTGTTTCAGTAAGACATTCCAGCTGCTTTGTGTTTCGGTGTTACTTACTCAACTGTTTGCTTCCTTGCAATTTCAATAGTAGATATAAAGTTGGAATTTAAAAAAATAGGCTTCTCAGGGGACAATCATTTGCCTCTGCCAGGGCCCTGAGCACAAAGGAACTGTACATTCACTCCTCAGCCGAGTTTCTCGGGGACACAGGTGTTTGACTTCAAATGCACAAGACATGGCTTGTGACCCCAAACTCCCTTCAATAAACTTTTTTTGTTTGTTTGTTTTTTGTTTTTCGAGACAGGGTTTCTCTGTAGCTTTGGAGCCTGTCCTGGAACTCCCTTTGTAGACCAGGCTGGCCTCGAACTCACAGAGATCCGCCTGCCTCTGCCTCCCAAGTGCTGGGATTAAAGGCGTGCGCCACTACCGCCCGGCTCAACAAACTTTTCTTGCTCTCCCTCAACGCTGGTTAATATCGGGCCATTTATTTGCAGTGCCCCACACAAGAGCAGGGAGAAGAGGTGGGAAGAAATGGGGGTATTCTGAGATAGCCTGAATGCTGCAAGTGCAGTTCTTGGAACTGCCCCCCAGAATTAGCCCGAGCACTCCCAGACAGCATGGGGTGTCTTCGGTACCCCATGCTGGTGAGCGGGGGAACCAGCAAGGAAACTAAATTCAGCAAAAGTTCTTAGAGAATGAATTCTCTGGATTCCAGGTTACTGAATGTGTTTTGGGTTCACTCTTTGTTCTCAGGAAAGCACTCAAGATTTCCTTGAAAATATTTAGTGAAATATTTTCTTAATTTCTGATACAGACAAATGCTGCATCTTACCTGATACAGATAAATGCTTAAATACTTATAGAGGAATTCCTGGGACTTGCTTTAAAATAACACAAAGGAAGTTCATGGAGGAACGAGGCTTACCATGATTTGGTGGATTTTGAAGTTAGATGCAGGAATTGATGTTTTTATAAAATTTTCCAAAACAGACAAAGCATTTATTTTACATGAAAATTTTAAAAAGAACAAGGAAAAATACAAAAAAAATTAAAAACCAGAATTTCCTTGTTATCAACGATTAGGTTAATGCAGATTCCCAACCTTCCATGCTCCTAAGACCTCACTCTCAGAAATGAACAGGTGTCTTCTTCCTTCTCCTTACTGCCTCCTACACTGCACCAAACTCCTCTTTCCTTTCCTTTCCTTTCCTTTCCTTTCCTCCTATTCGGTTGGTCTCTCTCTCTCTGACAGGGTCTCACTATGAAGCTTTGGCTATCCTTGGAATTCACTACACAGATCCACGTGCCTCTGCCTCCCTAGTCACATTTCTTACAGTTTCTCAAGCAGCAACAGAAAGGCAAGCTTCTTTTTTCAGGAGCAGTTAAATCACCATCTTCACATTGTGAATTATCGATTCTCTCCCTGTTAATTATATTATCTTTGAATTGAATCCAAGCAGCTATATGTGTAATCACACCAAACTAGTATAGTTCAAAGTCTTTAAAACAAAACAAGCTTTATTCATAGATATTGATTGGATAAGACTATTATCAAGAAAACAATATGAGCAATGTGTTCATTGAAAAGACAATTCAATTAGGAACTGGAGAAATGGCTTGGCCATTGAGAGTATGCACTTCTCTTCGAGGACCCAGTTTCAGTTTCTAGCACTCATGTCCGGTAACTAACAACTGCCTGTAACTCAGCTCCAGGGGACCCAACACCTCTAACTTCACTTCACAGACACCTGCAGTTACATGAACATGTCCGTACACATAAAAAATTAAATATTATAATATAGCCTAAAAGATAGCTATAATTATAAAATCTGAACAAATAACCCCCCAAAGTGAGTATGTGTATATCATTTACAAGCATAAACACCGGCTAAACTTTTATCTGGGAAGAAGGGAGGAGAAGCAGAGGAAGAGGAAGAAAAAAAGCAACATTAAATCACTCTTTACCCAGTCTGTAGTAAAAGGAGCTCCATTTGCCATCAAAATACGAACTTCATCATCTTGACCTGCTCGTGCCGCTTCTAACAGCTTCTTCCCCAAATCTACCAGGGACATCTGGATGAAACACATGAACTGACATCAGCATCTCCATTATATACTGTGAAATGACTCCCCCTCATTCCTAATTCTCAGTTATCCCTTCAAATGTGCTATGGCTAATCTAAAACTAAAGATCACACAAAATAATTTATATTTTAATTCTTAAAATACATCTCTTTTCTCACTAAGTTTTTACCTGAGTAGAACTGGTTTAAATTCTTCACATATGGCCAGTAAATGACAGACGATGTAAAGCAGCAGGCACAGTGAGCCTAAGAATTAAAAGTGGCGTCTAATTTTTTTGGAGCCTGATGACTCCATACAGCTAAAGTATGAGCTATTGTCTCCCTACCCTTTTCTAAAACAGTGAGTGTGCTCAAATTCTAAAACGCAGGCCTTCTGATCGGGAAACACAGTGCACACCTATGTCTTCATACTCTACACATGTACTAAAAAGAAGTTGGGCGGTGGCGGCGCATGCTTTAATCCAGCACTCGGGAAGCAGAGGCAGGTGGATCTCTGTGAGTTTGAGACCAGCCTGGTCTACAAGAGCTAATTCCAGGACAGGCTCCAAAGCTACAGAGAAACCCTGCCTCAAAAACAAAAACAACAAAAAAGTACTAAAAAGGGAGTTGGATGGTCTTCTGGGGAGGACATGTGTCTCACAATAAATCTACAGAGATTTTATCTTGAATTCAAAAATTCTCTAAAGACTAATGTCCCAGTCAAGGGAGGGAGAAGGAGGAGGAGGCAGGGAAGATAAACAGACAGATGTGTCAGAAAAGGCCAAGACAGGAATCCATAGGTGAACAAAGACATGAACTGGTCAGAGGAGTTCATATTCTAGAGCCGGTCATTCTGAGGAGTGACCAGAAGCTTATTCTTTGATACTGTAGAATACGCTCTGGAAAGAGAAGTGAGAAAACTGTAGTTCTCTGAGGCAAATCTTTTGAGATTTAGTAAGAAAAAGATGTGGCTGGGATTCAAATTTGTCTACAACAGAATACACTCACGAGGTAAAACGTCATAAATGAGAAATGAACCACAGGGCAGGAGTGACTTATGCCAACAGCCACCGCTCAGGAAGAACACATGTGACAGTGACAGAGCTTGGAATGGTATTTCTTCCAGGAAGGGATAAAATATGCTATATACTCAGAAGAAACACTAGGAGGTACAAAAGAGGTAGCTACAAGAAAATCTAAGTTCTGGAAAGAACTATGCCCAATTATTCTATATTTTAGTAGATCCTGTAATGTAAGAGCATTCATGCCAAACCCAGGAATAACCACAGAAAACCTTGAACACTAGGTGGTGTGCACAGATGAGATTTCTTAGTTGTTTTTTGTGCAACAATAAAAGAATTCATAACCTATTCTGTGGTAAAGAATGAGAAAGCTGACATATGCAGTTGTCAGCTTCTAGTTTTGACCTTCTAGTTTTCTTTCCCTTCCCCCCTCCCATTTTTCTCAGTAACCCAAGGTCTTTAATCCCTGCAAACACACAGAACGTCTTATCTCTGACAGAGGTCTTTCCCTCAGAGACCACGCAGAAGCTTAACAGTAAACATCACCATCACACTCAAAAGGCAGTGGAAACTTAAGCAGTGCTATTAAAGACAACATAATCTTTTTTTTGTTTTGTTTTTTTTGTTTTTTTTTTTGTTTTTCGAGACAGGGTTTCTCCGTAGCTTTTGGTTCCTGTCCTGGAACTAGCTCTTGTAGACCAGGCTGGCCTCGAAATCACAGAGATCCACCTGCCTCTGCCTCCCGAGTGCTGGGATTAAAGGCGTGCGCCACCACCGCCCGGCTTGACAACATAATCTTTAAAAGAGAAAGGAAAAGTTGATCCCTTTCCTATAGATGTATAGCAAACTCCAAACTATTGAACACAGTATCTATACTATAGATAAGCCAAATTTCACTTAAATCTGTCTCTAAAATAAAAACTATCTTTCAAATAAACATTGTTAACGTTGCATACAATGTAAACCCTTTACAGTGTTTATACAGCCAGGTATGTATTTGGCAAACAGTGCCAGACAGAGACACATCTGGAGCACATCTACAACATGCTACACGAGATTTTTCTCATTCTGAAATTAGTCTGTCTGCTCTTTTCATCTTGATTTGTATACATTCTGGATAGCAGGCCCTTTGTCAAATATAAAATTATCAATAACTCCTTTTCAAATCCTGACTTCTTTACCCTCTATTCTATTTTCTTTGATATCGCATACTATCTTCTATGCATAAGTAACTTAAGTTTTATATAAAAAATGTGATACTTCTACATATTCAAAAATAAAAAGTCAGTCTTGGTGACACATATCCCTGTCTATAACCCAGCACTCAATGAAGTGGAGGCAGGAGAATCTTGAGTTTGAAGACATTTATTAGTATATTTATAATATGTTCATACCTGTACTACATAGCAAGACCTTGGCTCAGCAAGCAAAAACACGCAAGCAAAGAAAAAATAAAATCATTAACAGAAGATGTATGCTTAGCACCAAAGATAACTAGCGTATGCTAACTTTTAATTATGTAAGAGGTCTAACTCAACAAGTCAGGGTAGAAGCACCTGGAGCACTCACGGTTCACTGACCTGCAGACTCTGGACTCTGTCCAAGGTCCAGTCTAGCCTTTACCAAGATGTCGGTTCTGGTATGGGGGATTCTGAAACCTCAGACTAATAGAATTCTCTTTTAGTCGGTATTGTCCTCCTTAATTTCAACTCATCTAAAAAATCCTTTAGAGCCAAGAGATAGTGGCATACGCCTTCAATCCTAGCACTCAGGAGGTAGAGGCAGGTTGATCTCTGAGTCAAGGCCAGGCTGGTCTACAGATGGTGTTTCAGGGCAGTCAGGGAAAAGCCATCTCCGAAAAAACAAACAAACAAAAGTTAAATGCTTTATAGTCTGGGCTGGAATCAAAATATTCTGATTTTTAAAAAGATGGCAATGTAAAGGCCCAAATGGCACACAGTGTTTGAAAGCAACTTGTAAACACTTTGCACATCTGAGATTTGCAGTCTTTACAGGTGTCTACACATATCCACTTTCAGAATAGTTTTTGCAAATTGTAAACAGACAAAAAAGGGTGAAAGTTTTTAATAAAAGAAATTGCATTTATAAATGACCTATATTAGAATATAAGAAATCTCCAGTTATAGACAATTACCCATGTTGTATAACAGACATCTTCCATTTTGGTTGCTAACAAAAGACTACACAATGCAAAAAGAAAAAAAGTCTGACTCAAAATTAAATGAGGGAGGAAGCATAAACAAGAATCCAACAAAGCAGTAAAAGAACATGATGCACATGTATTCTGAAGAAGAAAAGACGTGTTGGCTGTTACTGACAGAAGCAAAATCATTTTATTTATTTATTTATTGGTTTGTTTATTTATTTATTGGTTTTTCAAGACAGGGTTTCTCTGTAGCTTTGGTTCCTGTCCTGCACTAGCTCTAGTAGACCAGGCTGGCCTCAAACTCACAGAGATTCGCCTGTCTCTGCCTCCCGAGTGCTGGGATTAAAGGCCTGCACCACCACCGCCTGGCGTAAAATAATTTTAAAGTAATTAAAATGTGATTTAACTTACAGTTTCATGTACTGTTCTATAGTATACGCGAACAGCAGTTAAAAGTAGACCATCTTTAACTTTATTTAACAAATTTATTAAAATATTTAAGACTGTCACTGGGCGGTGGTGGCACCACCAGTACTTGGGAGGCAGAAGTAGGGAGATCTCTGTGAGTTCAAGGTCAGCCTGGTCTACAAGAGCTAGTTCCCGGACAGCTAGGGCTGTTACATAGAGAAACCCTGTCTCAAAAAACAAAACAAGCCTTTAATCCCAGCACTCGGGAGGCAGAGGCAGGCGGATCTCTGTGAGTTCGAGACCAGCCTGGTTTACAAGAGCTAGTTCCAGGACAGGCTCCAAAACCACAGAGAAACCCTGTCTCGAAAAACCAAAAAAAAAAAAAAACAAAACAAAATAAAAATGTCAAAAACCCACTGATTAAATTATTACCTCTCAATAATCCTATTCTAAAGGGAAAATATAGACAAATCACATTTGAAACCATCTAAAGGCAGAAAGTAGTTCAGTTAGAGAAACCACAGGATGCAAATGTTTGAAGCTATGTAACACAGAGTTATGTGATGCTAAGCCAACAAACACAGTTTGCATATTAAAACATGTGCATAAAGAATAAAATAAAATAACAGGTGTGGTGATATTCAGGTGTAATCTGACTGAAGTAGATAAAAGGTCATAAATTCAAGGTCAGCTGGCCGACACAACGTGTCTTGGAATATACATGTATCATACTTTTGGATCACCTGTTTATAACACATGATATGTAGTATATGTGAATATTAGCTCTAAAAGTGATCCAATAGTATGATTATGGGGGAATTTCCCATTTTACAGTTTCTGTAATGTTACTATTCTGCCTACTTAATTTTAAGACAAAAATTTAAAGGAACAAGTTTCATTGCGCAGCTGTTCACTAAGTAAAAGTCACACTGAAGTCTGACGTGCCTGCCTCACTAAACAGGAGTGGAAAAACTAACGGATGCTGAAGAGCAGAATTGATGATCTGCACTACACTACAGATGAGCATTTGAATAAATGTGCTCCTATAACTTCCATGCTTCAGTTACTCAGAACCTGCAGAGTTGATGATCTACACTACACTACAGGTGAGCATTTGAATAAATGTGCTCCTATAACTTCCATGTTTCAGTTACTCAGAACCTGCAGGGTTGATGATCTACACTACACTACAGGTGAGCATTTGAATAAATGTGCTCCTATAACTTCCATGTTTCAGTTACTCAGAACCTGCAGGGTTGATGATCTACACTACACTACAGGTAAGCATATAATAAATATCCGCCCATAACTTCCCCAAGTTTCAGCTATTCAGAACCTATCATGTTTATGATCCTGGGTACTGAAACTCTTGTGTTTTGTTTTGTTTTGTTTTTTAACCCACAAACAGATTCAAGTCACTAGACTAAGAAATCACTGGTCTCCAAAGCAGCAACACTGCCCTCTAGGGACCCTTTGTATACATAGGGGAAGCATTTGAGAAATTAAAGGTGGAGAAGGCTCTAGCATTTCATGGTCCAGTCAAGAATACTAGAAGTCTCACAAGAACCGTCATATGTTCTGGATCCTCTGCTGGAACAGAGAACTCTTAATCTCTGAGCCTTCTCTCCAGCCCCAAATCTATAATTTTTATTTTAACTTAACAGAAGGAATCAAATTATTTTGAAAGGTAGAAATGGACCTAATGGAAAGAAAGCAAGAGATGGAGAGATGGTTCCATGGTTAGAGTACTGGATGCTCTTTCAGAGAACCTAGATTCAGTTCCCAGCACACATAGGTGGCTCAAAACCATGCATAAGTCCAGGTCTTAAGCATCTGATGTCCCCTTCTGGCTTCCACATGCACTATACAGACAGGGTGCACATACACATGTGTTAACAAAACACTTATACACATTAAACTTAAAAAGTATATTAAAAAATAAAATAAGACAATGCAACACCAAAATCAAAGATGCTCTCATTTTGGCCAGATAAAAATAAAAAATAAAACTTCAAATAAGGAAAAATACCAAAATGCACCAAACATCTTCTATGCTCACCTGAAAACACAATGCAATAATTCTGACTCTTAAGAAACTCGGGCGGCGGTAGCACACGCCTTTAATCCCAGCACTCGGGAGGCAGAGGCAGGCAGATCTCTGTGAGTTCGAGACCAGCCTGGTCTACAAGAGCTAGTTCCAGGACAAGCTCCAAAACCACAGAGAAACCCTGTCTCGAAAAAACAAAAAAAAAGAAAAAAGAAAAAAGAAAAGAAAATGACCAATAGGCTGGGGGATGGTTCAACGGGTACTGGCATTGTATGCTGTGGAAGGAAGCATGAGGTCCAGAGTTCAGATACCCAAAACCCAGGTGGATGTGGTGGTCCAGCACCCAGCACCTTGAAGATAAGGCTAGCCAAATTCAGAGTGCTCTGAGTTCAATGGGGGACCCTGCCTCCAATAAATAAAGTAGAGAGCAATTGAAGACACTTAATTTCACATACATGAATGTGCACTTGTATACACACACAGATATGTGCCCATACACATGTAAATGCACATACACATATGTATACCACTCACACAAACATGCTGGGTTAAGTTTTCAGTTCATTCAGACTAATTATCTACATGTTAAATCTTCGGGAAAAAAACTTAATATTAAAAAGAAAACTAAAGGTTATCAATTAAAATGTTTCATTATTTCATTCTCTTCAATTGGAAAAAATAATTCAATAAATTGTAATGACTGCTAATATACCCAGAATCTACTGTATATGGCATGCTACACCTTAGTTTAATACTCCCTTTCTCCTTGAGACTAGAAACACCCATAGCAAAATGTTCCACCTTGGACTTATTTACTGTTTATGAAATGCTTATCACAGTCTAACATAAACCACTGTTTTACTTAAATTAAAACATAAGACCCACCTAGAAACTTCAACGTCCGCTACTTCAGCTCATAAGAATTATACATGCTGAGTGCCATCTAGTGGTTGCAAGAACAACAGTTTATACAAGCACACATACTTAAATAACTTTAATACTTTTATTTAAAAATATTTACAACTAGAATGTAATGGCTTTAAGAATCAAGATCATAATCTTTATATACAACATACTAAACTGTGCAAAAAATGAACAAAAAAAGAACTATAAACAATAAAGTGAGATAATAAAATTTCCCACTTAGTTTCTTGTTCTGTTCAATGAACACATATTACTCATGCAATTAAAAACAAACTTTTTTAAAAAATCTTTACATCAAGCCAGGCGGTGGTGGCACACGCCTTTAATCCCAGCACTCGGGAGGCAGAGGCAGGCGGATCTCTGTGAGTTCGAGACCAGCCTGGTCTACAAGAGCTAGTTCCAGGACAGGCTCCAAAACCACAGAGAAACCCTGTCTCGAAAAACCAAAAAAAAAAAAAAAAAAAAACTTTACATCAAAAATAAATTACAGGTAAGTTTTAAACTTTTAATATATAAAGTTAAATGCTGAAAATTTTTAAATAATAAAAAGATATAAAATTGTTATGTATATAGCTGTATGTATAAAATATTCTTGGCAACCAGTATTTAATTGTCAACACTTTCATGAGAAAGGAACCCAGAGGCTGAAGAGCTGGCTCAACAGTTAAAAGCACTTGTTGCTCTTGCAGAGGACTTGAGTTCAGTATCCAGCACCTACAAAGGAGCTCACAACCACCTGTAACTCCAATTCCAGAGAACCTAGTGCCTTCCCTTGGCCTCAACGGGTACTGTACACACTTGGTAAAGACATACACACAGGCAAACACTCTTACACATAAAATAAAAATAAATAGAAAGGAATTTCACTAATAACACAATCTACAGACATTTTACTGTTGTCACCATCATACAAAGAGAACAAAAGTAAAAAGATTTATCAAGTACACTCATTTTGAACTGAACTTCTAGATTTTTAATTTTTGTCTTCTATTTTTAAGAGAATACAGAGAAGCTTCTGAAGTAGAAGGCAGTGTGTCATCTAAGGATTTGGGTGTGGTCTCTCCTCCCTGTGTAATTCTTTTTTCTGGAAGGGAAAAATGATCACTATACCCCCCCCCCTTTTCCTTTTTGAGAAAGCCTTCCAAGTAGCCAAGGCTGGCCTCATATGCAGACCCTCCTCCCTTAGCCGGGAAAACAAAAGTGCCACCACATCTAGTATACAACACACATTTATTTAAAAATAAAATGAGAGCTGGAGAGAGATCTGAGGAGGCCCTGGGTGAATCTCGTTCTTGTCATCCCTCATCCCCCAACCCCAGTTAGTCATCTTAAGGTAGACAAAGTAGTCAGCTGAGGAATGGGCCAGGGGATGAGGGGCGGGGGCGGGGGATCAGCATGAGTTCAAAGCCTGTCTGGGCTACACAGCAAACTTGACGTCATTCAGTGCTATACAAGACCAAAAATCCAAAAAGCAGAGCCAATGGTTTCCTTTTTCATAAAAATCACGAGAGTATCTGTTCTAACCAAAGCAGAGTAAGTCAGAATGAATAGATGGCTTGGGAAATAAGGACCCAAAATACATGCAATGGAAAGTATTCAGAAGCTTGATGACCTCAAGGGAGCACTGACAGACTTGAAAGCACATCTACACTAGAACCAGCACACAGAGGTTCCAGGAAGGAGTCCTGGTAAGGGACGGAAACGTCCAGTCAAGAGTCTGGGAAGCATGATGATGGACATAGGAAGGCTAAGTAAAATATTTAAAAAGGCTGGTTCTCAGAGAAAAGCAAAAATAGTTAAGTTTTTCACAGTCATACTCTATAAAAATATATATTACAAAACACAGGCTGAATACTAGTCCCCAAAGATGTCTACTTCCAGAACTTGTGTTGACTTAAAGATGTTATATGTGATTCCCCAGGCAAGCACAATGCAAAAGAGGAAGGAGGAGCTGAGAAGTATGTGATAAAAACACGATACTGATAGCAGATAGGAGTGTCTGGGTGTGATGTGTGTACTACGTGGGGTGGGGCAGATGAGGTGAGACGGAACATGAATGAGGAAGGTGGAAGACTCTGGAACTTTGGACTAGAAAAGCAGTTGAACACGGTAAAGTTTAAAGGGCCATTCTCACAAAAGCCTGGAAGACAGTAGTTCTGAGAGCATTGCAGGCTCTGTAGGTCCACTAAGAGGTTTCTAAGGAAAATAATATTAACAACTCTGCTAGGGGACATTTGTGAGATATTTGCAGAAAAAAAAAATATGGCCTTTTTTCCCCTCATGTCCTAAGAAGCTGCCTCAGGCTAAAATTAAACAGTAATGAACTAGGCAGGGCAGTGGTGGTGCGCGCCTTTAATCCCAGCACTTGGGAGGCAGAGGCAGGTGGATCTCTGTGAGTTCGAGGCCAGGACAGGCTCCAAAGCTACAGAGAAACCCTGTCTCAAAAAAAAAAAAAATCAAAAAAAAGTAATGAACTAATTTTTTGACAGAGAAAACATCAAGAGTGCACAATGTTGAATCTGTGCCATGGATACTGATAACAGTGATGTAATGATAATGTAGGCCTATATCAAGACTGCACAATGTTATGCTGTAGGATAATCCTTCTGTACGCTGTGATTATGGTTAGTAAAGAAGCTGCTGCTTTTGGCCATTAGCAAGGCAGAATAAGGCTTCTTAGTCTCTCATGCCAGCCATGGTACAGAGACGCATCTCCACACAACTGCCTGCGAGATGGAGCTAGCGGCCAATCGCTGCAAGGAAGGTTCCCGGGCTGCAGTAAAGAGGCTTCTCAGCCACTGCCTGAGAGCTTGAGAGCACAGCTCTGCATGGCAGATTTAGAGTTTTTGCTAATACCGGCAGAAAAGGTTAGGGATACACAATAAAAACAGATTCAGACAAAAAGGCATCTGAATGGGTCACAGCATGTTTGAAAATGGTGTAGGCTTAAGAAAAAAAAGGAAAATGGGTATAGACAGTCACAGAAAAAAATTAGTTTTAAAAAGTCTTTAAAGAAATAGTAAAAATAATGTTTATAAAAAGCCACATAAAGATGGAAAATACAGAGTCTAGATACTATGTGTTATTATGGTGTATTTAAATTGTTTGACTTAGATTGTTTGATTTCTGAAAAAAAGGAGCAAAAGCTACTAAGAGACATCTGATTATAAATGTTGCTGGATTAAAACAACCTATGTACTTTTAAAATGTCTTGACTTCAAAATGGAAATCAAAAGATATGTTACTTTGGAAGAGAGATTATGCTTTTATTTCCACAGGAAATGAGAGGCTCTGGATTCATTCTGAGTTAAGAAAAATCAGGTGTGATTGAGGAAAACTCCCTGGAAACCCTGGCTACAAACATAAAGAAATAAACCTAAAAGAACTACAAGACATGAAATGCATATTATACCTGCTCAAACACATAACAAGGAAATTATCTTAAGCTAACTATGTACAATGCACAGTCTATACTTCTTATCCAGATACATATGTTACCTTTGAAAGCTTATGTATTTTCAGAACAAGAGGACCAGACACCAATAAAAACAAACAGCCCCGGTGAACAGCATCTCAAAATGCCTCGGTTGCAGTTTCCTCCGAGTTCTTTATCCAAAGCAGCTTCCAGGCTGCTGACTAAGATGATCCAACCTCACAGAATACTACAGCCAAGACTTAGCAATTATCTTGACTTCCTCAGAGTCCCTCAAAGATTACCAGTGCTCCCCGCCAAACAGCAGAAAGTAGTCCAGAAAACTATGCCCCCATTCCCAAAATATTGGTTATAAATATTTTTTTCATTTAAGGGGCTTGATTACAAAATATTATTAGTCATAATCAATCTCTTTCTAAAAGAAAGGGAGATATAATACAGAGATGATGGGAAAAAGGGTAGATTAATTTTTTTAACTTTTTTAATTTAATTTATTTATTTATTATGTATGCAACATTCTGCCTCCATGTATGCCCGCATGCCAGAAGAGGACACCAGACTTCATTCCAGATGGTTGTGAGCCACCATGTGGTTGCTGGGAATTGAACTCAGGACCTTTGGAAGAGCAGGCAATGCTCTTAACCACTGAGCCATCTCTCCAGCCAAAAGGGTAGATTATTAAATTTAACTTTAATCCAAAAAATGTTAAATTTCTTTACATTGGTATGGATTTTGGTTTGATTCACATATAAAGTTAATGGGGGGGGGAGCTGGAGAGATGGCTCAGAGGTTAAGAGCACTGGCTTACAGAGGTCCTGAGTTCATTTCCCAGCAACCACATGGTGGCTCATGCCCTCTTATAACCTGTAGGGATATATGCAGGCAGAATACTATATACATAAAAAATAAATAAATCTTTTAAAAAGTTAATTGTGTTATACTGTATGTATATTTCTACTTTTAAGGTATTATATTTATGCAACTCACTTAAAAATGTAATGTATAATTAAAAATACAGATTAAGCCAGGTGGTGATAAGACATGCCTTTAATATCAGCACCCAGGAGGCAGAGGCAGGTAGATCTCTGTGAGTTTGAGGCCAGCCTGGTCTACAAAACTAGTTCCAGGAAGGCTCCAAAGCTACAAAGAAACCTTGTCTTAAAAAACTGGAAAAAAAACACATAACAAACAAAAAAAAAATAATAGTCATATATATTAGTCAAACTTATAGTCATATTAGATATGTTTTCAATGTCATACACAGATATATTTAGATAGATGGTCTCAAACACTTCAAAGACATACAGAATATAGCATTTAATTATTTAATAACCTAAAACTTTTCAAGATAGTGAGATACATCTCCTCCTGGCAACACCAATCTACTTCAGAAAAGATGGTGGGCATCAAAGAAACTGTATAGCATTCATTTTCTTTATGGCAAAAGCTAGCCTTGTGGGCAAAGAAACTGCCCTTGCCTCAATTGCTGACAGTTATTGTCCAAACTAGACCAGCAGGACACAAGAAAGGCAACTGCCAAGCTTTACCAAGATTAGGTAGAGCAATCCTTCAAAATTCCCTGCTTAATAGGAAAGTCTGTCAGATATGCTAGGTCTGTAGGTCAGAGTTGGATATCCCAACATTGCAGAGGAACTCTGGGTAACTGTCCAGGCAGTCCAGACAGCTTGAGGTCCCTATCATTGGGTAACATTTTACCCTTCTGGGGTCTTCTATAGAGTTGAAGACTAGATAATCATAGTTATAACTTTTCTTAGTTATGATAAAAGGGTAAATCAGATATAAAACTTTAAACTCACCAAGATAGGATGGATAATATTTTCTCTAATTTTGTAAAATACAAATAGAATAGATATTGTAACCATAATTCTACCTTAATAACTGTTTTGTTGTATGTAATTTTACTATGTTAAAGTTAAAATCTTCCTTTATGATTAGACAGAAAGGGGGAAATGCTGCAGGATAATCCTTCTGTATGCTGTGAATAAATTCTGCTCTCACTGGTTAATAAAGAAGCTGCTTTGGCCTATAACAAAGCAGAATAAGGCTAGATGGGAAAGCCAAACTAAAAATAAAGAGAGGAGATATGTGGAGTCGGGAACTGATGCAAGCCAACTGCCAGAGGAAAAAGATGCGCTAAAGAACAGGCAAAGCCACAAAGCCACGTGGCAAAACATAGATTAATAGAAATGGGTTAATTTAAGTTGAAGAGCTAGTTAATATTAAACCTGATCTATGTGCCAAACATCCTGCAACTAATATAAGCTTTAGTGTGTTAATCTGGTACTGGGCAGGGAGGGACAAAAAAAAGAAAAAGCTCCACCTCCATTTACAGTTGAGTCTATGCCATGGATACTGATAACAGTGATGTAGGTCTACGGTTGAAAGAGAACAAGTGCTGCAGAAATACAGAACGTATGGTTTGGAAAGAAAAGGGACACTGAGTTCAATTTTTTTTTTTTTTTTTTGGTGCCGTGACTCGGATTCGAACCGAGGTTGCTGCGGGCACAACGCTGAGAAGTTCAATGTTATACAGCCAAAGCAAGTGCTAGAAGAGAGGCTACAATTGTTAAGATTTAGTACTATTATTTTGATCCTCTGTGTACATATGTGTGCATGTGTGTGTTCTGAGACGGGGTTTCTCTGTATAGCCTTGGCTGTCCTGGAACTCACTCTGTAGATCAGGCTGGCCTTGAACTTACAGAGATCCACCAGCTTCTGCCTCCCGAGTGCTAGAATTAAAGGTGTGTGCCACCACTACCATCCAGCTAAGATTAGCACTGTTAGGTAGGGATCTGCTCTGAACTATGGCCAAATAAAAACTCAACAAAAGCAATATACAAGTGCCTCAAAATCAGAATCTGGGAGCTGGAGAGTTAACTAAAAGGTAAACTGCTCACCTAGCAAGTGTGAAACCACAGGGTCAATTCACAGAACAAAGAGGGAAAAGGCCTGAAATATAACTCTTTTAAAGAAATTTTAAAGTTCAAATGTTATAGGCAAACACCTTGTTTTAGGCAGCTTTAACCATGCTGTGACTCTCTCTCCATTAAGTTAAACCACTTTGTTTCATAATCGGGTACACCTGATAACTCTGCAGTTAAGAGTATTGATTGCTCTTCCAGTGGACCCAAATTCGGTTCCTAGCACCCATACTGAGCAGCTACAACTGTTTTTAACCCTACCTCCAAGGGATCCAATGTCTTAAATATCTCATACAGACACACAAATTTAAAAATAAAAATCAATCTTTTTTAAAAAATAACAACCAAAGCCAGGCTGTGGTGGCGTACGCCTTTAATCCCAGTACTTGGGAGACAGAGGCAGGTGAATCTCTGTGAGTTCGAGGCCAGCCTGGTCTACAGAACTAGTTCCAGGACAGGCTCTAAAACTACAGAGAAACTCTAGAAAAACCAAAAAAACAGAAAGATACTGTTACATGTACAAGTTAAATACCATCTCTAAGAATAGGATAGTGGTAGCAAAACCCTGGGAAGGTTGCAGAAAAGAATAGTGAGGATAGTTGGGGATAAAGTTCCAATGGATAGAAGGAATGAATTATATAACTGATTTATAACAAATAAATACTTAAAAATAGCTAATAGGGTCTATCTTGGATATTCCCAAGACAAAGAAATGATGTATGTATAAAGCCACGTGTCAATGCAGTGATCCAATTATCACATCTCTGTATTCCTTAAGGTGGTACACATCCTTAATCCCAGCACTCAGGAGGCAGAGGCAGGTGAGTTTGAGGCCAGCCTAGTTTATGAAGCAAGTTCCAGGACAGTCAAAGCACTGTTACAGAGAAACCCTGTCTGGAAAAATCAAAAAAGAAAAGAAAAGAAAAATGTGTTGTTAGCTATGAAAAGAATATATGGACTAAAACAAAAAACTATAGTTCAGACTTAAAAATAAAAATTGTGGTGGTTTGAATAAAAATGATTCCCACAGGCTCATAGGGAGTGGCATTATTTAAAAGGATTAGGACATGTCACCTTGTTGAAGGAAACGTGTCATTGGGGGTAGGCTTTGAGGTCTCAGAAGCTCAAGCTAGGCCCACTGTTTCTTCATGCTGCTTGCAGATCCAGATACAGAACTCTCAGCTACTTCTCCAGCATAATGTCTGCCAGCATGCTGCCATGCTTCCCTCAATAACAGTGGACTAAACCTCTGTAAGTCTGCCCCAATTAAATGTTTTCCTTTATAAGAATTGCTGTGGTCATGGTGTTTCTTCACAGCAATAGAAACCATACCAGATTTCAATGATTTTCAAGATCATGAGCCAAGACTCATTATTCTGAGCTACACCAACTATTCTTTTAAAATCTTAGCATATAAAGTTACCTGTGCACATATACACAAAACCAAAGTAACAAGTATACATGACCACTGTGTAATACTGTGTAATACTTCCTACTGTGGGCTACTGTAAGATATCTGGGAATTGAAAATGAGTTTCGCAGTACTTCCTTTGATATATGAGGGTCAGCAAAGTTTTTTTTTTAAAAAAAACTTGAAAACAACTTTGATTGTTGTTATATTCATTCAGCTAGGTCTCAGTGAATGTTCTAACAAGCCAAGCATGTTCCCTCTGACACCAGGTATTGGGTTTCTCTGACCATTTCAAGTGGCAGCCACACCACACCTTCTCTCCCCTTGCCTAGCTTTATTCCTCTTCTACTCATTACCACCCCATACCAGAAACTGTTTACTACATCCCTCACTCAAAAGTTTGGTTTTACTCATCACTATAAGAGATGAAGAGAGCCTGGCACGGGGCAAGCATCTGACTAAGTTTTAAAAGGGACGAAAAGGGGGAAAACATCAACAAGGAAACAGATGTTACATGATTAAGGTCAAAGAAGCAGTACGAAAATGTCTGAGCATCAGAAAGTTGACTTTACCCTGCAGACTACTGAAGACTGCTGTAGGTTATTCAAAGGGTTGATGTACTCAAACATTTATTCAGCACAGGTTCAATCCATGTTGCTTAGCACAGCAGTGAATGCAAAGGTCGAAAGCACGGCGGCGGAGAGTACAAAGGACAAAGCCAAGTTCTGTCCTTGGGCTTTTAGATTAGGAGCACGTGATCTGGAAGTTTTGGGGAAATTATTCTGCAGCTATACGCAGGATGGATTCAAGGAAGGAGAATCTAAGGAAAACTACTGGTTGGTGGACATAATAAAGGAAAAGCATCTATCATAGACAACTTCAAAATAGGAGAAAACTGTGAACTGATAGAAAGCTAGAAAGTAAAAAAATCTATGGAAGATGGAAGTTCTTTAGCATTCCACTAAACCATGAGCCTTGACACTCTCAGACACCAGCAGTACATAAAACAATCATGTTGAAAAGAAAAAAAAGAGGGGGAGCAGAGAGCAGATGATCTTACCATTGGCAGGAATGACAACACTGGTAACAGAATCACAAAACAGAAAGACAGTAATCAAATGGGGCTAAGAATAGGATATTAAATAAGAGAAAAAGCTTAAGAGTATTTATGAAATCAAGCAACAGGAAGCTAAGGTCATGGTTCAGCAGTCAAGAGCACTTGCTCTTGCAGAAGACAGGGATTCGATTCCCAGCACCCTCAAGATGGTACACAGTCACCCATAATTCCAGTTCCAGGGATCTGATGCCCTCTTCTGACCTCTGCAGGAACGAGGCAAGCAAGTGATGCACATATGTGCATGCAGACAAAACACTCATTCACATAATATAAATCTAAAAATTTCCTAATGTCAAGCAATTTATCTATATTTGCTCCATATAATTAAGATAGTCCATTATTACTGACAAAAATAAGTTCTCTTAAACAGTTTAAATATGATATCCAGTATTACAGGAAGTTAGGGAAGTAATAGAGAACCTAGAGGCTGAGGGGATCCAGAGACCTTCAACTGGCAACAGATGGAGATGGAGACAGAGACCCACATTGGAGCACTGGACTGTGCTCCCAAGGTCCAGTTGAAGAGCAGAAGGAGAATATGAGCAAGGAAGTCAGCACCACGAGGGGTTGGTCCACCCACTGAGACACTGTGCCTGAGCTAAGGGGAGCACCAAATCCAGTTGGACTGGGACTGAATGAGCATGGGATCAAACTAGACCCTCTAAATGTGGCTGACAATTGGGGCAGACTGAGAAGCCAACAATAATGGCACTAGGATTTGTCTCTACTGCATGTACTGGCTTTTTGGGATCCTGTTCTATTTGGAAGCATACCTTCCTAAACCTGGATGGAGTGGGGAGGGCCGTGGATTTCCCACAGGGCAGGATACCCTGCCCTCTCTTAGGACTGGAGGGGTAGAAGGGGATGGGAGAACAGTAGAGAAGTGGAAGGAGGGAAGAAAGTAGAAATTTTGAATGGCATTATTTATAAAGTAATAAAAAATTATTAGAAAAAAATATGGGATTGTTAAAGGAAATGATAAAGACTAAAATTGGAAATCCATGGGTATATCAGATGCTTGTTGTCAACTGTCAGCTTGACAGGACCCACAGCTACTGAAGAGACAAGGTCCTGGGCATGTCTGTGAGCAGTTATCTCCATTAGGTTAATAGTGGACTTGGGATGACCATCCATAAATATAGATGGAAACATTCCATGAGAAAAGGCCCAGGATTGAATAAAAAAGTGATCAAAGATGAGCATCATCACGCTGGCTCCTGACTGGATGCAGGATAGCTCCTGCTGCCATGATGGATTGTATCCTTTAAATGTGAGCTAAAATAAATCATTTCCCATAAAGAGAGAAAGGAGAGAGAGAGAGAGAGAGAGAGAGAGAGAGAGAGAGAGAGAACCTAGTGCAAAAACTGTACCTGAGCTCTTAACAGTAATGAGACAAAGGAATGAGGCAGACACTGGAAGAGATTCTGAAGTCTATTTATTTTGGGTTTTCGAGACAGTTTCTCTGTAGCTTTGGAGCCTGTGAAGTTTATTTTCTTCTCCTATTTTATGTCTGTACATTTGAAATCAGGGAGAATAAACCTCTACAGACAGTGGAGTAACCAGAAAGAAAAAGTTAAATATGGCAGCTAGATTCCTGAAAAAAACAAGATTCCTCTTTCATTTAGTCTATCAAGTAGCAGAACTGAAATTCACCATAGTGACGGTAAACAATGCAAAAGCTCACTCTGTATTTTTCTCCAGTAAGTAGGAGTCAACTGTATCAATTAAGTTAAAGGAATAGAAGAAATCAAAAACAAAACAAGAGATTAACAAAATTATTCCCAAGTAGCATGAGACTACTGAAATTGTTCATCAGTTTAAAGTGGCCAAGAAATCCTAGCACTAGACTTCTTCAGTGGTGGGAGGTTCTGATAAAGGAAGCACAGTAAATATGAAAGTGACTAATGTCCAAATTCACTAGACAAACTGTCTCAGTGTGAGCTACACAAACAAACTGCTCTCTCTGGGTGTATCTCTCATAGCCCTACAGGACAAAGTCCAAGATCACAGTGGTATGGGTCAACAGATCAACAGCATTCTTTTTTTGTTGTTTTTGTTTTTGCAGACAGGGTTTTCTCTATGTTGCCCTCCCTGACTGTTCTGGAACTAAGTAGACCAGGCTGGCCTCAAACTCACAGAGATCCACCTGCCTCTGCCTGCTGAGTGCTAAAGGTGGGTGTCACCACAAACTGGCTGTCTGCAGTCTCTTCTGAAAGGCACTAATCTCATGCATAAAGGCTTTACATTCATCATCTAGTCTCCCCAAACCATCATCTTGAAGACTGAGTTCAACATGAATTTCAGGAGGACACATTCAGACCACAGTATTAAGTGAAAGACAGTGGGGGTCCCTATGAATGGAAAGAATAGACCGGGCGGTGGTGGCGCACGCCTTTAATCCCAGCACTTGGGAGGCAGAGGCAGGAGGATCTCTGTGAGTTCGAGACCAGCCTGGTCTACAAGAGCTAGTTCCAGGACAGGCTCCAAAACCACAGAGAAACCCTATCTCGAAAAACCAAAAAAAAAAAAAAAATAGAATAATCAGTCACATGAGTAAAGGTCAAAGATTCTACATAAACCATTTTGGATATAAAGGAAAAATTTCAAATCATTTATGCACCAAAGTTTCCTGCTTAGACATAAGTGCTACAGACACAAGGGAGATACAGCAAGGCAGCTACACATCCAATTTTGTTTTGTTTTGTTTGGAGCGGGGGACAACTGAGACAGGGTTTCTCTGTGTAGCCCTGGCTGTCCTCGAACTCACCCTGTAGACCAGGCTGGTCTTGAACTCAAGAGACCTCCCCCCCCCCACAGCTCTTGGATTAAAGGCGTGTGCTACCACACCCAACAGATAGGTTTACATCATGAAAGAAACTGACCTTAAATAGTGTCCAATACTGTAAATTTTATGGCCTTAGTAGCTACTTCTCTACCAAATGGAAGGGGGTTATGTTAGAAAGCAGTATCATGGTACCCCTCCCACTCACTTCTTTTAAAGAATCACTACTAGATATACTACCAGGGTTAACAGTAGCCTACCTCTCTAGTGTAATGAGACTGAAACACCTAACTTTAATAGAGACTCTCAAGATTTGTCTAGAAAAAGATACTGCATTGTATAATAAAATTACAGTATCTAATTTAAAAGACAGAAGCACAGTGGCTATTGAGTTGGCTCAGTAGGTAAAGGGTCTTTTTTACTGTGTGTGATGCACAGGAACAGGATGTACACATCCCGTGAGTGTTCGGAAGAGTGGGGTCAGATCCCCTAGAACTGGAATTATAAGCAGCTGTGAGCTATGCGACAAGGTGCTGGAAACTGAACTTGAATGTTCTGAACAAGCAGCGAGTGCTCTCAACCAGACACCTCTCCAGCCCCAGGGCAAAGATCTCTGCCACCAAGCCAGTCCTGAGTTTGATCCTAGTAAAATGGCTCCCAAATCTGTAAATCTCCAAGTGGCATGGGCCTCTTGCACCCACACACAAGTAAGCAAATTGAAAAGGGATACTGTATTGGACTCCTTCCAGAGGTTACATAACATTATTATTTTTGCGTATATGCACACAAATATATGTGAATATTGGTGTGCACATGTGCATTCACACACAGACAAATTCCAAGATTACTAATTCCACGGGTTCTGAATGGTGGGGCTGAGATCCCATGATAACTATATACACTAGTTTGGGCATGTGACTCATGCCTGTAATCTCAGCATCTGAAAGGATGAAGCAAGGAGATTATGGCAAACTCAAGGTCAGTCTGGAGTATATGGTGAGTTTGGGGCAAATTGAGGTTAAATGGAGACTCTGCTTAAAAAAAAAACTAAAAATTAAAAAAACTTACTGATCTATTAACTATCTAAGGCAGTGGTCCTGAACCTGGAGTCACACAGCCCCTTTAGGAGACGACCGATCCTTTTACAGGGGTCGCCTAAGACCATCAGAAAACAAACATTTACATTACAATTCATAACAGCAACAGAATTACAGTTATGAAGTAACAACAAAAATAATTTTATGGTTGGGGGTTAGCACATGAGGAACTGTTCAAAGTGTCACAGCATTAGGACGGTTGAAAACCACTTTATATATGTACTAAATCATTTAATGATCCCTACCACCACAATAGGTGCTAGAATGATCCCTACTGTACAAAGAAGGCAACTGTGGCATGCAGGAAGAGTCAGCAACTGCTCGTTATCAATAGTGCTTCAACTGGTACTCTTCACACCTTTATTACATCAAGATAAAATCAGGATTTATCTTTGGAGAAATTACTTACAGCCTAAGTCTCTACTCCAGTGTCATAAACATAAGCAACCCAAATAAAGATGCACCGACCTTTTCAGACAATATGTTCAAAGGACACAAACAGGTCCTAATTCTAATTTCTTCTGACACTAATATATCTTCTACAGGGATAAAATAAAATGCTAATTATCACTGACCCAAAGTTGAGACATTAATGCTACAGAAACTTATCTATTAGTTATAAAGCCATGGGGTCACTGGAAAGCTACCTGATTTCAAATAAAAAAGTTTACAATTATATATTCTATAAACTAGACAGAAGACTTGAAAGGGTCCCAACACACACACACACAAAAGTTTAGAAGACAGAGATACTAAAGACCTTAATTTGATCACTACATATCGTATACAAGGTCAAATTATCGTAGTTGGTGATCTATAAACAAGTTCCTAGCCAGGTGGTGGTGGCGCGCGCCTTTAATCCCAGCACTTGGGATGCAGAGGCAGGAGGATCTCTGTGAGTTCGAGACCAGCCTGGTCTACAAGAGCTTGTTCCAGGATAGGCTCCAAAAACCACAGAGAAACCCTGCCTCGAAAAACAATCAAACAAACAAAAAAAAAAAAACCAAGTTCCTAGATGTTCAAGTGCTAACAGACTCCAATGTGAAATAAGGGCTGGATCCCAGTGGTGCATTTACTGCCGTAGGCAACTTGAAAGAAACTCCAGTTCCCTCAAAAATGAATTTCTGACTTAAAATTTTATGTGACATATTTTGAGTAATGTTTGCCTTACCTGTTACCTGATGAGATACTTTTTTTTAAAAAAAAAAAGTTTTTTTAAAATGCCAGGAAAGGGGGGGAAACAATCAAAATCAAGTAAAATTAACTAGGATCCAATCTCTCTTTCTTTTTATATATATGAATAGCACACATTGAAAATGTACCTGGCACTTTCTGACAATTACATGAAGAATGGCCAGATGCTTCCTGTTGATGAACAGCAGAGAAAGGCCAACTGACAGATTCGGACTAGAGGTCACAAGAAACCACTGCAAACCCAGCTTCCTTCCAAAACCAGTAGGCCCAACTCATCTTGAAATTTTACACATTCATCACCCACACCTAGGAAACCCAAACTGACTCAGAAAAAAGCTAAGGGCTTATATATGCAAATTATATATGAATATTACTTATGCTTTGTTTCAGTAAAAGTCTCACCTTCAACTCAAGTCTGAGCCCTACAGTGCTGAAAAGAACACTGATGCACAGGTCTTTACAAGCACAGTAGATGTACTTGTAAATTCACATTATTGTCTGTCTTGTCACTTGAACTAGTTCCAAATGTTCCTGAGACTTCAAGACTATCGGTAAATTAGAATCTTTGTAATGCTTACGTATCTTAATCCCCATCTTTTAAAAAGTGAGAGCCCTCTCTCCCAAAATTCAGGAATCTCTGAATCATTCTTCTCATTCATGTTTTTTAAAAGTTTGTCTTGTACAGTATCCTGATTGTACTTACATGGCGAAAACAGGATAAAGAAAAAATGCATGATGTACGGTGTTTTCCAGTGGTTATGTGGTGTGATTATCACATAAGACAGCATGCAAAATAGATTCAAAAACCTCTTTTCTGTTTAGGCACTAAAAAGATTTGCAAAAATGCAGAACAATGTGTCTCTTGCCTAAACCATGAGTTAACACATGAAACAACTTTTGACTTTTCACAAAAGAAAAATGAATAAAGGGATAACAGTTATTAGTTCCCTTAAGATACAAAGCCATAGAGTCTGAAGGGCTGAGTCAAATTCTATCAGTTAAAGTTAAATAAACCTGGGTGAATCTCTATCAGGTAATATCTTCCGTATAGTAAATTCGGTGCGTTTTAAATTCTGGGATGGCAACTACTTCACAAGGAAAAGTACACCAGCGTTTTGTCCAGATAAAAATTACACTTCAGAAAGTAACTCGCCTGAAGAGACAGCACACCAGTGTCTGCAGAAGGAACTTCAAACTATTTCCACGCTATGAAGCTCCCTTTAGGAAGTTCTGTGGTCTCGCCCCTGCTTTAAACAGATGTGTCTGCTAGACACAATCCAAACGGACTTAAAGCAAAAGCTTCAAGGGAAAACACAGCAATTAGGCCCGTGCCATCCTTCGCTTTCATTTCGGAGATGCCCATTTGGAGCTAGGCACGCGGCTTCAACACAGTGGGAGAGGTTCACAACAGCACACTCAACACCGATCTGTGCCCAGACATGAGATGACCCGACGAAAACTCGCGGCTTCTTTCCCGCACCCCCGCTCGCGTGGGTTCCGGCAGCCAAGTCTCTGGGGGCAAAAGCCTCGACCACTGAGACTGGCAGGCTCCGTCCGTCCCTCCAGGGCTCTCCTGTCTACCCTGCCCCGGGCCGGCTCTCCCGCCGAGACCCGAGCGCCCCCCGACCCCGTCCGTGGGCCCCAGAGCGCTGGAGCGGCCCAGTCCGGCCTTCCCGCTGGTCGTCGGCCCGGCCCGGCCCGGTGTTCAGGCCCCCGAAACAAAGGAGCGGGCGGAGGCCCCGCCGCCTTTCCAGCCGCCCGCCCCACCGGCCCGGATCCCCACGGCCATGGCGACCCCACCGCAGCCCCGGCCCGTGGGGACCGCAGGAGGCCGCGGCGCCTGGCCGAGGAGGGGGCGGCGGCCGCCACCATGTCTGCCGCCCCTCCCAGAAGCCAAGCGCCGGGCGGACAAAGCGCGGCGACGGCAGCGCGGACACCCAGGCCGACCCCGCCGACCCCCGCCAGACGAGCGGGGCCGGGAGCCCCGGAAACCCGGCGCCTTAATGCAATAAACAGGAAATCGCGGGGATGATCTGGGTTCCGGGGGAAGTGGAATTATTTTTTACCAGCGAAGAGATCAACTTCCACATCCGGTGGTAACAGGGCCCTACACAGACCCGCACTGACCTGGAAAAGCTTCGGGAGCGGCGGCGGGGGAGCAGCGGGAGGAGGTGCGGGGACCGCGGCGCCTCGGAGCCGGCAGGGCTGACGCGGCCCCGCCACACACAGAGCGCTTCGCTGCACAGGGCGCTATTTTCCGAAAATGCCGCGTCTGGTCGGCGCCCAAAATCCCCACCGAAAAGTCCCCGTCGGCGCGGAGGGACACGGCGGGCGAGCTCCCAGCATGCCTGCGGAGGCCTGGCCAGCCCGCGCCGGTTTCCGCCCCACTGCCCCCGGGAGCAGACCTGCCGCCACCCTCCCCGGGCCCCGTTCCGGCGGGTGAAAGGGACGAAAGGGTCTGGTTTTGACTTTAAACAGAGAGAAAGGAAATAAGCCATTTCTAGCGCTCGGCCACACAAAGGCTGCGGCGGAATGATCCACTGAGCGACCGCAAGTCCCGGCTCGCCCGGCGCCTGCGCGGCAGCGGGGTGAGCGCTGCGGAGGCCATGTGCGCGGCCGGGTGTTCACGCCGCGCCGTGGGGCGGAATGTGTGGGAACTGGGGTGCGTGTGCTGAGAGTCCTTTCTCCCCGGCGTGACACGTGAATCACAGTGACTGCGGGACGCTTGGGGCTTAAGCTTGCTCGTGGGGTGTTGTAGTAGATTCCCGGCAGGCGGAAAGGCAGCTAGGAGCCTAGGATTTACCTTAAAGTGGTCCAGGAAGGTAGACCCGGAGTTGCTATTTTAGGTGCCAGTGCAGGAACAAAAGATGTGTCCTCTTCTCCTGGCGTAAACTGCTCGTGTGTGATGAGAATGTTTCGGCGGCTTTTTTTTAATGTGGTAAGAGTGACACCGCCGTGTCTGCAATGTCAAGATTTTTTTTTTTCCTAGATAGAATCTCTAACAGCCCCGGATGACCTGGAGCTCAGTTTGTAGGCCAGAGTGACCTCGAACTCACAGAGATCCTCCTGCCTTTGCCTCTGGATTGTTGAGATTAAAGGCGTGTGCTACCCTTGGTGTTGAGTTCCTTTTTTTTTGAATTTTCGAGACGGGGTTTCTCCGTAGCTCTTTTGGTTCCTGTCCTGGAACTAGCTCAGGCTGGCCTCGAACTCACAGAGATCCGCGTGCCTCTGCCTCCCAATAAACTCTTGGTACATTAAAAATGGAATTAAGGCCGGGCGGTGGTGGCGCACGCCTTTAATTCCATTTTTAATGTACCAAGATTTTATTGGGAGATAGTGATTCGTGAAGAAAAAGACTTATAAATTTTAACTTACACAAGATTTCCAAAGCTACACTTTGGTATGTTTAACAGGGAAGTCCACTACTTGTGGAACTTTTGGCATCTGGTGTCTAGGAATGGGAATATCTGAGACACTTTGGCAATTTATCCTAAGAGCAAAAAGGCTTAAATGAGATCCAAGTAGTTCGTGTGTGTGTGTGTGTGTGTGTGTGTGTGTATCCTCAAACACGTAATCATTGTGTCTCCACTTGCCCTTTTTACTAATATGGTGAAAGTTCCTAGTCAGTGTGACTTAACTAGAGCATAGCAAAGTAAACTATGGGGGCCATGGTCGGGTGCTTTTTTTTTTTCTTTTGATTTAATATTTTATTGTTTTGCGTGTTTTGTTTTTTTCATGAGACAGACTCTCACTATGTGATGCTCTGGCTGTCCTGGAACTCAAAATGTAGACCCGGCTGAGCTCAAACTCAAAGAGGTCCACCTGCCTCTGCCTCCCAGTTGCTGGGATTAAAGGTGTGTGTCTATATGTCCAGCTGTTAAGGTTTTTCAGATTGTCACGCCTTCCCATAACATTTGGAGTAAATATTTAATGATTGCCACAGAATATTACTTTTGTTGTGCTATAGCATATAGACAAGTATACATCATCGATGATTATGATGGCAGAAATGTTGCCAAATTTGATGTGGTTTCCAAGGGAGATAACACACACCAATAGGAGGAATCAAAGGGGTCCTCAGAAGCAATTCTCTTTAATAAGAGGATTAGTGAAGGCCCTCCAGCCAAAGAAACAATAATACAAAAGTTTAAGAGGCAAGCACAGGGGAGACTGAGTCATTTTAAGCATTCCCAGAGATGTATCTGTGGAGGCTTAGTGACAGCCTCAAATGTTATGTGAATGAATGAACTGATATCTTTCGTAACTATTCAACAACAACAAAAAAAAAAAAGTCCAAGGCATGAGAAAGAGTAATTTGGAAGGCAATAATGACTTGGGTTGAGGTAGTCACAAGTAGAAATGAAGAGAACCACAACTGATTGAGAATTCGGAGAATTTGCTTGACTGGATGAGAATGTCTGGAAGAGATGTCACAGATGACTCTCATGTGTGTCAGAGGAGTACCAGAAGGAGGGTGATGCGTTCCCTGGCAGTAGATGCTAAGGGAGAGAGGAATGTGTGCTCGGGAAGGTGGAGCCTCTGTTGACCACCTAAAGCCTGCGGGCCTGTCTAATCAGCAGTTAAGTTGGATTCTTTCAGCAGTTGTTGGAGCGCCCATTCTACCTGATACCATTCTCTGTGCTAGAAAAGATAAAAGTAGCAACGAAGAACATGGCTTCTGCTCCCATTTCTGGTAAAGGGAAGAGAGACTAAGGATTTAAAACAAAGGCGAGAGCTGGGCGGTGGTGGCAGTGGCGGCAGTGGCGCCCGCCTTTAATCCCAGCACTCGGGAGGCAGAGGCAGGCGGATCTCTGTGAGTTTGAGACCAGCCTGGTCTACAAGAGCTAATTCCAGGACAGGCTCCAAAGCTACAGAGAAATCCTGTCTCGAAAAACAAAACAAAAAAAACAAACAAAAAAAAAACCCAAAAACGAGAGATAATGTCCCATAGTAGTTTCACAAGGAAAATAGAAGGGCAGCTGAATAAAGTAGCTCTCCGGGTGAGGACGCGGACAGCTGAAGTTTGGTCTGCGCTAGGCCCTGACTGGGAAGAAGTTAGGGCAGTTTGTGGAATCCAAAGGGAGGTCAAACATGAGGTCAGTGTGACTGGAGTGGAGGGGAATAAGAAGGGACGGAAGGAAAGAAAAGTCCGCAGCTTTGGTAAGAAGTCATTGAAAGCCTTAAGGAATGAAGCGGCATGGGCATGGCAGTAGAGATGGAGAAAGCAGATGGAGCCAAAAAACAGCTGATATTAGATATAATCTGTATGTTCGTGAAGTGGAGCGAGGGAAGGAAGAATCAAGCGTTGAGTATGGCTGCCTTAACTGCCACCATCAGGTAGAAATATAAGCTACATATAATTTTGCAGTAGTTGCCTAAAAAATGTGAAATTAAAGTCTTCTTGAAATATATGCCAATATTATATGTGATATAAAATATAGTTTAATGTTTTACATTCCTTTTCTTGCTATTTGAAATCTAGTGTATAAATTATAGTTAAAGTTTATCTCAATACCTGATTTCATAAAATTTAATCTTGAAAAGTTGATTTATCTATCCTCTTGGTTCCAGACATTAAGCCATGCTTATTTTAACTGTAAGATGAAGTTAAAGTTTTGAAAATAAATTTCTAGATTAATCAGATTTAAATTGAATAATCCTAGCACTTGAGAGGCAGAGGCGGGCAGATCTCTTTGAGTTTGAGGCCAGCCTTGTCTACATAGTTCCAGGACTGTCAGAACTATGTGGATAGGCCTTGTCTCAAAAAGGGGGCGGAAGAAGAAAAGTTGTTCTGAAGGCTGAGAATACAGCTCAGCAGTAGAGTGCCTGCCTGTCATTAGCAAGGCACTGAGTATCCATAGCACTACCAAAAGAAGTTTACCAGAAAGCCTTGAATGCTAAGCTAAAGGATTGTGAAACGCTGACACGTGTGGTGTTTGAGCCTCGTTGTATTTAAGACTAGAAAGAGGCCACGAGGTGGCCATCTGGTGACTCCTAAAACCAATGTTTCATTCCATTGTTTTGACTTTATGAAATCCAGTTTTAGCTTAGTTCTTCTAGAACAATGCCACCAAAAGTCTAATCCATTAGTTAGTGCCAGTCTGCAGACCCTCCTTTTGTTACCACCCAAGACATTTAAGAAAGTAAAGAGTTCAGAAGTGTGGAATAGAGATTAATATCCATAAATGTACCCTCCAGAGCTGTATTGTTGTGTGGTTTTTTGGTTTTTCCATGTCAGAGTTTCTCTGGCTGTCCTGGGACTTGCTCTATAGACCAGGTTGGCCTCAAACTCTGCCTTCTGAGTGCTAGGATTAAAGGCATACACAACCACTCCTGGCTGTTTCATGGGGTTTTGTTTTTATTCCCCTTTTCTAATAATTTTTGTTTTATAGACATAGCTCTCTATTTGTTTGGTTATTTGTTTTGGTGTGATTTGGTTTTGGCTTTTTGAGACAGGTTTTCTCTGTGTAACAACTCTGGCTTTCCTGGAACTCACTCTGTAGACCATACTGGCCTCAGACTCACAGAGATCTGCCTATCTCTGCCTCCCAAGTGATGGGATTAAAGACATGTGCTACCACTACCCAGCGTTTTGCTTTTTTAAGGAGGGCTTATCGTGTAGCCAAGACTGGCCGCTTTGTAACCAAGAATTGCCTTCAATTCCTGATCTTCTAGTCCCCACCTCCCAAGCAGATGACAGGCATGCACCACTACATATGGTGGTGCTGGGGATCAAATCTAGAACCTAGTGCATGCCAGGGTCTCTGTTAACCAAGCTACACCCCAGCCTTTCAGAGCATTTTTGTAATATCATGAAGAGGGTGAGAAGGATCAAGTTTTCAGAAGACGCTAAATCTAAGCTTTTTGTACTTTATAATGACAACTGTTATTAATAAAAGAATATCTCATGTTCTTCCATATGGACCCAGAGAACTGCATAAAAACAAAACTATATAGCTGCCACTTTTTAAAACTTTATTTTATATATATGGGTGTTTTGCCTGCATGTATGTCTCTGTTCATGCCTGGTGCCTGGGGAGACCAGAAGAAGGTGTCAGATCCTCTAGAACTGCAGTTATAGATGGTCATGAGCTGTTATGTGGGTGCTGGAACTTGAACTTTGGTCCTCTGGAAGAACAGCCAGTGCTCTTAACTGCTGACCCGTCTTCCCAGACCCCTAGCAGCTGTTTATTAAATGCCAGCCACTATGTATAGCCTGTAAATACAGTGTCTCATTCAGTGCTCAAAATAATTCTGCGGAACAGGTATTATTATTAAGATTAATTTCCTGTGAGGAATTGTGCTTAATAATTTGTCTCAAATCACCAAGAACCTACGTCTTAGAGTCGGGATTCCAAACAGGCCTCTAGTTCTGCCCAGGGATCTAGGGGTTCCCTGACACAAAGAAACTGTACATTCTTCAGAGAGAATGTGAAACTGCTACCATCAAAAGATTCCCCAGTGAACTTAGGGGAACAAATGGTATTCTAAGCCCATTTTGTCAGGTACTAGAATAGCTGCACCTGCCGGCCGCTTGGTCTGTTTGTACAGCATGCCTTTTCTGTCCCTGTACCCTAAGGAGGTGTCTGTTGTTGATGGTGAGGTGTGTTTCTGGGAGGCAGTAAAACAATGGATCCCATTTTCTAATCCAATCTATTAGTCTGCTTTTTATTGGAGAATTAAAACCATTAATACTAAGACTTGTTCAGCAGTGTTTATTAATTCCTGTTATTTTGTGTGACTGTAATGTTTTCTTAAACTTGTGTTGATTAACTGTTCTGGGATTACGTATGTGCCCCCTTGGGTATGTTTAATCCTCTCCTCAGACTGAAGTATTTCTTCTAATATCCTCTTTACAGCTGTCTTAGTGAACATAAATTCCTTCGATCTGTTTTTATCATAGAAATGTTTCCTTTCTCCTTTGGTTATGACTGATAGTTTTCTTGTATAGTAGTCTTGGCTGGCATCTGTGGTCTCTTGGAACTTGTAGAACCAAGTCCTCTGGCTTTAAAAGCTTCCATTGAAGTTGGGCGTTGATATGGTATGCCTGTCTTTATACGTACTTGGTCTCTCTTATTACTTTCAGTATCCTTTGTTTTAGTATGCGACTGGGTAGTTTCTTTTCTGATTCTGGTACTCTGTATGCCTCTTGAACCTTTTTCTTCTATGACTTTGCTGAAAATATTTTCTGTATCTTTGACCTGCATTCCCCTATACCTATTATTCATAGATTTGGTCTTTGTAATGAGACAGGTTTTCTCTTTGTAGCCTCAGCTGTCCTGGAACTCGACTTGTAGACCAGACTGGTCCCAAACTCAGAGCTCCACCTGCCCCTACCTCCTGAGTGCTGGAGTTTGGTCTTTAATAGTGTTCCAGATTTCCCGCAGATTCTGTTTTGTCTTTTGTTTTTAACATTTTCATTTACTCTAAGATTTATTTCCTCTGCCGTGTCTGTGCAACCTGATAATCTTTCTTCCACCCAATCTAATCTGTCGGGAATACATTTCTTTGATCTTTTTGTTTGACTTCCCGAGTTAATTTCATTTTGGCTTTTCTTCAGAAATTCTTTTTATTAAATTCCACTTTCATATCTTGAGTTGTTTTATTATTTGGTTCACTTGCTTATGTTTTCTGTTCTCATTTGGGCATTTTCATGCATTAGCTAAGTTGCTTCTGTCCGGGAACATTGCTCTGGGAATACTCACTTCTGGAGTAGACATGTTGTCTTGGCTGTTCACATTGTTTGTGTTGTAGAGATGGAGCCTGGGCGTCTAGGCTTGGGTCATTGGAAGTGTTGTTTGCTGGGGATATCTTGTCTCGCCTTCCATGAGTTGGTGTTTGGATCTTTGCTTGCTGTTACCACAGCTTGTCAGATTGTGGTCCAGCCAAGGGATCTTAGTAGTGAGTATTGGGGTATTGGAAGAAATAAGCCTGCTGGGGGTGCTCAGCAGAAGTGTTCTCAGCTCAGGTAGGGATGGATGTAACTTCTGAGACTGGGAGTAAGCCTTCTGTAGGCTTATAAGGTTCTTGCTGCTGATCATCAAATCTATAAAGGGCTGACTGACTTCTGCAGGTGGTCCTTGGGTGGCAGGGGATGGTGTCATATTTGGAGTGGGCAGTGCTCTGTGGGTGTGGGGCACAGGATGTCACAACTTCCTCCAGTGGAGGGGGGTTAAGTGGAGGCCACACTGAAGTTCATATCTTGGGTCAGAGACATAGCATGTCACATGGTACCGAGGTATCTTGATGTAGGTGTGGCAGCAAACTGGCTCTGGGGGTCCACACCTGGAGTTTCAGGTCATCTTCCATACAGTACTGGGGCATCATGGTGGGTGGGGTGGCTGTTAGGTAGGCAGACTTGTGGAGTGGATCTGGTGGGGGTGCTCTTGAGATCTGTGTCAGACTCCGCATAGTACCTGGGCAGCACAGGTTTGGGGTGGCTGATATTCAGAATGGGTCTGAAAGTCCTTACCTGGAATTCTGGATTGATCTCCAAACCCAGGCCCTCATATTTTCACAGCAAGCACTTCACCCACTGAGCTACTTACCCGACTCCTGCAGCATGGGATACTCTCGGATAGCATTTTGCTCACAGTAGAACCTTGCTGCTGCTCTAGCAAACACTGAGGTTTAGATGTAAACTGCTCCCCACAAGTCCCAATGTTTGAACACTTTGTCTCCAGCTAGTGTGCTGTTTTAAGATGTTGTTGAACATTTAGAAGACAGAGCTTAGCTAGAGGAAGTGCTGGTTGAGGGGGTGGAGCAAGCTTTCATATTTATAGCCCAGCCCCGCTTCCTGTCCTGTCTGCTTCCTGATCTGCTTAGACATGAACTAGTACCTCATATTTCTGCTGCAGCCAAGAGTGGCTCCCACTACCATGCCCTCCCTGCCAAGATGTAGCCAAAATAAACCTCACCTCCATTAATTTGTCTCTTATCATGTATTTGGTCACAGTTGTTGGGGAATATTATTTTCAGGTGTGTTACTTTTGTTTACCTCTGTGAAACCATTACTGTGCCTGTCTAAAACACCTGATGGTCCTAATAAAAAAATGAACAGCCAATTAAGAGGCAGGAGCAAGGACAGGTGGGGCTGGCAGGCAGAGAGAAAAAACAGAAAAAAAGAGAAAAGGAAGAGCCAGAAAACAAGGAGAGGAGGATACCAGGGGCCAGCCACCCAACTACACAGCAATCCATAGAGAAAGAAGTAAAGGTATACAGAGGTAGAGAAAGATAAAAGCCCAGAGGCAAAAGGTAGTCGGGATAATTTAAGAAAGCTGACAGGAAACAAGCCAAGCTAAGGCTGGGCACTCATAAGTAATAATAATAAGCCTCTGTGTGGGGGATTTACTTGGGAGCTGGGTGGTGGGCCTCCCAAAAAGTCAAAAGAGTAAAACATATCACAACACACAATGACCAAGAAAAACAACGACAAGTTATTTAATATTCTAAATCCTTTGTTATCCTTCTGATAGTATTCATAGCATCGTCAGCAGAAACAGAATCCATTTTAAGAAACTACTTTCTGGGGTGATTTGTATAACTGTTCCTGGGGAGACGTGAGCAAATGTCTGCTCACTAGGGGAACATGGCAGACCAGAGGAAGGATACCACCAAACTCCAAGTTGGTGAACAGAGTTTTATTAGGGTGATTTACAGGAGCAGAAATGACTCAAAGATAATTATATTACCAAAATCCTATCCCAGTGTGGGAAACAGTTGACAAAAGCTGGGAACCGGAGGCACACTGCAGAGCCTGTAGGCACCTCACCAGCTTGGAGAGTGTCCTTTCCAGGTAGTCCAGTTGTTCTAAATGCTTAGCTTAATCGGTCTCTGCTTCTTCTAAGCAATATTCCTTATCTGAGATTCTCCTACTCAACCTGTGGGTTGTGGCCATTGGAAAATACATATTTGCAATGGTCTTAGGAATCAATCTCCAACCACTTATTTTTTGTTGCTGCGTCATAACAGAGCAGTGTCTCAACCCACAAGTTGAGACCCACTGTTCTAGGCAGCTTGGCTTGTCTAAGAATTTCTTGGCAGTCTCCACTGCTTACCTACACGGGGAGGAAGGAGCCTAGTGAATCTTACTGGTCTCAGGAACTTCCTAAAGCTATTTGAGTTTTTTTTTTCCCTTCCTCAGATTAACAAACTTCCCTGCAGGATGGAATGTTTTACCTCCTCTTAGAACATCATATTGTGGGGCTGGAGAGATGACTCAGTGGTTAAGAGCATTGCCTGCTCTTCCAAAGGTCATGAGTTCAATTCCGGCAACCACATGGTGGCTCACAACCATCTGTAATGAGGTCTGCTGCCCTCTTCTGGTCTGCAGACATACAGACAGAATATTGTATACTGTATACATAATAAATAAATAAATATTTTTTTTAAAAAAAGAACATCATATTGTTTCAACTCCTTGGAAACCTCCTGTTTCCGAATAAGATGCCCCATTAGATTAAGCAAATCCTGGAGGAAACCACCAACAGGTAGTGAGATGTCTCTGCTGGTCAAGGCACTTGCCACCAAGCCTGATGGCCTGAGTTTGAGCCCCGTGTCACATATGGTAGAAGAGAACGGACTCCTGTGAGTTGTCCTCCAACTGCCACAAGTGTACCATGGTATGTGCATGCCTGCCCCCCAAAATATGTAAGTGTAATTTTAAAAGTATTTAATTTTTGTAAGAGACAGTACAAATGCAGTCCTCACTGCCACAGCTTATGCGATCAAATTTTCCACACTGGGGGGAAGTCAGCACATCCATACTGCAGTGGAAAATCCACCTTTATGATCATAGTGTCTTAGGGTTTCTATTGCTGTGAAGAGACCATGACCATAGCAACTCTTATAAAGGGAAAAACATTCAATTGGGGTGGCTTCCATTCTCAGAGGTTTAGTCTATTAGCATAGTGCAACATGGTAGCATGCAGACAGGCATGGTGCTGGAGAAGGAGCTGAGCATCCTTGTTCCAGGCTACAGGAAGTGAACTATGTCACAGAGTGGAGCTTGAGCAAAGGAAATCTCAAGGCCCACCCCCACAGTGACACACTTCCTCCAGCAAAGCCACATCTACTAGTAGTGCCGTTCTATATGAGCTTATGGGAGCCAATAAAGAAAGAAATTGCTTTCTTTGCTAATCTCTTAGTAGAAATTCTGTCTAAGCCTCAGACTCCACTGCTAGCTCTCCTGCTACTTGACCACATCAGCAATTACTGACTACATTGAAGTTTTGAAACCCTCAAACTGACAGATGAAGAGTAGAATTAACTTCTTCCAAACTCCCCATACTAATATTTTTACCTCCTCCCAAGACTCCCAGAATTTCCTAATGGCATCTTGAGTAGTGAATTGCTTCCAGAAGGTTTTCGGTTACTTTGTCTACACCAACCAAAGGAATCACCACACCAACTGAAGTCATATAAAAATAATACTTATAATTGGGGTGGGGGTTAGGGAGCTTCAAGGTGGTTTCCTGTGTGGTACTTGAACTCACAGAAGATAGCCTCACATTCACAGATATCAGCCTGCTTCTGCCTCCCAAGTGCTGTGATTAAAAGTGTACACCACAAGACCCAATAAAATATTAACACTTAAAAGTGGAAATTGCTGGGGGCTGGAGAGATGGCTCAGTGGTTAAGAGCATTGCCTGCTCTTCCAAAGGTCATGAGTTCAATTCCCAGCAACCACATGGTGGCTCACAACCATCTGTAACGAGGTCTGCTGTCCTCTTCTGGTCTGCAAACACACACAGATTAAATATTGTATACATAATAAATAAATATTTTAAAAAAGTGGAAATTGCTTCTTGATCCAGGGCCTGCAGAATGAATATTGGGTCAGCAAAAGCAGCACCTGATCACCCGTCTCTGTTGGACATCTTGTGCAATATTAACTAAAGTCCCCCCAGGGGGCGGGGGCATCACACATGCATTAAACATTCTATAAGACGAATTGTCAAACTAAAATTTCAACTGTGGAAAATAGAAATAAACAGACCCGGGACCAAGTTTCCTTGCTTTCTTAGCCCTCCTAAACAATTTATTGCCTCTGTGTGTAGCCTAATGTAAATCCTTTTGAGCTGTACAAACAGATCCTTAGCCTCTACTGGGCCAGAAGCTAGAACTGCACAGGTAACACCTGAGAACTGTAGCAGACAATACTGCTCTCCTGTAAGCTGTCAAACTCACAGAGATCCTCCAGCCTCTGGCGCCTGCATGCTGAGATTAAAGATATTCGTCACCACCGTCTGACAAGCAAATGTTTCTAGCAGTGTATTTTTTTTTTTTCGAGACAGGGTTTCTCTGTAGCTTTGGAGCCTGTCCTGGCACTCGCTCTGTAGACCAGGCTGGCCTCGAACTCACAGAGATCCGCCTGCCCCTGCTTCCCAAGTGCTGGGATTAAAGGTGTGCGCCACCACCGCCAGGCTTCTAGCAGTGTATTTTAAAAGTGTCTTTGGGGACTGGAGAGATGATTCAGCAGTTATTACCACTTGCTCCTCTTTTAGAGTACCTGGGTTTGGTTCTCACAATCCATATTGGATAGGTCACAACTATCTATAAATCCGTTTCCATGGAGATTTCACTTCTATGGGTTCCTGTACACATGGAATGCATATACATGCACTTAGGAAAATGAACATAAGATAAAAGGCCTTAACGACTACTGTGTACAAGCGGGCATGGTAGTACATTCCTTTGTCACTGAAAGACAGGCAGGCGGATCCCAGCCTGGTCTACAGAGTGAGTTTCAGGGCAACACAGAGAAACACTGTCTTGAAAAGCTAGGGGAAAAAGGAGAAAGAGGAGGAGGAGGAGGAGGAGGAGGAGGAGGAGGAGGAGGAGGAGGAGAAGGAGAAGAAGAAGAAGAAGAAGAAGAAGAAGAAGAAGAAGAAGAAGAAGACTGTGTATGTATTTGACTTAAAGACTCATTAATGTAGCCCTCAAACTCACAAAGGTAAAGGCATGTACCACCACACCCAATTTAAGACTGCTATGGGGAAAAAAAATAATGCTGGCTCAAGCCTTTAATCCCAGCATTCTGGGGGCAGAAGCAGGTGGATGTCTATGAGTTACAAGTCAGCCAGAACTACACCAGGAGACCCTATTTAGGAAAAAAGGAGGGGGTGCTTTGAGCTTTGATTTATGACTGTTTTTGATCTATTACTATAAAAATTTAATGAAACTAGCCGGGCGATGGTGGCGCACGCCTTTAATCCCAGCACTCGGGAGGCAGAGGCAGGCGGATCTCTGTGAGTTCGAGACCAGCCTGGTCTACAGAGCTAGTTCCAGGACAGGCTCCAAAGCCACAGAGAAACCCTGTCTCGAAAAACCAAAAAAAAAAAAAAAAAAAAAAAAAAATTTAATGAAACTGATACCATGTTAAAACATGGAATTTTGAATAATTTGAGTCTGTTTCCAAGCATGACCCACTCCTATGTGGTTCCAAAATAAACTGTTTCTTATTTGAGGCAAGGTATGTGTTTGTTTTGTTTTCTAGGAGAGGTGTTTGTTTTGGAGGGTTTGGCAGTGGCCAAGCCATGTTCCCAGCACTGATATTTTGAAATGAATCTTTGTTTTAAGTGGTCCCAACAATCAGCTTAAACTTTTTAGTAAACTATGTTATAAACAAATGTGCTAATATCTGCAATTTGTTGCTTTATTTATAAAACAGAACAATTAAATTTCTCCAAGGCTCTCTGTATTGGTTACTTTCTTATTGTGATAAAACACCATAATGAAGGGGCTGGAGAGATGGCTCAGTGGCTAAGAGCATTGCCTGCTCTTCCAAAGGTCCTGAGTTCAATTCCCAGCAACCACATGGTGGTTCACAACCATCTGTAAAGAGGTCTGGTGCCCTCTTCTGGCCTTCAGGCATACACACAGACAGAATATTGTATACATAATAAATAAATAAATATTTTAAAAAAAAACACCATAATGAAGACAGCTTATAGAAAGAAGGGTTTATTTAGACTTAGGTGACCATCACAGTGGGGAAGCATAGCAGCAGGCAGGCCTGCTGATTCCTGGAGCAGCAAACCACAAGCAGGAAGCAGAGAGCATGAACTGGCAATGTCACGTGGCTTGAAATGTCAAAACAACCCCAAGGATATACTTCCTCTAGCAAGGCCACACCTCCTAAACTTACCCAGACAGTGCCATCAACTGGGGACTAAGTATTCAAATATCTGAGCCTACGGGGGGCATTCTCATTCAAACCATCACACCTAGCATTTTCAAACTAGTAAGCACTGATTTAATCATGAAGTCATTATGATGGTTTGTTGCAAGAGGCCATTTGTTGTTAGAGGAGGGAGCTTATTGGTTCCCTGGCCACCCAGCTAGCCCCAAAATAATCACACAGAAACTGTATTAATTAAACTACTGCTTGGCCCATTAGCTCTAGCTTCTTATTGGCTAACTCTTACAAATGAATTTAACTTATTTTTATTAATCTATGTATTGTCACATGGCAGCAGCTTACTGGCAAAGTTTTGTCATGTCTGACTCTGGTGGTGGCTCCATGGCTTCTTCTGACTCTGTCATTCTTCTCCCAACATTCAGTTTAGTTTTCCCTGCCTACTTCTGTTCCCAGTGCAGGCCCAAGACAGTTCTTTTTATTAACCAATGGTATTCACACCATACAGAGGGAAATCCCACATCACTTCCCTTTTCTGTTTAAATAAAAAAGGGAGGTTTTAACTTTAACCTAGTAAAATTACGTATGACAAGACAGGTATCAAGTAAGAATTACAGTTACAATATTTATATCTATTTTTATCATAACTAAGGAAAAATATAATTTTAATTATAAATTCTTCAACTCCATCAAAGATTCCAGAAGGATATACTATTACCTAAGTAAACGGGAAGTACATTGTAAAGCAACTTCTAAAACTCTAGAATTGACAGAAACATCTTGCTGCCTGAACAGTCACCCAAAGTTCTTCTGTAACATTGGGGCATACATCTTCAGCCTACAGGCCCATAGTATCCAGCAGATTTTTTTTCATGACACAGGAAATTTCAAAGACAGGTCTGCCTATATTGGCAGTTTGTCAGTCACTTTCTTCTGTATCCTACAGAACGTCTAGCCGACTCTTTCATGTAGCAAGGAACCCTGAAGGATTGTCTCTCATTTAGGCAAGTTTAGCAGTCATTTCTCTGTGGGTCCTGCATGTCCAGTTAAGCAGTCCAGGCAAGAGCAGTTTCTTGCCCAAACAGCTAGCAAACTCCATAAAGAGCCTCTTCAATGCCCATCTTCCTCTTGAAGTAATTGGTGCTGCCAGGAGCAGATGTTTCTCTATCATGAAAAGTCCTAACTTCTTAAAACATGTTAAATGCCATATTCTGTAGTCTTTGAAAGAGTTGAGGAATGCCTATCCATCTGAAATACATCTCTATCCATCTAGAAAATCTAACTAACATGACTACAAGCTTGATAATTATCTATTAGCCTATATTTTTAATTATAAATTATATTTTAATGAACTGAACAATTACGATACCTTAATCAAGAGAAGAAATATACATATAACAAAATTGACCTTAAATTCGTTTCAATAAACCAAGATCCATACCAATGCAAAGTACCCATCTCTATAGCATATCCCCCTTTAAATGTAAACAAACATTTATAAATAATATTTGGGAATATGGGCATAGTTCTGTCCAAACTTCTTCCTGCTGCTTATTGGGTGAAGTATTTTCTTTTGGGGGTATTCACAGTAACCTTTCAGAGGGTCTTGGTCCATCAAACCATATTAGTCTGGAAGCAATCCACAGGTTCTCATCCTCTGTGGAAACAAAAGAAGAATCTCTTTTCCAAAGCAACATATCCTTATACTCAAATTTTGAATTCAAGATACCTTTGAAATATATGTGTCGGCTTAACTTAGCAGTCCCCAGAATCAAATGTCTCTCTGCAGTCAAAAAAAATTAAAGATAACACAATAATATACATAATCCAGACTCTCTGTGAATTTTCCATCTTTATGTGGCTTGTTTTTACTTTATTACTTTTTCTACAAGTTTAAAAAAACTATTTACTTCTTTTTATAACTCTCTGTACTCTTTTTCTTCTCTCTCCCAAGTCTATGTACATTTATCCAACACTGAGACCCATTTAAAGGTCTTTTCCATCTGAATTTGTCTTTATTGCATATCTGTAATTCTTTACTGACCAGGACAGCTTCTTAAAATGCTAAGTACTTCTTAAAACCTTAAACTGACCCATTACTAGGGTATATATGGTACTTGATGCTTGCTCTGCACAATCTAACATGGTGGACATCCGTTCCCTGCCTCTGCAAGCCCTGCACATTGCCCCAGTTTCAGGCACACAGCAGGTCTATGTTGTCACTATGCAAGTTGTAGTACATTCCTCACAAATCCCATTTAAATGTTCCATTGCCAAACCTCCAGAAAAAGTCAGAGTTAGCACTGGCAGTAAAGCCCAGAAAGCTGGCATGTCAAAATGGCGTGACTTTTTTCTTTTACTACCACTGAATCAGGAAAACTTCTCTTAAAGGAGCTACTGCATGCCACCACCAAAATGCTAGCTACCAAGAAGCCATGCTTAACTTTGTTCTTTTGTGTCTAGGTTTCTTTTCCAAGCTTTCTCAGGTTTTAGGTAGATTTTAGTCCACCACGTTAGCATGCCAATTTGTAGGAGGTCTTGCAACAATGGTTAATCTTGGGTATCAGTTTCATTGGCTTGGGAATCAACTGAGAGATGAGCTTGATAAGGGTATTTCCTGGAAACATTAATTGGGTTTGGGGGTGCTTGCTAATTTTATGTCAACTTGACACAAACCAGAGTCATCTGGGAGAACAGAACATCAACTGAGAAAAATCCTTAAAATCCAGCTGTAGGCAGGCTGTAGGCAGTATCTTAATTCATGATTGATGGGAGCAAGCCCAGCCCACTGTGGGTGGTGTTATCCCTGGCTGGTGGTTTCAGGTGCTCTAAGAAAGTTGATTGATCAAGACATGGACTTGGGGGGCTGGAGAGATGGCACAGAGGTTAAGAGCACTGACTGCTCTTCCAGAGGTCCTGAGCTCAATTTTCAGCAACCACATGGTGGCTCACAGCCATCTATAATGAGATCTGGTGCCCTCTTCTGGCAAGCATACATGGAAGGAATGTTGTATACATAATAATAATTTTAAAAAAGATATGGACTTGATGGATCAAGACTCCATCGCCTTTGCATCAACTCCTGCTTTTAGGTGCCTGCCCTGACTGCTTTCTTAGTTTCTGGAGGTCCTGCCATGACTGCTTTCAATGAGGAGCTATTATATTGAAGTGTGATTAAAATTAACCCTTTCCTCTCCAGCTTGCTTTTGGTCTTTGTGTTCCATCACATCAATAGAACCTAACTAAAATGGGGCAAAACCCTCCACCATAATGGTGACAAGATTACATACATGATAAGCTATAAAATAAACAGTATATAAAATGCAGAAATGACTCACAGTTTTTGTTGAAACCAAGACAAGTATTGCAATAAAGGGACAGTAAAACCTATCTTATCTAACATGTAAGGCCATTCCCTACTGATTCCTTGGCAAGTGGGGAAAAGCAGGAGGGGGCTTGCTAGGGTTTACAAACTATCTCTTGTAACCAGCCATGGTGACTGGCTACATCAGTGTGTCTACCATTCTAGGATGATGCCTGGCTTAGCAAGGCAGCAAAATAATCTGTCTCACTTTCACTGCTATGAGCCTCCAGTGCTCTTGTTATAAATCAGGAGCTTTGTTTCTCACAGTTATGTACATTTGATGTTTGGTCCTGGGGGGTTATGCTTCCCACACGGCTCAAGAGGGTCTCCAGCTGTTTCTGCAGAAACACGAGTGTGTTAGAGATGAGGAGGAAAGAGCTCACGCTTGAGAGTCTCACAGACTGCTTTCAAGCCTTGATTCTGTTACAACTCCACCCATGTTACTGAATAACTAACGTCCTCCTTTTCTACAAAGCAGTTTACAAAGCGATGAAGAAATAAGTGAAGAGCTCTCCTGAGCAGCAGTACTTATTAGGAGAACCCTAATTACCAGTGTCTGGGAACAGGTGAAAAGCAGGTATTTTAGCTGCCTTCTTGGGCCTGTCTCAAGCACTCTAGCTTTGAAACATCGTGCTCTTGAGACGTGACAGTTTGACCTGATGAAAAGCCACAACTAGTATGCCAATGCTGTAGGGAACCTATGGAAGGACCTTCCTATTAGCCCACACGAGATTTTATCTATAGCTTTTCAATGCTTGTCATCTGTTATGATTTGAGTGTGTCTTCCCAGAGTTCCATGCTGGACCTTCGAACCCAGTGTGGCAATGTTGAGAAGTACTTTGAAGGGGCAGGGCTCCTTAAAAGGTGACGAGGTAAGAAGTACTGTCCACAGCAGGAAATTACGTAGTTCTTCCAGAACCCTGAGTAGTTCCTCAGAGAGACAGTGATTACAGATTGAGGCTCCCCTCACCTGTGCCCCTTCCCATATGCAGCTGTTTTTCTTACTCTTGCTCTGTCCACACTACAGCTCAGGAAGGATCCCACTGGGGACCAAACATAGGTTTCTTCATTTGGGGCTTTCAGGCTCCAAAGCTGTAAAATAAATAAACATCTTTTCTTTATAAACTACTCAACTTCAGATATTTTGTTATCAATAGAATGGATGAATACACTGACCAAAAATAATGTAAGGTATTTCTATAAAGTGGGCATGTTGGCACATGCCTGTAATTCCCACATCTGGGAGGTGAGGGAAGAAAAATCAAAGAATTCAGGTTATTCTCTGTTTCACAGTTGGTTTTGGGGCTAGCCTAGGCTACTTGCACTCAGTAGATTATAAATATCTCTTTGTAAGATATTATGATAAACTAACTTTTCAAGGATTTAAATTATTTTATGCTTGTTTTTGAGACTAAAAATTTATTAGGGAAGAAAGTCCCAGGAAATATGTTTGTTTATTACTGGTAATAAACAATTAGTAATAAATACTGGTAATAAATGATTGGGTTATAATGGTATCCTCAGTATGTTTTGAAAGCGGTGATTAACAGAGCACTAGTCTAGCAAAGCCCTGGATTTGACCCCCAGTACCACCACTGCAAATAAAGTAAAATAAAAAAGACAAAAATTATAAAAAAGAGAAAGACAAAAATGAATACATGTTACAGACATGAGTGCATTGTTATTGATAACCCAAGTATCTCAACAGAAATAAGAAATGGTAGAAAAAAGGTTTGGGAGGGGTGGGAAAAATCAATTTGGACATGCTGGTTCTGGGGAGCATTAAAAGCATAGTTTTTATACACTGGTAGAGATGAGAGAGAAATAAGATCACGGGCTGACTTTTTGGCCAGTTTGCTAAGAGCAAATGTGCAATAAACAATCGGGCCAGTTAAGTAGAAATGAGAAAGCTGGGGCACCAATGTGATTGTTCTTTATGGACTTCGGCAGTGAAGGAAGAATGCATGAGTTCGGTGGCTGAGGCTTTCCGGCGTCAAATGGATTGGAGAGATTTGCTTACAGGTTGGAATGGAAGGTGCCGAGCAGTAGAAGAGTAGAAGTAGTGGTAGAAGAGGAGGAGATAAACAGCAGGGAAAGCTCATGGTATCAAGTTATTGAGGTAGGAATGTCATTACAGACTTCCATTGTTGATGGGACCAAGCAGCCAACAAGAAGCAAACTAAGAGAGCAAAGAATTTCAACTTACAGCCTGGATACATTACGGCAGGTAGAGTGTGGTTACAGTACCCTGTGGTGGATGGTCACATCAAGATCTCAGTCAGGAAACAGGTAGACAGGAAGTTGGGGGCAGCTATACTACTCCATACCCTGCCCCCTAGGAACCCATTTCCTTCAGCAAGTCCCCCACTTCCCAAAGGTTCCACAACATACTAACCCACTGTCATCAGTCGAGGATCAGTTCAAACACATGGGCCTATAGACAACATTTCACATCTAAATCACAAGAAGAGACTGTTTCTGTGATGGGAGATAAAGGATCTCACATCCTAATTCAGATCATCTCAGGGTTTTCCTGCAAGTTATTATTTATAGTCACAGAGTCCTAGGCTGGCCTCCAGCTCATTAGGAACCCCCCGAGTGGTAGGATTACAGAGGTGAAGCACATGTGTTTTGTGCAGTGCTCAGGATGAAGCCAGGGCTTTGTGCATGCCAGACAGGCACTCTGCCCTAGCCCTGCATTTTACTTTTTTATGGTCTCTTAGTTATTGAATCAAAAAGCTAATTTCTGAGAAGCTTGCTGCATGACCCTTTTTTGTTGGGAGGACTTCACTGAGGTAGAATTGTGTAATCACTCTCCCTACTATTTTGGCTGTGGCAAGCTGCTTGTTTGACTCCTTCAGAATTCCTATCACAGATTACAATTCTCCCCTTCTTAAAAAATTAAGTCAGGGAGGGGGAGAGGCAAGGCCAGCCCGCTCTACAGAGCAAGTTTCAGGACAGCCCAGACCACAGAGAGAGACCCTGTCTCAACAAAAGGTAAGTTTCTAAGCTGGATAGAAACTGACTTTTACAACTTCTCACTCAGGCATTTTACAACGTCACAAGTAAAACAATAAAGTCTTTAGAAAACAAGTGTAAAGGTATTTCTTCATGATTTGAAATAGGCAATGATTTCTTAAGTGGACAACACACACAAACATAAAGGGGGAAAAGATATGTGATAATTGAAATTATTAAGTAACTAAATTTTTGTTCATGAATTTTTTCCAGTTCATCTAGAAACACCGTATTAGTTCCTTCTCTGTTGCTGGGAGAACTAAGTTGCAGCAGCAACTTAGGAAAGAAAAGTGGATCTTTGTTTTGTTTCATTTTTGTTTTTTTGACCACAGTTCTGGAGAGACAGCGTTCATCATGAGGAGGAAGCCATGACAGCAGGAGCAGGAAGCAGCCCTGACAGTCAAGAGGCAGAGAGCACATTTCACCCCCCCACCCCCCCACAGGGAGCAGAGAACAGGAAGTGGGACCAAGATGTAAAGGTCACCTTCACTGGCAGACTTCCTCCAGAAAGGTTCCACCTTCTGAAGTTTCCATCACTTCCCCAGACAGTGCCACCATCTGGGGGCCAAGTGTTCCAATACAAGAGCCTTTTTGGGGGGGAGGGGACGGGGACGGTGGGGGGGGGACGGACACGGGGGAGGGGGACACAGCAGGGAGTAAACTCCTTACTTATAAATCACTCACCATTTAGAAGAAATAGTCTCTCTCTCTCTCTCTCTCTCTCTCTCTCTCTCTCACACACACACACACACACATACACACAAAACAAAAATAAGTAAACCCCACCACGTTTAATACAGACCTCTGAGTGATAGATGGGGAAAGCCCTGATAAGCAAACTTTTAAAGAGTAAAAGTATGCTTCATATCAAAGATTTATTTTGTTGTTGTTTGTTTGATCTGTTTTGAGACAGTGTCATATTATATAGCCCAGGCTGGCCTTGAACTTGTGGTCTTTATGCCTCAGGAGTGCAGCTTTTGGGAATAGAAGCAATCACTATGTCTGGGTATTATAAATTCTTGATTTTAAAAAGAATATATTATGGTTCAAGATGGCGAAACAAGGACATATGTGGTAGGTCTTCTGGAGCAAAATTCCTGGTTTCCCTGGGTCTTCTGGGAGGAGCCATGACCAAATGTGCTGACAATCCAGGGGCCAAAACCATCTCTGTGAAGGGAACCAAGGGATGACTGAACAGACTTCCTGCTGCTGATATGGACAACATGGTAATGGTCACAGTTAAGAAAGGCAAACCAGAACTAAGAAAAAAGGCCCAACCAGCAGTGGTAAATCAACAACAAAATTCATATTGAACAAAAGATGGAGTGTTTCTTTATTTTGAAGACAATGCAGGGGTCACGGTAAACAATAAAGGTGAGATGAAAGATTCCACTACCACAAGTCCAGTTGCAAAGGAGTGTATAGACTTGTGGCCCAGGATTGCATCTAATGCAGTGCATGACTCTCCAATGCATTTGTAAAATATATCCATTAAAAAGTAAAAAAAAAAACAAAAAACATTATTTTCTCAGAGAATGTACAATTTGATAGGAATTCCCTTTCCCTGAAGATGGGATTTGGGGAGAAATGGCATTCTAAATAACACTGCACTTCTAACTCAAGAGCACAGTGTATCTTTCCACCTAATCCTATTTTTTTTTAAATAAAAATATGCCTATGTGTGTGTGCCCACGTGTATGTATGTGCACCATGTGTGTGCAGGAGCCCACAAAGTTCAAAAGAGGACACCAGATTCCCTGGAACTGGAGTTACAGGCAGTGGTGAGCTGACTTGAGGGTGTGAGGAATTGAACCTGGGTCCTCTGCAAGAGCAGTGAGTGCTCTTAACCACTGAGCCATCTCTGCAACCCTTTCACTCCTAGATTATATAAAGTTTTGATGATTCTCCCTTTAGGCTGGGATTCAGCCTTCCCAAAGGAGCCCGAATAGGGAGAAAATGATTCTTTTCCTCTTTCAGTATACACTTCCCAGTACAACTCAGGTGTGAGTTTCCCAGCACAATTCAGAAACAAACTCTTTCAATTCCTGCCACCACAAATAAATTATTTTTTTAATTGGGCAAATTTTTTTGGGGGGGGGGGTTTCGAGACAGGGTTTCTCTGTGGTTTTGGAGCCTGTCCTGGAGCTAGCTCTTGTAGACCAGGCTGGTCTCGAACTCACAGAGATCCGCCTGCCTCTGCCTCCTGAGTGCTGGGATTAAAGGCGTGCCACCACCGCCCGGCCTTGGGCAAATTTTTTAATTGGCAAAGGAAAGATAAGGATCACAAGGTTGCATTTCACTATTTTCTGACTTGAGTAAAAATTTTAATATGTATGATTACCCAGCAAATTTTCTCATTAGCTTTGGCCTTCTATAGCTTTGTCATATGGCCTAGGAAAGGTCTTCACGCCATATACTATGCTATAGAGGGCATGGTATATAGCATGCGCGCGCGCACACACACACACACACACACACACACACACACCTCTTTTAAATGTGTGGTCACTCATTCTATAATCCTAACATTAGGGAAACGGAGGTAGGAGTTCGAAGCCTACTTGAGCTTCATAGTGAGTGCCAGGCATCTTAGACAATATAGCATGTGCCTATTTGGTCTTAAAATCCTGGAGGTAAATACAAGTGTCTCACTGTGTAACTTAGGACGGCCTTGAACTCACAATTCTTCTGCCTCACCCTCTTAAGTGTTGAGGCACCAGCACGCCTAGGGTAGAACATTCTTAACACAAGAGTGCTTCTGATGCTCGGCTTAAACAACCACTCCCATAGCTAAGTACATCCAGCTCCCAGGAAGTACTTCTGCCACCACAACTCTTCATCTGTCTTGAAACAAAAAACCCGTTTCAATGACTCAAAGCAAAGATGCTTAAACTTTTCAAATAAGACTCTTATACTCTTAAAAACTGAGAGTCCACAATAGAAAGAAAACAGGCACAGGCTAGGACAAAACGTTTGTTAAAGGCTTGGGTATCAAAGAGCACTATCCAAAATATACAAAGAACTTTATGATTTTCTTTTTCTTTCCTTTTTTTAAAAAATTTATTTATTATGTATACAACTTTCTGCCTCCACACGCCAGAGGAGGGCTCAAGCCATTTCTCCAGCCCTTCTTTTTCTTTCTTTCTTTCTTTCTTTCTTCCTTCCTTCCTTTCTTTTTTTTTTTTTTTTTTTTGGTTTTTTGAGACAGGGTTTCTCTGTGACTTTGGAGACTAGCTCTTGTAAACCAGGCTGGCCTTGAACTCACAGAGATCCACCTGCCTCTGCCTCCCAAGTACTAGGATTAAAGGTGTGCACCACCATCGCCCAGCAAACTTTATGATTTTCAAAACCTGATTTTAAAAGTCAGCTAGGCCTAGTTGATGTAGACCTATAGTCCCAGCAACTCAGGAAACCCAGGCAGGAAGGTCACAAGTTCAGGTCTGCCTGCCTGCCTGCCTGTCTGCCTGCCAGAGTTACAGAATGATCTCAGTAGTGCCAGTGTCTCAGATTAAGAAAAAAAGGGGGGGGCTGGAGAGATGGCTCAGAGGTTAAGAGCACAGATTGTTCTTCCAGAAGTCCTGAGTTCAATTCCCAGCAACCACCTGGTGGCTCACAACCATCTGTAATGAAATCTGGTGTCCTCTTCTGGCCTGCAGGCACACATGCAGACAGGACACTGTAAACAAAATAAATAAATAAATCTTTAAAAAAAAAAAGGCTAGCCGGGCAGTGGAGGCACACGCCTTTAATCCCAACACTCAGGAGACAGAGACAGGCAGAACTCTGAGAGTTCGAGACCCGCCTGGTCTACAAGAGCTGATTCCAGGACAGGCTCCAAAGCTACAGAGAAACCCTGTCTCGAAAAAACAAAAAGGTCTAAGAAGGCTAGGTCTACAGCTTAGCGGCAGAGAGGACTTGCCTTGCATGTACAAGGCTCTGGGTTCAATCCTCAACACTGTAGTTAACCAAAGACCTCAACAGTACCTCATTCTGCTGATTAGAATTTTGTCAACTTGATACAAACTGAAGTCATATGAAATGAGTGAGACTCTGTTGAGACAATGCCTCCACTTGATTGGCAGTCTGTGGGACATTTTCTTGATTAATGATTGATGTGGGAAGGCCTGGTCCACTATAGACAGTGCCATCCCTGGGCAGAGGTGGTGGGTCATATAAGAAAGCAAGCTGGAGATCAAGTCAATAAGCTGCATTCCGAGGCCCTTGCTTCAGTTCCTGTCCTGAGTTCCTGCCCTGATTTCCCTCTGTGACAGACTGTCATCAGAATGTGCAAGCCTCTCCTCCCCGGGTTGTTTTTGGGCAGTGTGTTAACATAGCAATAGAAAGTAAGCTAGGCCACCCTCTAAGGAAGACACACAACCAGCAAATGAATGTATAAAAAGATGTTCCACACCATATGTTGTGATGGCCGAACTTAGATGTCGACTTGACTGAGTTGAGAGACTGTAAACTTGGTGGAAGTACACTTGTAGGTATGTCCCTGAGAATATTTCTTCCATAAATGTTTGGTGTGTAGGTCCGTGAAGTGAGTAAGAAAGTCATCCTCAAAGGGAACAGCATGCCTGGCAGGCTGAGACTTGCCGAGGATGGACAGGAGAGACAGCTGTTCTCATGCTTGGCTCTGCTTGGGCAGGTTTGTGGTTTGTGGCTGCCATTGCCCGTGGATGCCACATTCTTTAGCCTTTGAATGCAGACTTGTACTTTCCAGGGCTTCAGGTTTAGACTGGGACTTCATAATCCTTCCCTGTTGTTTTGAGTCATCTAGCTTCTTGGACGGAGAAGCTACTGGTTCCAACTGGCAGACTGCCATTGTGTGACTATGCTTTCTCTGCTAGCCAGTCACTCTGAAATCCATTCCTACACACCACGGCTTCTATTCCTTTAGCCGCGGGTTCTCTTCCTGGAGCTAACATTCTAGCTTGTTTTCTGGGGTTGAAAGCATTATCAAAAGTAACTTGGGGAGGTAAAGGTTAATTTTATCTTACAGCTACAGTTCATCCTGAAAAGAAAGTTAGGGCAAGAATTCAAGGCAGGAACCAAAGCAGAGAATATGGAGGAACACTGCTTACTGGCTTGCTTTCCAAGCCTTGCTCAACTTTCTTTCTTTGGGGGGTGGGAGATGGGGATTGTGGGGGTTTTTGTCATTGTTGTTGTTGCTGTTGCTGTTGTTTAAGACAGAGTCTCACTGTGTAGTCCTGGCTGACCTGTAACTTTCTGTGGAAGTCTGTCCTTACGCTCAGAGATCCACCTGCCTCTCCCTCCCAAGTACTGGCACTAAAGGTGTGTGCCACCAAACTTAGAAATAGTCTTTCTTACATAACTCAGGATTATCTGCCCCGGGTTGGCACTGTCCAGAGTATGCTGGGCTCTCCCACATCAATCATTCTTTTTTTTTTTTTTTTTTGATTTTTGAGACAGGGTTTCTCCGTAGCTTTTTGGTTCCTGTCCTGGAACTAGCTCTTGTAGTCCAGGCTGGCCGCTGGCCTCGAACTCACAGAGATCCGCCTGCCTCTGCCTCCCAAGCGCTGGGATTAAAGGCGTGCGCCGCCACCCACGTCAATCATTAATCAAGAAATATCCCCACAACCTTGCCTATAGGCCAATATGATAGAGGCATTATCTTAATTGAAGTTCCCTCTTCAGAGACAACTTTAGTTTGTATCAAGTTGGTAAGAAAAACCTAACCAATACAGTTGACCTTTGTTATCTTTCTTTTTTAAATTTTTTTTGTTTTGTTTTTGAGACAGGGTTTTTTTTTTGTTTGTTTGCTTGTTTTTTGTTTTTCTTTTTTTTTTTTTTAAATATTTATTTATTTATTACATATACAATATTCTGTCTGTGTGTATGCCTGCAGGCCAGAAGAGGACACCAGACCCCATTATAGATGGTTGTGAACCACCATGTGGTTGCTGGGAATTGAACTCAGGACCTTTGGAAGAGCAGGCAATGCTCTTAACCTCTGAGCCATCTCTCCAGCCCCTTTGTTTTTCTTTTTTTAAAAAAAGATTTATTCATTTATTATGTACACAGTGTTCAGCCTCCATGTATGCCTTCAGGCCAGAAGAGGGCACCAGATCTCTTTACAGATGGTTTGGAGCCACCATGTGGTTGCTGAGAATTGAACTCAGGACCTCTGGAAGGGCAGTCAGTGCTCTTAACCTCTGAGCTATCTCTCCAGCCTGTTTTCTGTTTTTTTGAGACAGGGTTTCTCTGTAGCTTTGGAGCCTGTCCTGAAACTAGCTCTTGTAGCCCAGACTGGCCTTGAACTCACAGAGATCCACCTGCCTCTGCCTCCTAAACGCTGGGATTAAAGGCGTGCGACACCACAGCCTGGCTGACCCCTTGTTATCTTAACTCTTGAATATATTACTATTAAACCCTGACCTTTTTAGTCAGGCTTGGTGGTGCACAATCTCTCAGGAAGGCAGAGTCAAGCAGACAGCTGTGAGTTCCAGGCCGGCCAAAGTGGCATAGTGAGACACCGTATCAAAAAAGGAAAAATAACAGAGAAACCCTGTCTTGAAAAACCAAAAAAAAAAAAAAGGAAAAATAAGACAAAGAAAGCATAACCTTTCCTTTTTCCTCAAGAGCTCATATTAATAAGATAAGATAATGTTCAACTTTAAAGGTTCCACAGTCTTCAAAAACTTCAAACACTTTAAAAGTTCAACCTCTTTAAAATATCCAATATCTCTTAAGAGTTCAAAGTCTCTCAACTATAGTCTCCTGTAAAATAAAAAAGAAGTTACATACTTTTATTTCAAGAGGGAAGGCCCAGCTAGACATGTTGCCTTTAATTCCAGCATTCGGGAGGCAGAGGCAGGCAGATCTCTGAATTTGAGGCCAACCTGGTCTATGGAGTGAGTTCCACCACAGTGAAACCCTGTCTCGAAAAAAAGGGGGGGGGAGACCCATGGCATAGTCACAATCAAAGTAAAGTAAAACGAAACTCCACCGGTGTAAATAGTCCAATGGTCAATATCTGGGACTCAATCATGATCTTCTGGAAGCCAAAGCGTTCTGGTCTCCCCACCTCTCTGGGTCTGAGGTTTGAAGCATACATAGCTTGTTTTATAAACTCAGGCTAGCACCGCTATACAGCTGCCACTGTCCTGGCATTCCCAGTAGGCCAGGGTTCTCCACCACAACTGAGGTTGCACCTTTGCCAATGGCCCTCCCTGTCCTCTCTGCAGGGACTCCAGCCCTGCCACAGAGCTCCAAGCCCTATCTGCTCTCCATGCCTTTGAAACCAGTACCATGAAGAAGACTCTGATGCATTTCCAAGTTTGGTTGCCATCTTGAGATACAGCTTTGGTGACCCTCTGTACCACAACCTCTTCATGCTGACCCAGAGGAAATCCTTCAGTGCTGCTCCCTTGTTCATCACAGCCCACTCACTATCCTTTGCTGACCGTGTGAACTCCATATTCTCAATTCAGGATCGTACAGGGACGGCCTCAATAGAGTCACTGCTTAGCTCTAAAATGTCCTAGGAGGAAAGTGCGGGAATGTAGACATGTATTGATTCCTTTTCCATCACTTGCTAAGTCTGTCTTGTTTAGCTGGAAGGGAACTTCCCTTTCCATCTTGACCCTGTGCACTGAAGAGCAGAAAAGACAGATTTTACCTTAAACTCCGGGACTGAGTACCCAGTCCCCGCCCCATAATGAGATCTACTTGAGGGCCGCCTCCACTGCCCACATCTGAAAGGCCCAGCACTGAGTCCTCTCCTCTCTGCATGCACATCTTCCTCTTCTGGTGTTCTTCCTAATGAATGGCCCCATCAGTAACTAAAGGCTCCAGTGGCTAATGCCACTAGGTATTTTCCCTCTACTTATATTTCACATACTCCCTTCCCACAAATTATCAAAGTCTTTGACCTTGTACAGTTCACTTTCTTCTACTGCCAACCTGACCCAAGACTGTAAATTACCCACCCCCATCAAGTGTACTTTCTGGCTCCCTGGCTTTTCCAATCTTTCTCTGTCTACCTTCAAGCTATTCTCTCCCATAGCAACAGAAGTTATCTTTAGAAAAGAAAATTGGGTTTTTGTTTAAAACCCTTCACACGATTTCTCCTAGTTTTCATAATTAAAATAAAACCCTCTATAATATATAGTCTATAAGGCCCCTAATAATTTGGTCCCAGGCTATCTCACTAGACACCATTGGTTTCTATATGCTTCTCCTAATACTCTTTTTTCTTGTCTTGTGAACTTCAAATAAGATATTTCTTTATCTAGAAAGTTTTTTCTTCCCACCATCCATTGTTCTCCTACTTAACTTACGTTAGATATCAAAAAATTAAGTAACAGATTCTAGTTAATATTTTAGATGATCGAGTATATGCCAAGAACTTCTTGTGTACTAGATATTCTAACCCTCACACTACCCTATGAAATAGATGCTCTCTCTTATTGTCATCTCTGCTTTACAAAACTGAAGTGCAAGAACATTTGGTCAGGATCACAAGACTGTTCCTAGCATCCCAGTAATTCAGAGAGGGTCAATTTCGAGATAGGCATAGGCCACCCTGTGGATCATCACCAAAGGGCAGTTCCAAGGGCTCTGAGCCTGAGAGAAACACAAGAAGAAGAGGAGAGAACTGTGCTCCAGAAAGGAAGCTTCACATCCAGTGGAATGGTCAGAGGTGGGTAGCCCTGCCGGAGACCTAACTGCCAATACTGAACGGAAGGCAAAGCCACCAGTGAACGAGAAAGCGGATCTGCTGAGGGTGGAGCAGGTGGGTAGGGTCCTAGCATTAAGTGATTACCTTTCGGTGAGCTCTGCCACTGAGCAAACATGCCATATGCAACAGAGTTAGTGTAAGGTTTACGGTTTACGGGGGGGGGGGGGGGGGGGGGGCAGAAGAGTGAACGTATGAAGGGGTGATACCTCCTTCCATCTATCAGGATCGCTGGCAGAATATTGCAGAGGTCCGGTAAAATATCAGGTTAAAGAGTGCTTGGAAGTGGATTTTTGGTAGGCATACTCCCCATGAGTGAGGCAGAACAAGATCTAAGATGACTTTTTATGAAGCGAGGATCGTGAGAACGGTACAAGTCGCCCTGGAGAGTCATCAAAGTGCGGGGGGGGGGGGGGGGCATAGGGCAAAGCCCAAAGGACCCAAGCATCTGAGAATGGCACAGGCCACCCAGTGAGTCGTGAAGCAAAGGGTGGGGGCCGAGGGCTCTGAGCCCGAGAGAGAGCCGTGGTTGCCTGGTTCCAGGACTGAACATAAGTCAAAAGGTGAGGAATCACACTTGAGAGACAAGACAAGTCCTCACTCGTACGAGATAGCCAGTGCAGGTTTTGGATGAAGGGACCCATTGAATGAAGGCTATTGTAGGTGGACTGGGTCCCAGGATCCTGACATGCCACAAAACCGCCTGCAGGCAGGAGAGCCTTTCCTGGTCATGGAACCAATGTTGTAACTTAGAAAAAAGATAGCATGAAAGAGAAAGATGCCATGCAACAGAGCTCTTGTGGAGGGGGGTTTTATTGGGGGGGGGAAGTAAATGGAAAAGGGGGGAGGAGAGAGGGAAGACTGGCCTCTGGAGACAGGAGCAGCAGAAGAGAGAGAGAGAGAGAGAGAGAGAGAGAGAGAGAGAGAGAGGAAGAGACAGAAGATAGGCAGAGAAGTGGGGAGAGAGAGAGAGAGAGAGAGAGAGAGATGGGAGGTGGGCAGGGCCCTTTTAACAGGGCATGTAGATGGGGCTGGAGAGATGGCTCAGTGGTTAAGAGCATTGCCTGCTCTTCCAAAGGTCCTGAGTTCAATTCCCAGCAACCACATGGTGGCTCACAACCATCTGTAATAAGGTCTGATGCCCTCTTCTGGCCTGCAGACATACACACAGACAGAACATTGTATACATAATAAATAAATAAATATTAAAAAAAAACAGGGAATGTAGAGAATGGGCACAGGAGGTGCTCTTAGAGGCTGCTGCTCAGGACATAGCCTATCAGAACCCCAAGAGCAGGCCAGTAGAGATGCCTGAACACTAACAATAAGTACAAGGACCTGAGCCAATCCCAGCACCTACAGAAAATCCATTAGAAAGCACACAAGTATGTAGTAAGGAGGGGGCTAGTTTGTTCCCAGCCGCTTAGCCCTGAAATAATCACACAGAAGCTGTATTAATTAAATCATTGCTCGGCCCATTAGCTCTAGCTTCTTATTGGCTAACTCTTACATATGAATTTAACCCATTTTTATTAATTTGTATATCGCCATGTGGCTGTGGCTTACTGGCTAAAGTTCTGGCGTCTGTCTCTGGCAGGGCTACACGGCTTCTCTCTGACTCCGTCTCCTTTCTCCCAGCATTTAGTTTAGTTTTTCCCACCTAGCTCTGTTCCCCTATAGCTCTGCTATAGGCCCAAAGCAGTTCCTTTATTAACCAATGATATTCACAGCATACAGAGGGAAATCCTACATCACAGGTATATATTCCACTCACGGGAGGGCCCCTTGAAATCACTATTTAGCCATCCTAGCCAAAACAATGAGCTATGAGTTAAATGAAAGACCTTATCTCAAAACATAAGGTAGAAATTGAGTGCGGAAGACACCCGATACCAACCTCTGACCTACACACACACACACACACACACACACACACACACACACGCCATGGACATGGGCTAAAAAAGAAAAGTCCTGCATTTGTGCTCTTTGGTATTACACTCCGTGGCCTCGCCATTTCAGCTGTGCTACAAACTCTAAAAAGTATTTGATAAACAGAAGAAACAGAGAAAGAAGAAAGAGTAAAGTTAAAAGGATTCTTGGACTGTATGTCTCAAATTCTGATCTTAATTTGAGGCTTCGTTGGCTCATAATTGGTCAAAGGTTTAACTTCTTCACTCTGACATCATTTGTACAGGAAAGCTGGTTCCTGATAAGCCTTTCAATCAGACAAAACAACGGGGCGAACAGAGGGCTCAGAGGGCTCAGAGGTTAGTAGCACTTATGGTTCTTGCAGAGGACCCACGGTTTGGTTCCCAGGACCTGCATGGTGGCTCACGATCATCAGTTACTCTACTTCCAGAATCAAACACCTTCTTCTGACCTCATACACATAAAACAAAACAAATAAATCAATCTTTTAAAAGCTTTAAAAAACAGACAATGCAGGAAGCACCAAGTATATGAGGTCAGTAGCAGTGCACATGAACTGTGAAGATGTGTTCATCGATGTGAGACTTCAGCTGAGCATCCGCATCACTTTGTGTCCCAACAACAGAGGCAAACTGGTAATAGAAGAGTCTGGTGAAAAACAATGGTTTTAACAGGGTATAGGGGAGCATACACACAACACAGCACACATGGGGAGGTCAGAAAATAATTTGTAGAAGTCTTTTCTCTACTACCACCACGTGGGTCCCAGGGATCAACCCAAGTCTTCAGGCTTAGCTGCAGGCACTTATATCGGCTAAGCCGTCTGGCTGGTACAGGTGCAGCGACAATGTTTATGAAAATTCCTGGAAGGCCATTCACAAAGATCAGAAAAGATAGCCTGACTTGCAGACTGGTATTAGCCAGTAGAATAGAATGAGACACAGAAATAATTCTGATAGACAATATAAATCCCTAAAGGTCTTTAAAGGGGAAATACCAGTCTTGGAAGTAAGGGTTGGTGCCCTAGTTGAGGGCTACAAGTGACAGCATGATGGCATGAAAAGAAGATTGTTGAGAGGCGGGTTCTGTAGAGAGACACACAATTAAAAGGGAATAACTTTAGTTCCATCGTTGATCCCAAGCTCAACTTTGGAATCACGAGTTTCTTAAAGACAACTCATGATTATTAGTTTTGAGACAGGGTCTCTCTACATAACCATGAATGGCATGAAACTAATTATGTAGACCAGGCTTGTTTCAAATTCACAGAGATCCGCCTGCTTCTGCTTCCAAGCTTAAGGGATTGAAGGCATGTGCCACCATGCCCTACTGACATTTCATGACTCTAAAAAAATCTTTCCATCTGTTGTTACTCGGATTGCAGCATAAAATGGTTTCAAAATTCCGAGGGTTACAAAACCTTGCTGGATCACTGTGAGATAATTGCACTGTTGGGAAATAATATTTGCTGAGTACTTCTTAAGTCAAACCTCGCCTTTTAGAGTACTGGCTAGGAGGCTATAGTTGGGCCAATTGACTTATTTTCAGCAGAGCCTTCCAGTGTGATTCCTCCTTCCACCCTTGCTGACCCCATAGCCCCCAATTCCAGTCAAACACTCAGAATCCACTGGCAGAAGTGAGGCTACACAGAGCTGAGGAATAGGAGGGGGAGGTAGATTGATTTACACTCTGCAGTGAACAAACAAATTAAGTACACAATACTCAGGGGATATAGAGAAGATAACAAGGAAAAGAAATGGGCATCAAAGGAGAGAGAGAGAGAGAGAATCTCTTTCAGAGATGAATGTAGTTCAATGGTAGATTGATTCTCTATCATGCATAAACCCTGGGTTTGATTACCCAGTGATACAAACACATAAAAATATAAATCCCAACTCGACATATTAAATATAAATTTTATTTATATACAAAATATATATGATAAATATAAAAGGTATAGCATATGCAAACTTCTATTTGGAAGGGGGAGAGATTTTTTTTAAATTGGGTTATGCAGTTATTAGAGCTGGCAAGTTCAGATCACATAGAACAAGCCAGAATGCTGAAAATTCAGGGGAGAGGTGACAGGGCTGGAGAGAAGGCTCGGCGGCAGTTAAGAGCACTTGCTGCTCTTGCAGAGAACTCAGGTTAACTGCGGGAATGAATCTCCAGCTAACGTGCAATCTCAGAGTCCTGAAGGCTGGATCAGGTGAGCTCCCTGTCCAGGGCAGAAGCCTTGGGTACAAGGTTCTCTGTGAGCTTTCTCCAGGGTGTTTTGAGGGTGTCTTCCTTGTCAGTGCAGGAGTCAACTGGAGCTGAGCTCCAAAGTCTCCTTCAGGGCACGTTCCCCCAAAGACAGCAGGAGCATCAGAGCTGATCATGCAGTTAGAGTCGGGAGATGGATTCAGAAGTCTTTCTCCTCTCCTGCCTCCTGTAGCCGTTCTGCTACCATTTGTGCTCTGAAGTCCAAATTTTAGGGTGCCACTTATGCCTAGTTGTCCCTGATGGGTTGAATGTAGCTATGCAAACAAAGTGAAAAATTAGGCCCACTCAGGGAAGAGCCGTCAAACCAGTAGGGGTCAAGAGACCCCAAGTCCACGGAAAGTTAGTAAAAGTTTATAATCGAGTCCCTTTCTCTCTGCGGAGGGAGGAAAACTGAAAGTTTTTCTTTGTGTTTTGGTTGCTACAGCTCCCTTTGTAGGCCGGTTGCTCCTTCTCTGCTTCCTGACTTTCTTTTGGCTTTTCTTTGCATGTGTATATGAGCCTGTTGTGTAAGAGGCAACACACACACACACATACACACACACACCTACTTATCCCCAAAATAGACCGAAGTAATGATTGCCCAGTGAACAAAAGCTCCTGGAAAGACGAGGTTGATTGGCATGTCCACTTTATCTTTCAGCTCTATAACCTCAACTGGTGCAGACCCATGCAGATCCCGTGTGCGTGTGTGTTGCCTCAGTCTCTATGAGTTCATACGTGCATATATCTTAGTGATTTAGAGGGCCTTGTTTTCTTAGTTGTCCTTCATCCACTCTGGATCTTATACTTTTCCCACCTCTTCCATGGGGTTCCCTGAGCCCTAAAGGTGGGGAGGGGGAGGTTGATGGAGAAATCCCATAAAGCACTGAGTGTTCCAAGGTCTCTCACTGTCTGCATGGTGTCTGGTGGTGGGTCTTAGTATTTGTTCCCACTGCTGTAGGAGGAAGCTTCTCTGATGATACCTAAGGAAGGCACTGATCTATGACTGTAACTGAGTGTCACTAGGAGTCATGTTATTGCTATTTCTTAAGAACAGTAAAAACAAACGAAAAAATCAGTAGCATTTAGCTTTACCCTAGGTCCCTATGCTATCTAGTCTCAAGTTCTTGGTCACCCAAACAGTGTTGGGTATAGATTCGATTTTGTGCAATGGGCCCTAAGACAAACCTAGCATATCTTGCAGGCAGGACATGATTGTAGATCAAAGCGTTTGTGGCTGGGTTGGTGTTTAAATTTCTACCTTGCTAGCATGCAGAGTAACTTCTTGTACCAAAGACGCTGGCATGTAAGGGTGAAGGCTCTATGGAGGCACTAACTTGACTTCTCATGTTATCTTCAGTTATGGTGTTTTACCACAACAATAGAAATTCTAACTAAGACAGACGTCTATACCAGGTTTGTGGGTTTACTGCAATAGTACCTGCACACACCCAACAAAGTTTTCAGGAGGACTTGTGAACGGACTTTGGAACTTTGAATCAGAGAAGCCATTGAGTGTTCAGAGCTTAATGAGAAATTGTGGAAACTAAGAAGATAATGCTGAGACCAGAGTAGATGACGGAGGCCTGGCTTTGGAAGTTTCAGAGGCAGTTTGAGATTCCGTTAACGACTCTATTAGGACCATTTGGTATTTCAAATTAAGAATCTCTGGTTCTGGTTGGACGGGGTTGAATAATTTGCTGTCATTAGGAGGCCAGAACTACTAAAATAAAATCTTACCTATGCTCAAACAGCTGGGGCTGAAGTATACACTATGATTAAGAGACCAGCAGTATCAGCAAAGCAGATTCTTCTAGGAAATGCTTCCTCAGAGTCAGTACACAGATCTGGTCCTACGGGAACCAAGGCTGTACCCTGTGCTGGCAGGTGAATTTGGAATGTGTAAGAGTCTCCTAGGGAATACTGTTTTTTGTTTGTTTGTGTTTTTTTCTTTTTGAGATTGGGTTTCTCTGTAACTTTGGTGCCTGTCCTGGAACTAACTCTTGTAGACCAGGCTGTCCTCCAACTCACACAGATTCGGCTCCCTCTGCCTCCCGAGTGCACCACCACTGCCTGGCCAGTAGTATTGATTTTGAAGGCATGAAGGAGACATGGAGGGTACCTGAGGCCAGGAGAGGCCATTGGTGAAAGTGCAAACTTAGTTGCATTAGAAGCCTCAGTTCTGAAGGGGTCATAGACAGAAGTTGAGGCTTGACACTGTGTGGCAGTGTTTAGAATCCCTGAAGAGAAGCCAGAAGAGGCTACTGGTATAGGTGCAGTCCTGTTGCAATAGAAACCCCAGCATTTTAGAGATGCTAGTACCATGGAAGGACCACCAAGGTCAGCAGCAAGTGTGGTCAGGAAGAGGGCTGCCCTAAGCCTGTGAGGAAAGCTGTGTATACTGTGGCTAGTAGAGTCACTCAAACCCTTTGGAGCCCATAAGAGTGTCATAGCAGTAGAAAAATGACTAATACAAGTCATACAAGTGGGATTAAATTCTGGAGATATTATAATAATATATATTACAAATCTTTTTTTTTTTTTTTTGAGACAGGTTTTCTCTGTGTAGCACTGGCTGTCCTGGAACTTACTCTATAGACCAGGCTGGCCTTGAACTCAGAGATCTGCCTGCTGCCTCTGCCTTCTGAGTGTTGGGATTAAAGGAGTGCACCATTACTGACCACCTACAATTTTTCTTTTTTTTTTAAAGATTTATTTATTTATTTATTTATTTATTTATTTATTATGTATACAACATTCTGCCTCCGTGTATGCCCACATGCCAGAAGAGGGCACCAGATCTCATTACAGTATCTTGGAGAGGAAATCCCAAGTCTAAATCTAAAGTTTGTATTGTATTCATATATAGATAACGTTTTTAGCTTTTTTATTTTGTTTTTATAGAACTATATATTTTTCTCTGCTCCCCTCCCTGCCTCTCCCCTCCCCTTCTACCCTCTCCCATGACTCCCATACTCCCAATTTACTCAGGAGATCTTGTCTTTTTCTACTTCCCATGTAGATTAGATCCATGTAAGTCTCTCTTAGAGTCCTCATTGTTGTCTAGGTTCTCTGGGATTGTGGTTTGTAGGCTGGTTTTCTTTGCTTTATGTTTAAAAATCACTATAGGTGAGTACATATGATAGTTGTCTTTCTGGGTTTGGGTTACCTCACTCAATCTGATGTTTTCTCTCTCCATCCATTTGGGAATTAGCTCTTGTAGACCACGCTGGCCTTGAGTATCACTTTTCCATAGATCCCTCTCTTGTCAATCCCATTAGAGAGACTGCTGTTCTTCCTGACCCTTTAGTATTTTTATTCTTATAATTTAAGAAAGTTAAAATACATACATAGAATGAATATATGTATGTATTATGTCTCTCTCACTAGAACCCAAATCAACCCTTTATTGACCATGGACTTTACTTCCTGAATTTAAAATGATGAGTGGCACAGAATGTGCATTCAGTAAATGCATAGTTTTCAAAATACTGTTTTGCCTTGCTTTTTTGAGATAGGGTTTCTTTTCTTTTCTTTTTTTTTTTTTTTTTTTTTTTTTTTTGCTTTTTCGAGACAGGGTTTCTCTGTGGCTTTGGAGCCTGTCCTGGAACTAGCTCTGTAGACCAGGTTGGTCTCAAACTCACAGAGATCCGCCTGCCTCTGCCTCCTGAGTGCTGGGATTAAAGGCGTGTGCCACCATCGCCCGGCGAGATAGGGTTTCATGTAGCCCAAACTGACTTCAAACTTGCTGTGTAGCAGAGGCTGCTCTTGAACTCCTGATCTTCCTGCCTCTATCCCCTCCCTCCAAGTGTTAGAATTATATGTGTGTCACTGATGTTTTTAACTAAGTCTCTATGGCTCTATGTTGTCGGGGTTTCTGTCCTGCCCGGTTCCTGCAATTGTTATGTTCCAAAGAAATCACACAGAGGTCTACATTAGTTATAAACTGATTGGCCCATTAGCTCAGGCTTCTTATTAACTCTTATAATATTAGCCCATTATTCTTGTCTATGTTAGCCACATGGCTCAGTACCTTTTTCAGCGAGGCGGTCACATCTTGCTTGCTCTGTGGTTGCACCAGAACTGCAGACCAAGCTTTCCTCTTCCCAGAATTCTCCTGTTCTCACTGACCCACCTCTGCTTCCTGTCTGGTTGTCCTGCCTATACTTTCTGCCTAGCTAAGGGCCAATCAGCTTTATTAAAATATAATTGACAGAATACAGACCATTGTCCCACACCAGCTCTATTTTATCAATAAAGTCTCAGGAGCCAAATGCTAGAGTGAAAAATCTGATAACTCAGGGAGGCAGAGAAAGTATTCAGCTGCTTCCTTCTCTGCTGTCATCCCAGAAAGAGACTTTTTCCTGGTCACTTCAAACAAAACCTCTCTTCCACTCTCCCGCCCCTCCATCCTCCTGATTTCTTACTCTATGATGTTTTCCTGACAACTGGTTACTTGCTCTTGACCTATGGTTGATTTTATTTGATCCTGATCACAATATTCAAGCAGAAAACTCTTGGATTAAAGGTGTGTGCTAGGATTGAGCCACAACATAGCTAGAAGCAGGTTTTTTCAGTAAATAATGCAATCTTGGGGTTCACAGTGTGATCAAATGTCCTGCAACATGTCATCTTGATCAGCTACCAGTAAATGGATGTTTAATAAATGGTAAGTGAACCAGGTATTGAATTATATGAGAACTGAAGCTATGATTCAATATGGGCCATGACTTTTGAATATGTATCAACTCTAGGCACCACAGGTACTCCTGCCTGTTTTGTTAGAATATATATCTGAAAAAGAGCTATGTCTTACAGTACAATTGAATGAATGCAGTTTCATCCTGGTACCCCTGCTAAGCTCTCTCATGGCACAAGTTCTGGAAAACTCAATGCTCATCCCAAGATTTTTCTAAATTATCTGTAAACATTTTCTCCCTTTCTTCTTTTCCATACGGCTCAGATTGGGAATTATCTTGCCATTTCTTGGACCTGATGTTTTGCATCTATTGTCTCACAAGTTCTAACTTTTCCTCCATTTACACAAAAACTCATACAAATAATTTGTGCTTTAGCAAACCTGACTGAAATGTCCATGACATAAGGAGAATTGTTTGCTGGCAGTGGAAGGCGATAAAAGAAGAATTACATCAGTGCAACTCAAAGAACTGAAAGCGAGGGCTGGGGAGATGGTGCAACAGTTCAGAGCTCTTGCCGCTCTCCAGAGGAGTTCAGTTCCCAGCACCCATGTCGGGCTGAGGCAGCTCATAACTGCCTGTAACTCTAACTCTAGGCTAGGACACCCACCCTCTTTTGGCCCCCGAAGGCACCCATATGCATACATACATAAAAAATTAAAAAAATAATGACTATAGGTAAATATTTAAAAATAGTATTTGTTAAAATCTTTCTGGAACCTCATCTTCAGAGTTTTTTTTTTTTTAAATGATGTTTCTGGGGTAGGGGAAGCACATGGAGATCAGAGGACTTTTAGGATACCAGGTGGGTGGGTGTGCACGTGTGTGTGCATGCATGCATGTGCGCAAATGTGAATGCATGCATTGTGTGCATGTGTGAGTGTGTGCACGTGTATGTGAGCGTGTGTATGCATGTGCGTGCATGCATGTGTGTGTGTGTTTTCCAGGGATCAAACTCAGATTGTCAAATTTGCCTGGTAAAGCTTTCACCCATCTTGTTGGGCCCAGAGAGATTTTTCACTGACTCGCAATGTCTCTCTTCCTCTTTCAATTCCCATTACTGCCTCTTTCATTTCCCATTACTGCCTCTTTCAATTTACAGAGCGCCCAAAGTCCTCTTCATGTTATTAATACTCATTCTCAAATTCAGCTCTAGGTTTTTCTTTGCTTATTCAATTCCACAGATGCTCAGCAGAAAAAAAAATTTTTCCTAAAATCCATCCTCAAAAAACAATTTCTTCCTTAAGTATGAAAAACTATTTCTTTATTTTTATTTCATGCATATTTGGTGTTTTTGCCTGCATGTATGTTTATATGAGGGTGTTGGATCCCCTGGAACTGGAGTTACAGACAGTTGTGAGCTACCTGGGAATTGAACCAAGGTCCTCCAGGAGAGCTCTTAACCACTGAGTCATCTAGTGGCCCACTAGTTTCTGGGGGTCACCTGTCTCTAACGCCTCACTTGTCAGAAGTGCAGAGATTACACACGGGTGCTATGGTGTCTGGCTTTAAATGAGTTCTGGGGATTTGAACTCAGTTCTTCAGGTTTGCATGGCCCACTGAGCCATCTCCCCAGACCTATTGATTTTTAAGTAGGAATACAAGAATATTATTTTTTGCAGGTATCTAATTGTAATGGAAAGGAAATTTTACATTTATCATAAAGGCTGTATGTGAAGCACCGTTGGGAGACTGGACACTTACTACACTTTATGATTAATGACTATCTAGTAAGCGTCTTCACTTTATACACTGAGTAGACATGTGCTTCCACATGAGCCATGCATCAAACAGTAAGACTGTCCCTAGGGATTTAATGACCAGGGCCAACAACTCCACCGTCACCAACTTTTATATATACAATCAGAATAACTCACCCTTTCTCCACAAGAGTGCATAAGTAGACTCTCCAAAATGTCCAGAGCCCAGCTTTGTAAAACTGGGCCTTTAGCTGTGCGGTGGTGGCGCCCGCCTTTAATCCCAGCACTCGGGAGGTAGAGACGGGCGCATCTCTGTGAGTTCGAGGCCAGCCTGGTCTACAGAGCTAGTTCCAGGACAGGAACCAAAGCTACAGAGAAACCGTCTCGGGAAAAAAAAAAAAAAGGCTGGGCCTTTAGGAGATGATGACGGTGTCTAAGCAATGTGTTTTCCGAACACGTCAGTTCTTTGGTTAACCAGAGACTTGGATTTGGAGAATGCTCATTTCCAACTTTTTGAGGTTATCAATTCCCTTCCCGTCTTTTTTTTTCCTAATTTCTGATCTGAGAAAAAAAGATACACAGTTGAGAGGCGCTAGAATATCCTTGCTTATTCCGCGGGAAAGTCCTACACACGCAGTGACACAGATCGAACATGCTACCACACGGAAATAAGAAGCTTGAGAACCCCGGAAGCACCAGATGCGCGCGCTTCCGTCCCGCACAGGCGCAAACCGCCCCACGGACGCCTGCGCAGACGGCTCGGCGCGCGCCCTTCCGGAGCAGGCCATCCCCTGCCCCTCCCAGCGGGACAGTGGGAGGAGTTACGGGGGCTCACTGGAAGACCCGCCTCTGCCGTGACGTCTAGAGACGCGACGCGTTGCCACGCAAAGCAAATCGGGAAGAGGGGATGAGCTACGCTGGCCTGCGTCCGAGAGCGGAGGCTCGTTCTCCCTCGGGTGGTGGGCGATGGGCGTCAGTCGAGGAGGCCGGCGTTAGCGGAGTGCGGGCGCTGCGGTGAGTGCGTCCTGGCTCCGGCCCCTGTTCTCGGGGGAGGCGTCCGCCAGCTGCTGGTCATCTGGGAGACGAGCCCTGTCCGCGGAGGGGTGGGACAACCCCAGACAACTGGCTGGTCCAGCAAGGGCCCGGACTCCTGGTGTCTGCGTTGCCCTCCTACGGTTGCCCGTCTCAGAGAGTGGCCTTGACCAGTTCTCCCTTCTCTTGGACACTCGACCCGACTTTGGTCTCCTTCCTTTTGCTTCCGTTTTCTGGTTTTGTGCCACCTACCATCCCAGGCCTTATTATAATCACTTGTCCAGCTTCCTCTAGTAACTGCCCTAGTCACGCATGTTTTTAGTGAAGTACAAGAAGTGAATTAAACAAACTCCTCACACCTAAGACATATTCAAATAGGGGGTTTTCTTTTCCTAAAATGTGCCTTCCATTGTAGACTTTTGGCCCCGACAGGTTAATTTCAACTCGGGTGGACTGAGGGGATTGCCAGAACCGCAAATTGCAGTGATATTCATTAACTCACAAAGCTGCAGACCCGTTCCTAGGTTTAGTTCTTGCTTCCAGTTTACTCTGTGACCTTGACTAAGCCAGTCATTGAAGAAATATTTACTTGACTCACAGAGGTGTTGCAGAGTCTAAGAAGTTTAATATTTATTAACAGCTCTGGGTGTTCGGATCAGAACGTTGCCTATCTAACAGAAGGATGTAATTCTTGTTTGTTAGTTTTTGGGTTTCTTCTTGTTGTGGTTTGTTTGTGTTTCCCTAGGCAGGGTTTCTTTGTGTGGCACCACCACCGCTCAGCACAATTATTTTTTCCTTTAGACGGAGGCTTACTATTTGAACCAAACTGGTCTCACACTCACAGACACCCTCTTGCTCTGCCTGGAGAGTTGGATAAAAGCGTGCAACAAGCACTACACCCAGCAGGGGTTTTCTTTTTTAATCTATAGACTATGCTTAGTTGGTTATATGTCATGCTGCATTAAAAATGACAGGGTGTGGGGTTGTTTGTTTGTAACAGCCCTGCCAGCCCTGGAAGTTGCTTTGTCGACCAGACTGACCTTGAACTCGCAGAGGTAAACCTGCCTTTGCCTCCTTGTTAGGCTCCCTTTTGTTATTTTTCAAAGTTCTCCGACACTTAGCCTTGTGAATAGGTTTTGCCGCATTTCAACTCATCCTGTTTAAGACTCCCTGCTGAATGTCAGTCCTGTTGGATTTAGGTAGGTAGTTTCTCATCTATAGAGTACTGTGTCAATATGATGATATTGGCTGTAGTCATGCTTCTTTAATTATACTTAATTATAACTAATAATTAGAATATATCTTAATTATGCCATAACACTGTAGATACTTAAAATGTATCTTCCTGATCTTTCGACTATATTTTAAGCACATCTTTGAAGTTGAATTGCAGGGATCTTGCTGTAGTAATATAAACCTGTCAGTAATGAATAATTGCTCATAGACTTATATTTTTTGAGACAACAATGAATAAGAAATAACAAAAATATTTAAAGATGTCTTTTCATTAGCTAGTTGGTTTATTTACTTGTAGTTTATTAATCATTATGATCTTTTGTTTATTGGTAATATAAATAGGATAGAATCCAGGTAGCTTTGTAAATAAAACAGTTGTAAAATAAAGCCATTATATCAAACTTTAGTCAAAAATGCTTAGCATCCTAACTTTTTGAAGGGAAGATTATTTTGTCTCACAGTTTCAGATGTTCCTGCCCAAGGTTGGTTTCGTGTCTGAGATGAAGCAGATCTCATGGTGGTAAGAGTATGTCATAGAAATTGTTCCCCTCATGGCAGTCAAGAAGCAAAGAGGAGTCTTGCATTTATTTTGTTATAAAAATAACCAGCTGAGTTTAGAGTTATCAGAATGCTTAACTTGTGCTGAACTTAAGGATTGTTCTTTCTTTTGGATAGTTTTTGGTGTTGATTGTAGCCGGAAATGATAGCTGGAGTGCCTATACACAGCCTCTTTGTGTGGCTTTCACTTCTTGCATCACGTGGGTTGGGGTCCATGACCATACACCGGAGAGGCAGGAAATGAAAGCTGTCAGTTTCTGAAAAGCCTGTACCAGGAAATTGGTACATTACTTTAAAAATATTTTATTGGTTAGATCAATCAAAGATGATAGATCAGTCCATCACATGATAGACTTATACATTTTTGTGTTTGTATATGTTTGGTGCTAGAGCCCCCAGGGCATAGCATATGCATATCAAAGCCCTGCTGTGACCTGTTATACCTATAGCTTGACTCCTACCTTTTAAATCAAAAAACTCTCAAAACTACTTTATAGGCACCTGATGTGTGTGCAACACTGCAAGCCCATATACAACACACAAAGCTGTATTTTGTATATATCAAATATTCTAAATACTTATCAATTATAACCTGAATATATATAATCCCTCTTAGAAACTAGGGATATTTCCTTCTATCTTTCCTTACTTTTCCTTAGCATTCTAATACTTTTATTTAGATGCCTTAGAATTCTTCTTTTGCTTGTTTAGGATTATCCCTTTCTTCATTGCAGTGACTAGAGGCTAGATAGAAATGGGCCAAGCAGTGTTTAAATGAATACAGTTTGTGAGAAACCCAGTTTGTGTGTTGTTATTTCGGGCATAAGCTAGCAGGCGGCCGGGGTGCTGGGGATGGAGCCCCGCCGCTCTTATCACTACATTTTTTAATTAACATGATATTTCTGTTTAGGCACATTGTGTAGGTAATGTTCTCTTACTATATACCTAACGTGTTCAGAGCTGAGCTACTTATTGTCCTGGAAATTGGCAGTTCGCATCTGGGAGCTTTTTCCTTACTAGAACACTGAGCAGTGTCCAGAGCATTTTGTTTATCAGGGCTAGAGAAAGGAAGATGAATGTTATTAACATCTTGAAGGCTAGAGGTACTGCCAGATGTGCTACGTGGTGTAGAGCAAGCTCCCACAAGAAAGTTCATTCTGGTCTGAAATGGGAGAATGCCAAGGCTGAAACGTGCTTTTCATGATCATGATGATCAGTTTTTAAATTACAGTATTTTTGTTTGTTTTCCCCCCACATTTTTGTTGTTGGTCTGCTTGTTGATTTTGAGACAGATCTTTTTTTGTGTACCTGAGGTAGCTTTGAGCTCACCACCCTTCTAGCTTCAGCCTCCTGAGTAGGCGTGTACCACAGTGCAACGGTCATAATGAATGCTTGTTATTGTTATTTAGTTAATAACAATTAGTGTTCTTCCCTTTTCACAGAGGGAGAATGGGGTAATGTAAGCAAGTGAAAACACTCAGTTTTTACTATCATTGAATCACCAAAGCAGTGTGCCTAATTTGTTCTTCCCTGTAGTGGCTTTCTAATTGTTCTTTTTTGTAGGATATTTTCCTTATTCCTGTCTTTTTCACATGCATCTTGTATATACCCATTTTGGCCATCCTGAGGTAATATTGACTCTACTTCTTGCTAAGTCAAATGTAAACTCTTCTGGGTGGCTTCACAGATCCTCCATTCTGTGACTATATTTCCTTAACTAACAGACTGTTAGCTAGCAACTATTAAGTGTTGACTGAAGATTATTAAAGTAGATATCAGGATATAACATACTATCAGTGGACTCATTTGATCCCAGAGATTATTGTTTAGTGATTCAATAGTTTGCCTTACTTTTCTTCATTGTTTTTCCATACTAAGTTCTCACTCTCTGTCTCTATGGTGCTTCCCTTCTGAAATGGTTCCTTTCTCACCTCAGCTGTCATCATTTCAGCCAAATTGTTATTTGGGCCAAAAAACTGTACTGAATGAGCAGTATGGTCAACAAGCACTGTAGGACTCAGACTAAGAAGTAAACTCCAAGAACTGGAACCATCAGAGACAGAAGGGAAGCTTAAGCTGGCCTCTGAAAGAGGATGGGGCCAACATTGAAAAAGACACTGTGGGGCTGGCTAAAGCTTTTTCTTTCTCTTTCTAGCTAAACCGGATTTTCCTTTCCTTGAGTCTTGCTAGTGACCAGAGTCATATCAATATACAGTGGAGCAATTGGTATTAGACTTTTGTGACTGATCCTGTTCTCTGTGTCCTGTAGAACAGTGCTCTTCAGAGTCTGAATCATTGATGGTTCCACCTTACCTTCAGTGATGAGACATGGCTGCAATATGTAGCCCTGCCTAGTGTCTGTGTTTCTCAGGATGTAAAACTTGCCTGAGAGTGGAAGTCTGATTACTATAGAAGTCAGTATGATTAATTGGTTTACCTTTGTCACAAGCTTATTTTGCTGTAGACCAGAGAGAGGTAGTTCCCCAACCGGTATTGGTCTTTGGACTGCATTTGAGTAGCACTTCTGTCATGTGAGCCATCAAGTTCTTGTTTTGTTTTGAGACATTGCTTTGCTCTCTAGCTTAGGCTGGCTTGAATCTCAGTTCTCCTGCCTCAGCTTCAGAGGTGCTGGGATTTCAGGGAAGTGCCACATCTGGCTACTTTGTTAACTTTAGTTTATAATCCTTTTTTGAAGTATAGCAGAGTTTTACTGGATTATATGTTCAAGGCCAGCCTGGCCTTCATAGCAAGGCCCAGTCTCAAATACACACACACACACACACACACACACACACATGCACACACACACACACACATGCACACACACACACATGCACATGTGCACATTCTCATTTGTTCAAAAACCATTGACATCATTCCATGCTGTGTCTGATCATTTGGCAAGTCTTGTCATTGTCTTTGCAGTGTTCTTGTATATACTTCCTCTATTCTGTTTCTGTTGCCCTAGTTCTAACCTTCATCCTCCTTTCTTAACTGTAGTTACAAATCATACAGTAGACAACTAAGATTTTCTCTCTTCAGTCTGAAAGCCCATCTTTGCTCTTATTTGTTGGGACTACATAACTTTTTTCAGAGCCCTGCTGTGACACTGTCATTACCTTTAGAGAAAAAGGTAAATACTTAGGTGCCTTTCATGACACTTTAGGATCGTTGTGGAGACTGTTTTGTGGTTCCACATACTCTCTCTGGCAGCGGATTCCTAGAGGGGTGCTTGTTTTCTTGACCTTGCCATCCTGCTGTTCCTCATCTCCGCCAAAGAGCATACATAGATTCTTTCTCTTCTGATTACTTCTAATTCCCTTTAGTGATTGTTTTCCTCCTCAATGTATTTATTTGTAACACTATCTACTATTTTTGTTTCTACGGTTTACAGTTTTGTTTCCCATTAGTTTTCGAGCCTTCTGTGGAAATATCTGATTTTAATCCTTCAGCTTTTAAAGGCATGACATTTAAACTATAGGATATCTATGTGTGTTTAAATTTAACTTTAAAGTAGCTAGTGACTTACTGTTTTAAATTATCTATAATCTGGTATGATTTGCACATTCTTTTAAAGATCCAAGGTTTAGGGGCTAAAGAGATGGGTCAGTGGTTAAGCGTACTGACTGCTTTTCCAGATGACCCAGGTCCGATTCCTAGCACCCATTGACAGTTCACAGTATCTGTAATTCCAGTTCCAAGGGATCTGACACTTTCTGTGTTTGAACTAGTGTTTGTCCTTAGGGGCCGATTTGACGCCTACAGTACAGAGCCTGCATTTGCGAGGTAAATCTACTGATTTACACTATACTAAAATAATGATATTGACTGCGAGAATGACGAAATCCTGGGGGGTCCCTGTCATTCCCTTTACTTAATGGATGTTTTTAGTTGGTTTGACAGTGAGTTGTTACTGAATTGATACCTCAGTAGAAGGACACATTCAATGTCAGTTGACCCATTTGGAAGTGATGGTATGGACAGACACTATTTCTCACCATTATTATATCTTTATACACAGGATTCAAAATAGGTAAAATGTACAGAATGATTAAAGGCATCTCAAGTTATCAATTACTGTTTAGTTCAGCATGTCTTTATAACTGTAGGGAGCCTGTATAGATAGAAAAAACTGAAAATGGCAAAAACATAGCTTGTAGAGAAAAATAATTTGGTGACTAAGAATGTAGTACTAACATAGAATTGGAAGGGATAAATCTAAAGAATTAGTGTGTTATACAGGAATGACTAGAATTAAAGAAAATTGGAGGCCGGGCAGTGGTGGCGCACGCCTTTAATCCCAGCACTCGGGAGGCAGAGGCAGGCAGATCTCTGTGAGTTCGAGACCAGCCTGGTCTACAAGAGCTAGTTCCAGGACAGGTCCAAAGCTACAGAGAAACCCTGTCTCGAAAAACCAAAAAAAAAAAAAAAAAAAAAAAAAAAGAAAATTGGAGTGCTTTTGGAGTTTCATGTAAGTGAACTAAGACCATTCATATTCTCTCTCTTTCTCTCTCTCTCTCATTTTAAGTCTCATTTTAAGACAGGTTTCTCAGTGTAGCCTTGGCTGTCCTGGAACTCCTTCTGTAGACCAGACTGGCCTTGAACTCGCAGAGATTTGCTTTCTCTGCCTCCTGAATGCTGGGATTAAAGGTGCACCACCACCACCCAGCTAAAACCATTCTCTTAAATTGTAACTTAACCTTTAAATTTTTTTTTCTTTTTTAAGCCAGGCAGTGGTGGCAAATACCTTTAACCTCAGCACTCTAGAGGCAGAGGCAGGCAGATCTCAGGGTTTGAAGTCAGCCTAGTCTACAAAATGAGTTTCAGGACAGCCAGGGTTACACAGAGAAACCCTGTCTTGGAAAACAAACAAAACAAAGTAAAATTTAAATTTTTATTTTATGTGTATGGCTGTTTTTCCTGCTTGTATATCTACACAACACTTGGGTGTTGGATCTCTGGAATTGGAGTTACAGATGGTTGTGAGCCACCATGTTGGTGCTCGAATTGAACACTGGTCTTCTAGAAGAGCAGTCAGGGAGTACTTAGTTTCTGAGCCTTTTCTCTAGCTCCCTGTTATTCAGTCTTTTAGGATTAGGTGCTTGTTGATCTCCATTCATGTAATTAAATTGAATTGATAGAATCATTTAGAGAGCAGAGAGAGATGATGGGAAAAATTAATGTTGCAGTTAAATGTATTAATGTAGGCTTTAATTCAGATTGTAATTAGTTCTGCATTACAGAAAGCCATATATGAAGTTAATCAGGTCACCGACATTTTCATGTGGTGACACCTAGGATCTTTTTTCTTCTTGTTTTTTGTTTTGTTTTTGAGAGGGTTTCTATGTAGCTTTGGGGCCTATCCTGGAACTAGCTCTTAAAACCAGGCTGGCCTTGAACTCACAGAGATCTACCTGCTTCTGCCTCCCAAGTGATGGGATTAAAGGTGGGTGCCACCACTGCCTGGCTACACTTAGGATCTTACCAAGACCTTTTACCTTGGATGCTTTGATCTGCTCCATCTCTAGGTCTTGGTGAATATTCACACACACAATTTAATTGTATATACCTTGCCATTCTTTACACTTTCGATTTTTTACTCCATGTTTTTTCTTGTCACAGTTTGACACAGCATATCTGGAAACAAAGAATGTCACAAAATCAAAGACTCAGAGTAAACCGAAGTGTAAGAGAAGTGTTTGGTAGGAGCAGAAATATGTTGTTTTTGTTCCCAGCTCCATATAAACCTGGTTCTGCCTAAAACTTTTCTTTTTTTTTTTTTTAATATTTATTGATTTATTATGTATACAATATTCTGTCTGTGTGTATGCGTGAAGGCCAGAAGAGGGCACCAGACCTCATCACAGATGGTTGTGAGCCACCATGTGGTTGCTGGGAATTGAACTCAGGACCTTTGGAAGAGCAGGCAATGCTCTTAACCTCTGAGCCATCTCTCCAGCCCCCAACTTTTCTTTTTATAAACTGATATCAAGAAGAAAAGAAATATTTCAAGTTGAAAATTCTACTTGTAATATGTATCAAATGTAGTTTTAACAGACAAAAATATAAAAGCTCTTACTGTTCTGTTCTTTTTAATAGATATTTTGATACTGATGGCAAAATGGCACAATAATCCATTTAGTTAATGAATATTTGAAAATAAATCTTGCTTATACCATAGATTTTGTATGTTTGTGTGTGTTTATATATATTTTTATGTATGTTTATTATGTGTATATATATTGCATTCTCAAAATAGATATTCAAGATAATTTAAAATGAGGAAGGATACAGTTAAGTAGTAGATATTTGTTTTTGTTTGAATAGAGTCTCACAAATTGGTAATAAACTCATAATCTTACCTCAGCTCTCAATTGCTGGACCATGCCTGACACTCTAGTAATGTTTTGTTTGGTGCAGGTGGGATGGGTGTAGGTGTGTGTTGCTAAGCAGTCCAGAGCCTTACATGTCAAGCAGTCACTTTGCTGCTGAGCAAATGTTAAAAGTTTCATTTTTTTAACACTTATCTTTTCTCTAATGAGGATAATGAGTGGAATTGTTTGCTTTGCTTTAGGAAAGAACTGCTTTTCATGAACTACACCATCCATTGTTGAAGTGGAAGAGCGAGCATCACTCATCATGCCTGCTGTAGCTTCCGTTCCTAAAGAACTCTACCTCAGTTCTTCACTAAAAGACCTCAATAAGAAGACAGAAGTTAAACCTGAGAAAACCAGCACCAAGAAGTGTGTGCACTTTGCAAGTTTGGTTAAAGCATTGATTTTACTTCATTTCCTTATTATTTAGATTTAATGAATAGCCAATTAAGATGATCACAAGAGTAAAATAGCTCCAGAGATGTTCTTAAATTTGTGTTAGCAGAATAAATGTTTGATTGCTCAAATGTAACTTCCTGGCCAGTATGTATACTAGACAATAAGTTTAAAAGAATATGAGAGTTCTATTAAAGCCATTTTGCCACAAGCTATTTTCTTCCCATAAAACAGTCTAACTTTTAATTAAAGATTGCCTTTACTCGTGTGTGGTCCACTTGTAAGTTAGAATGCTGGTGTAGTCTTCCTCTGACTAAAAGAGGGGCTGTGACTTCTTTTTTGTGTAGTTATCCTGGCTGTTTTTATGGCAGCTTGATACAAACTAAAGTCATCTGAAGGGAGTGACCCTAAGTGAAAAAAAATGCCTGCATAAGATCAGGCTGTAGGAAGGCAAGCCCATAGGCCATTTTCTTAATTAGTGATTTTTGGGAGAGGCCCAGCCCACTGAGGTTGGGACACTCCTGAGCTGGTGGTCCAGGGTTCTTTAAGAACGCAGGTTGAGCAAGCCATGAGGAAGGAGCAAGTCTGTAAGCAGCACTCTGTACCCCTTCACCAGCTCCTGCCCCAGTTCTCCACAGGTTTGACTGCCTGCTTGGCTTCCCTCTATGGACTGACTAGGGACATAAACCCTTTCCTCCCTGAATTGCTGTGGTCATAGTGTCTCATCACAACAATAGATAAGATAGAAACATTAGTATTCTGTAAGTTTTATTTTGTGCCAATGTGATACAGTCTTCAACTTACCGATTTATCTTATGTGATTTTATTTCCCTGGGTATGTGTGCCATCTAAGGCACAGGTAGAAAATGCGCCATTCCAAGAAAGGTTCCAAATTTTCATGGTCAAGGGATCAACTGATTCTGATACTTGCTGGATATATAAATCTGCTAAAAATAGGTTATCGTTAAAATTGTTGACTCTAGTAGTTAAGGAACAGAGAACAGCAAAAAACAAAAAAACCTTTTTGTTCAAATTTATTTTCTCCAGTAAAAGATTTAGAGATTACTATGTAATTACATTATTATTTAGATGGAAATCAAGTTTTAGAAAGAAAGGTAGATCTAGCTGCCACATTCCCCAGACTTAGGAAACTAGTTCCTTTTTCTTTTTTTTCTTTTTCTTTTTTTTGGTATTTCGAGACAGGGTTTCTCTGTGGCTTTGGAGCCTGTCCTGGAACTAGCTCTTGTAGACCAGGCTGGTCTCGAACTCACAGAGATCCGCCTGCCTCTGCCTCCCAAGTGCTGGGATTAAAGGCGTGCGCCACCATCGCCTGGCGAGAATAGTTCTTAAAGGGATTGGAGATAAACAGGACACATGATCCCAAATGAACCAATGAAGACAAAGTTAAAGAGACCTGTGTAAGCACAAAGGCATTTTATTTATTTATTTGCATCTTTCACATCATGCCTCCTGATCCCACCCATCTTCTGGCCTACCTCAAAATAAAACAAAATTTAAGAGAAAAAGGGAAAAATGGAAGAAGGGGAAACTCTCGTCATGGGAGCTGCACTGTGACACACTGACTCATACAGTAAACCCTTTTTCCATATATTTTCACATGTAGTCATTTATCAAAAAGAAACGTTGGTCTTATTCAAGGCCCCTGGTCTGTAGGCACAGGGGTATTTTAATGTTTTTTTTTTTTTAATTATTTATTTATTATGTATACAATATTCTGTCTGTATGCCTGAAGGCCAGAAGAGGGCGCCAGACCTCTTTACAGATGGTTGTGAGCCACCATGTGGTTGCTGGGAATTGAACTCAGGACCTTTGGAAGAGCAGGCAATGCTCTTAACCACTGAGCCATCTCTCCAGCCCCACAGGGGTATTTTAATGAGTCATTTTATCAAGGAAATAAATGGGAAGAAACAAAACATCAGTGCTGACAGTTGAGGGTGAAAACATAAATAAAAGTAAGGAGAGAAGACCTGAGAGTACACCATTGTTTCTTAATATTACCAGTAACAGAATGGCTTAAAAAAATACCTTTTAAAGGGGAGAAATGGGGAAAGATTGTCTTACTTCTTGAGGTAAATTGGTAAATGTGGTCTAACAAGGAAAGTAATTTTGTTTAACTCTTGTTACAAGCCACCTTTAAACTTTCTCAAAAACAAAGGGCAGGAACATCCTAAAGGTTAAACCTAAGATGGCCAGTCATTCCTTTCTAGCTGTCTATGGTTTATATCTTAAGACTAGTCTAATCTCAAAGGGAAGGTATGAAAGGAGGTGTGTGAAGTAAACTGCCTAAATCATGACAGTTATCTTATGGTCACCTGCAGAGTTTATATAGATTTGTATTTTCCCTCCAGTAGCAAGTATTTTAAATTTTCTTTCAACTTTTAAGTTACGTCCACAGCGCTCAGAAGATCTTCAAGGCAGCAGAAGAATGCAGACTAGATCGTGATGAGGAAAGGGCCTATGTGCTTTATATGAAATATGTGGCAGTTTATAATCTTATCAAAAAAAGACCTGATTTCAAGCAACAGCAGGTACCTTTTTTGCATTCTTATTTATTATTTTTGTGTAATAGAACTATTGATTTTCTCTAAAAGTTTTAACCAACTATTCCTCCTCGCCTCTCTCCTGGTACTGGCAATCCTGGGCTTGGTATCGCTAAGCAGAAGCTCTGTCTTCAACATGACAATGGATTTAGATCACATGATGCCTTGACAGTTCTAAACTCCCTTGTGGCTGGGAAAAGCAAAGCAAAAACATAGTCTCTTTGTAAGTGTGTGCATACATACACTTGGCTTGGATCAGCATGTGTATATAGCAGTATATAAGCTGATTGTTCACTTTTTGTTGTAATAAGTTACTGCTAGATCAGAGGGAAGGTTTGACTTTATTCATGCACTAAGTAAGGAAAGTGATACTGAGTGCAGTGACTCATGCCTATAGTCTCATGTGAGCCCAAGAATTCCAGGCCAGCGTGATCCTATATCAGTAAATAAAATAGAGGGACTGGAGACATGGCTCAGTGGTTAAGAGTGCTGTTCAAAAGACCCAAGTTTGGTTTCCAGCACTCATTTCAGATGACTTACAATTGCTTCTGACTCTAGCTCCGGGGTGTCCAGTGCCCTATTCGGTCCTCCTTGGGCCCCTGCACACATGTGGCATACACTCACACAACACACACACAAATGAAAATAAAAATAAATAAGAATATGTTTTCTGTTGTGCTTTCAGGTCAAATACTTAATTATTTGTTATGTGCTAGCCTTTTTATTTGTCTGACTGGCATTGGGGCCGTATTAGATATGGTTTTAGAATTAAGAGCAAGACTTCAGTGTCTCTTCATGTTTTCCTTTTGGTTTTTAATGTGTTTAGCAGCTACTAATCTGTCACTTGGCTGAAGTCATGAGTAGAAAGGGTGGGCAGTCATGGTATAGACAGAAACTGACAACTGGGATTGGTGTGGAGAGAAAAGATGGTTGTATTTCAGTTGGCCTAGAAATAGGCTAAATAATATTCAGGTGGTGTTAAACAACAGGAAGAATGCTGTATTTGTGCTCCCAACTTAGAAATGACCTTGTTACCACATAGAAAGCCCAGTGACCTGATTCAATTCCTTGGACCCACAGGGTAGAAGAGAACTGATTCTCACAGGTTGTTCTGCCTTCCATGTGAGCTCTGTGGGGTGGGGTGTTGCACACTCCCCACGCACACCCCAGATCTGGTACTTTGTAGAGTAAATACTTGGAAGGCTTGAGGATTGTTAGCTTTGGTAGCCACTGTCTGCTGATTGGCCTAGTACTGGACTGATTTTATGTATGTTTGGCTTTTGCTTTATTTTTAGAACTTAGTAGTGCTTTTCCTCTGGCAAGATTGGAATTACCTTTTTGACTATCTGCTTCTCCTCTCTGAATAGATTGGAAGTCATTTTGATTGACAGGAGCTCTTTCCATTTCCATGGTGTCGCTGAGTTTGTGAAGTCAGGTTAGGAAGCTACCTGCAAGGGTCAGCTAACTCAGGCTGTTCTGTGGAATATTACAGTTACTTGGCTCCTTGTTTGCTTGCTCTGTCTAGAGTACCTCATCTTTCCTGTCTTAGAACTGTTTTTGTTGTATTTCATTTACCCTAACCTTTCTCGTATACTCTTTAAGTATGTGAGGTACTTAGATATTTTATAGTTTCAACTACTTAAATTGGGTAGGGACAGAATATGTAACTGAATTCCTTCAGAATTGGGTGTTTTCCCTCTTATTTTGTATTGCAAAGTGTTAAGTTGTAAGTAACAGTTGTTAATGTCAAAGAGAGGGCACAGTGATTTAACTGAAACCCACTCAAATCCTGAATAATGATGTCAGGGTTGTCTGAGAAGGAAGAGAAGGAGTGAAATACTGGCATAGTAAATTCTCATGAAACTAGAGTTATATTTAAAAATCTGCAGTGAATTTAAAAATTAGCAGCATTGCTGATAATCCTCTAACAATCAACTCAGAGATTCACCTGCTTTTGCCTCAGGAGTGCTGAGGCACTCCTGGCTAACCTTTTTAGATAAGGAATCTGGAAATTTTTAGATAGGAATAGGACAGTTGTACTGGTAAACCTGCGAAGAATTTTTAGTCGAGTAGGAATCAGATGTTACCTCTCTATTCTGCCAATTGTCATGTTATTGACAATATCTATGCTGCTGAGTCTCTAGGAAACCTCACTAATATTAAAGGACCGTTGCCTCATAGTTTGTAATAGACATGCCCAAACACAGCATGTTATTTTGGCATTTAAGATAAAGCAAGCTCTCAGACTACCTTTCTAATTGAGTTCATGAAATTAAAACAAATGAAAACTTTTTTTTTACTTTGTGTTTTACTTTTGTAATAAGTTTGCAATGATGATTGCATTATACTTTTTTAAAATTTATGTATTTATTTATTTATTAAAGATTTCTGCCTCCTCCCCGCCACCGCTTCCCATTTCCCTCCCCCTCCCCCAATCAAGTCCCCCTCCCTCGTCAGCCCGAAGAGCAATCAGTGTTCCCTGCCCTGTGGAAAGTCCAAGGACCCCCCACCTCCTTCCAGGTCTAGTTAGGTGAGCATCCAAACTGCCTAGGCTCCCACAAAGCCAGTATGTGCAGTAGGATCAAAAACCCATTGCCATTGTTCTTGAGTTCTCAGTAGTCCTCATTGTCCGCTATGTTCAGTGAGTCCAGTTTTATCCCAGGTTTTTTCAGACCCAGGCCAGCTGGCCTTGGTGAGTTCCTGATAGAACATCCCCATTGTCTCAGTGTGTGGGTGCACCCCTCGTGGTCCTGAGTTCCTTGCTCGTGCTCTCTCTCCTTCTGCTCCTGATTTGGACCTTGGGATTTCTGTCCGGTGCTCCAATGTGGGACTCTGTCTCTGTATCCTTTCATCGCCTGATGAAGGTTAATATCCAGGAGGATGCCTATATGTTTTTCTTTGGGTTCACCTTCTTTTTTTTTTTTTTTTTTTTTTTTTTTTTTTTTTTTTTTTTTTTGGTTTTTCGAGACAGGGTTTCTCTGTGGCTTTGGAGCCTGTCCTGGAACTAGCTCTGTAGACCAGGCTGGTCTCGAACTCACAGAGATCCGCCTACCTCTGCCTCCCGAGTGCTGGGATTAAAGGCGTGCGCCACCATCGCCCGGCTTGGGTTCACCTTCTTATTTAGCTTCTCTAGGATCATGAATTATAGGCTCAATGTCCTTTATTTATGGCTAGAAACCAAATATGAGTGAGTACATCCCATGTTCCTCTTTTTTGAGTCTGGCTTACCTTACTCAGGATAGTGTTTTCTATTTCCGTCCTTTTGCATGCAAAGTTCTGCATTATACTTTTTTTTGTTTTGTTTTTTGTTTTTGTTTTTCGGGACAGGGTTTCTCTGTGGTTTTGGAGCCTGTCCTGAAACTAGCTCTTGTAGACCAGGCTGGTCTCGAACTCACAGAGATCCGCCTGCCTCTGCCTCCCGAGTGCTGAGATTAAAGGCATGCGCCACCACCGCCCGGCTCTGCATTATACTTTTAAAAACATATTGCGCTTGTAGTTCAGGTGGTTCAGTTTTGAATAAACTACATTTTTATTGGTATTATTTGGTAAAGAGCTTTTCTGACATAGTTAGGCAATAGAAACAATCAAAATATGATTTCTTTTGGTTTAAACAGATGCGTAGATAGTGATAACTGTTACAATGGATTTTCTTTGCCATCGCCACTCTTGACCACTTCATTACCGAAGATGAATCCTTTATCTTCACAGTCTTTCTCACTGCCTTTCTCTCTCTCTCTCTCTCTCTCTCTCTCTCTTGTTTTTATTATTATTACTGTTGGTGGTGAACTCTGCTAATAGGTTCCATTTACAAAGTCTCAGTGGTATGTAGTGAATTAGATCCAAAAAGCCTTGGGTGGAAAATTTCACTGACCACAATGAGTAACCTTTTGAAGTAGTTATTTAAAAGAAAAAACAAACTTCAATTCTGCTTGTTAGTAACTTCCACATCCACCCCCCCCCTTTTTTTAGTTAAATTATGCCATTATTTTTTGTTACTTGATTTTAGAAATTTATGATTTCCTCAAGTATAAAACTTGTTTTGGGTGCCAAGTAGCCAAAAATGCTTTCGTTTAATATAAATAAAAAGGCCTCTCATAGAGGAACACCCCCATAATTCTATCTCTTTGGAGTCAAGGATGAGGATCTTAAATTTTTTTTTTTTGCAAGTTTAGGTATAGGGTTTATTTAGGGGGTTATGGAGGGGAAAGGGAAGGGGAGAAGGGGAAAGAGGGGAGGAGAGATAGAGGCAGAAACTACCTCTCCAGAAGAAGGGCAGACAGACAGAGAGGAGGGGGAGAGAGAGGTGAGAGAGAGAGGAAGGGAGAGGGAGGATGAGGATCTTAAATTCTAAGCCAGCCTGGAATACAAACTGAGCCCTGTCCTGGCAAATCTTAATAAATAAATCCCACCCTTTACATCTTTGCATAATCTGCTTTATTCCTTTGAGACTGGAGGAAAGGAACTTAGTGTAATGTGTATTTGTAAGAAGAAAATCTGCTTTGCTCTCAAAAACTCTCCTTAGCATTTATGTATAAGCAATAGGAATAGTGTTTACACTGAATGGCTTCTTATGAATGCTTTCAATGTATTGCATAGTGGGTTTTTACATATTGATATATTTCTGCTTTCGTGTGACCTTCCTTTTCTATAGGACCTTGATTTTAGTGTTTTACACTGCACCGCTGCTGCAGGAGTGCTCCATACTAACTGGGGAATGATTTTTATACTTCTAGGATTACTATCATTCAATACTCGGACCTGCAAACATCAAAAAAGCTGTTGAAGAAGCTGAAAGACTCTCTGAGAGCCTCAAACTGAGGTACTGACATTACTATAAAATCTGCAAAAGAATGCAAATTAGAAGATAATACTGTGTAGGTTTGTTTTTTATATCTAACCAAACCTGTACTACTCCACTTCCTGGAAACAAGTTATGTTAACCAAAATACCAAACAAAATCATTTGCTATATTGCCCATATTGATATGGTATTATTAATATTCTTCATGAAGATTTTAGGTTTTTAATATAGCACTGATATTTTCTTTTTATTTTATTTTAATTTTTTTACGTTTATTTATTTATTAAAGATTTCTGTCTCTTCCCTGCCACCTCCTCCCATTTCCCTCAGCACTGATGTTTTACATTAAAAGTCATATCCATATTTTCATGTGTTATGGTATTTGTAATTTTTTTGACAAAATAAGATGATGATAGTTTTAATTTTTCATATACTACATGAGATCCTAGAAAATGCTATTGGATATAATTGTACAGAAATGAAGTGTTTACTCTTAGTTTTAATCTCCTCATAGTTGTAAAAGTTATATATGCTTAAAAGCAATCTAATTCCAGTACTTACCATGATTGTCTTACCAGTTTGTGAAAATTAGGACTATAGAGATGGCTGAGCAGTTAAGAGCACTTGCTGCTCTTTTAGAGAACTTGAGTTTGGGTCCCTGTGCCTACAATCTGATTGCTTGCAACCACCTGTAACTCTAGCTCCAGGGGATCTGATGTCCTTCTTGGCCTGCACAGGTACTTGCATGCATGTGACAGACATGCATATACAGAAATTAAAAGTATATGTATTTTTACATTACAAAGTGAAATCAGTCTGCTAGCCTGGAGAGAGGACCGAGCAGATGAGTTCTTGTTGCACAGTCATGAGGACCTGCGTTGAGATTCCGGCATCCACATAACAAGATTTCTTCTTTTGATTTTATGTGTGTCTTATCTGCATTTGTGTGCCATGTACATGCAATGCTTGCAAAGGCCAGAAGAGGGCATCAGGTTCCCTGAAACTGGGGTTAAAGTTTTTATAAGCTGCCTGCCATGTGGGTGCTGGGAACAGAACCTGGATCATAAGTAAGAGCCGTGAGTCATCTCTCCAGCCCCACTTTGATTCCTGTATATGTGCACTCACTCATGCTAGTACACTCTTGCTCTCTCGCGCGCTCTCTCTCTCTCATACAATAAATCCAAATAGCTTTTACAAAGAAAAAATGCTTTACTTTTTGTCATTCCTTAAATTTAACTTTTTGCACCTATGAACAGCATGCTACTGTAATACAGATCCTAGTAAAAATAAATTTCTACACATATGTAGAGCTTAGAAGTGTTGATGACTAACCTGATATCTCAGTGATACGATAGAGGCGGAAAGAACAGTGAAATTGGCATTATATAAAGTGACAGAAGCCACTAAAGCCTAGGTGCTAGAAAAGGCCAGGTTATGAGGCAAACAACACACAAGAAGAAGACAAGACTATATCAGGCTGACACATTTTTACACGAGTGTAAGTTGTTTTCAGTGAGTGGGTGGTTTTGTTGTTTCTGAGTTAGAGTTTCTCTTTGTAACCTACATTATCCACAAATTTATGATTCTCCTGCCTGAGGCTCATGAGTGCAAGGACAACAGGCATGTGTCACCACTATGCACAGCTGAAAATACTCTGGTTTTGTTGTTGTTTGTTTTGTTTTGTTTTTCAAAACAGGGTTTCTCTGTGTAACAGTCCTGACTATCCTTGCTTTATAGACCAGGCTGACCTCTGCCTCACTGCTGGGATTAAAGGGGTGCATCACCACTGCCTGGCTGAAAATCTCTTCTTAAAGGAATGCTTGAAGAATGTGTTTGTTGTTGTTTGAGCCTGGGAATCAGGCACAGGGTCTCACCCACGCCGTGCTAGCCCTCTACCACCCTCAGACCCTGAAACATACATGTTTTAAAAGACAATAAAAAATAGTTGAGCCCAGGTAGTTGAAATACAAAGGAATATTTATTTGCTTTTTATATCTTATTGCTTTGTAGTAAAAAGAGGAAAAATCTTTTGGTCGCTGAATTCGTCAGAAGGCAAATATGTGGTGATTCACATACATGCTATCCAGGTGAAAGAAGATCTTTCTTGTTGTTTTGTTTTTTGAGACAGGCTTTCTCTATGTAGCCTTGGCTGTCCTGGAACTCCCTCTGTAGACCAGGCTGGCTTTAAGCTCAGAGATCTGCCTGTGTCTGCCTCCTGAGTACTGGGATGAAGGTGTGTGCCACCACTGTTGGCGATCTCTTTTTTCCATCACTTTTCCTTGAGGAACTAACTCTCCACCAATTCATTGATAAGAGTAGTTTTTTTTTTTTTTTTACAGGTGATAGAATGGGCTGTTCAATTTAATAAGGTTCTTGGTATGGAATTTTCTCTAGGGCCTTCTAATTGTAAGGTTCTTCAGTGTGTTCAGTTTTCTTGTGGTGTAGATTACTTCCCAACTAACAGAAGAGACCCTTTCAGTTTGTCTTTTGCTGCCCCATGTTTGGTTTCTTTCATTGATGCTTATTAGCGTACGATACATTTGTCCTTACTGATTCTCTAGTCAAGTCAGTTCTTCCCCCTTTGAGAGTCTGAAATCTCTTCGATGTTAGGATTTCCCTCTTGTCAGACTAGCAGTCTGAGAAAGAGCAGTTCTGGGTTCTTGTGGGTTTTTTTAAATATGTAATTTATTTTTATTTTGTTTTGTTGGTGTTTTGCCTGCATATATGTCTGCGGGAGGGTGTCAGAAGCCCTGGAACTGGAGTTACAGACAAGTGTGAGCTGCTGTATAGGTACTGGCAATCGAATCTGGATCCTTTGGAAGAGCAGCCAGTGCTGTTAACCACTGAGCCATTTCTCTACACCCCATCTGGCTAGAATTTGGAATTTGGGAAGAATCATAACTTTAAGGTGAAAGTTTTGGACTCCTCAGCGTCCACTTTCTGCTAAATTACGCCCAGTCATTGGTATTGTGGATATATCAATCCACTGCTGGGGCAGACCAAGTTCCCAACTCCATAAAACACTAGAAAACACCCAATTAGTGCCTAGAAAACAAGTTACCTTGTGTTAGGTGTGACTTGTCAAACATATGTGTTCACCTATTCATGTTATGGGTGATCTTAGAATCCCAGCAAAAGGGATTATTCAGGCAGATTAAAGGAATCAGAGGTCAGTACCAGATGGAGCGCAAGCCTTGATCTCACTTCAGGCTACCCAAAGTAGAAACAGCATGAGATCTTTGTAAGTGTATTTACAGAGATCCATTGTAGTTTTGGAACAAATGGCAGATATGGTAAGGTGCAGATGACAGAAACAGCAGGAAAGTGAACCTTGAAATTTCTTCATCTCTACCTTCAAATGAAATTCTGCCTGGTGGTCTCTTTTGTTCTGTTTTATATTGGCAGTGCTAGGGAAAGAACTTAGGGCTTAGTGCATACTAGGCAAGCACTCTACCACTGAGGTACTTCCTAGCCCTTGAACTGTATTTCTTAGGGCAGACAGTTCCCATACTGTTAAGGTATAGCTTGCTACTAGAGAAGAGATCTGTAGCCTGAGTACATGTGCAGAGCCAGACTTCCTGGGTTCTTCTACTTACTCTTGTGTGCTACTAGGCAAGCTACTTTGTCTTCCTCTGCTTGTGTTTCTTCATCTTTAATTGGGATAAGAATAACTACCTGTGCTGGTTACTGTTAACTGTCAATTTACAGACTCTAGAATTACCTGGGATATAGCCTCCGAGCACATCTGTGGGAGAATCTTAATTGCATTGAGGTTAGAAGACTCACTGTCCATTCTAGGACAGGCAGAGCCGTTCCATGGCTGGGATCTTGACTGCATAAGTGGAAAAGCAGCTTGCATCATCTCTCTGCTTCTCATTGTGGATACAGTGTGATCAGCTGCTTCAGGCTCCTGCCACTCTGACCTTCTTACTGATGGAGCTGTGAGCTAGAGTCATTAAAAACCCTTTCTTAAGTCTCTTTAGTTCAGAGTATTTGAGCACAGCAACAAAAAAAGAAACTAAGTTTCTTAATGTAGTAAGCAAATGTAAGACTTGTTCTGTTAGACTGGTGCCTGGAGTAGGTTCTGCGAAAGTGTTCTCTGTTGCTGTTATTAACAGTAGAACCCGTCTTGGTCTGTGATGCCTTCCTTGATGGTCTTCTAATGGTTTGTGTTGAAGGGACTGGGTAGAACAGTTGCAATTTCAAGTCTTTTTTTTTTTTCTATTTTATGGAGGTAGAAGTAGATACTGGCACATTAAATTAGAACAGTCTGAGGTTGACTTTCCACTGAAGCAGTATATAGTGATGCTTGCTCTTCTTTCAGCAAGTTCTCAGCAATATGGTTGAGAAATAATGGGAATGAATAGACCAGTAAGCATGGTTCTGCCAGAGACTTGAGAATGCACTTATTTTTGTAGACATTTGCTTGTTGTTAAAGACAGAGGTCTCTAGCCCTAGCTGGCCTGGAATTCGCTATACAAATCAGGCTGCCCTGGTACTCTGTCGATGGAAATATCTGTCCCGCCTGGTCCCACAGCCATTCAGTCCCAAATAAACACACAGAGGCTTATATTAATTTTTTTTTTTTTTTGGTTTCTCGAGACAGGGTTTCTCTGTGGTTTTGGAGCCTGTCCTGGAACTGGTTCTTGTAGACCAGGCTGGTCTCGAACTCACAGAGATCTGCCTGCCTCTGCCTCCCGAGTGCTGGGATTAAAGGTGTGCGCCACCACCTGGCCCGGCGAGCCTCATATTAATTATAAGCTGTTTGGCCTATTGTTCAGTCTTATTGATAACTACCTCTTACAACTTAATTAGCCCATAATTCTTATCTGTGTTTAGCCATGTGGCTTGGTACCTTTTCTCAGCAAGGGATTTTCATCTTGCTTCCTCTGCTTCTGTCTGACGAGAGAGACTGCATCTCTGTGTTTCCTCTTCCCAGAATTCTCCTAATCTGGTTTCCCCTCCTATACTTCCTGCCTGGCTACTGGCCAATCAGCATTTTATTAAACCAATTTTAGCAACAAATCTATACAGTGTTCAAGAGCATCATCCCACAGCAGGACTCTACAGCATTCTCTCTCTGCTTCCTAAGTGCTAAGGTAAGAGGTATGCTTCACTATGTCAGCTAACATACTGAGTTTTATAAATCTGAGAGTGTATTGTTCTTCCAATTCACAAGCTATGTCATCTATTTTAACTATTTTTTAAATTGTCCTTTGACTTTTTAGAAGTATGGAACTTAATTTTCAAAGATGAAATTTTTCTGAGTATCTTACTGTTTTCTGTTTCAATTTCATCCTTGCTAGAGATATTTGGTCCTTAAACAACCTGTGTTTGAGGCTCTACATGCAGTCTTATTTGGCCAGTGTGCAGTGTATACTTGGAAAAAATGTGCAATGACTGCTGTGTACAATGTTCTCTGTGTGTGATTTTTCCATTTTTCATTACTACAACAAACTACCCGAAACCGGCTATTAAAAAGAGAGAGAGGTTTATTTGAGGCTAAAGGTAAAACTCTGATCACCTCCCAAAAGCCCTCCCTCTAAACATCAGAGTCACAGGAATTTTCTTCCATGTTAACCTCACAGTGGAAATACAATTTCAGCAGGAGTGTGATAGAGTATGGAAGGCGGGGATTGGTGTTAGAGGGTGTCAGACTTTGACATGGACCTTACTGACCTTACTCAAACCTTAGTACTGTTTGTCATTTAGGTCTCTGCTTTGTTGAATTCTGTTCAGCTCTTAGTGGTTCTCTGCCCCACCCCATTCCCTTAAGGATTTTTGGGCCTTGTGCTAGGCAACTGCTCTAACATGGAGATAAAGCCCAACACATACACACTTAGACATAGTCATTTGTTATGTTGTTTCCTTTTATTTGGCTTTGAATTTGTAGCCCTCCTGCCTCAGCCCCTCAGATAGCTCAGGGTACAGACCTGCATTTACAGATCTGGCTTAGCTGAGCCTTTTGTTAGTGCAGGTGGGGGTGATTTTGTTTTGTTTCATGGTGCTTATTTTGGCAGAAGTTGGATTGTAACACTTATTATGACAGGGTGCTAAAAATCTCTAAAATATTTATTTCTCCCTGTAATTCTTTGAGCTTTTGTATATTTTGAAGTTGTGTTTTTAGGCATTTATACGTTTACGGTTATCATAAATTCTTGGTATTTAGTCTCTGTCCTTTGAGACCAACCTTGCCCCTCTCCTTCATTACTTTTAGCCCACCTAGTATAATGAGATCCTACTTTTTCATTCATTCTGACAATCTCAGTACGTTTCCTCTGTTCATGCCTAGTCTAATTGTAGCACATGCTTTAGGGAAGTAGAAGAGGAAAGCACCCCTTCTCTACCTGCCTTTCCTTTCCTTTAGCTTCTGGTGCTCTCCATTGCTTCAAGGTGCACATTTCTGCCTTCCTGTGCTCTGAGAACTTGTCTAGCTTTTCCGGTAGTCCCATCTGTTAGGAACAAGTTCTTCACTCTCCTTATCTAGACATACTTTTATTTTTACTCCTGATTTTCATTTGCTTGTTTGTTTTGGCTGTAAGCATGTGTCTTTATGCTACAGCTTATGTATGGAGTGGTCCGAGGACAGCTTGTGGGAGTCATTCTTCATCCATCATGTGGAGACCAGGGATCAGACTCAGTTATCAGGACTTTCCAGCAAGCTCTTTTATCAACCAATCCATCTTGCTGGCCCTTGTCTTTAGTCTTAAAGAATGCTTTCTGAAGATTCCAAGTTGTACTTGTATTTGTTTTTTGTCTTTTGTCCTCTTTGGTAGCTCTTGCTAGCCTGGAACATTATGTAGACCAGGCTGGCCTCAAATTCACAGAGATCCACCTGCCTCTGCCTCTGGAGTGCTAGGATTAAAGGCGTGCACCTCCGTGCCCAGCTTCTGGTTGCCTCTATTGCTTCTGATGTGGAAACTCACAGCAGTCAGTCCTGTTATTAATTTATTGATGCTGTGCATTCTCTTTTTCTGACTTGAGAGTTTTCTCTCCAGTCTCAGTCTGATTATGATGTGACTACTATTGTTTTTCTTTGTATTTTTTCCATTTGGGCTTCACTGAGCTTTGAGTGTCTATAAATCTATGTCTTTTATCAAATTTGGGAGTTAGGGCTATTATTTCTTCAAATATTATTTATTCTGTTTCATTCTCTTGCTGGCACTCTGGCTATACATGTGTCTAAACCATTTTCTCGTTCTCTCTCTTCTTATATTGGAAAATTTCTATTCTTTAGGTACTGACTGTCATTTCCAATTTCAGGTAAGTTTCTTAGATACATTTTAATCCCAGAATTTCTGATTGGCTGTTTCATAGCATTTGCTTCTTCGAAGAGGTGTCCTATATGTTTAGTCACTACAAACCATTTTTCATTTTTTTATTGTTGGGAAGAGTTGGATAGCTACTTTTGGTTACTCTGTTCTGAATATGTTGTTGGTTTATCTCCTTCAATTTGTATCAATTGCTCTCTCTTTTTGGATAGCATGTTGAGTAACTTTGGATATGGTTGGCTATGCAGGCTCTCAGCCTTTGTTTTATTCCTTTGAAGAGTGTTGGAGTATTTTGTTTTGGGAGGGTGCTGCAGTTGGATTTTATAAACTGCCTGTCCTGCAGGACGTGTCTTTCCAGCTCTTCTCTTTCAGAGTTAGCTGGTTTCTCATTGTGTGCTCTATCCTTACTTATTGTGGGTGTTGGCTAGAGACATGGACAACTTTATGCAAAGAGACTGGAACTTTGACTTTCCATATTTAGGATTCCATTAGGAGTTTTAGCTGTTTCCAGTATATGAAGTCTTGACGTTAAGGATGAAACCATCAAAATCAGAGATCTTGACAGATGCTCTTCCCCTTCCCAGTTCAGCACCCTTCCTGTTCCTTGTCTCTGTGACTGTCCAGGGCTATATCTGTCTATGAGGATAGGTAGAATAAGCATGTAACAGAATACTAAAGTCAGTTGACTTATTCTTTACTAGCCGACCGGAGTCCATTATTACCCCTTTCTCCCTCCATTCTGTATTCTTCTCTCTCCCTTCCCCTTACCCCTATCTCTTGTCTCCTTCTCCCTCCATCCTCTTAAATTCAGACCCAGCAGGCATCACTATGATCACTAATGACAGGGTAAGCAAGTTTACAGGTCCTTGTTAGCAAATATTCCCAAAAGTACTGCTTCTAATTCTGTGGAGAGTAGTTCCAAATACCTTGTATTTCTGCAAATTGTGATCACCATAGCTGGATTAACTTCTAGCAAATTAGACATTTTGGTGAAGTCATCCTTTTTAAGACAATGATAGCAACTTTGATAGTAACTCTCCACTTGGTGTGGATTATATCATTTCTGAACACTTAATATTTTCATGTATATCATCACAGTTGTGATATTGGGATAATTTCTCTTGCAGAGAGCATCAAAAGTTTTGTGTTTTGAAAAGAAAATTGTAGCAGATTTGATAATTAAAAATTTGTAATTAGTGTAAAAGCAAAAGAAACATTAATAAAGAGAGCATAACATTCATTTTCAAGGCTTTTGTATAGTTTGACATAAGCATGCAGCCAGCCCTGAGAGCAGATGTGTGTAGTTTGTATGGGAACTGTAGCAGAATGCAGTTTCAGGTGGAAGGATAAGTTAAAAGCCACAAAGTAGCTGGGTAGTGGTGGCGCACGCCTTTAATCCCAGCACTCAGGAAGCAGAAGCAGGCAGATCTCTGTGAGTTCGAGGCCAACCTGGTCTACAGAGCAAGTTCCAGGTCAGGCACCAAAGCTGCACAGAGAAACCCTGTCTCAAAAAAACAAAAACAAAAAAAGCCATACAGTATGCCCAAGTCAGGATGCTAAGTGTATGAAACATGAACTCCCTTAACTATACTGTCATGTCAATAAAAGAATTCTTCTTTCGATTAGATATGAAGAGGCTGAAGTTCGGAAGAAACTCGAAGAAAAGGACAGACGGGAGGAAGAGCAGCTGCAACAGCAGAAAAGGCAGGAGGCGGGAAGAGAAGACAGTGGTGCGGTGGCCAAACGCTCTTTGGAGAATGTATCGGATTCCAAAAACAAAACCCAAAGGGTATTTCAAGTTTATTGTGTAAATCTGGTTCTGTTTGCCAGGTGACCTGCATTTAAGGAGTTGAGGAGCCATTGTAAAATTCTTTGAAGCAACAGGAATAACATTTCATGTGATTAATCAGAAACTGAGTGTGTCCCAGCAGTAGTTAGTTCTGGGTTTCCTGTTCTGGCCATCGTTAGAGTAGTGCCTGTAAACTAACGAGGGGGACGAGAGGCAGCCTTGATTAGGATCTGGTCCATCTGCGTTCTGGGCTCTGCTGAGCTTGCCTAACAACTCTCGGATTCAGTTTCCTTCAAACAGGATCCTGAGGTATCTTTTACCTCATAATGAAATCTACATTAAGAGAAGGACTTGGGCTAAGTGTAGGCCAGGCATGGTTGAGGCACACCTTTAATCCCAGAATTTGGGAGGCAGAGGCCAGAGGATCTCTTGAGTCTGAAGCCAGCCTGGTCTACAGAGAGAGTTCCGAGATAGCCAGGGCTACACAGAGAAACCGTATCCTGAAAAACCAAGAATAAATAAACTAAAAGAAGAGAGAAGGACTTGGTTTGATGCTTTATTTGGTCCCAGACAATTTTTGTTTGTGTCTGGAGTCTTATTCACTTCCTTCCTTCATTCCTTTCCCTATTCATTTTCCCTGTGCCTATCTCACTTTCTGCATTTCATTTAGTATTCTCAGCAATCAACAACTCTCCTTACCAAAAGCCACCAGCAGCTTAGTCTCTGCCAGCTGTCACTGTGCCTCTTTACTCTCAGAAATTACTCTTTGTAAAGCATAAATCTCTTCTGAATTGTTGGAATCCTCGGAAGCCTGCTGCTTTGCTTCCTCTGACCTCTTGTGCATTTTGTAGACATTTGTAGCAGCCCTGTCCCTTGTGTGTTGGTTACTGTTGCCATTTGGAAGATGCTTCACTGGGCTGGGCACTCTGGAAAGGTGAAAAAATGTTGGAATTCATGATGTGTGACAAAGCCACAACTTAGGAGATATTTGTCAACAGGTCAAGTGACTGCCATCACCAGATAACAGGACTTGAAAGATTGTATAAAGGGAACTTTTTCCTTTTGTTGACTTTGCAAAAGTGAGTAGTCACTTTTCTTTTTCAGTTGTGACCAGGTCTGTTGAAGCCCAGGCTAGCACAGATTCACTATGTAGGCAAGGCAGCCTTGAATTCCAGTTCTTCCTACCTCCACCTCCCTATTTCTAGGGTTAAAGGCCTTTGTAATCATACCCAGTTAACGGGATGCAGGGGCAAGCAAATGGCCAGCTGAGCCACAACTCCAGCTACATCTCTGTTCTTTTCACTTTAACCTTTGCCCTGCTGTTCCTGTCTCCTACACCTCTTCTTTTGCTTGAGTGTTTGAGAACAATCTCCAGCTGCTTTGCTACTTGACTGCTATCTATCCATCTCACATACTGCAGTTCTGTATCCCACCCAGAATATAACAGTAACTCCTCAGTGTTTCCTGGTACTCGGTCTATATCAGACTTTTCTACCTGTCTTAGCATAATTGATTTTCAAGTTGATTTGTTGAATCATGACGCTAAACAAGGAACTGTCTTTTCCTTGTTCTATGCCTTAAGGTTCTAAAATAATCCCTACTTGAGATTCATCTCCTTTGACTTTTCATACTGTGCACTTGGCTGGATTGAGACAGCGAACCACATTTTGTGTTGTTCCCCTGGTCTGTAGGTTTTCATTGTTTCCAGCATTGTCAGGAGAGGTGCAGTTTTGTTTCATGATAAGAATTCTCTGCAGATGGTACCTTGTGTTTCATATTGTGTCACACTAAGAGGCAGGTGATATACATAACTTGTGCAGATGTGCGCCTACAGGTGTGCTGCTAACTTGATCCATAGGTCCAGATGGGTCCTCAGTTTTCCCATCTGTAAAATGAACTCCCTTCCTATAGGGTCACCTCAAGTTGCTTTGGTTAGAAAATGTAAACTAAGTGGTATGTTGTATTACTTAATTTCCCTTTAATTTTATAGTGGAAAGCGCCGACTAGAATAGCTAGAATTGCTCTTTCATTTCAGAAGCTCTTTCTAATTAAGTACTACTTTTAAATTAGATGTGATACCTCCTTAAGAAAATTTGAGAATGAACAGTGATTCTGATACGCTGCTTTAGCGGCTGCCTAGTAAAAGAACACAGCAAAACCATTGTGTGTCTGAATTCTTGAGGGTGGAGGGCATCACTTTGAGGCAAGTGCTCTACTACTGAGCTTTATTCCTGTTTATCTGTGTTTTTATAAAGTGTCATTACTTGGTACACTGTATTTCTTAGTTTTCTATTGTAATTAAGTATTAAGTTTGAGTCTTTTTTTCCTATGAAATTGAAACTCTTTTCCTCTGTGAACTAGATCAATGGTGAGAAGAGTGAAAAAGGTGGAACTGCAGAGAAAGGTATGTGAGACAGGATGTCCTTTCAAGTTCTTGTGAGTTTCCTCAGTTTGATGCATGAGGGTCTCAGCACATGTGTGTTTTCCTGTACTCTACAAATACATTGAAATGCTGTAAGATCTGTATTGATTTACTGGGGGAGGGTGTTTTATGGTTATTTTAGCCTGGCATGATAAGCAGTTGTTTACTTATCTTCTTTTCTAGATGCAGTAGTTAAACTAATAGTGTTTGACAGGATGGACTCTCGGGAACTGCTCCTCAGTATCTTGATATACGATACTTACCATTTACCACTCTACCCCAGGTTACCCATCTGGAAAGTGGGGTTGCATTTTCTTTTCCTGTTGCTATAATAAAATACTCTAACAAACTGGGTGGTGGTGCATACCTTTAATCCCAGCACACTGGAGTGGATCTCTTTGAGTTTGAGGCCAGCCTGGTCTTCAGAGTGAGTTACAGGACAGTCAGGGCCACACAGAGAAACCCAGTCTCAAAAGTAAAATACCCTAACAAAAGCAACTTATGAGAAGAAGGTTTAGTTGTGGTTCAGTTCCAGGACACAGTCCACCACAGCGGGAAAGTCATGGTGTTGGGAGCTGAGGTATCTAGTCAGGAAGCAGAGGGAGATGACTGCTAGCTCTCACCCAAACAGGACCTCAGGCATGGAGCTGTGCCCCCCATGGTTAATATTACTGTCAAAGGTGTTGATAAGAGGTTCATAGTTAATTTCAGCTAATACATGTTGAACTTTCAGAATCCACAGTAAATTTAAGGGTTATTAGCTGTTATTATTTGTGACTCTACAGTTGTAAGAATTATTTAACAAGTGCCTTCACCTCCTGGGGGAAAAAAATCTGAACCTGTAATTTGTATGTATCCCTAGGTGGTCTTGATGATCTCATGATAAATATCTGACCTAGCAACAGGAGTTAGGAAGTTGACTTCATCTATTAGAGAAATTTTCTGCTCTTTCAGAAAGGATTAAAATTAAACAGTTATATGTAACACAAAACACTTATGTACTAAGCATACTATCATATAGTGATCTCAAAAGTAAACTAAGTAGTACAGGTGTAATAGCTCATGGTGCTTAGCTGTTATCCTTCTGGGTGACTTGTGTTCTCTGCTTATTTAGTCTGCTCATTATCAAATTGATCTTGATGGGTTGAGAGGAAGGAAGGAGGTTTTAGCAGCTGTTCATAAGATTACCTGTGTTTCTCACAACTGCAGAAACAGCCCTCTGTATCTAAAGTTGCTTGTGATGTTTTTTAAATTATTTATTTATTATGTATATGGTGTTCTGTCTGCATGTATGCCTGCAGGCCAGAAGAGGGCACCAGATCTCATTACAGATGGTTGTGAGCCACCATGCGGCTGCTGGGAGTTGAGCTCAGAACCTGTGGAAGAGCAGCCAGTGTTCTTAGCTGCTGAGCCATCTCTCCAGCCCCAGCTTATGATGGTTTTTGATCTTTCACTTCAAGTGATGGTCGATGGTAGGCACAATGGAACCAAACCCAGAGCTGAGCACAGCTAGGCAGACACTATTCCATCAAGCTATGTGTCCAGCCTGTGTATAAACAAGACATGGATTTGTCTCTTAGTAAATGTTAACACAAATTATTCTTAGTGTTCTTGTAAAAGATAAAACATGGTACGACAGGATGACAAGTCAGATGCTAAGTATACTTTGCTTTTCAAAGTTTGCTAACATGCCAGCACATGGAACTGGGTGTTTCTTGTTGTTTACTACTTGTCTCTCAATTCCAAGGAGCAATCACAGCAAAGGAGCTATATACAATGATGATGGATAAAAACATCAGCTTGATTATAATGGATGCTCGAAAAATACAGGATTATCAGCTTTCCTGTATCTCAGAGTCTCTCAGTGTTCCTGAAGAAGCTATCAGTCCAGGGTAGGTCACTATGTGTTTTGATAGAAATGGAGGAGGAGTGGATCTAGGGGAGAGGGAACGTGTTGTGCGGCTGCGAGTAGAGGAGGAAGGGGATGTAGTATATGAGAGAGCAATAAATTTTAAAAAATACAGCTGGGTGGTAGTGGTACACACCTTACATCCCAGCACTTGGGAGGCAAAAGTAGGCTGATATCTGAGTTCAAGGCCAAACTGTTCTACAGAGTGAGTTCCTGGATAGCCAGGGCTACACAGAGAAACCTTGTCTCAAAAAACAAAAATAAAAGAGAGAGTCAGGGTCCTGCTGTGCTAACAGGATGGCCTTGAATTTGTGACCCTTCCTTTTGGCCTCCCTAGTGTGTAAATGACTGTGCTTTGGTAATCTCCATTACTGTGCGTAGTGCACTGTGTTCATTCTCGTCGCTCCTTGTGTCCCTTTGTGTGACTACAGTATAATTTACTTACCCGTGTTATTTCTAGACTTGCCCTTTATATATTGGATTTGATAGTGCTTTTTCCATTTATACAGGGACATATGAATTTATTAAAATAAACAATATAATTAAATTTTTTTGATTATTAAGTTATATTTTAAATTAAATTATAGAACAAATTATGAAGATAATACATGACAAACTTAAATTTAGGAAACACTTGTTGATTCTGTTATTCCCCAATATGTGTTCACTAGAATGCCAATCCTAAAAGGAATTTGTAAGCAAATAAATGCCCCTTAAAAACCTCTCATTCCATTTGTTTCCATTCTTTTAGACCGTACGTTTTGATTTGTCTCTGTAAGGACAGCTAGGAGATGGTATTCTATATTAGCTCCTCTTCACTTCCCAGTAGATAAAGTAACTAGTGTTATTACTTAGGAAGAGGTTTGTTTTGTTTAATTCTTAGTCCACCATTTTGATTTATGTGCGGATAAAGGTTTCACCACTCAGCTTGCTAGTATTATCAGTTAAATACTGAAATGCCTGCTAAATGCTGAATGGTTTCTAAGCACTGGCACCTTTTACCAAAGGAATGGGTCTGTTATTCTGTCATTCAGCAAATATTTACCGAGAGGTACGCTGGGTTACTAGGCTTCTCAGTGATGAGAATTAATCAGTGAACAGATAGAAGTTGTTGTCTTTGTAAAGCTTTAATTAAATAAGCAGTTAAGATAAGAAAAACAATAAAAATTAAAAATATAATGTTCTTTATGTTAATAAGTAAGGTGTGGTAGGTGGGTATATATTGGGATGTGTGGGTGTGTCTGTCTGTCTTGGAGTAGACCCTAAAATTTAGTTCCAGGAAGACTCAGAGAAAAGTTCTTACTTAACAGGTGTTAAATATGTAGGGGAAATGGTGGTGCACATTCTGAGGTCAGGCATGGGGAGCAAACAGAGAATACAGCAACAATAGAAACCCCTAGGCAGGATCACTGAATGAGTCAAGAATCAAAGGTCAGTGACTGGTGTGGATGAGCAGAGGGGCAAGCAGTTAAAGAAGAGAAGGGAGCAGTAAGAGGATTGGGGTCTGTGTCACGGGCCATGTTAAGGATGTGTGTGAGCTTCCATATGAGCAAAGGGGTAGCAGAACACTCTCCTGGGTAGTTGAGAACATGCTGATGGAAGGATGTGAGTGTAGACCTGAGCTGTGAAGGTGGCAGTAATGTCTCCTGGTGTACTGCTGTGAGGATTCAATAAGGTCCAAAGCATGCAGAGCAGTACCTGACACTGTCAGCGTGTGTGTGCTTGCTAATTAAATTAAATCTTGCTGTTTAGCTATTATATGTTTAGGAAGAAGTGAGCTTAAATATGAGTAATGTTGCTAAGGTGATTTGGCGAAGGAAATTGTCTGGATGATTTCCTGTTTCAGTTTTGTGCCCCCTCTCCATTTTTTTTAAAAGCGGTCAGAATTAAGTCTGTTTTTTTCCTTCCCTAATAATTACTAAAAAGCACTAGCGTGCAGTAACGAAGGGGTGGAGTAAAGTTTGTACTGGTGTGGCAGAGTACAAGGCTCATTTCTCCCCTTTGCCTCAGTACAAATGTTCATTCATTTTAGAGTCACTGCCAGCTGGATTGAAGCAAACCTCTCAGATGACTCTAAAGACACTTGGAAAAAGAGGGGGAGTGTGGACTATGTGGTGCTGCTCGACTGGTTCAGTTCAGCAAAAGATTTGCAGCTTGGAACCACACTGCGGAGTCTGAAGGACGCACTTTTCAAGGTTGGCAGCTCCCCTCGCTACTCTGACAAGCTCTGTCTGATTGTTGGGTAATTGTGGAGACTGGTTTTGACTGGCTCCGCTAGACTTTTAAACCGACTGTTCACCTGGGAAGTTGTATTCAGTAACCACCTTAGAGGTGAACATCTAATATTGAAAGTCATAAGGTGTTCTTGAACCAAGACTCAGCTACTCCAAGTTTGGAAATTTTATTAAGGGGTTTGGGATGTGTGCTTATCTTTGGGTGTTTATTCCAGCATTGGGGGTATCTGTACATACATACATACACACACACACAGTAGTAATCATTATAAATGATACAACTGTTATTGACATTCATGTAAAAGAAAAAGCTGCAAATTAAGAGTTTCATCATCTTATAAAATGCATTTTGAAACGTGGAATGTACATGGAGACTAGGAACTAACTCCAGAATGTTAGGGAGTGTCTCTGGGTGGTCAGGTTTTAACGTAGTTTTGTCTTGGATTTGTTCTATTACTTTCCTTCTAAGATCACAGGTTGTTTCTTGGTTCTTAAAACTTGTGTTGATTTATACCTAATACTTCATTTAAAGTTGGAGTTTGAATTTAATTATTCTTTGTTTTCATTTTGCAGTAGTTCTACATTTTGTTTGTTGTGGGTTGTGATTTTTGCTGTCGAGACTGCTACCATCTTACAAATATTCTGTCTTTATTCTGTAGTGGGAAAGTAAAACTGTCCTGCGCCACGAGCCTCTGGTGTTGGAGGGGGGCTATGAAAACTGGCTCCTTTGCTATCCGCAGTATACAACAAATGCTAAGGTCACTCCACCCCCTCGAAGCAAAACTGAAGAGGTGTCTGTCTCATGTATGTATGTGAAAATTTTGTTTAAAACTGCTTCAGTACAGAATAAAACATTTATATGTTCAGGGTAACCTTGTTTGTATATGCCTTTGTCCTGTTAATACTAGTTTGTTTTCAGGCAAAATAGTACAGACTAGGATTCATGTTTTAAGACTGTGGTGATTGCCATTCATTCACATTTAGCTATCACAAAGAACATGTATAACATAAATATTGTGTTGGAGTTTGCTGTTCTTAAAAACGATGCATTTTTCTTTTGGGGATTTTAGTGGATTTTACTTATCCCTCACTGGAAGAACCAGTTCCTCCCAAACTTCCTGCCCAGATGTCTCCTTTACCTATAGAAGTAGATGAAAATGCAGAATTGGTAACTGGTCAAGATGAAAAACCAAGACCACAGAACTTGTCAGCTCTCGCCGGACCCAGTGCCGCTCCCAAAGCCGAAGCTTCACCCATAATTCAGCCCGTGCCTGCTGCAAAGACTATCCCACAGGTATGCTCTTCTTTTTCTTTCAGCTAACTTTACTATTTTTTTGTTTTGATACCATATTGACACATAACATACAGGGTTTTATCTGTGACCTGTGACCCCTTGGGAAACATCAGAAGGATCTGTATATCTTGTCACCTTTATTTTTCCTAAAAGTTTTTATAATCCATCCCTGTGGCCATGGCTTTATTAGATCACTTACAAGATTTCTGATCAGCTGGTGGCCATTTCCTACACCCTGTAGCAAAGGCTTGCTTTCAGAAGTGAGCTGAAGAGCTCAGCTGGTTACACTGCAGTGATCTGACCAGCACAGCTATCCTGACGAAGCTAGCAAATGATCAGTCCCTCTTACAGATGGTCTGGAGTCCACACGTAGCCCACACGCCACACAGAGTTTGTCCTCTCTGCATTCCTTCTGATAGCTGCTGTGCAGCACTGTTGGGAGAGTAATGCTGAGGAGAGTTCCCCCACATGCTTAGGCAGGAACACATTTTTCAAACAAAACATTTCCGCGTGGAACCCATCACTTTGGCGTGTGAACCTGTCAGTATGAAGGATATTTTGCCTGCTTTTGCATAAGAGAAACGTGAGTTGTCAGTATTTTGGTTTTAAAGCATCATTTTAGTTCCATTTCATTGCAATTTGAAATGTTAACAATAGTTATTTAAGGGGGTAGGAGAGATGGCTCAGTGGTTAAGAACATTGCCTGCTCTTCCAAAGGTCCTGAGTTCAATTCCCGGCAACCACATGGTGGCTCACAACCATCTGTAATGAGGTCTGGTGCCCTCTTCTGGCCTGCAGGCATACACACAGACAGAATATTGTATACATAATAAATAAATATTTAAAAAAATAGTTATTTAAATATAAATAACAAATAGTTATTAAAGGTGGTGGGCTTTAATCCCAGCACTCGGAAGGCAGAGGCAGGCGGATCTCTGTGTGTTCAAGGCCAGCCTGGTCTACAGATCTATTTCCAGGACAACTAGAATCTCCTGAAGGTTGTTAGAGCGGTGTTAGAGCAGCCAAAGCAGGTCTTAACACCTACATTCCAGGAATAGGGCTGCGGAGAGCTCAGTCGGTAAAGCACCTGCTGTGCAGCGTGAGAGCCGAGTCCAGAGCCCAGTGCCCACAACAGAGCCACATGCAATATCACACACCTGGAATCCCACCCTGATCAGTGAGCTCCAGGTTTAATGAAAGGCCCATCTCAGAAAGTAAAGATGGAGGACCAACAAGATGGCTCAGCAGCTAAAGATGACTGAGTTTGATCCCTGGGACCCGTGTAGTAGAAGGAGAGAACCAACTCCCGCAGATTATCCTCTGACGCCCCCCTCAAAAATTAAATAAATAATTACATAAAATTAATAATAGCATTGGAGGGGCTGGAGAGATGGCTCAGTGGTTAAGAGCATTGCCTGCTCTTCCAAAGGTCCTGAGTTCAATTCCCAGCAACCACATGATGGCTCACTACCATCTGAAATGAGATCTGGTGCCCTCTTCTGGCCTGCAGGCAGACACACAAACAGAATATTGTATACATAATAAATAAATATTTAAAAAAATAATAATAGCATTGAAAAAATAGAATAGTAAGGTGAAAAAGAGGGCTAGTGAGACCTAGTGCTGTGAGTTCAGCCTCTGGATCTTACAAGATGACATAGGAGACCTAACCTCTCAGAGTTGTCTTGACCACACTTGACTGCACTCACATGCACACACACTAAACAAAATGTTTTCATATTAAAGAATGGAAAGTAGGCCAGGCAGTGGTCGTGTACACATTTATTCCCAGCACTTGGCAGGTAGATCTTTGTGTGTTTGAGGCCAGCCTGGTCTACAAAGTGAATTCCAGGACATTTGCACAGAGAAACCCTGTCTCAAAAACAAAACAAACAAAAAGAATGAAAAGTAGACAGGCCATGGTAAAATGTTTATTTTATTTATTCATTTTGTGCTTGAGTGTATGTGTGTACACTACAGCCTAAGTACAATGAGTAACACTGTAAAGTAGGGTTTTATTAAACAAGAGATACGTGTGTTGACAGAGGTTTCTGTCCCTCCTGTCCTGCAGCCGTTCAGTCCCAAAGAAACACATAGAGGACTACATTAAGTATAAACTGGTTGGCCTATTAGTTCAGTTTTCTTATTAACTAACTTTTACATCTTAACTCATAATTCTTGTCTATGCTAGCCATGTGGCTTGATACCTTTCATCAGTGAGGCATTCTCCTCTTGCTTTCTCTGCATCTGGATCACGGGTGTAGCCCGAGCCTTTCCTCATCCCAGGATTCTACTGTTCTGGTTACCCCTCCTATACTTCCTGCCTGGCTACTGGCCAATCAGTGTTTTATTAAACCAATACAAGTGACAAATCTTGCAAAGTACAAGACCACTGTTCCATAGCAAACATGGTCAGATTTCTTTGAAAAAGATTACTTGGGCGGGTGACTGGCTGGGCAGGTGAAGGCACTGGCCACATAAACCTGAACTTGAGTTTGATCCCTGGAAAGGATTCCATAAAGGTAGGAGGAAAGAGCCAACTCTGTAGTAATACGAGTGGCTGAGCTGCATTCCCAGCACCCCGGCCGCCTGGCTAGCTTATGCCCCGAAATAATTACATGGACACTGTATTCTTTTAATCACTGCTTGGCCCATTTCTATCTAGCCTCTTCTAGGCTAACTCTCGCACCTGGACTAGCCCATTTCTAATATTCTATGTAGCACAGCTAGGTGCGCTTACCGGGAAGATTCTAGCCTACGTCCATCCTGGATCGGAGCTTCATTGCGTGTGTCTGCCCAGGAGCCGGGAGCATGGCGTCTCTGCTCCAGAGAGCAGAGCTGTCCGTCTGGGCTCACTTCCTCTTCCTCCCAGCATTCTGTTCTGTTTACTCCACCCACCTATGTTCTAAGCTATGAGGCCAAGCAGTTTGTTTATTAACCAATGAAATCAACAGATTGATATATGACACTCCCACATCACAACTCCACAGAATTGTCCTTTAACTGTCACATGTATGCTGGGCATATGCGATGTGCCCACATATCACACTATATGCACACATAATTTGTGAAATGATCACTCTCATCACAGTGTAGGGAAGTAACTAGAAATGGAGGGAAACAGGCGAGCAGGCAGTGGGAGGCTGTGCTGGAGTTCTGGGGAGAGAATGATCTTGGTATAGGCTTCTGGGTAGTCACAGAGATGGGTATACAGCCATGTGCAGTTTCACCAGGCAGCAGAAAACTGGGAAGAACATGGCCTAAAACTATTAGCTGACTGCTTTTACAGCTGTTTGGAGAGTGAAGGGAAGCTCCATGTTTGTGAGCATCATACATTTATTTTTGGCCATGTTGTGTGTGAGGTATTATTGGCTACTTATGTGGAGATGGGCAGGGGTAGTTGGCTGTGTAGGAATGGAGTGCCAATCTCCTCTGTCAGGTCTAGGTACCATAGTTGAACTTTAAGACATATGTAACTCTTCTGAACCAGAATGCTCATTGCAAACTAAAACTGAAATAATACTCTTATATTTGCTGAGGTAGGAGAATTGTGGGTTTGAAGCCAACTTGACCTATGTGCAAGACCTTGCCTCAAAACCAAGACACAAAAAGCACGCTTTGTTCTGTTTTCGTTTCTCTAAGGTTGATCGTACGAAAAAACCAGCAGTGAAATTGCCTGAAGATCATAGAATAAAATCTGAGAATACAGATCAGAGTGGAAGAGTTCTTCCTGATCGTTCCACCAAACCAGTATTTCCTCCTCCGACTGCCATGTTAACAGATGAAGAAAAAGCCCGTATTCATAAAGAAACCGCCCTTCTCATGGAGAAAAACAAGCAGGAGAGGGAACTTTGGGAAAGGCAGCAGAAGGAGCAGAAAGAGAAGCTAAGGGGGGAGGAACAAGAGCGCAAAGCTGGAAAGACACAGGACTTGGAAGAACATGACATCAGTGAGACCCAACCCAAAGCCAAGGACGAGCTGGAGAAGAGAGACAGCAAACAGACCAAGCTGGAAGAAAAAGAGCCCTTAGCAGACAGGGGCCAGGAAGCCACAGGGACGAAAAGACAAAGTAAAAGTGAACACGAGGCTTCTGATGCCAAGATGTCTGTGGAAGGTAAAAGGTGTCCCACATCAGGAGTGCAGAAGAGGCCACCAGATGTGTCCCCTGCATCCATGTCAGGAGAGCTGAGTGCAAGCAAGGTAGGTAAAACTGAAGGTAAATGTGTTTACGATGGGGTACAGTGGCCTTCCACAGACAGGGCAGGCATATTGCTCTAGAGGGTGAGAGATTGTCCTGAGCTATTGGTATTTGCTTCCCTGCACTCTTTTGAGACCTGTGGTGATGTACATTAAGTGACTGGTTGGCAATAGGATTTTTTTTGTTGGTAAAATGCTGTACCTAGTTTCTGCTAGATTTAGCTATATTTGTTTCTGTGTTGGTGTGTAACCATCAAAAGTACTAGGATGAAATACAATCTCATGACAGAGAAGGTGCCAAAAGTTAAGTTTTAGTTTTTGTCTACTTAGAATGTGTAGTCAGCCGGGTGGTGGTATCGTAGCTTTGGAGCGTGTCCTGGAACTCTCTGTAGACCATAACTCACAGAAATCTACCTGCCTCAAAAAAAGAAAGAAAAAAAATCCTCCTGCCTCTGCCACCGAGTGCTGGTATTAAAGTTGTGCACCACCACCGCTCAGCTCAGGTGAGGAACTCAAGGAAGTCTTACAAACAAAAATGTCTCTAAAGTTAGAAGCAGTCAATATGGAGGTTGTTACTTCAGTGTATTGACATGTATGTACTTATATATAACGCTTCATTATTTTTGTAAAATGGATATAAAAGCTATGTTAGGAGGGAAGATGGTTTAGAATAGGCCATGAGATAATCATCTGGTAGGTTTCCTTATTTGGCTCCACTGCTCTTTCTCCCCACTACCACAGAGAGCCACCTCCCCACCCTGTAATGCACTCACCACCAGGCTCATGTGCACACTCAGTGCAACCATTGCAAAGTAACAACTCTGTCGGAGATTACCTGTCCTCTTCTCCTCCTCGCCAGCAGCTGGAGTCACGGTCACTGCTTCCCGATGACCTCTCGGCTTCCTTTGGAAAACTAGAAATATTACTTCAGTTTTCCTTTGATTTCACACTCTTGTAACCCTTAGCATAGTAGACTTTGAGAAATACAAAACTGCCTTCTTCTTGACTCTGCCTTAAAAATATGAAAGGCAATCAAGACTGGTTTTTTGGGGGGGGATTTCTTTTTATTCTTCAGTGTAAGTTTGTGAATGGAAACTTTTAATTGGAAAGTCAGATTATTGTTTTTCAAACTAGGCTCAACGAGAACCTTTGACAAGAGCACGAAGTGAAGAAATGGGGAGAATTGTACCAGGGCTGCCTTCCGGCTGGGCCAAGGTAAAGTCAGAGTTCTAAACTGAAATACAAGTTACTTTGTTTTAAAAAGTACTATGCTCTAGTTGTCAACTCTGCTCTGTTATAGAGAATATGAGCTCTTCCCCCTGTCTGCTGCAAGGAGACATCTCTTAATACACATCCTCAGGTGCTGGCTGTCACATACGAGCACCTGACAGTAGAATTTTGAAATATAGTATTCCATAAAAGCAAACCTAAATTTCTTTGGAAGTTTACAAAGTGATTGCTGTTCTTATTCAAATTAGTTTAGGGACTAAAGTAATTGATCGAGTTTGTGCTTAGAAAATTAAAGGCCCCAGCTTTAATCCTTAGAACAAACACATTTTTTTTTTTACACATTTTAATCCAAAAGTAAATGCTGCAGTGGGGGTGGCGCTCTAATGACTTCGGTACTTATCTGATTTTTTTATTATTATTATTTTCATTTTTCTTTTCCAAGTTTCTTGATCCAATCACTGGAACCTTCCGTTACTATCATTCACCCACCAACACGGTTCACATGTACCCACCTGAAATGGCCCCTTCGTCTGCTCCGCCTTCCACCCCTCCTACACACAAAGTCAAGCCCCAGACCCCAGCTGAGCGGGACAGGGAGCCATCCAAACTGAAGCGCTCCTACTCCTCCCCGGACATCACTCAGGCCCTGCAGGAGGAGGAAAAGAGGAGGCCAGCTGTGACCCCAGCAGTCAACCGGGAAAACAAGTAAGTTCTCCCAGTTCTAGAACTAGACAATGCTATCTCCATGTCACCATCTAAGAGTTACAGTCTCAGGGCTCTGTTGTTATGATGGAACAAAAAATAAGAAACAATGAGATGTCCTCAGCTTTCCCCCAATGCTAACTTAATTCGTTAAGAATGAATTTTATATTGATGCAGACATGAAAGTGTCACATACATTGTTACAGCGCTTTCTCATTATCATGCCCCAGGCCTCCTCTCATCTTTCATGGATCACAATTAATTTTTAATTTTACTAAAGAAAGTGTGTGTGTGTGAGAGAGAGATTTCAGCTCTCTCATCTACCATGTGGATCTTGAGGATTGAACTCAGGTCATCAGGCTTGGTAGCAAGTGCCTTTACCACTGTGCTGTCTCACCACTCAAGAATGGGCAGTGTTACAGTACTCAATTTCCAGCCTTCGTTTCTCTCAACCAGTCATGGAAGAGTTCAGTCTTCTATCTGTAAAAATGCAGGTACCATAATGCCTCCTTTCCTCTGTCCCATTTTTCCTTTCCTGTTCTCATCTCTGCTCACAGGGTGACCAGCTGGTTTAAGTTTCTCAAAGTAGCACATCATTTACTTGTGTTTCCCTCGTCACTTTGGGGATGGTGAAAATGCAACTGGCCCTCAATGTCCTTGGTTTTTGGGCTGGGGTATAGCTCAGTACAGAATGCTTGCTTAACATACCCAAATCCTGGGTTTGTTCCCAAACCAGCCATGGGGAGGTACACCTATAAGAATAACACTCAGGAAATGGAGACAGGAGGGGTAGAAGTTCAAGGTCATCCTCAGCCATATAACAAGTTTGAGGCCACCCTGGGCTATGTGAGACCCTGCCTCAAACAACAAAAGCAAGAACATGTTGAGTAGTTTCTACATCTAAGGGCTTAACCAATAAGGGATCAAAAATAATTGGGGGTGGGGGCTATAGAAGAACTGAACACAAATAGATGTTTATCTTTATCATTTTTAACACAGCTTAACAGCTGTTTACATTGTATCAGGTGTGATGAACAATCAGAAGTGGTTTAAAGGAGACAGGAAGGTGTGCACAGGTCAATGCAGAAAGCATAGCGTTTCACTCAGGCATGGACTAGCCTTGCATACTGTTACTTTAGGGGTCTTGGATACTGGTTTGGTGTATGTATAAGTAAGTGACTTGGGGTTTTTCGTGTATTATATATTATTTGTTAATTACTAAGAATTTTCAATTTATTTTTTTCTGACACATCCCAAGGAAATAGTTAATCAGTTTTCTGAGACTTCATTTTGCCAGAGAGAGACCTATTTGAAAGAGCTTTTGGAATTAATACAATTCAGATGTGTTAGAAATCTTTACATCATAATGTTATTAAAGTTCATTAATTTGGCAATGGTTGAAGCTATCTATATATAGTTCATGTATTTTTTCTTAAAAAAAAATACAGGAACAGAGAAAGATCATGTAGGGAAAATTGGGATAGTTTGGTGTGTTTTTCCATATTCCCCTCATGGGTAGGGAACACATTGTGGGGATCAGCCAGACAAGGGACCATCCTCTAGTCAGGTTCCCTTCACTACAGCGCTCTGGACACATGCGCAGGACCCAGGGAGCATCTCCAGCCCAGCAGATGCCTCTTTCAGTCCAGAATGGCTTTAATTTTTAATTAAGTATGGCCGTCATGTGTGACTTATTGGCTGGAGGCATAGTTAGGTACCCAGAAGATCTCTGCCTCATTTGAGGACTGTTTTATGATTAGCATATACTTTCATCTTATGTATGATTTTATTTAGACAAGTGTAAATATCTGCTTCTTTATTTTTTTAAATATTTATTTTTATGTGTGGGGTGTTTTGTGACATGTATGTCTGTGTACCGTGTATATGCCCAATGTCCTTGGAGACCAGAAGAGGGCATCAGGTCTCCCAAACTAAGAGTTACAGGTGATTGTGATCCACCATGTGGGTGCTGAGAATCAAACCCAGATCTACTGGCAGAGCAGCAGTGCTCATAATCACACTGCGCTATCTCTCCAGCTCCCTCTTTAGTTCTTAAATGTATCATATCTACTACAGTGAAAATGCTGTGCAGATATGAAATACAATATTGAGAAAAGGTTTGCACACACTTAATTCAAATACTTTCCTACCCTCCTCATCCCAAACTCCCAGTCTCCTCTGCTTCCTCTGCCTCCAGCAATCCTTTCGTATCTCATGTGTTCTGTTACTCTCCCCAACCTCATTTTCTTAAAGTTTCTTTTTTCTTGTTTAGTGGGTTTCTTTTATTGCCACTTAAATATACTATTTAATGTTTAGCAGCTGTGATCTATATATGAGAGAACATACTACATATTTGTCCTTCTGTAATTAATATATAATTTATCAGTACATAAGATTTTATTGTATTTAATTCTCTCATGTTCTAGTTAAGACTATTTCATAATGCTAACCTCTCAGGGCTAGTTGGAGAAGTCTGAAAGAGCTTTCCCCCATTGGAAAGTAACTCAGGACTAGCTAGAGGACCTCTCTCAAGTCACTCTAGATCCAGGAACTCTCACAAGAGAAGTTGTGGGCATGTATTTCATGGGAGGATCCTGGAACATAGAGTTAGCCTCATGCTAAATGTCTTAGAGAACACATCAGGTTAGCGTGTGGATTGTAAACTGCCACCTTCAGTGTGGACTCCAGCTGAGATGCTCTGTATAAGGCATCTTGTTCTTTCTCCCTTAGGCCTAAGGCTGAGATCTCAAGACTTTCTGCTTCTCAGATTCGGAACCTCAATCCTGTTTTTGGAGGATCTGGACCAGCTCTTACTGGACTTCGTAATTTGGGAAACACTTGTTACATGAACTCAATACTGCAGTGCCTGTGTAATGCTCCACATTTGGCTGATTATTTCAACCGGAACTGCTATCAGGATGATATCAACAGGTAAAGGAACATTTCGCTGCTGCATTACACTGTTGAAAAGGGAATCCAACCGTAATTTCTATCTGTCGTACTCTGTTTTGTACTGCTATAACAACCCAAGACTAGGTAATCTTTTTTCTTTTTAAGAAAAGAATTTTAATTTTAAAATTTTATTTGTGTATCTGAATGAATATGCACAAACTAGAGCACACATGTGGAGGTCAGAGGACAACTTTCAGGAATCGATTCCCTCTAGTGTAGGTTCCAGGATCAAGTCATGTCAGCTCACATGGTGGGAACCTTTACCTCCTGGGCTTACTTACTCATAGGTCCAGAGAGAGAATCCAAGATGAGCATTGTGCTGTTCCAGTGTAGTAGGAGATGGAAGGGCACCGGGAAAGCCCCTTCATTATGCCCCTTTTCAGCAAACCCAATCCCAATCACTACGTCATGTTCTTGCCTGTCACCTCTCAGAGCCCTATTTTTTTTTCTTTTTAACTGTATATTTATGCATGTGTCTTTAGCAGTATGTGCACATGCAAGTGTAGGTATCTGAGGAGTCCAGAAGAGAACGCCAGATCCCCTGGGACTAGAGTTACGGATAATTGTGAGCCACCGTCTGGCTCCTAGGAATCAAACCTGGTTTTCTGCATGAGCAACAATTCCTCTTAACAGTCTCCAGTCCCGCAAAGGGCCTTTTCCAGTCTATGTGCAATACTAAATTTTGAAAGGACGTACTCAGACTGTAGCACTTGCCACTCAGCTTCAGAGGAGTTAAGTTAGTAAAAGAAAATTCTCTTTATCTGCAAGAATGCTGGATAGTTATCTCAGGTCTGGTCATAAAGGACAAACAAGATGGCAGACACTGTCAGGGTTACAGCTTCCATCTTTGACTGCAGCCTGTTGATGAGTGTGAGGAGCAGGGCTTGCAGCCAGGATAAGGAAACGATTTGGAGGACCACAGCAAAGTCAGGTTCAGACGTGTTTGATCCATGCCTGCAGGTGAGTGATTCCTTTGTGTGTTATGCGTGTAATTTTGTGCTGATATCAAGAACCCACTATAACTTAAAACCTTTTCCTTTATTTATCTTTGGTGACTTTATTTGCACAGGTCAAATTTGCTGGGGCACAAGGGTGAAGTGGCAGAAGAATTTGGTATCATCATGAAAGCGCTGTGGACAGGACAGTACAGATACATCAGTCCCAAAGACTTCAAAGTCACCATCGGGAAGATTAACGACCAGTTTGCAGGATCCAGCCAGCAAGATTCCCAGGAACTGCTTCTGTTCCTCATGGATGGCCTCCATGAGGATCTAAATAAGGTAAGGATTGGCTGTCTGCAGCTCCGTTTGCTTCCATCCTCGTAGCAGCTCAAATCCCCGTTCACCAGCGGTCCTTCCTAGACAGCGACCATACTGAGCATGTCTGCTGAGTTCCCCAGAAAAAGCTGAATGTTTGCATTTACAGAATGAGACATGCTGGGACTGGAACCCTGGTCTCAACATAAAACTTATTTTTATTTTCTATATATGTGTTTCCTGAACTAAATTTTTTACAATACTTTTTGAATAATTATTTTTTAATGTTTTTTTTTCTCATGGAGTATAATTTTCTACTTGTGGCTGCATGCCATGTGTTTTGGATTCTTAGATCAGGATTGTGCAATCTGGATTTGAAAAGTAGTGTGTGGTCATTTACTCAAGTACCAATAGGAAGTACTGAACAATTTACAGGTGGTAAAGTAGCTGTTGGAGGTGTTCTTGTCACCCTCACGCTTATGAAAGCAACGTCCTGGTTTTATTAACTGTAGTCTGAACATCTTTGTTCTTTATATATTAGTACATTTTTATGTGTTGTGTGTGTTATACTCTGATGTTCTAAGACTTACCTTCTAAAATAAGAATTGCTCCATGTCAGCAGGTGGTGCGGGTAAATAGCTTTCATTAAGCAGTATCTTGACATAAGGACCGCCTCCATCTGTACACAGCTGCTCTTAGCACCAAGTGTCACCTGTTTCTTCAGAAAAGCCTTTAAGGTCATAGTTCTCAACTAACACGAGTATAAAAATTCAAGCTATTGTGATGCTCACACCTAAGTCCAGCACTCAGGAGGCTGAGGGAGGAAGATGGTTACTTCAGGGACAGCCTGGGCTACATAGATTGTCTCAAGGGGTCAGGTGTAGGTAAATTCATGAGCCTCTAACAGTGAAATTGCGCCTGTTGAATTTTAACCCTAATGCCTAGTTACATGAAACATCATCTTTCAGTTCAATGCTTTGGGGCTAGCAAGATGGCTCAGCCTTGTGTAAGAGTGCTGGCAAAGCCAAGCCTGGTGGCCTCAGTTTGCTCCTCAAACAAAAGTAATGGAGGCAAAAGAGACCCAGCTTCACAGAACTGACTCCCTCATGCACCTCGACACATGTGCCCGTACACATATCATACACACATGCACCCTCAATAGTAACAGTGAAATCTTAAAAAATGGCATTGACTTAAAACGCTATCAACTTATATTATGTATAAATACATGGACCTATTTCAAGCATTTCTGTGCCCCCTTACTCTGTCTTCCCCGCCTCCAACTCCGGCTAATTGCCTTCCTCTCTTCATACCTTTTTTCCCCTATAACTCAGTGAGTTTCATTAGTGGTACAGAAGACTGTGCGAGGTTTGTTTACTAGAACATGTGTACCTTATCAGTAGTATGTCACTGAAGGAAATATCTCTCCTTGCTTCATCAGTCAGTCATTATAACTCCTTAGAGTCGTGGGACACATGAGCACCTTTCCCTTCCATGGTACTGGCCTACTCTTGCTCAGATCTGATGTGTGCAGTCACAGCCACTGTTGGTTTAAGTGTCATGAACACTTCTCTTCCTTCTGCTGTTCCTCCGTGAAGCTCTTCTGTGGGGATGCGTGTGTTCCACTTATGGCTGGGCACATGGCAGTTGCTCATTCTCCACTAACCCTGCAAGGTAGTGTCTGCTCTTGGAGCAGAACTCAGCCTTCAGCATTGTCAGAAGTAGAAGTTCAGACCTCCTACATACTTCAAATAAAAATATATCCAGAAGTTGTAATAAAGGCCAGGCGTGGTGGCACACATCTTTAATCCTAATACTTGGGAGGCAGAGGCAGGCGGATCTCTGAGTTCAAGCCAGTTTGGTCTGCGTAACAGAATTCTAGGACAGCTAGAGCAGCATCGTGAGACCCTGTCTCCAAACAGAACAGACAAGAAGTTCAAGGCACACCCTTTCAGGAAAGTGGGATTTGGTTGGTAGAATTGTTTTGTAGTACTTACTGAGACCAGAACTTCTCAGTGTGGCTAAATGTGTAAAATGTTATTTAGTGTTATTTCTTGAGTTTCATACTAAACCATCAACACCAAACTCTTAGGTACTAAGAGAAATGAGTTGTTCTCATTCCTAGGCTGACAATCGGAAGAGGCATAAGGAAGAGAACAATGATCACCTCGATGACTTTAAAGCGGCAGAACACGCTTGGCAGAAACACAAGCAGCTCAATGAGTCCATTATTGTCGCACTCTTTCAGGGTCAGTTCAAATCCACAGTGCAGTGCCTCACCTGCCACAAAAAGTCTCGGACATTTGAGGCTTTCATGTATTTGTCATTACCACTAGCATCCACAAGTAAATGCACATTACAGGTAAGTGTAAGATGAAGAGAGCATGTGTTGATGCAATGTTACTTGTGTGTGCATAGAAGTTTGTCTCATCCTGACAGGAAAATAGGTGAGCTCATCCTAGCCCTTGGAATTTTTATTATTACCTTACTATTTTATATGATGGGTCTTTTGCTGGTATATGTCTGTGTACCAACTAAATGCAATGCCCACAGAGGCCAGAGTGGACATTGGATTCCCTGAAGTAGGAGGGTGTGAACTGCCATGTGGGTGTTGGGAATTGAACCCAGGTCCTCAGCAAGAGCAAGTTCTCTTAACTGCTGAACCATTTCTCCAGCCTATAGCCATTAACTTTTTGAAATGGGACTGGCCTTGAACTTGAGCTATTCTTTCTTTGATTCTACAGTGCTGGGGGGAGAAGGGGTATAGGCAGGTCACCAGGTGCTGCCAGAAGTTTGTTGACAGTATTGAATGCAGAGCCTTGTGCATGCTGGAGAGTACTTCATCAGTCAGCCAAACCCCCATCTGGAAAAGTATGTATTTTTCAGGAGTTTTGAAAGCTAACTTGGGAAGTTGCATTTGACATTAACTTAGATCTGCTTTTTCTGTGTACTTTACCTGGTGATCAGACGTATTGTTTCTACACGACAGCAGTGTAACTAATAGAATGGCTTGTATTGATACCTCCAATCTTCACTTCCTCCAATAAGTCCACCATGATCCACCAGACCCAGGATAAAGGTCCTTGTGTGTGCTGTGCTGACCCCTCCTTATCACAGACACTTGCTCCACCTTATCGAGGTGTCCCTGTGTCTGCAGCACTCTTACTGCAGAGGGTCTCCTGGCACTCTATGAGGAAGGGAATCACTGAGTATTCACGTGTGATTTTTTTTTTCCCACTAGGACTGCCTTAGATTATTTTCCAAAGAAGAAAAACTTACAGATAACAACAGATTCTACTGCAGCCATTGCCGAGCTCGGCGGGACTCTCTAAAGAAGATAGAGATCTGGAAATTGCCGCCTGTGCTTTTGGTACACCTGAAACGGTAAAGTCTCTGCGTATGCACTAGCAGTTGATGGAGGAGCTCTAATGTCTGTAATTTGCACGTCCTGTATTGTCTTTCAGGGAAACCTAATGAAGATTCTCCAGAACAATTACTGGCATACATGACAGCAGAGAGACAGTACCTGTCATTTTATGTCATTCCATGCGATTCTGTTAATGGAACTAAATTATTGCATTTCAGATAACAAAATTTTAAGTCACATCAAGTGAAATGTTACATAATGTAATTCCAAAACAGATTAGCAGATAAAAATTAACATTCAGGTGCTGGAGAGATGGTTCAGTAGTAAAGAACACTGGCTGCTCTTCCAGAGGATCCATGTTAAATTCTCAGCACTCACATGGCAGCTCACTACTGCCTGTAACTCCAGTTCCAGGGGATCTAACGCCTTCTTCTGGCATCTATGAGCACCAGACACACACATAGTGAACAGACATAAATGCAGGCAAAGCATCCATACACATAAAATGATAAAATATTTTTTTAATTAACATCCAAATTATAGCTGGGCAGTGGTGGCGCACGCCTTTAATCCCAGCACTTGGGAGGCAGAGGCAGGCGGATCTCTGTGAGTTCGAGGCCAGCCTGGTCTACAAGAGCTAGTTCCAGGACAGGCTCCAGAAACTTCAGAGAAACCCTGTCTCGAAAATCAAAAAAAAAAAAAAAATCCAAATTATAAACTATAACAACTTAAATATATGTAACATGGTAGTACAGACCTGTAATTTCAGCTTTTGGGAAATGGAAACAGAATGACCAAGAGTTCAAAGCCAGCCTGGACTTTCTGAGACCTTGTATCAAAAAAGAAAAAAAAAAATGTAAAATAATGCTGTAAAAAAAAAGCCCACAGCATTGTATGTGCAAAAAGAACTCCCACAATGAACTGCTTCTCAACAACTCAGTGTCTTCATCGGTCTTTCCATTACTAAACAGAGGCCATGTATTGTGTGTACAGGCAGACACTTGTCATGCCACACATGCAGAGGACAGCTTTGTGGAATCCTGTCTCTCCTTCCACCCTTACATGGATTCTGGGCATTGAGCCCAGGTTGTCGCGAGGTTTACATGGCAAGTACTTCACCACTGAGCATCTTGCTGGCCCTAAGACGGCACAGCTGATGTGAAAGTTAAGAGCTTGCCTTGAAATCCATGCTAAATTGTGAAAATTGGCGCTTGTCTTTGCTGTCAGTCTGACTCGTGTGGTGCTTGTTCTGCAGATTTTCCTATGATGGCAGGTGGAAGCAGAAGCTGCAAACATCCGTGGACTTCCCGTTAGAAAACCTTGACTTGTCCCAGTATGTTATTGGTCCAAAGAACAGTTTGAAGAAATATAACTTGTTTTCTGTTTCAGTAAGTATCTCATTGAACTAAAAATGTTTTTAAAACAAACTAAGAAAACAGGAGGCTCCAGCACTCTTTCCTCCAAGCTTTGGCAATAACTGACTTGTGCTACGTAATGATTCAGCTTCTGTTTGTCTTGATACAGAACCACTATGGCGGGCTGGATGGAGGCCACTACACGGCCTACTGTAAGAATGCGGCAAGGCAGCGCTGGTTTAAGTTTGATGATCATGAAGTTTCCGATATCTCCGTGTCTTCTGTGAAGTCGGCGGCGGCTTATATCCTCTTTTATACTTCATTGGGACCACGCGTAACTGATGTAGCCACATAAAGAGGTGTAGGCTATGGTGTATTGTTTTTAAATCGCAGAGGTACATCTAATGCTTACAAAGATAACAGAGCGCTGAGACTGGCTATGTAGAGGAATTCCAGAATCCTGGGGGCTGCATTACTAGCACCATATAATCAGGTCAATGCTGTTTATCAAAAGCAAAAACAAACAACTGACGTTTAACAAATATCCCAGTAAGCATCCCTACGTATCATTTATTTCAAAACAACTTTTTTAGTCTGCCCCAAAGTTAAAAATAATCCATTAGCCAGATGTTTATTATTCTATTGGTATAAACCATTGTAACCCTCAATTTCCTATTCATTGCTATAGCCTTTACTCATTTCTAGTCCCAGCTCGGTCCACTATGAGTACTCTAGGATGACCTAACGCAGATAGGAATGTATGTGTACATATTTATTGCACTCTTGCACATCAGATTGCTGTACATAGTTTAACATGCCCTTCTCTGAAAGCCTGGGAAAGAGAGATTTTTTTGTTCTTTTGGCCTTTTCTAGGTAGCTGCAGTGCTTTCTTGGGAAAACGACAGGGCAAAACTATTTTTCTGTTGGCTTTGGGCTGTATTTGTGCACTAAATCTTTATTCTAAAAAAAGGAAACTTTAATTTTTTAAAAATTCATTTACATCTACATTAAAATCTTAATGAAAAAGAAAACATTTGAAACCTTGTAAGTGTTCTTTCTCCCCCACATCCAGGTTTTTTTTTTTTTTTTGAGGCAGAATCTCACTATGTAGCTCTGGCTGTCAGAACTCACCAGCTGGCCTCAAACTCAGAGGTCCACCTACCTCTTACGTGTTTTTACACAGATCTTATTACCTTAGTTATTGTATAGAGTTAGGACTATTCCACGCTAGTCACATGTAAAATAATCCCCAGACTTCTGTCTTTTCTGAAGAGTTATGGTAGAGTGAGCTGCTATAGTAAGAAGCAAACTCATTATCTCTTATGTCTCACTCACTCACTCACTCACACACACACCTTGCTGAGACCATTTAGTGTTGCTCACATGTTTAGAGCTCACCACTTGAGATTGGGTTGAGTGCCAGGGTTCTCATCCCTGGAGAAAACTGATTCTTCCATTCTTAGCTCTCAGTTGCCTATAGCTCTTCATCTAGGGATAGGCCCTTGTGAGATTATCCCCATCTGTGCTGCCATGTCACTGTGCAAGTCTCATTGTTGAGATTTTGTGGGTGCCGCTTCCTTGCCGTATGCAGAAGACGCTATCTCAGAGCAGTTGCCCCTGAGCTGAGATGTAGTGGCCGTGCTGTAGATATATCTTTTGGGGCGAGTGCCACTTGGTCAGTTGTTGTCTGCATTTTGAATTTTGATTAGTAATGACTCTCTGTGATAGTCTCCATCTGCTGTAAAAAGCTTCTTTGATGAGGGGTTGCGAGCTACACTACCTGTGGATCGATACTTAGAATGAAGTTGAGAGTTACACTGGCAGTAGGAGACTCTCCTCTAGGGCCCATCACCTCACCAGTCATGGGTAGCTGACTCAGTTTATCAGGCATGGATCCTTCCCTTTAGACCACTCAGACCAATTACATGACAGCTGCTGGTTATCCCCAAGATATTGGCGCCACTATTGCACCTACTGGGATGCTTGCCTCACTGGCCATGTGCTTTATAGGTGTCATAGCTGACTCTGACTATTGGTTGCTTTCCTCCCTTGGCAGCGCACATAGCATGTTGGGATACTGTGGGAGCTAGTCCTCAAGTACAGGCTTCCAGGTCAGGTCCAGCTCGGTTCCTTCAAGTCCTGTGTGTAAAGTATGTGCTGTCCTCAGCAACAGGGTCTTAACCTTCAAGATCTAGAAGGCAACCAAGGGCAGTACAATAGTCCATATTGGTTTGGGAATTCTTCTTCTTTTTTATATTTATTTGTTTATTTGGATTTTCGAGACAGGGTTTCTCTAGCTTTTGGTGCCTATCCTGGAACTAGTTCTTGTAGACCAGGCTGGCTGTTTTGGGAATTCTTCTAAACAAAGATTCTAAAAGTGTTTTGGGAAGTGTTTATTTAGCTTAGGTTAGAGCATGGGTTTCAAGTTGTAAGATTTATTTTCATTTTCTGTGTATTGGTGTTTTGCCTGTGTGTATGTAGATGTGTATCTTATGGGCATAAGAACTAAACCCAGGTCCTCTGCTAGCAGGGAGGACTCATAACAACTGGGCTATCTCCAGCCCTACAGGTCATATTTGCACTTAACTTTTCCCATGTGTTAAAAATCAATCTTGGGACCTCATACATGCTGAGGAAACAGCCTACCACTGAACTGTACTCTCACATGTGCGAATAATTATTTGTGTTAGGCTGGATAGATGGCTCAGTGCAGACCCCAGTTCAATCCCCAGGACCCATATGGTGGAAAAGAAAATGAACTCCCACAAGTTAGCCTCTGACTTCCACGTGCACACAGATACAAAATAAGTATAAAAGTTTTTGGAAAATAATTTGGTACTTATGAAATATATTGTGATAGGAACCCGCCGCATGAGACATTGACCTTTGGAACCTACAGTTCTTAGGCTCCCGTGATGGCCGCGCATGGCTTCCATGCTGCCCTTAGTGAGCAAGGACTGTGTCTTCTTAGGCTCACTTATAGAGGCCATCTGTGAGACTTACAGACCTCAGCGATGTAAGCAGGTTGTAAGGATTTAATGACAAAACACATTGCACTGCAGTTCCTGGTGGCTGGTTTGCAGTGATCAGGGCGCTGTCCTAGCTCCTGCGCTTCTGTATTGGCATAGAAAAGGGCTGGCAGCTATAGAACAGAAGATAGGCTGTAGCTGTTTGAACTGAAGTGTCTGGGATCTCACTGACTCGGGTGTCATCAAAGCTATACCAGGCCTGAGTTACTGAGTTCTTGCAGAAGGCAGTGTAATGTCCACCATCCAGATCGCCAAAGTGGTTCTAGGAAAGAAAGGGTGTAAGACATGGTTTCTACATGCAAATACTCTGACAGAATAATAAAAATCACAAGGTCAAAAAACTTTAAATTGTCTGTTGAACTGAGGAAATAGTTTTGTCAAGTCTTACCTAATGTCTGACTTTGAATTGCTTATATATTGTACTCATTGACTCCTTAATAGAATTATAAAGGAAGTTGGACAGTATATATATGATTTATAAATTTTTAATTTATATATAAAATTTTAAATTATTTTAAAATAATTTATGTGACCAGGCAGTGATGGTGCATAGCTTTAATCCCAGCACTCAGGAGACAGAGGCAGAGGCAGGAGGATCTCTATGAGCTCAAGGTCAGCTCGGTCTACAGAGTGAGTTCCAAGACAGGCTCCAAAGCTACACAGAGGAAATCCTATCTCAAAAAAACAACGGTAATTTCTGTGTGTGGTTAGCCTGCATATCTGCATGTGCACCACATAATGCCCATGTTCATGGAGACCTGAAGAGAGCATTGGATCCCTGGAACTGGAGGCACGGATGCTTGTGAGCCTCCATGTGTATGCTGGGAACTGAACCCTGGCTTCAGGGTCTCAATGCTGCAACAGTAAAACTGAGTAGCTGGCAAGAAAAAAAGAAACTATGACTATCAAGGCCTAAAATATATCTTAGCTGGCTTTTTTACAAAGTTTCCTGACCCCTCATATAAAGGAAAGAAAATAACATCAAGTGATAACTTTAGAAATGCTTCCACCTTGCGAGCCCTACTCCTGCATCTGTGAACAGCAGGGAGGAAGACTTAGGGAGTCCTAAGGCTCATACCTGTAATCCTCAAATCCTGTAAAACCATTCATTCGCTAGCACGAGGCATGCTGGCTGAAATATCAGCGCAGGAGGCCGAGGCCCTTGGAGGATTGAGGCAGGACTGCCACAAGTTCAAAGCTTGGAGCCTGGAGTGAGATCCTGCCTCAAAAAGAAACCGTCTAGCTTTTTTATTTTAATTTGTGTGTTTCCCTGAGCACCACGTATGCTGGTGCATGCAGAGGTCAGAGGAGGGTTTGGGTCCCTTTCAACTGGAGTCACAGTTGTGAGCCATCGTGTGGGTGCTGGGAAATAGACCGAGGTTCTCTGCAAGAGCAGCCAGTGCTCTTAACCACTGAGCCATCTCTCCAGCCCCTTTCAGCCTTTAGGAGGTAGATACCCATTTATGTCTCCTTAATCCCCATCTTGTCTCTTCATGTCATAAAATGGAGGAAGCAGATTGAAGAGCAGAATGAGGTGAGTGTGGTAACCTGAGCACTTGAACTGTGAAGCCACATAGGAGCCCTGGGGAGCACAGAAGCTGGACTGAGGTTTCCACACCTCCTGGAAGGACAGACTGAGGCTCTTGCCATCGAACCTGATGACCTGAGCTGAGTTTCTGGAACCCGCGTGGTGGGAGGAGGACTGATCCTGCAGGCTGACCTCCACACATGCTAAGTAATCTTTCAAACATAAACCATTAACACTAAGCATGGTGGCAGAAATACCCAGCACAGGAGGCTGAAGCAGGAGATCTTGAGTTGGAAGCCAGACTGAGCTAAGGGGGAAAACTGCCTGAAAAAGAAAACTTAAAAACACCAACACAAAGCATATGATGGATGCTCAGCTGCTACTTAAAACCTCAGGCTACCAGGTGCGGGGGATATCTTGTAATCTCAGTACTTGGGTGTGGTTCAAGACCTGCCGGGGCTACAAGAGCCTCTGTTTATAAATAAATAAACAAACAAACACTTTGGTTTTGGTTAAATATTTTAAGAGCTGGGTAATATCAAGCAAAGAGAATGTGTGCACTGGAGCATGGCGTATTGATTAATAGAACAAATGACACTGTCACTGGAAATCAGGAAGCCTCGTCAAGTGTTAAGTAGACAGTTCCATATGTTCGGCAATTCCCTCCTAGGTATAGCCCCAAGAGAAATCAAACTGTCCACACAAAACCCTCTGTGGGATATTAATAGTGACGGCCATAAAGTAGAGCCGACCAAGGACCTCTCAATGAAAGAATGGACTGTGGTTGTTTACATAGTACAGTGATATTTGGCAACAAAAGAAACGAGTACGTGCTACAACACACGGAAACCCTTAAAAACATGCTGAGAAACAAATAACACTCATGTCTTTAATCCACTGTTGAGCAGGTCTACAGAGTGAGTTCCAGACTGACAGAGCTACATATCAGAATTCTGTCTCAGAAACAAAACCCAACATAAAGCAGTCCTTGGGTGGGTGCCAGGCTGGTGGGGATCCGTTTAGACATACTAAACTGTTGTAGAATGTGATTGTGGTGCTAACGGGCAGCTATGTAAGTATACACCAGAACCACTGAGCTCTGCACACCTACGTGGAGTTTCCAGTTATCCACGGAAGTATTTTTAAGTCGGAAAGACAAAAAAATAATAATTTACAGCCAGCCAAAAATTGAATGAATTTGTTGAATACAGACACACCACATAATACACACACACACTATGGTTTGGAGCAGTGCTACCCATAGATCACAGATGCAGACTTTGTCCCCAAAGTGTGAGGTGGTAGAACCTTTAGAGATGGGAACTTCTCAGAGGGCTTAGGTCAGTGGGCGTGTGTCTCATCTCCAGATGTGAGTCACTGTCCTGACGTGCCTCTGCTGAGACACGCTAGGCAAACAGTGAGTAGTCACAACGCGGTAAGGTTAGGTTTCTCCCAGATTTAAACCCAGAGATGCACACATGCCAGGCAAGCAGTCTGCCACTAGAGCCTCAGACCTGTGACAGTAAGAACACACAGACAGAAGACCTGTTTTCACACACACAAAACCTCAGTAGGGCACGCTTAGTAGACACCTGAAGTCCCAGTGCCCAGGAAGCACGTTCAAGGCTATCCATCGTGAAAGTGCAAGGACCAACTCAAATTCAAGTGCTGTCCCACCATACAACAGCTAGAACAGCCCAACAGAAAGCTTCCAAGCACAACAGAGGCTTAAGGCGGCCACACTTCCCGCTGCTGCTGCTGAGCTGTGAACTGGAGCAATTTTGGAATGCCACCGTCTGAGTTCCTAATGCTGGCATATGCATACCCAGCCACCAGTGCCCCACTCCCAGAAATAGCCCCCGAAGGCCCGAGGACATCTGTACCACAGCAATACTCATGGGCTAGAGCACTGCAGACAGCAGAAGAGGCTATGGTGACTTCACACAGTGGACCCTATCCAGTGGGCACAATGAACTGTGTGTAGCAGTGTGGATGCCTTTCAGAACTGTGAGCAGAAGGACAAGATCCTAGTGAGGACATACTGCAGAATGCATTTACATAAAGCCCAAAAGCAGAGTCTTGTTTCTGCACCCGAGGAGGGAGAAGGACAATTACACACGAATAGTAATGTCTGAGCCCTGTTTCCTGTTTCTGCTTTTTCAAAACAGGGTTTCTCTGTGTGTGTAGCCCTGACTGTCCTGGAACGCAGTCTGTAGACCCAGAGATCCACCTGCCCCTGCTGGGATTAAAGGCGTGCGCCATTACTGCCCAGAATGGTCCCTGTTCCCACCTGTGCCATTACTGCCCAGAATGGACCCTGTTCTTAGTGCACGGATGTGCTCACTGGACAGCTCGCCCAAATGTCCTTCAAAAACAGTATTTTGGAGACAGGCCCAGCCTAGCCTCAAGCTTAAACAGGTGAAAGTAACCTTGACCTTCTTGGTCCTGCCTCTACCTCCTGAGTGCTTAGATTATAGGTGTGCACCCCCAGTGGCCATTTATGGTTTGGTGCTGTAGATTGAAACCAAGGCTTTGTGGATCCTGGCAGGCGCTCTATCAATAGCCACATCCCCCAGCAGCACCCCCCTCCACCCCCAGAAAAACAGGATTTTCTACAAGGAGGTTTAAGAAATGCCAACACTCCCTTATACTGCCACAAAGAGCCAAACAGCAAAAAAAGAACTGCATTGTGAGGTGAGGTACTAAGAGCGCTGGCCATGAGCAGGAGAGCAAACAGCACAGCGGCATAAACTCTGTATCTACTCTGGCTACCCCAGCTCTATAGCAGGGTGGGGATGACAGAGACTGCCCACTCTCGGCAGTGTGGCAAAATGGCTGTCACCCTTGCCTCCACGGTGTTGGGCTATGCACCCATATGTATTATGGCGAACCCAGCTAGTGGAAAGTCTGGTAGCCCACACAGGCTTGCAGCTAAACTAGGTAACTGATCTGATGGGTGTCTTCACAGGCAGTCTGACTTTGGAAACCAGTTCCCATCCTCTTGACCGTTTGGCAGGATGGCGTGGCCAGGAGCCATCTGGATAAGGGACCTGCTGTCTCAGTGCAGTATACTATAGAAATCTCTGCATTGTCCATCTCCAGGAGCCATCTGGATAAGGGACCTGCTGACTCAGTGCAGTATACTATAGAAACCTCTGCATCGTTCATCTCCAGGGCCCCATAGACATCCCACTCCCCTGCATGGCTCAGTAGATAGCTGCATCACAAACCAAACAGCCCGGCTGTCCGACCCCAGCTCAGCCTCATTGAGTAGCCAACCCAGGTGGTATGCCATGGTAGGGAGTAGAGAACCCTCTCAAGCATTGGAGAACCAGAGGAGCCTTCCCACAGAGGCCAGGCGCATGGGAACTGGATGATTTTCACAGTACTGCATCCCTCTGGCCACGCCTCTCCCACAGTGCTGCATGTGAGTATCTGCCACGCCACACAGGAGCAGAGAGGCGGGATTACCTTCCAGCAGAAGCAGCACCAAGTTTAGGACCCGAAGGTGCCTTTGAGTCTTATCTAGAGATAGCAAGTCATATTGTCAAGGTTTCTGAGCAGTAGACTCACCAGATGCCACATACCAACACCAGATGCAAAAACCAGTTGTGACTTAATGACCCGAAATTCAACCAGTAGACCTGAGAACTGCACATCTTCAAATCCAGGCAGAGAAGACAGAGAGAAATGAATGCTGATAATAGAAGGCTCTAGAACCAAGGGACACTTCTCCAGACAGCACTTAGGCATAACAACGAGACTGGGAATGAGCCTACCTCAACATCTGGCCAATTCCAACAGATTGGAATTAGGATATGCTTCTGTTAGCTGTGAGACGGATAGTGGTGGTGATTTCAGAATAGTCTGTGTCTGTGAACGGTCTGCAGAACCAGCAGGATAGAGCTGCATGGCCCTGTTTATCAGTCAGCGCCAAATGAAAGGTGAATGGGAAGGTATGTATGAATGTATGTGAAAATTATATAACTACAGAGCCACAGTAACAGAAACAGACACACAGGTCAATAGAACAGAACAGAAGAGCCAAGAGTGAGTCCATGCTACCACAGCCACCTAATCTGTGTGCATTCTGGTGCCATGGAAACCAGAAGAGGGAGCTGGAGCCTTCTGGAACTGGAGTTAGTTACCCATGGTTGTGAGCTGCCATGTGGGTCCCTCTAGAACAGCAGCAAGCACTAACCACTGAGCCACCTGCTTTTTGACAAAGATGCCAAAAACTCCTGCAGAAAAGACAGTATCTTCAACAGATGCCTCGGGGAAACAGGCAGCTACATGGAGAATGAAAGTAGATCCGTTCCCCCCATACAAAAATTAACCCCCCGAAAATTAAAACTCCTGTTGACAAAGGTGAGCGTATGAGCAAGACATGAGTATGGGCAAGGCCCTCCTAACAGGGCTTAGCAACTAGGAAATAAGGCAAGTGGGACCTCATGAAACTAAACAGAGCGCAGACGTGGCTTTGCCCGAGGTGCTCGTCAACTGATGACAGATAATGAAAAAGTCCATATACACGGTGAGCTGGGCGGTGGTGGCGCACGCCTTTGATCCCAGCACTCGGGAGGAGGCGGAAGCAGGCAGATCTCTGTGAGTTCGAGGCCAGCCTGGTCTACAAGAGCTAGTTCCAGGACAGGCTCCAAAGCTACAGAGAAACCCTGTCTCAAAAAACAAACAAACAAACAAAAAAACCCATATACATGATGAAATTCTATTCAGTAAAATGAAATTAGGAATCCTGCCAGGAAGTTGATGGAACTGGAAAATACTAAGTCAAGTGAGCTAAGCCAGGCCCAGAAAGTCAAATACTGCATATGCAGATCCTCAGTTCAATTTTCAGATGTCTGTGTTGTCCGTTCTAGTGGGCTCCCCTGTTGCAGCGGTGAAACACAAACCAGAGGGGAGAAGTTGAGTCTGGCTCGTAGGTTCTAACCTCAGCCCAACACCGAGGGAAGCCGGAGCAGGAACCTGGAGCAGGAACTGAAGCAGAGGCCATGGAGAAGCGCTGCTTACTGCCTTGACCCTCCATGACCTGCTCAGTTTGCTTTTTTCATGACACCCAAGACCACCTTCCCAGAGGTGACACTGCCCACAGTGGGCTGGGCACCCACGTCAGGAGGAGGAGACAGCGGATCCCTGAGTCGTGATGGTCAGCTAATCTGGCTGACCAGTGAGAGACCTTGTTTCAGAAGCAAGGTGGAGGGGCTAGGAAGATGGTTCAGTGGTTAAGAGCACCTTAACCAAAATCAATTCCCCACACCATCACTGGGCAGCTCACATCTGCCTGTAACTCCAGTTCCAAAGGCTATGACACCCTCTTCTGGCCTCCAGAGCATCTGCAATTGTGTGTGTGCTTGTGCGTGCAAATCCACATACAATGGAAATTTTAAAACTGTCAAATAACTGACATCTACCTCTGGCCTCCACACACAAATGCACACATGTGCACATGTGCCATGAACACCTATACCTCCCTCCATGGACACACCTCAAAGGGTCACACCATTGTTCTAGGCAATAACTTTTTAAAATGTGATCCCAAAAACACGGGCAACAAACTTACTAGATGATGGAGTTGTGCAATAAAGACAACTAGAGAGTGGAGGGAAGACCCATAGCGTGCGAGAAAATATTTGCAATCCGTTTATCTGATAAGGATTAGTATACAAAATATGTAAGAAAACTCGCACAAGAAACAGCAAGGATGCAGGGCTTCCACAGAGACTCACACAGTGCCTGGTCCACGGAGAAGTGACCAGATAACAGTAAAGACAATGAGCAACCTGGAGTAGAACCTAGGTGAGGGGCTGGAGAGAGGCTCAGCGGGTAAGACCCAGTGCTCTCCCAGAGAGACCAAGCTCACAGTCACCTTTACCCCTATCTCTAGGAGATACATTGCCCCCTTCTTGCCTCTGTGGTCACTGTACATATAGGGTGTACACACACACACACACATACACACACAAAACTAAAATAATAAATATAAATCTTTAAAAACAAAACAGCCTTGTAAATTCCCACATTCAGCCAGGCGCGGTGGCACACACCTGCTACCTCAGCATTTGAGGAAGCGAAGGCAAGTCCCCAGGAGGGAATTCAAGACCAGCCTGGGTTTTATGGGACCTTGTCTGAAAAATAAACAAGGTTTCCAGAAATGACACTATAAATACAATTATTAAAATGATCAATACCTTGGATGTACCAGTTCTTAAAAAAAAATAAGTAAATGGAGAGAGACAGAGACAGAGAGAGGAGAATGAAGTCCACCTCTTCCAGGGCTCACCCAGAACCTTCCCTTCTAGTCTGGATGAATGGCTCAGGCAGGGAGTGCACACCACACAGCAGCCTGCTGGAGTGTGTGCTGCAGGGCAGGAGACTGGGTGAGGCCTGGAAGCCGCGTTTCTAACAGAGGCCCTGATGCTCTGGCTTTCGTGTGCTCAGTGGCTACCATAGCCAGGTCCCAGCCACCTTTCCTAGCACCACGTGCTGCAGTTTGAGAGATGCTTGCTTAGCTCTTTACTGCACCAGCAATGTGCCACAAGCTCTATGTGCTCATCTCTTCCTGAGCTGACTTCCAGTGCCTCAGCTAATAAGTCTGAAAATAATAGGAACATTTTAGATATGTGGGGTAATTTTCACAGAAGCGTGCATCTTTTCCTAACACACATAATTTTTAAATATAAGCTCCACTTTTTTTTTTTTTTTTTTTTTTTTTTGGTGAAGATTTTCCTGAATCCTAGGGTTGGAGAGATGACTAGCAGTTAATAGCACTGGTTACTCTGGCTGCTCTTCCAAAGGACCTGGGTTCAAACCCCTCACCCACATGGCAGCTCACAACTGTCTGTAACTCCTTTTCCAGGGGATCTGACACCCTCACACAGACAAACATGGAGGCAAAACACATTTTAAAAAAAATTTTAAAAATTTAAAAAATAAAGATTTTCCTGAATCAGAAAGGGATACAACGAGAAGTTAAAAAACTAAGATCTTGGGACACAGCACCTTTGAAACTCACGTTAATTAGAATCTCCATCTGATGGGAGAGAGGAAGAAGTCACTGTGAATGCCGGAGTGTAGGGAGGCAGCTGTGTGGAGAAGGGTAAATGGTACAAAGGAGACAGACGGCCTCCGGGGGAATAAGGGAGCACTGTGCAAGTCTGAGGGTGGTTCTGAACCAGGGAACGCAGAAGACTAGACATAATGCCCTCCCCTCTTTTTATTATTTTTATTTTTTTAATATTTTTGAGACAAGGTCTCACTATGTAGCCCTCACTATCCTGGAACATACTCTGTAGACAGGCTAACCTTGAACTCAGACATCTGTCTGCCTCTGCCTCCCAAATGCTGGTGGCGTATGACACCAGCCGACTTCATTTTTTTTTTTAAATAAATCTTTTTTTTTAAGATTTATTTATTTATTATATATACAACATTCTGCCTCCATGTATGCCCACATGCCAGAGGAGGATGCCAGATCTCAGTACAGATGGTTGTGAGCCACCATGTGGTTGCTGGGAATTGAACTCAGGACCTCTGGAAGAGCAGCCAGTGCTCTTAACCGCTGAGCCATCTCTCCAGCCCCCGACTTCATTTTTAATACACTGCTGAGCAATAAGATGAACTGGCAGGTTCAGTTTCAGCTCATCAGAGGGTCCTGTGGCAGGACTGCGCTCTGGAAGGACCCCCACCCTCAGACACAACAGCTTACACCGTGACCCAGGAGCCCAGAGAATGATTCTCTGCTCAGGTTGGTTCCTCAGGGAGATTCTGGACAGTGGTGCGGCTAGGACTCTGTACCAATCACAGCTGACTTAGAGCCAAAGGGAGCCGCTGGGACGGGCTTCAGCCAGGCATGGAGTCCTGGGACTGCTAAGTGCCTAGTGTGTGGGTGCTGGCTGTGAAGTGCTTCCCTAGTAACACAGGCCTGACCTCTAGGGGTGCACGTGGCCAAGACGCCTAGCCGCAGAGGCCGCCAAATGGAGGAGGGAGGAGGCAGAGGACAGGATGTTCTGTTCCCGTTAAACTCACCACCACAGCGCAGAGGTTGTACTTGGGATGTTTCCGGAAAATTGGACAGATGTAAGGAGTGAGGTCCAAGTTGGTGAGCGGGTAAAGGATTTCTGTTCTCAGCTTCCTCTTCATTGTACCCTGGATGTCAAACCTGCAACCATAACAAACGCATGAAATTCAAAATACGTTTGCGAGCCACTTGTGAACGAGGTCCACAGGCCTTGACACATTCCACGTACAGTTAGGGTAATTTTGAGATGATTATCTGGTATATAAATTGCTTCCTTCTTGAAATAAATTTATTTAGAAATGCCAGACCCTTCGGCCTCACCAAAGTGAGTCAGCGAGAGACTATACATCTCAGTAAGCCCTGCCTGGTGGGGAGAGAGCAAGGCAAGCACCTGCCTGGGGGGGGGGGGATAGTGTACGCCTGGGGGGGATAGGGTGGGGGGAGGGGGATAGTGTCTGCCTGAGGGGGGATAGGGTCTGCCTAGGGGGGGATGAGGGGGAGGGGGATAGTGTCTGCCTGAGGGGGGATAGGGTCTGCCTGGGGGGGGGATAGGGTGTGTGGGGGAGGGGGGAATAGTGTCTGCCTGAGGGGGGATAGGGTCTGCCTGGGGGGGTAGGGTCTGCCTGGGGGGGATAGGGTCTGCCTGGGGGTGATAGTGTCTGCCTGGGGGGGATAGTGTCTGCCTGGGGGGGATAGGGTCTGCCTGGGGGGGATAGGGTCTGCCTGGGGGGGATAGGGTCTGCCTGGGGGGGATAGGGTCTGCCTGGAGGATGGATAGGGTCTGCCTGGAGGATGGATAGGGTCTGCCTGGAGGATGGATAGGGTCTGCCTGGAGGGGATAGGGTCTGCCTGGAGGAGATAGGGTCTGCCTGGAGGAGATAGGGTCTGCCTGGAAGGGGATAGGGTCCGCCTGGGGGGGATAGGGTCTGCCTGGGGGGGATAGGGTCCGCCTGGGGGAGGGATAGTGTCCGCCTGGGGGAGGGATAGTGTCCGCCTGGGGGAGGGATAGTGTCCGCCTGGGGGAGGGATAGTGTCCGCCTGGGGGAGGGATAGTGTCCGCCTGGGGGAGGGATAGGGTCCGCCTGGGGGGGGTAGGGTCCGCCTGGGGGGGTAGGGTCTGCCTGGGGGGGTAGGGTCTGCCTGGGGGGGATAGGGTGTGCCTGGGGGGATAGGGTGTGCCTGGGGGGGGGATAGTGTCTGCCTGGGGGGGATAGTGTCTGCCTGGAGGGGATAGGGTCTGCCTGGAGGGGATAGGGTCTGCCTGGGGGAGGGATAGTGTCCGCCTGGGGGAGGGATAGTGTCCGCCTGGGGGGATAGGGTCCGCCTGGGGGGGATAGGGTCTGCCTGGGGGGGATAGGGTCCGCCTGGGGGGGATAGGGTCTGCCTGGGGAGGATAGGGTCTGCCTGGGGGGGATAGGGTCTGCCTGGGGGGGATAGGGTCTACCTGGGGGGATAGGGTCCGCCTGGGGGGGGATGGGGATAGGGTCTGCCTGGGGGGGATAGGGTCTGCCTGGGGGGATAGGGTCTGCCTGGGGGGGGATAGGGTCTGCCTGGGGGGGATAGGGTCCGCCTGGGGGGGATAGGGTCCGCCTGGGGGGGATAGGGTCCGCCTGGGGGGATAGGGTCTGCCTGGGGGGGATAGGGTCTGCCTGGGGGGGATAGGGTCTGCCTGGGGGGGGATAGGGTCTACCTGGGGGGATAGGGTCTGCCTGGGGGGATAGGGTCTGCCTGGGGGGGATAGGGTCTGCCTGGGGGGGATAGGGTCTGCCTGGGGGGGGATAGGGTCTGCCTGGGGGGGGATAAGGTCCGCCTGGGGGGGATAGGGTCTGCCTGGGGGGGATAGGGTCTGCCTGGGGAGGATAGGGTCTGCCTGGGGGGGATAGGGTCTGCCTGGGGGGGATAGGGTCTGCCTGGGGGGGATAGGGTCTGCCTGGGGGGGGATAGCACAAAAGCTGTCACCTAGGTGAGGCATGAGTCAAGCCACCTCTTCTCTCCTCCTCCCCCATCTTTCTCTGTCTCCCTCTTCTCTATCTCCCCTCTCTCTCCTCTCCCCAGAGTCTCACTATGTAGTCTTGGCTGCCCTGGAACTGTATAGTCCAGGCTGGCCTCAGATTCAGAGGCTTGCTGTCTCTCCTTCCAGAGTGCTGGGATTAAAGGCGCAGGCCACCACACCTGGCATTATCTTAGTGTTGGCACTGTTAGCGCCCCAGTTTCCAAGCTGAGATCTAAAGCTAAATGTAATGTTTTAGAAAGAAATTCTGTTCAAATCTTTCACAGTAGAAGTCACCAAATCTAAGCGCGTACCAGAATCATTCAGAACCTTTAAAAACAATATTCACTCAGAAAATGTGCTGATTTAGATATGAGGCAGGGGGATTACTAGATGAGATGAGTCATCCTTAGGCCATAAAGTGGGAATGCCTATTCCTGAAAACTAAGGGAATGCCCTGTATGGTGTTTTGAATGAAAATGACCCCCTTAGACCCGTAGGGAGTGGCACTATTAGGAGCTGTGGTCTTGTTGGAGGAAGTGTGGTTTCAGCAGCTGAAGCCAGGCCCAGTGTCACTCTGTCTGTCTGCTGCCTGAGGATGTAGAACCCTCAGCTACCTCTCCAGCACCATGCTTCCTGCCATGATGACAATGGACTAAACCTCTGACCTGTAAGCCAGTCCCAATTAAATGTTTTCGTTTATAAGAGTTGCTGTGGTCATGGTGTCTCTTGGTCGGCAGTGGTGGCACACACCTTTAATCCCAGCACTCAAGAGGCAGAGGCAGGCAAATCTCAATGAGTTCAAGGCCAGCCTGGTCTACAAAGCGAGTTCCAGGACACCCAGGACTGTTAAACAGAGAAACCCTGTCTTGAAACAACAACAAGATTTGCTGTGGGCATGGTGTCTCTTCACAGTAATAAAGCCCTAAGATACCCTATGGCCTGGTCTCCTAGGCAGGGATCACCCCCGGAAATATGAAGAGTTTTATAGACTGGGTGTTCATGCTACACAATGGAGCAACTCTATCCACGTCTGCCCAGACTGAAAGCAAGGCCAGTGGCCACCAGCTGGCTAATGGAGAAATAACTGTACCTCTATCTACAGAAGGGATGAAAACCCAGCAATGGCAGGGACCTGCCACAGCCACAGCCACACCCAGGCCGCCTCAAAGGCATCGTATCAAGAGAAAGGAGCCAAACTCAAAAGGCTAAAAGCAGCGTGATGCAGGGCATTCTAAGAAAGGCAAATCTGTAGGGACAGACGACAGATTAGTAACCCACGGGGAGGGCTGTGGGGATGGGTCAGGGGTAAAGGTACTTGCCATGCAAGCATAGGGAGCTGGGTTTAGATGCCCGGCACCCATTTCACTGCTAGGTAGCATGTGGGCCACCTGTAACCCAGCTCAGGCTGGCTAACTGGACTATCCAAATTGGTGAGCTCGGGTTCGAGCCAGAGACACTGCCTTGATACCTGACAGTGCCTGAAGAAGGCAAAAGACATCACCTTTGGCCTACATCCTTGCACACACAGCACCCCACACACAGGCATCCACACGTTTTCCTTTAATTCCCTGGGCTCATGGCAAAGGGAGAGAACGGTGGTAAAGAACTATTAGGGAATTTTCTGGAGTGACAGGTGGTGTTGATACATTGGTTGCAACAGATATCATTGTATGCATTTGTACAATTTCATAGACAAAATACATTTTATATATGTAAGTATATCTTTTTTATACTTTTTTTATTGATCTTTATTGAGCTCTACATTTTTCTCTGCTCCCCTCCCTGCCTGCCTCTCCCTTCTTCTCTTCAATCATCCCCCAAGGTCCCCATGCTCCCAATTTACTCAGGAGATCTTGCCTTTTTTCTACTTTCTACTTCCCATGTAGATTAGATCTATGTAAGTCTCTCTTAGTGTCCTCATTATTGTCTAAGTTCTCTGGGATTGTGGTTTGTAGGCTGGATCTCTTTGCTTTATGTTTAAAAACCACCTATGGGACTGGAGAGATGGCTCAGTGGTTAAGAGCACTGCCTGTTCTTCCAAAGGTCCTGAGTTCAATTCCCAGCAACTGCATGGTGGCTCACAATCATCTGTAATGAGGTCTGGTGCCCTCTTCTAGCCTGCAGGCATACATGCAGACAGAATATTGAGAATACTGTATACATAAAAAAAAAAGAACATGGCTTGAAGGGACTGTGTGCCAAAGTACACCTGTGGAGGTCAGAAGGCAACTTACGGGAACTGGTTCTCACCTCCTTCCACCACATAGGTCCTAAAGGTCAAACTTAGGTCATCAGGTGAATACCCACTGAGCTATCTCTCTGGCCTTCAACTTATTTACTTACTTTTAAAAATGATTTATTACTTATTTTTATTTTATGTGCATTGGTATTTTGTCCGTATGTATGCATGTATGAGGGTACTGAATCCCCTGGAGCAGACAGTCATGAACTGCCACATGGGTGCTGGGAACTGAACCCCGATCCTCTGGAAGAGCAGCCAGTGCTCTTAACCATTGGGCCATCTCTTCAGCCCCTCAACTTTATTTCTAAGACATATATTCTACTAACATATGACCATAGCATGAGTGAGGGAGTTACATGCTATCTCAACATTAGTAATTGATGGGGGAGGACCCAGGCCATGTGGGTGGTGTCACTTCTGGACTGTTGGCCCTGGGCGCTACAAGAAAGCAGGCTGGGCAAGCCATGAGGAGCAAGCCAGTAAGCAGCAACCCTCCATGGTGTCTGCTTCAGTCACTGCCTCCAGCTTCCTGCCCTGTTTAAGTTTATTATCAAAAAACAAGAGCCAGTGGTGGTGGCACACGCCTTTAATCCCAGCACTCAGGAGGCAGGTGGATCTCTGAATCTGAAGGCAGACTGGTCTACAGAGTGAGTTCTAGGGTGCCAGGACTACACAGAGAAACCCTGTCTTGAAAAACAAAACAAAAAGATGGAAAATTACAAGTATCGGTGAGACAGAGAACTCTGAGTCCTAGGGTTTATCCTATGAGAACATAAATGGATGCAGCCAGGATGGAGAAGACAGGCTGTTCTCAGAGGACCTCATGCTCAGGAACAGAAAGGTAGTATTAACTGTAGCTATTCCTAGTCACTTAAAGGTAGAAACAACCCAACTAACCCAACAAAGGGAAAAGGCACACACACTAGACTGTTATTAAACCACAAGAGTATCGGCTACAACAGGAATAAACCTTAGAAAATGTTCTGCTAGCTGGGCCAGGTATAGTGGCTACAGCCGTAGTCTTAGAACGCTAAGATGGAGACAAGAAGATAGTCCAAGCCCAGTTCCAGCTACGTGAGCTCCTTCTTCAAATAACAAAATTTATGCTAAGTGAAGCCTACCAGACAAAAAGAACAGTGTGTCTTGTTTTTTTTGTTATTGTTTATTTGCTTTTGTTTTCCTGGAACACACTCTTGTAGACCAGGCTGGCCTCGAACTCAGAGATCCGCCTGCCTCTGCTTCCCAAGTGCTGGGGTCAAAGGCGTGTGCCACCACTATCCAACATCACTGTTTTGGTTAAAGTTACTATTGCTATGATAAAACACCATGATCAAAGAAACTCGGGGAGGAAAGGGTTTACTTGGCTTACACTTCCAAATTACAGTTCATCAATGAAGATAATCAGGGAAGGACCCCAAACAAGCAGGGCAGGAACCTGGAGGCAGGAGCTGATGACACAGAGACCATAGAGGGGTGCTGCTTACTGACTTGCTCCTCATGGCTGGCTCAGCCTGCTTTCTTACAAAACCCAGGACCACCAACCCAGAAGTGACACCACCCACAATGGGCTGGGTCCTTCCCCATCAACCACTGATTAAGAAAATGCCCTATAGGCTCACCTACAGCCTGATCTTCTGGAGGTATTTTCTCAATTGAGGTTCCCTCCTCTCAGATGACTCTAGCTTGTGGCAAGTTGATATAAAAACTAACAGGCACAAACGATCCCTTGTCAACTTGACACACAAACACATCACTTATTAGATATAACCTTTCCTTCCTTGTGGTTCCCAATGTCTCATAATCAATATTACAATATAAAACACATTACAGACTTCCCACCCTGACCCCTTCAATCCTTGGGTTTCAATTGCTACTAAGGCTGCGCCTTTACCAATTGCCTCTCTCCTGGTCTCGTGCAGCCCCAACCTCAGCTGTTCTCCATGAGCCCTTCATGGCTTCAAACCCAGTGCCACCTGGGTGACTCTTACACATGGCCAAGTTCAGATGTAAGCCCAAGGTACAACCGTGGCCTCCTATGGAACATAGTCTCTGCATGCTGACTCTGGGGAACCCCTTCTCCGTCTCACTCCCAGCGACGCTGGTCTCTGACGGCTGGTACCGTCTCACTCCCAGCCGACCGCCATCATTTGTCACAGAGGTTTCACTTCTGTGGTCCTGGATCTTGTTAATCACAGCTGGTGTTTTCAGTCCCAGCTGACCATAACCAGAGTTAATTCAACACAACAACTATGCAACAGCCCTGACAGTCTTTAAGTAGCTCTCAAACGTCCCTCTTCACAAGCCAGGCCTCCAGAGACTCCTGTGCTCTCAACACTCTCATCTTCCAAGCTCCTACAGAGCAGCCCACTGGGCCCTCAACACCCATTGGCTTTTCTAGTCCAGAGTTCCAAAGTCCTTCCACAGTCCTCCGCAATACAACATGATCAAGTCTGCCAGAGCAGTACCCCATTGTCCTGGTTCCAAGTTCTATCTTTGAGTTACTACTGCTCTGATGAACATCATAGACAAAGCAACCTGGGGAAGAAAGGGTTTGTTTGGCTCACCCTTCTGTATTTCAGTTCATCATCAAAGGAAGTCAGGGCAGGAACCTGGAGGCAGGAGCTGTTGCAGAGGCCACAGAGGAGTGCTACTTACTGGCTTGCTCTTCATGGCTTGCTCAGCCCGCTTCCTTACAGAACCCAAGACCACGAGCCTAGAAACAGCACCACCCACAATGGGCTGGGCCAATCACTGATAAAGAAAATGCCCTACAGGCTGGAGGCATTTTCTCAATTGAGGTTCATTATTCTCAGGTGACTAGCTCAAGTCAAGGTGAAGCAAAACCAGCTGGCCCAGCTACTCTAGTGAAAAGAATAGGGATAAATCTACAGAGACAGGAAACACATTACAGAAGTAGGAACAAGGGAGAGGGGGAACATGAAGACGTTGCTTAATGGGTTTGGGCTTCTGTTTAGGTATTGAAAAGTTCTGGAAATTATGACAATTGACATTTAACATTGTCAAGGTAATTAATTCACTTGATCAAAATGATAGCTTTTATGTTGCATATATTCTAATAAAAGAAATTACATATTAAATTGGAATCCAACCCAGTCTATGAACTGGACTCTTTATTTCTCACTTGCCTGACACTGAGGACTAAGCCCCTACTTTGCCACTGGTTTTAGAACAATTAAATAGATAAACTATTAGTGTGTGAATCACATCTCAGGAAAATTTTTACACACCATCCACCTACAAGATGTCAAAATCCACATACCTTTTTAGGTGAAAAACAATTATTTTCGGTGCCTTGGAAATCGTGGCCCTCACAGCTGTTTCTTGCTTGCCTTCACAAAAGGAGCAATGGATTTGGTTGTTCCAGGTCAAGGTGTCTTGTTGGAAAAAACACTGGAGACAGTCCTGTTGGGAGAGACAGAGAGCATTTGCTGACCTGCCATCCCCGCTGACCTTAGAAGAAAGCAGGGTTGTAGTTGCTGATTATTTACAGCACACTGGAGGTTGAGGCAGGAGGATCGTGAGTTTGAGACCAGCCTTGCAATACAAGAAGACTCTATCTCTCAAACAAACACACAAACAAAACCATAAAATGTTGAAAGAACTGTGTACCTGTGCTTCTGGGAATTTTCCTAATGAACAGACCCAGAAGTCATGCCCATCACCAGAGCCCTGTAAAATCTACCTAGCAACCTTTTTTGTTTTCAGAGTTGGGGCTGATGGCTCACACCACTAATCCAGATGCAAGAGGAGTTCTTCAAGTCAAGGCTAGCTTGCTCTGCATACCAAGTTCCAGGCCAGCCAGAACTACACAGTGAGACCCTGTCTCAATAATAATAAATAAAAATCTGCCTAGCAACTAGTGATGCTTCTCACTGAGTGTGCTGCTGAGATGGGTTGGGTTCTTTTCCCACTAATAAATAATCTATGAATTATCACTTTAACTTTTCTGGTTTATTGCAGAATAATACAGACTTTGAAAAGCCTAGTAACAAATCAGATAGCTGTTTTCTACTCTAAATCTGCTGACACAATGTGGGGGTCTGAAATCAATCGTATCTCATGGTTTGGGGTGACAATTCACAGCAGATAAATTAGAGCACGCATCCGAGGAGATGAGGTCTCTAGCCAGGCCCTGCTTCTGCAAGTTCTTGACTTAAGAGGGGGGGGGGGGGGATAGGACACACAGACTGTTTTCATTAGAACTGCCAGTGCTTCCCCCAAGAATCTGAAAGTCTTTCCAGTGATCTTGAAGCCTTTTGATCAAATGGGAAACAAAATAAAAAGTAACAGGTTCTGCTTCCCTGCTGTGGACAGGAAAACTGTCGCCAGCAGATGTTTTCAATCTCAGAAGAAAACTTTGTGTAAACTCCTGCAAAGAAAGAGTTCCCTGATTCCTGATTGTTCCTAGACAGCCACTTCTTCCTACTCTGTACCCACATCACTCCACCTCCCCACTTACAGATGATTTCTGAGCACCATGGTAAAGAAAATCAGAGTGGCAAACCAAGCCACGACTTCTCTCTCTCCTCCCGCCACAGCCCACAGCTTCCATCCAAAGTCTAAAAGAGTCCGAGGGGCTGGGGAGATGGATGGCTAAATGATTAAGATCCATTGAGGACCTTGAGAGCTTGATAAAAACAGACTCTCTGAACATGGTGGACAATGAAGGCCGATGAGAAGCCAAGGACAATGGCACTAGGTTTCGATCCTACTGCATGAACTGGCTTTGTGGGAGCCTAGCCTGTTTGGATGCTCATCTTCCTGGACCTGGATGGACGGGGGAGGACCTTGGACTTCCCACAGGGCAGGGAATCCGGACTGCTCTTCAGACTCCAGAGGGAGGGGGAATGGAGTAGGGAGAGGGGGAGAGGAGTGGGAGGAGGGGGGGGGGGAATGGAAGGAGTGGGAGGGAAATGGGAGGCGGGGAGGAGGCAGAAATTTTTTTCAACAACAAATAAATAAATAAATAAACAATCCACTGAGGATCCAGGCTCAACACCCATGTGGTGGCTCACAGCTGTTTGTAAACTACAGTTGCAGGGAATCTGAAGCCCTCTTCTGGCCTTCTCGAGCACCAAGCATGCACACGGTTGCACATAAATGTTTGCAGACAAACATGCATACACTACATAATAAAAAGAAATCTTTTTTAAAAAAGAGTCTATTATAGCTAGTCCTAGCCTTGAACTATGGCATGTGGAGGTGTGGGCAAGTCAGAAGAGCTTCATAAGAAATCACAATCTCCATCTCAAGAGACCGAATAAACCTCACCCATATGTATAAGTGAGGCTTTGTCTTGAATACATTTATTTATTTATTTATTTATTTTTAAAATATTTATTTATTTATTATGTATACAATATTCTGTCTGTGTGTATGCCTGCAGGCCAGAAGAGGGCACCAGACCCCATTACAGATGGTTGTGAGCCACCATGTGGTTGCTGGGAATTGAACTCAGGAACTTTGGAAGAGCAGACAATGCTCTTAACCTCTGAGCCATCTCACCAGCCCTTGAATACATTTAGAAATACAACTAAATTCATAGTAACTATTAACTATAGGTTGCTTTTCGAAATATTAATAATATTGTTGTTCATTCATGGACTTCCTTTATTTATATCTTTTTTTAAATTTATTTATTTATTATATATACACTTTCCAGGATACAGTGTCAGATCTCATTACAGATGGCTGTGAGCCACCATGTGGTTGCTGGGAATTGAACTCAGGACCTCTGGAAGAGCAGCCAGTGCTCTTAACCTCTGAGCCATCTCTCCAGCCCCCTTTATTTATATCTTTAAGGCATATGACAGCCATTTCCTGCTAAAATTGTAGGGATAACAGCCATGACTATAATTGCAGTTTCTGAGAGATTCAGGCAGGGTTACTTGAGCCTAGTGTCCCAGGCTAGCCTGCGTGACACAGCAAGAAAACCCTGTCTCAAAAATAAGAAAATGGGGGCTAGAGAAATGGCTCAGAGGTCCTGAGTTCAATTTCCAGCAACCACATGGTCGCTCACAACCATCTGTAACAAGATCTGGTACCCTCCTCTGGCGTGTGGGCACACATGAAGGCAGAATGTTGTATACATAATAGATAAATAAATCTTTAAAAAAAATAAGTAAATTACCTGAAGGGAGCATTCATATTCAGATGGGATGGGGAGGGAGAGGACGGTGAAAACTTCATTCTTGTTGGTGCAGGTCTCACACTTTAAACACGTGATTCTGTAGTTGAGCTGTCCTTCAAACAGCCGGGTGATGATTGACGCCTCACTGGCCACCACCTTCCTGCAGGATCTGGGAGCAGATCTCTTCTCGTATGCCCTTCTGCCGCAGTGCTGTGTAAAGCGACAGATTCCTGTTGGTCATCTAGTGACCAACTAGATATAAAGCCAGGTAACACAGAATGGCTGTTCTTCCTATTAAAATGATACATTTTGACCAGAAAAGAGTTCTTTTTGATCCAGCCAGAACACTAAGGCCTTGGCAGCATCTGCCACCTGTGACAACTGATAACTCAGCTATTTCCCTCTCCAGATGAAACTGAAGAGTGACAATCATTGTCCCAACAGGAGAAAAGATACTCCAAGGAGAGACAATTGCGTCCTTCCTCTGCCTAACAGAATACTAATACTGAAAACAATGGTCCTTGGGATATTGGGTTGCTGTTCTCAGGGCTGAATGAAGCCTGGTGTGGGTGGGGGAGGAGCTGAGCTCCTGAGAAGAGATTAAACACAATTGCAACAATTTGTCATACTATCTTGTAAGAAAGATAGGCTGCGAAACAGTGATGGCTCGGTGAGGGCAGGACTCCCCTTGACCAGTCTCCTATTAGTTGTGCATACTTCAAATCACCTATTTAAACCTAAACCTCATGTCAGTACCCCAAAGTTGACTTGGGGATCACAACCTCTGTTTCTCTTCCCAGTCTAGCCACTCTGGGTCTTTCCAGTGTTTCTGTCTCTAATTGTCTTTACAAGAAGGTGGGGGGTTACAGAGAAACCCTGTCTGGAAAAAAAAAACAAAACAAAAATGAAGAAGGTGGGGGCTCAACCTCTGTAGACCAGGCTAGCCTCAGATTCACAGAAATCTGCCTGTCTCTGCCTCCAGAGTGCTGTGATTAAAGGCGTGCACCACTGCTGCCCGGCACAAGGTTTCCACCCTTTAAAAGCATTGGTAACAATTTGGCAAGGTAGGTGGGCACTTGCAAGCAAGTTGGCCCCAGAGAGAGGCAAGATTCAACAGGCCCCATACAGCTCTAGAACCCTTTCCCGAGGGGACTTTGGATCTTGGGTTTCAGCCAGCATGAGCTGCTTTGGAATTGAATTTAGCAACGAGAAATGTGTGTTTCGACCCTTTGCCTGGGCTTTGCCTTCTTGTTGGCATAGAGGCTTTTTGAGGTGCTTGATTTCATTTGGGCTATTATCCCTTGAATGTCTGAGCAAATCTGGAGTACTGTTGGGTCATTGGCCATTACCATATACCAAGGAAGGCCGGAATGTGAGTATTTCAGATCTCTTCCATAACACCTGCATTTGGAGAGGGGGCTGAGGCAGGAAGACTGTGAGTCATATACCTGCCTGACACAGTAAGACTCTGTATCATAAAAAAAGAAATATTAAAAGAAAAATTATTTTAGGAGCCAGAGAGATGGCTCAGTGGTTAAGAGCACTGACTTCTCTCCCAAAGGACCGGGATTCAATTCCCAGCACTCAATTCCCAGCACTCACATGGTGGCTCTTAACTGTCTGTAACTCCACTTCCAGGGCCTCTGTTGCCCTTTTCTGGCCTCCATGGGACCCTGGCAAGCAAGTAGCACACAGACATACATGTGCAGAAAATAAAAATTAAAAAAAATTGAAGTTAAAAAAGCAAACTAATCAATAAACAACAAATATCCTAACCTGGACATTTTCCAAAGGACCCCCAGCACCCAGAGCCCTATCCTACACACACACACACATACACACACACACACACACACACACACACACACACACACACACACGTGCGCGCGCGCGCGCGCGCGCGCAGATGTTTCCGATAAAGAAGCACACCTAGCTCAAAGCGGTTGGTTGGTTCTTACCTTTTTCAAAGCTTCATGAAGTTCATTGAGGACGTAAATCAGGAACTCCTGTGCATCTTGCTGTGTCTTTTTCAGAAAAACTGGGTAAAGGCTGCCAAGAGCCGACAGAAATATCTCTGGTGAGACACAGTCTGAGTCCCCAAGCCACATATCTGTCATCAGGTAGGCAAAGGCGGTGGTGACCTCGCTGCAATCCCTGGGAAGAAGAGAGGGCGAAAGGCAACTAGTCCCCGCTGATTCATGAAGAGCGGAGCCAGTCGTGGGGGATCTGGACCACGCCACCGACAGTTCTGCCTGCTGCCCACCCCGTCTGCTCACCCTTGATGGGTTACCCAAGGACCTACAGTGCCTGGGCTGACACAGCCCTTCCATCACCCCGCCTCGGGGAACTGGGGGAGCTGGGGGCGGGGCAGAGCTCAATGAAGAGCGCCTCTTACTTCTGAAGAGCTGTGACGTACTTTCCCGAGAGGAAGTACTCCACCAGCGGGGATATGCTGCAGAGGCATTGCAAGATGGCGTTCATGTAGCAGGTGTTGCCCAGGTTCCGCAGTCCTGTCATGCCCTGCAAGTGCGGCTGGCTCTCAGACTCCGGGAGGCAGGCATGGTCTGGACACTCTGAACTGCGTGGGCCACACACATGGAAGGAAAGTGTTTCCAGGGAAGAGAGTTAAGTGCAAGTGACAGCAAGGCCCTCACCACTTAGGAAATAAAGGGGTTCTTTTGTGGCTGGCAGTCAAGGTCTTGTAACCTAGGCAATCTCTGAACTGACAGTCTCCTGCTTCACATCCCAATCTGCGGTTAACCTGCCACCAGCTTGGCAAGGGGGGGTGGTGGTGGTGCTTGTTTTATTATGAGATAGGGTCTCCCTATGTAGCCCTGGCTGGCCCAGTACCGGCTTTGAAGACCAGGCTGACCTGAACTCACAGAGATCCCCCTGCCTCTGCTGGGATTAAAGATGTGCGTCACCATATCGAGAACATGATACATACACATAGTAAGAACATATATATTCATGTTAAGAACATAAATGTGTATATATGCAAACACGCATATATACATACATAGGGGAAAGGAGATAGAAAAAACTAGACTCACATCCTTACTATGCTAATGACTAGTTATTATATATTTATCATCTGGGTTCTTTTTTTTTTTTGGGTTTGTTTTTTCAAGACAGGGTTTCTCTGGTTCTGGCTGTCCTGGAACTCGCCCTATAGACCAGGTTGGCTTTGAACTCACAGAGCTCCACCTGCCTCTGCCTCTTGAGTGCTGGGATTAAAGGCATGCGCCACCACCCTGCAGTTGTGATCTGGGTTTTTGGGCCTGCTCATTTATAAAATAGAAACGATGAGTGTGGTCGTGTGCCTAACGTGAGGCTCTGGGTTCGGTGCCTTCTCCTCTTCTCCCAGCAGCCCAGGAATGCTCTACCTCCCTTGTGGGTCAGGCGTGTGCTGTGCTGGGTGCTTAGCCTAGATTATATAGTAAATGGTAGCTTTGAAAAGAATACAGTGGGGGCTGAAGAGATGCTCAGCAGTTAAGAGCACTTGCTGTTCTTTCAGAGGACCCAGGCTCACTTCCCACTGGCGTGGCAGCTGACAACTATCTGTAGTTCCAGTTGCAGGGGATCTAATGCCCTCTTCTGGCCTCCAAGGGCACTGCTTTGGTGCACTTACATGCCGGCAGAACATTCATACACATAAAATAAAAACAAATCTTTAAAAAAAAGTACAATGACTTACTTAGGATGGCTTAATGGTAAGGGATGGGATTGGAGCATCTGCCTGGCATGCAGAAGAGACGTGACCTCCTTTCCCTTTTATTATTTGCTCTATCTCAGGAGGGCCACTCAACACCTTCGTCCTTTACGATTTTCCTTTCCATGTTCTGAATCTAAAGTTGGTGTCCCATGATACAGGGGCCTCTCTCAGGACCTCTGCTCACAGTTACACCCATATGAAAAGTGCTCACTGGTACATGGAGGTCCTTTTCACTTTTGCTCACTGAGGTCACAGAGGCCCTGGACTGACTGCTCAGGAAGGACATCTATGTTACCTTTGGGGGTCCTTCATGAGTCAAATCTGGCAGAGCCCTCCCAAATGCAACACGTGCCCCGACTCCTGGGGGTAAGGCTCTGCCCCCCATTCCTAAGGTTATCTAAAAAGGCACAGTACATAGAGGCTCACAGGACATGGTAGATACCGAAGTCATCTGCTGGGAATGGCCGGTGAGAAGTCATTTTAGCGGGAGCACGTTGGATTTTCACTTCTACTCAGGAGCTAAGTTTGATCCTTTTAACTTCATTTCTCCAAGAGTGTTTCCTTGGCTACTGTTTGTTTTGTTTTTAAACAGTTTAAATGCTCTTCCCCCTTGCGGTTGCTGTAGACTGATTACAGCTGGCTCAGGCCTGTTTCAACTTGGTCCTTACCTTTCATCACAATTGTTTCCCATCACTCCAAGGTTCCAGCGTGTTGTCAAGGGATACGAGTGTTTGTTTGAGATGTGTCCACGTCACTGCTCTTCCTCCATTGCTGTTTCTCCTGGGTACATGTATGTTACACACAAGCACACACAGAGATGATTGTCCCTTGGATTAGAGGACACTATGGCAACCCTGCTCCCATGATCCGGAGCAGAACATCTCACCCTATGGAGGAAGGCTGGTTTTCTGATTCCCATGCACACTGCAGTGGGGTTACCAGGAGACAGTGGGACATGGTCATATTACCTGTAGCACACAGCTTATTATGAGATTTACAAGCTGTGACCTCAGGGGCACACAGGATTCTCTGAGCTCAGACTGGGGAAGAGGACAGCGCCCTTCCTCTAACTAGAGAAAGCATGTGACTGTGGCCTGGGAAAGTACCTGTGCTGGGGCCCTTGCTGTTGCTGGCCTGTTCTTCACTGAGCAGATCTACGGAGGCAGCCGAGCAACAGCAGAAAGCAGGTCGTAGGACCAACTGCTTGGCTTCTCTATTTATCCCAGGCAGGCCAAAGTAAGGATACCATCAAAGTCCATCTTGGTGAACCAATGAGTGTAAAGCTCATGAGGTCACTAACAGCAAATATGGATGAGGGGAGTGGGGGCACATGATCCCCCCCCAAATATGAGTGACAGTTTATGGACGCTGGACTCCAGGAGCACACACGGCCTACAGGGATCCAACAGGCTGGAGAGAGACCTTGTTAGGTCTTTTAATTACAAGTCACACATCACACCACACACACACTACCAAACCACACCCCAGTCTCCCCCGCACAAAGGCTAAGAAATATGCATTTATTATATCCATAATGATGCCCTCCGTGTGTATGTGGGTTGAGAATCAGAAGTCACATCAATAATCCCAACTCTAAACCTTTCCATATTTATTTTAGGTTTTTTTTTCCCTTATATCACTGATGCCACCGCATAAGACTCACGTATCTTCCCACTTCTAGCACGTGACACTCACTGGGCACTGCCCCAGAGCCCACCCTCACTTCATACAGCTCACACCAAGTTACAAGAAGAGAGAGCTGGCTCTTAATTTTTCCTTCTCCCTGGTGGTTTGTTTTAATCTGCCCCTCTTAATCTTTTTTTCTAGTTACCTGAAAGTTGTGCAGTACTTTCAAAATCCACTTCCATGTATTTTAGCTGGTCTGACAATACGAAGGGCAGCCTATGACCTTTTAATATAATTATGACTAAAATTGAGTAGCAAAAGTGACTATATTATTTTTCAGTTCTGGGTGATAAAGATTTATGTGAGCATTTCTATTACTCTACCTAACATCTGGTGGGGCTGGGAGGCAAGGAGTTCTTTGTGATGTCACAAAGGAAACAGTTGTCTTGGTAGATGTCTCCTGTCTGAGAATGCTCCTGCATAGGAAACATCCTTGATGCCGCAACTTTGGTTTTTCCTGATCTATCAGGAATTAAAGCACCAGGCACTCTCCCAACTGTCCCTCTGGTGCAATTAAAAAGCAACCTGTAAACAGGAGCTGGTCACAACTCCAACTTCATGCAATCCTTTATTTACATTGTGGTTTTGACAGCCCTTTTCTAAAATATCACAGGGAAATTTATAAAAGAGACCAGACACATGATTTTGGAGGTAAGTGGGTCACTTCACCCCTATGAATATGAAATGTGTTCCACAAATATTGATAAAACCTTGTAAAAACCCTAGTTTATAATCCAGTGGGCTGACTACTCCTTGCTCTGTCAGCCCACTCATCCCAATCTCTCTGGGGTGCTAAATTTGTACTTAAACTGTCTGTGTCAGAGCTGAATTATTTAAATAAAAAAAAAAACAAGGACCAAGGAGAAATGATCTTTGGTAAGAGACCAAAGTATGAAATTTAGGAGAGTGAGGTTTACCCATACTTAAAGTAATTTTCAGTGTGGTAAGATTTGGAGATCAGAAGAACCTTTCTCCTCCCAGTTAGATGTGATCCAGGGACTTGGGTTCCAGCTACTCAACAGCCAGCAAAAGTTAACTCAAGACTGTGGCTCTTGAGTTCTCTCACAAGGATGATTAAACATGCAAGGTGAAAGCAATCTTTCTTGGGAGAAGTCAAAGGAAAGTGAGACACCAAGGAAGAAGTTCCCAAGAGTTGATTGGGTGTCTAGGGCATTTTTGTAAGATTAGAGCAGAAACTGGACAAAGACTGGGAATCCTAGCCAGGCTGGCAGCACACAGCTTTAATTCTAATACTTGGGAGGTAGAGGCACATGGATTTCTGAGTTCAAGGCCAGCCTGGTCTGCAGAGCAAGGGACAGCTACAGATACATAGAGAAACCCTGTCTAAAAACCAGAATCCTATTGTGATTGGTTGTTTCTCTGCACATATCTGGGCCAATCAGAGGTTTACACACTCTTGTGCACATTCTTCTGGCCCACTCAGGAGAGTGGTCACACTTTGAAGCCCCTCTGTTCAGCTCTGATTTGCTTTGAGCTTGGCTAGTTTGTTGTCTTCCTGGCAGTGCTGCCAGCTCTTCCAATCCTGCAGGTGTTGCTGATCCAACCAGGGTGGGTCTGTAAGTGCTCATCAGCTCTTGGCTCTCATGTATTTCAGCAGAGTGGGGAGTGATTCCTATGGCATTACCACGACACAGCCGCAGTCCTTTTTGATTGTCCCGCACTAGCTCCTTGTCTATGGGTGTCCTTGGGAGGTTTCTTGTTAGAAGCTGCCCTCTAAGTTGTCTGTTATATTTAGCCACATAAAAAGTTCGAAAGCACTGTGCCTTGTCTATGTCTTCCAGGGTTTCATGGGGCTGGCCAGCCAACTTGCAAATATCAACTTTATTTCCAGATGTAGAGTAAAAGGGGGCAAAGAAAAAAAAATGTCCTGACCCTGACTTGACCCCCTAGGACTTAAGTCCCACCAATCCCTGAGCTTGCCCCAGAATCAAGCTACAAAACTCCAATCCCAAGCCACTCTGGAACGCTTTCCTCCTCCCCCGACCAAGAAATCCTACATAAGGTCTGCACCGTGAAGTTTGCTGCTGTTCCTTACCCGAGGCAGCCATCCTCATGGATTCTTCCTTCCCAATGAATCTCGAGTGAGGTCTGTTGGGCAGTGCTACATTTTCGTGGGAGCCTAGCTTTTTGCCAGAGCAGATAAGAGCAGAACTGTAACACTTCTCTGGCATTTAAGATGTTCTAATAATATAATAATTATGGCAATGAGATGTCTGCTCCTGGCAGCACCAATCTACTTTAGAGAAGATGATGGGTATCAAAGAAACTCCATATGGAGTTTGCTTTTTTTGTGGCAAAAGTAAGCCACTGGGTAAGAAAGTGTCCTTGCCTTGACTGCTGACTGTATGCTGTCCAAATTGGACAAGCAGGACACAAAAGAAAGCAACTGCTGAACTTTGCCATGACAAGGCAGGTTCCTACTTCACAAAAATGTCTGTCAGATAGTCTAGGTCTGCAGGCTTTAGATGGATGCCCCAATGTTACAGAGGAACCTTGGCTACTGTCCAGGCAGTCAGCTGCCTGCCATTTCTTAGATCTGAAGTTGCTTGCTCTGTACTTGCTGTTTACTCAGGTATATACTTCTTGGGTCTCTGATGGAGTCGAAGACTAGTTAGTTATAGTTTTCCTTGTTACCAAATTCAAAAATAGAAACTTACAAAAGAGGTGTAAAGTGTATAAAGTTGAGAGACATAATAGTTTTGTGTTGGTAATACAAGTTAGGATAAAAGAAAAATTAGGCACAAAACTTGGGACTCATCAAGACAGGATAGAAAATGGAGCATTTTCTCTGAATTTGTGAATGTACTTCTTACTTGATAATTATTCTTATTGTATAAAATTTTACTATGTTAGAGTTCAAACCTTTCTTTTATTTTTCCCCGTTTTTGGGGGCCAGGTTTCTCTATATCTTTGGGCCTGCCCAAGCCTGTCCTGGAACTAGCTGGCCTCGAACTCAGAGAGATCTGCCTCTGCCTCCAGAGTGCTGGGATTAAAGGTATGCACCACCACCGTCCGGGTAAAAAATTCTTCTAAAGGAGAGGATTGACCCCTGAAGCTATCCTCTGACCACACATAATCTGTGGCAGGAAACACGGGCACACCCTAACAACCAACAATGAAAAAAAACACACATTTCAGAATGAGTAGACTCATGAAACATCTGTAAACAAGAATAAATTTAATTTCTTTTAAAGATTTAATGGTATACAAAACGTATATGGTATAGTATCTTTAAGTAATACACTTTTTCTCTCCACATCAACATTAAACACTATTAAACAGCTTATCTCTGCTTGCCTTGTCTGTATCTATGAGATACACTATTGAATACAAATAAGCTTTACACTGCTCCCTTCCAAATAAAAATTAAAATTAGTACCTAGGAAATGAAAAGAAAGAGAAAGCATAAAACTTTAGTCAAATGATAAGTTTTTCTTGTTGAATATGCAAAAATATCTGGGCAATTAAGTTACATTTTATTGACATAAAGTTGGACTGTGATCTCCTTATATTGTATAAGGATACTCCAACAACTGATTTCTTAAATAAGTACCAAAAACAGAATTCACATTGACACATTCCTACACAATTTTAAATGTGAGAGCTCACACAGCACTCTGATTGGATACACTAAGTCAGTAAGTCTTTGGAAATGTATGCAACTACAGGTTATTTTAACTGTGACCTTCCTCACAGGAAACACCTGCTCAACAGTGAGTTAGTTCTCATTTATCATGGCTTTCTTTTTACTTAACATTGATAAAATAATGTAAAAGACCCTTTTGCACAATTCAGGTTTTGTTTAACAAGAAACTGGCTGTATCCATAAACAGAACCTAAAGTTGATTCTTAAATAAAATCCCTCTTAGGAAAAGGTCTTCATGAGGCCCCGGGTTTGATGCTCAATACTAAAGGAAAGTAGGGATGGACACAGGGAGGGAGGAAGACATGGTTTTTAGTGCAGGCTTTTAAAGATGCCTGTGAAGCTGGAACAGTAAGGAGTCGTTTTTCCCGTGGCCACAGATCTAGTAGAAAGCTAGCATCATTATCATGCAGCACACCAAACTGAGGAAGACTCTGCCACTTAACCAAAAAGCTGTGTGACTCAGTTTCTTTAGCTGAATGTCTGTAACTGAGCAGCCAATAAAACTCAAAGACACTTGACTTTGGTTAATGATACTGCACCAAGTGACAGGGAATCACTACCCTTCACAGAGCAAAGTTTCCGATTCCCCACTGTAAGAGCCCTTCACAAGTTGAAAGCATTAACTTCTACCACTGCTAACGTCTCAGCTGTCATTTGTAGCGAGGTGCTTTCCAATGAGAACACTAACCTCTAGACTATGTGTGGGGCCAGCAAGCTCAATTTGCACACACATTTTTGTGTCATCAATTCCCTCCTGAAGGAAAAACGACAGTCACACTTTTGTGAAGTGTAGGCAAAAAATCAGAATTATAACATCAAACGAACAGAATTTGTTGCTTCTGATTCTTTGGTGGAATTTCCAGACTGAAGATTCAGATCTGCTGACTCTTCCTGAGGAAATATAATCTTATCAGGCGTATAGTCGTTCCTCTTCAGATCTACAGTCACAATCCCAGAAGGGGAAGTCAGTATGTTTATAAACAAAAAATTAACAACATTTTGTACATTATTTTTCCTCCAAACATGTCAGAACTATTTCCTTAAATCTTAAACTTAATAGTCATACATTTCTATACAATTATTACATGAGGATCACAAATCAGTAAACTGTGGAAGTATGACACTATAGCAACGAACCCAGTACAAGGTGCCTGCTTTTGTTATCACAGAAGTGTGACAATACAGTACAGTAATGAACACAGCACAAGGTGCCTGCTTTCGTTATCACAGAAGTGTGATAGTACAGTACAGTAATGAACACAGGACACAAGGCCTTGCTTTTGTGAAGCTTACGAGGTCAAAGTCTTATACCAGAAAACCTCCCATGCTCATGGACTATTAGGGAAAGATTATGAAAATGGCTATCCTACCAAAAGCTAACTACAGATTCAATGGAATCTCCATCAAAATTCAATGATCAATTTGAAATTGATCATGGAGTTCAGCTTAAGACCTGATGCCCTAAATCAGATACAGGACAGACCTGGGAATAGGCTTCAATTCATTGGCACAGCACAGGACTTTCTGTTTAGGTCCCAAACTTTCTGTTTGGGTCCTGTTTAGGACCCAAAACAGGATTTCATGAAACCAAAAAGTTTCTGTACAGCAGATAAACCACCATCATTTGAGTGAAGAGGAAGCCTACAGAATGGGAATTATCTTTTTAATAGTTGACATCTGACAGAGGGTTGGTATCTTAAATACATACACACAAAAATTAAATACCAAGACACATACAATGCACTGTAGAAGAAGAGATAAGACTTTAAGAGCCAGAGGAGGTGGATGGACACAAGAAAACGGTATCTTTCAGACACAAAAGGATAGCTGCATGTAAGAACTCACAGGTTTTAACAGCATGCACAAGCCTCATGCAGACCAATGTCAACGGGGGTGGGGGGGGGAGGTAAACATCAAGTTCTACCCAATCAAGGAACTATCTGAGAGAGAGACAGTCAATTTTCTTTTAAAAAGAAAATGCTGTTCCTGGGCTGTAGAGATTGCTCAGTTGGAAGAATACTTGTCACATAAGCATGAGGACCTGAGCTCTAATCTTAGAACCCACATAAAGAAAAAAGTAAGTCAGATGTAGCTAGGTGGGAAGCAGAGGCAGGCGGATCTCTATTTCAGAGCAAGCCTGGTCTACACAGCAAGTTCTAGGACAGCCAAGGCCACAAGTGAGAACCTGACTCCGACAGATAGATAGATAGATAGATAGATAGATAGATAGATAGATAGATAGATAGATAGATGGAATATCCAGGAATATATGGGTAGCACGAATGGACTTAGTGGGTTAAAGAAAAAGAGGACACAGAGGCAAGAAGGGAGGGGGTGAGTGGCAGGTGGTGGTGAGTATGATCAAAAGCCACGGTGTGGAACTCTCACAGAACATGTAACCCCTCACTTTTGGGAGAGGGTTTATGTAGTCTTTGTTAACCTGAAATTCTCTGTGTAGCCCAGGCTGGCCTTGATCTTGGAGATCCACCAGGCTCTTTCCCAAATGGTGGGATTCAAAGTGTGCCTAACTATGCCCACCAAAAAAAAATTCTTAAGAAACAGAAATTTTCACAATCTAATCAAAGTGCAGAATCTTTTAAAAAATTAAAACTCTTTTATCTCTCTTAAATTTTATTTTTAAGGAAAATAAAAATTATTTTCTCCCTTCCTCTAAACCCTGCTTACTTCTGTATGTGTACAAGTGTTTTGCTTGCATGTATGTAGGTGCATTACATGTGTGTCTGGTGCCCTGCCCTTGGAGACCAGAAGAGGGAGCCAAATAGCTATAAGCTTCTATGTGTCAGTGCTGAGAACTGAATCTGGGCCTTCTCTCTGCAAGACTCAAAGTCTTACTGCTGACAACCTCTTTAACCCCACTTAACATTGTTTTAATATTAGAAAACCAAATGCTTTCAGGAACAAGATAAAATATACTGACCTTGCTATTCCTATCTTAGCACAGCATTAGAAAGTCTAGGTAGTGTAAAATGTCAAAGGTAAAAATAAGATACACAGTATAGAAAAGAAGTAATGAAATTATCTTCATTATCTATACAGATAATCTTGAAGTGTGAATCAAGAAAAAATTTGCTATTTTTCTATCACAACCTAGAATTACTATTTTTGGCATTCTTCAGATGTAATAAATACGTTAAATAGACTAATGTGTATTTATGAAGGAACCGCCACAGGAATTCCAGACCAAATCTTTGAACCCATGGCTTTACTGTTATAGTAACAACTCTGATAACAATTTATATAGCACATGGACTAAAAACACATAAGCCAGGCATGGTGACAACTGTATAATTTACAATACCCCACAGGTTAAGGCAGCTGAATCTTGAGTTCAAAGCTAACTTGGGTTACATAACAACAGAAATGAAATGAATATTTTTACCTGGAAGTTTAAGCTTTCGACAGCAAGAATTACAGTGATGTTTGGCTCGGAAGTTTTTTATTGCATCTTCTCCTAGATTGGCAGGGCCAAAAACCATGTCACAGGATCTGCAGAATTGGTAGGTAAAAAAGGGAGCTTATTCAAGTGGACACATGGAGTTTAAAAACAACAAATTACACCTCAATGAAACGGTTAAATCTTATTACCTCTTCTCTTCAGCTTTTATCACGGACGGGTCAGTCAAGTTCTCACCCACACCTTTAAATGTATACATAAAAAGAACAACATATATTATGCAATCTATATAAACACTTATGTTTACATAATAAAAAGGTCTAGAGAGATTTTATAGCATTGTTCTTACATTACATTGTTAAATTATTCAAAGAAGCACTTTTCCCTCTTGCTATTTCATAACTTGATATTTCAGCACTCCACCATATTGGAGATATGCTCAAAATTATATCTCAGAGTGGGTGAGGGGGGCATGGATGTTGATATTTGACATATTTGATTACACACTGTAAATATATGTCATTGTCATTGGTTTAATAAAGAAGCTAAATAGCCAATAGCTAAGCAGGAGGTATAACTGTCCAGGGACTTCTGGACAGAGAGAGCTCTGGGAAGAAAAGCAGTCAGACTTGGAGGCAGGATAGACAAAATGGAGATGAGGTAAGGAGTACAAAGAAGAACACAGTTACACACAAAAGTTCCTGGTGGTTCCCAGCAGCTGAATCAATGTATGCAGGTCTACATATGCTGCGGTCACCAGCACTAGTAAAGTGTGCTTTTCTATTTGAAGGCTTTTAAAAAGTCCTACAGAATATTTGTTCTGCCTTTTGGTCATTTATTTATTATTCTTTACCTTCAGTCTTCCCCAGAGGAATTAAAAGTTGGTTGAATCCCTTTTTAATAATCACAAATACTTAAACCCATTACAGTGAAACCCGATTAAAACGGTCCAGTTTTACAAATGGAAAATTCAGAATTAAAACATGATACCAGGGCTTATACCAGGGCTCAGCTGGCAGAGTGCCTGCCCAGCATACACAAATCTCTGGGGTCAAGTCCAGCATTGCATAAACTATGAAGGTGGCACACATCTGTGTTCAAGGTCATCCTTCAACACACTGAAGTGGAGGTCAGCCTGGGATAAATAAGACCCTAGTTCACAAAAGTAAGTAACAAAATAAAAGAACAAAAAAAGCAAAGCAAAGCAAAACAAACCAAACACCAACAACATATTTCTACTTTACAAAAGAGTTTTGAAAAACATTTAGTTTGTGTAAAGATGCATCTGTTATGCTGGATGTACAGAGTTCAGATAGGAACTTTCCGTCAGTTCTCTGTCTCCACTATGGAGATTCATTGGTCAGGTTGGCAGTTCAATAATCTCCTGGGACCCCAAATACTGCTACTTTTACTCAACGGATTGGAAAAGACCACCAATAGTGGATAGATGGGCACTCATGTGTAAGGCCAAAAAGGAAGTCAGGACCTACAGCCCTTTTTGAAAGTAAACTGGTAGTGCTTTATTGAAATAAAATAATCTCTAAAATAAGCCAATTTAGGAGCTCACCGACAGATGAGAGCAGCAACAGCTCTGTAGCAGCAAAAGTTAAAACTGGAGAGTTCCAGGCTAGTAAAAGGTACACAGTGAGATTCTGTCTCAAGGAAAATAAATATAAGCCGGGCAGTGGTGGCGCACGCCTTTAATCCCAGCACTTGGGAGGCAGAGGCAGGCGGATCTCTGTGAGTTCGAGGCCAGCCTGGTCTACAAGAGCTAGTTCTGCCGGCACCAAAAGCTACAGAGAAACCCTGTCTCGAAAAACCAAAAGGAAAAAAAGGAAAATAAATATAGATGCAATTTTTAAAAGAAGGATGGTATTAGTATAGTGCTTGCCTAGCATATTTTGAAAAATCGCATGTGAGGGGGAGGAGAAAAAGGGTTGAAAGAGTCTGGAACACTTGTAGAAGTTTCAGCATTCTACCATTAGGTGTGCTTGTGTGCTCCTTTAAGTCCTAGCACTCAGGAAGAAAAGGAAGGCCGGTAGGCAGATCTCTTGAGTTTATGTTTGTAGTTTGGGTTCCAGGTCAGCCAAGGAAACAAATCAAAGATACACTGTTAAGTCTGTCAAAACCAGAAAGACAGATAGAAAAACAGACAGACAACCAGGGCAGGGTGCTGTGGGATAATGCTTTTATATACTGTAAAGATCTGTCTCTCGTAATGGCTTAATACAACACTGACTGGCTAGTAACCAGTCAGGAAGTATAAGCAGGGCAACCAGAATAGAATTCTGGGAAGAGAGGCAGAGACAGTCACCAGCCAGATGCAGAGGAAGCAAGAGGAAGCCTTACTGAGAAAAGGCACCAAGCCACGTGGCTAGACATAGACAAAAATTATGGATTAATTTAAGCTGTAAGAGCTAGCTAACAATAAGACTGAGCTAATAGGCCAAACAGTTTATAATTAGCATAAGCCTCTGTGTATTTATTTGGGACAGAATGGCTGTGGGACCAGGCAGGACAAAAACTTCTGTCTACAGCAGGGGAAAGAGTTTGAGCTTTTTCTCTTGGCAAAAGTAGCTGCCATGCAAGAAGCCAAATACCTAAAACCATCCTACTATAGGAAAGCCCATGTTAGTCACATGGACAGAGAGTGAAATCAGGTAGTGAACAGAGAGCTAAGAAATTTAATTCCAATTAAACTATTATTTTTTTAAAGATTTATTTATTATGTATTCGGTGTTCTGCTTGCATGTATCCCCGCAGGCCAGAAAAGGGCACCAGATCTCATTACATATGGTTGTGAACACATGTGGTTGCTGAGAATTGAACTCAGGACCTTTGGAAGAGCCAGCAAAGCTCTTTACCAATGAGCCATCTCTCCAGCCCCCAATTAAACCATTATTATTAAGTTTTTTGATACAGGGTTTTTCTGTCTAATAGTCCTCCTAGCTGCCCTGGAACTCGGTCTATTGACCAGGCTGGCCTTGAACTCAGAGATTCCACTGCCTCTGCCTCCTAAGTGCTGGAATTAAAGGCATGTGCCACCACCACCACCCAGCAAAAAAAAATTATTCATGCCTATGAATTACTAAAGGCCAGACACCTAAGAGTATAGTAACAGAGTTCACACGAACATGTATCACCCTAGCAATTATTAAGGTAGCCAGGCTGGGTGTGGTAACACATCCCTTTAGTCCCAGCACTCAGACAGGAAAATCACAAATACTACAAATACTAGGCCAGCTTGGGATGCAATGCAAAACTCTACCTTAATAAAAGGAAAGATAACCAGATCCCATTATTTAAAATCCCAAATGACCATGCTGCTATGACTGCGACTTATTTTATACTTTCTATCAGCCCAAGATTTTAAATTAGCAGATTTCTCTATGTGCAATATATGAACAGGTAAGGACCTACCACACAATTTCACCTGAGTAATTCAATTAATAATAAATTTACCTTGTAAGTCAAGTACCAGTAACTCCCCTCTGGTATATTCGTAGGTCCAGTGGCTAAAGGCAAGCATGATCTCTTCCAGAGTGTTCGTTGGAATAATTTCATCACCATTATTATTATTGTATTTTCTAAATTCTCCAGTCATGCATTCTTCTACAGCAAACCACTGCCCTGCTGAATGGCAGTACAGTAGGAAAACCTCAAGGAACCTTATAGAAAGAATCGATATCACCAGGGGGTTGTTAGTAAGATTCTAATTGATATGCAATATATAGAGAATACACACACACACACTCAACATCAACAATGAGTGCCAAAAAAGACTGCTACCTAGATACCACAAGCCTCACCAAACGTAAAGCTTTACCTTGGAGAGTACGGTATGGACTTGGGTTTCATCTGATTAAAGGCAAACGTGAGCTTCTGCGCTGCTCTTTGTTGCTGTATTTCCTACAGAAGGGGAGAAATCCCTTGATCAGTATTTGACTAAGATTTCATTTGGTTTATTCACACTTTAAAAGTTAAAATATGAAACTCAGATCGAAGTTCACATATACTTACTCTGAGACAGAGATGTAGAACTGTATCTTCTTTATAAATACTTGACCATGTGTTAACCACCTCAGGAAGAAAAGACTTAATGATATAAAGATGCCCTGATTTCAGGATATCGTGCTCTGACCAGGTACATTGTACTTTGACTGCTCTTCGTAAACCTCCTCCCATTTCCTCTTTACTTAAAAACTCTATTTTGGCACAGAGGCCTAGTTGAGACCAAGAAGACATGCTGTTATTCAGTATACTGGGAGAACTCTCCTCCAGACGATACACCGTGACAGGCTCACCTGTAACACAAATGAACACAGTTTAAGATCAAAGTATAACTTAAAAAAATAACAAAGTAGAATAAATATTTGTAAATATCTACGGTTAACATCAAGCAAGGAACAGAACATAAAAAGTTGCAGTTTTATAAAAAGTGATAAGTAACAGGAAACAAAAACAAAAATACACTTCCTTGAGAGGGGATGTGGCTCACTGGATAAAAACATTTGTTGGGCAACCATGAGGGAGGCCCTGAGTCCAAACCCCCAGAACCCATGTACTATTAGAACTCTGGGCCTTGTGAGCTGCCAGTCTAGTTCTAGATGCGGCGAGAGACCCTTTCTTACAGAAATACTACTACTAATGATGATGATGATAATGATAATAATAATAATAATAAGGCAAAGAGTGATAGAGCACTATGTTCCAACGTTCTCCTCTGGTCTTTGTGTGCACACACCAGCATATTTTGAACTCATATTCACAGTTAAGCATGTTTTAAATTATATTTTAAAGACAAACTGTGTGGTGGAGTATGTGTACACATGAGTAAGTGGGTACCAGAAGGTAACTTTATTATGAAGCTATTGTTGCTCAGCAGCCATCTACTTTGTTTTTTGGAGCAGGATCCCTCATTGGCCTGGAGTTCAGGCTATGCTGGCCAGAGTGTCCCAAAATGACAACACTGCTGGCACGCCTGGCTTCTTCACAGTTCTGGGGAATGAACTCATCGTCTTACTGACTATATCATTGTCCTAAGCTCTAGAGATAATTTTTAGAAAGCAAATAAAACTTTACAGTTCTAGACAGGAGGTTAGAGCAATCTGTCTCACACACGCTATGATGTCTATTTTCTTACACTTCTGCTGCCTGACAATGGATCAAGGTTTCTGAAACAGAACACAGAATGGTTTCTAATGTCTGTCCCACCCTCCACCTCACTTCAGTATACTCTACCCTTCTAGTCTGAATTGGAACACAGAATGGATTCTAATGCTACCCATTTCAATATACCGTGCCCTTCTAGTAGCAAAGAAGGGACGTGAAGCTGGTATTTCTTCACAGGAATCCTCATTTTGTCCTGACCCTTGTTCTAAGTTGTGACTAGAGACCAGTGAGGGTTGCTTCTTATTTATGTTTTGGGATTTACCTCGTGGAGGTACAGGCACGAAGGGAATACTCTGTGATAACCTCATCAGGTTATTTCTTTCCACAGCTGCATTGAAATAGAGAGAAATAATGAAAACTCAAAAGATTCAAACATCAGTAAATTTTGTTTTCAATATCACTGACCTGAATAATAGTAATTTGTATCCATAACGGGCTTAAACGGCGAAGCAGGACCTAAAACTGTAAATACATCAGACTGTTTAAAAAGCACTCGTGCAGCATAAATTTATGCTCAGACATTCTCAAAAAATAATCTTAAATTTCTTTCATAATCTCTCCTAACAAGGGGGAAAAAAGAATGGTAAAAAAAAAAAAAAACTATCAAATATCACATGACGTTATTTCATTGTGGCAAAACAGTGGCCACTGTGCTCCAAACACCTGGAAAGAAGCATACACAAGATGCTCCACTCTCCAGCTCTTGATGTAAACTGTACTTTCACACCTGCCACTCAAAAAGGAAAACTGTTCTGTTTCTTGCTGTTTGGGTTGGGGACAGTAACTATCTAACCATGTTAGGTGAGCTGATGTGAGACGTGAGCTTCTGGGACACGAAGACACTACAGATCAGTTTCTCCACGTCTACATTTTATGTATTCACTTACTTTGAGGGTTTGACTTTTAACCATAGGAAGAAGATATGGGAGAATAACAGATCTGTGATGTGCTAAGTTTTAAGAATATAAATGAGAAGGAATCTACTATCTCACAGGAAATAAAAGCCAACAGTTCTAACACTGTGGTAATATAAAAAGATACAGTCTATACAGACACCTATCCACAAACACTTGTATCTCAGGACTACAAGGCAAGGTAATTGATGCTGCCTAGGTAATAAGGGCAGAAGCTACCTCACCTGGGGAAAGAAAGAGCACTCTGCATGGCAGTGGATTTTTAGGGATACATTTACAAGACTATCTGAAGTGCTAATGTTCATGCTACATTTGAGAAACCCCAGGCAGTTTAATATAGAATGACTAGTTAAGAATAAAATTAGATAGGCCGTGGAGTTTTCTGAACATCACCCACCGACACTCAGTCCACAATATCTAGTTCCACAGGTCTGTGGCACTACAGATGACTCTACAGTGATTGAATATGCAACCAAGATTGCAAATTAATGAGCAAGAGCATAAGCATACCTGAAGGAGGTGAAGCTACAGAAGCAGGCAATATCAAATTGTGAAGAGCCTAATATGTCATGCAAAGAAAGGACACTGCATTTTACTGAATGACAATGGGAAAAATGTAAAGCAGAGGAGTGGCTAGATCAAATCTTTCAGGAGAATTATTTTGGTGGTAGAAGATAGACTAGCACTAAAACTACAGGCAGGAAGCCAGCCTGGAATAACTAATCTGAAAACCTATCTGGCAGGCAGTAACTACTGAATATGAACATATGCATAAGCTATGACCCAGCAATTCCACCCATAACTAAATGGAAAGCAAATTTATGTTTACCAAACAACATGAACAAGAATGCTCAGAGCAACAGAAAGCATAATGGTTACACACTGGAAGCTACTGAAATGCCCAAATAGAATGGATAAATTCAATATATTCTAATAAGAAAATACTATGAAATACTAATAATCCACAAACTACACTAATAAAATAGTACTGATGAATCTCATAACAATTACATCTCTATGATTCCATTTTTACTATACTAATAAGTAAGCCACCGTGTTAGTCAGGATGGAGGCCAGAGCAAGAGCCTGGCATGTTAGCAATATTCTGGTTTTCGGGTACTGGTTAAGTGGGAAGCAGTTGTGACAGAAAAGTGGCCATCATAATTTACGGGGTGGGTCATGTGTTTGTAAACATTTATATTAAAGATGAGGGAAGAGTTTTCCAACCACCTTAACTTTATAAAACTTGAAGTCTAAAGTGTCTGGCCTATGATAATGTGGTAAATGCTTTAATTACGACCTTTAATTTTTCATATTTAATTTACTACACAGACTCACCATTTAATGTTCCTCCTTCAGATGGCCTAAAGAAATATAAAAATAATATAAGCTGTGAAAAAAAACCTTTGTTTTGATTATCATTTAACTTGTGATTTTATAAGGTTATCATAGTTATTTAATGAAATATAATTAAAGGAATACAGATGTTCAGATATATATGTCTGAATACTTGCTATTTCCATACTCCATATACAGACATGTACATATTTACCTGTGTACATGTTACCAACAACTTGTATCTCAACTTTATGGCTACATAAATATTATTTTGGTGTTCAACTGATGGCTACTAGATCTTAATAGAGTAATATTTTTATTTTATGGCTCAGTATTTGTGGAGACATTTCCAGTACTGTGACAATACCAGGAAATGATTTTCTATGATTCTAGAAGTACTCCAGTAGATTGTTATGAAAAGGACTGAGGCATCATTTTACAAGATTCAATATCCAATGTCCAATCTATTTATTTATAACAAGTCTTGATTCCAAGTGGGATTTCTTTGAATCTCAAAGATTCCTATGCAGATAAGATAGTTACAATGAAAAGGAGAGTGGGATATGACCAGGATGAATGCTAGGCTGAGTTCTCCCACTACACAGCTCCGAGTCTCACTTGGGACCTAAAGTTCAAGACCCAAAAGGACCCTGGAAACATGGCCTCTTCCCAATTCCCATATTCTAACTGGTTCCAAAGGTTATCTTAATTTTAGTAAGGTAAAGATTTTCTTGTAAGGAATATTTTAATCCAGCTTTATCCCCTCTTCTGCTAAGTACTTGACTCAATCCACAGCACCAAAAAAGAAAAAAAAAGTTCTGTGCTTATCTTCTAAGGCTTTGGTTATAAAGACACAGTCCCAGAAGGGGATTGAATGTAGCCAAGTCTTAACCTATTAATGTCAACACAGTTTACTTTCCTGTGTTCACACCTACTTCAGATCTACAAGGGGAGACACTAAAATATGGATTGCTTGAAAATGGCCGTTCTTCCTCAGTAGTACTTATCTGGGTGTACTGACAAATGGGTGTCAGTCATCTAGGGGCAAATTACCTATCAGATTGCTTTTTGTTTACTCTTCTGGCTCTGGGTTTGTCACATTCATTAGATAATTTTTCAGTACCCATGCTTTCTAAAGCATATCATGTATTACTGCGCTAATCATCACAGTACACACACACACACATGTTTGAGTACAATGACTGACAAGTATCCTATTAACCAAGTGCTAACTAAAGTCTCCAGATTTCAACAAATTTATTCAAGAGCAAGTTGAAATAATAGAATCAAATTATATAACTATATAGGAAGATCATAATAAAAATCCTCCAATTTCCTGTCTGTGAAGACGGGAAATGTTGCAACAGATATCTTAAATGGAGTATAAAACAGGTTAAGACAGAGAAGAACAAATATAGTATTCATTATGAACTCATATATTTTTCAGGCCATTAAGACTTACTTACATTTCTCTGTTTGATGGTCTATCTCGTAACCAATCCTTTAGTGAAAAACAAACACAAAAACTTAATTGAAATATAGAAGCAGTTTTCTAGAATCAATGTTAACTAATATATTTCTTAATATTCTTTAAAAATGATGGCCTGAGAACTTAATATGAAGTCCTTGTTTCATACAACTTATAACCACAAAGGGAAATAAGTAATTCAGGAACGTTATTTTTCACAGAGCTGTGTTTGTGTCTCTCTGTGCACCCATGTGGGTATCCTCCTTTATCCCATGCTTGGTTTTACATGCACGCTGGTATCTTTGTTTCTGATGGCAATCTTATTTTCCGAGCATGCCTCTGATTCTAAAAATAATCTATGCTTCTTACCAAAAGAACATCAAGTATAAGCAGAATTAAAATCACACCAACTAAATACGAATAAAATGACAGAAACACAAGTATTAAGACACATTTTGCACACCACACCCATTCACATGGTTTCTATTCAGCAAACTTAGTTGTTATGGTCTAGATATTTAACTTCCCTCACTGAGATTAATATTTTCTGAATTTGAGTTTTTATATATTTCATCAATTTAGAAAATTCCAATTCATTCACATTTCTTCAAATTCTACTTTCTCAAGGCCAATTAGATGTAGTTGCATTCTGGCCTTAGTAATTCTCTCTTTATAGAGTTCCTCACTTGTTACCCAAAAGAAACATTTGGTCTTTAATCTTGACAAAATATTAGTGTGTAGTCAGGTTGGTCTGGAATTTGCTATGTAGCAAGTCTGGCCTTAAATATGCCCCCCTGTTCTCTGTCCCCAGGTACTAGGGTTATTATGCCTGTATTATTTTCCCCTCTTTTTCTGGTTTTGTGCGACGGGGTCTCATGGTGCGTCCCTGGTTGATCTGGAACTTATTTTGTAGACCAGGCTGGCCCTGACCTTCCAGACCTGCCTATGCTAGGATTAAAGATGTGTTGCCATGTCTGGTGAGTATTTTCTTCCCTTCTACATATTTTTCAAGTTGCTAATATTTTTTAATAGTATCTTTTTCTTGGCTAATGTTTTATTATAATCCATTATTCTTTTTTTAATTGTTAGTCTAATAAAATCTCTATAGTTAGGAAATCATCTTAATAGATGATTCTACAATAGATATTCTACAATTTAGATTCAATATAAACTCCTAGAGAGCAGTATTTGTCACAGTGAAATTTTTACAAATTCCTTTTCCTAATGAAACAACTACTTTGTTTTGATTTTAAGACAAGGTCATACTATGTAGTTCAGGCTGGCCTCAAACTTGAGATCATCTGCCTCAATCTGTGGATTATTGAGGTTACAGCTCTGGGATTGTAGATGTGTACCAAAAATACTGTCCTTAATAACTTGTGGGTTTTTATTTTTCCCAGTTTTGCAAGACAGGGTTTCTCTGTATAGCAATCCTGGCTGTCCTAGAACTAGCTCTTGTAGACCAGGCTGGCCCTGAATTCAGAGATCCTCCTGCTGCTTCCAAGTGCTGGATTAAAGGAGTGCACCCAGACTTAATAACTTGATTTTTAACAACAGAACCAACTGTAAGTTACTCTCTATGGATTATAACTGTGTGAGCATCTATTTCTAGATACTCATTTGCTTTCACCCAAGCTAGCAGTCTTAGTTGTCATCTGGTTTTAGAAGATTTTACAAAAACCAAACAACACCAAAGATGGTTGGGAATGAATTCATTTAACTATTTTCTTTTTTTTTATAATTAAAAGATTTATTAATTATTGCCAGCAGGATAACAATCTCTGAGCCAAACTCGAATTGCCATGAGAAGAGGGGTGAGGGAGGACTTTTAAAGGTGAAGCCCACAAGAAGACCTTGAGTATCCGCACAAGCAAGCTTGTAATTCCTGACTTTTAGCAGACCACAGTTATCACAGGAGATTTGCATAAAGAGTGATGTGTTCGGTTCTTGAGGTAAACACATTTCCTTCAAGAGACTGGCAGATTACTTTCTGCTTTCCTGCAATTTCTGATTTCATAAAGGATATTTTATGTCATAGGATGTCAATTTTATGCTGTTTGGATAGAATGTGAAGTTCTTTTTGTTTATTTAATATTTTTTCATTTTACATATCAACCTCAGTTCCCTCTCTCACACCCCCACCTCTCTTCATTCTACCCTCCCCCCAATCCAGTCCTTAGAGAGGGCAAGGTCTCCTTTGGGATGTCAGCAAAATCTGACAGACCAAGTTGAGGCAGGACCAGGCCCTCCCCACTGCATCAAGGCTGAGCAAGGTATCCCACAATAGGGAATGAGCTCCAAAAGCCAGTTCATGATAAAGATAAGTCCTGGCCTCACTGCCAGCCCCCTCCCTAACAGACCAAGCCACATAACTGTCACTCACATTCAGTGACGGGGAGGGGCCTGGTCTTGCCTTTACCTGGTATGTCAAATTTTGTTGATACCCCAAGGGGAGGCCTTGCCCTCTCTAAGGAGTGGATGACCCAAGCTGATGGAAGCTCACAGACTATGAACTGACAGTTGGGGGACCTGTGTAGGACAGAACTAGAGCACATTCTATGCCACTCATATAGAAAATGAAGTTCTTTTTGTTTATTTAATTTTTTCCATTTTACATACCAACCCCAGTTCCCCCTCCCTCCCCTTCTCTTGCTTCCCCTCATCCCACTTAACTATTTTCAATTCAAACAGGAGGCCTTCCTTTTCTTCTGTGTAAAATTTCTGAGTGTTCTGCATGGAGGAGACTGAGGTCCGTTTTCTAAGGAAAACTGTTTTTAAAGCTTGATATAATTACCCATAAAACACTTATCACAACTTTTAAATGTTCATTAGTAAGTGCATGTTCCTGTCAATATGCTACTTAATTGAAATATACAAACCGGTAACAAAGCAGCTTTGGAATCTACTTCTGGAGATTCTTCTGTAGATGTTCTTCTATTGTTGCTTTCTGTTACAAGAAATTAAAAAGACATAGTTGAACAATTACACCTTTTTTCCCTTCCTTCCTTCCTTCCTTCCCTCCCTCCCTCCCTCCCTCCCTCCTTCCTTCCTTTTTAAAATTACAAGACAAGGTTTCTCTGTGCAGCCTTGGCTTTTCTAAACTCTGTAATCCAGATTGGCCTCAAACTTATAAAGTTCATAAAGTATACACTGGCTTCTGCCTCCCAAGTGCTGGAATTAAAAGTGTATGCCACCATTGTCCAGCTAAACAACTAAACTTTTAAGTATTCATAAAAAAGGAAAGTATTAATAAAACAAAGTGATTCTGAGAGTGTAACCTTCAAAAGCTGGTTTCTTATCTCCAACAAAGCCAAACCCAAGAGTTATAAGAGGCCCATAAATCCGCAAGCTATAAAACTTATTAAAAGAAAATTATTTAATTTATTGTGAAAACCTAGTAAGAAGCAAAACGTATTTTAAACACAAGCCCTCTCCTATTTTCAAACCATCCCTACCGACATCCAGGTTACTATTTTCTCGTGCATCTTTCTCAATAGTGTTTTGGTCAGTGTATGTATGTGTCATATAGCCCCTGGCACTTCACAAAAACAGCAGCATAAAACTTACTCTGAGGGTGCCTTTTTTTCTTTAAACGTTTAGAACCCATAATAAGATCCTATACCATAAAACCAAAAATAAAGTAATAGTTGAAAAAAAGGTAAAAAAAAAGTTGAAACATATTACAAAATGCATAGCAAAACTTTCTTTAAAAACCTGAAAGTAACAGGATATATGCTATTCTGAGAAATTTAGCTAAGTATCAAAGAATTTAGGATGCTGATTTAAATAAACTCATGGCATGATTATATTGGTGGGAAAGGGTGAAGACATGTGTATGTGTTCAATCTGGAAATGGTGGGAAAAGTTTAGTCTCCACTTAGTTAAGAAAGCTAAGAGCTAGGTACAGTAGCGTGTATAATCTCAGCTCTTGAGAGGTAGAGACAGGTGAATTGCTGTGTGTTTGAGGCTATCCTACCCTAGATCTATATAGTGAGTTCTAAGACAGCCAGGGCCACATAGAGAGAGCCTGCCACTAAATAAATAAAGAAATAAATAGCAAGCAAATTAAGAGATGTGACCTAAAAATGAAATAAGCCGATAGAGCAATATAATTGTGTTACTTTTAGAAACAATACACATGTTATCTAAAAAGTACTGACAGTTTCACCTTTTCCTTGATAATCACTTCTATTGTTTCTTTTATGGGCCTTATTTCCAGGACTATAATATAAAAATACAAACAGCTATAATTTCTATCTTAGTTCTCAATATGACATGGAATATGAGATTTGTGGTAAGATTTTACAGATAACTTTTATTGTAATTAAAGAACTCCATTCTTACATTACTATGTAAGTTTTATTCATGAGCAGATGGCTCAACTTTATCAAATGCCTTTTCTGTAGCTGTTGACATGATTTTTAGGTTTGAATTTGCTATCACTCACTATAGTAATTATGTATGATGTTGCCAAGCCAACCTGAACTCCTACAGTAATATATACTGCTGAACTCAGTGTACTGAAACAGATTAAAAGAAGTGATTGTGAGGGGACAAGGAAGCACTGATTTTAAAAGGAAAATGTCACAACTAATCAGCCTTTCAATTATAGGCATTTATATAAAAACAAAGTCAGGTATGGTAGTATGCACTTAGAGTACCAGTAACTAGGGATACTGAGGTAGGAAGACCACTTTAAGTTGGAAACAGCCTGGGCTACAGTGAAGACTGATCTCAAAAACAAGGCATGATGACACATCTGTAATCCCTGCAATAGGAGGCAGAGGTAGAAGAAGCAGGAATTCAAGGACACCCTGAGCTACACAGGGAGTTTGAGGGAGTTTTGATTTCCTGTCTTAAACAAACAAACAAGAAAAAATACTTAATATGGAAATATCACCATGACACAAGAAATGAAAAATTAGTAGTACAAAAGAACAATATGCTATCTATTGTATACATTATAGAAAATAGGAAAACATATATTGTTATAAAGGATTGCATAAGCATAAAGACTAGCAGACACACCCAACCTCTGATACTGTGATACAATGTAATCATTTACTAAGTTCATGCAGGGAAGGAGGAGAGGAGTAGGGGAAAGGGAAAGTGGATTGAGGGCACAGGATGGTAGAGATGGGGAAAGGACAGAGAAGGAGGGCAAGGAAAGAGATATCTTGATTGAAGGAGTCATTATGGGGCTAGCAAGAAACCTAGCACTGGAGAAATTTCCAGAAACCCACAGGATGACTCCAGCTAAGACCCTAAGCAATTGTAGAGAGGGTGTCCGAACTGGCCTCGCCCTGTAGTCAGAGTAATGACTTCCTTAAAAGTCATCACAGAACCTTCATCAAGCAAATGATGGAAGCAGATTTAGAGAACCACAGTGGAGCACTGGGCAGAGTCCAGTCCAAGAGAGGGAGAAGCGATAATATAAGCAAAGAGGTCAAGACCACGATGGGGACACCCACTGAAATAGTTTAACTGAACTAATGGGAGCTCACTGGAACCATCATAGGGCCAAATATGGGTGACAGTTGTATGGCTGGGGCAGACTGTGAGGTCACAGGCAGTGAGACCAGGATTTATCCTTACTGCTTATACTGGCTTTCTGGAATTCATTATCTTTGGAGGCTCAGCCTAGGGGAGGGCCTTGTCCTGCCTCAAAGCAATGTGCTAGATTTTGTTGACTTCTCATGGGAAACCTTACCCTCTCTGAGGAATGGAGGGGGGGGGGGTGGGGGGGGTAGGGGGGGAAGGTGAGGTATAGGGGTAGGAGATAGAGGGAGCAGGAAAGGAGAGGGAGTGGGAATTGGGATTGGTATGTAAAATGAGAAAAGTTTTTTCAAAAACTGATTTTAAAAAATTACATAATTAAGATTAATAAAATCAAAATGCTTATGCTTTACTAAGTCACTATTTTGTGTTGGACTAAATTTGTAGCTATCCATGAGTGAATATGACCTTCAGGCCACAAAATGGATATATTAGCTAAATGCAGACAAAAATAATAGTGGTTCCATGTATGGTTGGAAGAAGTAGTAATTTTTCAAACTGTATTTTAATATCACCAGAATTTAACCAAGTTGAACTACAAAAATAAATTTGTTGAAAAACTGATGCTATCTGTAAATGTTAAAAATTAGATGTAAAAGATCTTTGAATTTCATCTTTTCTTTTCTGACTAAATAATCATATATATCTATATCTATATCTCATATTCATATGTGTTTGTGTGTGAGAGAGAGAAAAATGTAAGAATTACATTACTCATTTCCAAGGTCACACTAACTATTGTTGACCAGGATTTTCATCTTTTGACTCACATACAATTTATTACTAACATACTTGGTAAATATATACTTAAAGCCAGGCGGTGATGGCACACGCCTTTAATCCCAGCACTCGGGAGGCAGAGGCAGGCAGATCTCTGTGAGTTCGAGACCAGCCTGGGCTACAAGAGCTAGTTCCAGGACAGGCTCCAAAGCTACAGAGAAACCCTGTCTCGAAAAACCAATATATATATATATATATACACACACACACACATACACTTAAAGCTTAGTCTTTTTGCTAAAAGAATTCATCAAAACACTCACCTTGTTCTGCATGAAGAGATGCAGAAGTCTTAAGACACTCACTATATCCAGCAGCACCCACATGTTTCAAAGTGTTTTCAGAAGGAGTATCATTCTGTATAGATTATATAGATATGTGAGTGTACATATAAGCATAAATATATATGCACATAAATTTTTAAAAACAATTGACCTTCAAGTCCATTGTCCTGCATAGAAATTCTTTTGATCTAACTCAATATGCTTTAATCTACTCAAGCATTAAAAGGTATATAACACAGATCTGGTTACATGAATGTGAATCTCAAAAACTATCTGAAAACTACCTACTCATCTGAATGAATCCTTTTAATACTAATACACATTCTCAAGATGTTTGGAAAAATATAGAAAACTGTGGGAACACTGAAAACAAAACCATTATTACTTTATAAAGGAAAAAGTATTGCCACATGGCTTGATACATACTGCTTTGTAGGAGCTATGTGTCAAACCTTAATTTCTCTTTGAATTTGTTCTGACACATGGGTACAATATTTCAGTGTCTCTGAAGCTTTCATTTTGTTTGTAATATTCATATATTAAAGGCTTGCTGCCTTTCTGGCCTAATAATTATTTTGCATTTTTATTAAAATTTTCTATGATTAGACTTTCTATATTTAGCTCTAAGATTCATCCACATTTATAAAAATCATGATGATATAGTCTTTTCAAATTTTTACCCAATTCTCCAATTTATACTAACAAAGCACTTCCTTTATTAACTTCAAATTCAGCCCTCCTACTAAATTGTTTTGTTCAAGGTCTACTTCAACAACAATGATATTTAATGAAATAGTTTTGTTTTAACTATTCTAGCTACAAAATATTTTAGTATCTAATAGTTACTTCACTTTGACTTTCTTCTTTCCAAACAAACTAATGAATCCCATTAAACAATTAGGGAGAGGCAGCACACCACTTTCTTTTTCAAGTTTTATTTTTATGAATGTCTGTCTGTGTGCATGTCATATACACATGCTGCACACAAAGGCCAGAAAAAAAACAAAACATGGGATCTCCTTGAGCTGACTGATGTAGGTTCCAGGACCCAAATTCATATCCTTTGGGAGAGCAGCAAGTGCTCCTAACCAATGAGTAATCTCTCTAGCCCCACACTGTTTACTTTATCAACTCTAAGAATATTACACAACCTTTAGAGTATTTCTGAACCTTGGTCACCAAAACATTACTGCTGCAAATTATTACCTCAAAAAAAACTAAGCATCTCTGGCTTTGATGCTGCACACTCTTCACAATATACAATATACTGGAAATATGATAAAAATATGCTAATTTAAAATAATTTCCAATAACAGCTTTCCTAAGACTTAAGAATATCCAGAGTACTTCATTTACCTAAAAAAATCCACTTCATTATCATGTATGATGTGCCAACTAAAATGCATCCAACCCACTTATCTAGCTTTCTTCTTCAAAATTATCATATGTAATGAAAATATTCAGAACTTTACAATTATGCCAACAGAACTAAAATGAATAGAAAATATTGTGCAAAGAAGCTGAATGTAATAGCACATGCCTACAATCCTGTTCTTGGAAACAAGAGGCAAGGCAGATAAGGATTTAGATTTAGACTGTCTCAGAAATCCCACAAAGATGTAAAATGGAGTGAGGAGGGACTGTGGATAAAGAACAGTGTCAGGACTGGAACACTAAACTTATGAGCACCTCCTTTAAAGGCTATGTGGATGCTAAGCTCACCTTCTGACTCCCACACACTAATGAGATGTTACTGGGTATTTAGGCACCTATGAATACCCTACGATCATGTTTCATATATCAACCTGCTGTTCTTTTGAAGCAAGAAAACCATACAACTATTTTCATACTTTAAGGCAAACAGAAGATAAATATAGAATCATCACTCTCAATATGCATATATTCACCAATTAAATTATGAGTTGACAGCACCTACCCACTAGATACTTACTATGTGCATCAAATTTTAGTACAATGCACCTGAGCCTGCCTTTTACATATGCCTGACAGCAATGACACAGTTAACTCTGGATCACATGAGTGATGACTCAGAGGGCATGTTAGTTATTATATCTCTGTATCTTTAGGAACAAATCCTGTTTCCTGTATTTGTTATTTGACCATTTCTAAAATGTAAGTTCTTTAAGGGACAGAACAGTTCAAACACTTCAAATAACTCATGGTGTTGTTCTTGAGGTGATGAGTAGCTATGGGCAATTTATGAAAGCAAAAGAAATACATCTTTTTGTTTTTTGCCATTTGTTCCATTCATTCATTAGATGTCATTGGAATTTATTTAATACTCTATCTATGTACATCATATATAGTCTTTTAACTTCTAGATTTCGAGTTCTTTGAAAGGAACGATCGTGTTCTAATAAACTTTGGGTCCTTGAAGAAAAGTTAAGCTCAGTAATAACTCCATAGAAAATGAACAGGGAAACGCCCCTTTTAAAAAACTGTTAAACATTTTAGTTAACAAAAATGCAAGCTAATTTGAACTTTTCATGTTTCTCTTTGAAGCCTAACAGTTTCAGGTATCTGGGGTAATCATATAATGATAACAGTTGCAGGTATCTGATAGTTTCAAGTGTATGATAATTATACTAATGACAATCTCTGCTAACCTACTTTTTACTAAAAAGTTTAGTTCTATTTAGAAGAAATGATCAAAAAAGTGAAAATACATTTAATTGTGCTGACATTTAAAAGTGTCACTTACGGATAACAGTTCTTTTATTCTGTTTGATGTTTCTTTAAACCTCTGTAAATCCATACTATCTCTGTGTCCTTAACAGGGGAAAAGGAAAAAAGGTTACAATGAAACTTTTTCTTCCCTATTAGATGAAGTAAAATCTTAGAAACAAATGATTTATATTAATCTTTTAAGTAGTTTTCAGGCTCTGTAAACTTTCCTTTAGCTCTTTTTATATGTCATACTGAAAATACCTACCAGGAAGATGTCCAACAGCAAACAATCTCCTATTGAGAACCCCACAAACAATCTAAGTCAACCTTAGAATTAGAAGGAGACATTTTACTCTTACTAATGAAATGCAAAATAGACTGAGCCAGGCTTAGTGGCAAACATCTGTATGGCAAACATCTGCACAAGGGGGGTAGAGGAAGGAGCAACAAGATATTCAAACAAATTTAAGGGAAACTTAGACTTGGTAAGATTGGGATAGATTTAATGCAGGAAATGTTATTTAATTAACCACATAAACTAATAATAAATACCAGTAATCTAATACCTAGATAACATGCCAGGTTGGCCTTAATATGGATATTCTACATGGTCTTATTAACAGATTCTCTAAATAATAATAACAGTGTCCATGACTAGGTAAATTTGTAGGTTGGGAAAAGCTAGAAAAACAGTTAAAGTCTAGAACAGAAAGTTAATGGACAAAGTCAGATAAGAAAGGCAAAAGGCCTCAGGTAGACCTTGTAATAGTATGATTATCACTCTAAGAGAGCAAAGTATTACAAAAAAAACTTCTTTAAATATTTTAATACTCTATCAGAAGACAATTAGAACACTATATTCTCCCATATTACAGAGTTCAGCTAGCCCTATGACATTTTCTCTCTTCAGCTGTTTATTCTCCTCTATATGGCATGCTGTTAATATTCAAATATGCTAGGTCTATATTACCACTTAACACATTTAAGCTTTCAGGTAATTGTCCAACTCCTCACATTCACACTTTATTTTACTACAGTCTAGCCCTCCATCCCTTTCCTGATCAAGTAATTTTCACAAATGTTATTAACATGATTACTGTCAAAAGAGTATTTTTTCCCCATTACTTTACTTATGCTATCACTATTATGTAAAAGACTTTTCTTTTGCAACAATCTTTTCTGGTGCAATAGTGGAATGAATGCTGTAGTACGAACTACTTTCTAATGGATCTCAGGCTTGTTCCACAACAGATCCATGCCTGACATTATAAACTCACGTCTGTTACTTTGCTAATTGTTCTAAATATCTGTGTGCACCCACCCATAGACCTGGGAGGCTCTCAACCATGGTCAGAGAAGCTTCTTTTAGGAGTGGGCGGCAGCCCATAATTGTTGAAGGAGCTGAGAACAAATGAGAACAAGTGAGTGCTAACCCTTAAACCCACTACTAGCCAATGCTCAGGGAAGTGTGTGGGAAAAAAAGGTGGAAAGAATTTAAAAGGTAGTTCCTTTGTGCTGGTTCTTTAATGCACAAGATATCCAATAAAAGTGAGAAAGGGGGCTAGAGAGATGGCTCAGCAATTAAGAACACTTGTTAGTCTTTTTTTTTTTTTTTTGGCTCCCCGTTGGGGAATTGAACCCCGGTCTCCCGCGCACTTGTTAGTCTTGAAGAGATCCAGGTTCAGTTCCCAACACCCACATAGTGGCTTACAACTCCACTTTCAAGGGAATTGATATCCTCTTCTGACCACTGTGGACAACAGGTACACCCATGGTACACAGACATTTGCAGGTAAAAACTCATACACATAAAGAAAAATCATCTATTTAGAAATATTCTCATCTTTACATATGTGATTGAGTAGACCACAAATACAGACATGTATTTGATTGGTTGGGTAACAAAAGTTGCTTTTAGGTGAACCATTTATTTTTCTGGTTTTATTAAAGTTTTTAATATGATTATAATGCCTACCGTATCACTGTTAAGTAATGAATGTATGTGCTGTCCCTCTAATCCTAACGTAATTACTTGTAGTATACAGTCACGTTCAACACTGTCTTGGTTGTATATGAAATTACACATTGGTCCTATTCATATTGGTGTCATAACCTCCCTTATACCGTTCTACTTTTACCCTAGAATCTACCACTCACAAATCACTCACACCCTAACAATTGACAAATCCAACTGAATATGCATTAAATTCAAATGACAGTTCCCAAATAAGTATATAATTAATGGCAACCTGTCTTATAGTACATTTTTATTAATTAGCTAATTACTTTTCTAAGGTAGTGTCTCTGACATCAAAAGCAACACTAATATGCAGCAATAGTTTGCCAAACTTACCCACGAATGCTCCAAATTCTATGTTATCTCCTTCTGCAGCTTTATAGAAAACAGGTTCTGGATCTTTGGTTGCAGATTCCAAGTGACTTTTGCAACTTGGCTGAGATGGAGTACTCACAGAAAATTTGGTTGGTGGGGATGACATATGTGGTGAACTATTAGGTGAACTGCCTAATTTCTGATTTTTATTAAATATTTTTAAGATTTCTACCCCATGTCGCCTCTGTCTTAATTCTGGGGGAGAAACAGCACTTGGGAATAAGGCACCACAGGAGGAACCAGCCTCTGGAATGTTGAATTCTTTTTTCTGGGGTATCACAGGCAAATCTTGACCAAATATGTTATACTGGGGGTCTTTTTCATCTTTCATAAAAATGTTACAAAGAAAAGGATTATTACTTTCACGATCACCTTGAGGAAGAGAGGAACTCAGTGTATTTACAATGCTATGCTTCTTCCACATAGGCCTTACAGGAACGTCATCAATAAGATTCTGGGTCAAGTGTTTGGAAATACTCAATTCCCGAGTGATCTCATTGTGAACTTTGCTAGCTTCTGAAGCTTTCTGGGCTGTAAGTGTTTTTAATGTATCTACTGTCAGGGCTGAGAGATCTTGCAGATGGCCAATTTGAGAATCTAAAGACTGTAATGATCTTTTTATGTAGTTGACACGATCTCCAACTTCTTTAATCTGAATGCACATCTGCTCCACTCTGCAGGGGGACAAAAGGGCATTTCAGATGTTAAAAATAATGTAGATGGGACAGGGCGATGGCTCATTAAAGACCGAAGTTTGAGCTCTGTAATCTGGTCAGGAGAAAACGTTGTCCTCTAATGTCTTCACTAAAGCCACAGCAAACATGCCCTCCACATGTCATGCATACACAGGGGCAATATATATATATATATATATATATATATATTTTTTTTTTTTTTCCTTGAGACAGGGTTTCTCTTTGTAGCCCTGACTGTCTTGGAACTCACTCTGTAGACCAGGCTGGCTTCAAACTCACAGAGATCTGCCTACCTCTGCCTCCCTAGGGTTGGGATTAAAAGTGCGCACCACCATTCCTGGCTTAAAACATAATACACACACACACACACACACACACACACACACACACACACACAATATTCTGTCTGTGTGTATGCCTGCTGGCCAGAAGAGGGCACTAGACCCCATTACAGATGGTTGTGAGCCACCATGTGGTTGCTGGGAATTGAACTCAGGACCTTTGGTAGAGCAGGCAATGCTCTTAACCTCTGAGCCATCTCTCCAGCCCCCAAAACACAAAGTTTTACAAACAAATTTTGTTCCATAGGCTATCTGAGTTCACTCCTTCAAAATGTATATAAAACTACATATACAAAGGATTACCATCAGTGTCATACACAAATACCACATGCTTCTAATATGAAACAAAAACATTGTAAAGAAACAAAAGCCTTAAGATAGTTATGAAAACATTACTTTTATCTTCTTGAAAAGTTAAAAATACCAACTCTTCTCTCCTTGTAACTACAGTCAAAAAACAAGAGCACTGAGGACCAGACTAAGAGGTATAAGCATTTCCTAGTAAGTGTGGGCATAAGCTTGACCCCTAGCATCACTAAAGAGCAAAGTAAGGGGCTAGACAGGTGGCTCAGTGGTTAAGAGCACTTGCTGGTCTTCCAGAGGAGTTGGGATTTGAATCCCTTCACCCTCTCAGTGGTTCATAACTATCTGGAACCCCAGTTCCAGGAGATCAATGCCTTCCTCTGACCTCCACATGAACACAAATGCACACGTGAACACACACACACACACACACACACACACACACACGTATATAAAACACTCATACACATAAAATAAAAGCTTGTAACAAGAGATCTACTGGGTTACATGTAGTAAATGTAAAGAACTAACCTGATTTCTCAATGCTTGTAATATAAAGTTTTTTACCTGATAAACTAAACTGAACAGAGAACATATATCAGCTAACAGGATTCATTTTAACATACAGTCAGTAATAATTAAAGAGATTATCTACCTGTCAAAAGTGACACGGATTCTCTCTTCACTCCCAGAATGGAATTTATCATCCTTTTCATCAAAATACATTTCAACACACTGCTCTTCAAAGTCATGGAGTTTCTTTTGATCTTCTTCTGTTAAGAAAAGTTCTAAGAAGAAGAAGACCAGAAAAAAATTAGAACACAATGAACACTACCCACCAGATTTCAGTTCGTGTCTTTCTCCTTCTACTTATTGTTTTTGTTTATTTGATAGACAACTATTTATTTAACAGACTGGGTCTCTCTATGTAGTCCTGGAACTCACACACATCCCCTTGCCTCTGCTTCTCAAATGCTGAGATTAAAGGCACGCAAACCATGCCCAAGTTTTAGATATTTTCTCTTTTTACTTTCTTCTTTAATACTATGTCGTTCCTATTTCTTGCTTAGTTCTCTGATCATGTGTCTTGTAGGAGAAATTTAAGAATTTTATGAGAAAGAAAACCACAGAAAATTTAAATATAATGACTTGTTGAAGGTTGTATGAAGATGTACTAATTTGGAAGAACAGGTTTCAAGAACAGGTAAAATGACATAGGTTATCATTTTTAACAAGAACTGAGGGGCCATTCCCCAAAAGAAGTTAAATATCATATTGACTTTTATGATCATATTGTTTTGCTATTGTTTAAATGATCAACAGTTTGTTCTAAGGCCAAATATGATTTACAATGGCCCAGAAACAGAGATTTAGATTACCCAAATTCCATGTTAAAACATGGAAGCAGTTTTATGAAGTTTTCATAGTAACAAAACAGAAAAAGTCATAAATCAAGGCATTTTTGAAATAGAAAAGACATCTTAGCTATGATGTGAATTTATCTGAATATACTTAAGCTTTTGATTGGTAGAAAGTTAAGGTGTTGCTAAAGTTAACATATTTTAAAATTTGTTTGTTTTTCTCTCAAGATAGGGTTTCTCTGTGTAACAGCCCTGGCTATTGGAACTTTCTCCGAAGATCAGGATAGTCTCGAACTCACAGAGATCTGTTTGTTTCTGCCTCCCTAGTGCCTGGATTAAAGGTATGTGCCATCAAAACCCAGCTGAAAAAAACTTTTTGTTCTTTGTATCTGATATAACATTTATGTGTGACATATTATAACTTGAAATAAGAATAATCAAAGATACTATTTGGGCTGGGTGGTCGTGGCACACGCCTTTAATCTCAGCACTCAGGAGGCAGGGACAGGCAGATCTCTGTGAATTCAAGGCTAGCCTCGTCCAAAGTTCCAAAACAGCTTCCAAAATACACCCTATCTCAAAGAAGAAAAAAATTATACTATTTGGCCTAATAAAGAGAAAGTAGCAGATGAGGAAAGTAGGCGCCCTAATCAACCAAAATATCTCCAACCCATGTCATCACACTCTTTACCCAGACTCAGGTGTTTTCCTGCTGTGTCTAGTTATTTGTACTTTATGAAACATTTGATGTTTGAAAGCACTTGTAATAATTTAGTAACTTTTAATTTTAGTTGTCTTCTGGCCAGTTTGATTTCATAGCTATCACTTTATGTGCTCACTCTAATTCTTAAAAAGACTGGTCTTTAATATTCAAATTATCATAGTTCTTATTTGCAGATACTCAAACTGTACCTAAAATTGCTTTGAGACAAATTTAGAATTTTCACAATAACTAATCTAATAGCTTATCTCTAAAATCAATATTTAGCATTCAAGTATAATACTGAGAAGCAAAAAAAAAAAACACATTTTCCTTAATTTATTTTACTTACTTGGTCCATCAGAAGTCTTATCTTTCTTTCTTCTTTTACATACACAGCAAAACAGGGAAACTATATGGCTGAGAATGATAAGTGGAGGAGGCAGAACTGGTTTCTCATGATAAGCCATAATAAAATGATAACGCTGATACTTCCATACAATATTGGAAATTGCCTTCACTTGTAAATATACATTACTAGAATGAACAAAAATAAAGCAGTTATATTCTGAAATATTAATACTAAATATTTCACCTTAATTCTGTACTACAAACTTTAGTATACTTTCATTCAAAAAATGAGAAACCCTGTCTAGAAAAACCAAAAAAAAAAAAAAAACAAAAAACTATAAATAACATAAAGGTTGATATTGTTGAGGACCTTAATAATAACCTTAGAAAAATGGGCAGGAAGGGAATGGCTTGAGGCTTTTACAAAACTATATGTAATGGATAAAACAGTCTTTAACCTTAGCACTTGGGAGAGAGAAGCAGACAGATAACTGTGAGTTTGAGGCCAGCCTGGTTTACATAGCTAGGGACACAGCCTTATTTTGATTTAAAGTCAAACAGCCCTAGAAGTACATATCCTCAACAGTTCTGAACATTTAGAAAGGAAAAAAAAATTCAAGAAAACGTTTAGCGGGCTGGAGAGATGGCTCAGAGGGTAAGAGCATTGCCTGCTCTTCCAAAGGTCCTGAGTTCAATTCCCGGCAACCACATGGTGGCTCATAACCATCTGTAATGATGCCCTCTTCTGGCCTGCAGTCATATACACAGACAGAATATTGTATTGAATAATAAATATTTTTTTTTTAAAAGAAAAACGTTTAGCAGCAAAAAAATGATAATCTGATGGAGCAGTTTAATATACTGGCATGAAATATGGTCTAGATCATGGAGAATGACATAGTCATTAAAAACTGCTTAAACATAAAACTGCCAAGCATGGTGATGCAGAGGGAGGTGGATCTACACGCAGGGCAACCTGGTCTACAAAGATAGTTCTAGGACAACCAGAACTGTCTCAAGAAATACGTGCACATTTACACACACACACAGAGTAAGATTATTTTGAGAACCACAATTTCTATATTCTCAAAAATGTTATATGAAGCCGGGCGGTGGTGGCGCATGCCTTTAATCCCAGCACTGGGGAGGCAGAGGCAGGCGGATCTCTGTGAGTTCGAGGCCAGCCTGGTCTACAAGAGCTAGTTCCAGGACAGGAACCAAAAAGCTACGGAGAAACCCTGTCTTGAAAATAAAAAAAAAAATGTTATATGAATATAACCTAAATATCAAGTATAATTACTGTTAAGTTCTGTGTTTTTCTGCAATTCTCTAGCAACCCAAGAAAAATCTGAGATAAAGATCAAAAATTTTAAAACATTTTTTTCCTATGTGTGTCATGTGCACAGGTCTCCTCACCATGTAGGTCCTGGGGACTTGTTAATAAGCACCTTTATCAGCTCATCTCACCAGTCTTTTGACCCTTTCTTTAAAAGTAAGGTAGAGATTGGGACTGGAGAGATGGTTCAGAGGTTAAGAGCACTGGATGTTCTTACAGGGCGGGGTCTTGAATTCAATTCCCAGCAACCACATGATGGCTCACAACCATCTATAATGAGATCTGGTACCTTCTTGTGGAATATATGAAAACATACAGGCAGAACTGTATACATAATAAATAAATCTTTTAAAAAATGGGGAGGGGCTAGAGAGACAACTAAGCCATTAACTATACTGGCTATTTTTTCACAGAGTTTGGTTCCCAAGGTCCACATGGAAGCTCACAACAGTTTGTTAACTGCTTGAATGTCGTATAGACATACATGCAAGCAAAAACATACCTAAACACAGAAAATAAAAATTAAATTTAAACTAGAGAATGATCAACAAACACACCAATATCTACCTCCACCCTCCATATCATACACATCCTTATGCACATATGCATGTGAAGGAGTACAGATATAAAACACAAATACACACACGGATTTTATGTTGAAAATAATAAAACCTCTAATTTCCTCTAATTTGAAAAATCAAGTCTTATTTATCCAAAATATTTTAATACTTTAAGTATCAATAAAACTTAGATTTTAAAACTCAGTATCTCATTCAAAATGAGAACTCTGTATCAAATAAATAAATAAATAAAATTCTTACTTGAAAAATGCGATAAGAAGATTAACCATAATGATATACTGTACAAAGAGGTAGACTGCCTGAAGAAATGGAGTCAGCCATGTGCCAGGACCACAGATTTCCTTGACAGTGGAATCATTTGCACACACTTTGGGAAGAGAGAAAAGAATTTTAAACATAATAGTTCGGTGTTCCAGGTTTTTGTCTCAACAGAAAAATTTGAGCATCTGCAAATCTGCTTAAGAGTTAAAAGACAGCCGGGCGATGGTGGCGCACGCCTTTAATCCCAGCACTCGGGAGGCAGAGGCAGGCGGATCTCTGTGAGTTGGAGGCCAGCCTGGTCTACAAGAGATAGTTCCAGGACAGGCTCCAAAGCCACAAAGAAACCCTGTCTCGAAAAACCAAAAAAAAAAAAAAAAAAAAAAAAAAAAAAAAAAAAAGAGTTAAAAGACAAGGACCTTTGACAGGCCGCACTGGAGCCTGCTTTACAAGGACTCCAACACTGAGGGCTGTGGGGCTTCGGTTCTGCCATACTACTGAACTATACATAAGCAAGGGTTAGTGCATGTTCATCTATCTGAAGACAGATTTAGACTGAGGGTAAACATAGATAAAACCCCTAGATACAGTGTATAGCATTTATATAAGAAAAATATCTGAACTTAAAAAGAATAAGACAGATTCACAGTAAACTAAGTTATAGATTTCATTATGTCTCCAAAGAGTACTAAAATGCATTTTAAATATAAAAATTACTAGATTTGGGGTCTGGAGAGATAGCTAAATGATTAAAAGTGAGGATCTGAGTTCAGTACAACACCTACGTTGGGTGAGTCAGAACCACCTGTAACTGCAGCTTCAGATAGATTCCATGCTTCTGGCTTTCACAGGCACCTGCAATTAGGTGCATATACCCACACACAGGCAAACAAATATACATATAATCAAAAATAAATATATGTATTTTTAAATTTTGTTTTGTTTTCCGAGGCAGGGTTTCTCTAGGGCTGTCCTGGAACTCACTCTGTTAAACAGGCTGGCCTCGAACTCAGAGTTCCACCTGCCCCTACCTCTCACGTGCTGGCATTAAAGGCGTGTGCCACCACTGCATGGTTTATAAATATATATTTTTAAATGACTAGATTTGAATTCCTTGTTTCTATTATCCATACATGAAATACTTTTGAAGCTAGGTCAAGCAAGGTGGGGCATAGTTTTAACATCCACCACAATTACAAGGAATAGCACAAGATTTATTTGGGTAGGAGGGATGAAAACCATTATGAATGAGAAACAATTCTATATAATTATAGTATACTTACAGCTAGTAGTTAGCCACTATTTTAAAATGTATATATTACTGAAGTTCTGATTATTACTATGTAGACGAGGCTTGCCTTAAAATCACAGACATCCTCCTGTCTCTGCACCCCAAGTGTTGGGATTAAAGGTGTATGACACTTTGCCCAGGATGTCTATGTTTTATAAGATTCATATAAGAAGACACCATTAGAAAAATAGCAGGCAACAAAACCCTGAAAAATGACACTGAATGAGAAGCCATTAAATAAAATTGACAGGTATATAAAACATCACTATCCAAGTGTGAGGCAAGGAAGAGGGAGAGAGAGAACACATACAGTGTACTCTACAGCTCAGATGCAGAGGGCAGTACACCCCTGAAAGTTGCTGCCAATCAGTCAAACTAAAAATTTACCTCACAGAAATGGGCAACAGACGTAATGCTTTTTAACTAAGATTGGGTTGAACAGAGAGAGTTACTTCATTTACCAGTTTATTCAGGTTTTCAAAATTTTGATATAAACTTGAAAAAAATCAGTTATCGCCTTAAAAGGTTGTCATCATGTAAGCTTTTCAGTTTTCACATAGGACCATTACTTCTGTCAGTGACCTCCCTGGCTTTGTCTAGGATAATAATGGTACCCTCATCCATTACCTGAGAGGTATCTTTCCAAGCGATAAGAATTTAGGACAGACTTTTATTACACATTTTGTTTTTTCTGCGGTTAATGCATTGTGCAGGACATTTAAGTTTGACTGGAAAGCATACAATAATTTAGAATGTAAGTCTAACTTTACAAGATAACCAAAAAAACATTAAATTCTTACCATCAATTTCATATGCATACACTTCACCAAAAATCATCCAGTATGGATGAAAAACTATATCTTTAGCAAGAGACCAAGACGGTTCTTCATGAGGATAAAGTATTGCCTTTCTGGGAACACCAAAACTAAGTAATACAAGAGCCATTATCACTACAATGTAGAACATATTGGCGACCTGTTTTAAAAAAAGGGGGAGAGGGGATACTATTAAGACATAAGAGAATTTAAGTCCTGTAACAAATTTTCATCCTAAAAGGTATTTCTAATGTTGTAATTGATAGTAGAATATTTGAGCTTCCATTTACTGCTGATAATAGCATTCAGAAAAATGTTATCACTACATAAACCTTATGAAGGAGATTGTATTTAAAAATGATTAGTGATGCTAAGCAAATACAGGCATCTTTGACTCTATAATAAACTATCAGTAGTTCAAAATATAGCCTATCTAATAAAGACATAAAAAACTATAGTTACATGGGCAAATTTGGAGGCTTAATTTCAGTAAATGCAACTCTTAAGGCTTGTCAACTAACAATGAAATGAAGACTTTCCCCCACTTTGCCTCATACATCTGTATTTTGCTCACATCATAGAACCTGGGACTAGAGACATATACCACAAAGCAAATCTTCAATATAAAGAAATGTAAAGACCCTTGTGAGTACAGCACAGATAAGAAAGAGATCAAGAACATGCAAGATAAAGTTTAAAGGGGAAGAATGGAGATACAACCTTTGGAGGAAGCAAGACAAAAGCTAACAGGATTATTATTATTATTTCTTATAGCTCAATATGATCTCAAAATTAAAGAAAAATGACAGGAGCAAAAAAGTAGAAAAGGAGGAAGGGACAGGGATGTAAAGAAGAGAGTGAAGTAAGGGAGAGAAAGAAGAGAAGAAAGAAGGGAAGAAGAAAAGGTTAGTGTCAACGAGACACCCTATCACAGGGAATAAGATGAAGGGTAACAGAAAACAACCAATGTCATCTTCTGTCCACCACATATATATATAAACACCCTCAGACACACCCACATACATCACAAACACACTCCACATTAACACACACATTGATGAATATCCTTAAGGAATGGGAGATTAAGAGTATGAGGCAAACAAACCTAACTAACAGATATTTGTGGGTCCAGGTAAAGCTATATTAAAATATTTTTATAATTTTAAAGAAACAATTCATGCATTTCAGCAGATATTTCAACTTACCATTTTTCCAATCATCATTACATAAGGTCCCGCCTGTTGATTTACAGCTAGAAAATCTAGCAAACGCACATACCAAAATATTATATTAAGACAGTAAATTAATCTTCCAGCCACAAAAACATGATTATCATATGCATTCATAAAGTTCCATTTTGCTCCAAATCTTAGTCCAAATCCAATGAAGAAAGAAATTATGGCAATTGTGTCACTGACATTGAAGTAGTCACTAAACCACACTTTGATCTTCTGGCTGATTTTCCCAGCTTCAGACATAAAGACCTAAAGGTTTAACAAGAAAAAAAGGTGACTCAAATCCTTTCAATTAAAACATATATAGAATCCAACTATAACACCACAGAAGAATTTTAGCTATATTTTGGTTTCAAGGTATCTGAGATCTTGTATCTGAAGATGTATTTAATAATAAAATAAAAGGTTAATAGATGAAAGATTCCTTTTGGAGGCAGGCATGGTGACAAAACCATTTAATCCCAGAACATATAAGGCAGAGACAGGCAGAACTATATAGTGAGAGCCTGTCACAAAACCCAAAACCACACAAACAGAAACAACTTCTTATAAATTACTTGCTCAGCAAGTTGATGTAAGTAGGAAGTTGGGATGAGAAATGCTTTTCAAATGTTTTATTCAAATCAAAACAGTATTTGCCTATACAGGCAACACATTCCAAAACTGCCTTATTTGCAGAAGGTAAATAATTCAATGATTGAAGTAGTTGTAAATATCTAACTTATTAAAAATCTACTACAAGTAATTAAAAGCATTACCTTTTGAGTAATATATTCAAAGCTACAAAATAAAAGTGTTTCCCAATAGTAATGCCTGCTTTTGCTTTCCTCGCAAGCAATTTCCCTTCCCACAAAAGGCAGATACAATTAGTGCCATTCTCACAAATACATGCAAAAATGCTATGAATTCCTTACCATTAAACAAATTAATTTCAGCCATGATGACAATAAATTTCAAAAACACATGGACTGCCATCATTAGGTATTTTAATAAGCTTCTGTAGTAGCAAAAAGGAGGGAAATACTATGCCTAATTACTTATACAAAACTATTTCCAAGTATACAGCAACTAGTTTAAATAGAAAATACTCAGGCAGGCACGTAGTACATATTCATACACGCAAACAAAACACAACACAAAAGAGTCTTTTAGGCTGGAGAGATGGCTGTGTGAAGAACACTGGTTACTCTTCCAGAGGACCTAGGTTTGAATGTCAGCACCTACATGGCAGCTCATAACTCATCTAGGAGATCTGATGCCCTTTGCTGGCTTCAGTTGGCACCAAACACACAGATACACACACAAGCACAGTTAAAACATTCATAAACATAAAATGAAATAAATACCTGGGTGGTGGCAGCACCTGACTTTAATCCCAGCACTTGGGAGACAAAGGATGGCAGAACTCTGTGAGTTTGAGTCAAGCCTGGTCTAAAGAGAGTTCCAGGACAGGCTCCGAAGTTACACAGAGAAGCCCAGTCTCAAAAAACAAAAACAAGCCGGGCGGTGGTGGCGCACGCCTTTAATCCCAGCACTCGGGAGGCAGACGGATCTCTGTGAGTTCGAGGCCAGCCTGGTCTACAAGAGCTAGTTCCAGGACAGGCTCCAAAACCACAGAGAAACCCTGTCTCGAAAAATCAAAAAAAAAAAAAAAAAACTAAACTAAATAAACTAAATGTTTATTTTATTTTTGAAACAGGGTTTCGAGCAGCCCAGACAGGTCCTCAGATTCACTGTATAGCAGAAGATGATCCTGAACTCCTAAACCACTAAGCCTGCCTCCCAGTGCTGGGATTATAGATGTATACTCCCCATCCCCTAAGATTTTTTTTGTTTTTGTTTAAGGAAAGAAAAAATTTTTTCCCTTCTCAAAATTATGATGTTATAAAATTGCCAATTTTAAAGTAGAAAAGTAAGAGACACAAATAAATCCTACTGGTGACTGGGAGTAACACAGGGCACTCCAGGAGGTATACAGCCTGAGTGCTAAATGGAAACCGACCTTTAATTTACCTGACTACCACCATGCACATTTATTACTTCTGAAGAATGTCAGCGATCATGTGAAACTTGAGGAAGTAAGATAAAAATAAAATTTATGTTTTGATTTTGAGAAAAATTATTATATCTGTTAATTGTAGAAAAGTGAACATAAGTTCCTAATAACCATTTCGTTTTGCTTTCCTGAGAGAGGGTTTCTCTGTGTAGCCCTGGCTGTCCTGGAACTTGCTCTGTAGGCCAGACTAGCCTTGAATTCAGAGATCCGTCTGCCTCTGCCTTCAGAGTGCTGGGATTAAAGGTGTGTGCCAACACTGCTCTGCTTAAGCATTTTTTTAAAGATCATGGTTTTCAGAATGGCAAAATAAACAAGCTCTAGACTTCCACGTATCACTGAAATTACAAGAACATACCCATAAGCACAACAAAATTAAAGAATCCTGCATGCATGTATAACATACAGTTACTGGAAAGAAAAATTAGACATACCTCACGGACTTTCTCAATAGCATAGGTAAAAATATAAGCGATAACAATCCATTCTTGAACTGAAGGTAACTGTTCCATTTGTACAAGAACTACAAATGTATAAAGCATCAGAAATCCTAAGTATGCCAACTAATAAAAAAGAAATAAAAGTTATATGAATAAAATTAATCACAAAACAGAACATTATGGACATATTTCTGTATACACAAAATCTAATTTGAGTTATGGTAGACTAGGGAACTATAAAGGCAAATATTCATGTGGCAACATGGGCTGGCTGTTTTAAGCAGCCACTAAAATGAATGCAAATGTTAGCAATTCTCATTAATTCAGTGGGACAGAATTAGGGGATCAGAAAATAGAGGTTTGCATTATCTGCATCTAGAAGGAACAAGAAATCTTCATAAAAAGAAATCTAATAAATTAATCTCAGGGTAATAAAGCATGAGTATGAGTGAAAAAGCAATTAACTATAAAATATTCGTCATAACACAAAATCATTTGTCAACTTTGGCAACTGTCTAGTACTGATGAAAGTGAACACCATTACTTTGTTTTCCTGGGAGGGGAGGTATGGTGGCACATGTCACCATAAACAAGCATCAGAAATTTCTAAGTGCAGCACTTGTGAGGTAGAGGCAAGAAAGAGGATCAAGAACTCAACGCCAGCCTTGCTTATGTATCCAGTTCAAGATCAGTTTGACTACATGAATCTCTGTTTCAAATAAACCAAAATTATCTTCTCAGACAAATGTGTTCTTCCCTAGAAGATGCCCCCAACAAGACATCCCACTAGATGTTCTAGAGAACCAACAATGAGTAAAAACTACATTTCAACATAAAGATACATACTTTTATGAACTTATGCTTTTGTCACTAAATTTTCCCCACAGATTAAGAGAAGGGCCAATGCAGAACAATGGAGCACATGACTATAGCAATGGTCATTGTAAATAAAGTCTGGATTGCTCTCTTCCTTCCTTCCATTTTAAAGTAGCAGACTTATTTATAAACATTTCTGAATGCTATCTGCACAACCACAAAACACAAATTTATCATTTTCAGTTGACCTTTTAGCACTATTTTTGTTTATTATGATTGTGTTAGATGCGCGCGCGTGTGTGTGTGTGTGTGTGTGTGTGTGTGTGTGAGAGAGAGAGAGAGAGAGAGCGCGCGCACATGTGGAAATTAGAAGACAACACTGTAGATTTGGTTCTCTCCTACCTTTACAGTCATGTTGCCAGCTGTCAGCATTACTTTAGATTTTCCCTATCTCTACCAAGTACTGGGGGTTGAATGTAGGATCCCACACATGTTAAGCATATACCCCTACTATTGGGCTATATTCACAACTTTAATATTAATAGAAATTTATATTTGTTACCTTCTGTTTGCCTTTTGAAGACTGTACTGAAATTCTCTATGTAGAGCAGGCTGGCCTTGAATTCCCAGGGATCCACCTGCTGGGATTAAAGGCATGTGCCACCACAACTGGCTTATATTTGTTACCTTTTAGAAAGGCATATGCTTATTACATTATTTAATAAAATTAGAACTAAAATTTGTTAGTGCTTATTATTCTAAACATCAGTAGCTTAGTTGAAGTATGCCAATGTAATGCTCTTTTAATAAGGAATGCATTTTCAATTACCTAAATTATACGAAAATTAATATGGATTCCAGATTTAAAATTCTCTAAGAAGCATCTTTTGTGGTGCATGCCTTTAATTGCAGCACTTGGGAGACAGGCGGATATATCTGAGTTCGAGGCCAGACCTGGTCTAAATAATAAGTTCCAGGACAGTCAGAGCTACACAAAGAAAACCTATCTCAGAAACAAAAAAAAAACCCCACAAAAACAACAACAACAAAAAACTATGCTTTTCAGAACTAAAAAACAAAAAAAACCCATTAAACCAAATCATGAACATAACAATTCAAAAACATACCGTGTTAAACCAGAACTTTACAATTGGTGCATGATAAAAGGCATAAAACTTTCGTGTGATTGGAAGCTTTTTTGATTTAATATGCATCTCCATTTCATTCTTTCCTTCACTGCTGTCCAAAATCCTTACTTCTTTAAATACTTCCTAAAATTAAAAATATATATTTGGTATCTATTTACTCATAACAAACATAAATATACCTGCTCTGTGGTCCTCCATCCTTACCATAGGTATCTCTTCTGTTATGTTGTGAAAATTATTTTCACTGTCCTCCATAGTCATCTGATGAGCATCTTGAGATTGTGGGATATGGGACATTTCAGCCTTGGTTTTATACTCTAGCATTAATATAGCAGGTGGAACTAAAATGCTTAATATGACCTAGAATTTTGAGACATAAAAGTTTCCATTTTAAAACCTTTGAGAAGAAAACAGTAAGTTACACATGAATTATCTTTTGAGTGCTGCCAATTTTACCACAAAACTGTAGGAAAAATTAAAAATTCATTTTTCTTTACATACTGTATCATCTTAGTACTATGGTAGTGTCAGCATAGGTTGAATAATCAGTACAGAACGGTCCTTTAAATAAAATCATAATTTGCTAAAAAATATTTTTATTTAGAGAAAACTTAAAACATTATGAAGGTGCTGTTGTTATTTTACCTGAGACCTCTCCTATAGCATGAAGACTCATTATTTAGTCATAAAACAAAGTTTATTTCTTAAACTTTACATATCACTCTTACACAATATTCTGCCTTCTAATTTTTTACTATATTAAAAGATGTATGAGGAAATAAAAAGGAAGTTTAAAGTAGTACTTCTCGTAAAGACAAAACTGAAAGGACTAACCATTTTACCCAAATTCTTATCCTTAGGTCCTGTATACATTGATATGCTGCACTAATCTATTTTATACTCTAGGCACATGGAGACATGCATTCAATACACCTCAATAATACATGAAGTTTGCAGATGATAGATCTGGAATTCTACAAATTAATAATCACTCATTTCCTCAAGTTCTAATTGTCTATTATACTAGAAAATAATTTTACTATATGTGTAGGCTAATTTGTATATAGTATGTATCTCATTATATACTTTAAATCAAAATCTAGTTATTTTTAAAATACCTTATACCAGGAATTTTTTCTCATATTGAGCCGTCCCATCCACATATCAGATAACAACATCTGTGTACAGGTGTGAGCTACAAAAGGTCTGAGTCTTGATGAAACTGCTAATTTAAGGCAGGTTGAATTACTCCAGTTTTTCAGTTCATAAGTGAGTAATTTCATAGCCATGGTTTCATCTTGCCTGAAGGATTGTTCCAGTAATTCAACTGCTAGTTGGCCAAAATCACTACAGAACAAAACAAAATAAATAATAACAACAAAAACACTAAAGTATACTCAGGTAAAGAAACTGTAAGGTTGTTTTGTTTTTGCTGAGAATCAAACATGTTAGAGGCTGGGTAGTGGTGGCGCACACCTTTAATCCCAGCACTCAGGAGGCAGAGGCAAGTAGTTCTCTGTGAGTTCGAGGTCAGCCTGGTCTATAAGAGCTAGTGCCAGAACAGGGTGCAAAGCTAAAGAGAAACCCTGTCTCAATAAAAAAACAAACAAACAGCATGTTAGAAACTCTACTACCAGCTGAGCGTTGGTGGCACGAGCCTTAATTCCAGCATTTGGGATTTAGGGGCCGGCAGATCTCAGTGAGTTCAAGGCCAGCCTGATCTACAGAGCAGAGTTCCGGGACAGTTTCCAAAACTACACAGAGAAACCTTGTCTCAAACAACAACAAAAACAACAACAAAAAAATTCTACTACCCTCTCCAAAAGAATAAATAAAATATAATTTAAAAATTAAGAGCTGGAGAAATGTCTCAGCAGTTAAGAGCACTCGTAGCTCTTCCAGAGGACCTGGGTATATATACAATTCCCAGCACCCAAATGGAGAATCACATTTGTCTGTAACTCTGTCCCATGGGATATGACATCCCCCTTCAGGACTCCTTGGGCATTAGGCACACAAGACAAACATGGAAGTAAAATACCCAAACACATAAACTAAAAAAAAATTATTTTAAAGAAACTATACTACTGAGTTTATCTATACACCCAGTCTAAAAAGTACACTTTTAACCAACTACTCTTAAATTATCCTAGAACTTTACTGTTTTAATTTAATTTCTTTTAAGTTAATTTTTACGGGTATGTGTGTGCCTGAGTATATGTACATACATCACAAGTGTGCAATGTGCAGAGTCCACAAAAGTCAGAAGAAGGCATCAGAGCCTCTGGAACTGGAGTTACAGGAAGTTGTGAGTCACCATGTGGGTGTTGGATATTGAACCCAGGTCCTCTGGAAGAGTAGCCAGGTCTCTTAACTGCTGAGCCAAATTGCCAGCTCCACATTCCTTATTTTCCATTCCAAACAGAATTCTTAACATAATTAATATTAGGTATACTTATTTAACTCTCCCATTTCTTTCTTGCTTTCTGAAATGTTTAACATATCAAATAGCAAGCGTCTTTCAAATTTTTAAAATTACATAATGCACCTAAAATATCTGTCTTGGTTATACCAATAAACTCAATACCCTCCTCAACCCTACACACATCTCTGTTAAAGACAGCAGCAGAGCATGCAGGCAAACACTTTCATGTCACTCACTTGGAATACTGCTTCAGTTCCTCTGAAGTATCATCTACCAGGTCACTCTGCTTTGCTTCATACGCCATTGAACGATAGATCTTACAGGCAACTAATGCTTTAGCCATTGATTCTTCACCATGCTGCCATAGAAAGCGGGCCATGACCTGCCTCTTCATAAGGCAAGCCCAGATTAATAACTCATTAAGAGGATAAGGAAAGCGCTTGGTTTCTGGATCATCAATATCTACAATTTCATCTTTGGTTCTTTTCTTCTTCCCTTCTTCCATAGTTGCATCCATCTTCAAGGGAAATAAACACTGTAAGACTCACAATAAGGCCATATGAGGGCTGGGATTTAAGTCTGCAGAACACAGACTATCTACTAGGCAAAGAGGCTTAAATCTTACCTCTAGGATCTTAAACCAGTAGTGACAGTAATAACAAGACCATATGACAACCACAACCATCCTTTTTTTTTTGTGTGTGAGACAGAATTTCTTTGTGTAGCCTTGGCTGTCATGGAACTTATTCTGTAGACCACACTGGCCTAAATCACTTAATTTTTAAATCTGGTTATTATCGTAGCTAAAACTGGACAAACAATATAATTACTAATTCATAATAATTTTATTCATGGAAAAAATAGGTCAACTGTATAAAAGTTCCAAACCAAAAGATAATTCTTACTAAATCAAAGTTTTTACCTAGTAATACAAATTAGCAAAAAGCAAAATTTAGGAAGGATAATATTTACATCTTTAATATGTTGAACAAATCTTTTCGGGGAGGCAGAGGGCTTAAGACAGGGCTTCTCTATGTATCCCTGGCTATTCTGGAACTTGCTCTATAGACAAAGTGGCCTTGAACTCAGAGATCCACCTGTCTCTGCCTCCAAAGTGCTACTATAAAAGGCTTGTGCCATCACTGCCTGCCCAAACCTATTTTTGTTAAAGAATAAATCAACATACCTTTGGTCTGTAGGGTTGGGCTGTTTTAATAAAATGATTGTGTCTCATTTTTTCCTTTTTATCAGCTCTATTGCCAAAAGTTTCATGACTCTTTCGCAACTGAGGAGTGCTGCTAGAGGTATTTCGACCTGACCTCTGAAAATGAGAGTATTTTAAAAAGCTGACACATTATAAAAAAATTCCAGAATAAATTATAAACATTTGTAAATGTTTGTCTACATATAAAAATAGTTGGTTTAGGATTCTAACTACCATTTTCTCTCCCTTTCTCTTTTGAAAAAAATCTATCTATGTAGCCTATACTGGCCTTGAACTTTTGGCTCTTGCTTCTGGACACAAAGGATGAGGATTACATGTGTATCATGATGACCACACTCATTCAGCCTCTGGTTATAGTTGTCTCTTCTTTCAGTGATAGCACTGTCTCTAACGTTGGCAAGCCTAGCTCAGCCACCCAAGGAACTGATACTACAAATATGTACATGCTACCAACCACCTTAAAAAAATATTTTAATTACTTTTAGTCTGATTCTCATGCTTTGTTTTATGACAGTTTAAGTAGCCCTGGCTGGCCTGGAACTCTTTGTAGACCAGGTTGACACTAACTCACAGAAGTCTTCCTGCTTCTGCTGCATGAATGCTAGGATTAAAAGTGTGCACTGCCACATCAGCTGAAAACTCACATTCAAAGTCAACTGACACTGTCAGTATTCTAATGAAACGAACACTGTCCTTTATATGATGAGAGGCACCTAATTTAGGGACTGACTTATACAAACTAGGCAAACATTCTACCTTGGAACTACTTTCATCCCCTTAAAATCTTTAGTTGTCGTTGTTTTTGTTCTTGTTTGTTTTATTTTGAGACAGGGTTTCACCAGCATACTGGCTAAGCTGTAACTTACTATATATAAACCAGGCTGGCCTGAAACTCACAGCCATCCTCTTGTACCGGCCTCTCAAATGCTAGAATTACAGGTATGCCTCATCAAACTCAGCTCTTATAACTAATTCTTTTGTGTTGTTGTTTTGTTTGTTTTTCAAGATCTGCCTGCTTCTGCCTCATAAGTGTCGAGATTAAAGGTGTGTGCTACTACCGACTGGCTTCTATAACTAATTCTTAACATTTAACCACTAAAACTATACATACCCGGTTATTCCCTCCAAGACTATTATATATTAATCGAAAACGTTTTCTTGTGTATGTGCATCTGTAGGTTCCTCCCATGAGATATTCAATCACAAGTCCAATATCAATTAGAGTGATCTTGTATCCTGGAGGAAGATTACCCTAGAAACAAAATAATAAATGGACAGGATAATATTATTCAATATTGACTTGCCAGACATGGGAATATGCATAATTTGCTAAATTGAGAACTATTATTTGTTATAAGAAATTGGGTTGCCCTTTACAGAAGAAATAATGAGTATTTCTGTTTTCTCATAAAAGATAACGAGGTTCTAACATTTCTGAGGTCTCAGGTATGACTTAAATCAGTCCAATTTAACCCAGAAAGACAGCTCAGTTTTACGCCCCCCCCAACATTCCATACACAGAGGCTATAAACTCTGAGAGCTAAATATAGCACATATCACAATTTATTACATAAATTAAAAAAAACATAGAATTGACATTTTGTGTTTATTAAGTTTATTTTATTGCTAGGTGTGGTGGTGAACACCTTTAATCCCAGCACTCGGGAAGCCAAAGTAGGCAGAACTCTGAGTTCGAGGCTAGCTTGGTCTTCAAGAAATAGTTCCAGGATAGCCAGGGCCACTGAGAAACCTTTTTGTCTAAAAAAAAAACAAAACAAAACAAAAAACAAAAACAAAACAACACCACAACCAAAAAAAAAAAAAAAAAAAAAACAACCATGGCTGGAGAGATGGCTCAGCAGTTAGGAGCACTGGCTACTCTTCCAGAGGACCCGAGTTAAATTCCCAGCAACCACATGGTGACTCACAACCACCCATAGTGAGGTCTGATGCCCTCTTCTGGCCTTCAGAGATACATGCAGGCAGAATACTGTGTATATAATAAATAAAGAAATCTTTTTTTTAAAAAATGTATTGTGTTCCATCTGACAAAAGCTTAGGAAATTGGGACAAATATCACAAGCTTTCTTTTTCTTGGTATAGATATAGTAAGTTCTTTACTATAAACTTTTTAATTTATGTATATGGGTATTTTGCCCACATGCATGTCTGTGAACCTTGTCTACCTAGTTCCCAGGAACTGGGGTTACAGACTGTTGTCAGGCACCATGTGGGTGCTGGGGAACAGAATTTGCGATCTCTCCATTGCTATTCCAGCTGAGCCATCTCTGCAGCTCTAAGTTCTTTACTTTTATGACAAAGATGGTTCTTATTTTATCTAGCACATTTTAAAAATGCACTTAGGTATTTTGAGGGCAAAAATAAAGTGCAAATGACTGAAAGGTCAAGTTTTCCTATAACAAAGACAGTTTCTTACCTGTTTGACATCTCGAATGAGGTGGAACAACATCGGATTAGTTGGACCTTGTTTCTTTAGGGAAAAAAAAAACTATTAGCTTTGGTCTAAATTAAACAATCTCCCTTTTTGTTACTTATAGTACTTACAAAGACCCTCTTGAACAAATGCTAAAGATTTCCTTGCTAATGGAATCAATTTTTGTTTTTACTGTTTTATATTTGGTTTATATTTCAGTGAGAAACTTCATATAACAATGAGTAACCCTATTAATTTTTTCATCAATTAACAAGAGACAGGACACAAATAAAGTTCAGTGTAATTATACTAGATAGTATTAGTGGATAAAACTATAACCCTATTCAAAAGAAATGTATAACCCATGGAGGAAGATATAATCCTTCACTAGTCTAGTAGGTTTCTTGGAAACAGTGGAATATGTGAGCTGCTTTATACACAGAATAAAATTTCAATAAAGGAAGACTAGATAGAAAAAAGCAGGTGAACATATCAAGAAATCAGTGCTTTTCTAAATAGTTTGTGTGTTTGGAAAATGGTAGGTAATACCCTCAACACCCACCAAATAAAAAGATGAAGTGAGAAGATAGGTAGGGTAAAACTTCGGCTACCATCTAGCATAGTGACACAGGCCTTCAATCCCAGCACTCTAAGGCAGAAGCACTCCAACTTTTATGAGTTCTAGGTCTAAACTGAGCCTGGTCTAAACTGAGAGTTGCAGGTAGGCCATGTCAACATAGTGAGAACCTGTCTCATAACTTAAAAATCGCCAGTGTCTATTTCTGAAAACAATCAAGCTATACGGTGTAGACACTAAAGAGTCATCAAAAAATTCTAAACTACAGAAAGACATAGCAGAGTATATTATAAAAACTAAAGAATTTGATCAAGGTAAGAGATTAAAGAGATAGAGATAAGAAAATTAAAATGCAGTCAAGTCAATTAGAGATGGCCAAAGAATAAAAAAGTAGTAGAAACTGATGAATTTTCTAAAAGTTATAAAACTTGGCTTTGCTTAGTATTCCTCACAGCAAAGTTCAATTAAATTTGCATTGGATCCACAGAAAATCACAAAGTATTTGCCCTATCTGAAATTATGAATTATGAAATATGAATTTGAAAAAGATTAAGTTCGCCAGGCGGTGGTGACGAACGCCTTTAATCCCAGCACTTGGGAGGCATAGGCAGGTGGATCTCTGTAAGTTTGAGGCCAGTCTGGTCTACAAGAGCTAGTTCCAGGACAGGCTCCAAAGCCACAGAGAAACCCTGTCTCATAAAACAAAACAAAATTAAATAAAATAAGATTGTTTTTACAAGAAAAATGGGGAAAATACACCAAACGAAAGATACCAAAAGGTCAACAACCATAAATTTAAGAAATAAGAAAGGAAAAATATTGTGTATGTTTTCCAATAAACAAGAGTAAAAAACCAAAGTAACACATCATCCTCTAAATAAGAAGTCTATCCTATACTTTTAAAAGGTAAGAAAGAAAAGAAATGATGGGTTATTATTATATCAACACTCTTCCCATATGGCTAAGTCAATAGAGAAGGGTTTCTAAAACTGGAGAGTGGCTTCAGACTGTCATATAAGAATCAATACTAAGAGTGACTGTTTTCTCCACCCATAACAACTAAAACACTGAAAACTACCAATAGGAGTATATATTTTTTTAGATAAAATGACATTTTAAAGACAATAAAACAATGAACAAAGAATTTTGTCAGACTTACAGTGTTATAAAGTTCTTCCAATCTGGGGATGGTAAGGAATTTATGCATGCTCACTCCATTTTCAATGAGAAGTTTTACAAATGAAACCCTATCCATTACAAGAGCATCAAGCATAGCTTGTTCTAAGGATCCAACCTAGAATATAAAAATAAATATATTTTATATGTTTCAACTATTGACTCCTTAAATACAAATTCTCATGATTTATACCTACATTTTCTCAAATAGTGTAAAAACAAATTGAGAAACATGCAGAACAGTAACCTAAGATTTTTAGAGAATGGATAAAAAGACCTACATTTCACAGGATTCCCTAAATAACATTACATAAATGCTCTATCTGTAAGACAGCAAATGTTGTGTGGGGGTGGGAGAAAGAAGCAACACAGTCCATCACCAATTAAACTGAGAAAAACAGAGCCAGGAAATGCTCAGGGGTAAAGCACTGCTTACTGTCTCCAGTTAGAGCACTGGAGTTAGACAAGTGTGTTACCCACTCAATTTTACACAGTGCGGGATGCAAGCTAGGCTGGGCGTCCTACAAACTAGACAAGTACTCTATCTGCTATACTATATCCCAGCTCTACTTTAATACTTCATCACTGCATATTTAAAAAGAACTTTGTAGCAAAAATTAATTTGGAAATCACTGTTTTACACTGCTATTTTATATATTTTGATTCTTGCTGGACAATGGTGGAGCACGTCTTTAATCCCAGCACTTGGGAGGCAGAGGCAGGTGGATCTCTGTGTTCAAGGACAAGGTCTGTGTAGTGAATTCCCTTTCTCGGGTGGGGGGAAAACTTATATGTATTTTGATTCCGTCCCCAAACATTTTCCATACAACTAGGCAGTTTCCCTCTAGTATCTTATATCACGTCCCAATTCATTTTCTGTTTTCCTACTTAAAGGACGGTATGGTCTCTAATGTATTTTTTTTAATGATCACCACCACCCCCCCCCCCTTTTGGTTTTTTGAGACAAGGTTTCTCTGTATAGCCTTGGCTGTCCTGGAACTCATTCTGCAGACCTGGTCAGCCTCAAACTCAGAGATTCACCTGCTAAGAGCTGGGATTAAAGGTGTGTGCCACTATTGCCTGGCCTCTAATGTTCTTTACTTGGTAATCACACATACCTGCTATATATGATAAAATCTCAAGACAGAAACTGCTTTTTTAAAAAAAATTTTTCACTACTCAGTTTTGTGACAATGAAAATATTTTGATGTTATACTAAAAAAATAAGGTCAAATTCACAAGAATGTAAATTTTTCTAAATTAACAGCTTATAATTTATCATAGATGTTATTCCTATTTTAAGTAGGATTATTTTCTGTCACCACATGTAATTGTTACGTTATTAATTTACATTCTAACCTTACTCTATTTTCCTTTTGATCCTCTGTTCTATTCTACACATTATATTTACTCTTTAATTAGCCAGACACTTTACAGGCATTGCATATATAGGGGAGGGGAACATAAAAAATACATTTGCCATCAAAAAATGTATTTCCTAAGAGTAGAAAGATAAATCATGAATGCAGAGTAAAGGGAGGGATTGCTTAGGAACCATACTAAAACTAAGGCAGGTCACAGTGAGTTCTGTACACAGAGCAAGAGTTCCAAGACTTTTTAAGTCTTTTAGAATTTGTATATATTATTAAAATACCTTAGATATTATTTAAAAAACAAAGTTATTAAGAGAATATACCTCACTAATATTTCCACTTGGGGCAGAAAGGTAAAATCTGAGTATAAATCACAATCCCAATAAATACTTACAGTCACTCCTTTCTGCAGTGGGGACTAGTTCCAGGACCTTCTTCTGATACCAACTTCACAGAAGCTCAACTTTTAACAAAATGATGTACACTGTCTATGGTAACACAAACATCCTATCTCTAGATTACTCAAGATACTGAGTTTAATAGAGCAGATGTTAACACTATTGATTATGGAATAAGAAAGGATATTTCTGTAGCTAACTACATAGTACTCACTTTGTGGTTGGGGGAATCCATGGATAAAAAACCTGTAGCTACTAAGTGTCCACTGTAGCTAATTTAATTATATTATGTATTTGAAGTATCTACCTACCAGCCACTGCTGTCCATAAACAAACACATGATTTTTGGCAATATCAACTCTGTCCCATGCCAGTGTAAGGATAAGCTGGTCAAATGCAGATGCATTAGTACCTAATTGAATAAAGAAAACAGTTGGTGAGCATATGCCCATCAATTTGCAAGCATTTACAAACTCTCCTTAGAGCCCTTTAATTTACACAGCTGGCATCAACCAGCATGGAGCATTTGTATTTTCAAGCATAAAAACTACATCACTTCATTAGTTGAAAAAGGAAAAATCAGAATGTAGGCACTGATAAACCAAAAGATTATTTGTTTCTATCACAGACACAGTATTTCAACGATTCTGAAAAATGTTTTGTTTTTATAAAGAAGATTTATTTATTATGTATACACTGTTCTGCCCAGATGTATGCCTGCATGCCAGAAGAGGGCACCAGATCACATTATAGATGGTTGTGAGCCACCATAAAGTTGCTGGGAATTGAACTCAGGACTTCTGGAAGAGAAGTCAATATTCTTAACCGTTGAGCCATCTCTCCAGCTCTGAAAAATGTTTAACGTACTTTTCTGCACAAGAAATTATAGCCATATACTTTAAATTATTAAGACAGGAATACACTTTAAAAAAGGGGGGTTATTGAGTGGGATCTGAGAGAGCTCAGTGGATAAAGGTACCTACTCCCAAGCTTGTCAACTAGAGTTCTATCTCCTGGCTCCACAGGGTAGAAGGAGAAACCCAACTCAAGTTGTTCTCCAATCTCTACACATGCATCATAGCATGTTCAAATGTATATGGGTGTATAAACACACATAAATCATGCATTTTTTTAAAGATTGAATAAATGGAATCAGTGATGCTGTGAGATAATGCTCTTGTATACTGTAAAGATATGTCAGTTGTATTAGTTTATGAAAAACACTGATTGGCCAGCAGCCAGGCAGGAAGTACAGGCAGGGAGACCAGACTAGGAGAATTTTGGGAAGTAAAGCAGAAAGTCAGTCATCAGCCAGATGCAGAACGTAAGAATGCCTTACTGAGATATTACCTAAGCAAAGAATGCCTTACTGAGAAAAACCAAGCAACATGGCTAAACATAGACAAGAATTATGGGTTAATTTAATTATGGGTTAATTTAAGTTGTAAGAGCTAGTTAATAATAAGCATGAACCAACAAGCCAAACAGTTTATAATTAATATAAGCCTCTATGTGTTTCTTTGGGACTGAACAACTTTGAGACTGGGCAGGACAGACACTTCTGTTTACACAGGAATAAGAAGATGGCAGAGTGAATAAAATATTTGCTCTGTGAATATGAGGACCTGAGTTTCAATTTCCAGCACTTTTGGAAAAAAAAAAAGATTGCCGCGCACTGCGCCCCCATGTCTGCGCTCTGTGAGCTAGAACTCAGTTCGTGAGCTTCGGGCAAGGGGCTGGAGGTTGAGAAAAAAGACGCAGAGACAGACCGACATGCAGACCTTTTAACACTGAAACCAAAAGCCCCCCTTTATTAACACCATGTAGACTTAAATACACTGCAGTCAACGGCCAACAGGTGATAATCCCATCCTCTGATCCTCTAACTAGGCACAGCTTCTAGTAACTTCACCTAGAAGGTTCTAGCAGGGTAGAGCAGCTGAAAGCCAGGACTCAATCCCAACACCCAGCTGATGGCAGAAATGCAACCCTATGGCTTGGATGGGGAGGAGAGACAGGTAGATCTCTGGAGCATGCTTGCCAACAAGTCTCACAGGATCAGTGAACTCCAAGTTCAGAAGCGCCTTAATCTGGACACATACACATATAAACACACGCAGAGAAATGGGGTCACAGACATTACACACACAGAGTGACAGAGTGACATGATATGTAGCATTTGTAAAATCAGTATTGGGAGGCTATATCAGGAGGACTGTCATGAGATTAAAGCCAGGTAAATCTACAGAGCAAGTCTGACTAAAAAAATGAAGGTTTAGTAGCTGCCTTGAGACTCACTCTACATAGCTTTCCTTAACAGAATACATAATTTTACTTTATATGTATTAATCTTTTAAGCATGATTACTTAAAAAATTCCAGTACATAGATATTTAGCGTACTGTAAAATTCTTCAAGTATATTTTAGTGAACATGTGATTATTTAAATAGAACAATTCTCTAGGTTAATTTTCTGGACTTAAGAATATCACTTTAAGTCTGGTGGTGGTAGCACATGCCTTTAATCCCAGCACTCAGGAGGCAAAGGCAGGTGGATCTTTGTGAGTTTGAGGCCAGCCTGGTCTACAGAGCAAATTCCAGGAAAGCTAAGGCAGTTACAGAGAAACAATGTCTTGAAAAACAAAAAGCAAAAAGAATATCCATTTAAAGATTTTGATATATTCAGGAAGCATGTACCATTTACAAAGAAGATCTGTACTTCTCTATAAGGAAGAAGAGGGAATGGCATTTATTTAAAATTCATTTGTACTTTATTGTTATTATTATTATTATTAGTTTTTTGAGACAAGGTTTCTGTGTAGCCCTGGCTATCCTGGAACTCAGTCTGTAGCCCAGGCTGGCTTTGAACTCAGAGATTTGCTGCCCTCTGCTTCCCCAGTGCTAGGATTAAAGGCGTACATCACCACTATCCAGCAAAGATAAGATAATTTACTATTTTTAATAAATAAAATTTATTTTCTAGGGCTGACTATCCGGTACCGAAAAACCAATTGTGGGACTTCTTCATGGCAGAGACTTATCTCTCAGCAGTGGTTAATTGCCTGTTGTTATTCACCTAGGGGTGGAGACCTTGTGAGAATCTCCCATCTACTTTACACGTCTTGGTGTTATCATTGTTTAGATCTTGCTGGGATTTCATGTGGCAACCCTGTCACAGCTAGAAAATACAACATCATAGCAGACTTTCTAGTCTTCTGGCTCTTACAGTCTTCTTTCAAAATGTTCCTTAAGTGTACATTTGTGTACATGTAAATGCAGCACTGGAATTGGGCACTACACTAAAAATTGTTCTTCAGGTTTTAGGCAGCTGTGTTTTTTTTTTTTTTGTAAAGGTCCTTAACTTATGTAAAAACAAGCTGCTCTGATGAGGAATGAGAGCTACATTTATCAGACTAGGTCAGCACACAGAAGCCTTATTTTTATATAATAATATTAGAATATAATTCTATTAACCATGTCTTTGGAATCTTCCTCAAACTTTAATACTCATTTTCCCCATAAGATATTCATTTTTCTCAGCTGGGTAGTGGTGGTGCACGCCTTTAATCCCATTGCCTCGGAGGCAGATGGTGGTAGATCTCTGTGAGTTTGAGGCCAGCCTGGTCTACAAAGTGAATTTCATGGCAGCCAGGACTGTTACACAGAGAAAATCCATCTCGAAAAATAAAAATAAAAAAGATATTCATCTTTTTCTTTAGTTTATAGCCTTTAAATTACTATATTTATTACTTGTGTGGGGGTGGGTCTGGGTGTGAACGTGTCACAGCAATAATGTGCAATCCAGAGGACAACTTTCATGAATTAATTCTCTCCTTCCACTATGGATTCCAGGACTGAACTTATGTTGTCTGGCTCATGTGACAAGTACTTTGATCCACTCAGTCATCTCAATAGTTCAATATAGCCATCTTTCAAATTCCTCCACTTTAACATTGACTCCTTAGTTTCTTCCTTTGTAAGACGAAGAAAAGGTAAATGGGCTATGTAGGCTATTGTTTCAACATGAAAGCTCTTAGCTACTGTTCCACATGTAGGCTAGCACACAGACTACATATGGCAAACAGAACAGATAGCTATCTTACATTATCTTATGTTGTGATATTTATGTCATCTCTTTTTTACTTACTATATTTATGGTTTCTGGGTTTCTTAATATTTACACATCTCTTGATCCCCAAATGATATATACTTAATTATATAATTTTTAAATTATTTAAAAAAATACTGGCAATTTTCTGTGGTCTAATATTGCGAACATCCTTATGGATAACAAAACAGTGCCCCTTTGCTCCTGTCAAATATGTTGTTTTCAGGTACTCAGATAGGACACTATTTTCATTTCTATTTTTGAAAATATTTTTTCACTGTACATTTTATCAGTGGATATCTCTGGTAAAATTCTGGGGAAAATATTTTTTCACTGTACATTTTATCAGTGGATATCTCTGGTAAAATTCTGGGAGAAAAACAAAGTGCATATATATCAATCTCTTAGTCCTAGAAGACAACACTAGTTTTCAAATTTTCTTCAAAAGAAAATAGCATATTCCACACCTTGTTTGAGATGGAACATTCACTTCCTTAGGGTCCTCCCTTTCAGAGGCACTGGCTGACAAGGAGCCCCTCTGAGGCCCAGCTATCTCTGCCTCCAGCACTGGGGTCACAAGTGCACAGTACCACTCCTGGCCTTTTAGACAGGTGCCAGTACAGCAAGCATTTTACCCACATTCACACCCGCCACATGTTATTTTTTTTTTTAATTAAAAAACTGCTTTTACTTATGTGTTTGATCATGGTTATTCTACCTCCTCAACATCATGGTCTCTCCCCCATCAAGCATGTATGCATGCATAAACTCAAACACATAAAACCAGGCCCAAAATGAAAATCAAAACAAAAAGCCAGTAATACAAAATTTAAAAAGACCAAAATAAAACAAAAATCCCCTATATAAAAATAAACCATGGATTCCAGGACTGGTCCCAGGCCCAGAAATAACTGGCCAATATAAAACCTGTCACAAGCTTGAGGAGTCTGGATGCATAAAGTTAAAGAAAATAAAAGTCTACAAGAGAGAAAACTACAAATCTATAAAACAGATTTTCTGTCAAACTAAAAATTAACATCTTTCATTAAAAAAACTATTGAAAAACCCACTCCTTAACCTTTAGTTAAATGAAAAGTCCTACCTTATATAAATAAGACATAAATTAAATATAATTTTATAAGAGTTTAGAATCTTACCGTTTTAGTCAATCATGGTGGCTCAGACCTTAATCCCAGAACTTGGGAAGCAGAGGCAGGAGGATCTAGGTAAGTTCCAGGACAGCCAGGACTATGGAGATAGATCAATCCTGTCTCAAAAAAACAAAACAAAAATAAAACCAAAACAAAATTAAAAAAAACTTTACCTTTTAGCAGTGCAGTAAGTATTGCAACATCTATATCTTGATGTTCCTCTGATCCAATGTGGAAAACAGTAATCTATTTTAAAAAAACATTAATATTATGCATTTTTAAAACCAAAGTATTATAAAACAAAAATGATTTCAAATAATACAAAGAAAAATATTTATATAGAGATTTGTATAGAAACAGGTATCTACAGGACTGGCAAGATGGCTAAGTGGGTAAATGTGCTTGCCATGTGACGATTTGAATGAGGATGCTTCCAGTAGGCTCACGTTTGAATGGTTGGTAGAACTGTTAAGGAAGAATCAGGAGATGTGGCCTAATAGGAGGAGGTATGTCACTGGGAGTGAGCTTTGAGGTTTCAAAAGCCTACACTATTCCCAGTTAGCTTCCCTGCCTTGTGGCTATTGTTTCATGGAAGTAACATGAAAACTCTCAGCTACTGTTCCAGCTCCATGTCTGCCTGTTGCCATGTTCCCTGCCATATTGATCATCAACTCACCCTGTGAAACTTTAAGACCTCATTAAATGCTCTTTTATTAAGTTGCCTAGGTTATAGTGTCTCTACACAGCAACAAAAAAATAATTAGGACACCATATAAAACTGACAATGAAGTTCAGTCTCAGGAAGGCATGTAAAGGTAGAAGGAAAGAAGTGACTCCACAAAGTTGTCCTCTTACCTCCATGTATGCCCACAAAATCATATATACCTATATAATCATTTTTATACAGAAATAAATTTTTGAAGTCATGTACATATTTCTGTAACTACACAGATGTCTAAATATAGACGTAAGTGATCTAACATTTTAATCCTAATTTAAGCTTAGTTTAACCCAAAACAAAACAGAAAATTAAGAGTATCACTAACCAAATATCAATGCATTTTCAAGAGTAGTTTGTTTCATATCACATTCACTTCTTTTTAACCTATCTTGTATCTGTCAGTTAACTAAACAGTTTGTGGGTAGAGGATAGAAATCACTATCAGAACAAATCATGTTGCTCTTTCTACAGAGTGAGCACTTATTCGAAAGATTAATGTATTCCTTTTTCTTTTAAGGAAAGTTCTTACAATGCAGTCCTAGTTGTACTAGAACTCACAGGCCTCCTGCCTTAACCTCCAGGTATGTACCACTATGCCTTGCAACACATGCATTTTTGGGTGAGGCATGCAGTGAAATATAAAACCATTTAGGACACTTTTACTTAGGTACTTTTTAGAAAGAAAAAATGATTTATACACAAATACAAAGTTTTCAACCAGTTTCATTTCATGGAGAATAAAGTCTGCAATGAAAGAAAATACAAATTAACACACTCAATCAAAGCCAAAAGGTCAAGAAGAGACAACAAATCTATGTTTCTCCCCCCCCCCCCCCCCGAGACAGGGTTTTGCTGTAGTTTTAGAGCCTGTCCTGGGACTAGCTCTTGTAGACCAGGTTGACCTCGAACTCACAGAGATTCGCCTGCCTCTGCCTCCCAAGTGCTAGGATTAAAGGTGTGCGCCACCACCACCCGGCTCTATGTTCCTATCTACTTATAGAACGTTAAAATTTTGTCTCTGAAAATACACGTCTATGTTTACATGTATGAGACTAAGCAGCACCTATGTTGCGGGAGGTCCTTCTGCTCCTCCAGCCTATAGCGCTGAGATACCAGCCCACTGGGGCGTGGTCTCTCTCCCTTTAAAAAAGCGGCTACTTCCCTTCTCGCTCTCTTCGCTTCCTGCTCCTTTTCCGGCGACTAGACTCCTTCCTGATTGCACAAAGGGCTGTTGTCTGGGACGGTTATCTGTAAGTTTTTTCCCCATTAAATAAATACCACCCTATTAATCATAATTCCAAACTGGTGTGGTATTGTTTGTGACTTACGCCTTCACCTGGTGCCCAATGTGGGGCCCAAACCCACGACCCTGAGATTAAGAGTCTCATGCTCTACCGACTGAGCTGCTGGGAGAAAGAGGAAGTGAGTTCAGAGGCCATGCTCCCCTCTCCCGGGCACACGTGATGAAGCTCCGACCCAGGATGGACATAGGCTAGAATCTTCCCGATAAGCGCACCTAGGGGTGCTACACACATTATTAGAAATGGGCTAGTGTAGGTGCGAGAGTTAGCCAAGAAGAGGCTAGATATAATGGGCCAAGCAGTGTTTAAAAGAATACAGTTTGTGTGTTGTTATTTCTGGTGTAAAGTTAGCCATGCAGGAGCCGGGCGGGACGAAAAGCAGGCCCACAGCTCCCACAACACACCTAGATGTAGTAGTCTTCCAGAGATAAAAGCCTTAAAATATTTTCCCAAGTATTTTATTAGAGAAGCCACTAGCAACTATAGTTCTTCTTTTTCATGTATATGTATGTGATTTGCACACAGCATCCACATAAAGGCAAAAGGCAATCTGCAAGAGTTGGTTCTCTCCTTAAACCAAGTAGATTACAGGGATCAAATTCAGGTCTCAGGTTTGGTGGCAAGCACCTATAGCCACTGAGCCATGCTGCTTGTTCCTCTGCAGTCTTCTTAAATATTAAGCACAGTCAGTTGAGATGCAGTTATAAAAATTCCTTTGAAAGAATGATTACAATGTCTCACCACTATATGAATATTAGGTTTTCTATGCCATCACTCAGCTGAAGAGCAATAAGAAAATAACAGAACAACTTAAAAAACTTAAAACACAAACTAAAACCTGAAGAATTGTATGAATTAGAACGTGTGTTAAAAGAAAAGATTTATTCTGCTGAAAACTACTCACAAGCTCCTTTTTTTTCATGCACTCCATCAATGTTTGAAACAAATGAACTGCTTCACTCTGGCCAAAGTTAAAGGTTTTTTTGATAGTTGATATAACATCAGGTTCTGCTGCATCGGGAAGATTCCTGGTAGAAGAAGAAAAACAACTTACTTCACTCATTTCATCTTCTCTGTAGGATCAAACGAAGTACAGGTAGACCCATGCAAGGCTTCTGAAGGTTCTGTAGTAATATTAATAGTAACTTCCTGAGACACCCATTATTAAATCTATGGCACAAGAAAAGGAATGGAGTATTTTCACTTTGAATAATTTTGTGAATGTTTTAAACAAAGTATGTGGTGTAGTATTAGTACTCAGATTTTACAAGGTATCATAAGGAATGTTCTATATTATGGCTTATAAAACAATTTACCAAGGAGTCTTCAACATGGATACATTTACCCAGCTCAAAGTATCAAAATGCAGGAGTTCATGATCAAAGTCTCCAATTGCCTAGTTTCATGTCACTTTTTTTTCAGGAATCCATCAACCAGTGTGAGATTCTGTGGAATATTCCTTTACACTGTGTGATAATATGCTGTTGTGAGTGGTTTAATAAAGAAGCTGACTAACCAATAGCTGGACAGAATAAGGTTAAGCTAAGCTGGAGAACCAGACTAAGAACACAGGAAAGAAAAAGGGCAGAGTCAGGAGTCACAAGCTAGAAATGGAAGGGAAACAGAAGGTACAAGATGAAAGAGTGGCAACGCTATGTGGCAGAATGTAGATTAATATAATATAAATGGGTAAATTTAAGTTGTAAGAGTTTGCTAATAACAAGCCTGAGCTAGTGGCCAAGCATTTATAATCAATAAGTAAAACTGTGGTTATATTGAGAGCAGTTGCCACACAGGTTCCATCTTTACTCAGCTATAACCATTCTACTGTCTAGATATACCAAAATTTATTTGTTTAGGCTTTTTCTGGTAGATGTTCTACAATGTCCTTATCTTGTATAAGATATTTTACATAAAATTTTATATAAGTGTTTACCTGTAGTAACCATTACATGAAATTAAACTATCAGGTCAAAGGTATGTCTCCGAAGCAATAAGTATTTTCTAAAAATGACTACACTTTAGTTCATTCCAATAGCGTATGACACAAGCTACTGCTCTAGGTCTGAAGAAAGTATTGTATTAATACTGAGATTTTCATGTTCATTTAATAGACAACGGTGTTCATGTGGGGACCCACAGTTGTGAGCCTGTTCCACCTTGACTGGAAGTCAGTGAGTTTGAGCTTATTTTTGCTCTCTCAAAATTGTTGATAACAGATATGGTTATAAACAAAATTCTGATTAATATTTTGGGTATAGAGGTGGATCTGTTTCACCTGGACCAAAGGTTGGAGAATTCAAGTCTATTCCTTATATCATGTTAATGAAGTCTACTGCATCCTACCTCCCCACTTTGGAGGGAGTGTGTGGAAAATAGACAAGGCGAATTCAGTATTTGCTGAATTGTCCTCCGGTACTATCCTATGTCTCTGTGTTTCTTTCCTATGTCTGTTCTTCCTACACGTTTCTAATCCACACCCCCTACCCTGGACCATACAAACCTGTCGTAAGTCACCTCCAAAATGTGGCTTACAGCAAGTTTAGAACTGCACAACCTACCAGCCTCTAATTTATTGTGAAGTCTGCTACACGCTACACTCACCCTCCTTCTTCTGTCTGCTTATGGATATATGCCAGTAAATCTGCAGCTCTGCCTGTCCCTTCACACACAACAACTGGAACAGGGGGACTTTCCTGAAGATACTCCAGTACTGTAAGGATGACATTTGGCCCACCTTCAAATATCAAAGCCACTACAGGAACACCTTGCCCAATTCCTAAAAAAGGATAAAAGTTTAATTAGTAAATCTGACAAAATTCAGTAATTTAATTAGTTATTTTAAATAAAAATTAAAAATAAGATAAAATTTCCTATGAGACAGTTGGCTTTACTTTAAGCACTGGATGTTAGTAACAGCCAGTCTCAAATAATGGAGCACTAAACAATCACTAACATCTGCTCTGGGTGATAAAATCAGGAAATTCAATAAATGATTTAGTGCCAACCAGAATCTGTATATTTATTCAAAACAAACTTTTGTGTATTTATTAATTGAGCTCTTGGCAATATATGTATAAGGATTAATTTGTGCCTTAGTTTGCCTAGTTTCTTTGCTTTTATTATTTTTCAAAGTCTTGCCATGTAACCCAGGCAGCATTAGAATATAAAATCCTCCTGTCTCAGCCTCCTGAGAACTGTGATTACAAGCAAGAGCCACCATGGGGTGCTTATTTTATATTTTAATACTATATTGGTTTAATTTCTAACATATACCAACTTACATTTTTAATAAATGAAATTTTTTTTAAAAATTAGTAAAAAATACTCATTTTCATTTTTACAGCAACCTGAAATGTGGTGATAAAAGACAAATATTTCTAAGCACAGGTTTTTAAATCATCACTAGTTCTCAGGGTATAAGTCAGCTCGATGAGCAAAGCATCTGACAATATGAGTTCAACTGCCAAGTCCCACAGCAGACCTTGAGAACCAGTTACCAGGAGCTATTCTGCAACCTCCAATCATCCCACACACAGACACGGGTGTGGGGGGGTAATAAAATAAAAATAATCTGAATGTTGGTGTCCTTCAAGGTCAGAAGAGGGCATTGTATCCCCTGGAACTGTTGTTAGACAGTTGTAGGCCACCATGTGGGTGCTGGGAACCGAACTCAGGTCCTCTCCAACAGCAACAAGTGCTCTCAACTGCTGAGCTATTTCTCTAGCTCTAAGGATATTTTTTAAATTAACAGTTCGCACAAACATTATGACACTACTATGTGTGCGCTTCTGTAATTTTGTATTTCTGTTATCACTTTGTCAGAGTTCATCTTCTTTTTTACTAGGGTTACAGAACTTCTTCTACTTGTAATAAAATATAAAAGCTAAAGGAGAAAGTTCAGTCACAGTTGGAAAGGAAAATCTGTTCCAAGAATATCAACTTTTAGGATTCATTTGCCAACAGCAATACAGACTCACTTTAGAAACTTTAGGCAAAGCTCATTCTTACTTAACTGGTATTGCTTCTATATCTTTTTTTTTTTTTATTCTTTTTTTCTCATGACAGGGTTTCTCTATGTGTAGCCCTGGCTGGCCTTAAATTCACAAAGATCCAAAGTTACATATTAGCATTACCACACATTAAGACTATTAGTAAGTACTTTGAGCTTCAGTTGATTATAAGAGCAACAAAGCCAAAAATAAATAAATAAATAAATAAATACATTTTCTTTTTGTAGCTCTTAGTATTTTGTTTAAGATCAGCGATTTTTGGATGCTTTGTAGGTGCATTTGCTATGTAAACAAAAGTGTATTTACTTCACAGAACATGCTACCTTTTAAGTATGCTGCTGGCTACTAACACAATTTTGAATAATTAAACAGTAACAAATGGGCGAATTCTTACTAGCATGAATTCTTTGCTGATTAATGGTTTTTTCAAGTTCTCTTCTCAGTCTGACTTCTGCCCCATACTTTCCAACAGTGCCATCATCCACCAATATGAAATGGGAGTGGAGATTATTCAGAACATTCAGTTTGCTCAGGGGATTCAATAGGGTTTGGTAAGGAGCAACCACCTAAACAAGAGCAAAACAAGAGACAGTGGAAGGAAGCTGAATGTAATATAGTATAAGTTAAATTCTGAAGTGACCCACAGATAAAAGATAAGATTCTATTTTCATTTAGATATAAAGAAAAAGCATACACTTTTAAGTATTTGAAGATAACAGATTAAACCACATAATTACTCCTTTCTGCAAAATTGAGTTTTTTACTACCTCATGCAAATGGAGCAATAAGTATATATACAGTGTTTATAAATTATAAGGTTATTAAGTGAGTAAAGTACAATACACAGAAGACAATAAGAAAGCAGTAAAATATGACAGTGCTATTTTCCAAAACATACATACAACCCTTTCAAGCTGACATTGAAAATTTAATAGCACTTGAAAGTTATCTCCATAATTACAGTTTTTGTTGTTGTTTTGTTTTTTGAGACAGGATTTCACTATATTGCATTGGCTTGTCTGGCACTTGCTAACGCAGATCAAGCTAGCTTCTAACTCAAGACCGGCCTGCCTCTGCCACCACTGCTGCATGATGGCATTAAGGCCTGTGCCACCGTACACAGTCAATTTTATTTTAATAGTCTCATGATGAATATCTACAAACTCACATTTTCAACCTATTCAAATAAAGCACTATCATTTGATTCCTACTCTTAATGACAAAATTAATCCTTAATGTTATAATCAGCAGGCTGATCTCCGAGTCTGAGGTGACCCTGGTCTACAGAGCAAGTTCTAGCACAACCATGGCTCTCAAAAAACAAACAAACAAACAAACAAACAAACCAATTACAAACACTAATATGATGTGGAAGACATGTTAATATTCTACATAAAAGACAGAAAACAAAAAGTACCAACAATATTATAAGCATTTATATTGATAAATGCATTTTCAAAAAAACCAGAAAGGGGTGCTGGAAATTTTGTTTTAAACTTAATGTGAAAGTATAATATAGTCTACAAGCTGAAATTTAAGACATGCAAACCCATTCTTACATCTCTCCCAACAAGATCATTTCTGTTTTCTATCACTCCCCATGGAGCTATTCCAATAGTGCAAATCTTTCGAGATGATCTGGAAGCATGCTCTTTGAGGGCATCACCAACATGTTTTGCCACACCTGTTCATACAAAATTTATTCACCATTAGAAAAAAAAAAACAACCTGAATTTACTTTATAATATTACAATTCATGATTTTTCTTTAAATAAAAGATTCTAAGGCTGCAAGATCCAAAGTCAAGCAAACAAAAAATTTAAGATAACCAAATAGATTAAGAAAACAAAACCCCACAATATCATATCAAGTCCAAAACACTTGTAAATCAAATCCTATCACATTGGTAGGTAGGCCTAGTACTAAAACACTGATATATCTTTTAGTTTGCTTCTTTTAACATATTAGATCTCATCTTTCATATAAAACATAGAAAATAACATCCACTGCCTTCCTTGCTTATAGTCTATTTTCAAAAAAACATTCAAGTAACTTTGTTCTTACCAATCAGCACCTTAAAACCTTCCCTTCTTATTCAAAAGAAAAAGCCACAATGTTTGTAATGGCTTGTAAGACCTTAAAAAGCATCTGTCTATTACTGGTAGTAAGCACACTTCCATATCACCATGCTTTCCCATCTCCCAAGAACTTCTGAACAACACTGCTTGCTTACTTTCCCTTATGTCACATAGGAACCGCCTCATTCTTGCAATACACCAATGATTTTCTCTTCTCTACATGCTCTGTCCCAAGTTCCCTTGTTTCCTAACATCTTTCTTTCTTTCTTTCTTTCTTTTTTTTTTTTTGGTTTTTCGAGACAGGGTTTCTCTGTGGCTTTGGAGCCTGTCCTGGAACTAGCTCTGTAGACCAGGCTGGTCTCGAACTCACAGAGATCCGCCTGCCGCTGCCTCCCGAGTGCTGGGATTAAAGGCGTGCGCCACCATCGCCCGGCCTAACATCTTTCTTGAAATATTAAGCTATCAATAAAAATCTGCTTACTCTTATCAACTTGACTGAACTGAAAAGTGAAGAGACAATCAGGTCTCCATATGTCTACATAGAACTGATCTTAAAATACACTAATCATACCTAAATTATCCTCTTATTGTTTACATAATCCCCACTATAATACTGAAAGTATCTATTTTAAAAAACAATATATACCCTATAGCTCAAAGAATGCCTTACAGTAAGGTTCAATAATTATCGATAATGAATGAATGAGATGCTTAAGATGATTTAAATAAATAATTATGCTTAGCTTTAATCATTAAAATTAACCCATCCTCCTTATAATCAAAATTAAAACATTATATAAAACACCAAAAATAAAGAGAAAAGATCTTGGATGAAGGGGACTAACAGATGAAAAATTAATTTTTGAAGGCTACTTTTTCACAACTTTATTCTTACATGTTCACAACTTTATTCTTATGTGTATAGATGTCTACCTGCATGCATGTGAGTCACAACCATCCCTAGTGAATGAGCCAAAAGATGTCTGATGCCCAGGAACTGGACAATTGTGAGATACCACGTTGAGTACTGGAAACAAAACTCATCCTCTGCGAGAGCAGCCAGGGTTCTTACCTGCAGAGCCATCTCTCTCATCCCCAAAGGACATGCCTTTACTACTACCAAAGGAGCAGGCTATCATTCTTCTACCAGTGTATTGGGAGTCAGAAATTAACACTTTGCTTTACAGAAGGGTCTGCAGATATTTTTGTAAAGGAAAAGCAGTAAGCATTCTGGCTGTGCAGAGTATTTACTTACCAGTCTTTGTTACAATTACTCAAGTTTGATATTGAGCACAAAAAAAGATACAGACAAATGAACGTGGTTATGTTCAAATCAAACTTTATTCATAAGAACAAGGATTAATTAACCTGGATTTGACACACAGGTTAACTTTGCCAACTTTTACTCTAAAGTATATATTTTAATGGCCTGAATGACAACCAAGCAGATTAAGTTATTTTTATCAATGATACTACCACGAATTACAGATTAAGAATCAAATCTATTTATAATTTATTATTTCAAATGCCCAACTGATATGAGAGACTGACAAATATATTTAATAAAACTGTTCATATTACCTGTGTTTACTCCTCCAGTTAAAATCCAAGCTCCGGTTGTAACTGCAGCTTTAATAAGACCCTTTCCAAGCAACTGCTTGATTCTTGGATGAAGCTCAAATTTCTGCATGCCTCCATGTACAGAAATAACAAGTTTGGGTAACTCCATTTGCCATTCTTTAAGCAGAAGTTGCAGAATGATTTCAGGTTTGGTATCATATGACAGTCTCACATACTAAAACAAACAAAGGGTCAAAATAACTATGTTCACAGATTTAATAATGCAATATTATCTGATATTCAAAAAATTTACTAGCCTGGAGGTGGTGGTGTATGCCTTTAATCCCAGCAATTGAGAGGCATATGCACATAGATCTCTGTGAGTTTGAGGCCAGGCTGGTCTACAGAGTTGTTGTGGGATACATTGTGAAGATATATTGCTGTGGTTGGTGTAATAAAAAGCTGAATGGCAGGAGGTATAGGCCAGATTTGGGGGAAAAGAAAAAAGGAGGAGGAATCTAGGCATGCAGGAGAAGCTGGGAGACATGAAAAGAAAACAGGAAGAACAATATGGAAGACAGGTAACACCATGTGATAGAACGTAGATTAATATAAATAAGTTAATTTAAGTCATAGAGCTAACTGAGACAAGTCTAAGTTAAAGGCTAAGCTTTCATAATTATTAAGTCTCTGTGTCATTTTGGGAGCTGGCTGGCAGAACAGAGAAAGACTTGTTACATACGGTGCCCACCTTCTAGGCAAGTATTTCCATATAGGGCCTGAGAAATCTAAACAAACAAACAAGTGAGCAAGTAAAACAAAACAAACATGGCTTCCTAGAAACCAGTGCTAGCGGCTTACACAGGGGGGCTGCTGTACAGTGAGCACTTGAACAGCACTAAGCAGAAACAGCACGGGCTCAGCAAATTCCCAGAACTGAAGCAGGTAAATGCCCCAGCTGGTGCTGCAGGCTGATTCTGCAGGAGTAAGGCTTTGCTCCCACAGACCCAAGCAGGATGGAGCCAGCCACCAACAAAGCCACACAGTGGGTTTAAGGCTTGGCTCACATGGTCAGAGAAGGCTACAGGTGGCACAATAAAGCAGTCCAGACCAAGAAAACCGCTAAACAGGTACAGTAAAAAATGGGTATAGACAGTCACAGAAAAAAATATTTTAAAAATAATAAAGTCTTTAGAGAAAGAGTAAAGCAATATATTTAAAAAAATAAGCCATGTAAACACGGGAAATGCACAGGGCATCTGGATCCTGTATGGTGTTTTCTTGACTTTAAATTCTTTGAATGCTGATAAGAAAACAATAGCTGCTAAGAGACACTGGATTATGAAAGGAATTGCTAAATTAAACCAACCTATATATTTTAAGAATGTCTTACCTTCAAATGAAAGTCAAAAAGTATGTTGCATTGGGAAGAGGTCATGCCTTTGTTTCCACAGGAAACAAAAAGTTATGGTTCTCTTAAAAAATTAATGAAGATCAGATTTGAATGGGGAAGACCTGAAAACCTTGGCAACAAATAAGGAAAAAAAGACTATAGGACAGGTAATGTATATATTGATCCCTCGACATGGGAACATCTCTGAGACTGGATGCAATATGATAAATCTAACTGGTTACAGAGTCCTCATGACTTATTATATGCCATATTTTCATATGGTATGGATAGAGGTTTGCCTATACAGTCCAAGCAGACATACAGTTGACGGATGACTTTTACCTGCTCAAACATAAAAAAAAAAAAAATCTTTAACTAACTTATGCACACTGCACATTCCATGGTTAGTGCAGATATGTGTGTGTATGTATGTATGTATGTATGTATGTATGTGTGTGTGTATATATATACATCTAATCTTTTAAAAGTTTATGTGCTTTCAGAAAAAAAGAAAGGACCAGATAACAATAAGAAGTGATCCAGCCTCTCAGAATGCCTCTGCCAGTTTCTTCAAAATTCTGCATCCAAAACAACTTCTAAACTGCTAGCTCAGATGGCCCAGCCTAACAGACTATCCAGTCAAGACTTCAGATAAGCTCTATACTTTCCCATCAGAAACAAAACAAAAAATAATTCACCTAGCTCTCCCAGGCTTTGATCATTATCCCAATTTTCTCAGGGTCCCCTAGAGATACCATCACCCCCAGACAATAGGAAGCTGTCTAGAACACCAGACACCCACATTCCCAAGAGGTGGAATAAGTGGTCATTTGTTGGGTTTTGAATGTTTGTCATTGTTTAGGGGGGTTGGTTCTAAGTTATTATTGACAGTGGCCAGGAAAAAAGCTAAGCAAAGCAGATCAGATTGAGGGATCTCTTTCTGAGGGGAAAGGAGTTTTGAACATAGAAACACTGGGATAAAAGGGTGAGTTGTTGAGTCTACTTTTGAACAACCACTAGTCTCAAACATTTTACACTGATATGGATTTTTGTATATTCATACAAATTTGAGGTTATTTTTGTTATACACTGTATCTGTTTCTGCTCTTGTTTAAGGTATTGAACCTATGCAGCTCACTTAAAAATGTAATATCAAGCACTCGGGAGGCAGAGGCAGGCGGATCTCTGTGAGTTCGAGACCAGCCTGGTCTACAGAGTGAGTTCCAGGACAGGCTCCAAAGCCACAGAGAAACCCTGTCTCGAAAAACCAAAAAAAAAAAAAAAAAAAAAAAAAAAGTAATATCAAGCTTTAGTCCTTTAAAGTTATTTAGAATAATAAGGACAGGTTATTAGTTAGTCATCTATAATAATCAAACTGATGTCAGTGTCTTTTCAAGGTCAAACATATTTTAAATAGATGGTGTTCAAACACTTCACGATCCACAGAATATGGCACTAAAAATATTTTAATAACTTCAAGTTTTTCATGACAGTAAGACATGTCACCTCCTGGCAACACCATTTACTTCAAAGAAATAGGCATTGAAGAAACTCCATATGGAATTTGCTTTCATTTGTGGCAATGTTAGCCATCGGCCAAAGAAACTGCCCTTGCCTCGACTGCTGACAGTATCCTGTTCAAACTGGAAAAACAGGATGCAAAAGAAAACGACTGCTGGACTTTGCCAAGACAAGGTAAGACAGTTCTTCAAAAATTCTTCAAAATTCCTTCTTCACAAAAAAAAAAAAAAAGCCTGTCAGAATTTTTAGACACATAGGACAAGGATGGTTATGCCCCAATGTTGCAGAGGAACCTTTGGTGACTGTCCAGGCAGTCAACTGTTTCTGTCATTTCCATAGTTTTAGAAGTTGCTTGTTCTGTACTTCCTGTTTACTTGGGTAATATTGTATCCTTTTTGAGTCTTTGTTGGGTTGAAGACCAGATATAGTTACAATCTCTCTTGTTACCAAATTCAGAAAAGAAACTTATATAAGAGATGTAAAGTTTATAAGATTGAGAAACATAAGCGATTAACTTGTTTAAAAAGATTTTTTTAGGGTGATAATACAAGTTATGATAGACAGTGGTTTGGGGCTAAAACTTTAGACCCCTTAAGTTAGATAGATATACAGTACTTTCTCCAAATTTGCCAAATACAAATGGACTAGACATTGTGAATGTAATTCTTAACCTGATAATTGTTCTTATCATATAGTTTTATTAGAGTTAAAACCTTTCCTTTTTAAACAAGTGGGGGAAATGTGGCATATTTGTACACTGTGAAGATATACTGCTGTGACTGATGTGATAAAAATCTGAACAGACAATAGCTAGGTTGAAGGTATAGGCCAGATTACTAGGGAAAGAAAGTAAGGAGGAATGTAGGCACGCAGAAGTCAGGAGATACAGAGAGGAAACACGAGGTGCAAGATAAAAGAGGTTAACTCCACTTGACAAAACATAGATTAATATAAATGGATTAATTTAAGCTATAATAGCTAGTTGAGACAAGCCTAAGCTAAAGGTCAAGCTTTCATAATGTCTCTGTGTCATTATTCGCGAGTTGGCTGGTGGGACAGAGTGAGTTCCAGGTTAGCCAGGGCTATATGGAGAAACCCTGCCTCGAAAAACAAAAAAAATCACCAACAAAAAATACACATAAATTAGATAGTATTTACACTCCTAAAAACATAAAATAGCAAACAGCTTTTAAATTTGGAAAAATTCTTGTGATATTTAGTACTAGTACTGTAACTTATACAAATTAAGATTCAAATGTCAACTTACCTACTTATACTCAATTATCAATTAACCTATCCAAAGCATTTGTTGCCCTGTTTAACTATGAGTACAAAAAGAACAGGAAGCATTAACACAAATAACATGTGTTTTAGGAATCAGTCTGCTACGAAAGCAGTAAGAACTTATGAGATTAAATTAGGAAAATTTGGAGATGAATATGTACTGCTCTTCCTAAGCCAGGGAGGAGGAACAATGCAAAGTTTATAAAATGTCAATGTAAATAATTAACAATTACATTACAGAATTTTAAAATACACAGAATTTAAATTCCTGCCAACAAATGCACATAAGCCACAAGAGAAACAGTGCAGTTACAGATGTTCTGAACATTTTTACATTGGAGAGTGGTTAAAGGGAGAGCAAGTTAAACTGTGTTTATTACAAGATTATACTAAAGAACACAAGAATAATGTATAAGTAAAGGAAGCCACTAATTAAAAAACTTAAAAACAATATAAGACAAAGGGATAAAGAAAAAAGGGAGACAAACAGCTAATACTATGATGGTTACATTTAAAATCAAATACAAAGATTTAATTTTAAAAGACTATATATACTACACTTTGGGGGATTTGGTTTTGTTTAGCAGACAGGCTTTTTCTATACTACCTAGACTCATCCCAACAGTAGATTCACATGATCCTAATACTTTGGCTTCTCAAGAAAATGAATCTTTTACCTTAAGAAAAGTTTAAAAGGCAAAAAAAAAAAAAAAGGTTTAGCCTTCCTTTCAGAAAACAAAGATTCTGTCAATAAAATACTTTTTATAATGATAAATTATTTGATCTGCAAAAATACAATAATTCTGTACTTATGTCAACCCTTATAATAAAGAACTTATATGCACTGCACCTTACTTTCTGTTTTGGCACTACACATATTACAAGATAAATGAAATATAGAATAATCAAGTGGCATACCTTAGCTCTGTAGGAATGAGAACCCCCTTGAAAATTGATGACTCCATAAGCATCTGTTGGGCTCTGTTCCGTGTGCTTTTCTACAGACCATTCTTCTACTGCCTGATTAAAATGTTCACCCAATTTCACATCTGAGTATTTCATGGCAAGACTTGCAGTAAAGCAAGCATGTTGCTTGACCAAACGACCACAGAAACACCTAAAGGTAAAAAGCAAAAGCATATTAAGATAAAGAGCCCGTTCACTGGTAGTGGTGGCACACACCTTTAATCCCAACACTCTTCTAGGCAGAAGCAGGCAGATCTGTGAATTCAAGGCCAGTCTGGTTTACAAAGTGAGTTCCAGGAATGTCAGGGCTACATAGAGAAACCCTGTCTCAAAAGGGAGAGGGGGGCACTAAATAAAATTAAACAAGTAAAAACAGAAGAGAGATAGATAGATAGAAATAGAGAGATAGAGAGATAGAGAGATGAGAGAGAGAGAGAGAGAGAGAGAGAGAGAGATAAAAAAAAAAATAACTTCCCAGGCATGAAGCAACACATGGTGGCTTACAAATACTTGAGAGAACATGAAAAGATGACCATAAGCTTGAGGTTTACTGGGAATAATTAAAAACAAAAAAAAATCCTATCTTAAATAAAACAAAAGAAATAGCAACAGAGCTGAAAAAAGTGTTTGTCCTAGGCATGCAATGAAGTAAAAAAGTAGTAGCTCAATGGGAAAAAATAGGCTGAATGGTGGTGGCAGAACCTTTCATCACAGCACTTAGAGGCAGAGGAAGAGGCAGGCAGATTTCTGAATTCAGTTCCAGGACAGCCAAGGCTACACAGAGAAACCCTGCCTCAAAAAAAAAAGGGGGGGGGGACAACACTAAATAAAATAAAAAATGACAGATGATATAAAAGAAGTATTAGAAATAAGCACCAAATATTAAGACTATGCCCCCAAAGAGCTGAGGAAAATACAGACACAATGAAGGAGAACTAGAAGACGTTTTAAAAGTTAGAATAATATAAAATAGCTCAAAATATATAATTTAAACTTCCAAAAGGAAGAAATGGGGACTAAAATTTAAAACACGCTGAAGTAAAAAAAAAAATCCAAATTTGAAAATTCTTGACTCTACATCTTTAGTTCAACAAAAAATATAGACCAGCCAGGAATAAACAAAACCTTACTAGGGCCAGGAGTGGGGGTGCACACACCTTTGATCCCAGCATTAAAAGAATTAGAGGTAAGTGAATCTCTGTGAGTTCGAAAGCATCAAGGACTACACAAACGTCATCTCAAATATAGACAGATAGGTAGGTAGGTATAGACAGACAGACAGACAGACAAATAGATATAGGTAGACAGGTCATGCTAGGGCATTGCTGAAAATGGTAAAGAGAAAAAAACCCTAAAACAAGCTAGAATATAACCTAATTAAAAAAAAACATAGTCATATGAATATAAATTAAAAATGATAAATTCTGCCCAGGTGTGGTGGCACATACCTGTAACCCCAACACTTGGGAAGTGGAAGCAAGAGGAGTCGGAACAAGACCAGCCTCAGTCAAGAAGTTTAAAGCCAGTGTGGGCTGTGTGAGATTCTATTTTCAAAAACATGCAGCAAGAATGATGGTTGTAAAGGAAGAGAAAGAAGAAAATCTAGTATGTTAATTTCATGTGTATGAGTATATATCTGAATATTTATGTGCATCACATTCAAGTAATTCCAACAAAGGTTAGAAGCAGACACTGGATCCCCTGGAACTAGAGCTACAGATGGTTGGGAGCAGCCATGTGGGTGCTGGGAATCAAACTTGGATCCTCTGGAAGAACAGCTAATGTTCTTAACAAACAAGCCATATCTCTAGTTTGCTACCTACCTCTTCTAAAAGAAATCAAATTTTCTAATGGAAAATCAGAAGTAAAAGACATACCATATACTATACTTAAATGATCTGGGCCCTATTTATTTCTCTCCAATTGTTTTTGTTTTGTTTTGTTTTAAGACAGGGAATTACTGTATAGCCCTGGCTGGCTGGGAACTCACTACATGAGCTCAGAGATCTGCCTGCCTATCTCCTGAATGTTGGCAGCCCAGCCTACCAACCACAACTTGTATCTTACACTGTTGTTTCCTGATAGAACCACAGTATCTTTAACTGTCAGATCTTCCTACAGCCTCTTTTGCTTTTCATAATCCCCTGTCCCTCAACTCTCTGGTCAACTAACTAAGACTCTCACAAACCTGATGTAGTACTTTTAAATTTGAAGCACACATTGTCAAATGTTTGAACAAAATGTCCTTTAAGTATACTATCACGTAAATTTTATACCTAGCATTTTTTATACGTAGGTGTTCTCATATATCATATTTTTCAAAATTTCTGCAATTCATACTAAACTTACCTGACAAGCTGCTGACAGATCTGACATCCTGGAAGACATCTATAAAATGCAGAAAGGTAAATTATTACTTCATAAAAATATTTATCTTAAAATTAACTATTTAAATTCATATAAGTATGAAACAAAGGAAAACCATAATATATCATTTCAGTAGATACCATAGATCATGCATACGTTGGTTTATACATTCAACTAACCCTTTATATTTAAATAGATTTTTTTTTTTTTTTTGAGACAGGGTTTCTGTGTTGCTTGGGAGCCTGTCCTGGTCCTGGAACTAGCTCTGTAGACCAGGCTGGCTTCAAACTTACAGAGATCTTCCTTTCTCTAACTTCCACGTTCTGGGATTAAAGGTGTGCACCACCACCACCTGGCTTTAATAGATTTATATTTTAAGTACCATTAATTCTGAAATAAAACTAAGCAACTACAACAGAGTAAAAAGACAAATTTAACTATATAAAACCATGTTTACATGCAACTAATAAGATCTAAACATGAACTTTATTTTTTTTCTTATATTTATTTATTTATTTATTATGTATACAATATTCTGTCTGTATGCCTGAAGGTCAGTTGAGGGCGCCAGATGTCTTTACAGATGGTTGTGAGCCACCATGTGGTTGCTGGGAATTGAACTCAGGACCTTTGGAAGAGCAGGCAATGCTCTTAACCACTGAGCCATCTCTCCAGCCCCCTGAACTTTAAAAAAAGAATTTCCCCATTATATAAAGAGCTTTCTCAAATCAATTTGTAAAAAAAAAAAAAAAAAACCACAAAAATGGAAAAATATGAAGAGCTCACAGAAAAAAATAAAGATTAAATTAGGAAAGACTTAAAAATATTTGAATAGCTTCATGAACATATAGAGCATTTATATTAAGGTGAACTATATTTTATGACTGTATTTTTATGAAAGACAATTTTATACTTGTCAAAATAAAATAAAAAATACCAACTCCTCACACTCTGTGTCAAGTTCTAGAAGTTTGGGTTAGAACTGGGGATGTAGCTCAGTGGTAGAACACCTGCCTAACAGGCATAAAACACTGGGTTCAACTCCCTAGCACTGATAACCAAAATATATTTCAAAATATATTTTGAAAATATATGCTAAAGTCAGCCTAAAATATCTGAAGTATATGTAAAAAATGAAAATTATAAGATAATACATTATAGCATTTTTAACATCAAAAAGAAAAAGAGAATATAACTAAACTGTTCATCAATAAGGAACTACCATACTAACACAAATGATCCAGACATAGAACTCAAAAATGCAACAAATGAGGATAAAATAAGCTGGGAATATAGCTTAGTGGTAGAGACTTGCCTAGAACATGCAAGGCTGAGTTCTAGCCCCAGTACCACTTAAAAAGTACAGGGGGTAAAGTTTAAGTCAGGTGAGATGGTGCGTGTGAAAGGCAGCAGGATGGCTGTAGTTCTGGATCAGTCTAGTCTACAGAGCCAAGTCTCAGGCCAGTGAGGGCTACACAGTAAGATCCTGTCTCAAAAGAAAACAAAGAGAAAGAATGAAGTGATGATCTCCAAGATAAGTAGCACACAACAGATAAAACAGTATGTACTTGAACATGCAAAGACTATTTCTAGGAGCTTTCAGATGAATGCTAGCGATGAGAACTCACCGCTGACTGCTTTTTAACCAGGTCTCTCTGGAAGGAATGTCAAGGAATGGACAGTACCAGAATATTATGGCCAAAGAATAGTAGTGGGAAGACTTTCATTTTTTATTTGATAACAACTTGTGGTTTTTTTAATGTCTGGTGACTATATTATTTCTACTGCAGAGTAAAACTAACAAAATCATAACAAACTTATCAACAATACAATCTATTATTGTATTGCTTCTTTTTTTGTATTGAATTGCGTTTTTTGGGGGGTACAGGGTCTCACTATACAGCTTTGTCTGGCATAAAACTGACTATACATAGAAAAGGTTGGCCTTGAACTCAGAAATCCAAAAGCCTCAGCCTGCCATGCGCTAGGATTAAAGGTGTGCACCACCACACCCTGCCAAATCCATTGGTTTTTGTTGTTGGCAGTAATGTTTTGGGAGGGTCTTGGTAGCATTTGTTTTGCTTTGTTTTTACAGAATTTCTCTGTATAACTTAGCTGTCCTGGAACTTGATTTTGCCTGGAATTCGATTTGCCTAGAATCATGGAGATCCATCTGCCTATGCCTCCCAAGTGCTAGAATTAAAGGCATATGCCGTCCTTGACTCCAAATCCATAATTTTTAATAAACCAAAAAAATCATACTTTTCTGAAAGAAAAATGGTATCTGAGAACTTGCATGGTAAATTAGGATCATAAATATAAACCCCAGTGTTAGGAACTACTCATGGTGTTTCCCTGTGATATAACAACAGAACTCACCTTTAGTAAACTATAAGATATTAGGGGGAAAAAAATCACAGAATCTAATTATTTTAAGGGATATTAAGGTTATATAATGATTGGGAGAGTTAAAGATTTCTGCAGGGTCTGGAAATTTGCCTCAGTCAGTAAAATGCTTGCCATACAAGCATAAAGACCTGCATCTAGATTCCCAGCACTCACATTTAGGAAAGAGAAAGGAGGTGGGGGAGAAGAGACACAACAGTGCATGTCTGAAACCCCAGAACTGGAGGGCTCCCTAGAGCTTGCAAACCATCCAGCCTGGCCACTGGGTTTCAAAGAGTTAGACGGATGGCTGCCGCATGAATGCACACATTCCACACAACACCCATACACACAAGTACTCACACACACACACACACACACATACACACACACAAACACACACAACTAAAGAAAAACCTTTTTCAGGAATTTACTAAAATCTGGAGAACATTTTAAAAAATACTTTTCCAAGACTAATCAACTAAATTCAAATTTATAACATATACTATTTTGGCCAACTAAAAATCAAGAGGCAGGTAAGGCAAGTAAGGCAGGTAGGAACTGACAGTTTCAGCAATCCTGGCAACCAGAGAACTAAACTGTTATCACCTGAGTTCAGTAGTTCAAAAACTAACCTGCGCAACACAACAAGGCCCAGTCCTAAAACAAAAGAAAAATGGGCTGGAGAGATAGCTCAGCAGTTAAGAGTACTTGCTGCTCTTAAAGGATCCAGTTCTGTTCCCAGCAAACACATGTAACTCACAACCACTTGTAACTCTAGATCCAGGGAATCAGTACTGGCTTCCAGCCTCCACGGATATCATGCATGCAAAGGAGAGACTTAAATGTGTGCAAGCAAAACACCCATTCAAATAGGCACATTAAAAAACAAAAACAAACAAAAAAACCAACCAACCAAACAAAAAACCTTGAAAGAAAGAAAGGAGGGAGAGAGGGAGGGGAAGGGAGGGACACTAAGAGGCAGAGGCAGAGGCAGGCCAGTCTGGTCTACAGATCTAGTTTCAGGACAGCCAGGACTATAGAGAAACCATCTTGAAAAAACAAAGAGAAAAAGAATAGCATACCTCAAAAAAAAAAAAAAAAGTATTTTCCACTTATCACCATTTCTTGAAGATAACAGAATGCACTATCTTAGACAATATTCAATCAAGAACCTACTTGTATTTGCTACCGGTCATAATTAACACACTTACAAATCATTTAGCGCTACATAAACTAATAGTGGAGTCCTTAAACACTAAAAACAACAACAAAAATTATTACTGACAAAAATCTTTCCTGTGTGTTGCTATGGATCAAGCCCAGAGCTTCACTGCTGATCTTTTTAGCAATTTTTAAAAGAGTCATACGCCCAACTAGGTATAGTGAGTGACCTGTGCCTGCAATCCCAGCACTCTGAAGGACTGCCTTGAGCGTGAAGACAGGCAGGGCTACACACTGGGGAGGAAAGAAGAGACTGACCAAATGAAAGAAAAAAAAAAAGAAAGAAAGAAAAAAATAATCACATACTCAATAGAAGTGAAAGTTACAGAGCAAATTTATTCAACAGAGAACAGGGTTTGACAGAAGGAAGGGGTGAGAAAATCCAAAGGTCTTTTAAATCAGCAGATCTCAACATGTGGGCTATGATCCCTTTGGAGGTTGCGTATCAGATATCCTACAGATCAGATATTTATGATTAATAAAAAAATTAGTTATGAAGTAGCAACAAAATAATTTTATGGTTGGGGTCACCACAACATTAGAAACTATATTAAAGGGTCACAGCGTTAGGAAAGTTGAGAACCACTTGCCATGTTTCTTCCCTTGTAAAGTTAGGAAATAACCTTTGATTTGTATTTTTAATTTATTTCTTACTAAGTTTACACTTCAAAAAAAAACAAAAAAAAATCTTAAGAATATATTTTTCCCTTTTTTTGTCTCTCTCGAAGAGATAACTTCTCCTCTCCCCTCCTTCCCCCCATTTCTCTCTCTTTCTGCTCTTCATCCTTCTCCCCTTTCCCCTTCCCCTCCATAGCCCACTAAATAAATATCCACTTTCTCTGTCATTTTCCTAGTGTGTGTGCATGGCAAAGGATAACTTCAGTGGTCAGCTCTCTCCTCCACTGTGGGTCATGGGTATTGAACTGAACCCTGCTCATCAGGGTTGTACAGAAAGTCTTTTTACCTACTGGCCCATATCTCATTGGCCCAAGAATGTTTTTTTCTTTTATTTTATTTGTAATTCTATGCTGGGGGGGTGTAACTGGGGGGGGATATCTATGCATGAATGACAGCATAGTTCAGAGTGTCCGATCCCCTGGAGTTGGAGTTACAAGCAGTTGCTAGCAGTCTGATACAGATGTTGGAAACTGAACTTGGGTCCTCTATGAGAGCGTCAGCACTCTTAACTGATGAGCTATCTCTCTAGTCATATTGAGATTACTTCTTAGATGTTTCACAAGATCAACTTTTTCCTTATTTATAATGTCTTAACTATCAAATTCCCTTCATAGAACCTTCATCTGGTGATGGATGGAGATAGAGACAGAGACCCACACTGGAGCACTGGACTGAGCTCCCAAGGTCCCAATGAGGAGCAGAAGGAGGGAGAACATGAGCAAAGAAGTCGGGACCACGAGGGATGCACCCACCCACTGAGACAGTGGAGCTGATCTATTGAGAGCTCACCAAGACCAGCTGGACTGTGACTGAAAAAGCATGGGATAAAACTGGACTCTCTGAACATGGTGAACAATGAGGGCTGATGAGACGCAAAGGACAATGGCACGGGGGTCGTAATGTGATGGCTTTGTGGGAGCCTAGCCAGTTTGGATGTTCACCTTCCTAGATATGGACGGAGGTGGGAGGTCCTAGGTCTTACCACAGGGCAGAAAACCCTGACTGCTCTTTGGACTGGAGAGGGAGGGGGAAAAGAGTGGGGGGAGGGGGAGAAGGGTGGGAGGAGGGGACGTAGGGTGGGAGGAGGGGGAGGGAAATGGGAGGCTGGGAGGAGGTGGAAACTTGTTTTTTTTTCTTCTCCTTTTCTCAATAAAAAAAGAAAAAGAAAGACAAAAAAAGGCAATTGAATACCTATATTCTCTGATGACAGTTTTTCTAGTAAATATTATTCTATATACATAGACAGGAACATGTGAGAGGCCTTAGGTTTAATCTCCAAGCAAGAAGGCAGGAGAAGTGTCCATGGGGCTCATATTCTTCAGCATCAACCGTAAGTGCATATTAATATGCCCACTAAACAAATTCTGAAGTATCTTTTTGTTTTCAGGATGGGGTGGTAGTGGTAAGAACTTTATTGTAGCTTCTATTGTGCTTAGACAGTTAGGGTTCCAAGATAGGCAAACAGTTCGAGGAAAGAAATTCCAGAGCACTAGTAACTTGCTCAGTCTCCTTTTCCATTCTCAAAAGAAAAATTAACAGTGACCTTATATTATTTTGTTTACTATAAGCAAATAACAATAAATTTACATCTAAATTTCTAGAACATTCTAGAAGAAACCAATGCATGCTTACCTGTGAGGGTCTTTGGAGCTTGGTATAATATACACACACTCCCTCTTGGTCAAAGTGCTCTCTATCCAGGATTTCTGGGACTAAAACAGAGAGTTCAAGGATGGTTTACAAGTTTACAGCCTGCTAATCTAAGGAAATAAATTCACAATAGATGCACAAAAATGTGTGTGGTATTTAATCTTGTTTTAATCCACTAAATAGGCGCTATATATGATTATCAGTGCTGGCACACCTAAATAAATCATTAAAATAATTCCACTGAAGTAAACATGATTTGACAGTGCTGTGCCAGAGGAAACAAAGCAAGTGTGAGACTCTTACAGTAAGCCTCAAGAGGGACTAAGCCATTTAAAAGAGCCAAAAGTGACAGCCACATTTAACTTAGAGGAAAACAAAAGCCCAGCCTAAGCTATCAGGTATTTCTAGAAAGGTTAAGGGCACATAATAGCTAATGGTACTGCGATATAAAAAGATAACAAGCAAAATTCTAGTCAAAGGAAAAAAATCAACAGAAATAAAGCAGGTTATCTAAGATCCACCCAGAAAGTAGTTAGTTATCTCATCTGATCTTGGAAGCTAAACAGGGTAGGGCTCATAAGTTTCTGGATGGGAAATACAGTAAGTTATTAAATGATTATAAACATTTAATCTACCAAATTTGTGTGTCCATCTTATGTAAGATCAACCACAAAGATTTTTTTTAAATATTTATTTATTATGTATACAATATTCTGTCTGTGTTTTATGCCTTCAGGCCAGAAGAGGGCACCAGACCCCATTACAGATGGTTGTGAGCCACCACGTGGTTGCTGGGAATTGAACTCAGGACCTTTGGAAGAGCAGGCAGTGCTCTTAACCTCTGAGCCATCTCTCCAGCCCCCCACATCAAAGATTTTTAAAAAAGCAAAAATTCAATGAGAATTAAACAATTCTAGATCACATACATTTAATACATTTCTTTCTAATCAGGAAAGGTATTCTTTAAAGTTTTAACACAATTAACAAGTTCAACTTGATGAACGCATGCCTATTTCTGCATCCCACATAGAAAAGACCCACTTTCTTCAAGCACACACAGTTTAACAAAAAATGATAGTATATTTATCCACAAACATTGAATCAGCAAATATTCAGACAATGTATACTTATAGAACCTACAAGATGATCGCACTGTAATTAACAAAGCACAGACAAAATTAGCCTTCAATAGTTAAAATATTTAAGAATCAAAATAAATGTCACAAGCATCTAAAGTTCTCAGATTTGAATGATGTGTCTGTCTGTTCTAGTTTGTTTTCTTGTTGTGGTGATAAAACAACTCGAGGAGGAAAAGGTTTGTTTCATTTTAAATTCCAACTAACAGTTCATCATTGAGGGAAGTCAAGGCAAAGACTGAAGCAGAGATCATGGAGAAATGCGATTGACAGCTACCTTTCTTAAACAGTGTAGGCCCACCTGCCTAAGAACAGCACCAAATACAGTGGGCTGGGCCTTCCTGCATCAAATAACAATTAAGAATGTGCCCTGCCAGATGGATCTCTGACCTAGACACCATTCCAGCCTGGTCTACAGAGTTCCAGGACAGCTGGTGCTACACAGAGATACCCCCCACTTCCACCCCCAAAAAAGAACATGCCTCACAGATAGGCCCACACGCCAATCTGAAGGAATTTTTTGTTTGTTTTTGGTTTTATTTTGTGTGGGTTTTTTCGGTCGTTTGTTTTTGTTTTTTGAGACAGGGGTTTCTCTGTAGCTTTGGAGTCTGTCCCGGAACTCTCTCTGTAGACCATGATGGCCTTGAACTCAGAGATTCACCTGTTTCCAAGTGCTGGGTGGGATTAAAGAGGTGTGTCCCCATGTCCAACCTTCCTTCCTAATCTTTTAAAACACTGTTGTTTTTTTTTTAAAACAAACAAACATTAGGTAATTCACAAATTTCCATTTCTGAATTCCATCCCAACATTGGAAAAAAAAATTGCAGGCCAGGTGCGGTAATGAACACCCAGCACTTGGGAGTGAGTTCAAGGGCAGCCTGGTCTACACAGACACATCTCAAAAACAAAACAAAAAAAATGTATTTCAATCCAAATCTTCCACTATATTCTTACATCACATATCAACTGCCTGGCATTCAGCTCTTTTGATACCTAAAATGTACCTCAAACTTAAGATTGAACATTCACACAAACACTCATTCTTCGTGGAGTTTTGCCTATCTCAGCAAATGCCAAATTAATTCTCTCAATACTATAGTGACTGAAATATAGATCCTTAGCCATCAAGCCCAGAAGTCAAGAAAAAAAAGAAATCTATACCTAAAATGCTTCTGTGAGATGGCCTGTAGGCAAGCCTGTGGGTACATTTTCTTGATTAATGATTGATATAGGAAAGCCAACACACTGGCGGCAGTGCCATCTTTGGGCAGCAGGCTGATCAAGTCATAGGATCAAGCCAGTAAGTATAAATAAGCCACTAAGTTCCTCCATGACATCTGCCTCAATTCCTCCCTGCAAACTCCTGCTCGGACTTGAATGGTGGGGTGTGACCTGAGAGCTATAAGCTGAAATAAACTCTTTCCTCTTCAATTTGCTTTGGTCATGGTGTTTTTTTTCACAACAGAAAAGAATCCCTAATATAAAAATTGGTCCCTAAATTATAGGACATTACTGTAATAGACCTGACCGTGTTGGGGGATGACTGCTGAAGGACATTGAAACTTTGAGCTGGAAAACCCAAAGTGTTCAGAGCTTAAAGAGCTGCTGTGGGAACTCAGAAGATAATGGTGAGATCAGAGCAGACAGCAGAGGCCTAGTTTTTGTAGTTTCAGAGGAAAGTTTGAGTCCCTTAAAGACTATTTGGGGACCAATTCATATTTGAATTAAGAATCTGTGGTTCTGGTCAGCTGGTGCAGAAGAATTAGCTTTCATTAGCAAGAGATCAGAACCACAAAAGTGAAATCTTGGCTTTGCTGGGACAATCCATACTGGTCAGCTAGGGTTGAAGAATCAGCTGTGATTAAGAAAAGAACAGCTCCTTTTTGTGGCACCTCCTAGGTAGTCAGCCATGTCAAGATGAAGCTTAATATCCCTTTCCCAGACCATCAGCTGCAAGAAGTTCATTGAAGTGGGTGATGAACACAGATTTCATATTTTCTATGAGAAGCACATGGCCACATAGGTTAATTGTGGTAGGAATCAGTGGTGGGAACAACAAGCTTTTCCCATGAAGCAAGGTGTCTTGAACCACAGAAGAGGGCACCTGCTGTTAAGTAAGGAAGGGGCGTTTTTACTTACAGAGCAAGAATTGAAGAGAGGAAGTGCAAATCTGTTCTGGGATGCATTGTGGACATCAATCTGAACATTCTCTACCGTTAAGAAGCGGGGAGTTAAAGAAAGAGGAAGCGAGAGAAAGAAAGGGCAAATATGTGTGTTTTCCTGGACTTGACAGATACTACCGACCTCAATGGTTGACATATACTACTGTACTTAAGGGTTGGGGCCCAAAAGAGCTCATGGAATCTGAAAGCTTTTTAATCTCTTTAAAGATGGTGTGTACCAAGATGATGTCAGATAGGCCTTGAACAAAAAATATAAAGAGCCCAGGACCAAAACATCCAAAATTGAAATCTTGCTACCCTACATATCCTGCAACACAAATGCCAACGTATTAGCTCTGAAGAAACAACAAAAGAAGAAAAGCAAAGAGGAGGTTTCAGAATATGCTGAACTTTGGACAAAAGAATGAAGAAATATGATCAATATGCCAAGAGACAGAGATGTGGACTGTCTGAAAGTTTCTACTTCTAAATCTGAATCCAGTCAAAAATAAGTCTTTCAAAGTAACAAATAACCCAGGAGTGGTGGCACATGCCTTTAAATCCAGTACTCAGGAAGCAGAGGCAGGTGGATCTTTGAGTTCAAGTCAGCCTGGTCTACAAAGTGAGTTCCAAGAGAGTCAGGACTACACAGAGAAATCCTGTCTCCAAAAAAAAAGAGTAACAAATAAGTGATTAGAACTTGAAAAAAATGAGGTGGATAAGGAGAACAGCATCACTAAGGCAAAAACACTTCTAGGAAGTGTTTCCTCAGGATCAGTACACTGTAGTCCAGATGGGAACCAAGGCTGTACCTCATGCTGGCAGCCAAACTTGGTCACATATAAGAGTGATACTTGGTTCTAAAGGCATGAAACAGTCAATGAGACCAGCTGGGGCCTGACGCTGTGCGAGAGCAGGAGAGGCCAGAGGTGAAGATGCAGCCTCAGTTGCTATAGAAGGTCCAGGAATGAAGAGGCCAAGTTGAGGCTTGGTACCATATGTGACAGGGTCAGAGTCCCTAAAGAGAGCCCAGGAAAGGCTACTGGTTAAGGTGCAGACCAACTAGAGCAGAGACTCCAGAATTTGAGACATGGGACAATCACCAAGGATAGCAATAGCTATGAAATGGAGCTGGTCTGAGCCTGAGACATGCTATGTATGAAGAGACAGACAGAGGTGGAACTACCTGTGCCCTTTAAGACCCAGAAGATCGTGAGTCCCAGATGTCTGACACTTAGCTTTACATCAATGGACTTTGGTTTTGCTTTAATCTGAATGTAACTGTGCCCTGGTTCTTCCCTGTTGGAATAAGAAAGTATTTAACTTGTTTTCAGATTTTACAGGAACCTACAGTTAGGAAACCTAGCTAAATAGAGACTTTGAACTTTTGGGGGAGGGGGGTTGTTGTTGTTTTTTCAAGACAGGGTTTCTTTGTGTAACCCTGGCTGTCTTGAACTTTCTTTGTAGGGCAGGCTGGCCTTGAACTCAGAGAATTGCCTGCCTCTACTACCACAACCAGGCACAAGTGACTTTGAACTTTTAAAGTGTTTTAAAGACTCCTGGACTTTTAAAAGTTGGAATGTTTTAATTATTATGTTAATATGAGATCTTGAGAATAAGAAAGTGAGTTGTGGTTTAATAGTAATGTAGTAGCACTGTCAAGTTGACAAGGGGTCAGTCAGTTGTCCTGATCATTCTGTCAACCTGACACACGCTAGAGTTATATCTGGGAAGATGAACTTCTGAAAATCCGAGACTTTTTTTTTTTTTTTGACTAATGATTGACGTTGGAGGGCACAGTTCACTGTGGGCAATGTTACCCCTGGGAAGCTGGTCCTGAGTTGTATAAAGCAGGAAGAGCAGTCATGAGGAGCCAGCCAATAGGCAGCACTGCCCCAAAGTCTCTGCTTTAGCTCTTGCCTCTACGTTTCTGCCTTAAGTTCCTGCTCTGACTTCCCTCCATGATGGAGCACAAGATGAAATATACCCTTTTCTCTGCAAGTTGTTTTAGTCATAGTGTTTTATAACAGCAATAGAAACCCTAACTAAAACTTTTTAAAAATGATTTATTCATTTTTAGGTGCACTGGTGTCTTGTCTGTTTGATGGTGTCAAATCCCTTGGAACTAGAGTTACAGACAGTTATGAGCTGCAATATGGGTACTGAGAATTGAACCTGAGTCCTGTGGGGGAACAGCCAGGGCTCTTAACTGCTGAGTCATCTCTCCAGCCTATGACTAAGAAGGCCGTGGTCTATGCTTCTGGAACTATAAACCCAAATACACCCCTTCCTTATATTGCAATAGACAAATATCCACTACATCCATCAAGAAATTTCTTGGACTCAACTAAAAAAAAAAGACTTCAAAAAGTCACAGATAGTGCTGGAGAGATGGTTCAGTGGTTAAGAGCCTTGGCTGCTCTTCCAGAGGTCCCAAGTTTAATACCCAGCACTCGCATTGTGGTTCACAACCACCCACAAGGCCGGTTCTAGTGAGTCTAATGCCCTTTTCTGGCATCAACCATCATTACTTACATATGATACAGGACATACATGCAGGCAAAACACCCATGCACATAAAATGATAAAAATCAAATAATTTTAAAAAAGACCATAGATTATCAACAAGTCAATATCAACTGTTCCTCTCTGATGACAGTTCTTAGATTAACCATAGAGCAGATAGATCCTAATCCTGCTTTTTGCTCTAGGAGGGAGAGAAAAAACTTATTTCTTTAATGATGTATAACTAACTAGTAAGAACTGAATGTTTCCAGGATAGTCAGAACTGCTACACAAAGAAACTCTGTCTCAAAACATGAAAAACCAAACAAAAGAGAACTGTAGGCATTATCTAGATGTAGTAGCACTACCTGTGATCCCAGCAGTTAGAACACGGAGGCAGGAGGATTGGGGTTTTGAGGTCTAACTAGACTACAAGCCAGACCCAATTCAAACAAAACAGTAAGAAAAGTAGTGTAACTTCAGGGTATGTAATTTGATGTTTCTAAATATACTGCGAAGTGATTGTAATTAAACTAATATATCTATTACCCAAATATACTCTCAGCAGATTTCAAGTATATAAAATATTATTCATCACATCAATTAGATTTTCAGATTGTATTCCTTTTATGACAATAAGTTTAAACACTTTAAATATATCCCCTGATTCTCTCCCAATGTTATAGGTGTAGATCTGGGTCTTTTAAAGATTCCTGCCTAAATATTTAGGTTCTTATGTTCCACAGCAAAGAATTGGACATGGGACACATGATTAGAAATAGGAATAGAGACAATGTCAGAAAGGGAAAGCACTCCTGAGGATGGGAGTGGGCTGGTGATCTGAGGGGAAAATCTCAACAGAGCATATAGCCCTTTATATAACACCTCTCCCACCTACCCCACAGTAGCATCGTTCTTCCATATGTTGCATGAAGGCCAGGTGGTAAAGGGCTTCCAATCTGACACTCTACCACTCTACTCCCCACTGTTCTATACTCTACTTGTTTCTGACTTTTTACATTCCATATGCTTTTAGTCAATAAAAACCCTAACTACAATACATACACTTACAAATATTATTTAACTTTTTTGTTGGTTTGTTTTTTGAGACAGTGTTTCTCTGTAGCTTTGGAGCCTGTCCTGGAACTCCTTCTGTAGACCAGCTGGCCTCAAACTCACAGAGATCCACCTGTCTCTGCCTCCCAAGTACTGGGATTAAAGGTGTGTGTTATCACCACTCGGATTAACTTTTTGATATATTAATTTTAGTTACCTTAAGACAAAATTTAGTTTAAAAAAAAAGTCCAATAAGCACCCTCAAAACTGCTAGCTAGACAGTGAATTAACAGCATTGCTTATAGCTGATCAGCTACTGAAACTCAGTAATTTTTCTGACACAGGCAGTAAAAATCCCAAAGGACAGGTGGTCAGCTATTAATTAAAGGTTCTGTTTGCTAATCTAGCATCATAATTTCAATCTTAGGTCCTGCCAAGTAGCTGGAAGGAGAATATGGGTAGAGGAGAATGTGTTGAAAACATAAAATGTGACTCTTTTGGCCCATGTTGGCTGAAGCCACACACAGGGTCTGAGACTGAACACAGAAGCTTTAAGATGAGTTGGTAAATGAATGAGGCAGGCCCCACAAGAGCTGGAATCAGTGAGTCCGGAATGCAGCACTGGGGTGGGCATCAGGGGTTTCTTCTTGGCTTTCAGGTAGTTTAGCCAGGTTTAAAATGTCACAGTTCTAGTCGGACACATTCCAACAGAGTTGCTCAAAGTAAATCCAAGCAGGCCCTGAATGATAATATGGTGGGGAAGGTGAGAAAGGTGTAAATATATATATATATATATATATATATATATATATATACTTTAAGTATATTAAAAACCACAAGGAAGCTAGAGCAGTGGTTCTCAACCTTCCTAACGCGACAATCCTTTAATTCTTCCTATAGTTCTTCATATTGTGGTGACCCAACTATAAAATTATTTTCAATGCTACTGATGTAATTTTGCTACTGTTATGAACTGTAATGTAACTATTTTTGAAGATAAAGGTTAGCTAAAGAGGTTGAAACACACAGGTTGAGAACCACTGGCTCACTAGGAGCGCATACTGCATGCATTAGTTCCTTCCCTGCTGTGGTGATGATAAAACACCATGAACAGGACACCTTACAGGAGAGGTTAAGAGTCCATCATGGTGGAAAAGCAGGAGGAACAGGAGGCTAAGAGCTCACATCATCTACCATAAAAAAGAAACAATAAATAACTGGAAGTAAGATAAACTTTTTCATCTCAAAGCTACCACTAATGGTATACTTTCTTCAGCAAGACTGTACTGCCTAAACCTCCTCAAACAGCAGCAAAACTGGGAACCAGGTGTTCAAACGCCTGAAACTACAGAAACATTGTATCATTCAAAGCAGACACTTAGAGGTAGATTCTCTTAATAAAGTGACTTTTGTCCTAACAAAGCAAAAGATACATCAAATACATAGCCAGTAAGTGTTTAGATATATAACAAAAATTAATCTGAAAAGGGGATATGTAAAGAAGTAGTGGGGCATTATCTATTAGAAAGCCTTGTTAACACTAAACAAATGATATTAACACATGATCTACCCCTCAGTATTTTCATAGTTCTTTATTGATACATACATTTTTCTCAGGCCTTAATACAGAATTTACTCTTTTTTTTAAAAAAAAGATTTATTTATTTATTATGTATACAACATTCTGCCTCCATGTATGCCCGTACGCCAGAGGAGGGCGCCAGATCTCATTACAGATGGTTGTGAGCCACTATGTGGTTGCTGGGAATTGAACTCAGGACCTCTGGAAGAGCAGCCAGTGCTCTTAACCACTGAACCATCTCTCCAGCCCCCAGAATTTACTCTTAGGTTAGTAGATAACTTTTCCAAACTACTAAGAATCCCCTCACATAGTTAAAGTCTGTATTTGTCAAAGTAGAATAAGTAAAACTGAGCTGCATGTAACCTATCTATATGTAAGGAGCTTACCCATAAAGTAAATCCTACTAGTTTTCATGTTAGTGGAAGAAAATATGGTATAATAAACAAATACATCTGCTAGATTGTTGTGGCCCACACCTTTAATCCCAGCACTAAGGAGGCAGAGGTAGCTGGATCTCTGTGAGTTCGAGGCCAGCCTGGTTTACATAGCGAGTTCCAAGACAACCAGAGTTACACAAGAGAAACCCTGTCTCTGGTGGCACACGCCTTTAATACCAGCACTCAGGAGGCAGTGGCAGGCGGATCTCTGTCGAGGCCAGCCTGGTCTACAAGAACTAGTTCCTGGACAGGCTCCAAAGCTACAGAGAAACCCTGTCTCAAAACCCCCACCCCCAAGAGAGAGAGAGAGAGAGAGAGAGAGAGAGAGAGAGAGAGAAACCCTGTCTAGAAAAACAAACAAAAATAGCAGTGATTTTACTTTTTAAAAACAAAGATTTCTGTCTTTATTATGCATATTACCATGTGCTTGTCAATACGTGCCAAAAGAAGGTGTCAGAGCCCCTGGAGTTGCAGTACAGCTGGTTGTGAGCTGCTCAGTGTAGGTGCTAGGAACCAAACTGTGATACTCTGGAAGAGAGCAAGTGCTCTTCAACTACTGAGACATCTCTCCAGCTTCCAATCTTACTTTAAAGCAAAAACAAAAAACTTACCCTTAACACCTTTCATCTGAAAGCTCACAGGTATACATCTCCTCAATAGTAAGCTCCATTCCCAGGCTGATCAATACCTAATCCACCATTTAGTAACTTGGAAATTTTAATTGTGCTTCTCTTCTTATTTAATTAATAGAGAAATAAGTATTTACTTCATAGTTTTCTTGAGTGATTAATATGTAACTGGCTGTGTAAAACATTCAGAACAATAGCTAACATCTACTAGCTAATCACATTAAATTTTGTTTCAAGCCTATTATATTCTTACAATATCCTGTGTCTGTTATAGTAAATTATATTCTTTTTTTTTTTTAGTAAATTATATTCTTAAAGATTACAAAAACTTGATTCACGCTGGGCAGTGGTGGCGCACGCCTTTATCCCCAGCACTCGGGAGGCAGAGGCAAGCGGATCTCTGTTGAGTTCGAGGCCAGCCTGGTCTACAAGAGCTAGTTCCAGGACAGGCTCCAAAGCTATAGAGAAATCCTGTCTTGAAAAAAACAAAACAAAACAACAACAACAAACTTAATACACACATTAAAAGGTAAGGTGGGGCTCAGCAATTAAGAGCACTGCCTGTTCTAAAGGTCCTGAGTCCCAGCAACCACATGGTAGCTCACAACTATCTGTAATGAGATCTGGTGCCCTCTTCTGGCCTGCAGGCCTGCAGGCATGTATGCAGGCAGAACACAGTATACTTAATAAATCTTAAAAAAAAAAAAGGGGGGGGTGCTAGAGACATGGCTCAGAAATTAAGAGCACTTGTTAAGTTCAATTCCCAGCAACCATATGGTGGCTCACAATTATCCATGATGAGATCTGGTGCTCTCTTCTGGCATGCAGGCATAACGCTATATTCATAATAAATAAATTTAGTATTTAAAAAGGTAAGGTGAAGCGCTCGCTCAAATATAAAAAAAGGGCTTCTCCAGTCTCCTCCTCATAGTGGCAGCTTCTTAGATACCTTTTCATCTATCACTTCTGGCACACTACCAAACTGTCAGAAGAAAGTGGGTACCACACCTGTTAAATCTCACTTTGTGCATACTTTTACAATAAGTAAACTTTGTCAAGGTTGCTAAAACTGTTGATGTGGCTTGTCTTAGGAGTCTTTTTTTCTTCCCAAGAGTAAAGGAAAAGATTGAGGTTTCCAGTACTCTGGAATGTGGATAGTTAAATATTAGATTAGTATGTTTAAATAATGGGAGGAGAGACAAGAAAGTGCTAACAGACTCTAATCCTAACATAGCTCCTGACATCAAATAGAGAAAAATGATCATCTACCTTTAGAAGTTAATGAGAGCAGCCTATGACATTAAACTAGGTGGAGCAGCACACAACTATAGTTACAGTTATTTAGGAGGCGGAGACACAAGAATCCCTTTGGCCCAGGAGGTGGAAACCAGCCTGGGCATAATAGCCTGAACCATTCTTTAAAAAGTGAGAAAAATAAATTTAATCTGATAAAGTAAGAGCCAAGACTACCAAAGTTGAAGAACTGCTCCCCTTCAGACAGAAAGACTCAAGAGGTTCTAAAAATTCTAAATCTTCAGGGAAGTGGGCATTCTAACCAAAAACACATTATACAGATAACCATTTTCTAAATATAAATGGAACTGAACCAGAGAATCAACAAATCTCTAAAAGTACTAATGCACTTCAAATTAGAATGGTGGCACACGCCTTTAATCCCAGCACTTGGGAGGCAGAGGCAGGCGGATCTCTGTGAGTTGAGACCAGCCTGGTCTACAAAAGCTAGTTCCAGGACAGGCTCCAAAACCACAGAGAAACCCTGTCTCGAAAAAACAAAACAAAACAAAACAAAAAAACCTTTAAAATAAACTGAAAAGTTCAATTCTCCAATTCATTGTAATGTTAACCACCCAATTCAATAGAAGTTAGGACTTAAGCAGTAGGAAAAAAGATTAAGACTCAATTTAGCCGGGTGGTGGTGGCCACACCTTTAATCCCAGCACTCAGAAGGCAGAAGCAGATGAATCTCTGAGTGCTAGGATGGCAGGGAGTTAAACAGAAAAATCCTGTCCCGAAAAACAAAAACAAAATCAAACAAACAAATGACTCTTAATTTCAAATTTTAAAGTGAGATTCCTCAAGTTTATCCATGTCCTAACAATATTAAGTTCACACTATCTGACATACATGGTGAATTACTTACAAAGTAATTTTGGGGCGATTTCATCAATTAATGAAAGAATTTTTTTTAAAATACAGAGTCAGTGTGTTCAAATTTATGCTGGTTACCATCTAAACTGAAAAGCTAGTTGTATCACTGAATAAGTAAGTATCTAACAGCTTGCAAGACACTTTGATTCAACTCACCCTCCAGTAGAAGCCTTTAAATCAAAGCCACTTAAGTACTTAAAACGAAATGATTTAGCGGAGGTAGTGGGATTTGAAGTTTCCTTTCAGGAAATAGAAAAAGTCAGGGATGGTGACAGACAACTGTAATCTCAGCGCTGAGGAGATCGAGGCAGCTTCGGGGTTTGAGGCCACCCTGGACTACAAGCGACCCCGTCTCAAGAAAAAAAAATTTAAAAAAAAATAAAATCGTCTTCACTGACATCTTACGAAAGAAGGTGGAAAACGCATTATTTATTCAAAGTTTAACACACAATACTTTATAAGTAAAAGCCCGATTTAAGTTTGGTAAGCATTTCTCAACCGAGCCCGGCGTGGTGGCGCACGTCTTTAATCGCAGCACACGAGCGGCAGAAGGAAACGGATCTCTGAGTTTAAGGCCAGCCTGGTCTACATAGTGAGTTCCAGGACGGCCAGGGCTACACAGCGATACCTTGTCTCAGAAAGAAAGAAAGGAAGAAAGCTAAACCTGTCAGGCTTCGCCAAAGGGAGGCCAGTTTGCACAAAGTGCACAAGTGAAACTACTGACCAGGAATGCCTGCCCTGCTCAGGTCCTCGATCTAAATGGCTTTCTTTGTAAGAAATCTCCAAATCCGGTGCCCGGCCTTAGCGACAACAAAAGCTCTCCCCACCGCTGCACCGCAGCGACTCCCTCCCGTCTGCACCTCGCTACTAACTGTCTGGGACAGCAGACGAGGGAGTTCGACGCAGACCTGGCACCCACTGTCTCAGCCTTCCCCGTCCCTTCCCTCTCGCTTAAGGAAAACCCGAGCCCATTACCGTCTACAACATCAAAATCCCTCCCGTTCGGCTACGGAAAGAAAAAGAAGAAAAAAAATAGAGAAATGTACCTGTAGAGCGTTTGCCGCACAGCCAACAAGTCCCAGCTAGGAACCCGCTCCCTTCCCCTTTCCGTTACCACGCCAGCCCTCCCTCCTTTTCCGTGTCAACCCGGCGGCTCCTCGGCTGGCGACGGCGCCCCGGAGGCCCGCAGAGCTCCCCGGGGCGCCGCGCGTGCTCCCGCGAGGCCCGCCCGCCCGCCCGCCGGCCCGCGCCAGGCCCGGCTCCGTACCATTCTCCTTACGGGGCGGACTCCGGAAGGGCAGCGGCTCCTCCTCCACCTCCGCGGCCTGCAGCCATCTATCGGAAAGCGTCTCCGGAGGCGGTGGCACGGGCCACCGAACAAGGACAGCCCCGGGAAACCTTCTCAGAACTAACTCAGCTCCGGCGCTAGCAGCAGAAGTCGAGTCTTTCATAATTGTGCGACCAGCTCCGCCGGGTGACTGGCCACAGGGACGCGCCCGCGCCCGCCTCCGCCGGAGACGGGCCGAGGCAGCCACGTGACGGGCGCGTCGACTGCGTCGCGCGGAGGGCGCGTCACGTGAAGGGCGCGCTGACTGCGGCTCACGCCGAAGCCCCGCCCAGCCTCCGGGAAGGGCCTCGCTGCCGCTCTCCCGGTGCGGCCGGCTTCGCCTTCCCTTGCCCCGGCCTGTGTGAGAACGTGGTCCGCTTTAAGACACGGTTCGCCAGGCGCAGCTCCCACGGCGGCACCGCACGCCTGTAGCTTTTGTGCTCTACGTTGCTTACTTGTGATCGCTTTCCGCACGCTCCTCTTTCCCATCAAGGGTGCAATCTGTTTATTATTTTTATCTGTTATTAGTGGCTTATTTTATTATTTTAAGTGCATGTGTGACTTGCCTGAATGTATGTCTTGTGTACCATGTGTGTGCAATGTCCTCAGATCCCCTGATCTGCAATTCCAGACAGTTAGTGGTTTTTGAGTCTCTTGTAGCCCAGGCTTCTGGCCCCAAGTGACCTTGAACTCTGGATTTTGCTTTTTCTCCCCAGTGCTGGGGTTACAGGCGTTTGCCATCCTGAAATAGTTTTTTAAGGCTAGGAGTAACGGTACATGCCTGTAGTTCCCAGCAATCAGAACGCTAAGGCAAAAGGATTCCAGTAAATTCGAAGCTGGTCAGACACCGTCTTAAAAACACGAAACCAAACCTGCTTTTGACACGTCTTCTTTCCGCTCTGACAGATTTAAAGGCTCCTCGTCTTAAGGCTCCATTCTGCCTCTATCTTCTCTCTTTAATTTTTTTACATTAAAAACTCGATGTGATGATGCATGCTTTTAATCCCAGCACTCTGAAGGCAGAGGCAGATGAATCGCAATAGATTGAAGGTCAGCCTGGTGTACACAGCAAGTTCCAGGCCAACCAGGAATACATACTCCCCACCCCATTTTGCAGGAGTAGGAGGAAAATGTTTTAATTGCAGACCATGGTGGCACATGCCTCTAATCCTAGCAGTTGGGATGTTGAGGAAGGCACATTTCTGCTTTCAAGGCCCACCTGGTCTACATATCAAGCTCCAGGCCAACCAGGACTACATAATGAGGACCTGTCTAAAAAGAAAAAAAGAAAAGAAAAACTTCTAATATATATGTTATAATAGATTTCCAGTCCAGATTTCAGGGGGTCTTTACTAATTTATGCAATCATTCAATAAATAAATAATCTTTGTGATTTCAGCTGGATCTTTACATTTTGTGCCTGTAGTGGCTTTATAGTCTAGGAGATAGGACAAACAAGAAAATCAAAATATAGTGAAGTGGAAGCACTTAATTTCTTGGGAACATGGGGTCTTTTGTCGCTGCAGCAAATGTTTCCTTTCCTGCATGATGTAGAAATAAAATGGTAAGTAAGTTCAGAATTCTGGTAAACTGAAAACCTTCAAGTGGGAAATAGTGAGCAGGAATACTCTTTGGTGGAATTAACCAAAACATTTGAAATATTCAGACATCAGACAGCCTGGAAGTTTATCCATGCTCACCAGAAGGCATTCTGAAGAATAATGTATTAAATAAAAGTATTTATTGAGTGCCTAAGATTGTGTCAGGCAGAGCTGGGTGCGGTGGCATGGAAGGCAAAGGTACTTTGTAGGCAGAGGCAGGTGGATCTCCGGGGCCAGCCTGTGTATGTAAGGCACAGTTGTATTCGATGTCAGTGATTGTTGTAGTTAAGGTTTCTATTGCTGTGATGAAACACCACAAGCAACTTGGGGAGGAAAGAGTATTTGAAGCACAGCTCCATAGAACAGTACATCGTCCAAAGCAGTGTGGGCAGGAACCTGGAGGCACGGGTCGATGCAGAGGCCTTGGAAGGGTGCTGCTTACTGGCTTTTTCCACATGGCTTACTCAGCCTGCCTTCTTATAGAACCCAGGAACACCAGCCCAGAATGGTACTACCCACAATGGGCTGTCCCTCCCCCATCAATCACCAATAAAGAATATGCCTTACAGACTTACATAGAGCCTGATCTTATGAAGACATTTTCTTTCCTTCTTTTCTTCCTTTCTCCCATTTTCTTTCTCTTTCTTCCTTTCTTTTTTATATTATTTTTAATTTGACATAATTTCTTCATTGATTCTTTGGGAATTTCACATCATGTACCCTCATTCTGCTAACGTCTCAGTTCTCCCATATCCTCCCCTCCCCCTGTAGTGCCACTCAAACAAAAACATTTTTTAAAAATCAAACCAAAACAAGCAAGCAAACAAAAATAAGACAAACAAAACCAAGAAGAAAGTCTTTACTCGTCCATCTTCCCTCCAACACCTCTTCACTGTCCCAGCAGCACTGGGAGCTAAGGTGTGTCACACAGTCAACCCTTTTGTCCAGTCAACTTTATTTGCAAATGTTTCTTGCAATGAGTCATCGGTCTGGTTCAAGACCTCTGGGTTCCGGTACCCCATCCTCTCTGGATCCTCACTGGTATTCCTCTCTGATATCCCAAGGCTTTCCCAAGTTGTGGAGATTCTACAGGTGTCTTTCCACAGGACAAGTCCTTCACAAACTCCAGTAGGTCCAGGATGGGGTAGAAGTTAGGGTGGGTCAACCCAAGGCCCAGCTGTGGGCCTGGATGGTAGCTGAGCTGGTCAGTCCAAGCCACTGGGGCAGCCTACCCCCATGGAGATGGTTTCATAATTGAGTTCCCTCCTCTCAGGTAACTTTAGTTTGTCGTGTTAACATGTAACTATCCAGCACAGTGAGCAACAAGACTGATGAGCTGATGCTTCAGAAAATGTTAGTAAACAGTCCTTCCTCCAACACCTCTTTCCCTTAGCTCTTCCATTTTGGTCAATGGCATGTATGTTTCTCATCCTCACTGCATCCCATTCTCCTCCATACCCTTGCCAATTATTTACAACAGTTCGATTCAGGGTTGGAGAGGTGATTCGGTGGTAGAGTACTGGCTGCTCTTTCAGAGGATGCAGGTTCAATTTCCAGCACCCCCATGGCAGTTTATAGCCATCTGTAACTCCAGTCCCAAAGGATTCTACTTCTTCTGGGCTCTGTGTGCACCAGGTACACTGTGGTACACAGACAAAACACCCATACACATAAAGTAAAATAATAATTTAAAAAATTAATAAAGCGTTTAATTCAAGAAAGTTTTTGTAAGTTGACAAAATGGATTGGTGGGTAAAGGTGCTTGCTGCAGAAGCCTAGAGATCTGGGTTCCTTCCTGGATGGAGTGTTAAGGTGGAAAGAGAACACACACGTACACACACAAACAGACTAAGAACACACACACACTTCCTGGACAGAGTGTTAAGGTGGAAAGAACACACACACACACTAAGAATTTTAAAGAATAGCCATCTCTCCAGCCCACTCCTTATCGTCTTGTACTACAATCATAATCATAATAACATATTTAGAGGTGGTTCCTTGGGAGGTCTTTAGGTCATGGCAGGGCACTGACTTTCAGATACCTGGCATGGGTTATTCTGAGAGTGATTAGTGCATAAGGATAGTACCAAGTGAAATATAAGATGAACGAACCCATGCTGACACCATGTTAACTAGCCTTGATAATGCCCTCAGTGTTTTTACCCTATGGTTGACAATCTCACATTGACCTCATGTTCTCAATGGGGTGTTGTAGAACTATCAGTGTGTGACTTCTGAGGCTTGGCCACAAAGAATGCTTTGGCTTCCATCTTGATCGCTTAGACCACTCATTCAGAGAGAACTAGCTGCCAAGCTGCCCTTCAGAGAGTACACCTGACAAGAACGAAGGCCTCCTGCCAGTAGCCTGTGCCTACTTGCCAGCCATGTAGGTAAGCCATTGTGGAAGGCTTCAGCCCCCTCATTAACTCCAAAGGCCTCTGAGAGGAAATCAGCTAAGCCATTCCCAACATTCTTACCCTTGGGAACTATGAAAACTACTGTTTACTGTTCTTATACGCCTCTAAATTTTGGGATAATTTATGTAGCAATATCTAACTGATAAAATTACGGTATGACCAAATCATTATTTCATGGTAGAATCTAATCACAACTGGGAGATGTTGGGAAATCATCAAAGCACTTGAATTACAATTGAGTCTTGTGAAAATATACAGAAAAAGGGCATTCCCAGACAAGAGAATACGTAGAAAGGCCTAACCAACCCACACCGACACTTTTAAGTGGTTAGAGGCGTGGGATTCTCATAACAAGTCTGAAAGCATTGCCCAGAATGAATGGAATAAGGATTGCACTTTAAGTCACTCCTATACTGGAAATTCTTCAGTGGCTCTTGTAGCTCTCATAAACAAGTTTGAGTTGGGCATAGTGATGCACACCTTTAATCCCACAACTTGTGTACCGCTTTTTTTTTTTTTTGATTTTCGAGACAGGGTTTCTCCGTAGCTTTTTGGTTCCTGTCCTGGAACTAGCTCTTGTAGACCAGGCTGGCCTCGAACTCACAGAGATCCGCCTGCCTCTGCCTCCCGAGAGCTGGGATTAAAGGTGTGTGCCACCACCGCCCGGCTTAATCCCCCAATTTGTAAGGCCTCTAGAGGCAAGAGGATTGCTGGGAGTACAAGGCTAGCCAGGGCTACAATAGGGAGATCCTGTTTCAATAATACATACATGCAGTCGACCAATGGAATCGTATAGAAGAACCGAATTTTAACCCACAAACCTATGAACACCTCATTTTTGATAAAGGAGCCAAAAGTATACAATGGAAGAAAGAAAGCATCTTCAACAAATGGTGCTGGCATAACTGGATGTCAACCTGTAGAAGAATGAAAATAGACCCATATCTATCACCATGCACAAAACTCAAGTCCAAATGGATTAAAGACCTCACTATCAGTCAGAACACATTGAACCTAATAGAAGAGAAAGTGGGAAGTACCCTACAACAGATGGGCACAGGAGATCGCTTCCTATGTGTAACCCCAACAGCACAGACATTAAGGGCAACATTGAATAAATGGGACCTACTAAAACTGAGAAGCTTCTGTAAAGCAAAGGACACTGTCACCAAGACAAAAAGGCAACCTACTGACTGGGAGAAGATCTTCACCAACCCCGCAACAGACAAAGGTCTGATCTCCAAAATATATAGAGAATTCAGGAAACTAGACTTTAAAATGCTAATTAACCCAATTAAAAAATGGGGCACTGAACTGAACAGAGAATTCTCAGCAGAGGAAGTTCAAATGGCCAAAAGACACTTAAGGTCATGCTCAACCTCCTTAGTGATCAGGGAAATGCAAATCAAAACAACTTTGAGATATCATCTTACACCTGTCAGAATGGCTAAAATAAAAAACTCCAATGATAGCCTTTGCTGGAGAGGCTGTGGAGGAAGGGATATCCTCATCCATTGCTGGTGGGAATGCAATCTTGTGCAACCACTTTGGTAATCAGTGTTTCGGTTTCTCAGGAAATTCGGGATCAACCTACCCCTGGACCCAGCAATACCACTCCTGGGAATATACCCAAGAGATGCCCTATCATATGACAAGAGCATTTATTCAACCATGTTCATAGCAGTATTATTTGTAATAGCCAGAACCTGGAAACAACCTAGATGCCCCTCAATGGAAGAATGGATGAAGAAAGTGTGGAATATATACACATTAGAGTACTACGCTGCGGTAAAAAACAATGACTTCTCGAATTTTGCATGCAAATGGATGGAAATAGAAAACACTATTCTGAGTGAGGTAACCCAGACCCAAAAAGATGAATATGGGATGTACTCACTCATAATTGGTTTCTAGCCATAAATAAGGGTCACGGAGTCTACAATTGGTGATCCTAAAGAAGCTAAGTAAGAAGTTGAACCAAAGGAAAAACATATAGTTATCCTCTTGGCTATGGGAAGTAGACAAAATTGCCGGGGAGAAAATTGGGATCTTGGGGGTGGGGTGGGATGGGGGTGAGGGGAGATGGGGAGAGAAAAGGGAGAAGGGGAGGATGGGGGGAACTTGGGGAAAAAGGAAGATTGGGATAAAGGAAGGTAGGATAGGGGAGCACGGAAGCACAATTCTTAGTTAAGGGAGCCACCTTAGGGTTGGCAAGAGACTTGAACCTAGAGTGGCTCCCAGGAGCCCAAGCCGAGGTCCCCAGTTAGTTCCTTGGGCAGCTGAGGATAGGGAACCGGAAATGACCCTAGCCTATAGCAATACTGACGAATATCTTGCCCATCGGGGCGTGGTCTCTCAGCGGTGATAGGCTGGAGGAGTGGGAGGACCTCCCGCAACAATCATCATAGAACCTTCATCTGGTGATGGATGGAGATAGAGACAGAGACCCACACTGGAGCACTGGACTGAGCTCCCAAGGTCCCAATGAGGAGCAGAAGGAGGGAGAACATGAGCAAAGAAGTCGGGACCACGAGGGGTGCACCCACCCATTGAGACAGTGGAGCTGATCTACTGGGAGCTCACCAAAGCCAGCTGGACTGTGACTGAAAAAGCATGGGTTAAAACTGGACTCTCTGAACATGGCGAACAGTGGGGGCTGGTGAGAAGCCAAGGACAATGGCACGGGGTTTTGATCCTACGCAATGTGCTGGCTTTGTGGGAGCCTGGCCAGTTTGGATGTTCACCTTCCTGGATATGGACGGAGGCGGGAGGACCTGGGACTTACTGCAGGGCAGGGAACCCTGACTGCTCTTTGGACTGGGGGGGGGGGGGGAGTGGGAGGAGGGGGAGAGGGATGGGAAGAGGGGGAGAGGGGTGGGGGGAGGGGGGTGGGAGGCTGGGAGGAGGTGGAAACTTGTTTTTTTTTTCTTCCTTTTCTCATGATAAAAAAATGAAAAAATAATAATACATACATGCAAACATACACACACACACATATATACATAAAAAATGTCCAGATACTTTAAAATCTTTCTATTTCAGCCTTGCCTCGACATACTCCCAAGCACTCTTCTATGAAGAGTCCATTTATTAGTACAATTTATAAGGTTCTTATTTTGAGAATTGGTAGCCCTCCCCTCAACACACATGCAGCCTTTTCGGGAATGTTCGTTCCCATTGCATGTTATGTATTTTCTATTAAACAACGTATCTTTTAAAAAGAGATTTTTGTTTTTAATAATGTGTCTGTGTGCATGTGAGTGCAATTGTCTGTAGAAGCTATGGACATTGGATCCCCACAGAGCTGTAGTTGAGGCAGTATGAACGCCCACCACAGGTGTTCTGGCTGCTGCCCGCCCTCTGGAAGAGCAGTATGCACTCTTAGCTGCGAGCCGTTTCTCCAGCCCACCGGTTTTTTCTGTGCCCTAATTACCAACTTCTTTGACAGTTGCCCACTAAACATTCAACTGAATGAGGATCACAACCTTAGCCATCTTCACCAGTGTGTCCCAACCCAACACTTACTGACATAAAGACGTTTGTTTAAAAACAAACCTTAAGGGCTGGTTGATTCTCCAATGAACCAGAACTCAGTTCTCAGCAACCATATCAGTGGCTCACAGTTGTCTGGAACTCCAGCTCCAGGGGACCCAACATCATTTCTGTCCTCTGAGGGCACATACACATATGCAGACACAGACAGATGAATACACATATCCGTAAAAATAAACACCTTCATAATATGTAATTTAATATGTGACTCTGTCCTCCAATTCTGGCACGTAGAGCATCATGTCAAATTGAGACAAGATGCTGGTCCTCAAATAGTTGAGGGTAACATGAGGGAAAGCAAGCATGGAAATCTGTGTTCTCCAGTGCAAAGCAAATTCACCAGCTTTTACAAATGGGTGTATCAGCCCATGTGTTGTTCTTCCACAGAAACTACATACGGATTTGATATGTACATACACATGGAACTATAACAATAATAAAATTTAGTTTCCCAAATTTCAGTCATTAGCTCCATGGTTTCTTCTTTATTTCTATAATTTAAGTTTGCAAATAAATATATACAATACATAGTGCTACACTTTAAAAGTTATTAAAGTATTATTTAGTTTCTGTTTTGGTTTTTTTTGGATTTTTTTTGTTTTGTTTCTTTTGTTTTTTTTTTTTTTTGTTTTTTTTTTTTTTTTTTGATTTTTCGAGACAGGGTTTCTCCGTAGCTTTTGGTTCCTGTCCTGGAACTAGCTCTTGTAGACCAGGCTGGCCTCGAACTCACAGAGATCTGCCTGCCTCTGCCTCCCGAGTGCTGGGATTAAAGGCATGCGCCACCACCGCCCGGCTCTTTTGTTTTTTTTTAAGATAGGGTTTCTCTTTATAATAGCCCTGGCTGTCCTGAAACTCTCTTTGTAGACCAGGCTGGCCTCAAACTCACAGAGATCCACCTTCCTCTGCCTCCCAAGTACTGGGATTAAAAGTGTGTCGCCACCACCACCCGGCTTGCTTACAAACTTTTGGAAGTATACTTTGTCGGTTGAATTCATAAATAGCCACAGTACGGATTTATGGCCATTGCAAAACAATCATTTCTTATTTACATTTGCAATGCTAGGGATGCGACCCAGAGCCTCACACTTTCCAGGCAAAGACTTGACTGTGCCACACCCAAGGCTATTGGGCGACAATATTCCCAGGGAAACGTGAACAAACATCTATTCATCCCAGCTGAGGAACTAATGACAGACTAAAGTAAGGATACCACTGAAGTCCAGCTTGGTGAGCCAGTGCGTTTAACGGGAGTTACTTACAGCCGTGGAATGGCCTCAAAGATAGCCTCATCGAAAAGTCATCTCAGCTAGGCGGTGGTGGCACACATCTTTAATCTCAGCACTTGGGAGGCAGAGGCAGGCAGATCTCTGTGAGTCTGAGGCCAGCCTGGTCCAAAGAACAAGTTCCGGTATAGCCAGTGGTATCACACAGAGAAACCCTGTCTCAAAAAAAAAACAAAACAACAACAACAAACAAAAAGCCATCCTAGCATAGGTGATGGCTCGCAAAAGCTGGGAACCTGAGCACTAAACAACTTGCGGGCAGCTCGACAAGTGGGAGGAGACTCTCTCCTTCAGATAGCTTGGGTGGTCTGAGCCTTTTCTGTGCACTCGGCTTGTCTAAGAGTGTTTCTCAGCAGCCTTTGCAGGGTACATATGCTTGGAGAGGGAGGGACCTGGTGTATCTACTCAGCCTCAGGGACTTCATGAAGCCTTTCAGCTGTTTCACCTTAGGCTAGAATGCCCTATGGTTTTATCTCATTTTTAGCATCCTGTGTCTAAATGAGCTTCCCTCCATGAGAGAAGGTCTTAATCTCAGGAAAGTGGTACACAAATAGGCCCCACAGCAATCAATTGTAAACATTATACAGTTTCATCAGGGGAAAGGCATGGAGTTGAGGGTCAGGAGGACACTCAGCCACTGGAAATTCAAACCTTTCTGAGGGAGAGGCTGTGCTCGTCTCGGTGGCCACGTGTCACCAGCAAGCCCCTTCAATGCACCCACACCTGCAGCTGGCACACAATGGCCTCACCCATACTGACTGAAGCCACCCAGGGCCTGTCCTGCCCTCTTGCTCTTGCAACCTGACTGCTGATGCTGTGGAAGAGAACAGTTGTGAATTTGGCTCGGTGTGCTCTTGGTGACTTTTAAGTTGTGAGCCGATGCACCCTAAGGCCACACCTCTAGATTTGTTTAAATGCCACCTGCAGTTGGCCCTCCCCAAACAAGGGCATATTTAATGGAGTCTCGCTTGCACTGAAACAGAATGGTATTCATGGTTTGGCTAAGAAACTGGCTCCGGTCCATGGGCTAATCTGTACAGGGCTGGATTTTATGAAGCATTCGAAGCAACGTGCTGAGGGAGAACAGCTAACTCTAGAGTACGTTGCTGTATTTGGCTGCTTCTGCCAGTGCTGAATTCTTTTCTGAAGTTGCCATGATGTCTGTGGGAGCTGATGAAGGTCAAAGCCAAACCTTGGCAGAACATGCTAACGACTGGCTGTATAGGAAAGGAGGTCTAAACACATCCTACCAGGGCGTTGCCCCTCTGTAGATGACACAGATATCATACTCCAGGGTGAAGGGCACCAGCTTTGAACCTGCTGTTGCACCACTGTGCTTCCTAAGTCTCGAGGAGAAAGCACAAAGGCAGAGCAGCTGGCTGTGACATTCGTGGCAGAGTACAGACTGGAGTCCCCTGTGTGACTGCTTTGTCCTCTGGGGAATCCACGGTCTGTGCTGAAAACAGAAAAACAGTAGTGCTGCTCAGTTCCTCCTCAGGCTGGACTTGGAGGTGTCTAGGAGGGAGCACCACCTGCCTGGAGCACCACCTGCCTCGAGTACCACCACCTGCCTCGAGTACCACCACCGCTACTCGGCCCGCAGCTCCTCCTCCACCTGAGATGCCAGGGCGTCCGAAGAAGCTGACATCTACTACGTCTATAATCTGCTGGAGCACGTGAAGGGACCTGACCACAGACCCAAAGCTGCAGGATCCCCACAGCACAGGGCAATAACAGGACATCCACGAAGAGCCCCAGCGAGAGCCCAGCATTGATGGTGTAGTAGAAACCAGAGGCCTCGAGCCAGACCAGTGGCTCTTTGCAACAAGTGCTTGCAAGTAAAGATATATGGACGAAGGGGTTTATTCCATGACCAATTGTGTCACACTGCAGCTTCCATGGTGAGATTTTTAATTTTTCCCTTTTTTCTACTGAACTTTGTTTTATTGGGGGGGGAGTGCAGGGGTGGAGGGCAGATGCAAAGGGACAGGTAAGTGAATGGGATCAAGATACATGAAATAAATAAGGCAGAGGCAGGCGGATCTCTGTGAGTTCGAGACCAGCCTGGTCTACAAGAGCTAGTTCCAGGACAGGTTCCAAAACCACAGAGAAACCCTGTCTCGAAAAACCCAAAAAAAAAAAAAGGTACATGGAATAAATAAAAAGAAAATAAATGACTTAAAATGCTGACATTAAGTACTTTAAATCAATTAGAACACCAAATGGAAAGTCAGTATATGAAACGTCCACTTACTGTAACATTTCTCTATTACTTAAAGTTAGATAGGCAAGAATGTTTGCAGTCAGTACAGAAGCTTTTCAAAAACATAGGGTGACTAAACCAGTTTCAACAGGTTTTGCTCTGCTTTGGATAGATGATTAGTGGACTTTTAAAAGAAATTATTTCAAAAGCATTACCCTTAGTCACAAGCAGAAAACTTATTAAATGCCAGCTATAAACACTTGGAATGTTTTGAATTAATCTTTACTACCAGTACCTTGGTTCTGTTGATACAAAAGCACCGCTCTTACCTCAATGGGGATAGGAGATAGTTTATTCTGGAGCCCAATATGAGTGACCATGGCCCAAGAATACAGATTTAGATTACCCAAATTCCATGGTCCAACATGGAATCAGTTTCATAAAGTTTTTATAGTAACAGAAACAAAGTTATAAATGAAAATACTTTTCAAACACATCACTGGGCATTATGTGGATGAGTTCTAGTGCTGGGGGAGGGAGGAGAAAACCTAGCTATAGGCTTTGGATGTATCTGAGAGCATCCTTGGCCCTTTGATTGGTGGAAGTTGGGTTTTATTGAGTTACTGCATTCCAAAAGGTTTTTATCTGCCAGTCACAGGATGTTAGGTTTGACTTCGTTAGTCACAGGTCATTTTGTCCAACCAGAGGTGGGTGAGAAATGGCACTTAGGAGTTCACGACAGCCTGAGATGGATGCAATTAGGCTCTGGACCTGCACCTCCCCCGCCTTCTCCACATCCATGGAGTTTTAATGGCTCAGCCTTTGCAGACAGCTGCTCTCCAAGCTTCCCACTCACAGCAGTCTAGCAAACTATATGTATTCAGTAACCGGTTTCCGAATGACTTAAGGAGATGCAAACAGGGCCTCTTCAACCACGTCAATATGCAAATTAGCTACAACTAGACATTTTATAAACGTTTGTTATTTATGAGTGTGTTTATGCGTACTTACGGAGGAGGCTATGGATAAACCCAGGACTTTAGGAATGTCACACAAGTGTTCTACCATGAACTACACTTCAGGTTCCTCGGCTTCTTCTTTTTAAAATTATTAGTGCATGTGTGTGACCGCGTGTGTGCGCGCGTGTGTGCGTGTGTGTACAGCACTGGAGAGTTGAGTTCTTTCTGTCTGTACACGGGTTCCAGAATTGAAGCTCGTGTTGTTAGCTCGACAGCGCCATTGCCCACTTAGCTAACTCCCCGGCCGTCCTTCCAATTGCTTTTAAAGGGAGAAACTTGCTTTTCTCTGTGCATTTCATACTGTTGTACGTGTGATGGGGGATCTCTTCTGGCTCAGTGTTGAAGGCAGCCTGCAGGAACTCACATGTGCCGGACATGTTCTCCTCCACCAGTTACTCCCTTGGCCTTCTCCCTAAACTTTTGAAAGTCTTCCTTCAGAGACAAGATTTAGACAAAAATCTAAAACAAATTACCACACCTGGATGTGGTGGCACACGCCTTCAATCCCAGCACCCTGGAAGCAAAGGCAGGCAGAACGCCTTGAATTCCAGGCTAGCCAGGGCCACGCAGTGAAGCCCTGCCTCAATAAACAAACCAATAAAATTACCAGTAGCCATACAGAGAAATTTCCTTTCAAATTTAGGAAAGCCTCTATGTTAATTATAGAGGCAAAAAGATAGAAAGTCAAAAATAACAACAACATTCCCCATTCTCCAGGAGCTGAACCCTAACTGCTGGAAGCCTGACTTAGTGAGTGACTTGAGATGCCTTATGTAAACAGTTCCAGCCTAATGGTCCCTAGGGGCTACATCCCATATGGCCAGTCTCAGGACACTTGGTGTTTACCACCTCAAGATAAACTGTTCAAGAGACATCACACAAAGGGCCTAGAAGGCAAGACCAGGTCCCTACTCTTACGGGCTCTCTCAGAACCCCATTTTATCTCAGAAGGGGTCTTTCTACTCCCCCAAGCCCCACCTGTCATTTGCTCTGCAGCATGTCTGTCCACACCTTCTATTCCTTATTAAAACATTTGTATCAATTCTGCTCTGTAAATGCATTTATACCTGGGCCTTGGTCTTGCCATTCTCGCCACACTGATGGTAGACTATTATTGTTGTTGTTGTTATTATTATTGGTTTTTCGAGACAGGGTTTCTCTGTGTAGCTTTGGAGCCTGTCCTGGAACTCACTCTGTAGACCAGGCTGGCCTTGAACTCACGAAGATCCACCTGCCTCTGCCTCCCGAGTGCTGGGACTAAAGGTGTGCGCCACCACCACTGGCCATTTGTATAAAATTTTAATCTATATTTAAAATACCTAAATTTCAGTCTGAGGTAAAACTTAAACATGAGGGATGTACAATCATGAGTGATTTTGAGACATTAGTAATCATGAAATTGTCCTATTGATTTTTAATTTTCACTGTCTGTTTTTTAATATTAATTGGTAGTTTTAATAGTAAATTGCTATTTATGCACATCAACACACCAACGTTTTTGAGAAAATTCAGGAGCTAAGACATAAAAAGACAAGTCTGTTTAAACTTGATTATCTGGCTTTACACTTAATGCTGTTTGGTCTGGATATTATTCTGGATTGTTTTATTTTTATTTTAATATTATTTTTTATACTATTATTTTGGTCTTTTGAGACAGGGTTTCTCTGTGTAGCCTTGACTGTCCTGGAACTCGCTCTGCAGACCAGGCTGGCCTCAAACTCACAGAGATCTGCCTGTCTATGCCTCCTAAGTGCTGAGATTAAAGACATGAGCTATTACCACCCAGCCGGGATAGTTTTAAAACAAAGTTTTGAGGGTCTGGGGGGTGGGTAGCACACACCTTTAATCACAGCATTCAGGAGGCAAAGGCTTATTTATCTCTGATTTTGAGACCTGTGTCTTAGTTATTTTTATATTGCTATGAAGAAAAACCATGACCAAGGCAGCGTACAGAAGGAAGCATTTAACTGGGGGTTTTCATGGCACAGAGCATGGCAGTAGGCAGTCAGGCAGAGTGGAACAGTGCTGAGAGCTCACATGGAGCAGAGACACTAGGAACGAACTAGGCTTTAGAAACCTCAAAGCCCACCCCAGTGATAACATCTCCAACAAGGCTGCGTGTCCTAATTCATCCGTTTCACCAATGGGAAGCCAGCATTCAAACCTCCCGGCCTATGGGGACCATTCTCATTCAGACCACCACACTAGAGCTCATGCTTTTCTGAGGCATTCTACTTTTTGGGTTCTGGAGTAAACATCCTTACTTTTGATCAATTGGCTTTAATGTTGAGAAGCAAATCAACCGTCTTGTATATGCCAAGCACAAACTCTTTCGCTAGGCTACACCCACAGCCCCTACTTTCAATTTAATTTGATCTAGGTCATTCGGGACAATCAAAAAGATGAAACCTTAAGACTCTAGACTTCATGGGATCATGAAAGTGGAAATGACCTTTATGTATATAGACAAATTTTATATAAAAAAATTCATTCTGCTCCAATTTCTAGTATAACAAAATGCATTTCAAACTAATGTGATTCTTTTATAAATTAATTGCTTAAATCTAAACATAAAACAAACTCCCAGTTGATTATTTCTCCCTTAACTCACACCACATATATTTAACTGCTTTCTGCCATGTACCTTTCAACCTTCTGTAGTAAACCAGTTCTTAGTATGACTATTTTCTAATACAGTGCTAAGGGTCGAAATGCAGAGCCTAGCACTGTACAAACTGATTACACCCCTAGACTAATATGAGTACCTTAATTAAGAGAACAATAATGGACTTTTATAATTTGTACTTTGAATACTTAACAGAAGCCATAAAATAGAAAATGCAAAAGGCCACAAGGATCCAGGCAGAGGGGCAAAATTCTTCTTCCTATGTTCTAAGCATCTCTTTTTCTCTCTGAAGAACTCTGTATCTTTCCAGATAGTTGGACCAGTGGGATGAGGTTCCTCCCTATCAGGGCATGCATGGAAGAAATGCATTTTCTCATCATTTCAAGACTATAGACACACATGAAGGCAAATCTCAATCAAAGACAGTACAGGATGTAACTCAGCGAACCTGCCTAATTATAAGGACCTCGGTCTTGGTATTTGATCTCTAACACTCCAGAAAAAGAAAACAGTACAATGGCAACAAGGAGAAACACCTGGAATGCTCCTAAGAGGGATGTTACTTATGGTTTTTAAGAATTCTTGTTGTCTGTGCATATATAATGTAAGTATGGGCATGCAGGCACCACACTGCATGTATGAGGCTGAGGACTTTCACTGTGGGGTCAAGGGATCACTCTTAGTCACTGAGCCATCTTTCTGATCTGACATGGTGCTTTCTTTTAATATTTGTTATTTTTATTTATGTATAGGTGGGATGTGTGTGTGCCTGTGCTGAGTTTATGAGCACCACAAGTATACAGGTGCCCATGGAGGACAGAGGGTGTTGGATTCCCCCAGCCCTGGAATTACAGGAAGGGTGAGCATCCTAATGTTGGTGCTGGGGTCCTCTGCAAGAGCAGTAAGTGCTCTTAACTTCTGAGCCATCCCTTCAATGCTAAGGTGTGATATTTTCTAAAAACATCAAATCAAACCAACCAACCAAATGAACAAAAATGCCTACTGTTGCCCAACATGGTGGTATACACCTATAATCTCAGTACTTGGGAGGTGAAGGTAGTAAGATCCAAGTTCAAAATCAGCCCCAGCCCCAGAGCAAATTCAGGTCAGACTGGGCTATAGAATAGGGCACTCAGAGCAAACAATAACAATAAAAAGATCCTGTGGGGTGGAGTAGTGTAAGCCTGTTTCTCAGTAGTCCAGAGGTTGAGGCTGGAGGATCTAGAGTTACAAACCAGCAAGCTCCCGTCTCAAAAGGAATCTACACATACTTTAATTTTTTAAAAAATATTTGCTAAGTGTTGTTCGGTATTAAATAATTTTCAATTAAGATTCATCTATGAGGGCTGGGATCAGAGCGGCAGCAGAGGACACAGGCCGCAGGCTGCGGGAATCGTCGTGGCAGCAGAAGCAGGCTGCAGGGACCGCGCGCAACACTGAGAGCAGATCGGCCCACTACAATTAAATCAAAGAGCTCATGGAACCTTCTCGAAAATTGACCACATATTCGGAAACAAAGGAAACCTCCACAGATACAAAAAAATATCAGTGTCCACCTGTGTCTTATCAGATCACCACGGATTAAAGTTAGAATTCAACAACAATCCTACCTCCAGAAAGCCGACAAACTCATGGAAACTGAACAGTCAACTACTGAACCACACCTGGGTCAAGGAAGAAATCAAGAAAGAAATTAAAGTCGTCCTTGAATTTAATGAAAATACAGGGACAACATACTCAAACCTATGGGACACTATGAAAGCAGTGCTAAGAGGAAAGTTCATAGCACTAAGTGCCCACTTAAAGAAAACAGAGAAAGCATACATCAGAGACTTAATAGCACACCTGAAAGCTTTAGAAAAGAAAGAAGCAGATGCGCCCAGGAGGAGTAGAAGACTGGAAATAATCAAACTGAGGGCGGAAATCAACAAATAGAAACACAGAAAACAGTTCAAAGAATCAATGAAACAAAAAGTTGGTTCTTGGAGAAAATCAACAAGATCGACAAACCCCTATCCAAACTAATTAAACGACAGAGAGAAAACACGCAAATAAATAAGATCAGAAATGAAAAGGGGGACATAACCACAGACACAGAGGAAATTCAGAGACTCATTAGATCTTACTACAAAAGCCTGTATGCCACAAAACTAGAAAATGCAAAAGAAATGGACATTTTTATAGATAAGTACCACATACCAAAGCTAAACCAAGACCAGGTGAACGATCTAAATAGACCTGTTAGTCGCGAAGAACTAGAAACCGTTATCAAAAATCTCCCTTCCAAAAAAAGCCCAGGACCAGATGGTTTCAATGCAGAATTCTACCAGAACTTCCAAGAAGAGCTAATACCTATACTCCTTAATGTATTTCACAATATAGAAACAGAAGAGTCATTGCCAAATTCCTTTTATGAAGCTACAGTTACCCTGATACCAAAGCCACACAAAGACCCAACCAAGAAAGAGAATTACAGGCCTATCTCACTCATGAATATCGACGCAAAAATTCTCAATAAAATACTGGCAAACTGAATCCAAGAACACATTAGAAAAATTATCCATCATGATCAAGTAGGCTTCATCCCAGAGATGCAGGGCTGGTTCAACATACGAAAATCTATCAATGTAATCCACCATATAAATAAACTGAAAGAAAAAAACCATATGATCATTTCATTAGATGCTGAAAAAGCATTTGACAAAATTCAACACCCCTTTATGATAAAAGTCTTGGAGAGATTAGGGATACAGGGTCATACCTAAATATAATAAAAGCTATTTACAGCAAGCCGACAGCTAACATTAAATTAAATGGAGAAAAACTCAAAGCCATCCCACTAAAATCAGGAACACGACAAGGCTGTCCACTCTCTCCATACCTCTTCAATATAGTGCTTGAAGTTCTAGCAACAGCAATAAGACAACATAAGGGGATCAAGGGGATTCGTATCAGAAAAGAAGTTAAGCTCTCGTTATTTGCAGATGATATGATAGTATACATAAGCGACCCCAAAAACTCTACCAAAGAACTCCTACAGCTGATAAACACCTTTAGTAACGTGGCAGGATACAAGATCAACTCCAAAAAAATCAGTGGCCTTCCTATACACTAAGGATAAGGAAACAGAGAGGGAAATTAGAGAAGCATCACCTTTCACGATAGCCACAAATAGCATAAAATATCTTGGGGTAACTCTGACCAAGGATGTGAAAGATCTATTTGACAAGAACTTTAAGTCTTTGAAGAAAGAAATTGAAGAGGACACTAGAAAATGGAAGGATCTCCCTTGCTCCTGGTTTGGGAGGAACAACATAGTAAAAATGGCAATTCTACCAAAAGCAATCTATAGATTCAATGCAATCCCCATCAAAATTCTTCACAGATCTGGAGAAGACAATAATCAACTTTATATGGAAAAATAAAAAACCCAGGATAGCCAAAACAATCTTATACAACAAAGGATCGTCTGGAGGCATTACCATCCCTGACTTCAAACTCTACTACAGAGTTACAGTATTGAAAACAGCTTGGTATTGGCATAAAAACAGAGAAGTCGACCAATGGAATAGAATAGAAGACCCTGACATTAACCCACAAACCTATGAACACCTGATTTTCGATAAAGGAGCTAAAAGTATACAATGGAAAAAAGAGAGCATCTTCAACAAATTGTGCTGGCAAAACTGGATGTCAATCTGTAGAAGAATGAAAATAGATCCATATCTATCACCATGCACAAAACTCAAGTCCAAATGGATTAAAGACCTCAATATCAGTCCGAACACACTGAACCTGATAGAAGAGAAAGTGGGAAGTACTCTACAACACATGGGCACAGGAGACCACTTCCTACGTATAACCCCAGCAGCACAGACATTAAGGACCTCATTGAATAAATGGGACCTCCTGAGACTGAGAAGCTTCTGTAAAGCAAAGGACACTGTCGCTAAGACACAAAGGCAACCCACTGACTGGGAGAAGATCTTCACCAATCCCGCAACAGACAAAGGTCTGATCTCCAAAATATATAAAGATCTCAAGAAACTAGACCGTAAAAGGCTAATCAACCCAATTATAAAATGGGGCATTGAGCTGAACAGAGAATTCTCAACAGAAGAAGTTCAAATGGCCAAAAGACACTTAAGGTCATGCTCAACTTCCTTAGTGATCAGGGAAATGCAAATCAAGACAACTTTAAGATACCATCTTAGACCTGTCACAATGGCTAAAATAAAAAACACCAATGATAGCCTTTGTTGGAGAGGTTGTGGAGAAAGGGGTACACTCATCCATTGCTGGTGGGAATGCAAACTTGTGCAACCACTTTGGAAAGCAGTGTGGCGGTTTCTCAGGAAATTCGGGATCAACTTACCCCTGGACCCAGCAATACCACTCTTGGGAATATACCCAAGAGAGGCTTTATCATACAACAAAAGTATATGCTCTACGATGTTCATAGCAGCATTGTTTGTGATAGCCAGAACCTGGAAACAACCTAGATGCCCTTCAATAGAAGAACGGATGAAGAAAGTATGGAATATATACATATTAGAGTACTACTCAGCAGTAAAAAACAAGGGCTTCTTGAATTTTGCATACAAATGGATGGAAATAGAAAACACTATCCTGAGTGAGGTAAGCCAGACCCAAAAAGAGGAACATGGGATGTACTCACTCATATTTGGTTTCTAGCCATAAACCAAGGACATTGAGCCTATAATTAGGGATCCTAGAGAAGCTAAATAAGGAGAACCCAAAGAAAAACATATAGGCATCCTCCTGAATATTAACCTTCAGCAGGCGATGAAAGGAGACAGAGACAGAGACCCACATTGGAGCACCGGACATAAACCTCAAGGTCCAAATCAGGAGCAGAAGGAGAGAGAGCACGAGCAAGGAACTCAGGACCGCAAGGGGTGCACCCACACACCGAGACAATGGGGATGTTCTACTGGGAACTCACCAAGGCCAGCTGGCCTGGGTCTGGAAAAGCCTGGGATAAAACCGGACTCTCAGAACATAGCGGACAATGAGGACTACTGAGAACTCAAGAACAATGGCAATGGGTTTCTGATCCTACTGCACGCACTGGCTTTGTGGGAGCCTAGGCAGTTTGGATGCTCAACTTACTAGACCTGGATGGAGGTGGGGGTTCCTTGGACTTCCCACAGGACAGGGAACCCTGATTGCTTTTCGGGCTGAGGAGGGGGGAGGGACTTAATTGGTGGAGGGGGAGGGAAATGGGAGGCGGTGGCGGGGAAGAGACAGAAATCCTTAATAAATAAATAAATTTAAAAAAAAGATTCATGTATGAAATCTGGGCTTCAAAGATAAACTGTCAATCTAAATAACTGCAAAATTTCATATTGTTCCCTTTTGGGAGTATACATAATACATGGACATGATTTAGTGTGCCTGTGGATCATTTTCGATGATTTCTTTTGCCATACAAAATAAAACAAATTCAGCTTTTTATTTTAAAATAGAGTTTATTGAACAATGCAGTAAATTCAATACACTAAGAGTTGTTTTTCTTATCAGAATTGGCACATGATGAAGAGAACTTCACTTACTGCGAAATTAACACTCCAAAAATCTAAGTTTAGATCATGTTCCGTAAGAAAGTAAAGTCTAGTAGTGTTGTTATAAAAATACCAATTTACACTAACTTACATAGAAAAGTAGTAGAAAAAGAATCCCATATACAAATCAACCACCTAAGAAGTAAAAATCCAATTATGTAGTCTTAAAAGGTAGATGGGGAACCAGACAAAAGTTACTGGGAAGCTGCAAGCTAACCAGATATACTTCAGGTATTTCTAAAAATGAGTATTTCAAAGGAAGAGCACAGCTGTTTATAATGTTTTAATCCCTAGTCAAAACCACTGTGTGGCCAATTGATCACGTACCACAACCTCGAGTTGTGTCAACCTATTTGTCTTATTCATGGAAAACAACAAAAGCTTCTTCAAGCATTGTGTGTACCAGCCAGGAAGACAATTCCAGTTCTGAAAGTTTACAGACTGGAATCAACTCAAAGTTCTGCAGGATTGGCTTAAAAGATTAGATATGTTTTCATCAAATGTACATATCATTTCCACTTCTACCTAGAGCACAAACTGAGGAGCTGGAAAAGCTTCTCAGTGGTCCAGTACTTGCTCAGAGTGTGCAAAGCCCTGGACCAGAGCTCCACAACTGAGCACGTTTTAAGAATGTGGACACTGTCTGGATGGTTGGTGGCGCACACCTTTAATTCCAGCACTCGGAGGGTAGAGGCAGGTGGATCTCTGTGAGTTCAGGGTCAGCCTGGTCTACAGAGCACAGTCCAGGACAGGGTCCAAAGCTACACAGAGAAACTCTGTCTCGAAAAACAAAACAAAACAAAGTGGACACTGAAAGAGCAAAGAAAACTAGAAAGATCATTAGTATTTAGTAAAAATATTATGTTCTACCAGAACCTGCCTGTGCATGTAACTAAAACACATGAATGCCAGCACCATATGGAACAAAGGATATTAAACTGCATACTACTATAAAGAAGTTGCTAATAAAAAGTAAAACTTAAAAGCTAGAAGAAAATAAAATTTAAAATCATTTAAGATCAATGATTTCTATTTGCTAAACCACAAGTGTGGAACTTTCCAGCAAGTATTGTATTTTGCAATAAGTGGTAATAAATACCATATACTTTATTTTTAAAATGTGTTCAAGGGAAAAAAAATCCAACTTCTTTACCTCTTAAAAGCTATTGGTGCCGGGCGGTGGTGGCGCACGCCTTTAATCCCAGCACTCGGGAGGCAGAGGCAGGCGGATCTCTGTGAGTTCGAGGCCAGCCTGGTCTACAAGAGCTAGTTCCAGGACAGGAACCAAAAAAGCTACGGAGAAACCCTGTCTCGAAAAATAAAAAAAAAAAATTAAAAAAAAATTAAAAAAAAAAAAAGCTATTGGTGTTAGGTAAGCAAGAGAGAAGTCAAATTTTCATCTCTGATATCTATTCATTTTTAGTTCCAAGACCCAGTATTTATGTATTTTATTTTCTCTAAAGAGCTATTTCCATCTATGTTGCTAAGAGGGTTGTTTAAGAACATATGAAATTGGCAGGAAGGAAAGAGACTCTAGGAAATTGTTTTTGTTATTTATAGCTACTTAGTAAGTTGTTTCATCGGCAGTGCAGAGGTAGGCACTTGGAACATGGTAGGCAAGTACTCCAACACTGAGCTACACTTCAGTCTATGAGTGAGACTTTAATTACAATATGAGGGTTGGCTAAAATACACTTTGTCTCAAATAAGTCAAAAAATCAGATTTGGCCGGGCTGTGGTGGCACACGCCTTTAATCCCAGCACTCGGGAGGCAGAGGCAGGCGGATCTCTGTGAGTTCGAGACCAGCCTGGTCTACAAGAGCTAGTTCCAGGACAGGCTCCAAAACCACAGAGAAACCCTGTCTCGAAAAACCAAAAAAAAAAAAAAATCAGATTTGTAGATTTGTGTTAAGTGGTCTTCTGGAGCAATGGTTTAAATTAAGAAATTAAGTATTAGTTACAAATTAATGAGACCAAATTATTTTGAGGAATCGTTATTTCAACATAGTTTTTAAAAGACTAATTTTTCTTTAACTCTTCATAAAATATAACTGGTGCTTCTGAATATCACAGACTTGAATGAGGATGCAGATGTTAGTAAAACAGCTGTATTTTGGCAAGCATTTTATTGACAACATATGGGAAAGTACAGTTGAAATTGTAAAATGGCACCTGTCTCTCACCAGATAGCTGATTTAACAGAAGACCCCACACTGTACTGAGTAGAAAGGAGGGGCTGTCGGCACAGCTCCCTGCCATTGCTCAGCAAGAGTTAACAAGTAAACAAAAGCATCTAATGGAACTTTCGTTCAAATATCAAAGGTCTACCCCATTTTTCAATGTACTAGTTTTTACCTTTGAATAAGCTGAACTGGCCTCAACATGAAAGACTGGATTTGTTCACACAGCAAGTGCATTCTTGACACAGAAATGCAAAATCCTGAGCTTCTGCAGCGCTTGTCACTTGGTACTTTCTTAGAGAAATTAAAATAACTTGAAAGATAACTTCACATCTAATTTCTAGAAAAACACCTGAGATTTTGCAAAGGATGAGAAGAAAATTATTTTGTTCTCAAGTTGTAAGTTAGCAGAGTGATAACTGCTCTAATCACGCATTCTGGAGGAGAGAAAACTGATGAACTGAAGTACGTTTGTACTCCTAACAGTACACAGCCCTCCAAGGTCAGGGGTGCTCACTTATGGGAAAAGGACTGGAAACCAGAGAGCGATGACAAAGGGGAGACTGGCAGGGCAGTCGAGGAAAACAATAAGTTAGATGCATAGTATCTAGTCAGATAAGAAAAAAATTTAGAAGATAAAACCTTACCTAACCAATGGAATTACATTTCAAAGATCAGAAAAACCAAAGTAAAACTTAGAGTAAGTACAGACGTTTGATCTGTATCTTCCTTCAAGTAAATGTGTAATGATATAAACTAGATTCAATTTTTGTATCCTCCTAATGACTATTTCTATATATTATGTTTCTTTCTATCTGAAAAACAGTCTAATATGATACATATGCAGCCTGAAGTAATTAAGGTCCTCAAGTTTAAAAAAAGGGTGACAAGTTTTTAAAAACTTAAAACTACAAGGCTGGAGAGATGGCTCAGCACTTAAGAGCACTGACTGCTCTTCCAGAGGACCTGGGTTCAAGTCCCAGCACCCACATGGCAGCAGCTTACAGCCATCTGTAACTCCAGTACCAAGGGATCCAACACCCTTTTCTGGTCTCCACAGGCACCAGGCACAAATGTGGTGCACAGACATACATGTATACAGGCAAAATACCCATACACATGAAGTAAAAATAAAGGTAAGGAAAAAATTTAAACTTGAACTACAAAGGGATGTGTTTCTATGTATCCCCTTGTGCATCTTTAAAACCTCTACATGATATAAAGACCAATTTTCATCGCTGAACTGCCTTCTTGCACAGCCGCAAGCAGTTATTCCTGTAGAGGGGATAAGATCTGCATAAATCTTAAACAAAACATTTATTCAAGAAACTTGATTTGAGTCGAGCAGTGGCGCACACCTTTAATCCCAGCACTTGGGAGGCAGAGGCATGTGGACCTATGTGAGTTTAATGCCAGCCTGGTAAGGACAGGCTCCAAAGCTACACAGGGAAACCCTGTCTTGAAAAGAAAAAAAGAAAAGAAAGAAACTTGATTTGACACTTATAAATGAACTATCCTTGGATTTTGGAGAAATATTTTAGAAAAGTACAAGGGAGGGTCAAAGTGTCTTTTTTTTTTTTAGAAAAATATAATGTATATAATACATTAGAAACTACACAAACCCTATGTTTTTCATTGATTGTGAAGGCACAATTTTAACATAATTAAAAGGAAATGCATTTTCGCTATGTATAATGAATTTTACCAGCTCATAAAAATATATGGATTGGCAAACATCATTGCAAATGTTTCCAATTTTCAGTTCAAATTTTGATTTCAAACTTTCTGGGCATGGTGTTTCCCAGTTATAGTCCTCAAACATTTGGGAGACTGAGGCAGGAGGACAATGAGTTTCAGTACTGACTCTGTCTCCAACAGCAAAAAAGAAAGAAGGGGGGGGGGATGGAGTGGGGTGGGCAAATTCTATTTGTAAAACAATCAATAGCACATCCTTGTAGGTCCACGTTATTACTGCTGCACAGCCTGCTCACCAGTGGTCCCTGGGCTCTCTTCATTTGTTGAATAGTCCAGGTGCTCCATCACCTAGGCATAAAGAAAAGATATCAGAAAATGCAAATGCTAAACTTCCCTTCCACTCTTCATTAATTTGGCAAAAGTATTCTGTTTTTGTGTGATGTTTGTGTGTGTGTGTTTGTATGTGTACGTCTGGGTAAACAGGCATGTGTACACGCACGCGTGTGACTGACCAGATACTGACCAGAGAGTTCCAGGGGTCTGTCCATCTCCACAACCCGTACCCACTGATCTTAGCTTTCTTCTCTTTCTCTTACTTTTATTTTTTTTTTGAGATAGTCTCACTTAAGTAGTCCTAGGTAGCCTGAAACTAACAGAGATCCACATGCCTCTGCCTCCAGAGCGCTGGGATTAAGAGGCAAGTGCCACCAAGCCTGAGCCCTTCCACGTGGCTTTTTAAAAAAAATTTTTTTAATTATGTAGCTTTGCAGCCTGTCCTGGCTCTTGTAGACCATTGCCTGGCCCACGTGGTTTTTTAAATGAGTTCTGGACACCTGAATTCACACGTCATGCCTACTCAGGAAGCACTTTACAACTGAGCTATCTCCCCACCCATGCCCTTTGCCCTTTTATTGGAAATAATTATTTTCCCATACAATATATCATGATTGCAGTTTCCCCTCCCAGTTCCTCCCCCTTCCCCTCCCCTCTGGATCCAACTGAGCTAAATCCCCAGTCATCCCATGCCCCCCCCCTTTTTTTTTAATCCCAGCACTCAGGACGTAGGTCAATCTTTGTGAGTTCGAAGCCAGCCTGATCAAAACAGTAAATTGCAGGACAGCCAGAGTTACATAGAGAGACCTTATCTCAAAACCCAAAAAGAGTAATCTTGGGGCAAGAGAGAGATGGCAGAGATGAAGAGCACTCTTAGTCTGGTCAGCACCCACTTTGGTGAAATAAGAACTGCATGTAATTCTGGCCCCAGGAGGATCACTTGCCTCTGGACACCATATGTGTACTAATGTGTATATGCCCACATACATACACATAATTAAAAATAATAAAAGTAAACCTTAAAACACAAGTGACCTTATGGAACCAAGTATTCCTTTTGGACCACTGTTTAGGTCAACATCATGTTTAACTTCTCAGAAGGATGAATTATAAGACTTGCAGCCCGTATGAATACTGCATTTTTGGGATCTTCCATTTGTCTCTTTTTCCCAGTGTGAAATACAAACTGCCCTTTGTAGCAGCAGGAATTCCACTTAAAAAGAAGACGGAGGCAGTGTGCACTTGTGTAAGTGCAAAGTTAAAAACGGTTCCAGAAGTTAGTGTGAAAATCCCTGCTGGCTCTGCAACCTTGCAACCTTGTTAAGATAATGTAAGAATAACATAGAAAGCTGCTCCTTATTCCAGCACTTAAGAGGCAAAGGAAGTCAGATCACTATATGAATTTCAGACCACTCTAGTCTACAGCAAGTTCTAGGCACGCCAACGTTACACAGCAAATCTCGAGACACACAGGCACACACACACACACACACACACACACACACACACACACACTCATATCCCTTGCAAAACAAGCAAACAAAATCAACAAAACCCCATCACCACCCAAGCAAGTAAAAGAATGATACATGAACGTTTGGAAGTATTACACAACAAAAACTCCTCCTAATAAAAATGCAAACAAGAGCACTTAAAACACCTGAAAACAAAGCTGGGCGGTGGTGGTGCACGCCTTTAATCCCAGCACTCGGGAGGCAGAGGCAGGCAGATCTCTGTGAGTTCGAGACCAGCCTGGTCTACAAGAGCTAGTTCCAGGACAGGCTCCAAAACCACAGAGAAACCCTGTCTTGAAAAACCAAAAAAAAAAAAAAAAAAAAAAAACAACCACCTGAAAACAAACCAAAATGGATTCACTAAAGAATGCTTCAAAGGCATTACAAGTGAGTATTTTACTTTAATTCTATGCATATTCTGTAAGAAAATTAAAATATTTGGAAATGCAAGAAAAAGGAAGTGTTAAATATTTCAAAACTTTTAAAACCATTATTTAGATAAAATTACTTAAAAATAGAAAATGTGATCTTTTTGTAAAAATTGTCAAAGACATTTAGACCAATTAATGACTAGATTTCAGTATCATTATACATGTTTTCCTTCTTCATTATTGAGAATCAGAAAATGGAAAGGCCAGCAATATAAATGTTCTATTGTTTTTAAAGATTCTAAATAATTCACTTTTTTTTTTTTTGAAGAAGGAGGGATTGCTCCACATGGGATTTCTGGACTTGCCAAACAAGAGTGCCTCTAAGCTGAGGCTTTCAGCTGACAGGCACCTTCACCAATAGGAACACTTCCAGTAAAGCTCACCTGTCAGCAACCACAGTTATCAAAGGCCAGAGTCACTTACTCAGTCCTTTATCTGTCAAGATAACACCTAGATTAAGGCAGTTTCATGTTCGTAACACTTCTAGGAGAAAAAAAATTCAAAGGATGGGGATCTAAAGGGAGTGCTTAGCATATGGAAGCTCTAAGTTCCTTTTACAGCATCCCAAAAAGACACAGTAAACTTCAATGAGTTTTAAAAAAGATAAAAGCCAATCAAGATAGGTAACACTAAGTATCCCATAACATGGGACATAAGGTGAAGTGGTGGAAAAGTTCATTTTAATTACATTTACAATTATAGACATACACCTAGATACATTTATGTACGTGAATATGGCCCTTTCTTCTGACAGAAGGCCAGAGCAGTGGGAGACCTGAAGCAGCCATGAGAAAGGACTGTAGGGGTGGGGAAGACACAAAGCTTCTCTTCTCTGTGATCTGTGTACCTGGCAACCATCCTAAGGGTAAGAGCTATGTACCCAGCATTATAACAGGCTTCTGTTTTCCTAATTCTTAGGTATCACTCTGGGCTCTATAATTCCAGCCCTAAATATAGATATATTAATTAACCAGTCATGGTGTACACGGCTGTGATCCTGGCATGCAGAAAGTTGAGGCAGGAGGAGTCTGGGTTTCAGGAAGCCTAGACTACACAGTGAGACAAACTCCCCCCACCCCACCCCACACTTTTTCAAAAACAAAGCTCAATAAACAACAACAAAACAATTTAAAAGTCTACTAATTGAAAAGTTACCATTTCTGCTTCCTACTCTTTAAGATTTCAGTAACAACAATAAAGAAATAAACAGAACAAACGTGAAGATCAAGTACTTAGAAACTCAACAAATCAACATAGCCAATAAAATTAACTGGCAAAATCAATATTTCACATTTGTAAATAGGCAATCTGTTTGAAAAAAATTGTCCTTTGAAATTGGGCCAGCAAAACTGGCATTTTCAAAGCTCTACTTGTTTAGAACTGCTCTCTGAAAATGGCTTAATACATTAACCTGAGTAACTGGAGCTCCTGCTCTCAAGTGGTTGCTCTAAGTAGCTTTGCAGCCCGACTCGTGACTTACAGCTTGTGACTTCTAAAAATAATTACAAGTGTGAGTGACATTCACAGACACACTGTTCACCGGACCTCAGGCCGGGAGCAGCAGAGTAAACAGCTTGTGGGGAGCTACGCTCGGCTCCCACTGCACTTGATTTACTATGAGAAAGACTAAGTACCACCCCGCAGTCCTTACACTCTACTCCATCTTTCTCTCTAAGGAAAAAATCATCTGTTCACTCTACATTAGTTAGATCTATGACGAACGAAACTGAATACTGGAACTCTAGAAGTATCCAGAAAAATGTCATAAAAGAAACTGAACTAGCCCCTGACGCTATAGAAAGGAATTTGTAACTGATTTTTTTCCAAATTCATATTATTTTAATGAAACTGTAGAAAAAAAAAATCTTACTTCATTTGATGAAAAGTTTACAAAAGAGGGAGAAAGATTCCAAGCTAAGTACTACAGCACCTAGGTGTTGTCTGCATTTTATGCTACCAGGGCCTTTAAAAATAGGATATGATGCCAGGTGGTGGTGGCGCATGCCTTTAATCCCAGCACTTGGGAGTCAGAGGCAGGCGGATCTCTGTGAGTTCGAGGCCAGTCTGGTCTACAAGAGTTAGTTCCAAGTCAGGCTCCATAACTACAGAGAAACCCTGTCTCGAAAAAAAATCTAAATAAATAAATAAACAAACTGATGTGGTTACATATACAGCACCTGCTTGGCACGTGTGGGGCCCAGGCTCAGTCCCTTATACCAGGCTTATACCATCCCCTGAACAAGTCTCCAGTGGAAAGTTCTACCCTCTTCCCTTAATTTAACTATAAATTAAGATTCCCTTATATGAGCTGGGCAGTGGTGGTGGTGGCACACGCCTTTAATCCCAGCACTCAGGAGGCAGAGGCAGGCGGATCTCTGTGAGTTCGAGGCCAGCCTGGTCTACAAGAGCTAGTTCCAGGACAGGCTCCAAAACCACAGAGAAACCCTGTCTTCAAAAACAAAAACAAGATTTCCTTATCTGAAATACTTGGGCCTGAAAGTGTTTCAGATTTTGAAAATGTTTGGCATATTTGCCTATCCATAAAGAGATGTTTTGTGGAGAGGATACAAACATGAGTTAAAATCCATGATGGGGATCAAGGGCATGACAACAGGAACAGCTGAGAGCTCGCATCTTTTTTTTTTTTCTTCTGGCTTTTGGCTTTTGGTTTTTGAAGATAGGGTTTCTCTGTAGTTTTGGAGCCTGTCCCGAAACTAACTCTTGTAGACCATGCTTGACTCAGACTCACAGAGATCTGCCTGCCTCTGCCTCCCGAGTGCTGGGATTAAAGGTGTGCGCCATCCCCCCCTCCCCTGGCTGAGAGCTCACATGTTGAGCCACAGTAGGAGACAGAGGGGAGCTAACTGGGAGGGGAGCAGCACCTCTCAAAGCCTGCCCCTAGTGTCACACCTCCAACAAAGCCACACCTCCTAATCCTTCCTAAACAGTTCTATGGGTCAGGGATTACACACGCAAGCATCACTCCTATGGAGGCCGTTCTCATTCAAACCACCACACCTCTGAATCTCAGAGTTTAGAAAATTTTGGATTTTCGACTAGGTATGTCTCACCTTGTACCCAACACAGAGCATATCTTTAATCCCAGCACGCAGGAGGCTGAGGCAGGCGGATCTCTGTGAGTCCCAGACTAGTCTGGTCTACAAACCAAGTTACAGGACAGCCAGAGCTACACAGAGAAACACCATCTTGGAATCTCAGAAAACAGAGAGGGAGAGAGAGAGAGAGAGAGAGAGAGAGAAATGTGGATGGTCCCAAGCAGAACATATGGCTATGACAAACACGAATACGTCCTGGTGGAATTCCTTCCACCAGGAATATCCTAAAACCATCCCCTCTCAATAAACATAATAGAAAGAGAAAATAAAATGCTAAAAGAAGCCAGAGAAACACAAAAAGAGTAGATCTCCAGAGAGATGCAACATTTGTGCTTTTATGTATACAGCATATCTAAAATAACCAACTATTTCACTATGAGATAGCACACAAAGAGCTGGAAGCTACAGACAACCTGTTCAAGGTAGCTGTCCCTCCTTGATGGAGGAAGATCATTGGTTAAATAAAGAAACTGCCTTGGCCCTGATAGGTTAAAATTTATATAGGCGGAGTAAACAGAACAGAATGCTGAGAGGAAGAGGAAGTGAGCTCAGATGCGATGCAGCTCTGCTCTCTGAGGCAGACGCGATGAAACTCCGACCCAGGATGGACGTAGGATAGAATCTTCCAGGTAAGTGCACCTTGGGGTGCTACACACATTATTAGAAATGGGCTAGTCCCGGTGCGAGAGTTAGCTGAGAAGAGGCTAGATATAATGGGCCAAGCAGTATTTAAAAGAATACAATTTGTGTGTTGTTATTTCGGGTAAAGCTAGCCAGTGGCGGGAGCTGGGTGGAACACAGCCCGCAGCTCCCACAACACCTCCTGAAACGGCAGGAGAGGGCTAGGGTAGCTTAAAAAGGGCCTTCCACTTTGATTTGAGACACTTTTCTTTCTAAAAATACCTTTATTTCTTTTTATTTTGTGTGTATGAGTGTTTTTCCTGTATGTATGTTTAAGGGTTGGATCCTCTAGAACTGGAATTAAGGAGATTGGGAGACATATGTGGGTCCTGGGATCAACACTCAGTCCTCTGCAAGAACAGTCAGTGTTCCCAACCATTAAGCCATCTCTCTAGCTCCTGTATATTTTTAAAGATGTATTTTATCTTTTTTGGTTTTGTTTTTTGAGACAGGGTTTATCTGTAGCTTTGGAGCCTGTCCTGGAACTAGCTCTTATAGACCAGGCTGGCCTCAAATTCACAGAGATCCGCCTGCCTCTGCCTCCCAAGTGCTGGGAATAAAGGCGTGCGCCACCACCGCCTAGCTAGATGTATTTTGTCTTTAATAATGTATTTGTGTTTGGATATGTGCACATGAGCAGGAACCTTCTGAGGTATGTAGGAGCTCCCAGAACCAGAGTTACTGACAGCTATGAGATTCTTAGATGTTAGTGCTGGGAACTGAACTGTGGTCCTTCAGAAGATCAGTACGTGCTCTGAATTATCTCTCCAGCCCAGAGACAGGGTTTCTCTGTAGCTTTTGGAGCTTGTCCTGGAACTAGCTATGGTAGTAGACCAGGCTGGCCTCAAACTCACTGAGATCTGCCTGCCTCTGGCTCCCAAGTGCTGGGATTAAAAACATGTGCCACCACTGCCTGGCCTCCAGCCCCACTATTGTATTTCTTGTTTGAAAAATACAAAAACGAGGGCTGGAGAGATGCCTCAGTGGTTAAGAACACTTGCTGCTCTTCTAGAAGACCCTGAGTTTGGTTCCAAGTATGAACCTGTAACTCCTCCTTCAAGGAATCTTCTAGCCTCTACAGGCACATCTCCACTGAGCATAAATACATCTGTAAAACTTTTTAAATAAAAATACAAATACAAGCTGAAGCATGGTAGCAGACTCTTATAATCCCAGCATGTGGGACAGTAAGGCAGCAGGACTTCTGAGAGCCCAAGGGCAGCAGGCACTACACTGGAGTTAACACAGCTCGGACCTCTGAGTAGGTCCTGTTTTAAAAGACTCAAAACCTAAACCCAAACCAACCAACAAACAAACATATATTACTTAATAATTAAAACAGGCAGAAAGAAATTACTGAAGAAAAAACAGAGAGCCTATAGACAGACTTTCAGACCATTAACTGCCAATGACATTAACTTATGTTACCTCGCAGAACAAGAAGGCCAGATGTTCACTGATGAGTATCTTTTCATATCAATTTTACCATTTCCCATAAAATCCCTTAGGAAATGTCTGGGTAAAAATAATAAAGAATAGCAGCAAACATATTTTTTGTTTTGTTTTTTTGAGACAGGGTTTCTCTGTGTAGCCCTGGCTGTCCTGGAACTTACTCTGTAGACCAGGCTGGCCTCCAACTCAGAGATGCACCTGCCTCTCCCTCCCAACTGTGGGGATTAAAGGTATGTGCCATCATCACCACCCAGCGAATATTAATATACAGCCAGTAAAAGATTTTTTTTACAAGAAATTATAAATGAAATACATAAAAATAATGAGAAAGGGAAGCCAGGACCCGCTGACAGGATCACCTAGCTGTCCAGCCATGCCTCTACAGAAGACAGAAGGATGTTCACTACCCTCGTGAGGTGGTATGAAAAAGAATGACCCCCAAAGACTCATGTGTTTGAATGCTTGGCCCATAGGGAGTGGCACTATTAGGAGCTGTGGCCTTGTTGGAGGAATGGTGCCACTGTGGGGCAGGCTTTGAAGTCTCCTATGCTCAAGCCATGCCCAGTGTGGCAAACAGTTTCCTGCTGCCTGTGGATCAAGAGGGAGAACTCTCAGCTCCATCGCCAGCACCATGTCTGCCTGCATGCTGTTATGTTTCTCGCCATGACGATATTGGACTAAACCTTTGAAGCTGTAATCCAGCCATAAATTAAATGTTTCCTTTATAAGAGTTGCCATGTTCATGGTGTCTCTCACGGCAATAGAACCCTAACTAAGGAAGGGTCCTTCATCCATACTCAACACTAGAGTTCCCCTAAGCTCCATTCAGGTCTCAGAATGTGCCAGCTTTCTTCCCTTGGAACTTCTGAAGACATGGTTCCTTTAAGATGAACATACAGCCCAATTTTAAGTGAGATTTAACAGTTTTTAGAAGCCCTTCTCCAAATCACTCATAAACTTGTCCTGTCCTTGGCCTTAGACATCCCATCCCTAGGTACCAGGACCCTTTGCTGTTATCAACGCATTCATCACACTTTATTGCTGGCGACTCTGTCTGCATTTCTTAGCAAGTTTCACAAGGCAACAAGAGGAGGCCTGCTGCTAACTTGCTCATCCTATAAAGTCAGTATTTGAAATCATCCTTAGCCCAGAGAATCGTTCAATACACAGTCATTAAATGCATAAATATAAAACTATTAAGAAGGGTAAAAAGCCATTTTGAGGATAAGACATTCAAAAGTTAGTAGTAGTTTAGGACACACTTTAGTCTTATTGATTAAAACAGGGTCCCTAACTTGCTATGTGTTTGAGGTTGGCCTTGAATTCCTCAATCTCCAGTCTCCATCTCCCAAGGGTTCGGATTACAGGTGTGGGCCACCATATATGACTCAATACTCTTATTTAAACACACACACACACACACACACACACACACACACCATATGGAAGCTCTAGGTTTGATCTCCAGTATTAGGGAAAAATTGATGTGGGTCATCTTCATGGAAAAATTATCAGCTATTTTACTAGCCACCTGAACTGTTTCTCTGGTACAAGCATTTGCAGCCCCTTGCTCCCAGTGCCGCTCTGCTCATGTGACTACTGACACACAGCCGTGAGGGCAGATGGAGGGAACAGTTCACTCCACTGGAATGAATCAGAAATAACTGCTTTACAAAGTGCCTCTGGGAAGGAAGGGCCAGTGACACGGCCTAACTGAGTAGGGGAGGGCTTCTCAACTCTTCAATTTCAGTGCAAACCAACTTGTCTGGATTTCCAAGAACATTTAGGAAAGAAAAAGAAAGAAAGAAAATGGGGGGTTACTTCTATTAAAAAATAACTCAAACAACAGACTCTGAAATTATGATTTTCCTTGTTATAGGAATTTTGAAGAAGGAAACATCTTGATCCATTAAAGTCTGAAGTGAGTACCCAACTGAAGTTGGTTTGATACCTTCAAATGTGGAAAAGAACACATTATTTTCATTTCAAAACCTTAGGTCTCTTACTTTCAACTTTACTGTCAGTTTCAAAATTCAGCATTTATTTGACATAGTTGCAACTTGCATGGCGTTTATGGTACCTGTACACATGATGTGTTCCCAATGTCCTGCCACAGTAACATGACAGGGCTGCGGCATCCACTTGCAGTGGGCACCAAGAACCCGTGCCACAGCAGGCAGATGCCAACAGGGGTGAACAGGAAGAGCTCGGGGCATCCTGGGGTTACATAAATTTCTGACACAGAAAGATTTGCTATAAATGGGCTACAGCATAGCGGCCAGTGGATTATAAAGTGTAATCACATACCTGATAGTTGCTACCTTTCCAGAACTTTTTCATCTCCTTACGACTCCAAGCAACGACTGAGGCAGTAATAAGTGTACAAGGTACTAAATAGAGGAGAGCAGGCTGCCCCTTCTTCATCAGCACAAGGACAACAAACGTAATTATCATGCCAACGGCATAGGCTGTGGGAAATAGAAGCAAGGTCAGTTTTACATGCTTCTAGGAGTGGCTTCTTCCTTCCCCATTAAAATACTAGTTTTCAAATATTTCTGACGATATCTTTAAACAAGGCCCATTTTTCATTATGTATTTGTATCTGTGTCTGCGTGTGGATCTGTGATAGTGAGTGCAGGCTCCTGCAGGCTCCTGCGGCTAGAGGGGCTGCGGGCACTAGCATTGGTGGTAGAGGCAGATGAGCCTCCTGCCAGGGGTGCTGGATTTTTACAGTTGCCTGCCATGCCAGCTCCAAGTGGGTCTGATGTCTCTGGCCTCTTGGGGCACTGCACTCGCCAGAGGCACACATATACATATAATTAGAAAGAAACCAAATCTTACAGACTGCAGACTTCCTTAACAAGTACATACCAAACATTATTTAGACATTCCCTACTGATCCGGGGTGTCATATGAATGCATGCTCTCAGACTGCTGACGCTGCAAACACCTTTACAGGCAATGTAGTCTGGCTACATAATGTAAAGCTGAGATGATGGAAGAAGATCGGGGAGGTTGAGTGAGTGGCCCACAGTCACACAGCAGAACTGACAAATACTCCTATTACAGCTTTTGATGAGCATTCTTGACTCCATCATGTTGACCAGAATGTGCACCATGTGCATGCATGGTGCCCTCAGAGGTCAGAAACAGGAGTCAGATACCCGGGAACGAGGTTACAAACAACTGTGAGACACCAAGTAGAAGCTGGGATTTGAACCTGGGTCCTCTGCAAGAACGACATGTCCTCTTAACTGCTATGTTGACTCTTCAGTCCTACATTTCACTGTTTAAGATGATAGAGTAACTGGACTGTCCTTACAGGTTATTTGAATGGGCTTTGGTTTACATATAACTGCTAAAGCAAGTGCTCTATTAACTTTTACTAGATTTTCTGTTTATTTCCGTATTTTTAAGTGGTACTTAGCCACGTGGTGGTGGCACACACCTTTAATCCCAGCACTAGGGAAGCAAAAGCAGACAGATCTCTGAGTTTGAGGCCTGGCTGGTCAGCAGAGTGAGTTCCAGGAAAGCCAGGGCTACATAGAGAAACCCTGTCTCAGAAAAAAAGGGGGGGGGGGAAAGTGGTACTTATTGAAAGGGAAAGTATCAGCTCAGGACCCCCAAGGCCAAGTCTTCAGCACAAAGGAGATTTATTTGCCCCAGAGAGACAAAGGACTGCCTCTGGATAGAGAGAGTAGACTGATGTGGCAAATGGTGGTTTATAAAGGTAAATGGGGAAACCCTGTGTTAGGATGAGGTGTTTAATTTTGATTGGACATGTTAATTAGGTGCGCCAAAGGGGGCTTTTGATTGCTGCAATTCAATACTTTGATAGGTGGACCTTGATAGTCAGCTTCAGGAGGAGGAAGTGGACAAAATAAGGGAACAGATCATGGGGGCTAACTTTAGGAATGTAGTATAACCGTTTGTTGTTGTTGTTTTGTTTTTTAAGCAGGAATGGGAAGAAGGGCAAGGCCTGCCAGAGCCATGCTCACCATGCACAAGTTGGCCAGAATCTCTTCACTTAGCTCCCCACCACAATTTAGCTTTGAAGACCAAAGCTCATATTGTTAGTAACTACTTTTGGAGACATATTTCTGTGTGAGCCCTTAACATTTACTATTTAATTACTTATCTGTATTTATGTATTTATTTACTGAATCAGGGTCTCACATATTCAAGAATGGCCCCAGACTGCTGTAGCTGAGGCTGATCCTTAATTCCTGGTCCTCCTGCCTCTATCAGCCAAATGTTGACATTACAGGTACGGGCAGTCACACTGGTGTGTGTGGAGCTGGGGGCCACGCCTAAGGAACTACGCATGTTGTAGTAACTCCACCAACTGAGTTACTCCCACAGCCTGACATCTGCTTTCATAATTTAATATTTAAATACTAGTTTATAGCTTTATGCTTAGGGTTATGCACATGATCTATAACACTTCATGTAAAAGTCATAAAAAGAGGAATATAGACTATTACTTTTAGCCCTTTAGCTTTTTCTCCATACAATATAATGCAACAAAATAAAAAGAAATGAATTTTACCAATTGTGGATGAAATATAGTATATAGAAGAAGAACCAGTCTGAACATCGAATCTTCTACAATATGCAATCAAAAGGCCTAAAAGAAAATCCATATTATTTTCTTAAAACAGTAATGACATTACAAATTCAACTGTTATAATGGGAAACAATACCGGTTGAATTTCACTCTTTTTTTGGACTACAAGAGTATTAAAATATCTTAAATCATGAACCAACTTTCATATGTTGATTTTTAAAAAATTGGTGCCACACTTTAGACATTGCCCCTAAGCCATTCAACAGTATTTGAAAAACATGACCTTTATTAGCTGCTCAATATTCCATATCAGAGAGAAAATATTTTTGTTTCATTAATATACACATATTGAAAGACAATGAAATTACATGAAATCTTCCACTCAGCAAAGGAAGCAATCAATAGAACGAGAAAACAGCCTGTGAAATGGGAATATCTGCAAACACAACTGATAGGGCTAATATCTAACACATGCAAGGATCCCAAACAAGCCAACAGTAAGAAAAACCAACCCAATGGGAAAATGGGAAAAGAACTACATCAGTATTTCTTGGATTTGCCTAGTAGGCCTGAGGCCCTAACAACAAATAACAAAAAATGAAAAGCTGGCTATGCATGGTGGCATAAGCTTGTAATTATGCCACCATGACTTAGGAGACAGAGTCAGGAGGATCATGAGATTGAGTCCAGCTTGGGCTACACAGCAAAGACTTGTCTTAAACATACAACTCTATGACGTGACTCAGCTTTACCACTACTGGGCAAAAACCCAAAGGAAGTGAAATTAGTATGGGAAAAAGACATGTTCAATCTTCAGAACAGCCAAGACGTGAAGTCAATGTCAGTGATTACAAATGAATGGATAAAGAAAATGCAGTACATATACAAAATCAAGTATTACTTCTTGGGAAAAAAGGAAATTGGGCTGCAGGGATGGCTCAGTGGACAAAAGACTGGCTATTGCACTGTCCTGAGTGTGGATTCCCGCACCAACATGTGACAGCATGCTTGCCACCTAGTACCAGGGGAAGGAGACAGGTGAATCCCTGCCTCTCAAAGACTTCCCAGGCTAGCCGAATCAGCGAGCTTCACGTCCAGTGAGAAATGCTATCTCAAAAATTAAGATTGAGTTGGAGAAATGGCTCAGCTGTTATGAGCACTGGCTGTTCTTCCAGGGTACCTAGGGTTCAGCATCCACGTAGTGGCTCACAGCCATCTGTAACTCCAGTTCTAGGGAATCTGATACTCTCTCCTGACCTCCACAGGCACTGCACACACATGGTACAGACTCACACGCAGGCAAAACACCCATAGGCACAATAAATAAAATACAAATTTTAAAGAGCAAAGTATAGTGGTGCACAAACTTTAATCATTCAGGAGGCAGAGGCAGGAAACACTCTGTGAGTTCAAGGCCAGCCTGGTCTACAGAGTGAGTTTTCCAACAGCTAGGGCTGTGTAGAGACCCCCTGTCTCAAAGAAGGAAGGAAGAAAGGAAGGAAGGAAGGAAGGAAGGAAGGAAGGAAGGAGGAGAGTGAGGGACATCAATCTCTGGCTTCCACACACCAAGTGTGTGTGTGCGCACACACACACGGGTTGGGGGGAGAGAAGGCAGAAGAGAAGAGCAGAAATGAGAGAGAATATGGAAATCCTGCCCATTTGTGGTAAAAGCACTGTGATAAATCTGGAGACGCTCCATTAAAAGCAACAATAGCCAGCCATAGACAAACAAATACTGCAGGGCAGTGTGATGCACCCTTTATCCCAGTACTCGGGAGGCAGAGGCAGGTCATCTCCAACAGGCTCCAAAGCTACCGGGAGAAACCCTGTCTCAAAAAACAAAACAAATCAACAAGAGTTGTGGATGGTTCTCAGTGGCTCAGTAGCAGAGCTCTGGCCTAGAACGCATGAGATGCTGGGTTCAATTCCCAGGATGGAAAAAGAAAAAGGGACAAACAAGTACTGTATTATCTCACTTGTAAGTAAAACTTCAAAGAGCTGAACTCATGGAAGTAGAATAAAATGGTGGGAGTGAGGAATGTTTGAGGAAGGAAATACTGACCAAAGGATACAAAGTTCACTCAGATGGAAGTAAATTCCAGAGACTCATCAAACAGCTCATTGATGGTAGTTAATAGCAGAATATTATCTGGAGACCTGCTGAGTGCATCTCAAGTGTTCTCATGACAGACAAAGTGAGGTATTGCACGTCAATCAGATTGTCATTCAACACTGTACACACATTTAGAAAATATGTTATATGTAATAAAATAGATAATTTTATTTTTCAATTTTTAAAAAATGAATAAATACACATGGGTTTAAAATATATTGGAAATACATAAAAAGAGATAATTTTAGAAGATATTTAGAAGAATGATTTAAGGGTTTTTTTTGTTTTGTTTTGTTTTTTCTCTTTCAAGACAGAGTTTCTCTGTGTAGCCCTGGCTGTCCAGGAACTTGCTCTGTAGACCAGGCTGGCATTAAACTCACAGAGATCCACCTGTCTGCCTCCTTTCAGTGTGTGCCTCCACAACCAGCATCTTAAGGGTTTTTTTTATTTAAATTTTATTTATTTATTACATATATAGTGTTCTTCCAGCATGCCAGAAGAGAACACCAGATCTTATTGTAGATGGTTGTGAGCCACCATGTGGTTGCTGGGAATTGAACTCAGGACCCCTGGAAGAGCAGTCAGTGCTCTTAACCTCTGAGCCATCTCTCCAGCCCAGCATCTTAAGTTTTAATGCAAGTAATTTTATTTAAAAACTATTTCTTTCATGAGTTTGAATGCTTTTCCTACATGTCTGAGTGAGCACCATGTGTGCCTGCTGCCTATCAGAGGAAGGTATTCTAACCCCTGGAACTGGAGTCACAGAGCTGTGAGTAACCTTGTGGGTCCTGGGACTGAACCTGGGTCCTCTGCAAGAACAAGACCCTTAACTGCTGATGCCCAGCTCCAGTACTAAGAATTTTAAAAAGCAATGAAATAGCCAGGTAGTAGTGGCACATGCCTTTAATCCCAGCACTTGAGAGGCAGAGGCAGGTGGATCTCTGTGAGTTCGAGACCAGCCTGGTCTACAAGAGCTAGTTCCACAACAGGCTCCCAAACTACAGAGAAACCCTATCTAGAAAAACAAACAAACAAACAAACAAACCAAAATATAAACTCTCATTTGTACATGCAAATAAGCAGGAACAGCTCAATACCCATTTTTTAGAAGAAACTTGTTGAGCATCACCAAAGAAGATATCTCATAATGTACATATTAACTAAGTATTTTTAGCTGTCCACCTCCAGTGTCTGTTCAGGTGAGGGCACTTGCTCCACCCATCTATAGCTCCCCCACATCTAGCCTAGATCTCACATCTAGTGTCCTTCCTGGCCTAGTCAGCCACTCCTGCTTATGCTTCTCTCTACCTCTAGGTTTTCAACAGGTCCCTGTCTGCCCCCAATCTGCAGGCTACTGTGATCCATTTCCTAATCAATTATCTTTAACTATAAAGCTATGTAAGCTAGGGTTCTGGTGTTCCTTTCTGTCAATGGTACCTTGCTGATATCGCTAAAGCACTTCTTAAACTTTGGAAAGCAACTGTGTTATTATATCCAGTTTTTGGAGAGGATCACAAAATACGCTCTACAGGAAAAGGTTAAATGGATCCTTGCTGTTTCAAGATACTTTTCAGCTAGCAGACATTTCACTTTGGCTGTTTTGAGCGGTGATTTCTCTTTTACCCTACAAAAGGCATTTTCTTTTACCTTTGTCATTGATCCCAGTTCAAATGACAGTCAAAAAATGCAGAGCCTTCTAACTTTTAGCAGACGCTGTGAATACGACCCTTAAAATCATAAGTATAGTTTTGCTAAAATTATTATATTCACTTACCTGGTACAATAATATCTCCAAAACCCAATATTGAAACGGGCATGAAGCATACACTCATTACTGAGTAACAGATCAGCTTTGGCACCCTGATAAGTACTGGCAACTGTAAGAAAGAAAAGCAGAGAGGAGGGAAGAGGGTGGGGAGGCAGAAGGAGAGGGAATGAGAGAGGGAGAGAGAGAGAATGAGCCAATAAATCTCTTCCCAATCTCTCTTAGGAAGGGAAAGACTGAGTAGTAGTCGTTTTAATGTTTTTTAAACTGATTATTTAAAAAGAAACTTGGAATAAGAGGACATAAACATATAAACATACACATACATAATACATATATGCATTCTGTACAAAAAACTTAAAAGAATTAAGACATGTAGTTTTAGGAAATTAATCCAACACATGGAGGATGAACAGTATTAATGCACTCCCCCCACAGCTAACCCTTTAATTTTTCTTTTCTTTTTACCAAGAATAGGACTCAGACCTTGATATATTTCTTGCTTTGTTTTGGTCAATCTAAATTTTTCCCACCCAAAGAGTTTCCTCTCCAAGGGTATGATTTTAAAGTCCAATGAACTTATCTGAAAACAATCCTTACTTTCTCATGGGGAGCTGAGGGTTGAGCAGTGGCTTCCACAAAGTTTCCATCATTCTAGGATGAAACCCAAGTCAATAGGTATTTAATAATTTAGAATAACTAAGAAAAGGGCTATATTTGTGAGAAATAAGTTTTATAGGATGTTAGCATGCACCATGACCAATGAGTTACAGTAGGAAGGCAAAATTATGCAACAGACAGGCAGACACTGTGTGGACACCGCTGTCCACACCATCCCCACCTTTTCAGCATTCTCGAAAGGCCCAGCCGCCAGTTCCACCATGATGCTTTCACCATTCTAAAGGGAGGAAGGTAAGAGATGGTTTTAGACATCTGAAGAAAACAACCTTCCACAATGAAGTATGATTGGCAGCCCGTGGCACACAGTCTACAGCCAGCTGAACGCAGGCTATCAACTGCTTCCTTCTCAGCCTCTAGAGACAGCACAAACTGCAGTCATCTGAAACGAGACCCGGCTAGCACATCACTCTACTAGAGCTCAGTAATTATCAGACTGGCATGGATATCAAACACAGATTATTCAAGTGTATCTGGAGATCTGAATTATACTAGCTGACATCCAATATGGTAATAGATTATGAACTTTAAGTATTTTTATTTTTTAACTATATATATATATATATATACTATAGTTCTTAGTCATTTTCAACATCAAAAAAAAAGAGATACTAAAATCATGTAAATTTAGCTTTCTACCAAATATAAGTAACTTTATTTGAAAAAATATGCATTTGACCTTCTGGGTATTTACCACAACAAAACTATGAAGTCAAATTTGAAAATACCCAACCTTATAGAATATGAGAGCCCGATTCCCATTCAATCCTGCCTCCTTCTTTTGTTCCAATCATAGCATTTTCCTGAGTGGTAGTTGAGATCCTGTGTCTGCCGAAGTCTTTTCTGCGGGCTAGACAAGGTGTTCACTACCAAGTTTTCTCCTATAGCCCAGTCTACTTAAAGATAAAACTTTGAGATAGTAGGCTAAAAATGCACAGAGCACTCTTTTTGCTGTTGTTTTGAGGTAGCTAAGGATGACCCTGAACACCTGATCCTCCTGCCTCTGAGACCTCCCAAGCTCAGGGATACAGGCATGCACCAGTGCACTCAGCTGGAGGAATCTACTTTTATGTTTCATACAAAACAAAACATATCAGCAGACGAGGGAGAAGAGTGAAAGACAAAAATCAGGAATGAACATCTGATACACATTTTTAGTTACCTAATAAAAAAAAAGTTTATGATCGTAAGGAGAACATAGGTGTCCAACTGAGAAGGTATTAAATGAGCATTTACAAAAATGAGTTCCAAAGAGAACCTCCAGCTGTTTCTACTACAACAGATTGCTAGAAACTACAGGCCTACAATGACAAACAAAAAAGATTTTTAAAAAATGTCCTAATTGTAACAGTTTACCCTGTCCCTTTAAGAGACAAGCCCAACCCACCCCCACCCCCCTCTGCCTAGGCAAGCAGATCTTCCTATCTTCCTTCCACTTCCAGCCTGAGCTCCTCCCTTTCTGTCTCTCCCAAGAAGTAGCTTCTGCTTCTTTTCCTTTTCCCCACTTCTCCCCTTCTCCCTTCTTCACCCATTTCTCTTTCCCTCTCCTTCTCTCCTTCTCTCCTCTCCCTTCCCCCTCCCCTCCTCTTCTCTCTCTCTCTCTCTCTCTCTCTCTCTGCCTCTATCTCTGCTCTTCACCCTTCTCACCTTCCCTTTCCCCCCCCATAACCCACTAAATAAATACCTACTTTCTCTGCATGGCATGCCTAATAGGTCTCTGTCTCTCACCTACGTGGCTCCCTGCCTGGGACCTGCACGCCCTCATGGCCTGTCATTCCTGCCACTTGGGAACGGCACTGTTTTACTTTTACTATAACACTAATCATACACAGAAGACTAAAAGACTTTTATCCTTAGCCTGAACCTTTAAATTTTAATCTGACATTGAAGGGATACCAGGTTTAAGATAAAGAAAAAAAAAAGTACTTTAAAACCCCAGTTATACAAACCCAGTGTATAGCTGCACTTCCAGTACATGCTATAGACTAACTGTGGACCTACAGAAATGCTTTGTGAAGATGGTCCACCACTTGTTCGTTTGTTTGTTTGTTTTTTGAAACAGGGTTTTTCTACTTAGCCTTGGCTGTCCTGGAACTCACTCTGGAGACCAGACTTGCCTTAAACTCATAAAGATTTGATGTGGGAGTGTCATATATCAATCTGTTGATTTCATTGGTTAAGTAATAAACAAATTGCTTGGCTGGCCCTCATAGGTTAAAACATAGGTGTGAGGAGTAAACAGAACAGACTGCTGGGAGGAAGAGGAAGTGAGCTCAGACTCAACAGCTCCCCTCAGATAGACGCCATGCTCCGCTCTCCCAGGCACACGCGATGAAGCTCCGACCCAGGATGGACATAGGCTAGAATCTTCCCGGTAAGCGCACCTAGGGGCGCTACACAGATGATTAGAAATGGGCTAAATTAATATGTGAGAATTAGCCTAGAAGAGGCTAGATAGAAATGGGCCAAGCAGTGTTTAAATGAATACAGTTTGTGTGTTGTTATTTCGGGCATAAGCTAGCAGGCGGCCGGGGTGCTGGGGACACAGCCCCGCCGCTCATATTACTACAAAGATCTGCTTGCCTCTGCTTCCAGGGTGCTGGGATCAAAGGTGTACACTAGAATCAACGTTTCACTTTGATTGAAAGATCTCTGATAGTGTACTCTATAAGACTGGTTTGTACCAAATAAATTAAGACTAGCTTGAACAGCTTTGTTTTGGCCTCAGGAGCTCATGAAGTAGCCCTGGCTGTCCTGGAACTTGATTTGTAAACTAGGCTGGTTTGCAACTGTGGCAATCCTCCTGCTTCTGCTCCCTGAATACTAGAATTATATAGAATTATAGCATGTTCTGTCTTACCTGGTTTGAAAACATGCTTTTTTAAAGTGCCTAGTTTTAGATACAACTCACACTACTAAGTTAATTCTCTCTCTCTCTCTCTCTCTCTCTCTCTCTCTCTGTCTCTCTCTCTCTCTCTCTCTCTCTCTGTCTCTCTCTCTCTGGCCCTGATGCTCAGTAACACTTGAAACAGCTCACCTTAAGGCATGGGGAACTGTTTGCAAAATAGTCTGGGAAGGAATACTTTTGGGATAGTTATACATTTTTATTTCCTAAGTGAAATTCTGGCAGTAAATGTCAGAAGTGAATATTTTTTGCAGTGGTTTCATAGTTGACAGTGCCTAAAGAAAGGGTTAAAGCCCATTGGAGGGGGAGAGAGCTGTAGTTTAGTGGTGGAGCGCTTGCCTGAAACACACAGGTCCTAGGTTCTATCCTGAGTATAGCACTAACAATAACAAACCCAATGGGAAGTTACATGGCAAGGTACAAAATAAAATGGTGGAGAAGCAGGAGAACTAACTAACTAATAACATGTTCATGATAGGAAGAAGGTTAAGGTAGGCAAAGTGTCAACTCACTCAACAGCTTTCCTCACGTTAAGGAGCTGATGGTGAGTAAAGGGGGAATGATGACCTAGGAGCTTCTGGCAATAGAACCAGGGGACAGACAAAATGGACAGGAATGCAAAGTGAGATTGGGGCCCTGGGTTGAACTTCTACTGAGGTCAGCCTCACCCTGGCCTCAATGAGCAGTCTGGAGACAGGCGACCTTTCTGGAACAGAAAGATCAAGTTGGGCCAGGCAGCAGTACATGTCTTTAACCCCAGCACTGAAGACGTAGAGGCAGACAGATCTCTGATTTCAAGCCCAGTCTAGTCTACAGAGCAAGTTCTGGGACAGCCAGGACTACTCAGAGAACCCTTGTCCCAAAAAGTCAAAACAAAATAACAAAAAACAAACAAAAAAAGATCTGTCACTGAAGCCAAAAGAACTCTAATGTGGAAAGCCTGCATGGCTTCTCACTCAGCAGGCTGGGACCCGGAAGCACCAGGGGCATCTGCAAGGCACAGGATGGGTTTCCAGCCAGGTTAGACAGTTCACTCCTGGACGGCAGAGTAGGTGTGCTGTTCCTTTAGTTCTCAGAAATGAAGGCAGCGACGACACATTTCCCTCTCTCTCCCCCTTCCTCTCTAAACTGTCCACAGTAGATAGAGATACAAAAATTTTACTTTTAAAAGGAAAGAAAAATTAGATATTCTCACTTTATACCAACTAGAAGTTCTTTATTCTCTCTAACAAGCAATTGAAAACTTGAAATGCCCTCCACTGAAAGACCAATTTCAAAGGCAATTAAATTAAATTAAATTGAATTAAATTAAATAATTAAATTAAATTGAAATTCACTATGAGGCACACAATCGGCAACACCAACAACGTCTGAAAAGAGTTACAGCTCTCTTCTCGAGGCTGGCGAGACGGCTCAAGGTTGGGAGCACCCACTGCTCCTGCAGAGGACCTGGGTTCCTACACCCACACAGGTGGCTTGCGAAAACCTGGAATTACAGTTCTGGGGAAAAAATGCTCTCTGCTGAGCTCCATGAGCACCGGGCAAGCACGGGGTGCACATGTATAGAGGCACAAAGACACATAAAATAAGTAAACTCTCAAAAAACGCGAGGAGCTATGTGTGGCAGTGAGGGCTACAGTGACAAATGCCTTTAATCTAGAGGCAGGCAGATCTAGAGTGTTCAAGGCCAGCCTGCTGTACAGAGAGAGTTCTCTACTGGCCAGGACTATACTGAAGAGACCTTGTCTCAAGGCAAACAAATGGATTTTAAAGAATTTCATCTTTTGCGATGTTTCCTCATGAACTGAAAATGCACAGGCGGTCCTACCTTTGTGATGAACGGTGTTATGAAGACAAAGAACACATCGTAGACCAGGAGAAGGCCTAGCAGTATCACACAGGACTGTCAAGAAAAAGGGATTAAAAGATCAAACTTCCCACATCTAAACTATCACATCAAATTACTTTGCAGAAGCCAGGCGCTGGTGGCGCACGCCTTTAATCCCAGCACTTGGGAGGCAGAGGCAGGCGGATCTCTGTGAGTTGGAGGCCAGCCTGGTCTACAAAAGCTAGTTCCAGGACAGGAACCAAAAAGCTACAGAGAAACCCTGTCTCGAAAAATCAAAAAAAAAAAAATTACTTTGCAGAAACAAGTAAGCATGAGAATATATATTTGAACACTATTTTAAAGGGCATTTTATTGTTATTGCTAGGCATATTTTATTTAATAAAACATCATTTAAAAATCTTTACTTCCTGTGACCCATTTGCTTAAAAACATCATTGAATTAAAGAAAGTTCTTCCCCAATATTTAGTCTTATGAAGTTTTATTAAGAGTATGAGTGATGAAAAACACCCAGCTAGCAGCTTAGTAGCTGTCCTTGTTTTAGGGTTAGACGTGAGCACAGACAGGCAGGATGGACTCTCTGAAGACGGGGAATGGTCTGTAGCTCATTTGGATGGAAGTTATACATACCCATACAACATTTCAACAGCGCAATTAAAATGAGCATGCTAATTATGTGATTATGCTAAATATGCAAATTACACCTCAATCATATTGTTTTTAAAAACATTATTATTACAGCTATAAAAGTAATATATTTTACCTTGAAATTGGGTAACTTCATTGTTTTAATTAAGTTGAGACAGAAAGCAATTCCTAAGATATCCTGTAAAATCCAAGCCCATCTATAATAAAAGAGAGAGAGAAAGAGAGAGATTCACCTATTGTTCCATTCCATTACTTTTAGATGAACGTTACATAAACAGATCATTGTGGTTATGGCATTCAATGGCTATGAACTATCTCCTCACAGCCTCCCTGTTTAGCAAGTTACTGTCCTGGCAGAATAATGACTCAAGGCTACCTCAGAAGAATGTGCGTCAGATGCGAGTACATATTCACCTTAATCTCTGCAGCTTTGCGTGTCTCCTACAAAGATAGCTGCCAACAAAATCCCCATGTTTATATTCAGACCAGCTGAGCACAAAGCGAAAGCTACACAATTTACTTGTTGAAATTAATATGCATAACTAACAACCAGTGATAAAATTAATAACTTTGATAATTATAAAAAGATTTCCAGGTCATCAATAGTTTTATTAATAAGCCATTGAACATATGTTATATAATTTCCTCAGGTTTTCCTTCCTGCCATGGATTGACACTGGGTTGGCAAGATGGCTGGGCAGGTAAGGGTACCTGTTATCAAGCCTGATGACCTGAGACTCTTGAGACCCACAGGGTAGAAGGAGAGAAGTGACCCAAGTTGTCCTCTGATTGCCATACTTATGCTGTGGCATGTACACACAGGTGAGAGACACACATGCGCACGCACATACACACACACACACACGCTAAATGTATGTAATGATTTTTTTTTATAGAGAGACACTCACACCTGTTGCTCCCAGTAAATGGACAGATACTTCACATTGCCCCTTCTTTCTACTATGAAAGGCAAAATATTCTATATATTCTTTTACATTTTGCTTTTATCATGGTTAGTTTTTATCAATTTGACATCAGAATCATTTGGGAAGAGAATCTCAAAGAGGAATTGTCTGGGTTGTTGTGGTGTTTTGAAAGAAAATGACCCCCAAAGGGAGAGCCACAAATAATAAAACGCTGATTAGTAGCCAGGCAGAAAGTAGAGGCGGGGCAATGAGAATTCTGAGAAGAGGGAAATTTGATTCTGCAGTCATGACCCAGACACAGAGGAAGCAAGATGTGACTGCCTCGATGAATAAGGTACTGAGCCATGTGGCTAACATAGACAAAAACAATGGGCTATAAGAGTTAATAAGAAGCCTGAGCTAATAGGCCAATCAATTTATAACTAATGTAGACCTCTGTGTGATTCTTTGGGACTTAACGGCTGCAGAAAACGGGCAGGTGGTATTGGCACACGCCTTTAATCCCAAAATTTGGGAGGCAGAGGCAGAGGCAGAGGCAGAGGCAGAGAGATCCCTGAGTTCGAAACCAGCCTGGTCAACAGAGTGAGCTCTAGGACAGCCAGGGCTACAAAGCAAAAGAACAAAACAAAACTGCTTTGTTTTAAAATATGTTCTGGAATAAAAACAAACAAAAATTCCACAATAACCATAACGAATAAGAGTCAGGAACCCTTAAACCCACAATAAAGTAGAGTCATCGTACCTGTCCTCATTTCTAAACACAGCCCACACAACAGCGACTGAGATGCACAGTCCAGAGAGGAAAACCAGGCTTACTTTAATGCTTTTGCCACAACAGGAAATCCTAAAAATAAATAAAAATAGTTGATTTGTGCTGTAGACAAAATACAATGATCACTTGATACAAAACATGACAGACTAACAAGAAATGATTGAAATATTACTCTAGATGTCATAATTTTACGTAAAACTAATGAGGTATAATAACCAGTTTAACAAAAACCCTTTATGGTAATGGAAATGTTCTCTATGTTTTCCAGTATTGATGGCACTCTACTTCAATATGTCTCAGGAACTCCATTTAAAGATCCCAAACACATTATTGACTTTAAATAGCCATAAATTTGGTGTATACTGAATATACAGCCTTAAAGCAGCACCTCACCTTCCCTGTATTAAGTTCAAACACTAATTAAAACAATCTCCAAGAGATACGTACGTGCACTGTCCGCATGGCATCCTATGAAGCAATGCAGCAAGACAGTTGTACAGACTCATTGCTGATGCTATGCAGAAAATTGCTATCATAACATAAACTAGAAAAGAAAGAGACAGTTATTAATCATTTAGTGCCTTTCACTATACCATATTTTTGATATAGTACTATGTTATCTATAGTATTGCTAAACTAAAAATATCTATAGTGTTTTAAAGTTTTAAAGTGGGCCACATTAACATGTGATTTTAGTTGTATTATACACTGCTAGGAAAGTATTAACTGGCTAAATATGGTTCTACATTTTCTAATTTTCAATAATTCAAACTGACATGTTTATTACAGGTTTCTGTGAAGTGAATTACAGATATTTATAAGTACTTAAAGATAAAAACAGAAGGATGATGAACTTTTGTGCATATATATGTGTTTGTATTTGTACGTATGTAGGTGCATACATATATTTGGATATGGGTAGAGGCCAGAAAACAACCACAGTTCTATTCCTCTGATGTCTGTTTTTCTTCTGTTTGTTTTATTTTTGAAACAGGCTGAGTCACTGGCCTGGAAGTTTGCCAAGTAAACTACTCTGACTGGCCAGCAAGCTCCAGGGACCAACCTGCTTCTATCCACCCAGTGCTTGAATTCCACCTCTATGCCTCCAAGGAGGGTTTTCCTACACGGATCAAACTCTGGTCTCATTTGCACAGTAAGCACTTTACTTATTATTCCTCCAGACCTTTTTGTTTTGAGTCTCAAGTAGTTCAAACTGGCCTTGAACTTGCTATTTAGACAAAAATGACCTTGAAAACCTTGAATATCTGAATCTGTGGTGGTGGCCCACACTTTAATACCAGAAGGATTAGGAAGGCAGAGGCTTCTCTGTGAGTTCAAGGTCAGCCTGGTCTATAAGAGCTAGTTCCAGGTCGTGCTCCAAAGCTACAGAGAAACCCCGTCTTGAAACTCTCTCCCCATCTCCCGCCAAAAAAAAAAAAAAAAAAAGAAAGAAAAGAAAAGAAAACCTTGAAATCCTGATCCTCCTGTCTCTACCTTTTACGTGTTGAGGTTACAGGTGTACACCATCATACCCAGCCTAATGACACCTGGGACTGAACCCAGGTCTTTGCATATATAACTCTACAGTGATATCCCAAACTGGATTAAGAAATACATTCTTTTTGGGAACACTGTCTAGCCTGAAACTTGCTATACACAAATATACAGGCTTGCCGGGCGGTGGTGGCGCACACCTTTAATCCCAGCACTCGGGAGGCAGAGGCAGGCGGATCTCTGTGAGTTCGAGACCAGCCTGGTCTACAAGAGCTAGTTCCAGGACAGGCTCCAAAACCACAGAGAAACTCTGTCTTGAAAAAAACCAAAAAAAAAAAAAAAACAAAAAAAAAACAAAAAAACAAATATACAGGATTGAATTTGTAGAGATCTGCCTGCCTGTGCCTCCCTAGTGCTGGGATTAAAGGCGTGTGCCACTGGGCCTGGCTCTGAATTAATAAATTATTAATATAATATTTTAGGAATGTGATTTAGGAATGAGAACAAATATCTGCCTTAGATATCAGTCATGTTATCCATGTTTTCCTATGGAGAATTTATCTATAACAACTTGACCTGTGTTAAAATCAAATCCAGCCAGGCATAGTAACCACCAGTTGAAGATTAGCCTGGGCTGTGTAGAAAGTACTGGTCTAGCCTGCACTACACAGCAAGATGCCTCAAGGGAAACACACACACATACCCCCAAACACTCAAATCCATTCAAAGAAACTTTGTTGCAATAGAACACCTAGGTAGTAAAATCTGACGAGCAGTCTCTATTACCCAGATGTATCTGAAAATTATCTAAAGATATTTCACCTCTGTGTTGTTACAAAGGAGGTAGGATTATTATACCTTACAATATTCTTTTTCCAAATTTTCTAGAAAATATTGTGATAGAAATACAAGCTGTACCTCAATGTTCATGGTCTATTTGACCACCTCCGAGGTGGGGGTGAGAAACAGAGACTGGTCTCAGCACAGTAAATTTGGGGAGTCCTGGTTCTGAGTGAAGCCTGATAAGCCACCCTGAGTCCTCTGATGCTCATATCTAACACACTAAGTTCAATTCAAAGTACGCTGGGTTGTTGTCAGGGTGAGATAAGCGAACGTACATAAAGTATGTGCACTGCACATGTCCTGTGTGGTCACGTGTGTATGAGGAACAGGAAGGCAGACCCTTCATGGACTGTCAATTGGGTTTTGGTATATCTTCTGCCAAGCTGCCCAACCCAGGTTTTAAGAGCCTGGTAGGTAGCATATTCCCTGAGGCCTTATGGGAGCTTTATTGTTTTGTCTACAGGGTACTGTCACTTAGAAAACGATCCCCCGGGAAGAGCTTTATCATCATAACACAGTTCCAGTTAGCTTTGTTTTAAATGTAAGAAGTTTACTGAAAAGCATACTCAGGATGTACGCCCGCTTCTTTTTTATTTGATTTTTCTTTTTTTTTTTTAAAGATTCTTCTTTTTTTTTTTTTTTTAAGATTTGTTTATTTATTACGTACACAGTGTTCAGCCTCCATGTATGCCTTCAGGCCAGAAGAGGGCACCAGATCTCATTACAGATGGTTGTGAGCCACCATGTGGTTGCTGGGAATCGAACTCAGGACCACCAGAAGAGCAGTCAGTGCTCTTAACCTCTGAGCCATCTCTCCAGCCCTTTATTTGATTTTTTGAGACAGGGTTTCTCTGTAGCTTTGGAGCCTATCCTGGAACTAACTCTGTCGACCAGGCTGGCCTTGAACTCACAGAGATCGCCTGCCTCTGCCTCCTGAGTGCTGGGATTAAAGGCGTGCGCCACCACCGCCCGGCGACACGGGCCAATCTTAATGTGGCACTATGTCCTGGGATAATTAGGAGGGTGAATGATTTTCTTCTCACATCAAAAATTTTACCTGTAAATAGGGTAAATGTAATACATTCAAGAAAATTTTTCACTAGAAATAAAAATATTCTTTAAGGTAGCTAGATATCGTCTTTTAAAGTGATTTTTATTTTAATTATGTATATATATGTGTGCCTGGGTATGGGTATGTACAAGTATGGACAAGTGCCCAAGGAGCCCTTAGAGCTACAGTGAGAACTGGTTGTGAGCTACTTGACATGGTGCTTAGAACCAAACTTAATTCCTTCACAAGAGTTCATGCTCTTAACAGCAGAACCATCTCTCCAGCCCCCAATTTTTTAGTATTTTGAGGTAGGATCTTATGCATGATTCTATGGCCAATATTGGCCTAGAAATTACTATGTATCCCAGGCTAGCCCCACGCCTATGTCACTCATCCTTCCTTAGCCTCTTGAGGAGATATATATATATATATATATATATGCATGTGTATGGTGTATGTGTGGTTATTTTTTTATTTAAATTTTAAAATATCTCAGTAACTGAAACCTGATATTTTTTGCACATTAAGCAAATTACTTACTTGTTTTTCAGATGAATTTTTTAATTTAATGTAATTTTCAGATGAATGTTTTAAAGGGAAAGTTGAATCTAGCAACGTAAATGGGGGGAGATATATGTCCAAAACAGCACACACAGTCAAGTGGTAGTGGCCCACACCTTTAATCCCAGAGGCAGAGGCAGAGGCAGGCGGATCTCTGTGGGTTTGAGGCCAGCCTGGTCTACAGAGTGAGTTCCAGGACAGCTAGGGCTACACAGAGAAACCCAGTCTCGGAAAAAAAAATACAGCATACATAAAACCCAGCTTCTTGTATTTTTGGTGAGCCTAGCCTTTCATGGCTGAGTCCTAAGACCCAGTGTCTTACCAAGCCACCTGTAGAAGAAATAGAGCAGGACGATCATCACACAGCAGATGACCACAAACAGGACAACTGTGAGGGGGCTGAAAGTCAAATACTCTTCCTTCTTTCTCCGCATCTCTTTATCTTCCGCATCTGTCACTGCCTTCATGTTCTCCCTGCATAAACACACACAGAAACATCAGCAAGTCCTTACCACTTATTTTTGTAAAAATCCCTCTCTAACACCAATTTTAAGTTTAATTACAAAAGTAATGCACTTTTTAAAAAAAAGTACCAAAAAGAAATATTTAATTTAGGAACTAAAATAGCCTATATTCCTACTCTCCAGATATAATCTGTCATTACACAACTTTGAAATAAGATTTTTTAATAAAAAAAACCTGTTAGAACATACTACATTTATTATATTAATAAATTAATGTTTGTGGATGTTCGTACAACCAAGTTTGGAGAGATATTTATGTTGACATAATGTGTTTTAAGATATAAACATATAAACAATATTACCTACCTACATACAGTAAAGTCTTTCTAAATAAGTTTTTCTCAAGTATAAACACTGAATTCTCCTATGAGCAAACTCAGCATTTACTACATGTCTGTCCCGTGCTCATTAATGCACTAAGAATAACTGTTAAATTACCAGCTCCAGTCCTGTCCTGCCTTTGTTATTACCCATGGGTTCTCCCAAGTAATCACCTCTCTAATGAAAGGCAGAGATGGGTGTTAAAGAGAGCAGCAGGTGGCTTTGGAGAGTAGACAGCTTACTGTCTCACCTGTCACATCACTGGGCCTTCCCGGTGACACAGAGCCTACCCAGTGTTCCCAGCCCCAGTTCAGCTCCCTGTCATGCATCTTCCGGCCCTGACCATTAAGTCTGGGCTCCCTGCAGACTTTAAGCTGAATAAAACTTTATGTCTAAACGTTTTCACATTTGCAACTGTTAACCAGCACACTGCTTTCCCATCAGGAGATTACAGACGACGTCATGATCATGAGTGGGACTTGTGGCCTCTGCACCAACCCTTCCCTAGAACTCCAGACCAGGATGTAGGGGCACTAACAGAAGTTTTAACAATGTGGTACCTAAGTGGGGAAAGGTGCCAGCCTTTGGTATCTGTCATTGAAAATAAATAAAAACATTTATAGCAGTAGACATGTAAGCCATAATGATCCACATATTCAATATTCATAGCCACATATTGAAGAGCCTAAGGCACTCCCCCTTCTGCAACAGTCTTGCTATGTAGCACAAGCTGCACTGAACTTAATATGTAACCCAGGGTACTTTCAAACTCATGATCCTCCTGACTCAGACTCCCGAGCAGTAGGGTTACAGGTGTGTACCACCATACCTGACATAAAGCACTTCATTTTGGGGGGGTACACTGGGGCAGGGGCATATGTAGCCAAGGATGACCTCCACCTCTCAAGTGCTGTGATTACTATAGGCATGGATATATATAGGCACCATACACAGCTTTCATAAAAACGCTTTCCTGGAAGGGAACCAACTACTCGATTTCTACATTAAATACTACCAGCAATTGTATTCCTTTGGGAGAGCAGCGGTTCAAACAACTAGGCAAAAGCTCCACCACTGAGCTATGCTCCAGCTCATGCTGTGAGATTGCACTCTATGTGCGTGTTTGCTGCTGTGTGTGCCTGTGCAAGTGCACACCTGCCACAATACATGTGTGGATATCGGAAGACATCCAGAGGTCAGTCCTTGAACCTCGTCGTCGTCCCTGTTTGAGACAGGTTTAACTGGCCTTCAAGATTCCACAGATTCCCATCTTGCTGCAGGAACACTTGGCTTCCAGACACACACAACTGGGTCCAGCTTGCTGTGAGTTCTAGGGTTTTGAACTCAAGTCCTCACACTTGTGCAGTGAACACTTTACCCACTGCTGTCCCTCAGCAGCCTCCACAGAGTATTTGATGTGAGTTAAGTGTTTCTCTATGAACAAATAACTCAGGTGCCTACAACCTTCTATTAGTTAAAAAAAAAAAAGAAAAAGAAAAGGCAATCCTACAATCTGTCTTAATGGCTCTATATACTGAGATAAAAACATAAACGTTCTTGCTATTAAGATGATCATGAAGCATTATTTAAAACTATTTATCAGAAAGTCATAAAGAGTTTAATTAAACTTACAATTCAATGACTCCACTCCAGTATCCTCCTAATGCCACAGTGAACACAGCGATTGCAAAAATAACCACCATAGTATAGTCAAAATTAGGCCAGGATGGAGAATACATCTGCACGGTAACGTTATCTCCTAGAGTCTGAAGGGCAAAGCGACAGTTAACACAGGGATGAGCCTGCCACAGCACAGCAGCAACATCTACACTTCATCAGAGAGCTAGGAAGACGGGACAGCTAGAGGCTTACTCAGCCCTTCAAGGCTCTCGCTAGCAAGTGGAGAATGCCTAATAATCAAAATTAAGCATAGTGATTAAATGTAAACAATTGTACCATTTATAAACATCTAATATGCAATTACCAACGTACCTGTTTCATATCTTTAAAGTCTCTTTGGCTTATCACTGCAATTAGTATTGTCATATTTTGAAATTCAGAACTGTTCCTTGAGGAAGGAAGCTAAAAGAAAAAATATGAAACTTGATTAACTACTAATACATTTACAGAATAAGAATATAGATACTATATTTATACTAAGTACCAATATTATATTAAATTATAAAAACAAAGCTTCATTATTCCTTCTTAATAATATATAAGTTCTAAAAACAAGATCTTTTTAACATGAACTTAAATAGATATATACTATACATGACATCATATGGTATAGACATTGTATAAACATACAATATACATATATATATATATATTTATATGTTTCTCAACTCTTAAGACTTCAAGTCATCTCAACTCTAAAAATACAGCCAAAACTACAAGATTTTCTAATTCGAATGTTTTATTAATAAATCTAGAACGTTTGTTAATAAAAATAATCTAGAAGATGATTAAAAATTCAGCCTCTGGAACACACACAGCATTAACTCAGTTCCTGGGAGACTTGGTGTTAGAGGCACAATAGAAATTCCTCCTTTTAAACAACCTTCCTCAAGGCACAGTAATACCACTTTTGGTATATATCCAAAGGATGCTCAATTGTGCAACAAGGACATGTGCTCAACTATGTTCATAGCAGCTTTGTTTGTCATAGCCAGAACCTGGAAACAACCTAAATGCCCCTCAACCGAAGAATGGATAAGGAAAATGTGGTACATTTACACAATAGAGTACTACACAGCAGAAAAAAATAAAAACAGCTTGTATTTTGCAGGAAAATGGATGGAGCTAGAAAACATTATTTTGAGTGAGGTAACCCAGACACAGAAAGACAATTATCACATGTACTCACTCATAGGTGGTTTTTAAACACAAAACAAAGAAAGCCAGCCTACCAACCACAATCCCAGAGAACTTAGACAACAATGAGGACACTAAGAGAGACTTACATAGATATAATCTACATGGGAAGTAGAAAGTAGAAAAAAACAAGATCTCCTGAGTAAATTGGGAACATGGGAACCTTGGGAGAGGTCTGGAGGGGGAAGAGGCAGGGAGGGGAGCAGAGAAAAATGTAGAGCTCAATAAATATCAATAAAAAAAATGTATATAAAGGGCTGGAGAGATGGCTCAGTGGTTAAGAGCATTGCCTGCTCTTCCAAAGGTCCTGAGTTCAATTCCCAGCAACCACATGGTGGCTCACAACCATCTGTAATGGGGTGTGGTGCCCTCTTCTGGCCTGCAGGGATACACACAGACAGAATATTGTATACATAATAAATACAGAAATAAATATTTTTAAAAAATGTATATAAAAAAGAAATTCCTCCATTTAGCGCTTACCAGAATACTGCTGTTAGCGATCAGCAATGCTTCAGCACCACCTCTCTGGGCAATTTGGGCTTTTTCAAGGATGTGGCAGGATCCCCACTGTACCACCACTGCTTTGTTCTTTATGCCATCAGGAGGAATATCAGAAGGGTGGCACAGTGGCGTGCCAGTCAGATTCATCAAGCTAAGAGAAGTCTGAAAAGAAGAAATGTTTTTAATAAGACAGATACCTCATTTCACCCAAGAGCATTCAGTGATGAAACACCGAGGCCAGTTTAGTACAATCTCACTGAGTCACACGCTAAAATAGTTATTACTCATAATCAATATTTTATTATGAATAATATCACGTTATTTACTTACTGCATTTTCTAGGGAACTTGGAAGCCTTGTCCATTTGGGGTTATAATGCATGCAATAGTCCTTGGAAAGTGAAGATGAGCCATCTGCGGCCGCGTGCAGGATGGCTTCCTGAGCAGCTGTCTAAGATACAAACAACAACTTTCAGGATGGTGGTCATAGTTAGGCTTGCTGGCAGTAACAGATTTCGATGAGACTATTTATAAGCATGTCTGAGCACATTTCCTCACGAGGGTGAGACTTGTGATGACTTTATTTACTCCTGCATAAGCAGCTCGGGAATAATGAAACCATACACACTTGTCCGGAGCTCACTCTTTGAGGACGATGGCTCACTTTCTTACAAGATTAACTATGACCCTAAAACTATGTTTTAAGAGCCACATGGGGGGTGCTATGACATAACAATGCCAGCCTGCCCTCTCAGCCTGGCACTTTCTTCACCACTCTTTTATGAGTTGTGACTTCATAGTTCACACTCACGCAGAAGAATGGACTCAAAACCTCTTAGCTTGTCCCACCCTTGGTGTTTGCCTAGTACCTTTCCCTGGGGTTAAAGAGATGCAGGAGTACTTTTAAGTATTGACTGTATAAGATAATCACCTTGAATTTAAAATCATTTTCACTCTAGTCTTTGAGAGCTTTCAACTGCCTATCCAGATACACCAATACGGAGTTTTAAGAGAAAAACTGCCTGCCGGGTGATGGTGGCGGATGCCTTTAATCCCAACACTCAGGAGGCAGAGGCAAGTGGATCTCTGTGAGTTCAAAGACACCCTGGTCTACAGAGCTAGTTCCAGGACAGCTAAGGCTACACAAAGAAACCCTGTCTCAAAAAAACAAAACAAAACAAAAAAGGAGGAGGAGGAAGACGAAGAAGGGAAGCTGGCAGCGGTGGCCCATGTGAGGCAGAGGCAGGCAGATTTTTCTGAGTTCCAGAGCAGCCTGGTCTACACAGTGAGTGCTAGGGAGGCCAGACCTACATACAAAGATGCTGTCTCAAAACAAACAATCAAAACTAAATAAATAAACAACATAAAAGAGAGCTAGAAGAGCTGGCAAGATAGCTCAGTGGGTAACTGCACTTATCACCAAAGATGACCGTCTGAGTTGGATCCCAGGACCCACGAAGGGGCGGGGGGAGAGAAATGAGTCCCATGAGTTGGTCCTTGAGCATGACACATATGCCCTGGCACACCCACCCCCAAATAAATAAATAACTTTTAAAAAATAGCTAGAATACTTCATCTTGTCTTATTTCCCATTGCCTAGAAAGATAGGGAAAAGGGACAAAGTGATGGAAAAGGATAATAAAGAAAAAGTGAGGGGCGGGAGACATGCAGAGACATCCCCAAATGTTTAGTATACTGCTTCTGTCACCCACCTCCTTCAACAGAGGTTCTTCCCATCTTATCTGTGAGCAAGTTAGTCTCCAAATCCAAAGGAAGAAGAGGTCCAGGGAATGGGTCAGCAGGTGAAACATTAGCAGCCAAGTCTAATGACCTGAGCCCCACATGGTGCCAAGTAAATGCTTGACTTCTACCATGGGTTGGGGCACAGGAATGCATGTGTATTCAGATACACAAAAGCGTACCCAAAATAAACAAAACATACAAGCCTTTGTAGCAAAGCACACATCCAGTTGGTTTCTTAATACAGGATTTCTCTGTATAGCCGTGGCTGTCCTGGAATTCTCTGTGTAGACTAGCCTAGCCTGGAATGTAGAGAAATCTGTCTGCCTCTGCCTCTCATGGGCCACCACTGCCTGGCTTTCCTCCTCCTCCTCCTTCTCCCACCCCTTTTATGTTTGTTTGTTTAGTTTTCTTTTGGAGACAGGGTTTCTTTGTGTAACCTTGTTTGTCCTGGAATTAGCTCTGTAGACGAGGCTGGCCTTGAACTCATAGAGTTCCACCTGCCTCTGCCTCCCAAGTACTGGGAATAAAGGCAGGTGCCACCACTGCCCGGCTTCATTCTTCTTTTTAAGGTGATTTCTCAGGCATTTTGTCAAGGGACAGAAAGCTGGTACCACGAAGGAAGATTGTTGCTTATGACTATAGCTAATAATACAGCTCATAAGCCATTGAAATTAGTATGCATAAGAAGTCTGGAGGTTTGGAGGAGCAAATTAGAGAAAGCCTACGATGCTGTCAAAAGAGCTTAACGAGGCCATTCTGGGCAGAGAGCAGAAGAGCAGAATGCTGAGAACAATGCAGACAAAGGCAGGCTCGTGAACAGATGGGATGGTGACTCTATCTGGAATAGGCTAAAAACAATGCATCGTCCATTCTGGCATTTGTCCATCCTCTGACTCTCTGGGAAGCTGAGTTTAAAGGACTAACCCAAAAGAGGTCATGTCCAGGTAACAAAGCTTTCAAACTCTATCACACAGGTATTATTAGATGCTTTTAGTTAAGACTTATGATGAGAATCAGGAACAAAACCACTACAAAATTTGCAATTTGTCCAGAAAAGGGACATGCTTAAAGTTGTGACCACGGAAACATATCACCCATCCACCCCCAACCATTAATAAAGAAATACCGTATTCCTCAGAAGGCTAGGTGAAGCACAGTTTGTAGAGCACTTGGCTACCATCATATGAAGCCTTGGGTTTGAACTTGGTGGTACATGCCTATAATCCCTGCACTCAGGACAATCAGAAGTTCAGGGTCATTCTTAGGTAGCTCAAAGCAAGCCTAGGCTACACAAGACCTTATTTAAAAAAAAAAAAAAGGCCTAGTACTTCACACAAGAGCGTATTTACAGTTTGCTGAACATGTCACCCATTACTCCATGTATCCATGCCATTAGATCTTCCAAGTTCTTGTCTAATAACCACAGTGTGGGTTTGTCGATTCTTTTTCTTTGTTTTGTTTTTTCAAGACAGGGTTCCTCTGTATAGCCTTGGCAGTCCTAGAACTTACTGTGCAGACCCGGGTGGCCTCAAACTCACAGAGACCAGCCTGCTTCTGACCTAGAGTGTTGGGCCAGGCATGTGCCACCACTGCCCAACAATGTGGTTTATCAAGAGTTGATGTATTTCTGTGCTAAATATTAATTTATCTTGAGGACGAATTAGTGGAACTATAAGTATGTAAACATTTTTTTCTTAATAATCTTAAGAGGTTCAATGAAATGAGTGCTAAGTTTAACACATAAATTATAAGTTCAGGGCATTTATGTCCCCTCTGAGTTGTTCTTTGGGAACTAAATGTCACTTGTCTGATTATTCAGACCTTAAAGACACAGAGTAATGCTTCTGTGTTGCTGTTTCTCCCCTCAAAATACTTTTTGTATGATTTCTTTCCTGTATGATCCTAATGATGTCCAGCAAAGTTCCCAGAACACAAAAGGCTACTTTTTTTTTTGTTTAATAACAGTTTTGAGCTTAGATTTTCTCGCTGACCCTTTAAAGCCCAGAGTTATAAAACACAGTCTTTCAGAGAAGTTAAAGTTCCTCGGGGTAATGACTGTGCACACCGTTTACACAACTGCCCAAACAACACTGATAAATATTCCTAACCTGAAGCTCTAGAAGAGAAAGCAAATGGAAACAAAGTCTGATTTCCTGAAAGCTAGCTTCTGGGTCACCCATTAGAACTCAAATTTCTTGTTGCTAAATTTTAAAATATTACTTCTGCAACTATGGGTATGCATGCACATATTTTTTTCTTAACCAGACTTCTATCCCTTTAGACTTCAAACTAAAAACCTCCAAGGGCCACTTTCATACTTGGTTTTTAAGGGGATTTTAAAGTGTGCCTGTAAGAAAACAAAAGCACAAAACAAATCCCCACAGTATAATGACACGCACTTTACAGAGAAAGAACTGTATGGGAATGGAATGAAAGCATGCAGATATTCATATAGTTATAGATAGAAATACATGTGAACACAGTTAACTAAAGAGCACTCCAGAACGCTAACAACTGGAACCCAGTCCATCCTGCCCTCCCCCCCCCCTTTTTTTTCCTGGGCAAAAAGCTGCAGTAAGAAGGGTTACACAATAAAACAGAAGTTAAATTTTTTAATTAAAAAGAAAATGTGCCTGAACGCCAAAAAACTATACACAGCGCTTCAGGACCTAGGTGAAAGAAGCCCTCCACCCCACGGGATTACTCCCGGGTAAGTATTTCGCAGGGTTCTAGGCACTGCCAGGTGAGAATGCTAGAACCCGCGGGTGAGCACTGTAAAAGGGCCGGAAAGGGGGGGGGGGAGGAGAGGGGGAGGGGCAGGGGAGGAGGGAGGAGAAGGGAAAGGGAGGAAGGGGAGGGAAGAGCGGAGGGGAGGGGAGGGGAGGGGAGGGGAGGGGAGGGGAGGGGAGGGGAGGGGAGGGGAGGGGAGGGGAGGGGAGGGGAGGGGAGGGGAGGGGAGGGGAGGGGAGGGGAGGGGAGGGGAGTGCGGCTCTCACCAGTCCCAGCAGGCAGCTCCAGAGCAGAGCGGCCGCGGGAGCGTGCCGCAAGTGCAGCAGCAGCCCCATCCCGCGGGCGGGCAGCTGGGCGCTGGCGGCGCTGGCGGTACCCGGACCTCTGGGCTGCAGCCCCGACTTCCTCTTCCGGCCCCGCCCGCGGAGCGCTGGGCTGGGACTTTGGGCTGTCGGTCGGCTCCGGGCGCTGCTCCTCGGAACAGCCCTCTTAACTGCGTAAATCCCCTGTTCCCGTCCGGTTCCCTCTAACTGCGGCCGCCGCCCATTCCGAGCTTCTGCGGCTTCGGGTTTCAGTTTCCCTTCAGGCCTCTGCCACGTAGCCTCGGAGCCACCTTCGCAAAGCTGTAAACCAGACAAGGCCCCTCTCCACGCTTGAAGCACAAATCAAAACTCTTCCTCCGCAGCAAAGTTTATGTCATCTCACCCCTGGCTTCTCTGTTCCTAGCCTCTCTATTCTCCTATGCGTTACGACCCTCGAGCTGGGCGTTCCCTTGTCAGTTTACACGTCTCTTCAGTCGAGTTTTCTATTCTCTATTCACTTTCATACTATGATTTATTTGTTCTCTTCATAGCTTTGTTTTTGTTTTGCTTTATTGACACGGGCTAGCTCTACCTATCCTTGGCTACTGTCCAAGACCAGGCTGGCCTAGGACTCAGAGATCTGCCTGCTTCTGCCTCTCAAGCACCGAGATTAAAGGTATAAACCACCATACCTGACTCATTTTATACTCATTTATCTATGTATTTCACATGCTGCTATCCAATTAATGACAGGGAACTGTCCCTCTTTGCTTTGTTGACCACTTTGTCCTTACACATAAAATATCCACTGTATATTAGGTCGTCAAATACTTGTTGAATAACCAAACCTGAATAGGACAGTGTTCCTGCTACCCTAAGGGGGGGACGTAGCAAGGGATACAGACGTGTGAGCAAACACTGTCAAGACAAACAAAGACCTTTCACCCAGTGCTATATAGGGATCAAAGGGAGGTAAAAATAGGGCGCCAGAGAAAAACAGCAGCCTGAGCTGACTGTAGCCGACTATTAATTTCTATGCAAGTTCATTTCAGATAGGCAAAGGAAACCACTTCCAGGAAGGAAGCATCAGTCTCAAGGCCAAGGGAGGTACTGGCAAAACTCGAACTAAACTGAAATTAGGAGTGGTGAAAGGTGAAACGTGAGAAGAGGCAGAGGCTGAACATAAGTGAGCTGGACAGCTTGGAACGTGAGACTATCCTCTGGATGGTGCGGATTCACGAAAATTAAATAGAACAACGCCACAACACACGGTTTCTGTTTGGGGAGCTCTCTAGGGCTGGTGGGGTCACAAATAGACTGAAACTGGGCCACAAGTGGAAGTCAAGGGACAGACAAGTACAGAAACAACCCAGGCAGAGCAGTGGGAATGCTTGCTCTGAGAGAGTGTGGCAGAGAAGAAATGGGGGGAAAGAGATGAGTCAGAAAGAGTTGTTGCAGATTTGCAAAGTTGAAAAGGAGGGAGGAGTGGTTTCCCAGAATCCTCTGCTGTGCCCTTTACTGGGATGGATTCCAAAGGAGAGGAAGAGTGGACATGCCTTTGAAACGTTGCGGAACACTGAATTGCAAATATACATAGGTTGGTAGGAATGGTAGGGGCAGTGAAATGATATCCTGACTGAACTCACACTTTCCTCCTGGCCAGGGAGCCAGAGTTCCTCTGAGTAAAATGGCTACTATGAACCACATGACTTCATCTCCAAATATTCTGGAGTATTTATTCTTGTGCTCCTTTGCTTAGTGAGTCTCTAAAGTGATTCCCAGAGCTATCTGAAGAGCTCTGGTTTTTATGCCAACATTCTTAACCCCCTTGTTGGAAAATTTGTGCTTGCCTGTGGTATAACCTAGTTCGTTGTGCAATCTCAATTTCTCTGTGTAGCTTTTCTTTACATTAAAATTTTCCTTATTATTATTGTATATATGGATGATGTGTGTACATAGTTAGAAGACACCTGGAGTCCGTTCTTTCTGTCTGGTAGGTTGGGAGCGGAAGCCCCAGTCCCTGGCATCTATCTCAGCCCCCAGGCCTGGTCTGGACTTCAAATCCCAGCAGGCCAGGTCCTGACCCCTCCCTGAGTTAGGACCACTCCCCAGGGTACTTAAGTGATCCCCCCCAAAAGAGGAACACGTGGTCTCCCTTTCCTCCTCCTGAGTGAATGTGTATAGTTGACATAAGCAACAGCCATGTCACAGATCCCAGTGCCACAGATCCAAGGGAATTGCTAGGTTTTACCTAGGTCGGAGCACAGATGTTGACAGGATGTTTAAGAAATACCAAGCACAGCTCCCTCCTGGGGGTGGTGACTACAGTCTGAACCTGCTTCCCTACCGAGACTGGGTAACCTGCCTTCTCCTTCAGCTGTATATAATTAACACACTGAGTTTCTAGCTGCTGGCTCACCTCCATCCAAGCACACCGCCCCCTCAAACCCAGATTTTTCTCTGTCTCTGTCTGTAGGTCAGCCGGTTCTACATTCCATGTTGCCCTGGTCCGGTCAATCCCATGCTGTGCAGTTAGCAGCAGTGTGGGTGTTTTATCCGCATGTATGTGTGTGCATCACACGCATGACAGATGCACATAAAAATAAGAAGAGGTTGTTGAATCCACTGAGATTCAGGAGTTACAAATGAGCCGCCATGTTTATGGTGAACCATCAGGTGGATACTGGAGTCAAACTGGGATCTTCTGGAAGAGCAGCCAGCGTACTTCATCACTGATCCATCTCTTCAGGCCCCTACTCCTAGTTTTTTAGATGAGAACACTGAATGGGAGAATTACCTATATGAAGTCTCCCAGCAAGACTTGCAGAAGGAATTTAAATAGAGTCATTTCTAGTCCCATGAATGTTACTATAGATCCTCAATGAATGTTTAGCAAATTAGTAGTTTTGGCTAATAATTAGGTGTTTTTTAAACTTGACCAAAGTTTCTCTGAAGTATCTTCTAAAGGTAGTGTAATCTTCTGTGAAATGAATAGCTAACAGGCGGATTTCTGTGTCCTAGCAGCTGCTCCCAAATAACATGGAGACATATTATTAATTATAAATGCTTGGCCAAGCCGGGCTATGGTGGCGCACGCCTTTAATCCCAGCACTCGGGAGGCAGAGGCAGGCGGATCTCTGGGAGTTCGAGGCCAGCCTGGTCTACAGAGCTAGTTCCAGGACAGGCTCCAAAGCCACAGAGAAACCCTGTCTCGAAAAACCAAAAAAAAAAAAAAATGCTCGGCCAATAGCTTAAGGTTATTACTAACTAGCTCTTACAACTTTAATTAACCATATTTCTATCTATATCCTACCATGTGGTTCAGTACCTTATCTCAGCATGGCAAGTTCATCTCCTCCTTCTCTGGATTCCCTGACTCTACCCTTCTTCCCAACATTCTCTCTGTCCCAAAAATTCTGCCTAGCTATTGGCCAGTCAGCTCTTTAATAATAATGAGAGCAACACCTTCACAGTGTACAGAAGGATTATTCCACAGCAATAGCTAGATTGGGTTTCAAACAAAATTAGTTTGGATAACTTTTTCTTGTTTTTTACTCACCCTCCAGATTAGGATTTACTTCTAAAGGCAAGAGCTGAGCTGAAGGCATAGCTTACTGGTGGAGGGGTATTGGTATAACATGCACAAGACCCTGTATTTGATCCCCAGCAGCACAGGCAAACACACACACACACGCATCTCTTTGTTGGTAACAAGAAGAAAGCTGCAATTTTCCGATTCAATATTAAGATGATTTTTCAGTCATTGTGGCTTTTTTTTTTTTCCTTTTGAGACAGGGTTTCTCTGTGTAACAATCCTGACTGTCCTGGAACTCACTGAGATCCGCCTGCCTCTGCCTCTCAAGTGCTGGGATTAAAGGCAGTGCCATCACCTCCCAACCAGCGTGACATTTTTATTGTCGTTTTAGACAGCTTTCAAAAAGAGGTTTAAACTATCAAGTAAGTCCTAATAATAGCTTGATTTCTCACCTTCTGGGACAATTTTTACACTTGAAATAATTACAACCTGGTCCATGCATAAGACAATGCTATAGAGATTTTCATATAGAGACCTGTTTTATGTATGTCAGGGGTTTGTCTCTATGTCTGTATGCACACTACATATATTCTAGTGCCTACAAAAGTCATAGGAGGGCATCAGACCTATAGGATGAAATTAGATAGGGTTGTAAGCTGCCATGTGGGTGATGGGAGCCAAACCTGGGTCCTCTTCAATACCGCAGATCCTTTTAACTGCTGAGCCTCACTCCAGCTCTTAAATGAATTGTTTTAGAATAGAGATTCTATAGAGATAATCTATTGCAAGCTCGAGTTCTGTTGATTTTATCATTAAGACATAACATGGCCAGGTGGTGATGATGTATGCCTTTAATCCCTTGGGAGGCGGAGGTAGGCAGATCTCTGAGTTCAAGAAGTTCCAGGATATCCAGGGATAAACAGAGAAACCCTGCCTCAAAAAACAAATAACAAACAACAACAACAACAAAGATATAACCAGAAACCAGGTGGTGTGACGCATGCCTTTAATCCCAGCACTCAGAGGGCCCAGTTTGAAGTCATCCTGGTCTCCAGAGAGAGTTCTGGGACAGCCAGGGCTATGCAGAGAAACCCTGTTTTGGAAAAAAGAGAAATAAGCAGAGGTGTTACTGTCATCATGGGTCAGTGAGACCTCAAGGTGCATTGCTTGACTTTAGACAATGCAAAAAGGAAAACCTGAAACTTCTCAGGCAGACAGAGCCCAAATCTCTCTCTGACTCCAGATAAGTTAACATGGTTTTCTGGGTGGACACTGCAGTACTTCCTATTGGCATGCTAAGGACTACTCCAAGCTTTTAGAACAATATTTTTTGTTAGTTAGTTAGTTAGTTAGGTTGGTTTTTCAAGACAGGGTTTCTCTATAGCTTTGGAGTCTGTCCTGGAACTCACTCTGTAGACCAGGCTGGCCTCAATCTCACAGAGATCCACCTGCCTCTGCCTCCCGAGTATTGGGACTAAAGGCATGTGCCACCACCACTTGGCTTGATAGGAACTTTCAGATTAACAAGCTATCACTCAAAGCAAGTAAATGCAGTCAAGCGCCTTTTGGTGAGCAAAGATACTTTTAGGTGTAATTGTTGCTGAACAAAGATACTTTTAGGTGTAATTGCTGCAGTCATTTACCACCTCATGACATTTCTGCTCAACTTTCCTAACACTCGAAGGGTTGCTTGCAGGCCCAGTTTTGACTACTGAGTTCACATAAAGCTCCCATTAATGGAAAGTGAATGAGACATGTCTTGGGTGCTCTTTTCACTCAGATCTGTAAGAACACGAGTTCATTAAAATAAATTAACATATTTTGTGTTTGAGTCAAGGTCTTGTTATATAGCTCGGCCTAGAATTCACTATGTAGCCCTGGTCTGGAACTAGCAATCGTCCTGCTCCAGCCTCCCAAAATTTGAGATGAATTAAGTTAAATCAGTATTATCAACTGTCTAATTTGGCAGGAATATGACCTTCATAAGATAGTGTGTAGGCTGACCGCTTCCTGGACTTCTTTGTTGAAATTATAAAGCATATAATTGTATTTCCTCATTAGCAAGCCTTGGTATTACTAGCCATGCCCTCCCTTTTCTCATTAACTTACGTCTGCCCTTCTGTGTCAGGTATACATGCCAGAGATCATGTGATAGGGCTATAAGTTATGGCTTCCCTAGTCTAGGCATCCGTGAGTGACAGGGTCAGTGAGTACAGCAGGTAATTTTCAGCCACTTGGATCAGCTAAGATGGAAACATCAATTGAAATTAAAAAAAAATTTTTTTGGTGGTGACTCACTTCATGAGATGTAGACTTAAGGTTTACAATGGGTAGTTCCAAACCCATGATCACACAGACCGTGGGCAAACTCAGTGGGTCACAGTACAAAACCTAGGAAAAGCATATATGAGGGAAAGGCCCTTGTAGGGAAAAGGGAAAGTTAACAGCCATGGGAGGGAGATAAGAGACAGTGGGGCCTGAGAGCAATCAGAATGCATTTCATCTATAAAATTTATGGAGAAAACAAATTTAATTCATTAAAGATGTGAAAAATATATCAATAATGAAAGAGTGAATCTCAAGAGGTAGGGAGGGTGAGAGTTTATCTGACAATCAGCAGTATTCTTTCCATATTTAAAGAAAGGAGAATATGCATAGTCTAAATTTTTTTCTTTTACGTATCACAAGTTTTGATGAGTGCTGCTTGCTCTCCCCACATTACAGTTGTGAAACTCATCCATATTGCCGTACAGGGAAGTAGACTGACACTTTTAACTATTCCATTTGATGAATCTACTCCAGTTTGTTGTCTGTCTTTATTTTGGCCAATACCAAAATAAAAAGCACATTTTTTAAAATTGTTACTGTTCAGGGTGTTACTATGTAGCTCTGGCTGACCTAGAACTAGGGATGTAGGCCAGACTGACTTCAACTGCCTGCCTCTCCCTCCTAAGTACTGAGGGTAAAGGTGTGTGTCACTGTGCCCAACCCCAAAAGTACTTACATCAAATTACCAAGTTTTATTGTCAAACCAGCATCTGATCCCTAAACTTAACATTGTTCTGGTCATTCTTCCTGGAACACCTTGTTTCCATTACCTATTTCTTTTTATTATTTTAATTTCATTTTTTTGAGAATTTATGAACACAATATGTATTTATATAATTTTCCCTCCAGTCTCCTCCCTCAAATTTCTTCTGTACATCCCCTTACTCTCTTATTCCCATCCTCTTTAATTATTATTAACATATATAATAATACCATGTCCCTTTAGTATTGCTCAAGCGTATATGTTTGTCTGACCACCCGGGATTGGATAGCCTATCAAGGGGCTCGTCCTTGGCAAAGACTGATTTTCCTTCTCTCAGTACCCATTAGTTGCCTGTAGTACTTCATCTTGGGGTGGGATCCCATGCTATCTCCCCCATTCATGTTGGCCTGTCACCTGATGATCCCTGAGCAGCTCTTATTTTGGCAACTGTACTGTTGGGATTTCAGTGGTGCGGCTTCCTTGTCTCATATAGAAGCCGATTCTTACCTCACGGCAGATATCCCGTGTCTCTGTCTTTACAGTCTTTCCACCCCTTCCTCTGTGATGTTTTCTGGGGTGAGTGTTTAGTAGTTGTATTGTCGATGGATCGATTCAGGTGAGCACCTCACTGTCTGTTGTTCTCTGCATCTTGACAAGTTGGGAGTCTCTATAATGGTCCCTGTCTGCTGCAATAGAATTGTCCTTGATGAAGGCCTGAAACAACACTTCCCCGTGGGCGTAAGGATAAGTATTTAGAAGGCAGTTAGAAGTCATTCTGGTTTAGGGAAGTGTCGACTGTAGATTCTTCTCTAGGGTTTTTGAGTTCAACAGTTATGGGTAGTTGACTAGGTTTGCAGTACTAGAAATCCATCCCTCCTGCTGAGAAGGTATTAAGTCCGATTACACAGCTGTTGGTTACCTCTAGCGTGTAAGTGCCACTACGGCACCTTTCAGGATGTCGTGCCATACTGTAGTTGTTGGCTTTGCAGCTGGTTAGGACTAGTGATGGCTTTTTCTCTCCTGGCAGCTAGCTTAGTTCCTTCTGAGACTATGACAACCAGTCCTCAGGGAAGTGACTTTGAGACCAGATGTGACTCAATTTTTCCAGGACCTGTGTCTGAAGTGCGTGATGTCTGCCGCTACAGGGACTCACCTTCGGTCTCTGGGCAGGGCCAAGGGCAATAGCAACAGCTCACACTCTTCTGGAAATCTCCTAAGCTCCTCTGACCAACAACTCAAAATGAGGTTTCCGGACACTGTGGTTTTTGTTGGCTAGTCTATGACTTTTGGTACTACCTATTTTTTTTCTTTTTTCCTTTTTTGTTTGCTTTTTAAGACAGTCTCTTACTGAGTACATCTGGGTGGCTGTAACTCCATGTGTAGATCTACTCACAGAGATCTGTTTGCCCTACCTCTGATTGCTAGGATTAAAGGTGTACACCACTATTCCTGTAACCATCACCCATTTCTTAGTGTGGGTCATTCTCACTGCTCATTTGTATGCTCAGACAGCAGCGCCTCCTCCAGGAAGCACTCCTGCTCCGCCTCTGTGTTCTCAGGAGACTGCAGGGGAAGCTGTGTCTCCCTCATGGTCTGTACTAGTCTCAGCACTTAGGACAGAACAGGAATAGTTTTGTCTTAATGTTGCATTTTTACACACCCTACTATATATTCTGCTATTTTACAGTGACTTTTCTATGTGTCAGACTAGAGCATTGCTACTATTGTGAAGCCAGATTAAAGACAAGTCTTTACTAGTGCAGTAATTGTAGTTTAGTGTTAAGCACTTTCCAGGCATGTGGGAGGCTCTGAGCCTCATCATCATCATCATCACAAAAGAGTCAAACAACACACAGACATGCACACACAGACATACATACACATGTAGACACACACAGACAAATACACACACACAGACGTACACTCACATGGGGGCCAGGGTGAGGGAGGGAAAGAAGGGTACTTGGTTTTTTCCTACCTAAATTTCTTTACTTTTATCTGAATGATAGGTTGATTTCTTTCTTTTCTAGGACCCTGGATGCTTCTCTGGTTTAGAGGAGAGAGGGAGAAGGGTGATCAGAAGGTGTGGGTGGGTTGGGATGGTACTATATTGATGATAAGAATTACTCAGGATCTTAGCGGGCGGGGGGTAAGTGTTTTACCACCCACATTTCGCATCCTCTGTGGTCTAGCCTGTGCAATTCCTAACATGAGGAAAGGGGGGGAAAGGAGCTAATCAAACCACACAAAGGACTGTCTCACTTGCTCCCTTCGGGATCAATGTCCCGTTGGGTAATCAGCCCAATAAAAGCGTCTAGTTCATTCCTAGAAAGTGATGTGGTTAGAAAACAGTACAGGAATGTACTGAAAAGTCACAGTATCAGGGGACTCTTGGGCTCCATTTCCTTATTCATTACTGATTGACTCAGAGTCTGTAAAGCTGAGACCAGGACAGCAAAGGATATGAACATTCTTAACCTCGTAGCTCATTTCCCCACCGCTCTTCTTCACAACAAAATATCATCACTAGACATTTAGGGCCTGAGGTTGGGGGCAATTTTTTAAAAAATCCAGAAAGATCTTTTTACTGTACTGAGTGAGAAAGAAGAGAGTTGAAGGAACTAAGGTCTTAGAGCTTATGGATGACGGCAGAGAGAGACGGGAAGCTAGCCCATGAAGGGCCTGGAAGGGACCTGTGAATGCTAAGAGCAATTACTGTTATTTCACAGCTCTGTATTCTCAGCTACTCAGGAGGAAGAGCAGAGCATTGCCAAATTCAAGGCCTGCCTGGACTGTAGAGTGAGTTCAGGGTCAGACTGGGCAAGACCCTGTCTCAAAAATTTTTTTTGTTTTGTTTTTTTGTTTGTTTGTTTTGTTTTTCGAGACAGGGTTTCTTTGTGGCTTTGGAGCCTGTCCTGGAACTAGCTCTTGTAGACCAGGCTGGTCTCGAACTCACAGAGATCTGCCTGCCTCTGCCTCCCGAGTGCTGGGATTAAAGGCGTGCGCCACCATTGCCCGGCCCTGTCTCAAAATTTAAATTGAAACATTTAAAAGGAATTGGGAGGTAGCTCAGGGATTAGGCTTGCCTAGTATATGAGGGGACCTAGATTCGATCCTGAGTAACACACACACTTACACTCACATACATATGCACATTCTCTCTCTCTCTCTCTCTCTCACACACACACACACACCAAATGTTACCAGATTTCTCATTGAATCGAAAAGTGACTTCTGATTGCTTTGCCTCTTTTATTTCAGCTTTTACATTGCATTGTCCAATCCAAGTAGTCTTTGAAGTTAAACTAATTGAAGTTAAATTAAATTTTAAAACTTGATTTTTCTGCCGTTGTGGTCAAATTCCAAATGTCCAATAGCCCTCTTGGAGAAGAGCTCCTATGTTGGGCAGCACAGACGCCAAGCCCTTACGGCCCTGCCGGAGGTTCTGCTGAACAGAGTGCCTTGCTGGGGCTGACAGTGGCTCTTCGTGGAAGGTTTGTTTGCCCAGTAGAGTTCTGAGCGAGAACATCTTGTGCCGGACTCCTGGAGCCATCTGATTTCGGCTCAGATTGTAAGGTTCTATTTTGTACCGTATGTTTGAAAGCAGCTGGACACAAACCTGCAATCTTCTCCAGGTGCATCCTGCGGTTCATTTAGGGGTCTTCATAAAATGTGAGTGGACACAGGCGGTTGCCTTGCTCGTATACGCTGTTATGAAAAACAGGGACGGGAAGGATGGAAGTTATTGGTTAAACAAAAGTGGACCACATTATGGAATAATTGCTCACGTATTTATTTTGCGGTTGTTTTAATACATTTCACTTTAAACCTGAGATACATTTGCACAGAATAAAATTGCTTTAAAAAATAAATAAAGGCTTGTTGCCAGCATGCTTGTCTGAAAAAGAAATAGTCTGTGTGTAAGAACACTCACCCCCTTGACACCCTCAAGACAGAGGAAAATGGTGCTGTTTCCATCTCAAGTAAGCTACAACATGCAACATGCTCTTTCTTCCTTCCTTCCTCTCTCCCTCCCTCCCTTCCTTCCTTCCTTCCTTCCTTTCTTTTTTTCTGAGACAGGGTTTTGTAGTTTTGGATCCTGGAACTAGCTCTTGTAGACCAGGCTGGCCTTGAACTCACAGAGATCTGCCTGCTCCTGCCTCCCAAGTGCTTGGATTAAAGACGTGTGCCACCATCTCCTAGCTAACATGCTGTCTCTAAAATGGAAAGTATATGTTACCATATACTTTTCAATTCATACTTCCTTAACTTTTTTCTGCCTGGTGATCTATTACTATTATATAGAACCTGCTATTCCTTGTAAACCTGTTTTAGTGACTATATGGTGTCTTTGTACATAATTGCCTCATAAAAAGGGTATAAAAGAGAAAGTAGGAAGTACCTTTGAACGCATTGGCACAGGGGACCGCTTCCTAAATATAATCCCAGTAGCATAGACACTGAGAGCAACAATCAATAAATGGGAACTTCTGAAACTGAGAAGCTTCTGTAAAGCAAAGGACATGGTCAACAAGACAAAAACGGCAGCCTAGAAAATGGGAAAAATATCTTTACCAACCCCACATCTTACAAAGGTCTGATAGCCAAAATATACAACGCACTAAAGAAATTAGACATCAAAAGACCAAATAATGAAATTAAAATAGGAGTACAAATCTAAACAGAGAACTCTCAACAGAGGAATTTCTTTTTTTTTTTTTTTTTTTTTCTTTTATTTTATTTTATTTTATTTTTTTAAATTTATTTATTTATTAAGGATTTCTGCCTCGTCCCCACAACCGCTTCCCATTTCCCTCCCCCTCCCCCGATCAATTCCCCCTCCCTCATCTGCTCGAAGAGCAATCAGGGTTCCCTGACCTGTGGGAAGCCCAAGGACTGCCCACCTCTATCCAGGTCTCGTAAGGTGAGCATCCAAACTGCCTAGGCTCCCACAAAGCCAGTACGTGCAGTAGGATCAAAAACCCACTGCAATTGTTCTTGAATTCTCAGTATTCCTCATTGTCCGCTATGTTCAGCTAGTCCGGATTTATCCCATGTTTTTTCAGACCTAGGCTAGCTGGCCTTGGTGAGATCCCAATAGAACATCCCCATTGTCTTAGTGTGTGGGTGCACCCCTCGTGGTCCTGAGTTCCTTGCTCGTGCTCCGTCTCCTTCTGCTCCTGATTTGGACCTTGAGATTTCTGTCCGGTGCTCCCGTGTGGGTCTCTGTCTCTGTCTCCTTTCATCGCCTGATGAAGGTTAATATTCCTGAGGATGCCTATGTGTTTGTCTTTGGATTCACCTTCTTATTTAGCTTCTCTAGGAACATGAATTATAAGCTCAATGTCCTTTATTTATGGCTAGAAACCAAATATGAGTGAGTACATCCCATGTTCCTCTTTTTGGGTCTGGCTTACCTCACTCAGGATAGTGTTTTCTATTTCCATCCATTTGTATGCAAAATTCAAGAAGTCCTTGTTTTTTACTGCTGAGTAATACTCTAATATGTATATATTCCATACTTTCTTCATCCATTCTTCCGTTGAAGGGCATCTAGGTTGTTTCCAGGTTCTGGCTATTACAAACAATGCTGCCATGAACATAGTTGAGCATATACTTTTGTTGTATGATAGGGCCTCTCTTGGGTATATTCCCAAGAGTGGTATTGCTGGATCCAGGGGTAGGTTGATCCCGAATTTCCTGAGAAACCGAAACACTGCTTTCCAGAGTGGTTGCACAAGTTTGCATTCCCACCAGCAATGGGTGAGTGTACCCCTTTCTCCACAACCTCTCCAGCAAAGGCTATCATTGGTGTTTTTTATTTTCGCCATTCTGACAGGTGTAAGGTGGTATCTTAAAGTTGTCTTGATTTGCATTTCCCTGATTGCTAAGGAAGTTGAGCATGACCTTAAGTGTCTTTTGGCCATTTGAAGTTCTTCTGTTGAGAATTCTCTGTTCAGATCAGTGCCCCACTTTATAAGTGGGTTGATTAGCCTTTTACGGTCTAGTTTCTTGAGTTCTTTATATATTTTGGAGATCAAACCTTTGTCAGTAGCAGGGTTGGTGAAGATCTTCTCCCAGTCAGTGGGTTGTCTTTTTGTCTTAGTGACAGTGTCCTTTGCTTTGCAGAAGCTTCTCAGCCTCAGGGAGTCCCATTTATTCAATGATGCCCTTAGTGTCTGTGCTGCTGGGGTTATACATAGGAAGTGGTCTCCTGTGCCCATGTGCTGTAGAGTACTTCCCACTTTCTCTTCTATCAGGTTCAGTGTGTTCGGACTGATATTGAGGTCTTTAATCCATTTGGATTTGAGTTTTGTGCATGGTGATAGATATGGATCTATTTTCATTCTTCTACAGATTGACATCCAGTTTTGCCAGCACCATTTGTTGAAGATGCTCTCTTTTTTCCATTGTATACTTTTAGCTCCTTTATCGAAGATCAGGTGTTCATAGGTTTGTGGGTTAATGTCAGGGTCTTCTATTCGATTCCATTGGTCGACTTCTCTGTTTTTATGCCAATACCAAGCTGTTTTCAATACTGTAGCTCTGTAATAGAGTTTGAAGTCAGGGATGGTAATGCCTCCAGACAATCCTTTATTGTATAAGATTGTTTTGGCTATCCTGGGTTTTTTGTTTTTCCATATAAAGTTGATTATTGTCTTCTCCAGATCTGTGAAGAATTTTGATGGGATTTTGATGGGGATTGCATTGAATCTATAGATTGCTTTTGGTAGAATTGCCATTTTTACTATGTTGATCCTCCCAATCCAAGAGCAAGGGAGGTCTTTCCATTTTCTGGTGTCTTCTTCAATTTCTTTCTTCAAAGACTTATAGTTCTTGTCAAGTAGATCTTTCACTTCCTTGGTCAGGGTTACCCCAAGGTATTTTATGCTATTTGTGGCTATCGTGAAAGGTGATGCTTCTCTGATTTCCCTCTCTGCTTCCTTATCCTTAGTGTATAGGAAGGCAACTGATTTTTTGGAGTTGATCTTGTATCCTGCCACATTACTAAAGCTGTTTATCAGCTGTAGGAGTTCTTTGGTAGAATTTTTGGGGTCGCTTATGTACACTATCATATCATCTGCAAATAACGAAAGCTTAACTTCTTCCTTTCCAATACGAATCCCCTTGATCTCCTTATGTTGTCTTATTGCTATTGCTAGAATTTCAAGCACTATATTGAAGAGGTATGGAGAGAGTGGACATCCTTGTCGTGTTCCTGATTTAAGTGGGATGGCTTTGAGTTTTTCTCCGTTTAATTTAATGTTAGCTGTTGGCTTGCTGTAAATAGCTTTTATTATATTTAGGTAGGACCCTTGTATCCCTATTCTCTCCAAGACCTTTATCATAAAGGGGTGTTGAATTTTGTCGAATGCTTTTTCAGCATCTAGTGAAATGATCATATGGTTTTTTTCTTTCAGTTTATTTATATGGTGGATTACATTGATAGATTTGCGTATGTTGAACCAGCCCTGCATCTCTGGGATGAAGCCTACTTGATCATAATGGATAATTTTTCTTATGTGTTCTTGGATTCGGTTTGCCAGTATTTTATTGAAAATTTTTGCGTCGATGTTCATGAGTGAGATCGGTCTGTAATTCTCTTTCTTGGTTGGGTCTTTTTGTGGTTTTGGTATCAGGGTAACTGTAGCTTCATAAAAGGAATTTGGCAATGACTCTTCTGATTCTATATTGTGAAATACATTAAGGAGTATAGGTATTAGTTCTTCTTGGAAGTTCTGGTAGAATTCTGCATTGAAACCATCTGGTCCTGGGCTTTTTTTCGAAGGGAGATTTTTGATAACCATTTCTAATTCTTCGCGAGAAACCGGTCTATTTAGATCATTCACCTGGTCTTGGTTTAGCTTTGGTATGTGGTACTTATTTAAAAAAATGTCCATTTCTTTTGTATTTTCCAGTTTTGTGGCATACAGGCTTTTGTAGTAAGATCTAATGATTCTCTGAATTTCCTCTGTGTCTGTGGTTATGTCCCCCTTTTCATTTCTGATCTTATTTATTTGCGTGTTCTCTCTCTGTCGTTTAATTAGTTTGGATAGGGGTTTGTCGATCTTGTTGATTTTCTCCAAGAACCAGCTTTTTGTTTCATTGGTTCTTTGGACTGTTTTCTGTGTTTCTATTTTGTTGATTTCAGCCCTCAGTTTTATTATTTCCAGTCTTCTACTTCTCCTGGGCGCGTCTGCTTCTTTTTTTTCTAGAGCTTTCAGGTGTGTTGTTAAGTCCCCAATGTATGCATTCTCCGTTTTCTTTAAGTGGGCACTTAGTGCTATGAACTTTCCTCTTAGCACTGCTTTCATTGTGTCCCATAGGTTTGAGTATGTTGTCCCTTTATTTTCATTAAATTCAAGGAAGACTTTAATTTCTTTCTTGATTTCTTCCTTGACCCAGGTGTGGTTCAGTAGTTGACTGTTCAGTTTCCATGAGTTTGTCGGTTTTTTGGGGGCAGCGTGGTTGTTGCCTTCTAATTTTAATCCGTGATGATCTGATAAGACACAGGTGGACACTGATATTTTTTTGTATCTGTGGAGGTTTCCTTTGTTTCCGAGTATGTGGTCAATTTTTGAGAAGGTTCCATGAGCTGCAGAGAAGAAGGTATATTCTTTCCTATTTGGGTGGAATGTTCTATAGATGTCTGTTAAGTCCATTTGCTTCATTACCTCCAATAATTCTCTTAATTCTCTATTAGGTTTCTGTCTGATTGACCTGTCCCTTGGAGAGAGAGGTGTGTTGAAGTCTCCTACTACTAGTGTGTGTGGTTTGATGTCTGCCTTGAGTTCTAGTAATATTTCTTTTACATAAGTAGGTGCTTTTATATTGGGGGCGTATATATTCAGGATTGAGACCTCCTCCTGATGAATTGTTCCTGTTATGAGTATAAAGTGACCGTCTCGGTCTCTTCTGATTGATTTTAGTTTGAAGTCAGTTTTGTTAGAAATTAGTATGGCCACACCTGCTTTTTTCTTAGGACCATTTGCTTGAAACACCTTTTCCCAACCCTTTACTCTGAGTAGGTGCCTGTCTTTGTGGTTGAGATGTGTTTCTTGCAAACAGCAGAATGTTGGATCCTGTTTTCGTATCCAATCTTTTAGCCTGTGCCTTTTTATAGGTGAATTGAGCCCATTAATATTAAGTGATATTAATGACCAGTGGTTGTTTACTCCGGTTATTCTTATTGCTTTTGGTAGTAGAGATTGTCTCCCTTCTTTGAGATGTGCTCGTGAAGGGTCATTAGATGCCTGGGTTATTGTAGGCAGTGTTGGCAGTGTTGGATTCCTTGGGTTGCGATTTTCCTTCTATTACTTTCTGTAGGGCTGGATTTGTTGCTACGTATTGTTTAAATTTGTTCTTATCCTGGAATGTTTTGTTTTCTCCATTGATAATGAATGATAGCTTGGCTGGGTATAGTAGTTTGGGTTTGCATCCATGGTCTCTTAGCTTCTGCAGAACCTCTATCCAGGACCTTCTGGCTTTCATAGTTTCCATCGAGAAGTCAGGTGTAAGTCTGATCGGTTTACCTTTATAAGTTACTTGCCCTTTTTCTTTTGCAGCTCTTAATATTTTTTCTTTAACCTGTATATTTTGTGTTTTGATTATTATATGGCGAGGAGATGTTTTTCTTTGATCCAGTCTGTTTGGTGTTCTGTATGCTTCTTGAATATTTAAGTGAATATCTTTCTTTAAGTTGGGAAAGTTTTCTTCCATAATTTTGTTGAAAATATTTTCTGGGCCTTTGAGCTGTGACTCTTCTCCTTCTTCTATTCCTATTATTCTTAGGTTTGGTTTTTTTATTGTGTCCCATAGTTCCTGAATGTTTTGTGTTGAGAATTTGTTGGCTTTGCTGTTTTCTTTGATCTGTTCGTTTATTTTCTCTATGGTGTCCTCAGCATCTGAGAGTCTTTCTTCTAGCTCTTGTATTCTATTGATTATGCTTGTTTCTGTAGACTCTGCTCGTTGGCCTAGATTTTCCATATCCAGCTGGTCCTCAGTTTGTATTTTCTTCTTTGCCTTCATTTCAGTTTTCAATTCTTGAACTGTTTCCATTACCTGTTTGATGGTTTTTTCTTGGTTTCCCAGGGTATCATGTACGTATTTACTCATTTCTTCAAACTTTTTGTTATACTTCTCATCCATTTCTATAAGGGCATTTTTTACATGTTGTTTAAGGGACTCTATTATCTTCATAAAGTCGATTTTTTCCATTTCTTCTGTGTTAGGTTGTTCAAATACTTCTGTTGTAAGATCATTGGGTTCTGATGTTTTCATGTTGTTTTTCGGATTATTGGGAGAATTCTTGCCTTGACGCCTGCCCATCTCCTCCTATTGATCCTATCCAATGGGTCCTTTAAAAACCGGATCAGGTTTCCCTGCTGGCCAAGGGCTCCGCTTACAAAATGCCCTCACTCTCTTTCGTGGTTCCTGCTGCAGGCCAAGAACCCTCTCACCCCTCTGAAGGATCTTCAGGACAGGACCAGGCTCCCCTTGTGCCAGTGACCTGGCCAACCAAAGGCCTACCTCTTTGATTCGATTGTAGTAGGGCGATCTGCTCTCCTTATTGCATGCCTGTTCCCGCTGCTTGGGTCTGTCTCTGCGCCGGTCCCCGAAAGCCTCTTCCTGTATGCGGTGTTGTTCCGCCGCGTCTGGCCGCCGCCGCTCCGCCGCGTCTGGCCGCCGCCGCTCCGCCGCGTCTGGCCGCCGCCGCTCCGCCGCGTCTGGCCGCCGCCGCTCCGCCGCGTCTGGCCGCCGCCGCTCCGCCGCGTCTGGCCGCCGCCGCTCCGCCGCGTCTGGCCGCCGCCGCTCCGCCTCCGTGCGTCTGGCCGCCGCCGCTCCGCCTCCGTGCGTCTGGCCGCCGCCGCTCCGCCTCCGTGCGTCTGGCCGCCGCCGCTCCGCCTCCGTGCGTCTGGCCGCCGCCGCTCCGCCTCCGTGCGTCTGGCCGCCGCCGCTCCGCCTCCGTGCGTCTGGCCGCCGCCGCTCCGCCTCCGTGCGTCTGGCCGCCGCCGCTCCGCCTCCGTGCGTCTGGCCGCCGCCGCTCCGCCTCCGTGCGTCTGGCCGCCGCCGCTCCGCCTCCGTGCGTCTGGCCGCCGCCGCTCCGCCTCCGTGCGTCTAACAGAGGAATTTCAAACGATCAAAAGACAGTAAAGGAAATGGTCAACATCCTTAGCCATCAGAGAAATGAAAATCAAAACAACTCTGAGATACCATTTTACACATGTAAGAATGGCTAAGAACAAAAACTCTGATAACAGCTTATGTTGGAGAGGATGTGGAGTAAGGGGAACACTCCTCCATTGCTGGTGTCAGTGCAAAATTATACAACTTCTTTGGAAATCAGTATGGCCACTTCTTAAAAAATTGGGAATCAGTCTACCTCAAGACCAATCAATTCCATTTTGGGGCATATACCCAAAGGATATATACTCACACCACAAGGAAATTTGTTCAACTATGTTCCTAGCAGCATTATTCATATTAGCCAGAACTTGTAACAACCTAGATGTCCCTCAGCTGAAGAATGGCTAAGGAAAATGTGGTACATTTACGCAATGTAATACTACTCAGTGGTAAAGAACAACGACATCTTGAAATTTACAGGCAGATGAACAGAACTAGAAAAAGCCATCCTGAATGAGATAACTCAGACCCAGAAAGACACATATAATATGCACTCACTCATAAGTAGATATTAGACATAAAGCAAAGAACAACCAGCCTACAGGGCACAACCCCAGAGAACCTAGGTGGCAAAGAGGACCCTAAGAGATATACATGGGTCCGCCTAGGAAGGGGGAAAAAGATAATATCTCCTGTGTAAATTGGGAACACTGGGGATGGAGGGAGGATGGGTAGGAAAGGAAAATGAGGAAAAATTGTATAGCACATTTCTACCAAAACATTAAAATGAGAAGGATTAATAAAAAAATTATTCAGCCATGGAAGCCCCTCTGGATCCTTTGAGCATCTCACATGTTTCTCGGGTACCCAGCCTCCCCTGTTGAAGCTCACATTCCAGACTCTTGAGTCTTGTTTTGTGGACTGGGCTCCATTATCTGCAGCATGGTATCACAATTATTTCTGCATGATTGGATGCTTTGTAGGGTTAACTATGGGTTTTTCATCCAACTCTTCCTTTATGTTCCCTGGTACCATGGTGAGTGGGGTGTGAACTAAATCCCAGTAGTCTAACCAGACTCCTCCATTAGGTTCTGTAAAGGGCAAGAAAATCAGGAGCTAAGTGGTGTTACAGAAATAGTTGTAGTGGCCGGGCGATGGTGGCGCACGCCTTTAATCCCAGCACTCGGGAGGCAGAGGCAGGCAGATCTCTGTGAGTTCGAGACCAGCCTGGTCTACAGAGCTAGCTCCAGGACAGGCTCCAAAGCCACAGGGAAATCCTGTCTCGAAAAACCAAAATAATAATAATAATAATAATAATAATAATAATAATAATAATAATGAAATAGTTGTACTGTCTGCAGGCAAGGGTGACCTTGAACACTTGATCCTCTTCTGCCTCCAGAGTTCTGGGGTTGCAGGCATGCAACAACATACCTGGCATCTTTGCTTGCTTATTTGGAGGAGGATGATTTGGGAACAGCAAACAGCTTCATTTTGGTATTCTACTCAAAACGAAATTTGGGGAATGGTTTGGACATGTTACTTTTATTTTATTTTATTTTTTTATTTTATTTATTCATTCATTTTTTTGGTTTTTCGAGACAGGGTTTCTCCGTAGGTTTTTTTTTGGTTCCTGTCCTGGAACTAGCTCTTGTAGACCAGGCTGGCCTCAAACTCACAGAGATCCGCCTGCCTCTGCCTCTTGAGTGCTGGGATTAAAGGCGTGCGCCACCACCACCCAGCTTACTTTTATTTTTTGTTTAATTAAAATATAATTATATCATTTTCCCCTCCTTCCTTTCCCTCCAAACATACCTCCCCTCTCAAATTCATGACCTTATTTTCTTTTATTATTATTGTGACAAGTATATTTCAATAAATTTATGTGAAACCTACTGCGACTGTTTTGTGTTGCTTATATGTAAAGGCTTTTAGGGCTAGCCCCTGTATTGAATGATCATTTGGAGGAGATTACTTATCCCTCTCTCAGGAGTCATTAATTGCCTGCAAACTCTGCTGAGGGAGAGAGGGCCTGATTTTCATCCCGGCCACCTGACTAGTTTACACCAAAAATAATCACACAGAAACTGTATTCATTTAAACACTGCCTCACTCATTATTTCTATCCTCTTATTGGCTAACTCTCACATCTTGATTTAACCCATTTCTAATAATCTGTGCTAACCATGAGGTCATGGCTTACTGGGAAAGATTCAACATGTCTGATTCTGGCAGCTCCATGGTGGTTCTCTCTGGCTCTGCTTTCTTCCTCCCAGAATTCAGTTCTGTCTCCCCGCCTACCTAAGTTCTGCCCTATCACCAGGCCCAAAGCAGTTTCTTTATTAACCAATGAAAGCAACACAAAAACAGAAGGCCCTCCTACACCACAACTCTTCATCTGGGACCCCATGAGATTTCCCCCATCTTCTTTAGCATGTCACCTTGTGTTGACATTGTTCAGGTCTTGTCGAAGCAGTCATATTGTTGAAATTTCATGGATGCACCTCCCCTGTCATGTGTAGAAAATTCTTATCTCACAGCAGACATCCTGGGTCTCTGACTCTTAGTCTTTCCACCCTCTTTTCTTCGGTGTTCCCCGGCCCTTAGGTATGGGGGTTGTGTTGTAAAGGTATCAACTGGGAAGAATATAAGAGTCTCCATATATTGCAGAAAGAAGTTTTTCTGATAAGGGAGAGAGCTAGATCTTATCTGTGGATATAAGGGTAAGTATTTAGATGAAGTTAAGAGTTATATTGGTCTAGGAAAATGTCAGTGGTACATTCTCCTCCAAGGCACAAAATCTTATTAGCCATAGATGGTTGGCTAGCTTTACAGTACCAAGCATGATTTCCCTCCTGTTAACAGACATTAAGTACAATCAGACAGTTGTTGGTTGCTACTAAGACAGAACTGCCACTATTGTATCTTCATTATATATTGGTACATAGGCTTCACAGCTGGGTAAGACTTTCCACCCTTGGCAACTTGTCCACTTCTAGTGCTATGAGATCTCGTCTTCAGGGAGGAGGCTTCCAGGTCATATCCAGATAGGATCCTGCAAGTTGTGTGTCCAAACTGTTTGGTTTCTTCACCAATAGAGATGTATTTTCAACTTCTGGCAGGTAACCCAGGAAAAGAGAAGACTCAAAAAGTCTTCTCTGTTAAAATACAGATGAATGATGTCATGGGGACGGAGTCAGTCTTGTTGGGACAACGTGAAGAGCAAAGCCGAGACTGCATCAGCTGAGATCTTTTTAGTGTGCCTGGAATAATGCCAGAGACACTCCTTGTTTATACCAGCTGTTCTTGGGTAGTTATCAACACTTCTCTTGCTCTCAAAGTGTCTGGCTGATAAACTAAAGAGTCTCCATATTTTATAGGCCCTTCTCTGTTAATAGCTTAGATAATAGGTGCAAGGTAGATTCTTCTCAAAACAGCCTTCGGGAGTTATGCTCACTAATCATCTCCATGTTTTTTCTCACCTTTTGAAAATTTCAATTTCCACTTGGAAACCACCAGGATTAGTTAAATAATATACTAAATTTTGGTTCTTGGATGAAACTCAAAGGAGTTATTTTCCCTGGGCCACTCCTTATGGATTTAGGAATCCTGCTTTTTAAGTGTTCCCTCTTTCTATTTGTCTAGAAAATAACTTCTTTTTTTTTTTTTGGCTTATTTCTTCATTCTAGCACATTGCTTGGACAGCTCTCATGGTCGGTCTACATTACAGTGCCTGCTCACCATCCTTGTCTATGGCCATAACTAGAGCTTGTTTTGTTTTACCCTTGAGGCCCAGATCTTCTGGCAGATAAGGCTTGAGTACCTGGTACCTCCAAGCTCATTCCCAGTTAGTCTAGCCCAGAGGCAAACCAGAACACCAATATCTCACAAAAGGCAACACCTGTATGCATATAAATGGCATCTAAAGAGGAAGAAGCCATAAAAACACAGTCATGACCTTCTTTCATAGCTTGATTGGTGCTATAAAAAGCACATAATTTGGAAGCTTGCAACAGGGTGGTGATGGGATGGTAAGGCTGGGGGCAGGGGGAGCTGTTTTGTTTTTGACCTGCTCTGAGTTCCCTCTTGTTTCTGGGAAGAGTATGTGTTCCTTTGGATTTCTCTCGGGTAGCCGGTAGCTGTGTTAGTGAACCCCTCACTTGCTGCTATCCTCCATAAGTATGTGAGCTGAGCATCTCCTACTGGCCTTTGTAAAGAGCCATAGCAGAAGGATTTGCTATGCTTTGTTAATTATGGAAATTTCAAATTCAAGCTAACCTAAGGATTTCATAACTTTGTTTCTATTAGCCAACTCAAGATGTTTATAAATTAACCCATTTAATGACCCCAGAGAAAAAAGGTTAAAAACTAGCATAAGGGTTAATGTCAAAACAGTAGTTGTCCTATTATGCAAATATTCTCTTACATTTTTGGGTGCATTCTCTTTTTTTTTTTTCTCCATTTGAAATAGCTATTTACAAGTCAGTGATCTGGTGTTTCTATTTATAGTGTTGTCACCTTGCAGGCTACTGCCCATATTAAGGGTTCTTTCTAAAACACTCACACACACCCATACACACACTTACACACACTCATACACACACATACACACTTACACACACACACACACACACATACACACACTCATACACACACACAACAGATGTTGTATATATCAAAAAGTCTACACTGATGAAGAAAATATCTACAACAGTAAGTAACAGTTTTTTGGTTTGTTTGTTTTTTGTTTTGTTTTGTTTCAAGACAGGGATTCTTTGTAGCTTTAGAGCCTGTCCTGGAACTAGCTCTTGTAGACCAGGTTAGCCTCGAACTCACAGAGATCCACTTGCCTCTGCTTCCTGAGTGCTGAGATTAGAGGATCTATATAGAAAAACCCTGTCTCAAAACAAAACAAACGGTCTAAGCTAGGGCTGAGCATTCATAATTAGTAATAAATCTCAATATCATGATTTGAGGCCTGGCAGTTCAAGAAAACCTGCTACAACTAATGTCCAAGACTTTGGGAGACATTCACCAATCAAACCACCAAAGAAAGAGCCACTTTTCTTCAACAATGTGGTCATTATAGTGTGCTGTAGACCAGTGAATGGCCCCATACCTGGTGTGGGAAGTCCTTCTGTATATGTGTTACTTTTATTGGTTAATGAATAAAGAAGCTGCCTTGGCCTATAACAGGGCAGAGTAGAGCTGGGTGGGGAAAACTAAACTGAATGCTGGGAGAAAGAAAGAGGAGTCGAGAGATGCTATGTAACCACCAGAGGGGGAAAATGTGAGTTACCAGCTGGAACCTTGCCAGTAGGCCCAAGCCTTGTGGTAAAATATAAAACAATGGAAATAGGTTAATTCTAGATGTAAGAGCTAGCTAGAAATATGCTTAAGTGATTGGCCAAACAGTGATTTAATTAATACAGTTTCTGTTTGGTTATTTCAAGTCTGGGCAGTCAAGAACGAACAAGCAGCCTCCTACTACGCATACCCATGTGCATATAGTCACCATTATTAATTAACTGGATTCAGAGAGCTATCTATAACAATGCTAAAAAGAAGACATGAAGTGGGAGGTGAGCTGGGGAGCGGGGTCCTGGATGTGGCTGTGTAACAGGAGCAAGCGAGCTGCTTGTCGTCCCAGCCGCTCTGCTAGCTTACACCTGAAATAATCACACAGAAATTGTATTCATTTAAACACTGCTTGGCCATTAGCTCTAGCCCCTTATTGGCTAACTCTCACATTTTGATTTAACCCATTTCTAATAATCTGTGTTCACCACAAGGCTGTGGCTTACCAAGAATGATTTAGCGTGTCTGACCTGGCAGCTCCATGGCGGCTCTCTCCCTCTGCCCTTCTTCCCAGCATTCAGTTCTATCTACTCTGCCTACCTAAGTGCTGCCCTATCAAAAGGCAGTTTCTTTATTCAACCAATGAAAGCAACACATAGAGAGAAGAACCTCCTACACCATGGCTAAGGTTAGAGAGAGGTAATGGAAGATAGATGAGATAAAAATATATTGAAGGATGAGTATGGTGACCCCCTCTTCTGGCCTCTGTGAGTGTACACATGTGCACATATGCATATACACCACATACATACATATACCCCATGTTAACATATATATACACACACATACTAAATGAATAAAACAAAATAATGGCTGTCTGCTAAAGCAGAATCCTTGGAACTAGACAATACTAATGTGGATTTTTTTTTGTTGTTTTTGTATTTTGAGACAGTGTTTCACTATGTAGCCCCGCCTGTCCTGGAACTCACTCTGTAGAGCAGGCTGGCATTGAACTCACAGAGATCTGCCTGTCTCTGCAAGTTCTGGGATTAAAGGCGTGCGCCACCATCGCCAGCTTCCTAGCTGGTGCAGAACAGGTTATAAGAGAGTGTTTAGACTGATCACAGTCTGAATAGTCTGCTGAGATAATTTCAAGCCACCTCAGCTACTGTTAACACATGGAAATAAGATAGGTTTGAGCACAGACTGGCTTGAATCCTAGCTGTTTTTCCACTCTGCCAGACACTGTGTACTGCCTATCAACCAACTTTGGCATTTCTACCCTCTTCTCCTCCCTTCGTGTACCCCATCTCTTCCTTCATGGTTCCGTCAGCTGGCAGTGTGTCCAGTCTCAGAGGAGGAATCACATTTGTAAACACATCGGTATGTGAGGGCTTGGAGCACAGTGCACATCTTGTGGCCCAAGAAACAACCCATGATCACAGAGTAAGCTTCTTGGGATGCACATCAGAAAGATGAGAAGCATCCTGGTCCTGGAGGAAATTGTGGAGCTGCTGAATCAATCCTGGAACCACCTACTTTCCAGCCTGTCATTAGGTAAGCAGTCGGTACTCCTGTGGCTTCTCAAATATGGTGTGCAGACAGGCACAGACACTATGTTTGGTAGCTTATCACGCAGAGTCTTTCTCCCTCTTCTGCTGGTGAGTTAGAATCTGTGCATCCTAGATTCCAAGTCTTTTGGTTTCTTTTTTTTTTCAATTAATTTTTTAGAAGTTTTAGTATTAGCGTGTCTCTGTGAGTTTTCATTGCTTGAAATTGGATCCACCCTAATTGGTACTGTTGTCGGTCAGGCTCCAGGCATACAAGCCTCAGTTTTCCACTCTGAAAAAAAAGTTTCAATGTTTAAATACGTCCATAAAACGTATACACACAATGCCTGGCATGTGTCAAACACTCAGTGTCAACTCTCTTCCCGGGGCTGTGCAGAATCCTCAGTCTGATTCTATTTTCTGACTTGCCTCAACTCAGTAAGTTAGTTTGATTGTTTGAGACAGGGTCTTTCTCCATTGCCCTGATTGTCCTGGAACTCACTCTATAGACCAGACTGACTTCAAAATCACAGAAATCCTCCTGCCTCTACCTCTTGAGTGCTGGAATTAGAAGTAAGCGCCAACATGCCCAACTGAAGAAAACAATTAGAACTTGATTACAGAGACATGTCACACTAGGGAATGTGGGCTCTTAGAAACCTTGCACACTGACTTCATCAAAACTCAAAACTACGGCATTTGAAGTCTTTATTTAGCACAATAGAACACTGTGCATGCACTCCAAAGGCAGTAGTACATACAGCTATACCTCATAAAATATAAAGCCTGAAAATCGTTGACTTACTTACTTGGAAAAGCAAAATAATTCTCTTTTTTGTTTTTGTTTTTTGAGACAGACAGGGTTTTTCTGTGTAACGGCCCTGACTGTCCTGGAACTTACTCTGTAGACCAGGCTGGCCTCAAACCCACAGAAATCTGCCTGTCTCTGCCTCCCTGGGACTGAGTTTAAAGGCGTGCACTACCACTGCCAGGCTGCAAAGCAAATTCTTAAATCCTAGGAACTTTAGGCACTATCAAGCTAAGCACTATAGTATCAGGACTAATCTGTGCACATGGAAATGGAACTCAGCCTCGTGAAGAAGTGCCAGTTACTAGACACCTCAAGGCCATAAAATACCGCGGTGCCGTAGTCTTCTTGGGGGTTAACACTGAGCAAGCCCCAGGTTGGGTCCATGTCAGGAGGAAGTGTGAACAGTGCAAGAGCCCAATGACCAGCACACACCCAAGGTCCTGCTCCTTCTAAGACCTTATGGATTAGAGGTAAAGACTGAAGTATCCTCTCTTTTTCTCTCCTCTCCCCTCTCCTCCTCTTCTCTTCCCTCCACTTCCCTTCTTTCTCCTCCCCGCCTCTTTCCTCCTCTTTTCCTTCCCTTGCATTGTCTTCCTATCTCTTCTGATTGAGTTTTGCTTTGTACCTCAGGTAGGCCTTGAGCTCATGATCCTCCGAGATTACTGGTGTGCATCACGGTGCCTGACAATAATTAATTCTTATTCCTATAGTCCAATATGTATTTGTTGTGAAGGACTCTCCAGTGAGTCAAGCAATTTGGGGCATTTAGTTGTGTTGCCCTTGCAAAACATCATCCCAACTGGGCTCGTTGATGGTTTATATCCCTACCTCCACTTCCCCCCACTGTACCCCACCCTCCACTGTAGTAATAAGAGCGGCAGGGCTGCATCCCCAGCACCCCGGCCGCCTGCGTGGCTAGCTTTACCAGAAATAATTACACGGAAACTGTATTCTTTTAAACACTGCTTGGCCCATCATATCTAGCCTCTTCTCAGCTAACTCTTGCACCTGAACTAGCCCATTTCTAATGTGTAGCACCGAGGTGACTTACCGGGAAGATTCTAGCCTACGTCCATCCTGGGTCGGGGCTTCATTGCATGTGTCTGCCCGGGAGCAGAGCATGGCGTCTCTCTGAGGCGTCTGCCCCCCGAGAGGAGAGCTGTCAAGTCTCTGAGCTCACTTCCTCTTCCTCCCAGCATTCGGTTCTGTTTACTCCACCCACCTATGTTCTAAGCTATGAGCCCAAGCAGTTTGTTTATTACTTAGCCAATGAAATCAACAGATTGATATATGACACTCCCACATCACTTCACCCCTGGTATAGAGGGATAAATCATGGCATGAGATTCTTCCTGGGCATCTAGTGGCTGCCTACCACCCAGCAACACTATATATGGCCTAGGGGAAGGGCTAGAGTTTATAGAGGCTGGGAAAGACTGGTGTTGGGGAGTTCCATCTGCAAGGCTGTAGGGAACCCTCGTACACTGTGGGGTAAGGCTTTTCAGCTGCTATCAGTTGGCAGAGAAGTAAATAATACTATCATCGAGGTTTTGTAAGGAAGCCCTGTAAATTCATTGATCTCCCAGGATGAACTTAGGCAGAATGATGCCTTGGCTTGTCACTGGGATCTTAGGAGATGAGGTAGATATTGTTTAGTCTATCCTTGGGAAGAAATGTTAGCAAATATTTTTGGTTGATAGTGAAATGGGTAGACCTTTACTGTGCATCATCAGTCAAGGACCCAATAGCCAAGTGTCTTCTGTCTGATGGTTCCAGTATCATATAAATATGATTTTATTTTGATGGCTATATAAAATTCCAATATGTTTGAGCACTACATTTTCTTTATCCATTCATCTGCTCATGGACTTCCAGGCTGGTTCTATATCTTGGCTATTGTGTGAAACACAACAATAAAGATGGACATGCCCTGAGAGAGGACCTTAAGTGTTTTGTGGCTAGGCCTGGAGATAGTTATGTCATTTCTTCTTTTGTCTCTTTGGTGGGAACTAGTCAAGAGGCCCTTCCCATATGAAGAACAGCTAATATTTCCCTTAGATATTCTAAAGAAGAGAATTCAAAGGTCAGACTGGAGAGATGGCTCAGCTGTTAAAGGCTAGACTTTCACAACCAAAATGTAAGCAAATACAGAGGTCAGCACATCCATGAGAAGAGAGACAGCAGAAAGAATGGTTTCATAGCCACGATTTTAAGAGTTTCACATTTTACAATATAATTAATTATAGGGAAAGACAAGCTATAACCAAAAGACTCATTCGTTGATTTATTCATTGCTTCATTCAATAAATAAAAGGTCTACGCCAAGCAGTACATACCTTTAATCCCAGCACTTGGGAGGCAGAGACAGGCGGATCTCAGTGAGCTCAAGGCCAGCCTGGTCTACAAAGTGAGTTCCAGGACAGCCAGGGCTGTTACACAGAGAAACCCTGTCTCAAAAAAACAAAAAAAGTGCAAAAGATAAAGAAAAAAAGTCTTGAATTGCTGAGTAATAAATTTTGTTTGATAAACTGTGGCATTATGATTTATTAGAATTTATATTTGTATATTTGGTATTCATGCTGTCTCCTAGTGTAACACTTTTAAAACTGTCGGAATATCCCAGGCTATGAGTGTCTTTTGTGGTTAGTGGCCTGGCTTGTAGACTTCTGAATAGCATCAGGATGGTACTGGAGTGAGAGTCAAAGCTATGTCTTAAGTTTTAGTTAGTGGTGGTTTGGGAAGAAGGCTGTAGGTAAGATCATTGAGGTTGTTTTTTTTTTTCCTGTGTGACATGCACTTTGTCAAGCAATGTATACATTTATATGACTCTGCACAAGAGAGACCTTGGCAGCAGGTGGGTCCAAGCCATGGCAGATGAGAGGCCACAGCAGGTGAGGGACACACACCATGCAGACAGAGCTTAAGTGGGGAGTTTTATTGAAATGAAGAGAGTGGGGTAGGGGAAGGGAGAGAAAAAAGGAAGAGAGAGAGATGCAGACAGAGAAAGAAAAAGAGGAAGAAGGGTAAACGCAGGGTTGATGCACTCAAGAGACCTCAAGGGATGGGGCCAGGTTGACCTGGATGCTAACACGTACATTGTTGATTCATCTCACAACCACCCAAGGAACTTATTTTCCTCACTTTATAGATTAGGAAGCAAAGTGGTCAAACATATCTATTTGAGGGGAGAGCATAAGCTGAGTGGCAGTGGGCTCCTTCATACTTGTGAAAAGTTTTTGTGCCAAGATAAGCCTCTCCACCAACACTGTAATGGTCTGTCCTGTCCCTTTAAGAGACAAGCCCCGCCCACCCCCTCCCCCATCCACCACTGAGACAGGTCGATCTTCCTTCTGCTTCCAGTCTAAGCCCTTACCATCACTCTCCCAAAGAAGTAGCTGCTGTCGTGGCTCCTCTCCTCCCCCCCTTCTCTTTCTCTCTCTGCTCTGCTCTTCCCTCATCTCTCCTTCCCTTACCCCTCCTTAACCCACTAAATAAATACTCACTTCCTCTGCATGGTGTGCCTTCCCATCTTGGTCTTTCACCCACCATGGGGCTCTGTGCCTAGGACCTGCTGGCCCTCAAGGCTTGTAGGCTACTCAGGGCCTCCCTGCCTGGGACCCAGCTGCCTTCATGGCCTGCTGTGGTCTTGTCACCCACTGCCCGCTGCCTGCCACCACTAGGGAACCTGCAGCATGGCCTCATGGTCCGCTGCCCTGTGCCTCCACTCAGGAACCTGCAAAGTTTCTGCTGCTGCACCTCTCAGGGAACCTACAGCATTTTATTTCAACAGAACAGTCACAATAATACAAATCAGACCAAATCAAACCAAATCAGAAAAAGGCCAGGTTTAATGGATACCAGTGCTCCTGGGTGAATTTCCAGTCCCCCAGAAAGGAAATAGGGGAAGAAGACCAGAAAACCACATGTTTGTTTTCTGGGGGAGTCTGGACTGAGGTAACTCCCAGGGAAGGAGCTTGGGATGGAAATTCTACACAAACATTCCAGACTCTTTGGGTATTTGGATGCCAGGGGCTGGGGTGATGCTTACACTCAAACACTTTGCTTCCAATTTGTGGATGTCCATATGCCAGATGCCTCACGCTCTGCCATTTTGATTTCTCTGTCATGATAGACTGTTCCCTTGAACAGATAACCCCTTTGCCTTCAGTTGCTGTCATGGGTATTGCTATGAAGAACCACCATGTAGCCTTTTTGTGGTTTGGTTAGTTTGATTGTTTTGAGGAATGTGGAAAACTTTAGAACTTGGAAAAAGAAAAGAAGCTGAATGCTGTAAGCCAAGTTGAAGCAGGATCATGGAAGACAGTAGCACTAGGAGGAACGTGGAAGGCGGAAGAACGTGGAAGATCAGAAATATGTATACATAGTATAACAAAATTGACCTTAAATTTGTATCAATAGACCAAGGTCCATACCAATGCAAAGTATTCATCTCTATATTATATCTTCTTTGTATTTATTTTTTTAGAAATTGGCTTTGACCATTAATCATTTATAAACAACCCTTTTAAAATGAAAATAAACATTTATAAATAATCATTTTGGGAATTTGGCCATAGTTTTCTCCAAACTGCTTCCTGCTATTTGTTAGGTGAAATATTTTTAGGGTTCACGTAGACCTTTTGAGAGGTCTTGTTCCATCAAACCACATTAGCCTGAAAGAATCCACAGGTTCTCATCTTCTGTGGAAACAAAAACAGAATCTCTTTTCCAAAGTAATATGTCCTTAGACTCAAATTTTGAAGTCAAGATACCTTTAAAATGTATATGCCGGTTTAGCTTAGCAGCCCCAGAATCAAATGTCTCTCTGCAATCAAAAAATTCAAAGAAAACACAACGATATACATAATTCAGATTGTGTGTATTTTCCATCTTTTTGTGGCTTTGAATCTATTACTTTTTAATATTTATTTTATTATCTTTCCCTATTTAATCTATGACTGTCTGTACTCCTTCTCCTCTCTTTCCTAAGCCCATGTACATTTATCTAATACTGTGACCCATCTAGAGGTCTTTTTCGTCTGAATATTTCTTTATTGCGTAATGTAATCCTTTTCTGACAGGAGTTGTTGTAGGGAGAATGGGTCCTTTTGTTTTGTCCTGCCCGGCTAGCTTATACCCGAAATACTCACATAGAAATTGTATTAATTAAATCACTGGCTGGCCCATTATCTTTAGTCTCTTATTGGCTAACTCTCACATATTAGTTTAACCCATCTCTATTAATGTGTATCACCACTTGAGTGGCTTACTGGCATGAGTCTAACCAGCATCTATTTTGGGTAGGAGAAAAATGGCATCTGCCACACTCTCCTTCTTCCCAGCATTCAGTTCAGTCTACTCCACCTAAGTTCTGCCCTATCAAAAGGCCAAGGCAGTTTCTTTATTCAACCAATAAAAACAATACAAATACAGAAGGACCTCCTACACCAAGGAGTGTTTTTTAAAATGCTAAGCAGTGTGGCTAGGACTAATTGGCTCTGCCCTGTCCAGCGTAGCAGAAATATGTTCACTGCCAGCTATGCGAGCCACGAACCTGTAATTCTTACTTAATAACTTTTATTATATGTAATTTTACTATGCTAGAGTTAAAATCTTCCTTTTTAATTAGACAGAAAAGGGAAGCTGATGTGGGATATCCTTCTGTATATGTATTGCTTTTATTGGTTGACAAATAAAATTGTTTCAGGCAATGGCTTAGCAGAGTAAAGCCAGGCAGGAAATCCAAACCGAGATATATAGAGAAAGTAGGTGGAGTCAGAGAGATGCCACATAGATGCTGAAGAAGAAGAATGTCAGAAACTTACTGGTAGCCCACAGCCTCATAGTGATACACAGATTAATAGGAATAGGTTAGTTTAAAATGTAAGAGCTAGCTAGGAATACACCTAAGCTATTGGCCGAAAAATGTTGTAATGAATATAGTTTCTGTGTGATTATTTGGGTCTGGGCAGCCAGGAAACAAGAAAACAGTCTCCATTTATAAAATCCAGGTTTAATGAAAAGAGCAAAGCATTCCTGGAGGGCAGGAGAGAAATCACACAACAAATGTGGCAGCCAGATCTTAAGTAGCCAATAGCATACTCTTGAGCAGCCCTGGGGAGGTGCTAAATCTTGCCAAGGTTTCTGAGGGGAGGGGTTGCTGTTTGGTGGGCTTTCTGAGAGAGCAGGGTCTGAGAGAGAGAGAGAGAGAGAGAGAGAGAGAGAGAGAGAGAGAGAGAGAATGAGAGAGGTGGAGCTTCCACCTAATCCCCCCACCCTAGACTCTTTGGGTATATAGGTGCCAGGGGCTCAGGTGGAACTTTCACTGGAACACTCCAACCATAAAATTATTTCCATTGCCACTTCTTAACTGTAATTTGGCTACTGTTATGAATTGTAACTTAAATATCATGTTTTCCTATGGTCTTAAGTGACCACTGTGAAAGGGTCATTTGACCACCTCAGTGGGGTCACGACCCACAGGTTGAGAATCACTGCTAAAATATAACCATAGAATCATTTAGGACCAAGATTAGAGATCAGAGTACTCAAAACATTTCCTGTATCTTTGGCCTCCATTGAGGATGAGGCTGCCAAAAGGTATAGTTACATCTCTGGCATTTAGCTGAGAGAGAAACTGGTTACTTTCGGTGGGGGCTCTTTTTTTTTACCATAAACTGCCTAGGCAATGTTAATCCCTTGTTTTATCATCTCTCCACCCGCCAAAGAGGTAACCTTAATGATGTCACAGAATTGAGTCAATGACCAATTTGCCATTTTTCTGGCTGAATGGGGGTGTTGGATGTGGCAGTTGAGGTATTTCTCTGGTTAGCCTGTCTAAAAGACCGGAAGAGTGTACCTGTGGGTTAGTTTGTGAGGAAACAAAGTCAGCCATGCAGGGTGGCGTCTGGCTTTCACTGGGGGTGAGGAGGGGACCTGTGGCCTGTAGGCTGGTTTCCCCCCAGAAATCAGTTATGAGAGGGAGTGGGGTCTGGATTCTGGATCTGCTCTTACCGGGATTCAGCTGAGAGAGGGAATGGTGTATAAGTTGTCACCACAGCTTTTCAAAAGAAGGGACTAGATTGCTAGGAATCAGGCTGCCACCTCTTGTCTCTCTAGTTTGGACATGGAGTTATCACACTGGGTGTCTTTTTTATCATTATGGTGAGAATATAATGTGTTTAAGGGCATCTGTAGTGTCAACATGGCATTCAGACAAGATCCAATGGTCTAGAAAAAAAACCCACCCACACCGCCACACACATACAGCAACTGGTAGTAGTATGGGGAAATTAGATGGTCAGTAGCTGGGAACACATGGTTATCAGCATTCAGGCTTTAATTTTTGTGAGCAAGCTGCATATCTGAGCGAGCAAGAGGCTATCAGTAATGTCAGGGTTCAGTCTGATAACATAACCTTGTGTATAAATACCCACAGTATGGAGAGAGGCTGGCTCAGGATCCAGAAGCAGCCTGGGACTTTTGGGCAGGTAATTTCAGGGTCTTATTTATATGGAATAGGAGCTAGTAAAGTGGGCTGTAGGTCCCAAGGTAGATATTTCAAAGAGCACAGCACATGAAGGATCACAGCAGGGAAGATCTGAGTGGGATCCAAGGTGTTGGTTTCTCCTGTGTCTGCAGACAGACCATAAGTGAAAGGCTCCTCTATTTCTGGGCAAATATCAAGCCATGGAATCCACACACCAAAATACGAGATTTTAGTAGTCAACCCTTTGTGTATCTTCTTTTTTTTAAAGATTTATCTATTTTTATTTTTATGTGTATAAATATTTGCCTGGAAGCATGTTTGTGTAAAATGTGCATTCTTGATGCCCATGGAAGGCAAACAGTGTGTTTGATCTTCTGGAGCAGAAGTTAAAGACAGTTGTGAGCTGCCATGTAGGTTCTGGAAATTGAACTCCTGGTCTTCCATAACAGCAATAAGTGCTTTTAACCACTAAATCATCCCTCAAGTCCCACCCTCTGTCTAACTATGAAGTCAGTTATCACTAGTAGAAACACAGGTCTAACAACTGTGTGGGAGTGGCTACCTATTCTTGTGCCCAATCTCTCTCCTCTCTCACTCCATTGTTTTTATCTTTTAGCATTGGCATGCTGCGGAACAACCTTTAAACACTGTAAATATGCATTACTTTTATTGGTTAATAAAGAGCTGATTGGCTAATAGCTGGACAGGAGGAGGTTAGGCAGGAAAACCAGACTAAGGACACTGGGAAGAGGAAGGATGGAGTCAGAGGAGCTACAAGTAGACACAAAGGGAAACGCGATGAACGTGCCCTGTTGAAAAGAATTACTGCCACGTGGCAGAGGGTAGATAAGAAATAAGGGTTAATTTAAAATGTAAGAGCTAATTAGTGTTGGGCAGTGGTGGTGCATGCCTGTAATCTGAGCACTCAGGAGGTAGAGGCAGGTGGATCTCTGTGAGTTCAAGGCCAGCCTGGTCTACAAAGCAAGTTCTAGGACAGCCAGAGCTGTTACACAGAGAAACTTGTCTCAAAAAAAAAGCTACTTAATAATATAATAAGCCTGGGATATCATCTGAGCATTTATAATTAATATTAAGCCTCTTTGTGGTTATTTGGGAGTGGCTATAGAGACACAGAGAAACTCCACTTACCTTGGAGATCAAATCTACAACCTTACTTATGTTAAACTTGATTTCTGCAACTGAGCTGCAACTTTTTATTTTGGCCCATTAAGCCATTAACAAGTTTCCAAAGCACATCTGACTACTTTACTTGAGTGAATAGGTGAGGCAAAAGTATTTACTGTCATCCCAGCATGGTGCATACACACAGGACCCACATCTTAAACATATTTGCCATTTCTTTACAATAGTCTTATTGAGAAAATAAAATTAAAAGACTAAGCAACTTGTTTGAAGTCACAGAACATGAGAAGATGGTGGGGAATTCATTCCCAAGCTGTCTCGAACCAGAGCTTGGGTCCTTTTCATTACCATCTATCACACCTACGAACATTAAAGAAATTAAAAATCAAATTTGTGAAACCAGTAGCCAAAGTTATATTGGGTAGCTGTGCTATTAGTTATGTTTTTGATATTCTGATAATTTCAAGGGATGTAGTAAGAAATCACAGCCTGTTAGAAGATGTTACTATTTTTTTTAATTACAACACTGGCCAACAGCTCAGGCATATTCCTAGTTAGCGCTTATATCTTAAATTAACCAACTTTTTTCTTTTTGGTTTTTCAAGACAGGGTTTCTCTGTAGCTTTGTAACCTGTCCTGGAACTAGCTCTGTAGACCAGGCTGGCCTTGAACTCACAGAGATCCACCTGCCTCTGCCTCCCGAGTGCTGGGATTAAAGTTGTGCGCCCCCCCCCACTGCCTGGATAAATTAGCTATATCTATTAATCTATGTATTGCCATGAGGCTGTGACTTATAGGTAAGGTTCTGGCGTCTTTCTTCTTCAGCAGTTACATGGCATCTCTTTGACTCCGTCTACTCTCTATATGTATTTCTGTTTGGAATTTCTGCCTGGCTTTAACTCTGCTAAGGCTTTGGCCAAAACAACTTTATTTATCAACCAATAAAAGCAACACATATACAGAAGGACATCCTACATCATCTCCACTTTTCTGTCTAATTAATAAGGAAGGTTTTAACTTTAACATGTAAAATTACACATATAAAACAGTTATCAAGCAAGAATTATAGTTACAATATTTAGCCCATTTACATTTGGCAAATGAAGAAAATTCTCTATCATCTATTCTATCTTTGTGAGTTTAAAGCTTTATGTCTAATTTATTTTTTTATCATAATTAAGGAAACTATAACTATCTGTCTTCAACTCTTCAAAGACCCCAGAAGGATATAATATTACCTAAGCAAACAGGAAAAGCATTGTAAGCTGTCAGGGACCATGACAAAAATACCTCTCACCAGGGTAAAGTTGTGGGGATTAAAAATACAGTAAAGAATATGAAGATGCAAATGAAAATAATAAAATGGAGAAACATAGGATAGTATCAACAGGAAATTTTTCAGTAGGTACTAAAAATTCTCCCACATTTAATTTCCAACTGTTTAAAATACCCCTGATCCCAACAGGTAGATGTAAGACAAAAGACTGCATTAACATGATAAAAGAAAATGAACATACCTATTGAAGGTCTCAGGCTACATTTATAGTTAAACATTCTGTTGCTAGAACAAAACAAGTCACTCTTACACCCTAGACCAAAACACTCTGTAGGCAAACCACTCCCTGGGTAGAATCCCAAGTTATCTCCTTAAAGGGAATGGAAACTTAGACTCTTGTTTGAGGTAGGAACAGATCTGCTTCTTTATTACTGGAGTACAAGGTCTGGCACTTGGCCACACCTGTAGACAATAACCTTCAAAGAGCAAAACTCTCAGATCAACATCTAGGTGGGGCCTTTGTTTGAAGTAGAAGCACAATAACCTTGTAAGTTCCAACTCTGACATTTGGTCAATGTGGAAAAAGGCTCGTAATTCTGGACCTCCACAGTAAGCAACTTCCAAAGTTCAAGAATTGACAGAGACATCATGCCTGGACAGTCACCCATAGTTCTTCTGTAATGTTGGTGCATCCATCTTCAACCTATAAGCCCATAATATCTGGCAGACTTTTTGATGAAGCAGGAAATTTGAAGATCTGTTCTTCCTCGTACTGCAAAGTTCATCAGTCACTTTCTTCTGTGTCCTTCGGAACGTCTGGCAGTTTCATCTGTGAAGCAGGAAACCTAAAGCACCATTCATCTTTTGGCGAGTTCAACAGCCACTTTTCTGTGGGGCCTGTATGTCCAGTTCATACAGCATACCATCAAGTAGTCCAGGCAAGAGCAGTTTCTTGTCCAAATGGCTAGCCTTGTCACATGGAAGGCAAATTCCATAATGAGTTTCTTTGATGCCCATTAACCTCTCTGAAGTAATTGGTGCTGACAGAACAGACATGTCTCACTGTTGAGAAAAGTTTAAGTTCTTAAAACATTTTAAATGCCATATTCTGTAGGTCTTTGAGAGATTCGAAGAATAACTATCTATGTGAAATCTATGTCTGTACATCTAGAAAACCCAACATGACTGTAGTTTGACTATTATAGATGACTGTCTATAAACCATAATTTTTAATTATACATTACATTTTTAAATGAGCTATATAAGCATAATACAATATAACAATAGTAGAAATATACATGTAACATAATTGACCTAAAATTTGTATCAATAAACCAAAGTCCATACCAATGTAAAGTGTTCATTTCTATATCATATCCCCCTTTTTTTCTTTAGAAAGACCTTAACTGTGACCATTAACCATTTATAATCCGTCCCCTTTAAGTGAAAACAAACATTTATAAACAATATTTGGGAATTTTGACATAGTTTTTTAGACTACTTCCTGCTGATTGGGGACACTGTTTTTCAGGTCTTTCATGGAGTATCCTGTGTTGTTGGTCCATCTCAGCCAGCAATCCTGAAGCTGTCATGTATGTAGGATCACCTGGCCCATCACTTCAGGAGGTCTTGTTTGATCAAACCATATTATTCAGTAAAGAATCCACAGCTTTCTGTCCTCTGTAAGGTTTTGACATCTTTCTCCTTCAGCAGCTACATGGCATCCAAGATGTTACTATTTTGTAATCCTATATCAAACAGTCATGCCATTGACTTGACGGTTTCAATTATTTTATCCATATGATGATTCAACTTGGTTGTTTTTTTTTTGTTTTTTTTTTTTTTTGCTTTTTCGAGACAGGGTTTCTCTGTGGCTTTGGAGCCTATCCTGGAACTAGCTCTGTAGACCAGGCTGGTCTCGAAGTCACAGAGATCCACCTGCCTCTGCCTCCCGAGTGCTGGGATTAAAGGCGTGCACCACCATCGCCCGGCTTCAACTTGGTTGTTTTGTTTGGGTTCCATAAAGTCAATGAGGTGCTCAAAAAAAAAAAAAAAAGACACAAACCGGGTGGTGGTGACGCATACCTTTAATCCCAGCACTCGGGAAGACATAGACAGAAACCCTGTCTTGAAAAACCAAACGCAGACACAATAGAATTAGAGAAATATCACTGCTAGATAAATTAGACCCAACTGCAAAATGTTGGTTGGTTCTTCTTGTGTGGGTATTCTCTGTTTGTTTGTTTTTTCTGTGTTTTTGTGCCCCCCCCCCCCGAGACCTGGTTTCTGTGTAGTTTTGGAGCCTGTCTTGGAACTAGCTCTACGGACCAGGTTGGCCTTGAACTCACAGAAATCCACCTGTCTCTGCCTCCCAAGTGCTGGAATTAAAGATGTGTGCCACCACTGCCCGGCCTCTTGTTTGTTTTTATTTTACTGTTCCTGTCATCCTACTCAAAGAAGAACAAGCATATCTTCCTGAGGGAGTCAGCAGGTGTTCATAACCTATATTTGCTTAAGGTTTAATGTTTCTCATGGTGAATTTCATAGACCTAGGATGAATTCACAAGGTTTACTATACTGTAAAATTTTAAATTATGGAACACAAAACATTCCTCCTATTTTAATGCTAAAATCCAAACACTATTAAGGCCAGATCTTAATTCTTACACTAGGAGCTTGAAGAAGAGAACAAGGAGGACATAAGTCAATGAAATATAGTTTCCAAAGGAAGTCTGGCCTCATCCTGATGCTGTGGGAGTTATACCTCAAGGCTTATCTAGCCTAGGGCCAAAAGAGCTGGGCTTGCATCACTTGCTGGGTCAGAGGGATGGTTCTGGATACAATTCAGGGTTTCAGGGAATACTGTGACGGTAGTTTCATTGGAAGCTGAAAACAGAACTGAGAGAAAAGTTTCCAAAAGTGAGTGAAACTCGGTCAGAACTGCCACAGTGTTGTCTTTCTACCCTGTACTGGGATTCGTACTGTGAACCTAGTTCTGATCAGAAACACAAGGTTCAGAAGCTACCAATGGGTGTGCAGGATGTGGGTGTGCAGGACGGCCTGTGGGTGTGCAGGACGACCAGTGGGTGTGAAGGGTGGCCTGTGGGTGTGCAGGGTGGCCTGTGGGTGTGCAGGGTGGCCTGTGGGTGTGCAGGGAGACTCTCACGGATTTAAAAACTTAGACTAGCTGGAGGAATTTCCAAATCCCAAAGGGGTCTGGCTGGCAAGAATAGGCTCATGCCCCCCTACATAGTTTAAAAACACATTTAGACAATTTAAACATATGTCGTGACACCAGCTCTGTAGGGAGGGCAAGCATTGATCAAATTAAGGAGGTTTTTTTTTTTTATCATAAGCAGCTTACCCTCTGAGATTCACACGTGTGAAACATTTGCTCAACTCCAGGAAGTATGTAATTAGACTATCTGATTCTGAGAAGAGAAATGGTATCCTTTGGTTACACTTGTTTAGAAACTTACAGTGTGGATAATGGATAAAGTCAGATCAAACCCATGCATGGCAGTCATTAAAAAGAAAAAAATCTAAGAGATAGATGTCTCTGTGACAGAAGACAAACACATTAAGGCTGAACACTGGGGACAGATCACAAAACCGTGTGGCAAGCAAGGCTGACACAGAATGCATTGGGGAGGGTTTTTTGGTTCTGTAGTATTTTTCAGTGTTAAGTTCAATTTCTTATATTTCCTAGACTCAGGGTAAAACCTGGTGAATAATGTTTCGTTGACTCTTCCACAAAATGGCATTTGTGCCATTCTTTTATATCTCATTAAGTAAAAAAAAAAAAATGGAATACTTGGCTCAATGATAGAGTATCTGCTTGACTTTCCCAAGGCCCAGGTTCATTCTCCAGCTCACCAACAAAACTGCCTGCCAAACAGTGCAAAGTCATCAATTGGAAGACAGTAAAAAAAAATCCGTATAAAAGGTTCCTTTTAGAGTTGATAAAAATGGAAACGAGGAAGATTCCCTTGGCTTTTAGATTACAGAGAGGAGATGACCACTTCTCCCTTACCACAGGATTCCGGGTTAGTCTCCGTGCTTCCTAAGAAGAGAGGAAAATGGCCTGATAACCAGAAGGCCATTGGTTTCTCTCAGCTGCTTCCAACGCCAACAAGAACGAAAACGCAACCCAAGGCTGGTAGTAGCATTTGAAACAGCAGCTAATACCATTTGCTCAGTGTGGAGCGGCTCCGTGGGTTGTTTCTCACCCATTACCTAATTTAATCCTTTCTTAATCCATTGAGTAAAGGTTTCATTTTACTGATGAGTAAACTAAAATTTAAAGAGAGTAAGCGATTTGCCTGAGGTCACACAGCTGCTGAGTAAGGAAATGAGGCTGGGACGCAGATGCAGCTTTCTCCCAAGCTCGTGTTCGTAATAATTGTAACAGTAAGAGATTTGATAAGACCTGGTGTTTTGCAGGGGGGGGGGGAGGAGGGAGAGAGAGAGAGAGAGAGAGAGAGAGAGAGAGAAAGATCAAGACACTCCATTTTGATCAGCATTTATCAGCGACATTTCTTTTCAAGGCAGGGTTCAGAAAGCTAAATATTGTCATATGGACTGCAGAGGAGACCAAGTGACCTGTCTTCCCGATTGCATAACCACCCTTTATACAGTCTGCGAATTATACTGCTGGATAATGGACTTTAAATTGCATGTTTAAGTAGACTAAGAAGTCTATAGTTAGTGGGTTATATTTAAGAAACCACAGAGTAGATAAGGCGCACAATTAAAGAATTCGTTTCTTCCAAACCCCCCATTTGTGTTCGGATGTTCAGTTGCCGTCCTCTGTGTGCAGGCAGGAGTTCTGATCCAGCAGCAATGAAGTCTGGCCCAGAAGTCTGCAGACTCTGGGCTATTTACCAGAAGCCATTACTTAACTCACATTTGACACAACTGTTTACGTTCACAGACAATTTTGGGTTACCTGAATTTAGACAAGATTGAATAATCCCTTGAGCAATATGAGGTAAGAGGCAGAATTCTATGTTAGAAATGTCAGCATACTGGCATCTTAGTTTGGTTGCCTTATGAACTGGACCATCAAGCCTCCTGTTGATGCTCTCAGAAAATGTCCAACTGGAGCTGCTAAGTAGTGGAGTGTCTGTTGGGGTGCCCAAGGCCCCCAGTTTAATTCCTAGCACCACAATACACAAACAAATAAGGACGCCAAAGAACTTTTGTTTTATTTTGTTTTGTTTTTGAAACAGGGTCTCACTACACAGTCCAAGCAGATCCATAACTTGCTTTGTAGACCAGGCTGGCCCCAAACTCATAAGTAATTCAATACTTAGTCATCTGTTTGTTTGCTTATAGGCAATCTCTGACAATGTAGCACAGGCTTGCTCCCAGCTCCTCTTGCTTCAGCTCCCCATGTGCCGGGATTACAGATGGGCCACCATGTCCAGCTGTCTTTAGCTTTTTTTTTTTTTTTAAGAAACTACCATATAGCTTTCCTTGGTTCACACTTTTAACTTTATTTCCTTCATCTCTCTTCTCACCCCCTACACACACACACACACACACACACACACACACACAGTGTTGGGAATTGAGCCCTGGGCAAACACTGTATGGTGGAGGTATACCCCTTATTTGTTGTTAGTGCTTTCAAAAATGTATTATTCGCAATATGAAATTACTTTTTTTCCTTTAGATTTTGTCTAGTTAATAGTCAGTGGGTACCTTGGGTATTTAATGTATACCATGGAGAATTATAATTACTCTGGAAGAGGTTCACAGCTAAACTAGAATATTCAAACTAAAACAGAACAGCACCAGATGGCCCTCACTTGTCACCCTTATACTCAGGAGACAGAAGCAGGAGGATAAATACAAGTTCCAGGTCAGGCCCATCTGCATGGGGGTTCTAGGCTGACCATGGCCACATAGGAAACCTAATCTCAAAACAACCAAATAAACTAAAATTTATAAATTAAATCTTAGTAGCAAAAATATTAAAACTGAGAACAAATGTGATTACTGGGCAGTGTGTATGTATCAGGTATGGTTGGTCTATGTTTCAGAGGCACGGTGAGTTTGTCACAGAAGGGATGGGGAGTGGGGAGTGGTTCTAAGTAATTCGTCACTAGGTGAACCTGAACTGTTTAGGCGAATGGGAAAAGTGTGGGCATGGCTGACCAACTGCCTTCTTATCCTTCAGGGAGCTGTGAAGCTAAATGACAAAGATCAATGGCAAAGCTGATTTCTCCCTTTGATAATTCTGGTGGGGAAGAGGTTTAAAAGTATCCATTCGTGTATTTCTTCTTTTATCCCCACATCTTTATTCTCTTACAATCATTTTCTCTTCAGACTTTCACTTCCTAAAATATACAACTGCATAATTGAATGCAATAGCTTAAAAAAAAATCTGCTGTCAAGGAAACCTGTTTAAACAGTACTACTGGGAGCTGTGTGCCCAAAGGTTAGTGTGTATGGGGTCCAGGGTTCGAGACCCAGCTCCTCCGTGTGAACACAGAGAAGACAAAACAAGGGAAGGACTATATATACCTGTATGAAAATGTCCTTCCTTCCTTCCTTCCTTCCTTCCCTCCCTCCCTCCCTCCTTCCTTCCTTCCTTCCTTCCTTTCTTCTTTCTTTTCATAAAGTCTCCCTGTGCAGACCAGGCTGGCCTTGAATTCTCAGAGATCTGCCTATTTCTGCCTCCTGAGTGTTGGGATAAAGGTATGTATGACCATACGCAGAATCATTATTTTTTTTATACATATGTGAATGTGAGTGTACGCCACATGCATGTGGGTGCCCTCAGAGGACAGAAGAAAGCATCAGTCTTCTGGAGCTGGAATTACAGGAGGTTGTGAGTCACCTGAGTTGGGTACTGGACACCACTCCCTGCCCCTCAAAAATGTTATGTAACATAGTACCACATATAATGAAAATAAAAGAGAAAAAAAGAAACAACAAAGCCAAACATCCTCATAACTTGGGTATAGAAGGACTTTAGAGTAGACATAAGTTAGACCGATTTTCTTCTGTTCCTCTCGAGTGTCTAGAGAATGTGTATGAATTGTAGAAAACACTTAGATTTTATTGGTTAAAAAGCAAACGTGAAGCCAGGCAGTGGTGGTCACTATCTTTAGTACTGTGGGAAGATTCTAGTTTGAACAAGGAAGACTTCCTTAGTCATGATGGCTTATGTACTCTAAACTTAAATTAAATTTGAGCACAAGGAATGATGCCACAAACTCCCAAGGCTCAACAATCCCTACAAAGAATCCCTCAAAGACAACCTTGGCTGCTCTATCTCTTCTGACGACAGTAATGTTCTACAGAGTAGGCAATGTAGGTAGTCACGGATGGTCGGTCATTGTGTGGGAGAAACAAAGTCGTTTGTGTCAGGCAAAGAACACCGCACAACCTTGAAACACTGTCACAAGTTGAATGTGACGTTTGTGCGCACTTCCTCATTCTCGTCGGAAACTGTGTACTTGGTTTTTCTGTCTTCACTGATGCCCGAGATGGTTCTGTCTGTAATATGGCTTGTCCATTCAGGGCCAGGTTGATGACTCTTCTACAGGCCGTTATAACCACTAGCATGGCAGGAGATGCACTGTTAAGGAAAACAGCTAAAAGAAGTTTAAACCACCAATGTCAGAACTAGTCATACCATGGCAAAGACTATATGGTTGAGTTTTTGTGATAGTCACCCCAACCTTAACCCTAATCCTCCCTCTCTCTCTTCTCTTCCCTTTTTTCTATTTTTACTGGAAGCCTATTATGTCCCAGACACTCTTAGTAGGCACTGCACACACAGGACTAAATAAAATAAACCTTGACTCTTTGGTTAGATATGTTTTTTTCCTGTTTCAAGCTTGTTAATTCTATAATGATATGGTTGGTTCCTTATGCCAACTACTAAATATCATGTCTTGGCTCCACACCCATTCTTTCATGTTTTGGTTTGGTGATGTCAAGTGGGGTCTGCGGAAACCATTTTTCTGCTTTGCCCATTGCTTTCTGTTAGGTGCATGATGGATTAAAAAACTTCCTCCTTCCTATGTGTTTCATGCATTCTCGCAGTGTTACCTGAGCTGCTTCATGCTGGTGGAGTTGGCTTGAACAGGATCCCCTCTGTCATCTGTATGTTGTTACAGTCATAGCTTGTTTAACACTTGAGGAAACGGTCTCATCACACACCCTCAAAGACTCCACTATCTGCCAGCCCTCCTTTTTTTTTTTTCTTTTCTTTTTTTAGATAGGGCCTGAAATTCACTATGTAGCCCAGGTAGGCCTTGAGTTCCACGTAGCCCTCCCAAGTGCTGTGACTATAGATCCACAGCACCCAACCTACCTTTCACCTCCTCTTTGAAGCTCTGGGTTCCATAAATCCCCTCCTTTGAACAGGCTGTCAGACTTTAATACTAGCTAAGCACTGCCTTTCTAAAAAGATTTATTTTTATTTATGTATGTAGGTGTTATGCCTTATATCTATATCTGTGCACCATGTGTGCAGTACTCTCAGAAGCTAAAAGGCATCGGATTCTCTGGAACCAGAGTTACAGATGACTGGGAGAGCTCTGTGTGCTAGAAACCAAACCTGGTCTTCTGCAAGGGCAGCGAGTGCTCTTAGCCGGAGAGCCATCTCTCCAGCCCCAGCATTGTCCCTTCTACTACTCAGTCTCTTTGGCTCCCTCTCCAACCTTCTCAGTTTTAATTATCCGACTCTTTCCTACTCCATGGGTAGAAAAGTCTTCTCACTATGTAAGTATGCTTATGTATTGATTTAAAAATCTTTATACTCACTTTTTTTTTTAACTCTCACCTAGGAAGCCATTGGTTAATTTTCCCATTATAACTAGTAATCATATCAGACATGACTGGACCCTCGCTGATACAGCTTTGATTTATTTTCTGCTACTCTTCCTTTTCCAGATTTTTTTGTTGCTTTGTCATTTTTAATTATGAATATGCTAGCAACAGGGATTCTTGCATTTTTCTAATCTTTCTGTCGTGTTTTCAAGCCATGCTCAGTGTGACACGTGTCCTGTTCACTGCTGTGTTCTCTGATGGATCTGTTTCTTATTTGTTGTGTGCTTTACCCCATTCGTGTTCAGTATCATTCTTTGGAAAATGGATTTTATTTTTAATTAGGTATATGTGTGGGTCTGCAGTGAGTGTTATGTTCAGGTACCTGGGATGTCCCAAAGATGGCTTTGGATCCCCTGGATTTTATTTTACTCTTAATCACTGGCTTGCAATAGAGGAACACCTAACATCAGTTTGATTGTTCTTTTTTTGTTGTTGTTTGCTTGCTTGTTTGTGTGTGTGTGTGTGTGTGTGTGTGTGTGTGTGTGTGAGACAGGGTTTCTTTGTGTAACTCTGGCAGTCCTAAAACTCACTGTGTAGATCAGGCTGACCTCAGAGATCCTCCTGCCTCTGCTTCCTGAGTGTCAGGATTAAAGGCATGTGCCACCACTCCCTGGCCAATTTTGTCGTTCTAATGACTAAGAACTGCTAACAGAAACAGTCAAATAGACATTAAGCCCCAGTTGACAATGGTTTTGGATCCACTCTCTGCTTCTCTTCCTCTTCCTCTCCTAGCATGCGTTTATTTACTCTGGTGTGTGCAAGTGTTCCAGCATGCACATGCCATGGGGCACAGAGGACAACTTGAGGGAACTGGTTCTCTTCTCCCATCATGTGAAGCCCGAGAATCAAGCTCAGGTCATCAGGCTTGGCAGCAGGAGCCTTTTCTCTCTGGACCATCTTGCTGGCCCTGATTTAGCTTTGTTTTAAGATTTCCGTACCAAGGTAACATGGAAGGATCCTGTCAAAATGGTGAACTGAGGAGAATCTCTTCGTCCCACTCTGTAAGTAGACATCTGGACTAAAACATAAAGGAATGTGAGAGAACAAGAAAACAAGAAAACAGATCTAAAGAAGTCAGAGCACGCAGGAGTCAAAGCTTTGCTGCTGACATAGGAAGCGATCTGACTTTTCTTTTGAGTTCAACAAATTTTAGGCTGGGGGTTGAGGCTCCTGCCCTGACCTTGAGCCTTTGTAGAGCTGCACATTTACCACTTGAAGAACACAACTTAGCACCAGTTCTAATGACACAAATGAGCAACCCAAACACTGGAGAGATGGAGGGAGGAGGATCAGATGTTCAGGGTCATCGTTGGCTGCATAGTGAGTTTTCAGTACGCTTGGAATTCATGAAGCCATGTTGTAAATGGAGGAGGAGGTAGGCATGATGGCACACATCTTTAATTCCAACACCCGGAAGGCAGAGTAAGGCACATCTCTGAGTTCCAGGCCATCCTGGTCTACATGTGAGTGACATCCTGTCTCAGAAGAACAAAAAGTAAACAAGCAAACAAAGTAACTTGGAAATCCAGAAGGCCCCAAACTGCTGCAAATGTGAGCCAATTCAGATGGGAAGAGGATGATCTAGAAATGATAGAGACCTCAAACTTCCTGAGAGAGACTGGTCTGTACTTGAACTGTGCAAAGCCAAGAGATTAAAAATCATGGGATAGTTGGCAGGAATCAAAGCGGAGGCAGCATGGATTATCTTTATTTGCCCTTTCCATTTCCTTGTTCAGTCGATTTCTGAGGCCCTCTGTACTCCACAGTTTGGTGGAGTGTTCCAGAAACAAGAAGAGGAGCAGACAGAGGAAATCAGTGAAGAGAGATACTCAGTAGAGAGAGGGGTACCTTCCCTGAGGGAGCCAAGGAAACAAAGCTGAAAACCAGGTAGCTGAGCCTAGTAAAATAGGCTGGAGGTTCTGCTTTCTCAAGAAGGGACTCTGGAAAGGGCAAAGGTTCGTTTACTCAGGAGACTATAACGTGGTCAAAACCAAGATGAAGAAGTGGCAACCACCACATTGAGGACCAGACAGTAACTTGACAACAGCTAACCACATCCCCACCCACAGGATCTACCCATTGAAAGCTCTCACTTGTCACGAGCAAGTTTGCTGATGGCCAAGATGAATGATGCTGCCTGGGGCTCAGCAAAGTACAAAGATGCTTTGCCTGCCTGGATCCTACACTGGCTCTTGTTCTCCCTGCTTTTGCAGCCAAGAGTCAGAGGTATCTTGGGTGTGAGCCATAGGGTTAGCAACCTCTCTGCCTGGTGACATTCCAGCAGGTGGGGACACTTGGGCAGAGCACCAAGGTCTTCAACTATTTTTGTTTTACTTTTTTCTCAAAAAAAACATTGGGTGAAATCTCTGTCTTTGTTGGGTTGGGTGGGAGATTGGGGTAAAAATGAACTAGGGTCTAGAGTTGATTAAAAAATAAACATTCTGGACTATCCTACCTACACAGCTGATGTGGGGAGGGTATAAGACTGAGGAATCATAAAAGTTCAGCCCTGAAGAGAAAATGCATTGCTTGGGTGTGTCTGGGGACCTGGCACCAGAGAAGAGAAACTGTCAATCTACATGCAGCTGACGGAGACAGCTCCTCTGGCTCTGGAGACAGAGCAAAAGATTCAGTGCTCCTTGCTTATCTTTCAAAAGTGAGTGAGTGTAGCCAGTCACACAGAGCCCAGGGTTTGTTTGCTTTTTAAAAAATTATGGTTTATTTAACTTTATTTTATGTGTATTGGTGTGAAGGTGTCAGATCCCCTGCAACTGGATCTTCAGACAGTTGTTAGCTGCCATGTGGGTGCTGGGAAATTGAACTCAGGTCCTCTGGAAAAGCAGCCAGTGCTCTTAACCACTGAGTCATCTTTCCAGCCCTGTTTTTTTTTTTTTTTGGGGGGTGGGGGGCCAGTGTTTGAAATAAACAGCAAACAAAACTATGAAAACATAAACAAAACCTTATGAAATTCATAAAACTCCAGTATGGCAATCAGTGTGAATGAGGGCAGGCAAAGAGTTGATTCAGCAGGTAGTGGCTGTGAAGTCCTGGGACCTGAGTTTAACTCCTGGGACTCACATGGTGGAAAGAGAAAATTGCAGGGCCATGCAGGCCTCCACCCCAAGCAAATAAATGAATCAATGTAAAGATTTTGTTTTAAGTACCGATGAAATTCTCCCTTAGAGAGGAAACGTCTATTAACAGGTGTTGACAGCAACAGCGCTTACAACTTTAGGTGCAGAAAAACTCGAGCCAAAAAAAAAAAAAATAGAAAATATGCAGAGGTGTACATTTAGTTCAAGTAGAATTTAAAAGACAAGCCTACACCTGCATACTTGCTACAAGTAACAAATAGTCTAGAACTAAAAGGAGGTTGTCTGGAAAGAAAGGACAAACGTATTTCTCATCAGAGAGAGAGAGAAAAAGAGAGAGAAGAGCAAGCGCACCAGAGCCAGAAAACAGTACCATCTTCAATGTGCTGAAGCCTCATTATATCTATGTGAGTGAGTTATTTTATTTCTAATGTTGTCAAAATAAAAGTCTGTGCACTGGTTATCATGAAAGGATAAAAATAATGGAGCTCTTCAGGTGTACAAATACTTCGAGATTTTTGTCCATAGATGACCTGAAAGAATAGCAAAGAATGAGTTTTGACAGGCAGGTGAGCAAACCCAGAAAGAGCAAACAAAAGGTACATTGAATTGGGGAGTGGGGAATCACAGCTAAAATTTGAAAAGTGCAATTTTTACTTATGCCTTTGGAAATACATTTCAACTCTATGTCAAAAATGATCTTGAGAGACAAATTCTTCCATCTGCAAAAATTTTTCAGTAGACACGGAAGTTACAAATGTCATAAGATATATTGGAAACATTTGACATTCTTAATGAGATGCCCAGACTTGTACCCAAAGCCTCATAAAAAAAATGAAAATTATACAGCTGCACAGCCATAATTAAACCTAAAGTTGGGAGTCCAGTGAAAAGGGTCAACCTTAATTTATAATTAGCTGTTTTAAATTCCAGTAACTGCTAATGCTTAAAGTGAAATGGGATTCCCAGTATGAATCCAGAAAAAAATGACATCAAGCCCGAAATGTCCTGCGCTTAAGACTGAGGTGAGCTGGTCTCATCACCTTTGACTCTCCATAACCTATCAACTGCTTTCCTGAATTAAAGGGTTTGGAGAAGATTACAATACTTACCGTTGCAAGCCTATACTTCTGTGGTTGTAACGGGCACATTAGCAGGCCTAGAGTTGACCTCAGCTTCTCAACACCGTATCATTTGGTATCTCATTTTGAATGTGTTATTTTATAGTTGCTCCGGCCCTTAGCATTTTTCTTTGTATGAAGTCAGGTGAGTTATTTCAAGGTGGAAGCAGTTGCTCAGATGAATTTGAGCCACGTCAAGGGATGCAGAGACGGGCTATTCAACTTTAGGAAATGTTCCTGAAGAAAGTTACTGTTTGCCTTAAGCTGCCATTTTTATTCATGAGACCTCCCAAAATGTTGATAAGAAGGTGTAGCTATAAACACTGGTTTCTTTCTATGCAGCACATATTGTTTGTAGTGATTATGAGATATGACAGACTGGATGGGGCCAGTTTGTAGTGATTATGAGATATGACAGACTGGATGGGGCCAGTTTGTGGGGTTCTGCACTGACAGAATTGTGTAGCTTAACTTTGAGCTGGTAAGAGATGGAGATTAATTCACTTTCCTCAGTAAGCAAGTGACTAGCCAAATAACAAGTGGAACTAAAATAAAACCGTTCTATTCCTCCCTGTTCTCTACCATCCACATCTGTAAGCAGAGACTGCTCTTTCATTCCAGGTCGTCCAAACCCAAATAATCACACAGAAACTATATTAATTACAACACTGTTTGGCCTATTAGCTCAGGCTTCTTATTAACTAACTCCTACATTGTAAACTATCCCATTTCTATTAATCAGTATATCACTACGAGGCTGTGGCCTACCGGTAAGGTTCTGGTGTGTCCTTCTCCTTTGGCAGCTACATGGCATCTCTTTGACTTCAACAATCCTCTCTATATCTCTTCCAGCCTGGATATATTCTGCCCTGCCATGGGCCAAAGCAGCATTATTCATTAAGCAATAAAAGAAACACATATACAAAAGGGCATCTCACATCTTCTCCTCTTTTCTGTCTAATTAAAAAGGAAGGTTTTAACTTTAATATACAAAATTTTTTATTTAAATATATAAAAATTAGAAGTTTCAATATACAAAACAGTTATCAAGCAAGAATTAGAGTTACAATATTTAGTCCATTTTCATTTGGAAAATATCACCTATCCTATCTTTGTGAGTTTAAAGTTTTGTATCTAATTTATCTTTATTATAACTAAGGAAAACTATAACTATCTGTCTTCAACTCCATCAAAGATTCCAGAAGGATATAACATTACCTAAGTAAACAGGAAGTACATTGTATGCAACTTCCAAAGTTCTAGAATAGACAGAGACATCTTGCTGCCTGGACAGTCACCCAAAGTTCTTTTGTAACATTGGGGTATCCATCTTCAGCCTACAGGCTCATAATATCCAGCAGACTTTTCCATGAAGCAGGAAATTTGAAGACTGTTCTGCCTTGTGTTGCTTTCTTCTGTGTCCTGCAGAATGTCTGACAGTTTCTTCTGTGAAGCAGGAATCCTGAAGGATCATCCCATCTTTTGGAAAGTTCAGCAGTTACTTCTCTGTAGGTCCTGCATGTCTAGTTCATACAGCATACCATTAAGCAGTCCAGGCAAGAGCAGTTTCTTGCCCAAATGACTAGCCTTCTCACACTGAAGGCAAATTCCATAATGAGTTTCTTGAATGCCCATAATCCTCTTTAAGTAATTGGTGCTGCCAGAAGCAGACATGTCTCACTGTCAAAAAAAAGTCTAAGTTCTTAAAACTTTTTAAATGCCATATTCTGTAGGTCTTTGAAGCATTGAAGATTATCTATCTAACTGAAATATATCTCTATATATCTAGAAAACTCTAACTAACATGACTACAGTTTGACAATTATAAATGACTATTAATCTGAAATTTTTAATTATACATTACATTTTTAAATGAGTTTGTAAACATAATACGTTAAAAAAGAGTAGAAATATACATGTACACAGTGTAACAAAATTGACCTTAAATCTATATCCATAGACCAAGATCCATACCAATGCAAAGTATTTGTCTCTATACTTCCCTTATTTTATTTTTTTAGAAGTTGACTGCGACCATTAATTACTTATAATCAACCCTCTTTAAATGAAAACAAACATTCATAAACAATCATTTTGGGGATAGTTTTATCCAAACTGCTTCCTGCTGTTTGCTGGGCAAAGTATTTTTAAAGTTCATGGAAACCTTTTGAGGGGTCTTGTTCCATTAAAACCACATTAGCCTGGAAGGAATCCACAGGTTCTCATCATCTATGGAAACAAAAGCAGTACCTCTTTTCCATAGTAACATATCCTTAGACTCAAATTTTGAAATCAAATTACCTTTAAAATATATATGTTGGTTTATCAGTCCCCAGAATCAAATATCTTTCTGGAGTCAAAAAATTCAAAGAAAACACAATAATATGCATAATCCAGACTTTCTGTATATATTCCATCTTTATGTGGCTTATTTTTTAACTCTATTACTTTTTAATATTTATTTTATTATCTTTACTCCTTTTATCTATGACTGTCTGTACTCTTGTCTATACTCTTTTTCTTCTCTCTCCCAAGCCTACATACATATACAGTACTTTTTTTTCTTTTTTTTTTTTTTTTTTTTTTTGGTTTTTCTAGACAGGGTTTCTCTGTAGCTTTGAAACCTGTCCTAGAACTAGCTCTTGTAGACCAGGCTGGCATTGAACTCACAGAGATCCCACTGCCTCTGACTCCTGAGTGCTGGGATTAAAGGTGTGCATCACCATTGCCCGGCCCATACAGTACATTTTTTAAACACACTGTGACCAGTTCAGAGGTCTATTTTTGTCTGAATTTGTCTTTATTGAGTATCTGCAATAATTTTCTGACCAGAAGCACCCTCCCCTTTTTTTTTTCCATTCTTTTATTGAGAAAAGGAGAAAAAAAAAAAAAAACAAGTTTCCACCTCCTCCCACCCTCCCATTTCCCTCCCCCTCCTCCCACCCTTCTCTCCCTCCTCCCACCCTTCTCCCCCTCCCCCCACTCCTCTCCCTCTCCCTCTCCAGTCCAAAGAGCAGTCAGGGTTCCCTGCCCTTTTTTTAAATGCTAAGTGTGCATGGCTAGGACCATCTCTGTGACCTTCTCTGTTGGCTCTGCCCCATCCAACATGACAGAGGCATGTTTACCCCCTCTGCAAACCATACTCTCCACCCTAGCTCTGAGGACACAGTGGGTCTGTGTGGCCATTAAGCAACTAGTAGCATGCTGCTCACAAACTCCATTTAAGTGCAGGACCTCCCAAAGAGCAAGAGGCATTCATGCAGCCAGCAAAAACAAAGAAGTCAGCTCTTAAAGAAGTCGAGCAGTTTTTGCTGCTAGCACTGAGTCAGGAAGCCTTCTCTTAAAGGAATCACACCTCTGCTTGCCTCTAGCAAACAAAGCCCACCCAAAAAAATGCTGCTACCAAGAAGCTGTGCTTAACTCAGTTCTTTTGTGTCTAGAATTCCTTCCCAAGTTTTCTCAGGTTTTATTTGGATGAAGTTGGCCCACGTTGGTGCCACTTTGTAAACGGAGACTGCTCTTTCGTTCCCAGCAGCCCAGACCCAAATGATCACACAGGAACTATATTAATTCCAACACTGTTTGGCCTATTAGCTCAGGCTTTTTATTAACTAACTTCTACATTGTAAATTAATTTATATTATACATTTATATTAATCTATGTATTGTCACAAGGCTGGCAAGGTTCCAGCATGTCCTTCTACTTTGACAGCTATATGGTGTCTTTTTTTTTTTTTTTTTTGTTTTTTTTGTTTTTTTTTTTGTTTTTCGAGACAAGGTTTCTCTGTGGTTTTGGAGCCTGTCCTGGAACTAGCTCTTGTAGACCAGGCTGGTCTCGAACTCACAGAGATCCACCTGCCTCTGCCTCCCGAGTGCTGGGATTAAAGGCGTGTGCCACCATCGCCCGGCTATATGGTGTCTTTTTTGACTTCAGCTACTCTCTATATATATCTCTTCCAGCCTGGCTATATTCTGCCCTGCCATAGGCCAAGCAGCTTTATTCATTAAGCAATAAAAGTAAGATATATACAGAAGGACATCCCATATCACACGAGGAGATTATTTTTTCAGGGGCTGGAGAGACAACTCAGTGGTTAGGGGAACTGACTGAAGACTTAGGTTGAATTCCCTTCACCTACATTGCAGCTCACAACCAACTGTAACTTCAGTTCGGGGATATCCGGCACCCTCTTTTGACCTCACTAGGCACTGCATGTACATGGTACACAAACATATGCAGGCAGAACACCCATACAAATAAAATACATATATTAAATGAAAGAATAAACTTTAGCAGACATTTAGATAAAAATTCGGGATTAGCCTGTCACTCAGCATGTTTGTGTCAGGCTCTGCCTTCCTTGCTGTCTGTTAATGTGTCCTTTGATATGCAAATTTTAACATTTACCCGTCTGAAACAAAATTAGAAAGATAGCAAAGCTATCAAAAGTTATAAAACAGAATAATTTTGCCCCTCATTATTCTTTTGGCTAGAGTTGTTTTTCTTTTTTCTTTTCTTTCTTTCTTTTTTTTGTTATAAGCCACTCCCTTTTCTTAGCTTCTGTGAACGCACGCAATCCTGTTTTTGTCTTTTGCAAGCATTTAAATTAAAAAAAAAAAATCTTTGAGATCTAGTTGTGGAGAAAGACATCAAAATGCAAATCCAAGCTACCAATGACCGTTGCTTGCTGCCCAAGCTTCAGGGTGTGTGCACTTGGAACTTGGTACTGATGAACATCACATACAGCCTGTGTGTATAGAGGCCAATGTCCAAAGTCTAGCCAAATATGGAAAAAATGTTGTAATGCTATCACTTGAAGATTGAGGCAGAAAGATCACCAGCTCAAAACAAACTGGTTTACATAGTCAGATGCTGGCTCAAAAGTAAGAAGAGACAATATCTAAAGTATTCACCGCATAGAACAGGTCAGCTCAATGGGGCACCCTAAATGTTCTTGTAGCCACACGATAAACAGTAAAACCAGGGGCTGAGGAGATTGCTCAGTATACAGAGGTATTGACTGTGAGGCATGAAGAGCTCAACCTTCCAGAACCTAAGGGTAAAGGCAGGAGGATGACTGCCAGTTCAATGAGAGAGCCTGTCTCAAGGGGATAAATTGCACATACCCACATAGAAAGTTAAATACATTTTTAAAAATACTTAAAACACAGCATAACTAATATGTCATTTCAACCAGTGTAAAAAATAATTTTTAAACATTGAACTTTTTATTTTATATATTTTTTGTTTTTGTTTTTTCAAAACAGGATTTCTCTGTGTAGCTTTGGCTGTACTGGAACTCACCCTGCAGACCAAGGCTGGCCTTGAACTCAGAGATCTGTCTGCCTCTGCTTCCCAGGTGCTGGAATTAAAGACATGTGCCACCACTGCCTAGCCAACATAAAAATTATTAGAGATATTTTGTACTCTTTGCTTTTGGATTGAGTCTTTGAAAACTTGTATGCATCTTTTGTTTATAGTTCATCTTGACTTGGAGCACCCAGAGTTCAAGTACTTGAGAGCTGCAGGCTTAACAGTGAGTGGCTGGGAGGCTACTGGATGCACAGAGCAGTTCCTGAGTGTGAGCAAGTTAAGAAGGGTGTTCTCATGTGCATGCACACGTGCATGCATGCATATACACACACACACACACACACACACACACACACACCTCTGCATTCTCTAGGAGTGTAGTTACTGCTGAGGATATATAATTAGAGCGGTATCTGGAGGAGAGAGCAGATTTAGGAGGAGACATGGAAAGGGAGTTCTGCTTCCATGGCACAGAAGTTCTCATTTTGGATTCCCCAGTCTCTACAACCTATTTTTGGCATTCTATCTGTCTGTCTGCCTGTCTACTTCTCTACCTACTGCCGGCTTCTCTCTCTCTCTCTCTCTCCATCCATTCGTCCATCCAACCATCCATCCATCTCTCTCTCTCTGCCTCCCTCCTTTCCTCATTTGGAGGAGAGTTTTCGGTTTTCTGCTCAATATCTTCCTACGCCATAAGCCAGCCTGTTGCTGCTGCGCCAGACCCTTCTAAATGGGCAGCTCCACTGCAGTTTCACTGCCAACTGAGCACCATCATGCAGTCTTTCCTGTCTTTGTCTGAGACATGGTTTTCCGGTAGCTTTGGAGCCTGCCCTGGAACTTTCTCTAAGACCAGGCTGGCCTTGAACACACAGAGATCCACCTGCCTCTTCCTCCTGAGTGCTGGGATTAAAGATGTGCACCACCATCACCCTGTGAGCCTTCCCTGCCTTAGCTTTACCACTGACATTTCTTCACTCTCTCTAGAATACGTGCAGTTGTCTCTGACTCTTTCTCCTCTTTCTTTACCATTCAGGAGCTGTCAGAACTATTGCCCTTTGCACGCCTATCCCCACTGCTACCCCCTAAGCCATCTCCCTTGGGTTTCTTTTTTTTTTTTTTTTTTTTTTTTTTGGATTTTTCGAGCTTTTGGTTCCTGTCCTGGAACTAGCTCTTGTAGACCAGGCTGGCCTCGAACTCACAGAGATCCGCCTGCCTCCGCCTCCCGAGTGCTGGGATTAAAGGCGTGTGCCACCACCACCCGGCTCTCCCTTGGGTTTCTATTGGATTTCCTATCCCCACTGCTATCCCCTAAGCCAACTCCCTTGGATTTCTATTGGATTTCCTATCTCCACTGCTACCCCCTAAGCCAACTCCCTTGGATTTCTATCCCCACTGCTACCCCCTAAGCCATCTCCCTTGGATTTCTGTTGGATTTCCTATCCCCATTGCTACCCTTGGGTTTCCTATTCCTTTAGCACACTCACAAACTGACACACTTATCTGAAGCATTATTTACAATGCTTCCTTGTTCAAAACCTCCTGTGGGACGGAAGTGATGGTGTACAGTCCCAGTACACTGAGGATTGAGAGGAGAGGATCCTGAGTTCCGCAGCAGTCTGGGAAACACCCTCAGCGATGCTATCTATGAAGACTTGCTGTCCCTTGGCTCTCCGGCATTGTTCCTACTCCCATTCCTATTTGTTTGTTTGTTTATTATGTTGGGGTTTTGTCTACATGTATGCTTGTGTGAGGACGCCAGATCCCCTGGAATTGGAGGTACAGATAGTTGTGAGCTGCCATGCAGGTTCTGGGGATTGAGCCAGTGCTCTTAACTGCTGAGCCATCTCTCCAGCCCCTCTATTCTCTTTCAGGAAACTCTTTTTTCCTATTTGATATAGTCTAGGAACCTGAGCACACAACTCGGTCCTGTTTTTCTAAAGTGAATTCCTCAGAAACCTGATAAAGACCACACCTGCCCAGATATTTATTCACCTTGTCTCGAGGCCACTGTGATAGATAGTCCCACTTTCTGGCCTGGTTCCTCAGCCTTCCCACTGGCTCTGGAAGCTCCTCATATTTTTCCCACAATGTTTTCTACTGAAGTTTGCTGGGAGTAGCTCCCATGCTTACAAGCATCAAGCTTCCCAAAGCCAACTGTTCCTTTTTCTGTTGCACCAAGTGTAAGTTTCCTTCTACTCCTAGATGGCCCCATCATCCAACCTCAGCCTTGCGTCCTTTCCTTTACCCAAACCACAGCCATCATAGTCACTTCCTAACGCTGAAAAATGCCCTATCAATCCCGCTTCTCTCTTTCATTCATCTAACTGCATTCATTGGTTCTTCAAGGTTCTTCCCGGGAATTATATTTACTATGAAAACAAATTTTATGTCTTGTTTTATCTAACACAGTCTTTGCAGTGTTAGCGCTCCGCGTCTATGATCAATTTCCCAGTTAGTATTAATTGACTTCAGAATTCGCAGGAACATTGAATGGATCAACTCCCTACCTTCCCAACTGCAACGTTAGACAGTGGGGTCAGAAGTCCTTTCTTACATCAAGCCAACTTTTTTTGTGCTGTATCCACCTGCTCCATTGATGGCTCGTGAGTTTCTAGGTGCGCGAGGGATTTCTGCTTACACTGTGGAGACAGACATAATATGCAGATACACTTTATCCTTAAGGGTAAGGCAGGTTTCTAACCCATGTGCTCATTAGACTCACTTCAAGGGCTTTGAGAAATAACCACCCTGGAGCCTCAAATCCCATGGAGTTTGACTCAATCGGAGTGGAAAGTTCTGGCAAGATTCTAATAAGCAGTCAGAGTTAAGAACGTCAGAATGAGAAAGTAACCTGCATGTTGAGTAGAATCAACTTTTTTCGGTTTCCAGGAAGAAGCACTTCCCCTCTTACCCACAGACTGGCTCATCTCAATGGCCCCCCTGCTCCTGAACCTTTAGACGTCCTTCCACCTTGCACAGCGTCACACACAGAGAGGTTTACTCATCAACTGTCCTGGCAGAGAACAGCAGGTTCAGCAATTGGCAAACAAGAACAAGACTGCAAGCAAAAAACCTCTATTTGGGAATAGGGGAAACAATTGCAAGGACGTTTCTTGGAGTAGAAAAATCAGAATTCTGTAGACAATCTCCTGAGCAGACAGCCAGCCACCCTTTGGTGTCAGAGTCAGGGAGACAGCAGTATTGTCTTCCTAAGTAAGGAGACACTGGTCACCCCGGGAATGCTATTATTGAGTCTTCTCATTCTGAGATGCCCCTCCAGAGCCAAATTGCTGATTCTTCTTGACGAAGCTTCGGCTTATGGTATTGGGGTTTAGGTTCTCAGGTCCAAACCATACTCTAAACCTCAGAAGAGCTTCAGGACACATGATATCTCCTTAGAGGATGCTATCTTTAAATAAAGCCAACACCACGGAGAGTGTGAGATGGGTGGGCGGGAGTCGCCTCTTACAAAAACCCTCAAGACAAGTTTTGTGTTCTTTTTATCTCTATCAGAATTAATTGAGACTTAAAAAAAAAAAACCCCTATCACTCTAGAAAAAAGGTTTCTCAGATTCCAAGAAAAACAGTTATAAGAAAATAACCTAGACCTCCCCCACTTCTTTTTAAGATATGGTTTCGTTATGTTGCCCAGGCTTGCCCTGAACTATCTCAGCCTCCCAAGGAACTGGGTCTACAGGCGTGCATCACCACATACAGCTTTCAAATTTATTTCCGTAAACATTTTAAACTAAGGCAACGTCTTAAAACTAGGGCAGTTTTTAATCTCCATCTGTGAGGACCTGACTTTGCAAACTCCATTTTAAAGAAGCGGCTTCATTTTAAAATATATAATGAGCTGGGGGTGGGCAGATCTCAGTTCCAGAAATGTGCTGCCCTAGCAGAAATCTCAACAGGGCAATAAAATTTAACATGGAGGCATTCTGTCGTTGAAGATACCTTGTCAGTTACCAATGGCTCTCTGTTAGGTTTACATGCTTGACCAGTGGGTTCAGAAACTACCTTAGCCTATGCCCTCCTTACCCAATCCCAAGACGACAGGACATGAACTCCTCTGATCAAGGCATTTCCCCTTTAAAAGTTCTCCCCTCCCAGGGCTCCCAGCCACACTTTCCTCACCCACCATGCTGGGGTGCAGGAAAGGTGTTGGTCCAAACTTGTTTGAATATTATTAGAAACCCTCATGTAATTTGCATCAGAAATTCAGCTCCGTGAATTCACTTGTGGACCAGAAACTTGGGCATAACACATTTAGGTTTGTACTGTATATGATTTCTTCCCACACTGGATAAAAAATCCCCCTGGAACACAACAGCACAGAGCACCAAGGAACAGGCACTGAATACAAATGGGTGGGGAAAAAAAATGACAGAACCCAAAAGCTCTCTAACTGAAACAAAGATGGGTAGATAGGGAGAAAAATTAAACAAGTATGCCAAGTAATGATGGCACATGCCTTTAATCCTGGCACTCAGGAGGCAGAGGCAGACAGACCTTTGTGAGTTCAAGGCCAGCCTGGTGAGTTTGAGGCTAGCCTGGTGGACAGAGTGAGTTCCAGGAGAGCCAGAGATACACAACACCACAGAGAAACCCTGTCAAAAAGAAGAAAGAAAGAAAGAAAGAAAGAAAGAAAGACTATAAGAAAAGGAAGAGAAAAAAGAAACCCCTTCTTTTCCAGAACTACAGTGCGCAAATCACTTACGCAATGGAAGATCACTGTTGTTAACACTCCTATTAGAGTTGTCCTTTCTACCAAAAAGCAACATGTTTACTCATCAACTGGAGGGCACCAAGATAGCCCACTCCTATATCTTAGCATCCAGAAGGCTGAGGCAGGAGGATTGCTGGTTCACAATCAAGGTGAGCAACATACCACCCTTTCGTTTCCAATAGCAGATGTCTCTCGGCCCCTGCGGCCCAAGGCAGCGAGCAGGCGTTGACAGACGGCTTAATGAACTAACTACAGAACGGTGGAGGAAAAAGCACGCGTTTGGAAGGTAACGCGGGAAGAGTCTGAGAAAACCGGCCCACTTTACCTTTTTAAAAAGAGAGAAAGAATTATAGGGTTGTGTTTTGGTTGTTCTGTCTGAACAAAACAAAACTGGACTGCCCTGGGCATGTTCCTTGGAGGTGCGCTCCTCCGTAATACGTGGCTCTGACTCTTTTGTTTGAAGCTTCAAATGCGTTACAAACCTCTCTCCTCCTGGGCTGCTTTCTACACTGGGCAAGTCTGGATTTCTGTAATCACTGGGCCGGCCTAACAGGAGAGCGTGTGTACAGATCACCTCTGGTTTTCCCTTCTGTTCGTCTGCCCAGCAACCACACAGTGCAGAGCCGGGCCCAAGGCTTGCAGGTGCCTGCCCCAGGGGTCGGGTGGGACCACACAAGCCAGCACCTGTGAAGAACTGCCAGAGTGTGGCCTTGCTTCTCGACACTCACTCTGAAGTCTTATGGCGAATAGGACGGGGGTGTGATCGATCTTAGGAGAAACAGATCAACTATAAAAATAGGTGCTTTTAAACGCCAGGCATTTTTGTGGATTTGATGTGAGTGTTAACTCACTTATTTTCATGACTGCAGTTCGGCGTGAAACTTGTTACCCTCGCTTTCAGCTGGGGAAACTTAAGTCTTGCACTCTGCCATATGCCAAAGCCTCACTGCGTAAAAATGAAAACTGAGCTTTAAAACACAAGGGTGCTGACTTCAAAGTCTACACTTTTCTCATAACACTTCTCTCTATATGGGGGCTGGAGAGATGGCTCAGCGGTTAAGAGCATTGCCTGCTCTTCCAAAGGTCCTGAGTTCAATTCCCAGCAACCACATGGTGGCTCACAACCATCTGCAATGAGGTCTGGTGCCCTCTTCTGGCCTTCAGGCATACATGCAGAAAAAATATAATAAATAAATAAATAAATATTAACCCCCCCCCCCAAAAAAACCCACCTCTCTATGAATTATGTCTCTATTTCAACAAACACCACAAAACAAAAATCCACAGCAAAGGTTGGGCATGGTGGTTCACACCTTTAATCCCACCACACAGGAGGCAAAGGCAGGAGGATTGCTGCAAGTTGGAGTCCAGCCTGGGCTACATAAAATGTCAACTCTAAGAACAAAAACAAGGCTCAGAGAGTTCTCCAGTTCTTTTCCTGTCACGTGACGATACAGAGACGATAACCATGAATCAGGGGTTCCCACCGACACGAAAGCTTCCAACAACTTGATCTTGGACTTTCTGGTCTCCGAAGTTAGCAAGAACAACTGTTTATGGGACTGCAGGTGTATCTTAGCTGTAGAGCCCTGTCTAGGGTGTCCAGAGCTCTAGGTTCAGTGCTGAGTAGTGCAACAGGCAGGCCCATCAACGCGTTTAAAAAAGAAATGTTTATTGTTGGCTACACCTGGTCAATGGTTTATTGTTACAACAGCAGGATTAAGATAGCAGTGCTCAACCTGTGGGTCGCTGACCCTTTTGGCGGTCAAACAACCCTTTCACCATAGGAAAACACATTATGATTTATAGCAGTAGCAAAATTACACTTATGAAGTAGCAACAAAAGTAGTTTTATGGTTGGGAGTCATACAACATGAGGAACTGTATTAAAGGGTCACAGCATTAGGAAGGTTGAGAACCAGGCCACCAAAAAGTGTAACACCACCTCCACCACCACCCCAGCCCACCCCACCCTACCCCACCACCACCCAGCCCACCCCACCCCACCACCCCAGCCCACCCCACCACCATCCCAGCCCACCCCACCTCGCCCCTGCCTAGCCCTCCATGGGAAAAATGGTCTTCAATTTCTGAGTCTCCTTTCTGCTCTACAGGGAGTCATCTCTCTCTCTCTGTCTCTCTCTGTTTGTTATCTATTGCTGCTTGCTGTGCCTGAGATGTTTGTCAGGCCTTTAAATTCTTTAACTGGTAGAGAAAATGAACACAGTCAAGACCCTGTAGACAGTAACATTTTTTTCTCATTCCAGAAACATCTGTTGATTGCTCGCTCTCCTGCGCTAAAACACTTATTCTCTACGTCCGAAGCATTAGCCGGGACGAAGGAAGGCGACCGGATTGAAATACACTGAAACAGAACGCATGGCTGTGATTTAAGTATGTAAATATGACTTTTACTGGTGTTAAAATAGATTCAAAAGCTCCTCTAAATCACAGAGGAACAATTATTAGCATGAATAAGTTCTGGCTGTGAGTAGAGTTTACCTTTTTTATTTCTATGTTTTGCATTGGTAATCTGAAGAAAGAACAGGAGCCAGACTGAAGCTCGTGCATTCTTGAAGGAACCTGTGTGAGCAGGGCAAACAGCTCAGCCTGAGGCCAGACTATCGCCCTCTCCTGAGATTCAGATCTGCACGTCTGCCTTCTCCTGGCCTCAGGGTCGGCTTCCTGAATACCACCTTCGCCAGCAAGAATGCTCATTTCCGCAGGCACAAGCAATGGGGACAACCCAGCACCCCACTCCATTAGAAGGAGAAGAGACATTGCCTCCAGACTGGCAAAGCAGACTAAGGCAGACGTTTCCACTTAACTGCTCTGCCACCACGATTACCCAGCAGGTGTCTCCACTGCAGATTGCACACACAGGTTTCTTACCTGTCCTCTTCACGACCCAGGTGGACTCCGTGGCTCAGTTCTAACCCAAGTAAGTAAGCACCGCAGGCTGGCCATGGCCTCAGAATGAAAGCTGACTCGGGAACGGGAAGGTGTTTTCTTCTTTCTAGATTGGAAAACTAGCTTTGTGACAGTGTAAATTTTAATCTTCCTGTAGCCCTCTACCTCTGCTTCTTTAATCCCGGTGTTGAAACAGTCCCATTTAAAATGTCAGAACACTGGCTTGGGGAAGCTTCTCGTTAGCTGGGACAAGAGTTATATCTTCACAAGTCAGTCCTATGCCTTCTTCCACAATGGGACTCTGGAAAATTAAGCTACTATGAGCTCACAAACCCAGTAGAGACAGCTACCAGACCTCATCTCCTTCTCCCATAATTTCTGAATCCTAGTTCTTTGGAACTTAAGAGTCAGAAGCAAGTTTTACATAGTACAAAACTACCATAAATTATAAGGAAATTAGCTTTCTTTACAACAAAAATATTCTTTGGATGCTATAATCATAGACACATTACTGATAAATAACTGTATTATAACAAACAAAACAGAATACGTACATCATTTATTTGATAAATAAATAAAAATTATTTGTTGTTTGTTTGTTTATTTATTTATTTATTTGAGACAGAGTCTCACTATGCAGCTCTGGCTGTCCCAGAACTCATTGCGTGGACCATGATGGCCTTGAACTCAGAGATCTGCCTTCTTCTGCCTCCCCAGTGCTGAGATCTTTTGAGGACCTGGAGGGGTGGCACTGTGGTTAATGATGCACTTGCTGTCCTTGACGAGGACCAAAATCTGTTTCCCAGCACCGGCATAGGCAGCTCACAACTGCCCGTCATTCCAGCTCCAGGGGATCTGATGCCCTCTTCTGGCCGCTGTGAGCATCTGCATGTGTATGCTGCACCAATGGACAAGCATGTGTGTGCTGCACCTATGGACAAGCATGTGTGTGCTGCACCTATGGACAAGCATGTGTGTGCTGCACCTATGGACAAGCATGTGTGTGCTGCACCTATGGACAAGCATGTGTGTGCTGCACCTATGGACAAGCGGGCACACGCAAACACACAATTTTAGGAAATGGAATTGTTTTCCTCTGAAGTCACAAATGTGCTTTTCCTGTCAGTAGTAAAGTTAAAGGTCAGGATGAAGGCAGAAAGCCATCTAAAGAACCCTGAAAGTACAGTGGAAGATTAGCTTTTATACAAGGTTTGCTTTTGTAGATTCCTCCCAGTAATTGGATTTAGGATTCAAATTGTCTCATGTGACTCTCCAAACACTAGGATTTTTTTAGCCAAGCATTGACATATACAATAAAAACAAAGCAAAACCCCCTTTTTCCTTCAGGGGCAGCTGGAAGCCTAGTAATATATGTCCACATACATGGTAATTAAATCTAGCTTCTAACAAACTTAAAGTTAAATTTTAATGACATTTTTATGGCTGGGTAATAAATTGTATGTAAATGAGACATGGGTGGAGACTTAGTTTATATAACATGTCAAAGAAGTACTGATTGATGTCCTTCAAAGAGGCCTTGGCGACCTGTGACTTCATTCTAACTCAGCCACGGTTGGTTCTTCGCCAAGTCAGTCAGCTGCTCTGGGCCAGTTCTCCTTATCGGAAAAGTATGATTGCCTGGCTTAGGAACTGTAACTAATATTTGTGGTGGACTACATACGCCTTCAAAGCTCATTTCTCTGTGTGGTTGAACTTAATTATTTAGATTGTACAAGTAAGGATTGTTACTGTCGCCCTCACTATAGAGATGGAGGTGTAAGGGCTCATGAAGACTAAACTATATAATCAGAGTTGTGCAGACTGTAAATGGCAGAGGTAGGATTCAGAATTAGCTCTCTGGGCACAATTCTGTGGGGCTAGTCACCATTCCTACCAACTCGAAAAGTCTGGTTAAAAAGGTGGCATTTAGTCACTGCTCAGTCATAAGCAGACTTTTAAAGGTGCCTTAAACACTTTTCAATGGGTACAGCATGTTCTTTAGCCTCTGGGACCAAATGCTTTTATGGCTCCTTTGCAGGGGGAGCCAATTAAGCACTCGGTTAATAGCCAAGCTTTATAGCCGAGTTAATAGAAAAGCCATATCCCCCTGGCACGCTGGCAGCATTGTGCCACCCCAGCTGCTTTCACGGGTTCATGCTGATTTATACCCCTTATAGCTTCTAGAGTTTCTGGGTCACTATAGAAATGCATTCTCTCGAAGACGGGTCTCTGTGAGTTCGAGGCCAACTTGGTCTATAGAGTTCCAGGACAGCCAAGGCTACACAGAGAAGCCCTGTCCCCAAAAACCAAAACCCAATGCCCCCCCACCAAAGCATTCTCTCATCACTCGTTACTAGTATGTTAAGGGTCATAAAAGTAGCAACAACGATTGCAAGTAAGCTATGGAGAGTATTTCACTGGTGTGGAAAATCATGCCAGGGCTAGGAAAATAGGTAAAATGCTGTCATGTAAGTGGAAGGATCAGATATCAATCCCCAGAACCCATGTAAGCCAGACATGGTGGTAGTGTGTGTTTGTAATCCCAGCACTGTCCCCCACCCCACACCCCGGAGACAGGGTTTCTCTAACCAGGCTGGCCTCGAACTCACAGAGATCTGCCTGCCTCTACCTCCTGGGTGCTGGGATTAAAAGAATTCTCTAACATCACCCGACAATCCCAGCACTCTTGTGAGGAGACGGGAGGCAGAAACAGAAGAATCCTTGAAAAGCTGGTGGGCCAGCTAGGTGGCATATAAAGCAAGAAAAGACAAAACCGAACAAGAAGAGATGAAGTAACACATGGCAGAGACTGAGGAATGACATTTGAGGTTGTCCTGAGACCTCCTCCCGTGCAGTGGTGTGCAAATGCCTCGTTCGTACATGCTAATGCACACATGAGCAATGGCACACGTACTCACAGATAAAGAAAAGAAGGAAGAAATGATACGCCTACATGCTTTCTTCAGAAAGCAAATTCCACCAGGCGGTGATGGCGCATGCCTTTAATCCCAGCACTCGGAAGGCAGAGGCAGGCGGATCTCTGTGAGTTCGAGGCCAACATGGTCTACAAGGGCTAGTTCCAAGACAGGCTCCAAAGCTACAGAGAAATACTGTCTCGGGGAACAAAAAGAAGAAAGAAAGAAAGAAAGAAAGAAAGAAAGAAAGAAAGAAAGAAAGTCAATTCCAAGCTTTTGGTAACTCCTCCCAAGAGCTATTTCTGCAGCTTTTGATTTCCATGTGAAGTGAGAATGCCCATGTAGCAGACCAACATTATGGATTCGGAAAGAGTACCAACACCAGAGAATCAGCATTTGTTACTAAGAGGATTTGTGCCTGCATGACTCTTGATCTCATCTAATGTAGGAGCTTCCAAATGTTATGGGAGTATGCGTGAGAATATAAGAAATTCTATGTGGAGAGCTGCCAAAGGTACTTCTAGCAGGAACTTAGCAAAATTTTGCTTGGTGCCTCTCCTATGAATTCTAGTCTGCGAGGGAGAAGGACACAGGAGAGAATGGGATCAGTAAGTCACAGCCAGGGATTATGATGCCTAACTGTAGTCCCAACTCCTAGGAGGAAGCAGAGCCTTGGATTTGGGGCCTGCCTGATCTACAGAGAGCATTCTAGGGAAGCCAGGATTACAAAGTGAGACCATGATTCAAAAAAAGCAAGAACAATAGCAAGACACGAAAATAAAATAAAGAAGCCACAAAATAAAGGATCGAATATAATAGCCATTAGTCTAATTTATCCAGAGAAGGTGGGTAGGCTTCTGAGTCTCTGATGGCAGTCCCTTCCTATTTTGGAACACACAAGCCCTCCCTACTGTTTTAGGATTGGCTAAGACGCGCAGAAAAAGCCTAATTTGGTTTACTTCCTCTTTGGAATGACCCTGGCTTTGGGACCCTGTTGATTTTCTCTTCCTTCTCCGCCAGACGTGCTTACACAGTCATCTAGTGACCGCATCGGGAACTGCAGCTAACCTCCAGCTCCTGAGGAAGCTTGTCAGCGCACCTCTCATTTTGGATCTGCCATGAAGGGAATTAGGTTGGCACCATCCACCATGACAGAGACCACCTCAGCGGTGCTGTCTGTGAGATTGTCTCCTCGTGCACTCCAGCAACAGAGAACACCCGCCACCCTCTTAGTGATATTGCCCTCATGCCCTCCTCCCACCACAGACCACCTTAACAGAACACTTTGTTAGATTGTCTCCCACTCCCCACAAGAGCCTGATTCCTAAGACTTCTCTTTGGGGGAGGGGGTTGGTTTTGTTTCATTTTGTTTCTTCAAACAGACAGGGTTTCTCTGTGTAGCCTTGGCCATCCTAGAACTAGCTGTGTAGACCAGGCTGGTCTTGCATTGGTAGAGATCCGCCTGCCTCTGCCTCCCAAGTGCTAAGACTAAAGGTGTGCACCACCATCGTCAGGTCAAGACTGTCTCTTTGTACCTAACCCCAACAGAGGTAAATTTAACAACATGCTTTGTAACAGTGTCTCCTTGTGTACCACTGATATTGCCTCAACAATAGGTGGAAGACCCTCTCATTGTGCATAGCCCCAAACAGAGACCACCTCTTTATTTTTTAAGTATTTTAAAGTCTTTTTATAACCTTTGAGAAATGTGTACACAAGCATTGAGTCTCTACCACTCCGTGCCTTTCTTCACCCCCCAAACTGCTCCTGTGCTTACCCTTCCCAATTCATGGCCTCTTCTTTATTATTTTTACATATACATACATATGTGTACACACATATATGTGTACACACATATATGCATCCATGCATACGCACCCTCTGAGTTCATTTAGCATTGCTTCTATGCACAGGTACCCAGGGCTGATCACTTGGTTGCACATTCTAAGCAGAAGCTCCTCCCTGGAAGAAAGTGATTCTCTCTCAGCGGTCCTTGTTCATCATAGTTCTTCATCCAGGAGTGGGACCATGGGGAATGTCCTCTGTCCACACTGGCATGCATGTCGGCAGGTGTTGTCTTTATGTCAGTCTCGTTCAGGCTATCATATTGTTGAGATTACATGGGCTCGTTTTCCTTGTTATGCCTAGGGGACACTATCTAGTCACAAGCGTCCTGGGCCACGAACTCTTACAATATTTCTTCCCCTTTTATGATTTTCCTTGAGCCCTGGGTATAGGGGTTGTATTGGATATGTATTAGTTGGGGTGGGCACCCCACAGATCTTTAATGTCTGCCTTTTAACCAGTCGTGGCTCCCTATAATACCGAGACTGTAACAGACTACAGCTGTCACAAGAAAAGCCTCCATGATAAGGGGTGAGAGCTACCTAGCTGTAGACACAGAGATGCATTTAGGATACAGTTAAAAATTATATGGGGCCGGCAGTGGTGGCCCATGCCTTTGGTACCAGCACTCAGGGGAGGCTGAGGCAGAAGGATCTCTGTGAGTTAGAAATCAGCCAGGTCTACAGAGTGAGTTCTAGGACAGCCAGAGCTACACAGAGAAACCCTGTCTTGAACCCTCCCCCCAAATTATATTGGTTAAGGGATAAGGCAGTAGTGGGATCTCCACTCAGGTCTACAAGCTGTCCAGCTATGTGGAGCTGGCTAGAATTACCGTACCAGACATGGATTTCCTCCCATTGAGCGGGCCTTAAATCTAATCAGACAGCTGTTGGTTTCCTCAAGATAAAAGTGACTATTGCACCATTGGGGATATCTTGTTTTGTGGTTTCTGGGCTTCACAGATGGGTAAGACTACAGATTACTCTCTTCCCTTGGCAGTTCACACAGCATCTTCCCATAGATGAGACCGAGTCATCTCAGTTTCTCTCCTAGTCCTGAGTCTGGCATGTATGGTGTCTTTGGCAACAAGTTCTTGCCTTCAGTCTCTGGAAGGCAACCAAAGGCAATGTCAACAATATTGTTTTGACATTTTCTGACAGTAATTCAAGAAGAGGTTTCCCACGCCAGGCTGGGGAAGACGGGTGGTGGAGGGTGGAGGAGGGGGAAATGGGACAACATCGCCACCTCCTGTACAGTAACTCCATTTAAGTAAATAAACATGGGGAACTTATTGTTGCTCACAAAATATGCCCTCACACTTTAGCGAACATTTATTTGTGTAGCTCTGAATGTTAAATTGTGTATTTAACAGGAAACTTTTACCTGACACCTCATCTTTTTAAAATGTTATCTTAAACTTGTTTGTTTTTGTTTTGTTTCTTTTTGTTTTTGAGAAAGAGTTTCTCTGTGTAGCCCTGGCAGTGTTGGAACTCCAGGAACCCACTCTGTAGACCAGGCTGGCCTCTGACTCAGAGAGATCCACCTGGCTCTGCCTCCCTCTGCTGGGATTAATGGTGAACACCACCATTATCTGGCTCAAACTTTTATATGGTTTATATTCAATGATAAGGTGTTTTGATAAGAGCTTATCAATTTAGATCATGTATTGATAAAATGCTTGTAAATGTGAACTATTTATCTGCATATCTTAATAACTGAGGATATAAATACTGAATTGTGGTTTCTATATAACATAAATAGGTTCAATGTATACACCACACACATGAATATATGTTTTTAAGTAAGCTTTGTTCCACTACAGCTTTTTCAAATACCTCTAGTGTTATTTTGTCTTTCCTCTTTCCCCTCCCCCTGTAATATCCTTTTCCCTCCTCCCCAGTTAAAGTCTCCTGCCCCCCGATTTTTCTCTTATCCCCTTTGTAGCACCTGTCTTCTACTAGTCCCCTCTCTAGGTCTCGCCCCCACCCCTCTCTATTATCCTCACCCCTCCCCTTTCTCTCTGTGGCCCCTTTTTTCTTTCCTAGTTTTTTCAGATACAGGTTATGAACTCAAATCTGAAAGGCCTGGAGCAGAGCATACGGTGTTTGTCTTTCTGGGTCTGGATCACCGAGTTCCACTCATTTTCCTGCAAACTTCATTTCTCTCTTCCTCCCTTCCTCCTTCCCTCCCCCCTCTTTCTTTCTTTCTTTCTTTCTTTCCTTCCTTCCTTCCTTCCTTCTTTTTTTCTTTCTTTTTTTTTGAGACAGGGTTTTTTTTGAGACAGTTTGTTTTTGTTTTTGAGACAGGGTCTCATTATGCAGTCTTGGTATGTAGCTCTGGCTGTCCTAGAACTCAGTCTGTAGACGAGGCTGACCTTGAACTCATAGAGATCCACCACCTCTGCATTCAAGAGCTGGAATTAAAAACGTGTACCACAATGTCTGGTTTCTTGCTGATTTTTTTTTGGTTTTTTTTTTTTTTCAAGACAGGATTTCTCTGTGGTTTTTTGGAGCCTGTCCTGGAACTAGCTCTTGTAGACCAGGCTGGTCTCGAACTCACAGAGATCCACCTGCCTCTGCCTCCTGAGTGCTGGGATTAAAGGCGTGCGCCACCACCGCCTGGCTGATTTTTTTTTTTTTTGAGACAGGGTTTCTCTGTGTAACAGTTCTGGCTGTACTTGAACTTGCTTTGTAGACCAAGCTGGCCTCGAGCTCACAGATATCCACCTGCCTCTGTCTCCCAAGTGCTAGGATTAAAGGCACGGTGCCAGCACCGCCTGGCTCTGATTTTTTAATGTAGATACTTGGAGCTATAAACTTCCCTCTATTTTAATGTGTTCTGCAGGTTTCGAGGTGTTATATTTTCATTTCCTTCCAAGAATTTTTAGCTTCTTTCTTGATTTTTTTCCCTCTGACCCACTTATCATTCAGTAGAGTGTTATTTAGTCTCTGCAAGTTCACCGCGTTTGGGGAGCAGGAGCTTGGATGGTACCCCAGAACCAGTTACTAGAGCAGAGGAGAAGCAGTACTTCTTTAGATTAGGTGGCCAGCCCTGAACATGACAGCTTCCGGGGATCCTTTAGAAGACTGGAGTATGTCTGCACTTACCATAGATCCCCTGGTGGACAAAACTGCCAGGCTGGGCAGAAAACCATGAAGAAGGTGGTGAAACACAAGCTGAGTACTCCACAGAGAAATGAATCTGGCATGCGGACACTCCGCAGAGAGTAATAGGTTTTCTGCCCCAAATAATATGTTTTTCTGCTGACGCAGTAATCCAGATCAAGCTGAATTGAGAAAAAAAAAAACCAGCAACAGGTTTACTGGGAGCAAAGCAACTTCTGGATGGGTTCACTGGTCACAGAGAAAGGAGGCTAGAGAAGTGGAGCATTTGAACCAGGGCAAGAAAGCTTTATTAGGAACTAGGTTTGGGTTTGTGCCCAAGGATGGTCACTTAGGCAGGGACTCGGGCTGCTGGCAAAATGAAGGGAATGGGCTACAACAGCAGACAAGAATGCTGAACTACACTCCCTTCATGGGGAGACTGAGCAGGTGAAATTTGGAGAGAAAGAGGAGGGGAGATGGGGCTTCCCAAACCATGCAGGCACAAGCCAGAGGCTCCAACGGATCAGAGAAGGCACCATGAGAATCTAACCAGACAGATTTCCTCCTTACTGATTAATAGAAACCGACAGCTGAAAGGCATGGGTGCCCATTGGTAGAATGGATTTGGAGGTGCAAATGGAGAACACTCAGCATTTGCACCTCCAGATACCCAGGTTCTTCTATTGCCGTGTGGATGTGAACTGATCCCTCCCAGGGTACTCCAGGCTTTTGAACATTGGTCCTCAACTGGTGGGGCTGTTTGGGAAGGCTGTGGAATCTTGTGGGGTGGAAACTCCCTGTTGGAAGTGGGTGACTGAATGTGGGTTTTAAGGTTGCTAAATCCTACCTTATATGGATTAATCTTTTTGTACAACGTGAAGATGTGTCTTTGCGAAGGCACCTTCTGTTTGGCTTAATAAAAGAGCTGACTGGTTGGTAGCTAGATAGGACAAGACACAGGATGCTGGGAAGAAGAAGGGCAAAGTCTCAGATGCAGAGAGAAACAAGATGAACATGTTGTCTTGAAGGAAGGTACTGCCACGTGGCAGACGGTAGATGAGAAATATGGGTTAATTTAAGCAGTAAGAGCTGGCTGGAGATAAGCCTAAGCTATTGGACGAACAGTTATAATTAGAAGTAAGTCTCTGAATGGTTATTTGGGAGTGGCTGCCGAGACATAGAAAAACTCCACCTATACCTATTTCCTAGGTGTGGATACAATGTGACCACCCAGCCTCCTTGCTCCTGCCACCTGCCATATCTTTCCCTATGAACTCTATGCCTCTGGAAAAGTGAACCATAGTAACTTTCTCCCTTAGCATGCTTTTGTCAGGGTGTTTATTACAGCAACTGAAGCATCTCACAGTTCTTTTTTCATTTTTTTTGGTTCTATTTAAAGCCTAAAACTTATTGCAAAATCATATTCATAGATCATTTGTTATGCCCAGAGTCCAGATCCCAAAAACATCACCATGAGACCGAATCCAATGCAAAAGCAAAGAGTCTTTATTGTGAGTTAAATCAGGCCTCTTGTCTGTCTGAAGCGGAGGAGGAGGAGGAGGAGGAGGAGGAGGAGGAGGAGGAGGAGGAGGAGGAGGAGGAAAAACCCTGAGCAGTATGGGCAGGGTTTTTATAGTAGCCAAGTAAAGAGGGGAAGGCTTGGGGAATTCTAAACCTGCTTAGCCACAGATTTGGCATTGGTTGTTCCCTTTGGGGTAAGGAGTTGCCCACTCTGGTTGGCCTCTCCCAAGGTGAGGAGTCCATGGTGTCTAGGGTCAAGGAGTGGTCACACCTTAGACCAGAGGGAGCTACTTCCCTGACTAAAGTTAGGGAGAAGTCACGCCTCTAGACTATGGGGAGCTACTTCTCAGGGCTAAGGTCAGGGATTGGTTGGGTTTTCCTGCTCTGGTTTGGCTAGTTTTGTGTTTCAGTTGGTCAGGGGCAGAGATGGCTCTGATTTCAGGGCCAAACTGAGTTTCTTTCACTGGTCCTTTTTAGACTGTTGGCTCTAGTTTTAGGGTCAGAGTGTGTTTCTTTCACTGGCTCGGATTCTAGGGGCAAGTGTGTTTCTTTGGCTCAGGTTTGAGGGTCAGGGTGTTTTTCTCTGGTTCTGGGTTTAGGAATAAAATGTTTCTCTTGCTGGCTCAGCTTCCATATACTGGTGTGTTTCTTCACTGGCTCTGGGTTCAGAGTCAGTGTGCTCAGAGATTGTGGTATGGCTACAGATCTGCTGGGGCGAGGGTCTCACTTTCCCCCTCCAGAAGTAACTAGAGGACCCAATCATGGGTTCTCTCTTAGGAATATATACTGAGACCGTAGTACCATTAACTGTTCTGTGCTAATCCTTTCCCCAGCAAAAGCATGCAGCCTGTTCAGGATACAGGGTCCAAAAGTAAGTAAAAGTATTAGGATTAGCAGGGGCCCTAGCAGTGTGGAGACTAAGGTAGTTAACCACAGAGAGGCATTAAGTAGAAATTCGAACCAGTCTTGAGCCTGTTCACATTTCCTTTTTCTTTTTGCTTAGTCCCTCCCTAACTCGGGCCAGTGATTCCTTTACTACCCCGGAATGATCAGCATAAAAGCAACATTCTCCTCCTAAAGCTGCGCAGAGCCCACCTTGTTGTAAAAATGCAAGAATTAATACTCTCTTGTTTGCAGCACTACTTTAGCCAAAGAGGTTAGAGACTCCTGTAAGTCGGCAATGGGGTTTTCTAGTCTTTCTATGTCTAGGTCAATTGCAGTCCATAAATTATTGTAATATCTGCCTTGCATTGCCAAAGATGATAGATATCTCAGTTCCTGCACCTGCTAGCCCAAGGCTCAGGAGAATGCCTACCATGAGTGTGATTATAGGCTTCCTTTTTAGTGTGGTCAGATGCCCCTGTTCTCTGCTATATTTCTCTGTCTGTATGACAAATTATCTTAGGGGCCAGGCGCACTAATATGCAGAAGTCCTTAGTCTGACTTAGTACTTGCCCACGAACACAGGGGCCAGCCTGAAGGAGAGCATGCCCACCAACTGTCCTCTGAGGGTAAGGGAAACCTGGGAGGGGTGTCTGGATCATCTGGTTACACAGAGGTTTAAAGGTATCAGGTACAATCCCAGCAAAAGTCAAATCCTTTAACTAACTGTAACTTGTGCCTGGTGTCCCCCTTTGGTTGCCAGTGACACTGTCAGGACCGGTCAGATTGTGTGTAATATCCTGTTACAGCTACCCCTTCGTAGTAGGGGGGTTTAGCATCAACCAACAACCAACAAGAATGGGGAGGTCAGGTTTAGTAGCATTGATGACCTCAGTGCTTGAGGAGGCCTCAAGCAACCTCAAAAGGGGGTCTGATCCTACAAGGGCTGGAATAGGCAATGCGGTGGAGAGATGGGGTGCATCCAGGGACACGGTGACCTGATAGGGTGAGTTGACCAGGGACGATCCGGTGCTTTGTTGGGGAGAGAGGATGATGCAGGCAGAGCCAGTGTTTTCTTGGACCCTATATCTTAGGGACTCTGCCCTCCCGGGAGGATAGGAACTGTGATAATCAGATGTAGGGTGAATAGGGTTCCTAGATAGGATCTCTCATATATTGTAACGCCCCATATTCTACCTATATCCCTTGGTTTTTTTCCTTTTTTTCCTTGGTTTGTAACAGCTATTCTTACTTGGATACACAGATGTGAGATAGGCCCTGGGCAGAGGATGTTACATGGATACTGAACTCTAGGGTCAGCAGGAACACTGTTCGATTCCCATTGGAAGACGATGAGATCTGTTGTAACAGGGGACTTCCACCATGTATGTTCAGCGGACTCAACAGCCCCACTCCTTACAGAAATAATCCGCTGGGCCCCCAGATATTTTACCCTTTGATCTATGCCACCCTGGGCAGACATAAAGCTTGCCCTTCTTAGGTGGTCAGCTCCGCAGCTACCATGTGTGTTGGAATATCCAAGATCTGCAGTGCTGTAGTCAGGACTCGCTATCTCACAGAGGTCAAACAATGTCTGGGAACCATATCCCTTGTGGGGAAACGCTAGAGATTTGCTTGATCAGGTCACCATGGGGACCTGGAAGTTGCCAGGCGAAGATTAGAGGTTGATGTGGACTACTGATGGCCCTGCCTGGTGTCAGTGGGACGAGGAACAGAGCAGGCATTAATATGGCCATCGGGAGATCTGACCTTAAGTTTGAGTCTGGGGGGGGGGGTGCGTTGTCAGGGTCAGGCTTTACAGTCCAACTCCAATGAGGTCCAGTGTCATCTGGGACAGGTTCCGGTGGACCCGTCAAGTGTGGATCGGCCATGCTGGTGTGGGAGTGATGTACCCAGGTGGTGACCCCATTGACCTTGATTCAGTAGGGGTGGTCAGAATCATGACGTCGGTTCCAGTGAGGTTCTAGAGTCCTGTGTTGGTGCCTCCTGACATAGACCCAGTCCCCAGGCTGGAACTGATGTGGACTAGGTGGAGGTGCCATCTCATACACGGGTTGCAACCTCGGCCAGCCGTCTTTGAACACCGAGGCTGCTGCATTCAAGGAGGTAAGCATGAATGAACGCCACTGACCTCAGTGAGCAAGTCAGACTGCAAGTTGGGGAGGATGGAAGGGGGCTGACCAAACATAATCCCAAATGGTGTAAGCCCAAGTGTGTAAGGGGAGTGCCACACCCTATACAGGGTGAAGGGGAGGAAAGCCACCCAGTCACCGCAAGTTTCCACAATTAATTTGATGAGGGTCTCTTTTAGGATCCAACTCATATGCTCTAGTTGACCAGAACTCTGGGGCCTATCGGCACATTGCAATTTCCAATCTTCCCCAAGTGCTTTCACTGTACCTTGAGTTACCTGTGCTGCAAAGGCTGGCCCATTGTCTGGACCAATCAGAACAGGGGTGCCATACCTGGGAATGATCTCCTCTAGTAACTTCTGGACCACCATCTGGGCCGGTTCATGTCTGGTGGGAAAAGCCTCTATCTAACCTGAAAAACAAAATGTCTACAAAAACTAACAGATATCTGTAACTGTATTTTCCCTGCTTTACTTCAGTGAAGTCGGTTTCCCAATGTAACTCAGGGCGGTCTCTTCTCAGCCACACCCCAGGCTGCCCTCCAGTAGGCTTGGCATTGGTTAGCTTACAGGTCAGGCACTTAGAAGTTACCTGTTCTATCCTATCTCAAACACCTAACCTTGAGATGGGACCATCTGAGCAGTTCCTCAATTTTGGGGGGGGGGTCCAGGTGGGTGGCTTGAAGATATGTCCCAATAAGTCCATTGACATTTTGGCAGGCAGGATTAGTCTCCTTCTTCCTGTCAGTCATCATCCTTCTGCATCCTTCCGGCATTTTGGGTTGCCAGTCTGGGGTATAGGAATGAACAAAGGTTTCTTCATTTGACCCAGGCTCAAGCATTCCGTAAGAGAGAAGACTGCACTCAAGTTTTTTTTATCCCTCTTTTTATTTAGACAGAAAAGGGGAGATGATGTGGGATTCTCCTCTGTATGCTGTGAATATGTTTTATTACCATTGGTTAATAAAGAAGGTGATTTGGCCTATGGCAGGACAGAAGATAAATAGATAAGAAACTGAACTAAATGCAGGGAGAAAGAAGGTGGAGTCAGGCAGTTGACTTGTAGCAGTCCAAGAAACAAGGTGTGAGATAATGAACCATGAGCCTCATGGTAAAATATAAAATAATAGAAATGGGATAATTTAAGATGTAAGAGTTAGTTAATAAGCCTGAGCTAATGGCCAAAGGGTACATAATTAATATTAAGCCTCAGAATGGTAATTTTATAAGAAGTTTCGGGAACAGGCAGGTGGAGAAAACCCAGTCTGGGGGACCAATGCGACAGAGAATAACTGTAGCAACATCTGGCACCCAAATTTTTGGGGCTAACCCACGTGGGCCACCACCCACTTCAGGTCTGGGTGCTTTTATGCCCACCTGGGGTTAGGAGGAAAGAAGCTAAGAATGTGCCAGTGGCTCAGCACTCCAAGCCTGAGCAATTGGCCAGATCAGGTCTGCTAGGTATGCACAGGCAGGAGAGCTTGGTGAATTCCTGCCTCCGTACACAGAGACATTTCCAGGCTACATTGTATGCTGCATGACAGATTTAGCTTTTACTCAGATTAAAAGGGTTTATGTGCTGCATACTGCTTCCCAGAGTTAAGGTGGTGAGCATGGATTCTACCTGGTGGTCCCAGTGCTGGGAAAGAATGTACCTCCGCCATATTAAAAGGCCGAGAGAAATGGAGCCAGCATCCAGGGTCACTGCAGTCAAGAAGCTTACGATTTAAAAGTGGTCAGAAAAAGATTACAGATACATCGTAAAGACGGATTCAGACAAAAAAGGCCTCTGAATGGGCCACAGTATGTTTGATAAATGTGCATGGGCTTTAGACAAAGAGGATAAAAGATAGGTGGAATCATGGAATAAAAAATAATTTAAGGGTTTTAAATTGAGGTTCTTAAAGGAAAAATAGAATTAAAAAAAATCATAATGGGCATGAAAAGATGGGGAATGCACAAAGAGTCTGGATTATGTATATTATTGTGTTTTCTTTACATTTTTTGACTGCAGAGAAACATTTGATTTTGTGGGCTGCTAAGTTAAACCAACATATGTATTTTAAAGCTATCATGTGTAGACCCATATTTCTATATAGTGTGACAGTCAGGCTCTAAAGCCATAGGCCCACCTGAGGTGGTCACATAGCCTTCCAGACAGGCTGCCACTGCCCTAACAAAGGGTCAGGATGTTGTTTTGCTCCTTTCTTTGTAATTTGGAGGCAGCAAAATGTCTCTGTCAATTCTAGAACTTTGGAAGTTGGTTACAATGTACTTCCTGTTTATTTAGGTAATATTATATCCTTCTGGAGGTCTTTAATGGAGTTGAAGACTAGATAAAAGTTAATGATAACTTAGTTATCATATAATTAGTTATGATAAAAGATAATTTAGATATAACGCTTTAGACTCACAAAGATAGGAGAGATAGAGTATTTTCCTTCATTTGCCAAATGTAAATGGACTAAATATTGTAACTGTAATTCTTGCTTGATAACTGTTTTATAAATGTAATTTTACTATGTTAAAATGAAAACCTTCATTTTAAATGAAGGTTTAAATAGACAGAAAAGTGGAGATGATGTGGGCTGTCCTTCTGTATATGTGTTTCTTTTATTGATTGATGAATAAAGCTGTTTCAGCCAATGGCTTAGCAGAGTAAAGAAATCTGAACAGAGATAGAGAGAGACAGTAGTCAGAGTCAAAGAGATGCCTTGCAGCTGCAGAAGGAGAAAGATGCCAGAGCCTTACTGGTACCTCACAGCCTCGTGACAATACATTGCTTAATAGAAATGGGTTAATTTAAGACATAAGAGCTAGCTAGGAATACGCCTAAGCCATTGGCCACACAGTGTTGTGATTAATATGGTTTTGTGTGATTATTTGGATCTGAGTAGCCGGGAGAATGGAAGTGCGGTCTCTGTTTACAACCTTTCCCAGTCCTTGCTTCCTGCCTCTCAGACCCTTGCCGCTTACTCTGTACTGAATTCCTTTCTCCAAGAGGTGCCTTCTTCCCTTGATTGGGGAGTATAACCTTTGCTCCAGGGCTTGTAGTACTTTAGCTTCCTGATGGAACAATTTGTGAGTTACTGATTTTTAAACTCATGTCAGGGCTACTTCAGTTGTGTGTGTGATTGTGTGTGTGTGTGTGTGTGTGTGTGTGTGTGTGTTGGTGCCCATGTGGAAGTCTGAGGGCAATTTGTGGCGGTCAGTTCTTTTCTTCCACTGTGTGGATTTGGGGGAGTTTCTTTACACACTGAGTCATCTCCCTGGCCCAAGGCCTGGAGTTTTTAAAAGTCTTGCTTGCTTCTTACTAGTCAGTAGTCAGTACAGCCTCAGGTCAGTGAGGGGCATGAGCACCTCTCCTGGAATGTAACTTCTACTGCCTTTAACTTGATTCACTTCTGGTGGCCTGGTCGCTGTCTGTGCCACTGTGGATTAGGCGTGCTTGGATACTGCATTCCCACCCCTTTCTTCTGGAAAGACTTTTGTTTATCCTGGCTCAATTTTTTTTCCTTATCCTGGATCTTGTAGACATTAGGAGAAGCCCTTACAAAGATACTCTGGGAACTGGACTTGTAAAATGGTTACTCACAGGAAAACGCTCAATGAGCATAGACTGCTGTTGCTGTTTTTGTGTGGCTTTTTGTTTGTTTTACTCTATTTCTTAAGCTATTTGGGGTAAAGTCAAAATATTGTAGAGTAAATCTTTTTATTCTGGGCCGTGGTGGCACACGCCTTTAATCACAACTCTCGGGAGGCAAACACAGTTGGATCTCTGAGTTCAAGGCCAGCCTGGCCTACAAATTGAGTTCTAGGACAGCCAGGATTACACAGAGAAACCCTGTCTTGAAAAACAAAACTAACCAACCAAACAAAAAAACTTCTTTTCAAGTAGTTCAACTGGACTGTTCAAACACACAGTGTGAAATGGAATTTTGTCTTATGGACCATGACTTACTAGGTTGGACAATATAAACTGCGTCATGGGGGACTTTTAATGGAGATTTTCACCACAAAGAATTTGCTGTCGAGGGATTTATCCGGAAAACACAGAACTCTTCCAGCTAATGCCAGGCTGATTCGGGTGGACAGAGGAAGTGGGAAAACACTGGACACGGTCTGCTGGCTACGGGTCAAAGCAGAGGGAAGGAAACACAAGCAGAGGTTTCTGTGAAATGGGACTGACTCAGAATGAGAGAGGGATAGAACAGCTTGCCTCATCCTGGATGGGAGGAAACCTCTTCTTGGGGATCTTTCCTTTTTTTTCTAAAGATGTATTTATTTTATTTTTATGTGTGTATGTACGTGCCTACGTGTATGTACCCGCCTCCATGTATGCAGGTGTCCTGAGACACTGAAGAGGTTGTCCGATGCCCTAGAACTGGAGTTGCAGGCGATTGTGATCAGTCCCACGCGGAGAACAGAACCCCAGTCCTCTTCCTAGCTGCACTGGCTCTCAGCGCCCAGCTCTCGCTAACTCAGAGGGCCATTTCTTTTGGCTGTAACTGTTGCCTCTCCCAGGAGGCTCTACTACTAACCTGGCTCTCCCGATGCCTTTTCAGATTCAAGCACATTCCCTCTTCTCAAGAAAGAAAGAAATGGAAGGGGGAGGGACGGACCTTGAGAGGTCTGTTTTTTTTTTTTGTTTGTTTGTTTTTTGTTTTTGTTTTTTTTTAAGAATCTGTGCCAGAAATTCAATGAACTTGAGACGCCTGGCGGTGGTGGTGGTGGCGCACGCCTTTAATCCCAGCACTGGGAGACAGAGGCAGGCGGATCTCTGTGAGTTCGAGACCAGCCTGGTCTACAGAGCTAGTTCCAGGACAGGCTCCAAAACCACAGAGAAAAAAAAAATCAATTAACTTGAGATAGCTTGTACAGCTAAGGGCTGGGACCGGACTCAGGTCTGCCCTTCCCTCTTCTGGCGCCCCCTCGTGTATTAAAATGGAACTTTATTTATTTATTTATTTTTGGTGGTGGTGGTTATTTGTTTGGGGTTGCCTTGTAATTCAGTTTGTAGACCACGCTGACCTCGAACTCATAGAGAATCCACCTGCCTCTGCCTCCCGAACGCTAGGATTAAAGGCAAGCGTCATTATGCTACCCGACTTAATTCCTGAGCTGAATTCTTTAAAGTTTCCTAGATCCCACTTTTGCGGTACCACGCAATCATCTTTTCTTTCAGCTAGCTTCTCTGAAGCTGGTCCACAGCCACGTCCTGCAGGATTCTTTTTTTTTTCTTACAGAAGTAGTATTAACACCAATGAAAATAGCAAAAATATAAATACTACATATAAAAACAGTCATGTATCACTGTTATCAAGTGTTATATACTACACATAATTTACACTTCATATTTTTAGAAACATATTATTTTTATTTATTTAATTAACCTTTTTCATTTATTTTACACACCCACCACACAGTCCCTCCCTCCTCTCCTCCTGTTCCCCCCTCCCCAACTCCCATCTACCCCCTCCCCTCCACTACTCTGTCTCTGTTCAGAAAGGGGCCGGCCTCCCATGCGCTTGAACAAGGCATAGCAGGCACATCAAGTTGAGGATTCTTTTTTTTTTTTTTTTTTTTGAGCCTTTCAAAAAATGTCTATTCTCTAGCCGATTCAATACAATAAATCGACCCGCGTGAGATGTTTCAGCGGAACTTCCTTTGGGTAGCAACAGAGCTTAGCTTAGCTTATCACGTCTCTGTTTCAAAGGGGTCATTTTTCTCCCTTTCAACTTCGGCCAAATGACCCTGCCCTCCTGGCACCATACTACATTTGAAAATGTTCTATTGGCTGAGACATGCTGAGGTGAACACCACCCAGGCCAGAACAAAGACAGCCTTTCTCCCTTCTGGCAGTGTTACCACATTCCTTTCCCCTGAGTCAGAGAAGTATCTGATATTGCTTTTCCAGCATTTTTCAGATGCAAGAAAATAAAATTTGGGGGGTGGGGTGGGGAAACTTAAGACAGGGAGGGTTTCACACGGTCCAGGCTTGCTTTGAACTTGAAGTGTGCAGCTGATAATGACCTTGAACTTTCTTGCTCCTCCCACCCCCAATGCGGGAATTACAGTCAAATACCATTACACATGCCCAGAAAATAAATTTTCTAATTTTTTTAAACTAACAGAAGCGTCTAGATTAAAAATAAATAAAAATTTATTTTGGCATTGAATATTAACTTCTACCGAAAAATCTGTTTTAAATAAAATTTAAATATTGAGAAATTTTTCAATAAATTAAAATTTATCTTTGCAGAACTACTCTGTTGGGCAATCTTTTTCTTTTGTTGAGGAATAGGTACGAGAACAACTTAAAGATTTTTTTTTTAAAAATTTCACCTATCACAGACGAAGTTTCAGGTGTTCACAGCACGATAAAGAAGATGGTGGATGAGGTCTGTAATTCCACTACCTGGAGGCTGAGGCAGGAGAATGGCATGAATTCATCAACCTACTACTTGGGAGAATCTACAAAATACAAGAATACTCAAGCGCACCCATTTCACCGCTGCTGGGTGATCTTCATGCCTCTGGAGGACTCGGCTCTTTCTCGTAGGCTCGTGCGTCCCCTGGCGGTCTCCCTAGGAACTTCATCTTGCTCGCACCACCCCGGCGCGAATAAAGATTTCTTATTCAAAACGCCGGAAGTGACTACGGAGGCCGGGAGGCTCGGCGTGAAGGTTCCGCGACGGGAGGCCGCGATGAGCGACATGGTGGAGAGGACGCTCACAGCGCTGCCTGGGCTCTTCCTGCAGAACCAGCTGGGAGGGCCTGCGGCCTCCAGAGCTCCCTTCTTCTCCAGGCTGGGCGGCCTCATCCGCGGCGTCACTGCGCTCTCGTCCAAGCACGTAGGTCGGCAGGGCGGGGTGGGGTGGGCCGGGCCGGAGGCTCCGGTCAGCTAGTCGGACGAGCCCGGGCGGACTCCCCAAGCTGGAGTTTGCTGCCTGCACCGACCGCAGGGAGGCCGACTGTCTAGTCTAGTGGTCCGACGACCCTCCGCGTGTCTTCTCAGCGTCAAACCGATGTATGGGGTGCTTGGAGGATTACAGGAGCTGTCAGTCGAGTGCAAAGAGCCAGTGCGATTTTAGTCTCGGGCTATAGTCGTCTACGAAGTTTCCCTTTCTTCCCTGTTGAGTTTTAATTTAGTTCCTCCTTGGAGGCATCACGTACCGCAGCTGACAACCCTGACAGTGCTATTGTCTTTGCAGGGCTTGAGGTTCTTAGGCTAGACCAACGGCTTGGGCAAAGACGGGCTTTGAAGACGAGTAGTTACAATAGAATTAGTGAACTCCCACGGATTGCGTATGGTACTGATCCAAAGCCTTAAGGCGTGTATGTCTTAAAAACATAATATTGTGTCATAATTTCTTCAGCAGGTATTTATCAAGCCCAGATATGCGTTAAATAATGAGGAAAATAATAAAATACATTTCTTTCCAAAGATTTTGGGCTTAACCTAAGTGTAAGTAAGTTCAATGCCAGTGGAGAGAGGAGCAAGAAGAACAAGATGCCTTCAAAGGTGTAAAATGTCCCTGTGTTTTAATTGTAAGCTGGCGTGTAGCCGTGCTGTACTGGGCAGGGCCTGCTGCACATCCCACAGTCATTGGTGGTGTACTTACCATAGCTTAATGATTTTCTTTTGCTAATTTGTAGGAGTGGCCAATTTTTTTAATAGAAAAAAAGTGTATATGTATGTACTGTATGTTTGTTTGTGTGTGTGTGTAAGGGGGGCAAATTTTTTTAAATGTGTATATATATATGCACTGTGTGTGTGGTGTGTTGGTGAGGGTTCGTGTACTATATGGTAGGGGTCACAGGACAGCTGTTGTTGGTACTAACTTTCCACCTTGTTTGAGATAAGATCTCTCTTGTTTTCTTCTGTGCTTTATACTCCAAGCAGGAGGGCCAGGGAGCTTGGGGGGTGGAGGGAGTGGGGATTGCAGATCCACCTCACCACATCAGGCTTTTTATGATAGATTCTAATCCTCAGGCTAATGCAGCAAGTGCATTTACACACTGAGCCATCTACCCCTTCTCCCGAATGAAATTGTCAAGACTGGTTTTTGGCTTAGGTTGCAGTTGGAACCTGCACAGGCAACCCGATATGGTAGTGCTTCACTTGTAGGGTTTGTTTGTTTTTAGATATTTTGCTTTTAGTTTTTTGGGGTTTTTGTGTGTGTGTGTGTGTGTGTGTACATGAATGCAGATGCCCTCAGTCCAGAAGTGAGTGTCTGATGTCCTGACTCTGGAGATTTGGGCAGTTGTGACCCACCAGAGTGGGTGCTGGGAACCAAACTTGGGTCTTTGCAAGAGCAGTGTGCAGTTTTCTCTGTTGCACCATCTTTTTTGCCCTAACTTGTTGTGTGATTTAAAGATAACGTCGTTTAGCTGGGTGGTGGTGGCGCACACCTTTAATCCCAGTACTGGGGACAGAGGCAGGCCGACCTCTGTGAGTTCAAGGACAGCCTGGTCTATGCTGTTCCAGAACAGCTACCTGGAGAAACCCTGCATGTCTCAGGGGGAAAAAGATAGCATTGTATTAGCCAATAGTTGGGCCAATGTTTAAGTGCTTAATGGATTGTGTGTCATGATAGGGCACTTGTCTGTAGGAGTCAGTTTTTTCCATCATATGGGTTCCAGGGATTGAACTCGAACTCAGATCATCAGACTTGGCAGCATGCACCTTTACCCACTGAGTCATCTTGCTACCCCTATTTTGAATTTTTTTTTTAATTCTGCCAATCGTTACTAGCAAATGAATGAAATAGAGAGGAGTAGTAGGTTAACCTGGAAATAATTATTCTTTTCAAGGAGGTTCCTGTGGACCAGGAAATGTAACTTTTCTAAAGAATGATACTTCATTTTAATTGAAATGGCTATAATTGTGTTTTTCAGGAAGAAGAGAAATTGATCCAGCAGGAACTGAGCAGCCTGAAGGCGACTGTTTCTGCTCCGACTACAACACTGGTAGGCTTGCACAGTTGGGCACACTTGCCCTTGAAGCCTGGGTCCATAGAGTATGCCTTTGCAACAGTAGTCACTAAGTGGCTATCCAGTGAGCAGTCGGCTACTCCATGCTGGCCACTCCGAGACAGTTTGCACATCTTTAGATTAGGACTTGGGTGCTTGTTGTTACCATCCTTTTAATTGACATGTTCTAACTCTATCTTTATGGGGTACACTGTATCAATTCAACACAAAATGTATGCAGTGTGTATTGCTACTTAACACTTACTACATTTGAAACTTTTAGTGTGTGTATGTATGTAAGCCTGTGCTTATGTGTGCATGCCATGATGTTTGTGGAGAGAAGACCAAGGTGTAGGAGTTGGTTCTCTCTACTACCTGCGTCTATAGGTTTGACACCTGCCTGGTCTACAGAGCTAGTTCCAGAACTCCAGGACAGCCAGGGCTACACAGAGAAACCCCATCTCGGGGAAAAAAAAGAATTTTAGTTTGTAATGGCCAAATGGTTCATGAAATTATGCCTCTCAGTTCACAGTATTGAGAGTTATTTAAAAAGAGAAAAAGAGTTCTTATACAGCAGATGATTACATAGCTGTAATATAATAATGCTGTGTTCAGTTTGATTGTTTCCCTCCATTTCTTGAGGGTTTGGGGTTTTTTTTGTTTGTTTGTTTGTTTGTTGTTGTTTTTTTGAGACAGGGTTTCTCTGTAGCTTTGGTGCCTGTCCTGGAACTAGCTCTTATAGACCAGGTTGGCCTCAAATTCACAGAAATCCACCCTCCTCTGCCTCCTGAGTGCTGGGATTAAAGGTATGAGCCACCACCCAGCCTGAGATGGTTCTTTATTCTAGTCTCCAACTCCTGGGCTCACACAGTCCTGCTTCAGCCTCCTACCTAGTTCCTAAGTACTAGTATGAAAGGAATACAGCTGGCTTGCAGTTTGATATTTAAAATAGACTATTTTCATTACAGAGTATTTTACCAACTTGTATCAATTTTCTAGATTGTTTTCATTTGGTAAAATATATTCAAATCGATTTTCCCCCCTTTGGTTTTTTGAGACAGGGTTTCTCTGTACAGCTCTGGTTGTCCTGAAACATGCTCTGTAGACCAGGTTGGCCTCAAACTCTGAGATCCGCCTGCTTTGGCCTTTCGAGTGCTGGAAGTAAAAGTGTGTGCCACCACTACCCAGCTCAAATTGGTTTTAAATGCCAAAGATGATCACCATGGATGAAATTTTGTCTGCGGAACACCTCTAATGAAACTTCTCTGGCGCATAGAATTAGAACTAGCTTCAGGTAGTTTATAGTCTCATTGTCAATAAAATATTGAACTAATTTTTTTACCTTAGTAGTGTTGGTGATTGTTAGAAGCAACTTTTATTTCTATATTCTGATATTAGGCAATTCTTCATCACCAGGATAAATGACTCCCTTGTTAAATGAGTGTGGCATACAGAAAATTGAAAGCATTCATTTGTTTATGTAGTGATGGGATGTTTCGCTTTTCAGAAAATGATGAAGGAATGTATGGTGAGACTTATATATTGTGAAATGCTTGGCTATGACGCTTCCTTTGGATATATACATGCAATCAAGTTGGCCCAACAAGGAAACCTCTTGGAAAAAAGAGTGGGTATGTAAATGTTTAAGACTTCTGTTCTTACTGCTTCTCTAAGGTTAAAATGATGGCTGGTATATGTTATGTTTTTAGAGCATTGCATTACATATTTTTCTTTTTTATAGTCCTCGAGTTTTTTGTAGTCCTGTAGACCCTCACATGCACAGGCAAGTTCTCTACCACTGAGCTATATCCCAGCTCAGATTTCCAACGCTAGCCCTTTAGAACACAAAGTCTATACGTAAAATTGGATATGAGTCATTTTGGAGTTATAGGGACGATTAAAAGGTACTTGATCATGGGATAATGAGATGCTACATACATTTGTAAAATCCATTAAACTACATATAAAAGAGATGACTTTCTTGTATGTAAATTGTTCTTTAGTAACTCATACTTTAAGAAGCCTGTCTAACCCCATTAATTTAATGATCAGTCCCTCCATCTGGTCCCTCATGGTGATATCTGGCTTTTCTTACTATTGATTAATGTTTCGGCTTTCAGACTAATTCAAACTTTTTATAATCCCGATAAAGAAGTTTTTATTAGTAATTTATTTTAAAATTGATTTCTTTCAAAGCTTCTGTAACTCTGGGATTTAACTCCAGCAGGCTTTCATTGTCTTCAGAAAGCTCTTCTGTGTATCTCAGACTAGTTCTGCAAGCATTTTATTTCCTGACAGAGTTGTTCCTGTGACCACTGCGCTTAGGTACCAAGCTGTACCTTGAAAATTCTGTGTAGTGGGGGGGTTCCTTTTGTTGTTTTGTTGGGGGTTTTTGTTTTGTTTTGTTTTTTTGAGCTAGTCTGATATGGTTCAGACTGGCCTCTAATTTATCATAGAGCCATGGGTCTAGGATTATACCATCACTCCTGGCTATGTGAACCTAAGATTTTGTGCTTTCTAGATTCCCAACCCCCTGAGAGTTTTCATATGTCTGAAACTTTTCTTTTTTATGTTCATTGGTGTTTGAAACTTTGATGTGGGTTCACTTCTTTATGCTGTGAATACCATTGGTTAATAAAGAAACTGCCTTGGCCTATTGATAGGACAGAGTAGAACTAGGCAGGGTAGGGGGGGGGACTAAACTGAATGCTGGGAGAAAGAAGGTGGAGTCAGGAGAAGCCATGTAGCCCTGCCAGAGACAGACGCCAGATGAAATTTTACCCAGTAAGCTAAAGCCACATGGCAATATACAGATTAATAGAAATGGGTTAAATTAAGATGTAAGAGTTAGCCAGTAAGAAGCTGGAGCTAATATGTCAAGCAGTGATTTAATTAATACAGTTCTGTTGGTTATTTCAGGTCTGAGCAGCCGGGAACAAACAAGTGGCCTCCTACTACAGGACTTTAGCCTACTCTCTTGTTACCTGGCTGACTACTGTATTGGCATAGGCAGGAATTCTTGAAAACAACAGATAATTGAAAATACTGGGGCTGGTGGTGATGGCACATATATTTAATCCCAGCTTTTGGGAGGCGGAGGCAGGCAGATCTCGGAGTTTTAAGGTCAGCCTTATCTTAAGTAGTGAGTCCCAGGCCAGCCAGGGCTACATAGAGAGACCTTGTCTCAACAAAACAAAACAAATTAAAAAACAAAAAAAGGAAAAAAATACAGATAATTGGTGGTGTCTTAATTTGCTTTTTACTGCTGTGGTAAATCACTTGCTACATTAGTTGGGGTTCTTTAGAGGATGGATATTTATATGTGGGATTTATTGGAGTGACTTTCAGGCTGTGGTCTGACTCCTGACAGGAAGGCCAAGGATCTGGCAGTTGCTCAGCCCACAAGGCTGGATGTCTCAGCCAATCTTCAGTCTGTGCTGGAATCTGTATCATCAAAGTAATGCCTTAGCGACAGGATTGATGGACTTGCTAGTGAGAGTAAGGGCACGCAGGCAAAGAGCCAGGAGATAATGGCCCAGATTTAGGGTGGGTCTTCTCACCTAAAATGTCCCAACCCAGGGAATCCTTCACAGGAGTGCCCTGCTACTTGGGTTTTAGTTGAGTCCAGATGGTATCAGATTGACAAGATTAGCCACCACACTAACCAAAAGCAACATGGGGAAGAAAGGGCATGTTTCAGGTTACAGCTCCCAGGCCACAGTCTATCACTGAGGGAAGTCAGGGCAGGAGCTCAGGGCAGAAGCTAAAGCACAGAACATGCAGGAATTCTGCTTACTGGCTTGCTCCTCCAAGGCATGCTTACCCTCCTTTTTTATAGCACCTGCCCAGAGGTGGGCTGGGCCCCTCCACATCAATTATTAATTAAGAAAATGCCCCATAGACTTGGTTACAGGCCAGTCTGATAGAGTCATTTTCTTAGTTGAGAGTCCTCTTTCAAGTTGACAAAAAGACTAAACAAAATAGGTGGTGTGATTACTTTGAATAACTTTTGTTACATTTTAATTTTTATACTTAACATTCATTTTTTATTTCCAATTTTATTTTTGTGTCATGTACTGCTCTCTGCCTCTTGCCTATGATACAGTGTGATCAGCTGCCTCCACTGTGTCTTCTCTACACAGTGGCTAGCCCTCAGATTGGGAGCCCAAACAAACTCTTCTTTTGCTCTTTTTGTTTATTTGTTTGTTTTGAGACACAGTCTCACTTCGTAAACCTGGCTGACCTCGAGTTTATATAGGCCAGGCTGGCCTTGAACTTACAGAGATCTGCCTCCAGAGTGCTGGGATTAAAGGCGTGCCCCACCATCGCCCAGCGAATTAAGGTTTCTTTAATATGACCTTTGAACTAGTTTATTGACTTTGGTCTTGGTGACTTGGGTGAGGGTGATACCTTACCTGAAGAAGGCGTAGCTTCTGCTGTGGGTACTGCCTGGCCTAGTCAGCTTTTTCCTCCCTTTGGGGAGTAATAGCTTTTTTCCTCCGTATTGAAAAATTAGAGCTGGGTGTGCTACTCCTTTGTGGTTTTGGGACTAGAAGTTGCTGAATGATTTCTGTTGTATAGTGGACAAGGACACATAGTTCCTAGGTAATAGTAAGGATAGCTAACATTAGTATCTCTAGTGAAAGGACTGAAAGAGGAAGAAGAGTGAGGATGAGAGGTAGGTACATGGGGACTGACTCTGTCTGCGTCTGAGTCCTGGTTCCTCCATGTCATAGCTAGAGACTTTGGGATGTTAGCCTTTCTTTTGACCTCATCTCTATACTGGCATAGTAATCCTACTTACATCATAGGGTTGTTTGGAGAATTAAACGAGGCAAAGCTTGTAGTTACTGACACATAGTAAAAAGTCTCCAGAAACTCCGTCAAGTGCATGGGTCCCGTGTTCATCGTGTTTGTCATGATGTCAGTGCATTCATTCCTCTGCCCTAAAACAGTTTTGAAACAGAATGATCATTGGACAGTGAGTCCATCTAGTGTGCCGGCCAGTGAACTGTTACTCAACACTGTCTTCAGATTGAGAAAGTAAGGTGTGAGTAACAGGATTATAGATAATAAATCATCAGTGACTTGATGCTAACTTAATAACTAGGTTTTTGAATAATTGCGTTTGGCTCTAAGAGAGAATATTTTGATTGATCATGTGGAGATTTTCACTAGATCTCTGACATTCATGGGGCTATAATTTGGTATCTATCTTGTAGAATCTGTGATTCTGAATGTGCAGGACGAAGGACACCTGAAATCATCTTAGAGAAGTTTGTTAACCCTGTATTTACACTTTGTTTTTATATTACCTGTAACTGATATGCTTCACACTTGGATTTATTTATGGGCTTTAACTTACTAGGAAAGGAATTTTGGGGGATACTTAGTAATGAAAACTTTTTCTTCATTTTTTAATAGGTTATTTGGCTGTTTCTTTATTTCTACATGAAAGTCATGAACTTTTGCTTCTTCTTGTGAATACAGTGGTAAAGGTACCGTATCATATTGTATGCTGGTTAATATGAAGTCTTATTTCTGCTCTCATGTGACTATGTAGTCATAGTTACTTAAATAATTTGAAAGTGTAGGTTTACTTATGGAATTGTCTTAGATAACTTTTAAAGGCTTATTTTTTAAATTATATGTGGATGTAAGGGCAGAGGCCTGTGGGGGTCAGAAGAAGGCATCAGATCCCTTGAAGCAAGAGTTACAGGCAGTTGTGAGATGCCTGGCCTAGGCACTGAGATTTAAACTCCAGTCCTCAAAGGAACTACCATTGAGCCACATCTAGAAGGGGTTTTTGTTATTTTATTTTTTAGATTCTGGTTGGTTTGGAACTCACTATGTAGACCAGGCTGGTGCCAAACTCACAGAGATCTGCCTGCTTCTGCCTACCAAGGGCTGGGATTAAAGGCGTGCGCCACCATCGCCCGGCGAGCATATACTTTTTATTGTATAAATTCTAAAGCTCCATTTATGTTAACTAGAAAAGTTTGTGAAGTTGTTTTATTAATTTGGAAAAATTAGAGTGCTATAACAAAGGAGACTCTTCTGGCCTGTAGCCAGTCAGCAGCATTTGACTATTACGGAAAATGAAATCAGTGTGTGTGTGTGTGTGTGGGGGGGGGGGGGGGGGGGGGGGGTGGGGGGGGTATCTTGTAGGTTCTGAGGCAAGTGTGAATGTATAAATTGCTTATAAAGAGAGGAGATTACTAAGCAAGCAGGATTGTTGTGATGTTTGGTTTGTGCAGACTGTCTTCTTTCGTGCTTATGGCAGGACCTGCAGAGCACTAACCTGGTAGAAGTATGTATGGCCCTTACTGTTGTCAGCCAGATTTTCCCTCGAGAAATGATTCCAGCTGTTCTTCCATTAATAGAAGACAAACTTCAGCATTCTAAGTAAGTAAATTATTTTGACATAGTTTTCTTGACTTTTTTTTCAAAACAAAAATTTACTTAAGTGTATATTTTATTTATTTTTTCACAATTCCATACATCGGTACAATGTATCTTGATCATATCCACTTCTAATTCCCCAAGCCCTCCCAACACAACCTCTTCACCTTTATGTCCTTTTCCCCTCCTTCTAATAATACTGACAATAACAGCAGCCAACGGAGTCCAGTTAGTGCTGCCCATGCATGCATGGGTGTTGAACCATCCACCAACACATAAGCAACTTGACAGTGGCCCTGTCCCCAGCAGTCGCCAACTGCCAGTAGGTTCTCAACTAAGGCTGGAACCTTTTGAGTGTCTCTACTGTTCATTCTGTAGGTGACCAGAGCTGCAGTGAGATCCTGAAGACAATGGTCATGTCTTTTTTATACTTTGCTGCATTAGAATAAATAATTAACTTGGTAGCCCAGTTTGCCTTATTTATATTTCATTTTTTACCCTTAGGGAGATTATACGAAGAAAAGCAGTTCTGGCATTATACAAATTTTATGTCATTGCCCCTAATCAAGTACAACATATCCATACTAAATTTCGGAAAGCACTTTGTGACAGAGATGTTGGTGTCATGGCTGCCTCTTTGCATATATACCTTAGGATGATTAAGGTAAGTTGGTAATTTTAGTATGTGCTCAGTTGTTACCAACTATCACTATGGAATTTGAAGAAAATGCAGATATTTCAATAAAATGATTAATACTTTATACCATTATCAGGCTAGAGAGTTGGCCCATGGGTAAGAATGCTTGTGCACAAGCAGGAGGGTCTGAGACCAGATCCTAGCACACATGTAAAAGCTGGGCATGGCCATCCATGTGTGCCTGTAGCCCTACTGCTGTGATCTGTGTGTACCTGTAGTCCTAGTGCTGTGATCCATGTGTGCCTGTAGTCCTAGTGCTATGATCCATGTGTGCCTGTAGCCCTAGTGCTGTGATCCATGTGTGCCTGTAGCCCTAATGCTGTGATCCATGTGTGCCTGTAGTCCTAGTGCTATGATCCATGTGTGCCTGTAGCCCTAGTGCTGTGATCCATGTGTGCCTGTAGCCCTAGTGCTGTGATCCATGTGTGCCTGTAGTCCTAGTGCTATGATCCATGTGTGCCTGTAGTCCTAGTGCTGTGATCCATGTGTGCCTGTAGCCCTAGTGCTATGATCCATGTGTGCCTGTAGCCCTAGTGTCGTGATCCATGTGTGCCTGTAGTCCTAGTGCTGTGATCCATGTGTGTGCCTGTAGCCCTAGTGCCGTGATCCATGTGTGCCTGTAGTCCTAGTGCTGTGATCCATGTGTGTGCCTGTAGTCCTAGTGTCGTGATCCATGTGTGTGCCTGTAGCCCTAGTGCTGAGGGAGGCAGAGACAAAAGGGGTCTAGGGCCTCCTGGCTGACAGTCTTGTTCTAGGTGCAGTGAGAAACGCTGCCTCAAGAGAATAAGGCAAAGGGTGATAGAACAGGAGTCCCAGAATCCTCCTCTGGGCTCTGCATGTGCATAGGCACACACTCTTGTACACACATGTGCAGATATCTACCATACTCACACACATAAATATATTTTATGCTGCTATTTACTTCTAAATGTAACTTTTATAAATTGCTAATAATATGAATTTTATGCAAGAAAGATTGGAAGTTCCAATCCACACTGATCCAGCTTTAGAGGACAGCTGACTGTGAGGTGCCCAACCGCAATAGTTACATCTACAACACAACTCCTACACCCTGGAGAAGAATGGAAAGATTGTAAGATCCAGAAGGTCAGGGCATATGCTGTGAGATAGTATCTTCTACAATGTGAGAGGGAGCTACACACATGATCCCAACAATGTGGTCGCCTAAACAAAGCCTGAACAATGATACCAGGTGACATCCCATTGTGGATGGGGGAAATCTCACAAGGTCACACCCCTTGATGAAGAGCTATAGGCAGTTAATGGCTACAGAGAGTTGGTCTTCTCCAAGGATGAGCCCCTAATAAACTATCTAATACCAGGTGGTTATCTTAAACACATACACATATTAGCAACACTCAGTGGACTCAGCAGGTTGTGTGTGTGTGTGTGTGTGTGTGTGTGAGTGTGTGTGTGTGTGTGTGTGAGAGAGAGAGAGAGAGAGAGAGAGAATAATAATTAAAAAAAGGTCATGAATTTGAGAGAGAAGTGGAGGAGGGACATGAGAGGATTGGTAGGATAAGAGGGAGGAATGAACACAATGTAAATACAGTATTGATGTATGAAATTATAAAATGTGTGTATACATGTGTATATATGGATATAAAAGAATAATGCTGGCCACATAGCACATTTGAGGTCAGAAAAGAAAGATAAGAAAAGACATTAACAGATTTTTTTTTTTAACGTAGGAAAATTCCTCTGGCTATAAAGATCTGACTGAGAGTTTTGTGACAATTTTGAAGCAAGTGGTGGGAGGAAAGCTCCCAGTTGAGTTTAGTTACCACAGTGTGCCAGCGCCGTGGTTACAGATCCAGCTCTTGAGAATACTGGGACTGCTGGGAAAGGATGATCAAAGGTAGGCTCTCCAGGTCACACCGTGACCACACCTCATCATAGCCTGTGCTTGCTCACGGAGAAGTTTCGTGAAAAACCAAAATTCCTAGCACTTACCGGCTTATGGTGGTAAATAAACCAGTGTAAGAGCAGAGTCCTTCAGGTTGCTGGGGCATTCCTAGCTTACCCACATTTTCCCCTTGTGGAGCATAGCTGCTTGAGCATTAGCATAGAGGGTGAACGGTAATATTTCACCCGTGTGAGTCATGTGCTATCTGCTGCAGCTGCTCCACTCTGTTGTCATAGAGCTAAACAACCGTAGACAGCACATTTAATATGTTCCAGGAAAGGGTTTTATAAACACTAAAGCCTAAATTTCAGATGGACTGTACATTTCTTTTGTTTTTTTTTAGCACATAAAAACTATTCACATTTACAGCCATGAATAGGAGTGAATATGACCAAAATAGATTATGTATACTATGAAAATTTCATGATAAAGCCCATTTTTATTAATAGGTGCTAATGAAAACATAGAAGTCACAAAAAGGAAAACAAAGTGAAATATTATCTGCTTTAGCAGATAAAGATAGAGATTGTCTCTTGGAAGTACCTGTGTGAAATTTAACTAAATTCAGACCTGCCTTTAGAGTTAGTTACCATCTTATAGGTAATACAGAGAGAGATGATGCTAAACTAACTATAAGATATAGACTGTAGAGAAATAGCAGGCACGATTTCCATCAATTAGATGGAAGAGAAAACTAGGAAGTGAGACTATACAGATTAGAGAACTTTAGAAGAGATAGCCAAATACAGTGTGTGGGTCCTGGGCTGACGAGATGGCTGAGAAGGTAAAGGTGCTCCCCACCAAGCCTGGAACCCGTGATGACTCTTTTACAGTGTTCTCCGACCTACACAAGGGACCACAGTCTGTTGAGCACACACATGTACACATGCATGGATATATACACGCAAAACTAGTAAATACATGTAAATAAAAAGGAATAAGTCTTATTTGGATTCTGATATTCAAGGAAATTGTGATGTAACTGATAATTCAAGTACAAATTGGACATAAAATATTAAAGAATTGTGACAGTACATATATATATATATGTGTGTGTGTTACAAAGGAACTGTGACTGTATCTATATCATCTATATTATCTTGTATAAATGCATTTGATTTTGAAACATTCATGCCTATGGCAATAAATGTTAATCTAGAATTTACTTCAAAAATAACCTTTATGTGTAGGAATTAGATAAAGTTGGCTGTGACTCAATTGTGTAAGGGTTTACACTACTCTTTTTTTTTTTTTTCTGTTTTTTTTGAGACAGGGTTTCTCTGTAACTGTGTGGCCTGTCCTAGAACTAGCTTTTATAGCTAAGGTTGGCCTCAAACTCACAGAGATCCACCTACCTATGCCTCCCGAGTGCTGGGATTAAAGGCATATGCCACCATCGCCCAGCTTACACTACTCTTTATTAGGTTTGTAATGTTTGTATATCTTTAAATTTTTCCATAGTAGAAATTTAGAATAAAATTTATATCAACAGCAAAGAGAATTTAGTTTTCAAGCACAAAAGAAGTAAAGCACACAAGCATTAAGAAGAATTAGAGAAAACGCCACATTCGATCATTTCTGATGACACCAATTCTGTTTTAGAGAGGCTATTGGACACTTCTTAGGAAGGTCACATTGGGAGTGGATGCTATATGATCTGAGAATTTTCACATCTTACTCATCATGGCTATTCTTGTGCTAATTTTGTTGTCCTTTAGGCCTTCAATAAAATTGTAGTTTCTATTTTATTTTTTAAATTTTTATGTGTATGGATGTTTTACCTGCATGCATGTCTGTGCACCATATGTGTACCTAGTGCCATGGGAGCCAGAAAAGGGTGTCAAGTTCCCCTAGAACTGGAGGTACAGGTAGTTGTGAGAAACTATGTGGGTGTGGGGAGTTGAACCTGGGTCCTCTAGAAGAGCAGTTTGCTTAACCACTGAGTCATCTCTCTAGTCCCAAACCCTAATTTCTTAATACTGAAAATAAAACTAAACAAACAACAACTGTCTGATTGTCTCAGACCTATAGCTGTCCTTTGCCAAGTCTTGATCCACTTGGAGATAGAGGTGTGTGTGTAGGTACAAATTTCGTCATGCTTTTTGAAATAGACTTTTTTTAAGTTCCGAGAATTGTACATGTCATAGTTAGGGTTTCTATTGCTGTGATGAAACACTGTGACCAAAAGCAACTTGTTGGGGGAAAGGGTTTATTTTGTTCACAGTTCCATATAGCAGTTCATTATCAAAAGCAGCGAGCTTGGGAACTCACTCACACAGGGCAGGAACCCGGAAGCAGAAGCTGATGCAGAGGTCATGGAGGAGTACCACTTGCTGGCTCACTCCTTCTCATTGCAGATCTGCGTAAGAGTGATCGCTAATAACCTTGTGGTACAGTCAACAACATTAGTGCAGACCTCTTCAGTTTAGCCTCAGGCAGGTTCTTTTATTTTGTTTGTTGGTTGGTTGGTCTTTCGAGACAGGGTTTCTCTATAGCTTTTAGAGCCTGACCTAAAACTCATTCTGTACACCAGGCTGGCCTCGAGCTCACAGAGATCCGCCTGCCTCTGCCTCCCAAGTGCTGGGATTAAAAGCATGCGCCACCACTGCCCAACTCAGGCAGATACTTAAGACAAGGGCAGAAATCAGCAACATTCTTTGCCAGAATATCAAAAGCATGATCTCTTAACACAGTTGCTAATATTGTTCTCATCTTAACCCTCTTGAGCTAGGCCTCCACAGTCCACATTGCTTTCGGCACCACTGTCTTTCAGCTCCTAAGTAAGATGGTCCCTTAAGCCCCACTATAACATTCAGTAGTTTCTTAGTCCAACTCTTCCACATTTCTACAAACAAAACAAACAGAAAAACACCAGCATATCAGGTCTGCCACAGCAATAGTTCACTCCCTGGTACCACTTTCAGTCTTAGTTACTTTCCTGTTGTCGTGACAGAACACCATGACAAAGGCAACTTATAATGGGGACTCTCAGAGGATAGTGGAGTCCATGACCATCATAGCAAGGATCATGGTAGCAGACAGGCAGGTAGTAGCCACGGCACTGGGGAAGTAGCTGAGACCTCACATCTGATTCATGCTACTGGGAATAGCATGGGCTTTTGGAAACACCTTCTCCAACAAGGCCTTATAATCCTTCCAAACAGTTGTCCCCAAACAACTGGGGACCAAATATTCGAATATATGAGCTCTTGGTGGCTGTTTTCATTCAAACCACCACAGTACAAGAAGTTCCTATTCCTACATTATTTATTTACATATATCTTAGAGTCTTGGTTTTTATACTTAGTCTCATGGATTCCAGGCTGTCTCAGGCTCACTTGTAGCTAAGGATGACCTTGAACTTCTGATCCTCCTGCTTCCACCCTGGACTACCAGCATGCTCTTCTGTGCCCAGTTTACATACAATTACTGGTTTTAAAGTGTTTTCTGAAGTATTTGAGAGCAAGTCTAACTACATTTAGTTTCTTTGGGAGCAAGGCTCTTTCTGTCCTAAGAAAATATTTGTTAATCAGTGTTCTGGCATTAATGTTAAACATTGGGTTCATCTGTGTTCTAGTTCTTAGCCTTCCAAAGGGACCATCCTTCAGTCTGTTGCTTTACCTCAGGATTCACCTCTCCTGAGTCCTCACCAGTTCTAACTGAGCTTATTATATATATAGATAATATTCTGCCCTATTATATCATGGAGCTATAGTTCAAGGTTATTAGAATTCTGCCTGAAAATTAGTAATTTCGTGGTATCGTATTATATAAACCTTACTGGTCTAGAAAAGGGCTTAATGTGTTGTCAGGATTAACTTCAGGAACACTTAGCAAATTTTATGTACTAATTTTGTTGTCATTACCTTCTTTGTGGATGAACTTGGAGATTATATGCAAAGATGAATAAGAGCCAGGCAGTGGTGGCACACACCTATGATCCCAGCACTCGCCAAAGGCAGGTGGGTTCAAGGCTAGCCTACTCTTCAGAGCAAGTTCCAGGACAACCAGGGCTACACAGAGAAACCCTGTCTTAAAAAACAAAACAAAACAAAATAAAAAAGATGAGTAAGATACTCTTTACCTCAGATAGTTCAGCCAAATGGTAGCTAGGCTCAGTTAAACAAATTTATAGAGTCTAACTCCTGTGCTGTGGAAAATTAGAATGTTCATTTTCTTTTTTGAACCAACGATAATGACATTCTATGTTAATAAATCTTAGAGTTCATGAGACTGAAGAGATTGCTTACAGGTTAAAAACACTTGTTGCTCTTCCAGAAGCTTCGAATTCATTTACCCTTGTGGCAGCTCACAGCCATCTGTAACTCGAGCACCCTCTTCTGGCCTCCATAGGCAATAGGCATGCACACGGAACACAGACATACAAGAAATATAAACATCCATACACATAAAATAAAAATGATTTTTTAAATATAATTCATACAATACTATTATTAGCTCAGTGCAGGGAAGTAAAAATGTTACTTCCTAACATGATTATAAAGTATTTAATTTAAAATTTTTCTTAGGAAAGTGTTTTATATCTATTATTTGAATAGTTTCTTGTGTTTTCTAGCATTGTACAACTCAGGTTATTAATATTTAGCTCAACCTTGTCCATAATTGTTTCCATTTTTATGAGGGTTTTGCCTCTTTGACAAGACCTTGGCTTGTAAAATTGAGAAATTATACTATAATCTAGGGGCAGTATTGTTGAATTTTGTAAAGGGATTCCTGCTATAGAGGAAGAAATACACAATAAAATAACAAGTAAATTTTAGAATGTCATTCTGGATTCTCAATGAATATTTATACTCTATCTAGACAAAATGAAAGCACATAGACTTCCCATTGTCTTTTCTAACTGTATCTCGGAAAGAAGAGAAAATTGCTGAAGGAGACGGCAGCTGTCCATGGCTCCAGATCATTTTCATTCTTGTTGTCTGTGTCGTAATGTGCTTTTTCTGCAAGACCACTGTTCATGAACTTGGTTGTTGCTTAGCATGTTTTTCATTCTATTTTTTAATTTTTATGTATTTATTTATTTATTTATTTATTTTTGGTTTTTCGAGACAGGGTTTCTCTGTGGTTTTGGAGCCTGTCCTGGAACTAGCTCTTGTAGACCAGGCTGGTCTCGAACTCACAGAGATCCGCCTGCCTCCGCCTCCCAAGTGCTGGGATTAAAGGCGTGCGCCACCACCGCCCGGCTATTTTTTAATTTTTAAAGCATATAAAAGTTACCAGCTGAGGGGCTGGAGAGATGGCTCAGCAGTTAAGAGCATTGCCTGCTCTTCCAAAGGTTCTGAGTTCAATTCCCAGCAACCACAGGTGGCTCACAACCATCTATAATGAGGTCTGGTGCTTTCTTCTGGCCTGCAGGTGTACATGTAGACAGAATATTGTATACTAAATAAATAAATAAATAAATTATTATTATTATTGTTATTTTTTTTTTTTTAGAGAAAATTACCAGCTGAGAAGCATTAGTTCTTGTGTTAGCCTCTTGGGGGCAGAGTGCTAGGGCTGCAGAAACACTGTGTTTTAAAAACATTGTTGTTGGATTTTTAAAAGTATCTACTTCAATCCAGTTAACTGTCACTATAGTCAAAGGCCATAAAAACATAAGTGGTTTATTTTTTTATTATTTTATTTATTTATTTATTAGTTTTTTGAGACAGGATTTCTCTGTGTAACAGCTCTGGCTGCTCTGGAACTCACTTTGGAGACCGGACTGACCTTGAACTCATAGAGATCCTCCTGCCTCTGCCTCCTGAGTGTGCCACCACTGCCTGGAAAGTGGTTTATTTTTAATAAAGGGTGGAAATTAAAAATTTGTTCCTAAGGAACCTAGATACTCTTCAGGAAAAGACCAGAATTTGAATATTTTTCTCACAACAAACAAGTTGATATTTTCTGAAATAATCTGGATAAGTAGAATCTTTTTTGGTTGTGAGCCTAGTCTTTAATGGCAAGGCCATCTTCACAGCCCAAGGATATGTGAAACATTAATATTGTAGCAAAAAGCAGAAATATTTTGTTATTAATAAAATTATAAGAGGGCAAGCATGATCAAATAAGAAGCTGTTTCGTAAACTAGGACCAGATTGGGGCAGTATTGGCTGATCTCTGTGTATGTCCTCATTGGCTAAGTTAGTCACTTTAGTAAAGAAGGAAGTTTTTCTCATGAAAAGACCAAATGAGTTCTTTTGATGTGAAATTTGTATACCTTTACTGTAAAAATAAATTTTTTTCGCTTGTCTTCTGTAGATCCTCATTTTTAAAGAGAGAGAAGTTTGAAAATCTATTTTGTTGGGTTAGAATGCTATAATTCTCCTGCAAATAAAATATCTCTTAAACAGGACAAGTGAATTAATGTATGATGTTCTTGATGAATCCTTACGAAGAGCCGAGTTAAATCACAATGTCACTTATGGTAGGTAAAATATGAATGTGTTTTCCTAATGGCTGGTAGTGATTTTCAGTGTTGGAGCTAAGTCTGCTTTACAATAATATACAGTCCAATGAAATTTTATGCATTAATTCTAAAATGCTTCCCTGTGTTAATGTAAGCCCTGAAAATAATAGTAATTTGAAATTGTGGCTTTGTATGTGTGAGTATAGATATGCAAGTATGTGTTTGTACACCTGCATGTGTGTGCACATTCGTGTGGAGGCCAGAGGGCAGTGTTGAGTGTCGCTGTGACTACAGATGTGTGTGTGTGTAGGGGGGGTAACCACATGTGGAATGTGAGACCAGGAAGCAGTGTTGGCAGTGCTCCTTAGAGCTGTCCGTCTTACTTCCTGAGACAGCGTCTTGCACTAGGACCTGGGCTTGCTGATTAGGCGAGGCTGGCTGGCCAGCGTGATCCAGATATTTTTCTCTCTGCCCCCCCCCCAGCACTGGGACTGCAAGCATGTGTCACTATGTCCGGCTTTTCTGTTGGTTCTAGGGAACTAACAGAGGTCCTCATGTTTGTTCCTCATGCTTGCTTGACAGGCGCTTTACCAACTGAGCTCTCTTTTCAGCTGCGAAATCGTGACATTCTCTAAATATGTGCTTAAATTCCTTTTTATAATTTAATTTCTACCTGGTGTTTAGGTTAGGGTTTAGATTGTTATAGAAAAGTAAACAAAATATAATGCTTTATTATTATTAATGGCCTGTGTGTTCATGACCTATGTGTGTAGGTTTACATGTAGAATCAGGGCACAGTTTTCTCTCCATCTGCTTTTCTGTGTGCTCCAGTAATTGGACTCAGGTTGCCAGGATTTTGTGGCAAATCCTTTGCCCACTAGCTATCTCTCTGGTCCTGATACATTTTTAAGCTTAGAAACCTGCAGACGCACCTTTTATTTTAAGCACTACCAAGAAGGGACTGGCATAGAGGCTGCTCTTTCAGTTAGAAGCATATACTCAGATTTGTGTAGTGTTGGAGAACTCTAGGTGGGAAAATAATTTTAAAAACCTTCCAAATAGAGAAGCTGTAGCTCAGTTGATAGAGGGCCTGAAGTGCTGTGGAGTTCTGAGTGTAGTGTGAGCACTGCCTGTAATCCCAGCATGTGGGAGGGGAGGACAGGAGGATTCTCAAGGGTCAGGGTCATCCTTCACTTTATGGTAAATTCAAGGTCAGCCTAGGGTGCATGAGACCTTGTGCTACTCAAAAAATTAATCAAATTGGTTTTCAACTTAGTTATGCCTAAGTACAGATTTTGAAGTACTAATATTTCCTATGCTAGTATCCCAGTAATATCATAAGCATCTATACAAAGTTTAGAATTTAGATGGATGATTTCAAGTTTTTTGTTTGTAAAACAAATTTGATACCAGAAGAGTTCTGAATGACAAGAAAAAATATCAGTTATAATAGGAAAACAGAATACCATCGTTTTAAATCTTACTTAGGACTGTTGTAAAAGTTCAAGGTTCAACAATGTTGTTTGTTTGTTTGTTTGTTTGTTTTAAGACAGGGTTTCTCTGTAGCTTTGATGCCTGTTCTGGAACTTTAGCTCTGTAGACCAGGCTGGCCTTGAACTCACAGAGATCTGCCTGTCTCTGCCTCCCAAGTGCTGGAATTAAAGGCATGCGCCACCACTGCCAGCATGTTTTTATTTTTAAAGATTTATTTATTTATTATGTATATGTTGTTCTGCCTGCATGCATGCCCACAGGCCAGAAGAGGACCCCAGATCTCATTACAGATGGTCGTGTGGTTGCTGGGAATTGAACTCAGGCCCTCTGCAGGAACCGGCAGTGTTCTTAGTTAACAGCATCTCTCCAGCCCCATTTTTTTCCCAAATAGCACTCATGATATTAAATATTTTATATTTTTCAAGACACATAGATTTCTTTTTTTTTTTTTAAACAAAATCTCACAGAGCCTGTGTTAGCCTCAAATCACAACATAGCTGATGGTGGCTTGAACTCTTGATACTCCTGCTTCTACCTTAGTGCCGGGATTATAAGCATGTTACCATGCCAGGTTTCACATGGGTTTCTATTGCATGTTCTCCTTTTTAAAAATTCCTTAATTTCCTCTTATTATCCATGTGTGGGTGCCCACAGAAATGCTTACGTTCCATATCTTGCCTGTGGAAGCCAGAGGACAACTTAGGGTGTGTTCTCCTCTCCCACATGTGGGTCCTGGGATCAAATTCAGGTCACCAGCTTGTGTGGCAGGCACTTTACCCACTGAGCCATTTCACCCCCTCTCTCTCCCTTTTTGTAAAATATAAAAATAATTCTTGGTGCATAGGCTTACAAAAGTAGGTTCAGGATGGTTCTGGTGGTTTGCCCATTTTAGTACCTATCTGAATATATAGTCCGTGTTTTTAGGTTCACTTACTGTATAGTATTTAGATTAAAAATCAGCTCCCTTCTTGAATAGGAATTCAGATTCTGATTTATTTTCCTCAGCTATGGAAGGTGTTGTATGAAATCTTTTCCTGCAGAATATTTGTGCATTAATTGATGTGCGACACCTAGTGTGAGGTCCTGCTGGTTGTATGTTGAACGTCTTAGAAGCATACATGATGGAATCGTGTGGTTGCTACAGCCTGGGCTGTGGGGATGGAGTGATTCTGTTGGCACTTGATGTTCTTTACTTTGTACTTGTTTATATCTGCTGATTCTGTGCTCGACTGTGTCTCACATTTTGTTATTGTTGTTTTGTTTTGTTTTATTTGTTTTTGTTTTGAGATAGAGTCTTCCTGGTTGGCCTGGAAGTCACAATGTAGTCATGCTGGCCTTTCTCTTTCAGCATTCCTCCTGTCTCGGCCTCCTGGATGCTGGAATTACCGGCATGCATTACCTCAGTTTTGCTTTGTCTTCTTTCAGATGCTAGGATTGCACAGGCCTTATAATACTTAATGATGTCTTAATAATTCTCCTCTTTCTCTTTGGATGTGTGTGTATGTGGTATATCCATGTGTATGATATATTTGTGTGTGAGCACCTGTGTGTGTTCTTTCTTGTGCAAGTGTAGAGGCAGAGGTTGACTTCTCGTGTCTTCCTGTCATCCTTCACCTTATTTTTTTCCATTTGAGATTTATTTTATTTTTAATCGTGTGTTTGTGTATATGTGTGAGTTTGTGCATGTGAGTGCATGTTCTTTCAGAGGCCAGAAGAGAACATCAGACTACCCTGGAGCTGAGATCCACCCATTGTAGGTGCTGGGAACTGAACTCTGGTCCTCTGCAAGGGCAGCAAGCATCTTCCCAGCCCACTTCTTTACCTTTGTCTTTGAGACCAGGTCTCTTTATTGACCCTGGTTAGACTGGCTGATCCCTACCCTCTTCCTTCAGTGCTGGAGTTATAGACCTGCACTACCATGCTCTCTTTTCTGTGGGTCCTGGGGATCCGAACCAGCCAGCGCTTCACCCACTAAGCTGCCACCTCCGCCAAATGTGTCAGCTCATGGGCTTTTTTTTTTTTTTTCCATTTTTTTTTTTATTGAGAAAAGGAGAAAAAAAAAACAAGTTTCCACCTCCTCCCAGCCTCCCATTTCCCTCCCCCTCCTCCCACCCTTCTCCCCCTCCTCCCACCCTTCTCCTCCTCCTCCCACCCTTCTCCCCCCCCCACTCCTCTCCCCCTCCCTCTCCAGTCCAAAGAGCAGTCAGGGTTCACTGCCCTGTGGTAAGTCCTAGGTCCTCCCCTCTCCGTCCATTCCTAGGAAGGTGAACATCCAAACTGGCTAGGCTCCCACAAAGCCAGCACATTACGTAGGTTCAAAACCCCGTGCCATTGTTCTTGGCTTCTCATCAGCCCTCATTGTTCGCCATGCTCAGAGAGTCCAGTTTTATCCCATGAGTTTGAAAGAATTTGTATTCTCTTTAATCATCGTAGTTATTCTTTTGGTTTTATCAGAAAATTAAATTGAACATTTTCAAGGTATACAATAGCCTGTTCTATATATTAGAGTTTACTTTTAAAGAAGTAGCCTGAAGAGTCTTAAATAGTGACCTCTCCCTTTGAAATACATGGCTGTGCATACTAAGGTGGTTATTGTATATGTGGTCAAGAAACTACTTGAAGGTTATTTTAAAGTATTCAAGGAGTGTTGGGAAGATGTATGTAGAAATGATGAATGTATTTTTTAATGTGTGTGTTAGACTGTAGGCCTCTGAAGGGGAGGGGTTTTATCTGTTTTATTCACTGTTGTATCCATAGTGTTAAAAGCATTTCTGGCTGTATGGGTGTTCAGTATATACTTGTTGTATTAAAGAATACATAATTATTTTTTTACTGGTGATGAAATTTTCTTTGAGTTGTACTATATTAACTTAATCCAGATAACTGTATAAGCATGAAAATAAAGATTGTTTCTCTAGAAATTTTTTATAAATAAGATTTTAGACTAAAGTATATCCTCCAGTTAATTTCAAGTTCTACACAAAATTGTTCTTCTGTTGTGCTTAAATATATCTGTCATTTTTTATTTTCTTTCCTTAGCTATTCTGTTTGAATGTGTACACACAATCTATTCTATTTATCCTAAATCAGAATTACTTGAGAAGGCTGCCAAGTGCATTGGAAAATTTGTTCTGTCACCTAAAATAAACCTCAAATATTTAGGTAAGGTGATTGGTTCTTATGGTGGAAATTGGCGAGAGAGCTTTTGAGACTTGCTGGGTACGTATTTCAGGTCGTTGAACTGTGATGTGATCTTTATTTCTAGGACTGAAGGCTCTTACCTATGTTATCCAGCAGGATCCTTCTCTGGCTCTTCAGCACCAGATAACCATAATTGAATGCCTAGACCACCCTGATCCCATTATTAAAAGAGAGGTAAATTAGGGCTGAAGAGAGAATGACTCAGCAGTTAAGAGTGCTTGCTACTCTTCCAGAGGACCCTCCAATGGCAGAGGGATCCGATGCCCTCTCCTGGTTCCTAGGCACCTGCACACATGTGGCACACATTCACACAGACACAGATCCACAGAAATAAAAATTAAATCTCTTTTTTAAAAAGAAAGAGGTAGAATTTTTGAATAGTGTATTAAGGTGGTAAGTTTTTTTGATCTTCAGAGAGATTCAAATGATGGCCAGTGTGTGTGTATGTGTGTGTCTGTATGTGAGTATATTTTAAGTCTTATATGTATTTTATTCTTTCTGTTTTTAAAATCTCATTTTTGTTCTTTGACAGTCTGGTATGTATAAGGCATGTTCTTCATTTTCACCTCCTGTTACCCTCTCTTACCACATTCAGCTGTAACCCTTCTCCTCCCATCGCGTCTGTGTGTGAGTGTTCGGAGTTGCTTTCATGCGTTGGGGTGGCTCATCGCTGACGGAAGCTGATACCCTTCTCCAGTGCTGTTAACTTCAAGTGTCCCTCACGGAAAGCTGTTAGTTTTCTACAAAGTACTACTAACATGGGATTTTTGTCTTGTGAGACAGAGTCTTGCTGTGTAGCACAGGCTAGACTCAAACTCATGATGCCCCCATCTCAGTCACCCAAACGCTAGGATTGTAAGTGTGTCACCATAGCCAGCCCACAGGAACGTTCTTAATTTACGAGCTGGAAAGCTTGGGTCCTGTTGTAATATGATATGTTTTACTCTTTTTGCTCTTTTTGCCAAATAAATCACACACAGATGCGTATTCTTAGTTAGGAATGCCCAGCCTTAGTTTGTCTTGTTTCTTGCCAGCATTTCTTAACTTTAATTATCCCACCTGCCTTTTGCCTTTGGGCTTTTTCCTTCTCAGTGTTACTTCTGTATAGCCAACTTTCACTCTTACTCCCAGGCTGGCCAGCCGGCTGGCCCCTGAAGTCCTCCCCTTATTCTCTCTTGCTCCTTATCCTCTTTGTTTCTCCTTTTGTTTATTCTCTCTGCCTGCTGGCCCCACCCATCCTTGCTCCTGCCTGGCTTTTGGCCATTCAGCTCTTTATTAGGACCATCAGGTGTTTTAGACAGAAAAGAATCACAGCTTCACAGAGTTAAACACACTCAGCATAAACAAAAGCAACATACCTTAAAATAATATTCCCCAACAGAGTCCAATTATGTATATGATGTTATTGATTTTTTATGTAAGTACTATGACAAAAGGAACTGAATTCTAGACCTGGATTCTTGTATTGGTATAAAATAAACATACCCCAGTTATATGTAATACATAATTTATGATGGCTATTAAATGAACTCACTCTTAAATAAGAGAATTGATAAAATTCTGTAGAACTATAAGATATTTGAACTTTATGGAAGAGAAGTTGTGCTTATGTGTCTAATATTGTTCTGACTTCTTCCTTTTATTAAACTGATCCAGGTCTCTTTATGTATGTACATAAAGAGCACTGTTCATTCTCTTGTAGAAAAATCACTATATCTTCAGTTAAAGTGGTATATGGGCCTATTTAAGAAAAGTTAGAAGTTTATTTCCGATTTAAAACATAATGAGGATTTTTTTTTCCAAGACAGGATTTCTTTGCATAATACCACTGGCTATCCTGGAACTTGCTTTGTAGACCAGACTGGTCTTGAACTCACAGAGGCATACCTCTGTCTCTCCCTAGTGCTGGGATTAAAGTCATATGCCACCATGCCCAGCTATTATAATGAGGATTTGTTTTGTTTTCTTGTTTTTAGAGGCAGGGTTTCACTATGTAGCCATGGCTGTCCTGGAACTCACTCTGTAGACCAGGCTGGCCTCGAGCTCAGAGATCTACTTGCCTCTCCCTCCTGAGTGCTGGGATTAAAGGTGCCACCACCATGCATATTATAATAAGGATTTTGAAAAGAATGTGGAGCTGGGGAGATGACTCAGTGGTTAAGAGCATTTGCTGCTCTGACAAAGGACCCAGGTTTGACATCCAGCACCTACATGATGGTTCACAATATCTGGAACTCTTGTTTCAGGGCATCCAGTGCCTTTTTTAGCTCTGCAGTTACCAGGAACATAAATGTTATACAGACATACACACAGGCAGAACACATACACACAAAACAAAATTAAATAAACCCTATGTCTTAAAAAACAAAGAATATTAAATACCTTAATAACTTCAAAGAAGTGAGAAAAATGTAGCTTGACTAAACACTGTGTTATGCCTGACAGTTGTAGTGTTTTAAAAGATGGGGTGTTGGAGAGGTGGCTCAGCGGTTAAGAGCACTGACTGCTTTCAGAGGACCTGGGTTCAATTTCCCAGCACCCACATGACAGCTCACTAATGTCTACAACTCCAGGATCTAACACCCTGACACAGACATACATGCAGGCAAAACACCAATGCACTTAAAGTAGAAAATAAATAAAAATTATGCATTTTTGGGTTTTATTTGTTTTTGTTTTTTTTTTTTTTTTTGATTTTTCGAGACAGGGTTTCTCCGTAGCTTTTGGTTCCTGTCCTGGAACTAGCTCTTGTAGACCAGGCTGGCCTCGAACTCACAGAGATCCACCTGCCTCTGCCTCCCGAGTGCTGGGATTAAAGGCGTGCACCACCACCGCCCGGCTCATTTTTGGGTTTTAAAAGGTATTTTAAATATAAATTTATTTGCATATGCCCATTTACATATAGACATGTATTTAATATTTTAAAACAGCTTAAAAATTAACAAGACTCCAAGGGCAGTAAAAACTAAGTACACATCCCATCTGCGTTATCAGATATACAGCATGATTTTTTGTGTTATTAATAGGGTTGTAGTTGGACAGAGTTCAACACCGTTTACTTTATTATTAACCTACTTATCTATTTATCTATTCCTTTTTTCTTTTTTACTTTAGGCTTCCTTTTTTGGTTTTTCAAGACAGGGCTTCTCTGTAGCTTTGGAGCCTGTCCTGGAACTCTCTCCATATCCGCCTGTCTCTGCCTCCTGAGTACTGGGATTAAAGGCGTGTGCCACTACCGCCCAGCTATTTTAGGTTTCTTTTTAATAAAACAGTCCTGTGCCACAGCTCCAATATATGGCCCACATATCAGTCTTTCCTTAGAGGATCAGTCTCCTTACTGCACCCCCTTTGGTCATAGTGTAGATTCAGAGGACCCTTCTCAGCTGCAGAAACAAAGCTGTCTCCCAGCCTTGTGGCACTCTCCCCTCCCTGTTTCCTCATTTCCCTTCATATACTTATCTTATTGGTCCCCTCTTCCCTCCCACTTAGTTCAAGTTCCTACTTTTTCCTTTTTTTAATTTTTGGTATTGGAGATTAGGGCCTAGCACCTTTCATATCTTAGGCAATTAAGTGCTTCATCACTGAGCTACAACCCCAGGAAAACTGGCGTTTATCACCCATTAACTAACTATCCTGAAAGTCTCTACATAAACAGAACAGTTAGCTTATTCTAAACACATTTTTTGTACTTATTGGTGTTATTGTGTAGTTTTCTAATACTGTTTTTCTTTCTCTTACTAGACTCTGGAACTTCTTTACAGAATTACAAATGCACAGAATGTGACAGTTATTGTACAGAAAATGCTTGAATATTTGCATCAGAGCAAAGAAGAGTATATCATCATCAACTTGGTTGGCAAAATAGCTGAGCTGGCCGAGAAATATCCTTTGCTTCAACTGTGACTCATACGTACCTTTATGCACTGACTTGAAATGGTACAAATGTGACCGCTTGTGACTTGAGTTCAGGGACCCAGCAATTACTTGAATTCCTGATTCTTAAGCTTCAGAAATTCGTATAGACTTCTTGAGGGTTGGCTTCTTTTTAGGTATCTGTTGGGATTTGTTAGATAGCTTCGACCTAGCAGTGGTCAGCTTTTGAATTGGTGACATAGGCATTAGAAAGAGGTGAAATAACGTGCTCAGGTGAACACACAACGTCAGCCTCTCTGGAGTACGTATGAATCTTCCATTTTTTTGCTTTGTCACAGATAGCTGGCTCATTTCTTCAAAGTATTTATGTTTGTTTATTGAATATCTGCTATATGTAAGCAGTGCTTGATAAAGTAATGTAAACTCAGTTTGTTCACTTGCTGAACACCCGTTCTATAGATAGAACTGGACTGTAGAGCATTTTGGGTAGAAATTAGAGATAAAAGCTGCCACACTCGCATGGCTCGGAGTTCCTTTTAAAGGATGATTTTAGTGAGTGTCATGAGGAGGTGACTTGTTCTTAACACTGGACACATATGCTCCTGACAATGTGTGGTTTATTCAGACAATGAATGCTGTGTTTTCAGTGGGAGGAGATGTAATGCACCCTGATATTCTCAGTAACTTCCTGAGACTGCTAGCAGAAGGTTAGTAAAGAGTTTTTAATTGCGTTTTATTACAGTCATTGGGAATTGAGGGAAACTAAACTGGGGTTCCAATTTCTTTGTAGGTTTTGATGATGAAACAGAAGATCAACAATTAAGAGTCTATGCAGTTCAGTCTTACCTTACTTTACTAGATATGGAAAATACTTTCTATCCACAGAGATTTCTTCAAGTTATGAGTTGGGTGAGCAAAGTCTATTACATATAAATTATTATAACAACATATTTCCTCCTTAAGTCATTCATCTCTTCTTCAGTTGTCCATTTCTTTCCCAGTGTTTACTTTTTGAGTGTGTGTGTTTTGTTTTTTGACACAATTTCTCTGTAGCTTTGGAGCTTGTCCTGGAACTCGCAGAGATCCACCTGTCTCTGCCTCCTGAGTGCTGGGATTAAAGATGTGTGCCGCCATTGCCTGGCCCAATGTTAACTTTTATATAGAAACTATTTGCTTATCCTTTCTTTGTACCATCTCACTGGTCTGGTCTTTGGTAAGGGTGGTTTTGTTGTTCTTTTATTTTTGTTTTGCTTTGCTTGGGACATTATTATGTATCTCAGACTGGACTCAGACTTGCTGTGTAGCCACAGAAAGCCTTGAACTTCCTATTCTTTGGCTTCTACTTCCTAGGATTATGGGCATGTACCACCGTGCTTGGTTTTATGATTGCTGGGTATCAAACCGCAGCCTTCATGTATGCTAGGAAAATTAACTGAGCTACGTTACGTTCCCAGATCCTCTGTGTATGGTTTACATATAACTGATATCAGTGGTGTTTGGGTGTAGTTAATGGGATAATAAGAGGAAACAATCTTCTCACAAATAGAAGTCCTTCAAAAATTAATTTTTGAGTTGGAATTTGGGTTACCTGCTCTACTGGAGCTTTCTGGCTTTTATTTACTAAAGCCTCTTGTAAAATTAACTGGTTTTTGTTGTTGTTAGTTATCTTCCTTTGGACTTTTTTAAAAACAGATTATCACTGTAGCCCTGGTTGGCCTGAGACTCACTGCTAGTTTGCCTGGAACTCATGTCAGTCCTACTGTCCGAGCCTCTCAGGTGCTAGGTTTATTATAGGCACTGACCCTGACTCCCTCCTCGCTCACTCTTTTCCTCCTGTTCCTAGCAGCTTTATCCTTGCGGTCACCTTTGAGCCCATCTTTATTTTCCTTCTTTGCTGCTACTACTAGTATGCTAAAGACATTTACTGTGTAGTAAATGCCATCCAGGGAAGATTTTGTATTCCTTGAATTATATTTATAAGATAATTTTAACATTAATAAAATGATTGTTAGAGCAGTCATGGATGTTGCTTGAGTAAGTTAGATGTGAAAAAAAGAAAAAGAAATATATGTAGCACGATCAATATTCTTTTTTTGTTGTTGTTGTTGTTTGTTTTTTGATTTTTTTCAAGAAAGGGTTTCTTTGTGCAGCACTGACTGTCCTGACTTTGTAAACCAGGCTGACCTCAAACTCAGAGATCCACCTGCCTCCACCTCCCTAATGCTAGGATTAAATGTATGTAAGACCATGCCCTGCACATGGTCAGTGTTCTTGATGTCAGTCCTGGAAACTGTCTTTGTTGGTGTCTGTCTAGATGTATGCTCTGAATCCTCGCCACAGTCACTAAATTACACTGTCTAATGATAAAAACTAGAAATCTGTGCTTTATAAGAGACCTTAAGACATACTAGAAATCTGGATTTTGTAAAATCTTACTCTTGTTAACATATGAGACCTACCTGTTTAAATTCTTACTGGAAAATAAACTAACTTCTAACTGGAAGTTCAGAAGAATGCTAACCTATAAAGGCAATTTACTTTATGTATTGCTACTGATGAGTTCCAATTCTTTTGTATTGAAGATACCATTCTTAATATAATCTACAGTGTTTCTTTAATAATGTTCATCATAAAGTTATGTTTACTACAGATAGAAGTTGATTCCAGCAGTAGGTCTGACGATGGATCTCTCCGAGTTGGTATTTACATGTACATCATTGTGTTTACTCCAGGTGTTAGGAGAATATTCCTACCTCTTAGGTGAAGAAAGTGCAGAGGAAGTTATAACCAGGCTCTACAAGTTACTTATGAGTGACTCCATTTCTTCAGAAACAAAAGCCTGGTTGATTGCTGCAGTGACCAAGCTGACACCCCAAGCACATTCTTCTCATATAGTTGAGAAATTAATCCAAGAATTCACTGTGTCTTTGGATACTTGTCTAAGACAGCATGCATTTGAATTGAAGCATCTGCATGAAAATGTGGAACTTATGAAGACCTTGCTTCAAGATACTCAGAATTGTGAAGACCCAGTGGTAAGAATCCTATGTTCTATTCTGTTAAAATTGTTTCCTAAACAGAATAATTGTATGATATATAAGAAAATATAGTTTCTGTAACGTGTATGATGAAGCTTGTAGTTTTTCTCATGTTGGCAGGAGAGAGTTAGAAAGTTTCCATGTAGATGGAAATTTCTGTTCCTCCTGGTCCCACAGCCATTCAGCCCCAAAGAAACTCACAGGTTACATTAATTGTAAACTGTTTGGTATTAGCTCAGGTTTATTATTAACTAGTTCTTACCACTTAAATTAACCCATAATTCTTGTCTATGTTTATCCATGTGACTTGGTACCTTTTCTCAGTGAGGCATTCTCATCTTGCTTCCTCTGCATCTGACTGGTGCCTGACTCTGCCTTTCCTCTTCCCCGAATTCTCTTACTCTGACCACCCCACCTATACTTCCTGCCTGGCTACTGGCCAGTCAGCATTTTATTAAACTAATATGAATGACAGATCTTTACACAGCAGTTTCATTTAGCACTTATTCTGAATAGGAGCAGGAGAGTGTCTCGTTTGTAGCTTCTGATAGTTTTGAGATTCAGGAAAGGCTGGGAAAAGCTGTATGGAGAGGAGATGGGTTCCTCGAATGTAGCAGGCTCTTTAGCCATGTGTGGACTCAGCTTAGTGAGGGTTCTGGAAGGTCACACATTTCCATCAAGTCCGTGTCTCCCGAATCTGAACAGTGAAATTCACATCTCATAGAAGAGAAAGACTCGGGTCGGAGGTTTACAGTGGGGTCATAGCGTTAAGGAAACTTTAGGAGGAAAAAGCAGACAGAGCTCCTGTGGTGCCAGAGCAGGGCCTCGGGACTGCGCTGATGCTGGGGTCATTGCCTAGAGTAGTAAGGCCTTAGTGCTTGAGACGTGGGGTTCAGTTTCTGGTCACATCACTCATAGCCTCCATGCAGTTGTAAAAGGAGAAGAAAATAAAAAGAAAGCAGATCAGGAACTCTCCATTCATCAGGATAGCTTCTCTGACATTTTGAGGAGACAGTCTTAAAGTGTACATTCTAATCTTCAGTCTTTCTGCCTCCTCTTCCCCAGTGTTCCCTGAGCCTTGGGTGTAGGAGTGCTGGGGACTGAAGGTGTCTGTCCCTACTGCCGACTGGGAACATATTCTTATTTTTTTTTTTAAGACAGGGTTCCTCTGTGTAGCCCTGGCTGTCCTGAACTAGCTCTGTAGACCAGGCTGGCCTTGAACTCACAGAGATCCACCTGCCTCTGCCTCCCTCATGCTGGGATTAAAGGTGTGTGCCACCACTGCCCAGTGAGAACATTTTTTTTAATTGAGGTTCCCTACTCTCATCTGACATGAGCCTGGGTCAAGTTGACATAAAACTATCCAACACAAGGTCAGATACAACTTGAATCCTCTGGATACTGTGCCCAAAACATACAGTGTCTTCAGCAATAGCTGTTTACCGTCTACCTCTGGAAAGCACCAAGGGCAGTAGCCTGTATGTTTTGGGAGTCTCTTGGACAACCCTGATCAGCAACTCAAAAGAGAGCTTCTCATGATGTTAAAGTTTTTCTGTGGCTCTTAGGGAAACCTTGTCAGCCCAGGTGGAGAATTTTGTTTACTATATATGTGTATGATATTTGTTGGAGCAGAACATAGGATGTGCAGGTTGGGCTGTGCCTAGAAGCTGAGTGTAGCTTAAATGAGCTGAGGTCAGGTGACCACAGGCTACTGCTGGGTTGGCGTGCAGGATGTGGGTCCTAGTTCAAGCCTGGAATTTGGGATTAGATGTGGGGATTGGGTCGAGTGTGGGGAAGGGAGGAGCAGGTGGACTCACCTAGCTAGCCACTGGAAAAGAGTGTGCAAGATATGACTGGGTGAAGAGTTTGGATGTGGCATGGGGAGGGGGCTGTAGGTTGTGATCAGGTAGGCAGGTCTTAGCAGAAGTCTAGAAGTTGGTGGTGGCTCAGGAGGGGTGGCCAAACTAGGTTGGGCACTGGATGTGGGACTTAGGATAGATCTGGGGGGTTATGGAGGGTACAGTCAGGTCAACTAGACCCCAGAAAAGGATCTCACCTAAAAAGTTGAAAAGATACATGTGTCAAAGATATAATGGTACAGTCTAATCTTCTAAATACATGTTTTGTTTTTTTTAAAAAAAAAATCCTGGGTTTTGCTTAACTTGATGCAGGTGGATGCTTCTTTATCTTTTCTGGATGGTTTTGTAGCTGAAGGTCTCAGTCAGGGGGCAGCACCTTACAAACCGCATCACCAGCGCCAAGAGGAACAGCTTTCGCAAGAAAAAGGTATATTTTCATCCCTTTATCATCAAATGGATTAGAGGGGCATGCTGTTTGTTTGGTTTGGGTTGGGTTTGTTGTTACTGAGACAGGCTATGCTCACTATGCAGTACAGGCTGGTGGAGACCTCAAGGTCCTTTAGCTTTGGGCTCCCAGACAGTGGGCTACAGGTGTGTCCCGACATACCTGGCTCAGGGTGTAACTTTTAGAAACACGCAGTTGATACTATAGTCATGAAAGGAAGTGATTACAGATATTTATACTTTCTGTGGCTTTTCATTAAGTATGCTTAATGTCCTAGAGACACACATTCATACACGTGTATACATAACACCAAAGACTCCGTATCAGAGAGCTTGCACTATTTGTCTGGGTCATCTTGCATACTTTACAAATCTATCCACCTCCGTGCAGATACCCTAATTTCATTTGTTTTGCAGCTGAGTAAAATGCACTACATTTACATTCCAAGTTGGTCTATTGACAGATGTCCAGTTGGTCTATTGACAGATGTCCAGTTGGTCTATTGACAGATGTCCAGTTGGTCTATTGACAGATGTCCAGTTGGTCTATTGACAGATGTCCAGCTGGTTCTCCTTGGTATCGTGAATAGAGCAGCAATAATCGTGGGTGTACAAGTGTATCTGTAGTAGAATTTAAAGTCCTTTGAGTATATGCCCCAGAGCAGTAGAGTCAGGCCATCTGGTGGTTGTTTTTTTGACTTTTTGACTGGTTTCCATAGTGGCGAACTAATTTTTAGTCCCACCTGCAGAGTCAGGGCCCTTGTCTTACCACATCCTCACCATCCTTCGTCCTTGCTCATTTTCTGACTGGAGTGAGACTGAGTCTTGAAGTATTTTTAATTTACATTTCCCTGATGGCTAAGGATATTAGAGACTTTTTTTTTTTTGAGACAGAAACTGTTCATGTAGCCCTGTGTCTTAGTTAAGGTTCCTATTGCTGTCAAGAGACACTAGATTTAGTCCATTATTATCATGGAGGATGACAGGAGGCAGCCATGGTGCTGCAGAAGGAGCTGAGAGTTTTACCTCTTGATCATAGGCAACAGGAAGTCAACTGTGACACACTTGCTCCAACTAGGCCACACCTCCTACTAGTGCCACTTTCTATGAGCTTATGGGGGACAATTACATTCAAACTACCACACCCTGTATGGAATTCCCCATGTAGACCAGGGGGACCTCAAGCTCCTGAGTGCTGGGATTAAAGGTATGAGCTGCCTTGTCTAGGCAGGATGCTGGATATTTTAAAAGAATATTTCCTAGCCATTTGTGTTTTCTTCTTTTGAGAACTGTCTACTGCTTATTTGATTAGCACGTTATTGATTGGCAGGGTTTTTTTGTTTGACTAGTATTTTTGTCGTTGTTGCTTAATTTTTTTCAGATCTTTATTTTTTCTAGATATTGACCCCCTGTCTGAGTATAGCTTCTAAAGATTTTCTCTACTTTGTAGACTGTCTATTCACTAAGCTGATAGTTTTGTGTGCTATGAAGAAACATTAATTTTATGTAATACTTTGTAAATTCTTGGGGCTATTTCCTGTGCTATTTGATTCTTATTCAGAAAGTCCACATCTTTAAATATATTTATAGTCTCTAATCTAATTTCATCCTCCTGCAGGTGGTATCCATTTCGCTAGCACCATTTGTTGACAAGGCTGTTGAGTTATTCCATGCATGTTTTTAAGACCTTTGTCAAAAATTACATGACCATATCTAAGTGGTTTGTTTCTGGGATCTCTATTCTGTTCCACCGCACTTTTTGTTCCAGTACCATGCTGTTGTTGTCACTATGGCTGCATAGTAAAATTTGGGGTCAGCTATTATGATAACTCCAGTGGTGTTCTTTCTCCTTAAGATTGCTTTGTATATTAATGATCTTTTATGTTTCTATATGACTTTTTGAATTGTTTCTTCTAGTTTTGGGAAGAATGTCATTGAAATTTTAATGAAAGCTGAATTGAACTCTCTAGGGTTTTTTTGTAGTATATAGCCATCTTAAATTTTTTTTTTTTTTTTGGTTTTTCGAGACAGGGTTTCTCTGTGGCTTTGGAGCCTGTCCTGGAATTAGACCAGGCTGGTCTCGAACTCACAGAGATCCGCCTGCCTCTGCCTCCCGAGTGCTGGGATTAAAGGCGTGCGCCACCATCGCCCGGCCATCTTTCTGTACTTATACATCTTAAAATTTTTTAAAGATTTATTTATTTTATTTTTGCATACATATATGTATGGTATATATGCCTAGCACCTTCAGAGGCAAAAAGAGGGCATCATATCCCCTGGAACTGGAATTACAAACGTGAGTCACCATACTAGGAATTGAACCCAGGTCCTCTGCAAGAGCAACAAATACTCATAACCACGGAGCCAGCTCTCCAGATCTTACACATCTGTTTGGGTGATGATGGCAGATTTGACCCTGCCACCCTTGTCTCGCTCTCTTATTAGTTTTAGTTTTACTGGTGATCACAGCTTTGCACACTCTGTGTGACACTTGTTGCATTCCCCTTGTGTCTAAAGAGGTAGATTTGACAGGTAGGTTGATCTAATTGCTTTTTTGTTTTGTTTTGTTTTGTTTTTTTCGAGACAGGGTTTCTCTGTAGCTTTGGAGCCTGTCCTGGAACTAGCTCTGTAGACCAGGCTGGCCTTGAACTCACAGAGATCTGCCGCCTCTGCCCCCCAAGTGCTGGGATTAAAGGTGTGTGCCACCACCATTCAGCCTACTTGCCTTTTCTAATTGAATTCTTTTTAACGTTTTAGAAAAGATAAAAAGATAAAAATAAAGGGTAGTTTGTCTCTGATTACCCTAGTATGTGCAGACTTAAATCGGTGGCAGCTGCTTTACTCTTACTGAACATGTCTGAAAAATTGTCTCTGGATTCCAGCCTTTTAATTGTTTCAATAGTGAATAGAATCTCATAAGTTTCATTCTTATGCTTTCTTTTAAATAAGAACCTCTGTTACTGTTTTAAATTATAGTTCTCAATTTTGAACCATATGGACTATCATTTTCGTCATCTGGCTTCACTGGACGACAGTCACCTGCTGGCATTTCTCTGGGCTCAGATATATCTGGAAATAGTGCTGAAACGGGACTGAAAGAGTAAGTTTCTTCGTGAAGTTGAGAATTTGGTGAGCCCATCTGCTCTGCTTTCTGCTTGTGTCCTCAATATTATTATTTACAGCCAGGCAACGGTGGCACATGCCTTGAATCCCAGCACTCAGGAACCAGAGTCAGGCGGATCCCTGTGAGTTCAAGTTCAGACTGGTCTACAAGAGCTAGTTCCAGGATGGGCTCCAAAACTACAGAGAAACCTTGTCTCGAAAAAACAAACAAACAGGGGCTGGAGAGATGGCTCAGTGGTTAAGAGCACTGGCTGCTCTTCCAGAGGACCCGGGTTCAATTCCCAGCACCCACATGGCAGCTCACAACTGTCTAAAGATCCAGTTGCAGGGGATCTGACATCTTCACACCAATGCATATAAAATAAAGTTAAATAGACCATAAAAAATATAGAAAAACAAACAAACAAAGGTTATTTTAGGATGACTTGTAAGTTTTCATTTTCAAATAATGCAAAAGAAGAGACATATTTCTGACTATGTGTTTAATATCATTGAAAAGCTATGTGAGATTTTGTTTTGCTTGTTCTATTGATTGGTTTCAAAATTCTGATGTTATATGTCTTGGACTTTAAGAGCTTATCCGCCTTCTAAGACAACAAAAACCTTGTATAATATTCGCACATGAGGTCTAGAGAGGTGGCCCAGCACTTTAGAGCCTGGATTGCTCTTGCAGAGGATCAGTTCTCAGCACCACAATGGGCAGCTCACAACTGTCTGTAACTCTAACTCCGGGGAATCCGATGCTCTTTGACCTCTGTAGGTAACCACATGTATGTACTCATACACATACACAGTAAGTAAAAATAACAGACCTGTACATAATGCATATTATTTTCATATTATAAAATTTGAAGCATATTGGAACTTATATATTAGATAAGAATTAAGCATATTTTTCATTCCTTATAATTTGTCATGCGTCTGGAAAATATTTTTTGTAGTAGAAGAATAACAGATACAGAGATGAACATGAAATGACTGACTACCTTTGTCTAAGGAAGCTCTGTTCTTTGCTCAGAATACTTTCAGAAGCTCTGGGGAGAGAACTTAGCACTTGCTGTACAAGCATGAGGACCTGAGTTCAAATCCCAGCACTGTATGAAAAACTGGAGTGGCTGAATGTACCTATAACCCCTGATTGGGTGGCGAAGACAGATTGTAGGAGCTTGCTGCTTAGGCAACATAACCAAAATGACAGATTCCAATTCAGTTATTGTCATAGAGAACAAGGTTACAAGTGGTAGATGAAGGGAACTAGAGAGAGGGCTCAGTGACTAAGAGCACTGGCTGCTCTTCCAGAAAACCTGGGTTCAATTCCCAGCATCCACATGGCAGCTTACAACTGTTTGTAGCTCCAGTGCCAGGGTGTCCCACACCCTCACACAGACACAAAGGCAGGCAAAACACCAGTGTACATAAAATAAAAGTAAGTCATTGTAATTTTATTTATTTATTTATTTACCTATTTTGTATACAATATTCTGTCTGCGTGTATGCCTGCAGGCCAGAAGAGGGCACCAGATCTCATTACAGATGGTTGTGAGCCACCATGTGGTTGCTGGGAATTGAACTCAGGACCTTTGGAAGAGCAGGTAATGCTCTTAACTGCTGAGCCATCTCTCCAGCCCTTGTAATTTTTTTTTAGATAGTGATAGATGAAGATATTTGACTTTTCCTCTGGCCTCTGCATGCATCCAGATGAGGGCACACTCTAACACTGATGTGCACGACCCCCACCAAATGTTTTCAGGGATTTCTTGTCCACCTTGACAGTTGCTGACACAGTTGCACATGTATCTTATTTGGGGCCAGTTTTCATTCTGTTAAATATACTTTAATTTTTATGATCTAGTTAGTTTCAGAAGCATATTGAAATTAATAAAGTGAGATAGTGTAATGAAGGGTATAGTGCAACCCAGTACACACTAATTGCTACTACAATTAATTACCATCATCGTTCTCATGCTAAATTTACCAAGTAAAATTAGTCTACTGATATGATGCTAAGTAATGAAAATGCTTTCTTCTTTGTCAGTGAACTTCATTTAAAAGAAGTCAAGGTCTAATGGGGGATTCAGCTCATTGGTGGTATGCTCGCCTAGAATGCATGAGAGTATATCAGTGGAATAATACAGTTATGATAATGAAGAATGATATGGTGCATAAAATGGCAGGGGTTCTAATTCTGTTTTTACCCTTTCCCTCCCTGGTCTAACATCCTTAATTTCTTTCCTAGACATTTAATTTTGGCATCCTAGGTGTGGTTTGTGGGTCTGTTATGGTAGAGGTGATAGCTGTTAAGTATCTCAATCAGAACAATGCAACAAGTGAACAGGTCACACATTATTTCAGATCAGGAAATTGTTGGTAACTGGCAAGCTGAATGTTGAAGTTAAGACAGCAATTAGACTAGTAAAAGTGAATCACTTTTAAATATACAATTCTGCAGAAAGGGAGTACCAGCATAGGGAAAGACAAAAATGACTGGTAACACTAATTTGGCCCAAGATAGTGGTTTGGTTTTTTTGTTTTATTGGTTGTTTTTTTTTTTTTTTTTCCTAAAGATAGTGGTTTTTAAAGTCCCAAATGTTAAGAGCACTGGCTACTCTTCCCAGCACCCACATGGAAGCTCACATCCATCTCTGGGGTCCAATGTCCTCTTCTGGTGTGCAGATGTACATGCAGGCAAAGCATCCATATACATACATACATACATACATACATACATAAACCTTTTTAAAATGTTTAGTCCTGATTGAGAGAAATTCCTGTCTTTACACAGGCTGAAACTTGTCCCTTCTCAAGTTCCCCATGTCATTGGTTTAGGGCACAAAGCCTAGTGTAATAAATTTGGGGTTTGAGACTCCTTTCTTTCTCTGCCAATGGGCTCAGTCACACAGCCTGGACTTTGTACCTCGGAGACAAGCAGGCACCAGCTGCCAGTTAGGGAAGATGAGTTCTGACTCCTGCTGCTGCTCTGTAACTAAGTGCTAGGCGCATCTTACACTGAAAACGACCATAACAATTGACTCTTACAATTGTTATGAATCAGCTTTCACGGTGAGACAGTTGCTCCTTTCTCTCTCTCTCTCTCTCTCTCTCTCTCGCTCTCTCGCTCACTCGCTCTTGGCAGGGTTTCTCTAGCTTTGGAGCCTGTCCTGGAACTAGCTCTTGTAGACTAGGTTGGCCTCAAACTCACAGAGATCCACCTGCCTCTGCCTCCTGAGTGCTAGGATTAAAGGTGTGCACCACCACCACCCAGCCCCAGTTGCTTCTTTTCTATATTCCCTGGTAAGCTGAGAATAAAGTCAAACCCAATTTAGAATTTCTTACATGTAAGCCTGTTATTAAACAGTTCCTCGGGTGGAAATTCCTAGAGTTGAGGTAAATTACACCTGTAATCTTTGGAAGATTTCTTGCCTAGAATTCACATATGTATCTTCATGGTCTGATTTAAAATGATACAAAGACACAATATAGAAAACTATGGCTTATATAATGTTTTCCAGATCTAGGCAAAGATGACTTATATAAAAAAGAACTTTTACTACATTCACCATGTGTATGAAATGGCCACATGTATATTGCCACTTTTAGACTGTTGACTGAAACATGACAAGATTTATGTTGATAACAGGTGTGTAAGTAAATGAAATAATTGAGAAAAATCTGTAGACACCTGTGGCCCCTTCTCCCATTTGCCTGTGAAATACATTCTGCAGTGGCACATGGTGTGCAGAATTTTTAGGAGTACCTTCTGCAACTGTACCGTGGAATGTTTTTTTTGTTTTGTTTTGTTTCTTGGTTTTTGTTGTGTTTTGTTTTTTGGATTTTTGGTTTTTTGACACAGGGTTTCTCTGTAGCTTTTGGTTCCTGTCCTGGAACTAGCTCTTGTAGACTAGGTTGGCCTCAAACTCACAGAGATCCACCTGCCTCTGCCTCCCAAGTGCTGGGATTAAAGGTGTGCGCCACTACCACCCGGCTTGTACCGTGGAATGGAATGGAGAGAGAAAGTCATGTCAGTGACAGCTTCTGCAAGAATGACCTTTCAGGGTTGTCCTAAACCGGGCTAAAATGAGGGGTCAGAACTTCACACTGTGTGTGTGTGTGTGTGTGTGTGTGTGTGTGTGTGTGTGTGTGTGTGTTTGTGTGTGTGTGTGTGTGTGCACGTGCGTGCATGTCTACATATGTGCACTGTGGAAGCCTGAGCTTGACTTTGGTGTCTTCCTTGATCACTTTCTCCTCTATTTACGTAGACAGGGTCTCTTGCTGAACCTGAAGCTCACTGTGGCAGTATCCATAGCATGCTTTTTCAGGTTTCCTTTGCTCCTGCTGTCCCTAGTGTAGGGATTACAGCACCTACTTTGCTTTTTCAGGTTCCCTCTGTTCCTGCCACCCCTAGTGTAGGGATTATAGCACCTACTTTGCTTTTTGTAGGGGTGCTGGACGTCCAAAATTCATTCCTCTTGCTTGCATGACAAATAGTATCCGCTGAGTTATCTTCCAGCCCAGGCTTTATCCTTCTGGTCATCAGTCACTGAACAGGCTTCAATGGGAGGAGCTTCCTCTTTGGTGAGTTCTGAGATGACCTCTTCCTGACAGAAGTTTCCAGCAGCTGGGTCTAAATGGGGCAGCGTTAGTACCTGCTTGCCTTCAAAGAATGAAAACCCCAAACTAAAATTGAATCCTAAGTTTGAGTACTTTTTTTGTAGATGAAAGAAATCTTTTGTTAAAGTAGACATGTAGGTAGTGTAACCACTTTGGTATTCACGCATTCCCTAAAGTCGCTGCTTCTGAGCATCCTAGAGATATTCAGATCTTCCCAGTGGTTCTTAGGACCGCTCAGATCTACCTGTGGCAAGGACAACCAGGTTTCAATTCCCAGCAACCACATGGTGGCTCACAACCATCTGTAATGAGGTCTGGTGCCTTCTTCTGGCCTGCAGGAATATATACAGACAGAATATTGTATACATAATAAGTAAATAAATAAATATTTAAAAAAAAAAAGAGTGGTGTTCTGAGATCAATCCCCAGAATCCACATGGTAGAAACAGAGTACTGATCTCCAAATATGTACTATATACACACAATAAATAAATACATATAATTTTTTTAAAAACTTTTAAAAATCAGTATAAATATTTTTGAATTTTTAAGATGAATTTTTCTATTTTGTAGTATAAGTTTTAAGTGCTACTTTGAGCTATGACAGTGATGACTAATGAGCAGTTCTCCCACTCTAGCTTTCGTAGGCTGCCTGGCAATGGAAGCAGTGTGTGTGTAAGGTGTTCCATGTGATGATATACATTTGCATTGTGAAATGGGTTCTTCTGAGTTAATTAACATAGGAGCAATAGCGGTGACCTGTGGCTGTTCAGTCACTGCTAACTCGTGGACTCATAACTGTGACTTTGACATGTGAATCCATATTCTATTTAAATTTTAAAGAATGTTTATGTGTGGATGATTTTTCTGAGTGTACGTCTGTGTACTGTGTGTATGCCTGGTGCCTCCCGATGCCAGAAGAAGGTATCGGATCCTCTGGAACTGGAGTTACAGATGGTTGATTATAAGCCACTATGTGGGTGCTGGGAATCAAATGTGGGTCCTCTGGAAGAAAGAGAAGCCAGTAAATCACCCTCTTAATCACTAAGCTAGGTACCTCTCTAGCCCCTGAGTTCACATTCTTAATTTGATGCTAGATATCTTTTTTTGTTTATTTTATTTTTTATTTATTTTGCCTATATGTCTTACCTTGGGATTTTTGGGCTGAGTTTCTGCCTTTGAACCAATACTTTAAAAAACTCAGCTACTAAAAAGTTTCTGGGGGCAGGTGAGGTAGCTCAGTAGGTGAAGGCACTTGTTATCATGCCTGATGACCTGAGTTTCACCCCATGACCCACATAGGAGATATGTGCCCACATACACAAAATATTTAAGGAAATGTAGTTAAAGAAAACTTCTGGGCCTTTCAGATATCTTAGCAGGTAAAGGACCTGTGTTCAAACCTAACAGCCTAAGTTCAGTCTCCAGGCCCCACATGGTATAAGGAGAGAACCAACTCCTGCAGGTTGTCCTCTGCCTTCACACATGGGCTGTGGCACCTAAATAAAACGTATGGCATATAAATAAATAAATTAGTGTGATGGAAAAATACAGAGAAGAGTTTCTAAGCCTCTTTTCCAGGCTAATCTTAATATCGTTTTCAAAAAAAATGAAATATATGTAGTTAGTAATCACATTAATAAAACATTTTGGATTAAAAACAAATTTATATATTGGTGCATATTTGATGTTTTGCTTTCAGTGGATTTTAAGATGAATTTGCTTATGAATTACTGTTTTATGATTGAGGTTGGATCTCCTCCGGTGGCTAAGATCTTTTATCTTGAGCCATCAGAGTTAAAGGTCAAGGTGTCTTTGAACAGTAAGTAGAGAGGAGCACATCCACAGCCCTTCTCTTCTTTAACTTACTCAAGTAATTAAATTAAAATTAAATGGTCTGAGATTTTTTTTTTTTTTTTTTTTGGTTTTTCGAGACGGTTTCTCTGTGGCTTTGGAGCCTGTCCTGGAACTAGCTCTGTAGACCAGGCTGGGCTCGAACTCACAGAGATCCGCCTGCCTCTGCCTCCCGAGTGCTGGGATTAAAGGCGTGCGCCACCATCGCCCGGCTTGGTCTGAGATTTTTAACCAGATCTAGAGTTCTGGGGCTTTAAATTATTGTGCTTGAGGGAAGGGGGAAATTGGTTCTAATAAAAATAAATTTTAAAAATCTAGGATTCCAGGTGGTGGTAGCTCATGCCTTTAATCCGAGCACTCGGGAGGCAGAGACAGGATCTCTGTGAGTTTGAGCCTGGTCTACAAAGCGAGTTTCAGGATAGGCTTCAAAGCTTCAGAGAATCCCTGTCTTTTTGTTGGCCTCGAACTCACAGAGATCCTTTCCTCTGCAAGAATCCCTGTCTTGAAAACCAAAAAAAATCTAGGTTTCCTTCTCACCTATAAAATTAACATAAAAGCTGTTTTTTAAAAGATCATAGCAGAAGCCGGGCGATGGTGGTGCACGCCTTTAATCCCAGCACTCGGGAGGCAGAGGCAGGCGGATCTCTGTGAGTTCGAGACCAGCCTGGTCTACAGAGCTAGTTCCAGGACAGGCTCCAAAGCCACAGAGAAACCCTGTCTCGAAAAACAATAAATAAATGAATGAATGAATGAATGAATGAATGAATAAATAAATAAATAAATGAAAGATCATAGCATATGTGTTTTGGGGAAAAAAATGTATCAAGGATTTACCTAGTCAGCAATTATTTAAATTGACTGTTTGCTTAATCTCCTTAGGACAAGTAGCTTGAAGCTGGAAGGTATAAAGAAATTATGGGGCAAAGAGGGCTATCTCCCCAAAAAGGAGAGCGCAACTGGTGATAAAATGGAAGTGTCGCATGCTCCTGGGGAGAGTACAACAATGGAGAATGTCAGCCAGGCCACAGCCAGAAAGGACCAAGCTCAAGGCCTCACCCAATCTACAGAGGAGAAAGAAAAGCAGTTGTTGGCATCCTCACTGTTTGTTGGGCTTGAACCAGAAAATACAATCAATTTGGTAAGTTGTCTGTTACATTCCTGTAAGGATCTCTGCTCTCTGCTGGTAGCAAAAACTGGATTTCATCTGTACATGGTGTGAGGGAAATGCCTCCTACAGCTCTCACAGCCGTCATCTCTCAGATCTAGAGCTCAGTGACATAGTTTTGGTTTTTTAATTTTATTTATTTATTATGTATACAGTATTCTGCAGGTATGTATGCCTGCAGGTCAGTAGAGAGCACCAGATCTCATTATAGATGGTTGTGAGCCATCACGTGGTTGCTGGGAATTGAACTCAGGACTTCTGGAAGCTGAGCCATCTCTCTAGCCCCAGTGACATAGTTTTTATACCACTGAGGTGACGGCATCCAATCCCCTTGAGTAAGTTATTCTCTGAAGTCTAGTCTGCTCACACAAGTCCAGGGTCCACATAAATTATCAGGAATGACCAGGGTGAATGACAGAATTCTCTGAGGGCAAGGGGAGTGATTGGAGATTGTCAGTAATAGTGGTCTGTCTGTGGGCTCTGCTTGCATAGACCTGATCAGACTGTTCTTCACTTAGGTTAGTGGTGGCAAATTCTATGGAATGGTTTTCTTCTGTATTTTCTGGTCAGCCTCTGATTTTTGTTATTGAGGTAAAACCAATTTTTCTTCTTTGCTTACTAACAAAGATCATGAAATCAAATTATTATAGATTATTAAAATACAGTTTGGGTCCCCTTTGTAGTCAGGGTAACTTAGGAGTCTATAATACAGCTCTGGAAACAAAAACAAATCTAGGTTGTCCAATTTTATAATGTAAAGAATACCAAACAACATTTTTTAAAACTACTACAACTGAGTTCTGACCTTATTTCCTTTTCTAAGTTTATGGTATGTATGTATGTATGTATTTATTTATTTATTTATTTTTTGTTTTTTGAGACAGGGTTTCTCTGTGGCTTTGGAGCCTGTCCTGGAACTAGCTCTGTAGACCAGGCTGGTCTCGAACTCACAGAGATCTGCCTGCCTCTGCCTCCCGAGTGCTGGGATTAAAGGCGTGCGCCACCATTGCCCGGCAAGTTTATAGTTTTTAAAAGTTTTTGTTTTTGTTTTTTCAAGACATGGTTTCTCTGTGTGACTATCCTGGCTGTCTCTGTAGACCAGGCTAGCCTCGAACTCAGAGATCTGCGTGCCTTTGCCTCCCTAGTACTGGGATTAAATGCAAGCACCATCATGCCTGGCAGTTTATGTTTTTTAAGTTAGAAGTGAAATTTAGCTGATACCTTTAAGAATTTTAGGGTTTTACATTTTATTTATCTGAGTTTTGCCAATCTTTGCTTTACAGATTCTTAGTGTTGATATATTGTTCATTTGAGATTATAGAAGATATTTAAAGCTCATGATTAGTAAAATAGTTTCTTCTTATATTTTATTATTGCAGTTGGGAAAAGCAGACCTCGTGTCTCACAAGTTCAGGAGGAAATCAAAATTCAAGGTCTCCCAAAATGACAAGATACCCAGTGCTCATAACCCTGCCTCCTCCACCCTCAGCTCTGTATCAGCTGTGGCCCGTGGGGATGATGACTGTCTGAGTGCTTTGAATAGAGGGGACACTGAACTCAGTGCAGAGCTCTTGGGTTCTGGGTCTTCGTCAGAGCTGTCCTCAGTTGAAAAACTCTCAAGTGTCAGCTCGCCTGCGCCTTCTTTGTTTGCTGATGACAACATGGAAGTTTTCCAGCCCTCTTCATCCTCCACAGCTTCAGCTGCAGCCTCTCTGTTAGAAGAAACTCCAGAGCGTGGGCATTCAAGCCTCATGGAAATCTGTAGTAATGACACGGTGTCAGTGTCTTCTTACAAAATTTGGAAGGATGATTGTTTATTGGTGGTCTGGGCAGTCACTAGTAAGACTGATTCAGAGGTGACAAATGCTAAGTTAGAAATTTTTCCTGTGGAAAACTTCAAGGTAAGACAATGCTAATTTATCTTTTCTCCCTTAAGTAAATGACACTTACTTAGTGTTTCTGCCTTTGCCTCCGGCACCTTATGAATTTGTTCCACATTCTTTCTTCTTTAAATCAGGGCTCAGGATACACTAACTACTCTAAAGAAACAAAGGAAGCCCAGTAGTGCTGTGTTTGAGAGGCCATAGATGTGTAAAGTGAGTCTCTGTGGAGCATAGTGAGGAATGCACCTTTAAATCCAGCACTCAGGAACAGAGGAAGGATCCTGTGAGTTCCTGGACAGCCAGAGCTAAAAAGTGAGACCTTGTCTCAAAACCCAAAAAACAAACAAAAAAAGAATATAGGCTTCTTTTTTTTTTCTGGTTTTTTTGAGACAGGGTTTCTCTGTAGCTTTGGTGCCTGTCCTGGAACTAGCTCTTGTAGACCAGGCTGGCCTCGAACTCACAGAGATCCGCCTGCCTTTGCCTCCCGAGTGCTGGGATTAAAGGCGTGCGCCACCACCGCCCTGCGAATATAGGCTTCTTATACTACTTTGGTTTTTAACCTTGCTACTGTGCCTTACTTGCCATGTTACATGGTCAGTTTCTTAAATGTTTTTGCCTGTTTCTTCCTGTTGAAAGCAAGGATATTAACGTTATGTTCCTGTAAAGAATTGACTAGTTGCCTGGGCAGTGGTGGCACACATCTTTAATCCCAACACTTGGGAGGCAGAGACAGGCGGAACTCTGTGAATTCAAGACCAGCCTGGTTACAGAGCTGGTTCCAGGACAGGCTCCAGAGCCACAAAGAGAAGAAATCCTGTCTTGAAAAACCAAAAAAAAAAAAAAAAAAAAAAAAAACAGAATTGGCTAGTTGATATCTGTAAAATGCTTTTAACATTAAATGCATATCCTTTGTTCTTTGTGTTTCCTGATTTTATTCTATGATCTCTACTCATGTGTTCCCTAAGGGCTACATTTGCTCTTGTCATATTCACTGAAATTAACTTTTCAGATTATTTAACAGAACCAAATAGAGCATTAAAAAAATATTAAGGGGTAAACATTTCTCCATGTGATTTTTTTTATTCTATGCTCGGTACTTGGGCATCATTCTCTTCCATAGCCCCGAAAGGGAGCTATGGCAACTTCTCAAAGTTCCTTTGTCTGCATTGTTGTAAGTGTTCTCGGCACAGTTATGACATTTGACAGGTATGTGTCAGAAGGATAACCACTTCTTTCTGTGAGCTACATACAGTTTGTTGAATGAATTATTGTATGGTCCATTGCCCAGGGCAAGAATTCTTGAATACATATTAAAAAACAAAGAAATGTGTCTGATTCTACCAGTACAGCTTGAGTGGGGATGGAGAGAGAGAATGGAAGGCAGCTGTAGGATTGTTATAGATCTTCTAGGTTAAGAGTCTAGTGGTAGCCGAGCAGTGGTGGTGCATGCCTTTAATCCCAGCACTCAGGAGGCAGAAGCAGGAGGATCTCTGTGAATTTGCGGATAGTCTGGTCAGTTCCAGGACAGTGGAGGGGGGGGGGGGGTGCTACACTCAGAAACCCTGTCTCAAAAAAAAAAGGGAGGAGCTATGGAAGAATGCTTGCTTAGTGCACAGACACTGCTTCCCGAGTGCTGGGATTAAAGGCATGCGCCACCACAGCCTGGCTGTTTAGTGAATATTTGTATGTTGTTTCCATAATGTCATTTGTTAATTTCCCACATTAGTGTACTTTATTACTTTATCACTTAAATAGAAGTTTGCTATCCGTATAACATTATAATGATGCTTTCCTCGGTATTTTTATTACTTTAATTTACAGATCATTGAGCAACCTGGATGCTGTTTGCCTGGGATGGAAAGCTCCACATCTTTTCAGTATGGTGTGCAGATGGAAAGCCCTTCTGTAGAGGGGACTCTCTGTGGTGTTATAAATTACCAGATGATGGATGCACATTCTCTTCAGTTGGAATTTTCCATGAACTTATCATTATTAGATTTTATTAGGTAAATATCTTCTGGCATGTTTAAGTTATTCAACCATTATACCCTATCCCCCTTTTTTCTTTCTAACTAGAGACACTATGTTAGCTATTAGGAAATATAAGAATTAAATTATTAGGGGCTGGAGAGATGACTCAGCATCTAAGAGCACTGACTGCTCTTCCAGAGGTCCTGAGTTCAATTTCTATCACCCACATGGTGTCTTACAACCATCCGTAATGAGATCTGGTGCCCTCTTTTAGCCTGCAGGGATACATGCAGACAGAATGCTGTGTACATAATAAATAACTCTTTAAAATAAAGAATAAGTATTATACAGACTTGGGTACAGAGATGACTCATTGACTTCCAAGGCTTCCAGAGGACTAGAGTTGGGTTCCTAGCACCTGCACCAGTGGCTTACAACTGCTTGTAACTCCAGCTTCAGAGGATCCGACACCACATCACTCCGGTGTCTGTGGAGTTCTTGCATACACACGCACATGCTCACACACAAACATGTACTATATACACATAAATAATATTTTTAAAACCTAGGGAGGTTGTTTGTTTGGTTTGGTTTTTAGAGACAGGGTTTCTTTGTGTAGCTCTGGCAGTCCTGGAACTCACTTTGTAGAGCAGGCTGTCTTTGAACTCACAGAGATCCAACTGCCTCTGCCTCCCTAGTGCTGGGATTAAAGGCGTGCGCCACCAATGTCCAGTTTAAAAACCTTGTATTCTTATAAATCAGGCATGGTGGTTCATGCTTATAATCCCAGCAGTTAGGAAGCTGAGGCGGGAGGATTGCCACCTGCTTAAGCATAGTGAGTTCTAGGCCAGCCTGGGCCACAATTTAAGTCTCAGCCCCTTTCCACCCTTATTTCATAATTTGAAGAAGCATAATATATATATATAAAACACAGTTTAGTACATAATAAATTCTGTATCTTTAAATGTAGGGTTTTTATACAATCAATATGTACTTAACACAGAAATTCAAATGTTATAAGAATATAAATAGAATATAAAAGTTAGCTGGGTGGTGGTGGCACACACCTGTAATCCCAGCACTCCCGAGTCAGAGGCAAGCCTGGTCTACAAGAACTAGTTCTAGAACAGGCTCCAAAAAACAAAAATAAATAAGTAAATAAAATAGAGACTATAAAAGTTGTCTATAACTCATCCCCTAAATGTTTTTTGCATTCATAGAATTATTTCAATGTGTGTGTGTGTGTGTGTGTGTGTGTGTGTGTGTGTTGACAGAGTCTTAAGTTCTTTGGCTAATTTATTTAAAGTTCTTTATATTTATTATCTTGTATATGACTTTGGCAGAAATTTCATTATTCCCCAAATCCAAAGTGTGTGTGTGTATGATAGAATAGTTTATATTTGAGAATTTGTGAAGTTGTTTGGTGAAATCCTGTTGGAGGGATTAATATCTAAAAAGAGACAAAATTGAATGAATTCTTGAAAGGAAAAGTTCAATTTAGTATCTTCTGCTATAGTAACTTCATCAGGTTGGAAGATAATACTCAGTATTCTAATCATACCTGCTCTAAAAGCACAAAGCTCTTGGAACTCAAATTTATCATGACTATATTTAATTTCCATGAGTCATATAGAATGTGTTTGTTCAGCATTGTTGTGTTCTTAACAACATAAACTAATTTTTAAAATTATTTTCAGGCCATTAAAGATCTCAACTGAAGACTTTGGCAAACTCTGGTTGGCCTTAGCAAATGATGTGAAGCAAACTATAAAAATATCAGAGCCTCAAGTTGCCTTGGCTTCTGTCCTAACAGAACTGCAGCAGAAGCTGGGACTTCATGTCATTGACGTCGTAGGTGTGTAGAATTACAAAAGGCAGCCCCATGTGAATATGGATTTTCTTTCAGGTGTCATGCTTCTTAGAGTTATGCTTCTTATCACATGTATCTTTAAGACAAGTGTCTTAAAGTGTCCAGACTGTATTAAAGAATATTTGATTTAAAAAATTACGGTGTATAATTAACTATCACTTAGCTTCTGTTTTTCTTTTTAACACTTTAAACATTTCTCCATTTGTGTGGAGTAGGCCTCAAATCCAACCAGAAAGTGGTTGATGACTCTCAAAATAGTTATGTCTCTGTTGGATCAGACAGCACCTCTAGCCTGGAAGATCAATATTGTCATAAGCAGTGTCAACACCAGGTGAGACCATGGACACCTTTTCTCCCCAGCATCCTGCTGGGCCTCTTTTAACACATTGGTTGCTAACCACCGGGGAGGAAGCTTCCAGAGCAGCTTCAGCCTTGTCAGTGTGTGACATCCAAAGGGTGTTGTGTCTTCAGTAATAGTCTTGCTGCCTAGTTACAGTGAGTCATAAGAAGCAATGTTACCAACCTCCATTGCTTTGGGGGCCTCTGGAGCCTCCTGGTCTGCAGCTGCTGTGCTAATAATATTCTACTCCTGCAGCTGGGTTTAGAACCATGTGGTGTCTAGCAATAGAATTCTCTATCTTTGCAGGATACCTCTGTTACAGGTTTTAAGAAAATTATCATGTCAGGCATGGTGGTGCACTCCTTTAATCCCAGTGTGGGGAGGGGGTGTAGTCCAGCCTGGTCTACAGAGCTGGTTTCAGGACAGCCAGCATGCTCACACAGAAAGGAGGGAAAGAAGAGAGAGAGAGAAAAAGGAAAATTGTATCTTTTAGTTTGCCTATAAAGCAGTAGGTTTCAATGTGGTCTTTTCCTTGTAACATTAATTTTGGTTAACCTTAGTCATTCTGACTGGGGTAAGATAAAACCTGAAAGTAGTTTTAATTGACGACTAAAGATACTGAACTTTTATATATACATATGTATTTCTCAGCCATATGTATTTCTTTTTATGAGGACTCCATTTAGTTCTGTGTTCCAATTTTTAATTGGTTTGTCTTGATCCATTTTGTTTTGTTTTTTGTGTATTCTAGAAAGCAGCAGTGTCCAGATAGGATTTTTTTTTTTTTTTTTTCGAGACAGGGTTTCTCTGTGGTTTTGGAGCCTGTCCTGGAACTAGCTCTTATAGACCAGGCTGATCTCGAACTCACAGATATCCGCCTGCCTCTGCCTCCCGAGTGCTGGGATTAAAGGCGTGCGCCACCACCGCCCGGCTCAGATAGGATTTTTTTTAACCTATTCTATAGACTGCCTCTTCACTCGATTGATGATGTTCTTTGCTGTAAAGAAGCTTTTAATTTTTTTTTTTAATGATTTGATAAAGTTTTTATAGTAACAGAACAAAGAAAGTCATAAATCAAGGCACTTTTCAAATACATTGGTGAAAGTGGTAGGTAGGTCTGTTACAGCAAAACAGGGAAAACTCTGCTGTAGGCCTCAGCTAAGAATCTGACAGCATTCGTAGTCCTTTGTCTGCTTGGAAACCAAGGGGATTTTTGGACATGTCTAATGGTCACAAAGATGTCAGGCCACATACAGAAGACGGTATTAAATAGCTATTAAAGGTGATGCAGCTACACCAGGGTAATTTGTCTGTGAACTTGAAACCTTCCAACCTCTTCACATGTTGATCAACAACCTCTTTTATGTGGTCCTTTTGGTCAGTTTCTGTTCTTAATGCCTGTGCTACCGAGATCCTATTCAGAAAATCCTTTTGTGTTCTTATGTGTTCAAGTGTATTTCCTACTTTCTTTGTAGGGTATCAGATCTTAAGTTGAAATCTTTGATGCAGTTAGAGTTGAGTTTTATTCAAGATTGTAGTAAGGATCTGATTTCATTCTTTTTTTTTTTTTTTTTTTTTTTTTTTTTGGTTTTTCGAGACAGGGTTTCTCTGTGGTTTTGGAGCCTGTCCTGGAACTAGCTCTTGTAGACCAGGCTGGTTTCATTCTTTTACTTGTAGCTGCCATTGAGACCAGCACCACCTGTTAGCCATACTGTGTATTCTCCAGTGTGTATTTTTGGCTTATTTCTGGGGCCTCGACTTCATTGTATTGTGTGTGTCAGTTTTTATGGCAGTACAGTGTCGTTGGTGAGAGTAGAGTATTGAAGTCACTGTGTTGGGTTTCATCTGTGGTTATAGATTTAGTAGTAGTTCTTTTATCAAATGTGTTGCACCTGCATTGGGTAAATTTATGTTTAGACTTGTGATGTCCATTTGATGGGTTGTTCCTTTAATGGGTATAAAGTGACCATATCATTTCTGACTAGTTATTATGCTATTAGTATATATTACACTGTATACGTTATAGTGTACTACTATTTGGTGTTATATATATATATATAATTATATATATAATTATATATTATTATATACTATTAGCCTGTTACCAAGCACTTGGGGCATTTCCATTTTTTGTCGGATATGAACAATGCTGCTGTGGATATAAATGTTGAAATACCTGTTGATATTCTTTCCCTCAGTTCTTTTTTTTTTTTTTAAATATTTATTTATTTATTTATTATGCATACAATATTCTGTCTCTGTGTATGTCTGCTGGCCAGAAGAGGGCACCAGACCTCATTACAGATGGTTGTGAGCCACCATGTGGTTGCCGGGAATTGAACTCAGGACCTCTGGAAGAGCAGGCAATGCTCTTAACCACTGAGCCATCTCTCCAGCCCATTTCCCTCAGTTCTTCTGATCATATACGTAAAGTGGAATTGTTGAATCATACGTTGTTGTTTTTTTGGGTAAATTACTAGATCATTTATATAACAAACATATATCTTTTTACATTAGTAAGCAAGAGTTTATATCTGTCCACATCTTCAGCAATACTTCTGCTTTTAGCATACATATATATGTGTGTGTGTGTGTGTGTGTGTGTGTGTGTGTGTGTGTGTGTGTGTCTTCCAAACAAGCATGAAATGCTATCTCACAATTTTGATTGGTAGTTCTCTGGTGATTAATGACAAACATCTTTACATGTGCTTATGGCCCGTTTGTAGATATTCTTAGAGGAATGTCTGTTGAAGCCTATTTTATTAAATAATTTTCCCTTCTTGTTCTGTCACAGGCAATGAAGGGCTGTTGGCATGTAAGCTGCTCCCATCCACCCCGTGTGTTCTGCACTGCCGAGTGCATGCTGATGCGGTGGCGCTGTGGTTCCGGTCCTCCTGCTCTGCTCTTCCAGACTATTTATCGTGTCACTGTCAGAAGGTGATAGAGACATCCTAGCAATGCTCCGTTCAGTTTACTTTGTCACATAAATGGTTTACATTTATAAACTTACCAAAGTACAAAGAACTCATGGTACTTCTGATGGAAATGGGGATTATTGTAAGGTTCGGTTTATGCGTTTTCTTCTTGATTTCTGATAAGGATAATCCCCAAGAAACTGTGTCACTAATTTTTTTACTCAGGATTGTACAGTATGTTTGGGTTTCCCCAAATGACCTAAGCTAATGTTATAAAATGTAATGATTTATATATCACTTAATGTGAAGGAACTGAAAATATTTATTTTGTTATAAGTGTTTTATAACAGGTTTATTCTAGCATTAACTGATTTCTAATAAAGCCAAGACTCAGTTCTCCTCTTTGATGCAGAGACACATGAGATTGGCTTTGGAATGTGGTGTTTGTTGTGGGAAAAGGTGTGCTCTCGGTTCTGTTTTACTAGGTCAGTGTTAAACTCAGACGGCCTAGCACATGCTAACGGTTGTAGGAAATTTGTGAGCATGCTGGGTATTGGGCAGATCCAATCTGCGTTTTGGGGTTTTTTTACTTTTTAACATGTTATACTTAATTTTAAGTAATTTGGCCATAAAGTACATCTGTTTGCTATTAGATCCATTTGGCAATTAAATTCTGTGACCATACTCTAAATGGTCAATTAATTTTTCATGGCTCTTAAAACTACTAGTATTCAGTGGATGTAGATGCAGTAGTAACCATGTAAATATATTGTTTTCATGTTGTATTTGTGCAAATAAGGCCTCTGTTAATAAAAGAAGATGTTGTGCCTCATATGTATGATGGGCCAAAATCCTGAGATTGTATATTAACTGAAATAGTATTTTATAAAAACTTAATGGTGCTGTGGAAAATATTTATTTTACCATTTCTGGTACTTCATCATTGAAACTATTCAGGTAATACAACCTTTAAGTTGTTACTATTCTAGCTCGCAGGACTGGCTGTCACCCAGGTCAGGCACTCTGGGTTTAGGTTATCTCAATATTTGCTAATCCAGATGCTAATGAGCCAGTAGATCTCAGTCATCTGTAGTTAGAGCAAAAGAAATATAGTATTTTTTAAATTAATTTTTAGGTTATTCATTTTAAAATGTAACATTTTGTTAATTTCTCTTTTAAAAACATATAGTTAGCTGAGTGGTGGTGGCATATACTTTAAATCCCAGCACTCCAGAGACAGAGGCAGTAGGAGTTCTGTGAGTTCAAGACCAGCCTGGTCTACAGAGCAAGTTCCAGGACAGCCAAAGCTACACAGAGAAACCCTGTCTCAAACCCGCCCCCAAGAAACTCACAAAAATTAAATAAATAAACAAGTAAATAAAAACCTGCAGTTAAACCTTGCTAAAAGAGCAATAGGTGACTAGAATTTCCTGTGTGTCAGGTTTCTCCCTTTGAGTAGAAAACCAGGCATGTTATTAGCCTCAGCACTTTGATGATAAAGGCACTCCAGAAGGCCAGCTTCACATTGTCCTCCAGCTCCTCAGCCTCAGTCTCACGGTGGGGTGGCAGAGCAGACAGCGTTGGTACAGGAGACTCTCCTTAGCATATGCTTTCAGGTATTTATGTGCTACCTGAGGTGGATCAGTTGGGGAGGGTGGGGTACAGTATCTAAACTCACAGGGAGAGCAGTTCCAAGAGATCATAGTTTTGTTTGTTTTCTACTACTTTGTTACAAGTTATGCTCATGAGAGCAGCAGTAATTGTCATGAACATGCTTGACCTAAGAAACCGCTTAATAGTGCATGTGTGATGGTGGGTTTGGGGTTCAGGGACAATTTCAGATCTGCCAAAGGGAACAAAGTGTCGCTTTTGTTCTTTCTGAACCCACTAAGTAAAATGTAAGGTAACAGGGTTTCTACTGAAATGTTTAATATGATGTTTACAACGTTTATGAATTTGAAAACTAATGATTATAATAGAAAAGAGTACATATTTAAAAACCTTGGGCCAGTATATATTCTGTCTAAACTCATTGAAGTATGTTCTGAATCAGGCATCATCAACCTTTTTGCATTGTAGGAGATATGATCATAAAGTAGGGAGAATTTTAGATCTAGTTTCTTTATAATCACAATTCAGCCAATAAAGGTAATACTTGAGAAGAAGGGCTGTGTGCTTCATGCTAGGATGGATTGGCAGCAGGCATGAGGCTGGGACACAAAGGAAGACAGGAAAAGCATTGAGAGTCATCCCCAGAAGGTCAGCAGAAAAGCTGCGTGGGTGTGAGAGGACCCTGTGTTGGTCCTGCCAGAGAAACCGGAGGAGAAGCTGAGCGGTTAATAAGAGCTCGTGTGCCAAGCTTGCCAGGCGCTACATTTGCTCTGCAGGTGAGTGCTAACAAAATTCTCCTAAAATCCTCCAGGTCGATTGTGTGAAACTGCAGTATTTTAATTTCATTTTACTGTTCTTTTATTTTCTGTGGATAACCATGGTCTTCGTCGCATGGTAAGCCACTAGAAGTGCACTGAATCTGTTCATGTGTCTTTAAGCTGTTTCCTTGCAGAATTTTAGGGCAGAACAATGCAAGTGAATAGCAACTTAATATGCATTTTTTTTACTTTGTTTTGGCATTGAACTCTGTAATTTTAAAAACTTCAATTGAATGTATAATAAAAATATATCTATGCTTTTCTGGGTATATATCTTCTTTATAATTTAAGTAGATGAAAATTATTTAATCAGTATATCTATCTATCTATATATATTCCTAAATACATAAAACCAATTTGCTCAGTCTGTATCATGTTACTTGTATTTATGTTCTTGCATGTGTGTTGTATGTACATGTTTGTGTGGCTGTGTGCATACAATCATGTAAGTGTTCATGTTTCAGGGGCCCGAGGTCAAGATTTCTTCCTTACTATCTTACTAGTTTTTAACTTTTTTAATAATATGAATTAGGCCTGGCAGTTGTGGCTCTCACCTTTAGTCCCAGCACTCAGGAGGCAGAGACAGGATCTCTTTGAGTTCGAGGCCAGCCTGGTCTACAGAACGAGTTCCAAGACAGCTAGGGCTGTTACACAGAAAAGCCTGGTCTGTGACTAAGCCAGGCAGTGGTGGCATATAGGTAGACTTTTCTGTCCCACCAGCCAGCTCCCGAATAACCACACAGAGACTTATTATTATGGATGCTCAACCTACAGCTTAGACTTGTTACTAACTAGCTCTTACATCTTAAATTAACCCATATTTCTTATCTAAATGGTGGTACCTTTCTTCATCACAGCTCGTTCATCTTGTTTCTCCCTGTGTCTTCCTGCTGACTTCTTTATCCTCACTCTCTCTTTTTCCCTGTCTGGAAGTCCCACCCGACCTCTTCCTGCCTGGCTATTGGCATTAGCTCTTTATTTTATTTTATTTTTGATATTTATTAAGCTCTACATTTTTCTCTGCTCCCCTCCCTGCCTTTTCCCTCCTCCCTTCAACTCTCCCCCGAGGTCCCCATGCTCCCAATTTACTCAAGAGATCTTGTCTTTTTTTACTTCGTACTTCCCATGTAGATTAGATCTATATAAGTCTTTCTTAGTGTCCTTATTGTTGTCTAAGTTCTCTGTGATTGTGGTTTGTAGGCTGGCTTTCTTTGCTTTATGTTTAAAAATCACCTATGAGTGAGTACATGTGATATTGTCTTTCTGTGTCTGGGTTACCTCACTTAAAATGGCATTAGCTCTTTATTAAACCAATGAGGGCACACATCTTCACAGTGCATAAAAAGACTGTTCTGTAACAGTGGTGCATGCCATTAATCTCACCAGCACTTGGGAGGCAGAGGCAAACAGATCTCTGAGTTTGATGCCAGCTTGGTCTACAGAGCAAGTTCTAGGACAGTCAAGGTTACACAGAAACCCTGTCTAAAAACAGCAACAACAAATATGATGTATTTATCCATAGGTTCTTGGTGCCAGCAGGTCAGATGAGGCATTGGGTCCCCTGGAACTGGAGTTAAAGAACAGATGGTTGTGAGTGGTGGGAACAGAACCCAGATAGTCTGCAGGAACAAGAGCTCTTAATGGCTGAACCATCTCTCCAGTCCCCCCATCTTGTTTTTTGGGACATGGTCTCTCACTGAACCTGGAGCTCACTGACTTAGGCTGCCTAGCCAACGAAAATCTACACATCTTTCCTTCCTTGGTTCTGGCCTTTATTTTGAGATAGGGTTTTATGCAGCACAGGCTGGCTTTAATCTCCTTTTTCTCCCAAGTGTTGGGATTAGTCTGTACCACCATGTCCAGCTAATTATTATTTTTTGTTTTTTTTCAATGTTTATTTTTATGTTTTGCCTGTGTGTGTGTGACAGAGAGAGAGAGAGAGAGAGAGAGAGAGAGAGAGAGAGAGAGAGAGAGAGAGAGTTGGATCCCCTGGAACTGGAGAGTTAGAGGCAGGTATGAGCTGCCATGTGATTGAACCCTGGTCCTCTGGAAGAACAGCTAGTGCTCTTCACTACTGAGCCATCTCTCCAGCCCAGTTTAAGGTCATTCTAGCTGCTGTGTGGGTGAAGGACTGCAGGGAGGGGACACTTCTAACTTCCTAGCTGGCAGATGATGGAAACTAGGTAAAAAGTGGGCAGGCTCCAAGTTACATTTTTCTGCTTTAGACTAGAAGGTATACTTTATGACCGGGGCACCCTGATTCCTTCTACAGTGTGCCTACTATTTCAAGGGAGAGACCAAGCTATCCCTGGGAAAATGTTTCCTAGCTCTGAGGGCAGGGGATGGATCACAAACACTGTTTTCCTATAATCTTCGCTTTTTACACAAACTTTTGTATCAGATCAATTGTGTTTGGGCCACTAAACTAGAAAAGCACCCGACTGTACCCACCACCAGAAAAAAAGCCTCAGGCAACATGTGACAGCTACACCACACCAAGCGGTGTAAAAGTCATTGCCCAGTCCACAGGCTACAGGGCGGGAACGAGTAAGGCTGCCTATCTCAGCAGCACAAGCATCAGCAGAGGCGGCCGACGGGAACCCCGCCCACCAGCCTGACAACCAATCGGATCCCAGCATCCGCTCGCCCCTCTACCCCTACGTTGGAGACGCTGCGCTGCGGGAGAGCTGCTGCGGGGCGGGTGCTGAGTGCAGGAGAGGTGAGTGCTGACCCGGGAAGGGCGCGGGCACGCGTTCTTTGCGTGCTGAGGCCAGAGCCGTAGGCCACCGTGGTCTGGAGCTACCTGGTCACCCGTTCTTCTCTGCCCGGCCCTTCTCAGGCTGGGTGGCAGCCAGCAGGAGACTCGGCCCTGGAAGACGGCCGTTACCGAGTGCAGACGGTCAGAAAAGAAATTGCATCTCGTTCAAAAATGATATTGGCTTCCGGCCTTACGTAGACTGAAGGGTGTATCGCACGGGGTCCGCTGGACTGAGACTAAGCCGGAGGTTTACTTTGAACTCTGCCCTGGAATCTTGGGTGACGGTCTGCTTCTGGAGTGTCCTTTAATCTCTCCTAGCTGCGCTTTACGCTTCAGAAACTGAGCGGGGGGTGGGGGGGGATTCAAGACTGTGTAAGGATTACATTGTAGGTTGCATGCTACCTGAAGAACTCAGAAATGAGGCTGAAGTTATCTACTACTTAAAAAAAAATTGAAGCTGGTGGTGGCGCCCCCTTTAAGTCCCAGCATTCAGGAGGCAAAGACGGGCAAACCTCTAGTCCTAAACCAGACTGGTCTACAGAGTGAGTTCCAGGGTTACAGGATTGTTACATAGAAAAACACTGTCTCAAAGACAAACAAAAAATAAAGCGTTATGCTTATGCAGTTTTAGATGCAGATATTTTTCCATTTAACATGACATTAGATTTGGGACACATTAGGTAACCTCTTGGTGTCTCATTTGTAAGAAGTAGGGATAAGTTTAATGCTTGCTAGGTAGGATGACCACGTAAGGCAACAGGATTTTCAACATGAGATTTAATATTAGCGCTCATAATATTATACAAAGCAAACAATAGTGTACTGGAAAGTTCCTCTCATAATTAATGAAACTTTCATAATATTGCTTCCAAGAAGTTTTTGAAATTATTGAACTAGAATACTAGAGCTTATTTTATTATAAAAGATTGTATTAGTAAATATGCAAGTACTTTTCTTACATTGTACATTCCAGAATAAGACATACTGAAGTCTAATGGTAGACAAAGTATTATCAAAGAGATTCTGAGAGCCAAAAAACTAGAACTATGAATGAGTGCTGGGTAGTGGTGGCACTGTCCTTTAATCTTCGTTCTCAGAAGGCAGATTTAGGCGGAGCTCTGTGAGTTCAGGACAGCTAGGATACGGAGAAACCTGTCCTAAAAATAACAAAGAAAAAAGAAAAGAAAAAGAAATATGAATGACTAACAACACTTGAGCTTTTAGAACTAAGAAGCAGATTTGCTGAAACTTCCAGGACTCGGGACATACTTATTATTAATAGTCTGATGTATGTAATCCCAGACTTAACTGTATTATCATTATATTTTACTCTATAGTTCTCATAGCACAGGGCTGAGGCAGGAGGGTTGCTGAGAATTTAAGGCCAGCCTAGGCTGCAGAGTGAGTTTCGTGCCAGCCTGGGCTACAAAGTAAAACCGTCGCTCAACAAAACTCACACGCAAATCCTGATAAGACAGAGCAAAGTGGAACAAAAGGAAATGAATTGTTGATCTTCACAGAGAAACCCTATCTCGAAAAACCAAAGAGAGAGAGAGAAGAGTAGGGTTTTTTTTTTTCTTAATTGTAAATAGATTCTTTCCTCAGAAAGAGCTTAACATATGATATTACCAAACCTGAGCAGAGGTGTCTCAGGCTGGCTGTGTTTGATATCGCTGTGTGGCTTCACAACGTACACAGTATGTGTGGCATTTTGTCACTGTGATAGGAAGCTGATTGTCACAACCCCTACTTAACCCATCATCCACTTCCCTTCTCCCCACTTTCCTGCCAGTATCTGGCAAAATCAAGGGTAACCTACATTTTAATCTATCTCAAAACATCAAAGACCTAATCCTACAAGAAGAAGATTTAAATTTGGTCAGTTTTTTTATTCTAAGGATTATGTAAATGATCAGACATGGGCGTGTACTGTCTTTAGTACTGCCTTTAGAGAGACGTCCTGGTATTGGGCACTTGCTGAGCATTCACGGGGCTGGTTCTCAGCGTCAGGAGGAATACTGCAGCTGGCATTACTTTCCTCTGAACGTCTGTCTCCATGGTACTTTGGGTTTCATCCCCCCAACACACACACACTTAACTGTTTTCTAACTGTGTTTACCTGCCGGTGGCGTCAGATTTGGCCATCTTAACCTTCAGGTGACCACACTAACACTTTCCTCGGCTCCCTTCTCATACTCTGTCGACTTGGCCTTTAGTAAGGTCCCTTTTGCACCGGGTGGTGGTGGCACGCCATTCAGGAGGCAGAGGCGGGTGGATCTCTGTAAGTTCAAGGCCAGCCTGGTCTACAGAGCTAGTTCCAGACAGGCTTCAGACCACAAAGAACAGATAACGTCCTGAGGAGGAGAGAGGAAGACGTTGCCAGAGACATTCTGAGCACAGGCCCATAGGAGTCACGTGGTCTTCCCAGGGCTTTCTTGGGGTTGCCCCAAGTAAAGGTTGGGTTTTGGTTTTTTTAAGGTTTATTCATTTACTTTTATTTTTCTCGCATGGGTGTTTTGCCATCTGTCTGTATACCACAGAGGCCAGAAGAGGGCACTGGATCCCCTGGAACTGGAGTTACAAGTAGTTACACCGTGTGGTGCTGGGAATGCAGGCTGTGCTCTTACCGGCTAAGGCGTCTCTCCCTCCAGCCGCAGCATTTCACGTGTCTTATCACTACACTACCCTAAGAGGGTCAAGTCCCAGGGCTGGCAGTGACTAGAGTGCCTCACTTCTCAGCCTGCTGGAGAGACACACAGGCAGGAGACAGAGGGGGGGTCCTTCTCCCTGTTTTTATCGCCTCTGGTCATCCAGCTGCCCTGGATATAGTTATATAAGTAACACATCTACCAGGTCTAAATGAACAAAATAGTTAATCTTTACAGCATTCTCCTTGCAACCCTAGTTAACCCTAAGGCTAGCCCCGGATCAGGGTGCACCATCTAAGATGCCTGGCGGAAGAAACCAGCCCCTAGTCCCCCCACCCGTCTGCTCGCTCTAGGGGTTCTGTGTCAAGAATGCACACTCAGCACGCTAGCCAAGGAGCCTGCTGAAGTTAGTGCTGCTGTTCTGTTGCTTGCCTTTTCTCTATTTCCATTTGTCTGTTTCTTCCTTCTGCCTGTGACTCCTGATCGCCCGGTTCTTTTACCTAGAAAACTCAGGTAGTCAGCCGAGCGGGAAAAACGGTACACTTCACTTCTCTCTAAAAGTAAGCTAGATAAAAGGCTGTGATCTCAGCCGGGCGATGGTGGCGCACGCCTGTAATCCCAGCACTCGGGAGGCAGAGGCAGGTGGATCTCTGTGAGTTCGAGACCAGCCTGGTCTACAGAGCTAGTCTCAGGACAGGCTCCAAAGCCACAGAGAAACCCTGCCTCGAAAAACCAAAAAAAAAAAAAAAAAAGGCTGTGATCTCACCAGGCGGTGATGGCACATGCCTTTAATCCTAGCACTCAGGAGGCAGAGGCAGGCGGATCTCTTCAGAGCGAGTTCCAGGACAGGCTCCAAAGCTGCACAGAAACCCTGTCTCAAAAAAAAAAAAAAAAGGCTGCGATCTCCAAGCTGAAACATAGAGAAGTGCCTCACCCCATAAAGACATGTCCCCAGCTGTCCAGGATAGTGCACAGACCCTCTCTAGACATTTGCTGAGATGATATCCCCACAGCACACAACGCCTGTCTGCGCTCTATGAGCGATCATACAGTTCGCGAGCTTCAGGCAAGGGGCTGGAGGTTGAAACACACAAAGACACACACACAGAGAGAAACAGAGACACAGACCTCTAGTCACTGGTAAGAAGTCCTTTATTCAATAGCACCACGGAGGCTCATATACCCAACACAGTCAGATGGGCCAACAGGTGAAAACCTTATCCTCTGATCCTCAAGGCAACACGTGCTCATGAAGCAGAGCTGGTAAACAACTTTGACACAGCTTTCAGTAACTCAAATCAGAAGGAAAGTAAAGATCTCTAGCAGGGAAGAGCAGCTGGAGGCCAGGACTCCAAATGGTCCCAACAAGAAAGTTGGCCTCCGGCAGCTCTAGAGAAGATACCAGCCTATGTACCAATCATTCCTGGATGGCCAGAGGTGGCAATGGCACTGGGGACTGATGATGAAGAGGTAGGGAAAACTGGGTCACATAGCTTACTTGTCCTAGTCAGCTTTTCTGCGGTAATAAATCTGATCAGAAGCAGCTTGGGGGAGGAGTGGGTTTATTTGACTTACAGGTTACAGTCAGTCATCAAGGGAAGTAAGGGTAGGAACTCAGGCAGAAGTAGCCTGGAGCCCGGAACTGAAGCAGAGACTGTGGAGAAAGGCAGTTTTCCTGGCTTGCTTCCTCTGCCTTTCTCAGTTACCTTTCTTCTGCAGCCTAGGACCACCTGCACAGGGACGGCACTGCCCACAGTGGTCTGGCCCCTCATGTAGCAGTTAGCTGTATTAAGAAAATGCCCTACAGACATGGCCACAGACAGGCTCCGTAGCTGACGTTCCTGCTCTAGGGCATGCTCTCCAAATTGCAACATTTCCTCCAAGAAGGAAGGGAAGGGTCACACAGCAAGCAAAATGTCCCAATGTAGGGGAAAACAGGAACTTGGAGAGATTCTTGAGGGTCCCCACCCAGCAGTTAAAAAAAAAAAAAGGAGAAAACTATTGCAAGGGGTGAAGACTGATCAGCCAGGCTGCAAAAAGAAATCCTTAGCTGGACTCACTGTCCACCGCAAGCAGCGAAGAGAACGTCAGGCTTGTGGGTTTCAGGAGTTTACCCCTGTGCTGTTGATTACCCCAGCTCCTTTGAATAACCATCACTACACCCCTGTTGACAACCCCAATTAAAAACTTACTCGCCAAATTGGACATGGATACAGTTGTGCCTTAGGCTATCCAGGGCCCCCCTTCTGAGGTGAGCAGAGGTGGTGTATGCCTTTCACACAGCAGTTCCCTCTTCCCAGTTCCCCCTGGCAGTGTTGACATCCGAAGCTGGGAGAAAACCGTATTCATAGAGTCTGTGCCAGCGTCCCCAGGGTCCTGAACCTCTCTCTATCTCTACAGCCACCAGCGGGAGAGACCAGGATGAATGCAGAGGTGAGTTCCACACAGAGGGCCTTAAGGGATCCTTTTGCTGCCGTGCGCCTTAGTTCTCTCATGGATTCTCCTTTTCCCTCTCAAGATTTTTCAGAAATACTCCCCGCTAGGCTACCTACTTGTTTGTGGCTGTGGGTGATGGATGAGAAATGGTCTCCCCTGAGTTTTTATCCATGTCCACTGTCACGATACTGTCTCTCCCTTTCAGTCCCTAGCCATGAAGTGGGGGGTTTTCATCGGCTGTGTGCTCCAGGCATGGTATGGTGCCCCCTCTCCAGACCCAAACAACAAGACCAGCTGATCAAGGATATTTCCAGTGTTCCTTATTTCACATGTTCAATATCCCTCCAAACACGCCCCCACCCAAAGAGTTTAGAAACAGCCCAAGCAGGTAAACATTTTTCCTTTAAGAAGCAGGGAAGAAAAGTTAAAGTGGCTGCTTTCTGACTCAGGCAGAAACAGCAGTGACCTTGTAGGTGTCATTTTTAAGCAGAGAAGGGAGGTCTGTGTTAGATGGGCTAGGATGTGCTAGTGAAGAAGGTAGGAGTATCTGTCCCAGAGGGACAAAGGACTGCCTTTGGATGGAGAAGAGACAGATGTGGCCCGTGGGCAAATGGCACTTTATAAAGGTAAACGGGGAAGCCCCATGTTAGGATGAGGTGTTTCATTTTAATTGGACCTGTTAATTAGGTGAGCCAAAAGGGGCTTTTGAATGCTGGGTCTTGGTAGTCAGATCAGAGGGAGGAAGTGGCTAAATAAGGGAATAGACCTCTAGGTGGCTAGCTTTAGGAATATAATCTGTTTTTAGCAAGGCGGAGAGAATGGGGAAGCAGGGCAAGGCCTGCCAGAGCTGCATGCTGGATTGGGTTGTTATCCCTTCAGTCACAATCAGATGCTCTGTCCAACCAAGCAGGTCTTCCTTCTCCAGTGCAGTGCACACAGTAATTACACCATTGTTGAGGACTCCAAAGTCATTGTGGCCTAAGACAGTCTTAAATGCTGGAAATCCATTTAGACCCCTGACTTAGTTATCAAGATTTACACCCCATAACCAGTGTGATTTCCAGACTTGGCTTGTGGCTGTAATGGTAAAATAAATTAATTTTTTTCATCCAAATTATTTTTTGCAACTTTTGAAAGTTAGAATATAATTGCATCATTTCTCCCCTCACTTCCCTCTTTCCATAACCCCCCCTCATTAAATTCTTTCTCAAATGTATGGTCTCTTTTTCATTAATTAGGATTGTTACATATATATATGCACATAAATAGAACTGGGCTTAATGCAGTGGCAGTAACTTTTATATTTGGATTATAATGTGTTGTTATTATGTAGTGGTGTGGGACAATGGTCTGTATTCTGTCAATTATATTTTAAATAAATGCTGATTGGCCAGTAGCCAGGCAGGAAGTATAGGCAGGACAACCAGGAAGGAAGTAAAGGCAGGTCAATAAGAACAGGTGAATTCTGGGAAGAGGAAAACTCATTTCTGCAATCTGTAACCCAACCATAGAAGAAGCAACATGTGACTGTCTTGACCAGAAAGGTACCAAGCCACGTGGCTAACATAGATAAGAATAATGGGCTAATATAAGTTATAAGCATTAATAAGAAGCCTGAGCTAATGGGCCAATCAATTTATAGTTAATGTAGACCTCTGTGTGATTTCTTTGGGACTTAATGATTACGGGAACTGGGCAGGACAGAAAACTCAGTCAACAACGTAGCTTTTAAAATGGACTTTCCTCAGTACACCTTATTAACGTCTATCTTCTAGTAGCACACTTAGTTACTGTTTAAGGTACCAGAATATAGTGAATATGAAGGTAGCTGGAACTCAGCCATCGTAAGGACTTAACATGGGTCTTGAGTCTGGACAAAGACGTCTTCCTGTGGGCCCTTGTCTGTCAGCGTCCTGCACAGCAGCTGTTGCCTCTGAATGACCCCGTGTCTCTAGATGCTGAACCCAGGGAGGGTGGAGGCCTCATATCAGCCTGGGTGTTTGCAACAGAGAATCCCCTTGTCTGTGAAGAGGTCATAGATAGAGCCAAGTGGGCAGAACCTTCTGGTTGATGCCCAGAAGGTCTTCAACAGAGACATGGCAGAGCCCTTTCTGCGTGTTTTGGTTCCAGGTCTCTTGTGTCTGACACCTGGTTTCTAGGGGAGTCACACCCCAGCTCTTGTTTCTCTGGGTTACCACCAGCTTTCCTTGCTTGCCAGAACCCAGCCTAGCCCTCTGGTTTGGTGTACTCCATTCAAATCCTGGACCGTTTTCACACCCGGCACTGGTCTTTGGTATTTCAGCCTGGGAAGAAATTTGGTGTGGTCGTGGTTGGTGTTGGCAGAGCCGGCTCCGTGAGAATACGGGACTTGCAGGATCCACACTCGTTAGCATTCCTGAACCTGATTGGTTTTGTGTCTAGGTAAGTCCCAGCTTGGTTTATGCTCCACGATTCATAGAAATCACAGTGGCTGGTAACACCACGGGACATGGATGTTTCTAGATCCAGGGTAAGGGAAAGCCAGCTTCTCCAGAGAACCACACACAGAGTAGTCTCTGGAGACTCTCTGGTTCGCACTGGTTGGGGAACTAGAGTCAGGGACCTACAGCTGCATGTCCAGTGAGCCAGTGAGCGATGCCCAGTAGACCCCACGTGGAGCAGTACGTGGTCTGTTTACTACAGAAGGCACAGCGACAGCGTGAGGTTTGGCCTGAAAGAAGCTGTATGTGGCTTAGCCATTCTGCCATTTGGAACAGTCATCCCAGTGGATTTGCACGTTATATTCCTTATGCTATTCTCACTGCTGTTTCCAGCCCCAGTTCAAGATAAGAAAGCACAGACACAGAAAGACTCTAATCCTGTTGGGGTTACAATAACTGGAAAACCCAAGAATTACATTTAAGGAAAAGTGTTTGAGTCTAACACTAAGTGTTCTTTTCATGCTGGTAATTGAGCTGAACTTTTTAAATTAGTTTTTTAAAAGTTAACATGCAAATTATTAGGTCTCACTATGGCTTTTTTTAATAATTTATTTAATTTTATGCACATTGGTGTGACAGTGTCTGATTCCCTGGAACTGAGTTATAGACAGTTGTGAGCTGCCATGTGGGTGCTGGGAGTGTTTGAACCCCGGGCCCATCTGGAAAGGCAGCCAGTGCTCTTAACCACTGAGCCATCTCACCAGTCCCCCACCGTGGCATTTTTAAGCAAAAATTGTCCTAGTTGCTTCTTCCCCCTCAACTTCCCATCTCCCTGCGCTCACACTTCATGCTCCTTTCTGCTTTTATTGCACTTTTCTGTGTGGATTGAGACTGTCTGTATTTGGGAAACAGACGAGAACTTGGAAGCCTTGATGAAGTACAGCAGATTTCTTTGGAAGATGCTCTCTGCAGCCAGGAGATTGATGTCGCCTACATCTGCAGTGAGAGTTCCAGTCACGAAGACTACATAAGGTAGGTTTCTTCATACAAGTAGGCTTTGCCTTACACCTGGAAAGAGGACTGAGGAAGCTAAAACTATGCAAATGGGACTTAATGGTCAACACACAAAGTTCTGGATGTTCTGTGACCTGTTGTCAAGCTAGGTGGTGGTGGCACATTCCTTTAATCCCAAGATTCGGGAAGCAGAGGCAAGCAGATCTCTGTGAATTCCAGGCCAGCCTGGTTTACAAAGAGAGTTCTGGTACAGCCAGGGCTTGTTCTCTTATTCTGGTTGGTTGGTTGGTTTTTTGAGACAGGGTTTCTCTGTAGCTTTGGAGTCTGTCCTGAAACTAGCTTTTGTAGACCAGGCTGGTCTCAAACTCACAGAGATCCGCCTGTCTCTGCCTCCCAAGTGCTAGGATTAAAGGTGTGCGCCACTACCACCCGGCTTAACCCTTTCTCAAAAATAGAGGGGAAGGGGTGAAATAAACCCTTTCCTCCCTAAGTTTCTTTTGGTCATAGTATTTATTGCAGTAATAGAAAACAAACTAGATTTTTTTTTAAAAAAATTATGTTTTGTTTGTTTGTTTTTTGGTATGAGAGCTCCATCTGCATGTATCCCTGCATGCCAGAAGGGGGCGTCAGGGCATCGGATCCCATTATAGATGGTTGTGAATCATCATGTGGGTGCTGGGAATTGAACTCAGAGCCCATTGAAGAACAGTCAGTCCTCTTAACCACTGAGCCAACTCTCCAGCCCAGCAAACTAAATTTTTAACACTGATGAAGAGTCAAATGATTTCATAGCTAGAAAAGTTCTTTCTTACAGTAAAGACAAAGGTTGAGGCATAGATCATCCTTACTCTGCAGGGCACTGACCCTTGGCTGCTTGTCACACTCACACGCAGGCTCTTGTGCATTTGCAGTGTTGTGTTCTCGGATATACAGGGCACTTGCGTGCTTACTTGAAGTGTTTCTGTTTCCAAAGGCAGTTTCTGCAGGCCGGCAAGCATGTCCTCGTGGAATACCCCATGACTTTGTCTTTTGCAGCGGCCCAGGAGCTATGGGAGTTGGCTGCACAGAAAGGTGACGTATTCTCTGACTCTGGTTTCTAGGGTACCATCTTTCTGCCTTCCGTGTATGCTGTCTTATCTGCATCTGCTTTGGTGCTAAGAGCTCCCCATGTCCCTCTTGCCCCCAGGCTCCAGATGCGTGAGGAAGTGTGTCAGAGGAGCTGGTAGTCTCTTTGTTCCAATGGAACAGTGGATTGGCTTCCACATGTGATAGTGCTGTTGATATTTTGGCTTGCCCAGACCGGAGTGATCGATTGTCTTATATGTATTACTATATAGTTTCTTTGCTCCATTAAGGGAGTAAGTATTAGATGGTCACTGTATGCCAGGAAACTCTTTCAAGCACATTGTATGCTTAGTTCTCATAACAAGTTTTGGAGGCAGCGTTCTTTGTTTGCTGTTACTGTCACAGGAGACCTGAGGTTGGTGGTTCATTAAGGAAAGAGACTTTCTTAGCTCATGCCGCTGGAGACCAGAAGTCCAGAATCAAGCGGCTGTGCCCGTTTGGTATCTGAGTTTCTTGTATTCTCCACACAACAGAACTCAGAGCAGCGTGGAAAGACCCAAAGTCTTGATATTCTGTCTTCTATTTTATTCATTCTACTTTGAGGCTTCCCCCTGAATTTTCTAATTGGGTTATTACATTTTTAAATTCTGTCTTCATTTCCACTTGCATTCTCTTCTGTCTCTTGATTGAATTCAGATTTCAAATCCCTAATTGTTCTTGCCATTGTTCAGATTTATATTTGTGTTTTCTTGGTCATCACTTGGGTGTTTGTTGCTGTTCTGTTTAAATTTATTGAGTTCATTGTTTGCTTCTGTCTTTTTGTTGTTGTTGTTCTGGTTTTTTGTATACAGGGTTTCTCTACAGCTTTGGAGCCAGTCCTGGAACTAGCTCTTGTAGACCAGGCTGACCTTGAACTCACAGAGATCCCCCTGCCTCTGCCTCCCAAGTGCTGGGATTAAAGGCACGTGCCACCACTGCCTGGCTTGCTTCTGTCTTTTTTAAACTCCATCAGTTGTATAAGTTTGATTGTTCTTTTTAATCTGTGTCCTGGGGCTGGAGAGATGGTTTAGCAGTCAAGAGGAATGGTTGCCCTTCCAGAGGACCTAGGTTCGATTCCTAGAACCTGTCTAGCAGCTCATAACTGTCCCTAACTCCAGCCCCAGGACTTCTGATGTCCTCTTCTGGCCTCCACACGTGTAGTGCACAGATATAACATACATGCACTCAAAACACCCATACACACAAAGTAAAAATTAGGTTTAAAAATTTAGTTCAGTGTCTTGGGATTCATTTAAGTAATACTCAATGGAGAACCCTCTATAGAGCTGCTGGGTTTTGAGAGGAGGACATACTGTCTTAGCACTTCAAGTTGTGTTTTTCCAATGAGATCTAGGCACGTGTACTTCTTGATGGTGTATCTAATACAAGCTCCTAGGCTGCCTCTGTTGAATAGAAGTGTGTTTTATGTCAGGTCTGAGGAGTTATTTAATATCTTCAGGTTCAGTTTGGGTTTGCATGGCTATCAGGGCTTACTGAGTACCAGCCTCAGCGCTCCCTCAGGGCTCAGAACAGGACGTCTATAGCAAACTGGCTTAAATAGGGGGGTCTGAGGGGCTGAACAGATTGACTCAAGCATACTCTTCCTCCGCATGTTTCTTTATTCTCTGGGCGAAAAAGAAGGGGTATTCCCCCACAAGGCTTTCAGTTTACATACACATACAGACATAGTTAGCAATTCCATAGGCAATGACAGTGATACCAAACATGCATTTCACGGGGTCACTCAAACGTAAATCTGATAAGGAGGTGCTCTTATTCCTAAAAATGTCCCCGCGCAGGCTGGCGGGGCCCGCCATGAGAAAAGCGGCTACAGTTTCCCACCAGCGGGAGGGCCGGCTGCGGCGGGTAACAGACACATAGACACAAAAGATAGGCATAAAGGTAACATATTTATTACAGGAAAGAGGGAGAGAGAAAAGGAGAAAAGAGAGGAGGCAAAGCCGTGTGTACACCGGGAGAGAAAACGAGAGAGAGAGAGAGAGAGAGAGAGAGAGAGAGAGAGAGATGGCGGGCGGAGGTCAGAGGTAAAAAAGGAGTGGGCGTGGCTAGGGCAGGGACCGAAAGAATAACAGGTGCCTTATATCTTAGAGGGGGAGCCATGGCTGGGAAGCTCCCCAGTGGATAAATGGGACTTCAGATCAGTGCAGAATTCTAAGAGGTTTCAGGCCCTAACTACATTTTCTTTTTTTTTTTGTTTTGTTTTGTTTTTTTTTTGTTTTTTTTTTTGTTTGTTTGTTTTTTTGCTTTTTTCGAGACAGGGTTTCTCTGTGGTTTTGGAGCCTGTCCTGGAACTAGCTCTTGTAGACCAGGCTGGTCTCGAACTCACAGAGATCCGCCTGCCTCTGCCTCCCGAGTGCTGGGATTAAAGGCGTGCACCACCACCGCCCGGCTACATTTTCTTAAGTATAACAGTTAAGCTAGAAGGTTGTGGTTAATAACTGTAGAGAAAAGCACAGCAGTGCTCTTGCACTTTCTGAGCACTTCTGCTTCCTTCCCTGGGCATTATGGTAACCATAGTAACCAGCGCAGGCTGGGAGGGAGGTGAAAGTGCTTGATGTGTCCTGTCTTGCTAGCTCAAGTAAAGGGGATTTTTTGAAGACCTTTCTTCCAGCCCCAGCAGGGCACCCAGGTGAGAAGGAATTTCTTCCTCTGGGGCCGAACTTCTTTCCTGTATCTCTAGTGTTAAAGGCATAAACAGTTAATCTCCTGGGCTGTGATCTTATGTTACTTGAAACCAAGGTGAAGGGTAAATACAGACTATTAAAAGCTTGTTAGGAGCCGGGCGATGGTGGCGCACGCCTTTAATCCCAGCACTCGGGAGGCAGAGGCAGGCGGATCTCTGTGAGTTCGAGACCAGCCTGGTCTACAGAGCTAGTTCCAGGACAGGCTCCAAAGCCACAGAGAAACCCTGTCTCGAAAAACCAAAAAAAAAAAAAAAAGCTTGTTAGGGTAGAGCAGACCTATACCTTCCTGAGTCTGCTGCTAGAGAATTCAGGGCCGCCCAGACCTGTTTATCAGCAAGAGCAGACATGCAGTCTGCCCTGCTCACTGCCTGTCCCTACTGAGGTTCTTTTTTTTTTTTTTTTTTTTTTTTTTGGTTTTTCGAGACAGGGTTTCTCTGTGGTTTTGGAGCCTGTCCTGGAACTAGCTCTTGTAGACCAGGCTGGTCTCGAACTCACAGAGATCCGCCTGCCTCTGCCTCCCGAGTGCTGGGATTAAAGGCGTGCGCCACCACCGCCCGGCCTCCTACTGAGGTTCTTATGTGACCACATGTTTGCAAGGCTCCTCTCTTTGGGAAAGTCCTGCCAGTAAGGATAATGGTGGGGGACTAGCTTTATGTAGATTTGACTATGAGGACAAAGGTTTGGCTTTCACACCAGAGCCCCACCATGTGACAGAGGTCACCCAGTTGCCTGTACAGGAAGAAGTTATCTCAATGAATGATTGACACACACTGGGATATTTCAGGATGAATCCCATTATGGAAGGGAGAAGAGCCATGGCTTCCCACGCTTTCTACAGACTTGACAGTGACTTTTCAAAAGACGGGTGTTCCAGAAGCTCTGCAGATTGGGTTTCTCATTGGAATACACTCCCATGAGTTTGTCTAGTGGTCTGTCAGCTATGCTTTTCCTGTATAGTCTTGTGGGCTTGTGACACATGGGAGGAACAGGCTGATTCTAGTTCAGTGGTAAGCAAGAAAGCATAGTCAAGCAGTGATAAGAAATCAAATGGTATAGACATGGTGCATCTGTTTGACCTGGTGTGCAGGAGGTGCTACCCAAGCTATGTCTGGGAGTGAGGATAGCATAGGTAGGTCAGGATCTTGGCCACTAAACAGGCTGACTAGGCTGGCAGAACAGTCTGTGCCACCAAGGCTAGGTCTGAGGGCTGGGTATGGTGCAGTCAGGTGAGGTTCTAAGAATTCACCAGGATGATCCAGTGCACAGTGTGTGATCTGTTTTAGGTCTGAGGATTAGGGGGAGAGCAGGCAGTCTAGAGTCTAGGAAACTCTCTAGACAAAAGCATAGGATGTGTGACCTGGGCCAGACCAGGAGGTATGTGGTATGGATGGGGCAGGATCTGGTGGACTAACCAGACTGTCCAAAGGAAACGACCCTTCTCCCTTTAAATCTATATTTATTGACTAGTCTTTCCTGTCTTCCTCCCCCACCTTCTGGTAAGCATTATTCTACTCTACTTCCCTAAGTAGACTAATGTAAGACTGGCTTCTTACATTCCATTTAGTGAATGGCATCACTGTTTTTCTTTCTGCACACGGGTCATTTCATAATACCCTCTAGGCTTACCCACATTACTGGAAATGATGGACTTTCAGCGTCACTGTGGAAGGATTCTGTTGTGGGCAAGCCCTGGTTTATTTACTCTGAATCTGTGCACTGACTCTTTTGAAACAGTGCAGAGGTCTCTCTGACATTCCATTCTCTGTGGTTTGCAGAGGTGGGAAAGGGGGGGTGGATCACGTTAGGTCTGTTTGGAACCCCGTGAGGAACTTCCACAGCGTTTTCCTGTAACGACAGTAAGCTGTAAGCCACGCTAGCAGTGTGTAGGGGACCACTCCCTTCTGTGCACATCCTCGTCAGCCATTTGTTTGACCTTTTTATAATAATCATTATAAATGGAATGAGGTGGTATTTCATTGTGAGCTATATTTTCATTTCTCTGATGATAAAAGTTGAACATTTTTCCCTGTAACTGCTGGCCATTTGCATGTTTTCTTTAAAAAAAATTCTATGGATATTACCTATTTTAAATTTTGATTATTATTACCATTTTTTCTGTTGAGTTCTCTACATATTCTAGATAGTAACCCCTTACTGAATCTATATTTTGCTGGTATTTTAACTCATTTTGTAAGTAGTGTTTTTATTCTGTTGTTAAACATAACATTTTGGTTTGATAACATGCCATTTGTGTGGGTTGGCGTCTATAGTCTGTCCTTTTGTGTCTTACCTAAGCAAACTTTGCCTAGTCCAGTTATGGTGATTTGAGTAAGAAGTAAGCTTGGATTTGAACACTTGGTTCCCAGTTAGTGGCTCTGTTGGGAGAGGCTTAAGAGTTAGGCCTGGAAGTTTGAGATTAGATAGCCTTGTCCTTTTTCCCATTTGCAGCTTGGTCCTTTTGTTTAAAGATGTGCTCTCTCAGCTTCCTGCTTTGTTGCCGTGTCTGCTGCCTGCTGCTGTGCCTGTTGCCATGACTACTACCTGCTACCTGTACCATGCCTGCTGCCTGCTGCCATGCCTGTTACTGTGCCTGCTGCCTGTTGCCATGACTTCTACTCTAATGGAATCTTAAACTCTTGATGAGTTATTCCTGGTGATGGTATTTTCTCACAGTCACAGAGCCAGAATTCTCAAGAATTTACCATATATTTTCATCTATTGTTTCCTAGTTCTTTTTTTTTATTTATTATGTATACTGTGTTCTGTTTGCATGTATGCCTGCAGGCCAGAAGAGAACACCAGATCCCATTACAGATGGTTGTGAGCCACCATGTGGTTGCTGGGAATTGAACTCAGGATCTTTGGAAGAGCAGCCAGTGCTCTTAACCGCTGAGCCATCTCTCCAGCCCCTGTTTCCTAGTTCTTGAGCTTATAGTTAAGTATTCAGTATGTGATGAGCTGATTTTTGGTAAGTGTGAGTGTAGTGTTTTGCATGTGAGTATCCACTTCTCCAAAGAGCATTTACTGAAGAAGTCATCCTCTGTAACGTTTGATGTGGCAGCGGTTTCTTCATGCGATAGTAAAGCACCAGGAACGTACAAGGATAAAACTGTCAAAATGTCAAAGGCTTTTGATGCTTCAAAGAAAAGATGGAAGAACGGCAACCTTTGCTGTGGAAGCTGTGTGCAGACTGCGTCCTCGAGAAAAGTTTCCATTCAGAATATCTGCAGGATTCCACAACTTAAAAACAAACCGAGTAACCTGACTCAGAAAGGTCATGTTGTAGAAATTTTTGTTTTCCAAAGTGGAAAACAAGTAAAACCGCACCAATCTTTAAAGAAATGCAAATAAAAACTACAAAAGATATCACATCTATTGGGATATCTGAAGGGGTCTCTGTGGCCACCATGGCCATTAGAGCAACGAATCTCAGGAGGCGGCACACCTGACCCTGAGGAGTTTATTTTAGGCACAGATTAGCACAGCACAGTCTGGTGAGAATTTTCCTGGCGGTAATTAATTCACTCCCATGTGCATGGTGAAGCTTAAGAGGAGACTCCATCAGAACACTCTGTGAAGCACATGTAACACCTTCCATAAGATAGATTGACAGGCTCAGGATAAGGCCTGCACACAAAGGTCACCAGGCTCCTCACCCCTCTGCTTTCTGTTATCTGCCAGCCTTCTAGGCAGATAACAGGTTATATCCCTCCCTCGTGCTTAAACAAACCCTAGTGCTTATCTGTGAGCACAGGAACCTCTGTGCTTCCCACTATTGTAGGCAGAGTTTTTTTTTTTTTTTTTTTGGTTTTTTTCGAGACAGGGTTTCTGTAGCCGCTCTCAAATAACGACTCAGAGACTTAATAGTAATTATAAATGCTCGGCCAATAGCTTAGGCTCGTTACTGGCTCTTACATTTTAAATTAACCCATATTATCTACCCTCTGCCACATGATGGTTCCTTCCTTCTTTCTTTTTCTTTCTTTCTTTAAGATTTATTTATTATATATACAATGTTCTGCCTGAATGTCTCAGTATGTGGGTGCACCCCTCATGGTCATTGGGGATGATCTTTTGGGAACTCAACAAGGCCAGCTGGACTGGGTCTGAAAAAGCATGGGATAAAACCGGACTCGCTGAACATAGCAGACAATGAGGACTGCTGAGAAGTCAAGAACAAGGACACTGGGTTTTGATCCTATTGCACGTACTGGCTTTGTAGGAGTCTAGGCAGTTTGGATGCTCACCTTACTAGACCTGGAAGGAGGTGGGAGGTCCTTGGACTTCCCACAAGGCAAGGGAACCCAGACTGCTCTTTGGGCTGATGAGGGAGGGGGACTTGATTGGGGGAGGGAGAGGGATATGGGAGGCGGTGGAGGGTAGGAGACAGAAATCATAAATAAATAAATAAATAAATACATACATACATACAATGTTCTGCCTGCATGTGTCCCTGCAGGCCAGAAGTTGGCACCATTTCTTATTAGAGATGGTTGTAAGCCACCATATGGTTGCTGGGAATTGAACTCAGGACCTCTAGTAGAACAATCAATGCTCTTAACCACTGAGCCATCTCTCAAGCCCCCTTTTTTTTTCTTAGTTTTTTGAGACAGGGTTTCTCTGTGGCTTTGGAGCCTGTCCTAGAACTAGCTCTTGTAGACCAGGCTGGCCTCAAACTCACAGAGATCCACCTGCCTCTGCCTCCTAAGTGCTGGGATTAAGGGTATGCGCCGCCACCACCCAGTGGTACCTTTTTTCAACACAGAACATTTATCTTTCTTCTTTCTTTGTCTCTCGTGACTCCTGAGACTCCACCCTTCTTCCCAACAATTCTGCCTAGCTGTCAATCAGCTTTTTATAAACAGTGAGCAACACATTTTCACAGTGTACAGAAGGATTATTCCACACCACATTACTGAACAGAAAATAAGTGTTCACAAGGATTCAGAGATGTTAGAAGCCCGTACACTTTAATGTCAGCTGGGGCGTGTAAAGGAGGTGTTGCCCTAACATGTGCTCTGGACCCTGCCTGTAGACATACTGTGTGCAGTTCTGGAGGGAGAATGACATAACCTCCAAGCACAGCTGTCTGTACACCATGGATAATGGCCACCTTCATTCTGTTTTGTCACAACAGGGAAAGTCCTGCATGAGGAGCATTTGGAACTCCTGATGGAAGAATTTGCATTCCTGAAAAAGGAAGTAACGGGGAAAGAGCTGCTGAAAGGGTCTCTTCACTTCACAGGTCAGTGCGAGGCAGGCCTGCAAGTCACCTGGGAGGTCCTGACACCACAGGGAGCAGAAACCATCCGGGTCAGTTGTCACCTGGGCAGTCTTGGAGCTCTCAGAGCCCAGGGACCTCTGCTCTGGTGCAGCTTGGTTCTTGACTTCACACAGCTTCTGTAGTATCATTTCAGGTCATAGCAGAATGAGGAAAAGTTAGTAGGCATATCAAAGCTGAAGATAAGAAGCAATTGAAGAGATCAGGTGCAGATGAGGAGAGGAACGCATTCCTAAGGGCGTCAGCGGTACCCGCATTCATAATTTATGTCACTAAATGAGTAAAGGGTCTGGAGAGATGGTTCAGAGGTTAAGGGCACTCATGGCTGTTCTCCACAGACCCAGGTTTGATTCCCAGTATCCACATGGTGGAATATAACTGTCTAGAACTCCAGTCCAGGGGTCCAACACCCTGGGAGGTGCTGCAGGCATGTGGCACACAGACATACATGCAAGCAAAACACCCATACACAGAGAAATGAAGAAAAAAACTTTAAAAAGAGATTAAAGGCATAGTTCATTAACCATTTTAGTAGGTATTATTTTTTGAGAACTTCATACAAGAACAATAACATCTATATTAATAACTTTTCTAGTTATGGCAAAACACCTGACACAGGCAACTTAAGGAAGTGCTCCTTTTGCTCGCTCTTCAGGGGGCCCTTCAAGGGTTAGCAGTATATTGTCACCTGAGAAGGCAGCTTCTGCCACTCTCCCTTCTCCCCACTTCTTCCCTTTCCCTCCTCCCCCCTCTTTATCTCTCTCTCTTTCTCTCTGCCTCGCTCTCTGCTCTTCTCCCTTCACCTCTTTCCCCTCCATAACCCTCTAAATCAATACCCACTTTCTCTGCATGGTGTGCCTAATAGGTCTCTGTCTCTCACCCGCTGCACTGGCTCTCTGCCTGGGACCCGCTGCCTTTGTGGCCTGCTGTGGACTCCTGGCCTGCCGTCCACTGCTGCCACTTGGGACCTACAGTGTTTTATCGATCACTGTACACATCTGTGCCATGAGGCCGGATGTCCTCTTGCTCATTCAGCTGTTCTCCATCCCCACCTTCCCTGGGCATGGATCTTTGCGAGACAGTCCTTTTCCTAGCTCTCTTAGCATGTGTGATCTCTTGCAGCTAGCCCACTGGACGAAGAGAAATTTGGCTTCCCTGCATTCAGTGGCATTTCTCGCCTGACCTGGCTAGTGTGCCTCTTTGGGGAGCTTTCTCTTATTTCTGCCACCTTGGAAGACCGAAAAGAAGATCAGTATCTGAAAATGACTGTGCAACTCGAAACCCAGAGCAAGGGGTGAGTTGTAAGAGACTTCCTAACGTTCTCGGGCACAAAAGGGTAACTCTTGAGAGGTTCCGAAGGACCAGTCCCTGGCATCCAGACCCAAGACAAGTGTCTGCTCCTCTAGAGAGAGCCTTTCCATCCTTTACACCCCCTGAGGTGTGAAGAAACAATGTAAGTTAAATAAATAATGGCTTACAGAAATAAAGCAAGTAACTAAGTTATGTAAGTAATTACTTTAAGCTTTGCTATTATTTTTCTATTTATCTAGCAGCATGTGCAAGAGCATGTGCCCTTGCCCCGTTGCATATTTCTAGTTACTAGAAAATTAAGATACAAGAGACACATTGGTATTCTGCCTTGCCTCAAACCTTAACACCATTATTTGGAAGGATATAATGAAGTTGTCTTAGGTAGTTGGAATAACTCAGATTTATTTTGTCCAGAATTAAAGTAAAAATAGTGAATAAATTACACTCAGGTTACTCTTAGTCATCACTTTCTTTTTCTTAATTTTTTAATTTTTTTGAGATAGGAGCTCACTATGTAGCCCAGGCTGGCCCTCAATTTACTGTATAGACCATATAGCCCAACTCAGACTCGAGAATTTTACTTTAGCTAGAATTACTAACACACCCAGTTTATTCTGTGAACTTTGCAAAATACACATGGAGACTAATTATTAGATATAGTTTGACCACCTGTTTTGCTACGTTTTAGTATTCAGTGGCATATTTGCTTGAGATCATGATCAATTTAGGCAGAGATTATCTGTTTTCCATGGTCAGGTATCATAGCTCTGCTAATAATAATGAGAAGCAGCAGCATAGGTGAAGGAATGTCTTGAAGAGCGTTGAGTCTGTGCGCCATGCTGAGGAAGTGAGATGGATCCGTGTTTTGCGCTATAGTACTATTGGAAGCATGGTCACTTGTAGTCTTTGGGTAGTGGTGGCGAGCTGGTTGCCACTGGGCCACCACCGTGAGGCAGCCTTTCAGGGAAGATGGGTCCTGTCCCATGAAGGCAGGTGTGAGTACCCATCTGCTTTCCTGTGTGGGGTTTTTTAGCACGTGTATGACGTATGTTCATATGCGTGTGCTTACACATGTGCACTTGCCTTGATGTTGAGTGCCATCTTCTTCCTTGACCACTTTCCACTTTATTTACTGAGGCAGGGTCTCTCACTCAATCTTGCAGATTCTAAGAGTCTAGCTAGCCAGCTCTCCAGGGATCCTGTCCCTCCCTCCTGGAATTACAAGTGGGCCACCCTGCCAGCAGAGCTTTTGCGTGGGTGCTGAGGATCTCAGCTCTGATTCTCATGGTTGTGCCTTCTTTCCAGCTCTGTCCAGTGTGGTTTCTAACATGAGGAATGTTCTTGTCTTTGCAGGACGTTGTGCTGGATTGAAGAGAAAGCGCCCGGTTTAAAAAGAAACAGATATTTAAATTTCCAATTCAAATCTGGGTCTCTGGAGAATGTGCCAAATGTAGGGATCGATAAGAAAATTTTTCTGAAAGATCAGGATCTATTTATTCAGAAACTCTTGGGCCAGGTGTCTGCAGAGGACCTGGCTGCTGAGAAGAAGCGGATCATGCATTGCCTGGGTCTGGCCGATCACATCCAGAAACTCTGCCGCCCTGAGAACTGAGGAAGCTCCGAATACCTGAGAAGGGCTAGGGTTTTGGTTTTATCAACACTTCCATCTATAGCTTTTACAGTTAAATACATTGAATAAACGGAACGAGAAAAGTGTCGTGAACTTCTCTTGTGTTGGGAGTAAATTTGTGCTAGGGCCGTTCGTGAGAGTAAGGGAAGAGTGTTTTGAGGTCATTTCATCTTCCTAATAGCAGCCCTGTTGGATATAGCCAGTGCTGTTTTCAGGCTTGTGGAAAAGCTGGCTTGAAGTCATCCAGGCAGGGAAAAAAATCGATTTGAAGGTCTACCCATGTTCCAAACCCTTGCCTTGAGCAGCATTTCATCCTTTAGAGAATGGGGCTGCCCCTCAGTCACGGGGTCACCACGAGTTGGTGGACGATGCCAACAATAATGAACCGCGCAGCGCTGAGTAAAACGATTACCCACTTGAGTTTGTTGGGGGTGAGTCTGTGGTGAAGAGGTGAACAACAGAGTCGCCTAGAGCAGGCCTGGGCCTACAGGAGGGGATCCTGGAGAGAAAACTATGACTTGGTGTGGGAAGAATCAGAAACCAGAAACAGGAGGCAGTGTCAGGCAGCAATGTGGTTCTGAAATTATTATTTAACAGCATGATACCTTGGCCAGTTTCTCAGCTCAGGCTAAGTCCTCAGAAGCCACTGGAAACAGGTGTTCTGGTGGCGGCCCTCAAGGACGGGTCTGCAGTCTTCTCCGTTCCTGTCCCTCAGCCTCTGCTGCCTTGAACTGAGCAGAGTGCGGCGAACCCACGCTTGTTGGTCCTCTTGCATTTTCTCCACAGCCTTTTTTTTTTAAAAAATATTTATTTATTTATTTATTTATTTATTTAGTATGTATGCAATATTCTGTCTGTGTGTATGCTTACAGGCCAGAAGGGGGCACCAGACCTCATTACAGATGGTTGTGAGCCACCATGTGGTTGCTGGGAATTACACTCAGGACCTTTGGAAGAGCAGGCAATGCTCTTAACCACTGAGCCATCTCTCCAGCCCCCTACTTTGTTTTTTAACGTACTGCTTTTTAAAATGAACAAGTTTCATTACAGCATTTTCATACATGGGGATCATAGACCAATCAAGTGTTTTAGGCAGGCAAAGTGACACAGCCTTACAGAGTTAAACAAATACAAAATAAAAAAGTGCAACATATCTTTGCATCATTAAACGAATATTCCACAGCATAAACAAATGTAACATCTTAAAATAATATCCTGCAACACCTTTATCACCATTTCCCTGAGGTTATGGAAAGACATTTTGTATCTGGGAATGCTGAACTCTGTGGGACTGGATGAGTGGCCCTGGAGCTGGAGTGCGGATATGGAAGACAGGAAGGAGAGCTCTGCAGTCGCCAGGGCAGGCAGGTAGAGTCTGAACTTGCTGGTGACAAGGAGGGGTCAAGAGATTCAGGAGGCAAACTACCCAGCACAAAGCCCATGCCTGAAATAAGCAGCCCCTCCTGTGTTCCTCCAGCAGTGCCGGCTAAATGAAGCCTTGCACAGAAGGGCGAGAGAACACTGATGTATCGTCTTACTATTGCCACCCCTCCTGCAGAACCCACAGGTGCTTATACACAAGACCTCATCTCCAGACAGGCATTGTCTCCTCCTCTTGCTCTTTTTTTTTGGGGGGGGGGGGGGAGTTTCGAGACAGGGTTTCTCTGTGGTTTTGGAGCCTGTCCTGGAACTAGCTCTATAGACCAGGCTGGTCTCGAACTCAACAGAGATCCGCCTGCCTCTGCCTCCTGAGTGCTGAGATTAAAGGTGTGTGCCGCCCGGCCTCCTCTTGCTCTTATGTGTCCCGTTTTGAAGGACGTGGCACCCTGGATAGCTGAGGGGAGTAACAGGTGTGATGCTAATACTGAATGGCTACTGGGCACTCAGCTATTGTACCAGAATGGTTTTATTTTTGAGTATTATACAATTAAGTTTACAAATGATGAATTTTATGTACATGGACCAGAGAATTCTTTAAAGGAGCTGCTGAGAAACTCTACAACAGTCCAAGTGGAAACTAGATTCCTGAGACCAGGAGCACATGGTCTAAAGAGCAGACTGTCTTTAAGGTCCCCGCTCCTGGGTGGATGGTTACCCGTGTGGAGCTTCAGGGTGTGGCATTCATGCTGAGGTGCAAGAAGGGAAGAGCAACAACTCCGTGGTAGTTGGCTGCAGCCACACGATAACCCCGGCATCTCTTCACCACCCGAGAACACGGTGGCCTCCACTGCAGGCGTCTCTAAGTGGCCTCAGTCTCCTTGCAACACAAGAACATCAGAAAGATCCTCTGTGCCTTCCAGCTTCAGATTCTGAGGGAAGAGAAGAAATGCACAGGCTATGGCAGACTGAGAACAAAACCCTGAGACAGATTTTAGTGAGGAGACAGCGAATGAGGTCTGTTCTATCAGCACAAGAAAAATCACCTCATGGTAAATAGTTTGTACAAAGCTGCTTCGCCAGACCATCTGCCCCAAGGGGGCTAAGAAATGCAGAAGGGGAGGCCACCAGGAGCCTGGCACCCATGACTAACCTGCCTGACCTCCTCCACAGGTCCACAACCCATCTCCCAACTGTCACATCCCTGACAGCTGCCTTCTCCACTTCTGCTCAGCACCCATCTTAATTTTCATCTTCGCCTCAGGCAGCTGTTTCCCTACTCCCACCCCTGCCTCACTGGTACAATGTGAGACCTGTTGGTACTCAGCATCCACCCACCCTCTTCCTATCAGACCTTCCTAGTGCTCTGTGGCTAAGGCTCTAGAAGCTGGGGGAGACTTAGCTTAGGGGGAGAGCACTGGCCTACATATGCAAGGGCCTAAGTTTGGCCTCTAGCACAAAAGGGAAGGTGCTTCCAGTTTGACCAGTTTTTGATGCTGGCTATGGTGCCCAAGGAAAGAGGAAACTACATCCTAAGACCCAACCACACAGCCCATCTGAGGGGAGTCACTAATTAGAGTGATAGACATGGTCCACATAGGAGTGACTAAGAGTAAGAACGGGGCTGGAAATGGCTTCATGGTTAAGAGCCCTGATTGCTCTTCCAGAGGGACCTAGGTCCAATTCCCAGCACCCACATGGCAGCTCACAGCTCTGTAACTCTAGTTCCAGGGGATCCGACACCCTCACACAGACATACCCAAGGGCAAAACAGAGAGTAAGAAGGAAGATTAAGGTGTGGGATAAAGTGTTTGGGGGAAGTTTCCCTTGCGGGTGCTAAGCTCTGATCTGTGGAAGTGTCAAAATGGCCAAGTCCAATCCTGTATTCAGCCTGACAGGGCATGAGCTGTGGTCACACTGTATTCTTCTGATGACAAGGCCTCTGAGGCCTCTAAAGCCTGCGCCATCACTAGTGACGGGGAGCAGAGCTGCCGGAGCTGGGGGCCTGAGTGAAGTACGCTCACAGCCAGTGCCCGCTTGTCAAGGTGATAACAGTACCCCAGTTACCCACAGTTAGGTTTTGAGCCTTTCTTCAGGTTCTTGGCCTCTGATGTTTGTATCAGGAACCAAACGGAAATATTCCCACTGCCATTGGCGGTTCATGCCCACCACCCCTACCCCCATAAATTTTTTCGTTTTTAAACTGGGTGGTGATAGTGCATGCCTCTGATCCCAGCACTTGGGAGGCAGAGGCAGGCAGATCTCTGAGTTCAAACCAAGCCTGGTCTACAGAGTGAGTTCCAGGACAACCAGAGCTGCATAGGGAAACCCTGTCTTGAAAAACAAAAAGAAAAAAATATTTTATAATTTTTTTCATTTTATTCGTGTGTGTGTGTGTGTGTGAAAGGTCAGTGTATCAGAAACTCCTGAGCCTGGCGGTGGTGGTGCACACCTTTAATCCCAGCACTTGGGAGGCAGAGGCAGGCGGATCTCTGGGAGTTCGAGACCAGCCTGGTCTATAAGAGCTAGTTCCAGGACAGGCTCCAAAGCCACAGAGAAACCCTGTCTTGAAAAACCAAAAAAAAAAAAAAAAAAGAAACTCCTGAGCTGGAGTTACAAGAGTTGTGTATTGCTCAATATGGGTGCCAGGAACTGAACTCAGGCCCTCTAAATAAGATTATGGGCTTTACCCACTGACTGTGGTGCCTCTTGGGAGATCTGCTATAGTAAGATTTAAACCCTCCTGTGCTTACTCAAATAACCTACCTTTTCATTGGCTAAATGCAGCAGACAGGCAAAAGCCAAGGGTATGGAGAGGTTCTGAGCCATGAGCGGGGGCAGCCTAGAAGGAAAAGCACAAGCAATGAGTACGTCATGTAACTGAGAGAACAGGGCTCCTCCACCAGGTATGAATCACACACATGCAACTAAAAACTACCAAGGAACAAAGCAAGATTTTCTAGTTTGTATTTGGAAATGTCTCCTACACTGTCCCAGCCACTCAAACAGGGAAGCACTCTTTTTTTTTTTTTTTTGGTTTTTCGAGACAGGGTTTCTCTGTGGCTTTGGAGCCTGTCCTGGAACTAGCTCTGTAGACCAGGCTGGTCTCGAACTCACAGAGATCCACCTGCCTCTGCCTCCCGAGTGCTGGGATTAAAGGCGTGCGCCACCACCGCCCGGCCAGGGAAGCACTCTTTACAGCTCATCCATGCATAGGGCAGACACAGCTCCTTCAGTTTACATAAAGCAAGCTGTGGGCAGCGGACCTGCCAGGCTCAAAGTCCCGCCAGAACTCAGAAGAGATATGCACCCCTAGCCCTCTGTCAGCACGCACCTCTTCTGCAGGTCTGTCGTGAGTCCACTGAGCATCTTCTTGTCAGCTACTTCCTCAAGGGCCCCTTCTTTTCCATTGACACTTTGGTTTGTCTAACCAAAAAAGCAGATTTATGGATTGAGCACTTAAGTTTGCGCTTGGAACAACAGAAACTTGCAAAACTGTATATCCAATAAAGAAAAGTAGCCTGGATGAAGCAAAGATAAGCTCTTGGTTATTTCTGGAAGACCTTAGGAGATGTTTTGGTTTTGTCCCCATACTGGCATTCTTGAGAGGTGCTGGAATTTTTCTCATTTGTTTTCTGTTGTTTGAGACACGGACTCTCTATACAGACCAGACTGGGCTGGAACTCAGAGGTTCACCTGCCTCTTGCAAGTGCCACCATGCCTGGCTGAGAGGCTGGAATTTTAAAGAGATAATCAGAGCACTAGGATGTGACTGTGGATAGGAGACCACATACCCGAGATTTCATATTCTAGCCACAATATAGGTGATTAGACCCTACTTTGTGCTTCTGTAAAGAATTACTGCAAGACGTAGTGGTATTTCATTTGTTTTTTTTTTTTTTTTAAAAAAAAGCTTGCCTGAAGATCAAAATGTTATTTACAGCCACACTAGTCAGCCATACAGGCCACACAGTGGTTGTACACAATCTTTAATTCCAGCAGCCACACTAGTTAACCATGGAGGCCAGTTAGTGGTGGTGCATGCCTTTAATCCCAGCACTAGAGAGGAATATAAAGGAGGAGACAGGAACTCACTCTCTTTCAGTCTGAGCATTTCATAGAGGTAAGAGCTCTCTAGCGGCTTGGCTGCTCTGGTTTTCTGATCTTTAGGCTGAAACTCCCTCCCCCCCCAGAATGAACAAGTGGTCTCTCCTTCTCTCTCCTCCCCTCTCCATGTTTTTCTGGGTCCACTCAGGAGTAAGGTCATCTATTAAACCTGGGCATCTTTTAATTTGGTTTGATTTGGGTTATTTGTGTCGGCAGAGAGGTTCGTCTTAAGAAAATACTTAACATTTGGAGGTCCCACCAGGGGGACTTTTTCTCATGGGCCAGGCTAAGATGACGAGACCATGCCGCTAGGATCGGGTGCCCATTTACATTTATTTTTGCCAATGTTTTAGGCTTTCCTGTGAGAATCACAATTGTGCCGGATGCCTGATTCAAGCGGCAAGCTAGGTTTCGCTGAGGTGGGACTGGGTGAATAGATGTCTGCCACTCATTTCTCATGACCCCCCCCACCCCAGTTTTTGACAAGAGCCCTGTCCCGGTGGATGCATTATGACAGGATTGAGTTCCAAGATTTGGCATAGACTTCTAAATGGGCTCTTAAAGCCGGATCCTCAAACACCCTTGAACTGCCTTTTACAAAAATCCTTTTAAATTAGGGCTAACATCTAAGGTAAAAACAAAAAAGGCTCCAAAATGCCATGGTTTCTAGATGTGTGCTCCCGCCCCCTCTCCCCTCCCCGCTTCTCTAGCTGTTCCTCTCTGTTTGTTCTCTACAATGGATGCGATAGTCCATGTCATGTCCCCCCCACCCCCTCCTTCCACTCTAAAACCGTATAGTTCTTCCATCCTTTTGTTTCTGTTCCCCTTGCAGCATCTGCTAATTGGGTCCTTAACGGGACCACCTCTGTGCTTCCCTGGCTACTGCCACCTGCCTACACCAGGATTTTTAAGATGGTCAGTTGACACAGGTTCCTAGAAGAATTTTATTTGTCTATCTGTTAAAATAATGTGGCCACAGTATGCTTGTTTCTTGTCTGTGTGAGTACAGGGGTGTGTTTCCACAGTATGCTTGCTTTATGTCTCTGTGAGCATGTGTGTTTGATTTCATAGTATGCTTGTTTTATTTCTCTATGTGTATGTGTGCGTGTTTTCAGATCTGTAAAATTTCTAACTCCAGATTACAACCACTCTGGAAAATACAAACGTGGGTAACCTCCATTTTGACCCCACCACCATCTTGGGTAAGAGTACCCATATGTGCTAGTATTCTTTGACTTATTAAAATATTCCTTTTAATATTTTTACATTTACTAGCATTGGTAAACTGTAACTAATAAGGGTAAAATAGATGTCTAAGTTTAACTTATATGTCTAGTTTAAATGTAACAGGTAATGGTACCCAATTCTCAATTGCCTTTACAGATCTAAGAGTATGGCATTTAACAAAAGAGCCTCTAACACAGAGACATGCCAGCTCCTGCACCATCCTACAGCTCCTCCAAGAAGACGCATGGTTGCAAAAGACCGGCTGCCTTGAGGCTTGCCTTTGGGTTTGGCAAAGCCACCCACACCACAAAAAGCAGCCTTCTACCTCTTCAACTTCCTGGATGCTACACACAGGGAATCGATCTCATCCTGCTAAGACAGGTAGACTAAATCTTCCCCCCCCCCCACAGGAAACTCTTTGGGCTTCTTGTACACAGCAGCCAATGGCAAGCACTGTTTCTAAGGTGGTGTTCTCCAATGACTAAGGAGAGACTTGGGACTAACTGGGATTATCCCCCTTAGATCTGTCTAATGGCATTTGATGACTTAAGGTACTGGTAGCTCATTGCTTATTTGTTAAGTTCTATTGTTAATTAGGTCGGTACGATAAAATAACCAGGCCAGCTCAAGAATAACAATTATATTTTAATGGTTATAAGGGGAAACAAAAAATAATTGGTTGAGGGGCTTCACCTCAGCTCACTGGCATACCTTTATCCAAAAAGTCTGGAGTGTTTGGTCAGACGCATCACCTCAGATCCCTAACACCCCTTTATACAAACAGTCTGTATTGTTTGCCTGGGGGCTTCACCCCAGCTCCTGACATAAGCTCCCTCCCCTGGGAGTTGTCTCAGTCCAAATTCTACCTCCAAGAGAGCCTGTGGAGGAACTATGGGACAATAGTCTGTACCCTGTCACTTGTATTTTTTAAATAAACACTGATTGGCCAGTAGCCAGGCAGAAAGTACAGGTGGGGTGACCAGGCAGGAAGTGAGGTGGGGCAATGAGAATTCTGGGAAGAGGGAAGTTTCAGGCTGCAATTGTCAGCCAGACACAGAGGAAGTGAGATGTGACCGCCTTGCCAAAAAAGGTACAAACCATGAGGCTAACACAGACAAAAATTATGCACTTATATAAGTTATAAGAGCTAATAAAAAAAAGTCTGAGATACTAAGCCAATCAGTTTATAATTAATGTAGACCTCTGTGTGATTTCTTTGGGACCTAATGACTGCAGAAACTGTATAGGACAAAAACCTCAGTCAACAGGGAGAGTCAAGAAAGCCCACCAAATGGTAACCCTTCCCCAGGGAAGGTCAAGACCACTCCCACAAGCTATTTAAACTGTCCCCAGAGAATGAACATGTGGTCTCTGGGTTTCGTGTGGTCCCCCCTTCTCTCTCTTCCCCTCTTCATGTTTTCCCGGAGCCACCTGGGAGCACTCCATCAAACATGGGCATCTTTTAATTCAGTTTGATTTGGTTTGATTGGGATTATTTGCGTCGGTGAAGAGGTTTGTTGCCCAAGAAAGAAAATACTTAACAATTCTTGCTATAGCAAGACCAAAGCAATGGTGGCAACCCACTGCAGACCGAACCTCTAAAACTGAGCCAGTATAAGTGCCTTTGTGTTCAGCTGAACATCTTAGCTGTTTGATACGGTACACACACTAATACAGGGACCAAGGCTTTCCCTGATATACCCAGGTTTGGGTCCTCAAAAACCATGAAATCCATTGCTCAGCCAGCAGAATGTGTGTGTGGAGTTTGTAGAGTGGGAGGGGTCTGAACAGACACTCAGGGTTCTGGGTCTGAGCAGTCACTCAGCGTTCTGGGTCTGAACAGACACTCAGGGTTCTGGGTCAGAGCAGTCACTCAGGGTTCTTGGTCTGAACAGACACTCAGGGTTCTGGGTCAGAGCAGTCACTCAGGGTTCTGGGTCTGAATAGATACTCAGGGTTCGCCTTACTCTCAGGAAAAGGAATCTGGCGGCATGATTCTATTTTCAGTGCTATGGTTGAAAACAACATCCCAGATCAGAATGTAGGTCAAAGCTTAAAAACTTTCTGACACTTGTAAGGTAGTCAATTTACTTAGCAACTTAAGGTGCTGTTGGGTAAGACTCCAATGCTCGTCAATACTGGAAAGCATTCGGTTGCTAAGGCAGCTTCCACTTGCACATATACGGCCATGGCACTCACCGCTCTGCTGCTGGGACAGTTTCTTTTGTTAAGGCATGATGTCCTTCTAAAAACTTTGACTGCAGCCCTCTACTTTGGGGCCATGGACACTGGATCATGAGCTGTGGCCATCGGCTCTCCCCTACACACAGGGGACCTAGAGAACACAAGTGCTGTCACCCACCTCTGTGTCAGCCTCCTTTCTAGAAAACTCCGTCAGCAGACTCCACATGCTCTGCTTCAGCTTCTTCATGTCCATCTTTTTGGCTGTCTTGGCATAATGAATTTCTATTTTATTTACCTACAATAGGAGTAACAAAGCAGAATTAGGCAGAAGAAAAGCATTTATTATCAATTTACTGTAAAAACAAAAAAATCAAGAAGGAATCCAGGCCAGGCATAGTGGCGCACGCCTTTGATCCCAGCACTCAGAGGCAGAGGCAACTGGACCTCTGTGGGTTTGAAGCCTGTGTGTGTTCTACATAGTGACTTCCAGGATAGCAAGAGCTACAAAGTAAGTAAGACCATATCAAAAAAAAAAGAAAAGAAAAAAATCTAGTTTCAACTACGAAGTTATATATAGCTGAGAGTTCCTCACAAAAAAAAAAAAAAAAATCTTTGTTTTTACTTTCTGTTTTGTTGTTTGTTTTGTTTTTAAGACAGGGTCTCATGTAGCCAAGGCTGCCCTGAACTTACTATGTAGCTCTTGAACTTCTGATCCACTTGCCTTCAAGCTATAGTGCTGGGATTATAAGTGTATACATGATGCCCAATTTTAATGAGCCAGAATTTAAAGAATCAGTGTAGGGGACTGAACCCAGGGCTTCATATGCTGGGTAAATACTCTACCAACAAAGCTACACTCCCAGATCCTAACTTTTTTTAATCAGAGGTAATTTACATTAAGACTAAGAATTTCTCTCTGAGAGATGGCTCAGAAGCTAAGAGCACTGCTTACTCTTCCAGAGGTCCTGAGTTCAATTCCCAGCACCCACAAGGTGGCTCACAACCATCTGAATGAGATCTGGTGCCCTCTTATGGCCTGCAGGCATGCATGCTGCCAGAACACTGAATATATAATAAATAAATCTTAAACAAACAAAAAAAGACCAAGAATTCCAGTGTAAGACGAGTAAATCAAGTATTAGGTAGCACAAGCCTGGCTCGTGGTACAGGACTTATAGGAGGCCAGAACTAAGCTCATGGAGGGAGCAGCACACAAAGACACATGTGCTCTTTGCTACAGCCTTCGCTCGCGCACTCTATTCCTCCTTATGGCCTGGGCTTGATTCTCAACACTGCAAAGGTAAATAAAAATTAATAAAATAAAATAAAATAAGGTATTTGGCAAGATGACAGTTCTACGTGACCTAACCAGCTGCCTGGAGAGCAACAGATAAAGACAGAAGATGGAGAGAAAACCAGGCGGAGCGCAGGCTGACAGGACTCTCATCGTTAGGCATTAAACAACTTCCAGGAACCATGCAATTCCCTTGCTGCCTCCTCCTTACCTTCTGAGGCTCAGCCACCAAATTCAACTCTCCGTAAGTTGTGATATCTACTCCTCGGTTTTCAGAAGAAATGTGACCATTCTCCTGTGATGTCTTTGGTGTACTGCAAGGATCAGATTCAAGGTCAAAGGTCCCAACTGATCCCGCAAAATCGTTTGGCTCTTCATCATCACTGTCACCAGCCTGGGCAAGGAAACAAGGCCGCGAGTTTGGCTTGCAGCAGCTGTCAATGGAGCTTAGAAACCACCAGAAAGAGTCCATGTACACAAAGCCAGCAGAGACCACCTCAGAGTCCACTGAGTCCCACAAGGTGGACTGCTCACTTCACCTCTCACCGTTTCACATAAACCTACTAGACAGAGGGGTCTGTTACCAGCCTGGGACTGCTGAGGCGGGAGTGTAAAGTAGGCCAGTGTCACCTTTGGTTAGAAGCCAGAGCACAGAGCAGGGGTTGGGCAAATAGCCCAGTAGGAAAACACACACACTACGTGTGAGGTACTGGGTTCTATCCCCAGTATACAAAAATAGCACAGGAGATCCTGGAGACTATCTAATTTGGCAGCAAGAGCCACATCCTTATATATCTGGAGTGAGAGTCTCATGCATCCTTAGCCTTGTAGCCCAGGATGACTTGAACTCTGATCTTTCTTCCTCCACCTCCTGAATGCTGGGATATAGGGTGTGTCCCACCACACCTGGTATGATGGTTTGAATGACAATGGCCCAAATAGGCTCATAGGGAGGGGCACGATTTAAAAGGATTAGGAGGTGTGGCCTAGTTAAGGGTAGGTGTGGCCTTGGTGGGGGAAGTGTGTCACTGGGGGTGGGCTTTGAGGTTTTCAGAAGCTAAGCCCTGGTGTCTGTCTCCCTCTTCCTGCTGCCTGCTATCCAAATGTACAACTCTCAGCTACTTCTCCAGGACCATGATTGCCTGTGCACCACCATGCTGATAAGGGACTAAACCTCTGAACTGTAAACCAGCCCCAATTAAATGTTAGACTGAGAACCACAGCTGTCTGCATTCAGAAGCCAGGGAAGAGACCACCCTCCACCGGGAGGAGGTCAGAGCTCTTCTCCCCTTACCTGAAGTCCAGGACAGAAGTTGGAGGTATCGTTAGGGTTGTTGTAATCATAGTCTTCAATTTCCTCATAGTGCTCAGTCTTTGCCTTCTGGTTCTTGTTCATCTTAAGTAACTAGAATAAAACGAGAGTAGGGGCAATATAAAAAGTCTTCTAGAAAAGCAGCTACTGGGAAAAGTTAGGGATATCAACCATGTTACTATGCTCAGTTTCTAGCATAGTCTAGAGTCTTAACAGGCTACATAGTCTAATCTAGTCTCCACAGCACAGAACACAAGGTACAGGGCACAGAGCCCTCCATTCACCTCCAAAACCAAAACGTTTCCTCTTCTGATCTGCAGCTTCATTTTCTGCAGTTTTATTTAAAAGCAAAAGTGGGCCACCTTGCCTACAGTTTTTTTTTTTGTTTTTTTTTTTTTTAATTTTTCGAGACAGGGTTTCTTCGTAGCTTTTGGTTCCAGTCCTGGAACTAGCTCTTGTAGACCAGGCTGGCCTCGAACTCACAGAGATCCGCCTGCCTCTGCCTCCCGAGTGCTGGGATTAAAGGTGTGCGCCACCACCGCCCGGCAACTCATTTCCTTATGGTAAAGGCAGCTTATTGGGGTTGGCAAGAAGATTCTGTACAGTGCCGGCCTTGCAAGCATAAGGTCCTAAGTGTCTAACCCTAGTTCAGGAAAGCAAAGCGATAGGTCCTTAGAATGTGCTGGTCAGCCAGTTTAGCTAATTGGTAATCATGAGAGACTGTCTCAGAGAAGATAAGGTGGAGCCAGGAGGGCGGCTCAGTGGGTAAAGGTGCTCGCTACAAAGCCTGACTGCTGTGGGGTGATGCTTTTGTACACTGTAAAGATCTGTCACTCGTATTGGTTTAATAAAATGTTGACTGGCCAGTAGCCAGGCAAGAAGTATAGGTGGGGCAACCAGACTAGGAGAATTCTGGGAAGAGGAAAAGCAAAGACACCGTCACCAGCCAGATGCAGAGGAAGCAAGATGAGAAGTAACCAAAGCCCTTTGGAGGAGCCCAAAAGACCATGAGTGAATCCCAGACATTGGACATTAGAGGTTGGTTTTGCTTTGCTTTGTGACTTTGCCATAATATTTTCCTCTTGAAGTAAAGTATTTGCCTAGAGCCCATAGTTGAGAGACTTTGAATTTTAAAAGACCTGGGATTTTAAAGATATTGGCTATTCTAAAGAAACTAAATTTTAATGTGCTTGTATTTGTAAAGACTGTGGGACTTTTAAAGTTATTTATGTTCATTTTAAGATTTATTTATTTTATGTGTATGAGTGCTCCATCTGCATAATATACACCTGCAGGCCAGAAGAGGGCATCGGATCCCATTATAGATGGTTCTGAGTCACCATGTGGTTGCTGGGAACTGAAAGCAGGACCTCTGGAAGAACAACCAGTGCTCTTAATAGCTGAGCTGTCTCTCCAACCTGGGGTATTTATGTTTTTAATGTGAAATATTGGGAACGAATAAGAAAGGAAGGGTTGTGGCTTAGCAGTAATTTGTTTGTGTGTCAAGCTTACAAGGGGTCAGTTGTGCTGACTCATTTGTCACCTTGACACAAGCCAGAGTCCTCAGAGAGGAAGGAGCCTCAGTTGAGGAAATGCCTCCATGAGATCCATCTGTAAGGCATTTTCTCAATTAGTGATCAATGGGGGAGGGCCCAGCCCATGATGGATGGTCCTGGGTTCTATAAGAAAACAGGCTGAGCAAGCCAGAAAGCAGCACCCCTCCATGGCCTCTGCATCAGCTCCTGCCTCCAGGATCCTGCCCTGCTGGAGTTCCTGTCCTGACTTCCTTTGGTGATGAGCAGCAATGTGGCAGGGGAAGCTGTTTTTTGGTTCTGGGGTTTTGCTGCAGCGGCAGAAGCCCTAACTAGGACATGCTCCTTGAGAAATGCAATCCCCAGTTCCACAAGAGACAGCCAGCACCTGAGCTCAAAGACCTCAACATAAAGCCAGGCACACTGAACCTTATAGAAGAGAAAGTGGGAAGTACACTTGAACGCATTAGCACAGGGAACCACTTCCTAAATATAACCCCAGCAGCACAGACACTAAGAGAAACAATAAATGGGACCTTCTGAAACTGAAAAGTTTCTGTAAAGCAAAGGACACGGTCAACAAGACAAAATGACAGCCTACAGAATGGGAAAAGATCTTCACTAACCCCACATCAGACAGAGGTCTGACTTCCAAAATATACAAAGAACTCAAGAAATTGGACACCAAAAGATCACATAATCCAATAAAAAAGATGGAGCACAGACCTAAACAGAGAACTCTCAACAGAGGAATCTAAAATGGCTGAAAGACACTTAAGGAAATGCTCAACATCCTTAGTCATCAGAAAAATGCAAATCAAAACATCTCTGAGATTCCATCTTAAACCTGTAAGAATGGCCAAGATCAAAAGCACTGATGACAACTTATGCTGGAGAGGTTGTGGGGAAAAGGGAACACTTTTGCATTGCTGGTGGGAGTGCAAGCTGGTACAACCCCTTTGGATGTCAGTGTGGTGATTTCTCAGAAAATTAGGAAACAACCTTCCTCAAGACCCAGTAATACCACTTTTGGGTATATATCCAAAGGATGCTCAATCATGCCGCAAAGACATGTGTTCATAGCAGCTTTATTTGTCATAGCCAGAACCTGGAAACAACCTAAATGTCCCTCGACCAAAGAATGGATAAGGAAAATGTGGTACATTTACACAATGGAGTACTACACAGCAGAAAAAAATAACGACAGCTTGAATTTTGCAGGAAAATGGATGGAACTAGGAAACATTATTTTGAGTGAGGTAATCCAGACCCAGAAAGACAATTATCACATGTACTTACTCATAGGTGGTTTTTCAACTTAAAGCAAAGAAAGCCAGCTTACAAACCACAATCCCAGAGAATTTAGACAACAATGTGGACACTAAGAGAGACTTACATAGATCTAATCTACATGGGAAGTAGAAAGTAGAAAAAGATAAGATCTCCTGAGTAAATTGGGAGCATGTGGACCTTGGGGGAGGGTTGAAGAAGGGAGGGGAGAGGCAGGGAGGGGAACAGAGAAAAATGTAGAGCTCAATAAATATAATGGGAAAAAAATAAAAACAAAAAAATAAAATAATAATAATAATAAAGGGACAGCAACTTAAAGGAAGGGAAGTGCCATCTTGCCTTTATGCCAGGCTTGAGATGAAGCTGGACGAGCGCATCCGTCTCATAGTGGAAATCTGTGGGGAGAGTGGTGGCTTTCCAAGTCTGGTTCTCCAAAGTCAACTTGGTCAGAGTGGTAGCAGCCTATTCGTTTAAAAAAAAAAAAAGATTCTTAATAACAGCGATATCTATCATTTTAAAGGAATTAGGAAGGGTTTGGGCATTCCTCTACTGCGTGAAGTTCTCTATCACTATAGTGAAGTGACTGTGAAGGGCGTGAGAGGAGATGCTGTAATGGCAGAACTCACAGAGCGGAGGCAGATATCCTGTCATGAGTTCAAGAGCAGCCGGGCCTGTAGAGGGCATGAGACTGGGCAACACGTGCCACTCTATCTAACTTTCTAAGCTTGCCTGTCCCTGGCACTGGCTTTAGGACTATTTCTCAGTGGTCCCTTAGGGATGAGGAACAATGAGAGTACTTGTTTATCAGTTAAAGTTATAGCTAAGCCCGGGGCACATGTGGGAGTAAAGGCAGGAGGACCAGAGGTTTATGGCCAGCCTCAGCTAAGTCTGAGGGCAGCCTAGGCAGCCTATCTATCTCTAGAAAAAAGGTTAAATACACAATAACTTTCTGCTTATTTCTTTTGCTATGGAGTCTTTCTATGAGTCCCAGCTAGCCTGGAACTCATAGATCCTCTGCCTCCTGAGAGCAGAGATTAAAGGCGTGCAATGTCACACCAGGCTGTAGTGAGTTTTGAAGACCCTGTCTGAAAGGGCAAGAGAAGTGAAGAGAAACTCAGAAGGCACTAATGTCTGGCACAAACCTTTGTTTTCTGAAAATATGCATCAAAATCAATATCATCATCAAAATTAATTTCAAAGTCCTTCTTTGCGCTCTTCTTTTTGTTCTCCGCACAGGAGGTGGCATCTTCTGCAGAGATAAGAAAAATTGCAGCACCGTTCACTCTATGCCAACATTATTCTCATCTCACATCTACTAGAGGCCTCATTGAGCAGAAGGCAGCATGTGTGGGTAAGCATCACCACAGTGCTGGAACACGGCAAAACCACAAACCTCGTTAATATTTATGTTGTAGTAGCAACAGGCATCAGTGTATAAGCTCCACTTTTTCTTCTTTTGTTTTGCAAGACATGGTTTCTCTGTAGCTTTTGGAGCCTGTCCTGGAACTAGCTCTGTAGACCAGGCTGGCCTCAAACTCACAGAGATCCGCCTGCCTCTGCCTCCCAGTGCTGGGATTAAAGGCGTGCGCCACCAGCACCCGGTGCTCCACTTTTCTTTAAAGATTCTGGCAGGCTGGGGGGGCTTCCTGTATCACCGCCACAGCTTAAGTCGCACTGGTACTAGGAAGCAGAACAAGGTCACGAGGCCTGTTCTCCACTCTTCTACTCTTGTCATGACACTAACTGATCCTCCAGTGGCTGACCGCTGTTTGTGCAGCCAGGAGGCTGCCTCAGCTCCCTGCTTCAGCTCCTCCTCGGGAGATCAGCAGCATCTCCTCTCCCTGCTGACTGCACACCAACAGGCAGTGTGTGCTGCACAGCACTGTCCTAAAGTCCTAAGTACTTACGCTTGGGTCGAGAAGGCCGAAAGCGCCAGTGATCGGGGCCAGCCCACATCTTCATGGTCCGGGGGCTGAAATAGGAGTATTCTCCAGGGTCCATGGATAAAAAGGTGCACATGGTTTGGACATCTCTATCCCCGAGGGAAACTATTTGTTCCCTGTAACGCAACAAAATCATTTGTTCATGTATACTGCACAGAACATAAACCACTCATTTACACGTAAAGAAGCTGCTGGTATTACTAGAGGTGCTGCCCCACCTCCTCTGCCACAAAGGATCACTTCCTACTTTTTCAGTGTTTTTCTATTTTATATGTATGGGTATTTTTCCTGCATGAATGTGTGCCCCATGTGCACGCTGGTGTCTCCAGAAGCCAGAAGAACATGGATTCCCTGAAACTGGAGTTAAAGGCTGTGAGCGACCATGCAGACACTCTCGTCCCAGAAACAGCATTTCTATGTTCAAGCAAACCCTTCATTAAGAAACCACCAAGTTTTTACTTGTTGAATGTTTTTTACCTAACTTTCTCACAAAGGGTCTATAAACTATCCAAATATGTTGGCTATTCCAAAGCGCTTTACAAATATTAATCTACCCATCTGAGAGACAAGAAAATAGGCAGAGTGCCGGGCGGTGGTGGCGCACACCTTTAATCCCAGCACTCAGTAGGCAGAGGCAGGTGGATCTCTGTAAATTCAAGGCCAGCCTGGTCTACAAGAGCTAGTTCCAGGACAGGCTCCAAAGCTACAGAGAAACCCTGTCCCAAAAAGCCAAAAAAAAAAAAAAAAATCAAGGATTTCTTTGTTTTTATCTCAAAGAACAAGCAAAGGATGCCAGAACTGGGAACCGGATACAAATCTCTAAATCCAGACTTGGGTCTTTTCACAGATGTGATTTTTTATTTTATTTTATTTTTTATTTTTATTTTTTTTTTTTTGAGACAGGGTTTCTCCGTAGCTTTTGGTTCCTGTCCTAGAACTAGCTCTTGTAGACCAGGCTGGTCTCGAACTCACAGAGATCCGCCTGCCTCTGCCTCCCGAGTGCTGGGATTAAAGGCGTGCGCCACCACTGCCCCGCCACAGATGTGAATTTTGCCACACAACATGACAGTCCTAATTCCCATTCTCTCACTGATTAGGATCCACAGATGCTACCTTAGTTCCTCCTAAGAGTGAAGATGTTCCAGTTTATGCATTTAGCTCCCCTAACACTTGGGGGACCCCTTTAGTAATCTGTTAGGTCACCCAGCTTCATCTGCTGCGTACGATACGCAGAAGAGGCCTGGCAGTCTGACAGCTTTGGTGCATGAGGGAGGCAGTGGGAAACATTAGTACAACTCTGCCGCACTGTGAGGGTAAGGGTGGTGCCTGAGGAGAGCGCAGTCTTATGTGAGAGTAGCTCTGCACTGGCATTGAGCTGAGCATGAGTCCTCTACAGAGTAAGAAAAAGAAAAAAAAAAGCTTTAAAAGGGGGATTAGTACAGGGCATGGTACGCACGCCTTTAATCCCAGTACTGGGAAGCAGAGGCAGGCGGATCTCTGAATTTGAGGCCAGCCTGGTCTACAGAGTGAGTTCCAGGAAACCGCGTCTTGAAAATAATAATAATGATAATGAGGATGATAATAATAATAATAATAGAGGACAGGCTTTCTCTACAGAACCTCAAAAAGAAAAATGGGGGCTGGAGAGATGGCTCAGTGGTTAAGAGCACTGACTGCTCTTCCAGAGGTCCTGAGTTCAATTCCCAGTAACCACAAGATGGCTCACAACCATCTGTAATAAGGTCTGGTGCCCTTCTGGTGTGTGGGTATACATGGAAGCAGAATGTTGTATACATAATAAATAAATAAATCTTTAAAAAAAAATGGACAAACCAAAACCAGCAAGCCAAAAGCCCAAGAGGCTACATATTTCAAAATTAATTTTTTTTTTTTTTTGGTTTTTCGGGACAGGGTTTCTCTGTGGTTTTGGAGCCTGTCCTGGAACTAGCTCTTGTAGTTCAGGCTGGTCTCGAACTCACAGAGATCCGCCTGCCTCTGCCTCCCAAGTGCTGGGATTAAAGGCGTGCGCCACCACCGCCCGGCTCAAAATTAATTTTTAAAATTAAAATACAAAACCCTCACAATTCAAGTCTGTTGGATCTTATACTGTCAAGGACAAGGATCTAGGCTGTGTCACAGACTAACATGCGTAGTTCCACAAGAACTACAGTGAAGATGGCTTCAGAGCCTCTGCACTTTGTCCCGACCTGCACTCTGCGGTCAGCTTTCGGCAGTGAGGCACATAAAGGCAAAGATGTGAAGGGCCTGTGTCTTTTCCCGACAGTATGGCCTGATGCTATGCAGGGGCCCTGTAGGCGTCCAGAACTCTAGCCACACCTCAAATCCTTCAGCACATCTGAGTGACAGGTACCCCTTGCCAAGTCTGTATTATACCAGTACTTCAAGGCTGCTCCTTCTGGTCCTCACCCTCTTAGAAAGCCACTTCCATTCTATCCTCCACCACCATCACAGGCTACTCCTTCAGTCTAGGTGTCCTAATGCCACTGAGCTGACGGTTTCCTGCCAGCCAGCTCAGAGGCTCAGGCAGCCGCAGAATACTTCAGTTTTAGGCAAGGAGGGGGACGAGCTCTGCCCGAGCAATATCAGTTCTATAATCAAGTGGGTCACCAACACGCAAACCCAGGTGTGACCCTCAGCCACATGGCTCAGCCCACATACGTGACATGGCACACCAGCCCAGTTAACCAGAGCCGCAGGCCTGTTTGGAAACCTTCTGGGACCCGGAGGCCTTACTGGCTGCTTTGGACCTGGCAGAGGTTCTTCCAGCTTCCCAGCTCTTCATGATCCCCAGCTGCAGAAGGGTCTGGTTCATCGTTGTCATCAAAGTCTTCCACCAGGGGCCCATCAGGGACATCCCCATTGTCACTGTCTTCAACTTCAGCATCGATGTCAAATACGTGATCATTCTTCTTAAACTTGTCCACCAGGGCTGACACAGACTGCGAAGAGAAGACGGGTCATTTTCAGCCTCTCCTTTCCCGGCACCCCACCCCCAGCCCCACCTCCTAGAACCAGCACTCTCACGAGGAAGTTTACATTGTGCAGTGCAGGCTGAAGCTGCATTGTGTTGGGCACATTTTGCAAAACACAAAACAGGAATCCACATTCATTAACTGCATGTTTGGAGAACACAGTTTTCCATGGAGACCATTTATGTTGTAAGTTGTAGTAAGTAGGCTAAAGGGAGCCCTGCTAAAAATACACAAAGGAAGACTTTAAACATGACAGTTTCTCAGGAAACAGTGTGCCAGGGGACTTAACCCCCAAAAGAAGGAAATGCCTCTAGCTTGACAGCAGCTGGAGACAAGAGGCTACTATGATATGCATGTTCAAAAGCAAATCTGACCTAAGGAAGCAAAGAAGACATGGAGCTGACCTCAGAGTCCACAACTGTATGATGGCTCTGCTGGGGTCACAGCCCCACCCTCCCAGCTAGGCTGGAATTCCCACAGAAGAGCCAAAGGAAATATTTTCTGTACTCGTGAATAAATAAAACCGATGCCACAGTTTTGGCTTCCACTGGTCAGATCTAGTCTGGGCTAGCTAACTGAAACCAACAGCCATTCGAAAATGCACCCAAGCCCTTATAGATCCAAAAGTTGACCACACCTCATTATGGGTTTCACTGTCCCATTTAGTAAACTGGAACCCGGCCAGGGAAGGGCAGAGCTGGCGGTCTTCCACACACTGCTGCAGGGGCTCTAGGGGGACAACAAGATCATAGAAATATTACAGGTGGGCTGAGTTTGCCGCTTCAGGATGACACAGAGGGAGAAAGGTGACTGCAGTCACCTCACTGTCCTGCAAAGGCTGGAATGCCAGTGCTGGCTGGCCGTCAACCTCCTATTGCTAACTATTTGAGGGTGCAAACAGACACAGGTGATCCCACAGTGGAGTCAAGCTAAATGCCATTCCTAGAGCTAAATGCAAAGCAGAAACTGGAGGCTGAAAAATGGACATTTGATTTTGAAGTAAGCTCTACAGCTGGGAAATGTACAAGCCTTTTCTTTTCTTTTTTTCCTTTTTTCGAGACAGCCTTGGAGGTCCTGGAACTCACTCTGTAGACCAGGCTGGCCTCGAACTCTGAGATCCACCTGCCTCTGCCTCCCAAGTGCTGGGATTAAAGGTATGCACCACCACTTGGTAGAAGCCTTTTCTTAAAAGCATACTGAATTCCTTAGTAATCACATAGTGGTACTTTTTAAAGCAGCTGGAGATGACACCCCTCAGAGGGTCACAGCCCTAGCTGAAGGCATAAACACAGAAAGCATATTGTTAGCACAGTTATGCTGAGAAAAACCTCTGTAAGGGTAGAAAGAATGGAACTGGGAGTAGTGGTGCATGCCTATAATTCCAGTCCTTAGGAAGTGGAGGAAGGAGTAGGGAGGTACAAGGCCAACTGGGGTAAACAGCAGGACCCCTCTTAAAGAAAAAAATGACACAAATGGGTGTCACAATATGTGCATGGAGCCCAGAGGGAGATCAATGCCATTCCGTACCCAGAAGTGGTCCCAAGCACGCACAGCTGTGACGCTGTAGCGCATGGCCTTCATTCACCCTGTTCCCTACAACACCCTTGGAAGATATCCTGATCTGCAGGAAAGAGGGAGAACTGGGGGATGCAGGAAGATGTTGAAATTCTGTCTAGTACGGGGAAACTACTAACAGGATAGGTCAATTCTTAATAGATTGATTGCCCAGGGTTTGAGAATAATTCACAATATCCCCTTTTCAGGACCCTGGGAATTGGGAACAAACAAGAACAAGGCATCCCTGGGCTGGACAGATACCTCTTTCCTGTGCCCCCACTCAAACACTGACCCTCCAGGTAAGCCTGTAAGTACCGGAGTAGGCTGTAAACACTGAGTGCATGAGGAACAGTGCACACAGGAACAGTGATGACTCTGTTTAGACTCCATACTGCAAAGAGGGGGAAATGAGGGGATTGGTAGGCATTGCCAAAGACCACCCAATTTGGCTTTCCAGAAGAACTACCTGAGTGACCAAAAGGAACGAGAACATGACAGGCTATCCCCACGACTATGAGAAGCTTCTCTGGTGACTGCGATGCACTGATAAAGGGCGATTCTACTCACCTTTTAAATCTGTCATGTCTACCCAACCTAAATCTGGCAACTCGAGAGCTTCTCCTGAGGAGAGAGTCTGCATATCTGAAGGAAAAAGCAGCTCGCTTCTGTAGTCCTGGCAGTGAAGGGTGGAGAGAAACACCCCAGCTGTGCTGCACTCATCAAACGAGGCTGCAGTCTTCTGAAACATAGGATCCACCTGCATGCAGGAGCAGGGAACGGAAGAATGATGGCAGGCCGCAGGAGGAGACACAGCTCATCCACAGGTCTGTTTACAAGACTGAACGCCTGTGCGTGCTCAAATGGGGAGGACTTTCTGAGTCATCAGGTATGGTCCTGGCTGAAGCACCTGGTCAGGAGGCTGAGTGGTGAGACATGTACTTCCAGTCTCTTAATCTACAACATACATGGACGACAGATCCCCATCTGCTAGCTCCCTTCACAGGCAGTTTCTAAATGGATACAGAAGCCCAAACACAGTAAAATGACATAACAAATCCTGTTGCCTTGACGAGCTACTGGGATAGAGCTAACCACAAGATCCTAACCTTCCTATGTTTGGGGGACTTCTGTTTAAGGTGGGGTCTCACTCTATCCCCAGTTGGCATCTTACTCAAAGGTCTTCTGCCCAAGCCTCCTGAGTGTTGGGATTATAGGTACACGAAACCACATCTGGCTCACTACTGTTGCTCTGAACAGAAATATCTCTAAGATTTGGGAAAACCCAACCTGAATGACTAAGTGAAGGGCAGGGCTTGAGCAACGTCTGGCAAAGGCTGCAAGGAGACTCTAAGACTAGGAAAGGGAGAGAGGCTGGCAGGTCATGGGCTACCAACCCAAAGGCAGAACACAGCCCAGGCACAGGGACGGGGAGGCAAATGCATGTGAGGCACGAAAGGAGGACGTCACTGGATCCTACCAGGAGAACACTGCGCTCAGGTCTTACTGGGGCTTGGGATGTGGTTTCCTAGGAGAAACCAGGCTCGGATCTGATAACACAGACATGGTTCCCTGGCCCTCCTTGGAGGTTGTGATGCTGCCATCTTCTTGATCCCATCTAAACATCCTGGGTCCCAAAAAGGGGCATGTTTCATACATCCACATCCTCTCCTCTCTTGTCACCCAGGCAGCTTCACAGCTCCATAAACACTCTCCCAGCTCAGAGGCTCCAGCCTAGTAACTCATGTGACCACCTCCATAGAGCACTGGTGTTGTCACTTCTAGTTCCTTTCTCAAATGCTAACCAGTCACAATCCCCCTTCTGAAGCCCAGACCTACAGGTCATGAGTCTGCAGTTACTGATCCAAATCTAGCCTTTCTTCAAAGCTCAGTCAAGCCATAAACACAGACACTACCGACGTCTCTGCCAAATTCATCAGAGACCATGCAAAGTGCACACTTCCTCACCTCACACTTTCGATCTGCTTCAGAAACGTTGATGTTGCTTAGATTCTGCTCAATGGTTTTGCAGGATGGCTTCTTCTTGGTCTTCGCAGTCTTTTTGGTTGTTTCTGGTGCAACAGCACTTCCATCTAAAGGAAGAAGATTAGTTCTTGAAAACCCTCTAAAGTAGTCATAATTTAAAAGGGAAATCCCGTCCAGGCAACAACTCATCTATCTAATCTGCTGCTTACAGAGTAACTGGATTACTAGATAACACATTTCACGGTGAATAAAAATAAATTTCTAGTCAGGTGGTGGCGGTGGCACATGTCTTTAATCCCAGCATTCAGGAGACAGAGGAAGACGGACCTTTGTGAGTTTGAGACCAGCCTGGTCTGCAGAGCAAGTCCCATGACAGGCTCCAAAGCTACACAGAGAAACCCTGTCTCCAAAAACAAAACAAAAAAAAACTATTTCTGAAGACACCAAGCAGAAGCTAGTTAGTGTTTACTCAGTCTTGCTAAATAATTTCTAAAAGCTTTTACATGGTCCTTTTTGAAGAAAAGGACCCAGTGTTGCTAAAAGCAAACTCCTATAAGGAGACTCAAAGGCCTTTAAGAAACAGTAAAACCACCCTGAGAAACCCTAGCATAAGAGCAGGTATGACAGATGCCTAGGTTGAATGAGGCTTGGTTAAGTTCCCAGTAACCCACCCATCCCACGAAACAAACGGACATATAAAATAATTCACCATAGCCGGGCGGTGGTGGCGCACGCCTTTAATCCCAGCACTCGGGAGGCAGAGGCAGGCGGATCTCTGTGAGTTCAAGACCAGCCTGGTCTACAAGAGCTAATTCCAGGACAGGCTCCAAAACCACAGAGAAACCCTGTCTCGAAAAACCAAAAAAAAAAAAAAATAAATAAATAAAAAATAAAAAAAAAAAATAATTCACCATGAGTTAGCTACAGAATCAAGTAAGCCACATTTCCTGCCTGCATTTTCTCACGGAAAACCACATTCTGGAAATATCCATGCTTTGAAAAAAACGTGTGACTTACTTGTTGTGTTTTCATTCTGGAATGTTACTCAAATATTGTCCAGTATAAACTAGAAGTAGCCCCTTAAATCCAGATCCCACCCTGCATACCTGCACCATGGCTCTCCACTTCTTCTTGAGATGGTGCATCTTTGCCCAGCCCTCCAAGGACTCTGTATACATCAGCATGGACAGCATCCACACGTACAGCATAGATCTTGGTGCTAGCATCCAAGGTACCAGCAGCCACCTGGTCCAAAATCACAGCTAGATTCATAAAGATGCACAGGACAGCACTATGGACAGGTAAAATCTAGATAGATTCATAAAATATTTATTGAAGAAAAGGAAGAGAGAAGTGCTCACAGACCAATGGGAAATAACGACAGCTACTGTTTTCTGAGGAAAGGGGGTAAAGGAGCCACAGTACTGTCTCATCAGGAAGGCTCTTGTGCTCGTGTGCGCTTGCAGAATTCAAGCACTCTGGGGCTGGAGAGATGGCTCAGTGGTTAAGAGCATTGCCTCGTCTTCCAAAGGTCCTGAGTTCAATTCCCAGCCACCACATGGTGGCTCACAACCATCTGTAATGAGGTCTGGTGCCCTCTTCAGGCATGCACGCAGACAGAATATTGTATGCATAATAAATAAATACATAAACAAATAAATATTTAAAAAAAAAAAAGAATTCAAGCACTCTAAATAATCATTGTGCCAGCTGAAGGAAAGTACCCATGCTTCTTACTTTAAAGTTGGTTGGTTCTGCGTCCTTCTGTTTAAGAATCTCTGACATGAAATCAATCAAATGTAAGCCAAAAGCATTCTTAGTAGTGATTTTCTAGAGGGAAAAAAATTACACAAAGGTTTATTAGTCACAGGCTCAGCTCATAAGCTCCGGTAAATAAAGACACTAAAGTTTACTTAGAAATACCCCCATTGATCTTAGTTCCCATAAGCACTTGCAACAAAGCCAAATCTACATGCACCCTCCCTCCTCAAAGGCTGAACAGATCCAAGACTCCATGAGCACTCACTGTGCACAGGCCTTGCTCTAAGGACCCTGCAGCCGCCTGTGAGGCAGGCACTCCCCTCACTCTCCCTGCAGAGGAGGGACCTGGAGCAGGGAAGTCAGTGACACCATCACCCAGTTTATAAGTGGGATAGAAGGCTCGAATGCAGGGTGGCTCCAGATGCATCATCAGCTTCCAAACTGCCACCATCTGCCTGTGAGCCATGCACTGCCACTAGTAGACTGTCCATGAGCAGCAGCAGCAGGGCTCCACCAGAAACTGTAAAGCCACACTGCGAAAAACCAGGACAGGAAGCCGCACTAGAGAACAAACCAACCATCACATTTCCTACCCAAATCAAGAAAGCCCTGCCTCCCATGTTGACACACAACTAAAATGAGTGAGGCAGAGGATCGCAGGTTCGAGGCCAGCCTGAGCTACAAAGTAAGATCCTGACTAAATAAATACAAACCAACAAATACTCACATTTTCAGTAGAAAGCTTGATACAGGTAGAGTAATGTTCTGTAATCTGTGTGTTTGTAAACTTAGATGTGGTAGTTGAAACATCAATATTCCTAAATAAAAAACAAGAATATTCTAGCAAGGATCCACATTACAGTTACTTTAAACACACACCCAGGAGACCAGCAAGACGGCTCAGTGGGTAAAGGCACTTGTTAACAAACCTGATTATCTGAGATTGACCCTTGGAACACAAGGTAGGATAAAACTAACTCCTGCAAGTTGTCCTGCCTTCCACATGCGTGCTCTCTCTCTCACACACGCACAAACGCACACACGCACAGAATAAACATTAAAAGAAAACAAAGAAACCCCTATGCCCAGAATCAATGAAGTACTGTGGAGGCACCAAGACCCATACAGCCCATGCGCCTCCAACCAAGGTGGAAGCAGAGGCAGAAGCGCACTCACCTATTAGGGGAGGCCAGCAAATGACTGGAGTCTGTACTGAACTGCAGGTCAAAGACCCTGGAGCGTCTCCGCTGCATCCGCTCCTTTTCATCATCATTCTGAGGAAAGTCTTCAAGGACTGGGGTGTTAGAAGTACTGAGAGCGGCCTTCCCCTGCCGGGGCACTGACAGCACCCGCTCCAAAGGGGATGAAACATCGAACTGCTGTCCATGGATCTTCGGAGAAGAGCTATTCATTGTTCCTGGCAGTGACAACAAAATACTTGCTCAAGAAACCTTCAACAGAATTATTTCCTTTACCAAAAGGGAACTTGGGCCTGCATGGGCTCACTGCACATTCTCTAGGTCCTATCATACATGAAGCTGGACACCACAGTTTGGGTTTCTTGCAGGGTGCAAGTGGGGAGAAAGGAGAAAGGTACAGGACAAATATTCGCAGCTGCTATACATTCAAGCACAACACCGGATAGGATGAGGAGGCAGAGCTGGAGATGGACTAGAGCGGGGGAGCATCTGCCTAGCATGCTTGAGGACAGAGACATGGATGAGACAAAGTTGCTGCCTTTGCTAAGCTAAAGTAGCAGGACGACATCTGTCGCCCACGATATTGGGCCAGGGAGATCCCAGTGTTGAGAAATGATGAGGTTGGTCTATAGTCATACAGGCCGGGTTCGACTCTCGACTCCTCCATGTCTTGGCAGGAGGATGGAGAAAAACATTTGAAATATGTAAAACACACACACGCACACAGCATTCCTACAAATTGGCCACAGAGCACATGCAAACTATAAAAGCCTTTGACGGTGACGACGTTAGCCAAGCAGACAAATGCAGCCTCTCCAGAAATGAGACGTTTCCTCGTCTCTGGTGTGATACACAGGAAATTCTTATAATTCATTTTTATTTTGTGTGCACTGGTGTTTGTGTGAGGGGGTTGGAGCCCCTGGAACTGAAGGTACAGAGAGTTGTGAACTGCAAATGTGGGTCTGGGAATTAAACCAGGTCCTCTGAAAGAACAGCCAGTGCTCTTAACAGAGGAGGTTTCACCAAAAAGGGTACACCTGAATCAAAGCTAGAGACAGTCTGGGAAAACCCCGTGGGAGCAGGGGCACAAGCCAAAGGTGGGAACATCCTGGCACACACGTGTGACCGAATGCAGTAGTCCAAGCAGCAAGCCTCTCCAGAGCCAAGCAGAAAAGAGCACCAGACCAACTAGTAGGAGCATGTGAGCCTGACTCACAACCACTGTAAAGACTTTGCAGCCCTCCCCTCTTCTGTAGCCCAGGCTGGCCTCCAAAGCACAATAGCTGAAAGGATGACCTTGACCTTCTAGTCTTCCTGCTTCCCCCTCCTGCATCCTGGCATTATAGGTATCTGCTATGTGCCTGGTTTACGTGGCGCTAGGGATCAAACCCAGGGCGAGGGGTTGATCAAAACCTTGATGCTAGGCAAGCATTCTACCAATTGATCTGCACCCCCAGCTCTGACTCTGCCTCTTAAACGCAGTGAGAAGGGATCTGACTCGAGAATGAGGAGGGGAGGAACAAAATGAGCTAGCTTGGGCTTCAGGAGGACAGAGGACCCTCTGGTTGTCAGAGTGAGAACACACTGAAGAGGAGACAAGAGCCAAGCAGGAAAAGCAATTAGAAGAGGACAGTCAATAGCAAGGTAGGAGATGATGAGACGGGCAATGCTGGAAGGAAGAGGTGTCCAGATACTGGACAAGTCTCCAGAGATAGGCAGAAAGTCAGCATGATTGCCTGATTGCTGAAAGGAGGACTGTGAAGAGTCAAGGCGAGCTCCACGGTTATCACCAACAGCTGACGGAGTTGCCAGATCTGAAGAAGCTACAGGAGGAGCACACTGTGAGGCAGGAGGCAGGGCCACAGCTTTACCCGTCTCACACTTCCTGTCACCCAACTGCACTGTGCAGCTGGAAACCTAACTGTGGAATCCAGGGGGCAATTTCAGGCTAGGTAAGTTTGAGAGTGACAGCGGAGGACTCATCTAACACACTGGATGAGCCCACTAACTAAGAGAATGGAGAAGAGCTGACTCTGAGACAGGTCCAGAATACTTCAAAAACTACAGAACAGGAACAAGCAACCAGCAAAAGGGCTGGGGAAGCACAAGTTGTGAGGAAAAAACAGACAAGGATTCTACCAACTAAGTCACTTGTTCTGTTACTTTTATTGTCCTTAAGCAAAGAATACAAGTGAACTAGGGGGCCAGGGAAGGAGACGGTACTGGACAGCTAAGGGAAGGAAGAAACGGCTATCTAGAAAGACTAAAACAGGAGGTGTGGTATGATGAACAGCTCTGAAGCGCCCCCGAAACCAACCATTTGGTATCTCTGCGTATTTTTCTCTGGCCACTGTCAACTATGCAGAACAGGCTATGTTTAAATTAACCAGGGTTGTGGGGTTTGTCAAGAGCCTGTAAAGAAGTAAGTGGACACTAAGAAACCAGGAACATAACTTAAATATAAAAAGGAACAAGGACACAAGATGGTAATAAGTGACGAAAGGGGGTAGAATATAGGTCGGCAGAACAAAAGCCTGAAGTCTGGGAGTAAGAGAAAATGAGCCAGACACATGGGGTGATAGTCAACACATGGCTCACAGAAAGGTAGCCGTATTGCTAATGACACATTCACAGTATGACTATGGCAGTGACAGCGCCCTACTGTTCAGAGAAAGACACAAAATTCCTGGAAGGAGATAAAAGAACCCTAACTCACCCTCATCCCAGCCCTGATTTAAGAAACCGAAAGCATTGCCTCAAACCTGGCTTCATCACTTACTAGTTAACAAAACTGTAGGCAAGCAAATGCTCTAGTGGTATCTGCTTCCCCATCGCCCTAAATGGAAGGACAAACACCTGGCTTCGGTGGCTCCCTGGGTGAGCACTTGTGTAGCACTCATCCTTGGCTGGTAGGCTGGCATGTGCAGAGAAGGGAGAGGGAAAGAGGAAGGGGAGGAGGGAAGGATGGAGGGAGCAGCTGGGCAGAACTTGCTGCGCCAGAACAGGTGATACAATGTAACGACAATACACAAAATAACATTTTATAGGAACACACTAAAATAAAAAGGAGGCTGGAAACAAAGAGCAGTGGGTAGAATGCTTGCACAGGCACAAGACCTACACAAGAAACAACAAATGGCCGTGCATGGGGAGCAGGGATAAAGAAAAAAAAAGCCAAAAGAGGAGCTAGACATTTTCAAGAGTTTTGTGAATGTGGGTAAGGAAAGGACTTGAGAAACTGGAAGCACCTGGGAGACCTCTTTAAATCCTCCCTGATTCCTCTCTCAGATGGTTACTGAATCAAAAGCATTTCCGTCTACCTATCTTCTTCCTCCCATTCAATCAGCCTCTTTGCTCTGCTTCTCATCCCTACCATTTCATGAACACAGCCTTGCAGGATTAAGGACAGCTTGCATGTGGTCAGTGTGAGCGCTTCCAGGCTGTTTCCCTTGAGACTCACCCAAAAGAACGAATGCCCCTTTTCTTCTTGAACTGCTCTGGTCCTGGATGCACTCCCTACAAGGTCTATACCCATGGCTTTATGATCTATATGATGGCTAACTACCTCTCAGCCTATGGAGCTCCGTCAAACTCACCCAGTAGATACTGATCCCTTCACCTGAACATCTGTCCAGGAAGTCACAGGCAACATGTCTGTAATGTAACTATTATTCCAAACCTCTTACTAAGGTCTGCCAGGGCCTGCCTACTGTCTAAACTCACTAAGCGTAGTTACCATGTTCTAGTTAGTTCCTAGCCCTGTCCAGGCTCTTTCCTGAATCTTCACTTTTGTACACGCTGCTCTGCCTCGAACGGTCTTCCCAAGGTCTGCTGAAAAATCTCGAGTCCATAAAGGAGAGGAGTCACAGCTCTAGGCCTTATCTGTCAAATACTTCCTGTACTGTCTCCCCTTGAACACAAGCTCCAAGAGAAATGGGCTATTTATCTGTTTTGTCCCCACGCCCCGCTCCCTTTCAGAGTGAGTCTCATGAAACCCAGGCTGGCCTCGAACTCGCTTTATCTGACGACAACCTTTAACTTCTGATCCTCCAATGTCCATCTCCAGTGCCCATGTTTCTTCTGTTGTATATCTCTGCATCTGACCGGGGGTCTGTCCCAAAGGGAGCGCTCCAGACTTTTGTATCAGTTTCAAAATAAAGGCGCGTACGCTCAACACAGAGCTGTCACCACCTCGCATTCACAGCTCCCCCAAATAACGCCCAGTTCAGGAAAAAGAAAAAAAAAAAAAAAAACCCTTATCCTCCGTTAGAACCGGAGCGCGGGGAGCAGGAGCCCGGCAGCCGCTTGCAGCTGCGCCCTGATTGGCCCAACGCTCCGCTCCCCTCTCTACCCTCCTCTCCCCTCCCCCACCTCTGCCTTCGGCCCCTGGCCCCCTGCGGAACCCAGCCGAGTCCATTCGTCCCTTCCGGACTTGCCCGCACGATCGCCCTCAGTCCTGACCCTGCCCGCCGCGCCTCGACCCACTAGAGCTCACCTGAGCGTGGAATTCTCATCTTGGCTCGCCACGGCTCCCGGGTAAGTTTTAAATCGCGAGCGCCAAGCGCTCAGTAACCGTCTCGTGACGTCATGCGAGGGCGTGGTCTGGCACACGCCTGCGCAGACCGCACAGGAGGCTGGTGAAAGGCTGGCCGCGGAAAGCTGGCGGGAAATTTCTCAACGAAGTCTACTCTCAGTGAGCTTGAACACCCCCCCCCCCCCCCCCCCCCCCCCCCCCCCCCGGTGAGCATGCTGAAGAAGTTTGAAAACACCCCGGCGCCGAGCGCTAGGTGCGGAGTGGGACGTGTGGATCCCAGCGGGCAAAAGCTGTTTTCCTGGAATTTGGGTTTTAATAGGGAGGTTTCTGAGGAAGCAAGGTGCTGTGCCCTAAGAGACTTGTGCTACGTGTATAGCAAAATGTTGCCCTTATTGGAAGCTCCAAGCAGGCAAGAAGAAATGTAGAGCAGTGACTGCATGTGTACACAGCGCCCCAAGCATTGTGTACACATGAGTATACACCTCCAAGAGCATCGCGTGTGCAGTATACACACATACCAGAGCGTTGTTTACCTGTGTATACATCCCAGAACACTGGGCGTCCGTATATGTATACACCTCTAAGAGCATTGTGTATGTGTATACACTTCCAAGAATATACATGTGTACACACATCCCAGAGCATTGTGTATACTATACCTTTGTGTATACACACACATCCCAGAACATTGTATATGCATGTGTCTATATGTACATACCAGATCATTAGGAGTACATGTGTGTATGCACGCACACCAGAGCATTGCATATGCACATGCACACACTGCAGATTGTTGTTTGAGCTTGTGTATATACACCAGAGCATTGTGTATTCATATGTCTGTATGCGTGTGCACATGTGCACATACACACACATTTTAAAATGGACATTTTTGTTCACATTCTTGTGAAAAGCTTTTTGGAAACCATCTACCTACCTCTCTTTTTTTAAAAAAAGGAGGGCTGAGGTGTAGCTTTATTTATTTATTTATTTATTTTGGTTTTTCGAGACAGGGTTTCTCTGTAACTTTGGAGCCTGTCCTGGAACTAGCTCTGTAGACCAGGCTGGCCTCAAACTCACAGAGATCCACCTGCCTCTGCCTCCCGAGTGCTGGGATTAAAGGTGTGCACCACCACCGCCCGGCTTAAGGTGTAGCTTTTTAACATCCTTTATTATGCCCAAATCCGCAGGGTCCCCCACACAAGCCATCAAAGGACACCAAGTCCCATATGTAAAAGCAAAGAGCCTTTATTTTAATCAAATTTGCAAACTCGGTCTCTCTACATGTCCAACATATTGGAATAACCGGAGAGCCCAAAGCTCAGTTAGAATTGGGTTTTTATAGTAGTAAAGGTGGGGGTGAGGGATCTCTGAGGTTCAGGACCCCTGACTGACCGACATTTGTCTAGGGGCATCCTGGTGAGGTGCGCAGGTGATCTTATCTAGGGGGGTTGGAATGCCAGGCATTTGCTTTGAGTGGTGTTCTTGGGTGGACGTCCAGCAATCTTGTGGTTCCTCCTGCAGCCAGGCGTTGTCTCAGACTCCAGACTCCATTTAAATTCATCGATGGCCAGAGAGTCCCAGGTGATACTGGTTGGAAGTAAAGGACTTCCTTTGGGTGACCTGCCCAGACTTAGATTATCATGGCTGGCCCCCACACCTTGACATCATCCGCTGCCAACTAAAGGTCGTTAGTCCCCCTCCCTCCTTTTGATAACCAAAGCTCTGCCCACTGTTGAAAGCTACTTCAAGAAAAATTATTTTATGTGCGTGGGTGTTTTGCCTGTTCTTGTATGTTCACCACACGCATGGCTGCTGCCTGATGAGGTCAGAAGAAGGAGTTAGATCACCTGGAACTGGAGTTACAGGTGTTTGTAAGCCACCATGTGGGTTCTGGAATTCACTTCGTAGACCAGACTGGCCTCGAACCCGTAGAGATCAGGCTGCCTCCCAAGTGCTAGGGTCAAAGGTGTGTACCACCACTGACCCGCTAAAGCTATTTGGTTTTTACATGAACTTGTTTTCCCAGGACCACTTTAGGATGATATAATCCCAGCACTCGGGAGGCAGAGGCAGGTGGATCTCTGTGAGTTCGAGACCAGCCTGGTCTACAAGAGCTAGTTCCAGGACAGGCTCCAAAACCACAGAGAAACCCTGTCTCAATAAACCAAAAAAAAAAAAAAATGGTGTGAACATGGCTCCAGACCGTAGTAGACCCCCAGACCTGAGCACAACTGACTCCACTACAGAAATGCCACTCGGGCTGTAAAACAGCATGCAGACAATACAACCAGCCAAAATGAAAACAAAGACCTAATCCGTCCAAGTCCATAGTCCTGGGAAAGTCTCTAAATGTGCTAACCTGGCTTTTGGCTTTTACAGTTCTACTTCTGGCTGACAGTTCTTGTTAACTGAAGTATGTTAACCCAAGACATGGATATTGTGCTAAAAAGCTCACCCTGAGAGAGGCTTGGAGCTACACTACATAGAATCCCAAACACTCAGTTAACAGCAGACTAACACAGACTTCCTATGAGCTTAAACTCCCGTCTGAGCAATCCTCTCTGGTGGGTACGCCATGGTAGTGGAATTACGGGAAGAAAAGATTACAGTGTTCCTCACCTTCCTGAATGCTACTGTCAGCCACCCAGGAACTGCACATCAGCTCCCAGGACTGGATGCTCCCCCACCTTATCCATTACTGAGCTTTAAGCCCCTGAAAAATCTCTGCAGGCCCCTCACCTTTCCATCCACCTCCCCCTTTACCAGTGAGCCTAGAACAGTGTTTGTCAAGTGCAACTCTGACCTCTTTCCCACTTGTCTGCTACCTCTTCCTCCCAGAAGTCTAAAACCCCTTCAAAGGTTCCTTTGTTCTGGGAACTTCCAAAGGACCTACAAGATCTACAGGGTTTGCCCCGCCCCCACCCCCATAGGCTCTTCAGCCTCATTTTGATCTTGTCCTCTTCCTTCCTCCACCCATTCAGGCCTTTTTTCAGACTTGCCTTCACCCTGCCTGCTCCTACCACAGTCCCTCTGCAAATATGTTCTCTTCCATCTAGAATTCTGTCCATCTTCCTCCAGTTAGCGCCAGTCGGGTTATGGCTCCTGCTGGTTCCCCAGGAAAGCCTTCCCGGATACACTGAAGGCTGCTTATTGGAGGCTTTGATGTTCAAACTAAGAGCAACAAGCATTGGAGGAGTAGCAGGTGGCTCTGAATTAGAGTTCCTGAAGAATTGGGTTGGAACCTCTGACAAAGGAAAGATACTAGGTGGCCGACCCACTGGACAAGGCTGGAGGCTATTCTGGGGCTATAATGATCCTCCTAGGCTGCCTGCTTGGCTCTGCCCGCTCTGTGCCAGCTCCATACTCAGTGTTCTGTGGGCTGAGCATGCCCAGAGCAGGCAGGTCTTTTACATCTATAATGAATGCCGCCTTTGTTTTGGAGTTAAGGCTACTGAGGGTGCCAAAAGATTAAGTGATTTATCATTGGTATCAGAGGCATGTGAAACTCGATTCCTCTGTTTGTACAGAAGTGGTCGGCCCCTCCCCCCACCAGATTCTACTTCCTTAAAATCCAACAGAAACAACCTTAGCTTGGGTGAGGAACAATAGTTAACCAATTGGCTAAACAAGCAACCTTTGGCTACAAATTCGCTGACTTTTCATCAAGTTACTGAGACCAAAAAGGATTGGTCACAGGGTAAAGGAGGTCTTTAATCCCTGCACTCCCTGAGGTGGAGGCAGAGGCAGGTGCATCTCTGCCAGCCAGAGTCAGTTCCAGGATAATCAGGGACACCCTGTATAAAAACACTGAAGGAAAAAAAAAGAGGAAATTGCTTTTGGCTTCTGAGCAAATGCTTTTAATTTTGATATGCAATATGAAATCCCTCATCTCCTAAATCCTGGGCTATGAACAATTTAACTTTCAAACAATAACATACTGCCCTGATCTTAAAACTAATAGATGCATTTTGTTTCATATTGGACCGGTTAATCTTGTTTCATTCCAAAGCCCACAGTGAAAGGTTGCTAGGGCGGGTACGTTATTTCAGGTGCAGCCACTTACAAGGTGCGCGACCATAGGGAAATTGTGCACCCTCTCTATGCCTGCTTCTTCATATGAACAACAAAGATCCTATGTGGGACTACAGGATGAGGACTGGCTGGATTCCGAAATGTAAACAACAGTGCCGACAACACTCAGTGAGCTCCGACGATTCCCATCCCTGGAACTGGCGAGCATCCTGGGGGCTTGCCAGGTTCTGTATCACAATCAAGTTTAGCTTCCTATCTGGAGAGGTTCCCCATGTCATTGTTAGGAATATTCCCAGTGCACCCCAGGTCTGTTCTTTCCATTACTCACCCCCCACACACACACCCTGTACGCTTTCTTGTACCTTCTGCCCCACCCAAGCTTTGCTGACTATTCCCTTTGTAGTCTTCTCCCCACTCATAATTTCACGTTTTCTTTCTTGTCTGTTAGATGAGAAGCCCTGCAGACCTAGCAATCATACCACCTTCTTCCTACCCCAGCAGACTCCTAGAGCGTGCTGTTTATGCTTACTAAGAGCTTTTCATTTGGTGGAGAGCTGGATTTAGGTACCCTGGAAATAAGTTAGATGCTCCTTAACTTTATGAGTGATTCTTTCCTGGCCACTGGCCATGCCACTGGAAACCACAGGGCAAACCACAGCTTTAAGGTGCACTGAGAAACATCAGGATATACTAGCTAGAGCTGTCAGAGAAACAAGAACTTCTTGGGAGAGGTATGGACGAATGTGGTGAGTGAACAGATTCTAATTCATACAGAAAACAGCCTCAGTTTTTATTGGAGTTAAGACAGAAGTGGATATAGTTTTCTAAAAAGTATTTGGACATTCGAAAAACAGAACTCTCACCTGCACGGAGCCAGCCCCGCATCCTCTTACCTGGAAAGCAGGTAACATGGGAGCACAGTACCTCTCTGTAGCAAGAATTTCAAACATTGACTGACATCAGCTTTTATTTTCGCTATGGTGGGGAGGGTATGGGTTCCTCAACAGATGCACCAAAGTCTAGCATTTCACAACCCCTTCCTCACCAACTGCAGAAGGCAGGGCAAACGAAGGGCCAGGGTCTCCTTCCCAGCAGATTTCCTGGCAATGTTGGGCACAGAACAACCTTGATGTTTCAAAAACAACCACACCCTTGGCTATTACTTAATACTCAAGCATGCTGAAGGTTTAGAACAAGGAGAGAACACGCCAATCATTCTCTAGAAAATCAGAACTCTTAGGCCTGAACTGCTTCACAGACCTTCCTGTCCAGCCCTGGCAATGGGCCTAGATTGTGATGATCCTCTTTTAAAAATCACAAAGTTCAAGTAATCTCTTCATCATCTCTGAAGAGAGAATAGAAAGTCATCACCAGAGGAGTGCGCGTGTCAGCTCAGCCTTCCCACTGAACAGACAGGCAGCTCTCTCAGATTCAGACTGCTCCTCTCAGAGCCTGTGAGAGAGCAGCAGCAGAGCTTCCCACACTGCTCCAGGCACACAGAGGTCATCAGTTGTTGCTGAGGTTATCTCAATTATGGGACGGGTCACCATTAACTTAACACTTATGAATCAAAAACTAACAAATATTTGGGTAGTACTAGGGCTTTCCTCAGATACATAAAAATAACTATGGATTTGTATGAAAATAGTGAGACAGAGGCAGGCAAATCTCTAAGTTAGAGGCCAGCCTGGTCTACAAAGCCAGTTCCTGGACAGCCACGGCCACACAGAGAAACCGTCTCAAAAAAGAAAGAAAAAGGAAAAAGAGAAAAGAAAGTAGGAAAAAACAGAAGAGAAGAAGAAAAGAAAGAAACCAGGCAGTGGTAGTGCACGCCTTTAATCCCTGCATGTGGGACGCAGAGACAGGCAGATTTCCAAGTTCAAGACCAGCCTGGCCTACAGAGCAAGTTCCAGGTCAGCCAGGGCTATGTAGAGACCCTGTCTCAAAAAAAAAGGGCAAAAAACAAAAAAATAGAAAAGACATATTTATAATTTCACACTAGGGAGGTTATGAAAACCTCCATCCTGAAGTATGTGCTGCGTCTGTTGGTTCGAGGGAGGAAAGCTGGATGCAGCAGTTTGGGTAGGAATTAAGCTAACAGTGCCTTTCAAAGGGACAGCGGAGCAAGTCACAGAAAGAAGCCAGCTAGGATGGCACTCTCTCTGGAGCTTGTGCTGCCAGTGGTGACGCAGAAACACAACTGAACAGGATCTCCTCAGCAGCAAACTCCTCCCATGACAGCTGCTTCCATGTACTTTTACGTTCTCTGGGTCCTGACTCAAGTCAGGAGACTAAAAACATCAGCCATCCCAGCCCTCAGACTAGGCTCCATTGGCTGGGGCCTTCTTCACAGGCTCCTAAGAACGGCTTACTCTCCCGTGGTCCCCACGGGCAAGGTGAAGGTCACAGACACCTCTGGCTGTGTGAGAAATAAGCTTTCGTAGCCCGAGGAATCAGAAAGAACTTCTCCTATTTTTTTTTTTTTTTTAATGGCCTTTCCATTAAAGTCCTCCATCCGGTGGGGAGCAAGGCAGAGTTTTCACCTGGGCCAAAAGGTTGTGGAATTCCTCCATGGCCTGTGTGTGCGCCACTGGATTCAGCACCAGGTGTTGGAAAAGATTGACAGGCTCAGCATTCCGGAATGTCTTAGGGATCGGGATGGTCAGGGGCAGGAAGGTGTTGCCAATGAGGAAATGATGGAGAGACCTTTGCTGGAGGCCCTGGCCTAAGAAGCAGAGAAGGTCCTGGAGCCGCCGGGACAGCATGCAGTGCTGCCAGTCCGTCAGAGGCCGTTGGAGCAGCAAGTGCATGAGGGCTGTTTTGAAGTGGTAGGAGGTAAGGATGGGGCGGGTCGCTCCTGGGGGTAACCTCGTGTGGTCCTGAAGACTCAAGATGATCTGCAGGCACTTGAGGTGGCAGGTGTTCTCAGGGGCAAAGCGTCCCACCAGCTTCAGAAACAAGTGCTCACAAGCCGCGAAGGACTCAGGCCAGTCCACACTGGTGAGCTGCTCTAGCTCTGGGGCCTGACTCACCAGGTAGACCAAGGTATCTTCCCGTTGCACCCCAAGAACCAAACTGATGGATAGGAAGCGGCCTGAGCGGTAATCCAACCTGAGCTTGCAGGAGGTGGTGGATGGTGGGAGGGTAAGCTTGAAGTCATATTTGTGGGCCACTAGGGCCCAGGCGTTGCTCACCATGTTGCGGAACCACTGCACGGTCTTACACACGTCCAGGTGCGAGCCGGTGCAGAGAGCCGCCTTGATGGAGCTACACTCGTTCAAGATGGCTGAATGGTCCCTGCGGTGGCACACCAGACACAGCACATCCCCCAGGAGCTTCTCCTGTTTGCACCTGCATCCCGAGTCCACCCTCACAGAGCCGCAACGACGGCCCAGGGCCGGATCTCTCATCTCCAAGACAAACCTAGTGCCCTGCGGAGGGGCAATGGGCACCAGGACACCAAACTTCTGCGTCTCGTGGAGGGTCCCCCACTTCTCAAAGGCAGCTCCAATGCCCTGGCAGTCCTCCAGCTGCGGGTGAGCCTCCTGGCGGCTGAGCACCCGACAGGCCTCAATGAGATCGTCCACAAAGCTCTCCACAAACTCACAGGTGCAGGGCAGGTCGCGGATGGCATTTTGGATATAATGTTTGTAAAAGGACTCCAGGGCTTCCTGGGAGGGAAAATCAGAGAGCCAGGTGTAAGAGGTGGCAGGCACGATGCGGACCTCTTCCTCTTCCTCCTCGCTGCTGGAGTCAAAGGCTGGCTCGTGCTGCATGTTCTGTCGCAGGAGCTCAAAGATGAGAAAAAGGCAAAAGAGGCCCGCATTCCATAGGTTCCCCAGCATCCAGCGCAGAGGCCCCCCATCTTGGTCACCGGCCTGGAACGGCCATCCCATGTCCTTCTTCCCCAGCACTAGCTGATCAGTGGATGTGTCTCCTCTCCAGAAGTTCTCCGCTTTCTGCTTCTGCTCAGCGGCTCGCCTTCTCTCCTCAAACTCTATCTCTAGCTGCCGCATCTCCTCGCTCATTCGCTTCTCCAGCTGCCGGCTCCGGGCCAGTGTGTCCAGGTCCATCCGGTCACTGACCATCAGGGGGTGGTGAACAACGTACATCACTGCCAAGAAGAGCAGGCTTATCACAGCCATGGAGGCCTCTGCATCTGGAGAAGGAGGGTGGGGGTCAGTGGTGACTTTCTGGCCCCATCGATTCTCCAGGACATAGTCCCCAGAGCCCTGGTCCCTCAAATCCTGGATGCTGACTACTCAAGAGGGAACAGAAAGTGCATAGAGCTGGGTTTGGACGGAGCAAGACGAGGTTTAGGGAAGGGAAGTGGAGACAGCAGGATGTACCCTGCCTGAGTCAACTGCTTTCCTTACACATCCTGTGGGTGCTATTTAGGCTGCCAGAGGGTGAACACGAGTCTGTTTTTTTATTCCAGTATAATATGGGGAGGGGGACCCTTACAGTGGGGTGGCCTCACCCGACTCATCAGTCCACCTCGGGCACCAGATATGCCCTGCCAGTCCCAGAGGCTCCCTTCCACAGGCAGAAAACACAGAATCTGTCCAGGCAATATCTTCCCCATCCTTGGGTAGCCAACCTCAGTCCCTAGCTGCAGCATCCCACTTCCTCTGTGACTTCATAACCCTGCCCTGTGTCATTAGACCATTCAGCCTCAGCACTCTGCCCTGCAGGAGCCAGACAGGCACGATGCTGAGGTTCTGAGGCAGATGGCCATCGGTCCAGCCGCACTTCCCAGCCCAGGAAAGTACCTGCAGAATCGAGTGGCCAAGACCCAACTGACAGACGGTAGCAGAGATTCCCTGGCCCTCCCACCAACCACTGAAGCCTGAAACTTCCGGCCTTCACCCCAGTAATTCACCAGCCACTGGGCTTCCTGAGCCATGAAGGGCAGGGCACTGTGGACACGGAGTTCAGGTGAGGGGCTCTTCTCCCTTTGGAACTGCGCCCAACTGCCCTTTCCATGAGCCCTGCTCCAAATTACCAGGGCCACAGGGATCTGCCTAAAAGTGGAGTCCCCTCTGCCCTCAGTAACTTCCCCAAATTCCACTCCCAGACAGTGCATTCTCACCTCTCTTCTGCCTCAATTAAACACCCAGACTAAGGGCTTCTCTTGGGATTTGGGGCCACCTTACTCACGGTCTCTGTTAAGAGCAAGAGAGCATTCTTAAGGACACAGCGCGGCCTGGCCCCCCCTGCCTTCTTCCGGGCGTGCACGATGCTCCCAGTTCATAGCCGGCACCAACTACGGGAGTGGTCCCGACGTGCTCTTTCTGGGGTACAGACTATGTCTCCGACAGACCAGAGTCTGCGGGCTGTGGACTGCTGCGACTACCACGCGGTGCCAGTCGCGAAGAACTCGTGCAATCCACAGCGGTTCCCGCCTCAGGGGTTCCGCCCCGGCAAGCTCCACCCCTTGCTCAAAGCCACGAGGCGGGGCCTGGGGCAGAGGCTCAACCAGAACTGAGGCCCTCCCGCAGAGCGTACACCTTTCGTCCCTAGCCTGTCTCCCTTGGGTTTGAAGGGACAGCAGAGCATCTGTGGCTACCCTCTCACAGCCACTCTGCTTCGTTCGGTGGCACAAGGCTGAACTGCCTGCTGCCACCCTCACCAAGGTTCTTCCTGGACAATGTATACTTACTGAGAATGTGGGTGGGAAGCTGATGGAGACAGAACTAGGAACCACGGGGAAAAGCTAGTCTCACTTCTCTCTGGCTTATGCAAGGTGAAAAAGGAGATGTGTTTAGGTACCCGGTAATAAGCATCATTTGATGGGAAAGATGACTCAGTGGGTGGACTGCCTCTTGGCCAAGCTTGAAAATGTTAGTTTGGGTCCCCAGGCATATACCTCTAACCCCAAAGTTGAAAGGACACACTAAGTAGGTCCACTGAGCTTAAGTGGCCAATGAGTGTAAGGTTTTATTAAGAGATCCTGTCTCTTGCCTTTAATTCCAGTACTTAGGAGGCAGAGGCAGGTGGATCTCTGTGAGTTCGAAGCCAGCCTGGTCTACAGTGTGAGCTCATGATGTTGACCTATGGCCTCTACAGGTACACAGGAGGCAGGTGCACACATACACATGCAACACCACACACACACAAGCACGCACATACACAGGTATATGCATACACCACTACAGACCTCACCTCCAGACCATGCCCAGAATCATGAATCTTTTTCCCAATCATAGTGATTCTTAGGAAAGGAGATCTGTCGCTCAAAGAGCTGCGTTGGAGCCTTGTTTGCCACTCACTAGTCACATAAAAGTAAGAATCCTAAACCTAGTCTGACAGTGGTGGTACCTGCCTTTAAACCCAGCCCTCAGGAGCAAGAGGCAGGCAGATCTCTCGAGTTCAAGTCCAGCCTGGTCTACAGAGTGAGTTCCAGTACAGGCAGGGCTACACAGAGAAACCCTGTCTCAAACAAAACAAAACAAAAGTAAAAGAATTCTAACCCTCCAGACAGCTCTGCTGATCATACATCATATCAAAGAGAACTTCATAAAGTATAAAAAGGCTAGATAAGGTTTAGTACACGTTAAACATGCCAACAAGGGCCTGATGGTTGAGAGCCCTGACTGTTCTTCTGAAGGACCCAGGTTCAATTCTCAGCACCCACATGGTGCTTACAACTGTCTGTAACTCATGCATGCTATGCATAGACATAGGTAGGCAAAACACAAAAAATAAATCTGGGGAGATGGCTCAGCTGGAAAGGACACTTGCCTTTCCAGAGGACACTCGTTTGGTTCCCAGCACCCTCAAGATGGCTCTGTAACTTCAGTTCCAGGGAACCCAACAATCTGACACCCTTTTCTGTCTCTATGGACTCTAGGTGCAGAATGCCCATCCACACAAGTGCGCGAAACACACCTAAGCAGCTTTTAAAAGTAAAGCAATCTTTTAAAAAGGGAGATGCCAACAAGCTATAGAACTATTATTCCACTTAAAGATCATACTTGAATTGACAAAATCTTAGTGTCAAAAAATCTTTGGGGTTTTTTTTGTTTGTTTGTTTTTGTTTTTTCTTTCGACTTTGTTTCCCAACTTGTTTTGTTTTGCAGATGGGGTAGCACTATGTAGCCTTTACTGGCCTGGCCCACAGAGATCCACCTGCCTCTGCCTCCCATGTGCTGAAATTAGTGTGTGTTTCCATGCCCAGCTCCAAGATGTATTTTTGTATTTATTTGTTTGTTTAGAGACAGGGTTTCTCTGTGTTGTCCTGGCTGTCCTGGAACTTGCTCTGTAAACCAGGCTGGCCTCAAGTTCACAGAGATCTGCCAGTGTCTGCCTCCTGAGTGCTGGAATTAAAGACATGGACCAACACCACTCGGTTCTGTTTTTATTTTTATTTTATTTTTTGGTTTTTCTTTTTTTTGGGGGGGGGGCAGTTTCAAGACAGAGTTTCTCTGTAGCTTTTGGTTCCTGTCCTGGAACTAGCTCTGTAGACCAGGCTGGCCTCGAACTCCAGAGATCCGTCTGCCTCTGCCTCCCAAGTGCTGGGATTAAAGGCATGTGCCACCACCGCCCGGCTATTTTTTGGTTTTTTAAGACAGGGTTTCTCTGTGTAGCTTTGGAGCCTATCCTGGAACTTGCTGGCTATAGTCCAGGCTGGCCTTGAACTCACAGAGATCCACGCTCCTCTGCCTCCCAAGTGCTGGGATTAAATGCTGCATACAGCACCACCGCCCAGCTTATATTTATTTCTTATGTGTGTGAGTGTTTTCCTGTGTGTATGTCTTTGCACCATGTATGGTGCCTGGTACCCAAGAAGTGATGGGGGAGAGTCTTCTGTTTTGTGTTAATTTCGTTGGTTAAATAAAGAGACTGCCTTGGCCCTTTAATAGGACATAAAATTAGGTAGGTGGAGTAAACAGAACAGAATGCTGGGAGAAAGAAGCTGAGTCAAGGAGTCGCCATGATTCTCCTACCGGACACAGACGCAGGTTAAGATCTTCCCTGGTAAGACACCTCGTGGTGTTACAGGGATATTAGAAATGGGTTAGGTTAATATGTAAGAGCTAGCCAATAAGAGGCTGGAACTAATGGGCCAGGCAGTGTTTAAAAGAATACAGTTTCCGTGTAATTATTTCGGGGCATAAGCTAGCCATGCAGGCTGCCAGGTGCCAGGGACGCAGCCTCGCCGCTCTTACTACAACAAAGAAGGTCAGAAGATCCCCTGGAATTGGTGCTGGGAACTCCTCTTAGATCCTCTGCAAGAGCAACAAGTGCTCTTAACAGCTGAGCCATCTCTCTAGACCCCTCCAACCTGTACTTTGTAATTTAGGAGTGAGGAAAAACAGGAAACCCTCCAGAGTTTGTGCTGATGGCTGATGTCATACGAGTGACAAGTGAAAATAGCTGTAACGTGGCTCATTTTAACAAATCAGCTCTAGCACTGTAGGTACTCACGCTTGCAAGGCAAAGAAATACTGCAGATTTTCTGTGAAATAGATTTAGCTGTAGCCTTTAAAAACTTTTATTGTAAGCCAGACGTCTTTCACAGAAATATAACCCCAGAATTTGGGGAGAGTTGAGGCAGGGGATAAGTTCAAGGCCAGTCTAAGCTCCGTGAGAGAGACCCTGTAAAAGCTGGACAGGTGCTGGGAGCACAAAGATCCCCTGGGTCACAGATAAGCATTAGGGAAACCAGGAATGTTAAACACACAGGGCTTTCTCTTCTGTAGAAGAGATGTATAATTGATTTCTGAACAGAAGGCTGGGAATGGGGGTGGCTAATAACCCAGATAATTCTTGCTCTATTCATATGGGTAGGAGCTCCCCCAAGCTCCGACAACCAGGAGAGGAGGCGGCAAATCATCCAGATGACCTCTGTGCTGTCTGTGTGACTGAGACTACACCAGATCCTCCCCTAGGCCCTGATAACACCTGCAGCCTATCTCTAAAACCCATCTTCGTGGAAGAAGCAACTCCTGCTTTGAGAAGAGTTTTGACGTATCTGCTGTACAGGCCAGAAGTGGTGGCACACACTTTAATCTCAGCACTCAGGAGACAGAGACAGAGGGATCTCTGTGTGTTCAAGGCCACCCTGAGCTCCACAAGATTGACTCTGTCTAAAGGAGCTCGTACAAAGGTGATCCCAGCACTTGGAATCACATGCCTTTAATTCCAGCACTAGGGAGGTGGAGAAAGGAGCAATATGACTTACTGGAGAGAGGGAAAAAAGGGGAAGATGGGGGAACGCAGTGTAGTATGGAGTCTGAGGATTCGTGGAGACAGGATCTCTCTCGCTCCTTCAGTCTGAAGATCTGAGGTCTGGTGGAGACAGGATCTCTCTCGCTCCTTTGGTCTGAAGATTTGGTAGAGGTAAAAGGTCTCTCTAGTGGCTGGCTGCTTTGCTTTTCTGATCTTCAGGTTGAACCCAATATCTGTCTCTGGGTTTTTATTATTCGTGCTATAAAGAAGAAGAAAACTTATGAAGTGATCATTATAAACAACACAGGAAGTCGCTACCAATATAATTGCATTGATTCCACCTGTTTGCCATCCAAGCCTTAAGCTTGTTTAAAACCTTTCTCCTTTTGGTGAGAACAGTTGCGCTTAAAGACTCAACATTGAGAGAAATATCAAGAAGCATTGCTTAAAGATGATTTATTTCCAGTTTTCCTTATTCTCAATGAAAAGACTATTTGATGTGGGAGTGTCATATATCAATCTGTTGATTTCATTGGTTAAGCAATAAAGAAACTGCTAGGCCCATTTGATAGGCCCACTCTTAGGTGGGTGGAGTAAACAGAACAGAAGGCTGGGAGAAAGAAGCTGAGTCAGTGAGTTGCCATGATTCTCTCACTCCAGGCAGATGCAGGTTAAGATCATTCCTGGTAAGCCAGCTCATGGGCTACAGCAGATTATTAGAAATGGGCTAGTCCAGGTGCGAGAGCTAGCCTAGAAGAGGCTAGATAGAAATGGGCCAAGCGGTGTTTAAAAGAATACAGTTTCCGTGTAATTATTTCGGGTAAAGCTAGCAGTGGGGGCGGCCAGGTGCCGGGGAAGCAGCCTGCCGCCCTTGTTTCAACAGAGTGGCGCCCGACGTGATGGACTAAATCCACTTAAAAACCTGAGAAGGCTTAAAAATAAGGGAGAGAGAGTTTAACATAGATTTTTGCTGTTTGTTGCTGGCGTGCTGTAGAGAGATTTCCTGATTCGGCAACAGCAGCAGAAAAAATGCTGTGTCATTTTAAAGCTCTGCTTCCTGGGGCTGTGCTGCCAGCGTGAACTCTGGCTTTAAAGCATTCCAATGGATTTTATGTTTTATGTTCCGAAGGAGAGTGCTCTGCTCCCTGCCTGCACCTGGGCGGACTGCAGAATCAGGCTTAGGCAGATGGAAGAGCATGGCGGAAGAGACTGTGTTTTCAGACTGCGCAGTGCTCTGCGTGTCAGATTTGGTTGTAACTTGGGTAAAAAGAGTTTCTGTGCTGCATGCTCAGTCTCAGAATTAAACTGCTGAGTGCGGCTCCAATGTGGACTTGCTGTGTGCCTGGAACTGTGCTCAGCTCAGGGGCACCAAATGGATCTGAGGCAGGAGCGGCTGCTCCATGAGGAACTGTGCTGACCTCAGGCAGGAACTGCCGTAATTACCATAATAACAGCACAGTTAAGGTTTAGACTTGGCAGTAAACAGGCAGTACCGTATTACCCCTACATGGTGCAACTTAAGTTTTTAAGAAATGCTTAACATTTTAAGAAATGCTCCTGGATAGTAAAAAAAATGTTACAGATTCACAATAAAACAGATTCAGACATAAAAGACCACACTGTTGGATGAATGTATGTAGGCTTGAGAGAGAATAGAAAAAGAATATAGAGAATAAAGTTAATGGTTTAAAAAAAAGGGTAAAGTCTTTAAAGAGACAGAGTACAGATAGTTGTAGATTAAAAGAAATAAAGAAAAATAAGCCATGTAAAAATGGAAATTTCACAGAGAGTCTGGATTATGTACATTGTGTTTTCTTTAAAATTTTTGACTGTGAAGGAGCTAAGTACAAAGAGACATTTCATTACATGGGCTGCCAAGCTAAACCAGAATGGATATGAGGGTATTACGATTTCAAAATTTGGGTCTAAGAATATGATGCTTTGGAGAGGGTCTTCTTTTGTTTTCACAGAGGACCAGACCCTGTGGATTTCTTCTATTCCAATTTGGTATGATAGACCACGCCCTCCTGAAAGGTTGTTGTGAACATCTTCAGAAAATTGCTTCGCTCAACTGCCAACTGAAATGAAACTAGCACACAGGTTGTACCATGAAAGACCTAATTAACGACGCCCCCATTCAGCAGGAAGCAGTTTGGAGAGAAAAAACTGCGCCCATGTTCCCAAAGTATTGTTTATAAATTTTCTTTTACATTTAAAGGGGGATATGATATAGATATGAATAATTTGCATTAGTATAGATTTTGCTTTATTGATAGAGAATTAAGGTCAATTTTGTTATATGTATATGTATTTCTGATCTTGAATAAGGTGTTGTGATTGTGTAGTTCATTTTTAAAATGTAATGTATAATTAGGAAATATAGGTTGTTGATGGATAATCATAAATGATAGTCAAGTTTGTAGTCATGTTACTTAGATTTTCTAGATATATAAAGATATATTTCAGATAGGCATTCTTCATATCTCTCAAAGGCTATAGAATATGGCATTTAAAATATTTTAATAACTTAGGACTTTTCATGACAATGAGACATGTCTGCTCCTGGCGGCACCAATCTACTTCAAGAGGAAGATGGGCATCGAAGAGGATCCTTATGGAGTTTGATAGCCATTTGGGCAAGAAACTGTTCTTGCCTGGACTGTTGCATAAACTGGACAAAGAGAACCGCAGAGAGAGGACTGCTGAACTTGCCTAAAGGTGAGATGGTCTTTCGGGGTTCCTGACTCATGAAAGAGTCTGCGAGACATTCTGCAGGATACAGCAGAAAATGACTAAACTGTCTTTGGAATTTCCTGCTTGATAAAAATGTCTGCTGGATACTTTGGGCCTGAAGGCTGAAGATGGATGCCCCAACGGTACAAAAGAACTTTGGGTGACTGTCCAGGCAGCGAGATGTCTCTGTCATTTCTAGAGTTTTTTTATTTCTTGTTAGGTAGTATTATATCCTTCTGGAGTCTTTGATGGAGTTGAAGAATGAATAGATAGTTATAGTTTTCCTTAGTTATGATAAAAGATAAAATAGATATAAATATTGTAACTGTAATTCTTGCTTGATAACTTTTTGTTATATGTAATTTTACTATGTTAAAGTTAAAGCCTTTCTTTTTTGTTTAAACAGAAAAAGGGGAAGTGATGTGGGAGTGTCATATATCAATCTGTTGATTTCATTGGTTAAGCAATAAAGAAACTGCTAGGCCCATTTGATAGGCCCACCCTTAGGTGGGTGGAGTAAACAGAACAGAAGGCTGGGAGAAAGAAGCTGAGTCAGTGAGTTGCCATGATTCTCTCACTCCAGGCAGATGCAGGTTAAGATCATTCCTGGTAAGCCAGCTCATGGGCTACAGTAGATTATTAGAAACGGGCTAGTCCAGGTGCGAGAGCTAGCCTAGAAGAGGCTAGATAGAAATGGGTCAAGCGGTGTTTAAAAGAATACAGTTTCCGTGTAATTATTTCGGGTAAAGCTAGCAGTGGGGGCGGCCGGGTGCTGGGGACGCAGCCCGCCTCCCGTTTCAACAACTATTAGTACACTTCAGTTGTTGCTTTTTATCCATGAGACCAGAGTTTATAATTAATGAAAAATTAAATGTTGCATATAGTCTGTGTCTGAGCCTGCTCCAACAAAATCAGCCGGGGTACCTGGAAGGGGGCACGAGGTTGAGAAGAACATAGCTGACTGAAAGAAATTGAGACAGGAAACACAGAATAGTTTAGGAGGTCTGTCAGTAAATGCTGACCAGCCCAGAGTTTATTTCAGAATTTGCTTTTATATGGATTAAAGTCAGAACAAAGAGCAGTACAGTCAGCTAACCACCTCCTGCACTGTCCTCTGGAGAAAGCGCAAGCAGGCTGTTGTCTATCATATGAGTCCTGCTAGCAGCAAGCAGTTTCTGTCTCTATCTGGATGTGCCTTTGGCTGGCATTCACCAGCCTAGGTCTCGGTAAATAATGTGTTCTTTCTCATGGGCAAAAATGCTCTTTCCCATGGGCTTAATCAGAACATTCTCACAGCCCTCAATACTAAGTCAGAGTTGACTCCAGATGGAAACTGAGTCACATGTGGTCTCCCACAGGTCTGGAGGAGTTAAAGAAAAAATTCCAAGAATTTTTTTAAAGCCCACCCAAACTCAGTAAGACTTGTTGTAGAATGAGCTAAGATACATTGTAACTAAGAATATATGAGAAGCAGCAGAAGGTTTAGTTGGGTGAATTCCCCAGGTGATGAAAGCGGATGTTGTTTAAAGCTTCGGGTTGTTTATTGTAGTATTTAGCAACAGATATCTTGTGGGAAGTATTTGAGAATCCTTCATGAGTCAATGGTGAATTTCATAAACTCTCGTGGATTTGAAAATCAACAGACGTACATTTTTGTTAGAAAAGGAAGCTGAGGGTGCTGGAGAGATGGCTCAGCAGTTGGGGGCACTTGCTATTCTGGGAAAGAACTAGGGTTTGGTTCCCAGCATCTACACTGTGGCTCACACTCATCTATAACTCCGTTTCCAGGGGCTCTGACACCCCCTCTGACTCCGTGAACACCAGGCACATCCATCCAAGCAAAACATTCATATCCATAAAACACAGAATAAACAAATCTAAAATAAGGAAGCTGAGTGTCCTCACTTGCCATCACACAATGTTTTAGTGACTCAGTAGTTTTAGTCTTTGTGTCTGTGCATGTAAATATGGAGACTGAATACCGGGCCTTATGCTCAGAGAGCACAACCTGTGAGCCTCACCCAGTGCCGTGGGGGTGGTGGTGTTTTTTATAGGTTTTTTTGTTGTTGTTTTTTGAGACAGGGTTTCTCTGTAGCTTTGGTGCCTGTCCTGAAACTAGCTCTTGTAGACCAGGCTGGCCTCGAACTCCCAGAGATCCGCCTGCCTCTGCCTCCCGAGTGCTGGGATTAAAGGCGTGCGCCACCACTGCCCAGCTAGTTTTTTAAATTCACAACTGAGAAAATAAGCGTTTCTAACAAACACTTTTGGAAATTGTTTTGTCATAGAATTGATGCTTTTCTTGTTTGAAACTCTGTAGCCTTGATTGTCTCTGAGTTCTCAAGGTGCAACAAGCTAGCCTTGAATTTACCGTCATTTTCCTGCCTCTGCCTCCCAAAGGCTTGCACCACCATGCCTTGCCAGGTTTGATACTTTTTTGGGGTGGGCAGGTTGTAGACTGGGTTTCTTTGTGTAGTTCTGGCTGAAACTACAGAGTTGGAACTAGCTCTGTAGACCAGGCTAGCCTTAAACTCAGAGATCCACCTGCCTCTGCTTCCCAAGTGCCCGAGAGCTGGGGTTCAGCTGGAGTGCTAGGATTCAGCTCAGCTTAGACTTGATACTTTTTAATGTAAACAAAGCCCAAAGGATAATGCTACATGCAGGTGAAATTTATTACAGCATTAACTTTTGACTCATAATATCAAGCTGCTAAAGGCATCAGCCACATTGGAAAGTAAAAGATGTCAGTTTGCAGCCGATGTTTTCTGAGGTCAAGCCTCAGTCCCACATGTGTCCAATATCACTAAAGTGAAAAGGATCATCCTGCATTCTAAACTTTACTTAGTTTTGCAATTGTGAAGATTCCTTCAGACCTTCAATTAGGAACATTTAATCTGCAATATAATAACAAATTAAAGCAGTCCTGGGCATGGTGGTGCACACCTTCAAACCCAGCGCTTGTGGGGAGGGGAGTAGAAGCAGGCGGATCTCTGAGTTTGAGGCTAACTTGGTCTACAGAGCGAGTTCTAGGATAGTTTGGGCTACACAGAGAAACTTTGTCTCGAAAAAAAAAATTATATAAACACTTTCCTAATGAAAATCATGGGTTTGAGGGTTGATAACAGTTTTGGAAGTATTTATGGAGATACTCCTCAAAGAATAAATAAATAAAATCTCATTAACATAAATGTTTGCAATCAATTTAGGTGATAGGAATGAGTAGAATTCCCCAAAATAAACCACATCTGCTCTGAAGACACTAAAAGGATAAATGACTGGATTGAATTTAGTGATTGCGAAAAATTCAAATGTTTAAGAGCCAGAGCCAAATCACTGCGGGCTATTTTTAGTTCCTTTGAATGACATTCATTCCTCATCTCTGTATCTGACCTAAAATCCTTTTGTCTATCAAACCCTTTAAAATATAGCTGGCCGGTGGTGGTGCATGCCTTTAATGCCAGCACTCGGGAGGCAGAAGCAGGTGGATCTCTGTAAGTTCAAGTTATTTGCCCCAGAGTACAAAGGGCAGAGAATAAGAGACACAGACCAGTAGATAGAGGACAAGGGAGAAGGGGAAGGGAACCAGGAGGGAAGCAAGGGGTATCTGTCCTGGAGTGGGACAAGGGACCGCCTCTGGATCAAGAGGGGGCAGATGTGGCCCACAGACAAATGGCACTTTATGAAGGTAAATTGAAAAACCCTGTGTTAGGATGAGGTGTTTAATTTTGACTGGGCATGTTAACTAGGTGAGACAAAGGGGGTTTTTGATTGCTAGACTTCAATACTTTGATAGCTAGACCTTGGTAGTCAGCCTCAGGAAGAGGAAGTGGCCAAATAAGGGGATAGACCTTGGTGACTAGCTTTAGGAATGTGATCTAATGGCTTTTATGAAGGCAGAGGGAACTAGGGAGAAGGGCAAGGCCTGCCAGAGCCTATTTGCCATGCTCAACCTGGCTAGAATCCCTTCAATCATCTCATCATGATAAGGACCCAGACCTTAGCACAACTGGCTCCATAATGGAAGTACCATTTAAACTATAAAACTCAGCACATAGACAGCACCACCTGCCAAAATAAAAACAAAGGCCTAATCCATTAAAGTCCATAGTTCTAGGAAAGTCTCAAAATGGACTGAGCTTGCCTTTTGGCTTCTGTAGGTCCACATCTAGCTAATTGTTCTTGTTAACTGAAGTATGTCAACCCAGAATATGGTTTTCTTGTTTAAAAGCTCATCTTAAGAAAGGCTTGATCTCTGTGAGTTCGAGGCCAGCCTGGTCTACAAGAGCTAGTTCCAGGACAGGAACCAAAAGCTACGGAGAAACCCCGTCTCGAAAAATCAAAAAAAAAAAAAAAAAAAAAAAAAAAAAAGGCTTGGACCACCCTGGGATCCTGAACACCCAGTGGAGTGTTCAGGCTAATAAAGACTTTCTATTGACTTAATTAAACCCATGTCTGAGCATTCTTATCTGGTGAATACCCCACAACACAGCGTGTGAAATATGTAGCCGAGTTTCCCCAGCTTACTACAGCCCATCCACCTGTGGTCTCCATCAAGGTGTTTAGGTAATGCCTTGGTGCACGAGTTTCTTTGCTCTATAACTAATAAAAATCTCACATAGCAAGTTAGAGAGTGGACCCTGGCTTTGGAGACAATTTGAATGTATGCTTGCAGGTCATGTTTACTCATTTTTCACCCAATAAAATAACTTATTCAGGGGTTGGAGAGATAGCTCAGCATTTAAGAGCAGTTGGAGAGAATGGCTCAGTGGTTCAGTTACTAGATGAGTATTCTATCTGCATGTACACCTTCATGCCCGAAGGGGACATCAGATCCCACTAGAGATGGTTGCTGGGAATTGAACTCAGGACTGCTGGAAAAGCAGCCAGTGTTCTTAACCACAAAGCCATCTCTCCAGAGTCATACACTGCCTGCTCTTACCAAGGACCCAACTTGGGTTCCCAGCATTCACGTGGCTTCTTGAAACCATCTGTAACTACATTCCAGGGGTTCTGACACCCTCTTCCGTCCTCACCAGGCACCATGTGTACATAAATGCAAGCGAAACACTACATAAAATATGACCAAATAGCCGGGCGGTGGTGGCGCACGCCTTTAATCCCAGCACTCGGGAGGCAGAGGCAGGCGGATCTCTGTGAGTTCGAGGCCAGCCTGGTCTACAAGAGCTAGTTCCAGGACAGGAACCAAAAGCTACGGAGAAACCCTGTCTCGAAAAAAAAAAATATGACCAAATAATTTTTAAAAAAAAAACTTAAATATCTCAACCAAGTGAGGAGGCACATACCTTTAATCCCAATAGTTCAGAGGCAGAGGCAGGCAAGTCTCTGAGTTCAAGGTCATTCAGGTCTACAAATTGAATTCCAAGACAGCCAGGACTACACAAAGAAACCCTGTCTCAAAAAAATTAATTAAATAATTCATTTTTCCATTGAGGTAAGATCATTGTAAGAGTTTAAGCACCTGGCCGGGTGGTGGTGGCCCAAGCCTTTAAGGATCTCTGTGAGTTCGAGAGCACCCTGGTCTACAAGAGCTAGTTCCAGGACAGGTTCCAAAGCTACAGAGAAACCCTATCTCAAAAAACAAAACAAAACAAAAAAACCACCACCAACAACAACAACAAAAAAAGAGTTTAGACACCTGAATATCAGGTCCTAAGGAAGATGCATTTTCTCCAGAGACATCATCCAGATTAGCACCTGGTACCAGCATGGGACCCTCTGTGGCCATTCATGAATGCCCCATTGGTTGGATGTTGGTGAGGTCTTTCTGGGGCTTAGGGGCCAGTAAGTTTAATTAAAGGGCCACTGACTTATCCTGAGCTGGTTGTTTGAATATTCTATTTTTTAATTTTTTTGTTTGTTTTTCAAGACAGGGTTTCTCTGTAGCTTTGGAGCCTGTCCTGGAACTAGCTCTTGTAGACCAGGCTGGCCTTGAACTCATTGAGATTGCCTGCCTCTGACTACCAGGTGTGCGCCACTGCCTGGCTGAAAATCCTATTTTGTTTTCAGTTTTTTTCCCACAACATTCTATTGTTTGGAACCTGTTTTGTTTTCAGATAATTTTGTTTGCTTTTGAAAAAAATAAACATATTTACTTACCAGTATCCAGCTTCTTTTTCCTGCCACTCATCCAGTTTCTAATTCTGAATTTTTCTGTGACCTCTCCTGATTATTGCAACCTTACCACTTTTAGTTTAGGAATTCTATGAACAAATCATCATAAAGTCATGAAAGATGCATTGTGCCCTCCACCCCAGTAGGGCAGAAGTATCACAGAGAACATTTCGGAAAGTGTAATACCCTCGTAGGAAAACCCAAAACTATATGGTATTTCTTGGTGGGAAGGCACCTTACTAACTCAGCCAAGAAAATACTAATGAAGGCTGGTCACTCAGCCTTCCCGTGTTGTAAGTGGATAGGATCAGCCAGAGACACAGTAGGAGGAAGCAACCTCTAGATGAGAGTTGCTCTTCCAATGAGAAGCACAGAAATCCAATCCAAACCAGAAATCCCATTATTAGCATAGGGAAGTTTTTTTCCGGAGAAAATGCTAACTGAAGGAAGGAGTGACTATTTGGAGAAATTTGGTCCTCCAGCTGTTGGACTGTTATGGTTAATAAATCTACAAGTATTTGGGGAAATGGGAAAACAGAACTTGGCTTTACGGTTCACCCAACGAAGAACATTTGATATATCTATTTTTCAAAGATTTTATTTTATGTGCATGTGTGCATGCCTAAATGCATGTATGTGCACCATATGTGTGCTCGTGCCTGTGGGGTGCAGAAGAGGGCATTGGATCCCCTTGAACTGGAGTTCAGAAGCAGTTACAAGACTCCTATGGGTAAGCTGGGGCTTGTGCAAGAGCAGCAAGTGATTTTAACCACCAAACCATTTCTCCAATCCCATATCTGATTCTTTTTTCTGCATGTTATAAGCCAGAAGACCTAGACTGGAGCTAATGATTATAAAGGCCTAGTTTAATCTGAATTTTAAAATGTTTACGAATAAGAACAATGAAATTTCTAATTTACAAAAAATAAAAATTGAGGTTTGAGAGATGGCACAGTAGTTAAGAGCACTTTTTATTCTTCACCTGGGTTCAGTTCCCAGGACCTACCTGGCAGCTCACAACTGTCTTTAACTCCAGTTCCAGGGGATCCAATGTCATTTTTTCGACCTCTGCCAGGCTCCCTGTAAGAGCACTTTCGTAATGCAGGCAGAACACTCGCACACAAAAATAATAATAACATTAAAAAAACCAAAATTTTTGGAAACTATAAAATTAAGCAGATGTTAAAAATAGGAAATTAACCAAAAAAAAAGCCTTATGGATTGTGTCAGGAGTAAACATAAACTGTGGAGCCTCTAAGTAGTCTCCCCCCACCCAATCCACGCTCCGCTGGCACAACTGTCCTTCCTTCTTTACCTCCAAGCACAACAGAATTCTAGACCAGGGAGAAGATTGCTATGGTCTGTTTTAAGTGGAAACCCTGAGGGGGAAGACATTCCCATACTATAGGAATCCTGTGAGGAGGGTAGAAAGACAGACAATTACAGACCGTTTCGTGGGAGAACAAGGATCCTTTTACCCCAAAGTCTTGAAGACTCTAGCTGACTCAGAGTGAGGAATTCCAGCACAACCGGCATTTTCTGTGATCATTGCATATCTAGACACGACGCTCACTTCCAACAACTTTATGTCTTTATTTGTATTGTGTGTATGGATGTGACATGTATGTCACAGTGTTGGGATGGAAGTCAGAGGACAACCCGGGGGCGTCTATTCTCTCCCTTCCCCCTTGTAGGTCCTGGGGATTCACTCAGGTCTTCAGGAACCTTTGCCCACTGAGTCATCTCACCAGGCCACAGTACTACTTTCTTATATGTTTCAAACAAGGATGTAAAAACATCAATGAGCCACGTTTAAAGGCTAAGTGTAAATGGCCTTCTTCTTTTCCCAGGTATAGCCTGAAATTTCCTAGGCCTCTTATGAGAACCCATATTTGTGATAAAAGACACATCTTAAACCCTCGTGCAATCTTTTTGAATGCGTGGTTTTAACTTATCAGATTGCAATCCTAACTAAGACACCGGTGCAGCTAGCCTATAGTTTATCAGAAAAGATGGAGAAAATGAAAAAAAAAAACTTAGTAAGCTGTTGAGATTTTATTTGTGATCTAGAAAAATTATATTTACAGCTCTTGCTAACAGACACGTAAGCCCAACTCTGTCTTGTGTCAGACTTGTCCTTTCTCTAAGGGCCTGCGCGTTACTCTTTATGCTTAAGTCTTTTTTTCAGATCTCTTCTTCATGAAAGCCAGTACTGTTTCATACCGTTTCATCCGGAAGTTATTTTCTACAGGAAAGTCAAGAATACTCAAGCAGTGACTTCTAAGAGATCTCCTCAGGTTGCTAGAGATGACACAGGGAATCCTGTCAGCAGCCTGTGCCCACCTACTGCTGATCTCATTTGTGGAGACCATGAAGGGACAGTTACTGAAATGGTGAATTTCCTCGAATTGTGATTGGGTGCCTCACAGTACTATTTCTGAAAACGTCATACATATTTACAAATATATTGTGGTTATAGTCACTCTCCCCCATTAGGAAGGAGGGTATCGTCTCAACGTATCCTATAATTCTGTTTTTCTAAAGCACACTGGTTGAATTAGGGTTGCTCGTGTGAGTATGGCTACAGGCTTATTTACTGGAGCACAGGCAGCTTGCCAATGCTACACCACTAAAGAAAATGACACCTGCTGACACTTTATATGGAAACCACAAAGAGAAGGCCTTTGATGCGGTGCTGGTGAGATTCCCTGACAGTTGCTACTTGTTCTGTTTCGGTTTGAATGTCACCTTGATTCCCCCCCCCCCTTTTTTTGGCCCCAAACCCATGTAATGTTAGAGTGCCACTGGCCCACAAAATAGTAATCTTCATGTAGTCATGCAGACCCTAATCCTGCTACAGATGGGACAGTGCATAGTTCTTTGGCAGAATATCATCATTAAAAAACCCACTGACTTCTTGAGCCACTCTCTTGTCTCTATGATAGCTGTCCTCAGCCCTTTTAAGGTGAAATGCTCTCTGGTGACACATGGAGGGGCAAAACTTTTAAAGCAGTACTTCCTGGATACAAACCATGCCCAGAGTGTTTGCTTCCGTGCATGATGTGCTCCAGTCCTCCTCTTGATTTAGAGACAATCCTGTCAGCTCTGCCTGATGTGAGATGCCCTTCCCTATGCTGTGAATATGTTTTATCACCATTGGTTAATAAAAAAGCTGATTTGCTCAATAACCGGGCAGAATAGAGCCAGGTGGGAAATCCAAGCAAAGATGACGGGGAAAAGAGGGTGGAGTCTGGGAGACGCCAGCAGCCGCTGGAGAAGCAAGTTGTGAAGTAACAAGCCACGAGCCTCATAATAAAATATAGAATAAAAGAGATGTGTGATTTAAGCTGTAAGATCTAGTTAATAACAGGCCTGAGCTAATAGGCCAAACAGTTTGTAATTAATATTAAGCCCCTGACTGCTTATTTGGGAACGGGTGCGTTATACACTGGAAAGATTTGTCACTTGTATTGATTTAATAAAAACTCTGATTGTCCAGTAGCCAGACTGGAAGTATAGGTGGGGCAACCAGTTAGGAAAATTCTGGAAAGAGGAAAGACAGAGATGGAGTCGTCAGCAAGATGCAGAGGAAGCAAGATGAGAAAAGGTACCAAGCTACATGACTAAAATTAGAAAATTAAAGGCATGTGCCACCACCTCCCAGAAAATAGTATTAATTATTTTCAGTGGTTTTGATTTTTTGAGACAGGATCTTATGCATGCCAGATTGGCCTCCAAATCAGTATGTAGCACAGGATGACCTTGAACTTCCTTAAAATTTTCACTTAGTTGACTGTGGTGATATCTTGTTTGTACTTTAACAAATAGAGCCTGCCTGAAGATCAGTGTTTTATTAAACCAATACAAGTGACAAATTTTTACAGTGTACAAGAGTGTTATACCACAGCATTCCCCTTTTTTTTCAAAACAAGACCCTTAATCTAATCTTTGTTTAGTTTATCCCTGACCATTACCTATAACAACTTGTAACTTACATGCCGAACAAAGACAAACATCCATAATCAATTTTTTGAGGGGAATGTGGGTGTATTTTTCTAGGCTACTTCTTACTGATTGGGGGCACTGATAATCTAATGGGGTCCCAAAGAAAATTTAGATTATGGTCAAATCCTGACTGAAGTATTCTGTGAGGCTTGATCATCTCAGCTAGCAGCCTTGAAGCTGTTCTGGATGCAGAACCCAGAAGAATCTGCAACAGAGGTGCTCTAAAACGTTGGATCAGTGATGAGAGGCTTTGTGCAGTTCGGAGGTCTTCACATCCTGGTGATTCTATGTGCTCGGCGTTTTGTGGTTTCATCACATTCGTTAACAGGTCTAAATGCAAATCTTCGTGAAGGTGAAGACCATCACCCTGGAGATGGAGCCCGGTGACACCATTGAGAATGTCAAGGCCAAGATCCAGGATAAAAGAGGGCATTTCCGCTCCCAGCAGCGACTCATCTTTGCAGGCAAGCAGCTGGAAGATGGCCGCACTCTCTCTGATTACAACATCCAGAAAGAGTCCACCCTGCACCTGGTCCTCTGTCTCAGGGGTGGCTATTAATTCTTCAGTCTGCATTCCCAGTGGGCAATGGTGGCATTACTCTGCACTGTGGCCATTCGTTCTAATTCAAGTTTAGAAATTACAAGTTTCAGTAATAGCTGAACCTGTTAAAAAATTTTAATAAAGGTTTTGTTGCATGGTTTAAAAAAGTTGGATCATCTGGGCCATCCATTTCCATTGGAGATTTTTCAGGGGTTTTCCTTGACCAAACCTTATTTTTCTTAACCAAGAATGAATTCATAGCCTCTCATTTCCCGTGGAAACAAAAGCAAAACTTATTCTCAAAAATAACATATATTTTGACTTAAATTTTGAAGTCAAGGCGTTATATATATATATATATATATATGATTAATCTAGCAGCATTTATAACCAAATGTTTTTTAGCAGCTGTTGCTTCTTTCCCAGCACTCAAACAATTCAAAGACAACACAATAACATACAGTATCCAGATTCTCTGTGTATTTTCCATCTTGTATGTGGCTTTTTATTTTACTCTATTTTATTTTTAATTTTTAGTTTTTTGAGACAGGGTTTCTCTGTATATCTTTGGCTGCCTTAGAACTGACTTTGCAGACCAAGCTGACCTTGAATTCACTGAGATCCGCCTGCCTCTACCTCCCAAGTTTTGGGATTAAAGACATACACCACCACTGCCTAATTAACCCATAATTCTTACCTATGTTTAGCCATGTGACTTGGTACCTTTTCCTCAGTAAGGCATTCTCATCTTGCTTCCTCTGCATCTTTTTTTTTTTTGGTTTTTCAAGACAGGGTTTCTCTGTGGTTTTGGAGCCTGTCCTGGAACTAGCTCTTGTAGACAAGGCTGGTCTCGAACTCACAGAGATTCGCCTGCCTCTGCCTCCCAAGTGCTGGGATTAAAGGCGTGCGCTACCACCGCCAGGCTTGTTTTTTTTTTTTTCAAGACAGGGTTTCTCTGTAGCTTTGGAGCCTGTCCTGAAACTAGCTCTTGTAGACCAGGCTGGTCTCGAACTCACAGAGATTCGCCTGCCTCTGCCTCCCAAGTGCTGGGATTAAAGGCGTGCACTACCACCGTCAGGCTTGATTTTTTTTTCAAGACAGGGTTTCTCTGTAGCTTTGGAGCCTGTCCTGAAACTAGCTCTTGTAGACCAGGCTGGCCTCGAACTCACAGAGATCCACCTGCCTCTGACTCCCGAGTGCTGGGAATAAAGGCGTGTGCCGCCACTGCCAGGCGCTTCCTCTGCATCTTGCTGACGACTACGTCTCTACCTTTCCTCTTCCCAGAATTCTCTTAGTCTCATCACCCCACCTATACTTCTTGCCTGGCTCCTGGACAATCAGCATTTTATTAAACCAATACAAGTGATAATTTTTTGCAGTGAACAAGAACATTATTCTACAGCAAGTTACTGCTTACTGTGGGGAATGATAAGGAAATATTCATGATGGCTGGGGCACTGTCATCATCTACATAATAAGGGTACTTCTGCATTTCATATTGTAGAAAAAAATCCTCCATTTATACATTTAAGTAGCTCAGCATGTACACTACTAACCATGTTTGTTCTGAGTTAACCAGGAATCCAGATGGCATACCAGGAGAATGCAAGTCACTGTGACCTGCAGAGAGCATGTGGTCCTTGTCCATGCTGCATGGAGAAATACCATAATAGGAAAAGGTGCAGGAGGCCAGCAGGAGAAAGTGGCAACATGATGAATCTCAAAGCCAAGGTTGGCCACCTGGCCATGGGGACAAATATAAACTTTGGAGTGACCGCTTTGTGTTCACTCAGTAAAACTTGCTACCTGGAGAGGATATATAAATCAGAGTTTTTGGATGTTAGTTCATTGCATTCTCAAACATTTGGCACTTTGAATAAAGTCCTAATTTTTTTCATTTAAACTTACTCTGTGTGTATGGGTGTTTTGCCTGCATGTTTGTTTATCTGTGCATAGCATAAATGCCTGGTGCCCTCAGGAGTCACAAAGGGCATCAGATCCCTTGGGACTAAAGTTTCAGATAGTTGTGAGTCACTGATTGAATACTGGAGGGGTCAAATCCAAGTCCTGTGGAAGAGCAGCCAATGCTCTTAACTACTGAGCCATCCTCTAGCCTCATAAAGCCCGCGTTAAAGATTCAGTCCCTGTCTTTGCTCAGTGGCACTTGTGAAGACAGGCAATGCAAACTCTGATGTCTCATTTTCATGTGTAAGAACTAAACTATGTGGGAAACAGCTTGCAAAATAATTATTGAGTGTCCTATAAAAACAAAACCCTACAGAAGCCATCTCTGCTCGAGGGAAACCATACACACTTACATGGGGGCTTTTAAAAATCATAACTCGTGCCAGAAAGCTGGCAAGGTGTTTGCTGCTGAGATTAACCCCTGGAACCCACAATGTGAAAGGAGGGAATTTATGCCTGCAAGTTTTCTTCTGACCTCTACACAGGTACCATAACCTGTAGGCACATGTGCACACACATGCACACACACACATGTACACACACGCACACACCTGCACACGTGCACACACAATAAATAAATGAGTATGTAATTTGTTTTGTTTTGTTGTTTGAGAGATGGTTTCTCTGTGTAGCCCTGGCTGTCTTAGATCTTTCTTTGTAGACCAGGTTGTCCTTGAACTCACAGAGATTCACCTGCCTCTGCCTCTCAAGTACTGGGATTAAAGGCATGTGCGACCACCACCAGACAAAAATGTAACTTTTTTTTACAAAATTATTATTATTTACAAAAATGTAATATTTTAAAAATATTATAAGTAGAAGAATTAAAACTGTGACCTCTTAAGAGACAGGTAAGTAATGAGTAAGGTGACCTCTGATGATTTCAACAATTTACAAATCAAAGAGTCTCACACCAAGAGTCCCTTTGGCCTGGTTAGAAAGGACCCCTTCAGGTACTTCTAATCACCTGTTCTGCAAAATTGCAAGAGTTAACTCTTAAATTTCTCAATCTATGCTTGTGTGCACTTTGGCGGACACATCCAAATGAGCCCCAGAATAGCTGGGTGATACTCACCTTCATCCACAGCGATGATTAAGCACCTGACTGACTCAAATCGCTCTCGCGATATTTACATCTCTCTTCCTATATTTTTCAAGACCCTTTATATTTAGATATTTAAAAATTGTCTAAGCTAGTCTGGGTAATGGTGGCCCAGGAGACTTTAATTCCAGCACTCAGAAGGCAGAGGCAGGCATATCTCTGTGAGTTTCAAGGCTAACCTAGTCTATCAAGTGATTTAGAGGGTAGCCAAGGTCACACAGAAATCCTGTCTCAAAAAACAAAACGAAAATTGTCTAAGCTGTTTGGAATTTTCCTTGCTGTGTTTCCTGAATGATAAAAGCAATGAAGTGCTGGTGTGCTGGCTCAGTGGCTAAAGGTGCTTGCTGCAAAATCTGATGACCTGAGCTCAATGACCAGAGGCTGCATAAAGTGAAGGGAGACCTGACCTCACAGCTGTCCTGCTGCCACAGACACATTGCTGCATTTGCACCCCACACCCTGCCTCACACACATCATATACATTTATAAAAATATCTTCAAATCGCATACATTTATAAATAAAATATAAAAATATACACACCACAAAGAAATTTAAGTAATACTAATCTTTTTCTTTTTTTTTTTTTGTTTTTTGTTTTTTTGTTTTTCGAGACAGGGTTTCTCTGTGGCTTTGGAGCCTGTCCTGGAACTAGCTCTGTAGACCAGGCTGGTCTCGAACTCACAGAGATCCGCCTGCCTCTGCCTCCCGAGTGCTGGGATTAAAGGCGTGCGCCACCACCGCCCGGCTGTAGAGAATTATTAAGACTAGATATGACCATTACATAAAATGTACCACTACTGCTTAATAAATCAAAATAATATATCCAGGCACGACTTATTTTTCATGTATTTCTTTAGTAAAACAGCTCTCTAGATGTAGCATTTGTGCCACATTGAGGACAAAAAACTGCTCGTTCATACATGATTGTGCACACCTGTAATCCTGTCACGGTCTGTGACGGATCATTCGGTGCCAATACTTCTTCCTTCACCCTCAGTCCGCTGACATAGGGATTGAGTCTTGTGGAATCAGATTTGGGGTAGGTTGAATGGAACGGGGGGGGGGGGGGGGGGGACGACGACGACGACGGGGCACATTTCGTCAATTTCCCAATACGGAAGAGAAATCCAGTCAGTTATTAGACTCTGTTAACTTGCTTTTCAGTTTCCTTATCCTTTTTTTTTGTTTTTGTTTTGTTTTTCGAGACAGGGTTTCTTTGTAGCTTTGGAGCCTCTCCAGAAACTAGTGCTTGTAGAACAGGTTGGCCTTAAACTCACAAAGATCCGCCAGCCTCTGCCTCCCGAGTGCTGAGATTAAAGGCCTGCGCCACCACCGCCAGGCCAGCTTCCTTATCCTTAACAAACGGAGCTCCTGAGCTTCCGTTGTCTGCATGCCTGCAGGACGGCTGGTCTGAGAAAGCAAAAGTATTACAGAAAGGGACTTTTAACATCATTCTGTAAAGAGTTTCGGTCTTAGCCCTGCCGTATGTAGAGCTGCTTGGAACCATAGTACTCAGGACCGTGTGTTTTGTCGGTCCACCGGACCCATGACCCGGATGTACTATTGTTTGCAAACTCCGCCCAGAAGCCGTGCGTATTCACCCGAAAGTATCACTTTCAGCGTGCGTCCCGGAAACGGAAGGAAGTCCGTTTCTTTTTTCTGTCCCATACGTCGGTCCTGCGTCGTTCCTGCTTGGCCGGAGCGGTTTGTCGAGGCGGTTCGCAGCGTGTGGAAGAGTGGAACCGTGAGTTCCAGGAGCATCGGCAGCCATGGCGGATGTGACTGCCCGCAGTCTGCAGTACGAGTACAAGGCGGTGCGTGAAGTCTCGGAGGAGGGTTGCGGGCTAGGGAGCTCGTGGAGAGCCACAGACACCGGGGGGAAATCAGGTCTGGGTGAAGACTGGATTAATACACGACGGAATAACCCCAGTGGAGTTTAGGGTACGTGCGGACTCAGAAGATTCCCCTCCAACACACACACACCCCGGCTCCTGAGCGCTAAACCGTCCCTTCTACTTGTTATCCCCAATCTGCTTAACACTTTACCTAAATGTGGGTTATTATGGATACTGTTAGGAACGTTGATCGTTCACTTTACCAGACAGTCCAGTGCTTGTGCATAGCATTATGTGATACTGTTTCCCTATTAAGGAGATTTTATTTATTTATTTTGGTTTTTTTCGAGACAGGGTTTCTCTGTGTTACAGTCATAGCTGTTCTGGAACTAGCTCTTGTAGACTAGACTGTCCTCAAACATACAGAGATCCGTCTGCCTCAGCCTCCCAAGTGCTGGGATTAAAGGCGCGCGCCACCACCTCCCGGCTAAGAGGATTATTTTTTTATTCCAGTATTTTCCCATCTTCTAGTGTTACTGTGATAACAGGAATCAAAAATATTTATATATCAAAGTTTTGATTAAGGTTGATCTTTTCAGAACTCAAATCTTGTGCTCCAAGCTGACCGTTCTCTCATTGACCGGACCCGCCGTGATGAACCAACAGGAGAGGTTCTGTCCCTGGTTGGGAAGTTGGAGGGAACCCGTATGGGAGATAAGGCTCAACGAACCAAACCACAGATGCAGGAAGAAAGAAGGGCCAAGTAGGTATCAGTGGGATGTTGTATTTTTCTCCTAACCTAAAGCCCACTTTTAACTTTTGAACATTTTTTTTTTATTGAAATTCTCGTGGAAGATCAGCAGCGTTTGCACAAACACACTGAAAACGTCTTTAAGGTTTAAAGCTTTTTTGGTCTTGGGTGCAATGAATCTATTGATACCTTTTGTTTCTGATTCATGGGTAGATGCTAATTTTCTTCAAGCTATTTTTTTAAAGGTCTGTTTTATTTTTAATTATGTGCATGTGTGTGTGGGTATGGGCACACGCATGCAAATGCCTGTGGAGACTAGCAGACTGTTTGAGATCCCCTGGAACTGGAGTTTCAGGCAGTAGTGAGCTACCTAGTGTGGGGCCTCGGAACTGAACCCTGGTAGTCTCCAGAAGCAGCGTTGCTCCTGACTAGCCTTCTCTCCAGGCCATCACCAACTAGTTTCAAGACTCTTGTTACTCTTTTGTCTTAGTAATTCAGCCCCACCATCCCTGTTACAAGCTTCTTACCCTGACTCCCTGCGGTTGTTGCCCACTTCCTGGTGTTTTTGTTTTGCTGCTCTTCCTTTTTTCACCTTGGTAGATTCATTTCAAAAGTTATATATTCTCTGACTATGTTTTCTTTCTCCTTTTCTTTCTGTGACGTCTCAGCAGTTCCCAGGTCCTGTTTAGTTTAGTGGTTATAATCGAGAAGAGTTGTTGAAATTCGAGAGAAACAGTGTTCCTTGGTCCTTCGCTTTTTACAATCTGGCTTTTCTATTTATTTATTGGGAGTCACTAGAAGTAGATTCTTCTGGAGCCTAGCCTCTCTGGCTAGTAAACGGTTAAAAAACCAAAACAACAAAAACCAGTTGAAATACCATCATATAATCACCTCCTGAGGATAAAGAAATGCTTCTTCAAATGATGAAGAGGTCAAGCGGGAATTACTTCTGTTGACTCATGTTCCTGCCTCTACATATTAGATGTATGGAAAGGGTAAACTTGGCTCTGGAGCGGAAAGTTCTCCCATTCAGCATCATATTGTACGTCCACTAGGAGACGAAAGCGTGACGAGGACCGGCACGACATCAACAAGATGAAAGGCTATACGTTGCTGTCAGAGGGCATCGATGAGATGGTGGGCATCATCTATAAGCCCAAGACTAAGGAGACTCGGGAGACCTACGAGGTGCTGCTCAGCTTCATCCAGGCTGCTCTTGGAGACCAGGTGAGTCTGGAACCAGGGGATGAGACCTTGTGTTTGGAAAGAAAAAGGGTGGTAGCACAAGACTTTTGGCGACATTATGAGTTACATGCATTTATCCTATGTGCCGCAGGATTTATGCAGAAGTCAGGACAGCTTTCAGAGTTGGTCCTCTTTTTTTCTCTGTGTGGGACTCAGAGATCAAACTTATTGTTGGAGTTGGTGGAAAGTACCTTTACCTGCAGAGCCATCTTTTTAGTCCAACTAGAAGAATCTTAATCTGAATTTTCCCAGCAGGGTGCAGAAGGCAATACCATTTTGTAGAAATGGCTAATACTTCCTGAGCACTTAGTGTATACAGAATAGAGTGTTAACTATGAATCTGTGCTATTAACATTCATTTTCAATTTCATAGAAGAGAGACCTGAGATGCCTAAGTCAGAGAGACAGCATTTGTCAGTGAGAACATAAATCCAAGTGGTCTCTACCCCAAATCTGCCCTGAACTGTTGCACACTTAGGATTAGATTGGGAGTCCCTACAAGTTCTCTAGTGAGGTGGGGAGTAGAGGATATGTGAGCAAAGAGTTAGTGAAAGTGTGACAGGACAGGGGAAAGTTGGTGAGTGCCTCTTTCACATGGAGATTTGTGGCAAACTGTTCTGCTTTTAAAGACCACCTTACTACCTAGTGTCTTACCCCCCCTTTCTGCGGACCGGGTCCAGGATCTCATCCTTAGCAGATATCTAAGTCTTTTTGTTCTTGTTTATTTGCTTGTTTTTTTCAATACAGGGTTTCTCTGTGTAGCCTTTGCTGTCCTGGAACTCAGAGATCCATCTGCCTCTGCTTCCTGAGTGCTGGGATTAAAGCTGTGTGCTACTACTGCCCTGCAGTCTTTTTAATTTTTAGTTTTGTTTGTGTGAGACAAGGTCTCATGTAGCTCAAGCTGACCTCAAATTCACTGTGCATTCAAGAATGACCTTGAACTTCTGGTCCTATTTCTTCCCAAGTGCTAGGAATACAGGCACAGGCCACTGTATCTTGTTGATGAATGTCGTCAAAGCCTAGGATACTGCAGATTTTCCTTCCTTTTTTTTTATTGTTTTGCTTTTTATGTGTATGATTGTTTTGTTTACGTGTGTGCGTGTGCGCGTGACACCTGGTGCCCTTGGAGATCAGGAAAAGGCATCAAATCTCCTGGAACTTGAGTTACGAGTTTTTCAGCCTACAAGAGCAACAAGTACTCTTAATTTTTGAGCCACCTCTCCAGCGCATGTAATTTTGAAGATATGTTTATTTCCTATTGCCACAAATCTGGTCAGTGACCTTCTACATATCATTGTAGTAAATGTTTGTATTTTTCTTCAGCCTCGTGATATCCTTTGTGGGGCAGCTGATGAGGTTCTGGCTGTCCTGAAGAATGAAAAACTTCGAGACAAGGAGAGAAGAAGGGAGATTGACCTGTTGCTGGGTCAGACAGATGACACCAGATACCATGTGCTGGTAAACTTGGGCAAGAAGATCACAGACTACGGTGGAGACAAGGAGATCCAGAATATGGGTGGGTACCTGAGCCCTTTGTGTCCTGATGACATTTTGTGACTGTTGGTCTTTCTTAGTGAGCACTCAGTGTCATTGTTAAAATTTCAGAATAGCATTGTTTCCATAACCTATTTTATGCTAGCATAGGTTTATAATTCCAGCAAGTCAGCTTGGTCTACATAGCAAGTTCTAGGCCTACTGGAACTCCATAGGAAGCCTCATCTTTGCTGGGCTGTGGTGGTGCATGCCTTTAATCCTAGCATTTGGGAGACAGGTGGATCTTTGAGTTCGAGGCCGGCCTGGTTTACAGAGAGAGTTCCAGGATAGGCTCCAAAACTACACAGAGAATCCCTGTCTCTAAAAAAACAAAAACAAACAAACAACAACAACAACAAAAACCCATCTTTAAAAATAGAGAGCCGCGTGGTGGTGGCGCACACCTTTAATCCCAGCACTAGGGAGGCAGAGGCAGTCGGATCTCTGTGAGTTCGAGGCCAGCCTGGTCTATAAGAGCTAGTTCCAGGACAGGCTCCAAAGCTACAGAGAAACCCTGTCTTGAAAAACAAAAACGAGAGAGAGAGAGAGAGAGAGAGAGAGAGAGAGAGAAATGACTGATAGGCATTAGAATTCTTTGAGTCCAGCAGCCATTTCTTGGTTTTGGTTGTGAGTCTTAGTATTTAGTGGTTGAGCTTTCTATTCAACCCTGGCAGCCATATTTTAAAAAATTTACTTATTTTATGTGTATTGGTGTTTTCCCATGGGCGTCAGGTACTCTGAAACCCAGAACATAAATTATAGACAGTTGTGAGCTGCCATGTGGGCTTTGGGAATTGAACCCAGGTTCTCTGGAAAGCAGTCAGTGCTCTTTAACCATTGAGCCATCTCTCCAGCCCCCAATGGCAGCCATTTCTTATTCTGAGACTTATTATGTAGAGTGTGGGAGAGAGCAGGAAGGGTTTAGGAGCTGAGCAGGGCAGAATCCAGGTTGGCAGGTTGGAGAGGCCTGGGTGCTGGTTTTCATGTTCTTTAAGTCTGTGTGTCTGACCTGAGAGTAAGCAAACCAGGCAGTTGAGGAAATGGGCTCAAGTGTCTCCACTATTCACTGCCCTCTCTTTGTAATTCCTTATCTCCTCAGATGACAACATTGATGAGACCTATGGTGTGAATGTCCAGTTTGAGTCTGATGAGGAGGTGAGTGACTAAGTAAATGCATCCCATCTGTTTTGCTTTGTGAAGTTACCTAGGTGATGGGAGCCTGTCTTGTGTACTGAAATCCTTAGCTTAATATTTTATAGTGTTTTGTGTTTAGCTTAGAAAGTTTGTCTTATTTTGCTTAAAAAGTTATTGTGATTAACTTTAGTTTTTTGCTTTTTTAAAAGTTAATTTAAACCAGTAGATGCAAATTAACAGCTTATAATAAATCAGATAGACCAGGAAACTAGGGAGAAGAACTGAAAAATGCCATCCTCTAGGCACAACACAGCTATTGGAATCATGAAGTTAGCCAGCGATGGGGCTACTCTGTCTTGCCTAGCTATTGGTTATTGATAGGTGATGGAAAGGAGGTCATTGTCTTCAGTTGTGTAGCCTCTTCTGAGCCTGCTGGCCTTCGATGGATAGCCTCAAACCCATGGCTTCAAACAGCCCTGATTAAATTCAATGGGTCACAAAATAAACAAACATGAATGTGAGAAACAGATGTGTAGGAAAGAGGAGGATAGGTGGAGACGGGAGGATGAGGTACAATTAATCAGTATCGTCTACACGTATGAAATTGTCGAGAACACGATAGAGAAGGAAAAAAGATCCAGCACATCTTCAGTGAGAATGTGTCCTGCTATAGTGTTTTTGCCTGATTGTAATAATTTGTTACGTTTTTAGTACTGTGTGTTAACTGCTAGTTTCAAAAGAAAGCATGATTTCCTAGGAGTATGGACCTAGTTTGTACTTGGCTATTTAGCTGTTACAGCAGCTGCTGGGGTTAATGCTTGCCACTTCTAGATTATAACTAAATAGGAATGAGTGGGATGGTTGAAAAAAAAAAAAAACCAACAAAGTTAAACCAGGAATGGTAGCAAGATGCCTGCAACCCCAACAGTCGGGAGTTGAGACTAGCTGGGCTACATAGTGAAATTCTGTCTCTAAGGTGTGAAAATGTAGTTTAGAGTTTTCACTGGGTGAGTTCGGTTTCTGAAATTTGTAACCAGAGAGGAAGAAGGGCTGACACAGGAGAGTCAGAGGGCAGAGCACTGAACTGAGAGTCAAGCAGTCTTGAGTTTGAGCCTGTATCTAGGGGCAGGTCATTTTGCCTCAGTTTCTCTTTTTGTAAAACAAAATGATTGCTATAGATGGCTAAGTCCCTTCTTATAGAATAGTTAATTGGTAGTTTTAATTAGGAACAACCTGACACAGGATTTTTTGCTTACATTTATTTCATGCTAGTTATTGAACATGATGCTATTTTAAGTACACACTCCGCAATGTGAGTAGTAGATGCAGTGATGAGCAAATTAAGTATGGTGTCTGCAGTGCCGGCTCAGTCTGTTTCCTGGGTATCCATCTTCACAGCTCTTCTGCTAGCCAGTAGTCTTAGTTTGAGATTGTCTGTGTCCGGGTATTTGTCACTGTGGCAGCTAAGGTGAGAAGCAGAAAAGAGGACAGACACATCTAACAAGCCCATTCCAAATGGTCGTTCCTCTAGTGTTCCTGGAGTTTGGGTGATCCTGCTTTCAATACACAAGTGGTTTCACCCCAAAGCCATTGTTATGACCACAGAACTCACTTAGAGTGATAGAAAGACAGGGTCTGTATGACGCAGAACCTGTCCCACATCTATATTGAGATGGAGTTGTCTCCGTAGGAAGGCGATGAAGATGTGTATGGGGAAGTCCGCGAAGAAGCTTCTGATGACGACATGGAAGGGGATGAGGCTGTTGTGCGTTGTACCCTCTCGGCTAATGTAAGTACACTCTCTGTTCTGCTGTGGCCGGCTTATTTCTGGATGTAGCACTTCCTCCTACTGAAATACTCACTGGGCCGTGGTTGGTTTTTTTTTTTGGTGGGGTTGAGGGGCAGGGGCGGGGGGACGTTCTGGAGGCTAAATCCAGGGCTTTGGGCATGCTAGGCAAGTGCTCTGCCACTGACTGATTCTCATTTTTCTCATCTCTTTGGGCTGTTAAGAGTTTTGTTGAGACAGGAGCTTTCTCTGCAGCCCAGGCTAGCCTCAAACTTTTAATATGTCTTGCTCTCAAGTTCTGGGATTATGGGCATACCTTTGTCTGTTTTCCAGACTTCCTTTTGATGGATAATTTGATTTTTAAAAATTTGATATGTAGATACCACTGCAGTAACAACAATATTCGAGTATCTTTGTTTGTTGTCCTAGCGGTTAAACTTACTGATTTCTGCATAGTGAGTGCTCTTGCATTAAAGAAACTTTTCTTTTTTTTTGAGAAAGGGCCTGAGTTGCTCAGGCTGGACTTAACACTTACTGTATAGTCCATGCCGGCCTGAACTACTAGCCTCTGTGTGTGTATGTGTATGTGCGCACGCGCACACGTGTGTGCGTGGTGTGTTTTCTGAGGTAGAACCTGATGGACAGCTCAGACTGATCTGGAATTTGAAATTTTCTGCATCAGCCTCTTTATTTCTGGGATTACAGATGTTCCACCATAAACATACAGATGTTTGAGCCATAAACAGTTAGCATTTTTATTTATTTATTTATTTTAGGATTTTAGTCAGTTGTTACTCTTCCCAAAGATGTGGCCTAACAAAATCTTATTATGGTATGATCCTGAATTCAGTGTTATAGAGCTGTTTCCTTCTGGAAAGGCCTTAGAAGGCAATTGTAGGGTCACAGGTAGCTTCGTTGCAGCGTGCTGAAGAGCCCTAGTGAGCCGAGTGCCTGCTCTCCTCCTTAGCTTGTAGCCTCCGGAGAACTGATGAGTTCAAAGAAGAAGGATTTGCACCCTCGGGATATCGATGCGTTCTGGCTGCAGCGACAGCTCAGTCGTTTCTATGATGATGCCATTGTGTCGCAGAAGAAGGCAGATGAGGTGCTGGAGATTTTGAAGGTATGGCCTAGATGGTATTTCTATTTCATGTGTCTTGTCAGGAAGGAACAGTGTTTGTTCAGGGACACCAATGCAAGGACAGTGTTTGAAGAAGCAGATGGCTCTGTTCTGACTGATGGTGTTATTTGCTCTCTCCAGACAGCAAGTGACGACCGAGAATGTGAGAACCAACTCGTTCTGCTCCTTGGTTTCAACACTTTTGACTTCATTAAAGTGCTGCGGCAGCACAGGATGATGAGTGAGTAGACCGTGCTCTGCTCTTGCTTGCTTGGGGTGTGTGTGTCTGTCTGCATTCAATTATGGCCAGATTGTGTGGTGTGTGTGTGTCTGTGTGTGTGTCTGCATTCAATTGTGACCAGATTGTGTGGTGTGTGTGTGTGTGTGTGTGTGTGTCTGTCTGTCTGTCTGTCTGCATTCAGTTGTGGCTGGATAGTGTGTGTCGTGTGTGTGTTTTCATCTGCATATTCAATTGTGAATGAATTGTGTTGCTTCTTTGGCTTCAGCATTTAATTATCTTCTTTATGTTTAGAAATAAAAGTTGATTTTCATTTTCTCTTTTCCACTTCCTCTCTGTGCCTGTTGTGTTTGGCAGTTTTATACTGTACCTTGTTGGCCAGTGCTCAGAGTGAAGCTGAAAAGGAAAGGATCATGGGAAAGATGGAAGCCGACCCAGAGCTTTCTAAGTTCCTCTATCAGCTCCATGAGACTGAGAAGGAAGACCTGATCAGAGTGAGGGCTGGTTTGTTTTCTTTCTCCTTCCTCTTTCAGTGTCTGAGGTAATAAAGCATATCTTTGGGTTCTAGAGCTTGTCAGGGTGTAAAGTAGACTCAGCACACTCATTGTTATGGTTGTGGCACTGTCTTCACCTAGCCCCCATGGGGGCCTGTCTATTACAATCCAGGAACGGAGCATGTTTGGCTCATAGAGAGCACCATACTTCAGGCCTTAGGTGTAGCCTTGGCCAGTAGTTGTAGGCTGTTTCCTACTGACATCCTGGTCAGAACATTGCACCTTCATTGTGTTTGTTCCTTTTTTTTTTTTTTTTTTTTTGGTGTTTGTTCGTTTGTTTTTGCAGTTTCTTTCAGGTTTCAGAATAAAGTGATATTTTGGGTTTGGGGAGTTAGCACCTGTGAGTAAAACCCAACCCAGAAGGATTTAGAAGGGACAACAACTCAGGAGAGTGATAATCATTGTGCCTTTTCTGTGTCCCTGCTTCAGGAAGAAAGGTCCCGGAGAGAGAGAGTCCGTCAGTCCCGAATGGACACAGATCTGGAGACCATGGATTTGGACCAGGGTGGAGAGGTGAGTGCCCGGCCTATCCCAGGCTGTGGTGGGTGGAAAGCTCACCTGCTCAGCCTGTTACTGTTTTGCCTGTTTCCAGGCTCTGGCTCCACGGCAGGTTCTGGATTTGGAGGACCTTGTTTTCACACAAGGGAGCCACTTCATGGCCAACAAACGCTGCCAGCTCCCTGACGGGTCCTTCCGACGCCAGCGGAAGGGCTATGAAGAGGTGCACGTGCCAGCTTTAAAGCCTAAGCCCTTCGGCTCGGAAGAAGTGAGTGTGTTGCTTTTCTCAACTCCCTGTTCTTTCTCCTCTTTGCTGTCTTGAGGATACTTTGTTTTAGAGGTGGAAACTGTTCCAGTGTTTTCCCATTCTGAGACAAGGAAGCATTAGTGATCTCTCTGTACAGGTTTATAATAGAGAATTATGAACAGTGATTACCAGGGAATGAAATTATGGGGAATCATGTCATGATATCATGGTAATCTTATAAGAAATCTTACAAGAATGAACAGCCTGCTGAAGGATGCCATAGCCTAAATTGTGTAACATTCCTTCTAGCAACTGCTTCCTGTGGAGAAGCTGCCAAAGTATGCCCAAGCAGGATTTGAGGGCTTCAAAACACTGAACCGGATTCAAAGTAAACTCTACCGTGCTGCCCTGGAGACAGATGAAAATCTGCTGCTGTGTGCTCCTACTGTAAGCATTGCCCGCCTTCTTTTTCTGTCCTGAAATGTTTTGGTGGCAAGTTGAATCTTAATCTTTACACCAGGCTTTTCTTTATGGTTTTTTTGAGGCATGGTCTTACTATGTAACCCTGGCTGTCCTAGAACTCATTGTGGAGACCAGGCTACCCTTAAACTCACAGAGATCTGCCTGTCTGTGTCTCTGCCTCTGACTCCCAAGTGCTGGGATTAAAGGGGTGGTATAATCATGCCTGGCTATTCTCTATTCTGTTATGGAAGACATGGGCAATCCAGAGGTCAATTCTTTCTCTGTTTTGGTGCTAGCCCATGGAAGTCAGGGCAGTAGCCATAGCAGATGAATAAACTTTGTCTCTGACCTGCCTCTAGGGTGCTGGGAAGACCAATGTGGCCCTGATGTGTATGCTCCGGGAGATAGGGAAACACATCAACATGGATGGCACTATCAATGTGGATGACTTCAAGATTATCTACATAGCTCCCATGCGGTCCTTGGTGCAGGAGATGGTGGGCAGTTTTGGAAAGGTATGTCATAGCTTCTCTAGAAGGTAGTGGCCGCAGCTGTCCATATCATGGGGAGGGGTCTCTGTATCACTTTTTGTTGTTGTTGTTGTTGTTGTTAGGGAATCTTTGGATTTTTTTGCCATTCCCAAGGTAGAACTCAACCCATGTAATTTATGAAGCAAAAATGTCTTGGTCTCTCTTACACGGACTCCATCTTTCTTTGATCATCTCCATAGTGGTTTTGGAGTCATGCATCTTGAAGTATTTCTGGCACATGAATATGTTTGATAGCTTGTGGGCTGTTACTCCAGTTCCATTTTCCTACTTTGTGTAGGGCTCCTCGAGAGCCTTTGCCTCCTCCCGCTAGTGGAACTGAACTTGTTTAATATTTGTTAACCTTTCCTGATTCTTTGGATACTTACCTTCTCCTGGTCCCAGCCCTTCAGGCACCTTCTAGCAGACTTCTGCACATAGTAGGCAAACTCCCTGCCCCTGAGCTGACCTTGAAGCCCATCACGTGTTGTTGCCGGTGTCTGTTCTTCCAGCGCCTAGCCACTTACGGCATAACTGTTGCTGAGCTGACTGGAGACCACCAGCTGTGCAAGGAAGAAATCAGTGCCACACAGATCATTGTCTGCACCCCTGAGAAGTGGGACATCATCACACGCAAAGGCGGGGAGCGCACCTATACTCAGCTGGTCCGCCTCATTGTCCTGGTGAGTGGAGAGAGTGAATGAAGGAGAGATCACCTGTGGTCAGGGAACCTGGTCAGGCTGGGTGAACCTGGAAGAACAGGGCCTGGTCAGGCTGGGTGAACCTGGAAGAACAGGGCCTAAAAATGAGACGGACTAAAGCCAACTTTATTGAGAACATCAGACAGTTTATACTCTGAGAGTTAAGAAGATCACATGACTAAGGTGTTCAGTCACCAAGATAAGCCACACGTGGCAAAAACATGTTTTTCCATAGAGGCATACAAATACAAACAGCTGAAGTAAGCTTGCTCCTCCCCGCTGCACATGGGAGGAGCACGAAAACACATTCCAAGAACAGTTCCATGTTTTTGAAGAAACTGAGGGCACTGGTGTCTTGTTTCCTTGGAGTTTTTTTTACCAGCGACTCAGAATTCTCATGTGACTCCATTATTGTATTGGACTGTGTTCCAACAGGGGAGGATTTGCTGTGTTTATCAGTTCTGTTCCTCAAGGCCTTTCTATGTGCACATTCTGTCATATGAGCCATTAAGAGCTTTACTGTGACCATTGACCCAGAATCTGCATGTCCCAGAAGCTTCCCTTCCAGTCAGTGCGTGATGTTTGCCATCTCCCAGTTTTTTTTTTTTCTTTGAGGCAGGTCTCTCATGTTCTGGACTCACTTTATAGAATAATTTGAAATAATTTGAATCAAATGGAAACACACAAAAATAATTTTGTCCTCACAAGAACATTGAAATGCTTTATAAATAATTTATTGTCAGGACAAGTAAGGAATTGAGACATTGCTTTCCATTTATATAGAAGGATCTATAGGAAATGAACTTTGAGCCAAGTGTTGATTTTTTTTTAATTAATTGCATTTTTTAAATTTTCTGTGATTTTATATATATATATATATATATATATATATATATATATTGTGTGTGTGTGTGTGTATGCACGCGCGTGTAGGTTGGTCAAAATACAACTTGTGAGAGTCAGTTCTGTCCTTCCATCATAAATATTCTGGGAATCAAGTTCAAGCCATTAGGGTTGGTGGTAAGTGCCTTTACCCACTGAGCCGATTCACTGGCCTCTGAAAGTTGCTTCTTTATGGTGTCTAAGAAAGTAGTTCATGTTCTGAGTTCAGAGTAGGAGTTAGCAAATTGTGGCTACAAGTTTTTGTCTTACTGAACACAGTTGTGTAGATTGATTTATGTACTGCTTCTAGCTTCTCTTGTCCTGCGTGTTGCTCTGGCAGAATTGAGTATTTGTAACAAGAGTTGCATGGCTCACAAGCCTGTGGTATTGCATGTGTGGTACTGGATGTCCAGCCCTTGAAGAAAAGTTTGCTAGTCTCCTTTAGAGCTTCGCTCCTCCATGCTTCTACAGCAGCCCGCATAACTGCTTCCTAGGAGTGCTGAACCCCTGGCCTGCCCATGCCTTTGAATTCTATTTTCATTTCCATAACACCTCCAGGTCTTCAGTGCTTACAGTATCTGAGAAGCACTGCTCTTGGCAATGGGAGCTTTATTGTAAATGAAGCCTAGTAGTTTTTGTTCTTGTTCTTGATGAAGAGTCCTGTCCAAAAGTGAAGACCTGTTTGATAAAATCTGGTTAGAACCATCATATATGTGTAAGATTTATGGTAAAGTTGAGGACTCACTCACGAGTGCCTAAGCAGTCTACACTCAATGCTAATTCCTACTAAAAGCTGTGTTAGTTCTTTAGGACTCTGGCTTGGACTTCCGTTTTTATCTGCACTAGGTGTCTTAGGCTATATACTTCTATAACAGACTAATCTCAAGGGAGGATGCTATATCTCTGGTATAGCTTTCTGTCTTTCGCTTCCTTAGGATGAGATTCATCTTCTACATGATGACAGAGGTCCTGTCTTAGAAGCTTTGGTGGCCAGGGCCATCCGAAACATTGAGATGACCCAAGAAGATGTCCGACTCATTGGTCTTAGTGCTACTCTCCCCAACTATGAAGATGTGGCTACCTTTCTGCGTGTTGACCCTGCCAAGGGCCTCTTCTATTTCGACAACAGGTAGAAGAGACTGGAAACGTTTTACCAAGTCAGTCTTCCTGTCCCCTTCCTGTCTCTAAGGAGCATACTAAATGAGTTTTAGGGGTCCTATGTGTATTGTAAAAAGCATTATTGCTTCTAGATCAATGGAAAGTTACTTCTTTCCTCACAATATTCTCTGCTGGAAATGTCATTTGTCTAACTGTTGAACTTCTAGCTTCCGCCCAGTGCCTCTGGAACAGACATATGTGGGCATCACGGAGAAAAAAGCTATCAAGCGTTTCCAGATCATGAATGAAATAGTCTATGAGAAAATCATGGAACATGCTGGAAAAAATCAGGTCTGTTGATGGTTCTTGAACTTTTTCTGTTTTTGACATAAGCAAAGTTGGCAGGGTAATAGCATGAATCACCAGTTGTCATAAATGACATGAATTATTACTGTAAAACTTGCCTTCAAATATGGTCAGGATCTAGCAGAGTTGGCACAATCCTCTAATACCACAACCTAGGAGGCTAGGGCAGAAAGACTTCAAGCTAGCTGGAGACCAGCTTGGGTTATACAAAGACCCTCCCCTCCAAAACAAAAGAAAATAAAAACAAAATCAAAGGAACAATTGGGGACTAGGGTAGAACACAGTAGTAGAGCATAGACATAGCATGTGCGAACCCTGGGGGTTCAATTTCTATTACTGCATAAATAGGAGATGGAATACTCTGAATAATTCTGCATTCAGAAATTGGCCAGCTTCTGGGCTAGAGAGATGACTGGCTGCTCTTGCAAAGTACCCAGGTTCAGGTCTTATCACCCATATGGAGGCTCTGAGCAGTCTGGAAACTCCAGTTCCAGGGGATCTGGCTTTCTCTTCTAGCCTTTGTGGACATCAGGCACTTACATGGTGCACATACAAAACATTCATATACATAAAATAAAAATAAATAAATAAACTGATAACTTAGAAGGAATGGATCATTTCCTGAAAACAGCTATTACTGTAGCCTAGATGAAATATCATCTGAATAGTACTGTGATCATTAATGATAGTTTTATAATTAATATTCCTCTCCTTTATGGTAGTGGAACTAGAAAAATCAGTCCGTCTATAATATAGTAAAAATAAAGCTGCAAATTAAAATCTAGTGAAAGCAGCTGGACAGTGGTGGTGCACACATTTAATCCGAGCACTCTGAAGGCTGAGACGGAGGATCTCTGTGAGTTCGAGGCCAGTCTGATCTACAGTGTGAGTTCCAGGACAGCCAGAACTAAACAGTAAAACTTTGGCTTGAAAAACTGAAGAAAAAAAAAAACAAAAGAAATCTAATGAAAGCAGGCCAGTGAAATGGCTCTGCAGCAGACAGTGCTTGCCTCTAAGAATGGTGACCTGAGTTTGATCCCAGAGCCCACAGGGTAGAAGACAATTCCTCTGACCTCTATAGGTGTGCTGTGGCATGCATGCATGTCTCTCTCACACACACACAATAAATAATTAAACGAAAAAACCAACAAAAACCCAACAAACTGTGGGGCATGATGGTACATGCCTTTAATACCAACTCTTTGAGTTCAAGGCCAGCTAGGGGTACATAGTGAAATCCTGTCTCAAAACACTAATGAAAGCACATTGTATTTGGAAGTTGAACAAAGGTTAGTATTGTTAAATACGGCAAGAGGTAAGAGGTTATGCATTTCTTTTTCTGATAAAAAGCACAGGAATTTATATGACAAGACTTCAGAACACTAAATCTTAGGACTGTGTTTCTTATAATATGGTACTAGTTTCAAACTTACTTCCTAAACATTTTTGTAAATAATTGTTTTGCTATTATATTTTTTAAAAATTCATTTTTATTTTATGTGCATTGGCATTTTGCCAGCATGTATGCCTCTGTGAGGATGCCAGATCCCCTGGAACTGGAGTTACAGTTGTAAGCTGCATGTGGGTCCTCTGGAAGATCACCCAGTGTTCTTAACTACTGAGCCACCTCTTCAGTCCCATAGTTTTACTATTATCTTGCAAACACATCTTTATTTGGCTTAGACTTGGTTTGGCTCTGAACATATCTTATTTAAGGTCTCTGAGTCTTCACACGCTGTATACTTAAATTTGCTGTTGAAGGTAGAATTCTAGGGTTAGTTTAGTTTCTCAGCTGAAGGCTGTGTCACTGTCCTTGGTAGAGTCCTTCCCCTTGAGTTGTTCCGTTTTGTTTTTTGAGACAGTGTTTTGCAATGTATCCTGGGCTAGGCTTGAGCTCTCTGAGTAGTAAGACTAGCCTGGAATTTAGGCACAACCTCTAATGCAGGGATTATAGGTAGAGTCACCATACTCGCCTTCCCTTTGGGTACCATCAGCCGTGTTAGACTTCTTTCCAAACTAGCATGGCTTCTAGTTATAGTGGAGCAGCCTCTGCTTCCTACAGCTAGTGCCCTGGTGCTATGAGAGTAGCTGCTGAAGGTCCATCCCTAAGCTATAGTCCAATTCTCCGTAGGTTCTGGTGTTTGTCCACTCTCGCAAAGAAACTGGGAAGACGGCCAGGGCAATTCGTGACATGTGCCTGGAGAAGGACACCTTGGGTCTGTTTCTTCGAGAGGGTTCTGCCTCCACTGAAGTCCTTCGTACAGAAGCAGAACAGTGCAAGGTAAGAAAGGGCCATTTACTTCTTGGGGCTTGTGCCTGGTGACTGGTTCCATATTGCTGGATCGATTGCTTTGGGACTATGCACCAAGTGCTGCTGTTTCTAATAGGTTAAAAGTAGTTGGGGACCAGGGAGATGACTCAGATAAAGATGCCTGCGCCAAGCCTAATGGCCTGTGTGCAATCTCAGAGACTCAATAGTGGAGGTTGTTCTCTAACCTCCACATGCATGCCACACACAGGCACACATACAAACCTAAGTTCATAGATTTTTGTAAAAAGCCATGATACGTGATTATGGGGGCTCCTGTGGAAAGGTTTCCTTTGGCCCTGGAGGAGTTCCACAGGGAGGCTTCCTCATTTCATGGTCTTTTTCTGTTCACAGAACTTGGAGCTGAAGGATCTGTTGCCTTATGGCTTTGCTATTCATCATGCAGGCATGACCAGAGTTGACCGAACATTGGTAGAAGATCTTTTTGCTGACAAACATATTCAGGTGAGGAGGGGTAAAACTCGGAAGAGCAGGTGATGTAGACTTTAGAGCATCTGAAATGTCAATAGCTCTGCCCTTAGTAGGATTCTTAGACTTTTTTTTTTTAACATTCATTTATGTGTGTGTGTATGTTTTTCATGAATTTATATACACCACATGCAGGTGCTCTCAGAGGCCAGAAGTGGACACTAGATCCCCTGGAACCTGGAGTTAGACATTGTGATCAGGTGTGGGTTCTGGGACCTGAAGCCCAGTCCTCTGCAATAGTAGTCCATGCACCAACCACTAAGCTACTCTCCATCCCTAGACTTTTTCATACCTGGACCTGCTAGCACAGGCTGGAAGGTTGTGGTGGTTATGCTGTCTCTCCCAACACCTCATACACTGCATGAGGGAAGATGGCTAAATGGGTGCTTCTTAGAACTCCACACTGTAATTCACAGGGTCGGGATCACAGGGTTTTTTGTTTTTGTTTTTAAACACAAAACAGGGTTTCTCTGTAGCTTTGGAACCTGTCCTGGAACTAGCTCTTGTAGACCAGGCTCGCCTCAAACTCAAGAGATCTGCTTGCTTCTGCCTCCCAAGTGCTGGGATTAAAGTTGTGTGCTACCATCGCCCGGCTAGGACCACACTCTTTCCCTCCTCTGAGATGATGATTTCTAGTATCTTGTAACTAAGTTGTTTATATAGGTTTAAGCTTCTGACCTATATGTGTCTCTGGAACCCTGGTGTATTCTTAAGTATATAAGGGACTGAAGCAACTCTTTTTGCTCCAGTGTCACATTAGGCCCTGAGTCATATATCCACTCCTACCCCCAGCTAAGTTCAGAAGCCAGACAAGCCAGGCCTGTGACCGTGCTATGGTGGTATGTTTTCCTCATTGCCCTCCTTTGCCTCTTTAGGTTTTAGTTTCCACAGCAACTCTGGCTTGGGGTGTAAATCTCCCTGCACATACAGTCATCATCAAAGGCACCCAGGTGTACAGTCCAGAGAAGGGGCGTTGGACAGAGCTGGGAGCACTGGACATTCTGCAGGTACCGAGCCTCTAAGGGTGATTCCCAATGGGATCAACATCCTGGCCTGGAACACAAGGATGTTGGAAAGATGGCAGATCAAGGTCAAGTTCTAAGTGTGTAGACTCTTGTCCAAAGCTCTACTGTAACATTTTCTTTTATTGCTTCTGACTTAGATGCTGGGCCGTGCTGGACGCCCTCAGTATGACACCAAGGGTGAAGGTATACTCATCACATCTCATGGAGAGCTACAGTACTACCTCTCCCTCCTCAACCAGCAGCTTCCTATTGAGAGCCAGATGGTATCAAAGCTGCCTGATATGCTCAATGCGGAAATTGTGCTGGGGAACGTCCAGAATGCAAAGGTAGGGCTGGCTTTGTCCTTGGGGCTTTACACTTTTCCTTAATGCCTTAAGAGACTTGGAGTGGTGTGCCCCTCCTGTGAGGATATCGAGGGCCAGCAACAGTGTCTCAAATTCTGCACAACACTTCATGCAGGGCAAGCTTCTTGTGTAAGTGAATGCGTATTCGATCAATACACTAAAATAACCAGACCAGCTCAAAACAACAGATATAATTTAATAATTGAAAAACGGGGAAACTCACGCGACCGGAGTAAAAGGTCCAAAGTCCAAACGGGTCAGGCGAGCCCCGTGCAGAGAACCCGCGCACCTATCTACCCCCATTTATCTACCTGGCTCCAGGTGGCCACACCCAAGCCAGATGTGATTGGCTGAGCTTCCCCATCATTCTTGGGTTTGTGGCAGATAATTCCTTTTATGTTTAAGATACTTGAAAAGATTATTTAAATTGAAATACTGATGACATCCAGAAGATACTGTACTGTGTGTCCTTGTCCTTGAGAATTCATGTCCAAGCTATCTGTGGGACTTCTCTTTGGACACTAGCAGTTCTTCATGCTAAACGCCATGAACTGTCTTGCAGGATGCAGTGAACTGGCTGGGCTATGCCTACCTGTACATCCGAATGCTCCGGTCCCCAACCCTCTATGGCATCTCTCATGATGACCTCAAGGGAGATCCCTTGCTGGACCAGCGCCGACTAGATCTTGTTCACACTGCTGCCTTGATGCTGGATAAGAACAATCTGGTCAAGTATGATAAGAAGACAGGCAACTTTCAGGTGATTAGCATGTGATTTTTGAGGCTGTTTTAGTAAAATTTAGGTCCTTTAATGTATGTAATGCCTGTCTAATTACCTGTTGTCTAGATTGGGGAATAGACTATACTCTTTGAACTATGAACTTAACTTTCAAATTTATACTTTTAAGTAAGGCATTGGTTGCCCTGTGACTGGAGATGGTTGTGAGCCACCATGAGGGCGCTAGAAATTGAACCACAGGTGTTATGGAAGAGCAGCCATCCCTCATCAACCATTTCTCCAACACTTAGATTTTAAAAATGGTAGCTGGTTCTCCAAGTTTGAGTTGCGGAAGGTCATTTGATCATCTCATTACATGATCATCAGTTCTCCATAGGGCAGTTTGTTCTGCCATCTTGTTGTGCCCGAGGCGCTTGTATTAGGCAGGTAAAGGTACCCCAAGGAGTTTATCTGCTTGTATCTTAAGATGGTCACTTGATATTTAAAGTTGGGGGCTGATCACTAGTCAGCCTTGCACTGAGTCTTCCTTCTTTCTAGGTGACAGAACTTGGCCGGATAGCTAGTCACTACTATATCACCAATGACACTGTGCAGACCTACAACCAGCTGCTAAAACCTACTCTGAGCGAGATTGAGCTTTTCCGAGTGTTTTCCTTGTCCTCAGAGTTCAAGAACATCACTGTGAGAGAGGTGAGCCGATGAGTGTTTCGGGATAGGAGTTTGGACCCCTGCCAGGCTGCTGGATAACTTCTTTCCTTGACTGTTGCCCTGTGGATTTCCTATGACCTGTCTTTCCTCGTGGCAGGAGGAGAAGCTGGAGCTGCAGAAGTTGCTGGAGAGGGTGCCCATCCCTGTAAAGGAGAGCATCGAAGAGCCCAGTGCTAAGGTAGGCATGTCTTCACTTTCAAACATGATCATTCAGTTTCCAAAAGATGAACTTTGAACTTGATTTCATACATGGTAATATATTGTAATTATATTGTATGAATACATGCACAATTCTTTCTACTCCTAGGTCAACTTCGGGGTTGACCTATCATGTGCTGGACTACTGGCTGTACCCCCACCCCCAATTTCCCTACTCTGCTTCCTTCTGACATATGCTTTATATGGAATAATAGTTATTTAACATGTAAATCAAGAACATGGAAGATCCTTTTTGGCACATGTACCAGAACAGAAATGCAGATAATTGATTGATCTTTGCTAGCTATCTCTGCTTCTTTGCAGATCAATGTTCTTCTCCAAGCCTTCATCTCACAGCTAAAACTGGAGGGCTTTGCACTGATGGCTGACATGGTGTACGTGACCCAGGTGAGGACAAGGTTGCTCTGAGTGATGAGCAGAGTCCAAATAATTCCAGTGCCTTCTCTTCTGTGTACCTTGAAGAAAGGAGGCCTGACGCTGCTGTTCCAGCAAGCCAGCTGCTTGCTGCCACTTGATTTTGCTATACTGATCTTGAGCTTGTGGGAAGGGCAGGCCTTACAAAGTGCTAAGAAGCTCTGTCGGTGCTTGTAGAGACAGGTCCACTGGGCATGTCACCCTTTCCCAGAGAAACAGTCCCATTGTAGCTGTGGTGTTCATGAAAAATGACAAAATATTTTATTAATTATTCTGTCTTAACCTGAAAGGGTGGGAGACAAAAACTTGTTTGTTTCGGAATTGGTATGAGTGATCGCATCAGATCTTGAGGTCATCAGGCTATGGTAGACAGGCCACAGAGGTTTCACCATGGGAACACTTGTCTTTTCTCAGTCGGCTGGCCGGTTGATGCGTGCAATCTTTGAAATTGTCCTGAACCGCGGTTGGGCACAGCTTACAGATAAGACCCTGAATCTCTGCAAGATGATCGACAAACGCATGTAAGTGCTCAGTGAGCTAGAGGATGGTCATTGTGAACTTGGGCCTCAGTGCACTTGATGTCCAGTTCTGGTGCCTGAGATGTGTCATAGACCTGGGTGAAAGTTGGGAAGTGGATGGGCCTTCTAGAATGTAGGGCTGGGAGGTTGGAGAGCAAAGAAGATATCTTCCTTTAATGATAGGGTCTGTGTGGTTATTCTAGTGCTGGACACTGTGGTGAACGGCAGTTTGTTCACAGCCTTACGGAAAGAGTGAACCAGCTGTGTCTCCTTTCTGGATAGGTGGCAGTCCATGTGTCCTCTTCGTCAGTTCCGTAAGCTTCCTGAGGAAGTAGTGAAGAAGATCGAGAAGAAAAACTTCCCCTTTGAGCGGCTGTACGATTTGAATCATAATGAGATAGGTGTGTTTAGTTCTTGTCCTGTCTTGTAGCCCAGGCCTTTTTCTGTCAACCTTCTACACCCCAGGTCCTTCACCCTGGGCACTGGTACTCTATGCTTGCATCCTGCTGTTGTACAAGCTCACTGTTAGACTTTGAACCGTTAGTACTGCATTGAGACTAAAGTGAGGAGCCTGTCCACTGGTGTGGAATCTGCTCCTTTCCCACAGTTGCCCTTTGGTCTTGATTGTAGATTTGCTAGGCTGGCCAGCAACAGCTTTTGTTTCTCATAGGTGAGCTTATACGAATGCCGAAGATGGGGAAGACCATCCACAAGTATGTCCATCTCTTCCCCAAGTTGGAGTTGTCGGTGCACCTGCAGCCTATTACACGCTCTACCCTGAAAGTAGAGCTGACTATCACACCGGATTTCCAGTGGGATGAAAAGGCAAGGCTTTGTTGGTTAGAGGCTGCAGTTGGAGTTGCTTAGTCCCCTCATTGCCCATTCTTATTTCACTGGTGCTTGGGTTGGCAGGTCCATGGTTCCTCAGAGGCATTTTGGATTCTAGTGGAAGATGTGGACAGTGAGGTGATTCTGCACCATGAATATTTTCTACTGAAGGCCAAGTATGCCCAGGACGAGCATCTCATCACATTCTTCGTCCCAGTCTTCGAACCACTGCCCCCTCAATACTTCATCCGAGTGGTATCTGACCGCTGGCTCTGTGAGTGTCTTTTGAGTCCCCTAGGAACATACCTTCCAAGGATGGTAGTAGACTTCTTGTCTCTATTAAGAGAGTGGTACAGACACAGCCTAAGGTCTCTGGTGTTCATGAATGAGGCTGTGGAGGTCTGCTGGAGATTGTTCCTAGTGTTCCATTTCTTCCCTGACAGCTTGTGAGACCCAGCTGCCTGTCTCTTTCCGACACCTGATCCTACCGGAGAAGTACCCACCTCCAACTGAACTGTTGGACCTGCAGCCATTGCCCGTGTCTGCTCTAAGGAACAGTGCTTTTGAGAGCCTTTACCAAGATAAATTTCCTTTCTTCAATCCTATCCAGACTCAAGGTAGGTGTTTGAGTCTCAGATATTTGGTTTCCATGCATGCCTTTTTTTCCCTGCCCACCGACAGAGTTTCCCTGGCTGTCCTGGAACTCACTCTGTATACTAGGGTGGCTTCTATCTCACAGAGATCCCCCCCTGCCTCTGCCTCCCGAGTGCTGGGATAAAAGGTGTGCGCCATCACTGCCCAGACCATGCATGCCTTTTAAGGTTACCTCATAATAAGTGTGTTGGGCAGCTGGCAGAGAACCAGGTACTTAGTGGCCTGGAGCTCACTGGCCTGCCAGATGTTTTTCTTCCTAAAGTCCTTGTTCACTGTTAGATTTGCTTTGCTGCTCTACATATCTCCCTAAGGAGGATCAGGAGAGTAAGGTCATTCTGTGATGTGTTGTCCTTACTCCTGCTCCAAGTGTTGAGCCAGAGTGTGGTGTTGATGAGACCTCACTTCATCATTAAAAATTAGAGCAGGCACTAAGTACTTGGCTGAGCACAGGACTAGTGTTTCCTCCTCCGCCAATCCTTTGAAAGGGTTACTATTTACTGCTACAGTTAATTGTGCAACTCATGATGAGGGAACTGAGGCATAGGAAGGAGCCCTAATTAAACCAACTGGTAAATAGTTGAGCTTGGGTTTTTAGTGTAGTTTTGACCCCAGGGCCTGGGCTTACCTTCTGTATTTGAGTATTTCTAAAGAATGCAAGAAACTGCTGATAAGGCAGAGATAGGTGTCCTGTTTTTTTGTTTGTTTTGTTTCTTTTTGTTTTTATTCTGGTCCTTGACAGGTAAAGATGCGGGATTTCTTTCTTGTTGTTGTGGTTGTTGTTTTTCCCCCATAAATCTCCAGGAGATCTGAACCTGATCTTGGACTTTTTCCTTCCCTGCTTTGCAGGAGAAAGTATGTGAGACAGCCAGCAGGGCCAGTGTTCCAGGCTTCTGTTTGTACTGCAGCTGATTGACTTTGCGTCTCATGGTGTTCATAATCTTGACGAATGATTTGTTTCATCCCCACTGGTGTTCACTCTATACCTTTGGTTTCCAGTTTTTAACACCGTGTACAACAGTGATGATAACGTGTTTGTGGGGGCCCCCACGGGCAGCGGGAAGACCATCTGTGCAGAGTTTGCCATCCTGCGGATGCTGCTGCAGAATTCTGAGGGACGCTGTGTCTATATTACCCCCATGGAGGCTCTGGCAGAGCAGGTGTGTAATATGTTGTGGGACTGAATTTTCCAGAAGCCATTCCATCTGTGATTCCAGATGAAGGTTTTCTCATATCCGACAACTGCATGTCATTTCTTAAAGAAAGGCTTCCCTGTCAGCTTAAAAGCTGGTATAGACCGGGCAGTATCATGAATAGAGTATGGCGGGTGGTGCATGGTTGTCACTCCAGCTGCCTAGGGGGCTGAGGTGAAAGTTTCACTTGAACCCACAAGTTTAAGGTCAGACTGTGCCCCATCTCAGTTTTCCTCCTATTAAGTGAGAGATGTCCATGCGACCTACTGTGACTATCCCTCCCACTCCTGCCCACCAGGTGTACATGGACTGGTATGAGAAGTTTCAGGATAGGCTCAACAAGAAGGTGGTGCTGCTGACGGGGGAGACTAGCACAGACCTGAAGCTTCTAGGCAAAGGCAACATCATCATCAGCACTCCCGAGAAGTGGGACATCCTTTCCCGGAGGTGGAAGCAGCGCAAGAATGTCCAGAACATCAACCTCTTCGTGGTGGATGAGGTCCACCTTATTGGGGGCGAGAATGGGGTAGGCTTGACTTCACAGCATAGAGAAGGGCTGGGACCCACACAGTGACCTTATATTGGGCCTGGGACTAGGGTCTCCACAAAGATTTCTGCCTATTGCCTGCCTTGTTCCAAAAGGGTGGTCTGAGGTTTTTTTGATAGACTCTTAAGGAACAGTGTTGCTTAGTGAAGGTTGTCTCCTGGGGCAGGGCAGCCACAGACCGGAGAGTCCATAGTTGGCTCACAAAGGGAAGCTCAGGCAGAGATGGCGAGCCTGAGCCTGGGATGACTCCTTCCCTTTTTCCCAGCCTGTCTTGGAAGTGATCTGCTCCCGGATGCGCTACATCTCCTCCCAGATTGAGCGGCCCATTCGAATTGTGGCACTTAGCTCGTCACTGTCCAATGCCAAGGATGTGGCTCACTGGCTGGGCTGTAGTGCCACCTCCACCTTCAACTTCCACCCTAATGTGCGCCCTGTACCACTGGAACTGCATATCCAGGTAGGACCCTGTCTGCCTTCCTCCATGGCCTTGGGGATCAATCAGGTCTAGTGAGCTCAGTGTCTTGTCTTCTGCCTTTATTTCCAGGGCTTCAACATTAGCCATACACAGACTCGCCTGCTGTCTATGGCCAAGCCTGTGTACCATGCCATCACCAAACACTCACCCAAGAAGCCTGTCATCGTTTTTGTCCCATCTCGCAAGCAGACCCGCCTCACGGCAATAGACATCCTTACTACCTGTGCAGCAGACATCCAGCGGCAGAGGTGGGCTGTGCTCTAATTTCTGGGGTGGCTGGCTGCATGAGAATCCTGTTACGTGAAGGTGCCCCTGTTCTGGGTGTCCTGGATGAGGCTGGGGCTGAGGCTGAGGGCAGCACAGACTGAAATGCCTCAGACCTGTGCTTGTTCTTGTTCTGCCCAGGTTCTTGCACTGTACTGAGAAGGATCTTATCCCTTACCTGGAGAAGCTAAGTGACAGCACGCTCAAGGAAACACTGTTAAATGGGGTGGGCTACCTACATGAAGGACTGAGCCCCATGGAGAGGCGCCTGGTAGAGCAGCTCTTCAGCTCGGGTAAGAAAACATCATGACATCCAAAGTCCTCAGGTGTGTGTATTCGACTTTAGGGTGTGGATGGCATTTCTCTGTTGAGTAGTACTCATTTTCACAATGCTAGCTGTCTTACCTCATTAGATTCCTCCTAGACACTTGTGATGTAGTTGACAGAGATACCCCTCCCTGCTAGATTTGAAAACAGGCAGGCACATCAGCTGGTCCCATTACAGAAGCTGGTTTTCTGCTGTTTAGGGTTCTGTGTGGAGACCAGACTGGTGGGGTTAGAACTTAAGAGGTGGCTGTGGGTTTGTGATTCTCTTCTGGTTGGTTGCCTCTTGCTTGCTGCTGTTTGTTGGCCTGTGGCATTTTATGCATCGTCACTGTCCTGGCACTGTGTGGCAGAGCTCCCACCAGGCGGTCATTCTTCGAATCTGTCTGGTTTGGGTGTGCTCAGAGTAAGTTTGATTTTGCTGCCATGGGTTGAACTAACTGTGTTTGGGTTGGTGTTAGCTTTCACCATCAAAGGGCTGATCCGCCAGGCAGTGCTAGTCTTGCTTTCCTTGAGTTTGAGTTCTCCAGAATTGCTGTGTTTCTTCTAGGATAGTCTCAGAGCAAAAGGCACCAATAGCATGGTACCGCCTTTCACTGCACTTGGTTCCTGTCAGACCTTGTTCCTAGGGCCTCATGCTGAGCTTTGAAATGTAGCCCTTGTTGGCGCTGCCTGCCAGTGAAGCAATAGTTCCTGGGAGGCCTGCCTCAGTCTTCATCTCCCTTCCTCCGCTCAGGGGCTATCCAGGTGGTGGTGGCTTCTCGAAGTCTCTGCTGGGGCATGAATGTTGCTGCTCATCTGGTGATCATCATGGATACTCAGTACTACAATGGCAAGATCCATGCGTGAGTACAGTTGCTGTGGACCTTAACAGACCTCCCTCCTAAAGCGAGTGCAGATCTACAAATACAATACAGGGAACTAAGCATAGAAGAGTCCCTCCCAGTAGATCAGTGTTCATTGTTTGGTCCCAGGAGGTAAACATACATACCTCTGTCTCAGCAGTTTGGAGAGAGGACCTTTCAGACAGGAAGAAAGGGGCTTGTTGTTACCGACTTCCCACAAGGTCACACCTTTGTTGTGACAAGAAGCCCAAGGGTCAGTGTTTCTCAGAGCCTGAATAATTTTTTCATTTTTTATTTTTCCAAAATACAAATTATTTTGAAATTAGTTTTGTAAGTTTAGAATGCCAGAATCTGGTTGTTGCTTTGAGGTTTACATTACTTTTTTTTTGTTTTTTTGTTTTGTTTTGTTTTTGAGACAGGGTTTCTCTGTAGTTTTGGAGCCTGTCCTGGAACTAGCTCTTGTAGACCAGGCTAGCTTCAAACTTACAGAGATCTGCCTGCCTTTGCCTCCCAAGTGCTGGGATTAAAGGCGTGTGCCACCACTGTCTGGCCGAGTTTTAGATTATTTTTTAATCTGTGAAACATAACAGCTCTTAAGCTTGACTCTAAGTTTGGTCCTTTAATGGGATGTTATTTTGCTTCTAGCCTTAGATAGGTTTGTGGCTTTGGTTCAGGTTCATGGGGTAACACATTCATGACTCTTAGAAACTAAACTAATGTGTGGGTAAGCATGTACAGTGCGTCGCTAAGCACACGGGCTCATGGCCGGTTCTGCTGCAGTCTGACCTTCCCTCCTTGTTGGCATCATCCGCCCGTGACTGCAGGCAGGCAGGCCTCCTGACATGTTTCCTCATTTCTCTCTTCCGCCGCCAGCTATGTGGACTACCCCATCTATGATGTGCTTCAGATGGTGGGCCATGCCAACCGCCCCCTGCAGGATGACGAGGGGCGCTGTGTCATCATGTGTCAAGGCTCTAAAAAGGTCAGTTATAGGAAACTGAGCCTTTGAACAGATTCTTGAGTCTGAGTCTTTTTTTTTTTTTTTTTTACTGTCTTTAATAAACTTTTCAGTCCTTTCTGCCAGTTGCTTTTGTAATAAGCTGGAGTCACAGATTTGGTTCCGTGTTTTTGCTATTGCTGGTGATTCCATGTCTTTCCACTCCTTAGTTCTTTCTTCATGCACTGCTTACTGCTCTGTTTATGTGGCTTGGCCTGTCCCATTCCTGCTTTGTATTCTATGATACTGTTTTCTAAGTGTTTCTTCTATTTGGCTATTATATGTATCATACAGAGACAATACCCTGTTGGATTGCCCTTGATCCCTTATTACCATGTTTAATACCTACCCCTCCCCAATCCACAGGATTTTTTCAAAAAGTTTTTGTATGAGCCATTGCCAGTAGAGTCTCACCTGGACCACTGTATGCATGACCACTTCAATGCTGAGATTGTCACCAAGACCATTGAGAACAAGCAGGATGCTGTGGACTACCTCACCTGGACCTTTCTGTATCGCCGGATGACACAGAACCCAAATTACTACAACCTTCAGGGTTAGTGAGCCGAAGAGCACACACTGCCCTTGGAGGTGTCCCAGCCCTCGCTAGGCAGTATCCTGAGACTTCCCTCTTGCGTCTCCGCAGGCATATCCCATCGTCATTTGTCTGACCACTTGTCAGAGCTGGTGGAGCAGACCCTGAGTGACCTGGAGCAGTCCAAGTGCATCAGCATCGAGGATGAGATGGATGTGGCCCCTCTGAACCTGGGCATGATTGCTGCCTACTATTACATAAACTACACCACCATTGGTGAGGGCCAGTGGTGCGTGGGCTTCTCGAGACTGTTGGGATGAGATGTGGTAGCCAGTATTTGTCAGAGAGGTGATAGGGCAAGAAAGCAGTACAGCCCACACTATTGATTCTGGTTACTCTGTTCCTTTCCCCCCACTATTGGCTCTTTCCTCATTCTCTCATTTTCTTTCAGAGCTCTTCAGCATGTCTCTCAATGCTAAAACCAAGGTCCGAGGGCTTATTGAGATTATTTCCAATGCGGCAGAGTATGAGAACATTCCCATTAGGCATCACGAAGACAACTTGCTGCGCCAGGTGAGGGCATTGGCTTTAGAACATACAGGAGTAAAAATTTGGGCCATGACTTCCTGTCACAAATCCCCTCATACATTTCTTACCTCTCTCAACCTCATACATTCTTCCACACTTATCTGCAATTCTCCATCCTTCCCTCTAGAGTCTAGCTGGGCCACATGGTGTATTTGGCCTGAACAGGTCTCAGGTAGGGTCCTCTGTTTATCTCTAGCTTTTTAATTTTTTTCTTTCACATTCTAGTTGGCTCAGAAGGTCCCCCACAAGCTGAATAATCCCAAGTTCAATGATCCACATGTGAAGACCAACCTGCTGCTACAAGCTCACCTGTCCCGCATGCAACTAAGTGCCGAACTACAGTCAGACACAGAGGAGATCCTTAGTAAGGTAGTATGGGCGGGGCTTGGAGGTTCACTGGCCACTGGGGGCCTCAGAGGATTGAGTTCCCAGCCCACCTTCTCTTACACTCCCTTTGCATACAGGCAATCCGACTCATTCAGGCCTGTGTGGATGTACTCTCTAGTAATGGGTGGCTCAGCCCTGCTCTGGCAGCCATGGAACTGGCTCAGATGGTCACCCAAGCCATGTGGTCTAAGGACTCTTATCTGAAGCAGCTGCCACACTTCACCTCAGAGCATATCAAACGTTGCACAGATAAGGTGAGCTAAGACCTGGAGTGCTGGATGATGAGCCTGAGAACAAAAAGTCCTAATCTGCAGTAGATTGTGGGAGGCTATAGCCTATTAGCAGGGGGCCCTGGCTCCTTTGAAGGAGTTCCATCTGAATCGAGATGCTGAGAGGGGCCAGAAGGGGTCTGCATTCTTTCTAAAGCGTGTGTAGATGGCTTGGCAGTGTGGGAAGTAAGATGATCTTTAGTTCTTTAGAGCCATTGTTACTTGCTTATGGCATGTGTTCTCGGCTCCCCTGACCTCTGCATACCCACTGTAGGGAGTGGAGAGTGTTTTTGACATCATGGAGATGGAGGATGAAGAACGGAATGCATTGCTTCAGTTGACTGACAGCCAGATTGCAGATGTGGCCCGCTTCTGTAACCGCTACCCAAATATTGAACTGTCCTATGAAGTGGTGGATAAGGACAGCATCCGCAGGTGAGACAGGAAGCACCAGGAGTCCTGCCCTGGGGTCTCTGCACACAACCACAGTACTCATTCTTTGTTCTGCTTTCCCCAGTGGTGGGCCAGTTGTGGTGTTAGTGCAGCTGGAGCGAGAGGAGGAAGTCACGGGCCCTGTTATTGCACCTCTCTTCCCACAGGTATGTCCTAGCAGCTGGCTGTCAGGAGGCCATTTGAGCCCTTGTTCACTGGTTGGATCTTAGGTATAGGATATAGTTCCCACCCAGGGAGGGTAGTCTGGGGGTAATGAACTCACAAGACGAATATTAATCTCAGAACTATGAAGTATTTTTTGTTTTTAAACAATTTAGATGACTGATCGTTGTTTAAATACATCAGGCAGTGTTATTCTGGCTTGTAAGATCCATTTCTCTCTACAGATGCTTCAGGATACTTGGACTTTTCTACTGTCTTTCCTCAGTTATATTTCACTTAGGTTCTAGTTGCATATTTGTTTGTTTTTGTTTTTTGAGACAGTGTTTCTCTGTGTAACAATCCTGGCTATCCTGGAACTCACTTTGTAGACCAGGCTGGCCTCAAACTCACTGAGATCTATCCACCTGCCTCTGCCTCCCAAGTGCCAGGACTAAAGGCATGTGCCACTGCCCAGCTGTATATTTGTTTTTCAATCAATAGAAAGGAAATTTCATCTTCTTATGTGAGATAATTGAAGATTGGGCACAGATGCTAGATGCTTGTGTGTCTACAGACAAGTTATTCAAATTTCTAAGGAAATTGGCCACTGAAGCACACGGGCTCTACTGTGGCCAACAGAGAGGGCGTCTCCAGAGACAAGATGCCAGAAGAGGCTCCATGGGCTTGCTTTTTATTCTCTTTGTTGCTGATTCATCTCCACATTAAGATTGTTCAGTTAGCTTGCCTTACATCTAAGTTTCTTAAGAACATGAAGCTTCTATGCTCCAAGGCTAAATATCTAAAAATGCATTTTAGATTCCGTGACAAGCATTAAATAAAAAAGGTGCCTTAGGTTATAGAAATGAGGTAAAACTGAACAATTAGTCTATCTACTTATTTGAAAACTAAGTCCTTAGTGGATACCTTTAGATTGCTTAAAAACTCTTAAGTCGATCAAGTTGTGTTTCAGGAAGCAATTGTGGAGAGCTTTAATTTGACTTCTGTCACTCTATTTCATAATCAATCTCATAGTTGCTTGTAACCATCAAGTTTTCTATGCTCAAGTTCTTGGTTTTGGTCCCTGTAGAAACGTGAAGAGGGCTGGTGGGTTGTGATTGGAGATGCCAAGTCCAACAGCCTCATCTCCATCAAGAGGCTCACTCTGCAGCAGAAAGCAAAGGTCAGTGTGCACTTAATCCCGCATCTATTCCTTGGGGTTTGACAGACGATTGCCTCCTCCCTGGTCCCCACTAACTCAATTTCTTCCTGTTCTCTTTAGGTGAAACTAGACTTTGTGGCCCCAGCCACAGGTGGCCACAACTACACCCTGTATTTCATGAGTGATGCTTACATGGGATGTGACCAGGAGTATAAATTCAGTGTGGATGTGAAAGAAGCTGAGACAGACAGTGATTCAGATTGAGTCTGGGGTATTCTCACGTATAAGGACATTAAACCTGGAAACAGGAATGTGGAAGTTCAGGAGGGAACTGGTTTTGGAGACCAGGTCTGTCAGCCTGAGGTCTGACCATTCAAGCTGCTGCTGTTCCCAGTCTACATCCAGTTACTTTCCCACTTTGGACAGAGCAGTTCAAGCTCTGGGTCCAGTGTTTTCAAATGTCATGTCAAGCATAAACTGTACAATAGTTGGTGGCATTCTTTTTATAGTTCCATAAATTCTAATAAATAATTTGGAGAAACTATATGTCCTTAACAGTGATACTAAATTTTCTTCAACCAAAGGTCCTGGCTAGAAAAACCTTCATTTTAGCTAGCACCAAATTTTCCTGTTGAGTATGTGGAAGACAAACTTGCCCTGTACCGAGGGACAAAACAATGGCAGACAGCTATTCTTCGGTCGTGTGAATGACCTCAGCCTCCTTTTTGCTGAACAGTGGCAAACTTAGTGACATGGGAATAGGAACTGATTCCATCTTGGGCAACAGGTAGGGCCTCTCATGATCTATGTTCTGAAATTCTTCCCTCGCAGGAGGCAACCCTAGGGGTGGTTAAGATGCACCAGTAGGGCTGGGCAGTGGTGATGTACAGGTTTGATCCCAGCCCTTGGGAGGAAAAGGCTGGCAGACCTCTGAGAGTTTGAGGCTACCCTGGTCTGCAGGACAGCCAAAGCTACACAGGGAAACTGTCTCAAAAATCAAAACAAAAACAAAAGATGCCCCAGGTAAGTATGACTCTAGTCTCCTTAAAATGTCCTCTCTCCACAATCTCAGACCTACAGCTTCCAATGTTGGCTTTCTGTCTTGAAGAAATGTGAACAGTGCTGAAAGGGGATTCATTTTCCCTCAGGCCAGCAGTTTTCAAACGGTGGTCTCAAGACTCCTTCCCCCTCAGAGAACTAGGAGCACAGCCTCGAAAGCTTTTATTATCTAGGTTATATTCATTGTCACTTAGTATATGAAAAATTAAGGCAGTCCATTTCAAAATAACTTCATTAACATATTTTAGGAAAAATAAATTCTGGGCAGAGCAGCGTGATACAATGTTGCAATCACTTTACATCTGGCTTAATGGAAGCCAGTTAGGATCTTTAGCCACTTCTGTGCTGTCTATAATGTGGTCGTGTTAATAGTCAGCTTCAGAGAAAAGAGAAGGGTTTTCACATAACCGTGGAAGTTTCCTAAAGGCAATCTAGGGTCTACAGCTGCACCCATGCATCTTGTACTATTAAACCCACCGCCCCATCTTAGAGTCACTCTTTGAATGTAATATTCTCCAAATGACCACCTACATCAGTATATGGTTCACATGGAGACTGACCCATGAAATTCCACAACTCTCCAGATACCTACAAAGTTCACTACTCAATTTCATCTTTCTAGTCTAAGAAGCTGGCTCCATTCCTACTGTGGGAACAAGACAGTGAAGACTGATGGCTATTTAACTGGTGCCACTGCTTGACCATGTTATAGTGTTGACCCTTCAGGGGTCCTAAGACTCCCAGGGATCTGCTGATGACTGTAGCCACTACTGCTTTGAACACTACTTCTGCTGTCTCTCAAAAGTTATATAAGGTCAAATTGTACAGTATCAAAAATTAAGTGAAGGCTCCAGCTTTGAAGACAAGCCTCACCACTCTTTAAAAGGCTTATTAGTCTTGGTGGTGGTGGTGATACACACTTTTAATTCCAGCACTCGGGAGGCAGAAGCAGGCAGATCTTTGTGAGGCCAGCCTGTTCTGCAGAATAATTTCCAAGACAGCTAGGACTACACAGAGTAACCCTGTCTTAAACAACAGCAACAAACTCACTAAAACAGAACAAAAAAGGCCTTAAAAGGCTTTAGCCTGAAAAACACCAGATTGGCAGCACACACACAATCGTCTTTTACTTTTTTTCTTTTCTTTACTTGAGACAGGCCTCTGTCGTCCTGTCATTTTGTAGATCAGGTTGGTCTGCCTCCTGAGTAGTGGATTATAGGTATGTGCCACTACACCCAGCCTGCTGTTTTTTACAGGGCCACAAGCTATTGTCTTAATGTTTTCTGCCCCTCACTGAAAACCAGGTCTCTCTTTCGGGGGCTTTAGTTGCCACCATAGCATAATGTCTCGAGGCGTATGAGGGTTTCTAAGGAAGAACTGGTGTTCTTTTACTCTGAACAAACTTTGAATGTCTTTTTGCTTTTTGAGAAAGGGTCTCATATATCCCAGGCTAGCTTCAAACTTGCTGTGTAGCCAAAGATGACCTTGAGCTTCTGATCATTCTGTCTTTGCTAATTGAGTACTAGGAAGACGCCACAACTAGCTAGAATGTCTTAAATGCAAGAACTTCTCTAGAAATTGGGAAAGTGGGACCTACTTCAAATAGCGGAATTATAAATGATAAATGACCTTATTTACAAAACAGGAAGTGTGGCACAGGTGGATTATTTCTATAAAGCTCACAATTTCAGAAAGCTCTCAGACACATTCTTCCGTGTACATACATCATGATTATAAATACTATATTTGCCCCAAAATGTAACCCCATGCCCTAAATCAAGCAAAAATTGTAGTACAGCATACTTCTGTTCCATGGCTCTGTCCCATGGCTCCCTCACACCAATGAAGGGAAACAGTGAATGGTCCTGTGGTTTCTACACATCCAAACAAGGCATAAAGCTAAATGTAGATCAAGGATCCTTCAGGTCCTCTCGATGACTAGGAAAGTCTTGGCAAGTCACACTACAGTTCAGAGGCCTGCAGGTTGGTGATACTCCCAGAAGGCCACCTCCCCATCATCACTACAAGAGGCCAGGAGCCCTGGCTCCTTGGGATTCCAAGCCACACAGTTGACATCCTGGGAGTGCGCCTGGCGCATATGAGCTGTCAGAGAGAAGGTGGGCTGCTGTGGATCTGAGCCGGGATCCTCCTCAAACACTCGGATGGCATCGTCTCCACAAGCTGTAGCCAGGGCCCCTGTCAGCTGACACCTGAGAGGAACATACACGTCAGTGGGAAAGGAGATGACTCCTGCCTCTCCAACCTGGCAAATCAGGAGACAAAGACATGTTCCACAATCCGGGGCCTAGTTTCTTCCCAAACCTCAGGTCTCAGCTAAGCGTCTCACAGAAAGAAAAGCTTTCTTTCCTAAGCCATCACACCAACAAAAGGCCTCCTAGTCCTCAGGTGTTGCCCATGTCACTGCATCCTTAACTTCCTCTTAACACTGACATTAACAAGTTTCACCATAATTTAGTCCTTTTTAAAGTCAAGAACTTACTTTAAAATAAGCATTGAAGATTCCATTGCCCATCTCTGTATAAAACTTGAATCTGGAATGTTCAACAGCCTATTCATTTTAGTAAGTTTAAAAAAAAGCAAGGGGCTGGAGATTAAGAGCACTGACTGCTCTTCCAGAGGTCCTGAGTTCAATTCCCAGCAACCACATGGTGGCTCACAGCCAACTGTAATGAGATCTGGTGCCCTCTTTTGGCCAGCAAGCATACAGACAAAACACTATACATAATAATAGTAATATCCAACAACAAAAGTTCCAATTGTCTAGCAATGAATGTTTGAGATCTCCCCTAACTCCACCCCCACCCCCAGACAGATTTCTCTGTAACTGGCTGTTCAAGAGCTCTCTCTCTGAACCAGGCTGGCCTTGAACTCAAGAGATTCACTAGCCTTTACCTACCAACTGCTGGGATTACAAGTGTGCGCCATCACCCGACTAACATTTTTTTAATGGTTGTAAGATTTATTTTTATATGTATAGATGTTTTGCCTATATGTATGCCTATGTACCATGTCTGTATTAGTGCCCACTGAAGCCAAAAACGGTGTCAAATCCCTTGGAACTAGAGTTACAGACCATTGTGAGCTGCCATGTGGATGTTGGGAATTGAACCCAGGTCCTCTAGCAGAGTAGCCAGTTCTCTTAACTGCTGAGCCATATATCCAGCCCCAAATAAGTCTAAATTTTTTGTTGTTTTGATTGTTTTTTTTTTTTTCCGAGACAGGGTTTCTTTGTGTAGCTTGGCTGTCCTGGAATTCTGTAGACCGGGCTGGCCTCAAGCTCACAGAGGCAAATAAGTTTAATTTTAAGCCATTAAGTACCTCCCCTCCAAAAAACCAACTCCTAGCTGGGCAGTGGTGGCATACACCTTTAATCCCAGCACTCGGGAGGCAGAGGCAGAAGGATCTTGTGAGTTATAGGCCAGCCTGGTCTACAGAGTGAGTTCTAGGACAGCCAGAGTTACACAGAGAAACCCTGTTTTGAAAAACCAAAAGCAACAACAAAATCCCATCTCCTTAGCTAAAAGTAAATTTTAGCTTCTGCACAAAAAAATGCCATAAATTTAATGCCTTGGGGGAGAGGGGCTAATTCTCCATGAAGTCAAAATACTCAGGTCCAATTTCATGGGACAGACATTCCCCAGACATTTGATATAAATAAAGCTTAGATATGTAACAGATTTTTTCATTGGTTTGGAATTATTTCTAAGATCCAAGACTCAGGTCGAGAGCCTCCAAACTCCACCCTTCTAAGAATGGAGCAGCTTTTCTAGTCTCTGTAAGAGTCTGTTACTGAGCCGGGCAGTGGTAGCGCATGCTTTTAATCCCAGCACTCGGATCTCTGCAAGTTTGAGGCCAGCCTGGTCTACAAAAGCTAGTTCCAGGACAGGCTCCAAAAGCTGCAGAGAAACCCTGTCTTGAAAAACAAAAACAAAAGTCAATTACTAAGCCACACAGTTCACACACAGTTCATAGTTATAAATGTACATATTCCATCATCTCAGGATTGCCCAATGCTATGTAAATCCTAAGGGTTGGTGCTGCCCTCGAAGCCTGGAATCTTATCCCAGAAACAGTCTTAGGTACAGTCATCTTCCTGCTCCTAGAAGCCTAGGCCAGCCAGTTATAAACCAGAACGGTAGGCCTAACTGAACAATGCAGAACAGCACAGGTCATTCCGTTTCTAAAATCCCTGCTTTAGGAATGGGATTGAGGTCTTACCAAGCAACATCGTAGATGGTCCTGGTGTGGAAGCCTGACAAAGTGCAGATACACTTCCAGCTGGGGTCAGAGCCACTGCATGCCACCCCTGTGGGACACAATTTTCTTAAGCCCAAGGCATTCTGTGTCCTGATAACCTCTACCATTGCAAAGGAGAACCTAATGTGCCCTTCCTCATCCCATTGCCAATCGATGAGTCCTTGTTCCAACCCTCCTTATCTGCCTTACACACTGTTGCCACCCAAGAATTCTGAGAAGGAAGCACCCCTATTCTACTGCAGGCTGTATCTAACAAGTTAATCTGCCGTTTAAGGGCACCCAATAGCCAACCCAACCAATTTCACTCTTTCTAATCCTCTGCCTTGCCTCAAGGAATCCCATTCTTCACAGCCAACTCATGCTGCTGGGTTTTCTTTTCTTTCTGGTTTTTGTTTTGTTTTTTTGAGTCAGGGTCTCATGAGCTATGTAGCTCTGGCTAGGCTGTTCTGGAACTCACTATGTAGATAGACTAGGTTGGCCTTGAATTCAGGTTCCCAGCTTCTGCCTCCAGAGTACTGAGATTAAAGGTGTGCGTCACCACTGCTTGGCAGGTTTTTTTGTTGTTGTTGTTTGGCTTTTTTGTGGGGTGGGGGATTGCTGGTAGGCTTTCAACTGGGAGTCTTTTGCTTTTCAAGACAGGGTTTCTCTGTGTATCTGTGGTGGTCCTGGAACTCACTCTGTAGATCAGGCTGGCTTTGAACTCACAGAGATCTCCCTGCTTCTGCCTCCCGAGGGTTGGATTAAAGGTTTGTGCCATCACTGCTCTGCTCAACTGGGCATCCTACGTTACATTCTCCTGCTACAAATCCTACATGCCCTCTTCAAATCTTGTTGGAAGGCTTTGTTCCACAAAGCTATCCCTAGTTCTTTTGGTGCTTCTCCGGAGACCTCCTACAAAACATTGAATCCAATTTGTGATTCCTGGCAGACTATATCTTGGCAGACTATAAAACTAAGGAAAGGAGTCTCCTTTGACTCCTGGACCCTCACCTTGTTCATTGCCTGGTAGATATTGGCGCCAAATGCGCACAGTACGGTCATCACTGCAAGATGCTAGCCGCTGGCCACTGGGGTCAAAGGCCAAGCTCCATACAGTGGACTCATGACCTTCAAGGGTGGCACAGCAGACCCAGTCATCTCCTTCTTCCCGGTACAACTTCACTGTGTCGTCATAGCTGGCGGACGCTAAAAGCTGAAAGTGAGAAAGGAGAGCCAGCATTTGTTTGTATGGCTCTAACATGAAACCCTGCTAGGACAGGACAGTTCCAGAGATCCCTGTAAGAGTGAGGGTGATGTTGACGAGTGCTGGCAGGCTGGGCACCAGCCTCCACATCACATCCTTTCCCGCCTCGCCTGACTCTTACCTCCTGGCTCGGGTGCCAAACCACGTGTTTGACGTCCTGTGTGTGAGAGTTGAGGACACTGACACACTCATACTCATCCTCTTCGTCAACTGTGGGAGAAAAAAGAACCTAAGAGCTGACCCTGCCCGGAACAAAGCTGAAAGTCAGGGATCGGTTTTCCACTGTACCCAGAGGCACCTGGACTGACCTTCCCAGACCCACACACTTTTATCTCTGCTGCAGGTAGCCAAGAGGTTGCCAGACGGCGCCCAAGCCACTGACTTGACCTCATTTTCGTGACCCTCGAGAGTGGTTACACACTGCAAAGGGAAAAAGATTGTGAATTAATGGCAGCTAAAGGTCTTAGGCCCTAGTAAAACATCCAAGATCACAATTTTGTTGTTGAGACAGCCCAGGATGACCTTGGACTTTTGGGAATCCTCTTGCTTCAGCGTCCCAAATGCTGGGATTAGTGTCATGAACTCCCACACCCAGCTACAATTTCAACAGTATAAGCATTAAGTAAAGGGTGTACTCAAACGGTCCAGGGTGGCCCAGTCTTGGTGTGCAAACATCCAGCCTGGTTACCTCAAAGTCATCCTGGTTCTTCTTCCAAATACAAGTGACAGCATCAAAGCTGGCAGAGGCCAGGTAGTTTCCACAGGGGGACCATGCCACTTTCCGAACAGTGCGCTGGTGGCCTTCAGAAAGGACAGACTTGCAAACCCAGCTGTCACCTACAGGCAGAGAACAGGCTAGGCTCTGGAGCACCATCAACGCCATTCAGTAACTGGTAGTGAAGGTGAAGCTCTGTTGAAGGGACAAACTCATGCACCATTACAGCGATGCAAACGACTACTTCCTTAAAAGCGTCAAATTGAGTTTCAGACTACTTTTCTCATTTTTCTTCCTCAGCAAATACCCCAGTTGCTGCAACAATCCCCCAGACTAACTGTTGACGTTTGCACACTCCTTCCCCCGACAAACCCTTTTCAGAATAACGTCTCCCATGGCACCAGAGTCACAAAGCCAAACCAGGCCTTACCTTCGGTGCCCCAGATGCGGATTTTACGGTCGCCGCCGCACGAGGCCAGCAGGGTCCCCGTGGGGTTCCAGGCCAGAAACCAGCAGCGGGAGTCCGGGTGTGCCTGGACGCGGCTCCGCAGCACCAGCGAATCCTTCATGACGGAGGCCTCAGGGTGAGAAGGAGGACACAGAAAGCAAAGTGCAGAACGCGGTGGCCACTGTGGGACCCCGAGGCCGCCAGGGCACCAGTTCCTGACAGAGGTGTCGCCCTGGGAACTGAAGCACCCGCTGCTGAGGTCGCACGGCCTTCTGGGACTTGTAGTCACTTCCTTTCCCCCTCCACAACAGGAAGCCTCACTGGACTGTCCCGAACTACCAGTCCCCTGATGCCTCGCGCAAGAACAGGCGGCGCGCGCGCACACAGTGATGCGCCAAGAGGGCAGAGCCGTGAGCCGGAGGAGGAGGAGAGGGAGGGGGTGGGGTGGGGTTGGAGGAAGCCGGAAGTGCATCAGCCTGGGTCCGTCTGGGCGTTGCGGGATTGGGGCCTGGGATCGCTTGGCCCGGGCAGCTGAGAAGCCCGTGACCGGGCGGAGCGGCGCCATCCCGGCCCTGAGATCTACCGATCGGTGAGGAGCAGGGACTAGCGTAGGGAGGGTCACTGTGGTTTAGGTCGCACCTCAAAGTGCGGGTTCCAGATCCCGGCGGCCCCTCAGCAACCCTCTGTCCATTAATGCCGGTCTAAGTCTCCTCCGCCCCCTGCGCCAGTAGCTGACCCCAGTACCTGCGCCTGTTCATCTTGGCATGTCCACGGCCCACTTAGTCCCTTGCCCTCTCGGAGTCCTGGTCCAGCACCCCTCATCCAGAGCCCTCGGTCCCCGCCCCCCGAATTCCCGCAGTCCTTCGGTCTGTTCTCAGCCCTGGGTCCCACCCCGCAGTCTCTGGTGCGGGCCCTGACACCCCCCCGGGCCAGCTGCCCATTGCATTGCTCTCCACCCGGGTACAGACAGGCTCTGCGCGCCCCGCTGAGGTCGGCGGCCATCAGCAGCGACTGCAGAGCTACAGCGGGCGGCCCCGGGCATGTATGCCCCTGGAGGCGCAGGGCTGCCGGGAGGGCGCCGGCGGAGGAGTCCGGGAAGCAGCGCTCTGCCCAAGCAGCCAGAACGGAGCCTGGCTTCGGCCCTGCCTGGCGCCCTGTCCATCACGGCGCTGTGCACTGCCCTGGCGGAGCCCGCTTGGTTGCACATCCACGGAGGCACCTGTTCCCGCCAGGAGCTGGGGGTCTCGGACGTGCTGGGCTACGTGCACCCGGATCTGCTGAAAGGTGAGGGCACTGAGCTTCTGCTCTCCCGGCTTGAGGGGTGGTCAGAACGGATATGGGACTGGCTGAAGCACAGATAACCCAAGGCAGTCATTTGTTAAAGGCAACAGCCTGGTTCTTGGTATTCACGCCCACCAGGTGGCTCTGTTTGGGGGTCTAGCCCCTCATCAATTCTGATTTTATTCAGCCAAGCACCTAGGTAGTCCTCACCCTCATGCTGGTCCAGAATGCTGCTGTTTTAAGGTTTTTGCCAGAGGAAGGGCCTTTATAGGTAGAAGAAATAGGGTCTTAGGTATCACAATTAGCCACCCCTTTCTAACAGACCCTTGAGATGCAGAAAAGTTGTTTTGGGGTAGCTTGATTGATGGAGAAAAGAGAACTGTGAATATGACTAATTGTAAGAGATATTTTAGTATTCTGTGATAATTGGACTTACTGAAGAGGGTGCTTGTGGTCTCCCGGGGCATCAGACGTCAGTTCCATCGTCACACTCAACAGCTGAAATTTGGCTTTCCATGCCCTTACAGGTATGCCTGCCTGGCTGAGATGGTTGCTTTATTCATCTTTAGTTCTGGTTCATTCCTGTTAGATGTGTGCAAGGTGTCTCATGAGGGCTCAAGCCCTGGAATCTGATGAAAGGCAGTGTCCCCCTCTAAATTGGAATAAAAACACTACTGTAGGTCTAAGCTGAAAAGCCTTATCCCGTCACCTACTGTTGTCTTTCTTGGTGAGTTCTCTTAACAGTTCCCTTCTCTTTGCACATTCAAGGCTTTAGAATGATTTTTTTTTTATTTAATAGAGAACATGGTGGAGGCTTCTGGTTTGAGACTTCTTTTTTTCACCCTCTTGCTGAGTTTGTCTCTTTAAGACCAAGGTTATGCACTGGATGGAGGCCTTTTTCTCAGCACCTGATGACACAAGGCTGTGGAGTTTGAATCTGGCTGCTTTCCCATTTCTTGCACTCACCTGCATTCAGGCCTTTTTGCATTTGATGCCTTGATGTTTCTGTTTCAGGAGCTGACTGTTTCACACACAGACTGGGAAAGAGTTTATGATGATTGTCCTTTGTAGGTCATCCCTGGAGTGGGAGGGTCATAACGTTCAGATGGCATGGAGAGAGGTAGTCTGATCTTACATCCTTGTTTCCGAGGTCCAGGAAGAAAAGCAAAGCGAGCTCCCGAGGCTAGCCCTGCTGCTCACTGATACTGCTTCCCATCTGTTGATGCTAGAATAAAATGGTGCTGTCTCCTTAATTATGTTTATCCCATGCTTTACTTCGGCTGTTGTAAAGAAGGCTCTCAAGACACGCTGCCTTGGTGTACGTTCCTGTCGAAGGCGTGTTAAAATAAAAATCAGTTCTCGGTTCAAGTTTTTGTTTGTTCACAGATGCATTTGCCCTCTGTAAGAAATTATTCAGACCAATTTTGTCCTTTTCAAATATGTTGTCTTAACCTTTACATTGCATTTGCTGTGTGTTTAGATCTCTTAGCCCATACATGGTTTGCCTGCGCTGCTCACCTCCTTGGCCATCGTAAGCCAGGATCACTTAGCTCCTGTCTATAAATAGAAGCATTGGCATTGGGGCCTTGTGAGCCACTGCAGAAGGCCAGGAATCTGGTCTCTTGTAGCTTCTCTTCTGCTGCTCTCTACCTGAGTGTTTTGTGTGCCTTGTGGACCTTCAGGCATATGGTGTCCTTTGTGACTGCTGATTTCTGGTCTACCAGACATCTACCCTGGAGTCCTGGAATAGTCCAGTCCAGGAGGGAGTAGAACTGTGCTGGGCAAATATGGTGCTTATAGATGCTTGCAGAGGGAAACACCCCTGCTGGGTCTCTGCAGGTAACAGAGTGAGGTGGGTCAGAGGGCTCCAAAGCAAGCCTGTGTACCAGGCATGGAGCTAAGCTCACTTCACATTTCCTTAATTTGACCCTTATTTACAAAGGCCCCAGCTCAGGGAGAGCAGGTAATGAACTAAGAGACACAGCCAATCCAAGTTGCGACTCTGAAGTCCACGCTCTTCTTACCACCACCCCCTTAGTGCACTGAGTTCCTTTTTCTTTCTGTTAGAGCTATATGAAACTTACCATTTGCTCTTCTGATTGAGTGGGGGTTTGTTGTTGTTGTATTTTGCCAGTGAAAGAAAGCTTTTATTAGGCGTGAGGAAATGCACACACACAAGGCACACACCGAAAAAAGACCTTTTGCAAAGCAGAAGGGAGATTCGGGAAGCCAAAGCCTCTGTTTTGTTTTGTTTTTTTTTTTTTTTTTTTTTTTTTTTAATCACAAGCCCAGCCAGAGCTGTGCCTTTTAGTGCCTGAACTATCTCTCAGGTTTCAGCTCAGCTTGGTGAACCTGAGGCAAAGCCACTCACCCTTGCTGTGTGACCAGATGCTTTAGCAAATGCCAGCTCAACAGATTCTGTTCTGAATCCTCTCACATAGCTTCTCTGGGCTTAGGTCCAGAAAAGGCTTAGAAATGCCTAGACTTTTAGGCCTGAATGGCCTTTGCCTCTCTAGTGTGGCCAGCAAGGGCAGCTCCGCCACCAGCTTCAGGAAGCAGTTTTGGAGAATGAGTAAGTTGGGATTTGCTGTCAGGTGACTCAAGATTGACAACAGCTACTGAAGGACAAAGGATGGAGGGCCTGTGCACCTGTTGGGTGGTGACAGATTCTGATGTCATCACCAGGCCCTTGGGGGGCTGCTCTTGGGTGGCTTGCCTGGCACCATTGACATCTGTAAGATGACCCATCTGGACACTAGTTTGCCCTGTTGGTGGCTTGTGCTAGATTTGGCTGACAACGAAGAGTTCGAGTGAGGGATGCCGAGCTGAGGAGAAGGTGCTGAGAGATGGGGCAGTGAGGAGTCCTCCAGCCCACAGGATCCTCAGTGAAGAAGGAGGAAAGGAAGAATAGCAGGAAGCTGGTCTGAAACCATTTTAGCTTTTCTGCCGTCAGTCCACATAGGTCAAGAGGGGGTCAACCACAGACACAGATAGGTAGATGGGAAGAGCTAGGGCATTCAAAACAAATCCAGTCCTGTGACTCACCAGTGACCTTGGTCAAAGTCAGTTCCTTGGGATCTGATTACAGAGCAGCTGCCTGCTTCCCTGATGACTGGAAGGGACAGTCAAGCAGTGTTTACCAAAATAAACAGGGCAGAATACAACTGCTGTCTATCTGGAATGGAGATATCTGGCTCAAATTTTAAGTCAAGACCCTGTCCCACGGGTTGGAGAGATGGCTCAGCGGTTAAGAGCACTGACTGCTCCTCCCGAGGACCCGGGTTCAATTCCCAGCACCCACATGGCAGCTCACAACTGTCTGAAAATCCAGTTCCAGGGGATCTGACACCTTCACACCAATGCACATAAAATAAAGTTAAATAAATTAAAAAAAAAAAAGACCCTGTCCCACATGGCATTTCTCTCCCACAGTAAGTCACTCATACCTACCTAGTCTTTGGGGCTTTAGTGTCTCTGGAAGGCCCCTTGGGGAAAGGAGGAGTGTTATTTGCGCTCCCTAAATACCACACTGGTATTTAGGAAAGGAAGTCAGGAGAAGGCTTGATCAGGGATGCTCTTGATCAGAGCTGTCTTTCTGTCTTACCTCATGCTAAGACACTGCACCCCTTTTCTCTCTGGCAGTGTTAGCACCACCCAAAGGGAAGTTCATGTTTGGCTTTCCCCTTAAGCTAGCAGTTCCCCATATGTGGGTTGCAACCCTTTTGTGGGTCCACCGACCCTTTCACAGGGGTCGCCTAAGACCATTGGAAAACCAGATACTTACATTTCATTTCTTAACTGTAGCAAAATTACAGTTATGAAGCAGCAATGAAAATAATTTTATGGTTGGGGTCATCACAACATGAGGGACTATTAAAGGGCAGCAGCAGCATTAGGAAGGGGGAGAACCATGGCCTTAAGCACTGTAGCTTTGGAGTAGAGGAAGGCAGTTGGAACAAAACATGCTTGAATTTGGTGTCAGAAGCCCTTCCTGTCCTCCATGCAGAACCACTCTACTCAGTCTGCCTGAACAGGGGACTGCGTTCCCTCCTAGCACCTGTCTGTGGGGGAGGCAGGGCCTTTGAGACAGGCCATCTACTGACTTGCTGAAGATTGACTGTGGCCTGTGGTAGACCTAGTGTTTGACTAGGAATAGAGTTTTTCTGTGTTTTAACTCCTGACCAGAACTGTGCTCAGATGCCCTCGGTGCTGTAGGGGTTTAAACACCATATGAAGCCAGTTTTGCCCGACGTCCCTGTGTGAGCACTGCTCATCACTAGTGATCCATACCTTTCTGCCTTTTTGTTGTTGTTACTGCTAATGGAATTTGAGTCCTCAAGCTGCTGTTTTCATGAGCTCAGCAGCTGCTGTCTTGGATAGCGTTCATGCTAGTTCATCTGACCCTTCTTCTCAGTACACCTCCTTAGAGTTTGATTGATTATCTCCATCAAGGAAATAATAAAAGCCGCCAGTGGGTGCTTAGCGGTTTCCAAGCAGCACAGTGCAGTGTCCAGGGGTCATTGTGTGATCCAGAGGAAGTCATTTAACCTTTCGGAGCCTCTGCCTTCTCATTTGAGCTGTGTGATGCAGTGTCTGGGGGTCACTGTGTGACCTGGAGGAGGTCACTTAATCTTCTGGAGCTTCTGACTCCTCATCTGAGCTGTGTGATGACTTCCAGGGTGGCAGTCAAACTTAGCAAAGATAATGCTTGACGCATTTGTGTGCAAGCATAGGCTCCTGTACCTTCAGCCATGCTTGCCTCTAGAGAAAGGTGGGGGAAGGTGGCCTCTTTCTTGAAGCTTTTTATCATGTGCATATATTGTTTATTAAAATACAAGTATTTTAAAATGTAAAGCACATAGGCATGGATATATCAGGCGCATGTTTAATATGTTCACCCATCATCAGAAGAAACAAAAACTCATGTCTTTGAAGCTTCTCGTGTCTCCTTCTTCACACAGAGTGCCTGGCTGCACAGAGTAATGCAGGTGAGCTGCTGCAATGTGGCCCGTGATGTCACCCCTTACACCCTGTCTCCACTCTTGGTGGCATTGGAACACTGAATCCTGCCCCAGCATTCCCACATGCCATGCAGACCCCAAAAATAATTGATTCAGTTTTCGGTAATGTTCACATCAGAGCCAGGTGTCAGCCCTTGCTCCCTCAAACCTTTCTTCCTAGGCCCCTCTAGAATCTTTATGGTGTTTGGAGTAGGCAGTGCTGGAAGCAATGAGGGCAGATGCTAGCTTCTGGCAGAACTCATGGATAGGCAAAGTTCATGGCAGTAGGAAATCACCCAAGCTGGATGCTTGAGCCATCTGCAGTTAAGATCATAACAGATAGCTCTGAAGGCAGCCAGGTGGAGGCACCTGAGTCTTGTCTGGGCTCAGCCAGCTTCTACCTGGAGAATTTTGAGTCCTAGGCTGAGTACATATGTCAGTCACAAATGCTTAGCATCTCCCACTGCTCAAGATTCCATCATGGCCAGCATCTGCTGGATTGATTTTTTTGTTGTTGGCAGTGGATCCACCACTTAGCTTCTTGGTTTTCCTCCATCTGTCTACCTTCCTCTGGTATCTAGTACTGGTGTTTTTGGGGGACTGGAGACTTGGACTACTTGTATGGGGATTTTCTATGCTCCCAGACCTTCTAGGAGCCTGGTACATGGTTGCAACAGCACTTCAGTGATCGGGATGTGTGCTAGAAAGGGAAGATTATCACCTTCAGATTCTGAACTTGACATCAAAATTCAAGAAAGGAGCCTGTAGCCTGTGAGTTTGACCAGCTCTATCCAGTTTTTCCTAAATCACTCAGTGACCTATGGCCTAAATGAAAGCACTTGGCAATGGCTGAGGAAGAGGAGGAAGAGAAAGTGAAGACTTGTTTCCTTCTTTAAACTTTTTGTTTTTGTTTTCAAGACAGGGTTTCTTTCATGTAGCCCTGGCTGTCCTGGAACTAGTTCAGGAGACAAGACTAGCCTCGAACTCACAGAGAACCTCCTACCTCTGCCCCCCAAGTGCTGAGATTAAAGTCTTTCTCTCTTTCTTTCTTCTTTCTTTTTGGTTTTTCAAGACAGGGTTTCTCTGTAGCTTTGAGCCTGTCCTGGCACTAGCTCTTGTAGACCAGGCTAGCCCTGAACTCACAGAAATCCACCTGCGTCAGTGCTGGGATTAAAGGTGTATGCCACCACACAGCTTCATTGTTTTTTTTTAAAGCCGGGTCTCACTATGTACTCCTGACTGACCTGAGACTCACTATGTAGACTAGTCTCTAATTCAGAGAGCTCTGCCTCTGAGCAAGTCCTGGGATTAAAGGTGGGCACCAACACGACCTGCCTTTGGCTCCTTCTTTGATCAGCCTTTATTCCATTCTGTGCTTCAGGAAGCCGTCAAAGTTTCCATAACTTTCAAAGAGATCGACAGTATTGTTAATTGAAAATTTTTAAAGAAGCTATTTAATTCCTTGTTTGGTACATGCTTGTCACCCTGGGGACTCCTGTTTTAGCGCTTCCTTTTGCTTGGTCTACTCCCTATTTTGGTGGCATTTACATGCTGTCCTTTCCGAGCTTTCCAGGGCTCTCTTGGTGCGACTTCTTAGCTTTCCCCCGCTGCCTTGCATTTCAGCTGTCTAGTCCTAATCCAAGTCTTCTCTCCTCCTTTTGAGGGTGGTCTCAGGAAGCCCAAGCTGGCCTCAGATTTGCTAAGTAGCAGAAACTGGGCTTGGACTCTTGACCCTCATGGTAACACCTCCCAAGTGCTGGGATTACAAGGGTGAAGCACTGTTCAGCTCAGTGGCATATTTGCGTCATTGTTAGTCTTCATTACCGTCCATTTCCAGAACTTTTTCATGACCCCAAACTGAAAACTCAGAATCAACCCACACCTTGCCCTCCCTTTCTCCAGCTCCTGGCAGCCACCATATCCTCTACGTTCGTGATTCTGACTTCTTGGTGTCTCATGAGCAGAATCACAGTGTTTGTCCTCTGTATTTGACTTAACTTACTTCACTTAGTTCAGTGTCTCTAAGTTCCATGTCTGCTTTAGAATGAAAATGGAAGGAATGAGTGAGTAAGTGGAGAACGGGAATTAATTAACCTCTGTTCAGCTCAAGAGTCACTAGCCTTTCCCTGTTGGTGCAAAGGATCCTTTAGCAAAATAGCTTAACATGCCAGCTTGATTGCCAGGATCTTAAAAAATGGTCTGAAGCTAGGTCTGTTGTAATTGTAATTCCCAATACTCAGGAGGCTGAGGCAGAAGGATCATGAGTTTGAAGCTAGCATGGGCTACACATTGAGACTGTCTTAAAAGCAAAGTGAAAGGGAGAGAGGGAGGAAAAGAAGGAGGGAGGAAAGGGTGGACACTGGGCATGGCACTCAGTTTGTAGAGTACCTAGCATACAGGATGCCCTGGTTTGTGCCATAAAATTATGTGTGGTGGTTCATGCCTGTAATTCTAGCCCTCCAGAGGTGGAGGCAGGAAGGTCACAAGTTCATGGTCATTCTCCACCCCTGCTCAGCAAGGTTGAGGTCAGCCTGAGACCCTTGAGACCCTGCCTCCAAAAGAAATAGAGAAGAAATATACAGTCACCCTAGACTAGTTTTGTTGGAAAAAAGACTTGAGGTGTATAAGTGACTTCTGTTTGCAGCATGGAAGTCCCCTGCCTCTACCGAGCAGCTGGTGACAGGAGCAAATACAGAGCCCCCAGGGCTTCTGGCTCCCAGGGTCTGGGGGGGAATTGAAACCAAGATCCTTTTAGGTACATTGCCTGCCTCGGGGTGTTTCTTGGGCATAAAGCTTCCATTCTCTCTCTACAGATTTCTGCATGAACCCCCAGACAGTGCTGCTCCTGAGAGTCATTGCTGCTTTCTGCTTCCTGGGCATCCTGTGTAGTCTCTCTGCATTCCTTCTGGACGTCTTTGGGCCCAAGCATCCAGCTCTGAAGATTACTCGTCGCTATGCCTTCGCTCACATCCTCACTGGTAAGGATCTACTCGTGTGGGAGAGGATGCCCCGGGGCATAGTGGTCCATGGGATTGCTTCTCTGTGATTAACTCTAGCCTTTCAGGGCATGGGGTGCCTTAGTGTTGGTTTCTGTCATTTGTGAATAATTTGCCTAGGACTAGAGGGAGTGTTAGAATTCCACAGGAATCTCATGGCTCTCTAAAAATGACAATTGAAGTTCATAGAAATTCAGGGCTTGGTGTAAGCATGGAAGGAGTTGGGCTGTCTTGCCTGACTTCTGTGTATGGTCAGTTTCTCCCACCAAGTCTACCTCCCTGCCAGGTTTGCCTTCTCCGCTTGTATGTATCTACTTTCCTCACCCAGGCCTGGGCTGGGGTGTCAGTTTGGCTTTTGATAGTGATTGACTTCAGTTCAACTCAGTGTCTAAAACTGCATGATCTTACCTGTTCTTCTCAGCACCCAGAAGTATCCAGGAGCCTTATTATCTAATTGTAAATCCCTTCTTTTCTTTTTCCCTTTTTTTTTTTTTGGATGGTATGGATGGTACTGGGGATTGAATCCAGGGCCTTGTGTATGTTGGGCAAGTTCCCTACCATTGAACAATAATCCTTCAAGTAGACCCTTCTAGTCAGGATGGTTGGATAACTCCTCAGTTCCAAGCCAAGAATCTCATAGTCAAGGAAGTTCTTAGGACCTTGGGCCAGGCAAGTCCTCTGAGAACCGGGTGAGAGAGGCTGTGATTGATTCCTTACGCATCCTGACTGCTGATCCCGTTCTGTGCTGTCCCTCTGTCTCCCAGTCCTACAGTGTGCTACTGTCATTGGCTTTTCCTACTGGGCTTCTGAGCTCATCCTGGCCCTGCAGCAGCAGCATAAGAAGTACCACGGCTCCCAAGTCTATGTCACCTTTGCTGTTAGCTTCTACCTGGTGGCAGGAGCTGGTGGAGCCTCAATCCTGGCTACTGCAGCCAACCTCCTGCGCCACTATCCAACAGAGGAAGAAGAGCAAGCACTGGAGCTCCTATCTGAGATGGAAGAGAATGACCCCTACCCAGCAGAGTATGAAGTCATCAACCAGTTCCAGCCACCTCCAGCCTACACACCCTAATGCCAGCCTGGGCTCTCTTCCTCAGCAGCCCTTCCCCCAGTGCCACAGCTCCTCTTACACCCAGAAGAGCCACTTCCCCCAGCAGGTCTCACTGGTAGGACCCTGACCATCTTCACCAAATCTTTCCCAGCCTTTAGGGTTGTCCATTTGTCCCTGCTCTGCAGAGCTGGGACTCTAATTTTATACAATGTACTCTTTCCCCTCCCAGAACCCTCTGCTCCTTTCCTATTCACTAGCTCCTTCTACCCAGGGATGGTCAGGCAAGTTTCCTCCCTCCGTGGGGCGTGGTTTTGGAACTGGGACTTTCCTTGGGTTGCTGCTGGTAGTGGACAGTCTCTGAGAGAGGTGCCAACAGGGCACAAAGGGAAGGGGACTGTGCCATGTAGGTTCACTTTGCCAGGCCCAGCATTTGTGCCACTTCTGTGTGTGGGCTGACTCATTCCTTCTAGAGTGCCCTAAACCCAGCTGTCCACTTTGTGGATCCTCTGCACTTTAGCCTCTGGGCCACTTCTCATGTGTGCTCTGGTTTTCTGGAGAGAAGGGATTGCTGTTGCCCTCCTGCTCTGCCCTGGCTTCTTGTGGTTGGAGCCAGGCAAGGAAGCAGAACCAGGCAACAGACTGATCCTGTTGAGGACCCCAGTGAAGGGGACTGAGTGCCCTAGCCCCTTCGTCTTTTAATGTGAGTGGTTTTAAAAGGAAAAAACAAAACAAAACCAAGCAATAGCAGCCATGCTCTCTAAAACATGGATATGGTTGTTGTTGTTCAGAAATGGAGCCCATCCCTTAGACTCTGCAATATTTTGGACCATAGCTCTCTCTAAGCCTATAGTCACTTCTCCCAGTCTCTCCAATAGAATGCAGTCTTTGTGTCCTGACTTCTTCCAGGCAGCTGTGGCTCCCTGGGGCCTTTCTGTGGAATTAGGGCCACATGGCCCCCGCGGGGCTGAGAACTATGGCCTGGCTGGCTGGCCAGTGTGGTGCTCCTCAGAACTGTGGCACTGAGATGTAACCTGGCCTCAGTTTCAGGCACAGGGGCCAAGCAGGGCAGGACCCTCCACTCTCCACAGTAGTACTCTACACAGAGGTGCATCAGGTTGGTGTCAGGACCCTGTCAGATGTGCAGGCCCGACTGTAGCCTTCAATGTGTCCCCTAGTCTGTGACTTGGGGCTACAGCTTGCTGCATGCCCCTCTCCCCTTCTGGAATGTATGCTGGTCTTGCGGTGTGCTACTGGGCTGTTACTCTAGCTATTCTATTTGCCTTGGGTCCAATTTTATTGTTTATTTGTCTATTTTGTTGTTTTGCCTGGAGACCTGGGGCATAAGGTAGGTGGGACTTGAGAGGCCTGCAGCTTGGATCCAGATAGGCAAGCTGTTCTTGTTCATTGATGAGCTCCTTTGGAGTGAGAGTCTAGTGCTAGCTGAAAGGGAGATGGATTACAATCTCCTCTCACCCGTAAGACAACAGACATTTTGAACAAGAATGGAGACTGAATACAGTCACTGAACTGTGACTACAAGACTATCACCTCCCCGTTCTTTGGCCCGAAGGAGTGGGGAATATGTGGACAAACGGCTGTGCAGATGAAGACCAAGTGTGCCCGTAAGAAAGCGTCTTCTTGGAGTTCCCTGCTGCGATGCCAAAGTGTGCCCCAGTGTGACTCTCCCATTCTTCCAGACCTTCTCTGAAGCAAGAAAGCCGCCAGGTGAGGCCTGAGCACAAAATCAAGGAGCTAAATTAAGACTACCTTTCTGTGAAGTCCTGAGCTCATCATTGGCAGGTTTCTGAAGTGTGTGGCCAGCTCTCTCCACTGTGGCATCTGAGGGAGCAGGCCAGAAGACCAGGCACCAAACATGCATGCCAAAGTGAATGAGGACTCGCCCTGTGGACTGTTCCTTGTGATTTGGAATCCACTTTTTACTAGCTTCCCGTTCCTCTGGCCTTTCTTTCTCTTTCCCCTTCCATTATGACACTATAGTTTATCATATAAATTTCTCTGGTTGTGTTTTTCTTTTCTAGGAAAAAAAAATTAAAAGGCAAAACAAAACCTTGAAACTACAAATGAGAACACAAATGCCAGTGGCTGCCTGTCATTTTTGTCATAATTTTCCAGATGTTTATTCTCTTCCTCCCAGAGAAGTAGGAAACATTCAGCAATGAAGCTTGTAACGGAGCAAAGTTAGTAGGAGCTTGGCATTTTGATCCTTCAGAGCCTCCCAGTCTTGACACCTTTCACAGAGGAAGTTCCCAAAGCCCACAGCTAGAAACAGCAGGTAACTCTGCCCGAGATGTCTGCTACGAACCTTGAGCTGCCCTCTGCATGTCCTGATGAGCTGTAGAAGGGCTGTTTTCAGAGCTCTAGTGGTGCTTCCTGGGAAAAGTCTGAGAATACAAACGATTCCGGGAGCAAGGCTTGCAGAGTTGATCTTCCAGGCAGCTGATGGGTGAAACCTTGATGGCCGCCCATGCTCTCAGTTCATTCATTCTCAACCCATCTTGGGGCCCCAAGTGTATATTTGATGAAAGCATTTAGGGCTCTTTGGGAAGAAGTCCATTCCTAGCAGGATACATATCTTTCCTGGAAACTGATATCTCATTTTGTGTCCAATAAGACATTTCCATGAGGGTCCATTAGATTATGCACAAAACACTGAGCCCCATGAAAGAGGGTGTCTGACAGGATCTTGTCTCCAGGATTGTCTTTCCTTAGCTCAGGAGACAGATTCCCCCACCAGGAAATAGTGAAATGAATAGTCTCCTGGACACCTTGGGAAAGTCCTATGCTGGAGAAGGGAGGCTGGTTCTAACCAGAATAATTATCAACAGCTTTCTGAAAGGAGCAGGTAGAGCTGGGTTGGTATGGGAGAGCATTTGAAGGAGCAGCCATTCCCTCTGAGGGATTGGCATGCTGGTCAGGGTGTGGTACGGAGTGAGATGGTGAAGGCCCATCTGATGTTCCTCAAGCAGCAGGAAGCCACAGGAGGGCTCCGAATATGCACTGCTGGTGGTGTGGAGGGCTGTGATGTTAAGTAAAGCACAGAGAGTGTGGGGATTGGGGGCGGGGGGAGGGCAGGTGGACATGTGTGAAGAACCCTCAGGCCTGGTAGAATTGGGAGAGAGCCCAGGAACTCCAACCCTGCCACAGTGCACTAGAAGATGGGATCAGCCTTGTAACTCAAGAGGGCTTCAGAGGAGAGGCTGTGTTGTGTGCAGGATGGCAAGAAGTCTTGGGAATCACAAAGTGGCTGTTGTACCTAAAGGAAGGGCAGTTCTCTCCAGATAACCTCAGAATCCTCAGCTGGTTTCTTACTCAAAGGTGCCCATGCCCTGGGCCATGACAGTATGGAATACAAGTTTCTGTGGGGAGACAGAAAAGAACTAATAAACTTTATAGCCTTTGTTTTCAAATGGTCTGCAGTCTTCCTGTGCCTTTCTGTGGGAGTGCCATTGTGACAGGGGTCAGGCAGAGATGACTCCATTTCGGATGGGTCTGCCTGAAGTGAGGCAGGAACTTTTTAAAAAAAAAAAATATTGGGCTGGAGAGATGGCTCAGAGGTTGAGAGCATTGCCTGCTCTTCGAAAGGTCCTGAGTTCAATTCCCAGCAACCACATGGTAGCTCACAACCATCTGTAATGAGGTCTGATGCCCTCTTCATATTAATATTAATTTATTTATTATGTATACAATATTCTGTCTGCGTGTATGCCTGAAGGCCAGAAGAGGGCATCAGACCTCATTACAGATGGTTGCCAGGAACTGAACTCAGGACCTTTGGAAGGGCAGGGAATGCTTTTAACCACTGAACCATCTCTCCAGCCCTGAGGCAGGAACTCTTTTTTTTTCCTTTAGTGATTTATTTATTTTTATTTTCTGTGCGTTGGTGTTTTTGCCTGCATGTATATCTGTGTGAGAGTGTCAGATCCTCTGGAACTGGAGTTATAGACAGTTGGGAGCTGCCATGTGGCATCTGGGAATTGAACCTGGATCCTCCAGAGAGCAGCCAGTGCTCCTAACAATCTCTCCAGCCTCGAGGCACGAACTCTTGGGGGCAGTGGTTTGACAATTAAGGTGTCTGTTCCTCACCTGTGAGCTGTAGGGAACATGTTTGACTTAAGTACTGGGGGAAGACAGCTCTTTCCTCAGGAGAGATATGAACTGGCCTGTCCATTCTGCCAAGGAGGAAATCCCAGGTCTGGAGAGGAGCCTTTTCCAAAGACACAGCAGAGGAGGTAAAGGCCTCCTCTGCCAACCATGCGTCTGAAGAGTTAGAGAATAAAAGCTTTCAAAGAGGCAGGTTCCAGTCCACTGTTGACATGGGTCTTTCAGAGTGCACAGCCTGTTTGAAAGACCTTGTCTTGACTGTCACTAGAGGATGACAACTGGCTTCCTAAGAGAACACTGTGGTGAAGTGGCCCATGTATGCCATATGGTCACCTGTTCTACCACCTTCTTGGAGGTGGCATCTCTAACTTGACTATTTGTGTTGGGGTTTTCTTTTGTACAATCTTCAGGGTGGTGGGTGGACTTGTGTGTGAATGAGAAGGATGCCCCTTATTCTTCCTACAGTCTCTCCCCTTACAGCCTAACAGGATAGCAAAGAAATTTGCGTATGCATACATACTTAGTATACATACATATTTCTCTTTTGTTGATAGGCCCAAGTTCTAAATTCATTAGACCAAAAGGTTAGACTTTTTTTTCTTTTGATGTTTTGAGACAGGGTTTCTCTGTGTAGCCCTAGCTGTTCTGGAACTAGCTCTGTAGAACAGGTTGGCCTCAGACTCAGAGATCTGCCTGACTCTAGCTCCTGAGTGCTAAGATTAAAGGCATGGATCACCACCCCCATCTTATTTGGGGGGGGGGGAATCATACATTTTAGTTTATTATTATTTTTGAGAGTATTTCATGTAGCCCAGGCAGACTCCAACAGGCTATATAGAAGGGATGACCTGGGGCTGGAGAGATGGCTCAGAGGTTAAGAGCATTGCCTGCTCTTCCAAAGGTCCTGAGTTCAGTTCCCAGCAACCACATGGTGGCTCACAACCATCTGTAATGGAGTCTGGTGCCCTCTTCTGACCTGCAGGCGTACACACAGACAGAATATTGTATACATAATAAATAAATATTAAAAAAAAAAGAAGGGATGACCTTAAACTCCTGGTCAGCCTCCCTCTACTGAGTGTTGGGATTATAGGCTGAACACTCAGTTTTATGTGGTACTGAGGTCAGATCCAGGGCTGTGTGCATGCTAGGCAAGCACTCTAGCAACATATCTACATCCTCAACCTTTATTATTATTATTTTTTTTAAAGATTTATTTATTTATTATGTATTCAGTGTTCTGCCTGCATGTGTCCCCGAAGACCAGAAAAGGGCACCAGATCTCATTACAGATGGTTGTGAGCACATGTGGTTGCTGGGAATTGAACTCAGGACCCCCGGAAGAGCAGGCAAAGCTCTCAACCACTGAGCCATCTCTCCAGCCCCTATTATTATTATTATTATTATTATTATTATTATTATTATTTGTAGCCAGGATCTTACTATTCAACTCTGGCTGGAACTCAATATCTAGACCAGACTGACTTCAAGCTCCGTGAGAACCACCCTCCTTTGCCTCCCCAGTGCTAGGACGAAAGGCTTGTGCCTTCATGCTTGACTCTTTTATTTTTTGTTAACATTAATTCAGCAAAAACCTGAACTCAAAGTGTTTTGTGGATGATACAAAGATACCCCAAAACTGTGGTTATAGTTGGTAGAGAGTTTGTCTTTACATGGACAAAGCCCTGAGTTTGATCCCCAGTAGCACAAACAAAGTTATTAACCCATATAGTTCTTGTCCTGAAGGCTTTCTAGACCAGCTGCCAGGAAAGAAAACCTGATGACAAAACCTGACAGTCACAGAGAACTCTACCCAGTGCAGTGCCTCAGTCTTGTGACCCCAAAACTTAGGAAGGAGGCTGAAGCAGGAGAATTGCCACAAGTTTGAGAGCAGCCTGGTCTACATGGGGACTTGCAGTCTAACCCAGACTATAGGGTGAAGCTATCTCAAAAGATGAAAGGTAAAAAAGTAAGGCTTCCTGAAGAAGGGGATTGAGGTTCTGAAGTGTGATTAAGCTTGACGAGAGACACGCTGAATGGCAGTTGTGAGCCACACAGTGGGTCCTGGAAACTGAATGCTGGTCCTCTGAAAGAACAAATGCTGCTAACACTGAGCCATCCCTCTAGCTTCTCGGGTTTTTTTTTTTTTCTATTTAAGAGGGAGAAAAGGTGATTAAAGCTAATCATTATTCCTTATTTCCTATTTACAATGTACTTTAAAATATATTTATGGGTGTATGTGTCTGTGTGCAAGTATATGCCATGTGAGTGCAGGTGCCCTTAGAGACCAGAAGTCAGAGCCCCTGAAGCTGGAATTACAGGAGCTCGTGAGTGGCCCGATAATGGGTGCTGGGAGCCGAACCTGGATCTGCTGCAAGAATATCAAGTGCTCTTAACCTCTCAGGCATCTCTGCTGCCCCCACAGTGTACTGTAACTTACACAATCTCATTTGAACAGGACAACCCCAAAACACAGGGCTGCATCATTAGCTGTGCTTCAGGCCTTAACTGAAGTGGTTTAGAGAAGGGGTGTAAAATAAAGAATGGAAGAAGATCCACCACAGAATCACTGTCCTCTCACCATGCAGACAGTAAACCAAGATCGACACTGCCAAGTCTGGCAAACACTGAGTTTTAAGTTTGGAGTTTATGGCTCATTCCATGTGTCCCTCTACTCCTGCTAGCTGGCCCAGACCTCAGAGAATGGAATGGATTATCAGTCCTTTAGTTCATAATCTAATTGTAGCTATTGTTCCAGATGTGGTTTGGTTGCTGGAGCAAATTAGTGCGTCCCCAGTGTGTAGTGATCTGATGGTGATCAGCGTGTAGTGATCTGATGAATGTCTTTGCCCTCAACGACTTTCAGTTAAGACCATCAAGAACAGGCTGGGTGGTGGTGGCATACACCTTTAATTGGTCTCTGTGAGTTTGAGGCCCGTCTGGTCTACAAGAGCTAGTTCCAGGACAGGCTCCAAAGCTACAAAGAGAAACCCTGTCTCGGGAAAACAAAACTAACTGCTCTTGGAACTGGCAAGATTAGAAAGGCTCATTCTCACAGTTAGGAGTCTCTCAATCCCTGTACCTTGTTACAGCCTTGTTCCAGAGACCTTGTTCTTCTCTGTGCCACACTGGTCTATATGACACTGGTAACAGGCTGATTGGAATTAGCAACTATTCCAACTACCTTGACAAGAAATGTGAGCTGAAGAGGAATTCCTCAAGGAGTCCACAAGACTTCTAGAGTCCTATTGGTCTAGGGCAGTGGTTTTCAGCCTTCCTAATGCAGTTACTCATGTTATGGTGACCCCCCCAACCATAAAACTGTTTTTGTTGGTACTTCATAACTGTAATTTTGCTACTGTTATGAGTCACAATGTAAATATCTGTTTTCTGATGGCTTTAGGCTCCCTGTGTAAAAGGGTCATTCTACCCCAAAGTGGTCACAACCCACAGATTGAAAATGACCGGTTGAAGGTGGAGTGAGCTTTCCCTTCCTTTCTTTTAGTCTTAATTACTCGTATGTGGTGTGTGCGCCATGGCCCATGTGGTTAGAAGATAACTTTCAGGAGTGAATTTTCTTCTTCCTCCTTGAGGGTCCTGGGCATTGAACTCATGTCATCAGGCTTGGTAGGAGGCATCCTTACCACCAAGCCACTTTCGTTTTTCAAGGCAGGGTTTCTCTTTGTAGCCCTAGCTGTCTTGGAACTCGATTTGGTTTTTTTTTTTTTTTTTTTGGTTTTTCGAGACAGGGTTTCTCTGTAGCTTTGGAGCCTGTCCTGGAACTAGCTCTTGTAGACCAGGCTGGTCTCGAACTCACAGAGATCCGCCTGCCTCTGCCTCCCGAGTGCTGGGATTAAAGGCATGTGCCACCACCGCCCGGCATGGAACTCGATTTGTAAATCAGGCTGGCTTCCAACTCAGGTAAATTCTCCTGCCTCTGTCTCCTGAGTACTGGGACTAAAGTTGTATGCCACCACACCCAGCCCCACCAAGTCACCACGACAGCCTGAGCTAGCCCTTTCAAGGTAAAAGACAGGTTAATTTGTCCCATCCCCACCAGTAAGAAAGAGGTATGAGCCGGGCGGTGGCGGCACACGCCTTTAATCCCAGCACTTGGGAGGCAGAGGCAGGCGGATCTCTGTGAGTTCGAGGCCAGCCTGGTCTACAAGAGCTAGTTTCAGGACAGGCTCCAAAGCTACAGAGAAACCCTGTCTCGAAAAACCAAAAAAGAAAAAGAAAAAAGAAAGAAAGAAAGAAAAATAAACCGTTAGGTTGCACAGGCAAAGTAGGTTTTGGGAAACCTGTTTACTTTCCCACCCTGTTGCCTGCTTGAGTCAAACGGAGACTGGAAGGCAAGGCCTAGCGCATTTTCAGATAGCAACAGGTCACTTGCCCTTGTGGCATTCTTCTACAAGGTGTTCCTCGGCCCTGAGGATGGGCCCCTGTTCCTCTCTCGGAGCCGGAACCCCGAACCTGCAGCGTCCCAGCTGCAGCTGCTCAGGAGGTTTTGAAGAATCCCGCCAACGAGGTCCCGGAAGGTCCTGGCGGCAGGTGACCCCAGGCCGGCAGGTCCCTGTTCACGTAGGGTGTGCACCGCCCTCCATAGTACAGACCCGCCCCTCCCTGCACTGTGGAGACGGTCAACAGGGCGGGCCGCTCAGCACAAAGGAACAGCACACCTGGCCGCGCCTCTCCGGCGGGCGGTCGGGGACGTCCCCGAATGGCGGCCGCGCCGGGGTCCGAGGGTCACTGTTCGGGCGCCCTTGACGGGCCGTCGCGCCGCGCCACCTAGCTTGCTAATTAGCGGCCGGGGGCAAGGGCGGAGGAACACTCGGCTCGGCCAATGAGCGCCCGGGTCTCTGGGCTGCGTCCAATCAGAGCGCGGGCAGGGGAGCCGGGTTGGGTTGCGCGCGCTCAGCGCGAGGGGCGGACACGGGCGCTCGGGACCTCTGCTGCTGCGGCCCGGGGCGCCCACCTCTCTCCTTCCCGCGCACCGGATGCGGGGACCCGGGAGCTTCCGCACACGCAGACTAGCGGGTCGCCAGGAGCGAGGAGGCCTCGTGCAGCGGCGCTCTCCTCCGAATCCGTGCTACCTCAGCGGCTTCTGCAGAGAGGCATGAGGGTTGGCTCCTGGCCTCGGGAGCGTGAGGCCGCCTCGGGGTCGGCCAGTTAAGGGAAGTAAGCGGGCGGCCCGGCTCCCCGGCCCTTCGTCTCCCGGGGGGCCCCAGCGGCAGGCGCGGGGACCCGCAGAGGCCGAGATGTTCCCGCGGAGGCCCCCGGCCACCCTGGCCGCCTGGCTGGCGGGCGCGCGGGGCGGGGGCCTGCTGGCCGTGCTGGCCAATCAGTGTCGCTTCGTGACGGGCCTGCGCGTGCGGCGAGCTCAGCAGATCGCGCAGCTCTACGGTCGCCTGTATTCGGAGAGCTCGCGCTGCGTCCTGCTCGGACGCCTCTGGCGCCGGCTGCGCGGCCCTCCCGGCCATGCCTCTGCCTTGATGGCGGCGCTCGCCGGTGTCTTCGTGTGGGACGAGGAGAGGATCCAGGAGGAGGAGTTGCAGAGGTGAGCCTCTTGTCTGCAGCGGCGACCCTGTTCGGTCGAGAGGGGTGGGCCTGGGGAGAGGTTGGTGGGCACCTCGGGTCCTGCCCTGTCGTCAGTGCCTCGTTTGCCCGGTGGTCTTTTGAGTGACGATGCAACAGACTGAACCCGTTTTAGCACCACGCTAAAATTATTGCCTCTTGCCTGTTAATTCCATTTGTCAGGTTAAAAATAACTGGAAGCGGGGGCGTGGGGGGGGGCGCTTCTAATGGGTAGTATGGCACTAAAGAAATATTCCAAAACCAAATTAGATATCTAAGGTATAGAGGCTGTTTTTCTGGTAATCAGCATACCCCCCAAAAAAAGCGCACATTGAAATCGGGCTTTAAAATAAGCCCAAGGGTGTGTGTGTGTGTGTGTGTGTGTCAGTGTGTGTGTGTGATACATCTTGCCATTTATAAAATGACTGCAATCCAGATGGGACTCGGGCTTTGCGCGGCCAGCCTCTGTCACTGTGACTTGTGTCTTGGCACATTTAAGAAGCTGGGAGGTGTTTGCCTGTTGGCACAAAACAGTGCCTCGGACATTCTAACGTGTAAGAGTTAGGTTACATTTTTGCAGCTTTGGAATTCTTCGAATACTGTGACATTAGGCTTTGTCTGTGGAAAAGCTTATTGGCATTTATTTTTGTTAGTCTGTAGTTCTGACTTTATCATTCCCAGATAACCTTAAAAGGTAAATGTTTCTGCTTTAGGTTGTTTCTATATTCCCTTTAAACAGATACTCTCATTTTGTGCCCTCACCTGCCCCTCACTTTTTTTTTTTTTTTTTTTGGTTTCTCGAGACAGGGTTTCTCTGTAGTTTTAGAGTCTGTCCTGGAACTAGCTCTTGTAGACCAGGCTGGCCTCGAACTCACAGAGATTCTCCTGCCTCTGCCTCCTGAGTGCTGGGATTAAAGGCGTGCGCCACCACTGTCCAAGGCCTGTCGTCCGACGTCCCGTGTTTACCCCCCACACACCCGAGAGTCTGTTTCTTCCAAATATTTCTTAAACAGGGAGAGAACCTGTTTTACTGTTTTTGCTACGTTAAAAATGAGAACAGAACAGTAAAGTTTATAGTGTGACCTATTTGGGATATATAATACTCAAATGTCAACCAGTGATTTGTGCAATCCTGAATTGAGAACAAATGCTAGTCTCTCTTAAGAACTGGGACTGTGGCCGGGCGATGGTGGCACACGCCTTTAATCCCAGCACTTGGGAGGCAGAGGCAGGCGGATCTGTGAGTTCGAGACCAGCCTGGTCTACAGAGCTAGTTCCAGGACAGGCTCCAAAGCCACAGAGAAACCCTGTCTCGAAAAACCCAAAAAAAAAAAAAAGAAAAGAAAAAAAAGAACTGGGACTGTGTTCCTAGCAAGAAAGATGGCTTTTATAATAGTTGAGTGTGTTCAGGGTAGTATGGCTGCAGACAAAAAAGGTGACTTTGTTTTGTTTTTTTTGAAACAGAATTTCTCAGTGTAGCTCTGGCTGTTTTAGAACTCACTCTGTAGACCAGGTTCCTGAGGGGGATTAAAGGCTGCAACACCACCACCCATCTCCAAAGAGGACTTAAGTCATAATTACAAACGAGTCTATGTATAAACACGTTAAAGAATGAAAGCATGATAGCTATTTTGGTAATTCTTAATATTCTTTTCTACTTAGTAATTTGTGCCCCGCCCCCTCAGTGTTTTTTTGTTGTTGTTGTTTTTTGTTTTCTCGAGACAGGGTTTCTCTGTGGTTTTGGAGCCTGTCCTGGAACTAGCTCTTGTAGACCAGGCTGGTCTCGAACTCACAGATCTGCCTGCCTCTGCCCCTCAGTTTTTTGAGGTGGGATCTGGACACTTTTCGCTTAACAGCCTTGAACTTTAGTTCTTCTGCCCCAGCCTTCGCAGGGCTGGGGTTGCAGGTGTGTGCCACTACACTTGTCTCTTATTGACTGTCGTCACACCTGGAGCTGCAGCCTGTGCTTTCTCTTACGTGATTTGATTTGTTTAATGAGGAAAGAATAGCCTCGCTTCCTAGCCTTTTGGTGCTTAAGAACCTCTTAGAGGTTGGGTATGGTGGCACATACCTTTAACCCCCAGTGTTTGGGAGACAGAAGCAGTAAGTAGGAGATGTTAGTTTGAGGCCAGCCTGATCTACATAGTGAGGTTCATCATGGACACCCAGAGCTACATAGAGACCCTTTCTCAAAAGAAAAAAAAAGAAAGAAAACATCTTACCAAATCCAATCTTAGTAATCTTATTTAACCTTTTGAATTTAGCCTGAGGAGGACTGTTCCTAGTTTGAGGCCAGTATAGGCTATAATGTGAGTTTCGGGACAGCCTAGGCTATAGAATAAGATCCTGTCTGTCACACATGGGGGTAGGGGACATACTAACAAAATGATTTCTATAGCTGATGTAGCAATGATTCAAGCCAGGCAATGCTGGGAGGCAGAGACACAGACACAGGCGGATCTGTGAGTTTGAGGCCAGCCTGGTCTACAAGAGCTAGTTCCAGGACAGGCACCAAAACTACAGAGAAACCTTGTCTCGAAACAAAATAAGCAAAAGAAGTAGATCTTTCTCTTTTTATATTTCTATTACATGTATGTATTAGCGTGTATGGGGTGTGTTGCTATTAAACACTACAGCCTTTGTGTGGAGGTCAAAGAATAATTTGTGGGAGTTGTTTCTTCTGTTATGTGGGACCCTGGGATCAAACTCAGGTCTTCAGGTGTAGGGGCAAGTGCCCTACCCCCTGAGCCATCTCTTTGGTACTGAAGTCAGTTCTCTAAATACTTTTTAATATTTTCATCCAGTTGGCTTCTTAAGTAAAATAAGTTTGTGGACTGTTACTGGTGCTAACCTGTGTTCTGTCAGACTAGGACAAATCTCATGGAAAAATACAGCAGTTTTTCTTTTTCACTTTTTTTTTTAAGTTACAGAAACAGAAAGAGGAAGGATGTTAGGAAATAGAAAAACTTAGGAGGAAATGTTCCATTAACTAAAAAAAGTTACAGATCACTACTCTAAAAGTTTGAGTAATTCTGGTTAATGAGAAATTAGTGTTAGTAAATTTTCACAAGAAAAATTGATGATTTATCCATTTCTGTCTTTTTGGGCATTTAGAATTAATTAAACTTTTTAGCGTGTTATTAGCTAGTGAAAACCCTTCTGGTTTAAAGGAACTTAATGACCATAGTCACTTTGGTGCATTTTATAGATAAAGCGCTTAGGTCAATAAAACGACATAGAAGGGACTTGAGAGTTGTTGAATTTATCTGTTATTTTACCATTAATTAGCTGCTTTTTAAAAAGTGCCATAAACTATTTTATGTCTTATTTCAAGATCTGTTTCAAATTAGTAGTAACTGAAAATCCCTATTTCTGTTTTGTTTGCTTTTTTATTTGTGTGTTTGTCTCTAGACATGGTCTCGCTATGTAACGCTGGCTGTCCTAGAGCTCACTATGTATACCAGGCTATCCTTGAAGTCATAGAGATCAACCTGACTCCCAAACCTTGGAATTAAAGGCATGTGCCACTATGTAGAGCCAAAAGTCTCTAAATCTCGACAGTAGTGTGGAATTTCAGGAGATTTTGTTAGGTGAAGCAGTTGTGTTGAAATCCCTACTTGCGGGGGTGGCCCTACCAGAATTATTCTGGAGCCTGGGTCCCTGGTTTGTGGTAAGACCAGTGCTCTGACTGAATCACGTGTTGGTGAGCTTACTCTGTTCCATTGTGTCTTGGATTTCCTTAGTCGTCACAGCTTCCCTTTCTCAAATGTTTTGGAGAGAGGAAAGTAGACTCTCTCCTTGATCCTTGTACTAATGTAATCTGCAGATTTGTTACTATTTCAGGAATAATCTCTTCTGCCCTTTTCTCTCTTATTAGGTCTTCTTAGATGGGTTTAGACACTTATCCTGTCCCAACAAGATTAGATACATAGGAAAGAGGTGTTTCCTTTCTCCACATGCTATCTATGATACTGTTTGTCCCTCTTGTGTGTTTTGTCAGTTGAAACCTTGCAGGGCAGTAATGGTCAAGTCTTCCTCCATCTTTCGTACTGTGCTTTTCCAAGAGTGCATGTATACTGGATTCTGTAGCCTAGCTGGCTTTGAACTCACTTTGTGCGTAAGGATAGCCTTGGACATCATATTCTTCTGTTGATACCTCCTGAGTGCCGCGATTACAGATATGTGCCAGTATATATGTGTTTTGTGAGGTGCTGGGGAGTGACTCAGGGCCTTACGTGTATGTGTGTGTTTGTTGGACAAGAATAGCTCTGATTGTCCTGGAACTTGCTGTAGACCTGGCCTCAAACTCAGTGACAACTGCCTCTGTCTCTGAGTGCTGGGATTAAAAAGGTGTCACCATCACCACTCACCCTGAGCTGTATCACCGGCCTTAGTCCCTGTTGTTTACCAGGGGAAACAGATTTATGCTTCTCTCCTTCAGGAATGGAGCTTGATATTTAAGAATGCATTTCTAAAGAACATGCCTTTTTAATCCCAGCACTCTGGAACCATAGGTCAACCAGGGCTACATTCGATGCTTTTTAAAAAATGAAAAAAAGAAAGATTCAAACTTAAATTATTGGCAATGCAAGACTAAATACATTGCAAGTTCCAGGACACCAAGGTTCCATAGAGAGACCCTGTCTCAGAAGAATGCTTTAGTGTCAAGAACAATGCCCTTACTTCTTTCCAAGTCAGGCCTGGAATTGTTCTCTAGGCAAGCGGTGCTGTGATTGTGCTCTTGATCTCTTCTGCAAGATCTAACTGCCTGCATTAGTAAGATGCAGACCATATTCCTATACTTACACCTTTGCAGGGATAGCCTTGCATTACATTTTGCAACTTCTAATTATAAACTTTCCAAAAAAATGATGAGACTACCCCACACCCCAGATAGGGTTTCTGTGTATAGCCCCAGCTGTCCAGGAATTCATTCTGAGGGCTGCCTTGAACTCAGAGATACACCTGCCTCTGCCTCCCTAGTGTTGGGATTAAACTTGAACACCACCATGCCTGGCTCAATATAAATCTTGTTACCTAAGTCTAAAGTTTAAAAAAATTCTCGTAATTTGGAATTCTAGAGTTAATGAGAACCTTCAAAATAAAAGATGTCAAGAGCTAGTTCCAGGACAGGCTCCAAAACCACATAGAAACCTTGTCTCGAAAAATCAAAAAAAAAAAAAAAAAATAAAAGATGTCTTGCTGGGTGGTCGTGGTGGCGCATCCCTTTTTAATCCCAGCCTTTAGGCAGAGGCAGGTGGATCTGTGAGTTCGAGGCCAGGTCTACAGAGTTAGTTCCAGGACAACCAGGGCTACACAGAGAAACCCTGTCTTTGAAAACAAAACCAAACGATAAAAAGAAAAGATGTCTTCACTTTACAGGTAAAATGAAATCTTATAATATCACACAGTCATTTGGATTTAGAGCTAGAACTACAGACTGCTCTCAAGGACTGCTAAATTGCCCAAAAATTTAGTCTTGCATTGCCAATAATTTAAGTTTGAATCTTCCTTTTTTTCATTTTTTAAAAAGCATCGAATGTAGCCCTGGTTGGCCTATGGTCTAAGATGACCTTGATCATAATCCTTCTACCTCAGTTTCCTTAATGTTGAGATTACAAACATGTGACATTGCTCCTGGTGTGTTTTTAGCTTTGAAAGCAGCATATTAATGTAATGTTTTACTGTAAGAATTTGAATTACTGAGGTCTACTGTATTTTCATATACTCAGTTTATTCAACAAATATTTGTTGGCTATTTACACTTACCATAGAGATACTAGGAGTTGGAACAAAAGAGATTCAATTTTTAGCAAAGGCGGCAGAAATAAAGATAGATTATTATAGTATACTGTGATTTGTTTCTGTAGAGAATAAAAGAAAATTCATGTCATTAACTCTGTAGGAGTTACCCTTATTTCAGTATGTTAGTAATTGCTGTTTTCCTAGTCTTTTGTTGTTCAATGCTGGGGCTCAAACCCAGGACTTGTATACACTACATAAACACTATTACCCTATTTTTTTTTTTTGTTTCGTTTTGTTTTTTGAGACAGGATCTTATGTAACTCAAACTTACTGTGTAATTCAAACAGTTGAAGCGGCCTCAAACTTTCCTTCTGACTGCCTCCCAAGTGCTGTAATGCAGGTCAGGCGTGTTAGGCTACACCCATGGCTGGCCTCAGTCTTGAATTGCACCCTATTATTTGCAGTCAACCAGCAGGTTTTCTTTCCTGTTTACTATTTAAAGTTGTTTATAAGATACAAGCCATGTTTTGTCTATTTTTTGACAACTTCAAACATGTATGTATACATTGTATCTTGATCATATCTGTTCCTACCTTTGCTGTCCTGTTGCCTCTAGAACCTACTAGGATACCACTTTTTCCCCTTGACCCACTAAGTCTAGTTAGTACTGCTTGCATGGATGTGATTGTGAGACCATTCATCAGAGCTTGAGCAACTAGAAGACAATGACTCCCTCTCCCTCAGCAGCCATAAACAGCCTGCCACTAGCTCCTTAGCTAGGGTTGGGGCTTCATGAACTCCCACCTGTCCATACTGGAATGTTGCCTGGCTTGATCTTCTGCAGGTTACCACAGCTGTTGTACGTTCATGAGTAGAGCAGCCACATCGTGTTGAAAATAGCATTTCTTAACTTTCGAGCTTTGTTTTAGAAATAAGTCAGGAGTGGCAAAGAAAGAGATCACCACTCTTAATTAAGTGTCTCAACAAAGCAAAATTTTACTCTTCATCAAGAAGGTGGACTGATAGCCAGGCAGTGGTGGTGCACATCTTTAATCCCCACTGAAGAGGCAGAAGCAGGTGGTGGATCGAAGCCAGCCTGGTCTACAGAATGAGTTCCAGGACAGGACAAAGGTACACACAGAGAGAAACCCTGTCTCAAAAAACAAACAAACCAAAAGGGGGGGGGGGCACTGCTCATCAAAGCAGAAGAGCAGGAAGTGTGCTTGGTTCTTGTATTCTAACACAATTGGCAACTTTATCTTTTCTCCCATTACATTAACTGGGGTTCAACCTCACAGTCTTTCCAGTTTGGCAAATATGGGATGGAAAAGGGTTTACTGATCCAAGGAGAAAGAAGTCATTGCTCTGAGGGGGTGGGGATCACTGAGCCAGGATACTGGGTTCTTGGAATGAAACAGGAGCCCTGTGTACTGGGTGGGGAAGGATCAAAACATTTGCATGTAGGAGGGGAAGATGAGGAAAAAATTAGTATCTAATGTTTCTTACACTTGTGATACAGATGTCTCATTTAAGACTGAGTTTTTTCAGCACTTTGAGTCTCTGCATTAGCTGCCACCCACTATAAAAAGAAGCTTCTCTGACCTCTGACAGAGAGAACAGTTCTACTCTGTGGATATAAGCATAAATATTTACCATTTAGCAAAACTGAAAGTAGTAGATTTCCCCCTAGGGCCTATATCCTACCCCAGCCAGGAGCTTTTGACCAGTTTTGGAGTACCATGTTAAAAAAAAATCATTTTCTTAAAATGTTTCAGATATAACAAGATTAAAGAATAAAAGACATTAAATATATAACATTTAAGAAATAAAGCCAGGGATACATGCCTGCAACTCAGCATTTGGAAGGCTGCAGCAGGAAGATCAGGAGTTTGAAGCCAGTCTAACGAGATTCTGTCTTAAAAATAAAACAAATAGCACTATCAATAACCCGAAAAAACTACAATAGAAATTCTTCTGTGCCTTTTTGTGAATTTTCTTTACCCCCATAGATGTGCCCATAAACACGCTTTGTTGGGTATTATACTAATCTGCGTCTTTATCCCTGAGCATTGATCATCAAGGATTATATAATCATACTATGTTGTATCACATTGTAGGATTGTATTTTATTTATTTATTTATTTTGGTTTGTTTTTCGAGACAGTGTCTCTGTGTAACTTTGGAACTTGTTCTGGAACTCGCACTGTAGACCAAGCTGGCCTCAAAATCACAGAGATCCATTTGCCTCTGCCTCCTGAGTGCTGGGATTAAAGGCATGCACCACAACTGCCCTGCCAATTTTAGGATTTTATAGCCTTTGTGCGGAAGTGCTAAAAGAATGAATCCAACAGCATACAAAATTAATTTAATATGGCCCATTAATGGAATAAAATACAGGAGCTGGGACATAGCTCACTTGGTAGAGGGAGTATGTGCAAAACAAAACCTAGGTTTAGTTGCCATCACTGTTTAACCAAGTATGATAGCACAGTCCTGTAATCCAAGTATTCAGAAAGTGGAGACAAGAAAGGTTAAGTCTAAGGTCATCCTTAGGTACAAATTGTGGCTAGCCTGAGCCATGTGAGATTATCTCAAAAAAAGAGAAAGAAGGGACTAGAGGGTGGCTCAGTGGTTAAGAGCACATGCTGCTCTTCTAGAGGTCCCAAATTCAGTTCCCAGCATCCACTTTGGGCACTTCACAACCCCCTGAAACTTGCTCTAGGTGGTCCCATGCCCCCTTCAGACCTCTGTGAGGACTACACAAATACGTGTGTGTGTGTATATATACCTTGAGACAAAGTTTCTTTATATGTATATACACATGTTGAGACAAGGTTTCTTTTTTTCTGTGAAGTAGCCTTAAAGTTACAGAGATCTCTCTCTCCCTCCCAAGTACTGGGAAAGAAAAAAAATAGAGAAAAAGCTTATAGAGGTAGCATTTGACTAATTCTAACCTCATTTTGTGATTCAAAAATATTTACAGGGCTGGAGAGATGGCTCAGTGGTTAAGAGCATTGCCTGCTCTTCCAGAGGTCCTGAGTTCAATTCCCGGCAACCACATGGTGGCTCACAACCATCTGTAGAGAGGTCTGGTGCCCTCTTCCGGCCTGCGGGCATACACACAGACAGAATATTGTATACATAATAAATAAATAAAATAAATATTAAAAAAACAAAAAATATTTACAGTAGCTGGAGAAATGACTTAATGGTTAAGAGCATTGACTGCTCTTCTCTTCTAGAAGATCTAGGTTCAAGTCCCAGCACCCACATGATAGCTAACAGTAATCTGTAACTCCCATTCCAGGGAATCTAGTGCCGCCTTCTGGCCTCAGAGGGTACTAGGCACTTGGCATGGTAAACAGACAAAAATACAGGCAAAAGCACCCAAATACATAACCTTTAAAAAATAGCACTCAACAGATTGGGAATTAAAGGGAAATTCCTCAGGTTTATATAAAGGGCATCTAAAAATAGCTCTTAGCATGCTGAGAAAATGAAACCTTCCCCCTAAGGTCAGCAACAGGACAAACTACTGCCCTCACTCCCTCCTTTGAACAGTGTACTAGAGCTTATAGCCAGGGAAGTTAGGAGGAGAAAGATGAAAGGTACCCAGACTGGAAAGGAAGTAGTAAAACTACATCAAATATTACCTTGTGGATTGAAATACCAAGGAATTTTTGAAAAACTATTAAACTTAGTAAACTGTTTATACTAAGAGTATAGGTTAAACAGTCAGTAAGCAGTGAACAATCTGAAGATGAAATGAACAATTCCATTTACAACAGCATCAAAAAGAATAAAATTCTGTGTGTGTGTGTGTGTGTGTGTGTGTGTGTGTGTGTGTATTTGAGACAGGGTTCCTCTGTGTAGCCCTGGTTGTCCTGGAAGTAGCTCTGTAGACCAGGCTGGCCTCAAACTCACAGAGATCACCTGCCCCCGCCTCCTGAGTGCTGGGATTAAAGGCCTGTGCCACCACTGTCCAGCTGCAAGAAACTTTAAAACACAAATCTATAAAACATTATTGAGGTTAAGTGTGGTGGCACACACCTTTAGCACTCAGGAAGCAGCGGCTGGTAGATACCTTTTGAGTTCAAGGCTAGTCTGGTTTACTTAGTTTCAGGCCAGCCATTGTTACACAGTAAGATTTTGTCTCAAAAATGAAACATTGTTGAGTTTTTTAAAAGGCAAGTGGGGCCAGGCACCTTGAGCTCAAGCCTAACATCTTGGGTTTGATCTTTAGACACACTTTTTTTTTTTTCCCAAGACAGGGTTTCTCTGTAGCTTTGGAGCCTGTCCTGGAACTAGCTCTTGTAGACCAGGCTGTCCCCGAACTCACAGAGATCCGCCTGCCTCTGCCTCCCGAGTGCTGGGATTAAAGGCGTGCGCCACCACCGCCCGGCTTAGACACACATTTTTAAAAAGCCAGGTGTGGGGTTGGAGAGGTGGTTAAGAGCACTGACTGCTCTTCCAGAGGACCCTGGCTCAATTCCCAGCACCCACATGGTAGCTCATAACTGCCTGAAACTCCAGTTCCAGGGGACCTAACACCCTCACACAGACATATATGCAGGCAAAACCTTGATGGTTAGCATTGAAGCTGACTCAGCTTCTCAGTCTTCTTGATTAATGTTGTCTCTGTCTCACTTTGCTACTCCCCAGCATGATTTCTAGTTTCTGACCTGCCTTTAAAGACCTGTCACTCCTGGGCTTGAAGTGCAGTTATGTGACAGGAATAAGGGACCTACACGTGTACTGTGTACGTGCAAAGTAAAACTACCCCAAATAGCTGGGCGGTGGTGGCGCATACCTTTAATCCCAGCACTTGGGAGAAGGAGGTAGGCGGATCTCTATGAGTTTAAGGCCAGCCTGGTCTACAGAGTTCCAGGACAGCTAGGGCTACACAGAGAAACCCTGCCTCTCGGAAAAAAAAAAAAAAAAAAACCTAAAAACAAACAAAAACCCAAATAAATGTTAAAATTTTTATTGTAAGTTATTTAAGGCTCTGTGCCGGGTCTTGTGCACTTTTTGTATGCTTTCACGACTAGCTTGAAGTAGGTACTAATATTTTCTACATTTCATAGATTTAGAAATGGGAACTGGTTAAATAATTCTAATTACAAGTTTAGACTTGTATTCAAGCTTAATTCAGATTTTATTTATGTTCATTGAGATAATATGCTGTTTCCCACCACACCTCATTTTGCAGGTCTTTGGACACTTCATTCATTTCATGGACATGGTGCCTGTTTCTGTCTTTCCAGGTCCATAAATGAGATGAAACGGTTGGAGGAAATGTCAAATGTATTCCAGAGTTCTGGAGTTGAAAATCGCCCTCCTGAACCAAAGACCCCAGCAGAAGGGAATGAAAAGTCAAAGGACAAAGAAGAACCATGGGAAATGGTGATGGACAAGAAACACTTCAAGCTGTGGCGGCGCCCAATTCCCGGCACCCACCTCTACCAGTACCGAGGTGAGCCATGTCTGCTGCCTTTGACGTATGTCCATGGTGCCCAGGCGTGCGGCACTTTGTTTCTTGTACTTCCAAAACTGTTCTAGCCTGGCTCTGTTGAAAATTTGCCAAACTCTTGTTTATTTTCCTCTCCCAGGTAACAAGCTTTTCATATTCTTCCTTGATAGATGTCATCTGTGCCTTGCTTTGCTGCTCCTGGGATGATTTTTAGGTTTTGATGTTGCCTTTGAGACCTGTCAGTCCTGTGGACTTAAAATGCAGTTTAGGGGACAGGGCATGACAAGCTTTCCCTCCTCCCTCTTGTTGTTCTAGTTTTTGGAACATACACAGATGTGACACCTCGGCAGTTCTTCAATGTTCAGGTGAGTTTATTCTTTTCTGATTTGGAGCTTCCTGGCTCCCTGAATACCTATAATGTCAGCACTTGGAGAGGTGAGGCAGGGGATTTGCTGAAGTTAGAGGCAAGCCTGTGTTGTGTAACACATATAAGGCTAGTCAGACCCTGTTCCAAGAGGTAAAACAAACAAATTGAAAACAATAAAAGAGTTGGGTGTAGTGGCACATTTCTTTAATCCTAGCACTTGGGAAGCAGAGGCAGGAGGAGGATGGATCTCTGTGAGTTCAAGGCCAGCCTGGGCTACATGACAGGACAGCCAACTAGAGCTACATGATTAGAGATCCTGTCTCAAAAATAATAAAAGTAAAACAGAAGTGAAGAGAGGAAGATGGAATCACCAAATGCTAGCAACATAGAACTTTCTTTCATGAGAGTTCCATTTTAAAAATTTAATTTTAAAATTAATCACACTTGAATGTGATGGCATGTACTTTTAATCCCAGCGCTCAGGAGGCAGATTTCTAGGCTAGTCTGGTCTACATAGAGAGCCCAAGGACATCAAGGACTATATGGAGAGACCCTGTCTCAAAATATACATATAAATAAAATAAGTATACAAAGTATTAGGCTTCTTTTTTTGTTTGTTTGTATTTGTTTTTGTTTTTCGAGACAGAGTTTCTCTGTGGCTTTGGAGCCTGTCCTGGAACTAGCTCTTGTAGACCAGGCTGGCCTCGAACTCACAGAGATCCACCTGCCTCAGCCTCCCGAGTGCTGGGATTAAAGGTGTACACCACCACCTCCCAGCTGTGTTAGACTTCCTTATGACATTGAAACAAACATAATTTGTTTTGCTGGTTGTCTTCTTCTCCCATATCCCTCTGTCCCCCTTTTTATATTTCTACCCCAATAACTCCTTTCAACTTGGATGTCACTCGTGTTCTGTTATCTTCCCTCTTTCATCAGTAGCTTTTCCTTTTTCCTAGACTCCTTTCTGGTTTCATGACTAATACATACACTCACACCCACAAATCTACATATGTGAATGTTAAAGCTAGGATCTGCATGAAAGAGAGAGAGAGAGAGAGAGAGAGAGAGGGGAGAGAGGCATTTGTCTTTCTGAGTCTGTTACCTTGCTTAATATAACTTCCAGATTTTCATCTTCCTGAAAGTTTTGTAATTTCATTTTTCTATGGCTAAATAAAATTCCATTGTATATAAGTACCACATGTTCACTATCTGTTAATTTGATTTAATTTCCTTGCTTTTGTGAATAACGCAGCAGTAAACATTTATAGCAAGGTATATGCCCAGGAGTGGTGTGGCTGGGTCGTATGGTTTTTTTTGAGAAACTTTTGTATTGATTTTTCATGATGGTTGCACCAGTGTATATTTCCACTAACAATGTAGAAGGATTCCTCTTTCCCCACATCCCTGTCATCATTGTGTTGTGATTTTTGCCAAGCTTTTAGTAACTAATTTGTTGATTATAATAATACCTACTAATGCCACGCCTTTTGGAATAGGCCTGTAATCCTTGCTATTTAGGAGACTGAAGCCTTCTTGGGACATAATGAGTTCAAGACCAGCCTGGTCAACTTAATGAGACTGTCTTAAAAAATAAGAACAATACTTGGAAAATAGAGCATTGCACAGTATATGTTCTGGGTTAAATCCACAGAACTACAGCAATACACTCACTAAGGCTTTGCCCACCTAGGCACTGTTTACATCAGTGTTATGCTTTGTTTTGATACAGACTGTACGTCTGCGTTTGAAATGCCAAAAGATGAGAAATGCATCCTGAATTTCTATGCATCAGAGATCTGTTCATACTTTAAGACTTTTTTCTGTTTAAAGTGATTTAGAATTATATCTTTACATATGATATGTTCTCTTCATATATTTCCTTTTCTTTCTAACTTTTATAATTGTTATTGTGGAGGTGAGGGTACAAATACAGTTTGGGAAGGCCAGAGGACAGATCTGTAGAGTCCTTGCTCCTTTTTCTCCTTCCACATTTATGTGAGTTCTGTGTATTGAATTCAGATTGTTAGGCTTACATGGTCAGTGTTCTAGTTTCATTCTGTTGCTGTGGTAAAACTCCCTGACCAAAAGCAGCTTAGGGGAAGAAAGGGTTTATTTCATCTTACAGGTTATTGTCAATAACTGAGAGAAGTTGGGACAGGAACTTGAAACAGGAACCATGGAAAAATATTATTTATTAGCTCTCTTCCAGGCTCATGTTTAGCTAGCTTTATTACATAGTCCAGGACCTCCTTCCCAGGGAATGATACTGTCCATAGTAGGCTGTGCCCCTTAGTCAATTAACAGTCAAGACAGTCCCCCATAGACACCCATAGGCCAGTCTTATCTGACTTCCCCTTCTCAGGTGACTCCAGGCTGTGTCAAGTTGACATTAAAGCTAATGATAACAGGTGGCAAACATTGTTATTGATAGTTCCATTCCACAGACATTTCAATTGTATAGCTTTTGTTTATGTGTGTGCATACACATACATGATAATGGGAACTGAGCATGGGCTGTCAAAACTTGCTAGACAAGTAAAGTAATCTAACCACTGTGCTGCATCTTCAGTCTTTTGGGCTTTTTTGTTTTGTTTTGTTTTTTGTTTTTGGGACAGGTAGTCCAATGTTGCGTTGAACTTTTGATTTTCCTGTTTCTACTTCATGAACTGCTTATAATATAGGCATATGTTGCTGATATCTGGCTGCAATGTAAGACTCCCTGCAAAGGGGCTAGAGAAGTAGCTCAGTGATTGAGAGCACTGTCTTCTCTGGACAACTCAAGTTCCCAGCAACCACATGGTGGCTCACTCTAGTCTGCAACTCCAGTCCCAGGGGATCTAAAACGCCATCTTCTGTCCTACATGGCCACCAGGCAAACATGCTGTAGTGCACAGACAGACACGTAGGCAAAACACCATACACACATAAAGTTAAAAAAAAATTCTCTCACAGGACTTTGGGGGATGAGTCAGTGGGTACAATGCTTGCTAATCAAGCATGAGTTCAGATTCCTGTATCACTCATGTAAAACCTGAGTGGGAGCGTGTGTTTGTAAGTCACCCCAGCACTAGACAGATAGGGGCAGTTGATCCCCAGAATTTGCTAATCAGCCCGTCTAGTCAAACCACTGAGCCTCAGGTTCAGTGAGAGAACCTGTCTTTTTTTTTTTTCATGATATTTATTGAGCTCTACATTTTTCTCTGCTCCCCTCTCTTCTTCTCCCCTCCCCCTTTCAATCCTCCCCCAAGGTCCCCATGCTCCCAGTGTACTCCGGAGATCTTGTCTTTTTCTACTTTATACTTCTCATGTAGATTATATCTATGTAAGTCTTTCTTAGTGTCCATATTTTGTCTAAGTTCTCTGGGATTGTGGTTTGTAGGCTGGCTTTCTTTGCTTTATGTTTAAAAACCACCTATGAGTGAGTACATGTGATAATTGTCTTTCTGTGTCTGGGCTACCTCACTCAAAATAATGTTTTCTAGTTCCATCCATTTGAGAGAACCTGTCTTAATAAAATAAATCTCAGCACTCGGGAGGCAGAAGCAGGTGATCTCTGAGTTTGAGGCCGGTCTGGTCTACAGATTGAGTTCCAAGACAGCCAGGGTTACACAGAGAAACTCTGTCTCGCAAATCAAAACAAATAAATAAAAATAAACTGGAGAGTGAGAAAAGAAAGCCAGCATTGACCCAGCCTACATGCATAAGTGCACACGAACATATATGTGTATATGTACACACACACACACACACACACACACACACGCTCCCCTTCAGTGTATGTAAGAATCTTAAGAGAATCAACTAATAAACAGCCATGCCTCCAAACGTTGGCACTGTTGAGTTAAATCACTATTTCTCCATAATGTCCTTGAGTCAGAGATGCAGCCTCCAGAGAAACTTGTGCATCCCTATTTGGATCTTCCCTTTTGCAGCTGGACACAGAGTACAGGAAAAAGTGGGATGCACTTGTGATCAAGCTGGAGGTGATTGAAAGAGATGTCGTCAGTGGTTCTGAGGTTCTTCATTGGGTAACACATTTTCCTGTGAGTACTGTTAACTGGTTTTATTTCTTTCAAGTCTGTGATGCAGAACACTAATCCCATCCCACCTCCTTTCTTTAGTACCCAATGTACTCGAGGGATTATGTTTATGTTCGTCGGTATAGCGTGGATCAGGAAAACAATGTGATGGTCTTGGTGTCGCGGTATGTATAACTACTGGAACCCTCGTTAAGTTCCATTAGCTGCCTTCACCCATCTGCACCTTTAAGCTTGACTTCATGAGTGCCCTGCAGATTTACTAGCAGCCGGTTCCTGTCTATCCCTGCTCCCTGCTTGGGGAATAGGCTGATCTACCAGGAAAACTGAACAAGTATTGCAAGCTTTTGCAGGAGGGTGGGAGTGGGCATTGAGGGTAGAAACTGGAGCCTTACTCATGCTAGGCAAGCATGGTACTGAGAAGGTTTGTGAATTTCTTAATGCTGGTTATTTTAAAAGGTAAAACTAGAAATACAGCCTGTGAGCTATATATTATAATTTCACAACCTGGATTGTGTTCGGTCATCTCACTGACTGCGTGGTTTTGTTGAGTTGCGTGGTTTTGTTGAGTCAGTGATTTAGAGTCTTGGCCATCCCCTCTTAGCCTTGGCTTACCACTGGTTAGTGCAAAGACAGTAATCCCCCTCTTCCTCCTTACAGTGCTGTGGACCACCCCAGTGTGCCAGAGTCTCCAGAGTTTGTCAGGGTCAGATCCTATGAATCCCAAATGGTTATCCGTCCTCACAAGTCATTTGATGAGGTGAGTTTTACTGCATATTAGGGATGGGTGTTGTAGCTTTGATTCCCCCTCCCCGCTGCCCCCCCCAAGGAATGTCTTTTTCTAAACTGGGGAGAGGTGAGCTGTCAGAGTGCAGTGTACTGGAAAGAGGTATAAGGGATCAGCCTGCAAACTTGTTAGGTACATTATGGGCCATGGTCTCACTGTCACATTGTTTCAAGGGTGGCTAGAAAATAATTCAAAAAATAAAGGTTTAAATTAATAAATCTTTAAATAATTTAATTATGGCTGGGTGTGATGGTGCACGCCTTTAATCCCAGCACTTGGAAAGCAGAGGTCAGCAGATCTCTGTGAGTTTGAGGCCAGCCTGGTCTCATGTGAGTTCCATGACAGAAACCCTGTCTTGATAAACCAAAAATAAATAAGTGAAGGCGAAGGCGTAAGTCAAAAACAATCCCACACCAGTTTAGAATTATGATTAATAGAATGGTTATTTATTTAAAGGGGAAAAAACTTACAGATCATCGGCCCAGATAACAGTCCTCTGCGCAATCAGGAAGGGAGTCTAGTCGCCTGAAGCGGAGCAGAAAGAGCGTGAGAAGGGAAGGGAAGTGGCTGCTTTTTTAAAGGGAGAGAGACCACGCCCCAATGGGCTGGTATCTCAGCGGCTATTGGCTGGAGGAGCGGAAGGACCTCCCGCAACAAATAAGTAAACAAATAGATAAATCCTGAATTTTATGGAATTCTAAATGCCACAAGCAAATGACTTTATTATTGTATTTGATTTTGAGACAGTCTCATTATGTAGCCCAGACCAGGCTGGCTTGGAACTTGGACTCCAGGCTGACCTCTAATTTGCAGTTTTCCTGCCTCTGCCTCCCAAGAGTCATGATTATGAGTGTGCACGACTACACCTAACTCCTTTGTCAATTACTGTTTTCTGAGCTGTTGGAGTTTTGTTGAGAAGGTTCTTGGTTATGCTAGTATCTTGAATTGTTTTTCTCTAGTATTTTCAAAATTTCAGGTCTTGTATTTTTAATTTCTATCTGTCTACCTTTCTGTCTGTCAATTTTTAGACAATGTCTCTCTACTAACCCTGGCTGTCCTGAAATTTTCTATATAGACTAGACTGGCCTCAAACCCAAAGAGATGGATCTGCCTCTGCCTCCCAAGTGTTGGGATTAAAGAAAGCATGCCCAGCTTGAATAAAATTTTATGTAGGATGAGATCTGAGTATAATGGTGTCTTCTCAAAAAAAAAAAAAAAAAAGAGATCTGAGGTATTAGTTTCATTCTTGAACATGTGGGTATCCAGTTTTCCTAGCACTGTTTGTCAAAGAGCATACCTTTTTTCCATTGTGTCTTGGCATTTTTGTTGAAACTCAGAGGGCTGAAGAAGTGCATGGTCTTATGAGTAAGTCCTTTTTTGTTCTCTTCTTGTGCTAGTACCATGTTTTGTTAATATGGCTTTGAAGTACGCTTTGAAATTGGAAACTATGATAACTCTGCCATCATTGCTCTTTGCTTATACCCAGGATTGCTTTGGCTATTTGGGACTCTGTTTTCTGTTTGTGTTTTTTGTTTCCGTCTTCCGTACAAACTTTAGGGTTTTTCTTTTCCACTTCTGTAAATAAATAATGTTTTTGGGTGATTATATTGAATATGTACATCTTTTGGTAATTTAGCCATTCTTCTTCCTACTCCCTAAGGCATATATATATACACGTAGTGTGTGTGTGTGTGTGCGCGCGCGTGCGTGTGCATACTTGGGAGGCCAGAGAAAGACATCACATATCACTATTTCCTATTCCCTTGAGACAGGGTGTTTCACTGAACCCAGAGCTTTTTGGTAGGATGTCTGTCAAGCAAGTCCCAGCAATCCTCTTGTCTCCGCCAACCCTCCCATCTCACTAATCAGCACTTGGTTACAGGCACATGAAGTTTTTTACACGGGTGCTGGAGATGTGAGCTGAGTCCTATGACTGCAGTTTAGCCATCTGCTCAGATCCGTGTAGCCACAGCCATTCTCACCAGTGTTCTGCATTGGAAGAGGGCACTGCATCATAGGCTGCAAGGACCTAAGGCAGCTCCCGCTGCATAGTGTTCTGTAAACAGTTATTAGCACTGAGAGAGAAGGGAAGGTGAGATCTTTAAGTTGTAAACCTTGGGCATCTGTACTGGGCTCCTCAAGGCTACTCCCATGGTTGAAGACTTGCTAGAAAGACCTTCAGGACTTGGCAAATAGTGTACTCCTAGCTGTTTAGGGCAGTAATGCAGTAGGGATACACAGCTGGATTATAAAGGAAGAAGACACAGAATAGTCTTGAGGCTTTGTTCTCTAGCACCAAGATGCAGCAATGTGTGTTTTTGGCCAGCAAACTGTTAGAGACTTGGTGCCGGAGTTTTCACTAGAAGCTGGTCTCAGCACCGTCTATTTAACATGTAAGTTTAGACCTCTGTGGAGAAAATCCATCTTTCACAGAGGCCTCTTGATATTTGTCATGATTTGGGCACAGAAAACTTCATTTACCAAGAACAAGATGGTCAAGGGCCTTTCTCTGAATAAGCAGCCGCCGGCCTTCACTCTCAGTTTTTTTTTTTTTTTTTTTTTTTTTTTTTTGTGCACAGGGTATTGCACTCTTCACTGCAGTTTTGGGTCATGGTTATTTCTGGTACTGGATGTAGAGTTGCTGTAAGAGATCCAGGTGCCTCCAACTTTGCTGTATTTCTTTTCCAGAATGGCTTTGATTACTTACTGACTTACAGTGACAATCCACAGACAGTGTTTCCTCGCTACTGTGTCAGCTGGATGGTTTCCAGTGGTAAGCAGGGGTATGCATAGGGGGTCTGAACCTGAGCTGAACAATTTGTTTTTTTGTCTTAATGGCAACAGGAGGGTTGGTACTTAACGATTTTGTAGACATGTTGGGGATATTTGAACAATCTTCCCATTTCATTATAGCCTCTAAGTGGGATTTGAAGGGTAAGAAGCACAGAGGTTCCAGAGGAGAGTTTTTAAGACATCACTTTGGTGCCTTACATATAGATGTGTGCACTGATGTATTTAGATTTTTTGCTCAGTAGTGTTGAATGGCTAGGTTGGTGGTATACACACTTGTAATCTCAGTAGTGGATACAGGGGCTGAGGCAGGAGGATCAGGGTCAGCCTAGGTAACATCTGATAAAACCAAAATGTTGAAGACTGTGAGATCTGGCCAAGAAGACTTAGTTGTGGGACAGTTGCCTAGGGGAATGACCATTACCTAAGAAGGGCTGCATGCTGTAGCCATAATCATACCCCTCACTTCTGATACCTTGTCTTAGGAAGCATTCTCATGTGAGTTTCATTGTTTTGGTTTGATTTTTCTTTTGTATTGTTTTTTAGAAGATCTTGGATAGCCCAGGCTGGCTTTAAATTCCTTTTTGTTTTGTTTTTGTTTTTTGAGACAGGGTTTCTCTGTGTAGCCCTGACTATCCTGGAACTCACTCTGTAGACCAGGCTGGCCTCAAACTCACAGAGATCCTCCCAAGTGCTTGGATTAAAAGCATGCACCACCACCACCTGGCTTGGTTTTAACCTCTAGATCCTCCTACTTCAATGTCCCAGTTGTTCCAGAGGGGGATGGGAAATTAGATATATATGTGTTCATTTATCTAAATTAAATGACAGGGTTTTTGTTGTTGTTGTTTTGTTTTTTTACTATATCACTAAGTAATATTTTAATCACCTAGAAGAGGCATTTGGGAATTCAGTGGCCTGATGAAAAGATCAGTTTTGGGTAACTTTCAGTTTGCACAGGGAGCCGTTCTGGGAGGCAGATATCACTCAAGGGTTTTCATTCAAACCGTTGTTTGCCTACCATTAGAGAGAATAAGTTCGGATTTTGAACATGTTATTAGCTTGTGTGTTCGCTGTCCTAATTTGCTTTCTGTTGCGCTAATGAACTCCATGACTTGAGAGGGAAAAGATTTATTTCATCTTCTAGCTTATGTCCATTGAAAGGAAGTTAGGGCAGACAACTGAAGTGGAGCATTGCTTATTGGTTTGCTCAGCTGTTTTATACAACTTAGGATCACCTGACTAGGTAGGTATGATACTACCCACTGAGCTGGGCCTTCCCACTTCAATCATTAATTAAGAAAATGCCCCCACATGCTTTCCAAGAGACCAGTCTTACAGAGGCATTTTCTCCTCTTAACTGAGGCTCGCTCCCTCTTCCCAGAGAACTCTCTAGCTTGTGTCCGGTTGACAAAAAAACTCATCATCACAGCAGCTTGACCGGCTTCTTCTGTGTCCTGATAGGCATGCCAGATTTCCTGGAGAAGCTGCATATGGCCACTCTGAAAGCCAAGAACATGGAGATCAAAGTGAAGGATTACATCTCTACTAAGCCTCTGGAAATGAGCAGTGAGGCCAAGCCTACTGCTCCATCCTCCGAACGGAAGAGTGAGGGTAGCCGTGGCCCGGCTCGGATTGAGTATGCTTAAGGCCTTTGGGATGAGGAGAGACAGGCATTCCTGGCCCTGCCTTGCTCCCTCAACTCTGCTGCAGGACAGGGACAAGTCATGCGTGTTCGAAGACATCTGCTGTAAATGTCAGTGTGAGAGAATTAGAACTGGAGTTAGATTTCATTTGGAGCCCTGTTGCTTTTTACCAAACAGAGGACCATGGCATCATGGAGTCGTCGTGTTTCAGGCCAGCTGTTGTGAAGTCCAGCTAATCTGGAACAAATCTCTCACTTTAGGCCAGAAGGGGATGACTCCTATCTGCCTCCTCCAAGAAGCTTCATCGCTGACATTCCAAATGCCACCATTGGTTGTGCAGCGCTCTGGATATCCTACAGTTCTGTAGGTCACTTGGAAACTGGTTGGCCCTGAGTTCTCACTAAGGGGTCACTAGGAGTGCTCTTGGTAACAGTCCTATGGTGATGTGAGCACTGGCTGAGCTAAGTGCCTTTCCTCACCTTGCTTTATCATTAGAGACACGAAGTTTGTACCAAGGGATCCTTGCCCCTACAAAATACCATGACGCTGATTCATCTGACTCAAAGCGGTTTTCATTGTAACCGGCCTTTCTGTGTTCATGGGCTGTGCTCGCTGGGTTGTGGCCTCTGCCCTAACCTTAGCCCACTTGCCAGGAGCACCAGAGACAAACCCCTTTAGATATAACTTTCTATTGATGACATCAGTGTTTTGATAGGGTCAGTGGAAGTGCGCACAAAACATCTCACATAAAAGTAACTAGATTTCCTTTTTAACCTTTGTAGCAAAATTGGAGTTGCAGATTTGAGCACAGCTCCTTCATAGTCTTATTTGTTCGGGCGTTATTTTCCCACTGCAGATTGACTGGGCCTTCCTGGAGTGCTAAAGGTAGTGGATTGTGGTTATACCATTTTCTCAGAATTTTCAAAACTGTAAGGTGCCATGTGGGCCAGCAGATGAAGTCTTGCCCCATACCAATATGGTAGGGATGTGGCTTATGTGACTCTCTTGATCCTCTAAAACATTTCTCTCCAGAACTGACATAGAAATAAGACACACAGTTTGGATAAGATCACAACCAGATGATATGAGCCTGGCCTTGCTGGTTTCTTTATGGTAAATAGGGATCAAGTTTTAAATCTTCCTCCCTCCCTTTTTTCCCTGGAGTTTATATAGCTGAATTTCTCTTCTTTTCTTACTTGCTACCCTGTTGTGGTGTTGAAAAAGGAAACTAAACCCAAGGTGAACTTAACCCTTTTTTTAAAATTCTTGTTGCCTACTCACTTCTGTGCCAAGAAAACAACTAATTCCCCCGATGTTTCATGTCTTCTTGATTGCTGGCAAGAGATGCATTGAGCAGTCCCAGTGTCTTTCAGTGAGTGTTTCTCCCTTCTCCCCAAGACCTGACAGAAGCCTTTTATCTGAATTTGGTACCTGTAGGTGAATGTGTGTGTGCGTGTGTATGCCGGGTGCGGGTATTAAGCAGTATGGTTGCCCTTGTTCTGACTTAACAGTGCTTTGACTCTGTACAGTTACCTGTGTCATCATAATGAGTTTGCTCCTAACTGTGACATTTTTATCAAATGTGTGAATAAATAAAGATTGCTACAGAAGAGTATTTACTTTTGACCATGTAGTGGGGAAATTGTGTATGGTGGGCTCTTTGTCATCCTAATCACAAAGTTGTTATAGGACATTGGTGGGCCTTTTTCTTTCTTGGCAGGCAATGAGTGATACAAAGCCTAGCCTCCTTGCAAAGACTGTGGCCCCTAAGTGACCAGCTTGGGAACTGGAAATATCTGTCTCTACTCTGGTATTTTGATCTACTGACTCATAGATCAGGTAAGAACAAGGTCTCACTAAGAGAATCAGTGAGTTGGGTGGTGCTTGCACACGCCTTTAATGCCAACGCTCAGAGTGCAGAGGCAGGCGGATCTGTAGCCCACTTGGTCCCACAGCCATTCAGTCCCAAAGAAACACACAGAGTCTTATATTAATTATAAACCGTTTGGCCTGTTAGCTCAGGCTTATTATTAACTAGCTCCTACAACTTAAATTAACACACAATTCTTGTCTATGTTTAGCTATTTGGCTTGGTACCTTGTCTCAGTGAGGCATTCTCATCTTGCTTCCTCTATGTCTGGCTGGTGACTGTGTCTCTGCCTTTCCTTTTCCCAGAATTCTCTTAGTCTGGTCACCCTGTTTATACTTCCTGCCTGGCTACTGGTCAGTCAGCGTTTTATTAAACCAATATGAGTTACAAATACAAATCTTTTTTTTTTTTTTTTTGTTTTTTCGAGACAGGGTTTCTCCGTAGCTTTTGGTTCCTGTCCTGGAACTAGCTCTTGTAGACCAGGCTGGCCTCGAACTCCCAGAGATCCGACTGCCTCTGCCTCCCGAGTGCTGGGATTAAAGGCGTGCGCCACCACCGCCCAGCACACAAATACAAATCTTTACAATGTATGAAAGCATTATCCCACAGCAGTTCCCCTTTTTTTTTCTTTTCAAAACAAGACCTTGAATCTAATCTCCTTTGTTTAGCTTTTTTTCCTGGCCTTTATCCCTAACAATTTGTAATCAACATACTAAACAAAGACAAAAACATTCATAATCAATTTTGGGGGGGAATGTGGACATAGTTTTCTAGGCTACTTCCTGCTGATTGGGGCATTGGTAATCTTATGGGGGCCCCAAAAAATTTAGGATTATGGTCAAGTCCTGATTGGAGTATTCTGTGAGGCTTGATCATCTTAGCCAGAAGCCTTGAAACTGTTCTGGATGCAGAACTCAGAAGAAACTGCAACAAGGATCTCTGAGTTTGAGGTAAGCCTGGTCAACAGAGCTAGTTCCAAAGCAGACAGGGCTACACAGAGAAACCCTGTCTTGAAAACGAGAGAGAGAATCACTGTCAGGTCTGTAGACAGGCTTGGTAGAAGATGGGTTACCTTATAGGCTCTTTTAGGATCCATATTTCTTCAGGGGGAGCAATATATTTGAGAAGTTTTGGAGCATCGAAGAATTTGGATTTGTACTTTGTTTTGCCTGTGGATAATAATGCTAGGGGAATAGATAGGTGTACCTGGCTGAATGGAACTGCATAGACATACAAGGCACACTTCCAGGGCACAAAGCTCCCTGTCTCTTCACAGGACTGGACCGTCTTCATTGTAAGCTGCAACTGCAGTGGAGCCTGGCCCTGGTGTTGTACCCGCCTTTCTCTCTAGCTTATGCTTCATCTTTATCACTGTGTTCCCTCATTCTCTTCCCCTGGTCAGAGAGTAGTAGGCAGACCAGTGGGCTTCTGCCAGCATGTTATAGGCTTTTTCAGGATGAATTAGTGTGCCACTGATTTGCTTTATCATAGTTTTTGAGCTCATTTTTCCATAAGTCCTGTAGGTTTATTTTTTTTATTTTTTTTAAATATTTATTTATTATGTATACAATATTCTATCAGTGTGTATGCCTGCAGGCCAGAAGAGGGCACCAGACCTTATTACAGATGGTTGTGAGCCACCATGTGGTTGCTGGGAATTGAACTCAGGACCTTTGGAAGAGCAGGCAATGCTCTTAACCACTGAGCCATCTCTCCAGCCCCAGTCCTGTAGGTTTATATTTGTTTTATTCACTTATTTATTTACCCATTTGTTTATTGTTTGTGAGTGTGTTGGCTACTTTTATGTCAACTTGACACAAGCTAGAGTTATTGGAGCTAGTCTGTTTATTTTATGAGTGCTTCATGTGCATGTATGACTTTATGCCAGAGGAGGGCATCAGATCCCACTATAGATGACTGTTGATTGACGGGGGTGGGGGCAGCCCACTCTAGGTGGGGACAACCCTAAGTTGGTGGTCCCAGGTTCTAAAAGCAGGGGTCTTGAGAGATGACTTGGTGTCTAAGAACACTGGCTGCTCTTCCAGAGTTCCTGAGAGCTCAGTTCCCGACAACCGCAATGGTAGCTCACAACCATCTATAGTGGGATCTGATGCCCTCTTCTGAATAAAGTTGTGTATGTAGATAGAGCACTCAGAAATAAATAAATCTTAGCACTCGGGAGGCAGAGGCAGGCGGATCTCTGTGAGTTCGAGACCAGCCTGGTCTACAAGAGCTAGTTCCAGGACAGGCACCAAAGCTACAGAGAAACCCTGTCTCGAAAAAACAAAAACAAATAAATAAATAAATAAAAGAGGGATGGATGGAGGGCCATATTGGAGCCCAGTATGGTGACTTGCCTTTAATCCTACTATTCACCTTGGAGGCAAAGGCAGGTAGAATTTTGAGAGTTTGAGGTCAGCCTGGACTACATAATGAGTTCCAAGCCGCCAGACTATCCAATGATTAAAATACAACTTAAAATTTGTTTATTTCAGCTTTGGAACTCACTGCAGATCAGGCTAACCTTGAACATTTAACAATCCTCCTGCGTTTGCTTCCTGGTTGTATAGGTATGCACCAGTATGGCCAGTAACACTTTCTAAAAGTCTTTCATTTCAAAGTAATTAGTCCCTGTCTTTAGCATGGTAGGGTCCAGATACTGAAAATAGAAAAATCTAAGATGTATTATTTCCAATAAAAGTCTTAAGAATTAACGTGGATAAAAGTGGTGGTCTTGATACAAGACATTCCATTCCCATAAGCCTGAAGAGCTGCTTAGTGTGTCATGCAAACAGAACTCCCGGCTGTGTGCTGTCAAAGATGTTTTCCCCGAAGAATGCTTAGTTATGGCCACAGATGAACGCAGGAGGTAAATCAAGATCTGACTACATCTACATAGCCTAAACACGCCTAAAATTGCAGTGCAAGAGCTTAAAAAAAGTATTTTTGAGCATTTAGGCAGTTAATGAATTCTTCATGTCTGAAGGCTCTGTTGTGCAGGTTGGGCTTATGGTTTCATAAAGAAACATGGCTGAAACAGAAAGAACAGAAAGAAGCATGACTGAAATGAATCTACCATTTGATCTCATGAGTGCAGCCAGTCCACCAGCACAGTGGCTTCGTGGTTTGTAGTATTAGGGGCGGCGGGGCCTCTTCCCCAGCACCCCAGCACCCCAGCCGCCCGCTCGGCTAGCTTATGCCTGAAATAATTACACGGAAACTGTATTCATTTAATCACTGCTTGGCCCATTCTCTTCTAGGCTAATTCTCACATATTAATTTAACCCATTTCTAATCATCTGTGTATGGCACCCCAAGGTGCGCTTACCGGGGAGATTCTAGCCTAGTCCATCCTGGGTCGGAGCTTCATCCCGGGAGTGGGGCATGGCATCTCTCTCAGGCGTCTGCTCCCGAGAGGAAAGCTGTGAGTCTCTGCGCTCACTTCCTCTTCCTCCCAGCATTTTGTTCTGTTTACTCCTCCCACCTATCCTCTAACCAATAAAATGGGCCAGGGCAGTGCCTTTATTAGCCAATGACCTTCCTCCATCATTTCCCCTTTTTCGGTTTAAACAAAAAAAAAAAAAGGATTTAACATAGCAAAATTACATATAACAAAACAGTTATCAAGTAAAAGTTACAATAATCTTTATCATAACTAAGGAAAACTATAACTATAACTAACTATTCTTAACTCCATCAAAGACTCCAGAAAGATACAATACTATCTAAGCAAACAAGAAAAAAAGCAACTTTTAAAACTCTAGAAATGACAGCGACATCTTGCTGCCTGGACAGTCACCCAAAGTTCCTCTGTACCGTTGGGGCATCCATCTTCAAGCCTTCAGGCCCATGGTATCCAGCAGACATTTCCATAAAGCAGGAAAATTCAAAGTCAGTTCAGTCACTATCTGTTGTGTCCTGCAGAATGTCTCTCAGACTCTTTCATGAATCAGGAACCCCGAAAGATCATCTCACCTTAGGCAAGTTCAGTAGTCCTCTCTCTGCGGGTTCTCTGTGTCCGGTTTATGCAATAGTCCAGGCAAGAGCAGTTTCTTGCCCAAATGGCTATCAAAACTCCATAACGAGCCTCTTCGATGCCCATCTTCCTCTTGAAGTAGATTGGTGCTGCCAGGAGCAGAGTGTCTCATTGACATGAAAAGTCCTCAGTTATTAAAACATTAAATGTCCTATTCTGTAATCTTTGAAAGACATGAAGAATGTCTATCTAAAATATATCTACGCACATCTAGAATATATTAACTAACATGACTACAAGCTTTACTATTATCGATGATTATCCATTAACAACCTATATTTCTTAATTATACAGTACATATTTAAATGAACTACACAATCACAATACCTTAATCAAAATCAGAAACACTTATATATATATAACAAAATTGACCTTAAATCTCTATCAATAAAGCAAAATCTACACTAATGCAAATTATTCATACCTATATCATATCCCCCTTTAAATGTAAAAGAACATTTATAAACATTTTTTGGGAATATGGGCGCAGTTATTTCTCTCCAAACTGCTTCCTGCTGAATGGGGGCGTTGTTAATTAGGTCTTTCATGGTATAACCTGTGTGCTAGTTTCATCTCAGTTGGCAGTTGAGCGAAGCAATTTTCTGAAGATGTTCACTGCAACCCTTCAGGAGGGCGTGGTCCATCATACCAAATCGGAATAGAAGAAATGAACAGGGTCTCATCCTCTGTGAAAACAAAATAAGAAACTCCTTTCCAAAGCATCATGTCCTTAGATCCAAATTTCAAATTCAAGGCATCAAAATATCTATGTTGGATTAGCTCAGCAGCATTTATAAATAAATATCTTTTAGCATCTGTTGCTCCTTCCTCAGCATTTAAACAATTCAAAGAGAGCATAATAGCATACAGTATCAAAAGTCTCTGTGTATTTTCCATCTTTGTGCAGCTTTGTTTTAACCTCTATTTAGTTTATTTTTACTTTTAACTCTTTGTTTTTTGAGACAGGTTCTCTGTATCTTTGACCTGAAGTAACTCTGTAAACCAGGCTGTCTTTGAACTCTCAGAGATCCGCCTGTCTCTGCCTCCCAGGCATTCGGGATTAAAGGTGTACACTACTACACCTTGAACGAACTCACAGAGATCTGTTTGCCTCTGCCTTCTAGGTACTGGGATTAAAGGCGTGTGCTACCACACATAACAACTCTCTTCCTTTTTTTGTTTTTTACTTCAAGAACTTCAACTTTTAGTCTGCATATATTTTTAACACACTGTAAACCATTCAGAAATTTTCTCTGTCTTTGAATCTCTCTTTACTGTATATCTCTCTTTTTCTGACCACACAAGTCTTTAATTTACCAAGCAATATCAGTAGGATTAAAGGCGTGGCTTTGCAGGCTGGATCCAGTCCATTCCTTAGCTTTCCAGCCTCGTGGCGGATATACAGGCTGTAGCCATGTTTACTGCAACAACTGTGTATGGCATTTCAAGGTCCCTGCCAGCAAGTGAGCTACAACAGACAACACTCAAGTCCTCTCTCGGTAGCCGGCCCTCCTGCCTCAAACAGTCAGAGTTTGCCCTGGCAGGATGGCCCAGAAAGCCGGCATTTTTAAACGGCGCAGCTTTTTTCCTGCTACGGCTGAAAACCGAAAAGCATGCGCTCAGCTTTTCGTCAACACCGTTTAAGTGTTTCGTGGCAGGACCTCTTAATGAGCTGGCTTTGCAGCTAAAGCTGAGTCAGGAAGCCTCTCTTAGAAGAAAGCGCATGCTTGCCTCTAGCAAGCAGAGCAGACCCGAGAACACAGCGAGTCTAGTTGCCATCAAACAAATCGTAGCACTTTACTCCAAATGGTCTATTCAAAAGCTCTGTCTCCTGCAGGAGTCAGACAGAGATCGCAATGGTGGCACAGCCCCAGGAAGTCAGGCTTTAAAATGACACAGCGTTTTTTTTTTTTTTTTTTTTTTCTGCTACTGTTGCCGAATCAGGAAATCTCTCTACAGCACGCCACCAACAAACAGCAAAAATCTGTGTTAAACTCTCGCTCCCTTATTTTTAAGTCTTCTCAGGTTTTTTAAGTGGGTTTAGTCCATCACGTGGGGCGCCATATGAAGTAATAAGGGTGGCTGCGGCTGCATTCCCAGCACCCCGGCTGCCTGCTCAGCTAGCTTATGCTCCGAAATAACAACACACAAACTGTATTCTTTTAATCACTGTTTGGCCCATTCTCTTCTAGGCTAATTCTCACATATTAATTTAACCCATTTCTAATCATCTGTGTATGGCACCCCAAGGTGCGCTTACCGGGGAGATTCTAGCCTAGTCCATCCTGGGTCGGAGCTTCATCCCGGGAGTGGGGCATGGCATCTCTCTCAGGCGTCTGCTCCCGAGAGGAAAGCTGTGAGTCTCTGCGCTCACTTCCTCTTCCTCCCAGCATTTTGTTCTGTTTACTCCTCCCACCTATCCTCTAACCAATAAAATGGGCCAGGGCAGTGCCTTTATTAGCCAATGACCTTCCTCCATCAGTGGTTCCCTAGTCCCAGGCTCCTGCCCTCCCTTGGTGTAGAATCAGTTTCTGCATGTCAGGGGTGGGACCCAGCATCCTGTGTTCTGTTCCCAGCATTCCTAATGGACAACATCTGGAAACACCAGTGAGATGTCTAAAGGGCAGGCTCTGGAGTCAGAGCCAAGAGCTGCATGAATTTGGACCAATCAGACCTCTGTTCTCCACATCCGACAAAGTGAAAGTGCCTGCTTGTGTTCCGCGAAGATGAAATGATACTGTACAGTCTAGGGACAGCCTTGGAGGTGGAGGCACTAACTCTGGCATGGTTGACCTTTCCAGAAGAATCACCAAGAACCTGCTGTTGGCTAAAGCCTTAACTGGTAACAGAGCTGCTAAACACATCTTGAGTGCTACATACATGTGGGAAGCTTGGGGAGGGGATCTTCTGACTGCACTAGGGTTTTGGTGGGGTTTTTTGTTTGTTTGTTTAGAGCTAAACTGTTTAGGGTGATCATTGGCAGGGAGTTCATGAAGCCTTTACAGTATAGAATGTGGGGTGAGGCCTGGAGAGATGGCACAGCATTTAAGAGCACCATATCAGATGACTTCCAGCCTTATGTAACTACAGTTCCAGGTGACCCAACACCACTGGCCTCTGAGGGTGCACACACACACGGTTTAAAATAAAGAACGCGGGATGCTTAATTTTATGTGTCAAGAATTTAAACTGTAGCTTCATGTTCGTTTCTCCTTTGCAATTGACACTGCATTTGTGTGTGTAAGTTTGATAACTTTCAGCTTTTTGCTTTTTGGGTTTTGTTGTTGTTGGGGTTTGTTTTTTGAGATAGGGTTTCTCTGTAACTTTGAAACCTGTCCTGGAACTCACTTTGTAGGAGACCAGGCCGGCCTTAAACTCACAGAGATTCGCCTGTCTCTGCCTACTGAGTGCTGGGATTAAAGATGTGCACCACCATCACCCACCTGTGGGTTTTTTTGGTTTTGTTTTGTTTTTAATTAAAACTTTTCTCAGTTCACCCTCCCTCCCGTCCTCCTACTCCCCCCTCTTTCTCCCCACTCCACTCCCATCCACTCCTCAGGGTGAGGCCTCTCATGGGGAGTCAACAAATTCTGTCCTGTCACTTAAGGCAGGACCAAGGCCCTCCTCCCTGTGTCTAGGCTGAACATAGGGGATGGGCTTCACAAAGCCAATTCATGCACTAGGGATAAATTCTGGCCCCACAAACTGCCCACCCAATCCACACAATTGTCACCCACATTCAAAGAAACTAGTTTGGTGCTATGCAGGTTCCCCAGCTGTCAGTCTGGAGTCAGTGAGCTCCCGCTAGCTCAGGTCAGCTGTTTCTTTGGGTATCCCCATAATGGGCTTGACTCTTTGCTTATACTATGGCTCCTTCCTCTCTTCGACTGGACTCCAGGAGCTCGGCCCAGTGTTTAACTGTGAATCTGCATCTGCTTCCATGAGTTGCTGGATGACAATTAAGGTAGCCATCAATCTGATTACAGGGGAAGGCCAGTTCAGGAACCCTCTCCACTATTGCTTAGGGTCTTAGTTGGGGCCATCCTTGTGGATTCTTGGGAATTTCCCCAGTGCCAGGTTTCTCGCTAACCCCATAATGGCTCCCTCTATCAAGATCTCTCTTTCCTTGTTCTCCCTCTCCTTCTCCCAACTGGACCCTTTCCCTCATGTTCTTCCCCCTCCCCTCCTGAGTAAATTGGGAGCTGGGAGTGCTGAAGGGGACGGGGTGCGGAGAGAACAGAAGTGTTTTTTGTTTCTTGAGGCAGGGTTTCTCCATGTAGAGGGTTTCTCTGTGTCATTCTGGCTGTCTTGGAATTCACTCTGTTGACCAGACTGGCCTCAAATTCAGAGATTTGCCTGCCTTTGCCTCCACAGTGCAGGGATTAAAGATGTACACCACCACTGTCTGGCTAACTTTCAACTTTTTATAGTAGATTTGTGTATATACTTTTGTTTTTTGTTTTTTTTGTTTTTGTTTTTTTTTGGTTTTTTCGAGACAGGGTTTCTCTGTGGCTTTGGTTCCTGTCCTGGAACTAGCTCTTGTAGACCAGGCTGGCCTCGAACTCACAGAGATCCGCCTGCCTCTGCCTCCCGAGTGCTGGGATTAAAGGCGTGCGCCACCACCGCCTGGCTTATACTTTTGTTTCTTAAGACACAGTTTTCATCTTCACTGTTTAGCCCCAGCTGGCCTGGAACTTGCTATGTAGACCAGGCTGGCCAGACTCACAAAGCTCTGCCTGTCTCTTTCTCTAAATGCTGGGACTAATGGCATGTGCCTCCATATTCAGCTCTTAGTGCTTATCTTACTATAGTAAATGATATTTTTATCTGCATAACCTTCTCATTTATGCCTTTGTTCCTTCATCTGCGTGTGTGAGTGTAGGTGCCCATTAAGGCCAGGAGAGGGCATCAGAGCCCTTGGAGCTGAGTGACAAGTGTTTGTGGACAGCCTGACTGGGGTGTTAGGGTCTGAACTCTGATCTTTATGATTAAGTGGCAAGTGCTTTTAACTACTGCCCAATCTCTCCAGCTCCCACAATTTTTCCTCAATATTTTCAATGTTTCTAGTCTACAAGTTTTATCTGTAATTTTTTTTGTAATTGTCAAAAATCTCAGCAATGACAAATCCACATAGAAGTGGCCCTGTAGAGTTCAAACCCAGGCGGTTCAGCTGTTCTTACAGTGCGCTGAGCCAGTGCTGGTCCATCCTGTCCATCTTGTTTTCCCCTGTTTCCATTTCTGCATACACTGTAGCATGTCAGTGCACTTTCTAAACTGTAGTGTTCAGGGTTGGACCTCATCTGCTCCCACAAGGAAAGGGCCGTGCTGGCTACTGCTGTTGGTCCCCTGATGACGCCTGCCTCATTGCCTCTTTCCCATCTGGGATGGGAGCAAGGGGAACAATAACATACGCTTGGCCTGAGGACAATCTCCTGAGTGCTCAACATTTTTTTTCATAGCCTGACAATCAAAATTTGGTCAAAATACCCCACAGCTTCTGGGATGTAGACTCTAAATTCTGAGCATTTATGAACCCATTCAGAAGTAACTACGAGGGAAGTGGGAGACAACCAACAGGCCTTGTAAAAATTATAGCCACCTAGGATATATTTTATTTTAAAAGGTATTTTATTTATTGTTAATGTATTGTTAGGGGACATACGTGGTCACAACGTGCGTGTGAAGGCCAGAGGGCAACTTCCAGGAGTTGGTACTCTTCTTCCATCATGGGATCTGGGAACTGAACTCGGGTCCTTGGGCTTGAGTCACAAGAGATGACTCCACCGGAGTTCAACTTGGTGAACTAATGAGTTTAATTGGGGTTAGAGTGGGTGAGTGACTTACTGATAGTTATACCCCTGAAAGAGATGGATCGCAGCAACTGTTAAACACTTCTATGTCCTTGGGGAAGGTGTTGGACTCTAGCGTCCAAACACCGAGAAGGAGTCGCCCCCAGAGACCATTTCATACACACAGCCGATGCAAAAGCATGAGGACTTTATTAATTCTGTCATGACAGGGTCCCCCAGCATTCGGGAAGCCGAGGGACCTCGAATAGCGGGTACAGTCTACTTTTAAAGGGGCCACAGAAGCAAGGGGGGTTGTTCTTTGACTATTCTGATTGGCTTATTTGAAAGAACTATTACCAATAATTGACTGGAGAGCTGTTGCCAGATCAGATGAGGTAAGAGGTCATTTTGACCCCGTTTCCCAGGGGACTGAACCAAAACTTACGTATATGGGTAATTGTTCAGGAACTGAGTACGTGCAAGTGTAGCTGTTAGGTCCTTGGTTCCCAGGGGAGGAGGGGAAGCACTATGGCACAGAGGCTGAGAGGATTCAGAATTGTCAAAAATGGCTTCAGGATTGTCTTAAAGTCTTACAAAGGACAGGACTCTGTGCAAATCTAGGAGCCCTCCAGGACTCCTAGGCATGTTAATAATTTCAGCCTGGTGAGTGTCACTTGAGGGTGATCACAGCTATTCTGACTTCAATCTATGTGTCTTAATCACCGTTCTTTCTATTGCTGTGAAGAGACACTATGACCATGCAATTCTTGAAAGCATTTAGATGGGGGCTTGCTTACAGCTTCAGAGGTCTGTTCATTATCATCAAAGTAGCAGGCATGGTGCTGGAGCAGTAGCTGAGAGCTACATCCTGATCCAGAGAGAGAGAGAGAGAGAGAGAGAGAGAGAGAGAGAGAGAGAGAGAGAGGCAAGAGAGCGCACTATCATGGGCTCTTAAAATCTCAAAGCCCCAATGACACACTTCCTCCAAAAAGGCCACACCTCCTTATCCTTCTAACCCTATCAAAGAGTTTCATTCCCTAATGACTAAGCATTCAAGTATATGAGCCTAGGGAAGTCTTTTTTTGTTTTGTTTTTATTATTTGTTTGTTTGTTTGTTTTCGAAACAGGGTTTCTGTGTGTAGGCTTTGCTGTCCTGGAACTCATTTTGTAGATCAGGCTGACCTCAAACTCACAGAGATCCTGCCTCTGCCTCCCAAGTGCTGGGATTAAAGGTGTACACCACCACCGCCCTGCCAGGGGCCATTTTTATTTAAACTATCACACTATCAATGACAGAGTTCCATGAATTGTTAAGTCCCATCTTCTCTTTCTTGGAGTATCCCCTCAGTGGTTGTCAAGGAAGATGAGACAGAAGGTAATATTGGAGTCCCACCTCTATTGGCAAATTCATCCAAATACTGAAACAGTTGGAAACATACATGCGTGTACACAGGAATACATACAAATACACAAGCAAGAAAATGGTGTGGGGGGGCAGGAAAAGAGAGGACTGTCAGAGGCTAAGTTCAGGTGATTGATTATCTGAGTAGCAGCTGAGCCAAGAGAATGAGAAAGGAGATGAAAAACTTGTAGAAAATTCCCCAGGTCTCAAATGATGGTGCCTGGCAACAGCCACATCGGACAGCTATGACAAAACTCAGTCTGGGACTTGAGGGAATCAGCCAATTTTCATATTGTCCCCTAATTTTTTTTAATATTTATTTATTATGTATACAATATTCTGTCTGTGTGTATGCCTGCACGCCAGAAGAGGGCACCAGACCCCATTACAGATGGTTGTGAGCCACCATGTGGTTGCTGGGAATTGAACTCAGGGCCTTTGGAAGAGCAGGCAATGCTCTCAACCTCTGAGCCATCTCTCCAGCCCCCTTGTCCCCTAATTTTTATTTTAGGAGCAGAGACCTCTATTGCCCAGGCTGGCCTTAAACTCCTGGACTCTGGTGGTCCTCCTTCCTCACCTTCAGAACGTGTTAGGCAAGCCCTCTGCCTTGAGTCACCAGGTCAACAGAGGACTGGTTTATTGTTGTTTTTGCCCCCTGTGAGGACAGTGATTGAGCCCAGAGCCTTGTGCATGCTAGGCAGCCAGTCTGCATTTTCTAGAATTCTGTATGAATGGAGACACACACACACACACACACACACACACACACACACACACAAGTATATATTATATATATATATATTTTTTTTTTAAGATGTATTTTGTTTTTCTTATGTGTCTGTGTTGGTGTCTCTGTGTGGGTATGTGTTCCTGAGTATAGCTGCCTGAAGAGGTGTCTGATTCCCTGGGACTGAATTTACAGATGGTTGTGAGCCTCCATGTGGGTGCTGAGAACCAAACTCTGGTCAGAAGAGCAGCTTGTGCTCTTAACTGTTAAGACATCTCTCTAACCCCCATATATACTTTACTAATTTTAATATTTTTTGAGACAGGGTCTCTATAGACCAGGTTGGCCTTGAACCCTGACTGTCTCCCAAACACTGGAATTAAAGGCCTGCACCACCATGCCCTGCCATATATATTATATTTAATGTGTATGGGTTTTTTCTTGCATGTATGTCTATATACCACACGCATGCCCAGTGGAATGCAAAGGCATAGAATCCCCTGGGACTGGAGTTGTGAGTCTCCATGTGGGTGCTGGGGATCGAACCCAGGGCTTTTTGCATGCTAGGCAAACACTCTATCAACTGAGCTACGCCCTTAGCTCCAATCGAGATTATTTCTAGGGTAAATACCCATGAATGAAATGGCAAGCTAGTGTGGCAGAGCTGCTCTAAAATACTTTAAAGGTACTGCCAAATTGCTTTTCAAAGTGTGGCACCGTTGTGTGTCCCCCTGCAGAGCTTGAGAGCCTCAAGACTCTTGCCTGAGCCCACCACCATTCCTCATCCTGTGGCTTTAATCTACATCTCTGATAAACTGCATTTTCAGAGGTGAGTTCATGGCCACCATGGCAGGGAGCATGGTGGCAGGCAGGCAGGCAGGCATATGCTGGAGCAGCGATACCCTTTCGAAAGTAGGAGGCATGGGAATAGCTAACTGGAAAGGCCTGGACTTTAGAAACCTCAAAGCCTACCCCAGGGTCATACCTGCTCCGTAAGGTTCGTCCACTTTGCACGGTATATTAGTATGTCATTCCTTTTTAGAGCCAGGTAACATTCTATTATAAGGATATGCTACATTTTATGTATTTATTCCTGAGTAGCTGGGTATTTGGGCCATTTCTGCTTTTTAGGGGGAGGGGAGCTGCTATGAATTAAACCATTCTGCACATTCATGTACAAGCGTGGGGACCCCGTGGTTCCAGTTCTCTTATTCGTAACTAGGTGTGGAATTGCTGGGTCATGTGGTTATTCTGTGTTTAACTTTTGGAGGAGCCACCAAACTTTTTTCCAAAGCAAGTGTACCATTTTACACTCATACCAGAATCATCCTCCTGCTAGCCCCACATCCTTGCTTGTTTTGTATGAAGTGGTATCTCACTGCGGTTCCGCACCTCACCGTGGTTCTGTATGAGTCGCACTTTCCTGATGCCTGATGACATCAGACGTCTTCTCGTGTGTTTGTCTGCTGTCGTTTCTCTAAGGGGCTGCCCAGCCACAACCTTTGCTCGTCTTGAGGCTGTCACTTTGTTGTTAAGTTGTATGTTGATGTATTTTGAGTTCATGTCCTTTGCACATATGCATGTTGGTAATATGATTTTGTGACCTTTTAGTTTTTATGGTCTTTTGCAAAGATCAGATTTCAAGATTTCAATTCTGAGGAAATTCAGTTTATCAATTTTTATTTATTTATTTATTTTTATTTATTTATTTATTTACTTTTGAGACAGGGTTTCCCTATGTAGCCTTGGTTGTCCTGGAATTCACTCTGTAGACCAGGCTGACCTCAAACTCCTGAGTGCTGGGATTAAAGGCCACCACACGTGGCTCAATTTTTGCTTTTATGTTGTGTTATGTGTCCTAACAAACCTTTGTCTAGGTGCCGGAGAGGCGGGTCAGGTGTTAAGAGTGTTTGTTGCTCTATTCCAAAGAACCTGAGTTAGGTTCTCAGCGCTCACTTAAGGTAGCTCATAACCTCCTGTTAACTACAGGGCCAGGAGACCCGATGCCATTTTCTGGTCTCACTTGGGCACACGTAGAGGGTGTGTGTGTGTGTGATTTATTTTACAAATAACAGTGAATCTTAGCCAGGTGGTGATGCACACCTTTATTCCCAGTACTTGGGAGATAGAGGCAGGCAGGTCTACAAAGTGAGTTCCAGGATAGCTAGGGCTACATAAAGATCCTATCTCACTGCCCCACACTACCACCACCAAAGTAAATCTTTAAAAAAAAGAAATCTTGCAAAATGTGGTGGCATGTTTTTAATCCCGGCACTCGGGAGACAGAGACAGGAAGGATATTTGTGAGTTCAAGGCCAGCCTGATCTACAGTGTAAGTTCCAGGACAGCCACAGCTACACAAACAAAGTAAACTAAAAAACGAAGGCTTTACTTAATTCAGAGCTTCAGGTGTCTTCTTACCCCAGGGGAGCATGATGACCATGGCAATGCTGTGGTCAAGGTCAAGACTCCCTGAGGAGAGCTGCTTAGACACAAGGACCTGTGCCTTATGCTACAGGATGAGCGTGGGCCATAGCCCTGTGTACTCTGCCAAGATCAGGGGAGAATGAGGGCGGACAGAGACTCCTAAAGCAACGGCAGCCAGAATCAGGCCTCTCATCAGGACTCTTGGCTCGTTCTGCATGTGCTGGCTCTGAGTGGGAAGATAGGGTGAGCAAGTTAGATGTGTCCATGCCCTGGGAGCTGGAGACAAGATCAGTTCCTGATGGTGAGCGGCAGCCACTCCTCAGGGAGGTTTAAAGTATAGGAGCTGCAGACAGATGGACCAGGGACGTAGAGAGTGATCATGTCTACTGAGGGCCACATGGAGCTCTTCAGTTGAGACAAACTGGTATCCTATGGATATGCCGCCGGGAGACCATAGGAAACCCCATCAGCATGACTGCCTGCATCCAGTGCTCACGGGTGAGCTAGAATTAGTCATGGGTTTCTGTCAGGAAAGCTCGGCAGGCCAGAGCACTGCTCACCCAACAAGGACGAGGTCTGAGACTGTCAACCATCAGCCGTGCTCAACACAAGCCTGAGCTCAGTCAGGGCAGCTTCTTCTGCCTTGCTGTGCCTGAAAGGAGAGAAGCTGAGGAGGAGAGAGATGCAGGCCAGGAGAGGGCCTGGTGAAATCAGCCAATGGGGATAGAAAAGAGAAGGGTAGAGCTTCCTGATGCCTGAGGACCACGATGGGCACTGCCAAGGCTCCTGCCACGCCTCCCGGGACAACGTCAGGCCTCTGTTCCCAGTCACCCCTTCCTGCCTCTTTGAACTGAGTCAAAGGGCTCATGTGTGAGGGAAGTGGCTCCATGGGGTGACGTGGGGGTGGGGGATTGTATGGGTGGATTTCTACGGATGTTGTATGGTAGAAGTAGGCAGAGGTAGATTTGGAGGCTCCTGTCCTGGGACCTCAAAGACCTCTCTGGTCCATCCTGTGGGTTCTCTTATTTGGACTCACACCAGGAGGTCACCCCTGCAGGCTTCTGTAGACCAAGAGGGGTTCAGCCTGCTTAAGGACCCTGAATGAAGCTATACTGCATCTTGGTAGCTGTTAGCTTCCAGCCAGGACCTCCATCCTTAACCTGACCTTTGTCCTTCTCACTTCTCAGCCTGAACCATGGCCTATGAGGACACTAGCCCACACGGCCACACTAGACATCTTTGAAACTGTCTTCTCAGGAGTAAATTCCTCAAGCCACCAGGAAGCATAAAAACAAGAGATCTGTGGCCTGCCTTCACCTCAGAAAAGCCACGTGAAAACCCAGGAGGCCAGGTGGGGCCCTAAGGCGTGGGGCCCAGTTTTTTCAGAGGGTCGGAAACAGGATGTGAGCAGAGAGGGGGCTGTGAGAATCAAGGTGGCTTTTAGCAGATGCAGCCACTTGGCACGGTGTGTTCTTAGCTGTGGAAAAAGACCCTGGGCTGTGTGGGTGTCATCATATCCTGCTGCTCACCAGTCTCCCCCAGCCCTGCCTGGCTCCCTTCCGGGGCACAGTCTGACCCCCCAAGCTGGGGGTGGCTGGTGAGAGGAGGACAGGATGTGATGTGACCTTTCGGAGAGATGGGATTAAATGTTAACTAGTGTTCCTGACTCCATGGGGAAGCTTGGTATTCAAGGGTGAACCCAAACATAAAGGAGAAACAAGGCAGGCAGAGTGGGCTGCCCACCCCTCCAATGGATGAAAAAAAAAACAGTGATATCTAGGCGCCAGATGGGGTGGGAAATCAGGACTGCCAAGGCCCACTCCCTGATGTCAGGAAGCCCTGGTGGGTGGACATAGAACAAGGCCAACGACGGGCAGAACCTGGGGTCTCGTTGGCTCAGGGACAGGGCCTTGATTCAGCCTGGACATCTGCAGAGAGGAGTCTCAGAGGATGGGCAGGTGTGTGTGCGTGCGTGTGCATGCATGTGTGTGTTTGTATGTATGTGTAAGGTGAGGGGGCAGTGTGTGGGTCTGGGTCACAGGGGATTTCTGTCAGCAAGAGCCCACTCCTTTGACCTACTCAGGGATTTTTGTTGTGACACAACCTCCTAACTGGCCTCTCCTCTCAACTGTAGGGGTTGGCGTGGCTCCCCAAGTCACCATCAGCCATCTGATGGACCAAGGTTTCCCACTTGGCCTATCACCAGACTCTCCCCCCGGAACAGTTTCAAACTCAACATAGAATCTAGCACTTTCTTATTTATTTATTCTTGAAACTGCATTGTATACTGTGACCTTGATTTGAAGCGTCCTTTTTTTCAATTTGGCTTGGAATTTGTTTTCTATCAGTGGTCTGACTGAGCAGCCTGTGAGCCTAGCAGCTACTGTCTTGGGGAGTTCAGCTGTGCCCTCTCACAAAATGGTTATCCCAGCAAACTGCTTCCAGCCTACTGTGGAGGGATAGGGAGAGTCATGCAACCTCCACTGGAGAATCCGGGAAGCCCTTACTACCTGTTATATACGCAATTCTGCCTTAATTGATGTGCTCCTCTGGAGAGACTAGAGTATATGGGGGTGCTTCATCTATGCAGTTAGGGGGAAGGCCTTTTCATCTCTGCTGGGTAAGGCTTTCCAGGTGTGGCCTTTTGGGGGGGGTGTCACACACTCTTATAAGCAACCCCTCAAGGTCGCTAAGGAAGCCCGCTAAACTCCTTGGTTCCCCAGAGTGAACTTTGGTGGGTGGTGCCTCAGTTTGTTGAGGGGGTGGATACTGTGCATGTCTCCCCAGGGAAGGACTTTTAGCATCAAGTAGGTGTACGTTCAACGTTATCTTTATTGTTATCATTGTTGTGCGTGTGTGTACAGGGCTCCACAGATCAGCTCTCGCCCACTCGTGGTTGACAGGTGACAACTTTGTGGAGCCTGTGCTGTCCTCCTACCATGTGGGTTCCCGAGGCAGATCTCAGGTCCTCAGGCATCATCTTCGCAAGCAGAGCCTTACAAGAACTGAAAGTTGTTTTTCATTTCCATCAACATGACCATGCTAAGTTGGAAGTCTTCATACGAGTTCCAGCCTTTCTGGTGTTGGTGTCCGGAAGACGAACTGTAGGACAGGTCTCACCAAATTCCTCTCTGGATAAAAACACTTCAATGGTACACTCCTAGCGGGGGGCCTTGCTTTCCCATTTAGCTGCCCAGCCCGATGCCCATGTGCTGGCCATCCTCATGGGTGACAGACACATCTCATTCAGTGAGATAGACTGGCATTCCTGCACCTTTTGGCCCGTGGCTCCTGCACTCCTAGGATCACAGTGTATTAGTCCTGTCAATCTTCTTCCCTTCTCAGAGGGAGAGCTTGCATCTTTACTTTGTTGCTTTATACCTGCTTTCTTCCTCCCAGTTCATAGATCTCCCAGAATTTGGAGCTAGCCTAAGCCTTCAGCAGCACCTCAGGAGGTCGGCCGGTCTTTGAAGGCTATACCCGGCTCTCTGCTTCCACCACACTTCCCTGTCTCATGATGGCCTCAAAGGCCATGTTCCAGGCATTGCTCAAAAGTGCTGGAAACTTTAACATGAACAATGATTAAAACCCTGCTCTCCCATGCTGGGTAGTGGTGGCACCCACCTTTAATCCCAGCACCCAAGAGGCAGAGGCAGGTGGATTTCTGTGAGTTCAAGGTCAGCCTGGTCTACAGAGTGAGTTTCAGAACAGCTAAAGCTGTACAAAGAAACTGTCTGTCTTGAAAACCAAACCAACCAACCAAATAACCAAACAAACAAACAAAAGCATGTTTTCCCATTAATTTTTGAATGAACAAGTGGATGGAAGGATGAATAAGAACCTTGACTTATTAGTGGTTCTTTGCCTGCATGTATATGTGCCTTGTTCGCACAGAGGCCAGAAGAGGGTGTCAGGTCCCCTGGAACTGGAGTAAGAGGTGGTTGTGAGCTGCCATATGGGTGTTGAGAACTGAAATCAGATCCTCAGGAAGAGGAGCCAGGGTGCTTAACTGCTGAGCCATGTCTCCAGCCTGAATTAGAACCTTTTTTTTTTTTTTTTGGTTTTTTGAGACAGGGTTTCTCTGTGGTTTTGGAGCCTGTCCTGGAACTAGCTCTTGTAGACCAGGCTGGTCTCGAACTCACAGAGATCCGCCTGCCTCTGCCTCCCGAGTGCTGGGATTAAAGGCGTGCGCCACCATCGCCCGGCCTGAATTAGAACCTTTAATCTGTTTTATCCCACAACTATTTTCCCCTGTCTTAGACTTGCTGTGTAGACCACACTGTCCACAGAGATCCATCTGCCTTTGCCTCCCAAACACTGGAAATAAAAGGTATGTGGTACCACACCTGGCTGTATATTTTGTTCTTATTCCAAATTATTATTTTATTTGAAATCATTTAATCCGTGTGGATTGTGGTAGTTTGAATGAGACTGGCCTCCATGGGCTTATACATCCCCAGTTAGTAGAAAGTGGAATGGTTTGGGAAGGATTAGGAGGTGTAACATTGTTGGAGGAGGTTTCAAAAGCCAACATCAGGCCCAGGCTCTTTTATCTTCCTGCTGCCTTTGGATCAGGATGCAGAACCCTCTGCTACTGCTCCAGCAGCATGTATATCTATGCTGCCATGCCCCCCACTGTGATGATAAGGGCCTAAGCCTCTGAAACCATAAACAAGCCCCAATGAAGTGCTTTGTCTTTAAAGACTTAGACACTGGAGTGAAACAGTTTCCTTTATCCTCAGCTCTGTTTAACCCGCGGGTCACATGGCTGAGCCCTCTGTGTTCAGCTCTCACACATTCCTTTGGGGCTCAACCTTAGTCCGAGAGATAACATTTTTTTGATCATCATTCCTCAATGATTTTTTTTTCTGGGTGTAGAAAAGCCAAGATTCGTGTGTGATCTCAATTTCACTTACATTGTTGACTTCTCTCACGAGTTCTGATATTTGCTAGACAGTTCTTTTGGACTTTCCTGAGAGACGGGTCTATTTTCTCATCTTCTCCTCACCGTCTCTTCCTCCTCCCGCGAAGGGCCAGTACGGCCAGAGCAGGGAACCACAGTTACGCTTGTCCATATTGTTTCTCCTTCATGGAGAGCTTTCCTCAGCCGTGTGGTGGGCTTGCGCACGTTTATGTTTTGATATTCCATTTCTAAGATGGCTGGTGTTCCGAGAACCCTCCTTTCCTAGGAGCTCACTGAGCATTGAGCGTTGTCAGTCTTGTGGCGAGTTGGCTGGGCAGACAGCTGTGTGCATAGGCTGGCGCGGCCCTCCTTACCGGGGTGCTGCCCAGGGATAATGGTCTGGACACTGGGATCTCAGGGGAAGTGACCGCATTCCTTCCTGAAGGTTCCTGCGGAAAGGTCCTCCTCTGCCCCTTTCTCTGTTTTGTTGGCGGAACATCAGTGTGACAACAGGACCTGCAGCTGGCAGTGGAGACTGTGAGACAAACTTGGAACTGGGTGCCAGATGCCACAGAGGTAAGGATGGAAGGAGCCGGTTCCTGGGAGCTTTGAGGTGAGAGTCTCCAGGCCAACCTTGAACTCCTACCTAATGCTTGACACTGTCCCTCAGTAACTGTCAAAAAATAGAATCTCTCTAGGTTGCTTCTCCCAGAGCAAGCCAGCACTTTAACTCCTCAGGGTCGTGGTGTTGGGAGTAGGAGTCTCTGGGAAGTATGTGGGTCATGGAAACCCTCACAGGTAGATTGATGCTTTCCTTGTGGGAATGGATATTTGGGAGCGCAGTTCCTTTCTCACACACCCACTTACCCTTCTTGTTACCATGACTTGAGGACCAAAGTCCTTGTGGCTTTCCAGCCCCCAGAAGCATGGGCCAGCATTACCCTTTGTCCTTTCTAAGTTACCCAGTCTCCAGCATTCTGTCATAACCGTAGAAGATGGACAGGTGTCAAGCAGAGGAATGACAAGAAATATAATTTAGAAAGTTAATTCTGGATGCGGTGGAAGGATGAATGAAGCAGGAACCAGGCTGGAGGTCCTGTCTGTCAGCTCCTGCACCAAAGACAACCAGGGACACATCTGCGGCTGAACAAACCAGGTTTATCTACAGGGTGAGAGGACACATAATGCAGGAAAACCATGGGGTCTCAGTAAGGGCGTGGGAAAGAACCTGCTGCAGGATTTGGGTTGTCATTATTGTAGTGATATTTCATTTGTATTTTAATAAATAAAGCTTGCCTAAAGATCAAAGAGTAAAACAGCTGCCCTGGTTAGCCTTACAGACCAGGCAGTGGTGACACACACCTTTTATCCCAGTAGCCACATTAGCTTGCAATAGAAACTGGGCAATAGTGGTGCATGCTTTTAATCCCAGCACTAGAGAGGAATATAAGACGGGAGGAGACAACTCTCAGTCAGTCTCATCCTGAGGATTCCTGGAGGCAGGATCGCCGTTTCGGACAGTGGCTGGCTGTTTTGCTTTTTGAACTTCAGGCAAGCTTTATTTATTAAACTATAAGTGAAATATCACTACTTATTATGACTCTTTTTTTGTTTTCTTGTTTTTTTGAGACAGGGTTTCTCTGTAGCTTTGGAGGCTATCCTAGAATCAGCTCTTGTAGACCAGGCTGACCTCGAACTCACAGAGATCTGCCTGCCTCTGTCTCCCGAATGCTGGGATTAAAGACGTGCGCCACCACTGCCTGGCCTCGTTATGACTTTTTAAAGAAGGTATTATCATTGGCTCCCTGGTGAAGCACACACATTGACCTGTAGTCCAGTTCCCAGCACTCCCATCAGATGCTCACAAGTGCCTGAGACTCCAGCTCCAGGGGACTCAAGCTCATGTTCTCCTTGGGCATTAGCGAGTGCGTACGCACGTGCGTGTGTGCACACACAAACATTTGCAAATGTCTGTTATCAGTGTGTGTGTTAACATGACGAGGTATGCTGTGGGGGGTCAGAGGACAACTTCTTAGAGTTGTTTCTTTTCTTCAGCATTTATATGGGTTCTGGGGAATGAACTCTGGGCCTTGGCCCTGTGTGGCAAGTGTTTTACCCACAGAGACATCTTGCCAGTTCCCTTGTGACTTGTTTGGACAAAGTGTGATGAGTGGGCTCCAGCTCTGGGTGAAAATGTATCAAAATAGCATGGGCATTTTGCACTGCCCCTCAGGGCATTCGTACACTAAAGGGCACAGGAAAGACAGGGCAGAAGGACATCAGAGCTGGGGCAAAGGAAGCTGTCCCCTGGGAGCCTAGAGTCCCCAGGAAAGCCAGCCACAGCTACACATAAGTGCAGGGGGTGGGGCTGGCACATTAGCCCAAATCTCTTTCATCTCTGCTTGCTTGAGCCCCCTGGCAGAACCCTTAGGAAGCAGAGAAGGGAACTTAGCTGGGTCTTGAGGATCCAGAGCAGGGAGAAAATGGGTCTGGGCAGAGGAAGTGTGAAACAATCAACTGGTACACATGGCGCATCCCCAAAGCTGAGGAGTTGCCTTGCCTGATCCTTAAACTTGTTCCAGAACCACAGTGTCCCCATCCTAGGCTGTATGCTGCTCTTGGGGAGACTTCAGGGGGTTAAAAGGGAAGTTACTGCCAGATGTGGTAACACGTGCCTTTAGCCATCACTCGGGAGGCAGAGGCAGGAGGGTCTCTGAGTTCGAGGCCAGCCTGGTCTACATAACAAGTTCTAGGCCACCCAGGGCTACATAGATCCTCTTGAGAGAGAGAGAGAGACAAAGACAGAGACAGACAGACAGACATGTACACATGCATGCACACACACACACACATACACACACACAGAGAGAGAGAGAGAGAGAGAGAGAGAGAGAGAGAGAGAGAGAGAGGGAGAGAGGAGAGAGAGAGAGAGTTTGTTGTAGGCTCCAGAAAGGAGTGGGACCCAGGGTGTGGGAAGAATGGGACAAACCAGGCTGGCTGCCCTGCTGGGCCTGTCCAGGTAGATGGAGTTTGTCTCTTGTCATGTCCAGTCTTTTGATGGGATAAGCCTTCCTTGAGTGTGTGTGAGGCAGCTGACCTTGAAACAGTTCTTTTAGGAACGGGGGACTGGTAGCCTAGGACAGGTTTTTTACTGCTCCCGGGCCTTTCTCAGCACATCAGTGCCTCTGCTTCCAGAAAACAAAGTCAGCAAAAAGAACCACAAAGAAGGCTCAGCTAGGCTGCCGGGGGCACTGCCTGAAGGTGGACAACCATGAAAGCCTCATTTCTCTTCTCTCTGACTGCCTTCTCTTGCCTCGGGATTCAGGAAGTAGGGCAGGGACTGGGAGATTGAGGGACCAAGAAAAGAATGGCCCTGTCCTCGACTGGAGAAGATACATGCGACATGGGCAAGATGACAAGCTTGGGATCTCCATGGAGATGGTTGCTGCCTTTGTCCCCAGGCCCACTGACTTTCTTGAATTCGTGTATCTGCTGTCCCTTAATTATTTAAATCATTTCCCCATCAACAACCCTTCATGGTTTCCAAAATGCCTTCCCGGATGGTGAGGCTCACTGAATTTCCATAACCACGTGGTGATGTGGCCCTGCTTTGGTCCCTTCCTCAGTGAGACTGAGGGGACATGACTCATCAGAGGGGTGGCCCAGCGTTGGCTGGGAAGGGGAAGGTGTCTGCTTGATGATTTGTGAGCAGTTTCTGTTTCCCTCATTTAACGGGATGTTGGAACCCTTCCCTGCTGGGATCTGTTACCCACACCGGACTCGGTATACAGAAGCTCCCCCTGCCCGGCAGGGTTGGGTGTGGCGAGCTCTGCCTGGCCTTATTTCAGGACTTCCAGGCCTCTGGACACCACCTCCTGGGTGCCCCCAGAATCACCTCGATGCAGCCTTTCCTCCCGGCCCATTAACCAGTTAAGCCCCTTTCTGTCCTTCCTTCCATTTCTCAGGACCCCAGGAGCCTGATGGGGAGACAGACTTGCTAAGGCCAAGTCAAGGGCTCTTTGATATGATTCCTTCCTTCCCACCAGAACCAAGGTTAGCGACTTTCCAGAGCACAGATGCTGATTGGCTCTAGGGACGGGGAGAGACCAGCCAAGGCCTGTAGAGTGATGCGGGAGGAGGGACAGCCCCTTGCTCAGGTCTCACCAGGCCGTGACTCATTTGCTTCGCTGAGTCTCAGATTTCTCCCATGAAGGAGGCCTGAAAACAGTCCCCGCCATGAGGATAAAGGTCACTGGGGAGAGGTGGGAGTGGATGGCGATAGCTGTGTGCGCCCTTATCTCAGGGGATCAAGTCTCTGAGGGCTTCACAGTGCTGGCGGCTAGGCACTCAATAAGTAGTCACTGTTCCTTGCTATGGCAAGCTGGGGGGCTTCCTGGAGGAGGTGGTATGGATGCTGGACTCCAGCAGGAACTTGGGGCATTCTAGTCTATGTGTGCTCTTCAATGAAAAGGATCTCTGTGAGCAAAAGGGGTGTGAGGGTCCAGGGAGCTTCATGGTAGGGAAACTGGCTCTGCCATAGAACACGAACCAGAAGAGAGGACCGCCTTGACTGCCCTGCTTCAAGATCCCCTCAGAGGCACCAGTGGGCCTCCACTGGGCCAGATGTCCTTCTTAGAAAAATGGTTTTGATGGCAGCGTGGAAGGAGGGTGGTACGGGGAGCCAGGCTGAGAGTGGTGGCATTTATCTGAATCCCCAGAATTCGGGAGGCTGAGGCAGGACGATGGAATATATTGTGGTCAGTCTGGGCCATAATGTGAAATGCTGTTCAAACAAATCTGGTTAGGAGAAGTCAGGGCCTGCTTAATTCCGAAACAGCCTGGTTGGTTTAAAAAGCTCTCTGTCACAACCTCACACTGGCCTCAGAACACTTTGTTCTGTCACTTGATACGCCCACCCAGCCTGTGTGGGTGGCCAGTCTCTGATGGTTTCACACCATGGTGTCAAGCGTTCTGCTGCTTTCAGGCTAAACAGTGGCTGGGGCCATAGCTCAGTTGGTAGAATGCTCTGCCTGTAGCTTGCACAAAGCCCCATGGTCAGTCCCCAGCACTGTAAAACCAGGCACACCTGTAGTTCCAGGTGAAGGCAGGAGGAGCAGAAGTCTGTGATCATCTGAGCTTGGAGCTAGAGACCAGCTGGCAGCCTGGGATGTATGTATCGAAAAACCTTGGATTCTGCATTAAAAAAGATTACCAACCAAACATAAAAAAAACCCCACAAAAACAAACAAACAAACACCTTTGCTTTTTGCTTTCCCTCTTTATGCCCTCATTCCAAACAAGTTCTGAAGAGTCAGCAAGATGAACTAGACAGATGGCTCAGCAGGTAAAGCTCTGCTCTCACAAGTCAAGAAGATGCAGAGAGACAAAGTTCCACAAAGTTGTACACTGAGCTCCACACACATGCTGTGGCATGACATGTCCTGATAACACACACACACACACACACACACACTTTTTTTTTTTTTAAAGAGTAAGACAGGTGTATGGGGAGAGAGTCCCAGCTCCCAGAAGGAAGAATCTGGCCACGTGTGAAGTCATATGCCCCAGGTCCTAGACAGACATCAATCTCTATTCTGCTCCCACAAGACGGGGTGTTGGCAGGGCTGATTGCAACCCCAGAAGCTGCTGGAGGCAGAAGGAAGAGCTAGCAAGCCTGCACCCATCTTTGGGAGCCTTTCCCAGAGGGCTTGGCGGGACTGCCACCCTGGCACAGCTCCTGAGAGGGCAGGACAGGTGGTAAAGAAGAGGGAAGAAAGAGCTGTTGCTCACCTCTGGTGGCCCACATTCTGGGAGATCTCTTGGTCTGTAATGGGACTGGTGATTACTGTCTCTCAGAGAGGTGGGAAGCTGAACACTGGCTTGTGATAGTCTCAAAGTACTTGGGAATGTGAAAATGTGACTGAGCGGCTCAGATATACAGCTGACGGAGGCAGTATGGACACTGGGGCCACTGGAGTGGAGCCAAGAACCCCGCAGCTTGGGCCACTGCGACCAGGCTTGGTTTCTTGTCAGGTGCCGTCTGGTTCCAGGCTCTAGGGAGTGTGGTGGTGGGGGTGTATATATTGTATGGGGAATCTTCAGGTTGGCCTGATTAGGCTAGGACCAGAGCCTGAAGCACTGTGCTCTGGCAGGGCACAAAGGGTGCATGAGGAAGTCTCCAAACTCTTGCTGTGCTTGACTGGAAGGAACTGTTTAGGTCATGTTGGCCATCCACCTACCTCAAGGAGGCCTCAGTTCCCAGAGGGGAAACAATTGGACTGGGGCGTATGTGTCTTCAGAATACTTACTTACCTTGGTCCCTCATCTTGTAGTCTCCTGACTTACCTCTGCCCCGAGGGACAAATACTTGGTGATGAGGGTAGGCCTGGTCTGGGTTAAGCCAGGATATCCATGTCCCTCCTTAGATCCAGGGCTCAGGGAGGTGGCACTGACTGCCAACTCTGCTCTCAAAGTGTATGCTCCAGTGTGGGGCTGTCACTGAGCTGGGGAACAGGTGGTGCAGAGCGAAATCAGCTGGGTTCAGCTGGGTCCAGCTAGGACGTGTGGACCGTTCCACAGCCAAGGTGCACCCCCCCCTTAACATTTCAAAGGATACCAAGAGCAGAAGTGCAGAATTTGGGGTGCAGAGAGGATGAATTTCTGTGTGGAGTTCTTTAACCCTGGCTTACAGGAGGGAACTGGGTCAGTGCCATCCTGAGGCTTTGAGCAGAGAGAGATTGGCTCCAGACACTGAGTGGCAGGGAGGGACACACCGTTTATGTCTGCAGAAGGAGGCTGACATAGGGAGGGATTTGACAAACCATGCAAGGACTGAGCCCCTACCTCAGCAAAGGCTCAGCTTTCCTCCCTGAGGGAGAGGCTGTTGAGGGTGGGACAGTCTAAAGAGAGCCAGAGGAAGGGACAGAGGGGGCGGGCAGGACTGGCAAAGAACAGAGAAAGCAAAGCCAGTGAGAGAAAGGAGGAGGCTCTGCCCTTTGCTTTCCCTGGCATTCCTGGCAAAGTGAAGGCAGCACACCTTCCCTTGTGTTGTGTGTCCTGTTTCCCCCTTCCCCCTCAGCAGGGAGGAGCCTTAGCTGGGGCTCTGACCTAATGACTGTTGTCTTTGGGGCTGCATCTTGAGGCCTGCTCCACCCCGGCCCCCGCCCCAGTGGGAGATCTCAGTCCCAGCCAGCTACCTTGTGATGGTTGGCACATGGGGTGTGCCTGGTTCCTGTAGGTTCTGTCCCAGAAGCAGGTGTAGGTCATCACAATTCCCACCTGGTCTGGCCTGGGAGGCCCTTCCTGGCCATTGGGAGCCCTATCTCTGAGATTTTCCCTCTTCGGGGTAAACTGAGTCCTACCTCTTTGCACTGGGGAGCTGAGGCAGTTGCTCCTTGCTTAGGCCCTGCTGTGGGGGAAAGACTGGAGCAGGGTTGCCATCTGGCCAGCAGCTACACCCTAGGGGGAAAGGAAACGGGACAGAGGGTGTTTTAGTCTCACCATGGCGCTCCAGAAGGTCCGGTCTGAGGCTTAGCATTGTGCTACCACAGCACTGGCTGGACCACCTCACCCCACAAAGTGGAGGGTGTCAGGGTTGTATGGCTGTGATGATAAGCTCATCTCCAACTGGCAGCACAATGTTCCCAGGGCACCCAGTATGGTGCCTGACACTAGGGCTAGGGAGCCCTGCTGCTAAGTTTGCACATCAAGGTCTAATATCATGAACCATTTCCTCCAACTTGGAGACCAGCACTGATGATGGAGGTGTGTGCATGTGCGCGTGTATGTGCGTGTGTGTATGTGTGCACGCGTGTGTAGCTGGTATACATTTGGGTCTGATGGAGTGGGATATGTGTGTTGGTGTGTATAGTACTTCTGTGGGTGTCAGTGCCTATGTGAGGAGAGGGCAGCACCCAGGCCCCAGAAATGGTCCCTAGCAGTCTAAGAACTTGCTCCTTCCTTGGCGGCACAGAGGAGGTGGCACTGGCCAGTAAGGGAAGGGGATCGTCACTCTTCAGCTGTCAGAGAAATGGACTAGAAGCCTTGCATCTAGGCAGGGACAAGTCCCAAGTGGAAAGTGGATAGGCACTTATAGGAAGTGCACTGTCTCTGGACCATTGGTCAAGGGGGAAGGTGTGTGGCTGCGGAACGGGTGGGAGTTGTCCGAGGAGTCGGCCTGTGGACCTGGGGTCTGGCTCCTGGGGCTGTGGTGGAATTGCTGATGCAGGGTTTCTGTGGGCTGTGCTGGCACTTGCAAGGCCACATAGTGGTGGTGTGTTTAAGAGCCCATGGGTGCTAGAGGAGTCTCAGTTTGACTGTACAGCACTGTGGGTTTGAGGGCAGGCATGCCAGTAGGGCTGCGTAAGCATGAGGGCACACGTGCGAGACGGTGTGCACATCTGTGTGTGGGCACATCTGGGGACTCTCCACGATGACCTGCAAAGCTGCTGGTGTGCACAGCTGCGTGTGGGCACATGTGGCCCCGGTGTCTGGGGACTCTCCACGATGACCTGCAAAGCTGACGGTGTGCACATCTGCGTGTGGGCACATGTGGCCCGAGTGTCTGGGGACTCTCCACGATGACCTGCAAAGCTGACGGTGTGCACATCTGCGTGTGGGCACATGTGGCCCCCCAGTGTCTGGGGACTCTCCACGATGACCTGCAAAGCTGACGGTGTGCACATCTGTGTGCAGGCACATGTGGCCCCGGTGTCTGGGGACTCTCCACGATGACCTGCAAAGCTGATGGTGTGCACATCTGCGTGTGGGCACATGTGGCCCGAGTGTCTGGGGACTCTCCACGATGACCTGCAAAGCTGACGGTGTGCACATCTGTGTGCAGGCACATGTGGCCCCGGTGTCTGGGGACTCTCCACAATGACCTGCAAAGCTGACGGTGAGCACATCTGTGTGTGGGCACATGTGACCCCCCGGTGTCTGGAGAGAATGGTTGGGCTTTTTCAGGATCTGCCATCTGCAGGAAACATCTTATCTGACTTGAGCATTAATCCTGCCTGTTCCTCCCAGGTGCTTCCTCTGGTGACCGTCCCCACACTGTCTGCTCTTAACTCCAGACCCTGTCCCCATATCCTGCTGCGTCCACCCCACCCCCACTGCCAGTTCTCTTGGACTGGAGCTTGGATACCCTTCTTTCTTAACCCTTGCCTCAGCATTGAGTGTGCACCCCTCTGCGTTGGGGTGCACACACAGCAGGGCCCTGGGCGGGCTCAGGCTCAGGAGGGTGAGGACAGGAGACTTGGATCTTATCACACTCTAGGAATCTGGCCGTGGCAAGAGCTCTGCCCTCTCTCCCTCACAGCTGCCCCCTCCAGTCTGTTTGACGGTCTTTCTGGCTGAAGTCACTGTCCCCTGTCCCCAAACCACTGCATTAGCATCTTACCTCACTCTGGTCATTTTATTCCCTACCTATTCACCTCTCACAGCTGAGGGTCAGCCTGATGGTTCTGCACCATCAGAACCTTTCAAGGGTTTCCATCGGCCTTTCAAGAGGATCAGATCTTCATGGGAAGTAAGGGTCTGCCCACCAGCTGCTCCACTGACCCCCTGTTCGACTCCCTACCTCTTGCTTTGGTCTGGACTTCCTCCCCCGCTGGCCCCTCGCCACCCCCCAGTTCAGCTGAAGAGCACACACTCTCAGTGGAGCCTTTCTGCTCTCTCACTGCTCTGAGTCCTTAGCTCCTCCTCCGTTACTCTGACATGATCTTAGCGATGTGTTCACAGTGCAGACTCTGGCTTCCATGGACGGTCACCCCAGAGAGGACTGAAGTCTTGTCTATATCATTCATGGCCACATCCCCAGCACCCAGAACAGAACCTGGCATGCTATAAATATTCCTGGTGAGGCATGTGTCCTGGGACATGAGGAGTTCTAAGGCAAGGAGTGTGCTCAGTGTTAGGAATCTTTCCTAATGCGAGCTCTCTGCCGATGCAAACATCCCAATCAAGCCAAATCACAAGCCAAATTAAGAAATATCCAGGTTTCATGGGATTCCTGTGCTCTCAGGTGGCCCCAAGGGGGAACTGGGAGGCCGCGAATGTGATCACTGGGGGGAGAGGAAAGAGACCATGAGGGGACCTTCTGGGGAAGCAGTTTAAGTGGTCAAGATTTTGGCGGGCTCGTCTTGATACTCCTCGGGGAGGAGTCAAGGCTTGGCGGGCACAGGGATGGGTTCTCCAAAGATGGAGGCCAGAGACCAGGGACTTGGGACTTACATTCCAGACTGTTTGTATAAGGGGTAACAGGAAGCTGAGGTGATATTTTGACTAACATCTAGGCTCTCTTAGAGAAAAGGGGCATTAACTCAAGTCTGGCTACTTCCTGCGGGCATAGGGCGATGTGGGGAAGGGGAGAGCTAGGTATTGGTGGGTCTGTTATTCTTTCTGTTCCTGCCCTGGCCACGCCCACTCCTTTTAACCTCTGACCTCGCCATTGCTCTCTCTCTCCCTGTGTTCTCTCCCGGTGTACGCACGGGACTCTGTCTCTCTCCTCTCTCCCTTCTTCTCTTTTTCCTCTCTCTCTCTCTCTCTCTCTCTCTCTCTCTCTCTCTCTCTTCCTCCCCCTTTTTAATAAACATTTATGGCTATTTTCTGTGTTTATATGTCTGACCCACCGCGTGCGTGCCCTCCCGCTGGTGAGAAGCTGTAGCCGCTTGCTCGGGTGCCGGACCCTAGAGCCAGTGCCCGGCACTGCTGGGACCTGCCGGAGTTTGCTGCGGGGCGGGGGGACCCCAGGGATATTTTTTAAGAATAAGAGGAGCTACGGAGAAACCCTGTCTCGAAAAATCAAAAAAAAAAAAAAAAAAAAAAAAAAAAAAGAATAAGAGGGTCCACGCTCAGTGAGAGGTGTGGCTGGGAAGGCATCTCATATACTGTCATCCCAGAGACGTCAGGTATCTGTTCCTAAGGGAAGGGTGAGAGCGCAGAGCCCCAAAACCATGGACATGTGTATCACACAGTCCCAATTTATAAAGATTTTGTAAGAGGCACCCCAGGGGCGGCAGTGGATCTGGCTTTGAACTTCAAGTGCCCATTTTAAAGTCTATGTCCAACCAAGTGGTAAGTCTATTACCGTGTGTCTGCTAAAATAGCTCTCAGGCCCAAAGGGGTCATGGAAATTGAATGTTAGGCGTCCCTGGAGCAAACAAAGTCCACCTCAGCTAGGCCTGATCTTGCCAGTCTAGCCATTGCTGAGATCAAATTCTTGGTGAGAGCTCACAGCTTCAATAAGAGTCCGATAATCAACAAAAGTAAGTATGAATGGGTCCCCCAAAACCCTATAGCATAGACAAGAAAAAGGGACTCACAAGACACAGCCGCTGTAGCCCAGGAGCTGGTTTTAGTGTGGCATGGAAAGCTCAGATTGTGGACTAGGGGGCTTTCGACACGTGGCCACGTGGGACCTCCAAGATGTTAGGAATTTTTCCTAACGCGAGCTCTCTGCCGAGGTAAAAATCCCAATCAAGCCAACCTTGACCACTTCCCCAGTCTACTTAAACTGCTTCCCCAGAAGGTCCCCTTGTGGTCCCCACCTCCCGTGGTCACGTTTGTGGCCTCCCAGTTCCCCTTGGGACCCACCCGAGAGTGCAGGAATCCCATTAAACCTGGATATTTCTTAATTTGGCTTGTTGTGATTTGGCTTGATTGGGATTTTTGCGTAGGCAGAGAGCTCGCATTAGGAAAACATTCCTAACACTCAGGGTCACCAAAATGGGAGTGGGTGAACCCAGGACACCTTGCTCTTCATAGAAGTGATGATGGGCACTCATTAATATGACTGGAGGGCTTGCTTTCTGGAACCTTCCACTGCTTTGAGGGCCTAAGGACACTTCTCTCCTGGAGCCTGGGGCATGGTGGGAATAAGGGCCAAGTCCTATATCTAAGCATAGCTGCCAGTAGAGATGCCTCAATCCCCAGCTCAAACCTGGGCAACTGTGGGTTTTTGTTGTTGTTGTTTTTGGAGTACAGTGGACTTTCGTTGGGGAGAAGAGCCCCGTGTGTCTGCAGCTCCGAGGTATTGGCAGCTGGGCTGGAAACAGCACTCTGCTTCTGAGACAGTCAGCGCTTTCAAGATGGAGGCCTTGGCAGTCAGGCCTTAGAGAGAAGAGGCTAGGGCAGAGCAGGGCATCTGGTGGGAAGGACCTGGATCCTGGGAACATGGTAGGAGGGGCACAAAACAACTAACTTTCCAGGTATGGCTCCACGGTCTCCTGACTTGGAGAGCTTGGGAAAGGTACCTAGATTCTCACTGCCTCGGGTTCCCCCATGCAGGTTTGGTGTAGCACTCTCTGGCTTTTGATGGGTTTGGGGTTTAAATCTGACCGTTTTTTTAGAAATGGGACAGGGCAGGGCCTATGGAAAGCCCAATGTAGTTGTTATTGTGAACCAAGGCTTGTGAGTGGTATGTGTCTGGGGCAGGGACGAATGTAGAGCAAAAGCAGGTCCCTGCAGACTCTCACTAGAGGCAGGAAAGTCCAATGGTTAAATCCAGACTCCAGACAGTATTAGCATAGGCTGGTGACTCTCCTAGTCAGGGTTACTACTGCCGTGAGGAGACACCATGACCAAAAGCAAGTTGGAGGCAAAGGATTAATTTTACTTATGTTTCCACATCCCTGTACCATCACTGAAGGAAGTGGGGGCAGGAACACAAGCAGGGCAGGAACCTGGAGGCAGGAGCTGATGCAGAGGCCATGGAGAGAGGAGTGCTGCTTACTGGCTTGTTCCCCATAGCTTGCTCAATCTGTTTTCTTATAGAATCCAGGACCACCAGAATCTCTGCCCACAATGGCCTGGGCCCTACTACATTGATTGCTAATTAAGAAAGTGCCCGATAAGCTTGCCGGCAGCCTGATGTTATGGAGGTATTTTCTTAATTGAGGCTCCCTCCTCTCCACTGACTAGCTCCTATCAAGTTAACATAAAACTAGCCAACACAGTGGTCTTAGTACCCCCACTGGAACGCCTTTGAACTTTGGTTTCTGCCTCGGTTCATTTGGGCTGCTGTAATCAAATCCCACTGGAACGCCTTTGAACTTTGGTTTCCGTCTCAGTTCATTTGGGCTGCTGTAATCAAATGCCCGAGGCTGCACAATGATGTGGGAGTGATTTCTTATTAATAAAGAAACTGCCTAGACCCATTTGATAGGCCAACCCTTAGGTAGGCGGAGTAAACAGAACGGAATGCTGGGAGAAAGAAGCTGAGTCAGGGAGTCGCCATGGTTCTCCCACTCCAGACAGACACAGGTTAAGATCATTCCTGGTAAGCCAGCTCGTGGGCTACACAGATTAATAGAAATGGGTTAGATCCATATGTAAAAGCTAGCCAATAAGAAACTGAAACTAATGGGTCAGGCAGTGTTTAAAAGAATACAGTTTCCGTGTAATTATTTCGGGTAAAGCTAGCTGGGTGGCGGGACACAGCCCGCCGCTCGTATTTCAACAGCACAACTAATTAAAAAACGGACAGAATAAGAAGACAGTTCAAAATCTCCAAGGTGGACATCAGTAGAGGGCCATCTTACTGTGGTGAAGCCTGAACTCATATCTACCATACAGGCACCAACCCATTCTACTCTCTTGGCCTAGTCACCTCTCATTAGGTTCTTGTTCTAAACCAGTGCTTCTCAGCCTTCCTAGTATAACTCCTCATGTTATAGTAACCACCAACCATAAAACTATATTTTTGGTTTTTTTTTTGTTTTTTTTCGAGACAGGGTTTCTCTGTGGTTTTGGAGCCTGTCCTGGAACTAGCTCTTGTAGACCAGGCTGGTCTCGAACTCACAGAGATCTGCCTGCCTCTGCCTCCCGAGTGCTGGGATTAAAGGCATGCGCCACCACCGCCCGGCCCCATAAAACTATTTTTGTTGCTACTTCATAACTGCAGTTCTGCTACTGTTGTGAATTGTAATGTAAATATGTTTTCTGATGGTCTCTGGTGACCCCTGTAAAAAGGTTGTCCAACCCCCAAAGGGGTTGTGACCTACAAGTTGAGAAGCACTGTTCTAAACATTGTTGCATGGAGCATTAAATGTAGCCGAGTTGTGCAGATGCCTTGAAGCCACTGCAGTTTCTCTATCTCCAAGAGAATAGAGACGAGAAGCAGATAACGCCTCTAAGGCTCCTAACATTTGGTTAGTCATTGTTCTCTTTATCAAGAACCCAGAAAGGTTAAAGTATTTGCCTAGACTGCCCGGGGCCTTGAGGGCCCAGGGTGGACGGGTACAACTATAACAAATGGATATGTGATAGAGAGGTGGGGAAGACAGGGAAAAAAGGAGTGATGTGTGCACTATGGACAGAGGTGGAACTGGAGATGTGACAGGCGAGAGAGGGGACTGAGGTCTACATGCTGTTGTGGCCCAGTAGGCTCAGCAGGATGGTCTACAACAGCCTGGAGCTTACGTAGACTCAGCCCCCAAACCTGCTGCCCGGCTGCAGGGTTCTCTGGCCTTGAGCAATGATGGAGACCAGAGATGAGGGATTGGAACTTTTCAAATGACCACTGGCCCCGTGGTGCCACCAGAGGTCACGTTGGTTTCTGTGGTTAACGCTGCTGTCCCAGGCTGCGATGAAGCCTGAGCTCCACGTGGACATACGCAGTCTGTGACACTGCCCGATGTCTCCAGACTTTGCTGCCTGGGGGAGCCATGCTGATGTGAGTGGCATGTCTAACTCCCTGAGGTCATGTGGAAGCTTCTGGCCCTTTCAGCTGCTAGGGGCCATGGGTGGGTCTGTGGTCCTAATATGGCCAAGGACCTTGTTGATGTCTGTGGATCCTGTCACTGCTGAAACCCATGCAGATGCCCATGGTCTGGGCTGCCGCCTAAAGCCATGTTAATGTCAGTGGGCTCAGGAGACCTGGCTCCACCCTTTGCTGGCCAACGAGTGAGGGCATTGGCATGGCCTGGGAGGGACAGCTGGCCCTGCCCCTTGTCTCTGATCCTGAAAGTCTCTAACCCCCCAGGGCCTAAAAGACACTTTGTCTCCTGCCACAGTGCACCTAGCTCTGGTCTTGGCAGAGACCCAGGAGTCCTCTTATGACCCTGGAAGTCAGTGTGGTCATATTTCTGAGAATTAACTTCTTGTGAACCTGTTTCCTCCTCCGCTGTGCCTAAGCCACAGATGCCTCTGGCTGCCAGCTTGGGAGTGGAGCTGGTTCACTGCTGGGATGCTTGGATGCCCGATGTATGCTGGGAAGGGTGCCCTAGGAGTGGGGGGTCTCCTCTAGCCATAACCAGGTACACAGGCAGGGGCATAGGCAAAACTCAGTCCTTGCATGGACATGTATGATCCAAAGTGTAGTCTCTAACCTGACCATGGGATACTTACCATTGTCCACTGGGGCTCCTCCCTGCCCTATGACTCATGCGCTTGTCTTTATGCGAGACCATAGCCATGGGGACATCCAGATCCCCTGAACTACACAGTGCACAGTGCTGGAAGGGACTGTGATGGTACCTCTAGGGCAAGGTGTTCCCACTCTGGCGTCTTCTACCTGCATCATGGCTTACAGAGTGTTTGGGAACTGTCTGTGCCTTACCTAATAGCTTTCCTGAGTTGACTTGATTTTTTTTTTTTACAACCCTAGCATTTATTTTAAAAGGGAAAGATAATCATCACTCTAGTGGCTAACTGGTGTCCCTGGCCATGAATACAACATGATCACGAAGGTAAGTATTACTGAGATGATGAAGTCAGCTCCTCAAAGGCGTCACTAGGGGTTTACTGCTGGGTCCCCAGCCCCCAAAGCAGGACCTGGCACACGAGTTCCCAGGACTGAGTGTGCTCCTGAGTCAGTGAGTAAATGCAGAAGGGAATGAGGGACCTGAGCCACAGTGAAGAGGAGGAGGAGTGGAGGTCACAGGGGCCCTGAAGCCAGCCAGCCACAGTGGACAGACTCAGGTAACTGACGGGGATTTGAAAAGGGTAGAACTTCCTGTGTGCTTCGGTGTTCTTCAGTGCCCTATTTGGATGCCTCTGCACATCAAAGGACCTCCTGAGCACAAGAGGAACCCAAATTCAGGTGACAGGTCCCTTTTCCCCACATTCAGTATGAGATCAGATTCAGAGGGAACCTCCAAGGTAGAGCCACCGATGTCCTTCATCTGACAAACACGTGGGGCATGCCAGCCTCTTCTACCACATGTCTACTTGTTGCCAGCGGATCTTTGGGGCTTCCTGCTTCACCTTCCCCAGCAGGAGACTGGATGGCCACGGGACCCCTCTGCTTCCTTCCCACAGTGCTTGCCAGGTTGTGACGGCAGAGCTCAAGACCTGGGGTTCGGGTCTTTGCCTGACAGGAGCCTGTGGGGGTGGCTGCAGCATAGCATCCGGGTGGGAGGCCTGGCTGGTCCAGGGAAGCTGACGTCACCCCTGACTCACTCTTCAGACAGGGCCGGGGGTGGCCTGTCACTCATCCCTAGGGTCACTCTCACCTTTATAACTACCCTGGCTCAGGCCTCTCAGCCCAGCCACTCACATTGCCTCTCCTCCCTGGGCCATCTGCTTGAGGCTAGGCTTGGAAGGAGGAGGAAGGGAAAGGTTGTCAGGGCAGAGCCTCAAGCGTCTGACTGTGGAAGGGAAACCCATCCTGTAAGCCGACTGGGTGGACAAACTGGAATCCCAACGGCAGAAGGCCAGTGACGTCTAAGCAGCCATCCAAATAAATGGTTACAGAAAATGACACAGAGAATTATCATTTGTTCCAGATGAGTCCCACATGGTTTTAATTGAAGAAAGAAAAATAAATAAAACCTGAGCCCCAAACTCACTTGTTAGGTTTGTTCTGTAAGAGTCAAGCCATGAAAAACCTTAAACAGAAACCGACAGCTGTGTGGTCACTTACTGTCCAGTGATGAGGCACTGGCAGCCTGTGGAAGAGCCAGCCTGCCTGGGACCCCCCCCCCCCCCCCATGCCTGCCCAGTTTATGTCCAGAGTCCTGCCTCCTCTTGGAAGACTCCCAGGGGACGATTCTGGAGAACAGGGTCCTGAGAAGGTAGCAAGGGGTGGCAGACATCCCGCAGATGACTCATTTGTGACAGCATCCAAGAGTTGGTAGGGGGACCTTTAGTCAGAACAGCAGGTCGGGGAGGGATGTGGGCTCTTCTACCCGAGCCTTGGACTTTCACCCTGGTACTGAAGGTGGGGTTTTCCCCTGATTTGCGGATCTGGCAGAAGGAGAAAGCAAACCCCTCTTTTATGGTTAATTTGGCCTCCTTGAGTTCACCTGTGTATGTCAGTGCTGAAAAGGGGACAGCTCCCAGGAGAGTGGTGTCTGTGTGACAGACACAAGGACTGAGGCACCCAATCAACTTTCAGCAACACAATGTCACCCTGCGAGGAGGCCCAGCAGTGGAGTCCAGCACTGGCATCAGGGACCTGGAGTTTCCCACAAAGCTAAGTTGATTTCATTCCTGCTGCAGGGACCTCAGCTGGTGGGGCCTCCCTCTTCTCCACAGCTGGAAGGCTGTGGCTCCAGGCATGGCAGGTGACTCTGGTCAGCAAGACTAGACATGATGGTCCCCCTTCATGCTCTGTAATTTGTCCCTGGAATCAGCCATTAAGTCATCTGTGAGGCCGATGCCAAGGATAAGAGCCCCTATCACCTTCAGGGATCTATGGTCCAGACTCCCTGGCTGGGTTGCCAGTTCTGCTGTATCAGCTTCCAGACTGACTCGGTGGGAAGGGACCCAGGCACAGCCTCACAGCCCGGGAACCAACGTGCATGATGGTGACACTGAGACACTGGACACTGGTCCAGGAGTCCTTGTAGCGTTTCCCTTGCATTGGATCCCCGTAGGATCCAAGTTCCAGGCAAAGAGGAAAGGCACAATATTCTGCTTCAGAACCCATATACCATACCGTCTGCTGGGGGTCCACACAGGTCCTAACTGTAGGCTTCCAACACAGAGGGGACATAGGATCTGTAGGGAAGCTGGAAGGCTCTTACTAAAGGCACAGAAAATTGGCTCGGGAGTAAGGATTTGGGAGGTTGGGTTTTGAACACCGACCCCACCCACCATGTTTGCTTCGGATGGAGTTCAGCCACCTACCAACATTTCTTGCCCCCAACCCAGGAGCCTGTCCCGGGAGGGGGGAACCCATGCACAGCTGGGCCTCACCACATCCGGGAGGAGGGGGGTGGCACTTGTGTGGGGGAGGGCGGAATGGCTGTGAGTTACCTAGATCTTCATTCTCATAGCTTAGTGTGGGACCAGGGCCTGTCCCAGGAGGGTTTGCAGTTCTAGGAGACTGGAAAGGGGCAGGTTCTGAAAGTGGCTCTCCTTCTTCCTCTGAAACTCCTGCCAGGCCCGACTAGGCCCTGGGAGAGCCCAGGACCGTCAGCAGAGTTCCCCTTCAACCCTAGCCGGTAATATGGGAAGTACTTCTTTTGGGGCCCTTGGGGGTTTCCCTGGGCCCCTTGGGGAAAGAAGCTGCCCCAGTCCTAAGTGGAAACTCGTCACAGGCCCCTGCTCACCTTCCCCCATGAAGCCCCCAGACCCAGGGCTTTGGCTCCAGCCAGGCCAACTTTCAGAAAAACGCTGCCATACGGAGAAGGGGACTGATGTTTTCCTAAGGTCTCTAAAATGACACAAGTGGTGTCCATTTTTCTAATGTATCATCATCGGTAGCAACAGGTAAAACTGGTCTATTTTTTCCCCCCGAAATTTCTAGGATGAAACCCCTGGGAGAGAACGGGAAAAGTGAGAAAGTCTAAGACCTCAGTAACTGGAAGGCTGAGTAGCTGGGAAGCTGAGTTCCCCAAACATCTAGCGGCCTGGAGCTGGGCAGAGTGGGGAGCGCTCAGGCGCAGACGCTGGGGAGACGTGGGTGGGGCCTCTAGACGCTTGGCTGACACTTGTCACGGTCTGGTCCCCAGTTTCTTCCCTTCCGTGCTCCTCCCCCAGATGCCCCCCCATTCCTCTCCGGGAGCCCCGAGGGCGGCTCAGCCCACGTCCCACGTGAAGCCGCGGGGGCGGGCGCCGGCGCCTTCCTGCTCTATCCTTGTATGGTGACCCGAGGGGCCGGCCCTCGAGTACTTAAGCCCGGGCGCGACAAAGCGCGCCCAGAGCCAACAGTCGCCCAGGCCATACAGTCGCCGCCGCGGGAGCTGGGGAAGGGCAAGACGAGGGAGAGGACCGCGGGGAGCAGAAGGCTTTGCGATGCCGATCGCCATGAGGCTGGAGGTGGCGGCTGAGCTGGAGTGTGCGGCGCTGGGCGCACTGCTGCGGGAACCGCGGGAGGCCGAGGGCACGCTGCTGCTCGACTGCCGCCCGTTCCTGGCCTTCTGCCGGAGCCACGTGCGCGCCGCACGGCCTGTGCCCTGGAACGCGCTACTGCGGCGCCGTGCGCGCGGCACCCCCGCCGCCGCCCTCGCCTGCCTGCTGCCGGATCGCGCGCTCCGGGCACGCCTGGGTCGCGGGGAGCTGGCCCGCGCAGTGGTGCTGGACGAAGGCAGCGCGTCTGTGGCTGAGCTCCCGCCCGATGGCCCCGCTCACCTGTTGCTAGCCGCACTGCTGCACGAAATGCGCGCGGAATCCACAGCCGTGTGCTTCTTGAGAGGTGAGCCCGTACCCCACGCCCAGCACTCCGCACCCCACGCCCCGTGCCCGGACCTCTTGGCTAATCTTATTCTTCCGGCAGGTGGCTTCGAACGCTTCCAGGCATGCTGTCCGGATCTGTGCTCCGAAGGCCCTGCCCAGGCACTATCCCCTGTTGGGGCCGAAAAAAGCAGCTCTGACCCTAGGGCTCCCGTCTATGACCAGGTGAGTTGAAATCAGAATTATTTGACTTTCTGTCTAGCTCCATTGCCCACACTAGAGGGATGTCTCTGGGGAAAGCCAGGGGTGTATTCAACTACGTGTGTGTGTGTGTGTGTGTGTGTGTGTGTGTGTGTGTGTTGCATCCTCACACAGACTTTAAGGCATGAGTGGCATATGTGTGTCTGAACGTATGTCCTCTTGTATCCTAAAGACTTCAAATGTCCTAGAACTCCTCTTGTTTGTAGCAAGTCCATTGATGTCTCTGCCTCACTCAGGGCTCAAGCCCTCTGCCAAGGCCGAGGTCTCACCATTGTCCCCTTCCTCCTCCAGGGCGGTCCTGTGGAAATCTTGCCCTACCTGTACTTGGGCAGCTGCAGCCACTCCTCAGACCTTCAGGGGCTGCAGGCCTGCGGTATCACAGCCGTTCTCAATGTCTCTGCCAGCTGCCCCAACCATTTTGAGGGTCTTCTCCGTTACAAGAGCATTCCAGTAGAGGATAACCAGATGGTGGAGATTAGTGCCTGGTTCCAGGAGGCTATCGGTTTCATTGGTAAGGGAGCCGGAGCCCAGGATTCTGAGGGAACTGTCGGGCAGAAGGTAGGGGGGCTGTTTCCTCTGTCCACCTTCCTGTCTGACTCCTCCCTCCCCATTTCCTTTTCAGACTCAGTGAAGAATAGTGGGGGCCGGGTGTTGGTGCACTGCCAAGCTGGAATCTCCCGCTCAGCCACCATCTGCTTGGCATACCTGATTCAGAGCCACCGAGTGCGGCTGGACGAGGCCTTTGACTTTGTTAAGCAACGTCGGGGAGTCATCTCCCCCAACTTCAGTTTCATGGGGCAGCTGCTGCAATTTGAGACCCAGGTGCTATGTCACTGAGTCAAACCTGGTCTCACAGTGATGCCTCTCTGACTCTTCGGGGATGCAACTGTGGGCCTCTGGGCTCCTCTCTATCCTCAAATTGGGGTGCTTAGGAAAGCCAGGATGATGGCTTTTCTGATGTGGTGCTCTTCTGCTGGGGCTTTAAGGCTGGCCCTTATCCAGGGGACCAGGGCGGATAGTATATTTGCCCTCCCTCCCCCGACTCTGGCAGAAATGAACTGGACTCTAAACCCATGTATTGTAGTCCCATATGTTAAAGCCCTTGCTAGCCCAAGGGCTCACGGAACAAGCTGTGACAAGCAGTAACCGTGTCTAGGGGTGTGAACCCCTTGGTGAAAGCTCGAACCTTGTGCTCCCAGGGGAGCCAGGAGGTGATGCGTGTGTCACGTCACTGACATCTTGCCTTTGTGTGAAAGTATGCGTGCGTCTTGCCACAGTTGGTGCTGAGAAGTTGTGTTCAACTGACATTTAACACTCCCTCCCTGCCTTCCTCCCAGCCCTGTGGGCCAGGGAGGGGGCCCTTGGAAACAGCACTTTATATTTATATAGAACATTGAGGATGTGTCAATAAAAACAGCGTTTTGTTTAAAAAAAGAGCAATAGCACAAATGTCTGGTCTCAAGTCTATGCCTGGGAGGACTGAATAACTGAGTGGTCTTTACCACCTTGGCCTGGGGGCTTTCCCACGCAGAATCTAGCTTCTGTTTGTCCTGGGAGGGTTCAGGGAAGCAGACTCCAGTCTAGGTCTCAAATAGCTCAGAGCTTCCCTGATCAGACCCCGCTTCCTTGAAAACCCCATTTTCCCAGTGTGTGATGTGCAGGTGTGTGTTGACTGATGGCAGTCAGATCATTGTCTGGAACCCAGAACAGAGGGCACTGGCTTCCTGGGGCTGAATGAAGGGTACAAAACCAGTCCCCAGGGTCCATTCTGTCTGCCCTGGGGTAAGGCACGCAGAAGCTAGGGTTGTTCTCAGCCTTCCTCCAGGCCTGTGTCAGTTTCTATTGGGACATGGCTGTGCTCTTGATGTCTAGCTCAGGATGAGTAAGGGACACCCGGGCCCCAGAGTCATCATCATCTCCTACACTGCATGACCAGTGCTGGCTGTCCACTTCACCTCATCATCCCTTACCTCCCGTGCTTCTAACGTCTTATCTCCCAACAAACGGCCTTTCTTTTCTTCTCTTCTTTCTTTCCTTTTCTTTCTTTCTTTTCTTCTTTCTTCCTTTCTTTTTTCTTTTCTTTTCTTTTCCTCTTCCACCTTATTTTTGTTTGAAACAGTCTCAAATATATATATATATATATATATATATATATATATATATATAGCCTTGGTTTGCCTGGAACTGGATACAAAGACCAGGTTAACCTCAAACTCACAAGAGAACCTCCTGCCTTTGCCTCCCGGTACTGTGATTAAAGGTACACTCCACCACAAATACATTTCATACCCTCCTTAAAATTTAATTGGGAGATTAAAAAATAACAAACTTTATCATCTTTACCATTTTAAGTATTCAGTAGTGTTAGATTATAGTCACAATAATTTTCTCTAGAACTTTCCATCTTGAAAATGGGAACACATTGTATGTTGATACTAACTCCCAAACCCTCCTCCAAGTGGCCTCTGCATTTTGCTGAGTTAGTGACTCCGGGGACCTCAATAAGTGGGGGTCTACAGCATTTTTCTCCTTTAAAAAATACATTCTTTATATTTTTGAGAATTTCATACAAGTACACAGTGTGTTTCGGTCCTCTCCCTCCTTCAGCCCCAACACATCCCCTCCCACCTTCATGTCCTCTTTTTGTTTCATGACCCACTAAGTCCCTTTAGTGCTTCCCAACTGCTCATGGGTGTAGGCAGGGTCTCCCAATGGAGCTCAGGCACACCCCCAAAGAAAAATGACTCTAACCAACAGTTGCCAATAGCTGCTTAGCTAGAGGCCTTGAGAGCCCCTCCCCATCCACGCTGGGGTTTTGACGGCTTGATCTCGCACAGGTAACCTTAGCTGCCACAAGTTTGAGTGCCACAGTTGTGTCCCACCCAGAAGACGACATTTCATAGCTCTCTTCTCCATCTGCTGCCAATTGCATTCTTTCTGCCCCTTTGTCTGAGATAAGACTTTCTCTGTGCCTTGGAGGGGACAGGGTGACAGATGTCCCATTTAAGAGCACTCGCGGCCCCTGATTCTCAGCACGCTGGCCAGTGATGATTCTCTGTGTTCACCTCTGCTCGATGTCAAAAGAAGCTTCACTAGCCAAGGCTGAGCAGCGCCGGTTCATGAAGTGGATTGCTGGCACAGTGCCCTTGAGGCAACGCAAGGTGCTCAGATCCTCTGACACTGGCAGGTTCCGTGGAGCCCTGTGACCCACGTCCACCAGTATCGTCTTCTCGTGACCATCTTACTTAGTCCCCCTTAGTTTACAATATTCTTGTTTGAAGAAAGCACCACATTTTTTTTTAACAATCTTAAAGCATAAAATGCCCTCATTTATTTTACTTAAATTTTTTAAGTATTCACATTAATACATATTATAGTACATGTGAAATATGACAACATGTGAGTTATGCAAAGTATACTATATTAAAGAGCAAGACAATTTTGGAAATGCTGCTCAATCCTCTCTTTTTCTGCTTTATTGATCTGGGCAAAGTAATAAATGCCTGGAAACAAAAGATAGAATTTGCAGTATTTCCCCAATGATAACAATGAACTTTCCCACCATGAATGAAGTAGCCCGTGCAGCCTAAGCTAATGACATAGAAAGGAGAAGCTCCTACAGTAACGACAGCAGTCCTCTGGTCTGTCATCATTATCGTAAAGGTGGTTATCTCCACTGCAGGCTGGCCCAACCTTCTCCATAAGGGGGTGGGTGTGGACATTCTTGCACAGAAGACAGTATGGTCACTCTCGCTTCTGCAGCACGATTTGCTCTCATATTTACATGGTATTTCAGGGAGTCACCTACTCCACTGTACATTCCGATCATATGACATCCAAGAGCATCAGTAGATCATCACCCTGACTGTATGGGAGCCAAAGGCCTGCCCTGGTATGAACTCCGGACAATCAATCAACTGAGAAAAGTCTGTTTGTGGCACATTTCGTGGAGGAGGGCCTGGGATTGGCCATTTTTCTGGTTCTATCTTTTTCCTCATTTTCTCATCCACAATTTCTACTTCTGTGCTATCCTTCAGTGCCTTCAAGATGAGATTAAGGTTTGTGGTGAGAGCTCGCACACGGTGAAAACCAGCAATCAGGGAAATAGGCAGGAATCCCTGCTCATTCATCTTTCTGCGAAGAAAGATGTCCTGCTCCAGGTTCTCTGAAGCACCGCATTTTTTGACAAAGTATGAGATTTTCCACCCAAGCAATGTGATGATTTACAAAGTGCATTTAACCAGTTAGGCCATTATTATATATATTCTTTGAGCCAGGCTTTCACTGTGCAGCCCAGGTTAAGTCTCAATCTCATGGCACCTATTTCAGACTCCCACATTCTGGGATTAAAGGTGTGAGCCACCTTGGGGCTGGAGAGATGGTTCAGAGGGTAAGAGCACTAGCTGCTCTTCCACAGGTCCCAAGTTCAATTCCCAGCAACCACATGGTGGCTCACAGCCATCTGTAATGAGACCTGGTGCCTTCCTTGCCAGCAGTACATTGTATGCTTAATAAATAAATAAATCTTAAAAAAAAAGGTGTGAGCCACAATGACATCTCATGCCTTCTTTTTTATGGCAAAAAATTGAGTATTTAAGGTTGTCCACGGGAAGCTTCGACATATGTGTGCATTGCGAATGATTCTTTCCGTCAAGCTAATCTGCATTCTCATCCCATGCATTGAAACCAGTCATCAGACATCAGCTGCACTGCCTTTGTACCCCCTCCTTGTGGCTCTGACTTCCATGTCTTGAGAAATGCTGGCCCCAGTTCCAGCAGGAACGCTGACAAGCCCTTGTAGTCAACAACCGGGGCCCATTGGTGCTGGCTTCCCTTCACTGGGCGCTAGGGTGGATTGGTTCGTGTGCTCCAGGCTGTTGATTCAGCTGGGATCTCTGCAGGAGGGTGTAACCAATAGGAAGAGAGTTGAGGTGCTTTGCATTTTGAATTAGAGAAGTGGGAAGGGGGCCCCAGCTGATCCTGCCAGGAGGTGGTGTGTTGTAAGGACCACATCCATTTGAGGGTCTGAGTGTCCATCCGTGTCCATCCGTGTGTGTGTGTGTGTGTGTGTGTGTGTGTGTGTGTCTGTGTCCCAGCCATGGCTAGAGTCCCTGGGTGTTGATGATTGCTGGGTGTTCAGTGTGAAATTCCAGAGTCCTGTCACCTGGTTGCTGAAATGCAGGCTTCTAGCCAGGTGTGGTGGCACACGGCTTTAATCCTAGCATTTATTAGGCAGAGGCAGGAGGATCTCTGTGAGTTTTAGTCCAGCCTGGTCTACATAGGGAGTTCCAGGATAGCCAACGCTATGTAATAAGACTGTTTCAATCCGCCCCCACCAAAACAAAACAAAAAAGAAAACCTTTTACAAGTGTAGTGACCACACTTCTATTTTCAGTTACAATGGGGGAGGGTGCCTGGAGTTCTCAGGCAGATTTTCAGTGTCTGAGTCCCCCCTGGTAGGGGGTGGGGCAGGGAAAGCAGTCCCTTCTAGTCCCTTTTAGTGCTGCCCACGAACCTTGCTACAATGCTTCTCTGCCCTCTGGTGGCAGGAGAGAATCTCAGGGACGCTAGACTGCCAGGTTGTTTGTTTTGTGCCCCCTACCTAATTTTTAACCCATTTTAGCCAAGATGGGTGAGACTATGGTCCAGCAGGCTCAGGCCTGGCCAAGGGTCCTCGGGTAGGAGTGAGCAGGTCTTCAGGTGGCGGCTGTTGGGAGGTTGTTCGTGGAGGTGATTGGGAGGCTGCAGGTGTGGGCTGGAGAAGCCGCTATTAAAGGGGCGGGTGGTGCAGCGCCTGCGCTCCGGATGTCCTTTCGTGCTTTGGTTCTGTATGTGGCTTGCTGAGAGGGTAGTGAGGACCCGCCATGGGGAGCGTGAGAGGCCTGTGGTCTTGGATGCTAGCTTTGCTCTCCTTGCCAGGTAAGCTGGCTCCTGCCTTTGGGCACGGGGAGGAGGCCAGGCGCTGTGGCTGTAGCTTAAAGTAGTCTTAAACGAGCTTCACGGCTCCGCATGGAGGTCTCCTACACTCGTAGGTGCAGAGGGCCCGCCTAACCGTAGATTGCCCAGCACCACACCACATATCTACTTGTTTTAAGGTACAGGCTCTTTTCTAACCCGGCTAGGGCAGCAGTCGCTCCAGCTCTGAGCCCAGGTTGAGGAAAAGCTGAAGAGAAGGGGCTGAGGTTAGCCCTGAATCTGGTGCCGCCACAAGATTTAAATTTCATCCTGCCTTTTTTCATCCCTTTTGCCTCATGTGCTGCCCTAGCCAAGTGCTAGTCCCTCGAAGGGCCCTCCTTCGTTCGCGGCATCTAGGTCTTGCTGTTAGGTGGGGTTGAGTGGGAAGCCCAGGCAGGCTCAGGACTGCTGCTGGGAGGTCTCCTGAAGGGGCTGGATGTTGCTTCTCCAAGTCCCGCTGTCCCATCTCACCCATGGAACCCTGGGGGCATCTATGTGTCTGCACTTGTCTGCCCCGGCCAGGTTTGATCCTGGGAGCACCCTCACCACCCAGATGTTCAGGAGTCTGCAGTACCAGTGTCCCAGAAGGCTTCACTCCCGAAGGGAGCCAGGTATCGCAGGACAAGGACATCCCCGCAATTAACCAAGGTGAGACCACTGGATCGTACCCCCAAAAGTCACGCTGAGTGTGGGCACGCAGAAAAGGTTGAAATGTCCCCATGTATTTTGGGACTTCTAAATAAGTGTATGTTTCATAAGGAAAAGCTTTACATATTTTTCTCTATTTTTTTTTGCTGGTGAATTATTATTATTTTGATTCTATTTAACTTTTATTGATTCTCTGTGGGTTTTACATCATGTATCCTGATCTCTATCTCCCCATCTTCTCACATCCACCCTCTGCCCATGCAGCCTCCCCACCAAAACAAAACAAAGTTTAAAAGAAAAACCAAAAACCAAACCAAACAACAAAAGAATCTCATTGTGGAAGCTGTAGTGTGGTCTGTTGAGTCACAGAGTCTACCCCTCAGTCCATCCTTCTTTACTTGTAAGTGTTCATTGCTAGGAATCATTCACAGTCTGGTTCGAGGCCTCTGGCTTCTGCCACACCATCAACAATGGGTTCTCTCTAGGGCTCCTCTCGGATAGTCTGTTGCCCTGTGTCCTGCAGTTTTGGATCTGTAGGTTCATCCCTTTAACCTGCTTGACAGTTCATAGATAAAGTGGATACTGAGGTGGGCCAACTCATACCTTGGTTCTGGGCCTGGATGGTAGCTGGGCTGCTTAACCCTCCAGCTTTTCCTCATCCTCACTACTGGTATGAGTGAGCTCTAGGACAGCCAGGGCTCCACAGTGAAACACTTGTCTTGAACCCACCCCTCCCCTCCCCACCAGAGAGAGAGAGAGAGAGAGAGCACACCGGCTCTCAGCCTGGGAGTTGAGCAAAACCATCAGTAGGTATTTGAGAACATACCAGTCACTCTGTAGGGGACAGTGTACAGGTGTGACCTAGCCAGTAGGGGCTGGGGTATTAAAGAACGAAGACTCCAGCGGCACAGGGCCTCCCTGCCTGAGAATCTCAAACAGTAAGGAACACAGACACATTGGGTTGAAGTTGGCGGTAATGAAGATGGATCCAGATAATGGAGACATCATGGGCTGAATGTTGGGGGAACAGAGGTAACCTTGGCTTAGGGTAGGTGGTGGCCACAGTGTGGTCTTCTCCCTTTATTTGTGAGCTGGTTAGAAGCGCAAATGGGCACCAGTCCTTACTCCGTCATTGTCCTCTGTAGGTAGCCAGAGCCATGAGTCTTCGTGGCCCTCATTTCAATGCCTTGAGAAGCTTCTCCCATGCTAGGGCTCCCAGTAGCTGCCAGCAGCTGCCCCTGCCTATGTGATGTCGAATTGGGAAATGCTACTCTCCCCAGCTGCTGTAAATGATGGCTCTGATGCTGTTGATACCACACAACTGTACCAGGTCCTGGAGCAGTGGTTCTCAACCTTCCTGATGCTGCGACCCTTTAACACAGTTCCTCATGCTGTGGTGATCCCAACCATAAAATTATTTTCATTGCTATTTCATAACTGCAACTTTGCTACTGTTATGAATCACAATGAAATATCTGTGTTTCCTGATGGTCTTAGGTGTCCCCTGTGAAGGGTCATTCACTCCCCAAAGGAGTTGAGACCCACAGGTTGAGAACCACTGTTGTGGCGAGTGCTCTTTTGGATTTAAGGATGCAGTCTTGATCGGAGATAATCTTGAGGGGAATCCTCTTACCTGAAGAGGGCTCTTACGGGGTGCAACTGGCCTGTGTCGCTATCTGTCGTTTGAAACTCTGAAATCAGGCAGCGCTCCTATATTCTTCTCAAGCCTCTTGTGGCTTCCGTCACTGCCTCATGGGTCCTCCTGAAATGTCTCTTCCCAGCAGTCAGCTACAGAAGGCTCCCTGACTAGGAGGAAGATGAGAAGCTAAAGTGAATAGAGACAAAAAGTATTTACCCTCCTCAACTTCCTTCTGCAGCTATGACTTTGTAATTTCGGTTCCTTTACCTTAAGGGTCCAGAATGTAATGTGTGATTATGGGAAGTAGATGGTGGGTGGGGGCAAGGTGAGGCAGGAGAGACCAGGGCATGTTCTGGGGAGTATGACTTGGGCTGGGCTGAGCCCGAATGGGAGAGAAGGTGGCATCCTCACAGATGAGGGCCTGGAGGTGGGACTGATCACAAGTGCTGGGGAATCATGGCTGTGTTTGAACAGGGGAAGGATACAAACAGGTTGAGAAGACTCACACACATTTGCAGCCTGGGTCTCAGCCGGGCTGTTGGAATTCCCCAAAGCCACATAGCCTTGGTCCTCAAGGAAGCTTAGCTCCAAAGTAGAAGGCATAGACACTGGCATTGCTGGGTTTGTCCCGGCCTGTGTTCTGGAAGTCACAGGTGACACACATCCCTTCCTCCTTTCTCTCCCAGGGCTCATCTCAGAGGAGACCCCAGAAAGCAGCTTCCTGGTTGAAGGGGACATCATCCGGCCGGTGAGTTGTGTACACGTGGTATGCACAGCAGCAAAGCCGTGAGAGCGCCCTCGAAACCCCCTTCTAGGTGTCACGAGGGCTTTGGTTTATATGACCGGTTAGGTAATATGATCATGGTGGCAGCTGAGAGGACAGCGTAGTCAGCCCAGGAGGGCTCCTTGGAAGAGGAGATTCAAGCTTTTAGACCCTACTTGACACCCTGCCCAGGGGAGAACTCAGAAAACACAAGGCTGGAGATGTGATCCCAGACCGACTTGTGTGTGTAAGACCCCTAGGGAAGATCCCCCTAGGGAAGCTGGAGCACGGAGGAACATGGAGAGACCATCTTGGCTAGGGGCGGAGGGCTGAGTCAAAAGGGAGGCTGATGGGAAAGGAAATGACGTCGCAGAGAGAAGACACATTGTTTAGGAGAGCGTAGGTGGCAGAAGGCTGCTGGATATGACTATGAGCCATGGGAAGCAAGACCATTCTGCTTGTTCAGAGGGGGCTGACGGCGACAAGGCTGTCCTGGAGTTCATAGGCTAACAGGTTAGGGTATCCATTAGAGATGTGTATGCACACGCCTGCCATTTGAAACTCTTACAGCAGAACTAAATCAAGGTGGTGGCTAGAGGGGGTAGGGCCTTCTGGGATCTGTGAAGCCTACAATTTAGAGTTCTGGTTAGTGGATGGTGGGAGAGCAGCCTTTGTGAGGGCATCGCCCTGAGTAGGACTCTTCCCATTCTTCTCATGTCCTGAGGAGGTGCTTGGGAGGGGCTGAATCCTTTGAGCCAGGCCTCCTGGGGTGCCAACCTTAGGTACTTTTATCTACTCGATAGAACATGATAGAACATGTTGCAACTTCTGTTATCTGAATTCTTTTTTTTAAAAGATTTATTTATTATGCATACAATGTGCTGCTGGCATGTATGCCCACATGCCAGAAGAGGGCACTAGATCTCATTACAGATGGTTGTGAGCCACCATGTGGTTGCTGGGAATTGAACTCAGGTCCTCTGGAATAGCAGCCAGTGCTCTTAACCTCTGAGTCATCTCTCCAGCCCCTGTTATCTGAATTCTCAGTTCGTCCATTGACTTCCCAGGCTCTGGCTCCTCTCCTAACGGTGTCCTCGCTCCCACGACTTCTCTGTGGCACCTCTCACACCTCCAGGGTTCTGATGGTCGGAGGCAGGGCACCCCAGGGAGTAGGGTGCTTAGGTGGCCTGTGTCCTCCACTAACTCTGAGCTGCCCTCTCTCCTCAGAGCCCCTTCCGACTGTTGTCAGTGACCAACAATAAATGGCCCAAGGGTGCTGGTGGCATTGTGGAGATCCCCTTCCTGCTCTCCAACAAGTATGGTGAGAGCTGAGGTGGGGCTTCCCACCCTTCTCCTGGATGCAGCAGGGCTCCTGCAGGGAGCTCCCCTTCTCCTGCAGCACCATATCCCTTACACTGAGAGTGCTGTGCAGAGCTCCTCTCCCCAGGGCATCTGAACTGCAGTGGGGGTGTGTGCGGTGGGGGTGGGGGTGTAATACTGGAAAATCTGATGGAACTCTGTAGCCCCCTCTAGAAAACATAATCCCACAGCCAGGGCCTTTCTGCAGTTTAGTGTTCCTCTTCAATATGGTTCTCTCTGAACACTGTTTTGGAACATTTGGGCTTAATGTCTGGTCTCAGCCCCCATGCAGACTTCAGAGATCCTCAAGAGCTATTGGGACCTCCTTGGAGGGTCAGCCATGGTGTGTCTTTCCCAGATGAGTCCAGTCGCCGGGTCATTATGGAGGCTTTCGCCGAGTTTGAACGTTTCACATGCATCCGGTTTGTTGCCTACCAGGGCCACAGAGACTTCATTTCCATCCTTCCTATGTCAGGGTAAGTGATCTTGGTGTGTAGCCGTGTGGCCATGTGGCTTTGTAGCTTCATGTCTTCCCTGATCATCCCTTAGTGTGCACAAGTGGTATTAAGCCTGTTTCTGGGCCTGTTTTCTTGGGTTCAACCCCAGTCTATCCTGAATAGTTCATTCATGACCTGGACCTTCTGGGCCACAGGTGGGTGAGGGATGGCCACTGGGCACAGCACCCTCCTCTACAAACCCTCATCTCCTGGAGGTCTTGTGGTATGTGTCTGGGCAAATGTTGGGTCCTAGTTCTGCCACTCATGTGCCAACTTAAGTCTAGGTGAGTTCCCTGATTTAGCCTCTACCTTCTTTCTGAGGCAGGGGTAGTGGTAATAACATCCTACTTTCATTGGACGTGGTGTGAATGGAAGCTGTGACTCAGGCTTATGACATAGGACTGCTCACGTAATGACCTGCTCTGTCATGCATGAATGTCAGGTCCCACCTTTTGTCAGCTCAGGTAGTAACCAAGCCCCAGGCGACACCCTCTTCACAGGTCAAGCAGTCAGGGGACCTGGGAGGTGGGACAGTAAGTCTTAGACTACTGAGTCCAGGATGGGGAATTGGCAGAAGTCTGATCCTGGTTCATCCCTGGTCCTAAAGCAGAGCAAACACCTGTTCTTCTCTGACCTTTCTAGCCTGATACCCAGCTAGCTCACTGCCAAGCAGCTCACGCTCAGGGTCTTGCAGGTGCTTCTCCGGTGTGGGACGCAGTGGAGGGATGCAGGTGGTGTCCCTAGCACCTACTTGTCTCCGGAAGGGCCATGGCATCGTGCTCCATGAGCTCATGCACGTGCTTGGCTTCTGGCATGAGCATTCACGGGCAGATCGGGACCGCTACATCCGTGTCAACTGGAATGAGATCCTCCCAGGTAAGGCAGCTGGCGTCTAGGCTAGGCTGGGCCCAGGGGACCTTGAGGAACAGAGGCCTCGGGCCAAGGCTAGAGCTGAGTTGCTTGCCTCCTCTGGAAGAGTCCATCCCACACACTGCCTGTCCCTTTCTCATGAGGCAAGTGGGATTCATGCCTCTCTGGTATTTTGGAGAGGTCCTGTGGGTCTCTAGAGTGGTACCCAAGGAAGGACATCAGCCATTTGCTTTGTCTCTCTTCTCTCTGCCACCGTCAGTTATCTGACTGTGAGGTTGACAGTGTCCTATGATTCTTGCTCACTGAGTACACAGTCCCGGTGTGACAGATGTTAGTGTGTGATAGTGGGGCGAGGGCTACATGTCAGTTGTGAGCACTGAGCCAGGAGAGAGATGGGGGAGGGTAGACCAGATACATGTGTCAAGCAAGGGGGCAATACTGAAAGGCTGAGGGTACCAAAGATGTGAATCAGTGGGCATGTGGCTCAGTGCCCTGAACGTGGCAGAGCCAAGGCTGATGGAGGGAGGGGCTCTGATGCCAGTGGGCAGCATGCATGCCACACGTGATACAGGGATCAGATGATCTCAGTGGTGAGAACGACAGCTGCCTCGGACAGGTGGGGAGCTGTGGAGGGGCAGGAGCCATGGGACACTTGGAGATGCAGGGAGAGTCAGAGGCCTCCTAACCGTGGGAACCTGGAGGGGCCTCTGCCGCTGCTCTGGGGTTGGCCAGGTGAAAAGGGGGATACTTGCCCCAGAGACGGTGCTTTGGAGGTGACTAGGTTGCTAATGACAAAAGATGGGATTGGGGAGGTGGGCCGGGGGTGACCATGATCTTTCCAGGTGTTCCTGGGGTGTTTGTAAGCATGCATCCTATGACAGGCTGTGAGGAACTCTAGATCTGAACACTTCAGTCAATGCAAACACCCTGATCATGACATAGAACAGAAGCCAATAGCCCACCAAACCACTAGACTGCTCTCCCTAGAGGATCCAGTCAAATACTTTTAGTTCTGGAGGTTCTGGAAAAAAAATAAAGGAAAAGTATGGAAATGTATGTAGTCCTAGCGCTCTGGAGGCTGAGGCAAAGAGTTCTGCGTGTGAGGACAGGCAGGGCTATATGGATTCTGCCTTTAAATAATCAACAAAACACTATTTTAAAAGCAATGCTTTAATTAGGACAAGGGTAGGCTCAGGGAAAGTGTAGAGGCATCAATACTTATATCCATAAAAGCAAAGAGAACAAATAAGTTAAATGCGCCTGTTTATGATTTAAAAAAAAACAGTAGAATTAATTAAGGTAGAAGCATAAATTAGAGTTAGAAAACAAGCCCAAATTAATGCAAGAGCTGTCCTAACAATCAAATTGGCTCAAAACCAAAACAAAACAAAACACCTACCTACTAGGGAACGTAGCAAAGCGGTACAGCACCTGTTTGGCTTGTAACTGGGGTTCCATCCCTAGTGCCAACAAGAGTTCAGCTATCCTATTGAGAAATTATGGTTCCCTCAAAGATAGAAAAGTGAGAATATGTTTGCATTAATGGATATCAACTCTGCCAGGGCATTAAAACTAATCACAGTGATTGACTTTTGTGGGATCGAGAGATAGGAAGTCAGAGGAAGCAGGTGGTGTAGGAAACTCACTTTATATTTATGTATATTCTCTTTTAATATATGTGTATTGTATTTCTGTGGTGCTGGGGATTGAGCCATTGTGCATGCTAGATACTTGATAATTTTTGTTTTCTTGGGACACAAGGTGTTACTATGTAGTTTTGGCTGTCCTGGAACTTATAGTAGACCAGGCTGATCTCAAACTCAGAAACCGTCCTACCTCTGTCTCCCTACCTCTGTCTCCCAAGTGCTGGGATTAAAGATGTGCACTACGATACTTAGGTAGATACTTGGTTTTTGAGTTAGAGGAATATATTTCTATTCAAAATTATGTTTACTAATAAAGGTTCTTTGAAGAGAAGAAATTGGCATTCTTTGGGGCTCTGATTAGGATAAGGAGGCTGCTGGTGACCTTAGGGAAGAAGAGAGTTTGGACACGGCCTGCGGGGATTGGGGAGAGGGGTTGGGAACAAAGGTGCAAGGAACTGGAGGTCCTTTCAGGAGTGGTCAGCAACCTTCCTTCCTCGCTGGCCTGGAGGAGGGCAGCGGGCATTCTGGCCAACCAAGATGACTGGACTGCTAGGTGCCACGTCAGCAGCTTGATGGTCTGAGATGGGAAGATGAAGGTGGTCTGGCTACTGAGGGCTGGGGCACCACAATCCTGAATGGAGAGGACAGGGTGTCTTTGAAGCTAGCTCAAGGAGTAGGCAGGGCACCAGTGTCTAAGGCACAGCAGCCGTAGCTTTGTGGGTGCTTCAGGTTTGCAAAGATTTGAGTCATGCAAAGTGAACTGTGAAGGAGGGACAGCTGGAGAGAGCTGAGGTTTGAAGGAGGTCCTGGTTGCCTGGCCACAGGCGGCCCCTGCTTCCACAGCACCTGGTATAGGTCTGGATTTCTTCCAGGGTCCAGGAGAGTAGGGTAGCAAAGACTCTCTGATAGCAGGGACCAGCCCAGAAAGAGAAGGCTCTGTTGGGGTAGTCAGACTCTTCACTTAGGTGGGTTGTGACTTCCCAGAGTTGTGCACTGCCTGTCTGTCTTTTACACACCTACAAAGGTGTGTGTGTCTGTGCTTTAAGGCTTTGAAATCAACTTCATCAAGTCTCGGAGTAGCAACATGCTAGCACCCTACGACTACTCATCAGTGATGCATTATGGGAGGTGAGCCCCCTCCGTTTCCCCCTCTTTCCCTGTCCCCCTCCCCATCCCTCTTTCCCCTAACCCACCTCCCTCCTAGCCCCGACTACTGCGATCCTGACATAGGCCCCACCCCTGGGTTCCAGGTTTGCCTTCAGCTGGCGTGGGCAGCCCACCATCACACCCCTCTGGACCACCAGCGTCCACATTGGCCAGCGATGGAACCTGAGCGCCTCGGATATCACCCGGGTCCGTAGGCTATACAACTGCAGCCCAAGTGTCCCTGACTCCCACAGGAGAGGTAAGAGACAGGGAGAGGGACTTGATGTAGGGGATGGTGCAGAAGGGTGGGGATAAAGAGATGGTGAGGCTGTAAGGAGAGGTGGGTCGGTCACCGTGACCTCACTAACCATAGATTAGTTTAGAAAAGAAGCAAAAACTGTACACAAAAACATAAACAACTGTATGCACTCTGAATTGAATATAGGGTGTGTAAAGTAGCCTGTGTAGGTGCGTGGGATGGGTACAGAGATGTGTGCGTGTCTGTGGGGACAGAGTGCAAAGTTCTGAAATGGATCCTATTCAAATGTGAAACCTAGTGGGCATGATGCTGCATGCCTTTGATCCAATCCCAGCACTGGAGAGGCAGAGGCAGAGGCAGGTGTGGATCTCCGTGAGCCGGAGACCAGTCTGGTCGACATAGTGAGTTCCAGGACAGTCAGCGATACATAGTGAGACCCTGCCTCAAAAACAAAAAAGTCCAATGTGAACCCTCAAAAGGTGTGTGTGGGGGGCTTGATTAGGAAAGAAAGGATGGCTAGTGGTTCTCAGCCTATGGGTTGTGACCCCCTTGGGGTTGAATGACCCTTTCAGATATTTGCATTATGATTCATAACAGTAGCAAAATTACAGTTAATAAAGTGGCAATGAAGTAATTTTATGGTTGGTCACCACAACACAGGGACTATATTAAAGGGTCACAGCATTAGGAAAGTTGAAAGCCACTGCACTAGATGGTTCTGAGACGACAAGGGATCTAGGTATTGACCATTACATACCATAAGGGTACAAAAGACTTGTGTGTGCACAGAGAAACTTTACAAAGTTTAGCAAGACACATTGGGATGGGGAAGGGTTTCTTCGCAAATAACCCTAATACTACAAAGATTAATGGGTTCAAAAACATCAAGAGACACCACAAGCAAATTTAAACAGAAGTTATAAAGCAGAGATGCTTCCAAACATAGCTAGTATTGTTCTGAACTCAGAAAGAGCTATAAACAGAAAGTCAAACTACCAGATAGAAAAGTGTGTGAGGTGGTTAGCAGGCCTCCCAGAAGAAACCAACATCTTTCCCTCTCCCTAAATTTGCAGTTCACAGCCTCCGTGATAATATCAAATATTGCTAAAGGGTACAGGGCAAAGGGTGATTTTTGTATCCTACTGACAGGGCCACAAATCATGGAGACCCTTTAGGAAGACAGTGTGACACCCTGTGAAACTGCTGTGCATGCCTGTGACCCAGATTTTATTTTTAGGTCACCTTACATCTGAGTCCCATCCTCTTTCCCTACCAGCCCCAATTAATCACTAATCCACCTTCTGCCTCTACGGATTTACCTTGTCTAGACATTTCATATAAATGGAGCCAAGTGCCTTTTGTGTCTGGCTTACTACCCTTAGCATGACCTTTGCGGTTCATCTTTGCTATAGTACCTTATAACTTCTTTTCTTTTCTGCTAACTGACATATTTATTCATCACTCGATGATTTTGAGTTGTTTCTGCTTTGGCGCTACTATGAATACGTCTGTCGGTCAGTGTCTGCCCTAGGCACAAAGTCGCTGGCTCCCATGGTAACGCCATACTCGGCTGTCTTCCAAAACAATTGAGCCACTTAAAAAACTCCATTTAGCTATGCAGGTGGCTACCAATTTTCCTGCACAATTGCCAAGCACATAGTCTATGCTTTTGATTTTGAGCATCCCAGTGGGTATGGAAGTATTTTATTGTTCTGATTTGCATTTCTCTAATGGCTAACTATATCCAGCCTCGATGGGATGGCTGGTCCTCTGTATATATGGAAATATCTCATCGTTCTGATTTGCATTTTTCTAATGGCTAACCATATCTAGCCTCTATGAGATGGTGGGTCCTCTGTATACCTTTTTGGTTTTGTGTCTATATAGATTCTTAACCTCAGTTTCAACTGGAATGGGTTTTCCTCGCTGAATTATAAGACTTAAAAAATTACCCTTTTGTTTTGTTTTGCTTTTTTTTTTTGTTTTTTTGAGACAAGGTTTCTGTTATCCTGGCTATCCTGGAACTCTCTCTGTAGACCAGGCTGGCTTTAAACTCAGAGATCCGCCCGCTTCTGCCTCCTGAGTGCTGGGATAAAAGGCATTCACCACCACCACCTAGTTTTTAAAAATATTCTTTTTTTTAAAGGATTTATTTATTTATATAGTATCCTGCCTGTAGGCCAGAAGAGGGCACCAGATCTCATTATAGGTGGTTGTGAGCCACCATGTGGTTGCTGGGAATTGAACTCAGGACCTCTAGAAGAGTAGTCTTAACCACTGAGCCATTTCTCCAGCCCCTAAAAAAATATTCTTAATGCTATCTCTTTGTTATATCATTTGGAAATATTTCCTCACATTCTGGGTGCTCAGATTTTTGCTTTTTAGATAGCAGCCTCCTTCTCCACTTTTTATTTTGAGACAGAGTCTCACTATGCAGTAGTGGCCAGTCTGGAACCCAATATATAGATCAGACTGACCTCAACACTCAAGAGATCAGCCTGCCTGTGCTAAGATTAAAAGCAAGCACCACCATGTCCAACTTTAGTATCATTCTTAATAGCATTTTCCCTGATATATATATACACACTATATATATGTATACTTCTAATACATCAAATATTACATAATTTTTGTTAAAACTAGAATGAGATACCGTGGCATGGGGATTGCAGGTCAGTCTGGAGCTCTATCACAAAGAGCAGAGAGCTGGGACATGGTGAGGAGGGACTGACCCAAGGAAAGGTTGAACACTATGGTGGGCAGATTGGCATGTTTGGGTGTTGAAATGATGGCACACGCGGTATGTATATGAAGGGGTAGATGCTGAAGGAGAAAAGAACCTCAGCCAGAACTCTAGGGAGGGTCTGCTCTTGGAGGGAGGGTCAGACACTTATTTGGACACAACAGGAAGGAAGACAACAAGAGTGGACCTGAGTCCATACAGATCTGGAGACACACCGTGTGTAGCCTTGGCTCCTCAGTGAGGTGAGGCTGCTGGCAGAACCCTGGGAGGGACGTGAAGCACAAGGTACTTGAACCTGGTAGAGATGGCAGGACAAAGGAAGGTTCTGGACTGGGGCAGGGACTTGTGACAGCGGGGAGGTGGCTGGGGATGTGTCCAAAAGGATAAGTTGAGGTAGGCAACCAAGCTCGCAGAGGGTACCAGCTACTTGAAGGTAAGTTACTAGAAATAGAGGCTTCAGTTCTTGTGGTTTCTGATGCTGATGTGTTCAGAACCAGGCAGGATGAGGGTCACTGGTCAAAGGAGTCAGCCTGAATTGGTTGCGGTACACTGATGGAGGAATGTGAGATCAGGGCATGTGAGCAGGAAAGACGGGACCAAGAGGGAGCAGTGGGGTCCACCAGAGCAGATGACCTGGGCCATGAAGCTCAAGTATTTCCCACAAAGCGTAGTCAGTCATGGCCTGGGTGTGGCAGTAAAGAGGAAGCAAAGAGGCTCGCTCCTGGTGGCGCACAGACCTGAGACCACGCGGGAGCTTCTGAGGGCCTCCCTTGGTTTGAACAGGAGCGGTTCTGGAGGATGTCTAAGAAGTGGGATGGGAGGTGGGTGTAGAGTGGCCCAAAGAAGGATCTGGTAGGAGAAGGCTGTAGTGCTTGGATCGGTTGGTTTAACAGAGCAACCCAGCTGGGCTGCTGAGGTGTGCGCGTAGGAGGCCAGCAGCATCTTTTAGTGGTGACCGAGGGGCCAAGTGAGGAGGGGGTGGCACACTTCCACCATTCTGGCTTTTTCCATTTGTTTCCAAGACAAGGTCTTTCTGTGTAACCCAGGCTTACCACAGACTCATGGTCCTGTTTCAGCCATAGACTATCACACCCAACAGTTGTCCTGCTGTGTGGTAGGAATGAAAGAGTTCGTGCCTTAGCAGAGATCTAATAGGCTGTCACCTCACTGAGTCTGGCTCTATTACCACCTTACATGAAGCCAAAATTGGCATTAATTCTTGTGGCCATGCTCTATGCCCTTTCTGTGATTCTGGGACCTAACTTCTGCTCTCTCCTGCTCCAGGGTTCGAGGCCCACAGTGATGACAGTGATGGAAGAAACCTCCCTCCTTCCTTCCTATCATATCTACAGAGACTTCTGGAGGCACTGGCGGAAGAATCTAGAAGCTCTGACCCCAGTTGCTCCAGGACCAGAGGCCAGGGTATTTTTCCAGAGATCGTAGACAGCCAGGAAAGGTGGGATCATCCTGCTCAGAGCAAGTTCAGTATGGAGGCCTTGGCAAGACCACCTCAGATGCAAGCTGCTTCTCCAAGGTCAGGGCCCGGAGCAGATGCAGATGGCATCTCTCTAGAGCAGTTTCAGGCAGCCCAAGAGCCCGTTGTACCTCCTGCTCCATTTCCAGAAGCCAGAGATAAGCCAGCACCTATTCAAGATGCCTTGGAGAGTCTAGCTCAGCTTCCAGGAGGTTATGCACCTGGAAGTCACATTAGAGAGGTGCCCAGAGACTGAACCCTTTGACTTCTGCCAGCAAGAGGGGAGGATATACTCTGCCCAGAGAAGCTAGGTCTTCTAGTTCCTGGCCCCTCTGGGCATCACCCCTGTCTTCTATCCCCTGCACTGGCCACTCTTGGAGGCCCAGGCCACCCCCTTGGTCTCTTTCTCTAGCACATCCCCTCACCCCTGCAGAGTTCCTAGGGATAGAGAGGCCCCCAAAGTCTGTCTGTTCTTGACTTGAGCCCTAGTCCTGGAAGATGCTGGGCATGGATACAGGATTCAGGGAGTGGTGGGCATGAGCAAGATTCCAGCTCCTGGAGGGCCTCTGGGAATTCTACAGCTGAGGATTAGCCCCCAGCATGGACTCAAGTGTTGCCTTGGGCATGGTCTCAGTGGGAAGCCCTGTGATGGGGACCATGAATATCCTCCTGTCCATTATGCTTGGCTCTAAGGATGCTCTGAAGCCCTGGGATTCAACCCTGGTCTCCAGGGCGCAGTGTCCAGTTTGTTCTCCTGCTAAACTGGACCAGCAAGAGGGGACTCCTTACCAGATCTGCATGTTGGAAGCCTTGGCAAGAATGCCAGTCTCTGGACAGCAGACTTGAACCTTAATCCCACATCAGATCACTGTTTTTGCTGCCTTGCCCACAGGGTGCTCAGTAGGAAACTCTGGGGCGGGATGTCACACCACTTGTCCTTCAGTCATGCCCCCCTCCTTCTTGGTCTCCCATGAGGTTTCTTCTGGGGACAAAGAAAGTGTGCAGGTACTAGGGTCTGGGCCAGGAGCCCTTCATTCTCCAGGAGTCTGTTGGGAGTTCAGGGAAGCCCTGCTTGGGATGGGAGGAGAACTAGAACTCTGAACTAGTGGGGAAGAGAGCCTCCATCCACATGGGAGAAGGCAGAAATAAAGTCGGGTGTTTGCTTCATGCAATGTGTTTTGCTGATTGTGTACAAGGGTCTTTAGCTGGGCAGTGATGGCCCACACCTTTAATCCCAGCACTCCAGAGGCAGAGTCAGGTGGCTCTGAGTTCAAGGCCAGCCTGGTCTACTTAGTTCCAAGATGGCCAGGGCTACACAGAGAAACACTGTCTGGAACTGCCCCCCCCCCCCCGCTGCCAAAAAACAATAAAAAATCCTAAGAGTCTTTCACTCAAATGCCCATGAGAGAGCTTCCAGGAAGTCACACACCTCACTCTCGAGGATCAGGCTTCTGGAAGCATGTGGACTAGCTCAAGGTGACAGGTAGAAGAGACAAAGCAGTTTGGTATCCTGAGGGTGGGCCTTTGCCATCTTCCTAGAGAAGTCACGTGCTGAGCTTGCCTCGGGGGCCATGAGGGCTCTGTAGCCTGTGTCCTCTGTCTAGCTTAGGCTTCAGAACAGAGTTTGGTTCCTGAGGTTGAGTCAGAGGACCAGTACTGGGTATCAGCCAGGACAGGATCATGCCAGGGGATGCTGTCCTTTTTCTTGATCTTGGATATAGAAGGTGGTGGTTGGTGTCTGGCTTTGATGTTAGTAAATTGGGGCCTTGGCAGTGTTCATTAGAAGGGCCGATAGAATAGCCCCGGTAGGAAATGACAGACAGAAGCATCAAAAATAAGGCTGCTTTGAGACATCTGAGGGTCCAAACCAGGCATATGGCACTGGGCTAGGGTTCCCAGGGGCCCCGCCAGACCAGAGGATCTACTCTAGACTCTGAGACCCCACCCAAGGCTATCACGAGCCTTTCTGAGTTGTAGCTCTTGATCTCCAAATCCAGCTCTAGAAGATTGGGTTGAGTGAAACTGGTGGCTCTTCTATTTGGGGGCTGGCCAGGGACAAAGTTGTCCTCTTGCATTCTCCCTACAGGAAGCCGCATGTCCCCATGACAGTCCGGTCTCCATGCCAGCTCTGAGCAATGGGATGGTCCACTTTTATTTTGCAGAGTGCCTTGGTCCAGGCCTTGAAGCTCATCAGCCTGGAGGCTAACCAGAGTAGTTAGCCACGCCCCACAGTAACACAGCTATGCAGCACTGCTCACCACTGGATTCATTTATCCAACAGTCACTTAGAATGCCCATTAGGTGCCAGACAGGCTCTGTTATGGGCATCAGGGATACCCTGGTGAACAAGGTAGGGAGAAGGGTGGATAATAACTTGCCTATAGGTAGGCATCTCGAACTGATCAATGACAGGGATTGGGGAACACTTGCAGGATGCTGGTTGGGATGAGCCCCTATAAGAATGGATGCACAGGCCGTGGTTACCCATGGAAAAACTAGAGTAGAGCCACCGGTACAAAGGTCTTGGGGCAGGAAGAAGAGAGCATATCAAGTAGGGTGAGGCAGGCAGGCAGGGATAGACGAGACAGAGACAGGGTCCGTGTTTTAAGAACAGCCTGGAGTAACAAAATGTAACTTAAGGCTTAAGAAGTCACTCTTGGTGCTCTGTGGGAAATAGGTTGGAAGCAAAGGGACTTGGCCATCTACCTAGATTCCCATGGCCAGCTGGGTACAGTCATCTGGCCATTCTTTGAAGAAAGATGTCACTTACATGCAAAATCACCTTTTCCCTTTCCCCTATAATCTGTCCTTCCAAGACTATCACTCTGGGGCACCGTAGGCCTGAGCGTATTTATGTGTCTGCTATGCACCAACAGGGCTTCCTCCATCCCTCACCAACCCACAGCCATGGCCAGTATCAGCAATAAGGAGGAGTGGCCTATTTGATGGAGGTGGGGGTATGATTCCACAAATTCTTGGACCACAGCTGAGTGTGAAAGTATACACAGAGCCGGGCGGTGGTGGGGCATGCCTTTAATCCCAGCACTTGGGAGGCAGAGGCAGGCGGATCTCTGTGAGTTCGAGACCAGCCTGGTCTACAAGAGCTAGTTCCAGGACAGGCTCCAAAGCCACAGAGAAACCCTGTCTCAAAAAACCAAAAAAAAAAAAAAAGAAAGTATACACAGAGTTTGAAGAGTGAGCTGGGCCTACCGAGGAAGAGCGGGTCTCTGACTGAACAAAGCCCTGGAAAGGATTGGTGGCATGTAGCCTGGGGAACTCCCTGGTGAGGGGACAAGCTCCTACTGTTGTCCTAGCTGCAGGGTGGGAGAGCATCTTTCCCTGGTTGTGGCCATCTTGGGCTGAAGCCTGACTGGTCAGGAAGTGCCCAGCATGGCTTGTTACTTGGTAGCCTTACAGACTCCACTTTCAGGGATTGATTTATATACATTCATATAGTGCCCTTCAGGATGGAGAGCTGTAAATACAAAGCCTGGCTGCTCTTTCCACACAAGGGAATTACAAGGCCTTGGAGAAACCCCCTTGAGGCTAGGGGCTGGGGAGGACCTAGTTCAAAGTTGGTCTTTTTTTTTTTAATTCTTATGTGTTTGAGTGTTTTTGCCTGCGTGTATTTATATGCATCGTGTGTGTGCCTGTGCATGTATGCAGGTCAGGTGAGGCTGTCTGATACCCTGGATCTAGAACTACCGGCAGTTATGAGCTGACGTGCTTGGAGCTAAAAGCTGCCCTCTGCAAGAGCAACAAGTGCTCTTAACTGCTGAATTAACTCTCTGTCGCTAGCCCTCAGAGTTTTTTCTTACCCTAGTTCTCTTCCCACTGTCACTCTAGAGAGGCTGCACGAGTGTCTGGAGCAGTCAAGGCTAGTTCCTTCCTACATCATAGCCACCAGCATCAGCTTTTTCTGAGTTTTGGAGAGGAAAGGTCTTATCCCTAAGTCTCCTCATCTTCCATTGGTCAAGAGACTCCTCTCCAAACCTACACCTTTTCTTTGAGTCTAAGACGTTTTCCCTCTTTTTTTTTCATACATGTTTTCCCTGTGTAGCCCTAGCTGTCCTGGAACTCACCCTGTAGACCAGGCTGGCCTTGAACTCCTGCCTCTGCCTGCACCACCAACGCCTGCCTCTACTGCTTTCCCTCTTTAAGATTTATTTTAAAGTGTGGGTCTCTGTGTGGGTATGTGCAACGTGAGTGCAGGTACTGGTGGGGGCCAGAGGCATGTAATCCCTTGGAGCTGAAGTCAGTTTTGAGCCTTTTGTGGTTGCTGGAACCGAACTCAAGTTCTTTGCAAGAGGCAATCTTAACCACTGAGCCATCTCTCCAGATCCCCTTTAGTTCCTTTGTCTTTAGTTGGGGGAAACTGAGGCAGTAACGGCGGTTGCAGTCCACCCATCACTTCCCACAAGGAGTTAGCTTTTTTAGTGTCTCTGGGACCTGGGAGGACGCCTGTCCCTAGTCTCTGCACTCAGACAGCAGCAGAGGGCGCTCGCAACACAGAGACGCACTCCTTGCACCTCGCCAGTCCGACCGAGTGGCGTCTTAGTGGGGAAGCATTGGAAAAGGGAGTTCGGAACTCTCTCCTCGCTCCGGTCCGGCTCCTAAGGTTCTCAATTGCTGGGATGTGGCTCAGTTGCTAAATGGAGATGTGACTTATTATGCCTGAGTACACCAACACTCCCTTGCACGCTTCTCTGAGCTGTTGAGCTGCTGCAGGCGACATGAGCGCTCTCGCCTACCACCACCGATCTGGGTGCTCTGTACCAGACACGCAGACAGAAGGCAAATGGACTCTTGGGACTGACCAAGGTCTCAGCTCCCAGCATGCACCGATCCTCTTCTATAAGTATCCTTCCCAGAACCTCCAAGACCCCAAACACCTGGCTTCCGGACTTGGCCTGCGGCGGTGGGGAGGAGACAGGAGTTGGGGACTGGGTGAGTAAAGGGTGAGTGTCGCAGGGCCACTTCTCCACAAAGCGCACCTTCCATCCACCCTCGGTCGGATCTCCCGCCCCGCCTTCTTCCCTCCTCCAGCTCCCGCCCCCAGTCTCCTCCCTCCTTCCCGCCGTGCTGGCTCTCCTCCCCACGCCCCTGCGCGGCGGGCTGACTGCAGGCGCGGCACCGGGAGACAGAGCGCCTTTTCCGAGCACCGGCTGCGCTTCCATAGTCGGCTCTGTGCGTCCTGCAGTTGTACCGCGCGAAGGCGCGACTTTCCTCCGGTCCCGGGACGGTAGTGGGACAACTTGGAAAACTTCTCTGGGGCGGATTGCAGGGACGCCGGGCATCGGTGGAAGAGGATGTAGGAGATCGATGGCTGGTCCTGGATGTCTCCGGACCTCCTAGGCCCCTTTCGGTCAGGTTATGGGGCTCCAGAGCCATCCGCACTGCCGGGGGGACAACCCCCTCCTGTAGCGGAGCCAGAGTGGCGCTGTCTCCTGGGGACCGTGGGTTTGGCCAGCAGCGATCCCTCTGGACGTGTCCGGCCTCGCCATGGACCACCAAGAGCCCTACTCGGTGCAAGCCACCGCCGCCATCGCGTCAGCCATCACCTTCCTCATCCTGTTCACCATTTTCGGCAACGCACTGGTCATTCTGGCTGTGTTGACCAGCCGCTCACTCCGTGCACCACAAAACCTGTTTCTGGTGTCACTGGCAGCTGCGGACATCCTAGTGGCCACCCTTATCATCCCTTTCTCTCTGGCCAACGAGCTGCTAGGCTACTGGTACTTCTGGCGCACATGGTGCGAGGTCTACCTGGCGCTGGATGTGCTCTTCTGTACCTCCTCCATCGTGCACCTGTGTGCCATCAGTCTGGACCGATACTGGGCAGTGAGCCGAGCACTGGAGTACAACTCCAAGCGCACCCCGCGCCGCATCAAATGCATCATCCTCACGGTGTGGCTCATTGCAGCCGTCATTTCTCTGCCGCCCCTCATCTACAAGGGCGATCAGCGCCCGGAGCCTCACGGACTCCCCCAGTGTGAGCTCAACCAAGAGGCCTGGTACATCTTGGCTTCCAGCATCGGATCGTTCTTTGCTCCCTGCCTCATCATGATCCTCGTCTACCTGCGAATCTATGTAATTGCCAAACGCAGCCACTGCCGAGGTCTCAGGGCCAAGAGGGGCTCTGGGGAGGGGGAGTCCAAACAGCCCCATCCTGTCGCTGGGGGAGCTCCAACCTCAGCTAAGGTGCCAACCCTGGCCTCTCCTCTGTCTTCTGTGGGTGAGGCCAATGGACACCCCAAACCTCCAAGGGAGGAGGAGGGGGAGACCCCTGAAGATCCTGAGTCCAGGTCTTTGCCACCCAGCTGGTCTGCCCTTCCCAGATCAGGCCAGGCTCAGAAGGAGGGCATTGGTGGGGCAACGGCAGAGGAGGCAGCTGAAGAGGAGGATGAAGAGGAGGTGGAAGAGTGCGAACCCCAAACACTGCCAGCATCTCCTGCCTCGGTATGCAGCCCACCCTTGCAGCAGCCTCAGGCTTCCCGGGTATTGGCCACACTCCGTGGCCAGGTGCTTCTGGGCAGGACTGTGGGTGCTGCCAGTGGGCAGTGGTGGCGACGCCGGGCACAGCTGAGCCGGGAGAAGAGGTTCACCTTTGTGCTGGCAGTGGTCATTGGCGTTTTTGTTGTCTGCTGGTTTCCCTTCTTCTTCAGCTACAGCCTGGGGGCCATCTGCCCACAGCGCTGCAAGGTACCGCATGGCCTCTTCCAGTTCTTCTTCTGGATCGGCTACTGCAACAGCTCCCTGAACCCTGTTATCTACACCATCTTCAACCAGGACTTCCGTCGTGCCTTTCGAAGGATCCTTTGCCGGCAGTGGACCCAGACTGCCTGGTGAGCCTGCCAGCTCGCTGCCTCTGCCCGGGTTGGTGCCAGGACCACCTGATGGTTGTCCTCCCCACCTATGTGGCCATTTCCCTGGGGCCCACCTGCAGACCTCATCCTCAGACCCCCACCCCCCCAAAGGGGAAAGGACAAAAGTGCCGTTCCCAGGGGCCCATTTGAAACCTTCCCTTGTTGTCTGTACTGTGGGGTAGCTCTTCTCTACTTCCCTGAGCAAGGGTAGCTTGGATCTTCTGGAATGTAGCCAAGGCCAGACTGGATTGGAGTACCTCCCCCCACCCCTGCCCCCAGCTACCTGTAAGCCAACAGGTCAGGCTTCCCTTTCTTGGAGACCCTGTGCCTTGGCAGGCCACTCACTTGTGGTGTTTTGTTTTTCTTGGATGTGGGGGTTTTGTTTTGTTTTATATTTTGAGAGGGGGGTCTTGAATGTAGCCCAGGTCATCCTGACTTGCAATGTAGCCAGAGGAGGATCTTGAAATTCCATTCTCCTGCCCTCTCCTTCCTCGTGCTAGGATTACAGGTGTCTGGTTTATGAGATGCTGGGGGAATTAATTCAGGGCTTTGAGCATGCTAGGCAAGCCGTCAACCAATTGAGTTACATCCCCAGCCTTGATTCTTCCCCATGCCTCTCAAAGAGCAGGAAGCCAGTCTTCTACATTTCCCAGGAGAACTTGCTGCTGAGAAAGGGGACGACATGAAGGTGACATAGAGCACCTGGGATTCCCATTGGCTACTGGGATAGGGGCTATGGGCTAGTATTGTTCTTTTAGATTTGTGGCTCCTTTAAGGCTAAAACCTTGGATTGGCTTTCTCACCCAGCATCCCTCTGAGAGGCAAGTGGCATGAGGCTGTCTCATTGGGGAGGTCTGGGAGCCTGGCCTGGCCTCAATAGGAGCTCCGATCGCTGGCATTCACCCTTGCAAAGAGCAGGGCGACAATTGCTTGCCGCCTACTTGCAGCAGGGAGATGAAAGGTTTTGCAGAGCGCTTTGAGCTCCATGGGGGAAAGAGCTAGAGAGCCAGCGAATGTGATTATCCGGTGATATAAAAATCCCCTTCTATGTGTTTACCGCTAGGAGCCTTCCTGTAGACCTTTGTTCTGCACTCGGGGTGTGTGCATTCCTGCCCCAAACTGGAAGTGGGTTGAGGTGCCCGAGTCACTTTCAGATTCCAGAATTTCTTTGAGAACGCATTCTTGTACCCGAAAAGGTTTGAGTTATTATGCCGGTGACAGCTTCTCCATCTGTTACCTGTAACACCAACAGAGCCTGCAGTGGCTTGGCCCCAACCCCATTAGGGGATAAGTCCTTTGTCATCCAGCAGGCAAATCGTTTCCCTAAGCTAAAAATATTCACATCAAGGAAACAGTCTGAGGAGAGATCCTCAGGTGGGGTGCTGGGGCCGGAGCAGGCAGCCAAGGGCCCTGCTGACTCTGGAAGAACCACCTGCTCCAGGGTCCAGATGACTCTGTGTGCCCACCCCGTGTGGAGCCTTTGGAGGCCTAACTAATTCCACCCCAACCCAGAAAGATGCCTTGCTGGCTGTTTAGAACCCTCACAGTGAAATGGGCAAGACCTGGGGTGCCACTACCTCCTGACTGTCTTTTCAGAGTGACTGGGCATCTATCTACAAGGGAAGGGGCTGCTCTGCCTCCGTGGGCAGCCTGGCTTCTGCTTTGGGCAATAGAACTCTTAGCCTCAGGGAGGGGTGGTTTGAGCCACACAGCCTATTAGCCCAAGATAGATGTCTCTGATTTGGAAGGTACTCAAGGAGTTTTCTCTGGTAGAGACAATGGTGGGTACCAAATAGAATCCCTACTGGAGAGAACAACTGTCCAGTTGTGAGGCCAGGACATTGATATGGGGTGTAGCTGAGGGGCTGACTTGTAACCATCTGCTGGCTGATCTAGTCTGCGTATGCTGTGGAACCCAAGCCCCCCTGTTTTGACATGCAGGTATTTCTAAGACTCTGAGCTATTTTATCAATAAAGGCTATTTTGTAATAAGCAAGCTGAGTTCTGTGTCTAAAGGCTGCTGGGACCTCCCTTGAGTGTCAGCCTGACGAGCCCAGGCTCCCTCCCAGGACTGGCTCTCCTCTCTGCCCCACCTGTCTGCCTTCTCCATCCTCATAGCATTCTTTCTCAGCACCAGCCAATGAGACAGACTGACCTGCCAGACTGACCTTAAAGGGGGAGAAGAGCAGCTCCCCTGAAGAGGGGGCAGTTGGGCTGGGTTGGGTCTTGGAGCAGGAATGCACCAAGAGACAAGATAGGAAGATGTCTGAAGCAGGGGAAGGCCACATACAGAGTTGATGGCATCTGGGAGGCAGCTCTGAGCTCCTCTGCTGTGTGGTCATGAGCAGCAAGGTGCTGCTGCAAGCAGAGGCGGAGGCAAGCAGGCCACCGTAGAAGCCGATATACACAGCAGCCGTTTGGCTAGGGCCAGGTGAGCAGAAGGAAATGGCTTTGCTTCAGCTCTGTCCCAAAGGAACGCTCTGCTCTCCAAGCCTGGAGGCCTGTGAAGTGCACGAAGCCCCATGATGTCCTGTGAGTGAGAAAAGGAACTGGCTGTGCTTGGTGCTTCAGAAAGGGCAGAAGAGGCAGCCTGTGGGGCTCCAGGCGGGCTCTACCAGGTTCTGTGAGCAAGGGAAGAGGCGGCAGGCTGGGGGCTGGAGGTCAAGGGCAGGAGGAAGGCTCCTGGCAGATCCTAGGTTGGGGAGGACAGAGAGAGGAGCCGTGCTCTAGGGTCCAGGGATTCTCCACTCCCACATTGCCTCAGAATCTACACTTTCACCATCTTCATGACTTTCTTTGGGCCCATTCGTTTGCTTGGGACAATCACCAGAAACACCAGTGTGCCCAGGGCCATCAGGGGACATGGAACTTGCTGCTATCTCACCCTGCTCTCAGCTCCTCCCCAGCAGGCAACCAGCACCAATGAATCCAGGACCTCATATAGGTACCTCCTGCAGAGAGCTCAACAGTTCTACTGGAAGCTGATTTAAATTCTATTGTCTCATTTAACCCACATGCTCTTGCTAAGTGTGGTCATTTTACAAAAGAGGAAACTGAGACCCAAGATCACCCAGCTAAAACCTGGAACCAGACAGCTATGACATCCAGGCTGAAGAATTTACTCTCTCTTGTGACAGTTTTCTTGCGTTAGCTGTGTGGAGATTCTGAGGCTGGGAGCTAGTTGGATTCAGTAGGCGGCAGTGCTAGGATCGATTGTTCATGTCTGCCACTGACACCAAATACCTCAGGCTTTCTGCTTCTGACCACTGGCTAACTGCTCTGTTTTAGTCCTGAGGGCCCAGAGAGGAAGACCACTTCCCTCAAGTGGCATCACACAGACACATATGGTGACAAGAGCTGGATCCAGAATCCAGGTTGCCCAGAATACCAAAATTCCTTTAAAAAGAGAAGTATATGGGTGTCTTGCCTGCATGCGTGTCTGTGCACTGCATACATGCCTGGTGCCCACGGAGGTCAGAAGAAAACATTGTCACTCTGGAACTTGAGTTACAGATTTATTTCATTTTATTTTTAGTTGCTATGTGGATGTAAGGAATCAAACCTGGGTTCTTTGCAAGAATAAGTGCTCTCAATCACTGGGCAAGCCCAGTGATTGCCACTTCTTAGTGAAGGAATTGCTACACTTGAAGAGTCAAGGAGTAATAGGCCCATGTTCAGGAAAGGTCTGTTGGCAGCCTGCCGTCTGAGCCAGGCCCACCTCATTTTGTTACCTTAGTTCTCAGGACTCACCAGGCCCACACAGCTAAGAGGGGGGTTGGGGTGGAGTCAGTTCTAGCCCTGGCTGTTCATCTCTCTCCTTTTTCCTTTATACCCCATTCCTGAGCTCTCTGGGCCCATCTGAGGGCTACTAGGATGGGAACGAGGTGCAGATATGGGAGAGAAACTCTTGTAAATGAGGTGGAGGCGTGGGTGATGTCCCGAGTGCCAGCAAGGGCCTCTGTAGTTTGTCTGGTAGAGGTAAGCAAGGAACAGGGACCTTCAGAAGAACCCTTTCTATATCAGGGGGTGGCTCCACCCCAGAAGACAATTAAAGGAACAGGTTCCCTTTCAGCTGCTCCTACTCTGTGAGAATGTATTTCTAGCACACAGGAACCCCCCGGGAGGGCTTTAGAGTCAGTCCATGTTCTTGAGAATTTCTATCTAGAGCACCTCGACTACCTGCTCAGGACAGAAGGCACTGGAAACAAGGAAGGTCTTGTGGGTAATCAGGCCCAAGCCCCTCCCCAAGCCCTGTATGGCCTCCATTAGGCGTGTGTGTGTGTGTGTGTGTGTGTGTGTGTGTGTGTGTGCACGGAGAGTCACCTGAGGACCAGCCCAGCCTGTAAGTGGGGCAGCTGCTGACTGGGAGGAGTCTCTGCCCAGCTAGAGCTGGTATGGGACAACCTTTGGCTTCCCTAGTGAGGCCAGGAAATCTGGTCACAGGACCACTGTGGGAGGCAGGGCTGGTGTAGGGCTTGTGTTTCCAGGATTTGATTTCTACCTCTGCCATAGTGCTGGGCTTCTTTGAGAGAGGTGTCATCCTTCTCTGAGCCTCCATGTCTTTGCCTGCCCATGGAGGATTGCTCCTCTGGTCCCCCAGTTCTCCAGCCCGTGGCTTCCTCTCTGCTCTCCTCCTCCAAACTCCCTAGAAGGCCAGTCATAGTGATGCCTCAAATTAATCAGTTGTGTTAATCATTTGTTCTCAGGGCTTGGATTCTGGCAGGATCGGGCTGTTTGCCTCGCTTTTGTGCCCCATCAAAAAAATACTGAGCGCCAAGTCTTGAGCCACAGATCTGTTTGCCGTCCTCTGAAGTACGCAGTAGTGACAGAAATGAAGACAGCTCTGAGCTGTTGGGGTCCGGGACATAACACACTTTGCCTGAGATGGTGTTATTATTATCCCTGTGTCGTGGGTGAGCTGACTGAGGTAGAAGAAGGACTTGCTGATGTCAACCAGAGTCGAGACAGGGACTCACACAACCTATGACCCCAGCCTCACCATCCTCAGCAGCCCCCAGAGCCTGTCCTTGGGTGGGCTGTAAGGTCAGTCTGACATCCATGGTTGTGGTTTGGGGGTAGACCCTGCCTGTGGCACTTCTATTAAAGCGGGAGCCCAGGCAGGGGTGCGAACTCCCACCCTCCAGCCTCTGCTCACTGTCAGCAGGGGAGGTGGGGCGCACTAGGCTAAAATTAGCTTCTGGGATTCTTTGTGCTCTGCATCCGTCCTTCTTCCATCCGTCTGGGGAAGGATGCTGTCAGGAGGCCAGCACTAGAAGGAGCCGGCTGGGTGTCAGCACGCACCCTCCCCAGCTTGTGGGCTCTGATCCTCTCACACCCTGCCCAGGCTCTGGGCCAAAGGCTTCTGCCCTTGGCTTGGCCTTGTGGCCACCTATCGATTAGCAGTGATTTCCAGGGGAGAGACCCATCACTGTCTTCCCTCTGGCCCTTGGATTCTAGCTTCTCTGTTCCCGCCCCCTCCGTTCTCTTCCTTCTTGTCCTGACCCTTCTGTCTTTGAGGATTGCACCCTCCACTCAGCCTTCCTGCCTCCTCTGGACTCTCTGACTTCTTCCTTACCCAGAGGGATAGTTCTGGTTCTTCAGGGGCCCTGCAGGCTCCATGGATCCGTGGTAGTTGTGAGGGAACCGGAACAGTATAGAGACCAAAAGAGTGCTACTCTCCCTGGGAAGTTGGGGCTATTTCTGTCCTTTCAGCCTCCCTCTGGGGCTCTGGGCTCCAAAGCAGGACAAACAGGCAGGGGAGGTCTGGGGCCAGGTCTTGGTGCTAGGGGGTTCTTGGGTTTCCCTGATAAGAAGGCAGACCCCCTTTAGTGATAAGGGGTGGGTCTCTTCAATCTCAAAGCAGCAGGGTTTCACGGAATGACACTCCCCCTCCAGCTCCCAAGGGGACCTGAAGCCACTTCAAGAGGGAAAAGGGCTGAGCTGTGACTAAGGGGACCCAGGTGTCCCTGTGTCTCTTTCCCAGCCCATCCCAGCTGCAGCTGTGAGGGAGGGAGCGTGAGAGGCTGGCTGGGCCTGCAGCTTGGATTCCCTGGACAGTTGGGGGGAGGGGAGGCAAGGGTTAAACTCAACCTTCCTCCCAGCACAGGGGTGGGGAGTTAGAGGGTGTAGGGGAGTGGAGGGGGCAGAGGGAGCGGAAGGGGGATGGAGAGGGGTGGAGGGGGATGGCCCAACATGGTCATAGGATGCAGACTTTGCTGGGTCCCTCCTAGAGTTGTTCTTTGTCGCCTTTGACACACCTGTTCCAGCTGGATCCCTTCTTCCTCTGCTGGCCTTGGGTTGCGGGGCTACCAGCTTCAGAAAGGCTCCTTAGCTGTCTTAGAAGCCCTTGTGAAGCCCAGAAGCAGGACTCCAAGTGGCTGGGTGATTTGGGGTAGATTTCTTCACCTCTCTGGGCTTCTCTCTTGATTGACAAAAGACCAAAGACTGGAACATACTTCAGATAACATCCTGGGGCTGCCCCGGGAGCCACAGGGAAGGGAGAGAGGGGAGAATTGGGTACGGGGGCCTGGCCACCTGTCTGGGCTTGACACTCTGTCTAAAGCAAGACCAAGGTGGGTAGGGGAAGGGGCAGACAAGAAGAGAATTGAGACCTTGTAGGATGGAAACTTAAGATAGAACTGCACTCCTGGTCACGTCTTAGAATGACCAGGTGAGCATAGGCTGGGTTCACCCCAGCCTTGGCAACAGAGGAGCCCATAGAACAAGGCCATGTGGGTAACCTAGCCACAGGGCTTAGCTCCCTCCTCTCAGCTCCAGGGCAGAGAGACACAGGGCAGGCATACAGTGAGGAGTTAGGGAACCTGGAAACATTCCAGCAAACTGGAGCCATCTTGGCGCAGTCATCCTCTGCTCTGGACTCTGGACTCTGGGGACGAGTCTTGGATGTAGAGCTTGTATGTTGTTTTCTATTTGGTTTGCGTTTCCTACAGTTTTCCTCTGGAGATTCTGCTGTGTGCTTCATCTGGTTGTGGCTGAGCTGGAGGCAGAAGGACTGTATTCATAGAGTTTGAGAAGGACTAGGGCAAGGACTGGCCGCAGAGACCAGCTGGACCTAATGAGACTGGAAGAGACGGGGTGTGGTTGAGGTTACTCTGATGGCAACATGGACAGAAAACCAGGCTTTGACCACCAACTTGGCTCTTACTATCTGTGCAGCCTCAGGCAAATTACTAAACCTCTCTGAGTCTCAGTTCCCTCTTTTAAAATGGGATAACCCTGGATACCTTCAGGTTGGCGAGGGAAGCTAAGATTTATATAGCAAAGACCTATAGGCTGTACTTATAGTGCATGAAGGTACAAAGGGCAGAATCACCACGTTACTCTGGAACCCCAGATCCAAGTTGAGTTGACAAAATCTTTTGCTCAGTAACCCGATGGAAGGAGGATGGGTTCTGTGTCCTGTCCTAGGAGATGACCCTTCCTGAATATGCCATCTGTTCTATCTGTCTTCTCTAATCCTTGATTCCATGGCTCCAAAGCCTCCCTGAAGGTTCTCAGGGAAATTCTAATGTGCTATGCCAGCATCTCTACACCCTATCCTATGCCAGGCCCATGACAAACATCACTAATAGATCCCAGAACTCCTTCTGTGAACACAGTCAATATTGCACGAAGACCTAGGCAGTCCTCTTGCAAGTGAAGGTTGGAGTGAAAGATAAAACTGGTTTGTTCTGAGTTCTGTGGGGAATCCCAGCCTCATCCCACGGGAATTGGGGAAAGGGTTGTTCATTGTGGTGTGAATAAGCCATTTGGAGCAGTGAAGAGGGTTGGCCCGAGAGCTTTCAGGATCCCTATATTGCTGCAGCAGCAAGGGTCTACTGGAGCCCCGCCAAGATGGTGAGAAAGCCAGCAGAGGAAGCAGAGGAGAGGTCTGAGGCAGAGGCCCAGAGTGGCAGGCATCCCAGGACAGAGCAGGTGGCATGGTGGGCACTAATGAGGGTGAGGCTCTTGGGTGTGCAGCCCGAGACCTGGGCTAGAGAGAGGAAGAGAGATCCTCAGGGATTCCATTCTCTCAGGAAGCTAGACACAGAGGAAGGATGGCTGCACAGGCACCACGCCTCATGTTGAGTCCGTCTCTGGTAGTCTGACCATCTGCTTCCAGGTGAGGGTTGCTCCCTGGGTTTCAAAAGGGGAATCCTAGCTCCTGATTTCCTTCTCTACCTGGTTCTCCCTAGCTATGGCCAACCCTGAAAGTCTCATCCTCCAAATCTAGTGTCCTTATCAGTGTGCCTCCAAGGTATTTGTACATTTTATTTACCATGTACCCAAGATCCTGTGTGACAGCGTGAGGGACGTCCCTGACATCTCGTGGAGTGCCAAAATAGCCCTGGAAGTGTGGTGAGGTGGAGGAAGCCGTATTTGTGCGACTTCCTCCCAGGGATGGGGAATAGTCCAAGTCTCCAGAGATAAACTTGAGCAAGAGCAGATGTCGTGTTTGCTGAGTGGGTCACTCAGAGGGTGAGCACCCAAGACCCTGAGCAGTGCAGCTTCATGCTGCCACAGCACACCACGCAGCGTGGGGCTAGAAGAAGCTCACTGGAGACCTCTGCCCTTTCGGTCCTCCTCTTGCCTGTCTGAATAGTCAGGAGTTGTATCCACACAGATACCTGGGTCCTTTCCAGCCTGAAGGCTCCAGTTTACTCAGCTTGATACTAGCCTTGCATCCCAACATCCCCTTGTGCCCCAACAGTGAAGGGAACGGGTTTGTCACCGGTGCCAATGCTCTGGAGCCCTGAAGGATCAGAGGGCACATTTGGAGGGATGCAGGGCCCAGTGGGCCATGTGAGCTTAGGGCGGGAGGGAGAGCGGCTCGAAGATGGTGTTGGAGGCAGGAGGGTTTGGTAATGGAGCTGGGGGCATGCTAGCCAGGCTCTGACTTAGTGTGGGTTTGCTCACATCATAAGCTCCCTCCTAGCAGCAGGAGACAGGGCAGGGTGAGGCCCAGGGGCAGCTCAGCACCAAGTGCTGCTGACTAAAATTATGCTGGGATGTCAGGGGTTCCTGTATCCAGGAAGTGGGGAGGAATGTATTGGAGGGGGCTATTGAATGGGACTACAGAGGCAGACAGGAAAGGGAGACAGGGGAGGAGTGTCTCTGCAAAGGCAGCCAGCAAACTTGTTTATCTTCTTCTCTGACCTGATATCTCTCAGGCTGTTGTTCTGTGGCCTAGTGCAAGTCATTGGACTTTGTGGGACCTTTGGTGTTGTCAGTCTGCCTACAGACACTGTCCCTGGGGGGTTCTTCTGGGGCATATCCTTAGATAGCAGGAGAGGAGAATCCTTCAGGGGAGTCTAGAGGGATCTGGTTCAAAGGCCATACCTTTGGTCCTTTGGCACCTTCTGGAGATGCCCAGAATAGAGGGAGTTGGTGTTCAGGAGCTTGGCTCAGGCTGTACGCACTCAGGTTTGACTTGACTCTGTATGGACTTGATCCCATTAGTGGCAGTGCCTCTGCCCCCAGCACCCTGGAGGAGTGGTCAGGCTGGTCAGCGGCAGTTGGCATTGACCTGTGGGTGCCCAGCAGACTGCCATCATAGTGCCCATGATGCTTTCCTCTTTTTGCTGCCCACCAGGCTCCCTGACACTGGGAGAAGGGGCCAGGAATGCAAGATGCCTAGTGGTCGTGCTGGGTACAAGTACACCAGAGTCTTGTCCTAACTACCCAGGAGACCTCAGGAGACTCCAGCTGCCCTCACTGCTCCCTTAGGACCTCAGCTCTCCCAAGCCTAGCCTGAGGCCACCTGCGGCTGGGAAGCCTCCTTCCCCCATGTCCCCCTCTTTCTGACCTCTGCTCTCAGCCCTCAGAGAGCCTCTGCTGAGTGGAGACCCCCTGGAGGAAGGTTATGGCTTATCATGGCAGTGAGGGCAGGTCCTTTCATCCACAGCCCAGTCCCCACTGTCTCGGGTTCTGTGACCAGAGCTGGTCTGGAGATGTGAGAGAGAGCCTTTGGAGATGGGCAGGGCTTCTCCTTGTCACTCACAGCTGCAGGGAGCATGAGGGGCCCAGGACTGAATGGGACAAGCTGAGAGGCTTGTTGCCAGCTCCCTGTCTTTTCTCCTTTTCTTTTTCATGTTTAATAACAGCTATTGACAAACTCCCTAGGAGCCTCGTGTTTCTGCAGCCCCGCCTTCCTAAACACAGTTTCAGCTTAGTAATCACTCTGTCTCTGTGTCTTCCTCTCTCTGTCTGTCTCTGTCTCTGTCTCTGTCTCTCTCTCTCTCTCTCTCTCTCTCTCTCTCTCTCTCTCTCCCTAGAGTGTTTGGAAGCCCCTGCCCAGGCTCTTTCCTCTTCCCACTAGGCCCCACCCCACCCTTGGCAGCTTTCCCGGGTTCTGAGGATAATTTTAGGGAGTCACAGGGGTCTGGGCCCCAATCCTTGGAAAGCTCCCTAGGGATGGGCCTCCGGGTGTGAAGAGCTTCCCCTGGCAGTCACCCTGACGCCAGTCAGGCAGAGCTCTGGGTTCCAGGCATGGGGTTCAGGCCCGTGGCCTGCAGAACCTCATCCTTCCAGAGACTGGGATCCACTCACAGACCATGACCTCCTGCCGAGGCATGGCTGTTTCCTGCTGCATTCACGCTGGCCTGAAGGCCTCAGCGCTCCTTGGAGTTAGACATCTCACCACCCTTTGACCTGGCCACCCTGATACCAGTGTCCTGGAGGCTTTTTTGTGTGGGAAACCAATAACCCAAAGGATGGAGGCGAAAAGGGCATCTGTGGATTCCACAGCTCAGGCCTTGAGCTACCCAAGCTGGAAGGAAACTGGGAATCCTAACCTTGACCTCCAAGGTCCCAAACCCTCAAAAGACCTAATGAGCAGAACATTGGCCCCACAATTACTCTGCTTATATGCTCCCAATTCAGTTGAGTTGCAATAGAAGTTACGGTCTCAAGGCACAGAACGGTACAGTGGCTGTGGATAGCCAGTGTGTGAAACAACTCAGCCTTTTTCCTTTTTACTCACAAGTGTGATCTCTGTGTCTTTGCCGTAGGTGCATTGAGGGGGAAGTTGAAGGACAGCCTGTCTCTAGTGCTGCCCAGGAGCAGGCTTAGCAGCCTTAGCCCTGGAAACCACTAGCTTGGGACTGAGGGGAACATCAGAGCTGCGCTCTTTTTTAGCTGCCTTGCTTTGTGACCTCGGAGGAGCTACCCAGCCTCTCTGACTCGTGTACTAGGATTTGGGAAACAAGGTGGTTGCTGTATCTCTACCGTGAGGGCCACGGCAAGGGATATATTGAGATGCTTGGTGGCTAAGACGTCTGCATGCTGTGGCTGGCTCGCTGGCCAGCCTTAGGCAGGATGTGGAGAGAGGACAAAGCTCGAGGCTATGACTGCGGCTCAAAAGAGCAACACTGGGGTGGAATCTGGGGTAAGGGATGTCCTGACTAGGTGGAGGCAAGGTCGAAAAAGGGACAGGGCGGGAAGGGGGCTGTCCCCAAGCTCCCATCACTGGGCTGTGGGATCTCCACTCCTGCTGCATTTTCCCTGTGTTATTCACCAGCCATTACCCTACATGTGACAACTGTTGTCATGACGACACATTACCCATCCTCAGATAAAAGCCCTGCTAGCAGGGGAGTCAGGCTGCCTCTGGCTCCCCAGACTCCATCCCCGTCCCTGAACCCTCTCAGGTTTTCCCAGCAGACCTGGCTTCCTATTTGGTTTTTTGAACAGGTCATTCTCGGCTCCCTCATTTCCCAGGGATGTTTGGTCACGGTCTATCTTTTCTTACTGTGTCCGGATCCCCTTCCCCCACCTTCCTCTGCTCTCTTTCCTTCTCCTCTTTCCCCTCTCTCTGATTCTGAACTACTCTCTCTTGTTCTCTTTCCTCTGTTTCCCGCTCGTGGGCACAGGAGGGTAACATGAAGATGGCAGAGGGGATGGCAGGGCCTCCAGCCATCATGGGATGTGTGCACGTGTGTGTCTGCACACATGTGTACATACATGCGTGTACATATGTGACCAGGAAGGCCTGAAGAAGTGTGGCCCAAGGAACTGCCCCTCTAGCACACCCCTGTCTGGTCCCAACAGGCCCTGCACACTTCCGGAGCCCTGACGGCTCCCTAAGGGCACCAGCTGAGGCACCAAAGCTCCAGGAGGTAAGTGGCATCGTTCCATTTTTTTGTAGGCTAGGAAATTAGGGATCAGAAAGGTCAAACAACTCATTCAAAGTCACACAGCCGGCCAATAGAGGAGGCAGGATTTGAAATTCCATCCCATCGCCAATGTCCATAACCATGGTGCAGTTGTCATAACAACACTGTTTACTGACCGCTCATCCAGCACCAGGCCCTGTGTTTAGAAGCACTTGGAACTGTCTAGCCTTCACACAACTTACACACTGGGTCTCGAACACCTCTCTGTTCCACCAGTAAGGGAATCGGGGCACAGGAAAGTTAAGCCACTTCCTCACACACTGAGTCAGGGCTGTGCTAGGACTTGAGCCCGACCCCTCTCTGCCTCATAACCTGACTGCATCTGAGAGACCCTTTGTAAAGTCTCTATGGTTCCAGTTCAGGCCAGTTGAGCCCGACCCCTCTCTGCCTCATAACCTGACTGCATCTGAGAGACCCTTTGTAAAGTCTCTATGGTTCCAGTTCAGGCCAGTTTGGGAAATAAGAGGAGGAGGCCTCAGGTCTTTTTTCTTGAGTTCCAGGTCACTAGGAAAGACCCATAGACGCCACAGCAGTGCTGTCCCCAGAAACCCAGGGCTCCTGACACAGCACCCAGGAAGGGCGAGAAGGAGTGTGGAGGTGTGGCTGGGAAGCCTGGTGGAGTGGGATGCCTGCCTTGGTGCTGAGAGTGTCCCTAGCTCTTCTTGCCTGTTGCACAGTCCCCAGGGAACAGCCTGGGCCTCGGAACACATTGTCCCAGAGTGCTGCTGTCGGGATGATGAAGGGGCCAGCTATTTTTAACAGCCAACACTCATGGACAGAAGTCTCTTCCAAGCCAGGGACATCAGGGAGGGTAGAGACCACAAACACCAGGTCCTTCTACTCTCTGCCCTCTCCCCCCCACATCCCCCCATTTGCTACTGAGAACCCAGCGAACTTGGATTGATGGGATCTTGGGAATCTTGGGCAGGGTGGGGCTGGTACTTTGCTGCAACCCTTCTTAGGGCCTGAAGTGATGCTGGCCTCAGAAATGAGTTCTACCCCTCTCTAGAGGCTGCAGGTATGGGAGATGATCAGGGCCAATGGCCAAACAGGGCAGTCATGGGGTAGAGACCTGGCCTGCTCTGGTTAGCCATGACCCCTTGTCTTCCTAAGTCTTTCTGGCCATCCCAAGGAAAGCAGCTGGTTCTCCAGACACACACACACCCCAGGGCCTTTCTAAAAGCTCCTGTATCTCTGGCGATGGGGAATACATACATTAAAACCTCAGGTTCTTCCCATACCCCCAAACCTGCCACTATTGGTTCTAATGCCCAAGTACTTGGGACCAGGCAAGCTTGTGCGCTTGCTTCCTTCCTGGGTCCTCTGAGAAGGCTGACCTTACTCACCCACGTGGTCTCAGAAGTACCCTCTTCTGCCTTCCTGGGTCCCACTAGGACTTGAAGAGACACAGCATCTTTTTATGAGTTACTTTCACATAGCAGTGCCCAAAGCTGACAGAAGTAACTTAAGGGAGGGAAGGTTTATGCTGATGCCTGGTTCCCAGGGTTCAGTCTGTCATGGTGGGGGTAGGGCATGGTAAACAGAGTAGCAAATCCTAGAGCTAGCATATCAGGAACCAGAGAGAGGGGAATGCTGGGTTGAACTCTCATTTTGCTTTCTTTTTCCTTTCTTTCTTTCTTTCTTTCTTTCTCCCTCTCCCTCCCCCCCCCCCCCCCCCCGGCTCTCTCTCTCATTGGGACAGTGTCTCTCTGTACATTGTCCTGGCTGGCTACAGTCAGGGTGACAATAGAAATGAGCCATCGTATTTGTGATTTACATCTTACTGTAACAAAATACCTGACAGAAACAACTTAGAACAGTTTGCTTTGGTCCAGGGTGTGACCAAGTGGAGGCAGGGGCATGAAGCAGAGGCTTTTTTGTGTGTTGTGGGCCAGGAAGCAGAGAGAACTAGGAGCAAGGGGCCCCACCTAGTGACTTCTGTCAGCTAGGATCCACTTGCTAAGGAACCCATAGCCTTCAAAAGAGTACCACAGCGGAGGACCAAGTGTTCACACCGCAGGCCTGTGGCAGACGCTTCAGGTGGAAATCACAGCCATCAGAATCGCTTCTCAGGAAAGGGCTTTCTGAGAACAGCAAGCTGCTGGGATTGAGCCCGGGACCTGGGTCTCATCATCTGTGTCAGGGCAGTGGTGGGGGCAGTTGCTCCCCCAAAAGTCCTGCCTGCCAGAGCCCCACACTGACTGCATTCTTGAGGTTCAGACTGACGAGCCAAGTCTGTCAGATGAGGGACGCTTGCTGGATGAATGTGTTAGTTTTAACACATACCTTATCTGACTGAGCTCCCACAAGCCGTTCCCCACCCTGTACCCAGAAGGGACCACTGAGGCTTACCCAGGCTCACACCCAGACTGTTCACCTGTGTGGCCACCACCCCGCAGACAGGTGCAAGGGGTCCTTACCCAGTGTGGTGGTTTGAAATGGGGCCAGTTTTGAGGTCTTTTTTCTTCAAGATTCCTCAGAGAGACAGTGAGTTGACTTCCTGTTGCCTGCATGATGAACGCTCTCAGCTCCAGCACCACGTCTGCCTGCTGCCATGTTCTATATGGCAAATAATGGACTGAACCTCTGAGACTGTAAGTGAGAGATCCAATGTTTTCTTTTTAAGAGTTGCTGTGGTCATGGTGTCTCTTCGCAGCAACAGTAAACCCAGAAAGTCCCTAATTCTCCTTCTCGGTCAAACCCCCATTGCGGTGGTTTGAATGAGAAATGTCCCCCATAGGTTCATCCATATGAACTTGCGGACACCAGCTGGTGGTGCTTTGGTGAGGTTATGGGACTTTGATGGGCCTTGCTGGAGGACATATGCCCGTGAGGCTGGATATTGAGAGTGTATAGCTCACTCTTAGCTTGTTCTTTCTGAGCCCTGCTGCTACACCATGCCTTCCCCACCATTGTGGACACCTGAGACCTTCAGCTCAAATACACTCTTTCTTAAGTCACTTTGGGCCTTAATAGAGGGAACATCATTCTGACTACTCTCCCTCCGGTTACCCTTGCCTGTTGTAGAACTTTTGTTTAAACAAACAAAAAAAAATCCAAACATACTCTTTTGAATCTGGCTTCTTTTCTTTCAGTATCGTAAATGGATGAGTTACCTATATTATATGAAGATTAATTCATTGTTTCATTGCTCAATGGTATTTTATCGTATAGATATTCCATAATTTATCCATCCCCTGTTGATGGACATTTGTATTACTTCTAGTTTGGGGCAACTATGAATAAAGTCGATCTTTTTGTTTGTCGTTTGGAGATTTACATACTTAGTTCTTTAGGATAAATACGAAGAGGTGAAATCACTCAGTCGTTAAAATAGGTGGATGTTTAGTTTTAGTAGAAATTTCTGCTTTTCTAAAATGATTTCCCCAGTTCACACCTCCCCTGGGAAGGCATGAAGCTTTCAGCTGCTCCTCTTCCTCCTCACCAGTGTTAGTGGTACTGTTCTTTTTGTTCTTACCTAGTTTGAAGTATGCTGGATACCTTGTGTCTTTTTGGGGAGGGTGGGGTTGGTGAGTAAGAAATTTTTTCAATTGTTTTCATTGCAGTAAAACATAACATAACATGATTTTAACTATTTCTGTGTGCACATGTACTCATATGCACATGTATGTATGTGTTCATATACATGGAGGCCAGTGATCTACATCAAATGTAGATGGCTCTCCATCTTGCTCTCCATGGCTCTCCATCTTGCTTTTTGAGACCTGATCTCCCACTGAACCCGGAGTTAACAGCATGACTAGTCTCACTAAGCTCCAAGTATCTGTCTGTATCTGCCCCACCAACCACAGACACACACTGCTGTGCCGGGAGCTATTACGTAGGTTCTCACACTGTCTTGTCGGGCACCTTACCTGTTGAGCCATGCCCTGCCTCTCTCTGAAAGGGTTTACATATTCAACAGGCACTGAACATGCTACTGATGCACAGACATTGTCTGCCCGGCTTCAGAACCCCTTTCCATTCGCAAATCCTGACTCTTCAGCCTTAAACACTGGCTCCCTCCCACCTCCGCCAGGACCTCCATGTAAGTAGAGCCAGACAGCATTGGTTTTCTTGTAACCCGCCTATTTTATGGGGCAGTGTCCTCAAGACTCATCCATGCTGTGTTCTGTGTTAATGACTGGACAGTGTTTTCCTGTATGTCATGTTTCCCTGCTCGTCAGTCTACCGACTGAGAACTGATTCTCCCAGCTGCCTTGAATCACGCTGCTGTGAAGACAGCAAGGCAAGACAGAAAGATAGGGAGAATGATGGGGCTATGGGATAGAGCCCAGGGTCTGAGATCTGACTGAAGTCTCTCTCCAGCTGAGGCTTAATTCATGGCATTGGCTGACATGGAGACTGAATTTCCTTTATATAGAGGGATTTCTTTTTCTCTTTTTCTTCCTTTCTTTTCTTTTCCTTTTCTCTCCCTTCCTTCCTTCCTTCCTTCCTTCCTCCCTCTCTCTCTCTTTCTTTCTCTTTTTCTTTTTTGTGTCAGAGTTTCTCTGTGTAGCTTTGGAGCCTGTCATGGCACTTGCCCTGTAGACCAGACTGGCTCGAATTCACCTGCCTCTGCCTCTCACATGCTAGGATTAAAGGCGTGCGCTACCACCGCCGGGCTTATATAGAGGTATTTCAATAATAACATTGAAAACAGCAAAGACTCACACATGATGTTCCTAGATGAAAACTATCATTTTCCAGGAATCTCACAGACAATGTGGAATTCCCCTCTGTATGCTGTGAATATGTTTTATTACCATTGGTTAATTAAAAAGCTGCTTTGGCCTATGGTAGGGCAGAATAAAGCCAGGTGGGAAATCTGAACAGAGATACGTAGAGAGAGCAGGAAGAGTCAAGGAGACACGATTTAGCTGCCGAAGGAGAAAGACACGGGAACCTTATTGGTAAGCCACAGCCTTGTGGCGATACACAGATTAATAGAAATGGGTTAATCTAAGATACAAGAGCTAGTTAGAAATACACCTAAGCTATTGGTCAAGCAGTGCTATAATTAATATAGTTTCTGTGTGATTATTTGGGTCTGGGCGACCAGGAAATGAATGAGTAGTCTCCTTCTACACACAGATAGAGCATTTACAGTAAGAGACCAAGTTCTACCCCCCACACACCCTGGTGGTTCCTGCTTATACATTAGCAGACTGTAATTGCATCTGAGACACTCTATAGTCTCATTTATCCAAAGGAAAGGAGAACTATAGAGGTGGTTCAGCAGCTAACAGCACATAATGCTTTTTCAAAGGACCCGAGTTCAGTTCCCAGCGCCCGCAATGCAGCTCCCAGCACCTACAACTCTAACTCCCAGGGATCCTGCACCCTCTTCTGGCCTCCACGGGCACCTGATTCCCGTGCGCATACCTCAACACATGTATATAATTTAAAAATAAGTTTTTAAAGGAGGAACAGAAGAAAACAAATCTCCTAGCAACTTTTTAAGATGAAACTCAAAAGCCACCCCAAGTGGTTGCTATGGCACCTGCTAAGACACTTGGCTGTAACTATTTGAGCCCAAACCCACCCTTGGCTCCGTTTTATTCTCTAACCGAGCGTCCTTTCTGTTCCTAACGACCTTCAGTTCTGCTTCAACTGGCTTATCTGGAAAGTCTTCCCACTGCGTGCTAAGGATCCGGTTTTGTCTGAGAGGAGGTTACTGAAAAAGAATGTCGGCTGCTGATGGTGGCAGTTTTGGACCCAGGGACTCAGGATGTCAGGCTTGGCAGCAAGTGCTGTTACTGCGAGCCATGTCGCTGGCCCTCCTTTTGGTTTTACGGGTAAACACCAAAAAGTGGAATACTAATTCATGTTTTACTCCCCTTTTATTTTAAATTTTATTTATTTAGGTATGATCTCATATAGCCCAGGGTGGTCTTTAACTCACTGTGTAGCTGAGGAAGGGCTTGACTTTCTGCCTCCATCTCTCAATGTTATGGTTATATGTGTCATCACCACTCCTAACTTTATTTTTAATTTTTAAATAATCACCATTACCATTCCAACCCTAGCAACACTTTTTATTTATTTGCTTTTTAAACTTACTTAGTTTTAAGAGATTTTATTTTGCTTTTAATTATGGGTGTATCTTAGTCAGTGTTTGATTGCTATGAAAAGACCATGACCACAGCAGCTCTTATAAAAGGAACCATTTATCTGGGGCTCATTTACAGTTTTGGAGGTTTAGTCCACAATTGTCATGGCAGGAAGCATGGTGGAAGTGCAGACAGCAAGGTCACAGGGATGTAGCTGAGGGTGCCACACCTGGATCCGCAGGCAGCAGGGAGAGAGGGAGAGAGATATACAGAAACGAGAGAGAGAAAGAGAGAGAGAGAGAGAGAGAGAGAGAGAGAGAGAGAGAGATTTGGCCTGAGTTGGGCTCTTGAAACCCCTAGTAACTCATTTCCCTCAACAAGGCCACACCTCCTAATCCTTTCAAATAGTATCACCCCCTAAACATGTAAATATATGAGCCCATTCTTATTCAAGTGCCTATGGCGACCAGAAGTGTCAGACCTTCGGAACTGGAGTTCTACACGGTCGTGAGCCTCCCAACGTGGATGCTGGGAAAGTGGACTCGAGTCCTCTGTAAGAGCAGTCAGTGCTCTTAGCCACTGAACTACCTCTCCAGGCCCTGTTGGGTTTCCGAGATGGGGCCTATTAAGAAGCCTAGGCTGGCTTCTGATCTGATTTATGGCACTCCTCCTGCCTTAGTCTCTGCAGTGCTAGGATTACAGATGTGGGTCACAAGGCTGGGCAGCTGTGCTAACACCACATTCTCTGCAGAAGTGAGCAGGTGTTGCAAGCTATTTTCTGTTTATTTTTAAAAAAACAAGAACCATCCAGTGGACTTTAATTTGTACTTTTCTGGGGCTTGGACCTGACCAAGCCTTTAACTCATGTAAAAAAAAATGTGTTTTCACATTATTGATTTGTGGCAATTTGTGATATTGGCTGTGAGCCATAAGGAAAGGTGTTTTCTATTGGTGTAAATGAACACAACATGAAGTTAACCTCTTAGGGTATATAAACCGGGACGCTGGCTCAGTGGGAACAGTACTTGCTAGGCAAGCGTGAGGACCCGAGTTCGGATCCCAAGCACCTGCACAAACGCCTGGTGTGGCTGTGAGTGTGCCTGTCATGCAGCATTGGTGGGGTGGGGACTAGTGCATTCTGGGAGTTCACTGGCTGGCCAGCTTGCGTGGTTGAAACTGTGAACTTCAGGTTCAGTAGGAGACCTTGCCTCAAAAAAGGTGGAACATACCCAGGGTTGACCTTGGGCTTCTACAAGTGCCTGCACAGGTGTGTACACACGCAAATATCTCATACACACTCCCCACACACTACACACACCCACACTACACACACCTACACCTCCCCTACCACACACACACTATACACACCACACACACACTATACACACCACACACACAGATATACCAAACACACAGACACACCACACACGCACACACACAGATACACATCACACGGAGACATACTACATACACACACATACCACACACACAGACACATCACACACAGACATACCACACACACAGACATACCACACACAAAGACATACCACACACACAGACACATCACACACACAGACATACCACACACAGACACACCACACATACAGACACACCACATACACAGACACACACACAGACACACACACAGACAGACACACACACACACACACACACACTGCCCATGGTACCGTCACAGAGCTGTGGAACATCCACCACCACATTTCTGTTGCTGTGGGGAGTGCTAGGGGTTGAATACAGACAGGGCCTTGTGCGCGCTAAGTACATGTTCTACTGCTGAGATCCCTGTTCAGCCTCCGTATTTGCATTCTTTTTTTTTTTTTTTTTTTTTTTTTTATATTTTTTTTTATTTATTATGTATATAATGAGGCACCAGACCTCATTATAGAGCTACCATGTGGTTGCCGGGAGTTGAACTCAGGACCTTTGGAAGAGCAGGAAATGCTCTTAACCACTGAGCCAATGTATGAGTGTTCCAATCGCTTAGACAGGACTCCAAAAGCAATGCATGAGCTCCTGGGCCTGGATTCTCCAATTTCTGGGTGTATGTCTCATCCAGGAAGCTGCCAATGTCCCAAATGGTTCTGTCCCCACCAGGTCTCAGTCTTCAGGACCCTTCCTTGAGGAGGCTGGCTGTGGGATGATGATGGCTGCTGGGCAATGACTTCTCTGCAGGGCACATTTCCTGGGCTAATTGCTCCTGCGAGGCTTCAGTGATGTCCTCTGTGCCTGCCACGAGCAAATGTCATTATGGGTCCTCTCCCCACTTGGCTTTCAGACACTGACAATTGAATTACAGTGGTCCACCAGTCCTTTGGGCTGGCAGCTCCCTCAGCTGTCCCCTGAGCGGGCTGAGGTCCTTCCTAGTGCCCCTCACCTGCAGAGAGGTGAGGGTGGAGCCCTGGGGATGGACTGGATGGAGGAGGAGAACCCTGGAGGGGCTGCAGGGACTCAGAGTGGAGTCACAGCAACAGACTGGGTGTTGTCCCATTGTCCTCCTCTTCTGTGGCCTTATCTCCTTGTAGCCCAGCCTTGCCTGGGGCACTTCCCTGATTACAGCCAGTTAGTTGGTGGCTCCTTGCTGCCCACATGACAAAGCCCAGGCACTAGCCTAGCAGTCTCTGCCCAGTCCTCCTGTGTGGGCAGGCAGTAGCTCGGGTCCTAGCATTGTTGGGGTCCTTCCCTGGGTTGCCTTCATCTAGGGATGAGTCAGCCGGTAAAGACAGTCTGGCAAGATACATGCCACTTCTATCTGACAGATGAAAGTCTCCCACACATGGTCCCCTTCAGTTTCCCTTGTGCTGGGTCCTTAAAGGCCACAGGCTAAAAATGACAGCACCAGAGGAGACATGGATCCTGGGTTGCTGTGTAGCTGTTTGGATGCAGCCTGGACTATGGGAGAATATGGAATCATTTCTGCTTGGTTGCAGAGATCTGGGGACTCTGTTACAGTAGTTAGGGTACCCCAACTTACGGATACTAAAGTGGTATCTAAGGTAATGAGCCTCGGTTTTCTCAAAGTGAAGTGAGATGGTTAGCCTTTGTAGAATTACAGGAAAGGTGGAACAAGGAGGGGGCCCCTGGCTCCTGGCACTGAGTCAGCTCTTCTGCAGAAGTTTGCTCTGGACTGAACACGACCAGGGCCTTTGGAAGCAAAGCAGCTGTGCTGACCTGGACAAGGCTTTGGGGAGAGGGGGCCGATCACCATTTCCTCACAGAGGGTCAGGAGACTCCAGCTGCCACTGGATGAGGCAAAAACAATGGACTGGGCTGGGCTTCCCAGTGGTGCAGTTGTGATTCACCCACAATCCTTGTAACTCCAGTAAACCCATCAGTTCACCGAGCTGGATGCAGGCAGAATTCTTCTTTGGGTCATTGGTGCCCTTTCTATGTCAAGTGAACAGAGAGATATCTTTCTAAGTCTATCTAGGAAAAGTCACAGGACACCAGCCCTCAGCACGGGGAGCTATTTGATGTCAGCTGTAGGCTTTTGTGACATCCATCCTTCTCCTTCTCCCCTTCCCTCCCCTCCCTTCCCTTCCCCTCGGCTCCTATTCTCCTTTTCTTGCCATTCACCTGCTCCAGTCTTCTGAGTGCTGGGGTTTACTGGAATGTGTCACCATACCTGGGATCTACCTGGATTTTTTTTTCTCTGCCCTTTCTATTTGGGGCCCGTTCATTCTAGGCTCATCTGAAGCTGAGGTCTTTGCTGAATCTCTAGCCCCCGGAACCCTGCTCCTAGGATCTGTGGCCCAAAACCCCATTCTGCATGGACTTCCACTACTGTGCCTTTCTCAGTATTCTGTCTGTCTGTCCTTCTGTTTCTTCGATACCAGTTGCCACCAGCAGCCAGCATAAAGCCAAACAAGACAAATAGTTCTTTTATCTGCAGATGAGACACGCCACGTTTGCTTCGGGCTGAGCCTAGCAGCATGGAATGGGCCAAGACTCTGAAGGTGGGAAAGACAGCTGGAGACTCATACAGAACCTTCCCCACCTCAGGAGACTCACACTTTTATTGCTGCCTATGGCACTCCTCTGCCCTCCTGTCTCTCTCTGGGGCCCAAGGACTGTAGCCACTAAGGCGAGCTGTCGCCAAGTGAAACCTCAGGGCAAGTCTGGGTCTGGCTACCTTAGCTGCTCCCTGGAGTCGCTCTCAGAGGAATGACAGGAAGCCACCAGACAGCTTGGGGTTGTCATGCCAGAGCCCAGATGTAAGCCAGCTCTCCTATGGCCCCTTCTTTCTCTACCCTCCTTCCTTTGCCATGGCCTTCTCTAGAGAGTCTTCCCTGTGCATCGGTTAGGAGTGTGGGCTTTGCCCCTTTTGGCCTCTGTGAAGGATGGACTCAGATGAGGAACCAGAGGCTCATAGGGAAACACCCGTGCCGACACCCAGGGGGCCTAGGCGGAATGGGTTGGGGGAAGGTAGGAGCTCAGCCAATGTGACAAAGGGACATATTTCCTGAGGTTTCTGATCAGGGGAGGTTTGGGGTTTGTGAAAACACAGGAGTAGAGTTGAAGCAAGCTGGGCCAGGCCTGACCCAGTCAGAGAAAAGGATCCTGCTGGCCCCGTGAGGCCATTGCTTTAGCTCCCAGAACAGTCTGTAAGAAGAGTCCAGCAAGACCATAAGGTGACACCACCACTTCTGCTGCCTTCACCAAATTTCTGCCTCACAGGAGGGCTGGAGAGCAGGAGAGGATGGGGGTATGCGTGGGGGTCAATTCAGTTTCTCCAGGATGCACCGAATCCGGTCAACCCCTCTCAGACTGGTTGAGGGGCCTCTGTAGTGTGGCCATGCAGGAACACACACCCCTAGTTCACCATGGTTCCTGGAAGTTACACCATGGGAGTTCTACCTTCTACCTTCTGGGGACCCCACCTTAGAGGCAGCCTGAGGAATAGTGTCCGTCCTGTGGCCTCCGGTCCCCAGTTCTTCCTGTCCCGTGGGGAAGCTACAGCCTGCAGGTAACCCATATCCACAGATCACACGCTGAAGGCCTTTCCTACCTGTGTGACATTCTTATGCTGCCATGAGGGTGACACAAAGATGGCCTAGCAGCCTTGACGTTTCTCCAGCCCCACTGGCCGTGTGTTTAAAATCACAGCTCCCTGTCCCGTTCGGCTCCAGGTGCTACCTTTCAGCCAACATAGCGGCAGTGTCTCCCTGTGTTGCTGATGTTTCCAGGTCCCGGGGAGCAGAACCAGCTGTAGTCATCACTCAGAGAGCTCTCAGGTTGCTGGAAACACAGCTGGCTTCCGTTTCCCACCCTGACGGGAGAGGCTGCGCCGAACCTCTGCTGAGTCTACAACTTTTCCCTCCCAGGGTCGTCTCTTCCACTGGGGTGGCTCCTAGGGTAACTCCTGGGACCAGGGATGCGGCTCAAATGCCTGAACCCTGGGGACTGCACAGATGAGGTGGTGATGGTGTAGGAAACTATCTGCTTCCCACTTCCTACAAGTAAGGAGACTGAGGTCACAGAGAGGAGGTGACCCATGGGAACAAAGCCCAGCAGGTCAGCCACCTCTGTGGGCTTTTCCACGCACATGATGCACATATACACACCCAGGCTCACACACATAAATGTATAATAAAATAAATATTTAAAAAAATCTTATGCCAGATGTGGTAGCCCATACATATAATCTTAGCACTTGAGAGACAGAGACACGAAGATCGGAAGTTCAAGGTTAGCTTTGGCGACCTTAGAAGTTTAAGACTAACCTGGCCGGTATGAAACCCTGTCTCAAAAATCAAAACAAAATAAAACAAAATATATTGTGATAGAGAACACCTGCTTTGCAAACTCCAAATTTCAAGAGCTGAGGCTGTGGTTCAGTGACAGAGCCTTTGTGGTTCAGTGCATGAGGCCCTGGCTGGGTTCAGTCCCCAGGACTGCTAAACAACACAAACGAACAAAGACAAAGTCAACCAAGCACTACAAACTCCAATGACTTCCAAAACTATTCAGAGTAACATGATTAGCACACCTGATATTCAAATATTGTCATCATGTACCCTGAGAACACTAAGATGCCCTATCCACTGTGACCCCACTTTCAGTTGACAATTGTCTGTGTGAAGATCCCACTACTGGATAGTCAGGCTGCAGGTGGGCATGAATCTGGGGACATGCCGTCAACCCATCACAAACAGGAAGTGTGTTAAAGACATCTAAACAGGGCATGGAGCACAGTCGCAGGATGTCTGCCTAGCGTGCACAAGGTCTGGGTTCTATCCTTCATATCATAAAAGCAAACCAAACCCAATGTTGTATTAGGAGCAGCGGGGCTGTGTCCCTGGCACCTGGCCGCCCACATGGCTAGCTTATGCCCCAAAATAATTACATGGAAACTGTATTCTTTTAAACACTGCCTGGCCCATTAGTTCCAGCCTCTTAACCCATTTCTAATAATCTGTGTAGCCCACGAGCTGGCTTACCAGGAAAGATCATAACCTGCATCTGCCTGGAGTGGGAGACTCCTCACTCAGCTTCTTTCTCCCAGCATTCTGTTCTGTTTACTCCACCTACCTAATTTTATGTCCTATTAAAGGGCCAAGGCAGTCTTTTTATTTAACCAATGAAATTAACACAAGCCAGAAGACTCTCCCCCATCAACCCAAACCATAACAAAACAACAAAGGGCTATGTAGTGGCTTGGGTTTTTTTTGTTTGTTTGTTTTTATTTTGTTTCGTTTTTGTCAATAACATTAGTGTGGATCATTGAGGAAAGAAGGAACCTCAGGTAAGAAAATGCCTCCATCATATTGGCCTGTAGGCAGGTCTGTGAGGGCATTTTCTTGATTAATAGTTGAGGTGGGAGGGCCTGGTCCACTATGGGCAGTACCACCCCTGGGGTAAGTGGTCCTGGATTGCACACACACACACACACACACACACACACACACACACACACACAAAGCAGACTGAACAAGCCATGGAGACAAACCAGTAAACCGTGTTCCTCCATGGCCTCTGCCTCTGTTCCTACCTTGAGTTCCTGCCCTGACTTCCCTTCGTGATGAATGAAGGCTGAAACAAACCCTTTCCACCCCAAGTTGCTTTTAGTTGTGGCCTTTATCAAAACCATAGGAAGTAAAACAGGACAGAAATTGGTCCCGGAATGTAGGCAATCGCTGTGACAGACCTGACCATATTATTTTGGGGAGCGCTGTGGAAATGTTTAGAATTTTAGGCTGGAAAATCCATTAATGCTCCAAACCTAGTGGGATGCGTTGTAGAAGCTTGGGAGATGAGAATGCGGGGAGCATGCGGGGAGCAGAGCAGATGATGGGGGCCTGGCCTGGGAAGTTTCAGTCTCTCAGATGCTGTTGGGGCTGTTCATGTGGTACAGTGGCATTTCAATTGTATTTTAATAGATAAAGCTTGTCTGGGGATTGGGAGAGTAAAACAGCCCCACTGGTTAGCGCTACAGCCAGGCAGTGGTAGCACACACCTTTAATCCCAGTAGTCATAGAAACTAGGCAATGCACACCTTTAATCCCAGTGGTGCACACCTTTAAACCCAGAACTAGAGAGGGTTATAAAATGGGAGGAGACAACTCTCAGACACAGTCTCATTCTGAGATTCCTGGCGGCAGGATCGCCATTTCGGACTGAGGTTGAGGTAAGAGCCAGCCGCTGGCTGCTTTGCTGTTCAGATCTTCAGGTTGAACCCCAGTTTCTCTTTCTCTCTCTCTCTGAGTTTTTATTAATTGTGGTTCAATGTGGTATTTTGTATTAAGAATATGTGGTTTCTGGACTGGAAATGGTGGCACACACCTTTAGTTCCAGCACTTGAAGGACAGAGGCAGGCGGATAGATTCCTGTGAGTTTGAGGCCAGTTTGGTCTAGCAAGTTCTAGGTCAGTCAGGGCGATGAAGGAGGGACTCTGTCTCAAAAAAACCAACCAACCAACCAACCAACCAAACAAACAAACAAAGAAAAAACCACCAAAGCCTGCAGTTCTCATCGCAGGTGGGGCTGAACAATCAGCTGTGATCACCAAGAGACCAGCGCCACTGAGATGAGACCTCTGCCTTGCTGCCACCACCAGGGCTGGTAGCCAGGGCCGAGAAATCAATGGTGATTCATAGAGACCAGCGTCATTGAACTGAACATCTGGAAAGTACTTCCTCAGAGTCAGTGAACAGAAGCTGTGGTCCAGAGGGAGCTGGCAGTCGAAAGGGGCCGTGTCTAAGAGTCTCCCAGGTGGTGCTGGTATTGGCAGCACACGAGCTGCAGGATTGGCGGGATCATGGAGAGCAGCCGAGGCTTAGCATTGTGAGGGCCAGGAGAGGCCCGTGGGGAAGGTGCAGCCTCAGCTGCGGTGAAGGCCCAGGATTGGAGGGAGTCATGGAGAGAGGCTGAGGCCTGACAACATGTGGCAGGGTCAGAGTCCCTGGAAATGGCCCAAGGAGGCATCGGTGAAGGTGCAGACTCAGCTGCAGCGGAGAATATTGGAGCCGCGAGGACTGTGGGCTAACGACCCAGAACGGCAGCAGGTGTGGGGTGGAGCGGGCCGAGCCTACAAGGGAAACTGTGTGTGTTGTGGTGGCAGAGCCAGAGAAGTGTGGTTGCTCAAGCCCTTCAGGGCCCAGGAGATCATGAGAGAGACCCAGGGATGTCCACTGGGTTATTTACACCGAGAGACTTTGGCTTTGCTTTGATTGTGACTGTGTCCCCCTTCGTCCTCCATGGAAGAAGAAGTATGTAACTTGTTTTTAATTTTATAGAAGTCCACAGTTGCAAGGCTTAGGGTTTTCTAGATGCTGGATAATTTAAAGTGTCTGCATGTTTTAAAGAGTGGGATTTTTAAAAGTTGGACTGTGTTTCACATTGTGATATTTACTCGAGATCTTGGAGATGAGAAAAAGAATTGTCTTGGTTTAATAATGATGTATTTGTATGTCAGGTTGCAAGGGGTTAATTGTGATGGAAGTATAAACCTTAATTAGAAAATGCCTCCATCAGATTGACCTGTAGGCAAGTCTGTAGGGCATTTCCTTAATTAATGATTGATGTGGGTGGGCCCAGCTCTCCGTGGGTGGTGCCCCCTCTGAGCAGATAGTCTTGTGTAAGAAAGGAAGATGAGCAAGCCAGGGAGTGAGTAGTGTTCTTCCATGGCCTCTATCTCAGTTCCTGCCTTTAGTTCCCGTCCTGACTTCCCTTCACGATGGACTAGAAGCTGTAAACTGAAAACAAACCATTTCCTCCCCAAGTTGCTTTTGATCATGATTTTTGTCACAGTAAAGGGAGAAAGCTAGGGCCGAGCCCTAAGCGGCAGTAAGCGGGTGCCAGGATAGCTGTTTTAGCTGTTGCACGTTCAAATTCTTTCCCGGAGGTTGTCCCGTTTAAAGGGAAATTCTGTAGTTAGAACCTTATTGTTACAGTTCATACTGTGAAACTCACGGGAATAAACTTACCCTGACCGTTACGTGTGTGAGTGGGACCTGGGGAGTAGTGACATCGGGACGGATGGTGCTGACGTAGCCACAGTGGACACGGCTACAGTGGATCGTCCATTGTGGCTTTAGTTTTCTGATTGCTATGGTCAAGCCCCTGACTCAAGCAGCTTAGGGGAGAAAGGGTTTGGCTCTGTTACAATTGGAGGAGACACAATCCATCACAGCAGGGAAGGTAAGACAGGCAGCCACATTGCTTCAGCAGATAGGAAGCAGAGAGAGGGATGGAGGTGCTCAGTCCACTCTCCCCTTTTTATTCAATCCCGGCTCAGTGGGATAACACCCATATTTAGAGACGATCTTCTCAGCTCAATGCACCAAGTCTAGGAACTCCCTCCAAGGCATGCCCTGGGGTTTGTCTTCTAGCTGACTTTGGTTTCTGTCAAGTTGGCGGTATCAATCATCATGGATTCTTTTGAATGGTTGGTATCCCTGCCACTCTGGTCATTATGTATTTTGGAACTCTCACAATTGCTTTTCTAGGATTTTCAGAAACAAAGCGCCATGGGCGAAGGTGGTGCTCAGAACATTTCTTTTTCACAATTCTGGAAGTGGGGAGAATGAGACTGTACATGTGTACGTGTGTGTGTGTGTGTGGGGGGGGGATTGGCTTCATCCATAGCCCTGCTTCTCCATCCATAATTTCCCAACATCCATCCTATAGCTGTGTCTGTGTTCTTGCCTCTGCTCAGCAGGATTCTGGGTCCACTGGTTTCAGGGCCACCCAAATGATCTCACTGGAACTCACCTCAGTTTAACTTTTAGTGTGTGTGTGTGTGTGTGACTGTATGCATACCATGTGGATGCCCCCAGAGGCCAGAAGAGGGTGTCAGATCCCTTGGAGCTGGAGCTGCAGGCAGTTATGAGCCACCCAACAGGGGTACAGGAGAGCATTCTTAAAGGCTCTGCCACTGCTCTAGCTCAGTGGTTCTCAACCTGTGGGTCGCAATTCTTTTGACGAAACTCTTTTGCCCCAAATATTTACATTACGGTTCATAAAAGTAGCAAAATTACAGTTATGAAGTAGCAACAAAATAATATTATGGTTGGGGTCACCACAACATGAAGGGTCGCAGCATCAGGAAGGCTGAGAACCACACTGGTCTAGCTCCTTACCATCGTTTGCAAAACTCCAGTAGCAACCGTATCCTCAAGCATGTGGAAATATTTTTAAAAAGAATTTCAACAAATAAATTGGGGGGCATAATTCCTCTTGTACACACCCCTGCCACTGGCAAACTGATAATGAGATACTCTGGTTCCCTTGTAATCAGAGAGAGGGGCCCCGAATTCTGCCCTTTCAGGTTGCATGAGTAAGAAGGCTGGAGACAAGCCGTGATTTGGCTGGGGCTGCAGAGCTGTGGACCCTATCAGGTGCCAATGGGATTCCATAGGTGTCATCCTGGGGGCTGAGTGACAGCCCTGTCGTGTTAAAGGTGTCTGACTCTGGGACCCACCATCCCCGTGCTGGGTGTTCCCTTCAAGAAACCTTCCCATAGAGGTCTCGCAGGAGAACCTTCTGATGCTGCTCCTTGCATCAGTTGGGGGTAGAAAGAAGTTGAGGGGGAGCCTGGGGGATTCAGGCTCATCCAGGGTATGAGCTGTACAGCTGGCAGAAGCCACGAACACAGTGACAGATGGTCAGCTGGGGACCTTAACACTACAGTGCTGATGGGCAGGGACCTACAATGCATCCGCTTGAGTAAACCTGGAGACACTTGATATGTCTAAGGATGCATGTATATTCAAGGAGGTGGGACAGAGGAAAAGCTAAATCCCGCTAGTGACACACTGTAAGGTCTGCAGGGTGGGCGGGTAGCCAACAGGCATAAGTCGTGCTCCAGCACAAGGAAGGCCACAGACATGTCCAGGGCCCCGAAGCCCATAGGAACAGTGAAGCGGGCAGTGGCTCGGCAGTTATGTCCAGGGCCCCGAAGCCCATAGGAACAGTGAAGCGGGCAGTGGCTCGGCAGTTATGTCCAGGGCCCCGAAGCCCATAGGAACAGTGAAGCGGGCAGTGGCTCGGCAGTTATGTCCAGGGCCCCGAAGCCCATAGGAACAGTGAAGCGGGCAGTGGCTCGGCAGTCAGGATTCCAGTGGAGCAGAGCGTGACCAGGCCCTAATTGCGCACTCCTGAGGCAGGGCTGGGCCTGGGAGGGCTTGGAAGACTTAGCTTTCTGCGTGCCTGTCTGCTGAGGTCTGGCTCCAGACTGGGACAGCCAGAGCTCTTGAGTCAGCTCTGAAGTTCTGTCCCCAGTGAAGGGTAGGGGCCTTGGCCCCTGGAAGCAGGTCAAGGCTTGTGGATGCTCAGAAATGTGTAGTCGAGAGTGTCTTCTTGGTCCATGGCCTCTGGCTGGCCAGCTCTGGCGCCAGTCCTGACATCTCCTCCTCCCTACAAAGCCCCATTGGAGGCCAATGACTGACCAGACTTTGCTGAAGGCTGAGCTGGGGCCGGGAGGGACAGTATTGCTGCAAGTGCCTGGCAGCTTCCATATGCTCTGCCTCATAATTAGAGTGACATTGTGCAGTCCCGGCCAGGAGACTGGTGTTGACCCAGGGTATGGGAGCCTCCTTAGGGCTTCTAAGCCAACCGTGGCAGTTCCAGAGCTGTGTGAGAGGCTGCGGGCTCTGGGAGCCCCTTCCATGTGGCATGGCCCTGGACAAGCTGCTGTCTTTCTCTTTACCAAAGCAATGAGGTCAGGGGTGGTCCTTGCTTGGGGAACAGGTGCCCCTTTGTAAATTTCAAAGCATGCCGGCATGGGAGGTTGCGAGAACAGTCTACAGAAACTAGTTAGTTGAAGTCACTTCATGCTAATGGAAAACACAAGGTTCCACTTGGTTCTTTGCTTGGGCTGCAATAACTCAGGGAACCTGAGCTCAAAACCCTTTCATGGTGGCACACACCTATAATCCTAGCTCTGGGGAAGTAGAGGCAGGAGGACCACAAGTTAGCATAGCAGACACATTCCCAGCACCACAGAAGTCAAAACGCACACATTTGGGGCCAGCCCATTGTATCTCTTTCTGTTCAGAACTCCCTTAGTCCCCTAGAGTTGCAGCATGACCTCCGAACCCAATTCCTTTGTTCAGCATTCAAGGCCTTCCAAGATCTGTCCTGAAACACTTGGGTTGTTTTCTCACATGCTACGGGAATCTACTACCAAATTCTTTCCCCCTTCCCCACACTTCAGCCTTCTGCACTCCTCATGGAATTTCCTCAGAAGCTTGCCATTGTTCCAGGTTATCCAATACCTAGGGGACAGATATTTCTCTCAAGCCAGCACAGGAGAGTGTCTCCCTCTTACATCTAGAGATAACAGCGCTAGCCATATCGCTATCATGAGAAACATTGCTGGGAGTCCCCAGCAGTGCTCTAGGGTTGCCAGTTGGGCCACCCAGGTTTCCAGGTCATACCATCTTTATTGCTGGTGACAGCAAAGGTGTGCGTGGCCCTAACAGTGTCCGCTGAGCTCAGGACGAGGGATTGGAGGCTGTAGTTAGAGCCAGCCAGTGAGGGGACAGCGGCCAAGGCCACCAGGACCTGCTGCTTTTTCTTGGGAACCTGCTTCCAGAAATCATCTCAGCTCTGGGTCCTTCTCTTAGCTGGACTAGGGTGAGCCTGAGATCTCCCCTCCCCCACCGCCTCACACCGCGCTAGCCAGTACAAAGGCTGGGAGCCTGCAAAGACTCTGCTGCTTTGGATGACCTCGTGAGAAGGCTGTCACTGTCTGATAACCTCAGGAAGCAGAGCAGCCATGAGCCGAGCAGGGCCTCTCTACAGACAACAAACACAGTAGGAGGGCAGCATCTCTGGGACGCCTTCTCACGGCAAGGGCCAGCTCTCAGTGCCCTTGCTTGCAAACACTTGAAGACACAGGCCAAGGCCCCTTGCCCAGGGTCACAAGGTCAGTAATAGGATTGGCCAGAATTCAAGATCTCAGGACCCTGGGCAGATTCTGGAGGCTGGGTTTTCCCACTCTGTGGCCCCTCTCAGAAAACATGCTCGGTGGGAGCCCTCCAAGTAGCACAGGAGAAGGCTGAGTCCATCCCAGGCATGCTTCCCACCAGTATCTGGTGGGACACTGGTACTTGTATCAGCTCTATCCAGCTCTCCTGTTCTGGGGCTCCATCCATGACACTACCACTCAGTGAGCACCCAGGAGACAGCCACTCCCATCCTTCCGGAATGGGAGCCTACTGCCATCCTTTATGTTTCCAGGTAGGGAAGGGGGAGACTGGAAGGCGGTGATGTCTTCCAGTCTGGCTCTTAGTGAGACCCACAGAGGAAACCAGAGTTCATGTGGGCTTCATTGCTGTGGGCAGTCCTTTTGACAGGACCTGTTTCCAGCACCGACCAGAAGCCAGCAGCCCTCCCCACACCCCTGCCCCCGACACACCAGTGACAAAGTCCTCATGTTCTCAGGCTGCCTCTAGAGTGTCACAGAGTGGCCTTGCCCAGCCTCAAAATCATCTAAAGAAAACCATCATACTGTCCTGTCCTCAGGCATCCCCGCCCCAACTTTCTCACTTCCGAGACCTCAGACCATTCTGATAGTTCCCCAGGGTGGGACTAGTCACTGCTGGTTACAGTATGTAGTCTTGCAGCCAAATGGTAGGGCATTCATTCATGAGCATCTGAGACAAGGTATGGACAGTGGCTTGTTTTGGCCATTGGTATTCGTGCAGAAGTATTGCCAGCCATTTGGGTCTCTTTAGAAGGTATTACCATATGTGCTTTGCCAACCCCTTTTTCTTCCTCTGTATTTATTTATTTACTTATTTATTTAAACAACCTTTCTATGTATATTGGCTTTGAACTCATGGCGATCTTCTTTTTTTTTTTTTTTTTTTTTTTTTTTTTATTTTTTGAGACAGGGTTTCTCCGTAGCTTTTGGTTCCTGTCCTGGAACTAGCTCTGTAGACCAGGCTGGCCTCGAACTCACAGAGATCCGCCTGCCTCTGCCTCCCGAGTGCTGGGATTAAAGGCGTGCGCCACCACCGCCCGGCTCATGGCGATCTTCTTGCTTCCGCCTCCTGAGTAGTTCAATCCCCTCTCTGGATCCTTCTGCTTTGGAGTAGGGTATTCTAAATGAAAGTATCACTGTCACCTTGGATCCAAGGATAAAGATGACATGTATCAAGGTTGTAGCTAAATGTCCACTATGGGAACATGAAGCATGAGAGAGAAGCCAGTGGTATCTGGGGATCTTTTGTTATTGAAGCAAAACTTAGTTTAGTGAGATGCATGCCTCACTTGTCAGTGTCTCTTCTGAAAAGGAAGTGAGGCAAGTAGAAAAGGAAGTCTTGCCCTTGTATTCTGGAACTTTCCATTCAGTCAGCATCCCTTAGAGCTGTAACCTGCCCCTCACTCACAAGAACAACTGCAAGAGAGACCCACGGCCAAACATTGGGCAGAGCTCAGGGGATCCAGCAAAAGAGGGGGAGGAAGGATTGTAGGAGCCAGTGGGGTCAGGGGCACCATTGGAAAGCCCTTAGAGCCCACTAACCTGGGCTCATAGCAGCCCATGGAGACTGAACAGACAGCCAGAGCCTGCTTAGGACTGACCTATGTGTTGCAGTTGGGCGACTTGGTTTTCTTGTGGGACTCCTGGCAGTGGAAGCAGGGGCTGTATCTGTCTCTGTTGCCTGCATTTGGGACTCATCCCTCCAGCCTTAATGAAAGGTGGGGGGGGGTACCTATTCTCACTACAGATGTGCCCTGGCAGGCTGATATCCATGGGAGAGCCACCTTTATCTGAACAGAAACAGAGGAGGGGGAAGGAAAGGGGAGGGGAGGTGGGAGGAGGAACTGGGGAGAGAAGAGGGAGGGAAAACTTTGGTTGGGATGTAAAAGTAAAAATAAAATAAAACAAACAAAACAAACAAAAACCAATTGCCAGCACCCCTTTCTCATTCCCTCTGTAGACAAAGAGGCATCTCTGCCTGGGCCAGGGGTGTCTCTTCACCCCAACTCTTCTCCCCAGCTAAGTTTTTCAAACACTTTATTATAACATTTTCAAGTACACCGAGGTTGAAAGAAGGCTGAGGGGAGCTTAGTGGCAGAGCACTGTGCAGACAAGTAGGAGGCCCTGGATCCCATCTGGCATCACCAAAGAGCATGTTTGGTGGCACATGCGACTGGAGTTGGAGTTAATCACTAGACTATCCCGAAGCCACAATCCTGATAGTGTCAAATGTGAGAGATGACAGAGAGCCACAGGAACTTTGGGCATGGCTGGCAGGGAGTGCAAAACAGCATAGCCACTTTGGAAGCAGTTTGGTACACTCTAGAAAGCTAAGGATGTCTTTCCACCTGTCCAGCATGGTTCTCTGGTATTGACCTGAATGAGCTGAACACTAGTGCCTGGGGACATTCAGAGCTGACGTCTTCACAGAACTTGGATGCAACTGGATGTCCTTCCACGGTGAGTGAACGTGGTGGCTCAGACAGTGGGTAGTGTCGTGTCGTAGCTCACCTCTGTTGTCAGCTTGACTCAAAACACACATCTAGGTGTGCCTGTGAGGGTGTCTGCAGAGAGACAGAGCTGAGGAGGGAAGGTCCTCCCTGAACGTGGGTGGCACCATTCTGTGGTCTGGGTTCCATAGTGAATAGAATGAGAAGGACCAAGAAGGCTTGGTGAGCCCCTCTATTCCCTGTTCCCTGCTCCCCAACTGGATGCCTTGCAATTGGATATCTCACCCTCTCTCTGTATGTCTGTGTATGTGTATCTGTGAACCTGCGTCTTTGTGTTGTTTGTATATATGTCTCTGTCTAGTGTGTGTGTGTGTGTGTGTGTGTGTGTGTGTGTGTGTGTGTGTTCAGTGCCGGGGAACAAGTCAGAGCCCTGAGATATCTGGGCAAGCTCTCTACTCTGAGCCACATTCACAGTCAGACATACGGGGAACTTAAGAGCATTCGATTGTCTAGAAAGGCTACACCCTGGGAGTCTAGCTCTGGTATTTCAGAAGGAGCAGAACTAGGTAGAACTAGAAAGACCAATGGTTTTCGGGCAGAGGGATGAGTCGAGGACATTGTAGGGTCATGAAATTACCTGCTGATGCTGTGACAGTGGGTGTGTGCCACTGTGAATTTGTCAAAATCCACAGCACCAAGAGTGATGTTGCACACTCTGGACTTTACTTGATGGTGACATGATTATGGCTGCTGTGTCCCAGAGAAGCCCCACTCTGGTGGGATGCTCCTGGAGTGGAAGGTTGTCAGGGAAACAGAGGGCCATGTGGGAACTGCATCCTGCTCAGCTTTGCTGCAACCAAAACTGTTGGAGGGTTAATGGTGCCGAGGAGATGGCCTAGTGGCTAAAGTATTTGCTACCCAGCTTGGGCCAACTGATCCTGTGTTTCCAGAACCCATGGAAATTGGGGTGTGGTAGCAAGATTCTGCAAGTCCAGAATTCCTACAATGAGAGGGGAGGTAGAGACAGGAGACTCTCCAGAACCTTGTAGGCAAGCTAGCCTCGAACGCACAGAAGCCAACAATGGACTCTGCCCCACGTACTACAGGCAAGGACTGACACCCAAAGCTGTGCTCTGACCTGAATCCACCTACACACCATGGCATGTGTGAGCCATGCTTACACAAATGAACTAATAAATTAAGTGCATAAATTAGAAAATGCCTATCAAAGGCAAGCAGATGGAAATCTGTAACTGAAATAAAATACGGAAGAGAAGTGTTCGTTCAATAGGCTCAGTGACAGCTCAGAGTCAGACATGGTGGCACATGACATGGTGGTACATGCCTGTCGTCCTGGCCCCTGGAAGGTCGAGGCCAGAGGGGCAGCTGTTTAAAATATACAGCCTAGTGACATCCTGCTTCAAAAAACCCCAAACCAATCAAAACAAAACATTAATGGGAATTCTTCAAGTCAAAGAGAAAAGAGTCCCAGACAGAAAGCCAGCCCCCAGGACGAAATGGGAGACTTTTTTTTCTTTATAAAACTCTCACATTTTTGATTGGTTGTTTAATCAAGGCTATTAGAAATGTAGACGTAAGTGCAGGGTGTCACAAGTACAAAGAGCAGAGGCGACTGACACAGTAAGACGATGCTTAGAGAGTTGTAGAGCAGAGGGGACAAGCAGAGTTAGACTGTACTTAACCTCATAGGTCAGGGGGACCAGCACAGACTGTACTTACACCTCATAAGTCAGAGGGGACCAGCACAGACTGTACTTACACCTCATAGGTAGGGGGGACCAGCACAGACTGTACTTACACCTCATAAGTCAGGGGGGACCAGCACAGACTGTACTTACACCTCATAAGTCAGGGGGGATCAGCATAGTTAGACTGTACTTACACCTCATAGGTCGGGGGACCAGCACAGACTGTACTTACACCTCATAGGACGGGGGGACCAGCACAGACTGTACTTACACAGTCATAGGTCAGAGGGGACCGGTGCTGTTAGACGATACTTACACAGTTGTGTCAGTAGTGGGGCAGAGTCACTGGTTTTCTGTTGGTAATCACACAACACCACAGGCTGGGTGGATTATGAAGAGGGAAGGATTGGTTGGTTCACTGTCCTGATGCTGAAAGGTTGAGGGGCCACATCTAGTGATGATCTGCTGGCAGTCCCAAAGTGGCACAGGACATCAGATGGTGAGAGACAGGGTGTGTGTGTGTTTGTGTGCCAACAGGATTCTGGGCCGTGGCTCTTAGTTGGTAGTGCGCTTGCCTCGTCTGTTTGAAGCCCTAAGTTTTATCCTCACCCCTGCACAAATCAGATGTGGTGCACACCTGTAATCCTAGAACTGGAAGGTGGAGGCGGGAAGATCAGAAGTTCAAGGTTATGCTTGACTATATATTAAATTGGAGACTAACCTATACTACATGAGACCCTATCTCAAGAACAAAAGTCAGCCAAGAGGGGATTTCTGGTTTTGTCAGCACTGGAACCTAGTGCTCAGAATATAGACACCATAGACACTAGACTTGAAAGCAGGCCTCCGTTTGTACAGCAGTCACACCTCGGATCCTCCTTTGGTTTCAGCTTGTCCTCTTTAAACAAAGCTAGAGGCTTCACAATTATCCTATCTACCTCTTCTGGAAAATTCTCCTACCAATGCCCTTGCCTTGTTAGCTTGGAGAAAGCATCCATAAAGTTAATTCACACTAATGTGTGAGCAACTGCTCTTTAAATAGCCCTTACAGGGCTGGCAGACCAATAGGTCTCTAAGAAACCATTCTGATGGATGAAGAGGTCACCTGGAGAGGGGCGGGGAGGCAGGCAGTCAGGTTTCCACCTAGAGCACACCACCCAACCTTCCTGGACCCATTTCTTCCCCTGCAAAGCAAAGACTGAGGCTAGCATAGCCAGTGGTGCTTCTGTCCCGCCTAGTCACGCCCCCACACACCCTTCTACCCCTTTCTAGTGCACGTTCTTGAGACTTAGAAGTTACAGAGACCGAAGAATCTGGGTTCAGAGTCCAGCTGATCAGCAAAATGTGGTGCTAGCAGTGCTGGGTGGGGTGTGCTTTCCCTAGCCCTTCTGGGGCTCTCCTTCAAAAAAGAGACTTGAGCTGTTCCTTGGGCTGCAGCCACGAATCTGCCGCAGTGACTATTCCCTCTGGGTTCCTCACTGTTGTACGGGCTAAGGGGTTTGGGGTGGGGAGCACGGGCCTAGCATGTTGAGGTACCTTGGGTTCCATCCCTGGGGAGTGGGAGGAAAGAAAGAGGGGAAGAGGGAGAGAGATAACAGCTCCACATTGCCAAGCCTCCCTGAGGGTTCCAGGCCAGCCCTTGACAATGGTTGCTGGGCCCAAAGAAGACCTGAGTGCCAAGGGGTGGCCACTTCCTCTAGCTCACCACCACACAGGGCACAGCACTGATGGCTGCAGAAGCTCTGTGATGTTTGTGCTCACTGACGATGTCACAGGAGCCTGGGGACAGAAGAGAGTTGGAACCCAGAGGCTCCTCCAGCAATTAGATACCTTTCTGCTTCCTCTCGCTGGGAAATTCAGCCAGAGAAATGAAAGAAACAAAGCCCCCAACTCCAACTCTTCAGTAATTGAGCTGACAAAAGGAGGCTCTGGGAGAGAGACAGCTCTGACAGCTATGCTGACTGCCATGGGGGGAGGGGACTGCAGGGATAGCCCAGGAGGCCTTCCTTCTTCCTGCCCCAGGATGCAGACCATGTCTCTTCCAGGAAGAAGGCAGGAGTGGTCTCAGAGGCCAACAGACCCTCATTGGTGTCTACTGGCTTGGTGGTGGTGGAGGGGTCATAATGGCATGTAACACTCACCAGGGAAGAGGTAAACACACATCAGCCAAGGGCCTGAGAACCACAGGCTGCATTCTCAGGGATCACAGAGGACACATCAGGGTCTTCTAACCCCAGGGCTCTGAGCCAAGAGCTTGGCCCTGCATTCCCAAAAGAGTCCATGTCCCTCCTCCTTTGCCATTGGGCAGATGCAGTCCTGAGACCACTCAGCTGTGGGTGGTTCCCCACCCTGGTGGGACCAGATCTAGTTTCTCAGCAGCAATGAGTCCTAGACAGATGCTGGCACAGTTGGGAGCTGGCAGGTGGCTACCAGTCTCCTATGGCCCTGCCAGTCAGAGCACTTTCCATCTCTAGAGAAACCCAAGGCCACCACACTGCCTCTGAGCCCCCAGTGTTTCCCTGGTGTGTCTTTCTGGATGGATGAGGCCAGGTTAGTAAAGACCTGTTCCCAGACAGGGTAAGCAAACGTGAACAATGAACAATGGCAACCCCTGATGGCTAGCATGTCACAGAGGCTAAATAGACCTATGAGGGAACGGGGGGGGGGGGGGCTAAGGAGTGTGGCAGCTCCAGAGATGGATGGGGCTTGCATTTATTGCTAATTCTGCCCTTGAGAGAGGATGGACAGGAAGGGATGAAAATGGGATGGGAAAGAAGACACAGCACAAATGAGAGATCTCACAGTCTGAGGCATGGATCCTCAGCATCCAGGGGGCAGAGCAGGGCTCCCACAGTCTGTGGCATGGATCGTCAGTATCCAGGGGGCAGAGCAGGGCTCCCACAGTCTGAGGCACCGGTCCTCAGCATCCAGGAGTCAGGACAGGGCTCCCACTGTCTGTGGCACTGGCCCTCAGCATCCAGGGGTCAGGGCAGGGTTCTCACAGACTGTGGCACACTGGTCCTAGGGGTCAGGGAATCTCTGCATTGCAGTTTCAGTCCACAGTGGCAGCATAATGGAGTGGAGGGTACTGGCTGAACAGTGGGCAGCCTCCTCAGGTTCAAAGCCAGCCTCTACAGCTGCCATATTTGGTGGAGCAGTGGCTGTCCCGCACAACAGAACACTTACTGCATGCCAGCCCAGGGTACAGCCAGGGAGTCCCGAAAGTCGGAAACCTTCACTCTTGCTATGTTCTTTCCTCTCCTGGGGGATCACTCAGCTGTATCGCCATTCCATGACCTGCCCCTTCCTGGTGGTATTCCTCACTACCTTGACACTGCAGAGAACAGACGGAAGATGGAGGAGGTGTGGTAGATTTCAGGATAAAAACTGCCTGGTGACGGGCACGGCACATTCCCTTCTCTTGTTTGGGTGGAATGGCATTTCTAGAGGTTTCCCGAGAGAAGCAGAGCCGGGCGGGGGGGGGGGGGGGAGGAACGGTGCCCTGCTGCTTGAGAACTGGGACCAGTTACCCACCATGGTCTCCAGGAGCAGATCACTGACCTTGGGGAAGACCTGACCTCCAGCCTGGCTGAGCTCTCAGCTTCCAGCTACTGGGCATCTCCTCTGACCTCCACAGTAACATCCTGTCACCCAGAAGCCCCGGGAAGCAGGCATGGGAAACACTAACAAGCAGGGCATCCACTGTTATCGTAAGGAAAGCACACTGAGGTCAGGTATCAGGAAGAGGCTCTACTGTTATTTATCCATTTTGCTGCATTGGATCCTAGTCCAAGGCCTGGCCTAGGCTAATATTGTGCCACTGACCTGTACTTGAGGAATTCCCATTAAGTACAAGGAAAGCAGGGGGAGAGAAGGGGGAAGGGGGAGCCCCCTTCTTGCTTGTGACAAACCTGGCGGCTGCAGCCACTGCCTCCCGCTTGGGAAGATTTTTATGCCAGAAATGATTACATTTTGAATGATTCCTAGTTTTGGGGGGCAGAGGAGCTTGTGTCCCTGCCTAACACTGTGTAGTGATCAAGGAGCACTGAAGTCAATGATGAAACAAAAAAGCCATGGGTCTAACTCCAGCTGCAGGGGAAGAAACAGAAGTTAAGTACCGGGAGAGGCTGCCCAGGCCTCGCTGAATGTCCTTGTCATGACATACGCTCTGAGCGTCTCCCAGGGTGAAGTTCTGCCTGGGACACACAGCCAAGACCTCAGGCATCACCCCAGGATTGGGATGACACACCCCACAGACACTCTGGCTGCTCCTCTGTCCACAAAAGGAGAAATGCTGCAGGAGGAGGCAGGACTGCATCCCAGTGTGACCCTTGGGAAGGGACAGCCACAGGCACAGGCCTAGAGGACAAAGTTCTCTGCCTCAGGTGTCAAGAAAGATCCAAGGAAGAGCTGAGAAACCCTCCATGATGGCTTGGGGGAGGGAAATATGTCATCTCAGACAAGACATTGGAGGGGGGAGGGGAGGGAAGGAAAGAGAGAGAGAGAGAGCGCGAGAGCGAGCCTATTATCTTATTTTAAAAACACCAGCTGAAGAAGTTTCCTTTGGGGACAGGATTTTGTCTGGGGGAGGGAAGGGTGGTGAAGAGGCGCATTAATTCTGTCTGGAATACTTTAAGCCTTTAAAAAAAATTAACAAAGACATGTTCTCGAGCAATTAAAGAAAAATCTTTAAAACCTACTTTAAAAGAAACCCCTTGAATCTAGCTGCAGCTTCAGTGTTCCCTGGCCAGAGGTTCAGAGCCCAGAAGAGGACCCTGGTATGCAGCTGGAGGGGCTGTTTCCAGGCCCAGGCCCAGGCCCAAAGAACACTGGCTTCTGCTGGGGCTGGCTTGAAAGGTTTTCTCCTTCCTGCCCAGCTGGGGTAGGGACATTGGGTGCTGGGAGCTGGAGAGGTGGAGGCTGGGCTGTCAATGCTGTTGTTACCAGTTACCAGGTGTGCTGCTAGGGGGACCTAGACGAGGGAGAGGTCCCTCCACAAAAGAGCTTATAATGCAGAAGATGGTGGAACAAAAGGGGACAGAAAATCACGTGGGAACGTCCACAGTGAAGACATTTGAAGCAGTGAGATGGGCCTCTGGACTCTATGGGGTGGGGGGCTCACCCCGACCTCAGTGCTAAGTGTTTAAGGTGGTTTTTAAAAGGATGGCTAGGAGTTCACCCATTAGAGAAGGCCAGAGCGACTCTGCAGCTAGTTAAGAAAAATAAATAAATAAAACCAACGAAACAAAAAAACAAGGCGTTTCCTGGAGATGTATCAGAAGATGAGGCTGGGAAAGCAGATGGGTTCCCATTAGCATTGAGCCTCTGTGTCAGGCTGCTTCAGACGATCAATAAACAAACTGTTTAAGCCAAGCCTGTAAACAGAAAAAAAACATTTTATCATGCATATAACAAACAGCCAGGGTGCTTCCAGGGACGGTTAACTTAGCAGCTTAATGGGATGATCATCAAGAACGATTTCTTCCTTGAGCTTGTCTCCTCATGGTCACCAAATGGCTGCCATATCACTAGACAACACACCTTCACATCCCCAAAGACAATAAAGGGGCATTTTGGGCAGGAAATTCAGCAGACTTCCTCTGAGATCACAGGGCAATGCCTTAGCCTTGAAGGGCACCAGGGAAGCAAGCAAGCACTTGGCATCTTCTCTACTAGAAAGCAATAGGGCAGTGCTGTGATTTGGGTATGAAGTGTCCTCTAATAGTGAGGGTGGCTGTGCCAAAGCCAGTAGTGCCATTTGGAGGTGACGGGCTCGGGGCTTGCTAGACTCAGTCACACAGGAACCCATGAATGAATTCACATCACAGAAGGAGGCTAGGACGGAGGGCCTAGCTGGAGAAGGAGGATCACTAGGGGTCTGTCTTCAAAGAGTAAGCTTTTCTTCCTGCTATCTTCTGAGACAGGGTCTCACCATGTAGCCCTGGCTGTCCTGGAACTTGCTATGCAAACGAGGCTGGCTTCAAACTCACAGAGATCCCCCTGCCTCTGCTTCTGAGTGCTGGGATTACAGGTCCACATTCCCATGCCTGGCCTAGAGGGTAGATCTTGTCCCCATTCCTTGGCTGTCTCTTTCTGCTTCCTGGCTACCACACAGTGAGTGGCTTTGCTTTTGGCCACACCCCTTCCACCCCAGACCCCAGAGTCACAGAGCCACAGGACCCTGCCATCAGCCCTGACAGGAACATCATGGTTACTCATCTGTCGCAGTGACCAAATACCCAAACAAGAAGCGACTAAGGGAGGGAAGGTTTATCCTGCTTATGGTCGGGAAGTACGGTTTATCCCTACAGGGGATGAATGAGGCAGTGGGCCATGTTGCCTCCGCAGTCAGGAAACAGAGCACTGACAGGAAGTGAGGTCATGCAATAAGATCCCAAGACCCACAGCCAGTGAGTCATTCTTCCAGTAGGTTCTGCTTCCTAAAGGTTCTCCAACCTTCTAAAATAACATGCCACATCAGGTGTAGAGACACGGGAGCCCGTGGGGGACATTTCACATTAAAACCACAGTACATAGCCAACAAGGAGAGAACTGCACTCCATCTTGTCCAGGCACCGTGAGCTGCATCAGGGAGGAACCCCCAAGCTCCCTACCCTTTGGAGTCTTCAGGCTGGTCACATCCAGTCACTGTGTCATCTCACACAGGGCCCACAAATGCCTGTAGGACTCTGAGTATTTCCGTTTGTAGGGAAGGTGACTGAGGCCCAGGCTGTCCAGAGCTTCTGGCTCCTGGTGGCTTCAGCCCCAGGCTGAGCCATGGGCTTTTGTAAACTGCAGACGTCAGACATTTTGTAAACTGCAGACTAGAATTCCTGGTGACAAACCTAAGAGAATGCTTCCAGAAACATGGTGTTAATGAAGGACAGAGCTGGGCTGGTACAGAGAGGGGCTGCCTAAGGTCACACAGCTGGCAGAAGGCTGGCAGAAGGCAGGCAGGTGACGTGAAAGCTCACTGGATCCGGAAGAAAGAAGCGGGCATTGGGTCCTAGGTTCCCCAGTGGTGTAGGCAGAGGGCCCAGAAGCCTCTGACCAGAGACTGATCTGGATAGCGCAGAATCTGATCAACTGGCCTGGTGTGACACCAACGGAGTTCTTGACTCTCCTGTGAGACAAGCTAGGTCAGTCACACCACCTTGTTGTCTAAGAGTTCAGGGTAATTTCCACAGTGCTCTTCTGGTGTGGGACGGTTGTCTCTTTTGGCCCCTGCTCCGCTCCCCCCTCGTTCCTGCCTCTTTTCAGGATCCGGCCTCCCGGCCTCCCATGGGTTTCCAGGACAGATAACTTTTCACAATCAGTGGGGAAAGCATACATCTGGAGCGGTTCTCAACCTGTGGGTCCTGAGTCCTTTGGGATCACTTATCAGATACTTACACTGCAATTCATAACAGTAGCAAATTTACAGTTATGAAGTAGCAACAAAGTAATTTTATGGTTGGGGGTCACCGCAATGTGAGAAGCTGCATTAAAGGGTCACAGCATTAGGAAGGTTGAGAACCACAGGTTTGGAAGGATCCCTAGACAGAAGACCTGGCCTTGCTCCTATCCTGCTCTGCGGCAAGTCCCTGATCAGAGCCTCCATCTCCGTGAGCTCTGCTACCACCCTCCAGGTGAGGAATCTGGCTATTCATTCATTCGAGAGTCAACAAATCTGCATTGAACACTAACTCTGTGTCAGCTTCTGGACACTAGGGCCACCACAAAGGACAAACCCCACAGCCATCCTGATCTTGTTAGAAGACCCTGCTGAGGGAGCTGGGTTTGCCTTTAGTCCCAGCACTTGGGAGGCAGAGGCAGGCAGATCTTTGTGAGTTCGAGGTCAGCCTGGTCTACAGAGCTAGTTCTAAGACAGGCTCCCAAACCACACAGAGAAACCCTGTCCTTTGAAACAAAAACAAACAAACAAACAAACAAACAAACAAAAAAAGACCTTGCTGAGAATGATGTCATCATGCATTCTGGGAGTCTGATAGGTACATGGATGATGGGTACATTGATGTGATCAACTTAAGAGAAGGTTACAAAGATAGATGGTGGTTGATTTGATGGATTAAAAGAAAGATGGATAGAGGGATGTATGTATGAACGGATGGATGGATGGATGGATGGATGGGGACATGGTGAGTGGATGAGATGGATAGATGGATGGATGGACAGATGGGGATACAGATGGATACTGAGATGGATGGATGGATGGATGGATGGATGGACGGACAGACAGACGGATGGATGGATGGACAGGTGGGGACATGGATACAGAGATGGTGAGTGGATGAGATGGATGGACAGATGGACGGATGGACAGAGGGGGAGATGGCTACAAAGTACCTGACAAAAGCTACATCAGGATTTTTTTCTAGGCTCACAGCTTCTCTGGATTCTTCATTGCAGTGGGGAAGGCAAAACAGACAGCAGGAGTGGCTGGCAGCCATGGTGGCTGGAGTATAAGACAGCTTATTCTTATCTCAGTGACTACTGAGGAAGCAGCGAGGGAACTCAGGCTGACCCTGGGACTAATCTATAAACCAGAGACTCGCTTCCTTCAGAGGCCTCACACCCTAATGGTGAGGTTGTAGAGCTGGTGAACATGTGTTCAAACAATGAGCCCATGGGGACATTTTATACCCACAGCTGCTGAAGAGATGGATGAGAAGACGAACAGACAGACTGGGATGCAAGATGGGTGAAAGGCAAGAAGGCTGGATGGGTGGATTGATGGATAGACACAGTGGGAGGAAGCCCAACCCTTTGTCCCATTACCTGTGGCTAAATCTCCCTCACAGAACAGATAAAACTGACAAGTGTCTTTGAAGGAGGGTGCAAAGGCAGTCCTGGGCTAGAGGCCAGTGGTCTACTGGAGGAGGCTTGGTGATGATGAGGATTAGACACCAGGAAGACTCCTCAGTCTATACTCAATCTGTGTTGACTCATCAGGCCCTAGTGCCATGGAATCCTGGGGGTTCAGGGACCATAGAGAGGAACAGAAGGAGGTACTGGGTAGCAAGAGTGTCAGAGGAGTGAGGGACTTCTTGTTTGTGAGGGCTATCTCCAAGGCTGGCCCTCAGCAATCCTCCAAGCATCTCCTAGCCTGCTAAGAGCTACGCCATTTGCACTGGCAGGGTGGGTCATTCAGCTCTGTGGGTTGGGGTCTCTGGTTCCACCCACAGACCCTGAAGTGAGGCTCAGAGGATGACAGCAGCCTGCTGAAGGTGAGCACAACCAGCGGCGGCTAGCAGCACTAGAGTTCATTCACCACACAACTGCTAAGGGGCCAAGGACAAAAGGTGCCCCAGGAGTGGCAAGATCGAGGCACACAGCAGGTCTGCTACTGGCACAGGGCTGGGTGCAGGCACCAGTGGCTTCAAGGGGCAAGTTCTATTCCCAGGTATCCCTGAGTCACCAGCATCCATCCCCTCCCCTGTACTGGCGAGGCTTGGAGAGCTTCCTATCCCCCATTGTCCCGCGAATCACCTCCCACCTTCCATGTGCCTCCCACACTGCGTGATCATTACCTCTGCCTCCCTGATGCACTTCACGTGTGCTCAGGCTGATGCGAATGAGGCGGGCATGAGTTGGTGGCAATGCACCTGTGGGCAGCTCCTTCCTCCTCCCAGACCATCTACTGAGCCTTCTCCCAGGGTTCAGGGTACTTAACCTCTGTCTGTAGGGCAGACGTGTTCTGTGGAGACATCACAAAGCAGTGGCAGGCTTGTAGAAGGTGGGGTTCCAAGTGCCGCAGAAGGCTCCAGGCTCCTGGAAAGACCTCAGATGTTGTATGAGGTGTTACAAAGCTTAGCTTACTTTGCACCTTGGCAGGCTCCTTCCTGCCAACTGTGTACCCACACCCTAACGAGCCAGCCCCAAACCCACATCCTATCTCCAGGAGTGTAGTTCTCCAGGTCCTGCTGGGTCTTGCAAACCCCCCACCCTCCAATATGAGGAACCCCGGGAACTGCTGGGATTCCCTTTAGTATACTGACCTAAGCTTATCCCTAGGCAGCTCCCAGCCCTGGGGAGGACAGACCCATATCTGCAGAGGCCTGGGGTGCTGTCTTTAGCCACTCTGCGGCCATAGATGGCTCACTTTTCATCCCTGGGCCTCCATCCCCCTTGGCAGGTTGGATGCCCTTTGAGATTTTCTCTGGTCCCAAGTTGGAAAGTGACATTTTCTTCTGTTTACAGTTGTGTGCTTTTTTGGTCTAGTTGTGACCATGCCCGAGCCCCAGTTACATGCTGTGTGAACCAATAGTGGCAGTTCACGGAGACACAAATCAATTGATCTTTCTTGTCTGTGTTTTTTATGGCTGTTTTTTTATGTATACGAGTGAGGGTGTGAGTGTATGTGAGTGTGTGTATATGAGTGAGTGTGTGTATGTTTGTGAGTGTACCCATGGAGGCCAGAAGAGGGCCTTCGGTCCTCTGGAGCTGGAGCTGCAGGCAGTGTGAGCCACCTCACAGGGGTACTGGGAACTGAACTCCGATCTTCTGATAGAACAGCAAGCTGTTTTAATCACCGAGCCTTCTCCCCAGCTCCAGGGATTTGGTTTTGGTGAATCTTAACGGTGCTAACCATATCACGTGCAAGGCATGGTCACACTAGATTTCTCCCACTAGCCTTGCAAGCTGGTGCCACTTACACTCCTAGCTCATAGTTGGAGAACCAAAGGCCCAGGCATAGGTCCTGGGCAGACCTCACCTTCAGGTCCCTCACTAGAGGGCCTGGTTCCCGGGGCTGGCAGGGGACACAGCTTCTCGTGGCCTCCTTTCCCAGAGTGGGTGTATCAGGGAGGGCAGAGGAGCAGTGGCCCCTCTTCGGCGCTGATGCTGGGAGCTGATGCTGGGAATGCTCCTGACAGCTGGGCGGGTAATCAGCGGTCTCCATCACTGCTAATAGCGTGTTTAGCTCTGTTTGCCTGGAGCCTCCCACGGGCCCAGAGCTGGAAGAGACTTAGCTGCATAGGGCAAGACTCTGCAGCAGAGAGCCTTCCTGCTTCCTCCTACACCCAGACAGTGGCTATCCCCAGGATTCTGGGCTAGGGTGGGGTTTGTGGGGGGGGGGGGTGCTGCAATTCCTTGTTTCTTCTCCCTGACTCCAGGGAGCTCCCCTCAGGCTCCAGGACTGAGGAAAGGGCCTCCCAGATCATTTCTTGCTAGTTGAACATGCCAGGGCCCAGGTAGCTTCCTCTTGTACTGTGGGCCTTGAAGAGCTGGCAGGCCCAGGGCCAATCCTGTCTTTGCCTCTGTCTTCAGGTTACCATACCATGTCTGCTGCTGGAAAGGATAGATCCCCAGTCCCTCTGTCACTGTCATTCCCGAGACACTGCTTGCCGGGTTAGTAGAGAGTACAGCTCACACTCTGAGGTTGGGGAGGGGGGCTTCTTCACTGGGTCACATGCACACACCACAGGCGCAAGGAGCATCCTAAAAATGGCCTGCCGAGAGCCCTGTTCTGGAGAGAAGACCCCTGTGTCTGCATGGGTTCTGCCCTCGGTCAGAGTCAGTCTCACTACATCGCAGGGCCCCCAGCTTCATCCCTTGTGCTCAGATCCGGCCTCAGGAGTCTGTGGTCTCCTGGGTCACCCTGGGAGTGACTAGCAGTCTTCCGCAGGCAATAGGGTAACTGGGGCACGGGATGCTGGTCTGCTCTAGGGAGGGACTTCCCTGTGACTCCATTTACCTGTTCATTGCCTGTCGTATGAGGCTCGCCTCTGGAATGTCCCCTCCTCTAGGGCAGGACTTGGTTCTGAAGACAATGGTCTCTCATGGCCTGTGGCTCAAGATGATGTCTTCAGAACGTGTTTGCCTGCCCCTGCCTTCTCATGGCCGTGTGAACCGTCCAGTTTTCCACTTTTCTTGGACGCATTTCCCTTAATGACATACATGTCCCTCCACTTGCAGAAGGCTTTGGCTGGCCCCCGCTCTTCACCGTTCTAAGGAATGCTGCTATAAATGGCGCTGCACGTATAGCCCGTTCCCCTCTGCAGATCTGTCTCTGGGAGGAATTCCAAACAGTGGGATTATTAGGTTAAAGAGCATAGCATATTTATGGCCCTGTATAGGATGGGGCAGCCTTCTCCTTCGCCCTTAGGCAGGGTCTGTGTCCCCGAGGTCTGTCTCTGGGTGAATTCCCACACAAATCCCTTCCATATAGTGTCTGAACCCAGCACCCTACTGGCTTTTTGAACAGGCGCCAGGGCAGGAGAGGTGGGGGGCTGCAGAGTGGATGAGCGTTGGGAATAGGGACCGAAGCCAGGAGCCCTGCCTGTCACCACAGCCCTGCTTCCCTAGGACAGGACTCAGGTTCTATGGCCACAACCACTCCTGCAGTCTCAGAGAAGGGAGCAATGTTCCCCGAGTGGATGGGCTTGTGTGTCCCAGGCCTCAATCTATTTTCCACGTCCCTCATCTAGACCCCTGGGTAAGGGCCCTGTCTGGGCTGTTACTCCTGTCCTTGTCCCTTGCCCTTTGTCATTATGTCCCCATTTTCATGACACACCTTTCTCCACCATGATCCTCTAACCCGTCAGTACGGACTGGAGACAGGAGGGGTCCCTCATGGTCAGCCTGTCCTGGGAAGACTTATTTTAGAGTATGCCCTACCTGCATTTTCTGGGGACTTTAGGGCTCCATCGAAATGACCAATGGATGAGTCAGGTGCCATGGGGGGTACTGCTGTGGGAGGAGAGGACTTGGTCAGTAAGTGTCAGGTAGCAAGAAGTAGGAGCCCCGTGGGTGGGGTGGCCAGTATGGTTGCCCCTTTCCCTAGCCACTTTGTCCTCTGTGCCTCTAATGGCAAGAAGTTCTGAGAGTCTCTGGCAACTTAAAATTTAAAATCACACAAAAAATTAGTCTGTCTAAACTCTCAGAGATGAGTTCTACAAAGCTGCCAGAGTGGTTGTGGCATGACCGAGGAGATAGGAGACCTGGAGGGGGCTTGCTTTGGAGAAGTGCCAGGATCAGTCCCGGTGAAGGCCTCTGGAAGACCACCGCCTTGCTAAAGCGAGCTTTATGCTAGCCCAGACAGGGTAGGATGAGTATGGTTTGCCAGATGTAGGCCTAGCTCCTATGCTGGCCCCTATCTGGAGCCTTGGTGAGAAGGGGCTCCAAAGGAGTCTGTGACTTCTGCCCTTGGCCCGGTGCTAGGACCCCTCAGGGCTGAGCGGCCTGTCTTCAGCTGCCTCCTCTCTCTCTGTAGGGCCTCTCTCAGCTATTTGGCTGATGGGGGAAACAATGGCTGTGGAGCACGTGGGTGCACATAAGGGGATCATGTGGGCTGTGTGATTTTCCTGGACAGGCAGGGCTAGGAGGCAGACACAACCATTCTGTCTACTCAGAGATGAGTTCTGCACAGCTGCCAGAGTGGCTGTGGCATTCCTGGAGTGAGGAGTCTTGGGGGGCGCTCTTTGGGGGTGCCAGGAGCAGTCCGGGTGAACGCTTCAGGAAGGCCACTGCCTCGCTAAGGTGAGCTTTATGCAAGCCCAGGCGTTGTCTAGTACAGAGAACCACAACAGCCAGGTACACAAGAATTCAGTGGAGCTGGCAGGCAGATGTTACAGCCAGTGCCGCAGACAGATGGAGAAGCCAAGGCTCTGAGATGTTCGCTGACCTGCTCCGGTCATAGTCAGATGGTTTTAGAGCTCTTTCATGGCATCTGTTTCTCCATGCACACATGGAGGTCACACTGCATAGATGAAGCTGGACAGGGCTAGCAAAGCAAACGGGCTGAGATCTAAGTTGGGAACCTGCCAAGTCCTATCTCCCACCTCCCTCCCTCCTAGGCAGTGAAGTCTCTACCCAACTAGATCAGTGAATGGCAGGTATACAGAACCCTCCAGCGGGCTCACAGTGCATGTATTCTTTATGAAAGAAATAAATACTATTGTTATAAGCCACTGAGATTCAGGAGATGTTTGTTACCATAGCCTAGCCTAGTGTGTACTGACTGATATACTCACAAGGCTGACCAATAAGATCCTTGCCTAAGACTTCCGAGTAAGAGTTCTCTGGTAGCTGGGCTGTTACTGTTTCCACAGTAGGAATACATACACAGATAAGCCATATTTCAGAAAAATAAATGAAGAGAAAGGTGGGTATAATGAAAACTGCAGAGAATTCCTGAACATTCTATTTCCAGCGAAAGATCTGGATGGCTAAAATCTCTTGCAAGATTCTATGAACCATTGTCTCTTTTCTCATCCAAAATGGGGATAGTGGGGGCCGTTTTCATCTCTGTTCTGCTACAGGGTGAAGGAGGACAGTAACTCAATTTCTCATGTCACAGATGAGGTGTGGATTGTGGGTCAGTGTACTGACTAGTTTTATATCAACTTGACACAAGCCGGAGTCACTGGAGAGGGAGGAGCCTTCACAACATCGTGCTGTAGGTATCTCTGCTCTGCTACAGGGTACAGGGACAGCATCTCATGTTCCAGATGAGGTGTGGGTCATGGGCCACTGTACTGACTAGTTTTACGTCAACTTGACACAAGCTAGAGTCACTGGAGAGGAGTGAGCCTCCATAACACTGGACTATAGGCAAGCCTGTAGGGCATTTCATTAATAAGTGATTGATGTGGGAGGACCCAGTCCATGGTGGGTGGTAGCATCCCTAGGCTGGTGGTCCTGGGTTCTATAAGAAAAAAGGCTGAATAAGTCATGAGGAAGTAAGTCAGGAAGCAGCACCCCTCCATGGCCTCTGATTCAGCTCCTGCCTCCAGGTTCCTGCCCTGTTTCCTATCCTGGCTTCCATCAATGACAAACAGTGATGTAGAAGCAAAGGCCAGATAAACTCTTTCCTTCCCAAGTTGCTTTCAGCCATGGTGTCTCATCACAGCAAGAGTAACCCTAAGATAGCCATCAAAGGACAAGTATTCCTTTGTTCCCTTTTCTTGTAAGATGATTCGAACAGCAAAAAGAATGTAGCTCTTTTCTTCCTCTCCCGATTACAGCTTCCCATAGCAACTATTCTCACCACAGAGTGGCTGCTGTGATCCAAAGATCTGTGTACCCCCAGAAGTCACATGACACAGCCTAACTCCTTGGGCGATAGTGTTAAGAGGTGGGACCAGGGGCTAGGGAAGTAATTCAGTGGTAGCAGGACTTGCCTGGTGCATGTGAGGCCTCGGGCTCAGTCTCCTGCACTATGAGACAAAACATAGTGAGTCTGTGAGCATGTGGTGTGCACACAGGACTCACAGCCCTCGGGTCCCCTTAGAAGAATGACATCGTGTGGTACCCACTTCCCTAAAATTTGCTTTATTCACACAGTGCCTGACTTGTTTTAGACAGGGACTTGTTCAGCTCAAGCTGGCTTCAAACTCACTATGTTGCCAAGGGTAACATTGAATTGCCGATCCTCTTGTCTCCACCTTCTGAATGCTGTGGTGAGAGAGAAGCATCACTATGTCTGACTGACACCACGCTGGCGGTCGAACTGAGGGCCTATGCATGTTAGTCAAGATCTCTACCCGCTGTCAAACAGCAGATTTTTATTCGAGACAGGGTCTCTTTACATAGCCCTAGCTGGCACAGAACTTGTTATGTAGACCAGGCTGGCCTGGAATTTACAGAGCTCCACGTGCTTTTGTCTCCTGAGTGCTGGGATTATGGTGATGTATGTTAGCACACATGGTCCAATTCTGTTTGTCACCAACATGGAAGAGAAGTGGTAAGGGCAGGGGCCACCCAGAGTCCTTATGTTCTCAGATTCAGAGTTAAGACCAAAGTCTGGCGGGCATGACTGAGCCTCAGCACTCAAGGAAGAAACTTCCAGGCCTCTGGCACTGCGCCCTACAAGACACCCTGCAAACAGCCAACACTAAAAACCTGTTTTCGTTTTTTATTTTATTTTTTTTATTGCTATGATAAACATATCCTGACAAAGGCCCTTTAAGGAAGAAAGGGTTTATTTGGCTTATAATTACAGATTTCAGCTCACAACTGTGGGGAAAGTCAAGGCGGGAAGGCAAAGCAGTTAGCTGCAGACAGTCCACATTCAAGAACAGAGGGCGAAGGGTCAATGAGTGCCCACTGTTGCTTAGAGGGTTCTCCCCTTAGTGATTCCAGGGACTGGCCCATTCAACGGCACTGCCCACGTCCAAGTTGGGTCTTCCACCTCAATTAAGAAAAGCCCTCCTAGACCAATCCAGGCGATTCCTCATTGAGACCCCCTTCCCAGGCGATTCTACAGTCTCAGATCAAAAGCAACCATCACAGGGCCTAAAAGACAGCCCTGAGTGTGAAAGTGCTGGCCACCACGCTGGAGGATGTGATTTTGATTCTTGGGACCCACATGAAAGAAGGGAGAGCTGAGTCTCATACGTTGTTCTCTGACCTCTCCTTCCTCCACCAAATCAAGAAATAGGGCCAGGCTGTGGTGGTGCTCACCTTTAATCGGGAGGCAGAGACAGGCAGATCTCTGTGAGTTTGAGGCCAGCCTGGTCTACAGAATGAGTTCTAGGACAGGTTCTAAAGGTACAGAGAAAGCCTGCCTCAAAAAACAAAACACAACACAAAACAAACAAACAAAACCCCCCCAAAACAAAATAAAACAAAAAAAGAAATAAAAGTGTAATTGTAAAATAATAATAAAATAATCAGACTCCCTTCTTAGTTGGGCTAAGGCAGCTGTCTTTAGCAGTCCTTGGTGTGCGTGGGCGGAGTCTTTCCACAGGCTATCAGCACTGGGAGAATAGCTCTAACTGCATTCCTGCCTTCCATAACAGAGCAGACCAGAGAGGACTCCTCTGCAAGGTGTGTGAGTGTAAGGCAAAGGATGAGATCCAAATGCTCAGGACCCTCACCCAGGCTGCAGTAGGCTTGACAGGCATCGCTGCAGAGGGTGTAGCAAATGTTACCCAATCAGGGAGAACTCTGTGACCCCAAGACAAAGAATCCAGGGCGGGGGAAGGCCGCTGAAGCAGGGACTGAGTTTTCAATTAACAGCCTCAGAGCTAGATGCAGATGGCTAATGGATCGTCAGTGCTGGTGGCGTGACTGCCACCCCCAGGACTGGGATTTGGGAATACACACGGTCCAGATCCCACCGGAATAAGGAATCTTCTGACTTCTGAATCTGAGGGAACTGGAAAGCCCAGGATTCAGCAGGACCATGGTGTGCAGGATGGAGAATAGGGGTGGTGTGGCCAGCTTTGTCCTTTAGCAGGGCCCTCTCTCTGCTGGGGGTAACGAGCTAGGGAGATGCTGGGTCATAATGCAGACTGTGATTTGTATGTCACTTGTAACTAGTTCCAAGATTGAAAATGCAAGTACAGAGGTGACTTGCATCATGGGGACTTTAAAATTTAAAACTGCATCTTACTCCCACTTCTGTTTCTTCCTCTGTCGGGGAATGGAGAAGGGGACTGCCCCAGAGAGCATCTTGAAGCTACTCCCCAGCCACCGCAGGGGACAGATGTGTGCAGGCAGTAACTGATGAAGGCATGCATGGAGAGCTCTCACTTGCTCTCTGAGGCTCTCCCCCTGCCTCAGTTTCTATGCCCATAAAGTGGGTAGAACTGATGCCCACCTTGACTGATGGCTCTGAGGTCGGATGATATATGAGTTGGCTGAAGGGTATTATGGGGGGTGGAGGAAGAGGAGGAAGAAAGAAAAAAAAAGGAAGACGGGAAAAACAAGGAAGGAAAGAATAGGATTAGAAGGAGCCACCACGGCCATCACACCTGTAGTCCTGGCACTGAGGCTGAAGCAAAAGGGCTGTGATGAGTGCGCGGCTAGGCTGGGCTGCATGGTGAGACTTTCAGGGCTGTGCTGAGTGCGCGGCTAGGCTGGGCTGCATGGTGAGACTTTCAGGGCTGTGATGAGTGCGCGGCTAGGCTGGGCTGCATGGTGAGACTTTCAGACTAGCCTGGACTGTAGAATGAGATGGTCTTAAAAAATAGAAAGAACAAGAAAAGAATGTTGCCCCGGGCAAAGGTCAAGAGCCAAGTCATTTGATACCCCCCTCCCCCATGAGCCGGCAGAGCTCTTAGAACGCTGAGTAAAGGTTCTGGATTTTGCCCCTTGCCTTTCTGGATGGGCAAGGTCCATGGGCTGCTGGAGGCCTGCGCCCCACCAGGGAGGGTTAGCTGGGCCTGTGGGGGTTTCTTGGGGTTTGCCGGGCTTTGGAAAGCCTTTCCTGCCTCTCTGAGACTCCAGGAGCACAGAATTCCCTCTGTTGCCGTCTTGTCTGATAGAGTAACTCTCTGCTGCTGATGGAATATCACAGGTGGTGCTGGTTATAAAGACTAAAGCAGGCCGGGCGGTGGTGGCGCACGCCTTTAATCCCAGCACTCGGGAGGCAGAGGCAGGCGGATCTCTGTGAGTTCGAGACCAGCCTGGTCTACAAGAGCTAGTTCCAGGACAGGCTCCAAAACCACAGAGAAACCCTGTCTCGAAAAACAAAAAAAAAAAAAAAACCAAGACTAAAGCATTCTGGGGTGCACATTCTCAAGACCAGGGAGTTCAAGGGCAGTGGCCACCTCTGGTGCAGGCTTTCTCACCATGTCCTACCATGTCCTAGCATCTCATCACAGGTGAGGCAGAAATCCTGGCTCAGGTTCCTCTACAGTCACACTGGATAGAACCCCAGTCTTCAAGTCTCCTTAAAATTTAATTTTGTCCCAAATGTCCCACCTGAAAATGTCACATTTGGGCTACTTTCCCACCTTGTTGATGTCTATCAAGGGTTCCACTGCAAACTGAGGTGTTTCAGTTTGTGTGTGTTGGGGGGTGTTCCCTGGCTCTGCCCCCTTCCTGTTTCCCCACCCCTACCAGTCCTGCTCCCTTAGAGGTTTGCTGTCTTGACTCCTGGACTGGACCAGGCACAGGAGTCCCGGGGCACAGCTGCAGAAGCTGTCTATTCTCACCTCTTTTGTTAGCCAGTCCCCTGCAGCTCCTGCTGGCTCTGCAGATCAAACCTTTTCTTCCCCCCAGGTGATCTCATTTCTCCTGGAATCTCTATGCTCTGGTCCAAAGCTCAAGCCACTATTTCCTGCTCATTTTCCAAGACACAGCCTCTCCCCTGTTCTCTGTAGTTGGCACCCTGCTCTGCATCCATCTGAGTCTTTAGAGGCAGAATGTTCCAGAAACGGCCTTTTAAATTCCCTTCTTGGTCTGTGCATATTCCACTGGGGCTCTTCCCACTTCAACCAAGCAAGATACCACCTTTCTCCTAAAGCCAGCCCCCAGACGTTGTAGTTCACTGTGGCTAAGCATGGCTCTGGGCTTTGTCGGGAGTGGCCTTGTGCCCACAGAGGGGTCCGATTAGAACTCTGTTCTCAGAATCAGCAGGAGTCACAGATGAACCCACTGCTACCCCACAGCCAGAGGGTCAAGCGCTGTGCTACCCATTGCAAGGTCAGCAACTCTACAGGGTCATGAGATCAGAGAATGTCCTGAGTGTAAAAGGAACAGCCGCTGCCTCCCAAGTTCAAGGCCAAGCTAACATGACCTAGCTTGACTCTGCTGCAAAAACCAAAAGTACCAATTGTAGATGCTTCACTGTTGCCCTGACTGTTAAAAGTTTCCCTAATGCGAGCTCTCTGCCAACGCAGAAATCCCAATCAAGCCAAATCACAACAAGCCAAATTAAAAAGTATCTAGGTTTAATGGGATTCCTGCACTCTTGGGTGGGCCCCAGGAGGAAACGGGAAGCCGCAAACCCTACCACAGGGGGAGATGATGCGGGAGCTTTCCGGGGAAGCAGTTTAAATAGACTGGGGAGTGATCAAGATTTTGGCGGGCTGTCTTGACCGTCCTCCCGGGAGGAGTCAAAGCTTGGCAGGCACAGGAATGGGACCTCCAAAGATGGAGGCCAGAGACCAGGACTTGGGAGTTACACTGATAGCCCCAGGTGCATGAGTTCACTGGCTTCCTGCCTCTCTTCACAGTCAAAGGAGCCTTGGGATTCCTCTGGGTCCCCAGGTTTGACCCGGGATAATCTAGCACTGGTGTACCCTGTGCAGGTGTGAAGCTGCTCCCACACTAGAGTATCCCAGCACATCTGGTTTGTTGTCCTTGGAGGTGACTGCAGACACTGTTCTCTCCTCCTTTGCCCTACAGCTCCCTGGAATTTGTATGATGGTCGTGCTACCGGGAATGGGACACAGGGCTGATGGGAAGGGGTGCACTCAGTACCCCACCATGACACTCCAAAACATATCCTTAAGGCCCCACACTACGGTAAGAGATTCCCACACCCCTTGAGAGAGCGGGTGACACCCACTAATCAGAACCAGGAGAAGCCTGGGAATTCATAGGCATCTTGGAATGAAAGGGCCCCTTGTGGGGTATATGTTGAATGCTCTAGAAACAGTGATGGCCACTTTTGCCACACAGGGACAACCGTCCTGAAATAGCTGGCTTGCAGATAAGTGGAGCTTAAACAAACCTGACCTGCTGAGGAAATGCCGCAAAGAAATAGTGCCAGTTCCCTCTGTGGTTTTGGTGTCTGGGTAGGTCTACCAGTTCCCTTTATGGGCCAACCCATTTGAATTTAATTTCTTGCTACTTAAGAAATCGAGATCTGAACGGTCCCAGGGTGAATTTACAATAGTATTTGATCAGAACACAGAACACCCAACATCCATTCCAGCTAGCCGCCCCTTGCCTCCAGTTCCAAGGAGCAGGTCCACAAAGGCCTCCTGCCTCAGCCCTGCCAGTGAGGAGCCTGCATCAGTCTCAGTTAACCCTCGTTCCAACTCCACCTAAGGTCTAATCGACTTCCAAGATGACACAAGGATGCATGCCTGTTCCAGGAATCGAGGAAAACGCTTCACCTCCAGAGGGAAGGATGCTCAGGCCTGGAGAGGACAGAAGCCAGGGAGCCAGTGGGAGCCAGATGTCTCCCAGGCCTGGGTGGAGGCCTCCTGAGGGACCACTCTCTTCTTGCCCAGTGGAACTGAAACAAAGAAGTCCATCTGTAGTCTGTTTCCCTAGAGATAACTTGGTGATATCTTACCAGTTGAGATCCAAGGAGGTTGAAATAAACCCCAAATCCCATGACACCAGAGAGCACACTGCCACTAATGGACTCTGCACATCTCGCTTCCCCCAAAACTTGGGTCCTCAGGTCGGCACCATTGAGAGGCAGAGGGACTTTAAGAGGCAGGGTCTGGTCAGGAGGTCTGGGGATCACTGGAGATGTGCTCTTGAAAGGAGTTGGGGTTCTGATTTCTCCCCTTTTCTCTTTTCTTCCCCCTGCCCATGAAGGAGGTGGCTTGGTGCTCCTATCTGGCAGACTTGGCTCATTAGCAACCGGAACCTTTAAAACCAAGGCCCAAAGACCTCCTCTCTCCTCTAAGCTACCTCAGGGTTTTTGTTTTTTGGGTTTTTTTTTTTATGATGATGACAGAGGGGGAGGCCACATCATCACCTTGCACTCCTGGGACTGTCATACAGGGCTTTTATTCTCTTCCTGGCCCCAGTGAGATATGGCAATAAAGAAGCATCTAGAAAGATGTAGACTCTGCTAGCTGATGCCTGGAACTGAGGCAGCCATCCTGCAATCATGGGGGGAAATGGTCTGAGCTGGTCCACTCGGGAGGGAAACATGGATCCCTGTTGATGTCACTAACCAGCCCTGGGCCATTTTCCCTCAGGACGGGCAGACACAGGAGACACATCTCTTTTGATGTTTAAGTACCTCTGAGTTCAGCTTTCTTGCAGCAGGAAGCATTGTATCCGGTCCCTCTATTTCTGTTCTACTAAAGTCCCCACTCCAGTACCCAGCATGGACTAGCACCCCAACGCTGGGGGAGAGCAACACCCCAGCTGCTTTTCACAGCCCCTCAGGAGCTCAGCCTCGTGTGGCTGGCTGTTTGTTACATAACCACTGCATCCATAGAGAAGCTGAGAGCTATGTTCAAAACTCCAGGTTGCTAGGGGCTGGGGAGGTTGTTATGAAAACTGCCTGGACCAGTGGTTCTTAACCTTCCTGATGCTGTGACCCTTTAACATGGTTCCTCCTGTTGTGCTGACCCCCAACCATAAAATCATTTTTGCTGCTACTGTAATTTTGCTACTGTTCTGAATCGTAATGTAAATACCTGTGTTTTCTGATGGTCTTAGTCGACCCCCGTGAAAGGGTCATTGCAACCCACAGGTTGAGAACCACTGGCCTAGAGGAGGGTCATTCCCACACCCTCTGAGCCAGTATCCCCTCCCTACCAATGCCCAGCCCAGATTGCCTAATGTTCTAACAATGTAGGCAAGGGAGGATGGAGGCAGGGCCTGGGGCTGGGCCAGAAGGTCCTTATGGAGGGAGTAGGCTGTTCTGCCACTACTGCTCATGTGCCCATTGTGGGGTGAAAGCAACAACTGATTATAGATATTTGCTTCTGAGCAAGTGGTCTCTTGTAATGCCCTAGGGCCCCATGAGGGCCCTCCCCAGAGTTATTGTGTTTAAAACACACTGCTTTGATCCTGGGTGTTACTAAGGACAAAAACCAAACCAAAAAGAACCTCTAAGACCCAAGTAATCAAATTCATCCACCCTGCAAGCTTGCTGCTTTCTGGGAAAGGACTGGGGGTCAGGAGAAGGGCCTGGAAGGGAACATTAGAGGCTTATGTCTCTGGACCCCAAGGTCACCTACCTTGCTAAGGGGAGCGTCCTGAGAGTCCCTAGGACTGTCTCTCCTGAGCGGAGCATACAAGGAATGTCCCTTTTGTCCTGCCCCTCTTTCCCACCCAGAACTCTTCACTCTGAGTGCCTCTCCTTGTGCTGACTCCTCTGGCTGTGACCCATGTAGAAACGCTGGGCATGGTGACATGCGCTCATAATCTCAGTGAAGGAAAGCAGAGATAGGTGGAGCCTTTGGGCTCACTGGCCAGGCATCCTGGCCAACTTGGTAAGCTCCAGGCTAAAGATCCTATCTCAAAATACAAGGTAGCCCTCTCTTGAGGAGCAACACACGAGGTGTACTGTTAGCCTCCACACACACACGAACAACACACGAGGTGTACTGTTAGCCTCCACACACACGAACAACACACGAGGTGTACTGTTAGCCTCCACACACACGAATACACATCTACACTTGCACTCACATATGCAGCCACACGGACATGCACAGAACACATACACACATGTACATAACACACATAAAAAGCACACACACACATACACACACACCTTTCCTGCCCCAGCCTCTACAGAACTAAGCATGATCAGGAAAAAGTAGCCAGGGTGGCAGACACCCAAACCACTGAAACTTCAATTCTCAGCTATGGATTGCCAGTGTTTAACAAGACCATATTGAAGGTTCTGGAATGTAAGAAGGGGTCTACATCATATAGGCCAGGCCCAAGCAATGGCTACCCCATCAGGATTGGCTATTCTCAGTCCTCCTGGCATAGGTACAGAGGAATTTGTCTCTTTGTTAGTGAGAAGGTGGGTATTCCAATTCCAACTGGACGGCTGATAAACCCACCTTTCCTCTGCCCCGTCTCAATCCTTGGTGGATGGGGTGGTGTCTGTACATGGTGAGAGCAACTACTCACACAATGCTTATCTCTTCTAGAAACACCCAGAAGCCAGATGTGGATGTATGTCCTGCCACAAGGAGGACCTTTGTCCTTTTGAGCCCTAGGAGTCAGTTCCATGAGTCGGGATCTTTGGGGCTTTCTGAGTTCATTCATGGTTGGGTGTCTCCTAGGATCACGTCAGGCCATCAGTCTGCATAGCATTGGCCTGCAGATCTCACCACGCTGGGGTAGCTCTGGATCTGCTACAGACTGCTGATAGGATCTTCAGCAGCAAACCCTGACTCACATCCACAATGTATGTATGCATCTTTCTGTGCCCAAACTACAGCACACAGTCACAGCCACCATGGTCACCCAGGCCATCCTTTCTAAAGCAGCAGGGCAGCTGAGGTCAGAACAAGGGCAGAACTCTGCTAGATACAGCCCTGGACCCTGCTGTCCCTACCCGAGGAACTTTCCAGTATGGAGCAGCTGCCTTGGGCTCCTCGTCGTCCTCAGCATGAGGTCTCTTGGGATGATGATCCTGGAAGGTGTCCAGACTTATGCCTGGGGGCAACTTGTTACTTTTGCTAAATAAAGGGGTTCCCTTTGCTTGCTTTTTTTTTGTTTTAGAGTCTTGGAGTCTTCTTGCTATGGCTTGTCCACTTTGATATCATGCAATAGTTAACATGGGAATCAGATACAACAACTCAAGCTGGTAATCCTAGCACTGAGGAGGAAGAGACGAAAGGATCAAGAGTTCAAGTCCATTCTTTGTAATGTAGCAAATTTGAGGACAGCTTTAAAAAAAAAAAGGACAGGGCACAAATGACACCCCTGTGTACTAAGAACACCTGTAACCTGAGAAAGTGAGTGACACAGACTGAGGCCTTGGGGGACACAGAAGAGGAAGCGCAGTGGCCATTTCCTCAAGGATAGATGGAGGAGAGTCAGAGAAGCGGGATAAGAACCAGCTCTCAGGGTCCGATGGGGCATATATGTGGCATCCCAGGTTCCAAAAGTGGAATCCCATGAGCTGTCATGTGGGCTGAGGGTGGCAGGGTACACCTCCTTCCCATTTATTCAATATTATACCACCTTTGAGAGTTGTTATTTTAACATTATGTATGTGTGTGTGGGGTGTGTGCATGTGAATACAGTTACCCGATGGAGCCCGTGGAGCTGGAGTTATGGGCAACTGTGAGCCACCTGATGTGGGTGCTGGACATTGAACTCAGGGCCCCCGGAAGAGCAATATGAACTCTTACCGGCTGAGTCTCCTTCCTAGTCCTGTGTAGATCTTCCACTTGCTGGCCTGACTGGGCTGCTGGTGACAATGAAACAATGAAGGAACCCATATGGTCTTTGTCCCACAAAAGCAGGGAATTACCCAAATGACCACATGATGAAGACAGTGTTCATGGGCTGTAGTCATGATATACTTTGCCTGTTGCTGCATCCAAACACCTGACAGAAAGCAATTTAAGGAAAGAAGTGTTTGTTTTGGCTCACAGTCTGAGGGGTACTGGCCGTCGTGGCTGAGAAGACGTGGCAGCAAGCGCTTGAGGCAGCTGACCACATCACAGCCAGTCAGGAAGCAGGGCGGTAAGTGTTGGTGCTCAGCTCAAGTTCCTCTTTCAAAAAATTACATGCATTTATTTTGTGTGTGTATGTGGACGTCAGAGGACAGCTTGGGGGAGTTGGTTCTTGCCTTTATTATGGGTCTGGCCTTTGGTTCCCAGCACCCATTAGGGGCCACTGCAGTCTGTAACTCTGGCTCCAGAGGGCACAATGCTCTCTTCTGGCCTAACACGCACATAATTAATATATATTATAATATATATAGTTATAAATGTTATATGTATATATATTTGAAACAGGGCTGGCTTTGAACGCACAAAGATCCACCTGCCTCCGCTTTCTGGGCACTGGATGAGAGGTGTGTGCCACCTCGCCCCTCCCAATTTTCTAAAGACTCCCCCTCCAGCCCTTGGGTCCTCTGCATCCTACGCTTCCAGACTGGGAGGGCAAGAGGATCCTAAGCACAGTCAGAAAGGTCTCGCCCCACCTACTCTTAAACGCAACAGGATCACGTGGTACGTGCTGCACGGCAAGCTGTGCGTGCCTTGCGTAGAGGGGATGGGGCTTCGTGCCCACAGTGCGTCCTGATTGGCCGGCGAGGCAGCTTCTGAGGCGCATGCGCTGGGGCGGGCGCGGTCTTCCGGCTTAGCTGGCCCAGTCGGGCGGCTGTTTTGGCGGGAGTTGGCTGAGGGTGTGAGGTGAGCTTCGTGGGACCTGTGTGCTGGGTTGGGTCAAGCCAGGCTGGGCTGTGCAGGGCTTTTGGACAGGCAGGGACTAATATCCCCGTGTGGGGAACTCGGGCTGGTGGGTGGTCTTGTTGCCGGGCCTGGCACACAGACCAACCCTCAAAGGCACGAGGCCTAGCTGCTGGCCCGGAGAGACCCACTTTGCCCTTTGCTTGGCTTCCGGCACCCGACACCCAGAGGACAGCGGCAGGGATGGACTTCCGGTGCTGCCGCTACAAGGCCTTGTCTTCCACCTTGGGTTTGGCGAGGGGCTTCCTTGCAGGCTCCGTTGGGGTATTTGCTGGAGCTCCACCTTTAAAGTCAGGTTCTGTGATGCTTAGTAGGATGGGAACATTCAACATTGTGGGGGCGGGTTTGCAGTTTAGCCTTTGGTCAGGAGCTACACAGAGCTAGGCAACAAGTTTCACCTGTGTGGGGCGGATAAGAGAACTCACGGAGCGAAAGGAACAGTGGTTTCGGGTCTCCCCCCAGCTGAGGCCCGGTGGGGTATTTGCAAGGTTATTTTTACAGCTGCAGCTGGAACCCCCGCTCTTTATGTAACAAGCTCTCTGCTTTTAAATGTTAGCCTTAATTCATAACATTTTAGCACATCATATAGCCAGTGGGAAGAGATATGGGAACCGTAGCTGGCCCTTGGGGAGGTGTGTTCCATCTACGCAGACTGCCAGCGGTCCTCCCTTAGGGAAGCTGGCTGCCAGACACGTCTGTATCCCGGTTCTTGAGAAACTGAGGAGGGGGACGGAACATTCAAAGCCAGCCTGAGCGAACATAGCAAGACACTGCCTTAACAAAAGTGAGACATGTCCCCAAACTGACCTGGATTGCATGAGCTACATCGTTGACTTAATTGGCTCACAAGAAGTGCTCCTTGCCTGGTGTTTTGCTGTTCTTTCAGGGTCAGAATTTGAGGTGAAGCATGCTCTGAGGCTGAGGGGTATCAGACATCTTCCTTGCAAACAAGGCAGGACCCCTGACATCACAGCATTGATGTGCCCCCCGCCCCCATGCTTAGGGTCCGAGTGGGGCTGGGAGAACATTTTTTCAAAACAGGGACTGTATTTGAAGTGAGCTCGCCAGAGCCTGTGTGTACATGAATCAGGATCCATTTACCGCTTGGCTTCCTGGTGCTAAATAGCATCAGGGGAGAAGGAGCACCCAGGAATTGCTGGGAGCTAAGTCACAGGCTTCTGGATCTCCGGGTCCTCTCCATGCCCCTGAATTGCTAGGTCTACACATGAATCTTTTGTGGCTCTTGCTTTCAAGATAACTTTCAGGTGATACAGAGGAAGTAAAATGGGACCCCTGCAGGCCTTCACGAGGCCGCTTTTCTGGCAGCCTTGGGCCCTGGAACTCGCAGAAAAAGAATGTAGATACATTATGAACTTATAGCCCAGCAGACTCTGTGGTCTCAGGAACAGGGAGGCAAGGCATTCTCAGGCTGGCTAGCAGCTGGTGTGGTTGAATGGAAAAAGATTGTGAATAATTAGACCAATTGGCTCATCACGGACACTGCGGGAGACCAGGGTAGGGGTCCTCCTTGGGCAGGAATCCCTCTCCCATAGATGGATAATGGATCTGGGCTTCCGGAGGAGAGCAGCTGAGCAGGACTCTGTGGGTCGTGGAGCGTGGCCTGTTCCTTGTGGCCCCTTCTTGCTGATGTAACCCAGTCCAACCAGGCTTTTGTTTCTGCACGGAGAGTCTTTAGTTGGTGTCAGGAGACATCTGGACGTGTGGATGGAAGATAACTACTCCCTCTCATGTCGGCCTGAGGGAACCCCTGGCTTTTCTAGTTAGCTAACTTCCTGGAGGTACCGCTTGTGTCGGGGACTGAGGCTCCAGTTCCTGGCAGTTGTCTGTTCTGGGGGTAGACTGTGAGTCACTTTAGAAACCCCTGGATATGGCTCAGATTCCATGCAGTTCCTCCCTTTCCCCTTTTCTAGGTCAGGTTCATGTGGAGAGAGAGTGCTTAGTTCACAGATCTTACAGACTTCATGGATACCATGTTGAAATCCAGTCCCCAGACCCAGCAGAGGAGTAACCACAATGGTCAGGAGGTAGTGTGGGAATCCTCACACCCTTTGTCCTTATATTTACCCTCTTCTGACCTCCTGATGTGCCCCCCTCCCTTTGTCAATGACCCTGTGGTCGCTCATTTCCCCTTGGCCCTTTTCTAGACCAGTCTTTGGTCCTCCAGCTTTGGGGTTCTCACACCCTTTGCCGTCCTCCTCCTTATGCTCTTGTGGCCTTTACTCTTGTGTCCCCCTCTGTAAAGGACACTGAGTTCGCTTCCCTCTCCTGTGGCCCTTTTCCAGACTAGGTTTTGGTCCTCGGGCTTTGGGATGAAGATGGAGGCCATCACCCCATTCCTGGGGAAGTATCGCCCCTTTATGGGTCGCTGCTGCCAGACCTGTACTCCGAAAAGCTGGGTAAGTGATGGGACCAATGGGCCCTCCTTTGCAAAGCTTAGGCTAGCTTAGTTCTGGGTGTTGTGGATGCTGGGAAGCTGCCTCCTCCATGTCTTTCCAAGCTTGATCTTTCAATTGCACCATGCCTTTGCCCTTCAGAGAAATTAATACACAGGGGTCTGTGGGGATGTGGCTGGGGGAATCCGTAGGAAGCCTCAGGAGAGGTAGGTGGGAATATACCTAGGTCTGCACTAGCTGTGTTCAGTTGGGGACACTGTCTATTCAGACGTCATAGCACTCAGCATCTCTTGCATGTCTGTATCATGTGCTGCTGCCAAGATGGCTCAGCATACTAATGGAGATTCAGGTTACAGATTCTCTGATCCTGGTGAGTTAAAACCCCTACTGAGAGGATTTTAATGTGCTTATCTCTAAGAGGGCAACTCCAAACGGGGCAGTGGTTTCCACTTTAAGCATGAAGCCTTTTTCTTTCTGAGCCAACTTTGGGATCTTGGAACAGACATCTGGGAGATGTTCTCTATACTTTCCTCCTGGTTGACTCAAAGGGCCATCAGGCAGAGGCTAAATGTGGCGGGGGTACAGCTTTGGCTTGCAAAGGCCCCCCAGGACATGTTGTCCCTTCCCTCTTGGCTAGGAGTCCCTCTTCCACAGAAGCATAATGGATCTGGGCTTCTGCAATGTAATCCTGGTGAAGGAAGAGAACACCAGGTAGCCAGAGCTAGGGGTGCAGGGTGGTGGGTTGCAAGGGCCCTTTGTGGTATCATTTTCTTTCTGCAATGGGGAAAGAAGGGCCCCTGTCCTCTCCTTCATAACCACAGCAAACTGAGGCAAGCTTTACTGTCCTCAACTTCCTCCCATGAGCATGTATGGGTTGCCCACTGGGTGTCAAGCCACTGTGCCCCCTCAGTGGGGAAGTGGGTGGAAATAGGGACCAGATAGGCAAGTGAATCCTTGTTCCTCTTAATTTTGCTCCATGGTGGAGCTTGGGCCTGGGGCATGAGACAGGTGCAAACCCTTCCTGATGAATAGAACTCTCTGGACCTTGGGAGGCCTCTCTGAATCATCTTCCCCCAGGTTTCGAGGCTGGCTGGTTCGCAGGCTCTGCTATTTCCTGTGGTCCCTGGAGCAGCACATCCCCACCAGCTCTGATGCCTCTCAAAAGATCATGGAAAACACTGGGTGAGGAGCAGGATCAGAGGCTGGTGCTTGTGAGATACTTAAAAAAGGGTGACAAAGGCTCTATCAGGATGGCCAAGACTGGCTGAGGCAAGGTTTCTGGAATGCTATCTCTACTTGGGCCCACATTGGACTCTGGTATACACTGAGGAAGTGAGCGGAGAGACCACTGATGTCTAGCCCAACACTGTTCCCCTAATCCCAACAGGGTGCAGAACCTCCTCTCAGGAAGGGTTCCAGGAGGGGCTGGAGAAGGCCAGGCACCTGACCTAGTGATGAAAGAGGTGCAGCGCATCCTGGGCTACATTCAGGCCACACTCGGCCCCGTCTTGCTCAGGTAACAGTGGTGAGAAGCATATGTCCTTAGGTTGAGGCCTCTGCCCCTTTGGGGAGTGAATGTGAGCTGGGCTTGGAAAAGCACCAAATATTCTTCTTTAGTAGCTGGATGGTAGCCTACTGAAGCACCTGCCCAGGTTCACAGTACAGGTCTGCACACTTAGATACAGGTGATTAAAGAGGTGGACTGGTACAGCTGCCCCAAGGAACAAGGGCCAGAATACCCAGGAGGAGGGTGAGCGCTGTAGTTAGAGCCAGAAGTGAAGAGAGTCAGTCGTGGAGGGCACAGGAGTAAGAGAGGGAACAGTTTCTTCAGAGGGAGAAGCCAGAGTCAGGGCCCTGAACAGGGAGGGCCAGGTTCGCAACAGTAGTGACATGGCTGGAAGCTGATGAGCCATATAAGTAGTTCAGGCGGCTCTAAGGGCAGGAAAAGCCAGTAGGAAAGTTTTAAGAGAGAAGTGGCCACATGATGAGCTGGGATGAGAGCAGAGACCAGCATATCTGCAAAGTTGTTAGTCCCATTGTGAAGAGTACTGTGGTTAAGGTAGCAATAATGAGACTCATGAATAGATTAGGTGGTGGTAGGAAAAGAAAAACACAGGAAATCCCTGTTTCTGGCCTAGTACCTGGGGGTGTATACAGAGAGGGCTAGGCTTGGTCAGAAGGTAACTGGCCCTGGAAGGATGTTTGGATTGGGAATTCCAGTAACTGACTTGAGGACTTGGTTGTCTGTGTAGGTCTGGGAGCTCAGAAGAAAAGACGTAAGATTTTTCAGAGCTTTAGTATACAGTTTATGTTTAAAGCCAGGGGATGGCTTCAGTTAAGCAGCTGAAGGGGGCTTAGGTTTGTATGCCAGGCTCAGCTGTTGGTGATTTTGATCAATCCTCTATTGCAACAGTTCTTGACTCTGTTGAGGCTTTCAGGCTCTTAGCCTCACAGTGCCCTTGTGTAGGAGCTCCAGAGCACAACTCTAGCAGGCTGCCTGCTTCCCCTGTGCACCTAAAGTAGTCAAGTGGCCTCCGATGCAGCTTTTTATAGGGGCATGGTCTTCCCCAGCGATCCCATATGGTTGCTGTGTCCCAGAATCGCCCCATTTAATGTTCCTGTCAGATGTGGGCTTGCTGCTTGCCCACAAGTTTTCCTCTTCCTCCTCTGGTGGCAGCATGGTCCCCCTACTGGGCGTCTGAGCAAATGCAGAGTCCTGCCCTCTGTCATCGCCTCCCTCCCCCACTTGTCGTGGTAGTTGGTAAACGTAAGCTGATGGGTTCTGTCTGGAAAGAGTCTGAGTCCTTTGTGATGTGAGCCAGTGCTTCATGGTGCAGGCTGCGGCATCAGGACCCTTGCAGCAGCAGCGCCCACTTAGCATTGTCTACTATTAAGCAGGTCATGACCTCTCCTGATCAGTGTGGGCAATAATGTTGCTTGCCTTCGAGTAGTACTGGGCAACCTTCTGGGGGTCCTGTGGGGCTGAACCTTGTGGAAGGTGACCCTGCTGCACCTCAAGCTGGTACTGCTTTCAAGGTTGTTCAGCTGGGCACTGCTGTGGTTCCTGAACCGCCTCTTCCTGAATGTGCAGCTTCACAAGGGACAGATGAAGATGGTCCACAAGGCTGCCCAGGAGGTAAGCCAGGCCATACTGGATAGGTTTGGATGGTCTGAGCAGAGGCAAACCCAGACACTATCAGCTGTTAGAAAAACCCACAGCTCTTAAGACAACTTTGCTGCCATGTCTCATAGTCCTGTTCCTACAGGGTGTCCTATAGTTTCTTTCCCTCAGTTTCAATAGCCGTTATGCATTGCCTTAAAAGTTATGGGAAGGCTACTCTACCTTTGGAAAATGTGTAGAGGAGCCCTCCCTCCCTCCCTCAGTGCTGCCCTGTGACTTGTAGGTGCTGGGGTTTGGCTGTGTTTTATGGTGGTATTTCCTTCTGGCTGTCTTTGGAGCAGGGCTCGCCGCTTGTTTTCCTTTCTACACACAAGTCCCTCTTGGATGGGTTCCTCCTGCCTTTCGTACTGTTCTCCCAGGGCCTGGGTGTGGTCCGTGTGGCTTTGGACCCCCGCACCTGCTCCCCTGCTCTCAGGTATGACAGGAGGGAAATCCCAGGCTGGAGCAGGAGGGTGAAAGTTAATTCGCCTTCTTAGGGTGTTTTCAGCCATATGACAGCCTAACTTGTAGACTTAGATGGATGGTTGGCTATGGGTGCTTGGGCCATGACTGCTTCAAGTGCCTAGTCAGACAGGCTGGGAGAGGCAAGACTCTTGTGAAGCATCTGGGCCCAGTCTCTCCTCCAAAGCCCTTTCTCACTAGGCTCTGTCCTGTGCTCACAGAGCTCTACTGAAGAAACTTGGGGGACTTTTCCTGCCCCCAGAGGCCAACCTGTCCTTGGACAGCTCAGATGGCATCCTTGCAAGGGCTGTGGTCCGTGCAGTGAGTGTTTCCTGTGGTTATGTATGGGGTGGGCCAAGGGTACAAGAGTCTGCTTCTAATCTGGCCTCAATGCTCACCCTTCCTCTCTCCTAGGCTGTGGAGCAGCTGCTCGCCAGTGGGCAGCCTCTTCTCATCTTCCTTGAAGAGCCTCCTAGGTGCCCAGGGCCCAGGCTTTCAGCCCTGGGCCAGGCCTGGCTAGGACTGGTGGTCCAAGTGGTCCAGGAGGGCATCATTCCAGATGCCACACTGGTACCAGTTGCCATTGCCTATGACCTGATTCCAGATGCACCATGTGACATGAACCATGTGAGAGCCTCTTGTCCCTGGGGACCCCAAGTGGACACCACTTCTGGGTGGCACAGTATGTTCTGTGATTGGGCTTCCTTAGAGCTGAAGTCAAATTGGAATGTGAGCTGTGTGTAAAGGAACTGACACGACAGTCACAACCCTGCAGTATTTCCCAAGGTCTTTGCCATCACCACCTTAGAAAAGACCCCACAAGGGAGGTCATGGGTGCAACAGTTTGGAGAAGACCAGTGAGCAGTGTGGATGGCAGAATGGGTAGCAGCCCTGAGAATTGTCCAAGAATACATGTGCAGCCTGTCCTTCCCTGCAGGACTTGGCTCCCTTGGGGCTATGGACAGGAGCCTTGGCTGTCTTTCGGAAACTGTATAACTGCTGGGGCTGCAACCGGAGAGCCTGCGTCAGGGTACATCTCGCTCAGCCTTTTTCCCTCCAGGTATGAAACCAGTTGGGAAAGGCTGGGAGAGCTTTTGTGATTTGGCCTTCAAAGCCATTGTAGGGATAGTATTTTCTGTCTTAGATGGTTTGTGTGTGGGTTTCCTGGGGGGCAAAAGCAGACCACACATCTTTATCCTGGGCAGGAATACACCATCAATGCTAGAAGCTGCTGGGACAGCAGGCAGACCCTGGAACACTTGCTGCAGCCCATTGTGTTAGGTGAATGGTAAGGAGCACAGATGTATGGGTCTCGGAAGGGAGGCAGGTGGCTCTTCAGCTCATGGCCGCTCCAACCATCCCAGAACATCAGCACCAGACACTCACCTTCCCTACAGTCTAAGTGGAGGATGGCACACAGGCCTGGACAGGGACTTGGGGAAAACAGCTGTAGCTCTGGTTTCATTCTTTGATCTGTCTCTATTCCAGTAGTGTTGTTCCAGACACTGAGAAGGAGCAGGAGTGGACCCCATCAACTGGGCTCCTCTTGACTCTCAAAGAAGAGGACCAGCTCCTGGTCAGAAGACTGAGCAGGCATGTCCTGAGTGGTAAGGGAAACCCAGATCTGTACCTTTAGGGTGGGGTTTCAACAGTACTTTATGTGGATAATACGGGACCAGTTACTAGGACCTGAGCACCCCCACCCCCTTCGTGGCACACTCAGGATACCAGAAGAGTGGGGCATGCAGAGAGGGGGGAGCAGATAACTCAATGTCTGAGCCAAAGATCTATGCCAGGGCCATCCCAATCTCAGATGCCCCTCAACCAGTGTCCTTAGCTGTAGCTGAGTCGAGTAGCAACACGTGCCTGCAGAGTTGTTAATGATGTGGCTGTTAGTGCTTTCTCAAATGTCACTCTGTAGCACACTGTTGGGGTGGGTCTGGTTATACTATACTGGAACCTGCTCTCTCCTGCTGGGGTGGAGATAGGACTGTATGGTTGGGTCCTGACCCCTGACAGCACCCTACATTCCCACCTTCCCCCTCTCCCCAGCCAGTGTGGCCAGTTCAGCAGTGATGAGCACAGCCATCATGGCAACACTGCTGCTGTTGAAGCACCAAAAGGTAAGGGCACTGTACGGTGGGGCCTAAGGGAAGAGCAGGGCTTGGCCCCTGCTCAGGTCTGTTCTGCCTCCAGGGTGTGGTCCTATCACAGCTCCTGGGGGAGTTTTCCTGGCTGACCGAGGAGACACTGCTGCGTGGCTTTGACGTGGGCTTCTCTGGGCAACTGCGATGCCTGGCTCAACATACACTGAGCCTGCTGAAGGCACAAGTGGTTCTGCTGCGTGTCCACCAGGGGGACTTGGTGGTGGTGCCACGACCTGGGCCAGGCCTCACATACCTGGCACGTCTGAGCAAGGAATTGCTGCCCACCTTCCTGAGCGAAGCTGTGGGTGGTGAGTTGGTGGGCTCACAGGGTGGGGTGATGTGCAAGGAGAGGGGAACGGCTCCCTCCTTAAGCAGCCTCCTCTGCCAGCCTGTGCAGTGCGGGGGTTGCTGGCCGGCAGAGTACCACCTGAGGGGCCGTGGGAGCTGCAGGGCATAGAGCTGCTGAGTCAGAATGAACTGTACCGCCAGATCCTAATGCTGCTGCACCTGCTACCCCAAGACTTACTTCTGCCCCAGGTCAGATTCCTCTCCCGTAGCTCATCAAGGCCCTGGGCCTTGTCATTATGACCTCCTGTGGTAGTGATCCTGTCCTCCAACTACCTCTGGTCAGAATTCTGCTAGTCCCACCCCACCCCCTTCTGGGGGGGGGGGTATGTTCTCAGAAGGGCTTTGGTGCTTCTCTTCCTACAGCCCTGCCAGTCTTCCTACTGCTACTGTCAGGAAGTGCTGGACCGCCTCATCCAGTGTGGGCTCCTGGTTGCTGAGGAGGTATGCTCCCACCCTAGGTGCAGCGCCCTGGGCTGCTCATCTAGCCCAGCACGTGCAAGCCTGTTTCCACTAGCCTGGGCCTATGTGTGTCATGCCAGTTTGCATGTGTAGCTACGGTTCTCTTCACACATCCTGCCTCCACATTTCTTAGTGAGCTTGGGTACTTGACCCAAGTAGCTCTGGGTATCCTTTTGGGCCTGCTGGGCCAGGACCAGGTCTGAGGGTTGTAGAGCTGATTCCGGCCCAGCCTTACCAGATACCAATAACTCTTCCCAACTCCTAGACTCCAGGCTCCCGGCCAGCTTGTGACACGGGAAGGCAGCATCTGAGTGCTAAGCTGCTGTGGAAACCGAGTGGGGACTTCACTGACAGTGAAAGCGATGACTTTGAGGAGCTAGGGGGCCGGTGCTTCAGGGTATGCTGGGAGATGCTACATACCCTGGGAGGCAGTGGAGGTGAGGTGGTAAGGTACCTGGGAGCCCACCTTCCCACTCTGGTCTGGCTCTCTTCAGCTTAGCCAGCAGTCTCGCTGCCCTGACTTCTTCCTCTTCCTCTGCCGCCTGCTCAGTCCAATACTCAAGGCCTTTGCACAGGCTGCCGCCTTCCTCCACTTGGGGCAGCTGCCGGATTCAGGTAAGGCCCTTACCCCTGGCAGTGTTCAAGCAAGGTAAGGCTCAGTTCCATAGAGCTGAGCTCTAGGTCTAATCTCTCCTGCAGAGGTGAGCTACTCAGAGCAGTTGTTCCAGTTTTTACAGGACTGTGCCCAAGAAGAAGGGATCTTTGGTGAGTTCCAAGCCCCATCTCAGATTTCCTAAAGGAGGTAGTTTGCTGGTGACTGCTTCCCCCTGCTGGACAGTAACTGCCTGACACAGGGAAGGGAGCTAGCATACAGAGCTTTAGTTAACATGCAAGCCCTACCTAGATGGTTCTCCTTTAAGAGGAAGAAAGCCCTGCCCAGTGGCACCCTGGCTTCCCTCAGAGCTTTTATTGTCTTTCTCTTTCTTCCAGAGTGTGCAGACCCAAATCTTGCTATCAGTGCTATCTGGACATTCAAAGACCTGGGGGTAAGAGGGACATTATCACCATTCTGTCCCTGACCTCACCCCAAGCCCCACGGGCTGCTAGAACTGCTCAGAGGAACTACCTTGTTCCCACACCCCATGGTGAATGCTAGCGAGGATGGTTTGCTTTCCCTACTACAGTGGGGTCCCAGGGACATCAAGTAGTATTTATACTCAGGCGCTGAGGCATCACTACAGAGTTTTTTGGGGGTTGGGATGGGGAAGGCTTGGCTCTGGGGACACTGTCCCTTCACCAAGGGTGCTTACAGTCCATCTTGTGGTTCAGGTACTACAGCAGATGCCCAGCCCTACAGGACCCCAGCTCCACCTGTCCCCTACATTTGCCAGTCGGGACAACCAGGACAAGCTAGAACAATTTATCCGACAGTTCATCTGCAGTTAGAAACAGTGGAACCTGATGGGACTTGTCAGCCTAGAACTTAAGGGTGTGTCCTCTCATTAGGACACAGCTAACCTGAACTTACAAAAGCTATGTTTACTCATCATTGGTGTGATAAATAAAGACACGAGGTTAGTTTCTTCCCTAAGCCTGAAGCATGTGTCTAATATCTACTTCCTCCTTACTCAGTCCTGTGAAAATGGCCCACCGTACGGGGATGGGGGAATTGTGTGTGGCTAAAAGACAGCAGAAGCTAAGCTGCAACTCAGAGAAAATTTATTTCCAAGGCCTACCTAGGAGCACCTCAAGTGGGCAGGGCCAGCAGTGAACTTCGTGGGAGCAAGAGTCCCACCTTGTGTCAAGTCCAGTGCTCACAGGGATACCATCACACCACCTTGTTGACAATGACACCAATTTCTTCAATCTCACACTGGACTTCATCCCCCTTCTGTAATACAGCAGGCCACCAGGCTTTTAGCCCCCGTTTCACTCTCCGCAGGTTGCTCCAGGCTTGCCAGGCCTCTCTAGCTCCCATTTCTCTACCATTTCCTCTTTTAAACGGACTCACCTTGAGAAAGACAGGAGGCTTCCTAAACACACCGACACCTGGAGGAGTCCCGGTCAGGATGATGTCCCCTGGATAAAGAGTGACAAACCTAGGGACAACACAAGGGTCAGTAAGACTATGGGCTGAGGTGTGCAGTGGGCGTGGGTGGCAGTGGCTGTGACAGGCTCCACTCACTCACTGGGAGACCCAGGCTATCAGCTCTTCAGTCTTGAATACCATCTGGTTGGTGCTGCTGCTCTGGACTACCTCCCCATTCACGCGGCAGAAGATCTTTAGATTATGTGGGTCTGGAATTCAAGACAATCCTTGGGTTACCCAGTCCCAAAGGAGAGAGGAAACTGTAGGGAGCATGTCTGCCCACCTTGGCTTAGCACTCTACCCTGGGACTTCCTGTACAGACTGGAATTCCCTAAATTTATGTATCAACAGCAATAGCCCTTAAGTGAGGGAAGGAGAGACATTCTAGACTCTGGACAGAGAAAAACAGCCGAGGGATTTGCCTTTCGGCTTCGCAGGCAGAGGCACTTACTGCCAAGCCTGGGGCCCTGAGTTTGATCTCTAGGATCCATATGGAAGAGAACCAACTCCTGGAAATTGTCCTTTGACTTCTCTCCAGGTGCCATGGCATACACATACACGAAGAAATGTAATAAAATGTTTTAAAGCTGGTAACTAGATCTAAAATGACTCAGCATGTCCAAGCAAACAGGGATAGCGGAGCAGCAGATGATAGTTCTTCGCAAACTATCTTGTGCCCTTCACAGCAGCTGGAGTACAGTTTCTGAGGCACCACTGTCCTGAGGGGCTCCCCCACACACCCATGTCATACCCTGCTGATGATTGCACAGTGGGTGGACAAGGTCCTATTTATTGGTGCTCTTCCGCCTCTCCCTTACAAAAAAATGAACAGGCTTCATCACACACAGCCATTCTCCAGCATGCTCAGGAGCCAGCCTTGCTTCCTTCTAGCTTAAGGACTGGCTACTGGAGACGGGGAAGCTGCAGAAGCCCCTCCCTGACCCCCAAGTACAGTGCTCTTGTAGTTCATTTTGTGATGTAATTTCACAGCAGCTGCGGCTCTGTTCCCTCTAAGAGGCTCTGGAAGAAGCTCCACAGAGCTGGTTCACAGCGGAGGCTGGCCACTTGCTCTCTGTGGGGACGACAGTGGCATCCAAGCTCTGCATGCACTTGTAAGTGCAGTCATTGCTGGAGCACTATTTTCTCCTGAAGCTCAGGTGCTGCACATGGGAGGGCTCAAGTGGCAAAGACTAACAACCTACCTGTTATGCTGTCCCTGGTAACCAAGGCAGGGCCCAGGGGGCAGAAAGTATCAAAAGTTTTTCCCAGTAACCACTGCTTTCCATTGCGTCTCATCTGCCAGTCCCGGGCACTCACATCATGAGCCACAGTGAAGCCAGCCACGTGAGCCATGGCATCTGTGGCCTGTTGGGGCAGATATGGCCAGACAGGTTACATCACCCAACCCCTAGAACAAAGAATCTCAAAACTATTATCACACATTAGCACCAGTACTGGCTAACGGTGGTGTGTGAAAGGCAAGGGACTAAAAGTGCCAAACACGCCCCGGTGTAAGACAGCACCACTGGAGTTGGGCACTGGCAGAGAGGACTTGGGACTGCTGCTCCTCCCTGGCCTGGGAGCACCCTTCCACCTCACCTTGATGTGCTTGCCTTTCTTTCCAATGATCACAGCCAGTTCCACCTCCCAGTCCACCTCCTGCAAGTGGGAGAGGACAGTGAGCTGCAGCGGCCGCAAGGTAGGCCTCAGCTCTAGGAACCAGGGTGAAGTGAATGACATGGCCATGACTTGCAGACCCATAATCTCTGGGCAGTGGCAAGCAGCACCATTGGAGGTGACTAGCTCAACACGTCTGGGGAACTGAGTTTAAAAGTCACTTTGGACGCCCGCAATGGAGAGTGACACCGAGCAGTAACAGTTAGCAATGTGTAGCTCTACTGTGCCTGACACTATGCATGCGCTATCCTGGAATAAATGTATTCACGGGGCTTAAATCAACTCACAAGGAAGAAATGCACATGGCTACAAAATGTGAACAAATGCCAGCCTCTCCCCAAGTGAGCAAAATGCAACTGGAAAGAACTTCAGTTTAATCTTTCTCAGATGTTTTTAATGGTAATGGAAAGAACTGGCAGAAGTTCACCTGAACTCAGGTGCCAGCTTGTGCTACAGATGCCACTAAACAAGCAGGCCCCTAGAGAAATGGCTGACTAGTGTAGCAGACTGCACAAGATCTTCAGTGAAGCCAGAAAGTAAGGCCATGCTCAAAGGGGAATGGAAACAGGATGGGCCAAAGCGGGTTAACCCAAATTAGGTAAGAAGAAAACAGAATTCAAGGGAATACTCAAAATACAAAGGGAGGAGGACTAGGGAGATGGCTCAGCAGGTAAGGGTACTAGTCACATAAGCCTGATAACCCAAGTTCAACCTTAGAACACACGTAAAAGGCTGGATACAGCAGCACACACTTGTAATCTCAGTACTCCTATAGTGGACAGGAGGCAGAGCAGAATCATCCAGAAGCTTAGGAGCCAGCTAGCCTGGTATGCAGCGTAGAAACGAGGCCCTGGCTGCCTCAGCAGGGTGCAAGGTGAGAACCAACAGTGCGAGACAGAGAGAGAGACAGAGTTCTAGGGAATACTACACCTTCTGGCCTCCAAAGGCCAGTTATGGTCAAGTGAGCAATGTGGTGACATCTGAGGACACCTGACGTGGGAAACACGCGACATTTCCTGCCTAGGACACCTCAGAAAACTGCTTCTGCTGGTCACAAGGAAATGGGGCAAACTAAGCACAGGCACCCTATGAGGAAACAATCCTTCAAAAAGTGTCAGGAAAGGGAACCACGTGGAGATCTCAAATGTGTCAGGGAGAAGACTGAGCGGGATGAAAAGATATTCTTGATGGAGTTGGGACAAGGCAGGGTGTCTGGCAGAGACAGCCGGGACAGACAACGGGGGAAGACCAAACAGAACGAAAGATGTTCTTGATGGAGTCCAAGAACAATGTGTGGTAGACTACACCTGGACAGACAGCGCTGGGCGAATACAGCAATGCGAACACCAAAGCATGGGCAGCAGGACACTGGTGGCTTTACCTAGGTTATTAATATACTTTCATCATGGAAAACAGCTTTGTAATTGGGGAAAGAGGTACGCTATTTCCTCATGTCACCCACACCCAGGCTGTGTTAGTATTAGTCCTCTCTAGCTTCTGTGTCGTGGTCGTGCCCTCCCAGTGACAGAAGGTTCCTCAAGGGCAGTGGTTCTCAACCTTCCTAATGCTGCAACCCTTGGATACAGTTCCTCATATTGTGGTGACCCCCAGTCATAAAATTACTTCATTGCTACTTTATAACTGTAACTTTGCTACTGTTATGAATCATAATGTATCTGATATATGATCCCTGTGAAAGAGTCATTTGTCCCCCAAAGGAGTTGTGACCCACAGGTTGAGAACCACTGCTCCAGGGGAATGACCCTTACGCCGGACCACAGCCACCTGGGCGGTGGGAGGCACTAACCTTGCTCTCTGGTGGGAGGATGATCTCATCGTAGGGCCCCACAATAGAACTGGAGAACTTGCTGAAGATGATGGGCTCCTTGGGCACCCGCACATTCTGTTCTTTGCAGTGATCTGCATAATTCATGCCCACACATACCACCTTGTCTGGCCGGGTGACAGGGGCCAGGAAGGTCACCTGTGACCGAGGGAGGACTGGCAACTGGGTAGCCAGGGCTCTGTAGAGACCAAGCGGGAGAAGGGCTAGCAAGGAACAGATTGGGAGTCCCAGGGCAGGCTGGGGAGGTCCCTCGGCAGTTGTGAGTTGTGCTTTTTGCATTTTCTGTATCTTTCCCCATTGGTGTAAGACTCAAACCCAGCTCCATAGTCCTTTTATAGCAAAGCATGGTGGTACTCCTCAGTGCGTATTTCCTCCCCACTTGGGTAATTCCTGTTCGTGCAGAAGTATGTGAAAGGTTCCTGTGGAATTAAGTGGAGAGGTCTCTTTCCTCTAAGGGTCTAAATAGAACCCACACCTTCCTAAAAGAAGCCTTTCTTGGGACCTTGTTGTGACTCCTCCAATGGGCAGAACTTAGCCTCTCAGGAAGGCAGTATAATAATGTAAGGTCGTAGCTCCACAACCAAATGAATTAACCATACTCCCGAGCCTCAGTTTCCCTCTCTGAGGGAACTGAGAGTGTTGTTATATAAGACTTTAAGGCTTCTGCTGGATATGGTTATATATACCTGTAATTCACTTGTAGCATTTAAGAGGCCGAGGCAGGAGGTTCTCTAGTTCAAAGCCTGCCTAGGCTATATAGCAAGACCCTGTCTCAAAGGAAAAGATAAATGACTGTTAGCTCTTCACTAAAAGAACAAGTGAAAAAGAAAACAGGGGGATCCCCTGCTCCTTTGAAAGGAGGTACCTGCTGATTCTGATTCTCAGGGCAGGATTGAAATGGAGGAGCGAGAGGGACCAGGACCTGCTGACTTACCTTCTTGCCACTGAGAGGGTAGTCTCTCCCTGCTCCAGGAACTGCAGCATTGTCTTGGGGAGTGTGGGGTCAAAGGTGTTTAGGTCTACGACTCCCCCTCCAATCCCCGACTCCAGGCCCAGGTGAGGCTCCTCCAGGTGGGGTGTCTGGAACTGTACCAGTCTCATCGCTCTCGAAGGCTGACAGGGCCTCTTCTGAACGTGCAGCAGAGCTGAGAACAACCTTTTACCAGAGCTCAGCATCAACACCTAAATGGAAAGAAGACAGGAGGACTGGAGAACTATCATGAAGATCCCTTAGTTCCTCTGCCCCATCAAGCATTCCCAGCATACCGGTGGGGAAGTGCTCACGTAGGTCATTTTACCTATGTCATACTTCAATGACCATGCCAGGTTTTAAGCCCCAGAGATCCCAGCCTTTCCTCAACCAGTATTTCTTGAAGGTTGCTACTGCTGGCGAGCGGGGGACGCAGCAGGCTAACTTGGCCCTGCCATCTTGCGTGCTGGAAAGACAGATACCAGCAACAGATGTACTCAAGCCTCAGATATTGTGACGATGCTGTGAAGATGGCCAGGCCGCTGCCTCTACATAGCTTTTAGGGGAAGCCCTCCAACCGAGGAAGGTTAAAATGTGCAGGACTAGGAATCAGCCCCAAATTAGCCCATAATAGCTACTCCTAGATACGGCTTCACAGCTGCTTCATGGAGCTTTTAACAGTTCTAACTTGATCCTCTGACTTCAGCACTTTCCATCCTCATGGACTCAAGCTACCAGTTTGCTCTGACCTAAGCGCTGCCCTCCGGCTCCTCCAATAGGCACCAGTTGTCTACGGTTGGAGCACGGGGAGACTCGGGGTGCCAAGACGCTGGAGACCTGGTCTTACCACATTGCTCAGCTAGCTCCCTGGGTTTGGCAGTGATGTCTGCTTCTTTCCCCGCTGAGCCCACAGTGCTGCCACTGTGTGGGGGGCACAGGCTTGCACTGATCTGTCCAGAGAGCACAAGGAAAATGCGAGGGGACGGACTTCTCACTTCCTGGAAGAGCCTAGCAATCATCAACGTTGGGATATGGCTGGCCACGCCTCCCTTCCTCAGACCCAGATCTTTTGGAAAGTAACAAGGTTCCGAGCCTATTTTGAGTTCCAGGCTCCACCTAAAGATAAGATTCACTCTCTTATGTTTCTTTTGTTTTTATGATATGGTTGCTGGGTCAGAAGGAAGCATGCTAGGTTGACCTACACCTCAGGTGAACCACACTCCATTCCCACCCATTCCCCAGGACCCACGTGAAAAGGTTTATACACAGCGGTCCATACTTATAATTCCAGTGCTGGGGAAGTGGAGACAGGTGGATTCCTGGGGCTTGCTAGCCAGTCAGTCTAGAGTTAGTTAGTTCTAGGCGAACGAGAAACACTGTCTCAAAAACTAAGGTGAACGGCACCTGAGGAACACTCAAGGCCTGTTCCCTGTGCATACACGCAAGCCTGTGTCTTTACGTTAATGAATGTAGCGGTAGCGTTCTCAGTCCTGGGCTCTTGGTCCTCACCCGGTTAAGTCAACCTACTCGGTTCAGGAGCACCACAGTGCCAGCTGGCAAGTCTGTCCAGACAACCAAAGGCTTTTTACATCCTCTGCTCTGTTGTCTTATACAAGCTCTGCTCTGCCACAATCTGAAGGCTGTCCCAGTACATGTCTGCCACGTCACACACTAAAATGACAGTAACTGTCCTGAGGGAAGCCAAAGGTTCCACCTGTGATGTCTCCTTGAATTCTCTTGACTGCGGCTGGGATTTTTACAGATGAACAAGCCAAAACTTAGATGGGGTAAGTGGCTTGTCTGAGGTTCAAGGGTCACACAGCTTAAAGAAAGAGCTGGTATTTGAATCCATGTCTAGATGATATTGAAGCAAGGTACTTTCCAAGCGAGATAATCAGGTTTCAATCTTGCCTGCTCCTCTCAGGCCCTAGCTGCTACCTGCGTATTGTCTTCAGTCATGTCTCTGGGCGGCCAGTGACTGTGGACTTAGAGATAGGGCTGACCGCCTGCTCTCTGATAGCCCCAAACCCCAGGCTGTGTTAGTCCTTCGTGACAGCGCGCTCAGGTTCATTCCAGCTTTGCCGCACTCACCACTGAACAGAACGCAGCTCTAAGGCTTCACGAGGTAAAGTCACCTGGCAAGGTGGCGCTGGTGTCCTACAGGACAAGTGTCCCTTAGCAAACAGCACAGGAACGGGCAGCCTCAGGCGCAGGGCCGCATGCACGACCCTGCCGACCTCCACTCTCCGTGAACCGAGGTGGGCTGCTCGGTTTCTCAATGCCTGGTTCCTCTCCCTCCCGCGCTGCTCTAGCCTCAGTTTACCTAGCCGCTGCAGCCGGACCCGCCCGGCGCCTTACGCTGTCAGCTGACACCTGCGACAGCTGCAGGTCAAGAGCGCAGAAGCCACAGCCGGTCCCGTTGCAAGAAGCCAGCTGTTCTTCTCCGGGGGACGTAGGGTTCGCAGTCGCGGTGTAATGACATCACCACCCGGTCGCCAATAGGAGGACTGCTGCCTTTCACTGTTACTCGTTTCTTTAATTGACGCAGCGAAGAGAGCTGGTGGCCGAGTCTAGCTCGTGAGGCTTGCCATGGCTCAGGCTCTGACCGTAGCAACTCCGGTACCAATTTCACCTACTTGGAGCAGCACCTTTTTCTTCCCACGCCCTGTTTTAGGAACAAAAGCGGGGAGGGGGCGTAATGGGGGAAGTGAGGTGTAATCTCAAGTCCAGCGAGCAGGCATTCAAGTGGAAATGCTCACACAAGCACACCCCGAGTCCTCTGGCATATGGAAACAAAAAGGGGCTCTGAGAAAGAGGCTCGGAAATTAATTAAGGTCCAAATAGATCTTCAGAGACTTTAGTTGTCCCAGGAAGTATTTCGGACTTTGTTTTAGTTATGTTTTCTTTAAAAAATATTTTTCACTGAGGCATTGTATTCTCTCTCTCTTTCTCTCTCTCTCTCTCTCTCCCTCTCTCCCTCTCTCCCTCTCTCCCTCTCTCCCTCGTTTTTTTTCGAGACAGGGTTTCTCTGTAGCTTTGGAGCCTGTCCTGGAACTAGCTCTTGTAGACCAGGCTGGTCTCGAACTCACAGAGATCCGCCTACCTCTGCCTCCCGAGTGCTGGGATTAAAGGCGTGCGCCACCACCGCCCGGCCTCATCTTCCTTCTTCATAGTGCATGAGTTTAGCTGAGGTGGTCAATGCAAGAAAACCGGACTGACAGGGTGGGAGCAGGCTGTCCTGCCATGCTTGTTCTACGTCTTTGAGATGCACACCAAGTCTGGGGCTGACCTCTCCGTGTTTGTTTAACCTGCTTGTGAGGTTAACAACATTGTTCCTAGCTCTGTGATCAGCAGCAATTCCAAACTCTCAGGCGTAACCAGGCTTCGTCCTCACAGTTAGAAGCCAGGCGATAACTTGGGAGCTGATAAGGAGCTGGCATTGGCTTCCCTCTTCAGCTTACTAGAGCCCTCGAGTACATCATCCAGGACACTCATGTGCACTATTGCGGTGGCATGGAAGAATGACAGAAAGGGAAGATGAGCAGTTGGTCAGAGAGATGGCTCAGGGTTTAAAAGCAACTGCTGCTCTTCCAGCGGATCTGGGTTTGAGTTTCTGCGCCCACATTGTATCTTACAGTCACCTGTAACTCCAGTTCTGGGAGATCTGTTGCCTTCCCTGGCTTCTGCAGGTACCAGGCATGCATGTAATGCACAGACATACAGGCAGGCAAGACAACTACACATGCACAGAGAATAAAAATAAAAATTTGCAAAGAGAGACCAGGAGGGACTGGTTCATCGAATTCCCTAGTTACTTCTCTTGCTGCTATAATAAGATAGCTGACAAAAACTTACAGAAGGAGGGGGACATTTTAGACCACCATTTGGGGGTACAGATCACCATGGCAGGGGCAGTATGGTAGCAGGAACTTGAGAAAGCTGGTTACACTGCAGTCAAGAAGCAGGGAGATGAAGGTTGGTTCTCACCCTGCTTTCTCCTTTTTATGTAGTCCCAGGGTCGTTGGCCATGACTTGGCGTCACCCGCAGTTAGCGTGGGTCTAATAACCTTGACTAACTAACTTGATCTTGATAATCCCTGACACACATGCCAGAAGTGTGTCTTTTCAGTGACTTCTAGATCCTGTCAAACTGACAGTCAATATTTACCGCCCAGACCTAGCCACACGCACGTGAAGCCATTGGAAGGAGCTCAGCTGAGGTGCCATGCCCAGACTTGCACCTGAGAAATCTGAATCAAGGGAGATTGTCTGTAAGACTAGAGAGTAGCAGGTAAGAGCAATGGGGTTGTGCTGTGTGGTGGAGATGGCAAGTGTCCAGGAATGTTCAGGAGGAGGAACCGGCTGCCCTCAGTGACAAGAAGTAGACCTGAGAGGAAGGCAGTGCCAGAGCCTTTGCCATCTGTGGAGATGCAGCTTCTTCAGGGGCAGGGCTTGGGAGGAGGATGATGAGCCCAGTTTTGTATAGGCTGAACATCACATACCCGAGGGACACCCAAAGGCACTTCAGGATCATGGTCCAAGACAGGAAACTAGAAGGAGGCATTTCAACCTGGCTTTAAAAGCTACGTCTAGTTAGAAATGGAGCCCATGGAGGGGTTGAGACTGAGCGTGTGAGCAGAACCTCATACAAACATCATACAAAGTCTTAACAAATTGTGGAACAGAAGGAAACGTTTGCAAATCAAATATCAGACAAAAGGCTTGTCTCCCAGCTATACAAAGACCTCTCAAAGGTTAGTGAGTGAGAACAGTCAATTGAACCGGTTATTGGACAAAAGACTTAAACAGGTAACTTCACAAAAGAGAAATGCAGAAAATTAGGACGGGAAAGATATTGAAGCACATTGACCACCATGGAAGTGCAAAGTGCAGTCACAGTGTGACACCACTGTGCACCTACTAAAACGACCAAAAATCCTTTTCATGTGTCTACAGGATTTAGAAGGACGGAGACCCTCATGCGCAGCTGACAGAATTTTAAATACATGCAAGAACTTTGTGTTTCTTTTTTTTTAATGTCTTTTTTTAATATTTATTTATTTATTATGTATACAATGAATGTTCTGTCTGTGTGTATGTCTGCAGGCCAGAAGAGGGCACCAGACCTCATTCCAGATGGTTGTGAGCCACCATGTGGTTGCTGGGAATTGAACTCAGGACCTTTGGAAGAGCAGGCAATGCTCTTAACCACTGAGCCATCTCTCTAGCCCCTTTGTGTTTCTTTGAGACAAGCTCTCTCCACGTAGCCCTGGCTGTCCTCAGACTCACAGAGACCCCCTGCTGGCATCCACCCACACACCTTGCCCCACTGGGGACTCTTGAGGAACATTCGCCACCACGATCTTGCCATTTCTCTCCTTTGTGTTGATAATATTGAATTTTACCTTTGCTCTGTGCTCCTAGAAATAGGGACAATAACCCAGGGTTGCAGAGATAGCTCCTCAATGAAGAACTCTCGTTGATCTTGCATGACTAGACTAGACTAGCTCCAGGATATCTAGTGCCTTCTGTGGCCTCCACAGGCACCGGCACACATATGCACATAAACATATTTTTAAAACTCTCCATTTTCTGTATTACATAAAACAGCCATGTTTTACATGTATTACATAGAACGAGCCATTATACTTAAATAGGATGCCCCATGCTCTTGTTTACCTAGGACAAGGGCAGACGCAGACCTTCAAATTCTCATTGCTGACTCCCTTGTCCCTACTGCCAGTCAGAGAAAAATGCCCGGTAAGCCTTGGGCCAGATCCTCTTCTTCCCCAGGCCTCCACTTGACCCAAACCTTCACACAGTCCCCAGCAAGGGAGGCCCCAGGCTCCCCTTCCCATTCCTAGCCCTGTGCACCATTCGCTTCCTTTAAACTAAGCCAGGATTGTGCTTCCCTCAATTCTGTGAGTCACTCAAGCAAACTGAATCTGAGGGGAGAGTCAGAGTCCTTTGGTCAGACGTACAAGTAAAAGCAGCTTGGGCTCATGACTAACATGGGAAGTCAGGAGGGACTTCCTGGGACCCGAGACCCAACCTCTGGGGCCTGTGCTATCTCCAGATCATGTCACACTGAATGAGGCATCCCCCAGCTGTTGTTCAGTACTGCAAGACCGCATGCTTGTTTGGTGAGAAGATTCTCCGCAGACCAGAAGGGGTCTGTGTTGTGGACACACAGCAGGAGAAACGGAATCAGAGCTGCTTTGCTCATGATAGCATCAGTCCCCCAGAACAGTCTGTTGCCAGAAATATTCCGTGAGGTCATAACAGCTTGCGTATAAAATCAAAGTGGGAAGAAGAGAAAAAGCAAATGGTATATCCAACATGTACTCACTCATAGGTGGTTTTTAAACATAAAGCATAGAAAGCCAGCCTACAAAACACATCCCAGAGAACTTAGACAACAATGCGGACACTAAGAGAGACTCACATAGATCTAATCTACATGGGAAGTAGAAGGTATAAAAAGACAAGATCTCCTGAGCAGATTGGGAGCATGGGGACCTTGAGGGAGGGTTGAAGGGGGGAGGAGAGAGGCAGGGAGGGGAGCAGAGAAAAATGTAGAGCTCAATAAAGATCAATAAAAAAATTTTAAAAAATGGTATATCCAAATAAAACATATACCGCGAACAATCCAGCCTTCACCTCGCAGCTGCTGGGATCCTAGGTCATTGCCACACCTGGTTTATGCAGCGCTGGGGACTGAACTTAAGGCTCTGCACACACTAGGCAAGCGCCCTACCAACTGCGCTACACCCCAAGCCCAGTGATGGCTTTATTTCCTTTTAATATATGAATGTACTAATACATATGCGCCAGAGGGGGACCTGGAGCAATGGAGCCTGCAGTGAAGATGCCTCCTGCTCAGCCAATGTCTTGTTGCTTTCCCCACATACGCGGGAACAGAGAGTGGACAGAGATCTAACCAGCCTGAGACCAGCCCTCTTCCCTCTGAGCCTCATTTGCTGCACCCAGGAGAAACTTCTACTCTGGGCTGGGAAAGTTTGTCAACAAAGCAGGGACTCCAGGGCTGTCGGGAACCAAATGATGGCCTGCTCTTTAGGGGCCTTATTTTTAGTTCCTGGATATTTTACTGTATTTGGTGATTTTTCAAAACTGGGAAAAGTGATGCCTCTTGAGTGAGCTGTATCCTGGAGAGGGAGGGGAGGGAGGAGGGCTGGGCGGGGCTTCCAGGGGAGGGTGCTGAGGCAGAGAAGCCCAACTGTCCACACAGCCCACCAGCGGCCTTGGACGGGCCTCTGCACACCCTTGCGGCTAGTCCTGTGACCTGAAAACTTCAGGGTGGGGTGCGTCTCAGCCTCACCCCGGAACTCGGCCTGGGCTCCCTGAGCCCGGTGCAGAGTCCTCCCCCACCCCAAGGTTCAGGTGCGCAGTACTCGCTGCCTCTGGGGTGTGTCCAGCCACCCTGGCAGTCCTAGGCCCTCTGCTGCTTCTATCAGAGCGCTAGTTGGCTTGACCCTCCCCCTCTTCTGGGCCGCAGGAGTCTGGAAAGCGCATTGACCTTGACTTTAGCAGTTGAAAACTTTCCAATTTAAGAGTGCTGAACGTCCAGTTCCGGCAGGCCGCGCCACAGGGTGGGTACTGGGAATACTTTTAGGGGCTTTTGTAAGTGAGAAGTTCAGATGCCGAGAACAAGGCACTTAAGGTACAGCTTGCACTTTACTTCAAAGGGTTAGGCTCCCCGTTTCCTCCCTCCCCTTCACTCCCACTTCCTGGGACAGTACCTCTTCTCTCGTTGGATCCGTTCCCACTGGTGGAGTGAAGAAATAGCCCCAAACACTACAGAGAACGAGTCCTTTCCCAGCGTTTCCTCTTATACCTGGGCCTCATCAGCTGCAGTCACACCGGGAGCTCATCCCCTAATCAACCGCAAGGACCAGGAAAGAGTGCAGGATTGGCTTAGGCCCGACCTTGTTCTTCTTGCCTGGAAAGTGTCCTGCAAGGGAAGGGATTCCCCAGTGCTCTGAACTTGGGTCTCAGTACTTCCTGTGCCATGGAGGCTCTGCTGTCTCTAACCGAGCTGTTTACCAATTTTATTTATTTTTGTCTGTACGTGTGTGGTGCACACACCCATGAACCTGCAGATGCCAGTGGTTGGCATGGGGTCTTCCTCTACCACTTTCCATCGTGTGTGTGTGTGTGTGTGAGTGTGTGTGTGTGTGTGTGAGTGTGTGTGTGTGTTTTCCAGGCAAGTTCATTTCACACATACTCATATGTCTAATTGCACCAAAAGGGTATTTTTTTTGTTGTCGTTTTTGATTTTTGTTTATCCAAACAGAAAACTGGCACTGTCAAATAAGTCAGCGTTGAGGTCGCAGTAACTAGAGAAGTGATTGACAGCTCAGGGCGGTCAGCCTTCAGGGTTCACAGATTCCTCTCAAGCCACACAGCCCGCCGCCCCGTGACAGCAATTAAACCAACCAGCCACACAGACACTGACTGATGCAGGTTACACGATTCTAGAAACCCAAGTGCTGAGCTTCACAAACATTTGAAAAACGTAAATACTTTTTTTTGTTACAGTATTGCTTCAGTGAAGCTCCTGAATTACCTGTGAGAGAACACCATCCCAGCGCCTGAGGGGAGGGGATAGTCAGCACTTGGTGCAGTGACCTTTCCCTTTTCCTCAGACTTAGCCGGCCCTTCAGGACACACAGGACATTGCCTATCATTTCTGTCTTCTAGGACTGTGGCTGCTCGGCAGTTGACACATCACACTGCCACACAGTCTAGGGTACAAGATGTTTTTGATGGAAGACAAGGACTTTTCTGGAGGCAGAAGAAAGATGGCGGACAGTGTCTTAAGTGTCACTTAAGGTGTGTCTTTTTTTAATGAAGATATGTGTTATATAAATGCCCACGTGCGGAAGAGCTTGCAGAAGAGTTGCTCATTAGAGAGTGTGTCCTGATGGTGAGGGGCATGTGAACCTGAAACAGACGGGACCTAAGTTACTGGGACCTTGTAGTCAGGTCGATGATGACCGAGGCCTATGGTGAGGCAGCAGCCGTTGTGACTATGGAGAATATTTTAAAATAAATATTTATGAGTTAGTTTTGAATGTCTAGTTTTACTGGAAATTAGGAAGCTTGAAGCAGGAAGCATAATTTCCAGGTGCCTTGATCAAATGACACACTGCAGGAGTATTGACTGAGCATCTGAGGACAAGTTCGGGGAGCTACTTAATTTTTTTAGATAGGACCTCACACTGAACCTGGATTCCACTGATTGGCTGTTAGAGCTGGCCTATGAGCTCTCACTGTCCCCCTGCACTGGGGTCACATGTGTGCTAAGACACTCAGCTTTTTACACGGGTGTTGGGATCCGAACCCAGGTCTTCATGCTTGCACGGCAAGCTCTTTACCCAGGAACCATCTTCCTGATGCCTGCTCTTGTTTAGATACGGCTCTTGGGGAAGGCAGGTCTTCTTGTGTCAAGTGTGGCCTCCCAACCAGTGGCCAGGTCCTGTCCTCATCACCCGAATCAACCTCACACTTGTTCCCTGCCTTCTGGTGACAAAGTACAACATATATAACCGGCTTTCCTTAGGCTGAGGCCTCAGGTGTCCAGGACTAGCTCAGTGTCCCCTTAATTTAGGCTTGGGAACTGCAACCTGACAGGGTTGGGAGGAGGAACCGGGTAGGAAGGAAGTTAAGCCCTAGCAGAGCGGATGGGCAGTGATCCCTCACAGAGAGTAAGCAGCCTGCTGTGGCATACATAGCCTCTGAGGGTGGCTGCCAGGCCCCCCTGAGTTTGAAGGGCAAAGGCTGGTGCAGATGTCCCTGAAGGTTCCAGGTCACCGAACAAAGATCCCACTCAAGAGTCCTGAGATTGCACAGAGAACTCTGCCTCCAAGAGGGAGGGCACAGATATTTTGAAGTACAGTCCTGTGAGAAATTGTCTTTCAGCTCTTTGACACTCCTTCCCAGGGTCTCCACAGACCACTGTCTTCTTCCTGCCTCTGAAGCTTAGAGCGGCCCAGCTGTCAGCCATGAGGGAGAATTCTCGAGATATTTTTTCCCTCAAAGTAGAAAAAGGCCCAGTGGTTATGTGTGTGAAGGGTTCTCTGTATCCTGGCTAATAAAATAGGAGGACATAGGTAGCTATGTGTTCCCCTCCCCCCACACCCGGTTTGGTTTACTCTGGGCACATTTATGGAATTATTTCTTGATACACTCTGTGAGCGGCACTTTTTATTTCTTAAACCCCGAGAAGGATGAGGCAGAAATAGGAAAATGTCTTTGGTACTTTGAAGGAAATGACAAATTGTTTCCCTTCCTGGAGTCAGAGAAGATGAAAAGAGAAATGGCGCAGTCTCCCCCTGGTGGTCAGTAGGGGGCACAACACTGGGAAGTGTCTAGACGCCGGCTGTGTGAAGGCAGACTCATCATTTCTTTGGGAAGCTGTATGGCTGAGTGCCACGTGGGGAAGAGGTGGGGCATCACTTTCCCCATTTTGTGTGTGTTTTTTTTTAAAAGATTTATTATGTATACAACATTCTGCCTCGATGTATGCCCGCACGCTAGAGGAGGGTGCCAGATCTCAGTACAGATGGTTATGAATCACCATGTGGTTGCTGGGAATTGAACTCAGGACCTCTGGAAGAGCAGCCAGTGCTCTTAACCTCTGAGCCATCTCTCCAGCCCCACCCCCATTTTGTGTTTTTCAAGTAACAAGCCATGGTGGGAGGGAGGTGACAAGCCAGGTCCCTAATGATCAGAACTTGCTCTGGGCCCTCTTTCTGTTTGGGTCATCTGGCGAGGGGGGTGGTACAAGGGACGTACACGTGGATATTAGACCACTGACTGTGGTCTTACTGGTGAGACCGTCCCACCTTAGCAGGCTGCTCTCCACATGAGCTTTGGGGCGACCAGGAAAACTGGAGACCATCACAAATGCCCTTTATCAGATGACTTATCAGTACAAGTTGTGCTACTACAAGGATGGGAAATAATACACAAAAAATGTCAGCGCTTAGGAAGGACAAATACATCTATTAAGAGGCCACTGATGGGGAGGCCAGACTGAGCTGTATAGTGAGACCCTGTCTCAAAAGAGACAGACAACCCTTAACTGTCAAAGTCGCGGGAATCAAGGATTTTTTCCCAGATAAGGAAATTGGGGTTCAGTGACATTATACTCAGAATGAGGCAGAAAGTTCCAGAGTGGAAGCGTGGGACCTCTGCTCTAGATGTCGAAGGCCTTTAGAGGCACGGTGCCACGTTAAGGAATTACTGGGGTCATGTGCTGGAGACCTGATCCTTCTCTGTCTTCAGTGTAGACTTGCAGGGACAAGAAGCCCTTCTTCGGTGCCCACTCCTGCCACTTTCTTGCCCCACACCCGTGCTGCTCAGAGCTGGTCAGGTCAGCCCTGACACTCCTCCAAGGAGCAGCTCATCCCTAGGCTGGTAGGAAACAGAGCAGAGGGCAGCCCCTCTGAGCAGGAAGCACAGTTTTTGTCTTTCTGTCTGAGACAGGTCTCATTGAACAGCCCAGCTGGCCTGGAAGTCAGTGTAGCCCAGACTGTCCTCACCTGGATTAATCCTCTTGCCTCAGCATCCTAGGGGTTGAGATTACATGTGCGAACCAGCGCACTCAGAGGAAGTGCTTAGAGCAGTCAGCTCCACTGTGGAGTGTGTCCTTCAGAAACAAAGACGATCCCAGGGGAGCAGGAAGACGCTCATGACAGAGGACAGAGGCAGAGAGGAGCCGTGTTTCATGGATGCAGTCTTCGGAACCCCTGGATTCCACTTTACAGAGAGGCCTGATCCTGCTATCAGGTCGAAAATATCCTTGTGTTCATGTAAGCCTGGCTCTGCAGTGCAGTAGAGTCTGTGTCTCCATCTGTCTGTCTGTCTGTCTGTCTGTTTCTCTACCTGTGCCTAATTCACAAGGGAGGAAAGTGAAGCACTGAGATTGTGTGACTTGTTCGGGTCATACAGCCGACTGGCTCCATAGCCTTTGTCCCCAGTGACTGTCATGGGTGCTACCAGCTTCTCTGTGTGCTCAAGGATGGCTCAAGACCTTCTGGGATTGCCTTACAGTCCTCATCTTGTTCTGCCACCCACTCTTCAGTCTGTTGCCCAGTGGGCCCCTTGCTGGTACTGTACCTCCCCATCACCTGCCCCATCACCCCCCTTCATCAGTCTGCTGCCCAGTGGGCCCCTTGCTGGTACTGTACCTCCCCATCACCTGCCCCATCACCCCCCTTCATCAGTCTGCTGCCCAGTGGGCCCCTTGCTGGTACTGTATGGCCCCATCACCTCCCTGCTCTGAGCATCTGTCTGCTCAGTCACAAATAACCACCTGATCCTCCAACCTCCTCTGGGCAGGAGAGTCCTCTCTCTATTGTGCTACACGCGAATACACATCACATATACAACGTCTCGTGTAGCCCAGGCTGTACTCAAACTGGCCACGTAGCTGATCACTGATCCTTCTGCCTCTACCTCCTGAGTGCTGGGATTGCAGGCATGCGGTATCATGCCCAGTTTATGTGGTATTAGGGATCTAACTCGGGGCTCTATGACCATCGAAGCTCCATCGCCATCTCTTTCCTGATTCTTGTCCACATGACATGCCCTCCCTTGCCAAAGGACGTCCAGAAGTGACTTTCTGGAATCGGGAAGAAAAATGATCCGGGGATGAAATATAAATGACATTGCAGAAAGCCACTGTGTTCCACAGTCTTGTGCGTTCAAGGCACCAAAACTGGAGCATCTCTTGAAGGTCCCCAGGGCCCACGGTGTGTGCCCTTTTCCCCCTCAGTGATGTCACACTGAGAGGCAGAGGGGTTCTGGATGTTTCCTCCCTCAAAGTCGTCTATAGTCACCATCAAGCCTCCGGGCAGGAACTGCAGCAGCAGCGAGGGAAGGACTGACTGGCAGTTCAGATAAACCTGGAGAGAGCCCATAGCCTTTGTCAAGTTTATTTTATTAAAATATATAGGACTGAATATTGGTGGGCCCCTGAGACAGGAACCCCCCTCCCAGGCTGCACTCAAGGGAGACGCTTCTGCCATGCAGACATGCGGCCAGTCTGTGTCCCTGCAAGGGGTACAGACCCCTCCTGGTTGGGCGTGCAGCCAGAGGCTAAGGGGTGGGGTGGGTTAGAGCTGAGTAGTAACTTTCTCCCTTGGCCTTGGCTTCTCACCAGTGTAGGAACCCCAGTGGGAGGGACCAGGCTGGGGGAGGGGAGGTCCCTGAGCCAGGGAAAGCTGATGGCCTCTATATGGGGTAAAGGGGTCCCCAGTCAGAATGGAGATGGGGTCAGTGTAGCCCTGAGAAGGGGATCCACCTGTGTATGGGGGCCATGGTCACCCTGCCTATCCTCTAAGGGCCCCCCTTAGCCATGGGCTGACCTTCTCGGGGAACACCATGGACTCTCGGAGCTGGGCCTGAGCAGAGACTAGGCTGCGGTTGATGGAATGTACTCTGTGGGAATGTTCCTTTGGGGAACATGCTGCCTGGGACTTAGTCCCTTATGGGGGAGGCCTGGGCAGGCAGGAGCAGCTCTCTCTCCTCCTGAGGGTCTGCCGACCTGTTGCCTGGTCACAGGCCCCCAGTTCTCATGGCTAGCTTCAACTTAGAGCTGACATGGCCTCCCATTCCCAGGGGGCAGCCCAGGCAAGCACAGTCCTTGATTTGTGCTTTAGAATGTTGGCGAGCTGGGCTGGGAAAGAGCTCTGAGACCCCACGGCTCTGAGGCACAGGATGGATTCCGAGCATCTTCCTCATGCCACCGAGTCAGGGCTGAGGAGAGCCAGGTCTCCCCCAATCAGGGGCCCCTGCCTTCTCTGTGGGCCTGGCCTGAGCTGTTAGGGTGTTTGTGCTTTTTTTTGGGTTGGGATGAGCCTATTCAAGGGCAGCCACAGAGCTGTGAAAGATCTGCCGTGCCAAGGAACTGGGTGGCAAGTGGCCAGGGAAGAGGAGGGGAATACCCCTACCAGGCCTTTCCCATTACAGTCCAGCTTCTTGGTTATCAGTTCCTGAGCCAGGTGACCCCTCCCCACCAGAACCAAAGAGTACCTTGGAGAGGCCAGCCTGGTGCTGGGCGCTGCAAGAGCTCCGCCCACCACATCCCCATTGGCCAGTTGATGTTCCATCACCCAATAGTGTGGACAAATTGTTCCCCCAGCTTCTCCAAAAACCTCAATCCTGCTCTGTTCTTTAAGGACATAGCCCAGTGGTCCCTCATGATCTAAGCTCACCCCAAAATAGGTGATCTGGTACTGGGGTTCCAGGACCCCAGAGGAACATCAGCGTGAAGCTGCAGGCTCAGCTTCTATCATTATTTCTCCCCTGCTCAGACCTCTTCCCTCTGGGCCCCTGTATGGTTTCTGGGAGCTTCCTAGGAACATGGGTCCATGGGCAGGGAGTAGCCTGGTCTCCCAAGTGGTAGAAAGGACAGAAGGGACCCCCAGAGGCAGTCCCATTTATTGATCTGGGAAGAACTAGGAGTACCTTCTGGCTGCCACCTCCTCTGCCAAGTCAGAGAAACCATGTGTGTATGTGTGTGTGTGTGTGTGTGTGTGTGTGTGAGAGAGAGAGAGAGAGAGAGAGAGAGAGACAGAGAGAGACAGAGAGAGAGAGACAGAGAGAGAGAGACAGAGAGAGAGACAGAGAGAGAGACAGAGTGAGAGAGAAAGACTCTGTCTGTGTCTGTCTTGGTAGTAAACTGCTCAGTTTTTGCAAATATATTAGAAAAATGTTTCTCATAGAGGCCGCTTGTATGAGGCAGGATTGAGGCTTCTCCAGGCTGAGAAGCAATGACCACTCAGGGTCCCCTCCCATGTGTCCTAGATGACATTCTCAAACAGCTGCATGGAGTTCATGATGTTCTCATCCTGTATGAAGAAAGGAGAGGCTGGTCAGGAGCTGGGGGCAGGGCAGTGGTATTCCCCAATCCTGACTAAATGCAGATTCCTGTCAGAGACTATGTCTCACTGGGCAGGTGGGGTACCGAGGGCCAGAGAAATGGGGAGTAGCTGGTCCCAGAGCCCAAGTGGCAAGGTGCAGCCTGTCCGCCCTAGGGATGGACTGCAGGGCCTGGTCATGGCTGCTGCACAAAAATCTCCTAGCTGCAAGTCAGGTCAGGGACCAGGGTTGATGGAGAGGCAGGAGGCGGTGGTGTGCGTTTCCTGTCTCCATGGACTCTGAGAGGAGGGCCAGCAGCAGAGCCAAGAAAGCTCTGGATGCCTTTCCCTTAGTGTGATTCTGTCTGGGGGGTACACTGGGCTAATCACCCCTCTGCTGACCCCACACTGCTCTCTGATTGGAGATGACCTGAGAATCGCTGAGAGAGGTCTGAGAGTCAGGACAGGGTAGGCGAGGGAGAGACAAATTCAGGGGACACCAAGGTGATGGACACAGGAAAGATGGAAGATTCCCAGAAAGGTGGGGCCTGAGGGCAGCTAATGCCATCCTCCATGTGCCCTGACAGGAACAGGATCCTGTGTGTGAGGAGGGAGGGAGGGGAATACAGAGAAACAGAGAGAAAGACATGCACACGCATGCCCATACACACACACAAACACACACACACACACAAACACACACACACACACACAAACACAGAGACCACAGAGGAACCAGATGCCACCTACCTTCTGACAGGTCTCTAGAAACTCGTCAATGGTCACCACTCCATCCTGGTTCCTGTCCATTTTCTGCAACCCAAACCATGCCCAAGGTAAGCCTGTCTCCCTTAGGGCCTTCCCCTACTCCAGCCTGAGTACACTGTTGGAGTTGGGGTGGGGCCTTCTTCCAGTTCTACTGGTCCCTCCATTTCCCATCCTTCCCAGCCAACCTTACTCTAAGGTCTCCTCAGGTGGCCTGCTGAGGGGGCTCTTTGCTGGCTCACCTTAGTTTAGTCCCAGAATTCCCTCTGTGCCTATCTAACCCCTCAACTTTGGGATAAAAGCCAGCACTTTAGAGGAACCGAATGACGCAAGTAAAATGGAACCATTGGTTCCTTCTGCGCCTCCAGAATGGGGGCAACTTCAGCACTATTCAGGTAGGGTGGGAGGAGGAGAGCTTGCTTCAAATATGTCCCAAAAGGCACTAAAATACTGGACCCTGTGTGGGTACCAGCTGCCTCTACACGTAGGGGCCCAGAATACTTCATTTTCCAGATGAAGTTCATTGGGACAGGGCCTGGGTTTCATTCATTCTCCCAAAAGATTCCGGCAATCAGCTGGGGCGGGGAGCCCATCTGAGGCTCAGTGCGGATTAGAGGCTCACTAGGGTTGCCCCGCCCCCATCGAAGGTCAGGGCTCACATACCTGGAAGAACCTCTCCACATGCTCCAGGGGTGCGTCCTCCCGCAGGATGGGGTAGGTGTGGCGGCCCATCATGTCGTAGATGGATTTCATGATGGCCAGCATCTCCTGGAAGACAGAGGGCTGCATGAGCTGCTTCCACTGCAGGGACACCAAGCCACCACCAGGGCAGTGGTGAGTGAGTCTGAGGCACCTGGGAGCTACAGAGAGTGTCTGGCCCTTCCTGTCCAATGACTGCTAAGAGAAACTGGAGATAGACTTTCATGTACCTGTCTCTAAGACAAGAAGCTAGAGTAACTATTTCAGATAAAAATGTTTGGGCCAAACCAGACCATCCCTGGGACTGTGTGGCAAGGTCACTAGGCAGGGCTGAGAATCATCAAGCTAGTGGCATCAGGAGAAAAGGGAAGCCAGGAGCTCAGGAGAGTAGGGACTGGCATGTCTGCCAACCCAGTACCTCTTTGGTGATGTAACCATCCTTGTTAATGTCATAGAGATTGAAGGCCCACTTGAGCTTCTCGTGGACCGTCCCTCGGAGCAGGATGGAGAGCCCAACCACGAAGTCCTGTAGAGAAGAGGGAGGGTGAGGAATAGTAGCCATGGCTGGGGCTCCCTTCTAGCCCACCAGGTGACTCCCACTAGAAGTCACACTCCCTCAAATGAGGGTCTTCCACAGTCGAGAGGCAGATATGTCCATTCAGGTGGCCAGCGTGTGAGTGTGTGTGCACGTGTGCAAGGTTGTCTGTGCTTCTGTGTGTGAGCACATGCATAACTGTGCCTGTGTACCCCGCGGCAGTGTGTGTGTGTGTGTGTGTGTGTGTGTGTGTGTGTGTGCGCGCGCGCGCACAGTCGTCAATACTGAGTCCAGCAGAGATCCAGCTGTTAGTTTGGTGTCCTGTGCTTATTTCCCGCCTTTCTGCTGTCTGGGGGCTCCTTCAGCCCAAGGGAGAGTTCTATATTAGTCCACTCAACATCCACAAGTCAAAGGTCCTCAGACACTTTCAGTTTAACAAGCTCAAACTGGCAGGCTGCTGTCTCCTGTGGGTTGTGACAGTGGACATGACAGGATGCAACTGCCCACACAGCTGCATACGGATTCCAGCTGGAAGGCACGAGAAGCAAGCCCTCTTCCCCTCCCCACCACAGGGTCCTCTTTGGCTATTCTGAAAGGAAGACCTGTCCTTGGGAACTGCCCATGGAACCTGCAAAGGGACAGGGTACAGCCTCAAAGGACTTAGCCCCTACGCCCAGATTAGACTTCCTGGCCACAAGGAAGCCCATACGACAACAAGAAGAAACCAAGGGAAACAGAACAGCAATTCGTAAGGAACAAAACATTCTAGAAGGGAAAAAAAACCTGATGAAAACAAGGAGCTGCATAGGTTAGAAACCTGGTATGCCTTACAATAAAAACAGGACACTGTTTATAAAAGAGGAGAGGGGAACAATCGAAGATCAAGACCAGAAAGACCTTGCTAGTTGGTAGGGATCAAAAATGATGAAAGAAGGTTTGGGGGAGCAAGTGGGGTCTTCCAAGAAGTGGACACACACACACACACACACACACACACAGAGAGAGAGAGAGAGAGAGAGAGAGAGAGAGAGAGAGAGAGAGAGAGATATCCTGGGGGATAGCACCAGGACAGAAAACCCAGGCAGAACCAGAGAAAAATGCAGCCAAGTGAGTCAGAGAAATTGGGAAAGATTTCCCCCAAAGACAAAGCTAAGTTCCCAGGCCCCACCCCCTATCCCAAGACTGGCACAGTGTGTGAGATCAACTACAGTTGAACCCCACGACACAAGTCCTGGTGAGACTCAGAAAAACTGGCTGCCAAGAGAGGGTTTCCAGAGAGAAACACAAAGCCAACTAGGAGAAGCCAATCAATATCAATCATCCATCCATCCATCCGTCCATGCATCCATCCATCATCCTTGTCAATAAGGCCCCACACACCTGATCAGAATCATCTGGTGGGGCTGTTGAACAGTCCCTGGGGGACTGAAGCCTGAGGAACAACCTTCCCGGAAGTTCTAGTTCGTGCAGCAGGTGAAAGAGAGGAAGGGTAAAGGTATTTCCGGATATCCAGTGGCTCGAAAGTCACTTCCCACACACTCTTTCCAAGAAGCTGCTGGAAGACGCGCCCTTGGAAAGAGAGCAAAGCCAGGAAGAAGTTAAGAGATTCCCCAGTCTGGGGGACTTGGCCCCAGGGGAAAGAGGAAGTGGGTCCAAGGGGCCCGAGGGAGCTGGGGATCCCTCAGTCGATTTACAGTTGAATCCTGCAGTCAGTTGTTGAGGGGGATGGGAAATGTTGTGTGCTCGGGGAGGCTGAAGACACCACACCTAAACAGGACAGCCCAGAAGAGTCATGGAAACATGTTATAAGGAGACTGCCCTGTCAGTGCACTGGTCTTGGAAGTCATGAATAAAAAACTCAAAGGAGAAGCAAGGTGGTATTTCTTATACTTTTAGGCTGGGAAATGATCACCAAAGTGTGGGCGTGGTTTACCCAAGCAAGGAAGATTCAAAGTCATCCCTGAAGCCAGGACAATCCAGCCCCACCCCACAGGCTTTCCCTGTGGTGTGGTGTCTACTTGGGTGCAATCTTCTCAAGTAGACCACTAGGGGGCACTAGCACCCTCCTCTCTTCTGGAAACCTGCCTTTTAGCCACACAGCCCGCTCTAACAGAGCACTGACTGTCGCTGCAAGGCCACCAAAGGGACAGCCCATTTGTCAAGCAGCATGTTTTCAAGTGTGTCCACCACTAGCCTTAACTCCAGGCTCAAAGGTGTGAGCCCCAAAGCAGCACCCAGGTTGCATGCAGGTTTCTAAGATCCCAGAGGTGAACACGAAGAAGCTGGTAAGAACTAAGGGTGATTGTCGGACTGCAAGCCAACCTGGGATGACAGTTCACACCATATTAGGGAGGCCAACTTGGTCAGTAACATGGAAGCCATGATGGGGTTGGGGTTGGGTACAGTACAAAGAAGTGGCCACGCTCTCTAGACACGTGCTAGCTTCACTTTCCAAATGAGTGGCTTGTCCAATGCCATTTTCAAGCTGGCTACCCAGAGACACCCATAGTTACTGAAGTGTTCGGGAAGCTCTGTGCTTTCCTGATAAGACGCACTTACTGAGTCAGAAAGAGCTTCCGTGGCATGGACAGTTAAGGTACATCCATGTTCAACACCGTCCACAGCAGGGGGAAGGCGGGAGGGACCTGGGACCATGGACCACATCCATGTTCAACACCGTCCACAGCAGGGGAAAGACAGGAGGGACCTGGGACCATGGACCACATCCATGTTCAACACTGTCCACAGCAAGGGGAAGACGGGAGGGACCTGGGACCATGGACCACATCCATGTTCAACACCGTCCACAGCAGGGGGAAGGCGGGAGGGACCTGGGACCATGGACCACATCCATGTTCAACACCATCCACAGCAGGGGAAAGACAGGAGGGACCTGGGACCATGGACCACATCCATGTTCAACACTGTCCACAGCAAGGGGAAGACGGGAGGGACCTGGGACCATGGACCACATCATGTTCAACACTATCTACAGCAGGTGGAAGGCAGGAGGGACCTGGGGCCACATCCTCTCAGTTTGGATGGGGTTCGCTAGTTTTACTGTTTTTTGTTGCTGTTGTCATTTTGTCAAGGATGAGAAGTTGTAATATATTTCCTCCCCCCCCCCCCCCCCGGAAGGTTCTGAGGTGTTGAGTTGGGTTGAGAGTCTACCAGAGCTCCCTCCTCCCACCTGAGAGGACCATTCTAGACTCCGGGGATCATCGCCCATGGTACATGGAGGACGGAGCAGTGGAGATATGTGCCCCTCCCTTCCTCCAGAAAGCTCCCCAGAGTAGAGTGTCACAACCGGGAAGTTCCTCAGGGGACTAAAGCCGGAGGGATTCATTTCACACACAGAGAAGTATGTAGAAGACGAGAAGGTATCAGTGCTGGATGAGAAGGTGCCGGGGCCCCATCCCAGGCACTGACATATCCTGCTTCCCAGACACATCACCTAACCCAAGATCCCTCTCTGTGCCACCCAGGAAGGTTCCACAGGGATAGGAAGTGATGGTCACAGGAGGGGGTAGGCACCATGACCTTCCTGGTCCATGGACACACACAGAGGGGTCCTGGGAAGCTGACTGAAGGGCTCATTGATGAGTAGGGAAAGCTTTCCCACATGGTTGTGGCTGGGTACTTCTCAGAGAATTCCTTTCACTACTTCTCCAAGAGGCTCTGTGGCCTCAGGTGGGAACCCCAGGACTGGCCACAGAGGAAGTCTGGGGAGCCACATCTTCCCTGCTAGCTCCCTGTTCTCACTGTGTTGTCTATGTGCACTGACTTTGGTGTTGTAGGTGTTAATGAAAAGCAATGGTAACAACCCTGTGCGTGTACAGGGACGATGGGCCTTCTGGTCAGGGCGGGGGGCTGTGGTCACAGAGCTGAACCCAGGCTCCCAGGCCCGTCCAGTGTCTCTCTGTGGCTGGTGCTGTGTAAAAATAACCCAGTGGCATTATTGACGAGTTATTATTACCCCAGCCTGGCTGTCCATGGCCTTTCTGAGCTGTGCGCTTGCTAGACCGCTTTCCTGCTGGCCGCCCTTGGCCTTGGAAGCCAAGCTGGGGCACTTATCGATCAGGTTAGCTCTCAGTGAGGTCCTCTCTGAAGAGGTTTCAGCTTTTTCTCTTGTAGCTATTTTTAGGGACCTGGGCTCCACAGATGGGGCCTGTCTCAAATGACTGCATGTGACCAGGCCTGGGAGGAACCCATGCTACCACTGCTCACGGGGAGCACAGGCTGTCTGGGTTGACATGGGGGGTTCTGGCTTCTCTTTCCCCACTCTGAGCAACAATGGCCATCACTCATGGTGTCTTGCCGGGATGACAACCTGGAGGCTTCAAGCCCACTCAACACGTTCTCTGGGTGTTTCTGACCTTTTTTGCTTAGCAATAAGGTCAGGGAACAATGAAATCCCACTAACCTTGCCCCATTTGAGAGCTAGGCATAGCAGCTCATGGCTGTACTCCTGGTATTCTGGAGGGAGTGGAGGAGGATTATGAGTTTGAGGCCAGACTAGATGATACAGAGAGACCTGGTCTCAAAGAAACAAAGACAAGGGCTGGTGAGATGTTAAAGGTACTTGCTACCAAGCCTGACACCCTGAGTTCAATCCCCAGGGCCCATATGATAGAGAAAACTGACTCCTGCAAACTGTCCGCCAACCTCACACACTTGCTACTGCATGTGCCCCTCCCCAAAGACGTGATAAATTAATTTTTAAAAATCCTTGACCTCTTTTTAAAATATAGATTGTGTTGGGTCACTGCTAGCTGAGGGTGTATTGGCAGCTTCCCTGGCTGACTAGCTGAGTTAGATGCAAACTCACAGAACGGAAGAGAAAGCTAGCCAACTGTCAGGATTTCCCTGTATTCTGAGGGGACCACTCCGGAGACCTCAGGGCAGGATATACAGGTCAGCAGGACCTACCTCAAAGTGGATGGCCCCGTTCCCATCAGCATCGAAGGCATTGAAGAGGAAGTGTGCGTAGGTGGTAGCATCTGGAGAGAGAGAGGGCAAGGCTGGAGCTGCTCCGATCTCACACAGTCCTGCCTGGGCTCAGGCCCAGTGAGGGCTCCTCTCTGGTAGGTCAGAAGCAGCATCAGACCCTCCATAAAGGAGAGGTGGCTAGGAAGGTGGGGATGGTCATAAGGCCCCCTCCCCAGAGAAGGGGTGCAGGCAGTAGTGGGGAGGGGGTTGGCCGTGGACTTACCTCCCTGAGGAAAGAACTGTGAGTAAATGAGTTTGAAGGTCTCTTCATCCACCAGGCCCGTGGGACACTCCTGCAGTGAGAAGCCATACCTCTCAGTGGCCTTAGCCACTCCTGGCTCCATGCCTGACTCCACAGGGCTGACCTCTCTCCACCTTCTGGGAGGATGAGGTGCCCACTATCTGAGGAACAGTTGTGCCCCCTGAGCCCTGGGCAGGCAGAAGGCACAATAGACAGGGCTGTGGAGGCGGTTCCCTTCATGCTGATGCTATCCCAATTGGTACAGCATTGGAGACCCTCACAGAAGAGCATGGCAGCCTTCACAATATCTATTCTGAACCATACCCTCCCATAGCTCTTCCATAAAATATGAGCCCTGAAAAGAACCCCATTTCCTGGGTAGGAGACAGAAGATGGAGAGATAGATAGTCTCTCTCTCTCTCTCTCTCTCTCTCTCTCTCTCTCTCTCTCTCGACTCTAATGGGGACTGGGGACACAGGGGCACTCACATTCTTGAAGCCTCGGTAAAGGGACTGCAGCTCCTTCTTGGTGAACTTGGTTAGGGCCTGCAGCTGGTCCAAGCCCTCTGGCTGGTGGCGCACCGTGGACAGCTCCAGTTCACTGTCACTGCTGTCTGGAGGAGGACACAGACCCAGCAGGGAGAGAGACATGTGGTGTGGGCAGGAACTAGGACACAGGCAGAAGGAGAGGGTGGAGGGATTCTCCTTGTGTGACTACCCTGTACAGCGATGCTGGCTGTGCACGGCACAGAGGGAGGGGCCATGACGGAGTTGTGCCTTTTGGCTGTTCTAAGCTTCTGTTCCGCCATAACGTAGCTCCTCTATTTCTGAGCGTATCCACTTCCTCAACCACATGGGGAAGGGAAGAGGGAGGGAGACGTGAAAGATCTCACAGCAAGATACTATCTTTAGACTGTCTCTTCCATGCAGACCCCCTTGATCTCATCAGGAATGGGAAGGCACCCATCTTGGTCCACCCCAGCCTGATAAGCTTGTTATGTAGCTGGGTAAGGGCAAGGTCATTGTTACCATTTCTGTTAAAACAAACAAACAAAACAGCACACCAGAATGTGTGTCAGGGTTGCCCTGAGGTAGAATGAGACTTCTGGTGATCTTTCCTAATTATCTGGTCCCCGCCCCCCATACATTTTCTTGGGAGTGGCATGCATCTTGTTCACAAAACAAAGTAAAAGCTCTGGACGAGAGAACTGCAACCACCTGCCCCTTTGTGGGCGACCTGTTCTCAAAATGCTCCATCTTCTGCTGGCACAGGTGTAGAAGATCCTTTATACCACAACCAGGTCTCTACCAACAAGGTCGGCCAGATACTGTACAACCCGCCTGCTGGGCCTCGGGGCAGCCTGCACACGGGGCAGCCTGCACACACGGGGACAGCCTGCACCCGGGGCAGCCTGCACACACGGGGTAGCCTGCACACACGGGCAGCCTGCACACACGGGGCAGCCTGCACACATGGGGCAGCCTGGCCTCAGAAGCACCTGATGTTTCCCTGGCCAACCACATACCCTGGCTCCTAGGTGAAGGTGTTTTCTTCCCCCATCTCTCACGTTTCTGTGCTTCTGCTTCATTGAGAACGCCGGTTCTCAACCTTCTTAATGCAATGACCCTTTAACACAGTGACCCCCCCCAACCATAAAATTATTTTGTTGATACTTTATAACTGTAATTTTGCTACTGTTATGAATCATAATGTAAATATCTGGTTTCTGATGGTCTTAGGTGACCCCTGTGGAAGGGTTGTTCCACCCACTGAAGGCCTGAGAACCACTGATTTAGAGGCTGCACCCAAGGGGAAATTCCCCAAAGTGCTTTCCAGACAATGTCCCTGTATGTTTTCCCTCCTGCTCCATGCTGCGGTGCCCTGCCCCTGATTAAGGCGAACCCTCCCATGTGGGCAGTGGGTCCCGGGACTCAAGCCTGAACTCCTTCTCCATCTCTTCTCCATGTCTTTTCCCTTCTCTCTGGCCATTCCCATCTTCATATGGATATACTGGACTCTAAACTGTCTTGTGATCCTGAACTTGAATGCAGCCCCTTACGCAGGTTGGGTGAGCGCTCTACCACTAATCTATACCCAAGCCCTAGAACCACTGTCAAATTTGGCTTCCTATCACATGAAGCCTTGACAAGTCACATGTGAGCCTGCAATGCCGCTCTGGTTGGTGTCCCCAGATAGGGTGACCTGTACAAGGAAGCTCCCAGCAACAGTGAGAGTTTTGTGTATTTCACTTTTTTTAAACAGATGGGGGAGCCATCTTTGTCTATCATAGCAGGACGGGCAGACAGATGTGGAGGGCACACCCCAAGGAGGAGCCTCCAGTGTGAGCTGCACAGAGCAGCCCGGAAACTGGAAGAAAGGGCTTGCCTTCTTTAAGAGGGAGGCTTTTTAAATTTTTATAAAAATGCCCAGTAACATGCTTTCTCCAGAAACAAAATTCAGAGATGAAAGCCCAGGCTGGTGAGACTAAGATGGGAGAGGAAGGATAAAACATCAGAAATTTTATGATGAAAAGATCATTTCATCCTGAAGATGGAATAATACAAAATATACTACATCACTTAAACATAGCTGTTAAGTATCTGAAGCAAAGTAAATAAGTAAATAAAAAAATCAGAACTCCAGGGAGGAACAAATACAGCACAGCCACATTTGAAAATATAAACATTCTTTTTCAGCAACTGGCACACACAGATATAAAAGATTCAGAAACCACTATCAACCAATTTGATCTAATTAATATTTATAGAACACTATACAGAGATTGTAGAATATACTTTCTTTTCAAAGCCTACTCTGCGGTTGCCAGGATATACCAGATGCTGGTACATAAACCGGATCTGACCATGGTGGTAATAAGTTAAAATTCAAGTAAATGTTTAGAAAAATCTTAAGTGTTTGAAAATGAAACAATACACTTGTAATGAGCCCACAGGTTGGAGAAGGAAAAATTACAAGGTGAAGTTTGATCTGAGTGATAGTGAAGACACAAACTGTCAAGATCTGCTGAGTGTGGGGAAAGTTGTGTCCAGAGAGAATGTCATAGCCTTTAAGTTCTTCTATCAGGCCAGGCGTGCTGGCACATGTCTTTAATCCCAGCACTTGGGAGACAGAGGCAGGCAGATCTCTGAGTTCAAAGCCAACCTGGGCTATAAAGTAAGTTCTAGAACAGCTAGGACTGCTACACAGAGAAATCCTATCTTTAAAAACAAAGAAGGAGGAGGAAGAAGAAGAAAGAAGATAGGTACCCAGGCACAGTGACCCATGATTGTAATCCCAGCACTCAGAAGACTGAGGCAGGAGGATAGTCCCCAGTTCAAAATCAGACTAGGCTACAGTTCCAGACCCTGTCTCAAAACAAACAATGACAACGACAAAACAACACAGATGATAATAATGACAGAGAAAAGAGGAGTAGAGCTCAAGAAACAATGAAACAAGTCAATAGAGAGAAAAACCAATAAAGCCACGATGAAATCCAGTAGGAAGTAATAGGCTTGGAAAACTTATCTCTAGTGCATACATCTGGTAAGGACTCATGTCCAGAACATGTAACGAACTCTGTAAGCCAACACTAATAGAACTGATAACTCCACCTTCTTGGAGAGAAGACATACAAATGATCAGCACAAGACCTGCCTTCAGCATCAACCTAACACTCAAAGAAATGCCAAGGAGCCAATGTAAGTGGCAAATCATCCAATCCTCTGAGATGCCCATGAGATGGATGCACTGAATGTTGGTGAGGGTGGGACTCTCCCAGGAGCTCGTGCTGTGTTACAGTGAGTATAACACGGTGTACACAATGGACCACTGCTTGGCAGACTTATGGCCACAATCACATGGGACAAATGGGGATGCACAAAGTCCACAGGAAGACTTGGGCAAGGCTATTTAAGGAAGCCTTGATATTCTTAGTGTTTCCAGCGGCAAAACTGAAAGTCGCCCCATCAGTAAAAACATGGAAGTGTGGCCTATTTATTATAAAAGAATAATATTCTCTATTAAAAACAAACAAGGATCCATTCATATATAAAAACACAAAGCCATCTCAAAATGTTAGGACAATTTGCTCTAGACCAGCCTGATGACCTAAGTTTGACTCCCGGGAACCCAATCTGTAGGTCAGATATCCTGCATATCAGATATTTATATTATAATTCATAACAGTAGCAAAATTATAGTGAAGTAGCTATGAAACAACTATGAAGAACTGTATTAAAGGGTCACAGCATTAGGGTGGGTGAGAACCACTGCTCTAGACCCAAGGAAAAGCAAACCCAGATGTACGTGGACAAAGCCTAAAACTAAGAGCATGAAGATTAACCAGGTCTGGGACTATCTGCCATGGGCCTGTGCATTGTGTGGGCCATGTGTGTGCAGGTGCCCACAGAGGCTAGAATAGGGCCCAGATTCCCTGGGGCTAAAGTCACAGGTGGTTGTGAAAGGAAGGGGAATAGGGAGGAGAGGGAGGGGGAGGGAGAGAGAGAGATATAATAAATTTTTTAATGGCAAAGCCGGGCATGGTGAGGAGGGGGAGACAGTGTGCAGGCTGAGGTAGAAGGGTTGTGAAGGCCAACCAGGGAGACAGAGTCTATGAGACTGTGTCCGGAGAAACCAACAGGGGCCAAGGTGTCCCTGCCCCTTTTAAGGTCAAGCAAACAGGTCTCAAAGGGCCACCAGTGATCCCCACACCCTGATCAACACAGAAACCTTGGTCTCAAAACCTGGTAACAGCAACATTAGGAGGGAAGTGGAGCTGCCCTTCACTCTGGAGGACAGATGCAAAATCTTGATGCAATGTTTGCTAGCTGTGCTCAGCATTTTTTTGAAATTTTTTTAGTGTATGATAATTAAGATCTGGGTGATTAGAAGAAGGGAAAATCATACGAAAATCTTACTGATAACCAAACGTGGTGGTGTGCGCTTGTGATCCTGGCACTTGGGAGGCAGAGACCAGAGGAGCAGGAGCTCAAGGCCAGCCTCGACTACAGAGCAAGTCAAGGCCAACCTGAACTACGTCAGCCCATGCCGAGAGAACTGAGGAGGTTGAGGTGGAAGAAAAGGGGGAGGAAGAGGGGGAGGAGGAGATGAATTCATGAAAGATCAATAGCAGCTCTCTGCAACAGTAAGCACTAAAAATAACAGGTAACACCCGCGCAGGCAATACAACTAAGCCACTGAATTAGTAAGGGAAACTCGGAGGACCTCTACAGACAGATACACGACCATGCAGCATGGGGCCCTGTGGTAGTAACAAAATACTACAAAGATGGATAATACTGCAAACACAGCATTTCTTCTTAAAGTCATATATATATATATATATATGACTATGCAAATATATATATATATATATATATATATATATTTGCATAGTCAATGCAATCCCAATAAAAAATCCAGGGTGGGGATCTGGGAAGATGGGTCGGTTGGTAAAGTGATTGCTGTGCCTCCAGTACCCACATAAAAACACAAGTCAGGTGGCTCATGCATATAATCCCCATTCTGGAAGGTGGAACAGTGGGATTCCTGGGACTCCCTGTCCAGCCAGTCTAGCCTACTTGTCTGCTAAGAAACGCTATCTCAAAACAAGATGGCTGATGCATGAGGGATAACATCTGAGGCTGACCATGCTAATGTATACACACACATACGCACATGAATACAAGCACACGCACGTATGCAAGCACACACACCCACACACGCACACACACACATGCATGCGCATGTACACATGTGCATATGCGCACACACTCATGCACACATGCATGCACACGCGTGCGCATACACACACACAAGCCACTCCCATGCCTTAGTTGACTCCTTCCCAACCACCATTTTCTAGTTAGGCTGATCCCCCATCCCCCACCCTCAGCTCGGACTTCACCTCTGACATAGCTCTCCCCTCCCTCTCTCCACTCAGCTATACTGTCCCATAAAACCTACCAGGTATCCTATTCCCCACTGGGCCTCTGCTCATATCCCAGTTGCCTTCTCAGAGGGAACAACAGCATTGTTATCTACCCCCATCCTGGTCTTAGGCCTTGGGTTGGCTGTAACTTGTTGACACATGCTGATTTCTGCTTTCTGTGTAGGGACTGAATGCTCCACCCAAGCAGTGACATTCTATGTGGTCAGATTTGGTGACAGGGTGTGCTGGAGGTCATTGCTGTGGTTCGGATGAGTGTCCCCAAAGGTTTGGTCATAACAAGAGATGTCAAGAATGAAGCAGTCCCTAGCCACTGAATGGGCTGGGGTAGGGGAGGAGGAGTCTTGGGTGAAGGGTTACTCAGAAGGACAAGAGAACAAACAGGGAGCTAAATGGCTTTTGTGTCATTGGCACTCCAGTGTCCCTCCAATGCCCCCACTGATGACCAGAGCACCAGCACAGCTGAATCCTCTACCTCTGCCCAGCAGCCCCTCTAAGACTCAAGGATCTCCCTGTCTCTGTCCCAGCCCTGGGACTCATAGCTTCATGGGTTAGGGGACTGAATTCAAGTCCTCATGTTTTCAGGTCAAATTACTTTACCAGTTTCCCAAAAGAAACTTTTCTTGATGTTTAAAAAAGTCAGGAGTCCTACAGTGTCTGAAACATTGCAAGCTGGGCTTTTTTGAAAAGCTCGTTTAGAGATTCTAGACATGAACGCAGCTACTGGTGTGCCTAAAGATCGCTCCTCCTCTGTTTGGTCTGAGCTTGTCCTCTTAGACCGAGCACACAGGAGAGTCACATTGTAAGGGAGGAAGGGGACACTTGCCTGGCCAGCCAGGTCAGTCTAATCAATGCTGGTGATCAACAGGGTAGCAGATGCTACAGCCAACTCACCCTCAGAGTCAAGCTGGGTTTTCTTACCAGTGCATAAACAGCACAGACTGCGGTCCTGCCCTCCACTCTGTGTGTCTCTCTCTGTGCACGACTCACCTGTAGGGGCTTGGGAAACACGACTTAGATCTCAGATTCACTAAGAGGACCTATGCAGGGCCTGGGGAAGGGGCCTTCTGGGCCTGCTCCAGAGCTGAACCCAACAAAGCTTCCTTGTTGCTGACACCCCTAGAGGTTTCCTGCATCTTGCCACAGTATGAGGGGAGGCAGAAACAAGAGCAGAATCCCTCCCCCCCTCAAACCTCCTCTTGATTTGGCTGAGTATCCCAAAGTTCTTTCTTTGGAACAGATTCCAGAAGCTCTACCATATTCACCGGCTCCAGTGCCAGTGACCACGACCCTCCCAATATTCTGTCCTCCCCTCCTCCTCAGTGCTGTCGGATCAGGGCCCCGCATAATGCAGCAGCTCACTCACACACCCCACAGTCACCTCTGTGTTCACCATGCCTGGGACAGACAGAACGGGCAGAGTGAACAGACACCCCCCCCCCAGTCACCAGGAGCACTTGGCATAGTTAGGGTTGAATCGGATTCTTTAAAAACAGCTCCGTGTTCATCAAGAGGACAGCTCCTAGGCTCACTCACACGAGACCTTTAGATGCAAAGTTGAATTTCACTTATTTTGGGATGTTCCAGGACCACTAACGTCCTCAATAATCTCCCAAACCAGTGACTTTACATCATCCCACATTGTGGGTAGCTGGTGGCTTGTGATAAACCCTGTAAGGATTCCTGCGACTAGGGAAGAAAGTGGCTCTAATCACGGTCCTCGGACCCAGGCCTGGAGGGATCCTAGATCTTGGCTCTTGGCAGCCGTAACTGGGCCTGAAATTGCCTGCTAGGACCTCCTGTTTACAGAGTAAGACTGCTGGGTCTCAGCCGTTTCTTAGGCCCCATCGTTATGTATCCTCTAGGTATAACCAACCCATGGGCCATGGGTGTGAGGATAACCATGAATGGAGTCCAATATGAAAAATTGTAAACTTACTTAAAACATGAGATATTTGAAATTTTAGAAACTTTTTCTTAACACAACATCATGTTGTAATATCAAAATGCTAGATATCCCTGTGACCTGTGACCTAGACCTTGTGGTTCCACAGAAGAGTCCCATTGACGTCTGTGGAGGGAGTAGAAGCCACGGGACAAGACTTCCAGCTTAGTCTGAGTAGTCTCTTTCCCCTGTAAAGGAACTCTGGACCTTGAGTTTCCTCTGAGTTTGTTAGCTTTCCATCACTGTAACAAAATACCCGAGGTAAACAGATTACAAGGAAGAAGGGTTTGTTTCCATCATGGTTTGGGACGGTATAGTCCATGGTCTCCAGGCCCTGCTGTTTTGGAGTAATGTCCACCTAGCACACCACAACAAGAGTACAGGGCCCCCAAAGCCTGTCCATCTCACTGGGGCTGGGATATGAAGAGATAAAGAATCTGAACTCTCAAGGAGACTGGGAGGTAGCTTAGTCAATAAAGGGTTTGCCAGGCAAACATGATGACCTGCATCCAATTCCCAGGGCCCCGTAAAAAAGCTGGGTGTGGTGGTTTGCTTGTGATCCAGGTATTAAGGAGGCTGAGACAGGAGGATCTCAGTGAGCTCACTGGCTGGCCAGCCTCGCTGAATTGACAAGCTCCACATTCAGTGAGTGACCCCATCTCCCAAAGGTGAACAGCTGCTGAGGGATAACATTCACACACAGTCCCTTTATGGGCTTCTCTTGTAGAATATTAATTTAAGGTGTGTTGCTTTTGTTTATGCTCTGGAATATTTTTTGTTTAATGATGCAAAGATGTGTTTGATTAAATAAAATTCACCTGTGGTCCAGAGGCTGTGTCAGCAACTAGCTGACAAGAAGTAGTAGGGAGAGCCGGGTGGAGAAGGGTTTATAAGGAGGGGTGAGGAGCAGCATGAGACCTTCTCTTGAGGAGGTGAGCTAGGTGAGCTGCTTGCTGTTCAGCCTCTCTGGGAAGCAGGATTCCACCTCAACCCTTGAATCTTGAGTTCTTTAGCAGGACAGAGATTTAGATAAGTTCTCTTAGTAGTTTTAAAAGAGTCGGTGCCTGAGGGAACAGAACTTCCTCAGGCTGCGGCTCTTGAGGCCTCACCGCAGAGCTGCAGTTGCTGACGAAGATAGCCGTAGTTTAAAAGACGGACAATTAGAAACAAGGACAGCAGGCTTCCAGTGACCCAGCTTCCTCCCATCAGGCCTCATTCCTCGACAGTCCCAAAACTTCCCTGGAGAACCACAGGTTGGAAAACAAGCCTGTAGAATATGAATTTGGGGGACAAACTCAATCCAAACTATAGCACTGCCCTGAGAACCTGTCACTAAATGACCTTGAATCCACTGTCTGTAACAGCCTTGCCCGACCGAGAAGGAGCCTCAGCCTAAAGCAACATCATACCTCAAGCTCCGGCCCAGGTCGTGTCCTCTTAATGTCACAACCAGGAAGGAGCCTGCATCTTGCCTGCCCTCTGCACAGCCACCAGAGGGACCTGACCTGAGCATGATGAGGAAGGAACAGTCCCATGAGGTTTCTTTCCCTTCCTATGGCAGTGATGTGGGTCTGTGAGGGACCCAGGGAGAGCACTGGGCCAGGCCAAAGAGCTTCCACCATCAGTGTGCTAATTCATCTGGACCTTGTTTGTGAGCTCTGTACCCGGTGCCACGCTTCCTCACAATGCCTGACAGGGGATGTTTCCCACTCAGGACTCGGATCTAAGTATCTGACTCCACTGTGGGCTCCTGAAGCCTGTTCTGGAAGAGACTGGAACACACATGGCTCAGTTGTCCCTGTGCTTCCCTCCCTCTCAGTGAGGGCTCCATCCAGGGCAGGCATGTGTGACATTCTGAAAGGTCCTGGCTCTGCTGTTTCCTGACTCAGCAATCTCGGAGCTGCTCACCCTCCGAAGCCTCAGTTTATCACCTTAAGAGTGGAACTTCTGAAGCAGACACATTAGAATATTCCAACATGCCTAGCACAGAGAGCACCTCTACTTAGATGCTGGCTTCTGCTATTGACACCAGCAACCTAGATGTAGAAACACAACCCTAGGAGCTCAGAAGTCTGGCAGTTTATAATCTGCCAGGGAGGAGAGCATCTGCGATGCTCAGAGCATCAACACTGGTGATATAATAAAATCCTGAGACTGGGGGTGCTGGAGAGATGGCTCAGCCATTAAGAGCTATGGATGCTCTTCTAGAGGACCCAGGTTCAAATCCTAGCATCCACATGGCAGCTCACAACTGTCTGCAACTCCAGTTACTGGTAACCCAATGCCCTCTTCCAACTTGCGTGGGAACCAGACATGCACACAGTACATAGACATATATGCAGGCAAAACACCTGCCTTGGTCACTTTTCTATTGTTGTGTTAAGACACGTGACAAAGGCAACTTATAAAAGAAAGCATTAACTTGGGACTTAAAGTTTCAGAGGATTAGGGAGAGTCCCTAATGGTGGAGCAAGGACATGGCGGGAGAGGCAGCCAAGAGCTTACATCTTAGTCTACACATTGGGGCAGAAGGAGATAACTGGGAATGGCATGGGCTTCTGAAACATCAAAGTCTGCCCCAGCAACACACCTCCACCAAGGCCACGCCCCTTAGCCCTTCTAAAACATTTCCACTGATTGCAGACCAAGTATTCAAACATAGGAGCCTATAGGGGTCATTCTTACTCAAGCCACCACATTCACTTCCTAGCCCGCACATGCTTGTGGCCATATCATTATACAAAACACATTTTAGTCCAGCTTCTCAACTCCCTATAGTCTTTCACAGTCCCGACACTGTTTGAAAGTTCAAAGTCTCTTCTGAGACTCAAGGCAATCTCTTAATTGTAACCCCTTGTTACAAAAGGCAGATCATTTACTTTCAACAAATAATGGCACAGGATATACATTACTGTGCTGGACCTAAGCAAGACCAAAACCCAGCAGGACAAGCTCCAAATCCCATCAAAAGGCTTCGATGGCTCTGACTGCTGACTGCAACGTACTTCTCTCTCAGGCTTGTCTCACTTCCTGCCTGCATCTCTCCTTAGCAGACCTCACAGATCTGGTGCCTCCAACATCTTAAGGCTCTCCAGTGCAATCTAGGCTTCACATTGACAGCTTCATGCAATGGCTCCTTGGGATCTCCATGCTGTGACTCCCTGCCACATCCCTGGTCTCAGCAGCTCTACTTAACAGTGGAGGAAGATTCCATGAACCTTTACTCATGTTTCCTTCTTGACTCTAAATCCAGAACCACATGGATGACAGTGTCAAATGGAGCTTCCCACTTGGTAGAGCCTGGTCCCCTAAATTGGCAGCAGCTTTCCTTGTTGTTTTTGTTTTGGAGCAGAAAACACTTCTGGTCTTTCCTTTGCACAAGTTAGAGACTTAGCTGAGTGGGGTCTCTGAAGGCATTGCACCCCCCATTCCATTCTGGAACAAACCTTTCTTTAACCTTCTCATCTCTTTCAGCACAAGCTTTGACTCCAACGTTAAACGTTCGGCTGCTCTTTTTCACTTCAAACTGTACATTTTTTTTTTAAATTTCTTTTTGGCTTGCTTGCTCCTTTTCACTGTAGGCCTTCATAACAGTGATTACTAACAAACACACGACAGAGTCAACACTGGGCTATGCTGAAACCTCCTCTGCCAGGGAAATCAGTAACGGCCTCAGGCAGATTTTCTTTTGTTTCTTTGTTTTTTTTGAGACAGGGTTTCTCTGTGTAGCCCACAACTTGCTCTGTGGACCAGGCTGGCCTCAAACTCAGAGATCCGCCTGCTCCGGACAAAGGCAGAAACCAGCCACATTCTTTGCCAAAATATCACAAGAATGGTTTCTGGCCCAATTGCTAATATTGTTCCCCTCTGAAACCTCTTGAGCTGGGCCTCCATAGCCTACACAGTACCACTGCCTTCCATGCTCCTACTAAGATTTCCCGCTAAGCCCTGCTTGCAGCACACAACAGCTCTCCGAGCCCAAAGTCCCAAAGTCTTCCACATTCCTGTGAAGGATAGCATGGTCAGGCCTGTGACAGCAGTAGCCCACTTCCTAGTACCAACTTCTGTCTTAGTTACTTTTCTATTGCTGTAAGAAAACACCATGACCAAGGCAGCGTATGGAAGAAAGAGTTTATTGGGGGCTTATGATATTTAAGGTTAGAGTCCATAATAGCAGAGCAAGGATGTGGTGGCAGAAATAGCTAAGAGCTTAATCTTGATCCACAAGTTGGAGGCAGAGAGAGGGTGGTGGTGGTAACAAGTGTTTTGAAACCTCAAAGCCTTCCCCAAGTAACACACTTCCTGCAACAAGGCCACACCTCCTAATCCCTCCTAAACAGTTTCACCAGCTGAAGACCAAGCATTCAAACATAGGAACCCCTGGGCACCATTTGCATTAAATCACCACAACACCCATAAACATAAAAGAAAATTACAATAAAAAATTAAAAGTACTCAGGACTGGATACTTGATGAAGTGATCTAGCTGACTCCTAATTCTGGTAACAGAAGGATCCAAACAGGATGGTTCCTGGTGAAGGCTCCCCTGGATGCAGCCTAACATGGTGAAAGCCATAGCTGTTAGAATCAGGCTTGCTTTTGTGTGTTTCTATTAATCCCTTTCAGACTTCTTAGGGAAATTTAATGCCTGCAGTAAGAGAGTAGGAACTGAATCCAACCTTAGTATTCTGAGGGGGAGGGATTTTATACTTTTTTAAATTGATTTTTATTGAGCGCTACATTTTTCTCTGCTCCCCTCCCTGCCTCTCCTCCCTTCCTTTTCAACCCTCTCCCAAGGTCCCCAAGCTCCCAATTTACTCAGGAGATCTTGTCTTTTTTCTACTTTCTACTTCTTATGTAGATTAGATCCATGTATGTCTCTCTTAGAGTCCTCATTGTTGTCTAGGTTCTCTGGGATTGTGATTTGTAGGCTGATTTTCTTTGCTTTATGTTTAAAAACCACTTATGAGTGAGCACATATGATAATTGTCTTTCTGTGTCTGGATTACCTCAGTCAAAATGATGTTTTCTAGCTCCATCCATTTGCTTGCAAATTTCAAGCTGTTATTTTTTTTTGTGCTGTGTAGTACTCCATTGAATAAATGCACCACATTTTCCTTATCCATTCTTTGGTGGAGGGGCATTTATGTTGTTTCCAGGTTCTGGGTATGACAAACAATGCTGCTATGAACATAGTTGAGCACATGTCCTTGTGGCATGGTTGAACATTCTTTGGATATATACCCAAAAGTGGTATAGCTGTGTCTTGAGGTATGTTGTTTCCTAATTTTCTGAGAAATCGCCACACTGATACTCAAAGGGACTGTATCAGTTTGCACTCCCACTAGCAATGCAGAAGTGTTCCCTTTTCCCCACAACCCCTCCAGCAAAAGCTGTCATCAGTGTTTTTGGTCTTGGCCATTCTAACAGGTTTAAGATGGAATCTCAGAGTTGTTTTGATTTGCATTTCTCTGATGACTAAGGATGTTGAACATTTCCTTAAGTGTCTTTCAGCCATTTTAGATTCCTCTGTTGAGAGTTCTCTGTTTAGGTCTGTACTCCATTTTTTTATTGGATTATTTGTTCTTTTGATGACCAGTTTCTTGAGTTCTTTGTATATTTTGGAGATCAGACCTCTGTCTGATGTGGGGTTGGTGAAGATCTTTTCCCATTCTGTAGGTTGTCATTTTGTCTTGTTGACCGTGTCCTTTGCTTTACAGAAGCTTTTCAGTTTCAGGAGGTCCCATTTATTAACTGTTTCTCTCAGTGTCTGTGCTACTGGGATTATATTTAGGAAGTGGTCTCCTGTGCCAATGCGTTCAAGTGTACTTCGAGGTGGGGGGGGGATTTTAGGTGGTGATTGGGATTAGATCAAGGGGTCAGGGTGGAACCCCCATAATGGAATCTCAAAAGCGTTGTAAGGAAGAGAAACACACGCAAGTTCCTTGACTGTCTCCATGCAATGCCTTGTACCGCCCAGGGGATGCTGCCAGCAAGACCCCTTCACCAGACAGACCTCACTCTGGAGAGTGCAGAGCAGAAAGTAAAGTCAGTTTTCTGGCTTTATAACTTCCCCAGTCTGTGGAATTGTGCTATTAGTGACCGGCACTAGAGTAACCTGCTGTTTGCCAGGAAGTTCTGGGCATGCTGAGGCCCTTAGTGGAGAACCCACAGTTGGGTGTGGAAAAGAACACAGGAACTTTGAAGGTAGTGTCCTTTAACACAATCCCTGGTGGGATGTGAAAGAAGGGTCAGGTGTTGGGGGCTGTGGACTCCCCAGACCCTGAATTTCCTGTAAACAATGTTTTCCTGTGTTTGCAGCTGCTCTGAGCACGAGACCCTCAAGAGTTCCAGAGCACAGTTCCCCACACAGCACCGGCTGGGCGTACCTCTCCAGGCTCCAGGCCTTTCTTAACTAGCTCATTAGTTTGCTTGACAACCATGCCTTTAACCTCAGGGCTCACTTGTCCCGTCTCTGAAATGGGCATCACAGCAGATCCTTCCCCTGTGTGGTTCACTGGGCTGGGGTAAGCTCTGGATACTCAGTGTTAGCCCTGTTTCTTCCCCTCTCTTGGGCTCACACCTGACTGTGGAGGGGGGAGGGGTGTGCGTACAAGGCCATGTCAGCATCTACCGAGAGTCTTATTTCTCTGGGGCCTGTGAGGCTCCAGGTGCTGGGGAAAACCCTCCCCGAGGGGTCTCTCTCTCTCTCCCCTCAGGCCTCTGCAGCTTTGTCCTCTGTAGGCTTGATTACAACACTCTCATCTTATTTCCAAGGCTTAATTGTTGGCTAGAATATACCTCATGCCCCAGCAAGAATACACCCCTGCCAGCCAGGAGGCTCTAGTGTCCAAAACACTTCCGGGAGCTCACAACTGACCTAAGTGGTGGGCCCCAGATGGAGCTCCAGGTCTAGGAAACAGACCGCTGGAAATCCCCAAATCACACAGTGGCCAGAACACACCCCGTGCAGTCAGAGATCTCCAGTGAGGTGCCGAGGCTGTATCAACTCCACACTGGGACATCTACCGTCCTGGACAGGTCTGGTCAGTAGTCATAACATCCGTCAAGAGTCAAGAGTTCTCTGGCTAGACCAATGGGCAACAGGATGAGCAGGACTGAAAGGCAAGGGAGGCGGGGCTGATGGTCACAGAGACACTGGGAGATGCTCCAGCTGGTGATGGGGTACCATCCCCAGATGACAGAAAGCCTCAAATGTACATGGGGCCACCATAAACCATCTGACCTCCCTGCCTCCTCCATTGCTCGGATCACTGTTTCCCTCTAGTTGGTCAGTGGCAGCAACAGCTCAGCCCTGGAACTTGGTTTCTCATGACCTCACATCCTTGGTGAGGCTCTGGACTCACTACCTGCTGAAGGCAAGCCTCCCTCCAGGCCACACTGCAGAGGGGTGCAGCCTCCACCTCCTTCATGATTCCACGTGGGTCTTTTCCACCCGACCCTTGTGCTAGGCACAATAATGGCTCTCCAAAGAGGTCCGAGATGAATGCCTGGAACCCATGGGTATGTCTGGTCACACAGCAGAAGGGGGTTCCAGCTACAGATGGAGTTCATTGAGGTTGCTGCTCAGCTGACCTTAAGACAGGGATGCTTCCTGGGCTATGCAGGAGCTCAGAATGAAGTAGAAGGGACACTGGAAGAGAGGCTGAGACAGGAGGCTCAGTCCGATGTTGCTCAAATGGAGGAAGTGAGCAGGGACCAGCAAGACACCTCAAGGAACAGGTAAAGGCAAGGAGTATTACTCCCAAGAGCCCCTTGGAGGAGAGCCCTATTTACCTATGCCACCCTAACAGGGAGATCTGCAAGGCTTCTGGCTTACAGACCTGTAGAGAAATCACCTTGTGAGGGTTCCAGGTATTACGCTTACGCTAAAAAACATGCTTCCCCCCAAACTTACCAGGTCTGGTTGGGAACACAGAGCAGCCCCACAAACCTGCAGTTTCGGCCCTGTATTCCACCCCCGTGCCCCAATGGTAGCCCTACCCTCAACTTCTCATAGCAAGCTCTGGAAGCCCTGCCTTGGACATAGTTAGAGCCTATCCAGTCCCCCAGTCTCATTGCCACCCCTCCAAGAGGGCTGCAAACGCCTCCAGTAGGAGCTGGTGCTGTACCTGGGGCCCCAGTCCCCCTCTGTCTGTGCCTAAAAGGGAAGCCAGGATTCTTGCTAAAATTTGAGATATCTGCCTTTGTCTGGAAATGTCCTATAGTCTGGATGAATGTCAGTGTCCCTGCAGAAGACCATGGCCACCCATAGCTGTGTTTTCAAACTGGAGCACATCATAGTGGTCTCTTGAGTTGGACACCAGACAAACAGCTGGGGCCCACATCCAGGCACCATAGGTCTAAGGAGGACCTTAAGATACAAGTGTGCATGTGTGTGTGCGCGCGTGTGTGTTTTACTAGAGACTGAACACAGGTCTCACGCACACTAGTCAAAGTGCTTTTCTACTGAACTATATCCTCAGCCTGTTTTTAATTTTTCATTTTGATATAGGCAACTCTTCAAGTTGCCCAGTCTGGCTTTCAACTGATTCTGAAGCCTAGGCAGTCCTGGAGGCTCCTGCCTTTGCCTCCCCAGAAGCTGAGATACAGGCCTGAACTACCACGACTGAATGCTCACTTCTAACAAGTCCTGGGAATATTCCTACGGCTGGCACGGGGACACCCTGAGAGGCCCTGACTGCTTGTCCTTGAAGGTCTTTTACCTACCTGTGTGTTCGACCCTGCCTGCCCCTGAGTGTCCAGAGTTAGGAGTTCCACACAGAGATTCCAGACTTCTCTGAGAATAAAAGGCCAACATCCCTAGAGGGGAACATGTCTGGAGACCTCAGGCGTTTGATGCCTGGGGTAGGCATGGTAAGTGTACTTTTTGAAGCCCACTTGGGTATGACAATGACTGAGGTTCAATGTTCCACCCAGGCATGGTGGTTAGTACATCTGTAATCCCAGGGGCTGGAAGGGAGGGGAGAGGAAGATCACAAGGTTTGGGGCTTGTCTGATCTACCTGATAAGACCCTATTTAGCACCTTTCCCTCAAATACCAACCAATGCCCTATATAACCTCACCAGGCCTCCTCCACCAAGCGCCTTGTTCCCCTTCCAGTCATACCTAGCTCAATTGACACTATGCATACACTATCTCCTAGCCTCTGTAAACTCAGCAGCAGACCCCACTCCTGGCATTTAGAGGCTCCTTCATGCCCAATGTGATCAGTGTCTCTCCCTGGCCCAGACTTATGCTGGGGGGTGGTGGAGCAGCTGGGGCTGGAGGCAGATTGGAAGCCCCAGTTGTCTCTCCTTATTGAAAAGATTCCCTCACAGATTCAAAAACTCTTCACCAAGCTGCTGATATGGTGCCAGACACGGGAACGGGAACTATAGCGAACAGCCCAAAGCCACGCCCCCATACTGAGACAAATCACAAACTAACCGAAGAACCCAGACATCCAGCACCTTATGTTGAGTGTGGGGCTGCAGAGAGACCCAGGTGTGTGGGAGTCAAGGCTTCTGCAGGGAAAAGGCAAAGAAGGATGCCACATTACTAGGACCTGAGAGACGGCAGAGATGCAGATGTGGCCGGGTACCCTCCCACTGACCCTCAAGCATGGATCAGTGAAGAGCCTCGGGTCAAGACTTGGGACTCCCTGTAGAACTAAATGTCAGCCAGTCAGCGAAAGTCACCAACCCTGCAATGCTGCTTTAGCTGCAGTGGCTCTGTGGACCGGTCAGACCCAGAACCTACACGCCAGGCACCACTTAACAAAACCCTAGCTCCTCAGCCCAGTCCCCCTGGGTCCCGGTCCCAAAGCCGAGATAGGGTCCGCTTCAAGACCCTCTGAAAAGCTCCGTGCTCTTCAGTTCCCTAAGTCCCGAAGGACTCATAATTCTGGTGTCTTACAAGTGAAAACCTCAGAGGCTCAGAAGACAAGAGATACAGCCAATTGCACATGCGCACAAAGGACCAGGAGTACCAGCCACTTCACCCCAGCAGTATGCAGAACAACTCATACCCCGTGGGCTGGCGGGACTCAGGCTCCTCACAGCACACCCCAGAGTCCCTTAGCCACTGCTGGCCGCCAGGCACTTCAGGCCCTTAGTTGGCACCACTCCCCATCAACACAGAACATCTAGAACTTACAACTTCCCCGCTCTGACCCAAGAAAGGGGGAGGGGAGAGCTGTCTCCATAAGAGAAATGTGTTCGACTCTGAATCACTTCTGTTATTACTAGTAGCCTCCTCTTGCTGGTTTCTGGTGATAGCAATGGTTCCAAGCAAGCAGGGCGCCGACTGTCACAGCACGGGGGTGCAGGAATTAGATCATCAGCCCCTATTTACAGAGGGTGCAGCAGAGACTCAGCATGGTTAAGAGGCTTTACCGCTTGTGAGGATGAAGGGATCCCCTCTCAGACATCTCAGGCTGTGAGCTCCTCACCTGCATCAAGACTCCAGAACTTCCAAAGGCACAAGTGCTCTCGAAAGGGGGAAGGAAGTTCCGAGCTGGCAGCAGGCTGGTCAAATCATACACTGTCTTAGGAATCGTATCCACTTCATAAAGACAGTCCTTCTCCTGAGAACGCACAACCCTTAGATTGTCCCAGGCCTTGGCAAGAGTCACCTTTGCAGTGCTATGGAAATGAGGCTGCCCGGTGCTTCTGGGCACGGGCAGGAGTGAGGGTCCAGGAGGGCCCCGAAACAGGGATTTGCAATGGGATGGTCCTGGCTTCCCTGGGTATCACACCTCACCACACACTCCAGGCTTTCAATGGGAGATGTACAGAAGACGGTGGGTACAGGACATCTGCTGGGGGTATATGAAGCCTTCCCTATACCTGCTCCAACCCCAATACCCTCGCATTGTTCTCCACTAAGTTCATTGCCAGGGTCCATCTCCAGCCAGGCAAGGGCTGGCTTGGACAACTTTCCTGCCCACTAGAGTCTAAGAGTCCAAGGGGTGGTGATCTAAGCAGGCTTTTTCTCTCCAGTCCTCATTTACAGATTTAGAAAAGAGGCATGAGGGAGCCCTTGGCATCTGTAGGGAGTGTGTGGTGATAGGTTTCAAGGAAGGAGCCAACTCTGTCCTTAGGAGCAGAGTAACAGAAGACCTTCTATCCTGGCCTGCCATTTTGCAGGGGTTGGGTCCCATCCCTATGTCTAAGAGGATGCTGGGCAGCTCAGGAGACAGGAGTGACCTCCCTCCCACAGCCTCTGGGTTCCATTCCCAAGAACTGGGGCCTGGCAAGGTCATTAGAGGGCTGAAGCAGGCAGCATGCCCATCCACCCTTGAAGGAGCTAAGGCTGTATCCGAACCTTTGGAATAGCTGGGGAAGTTATAGCTCTGGTGTTCCCTTCTCTTAGCCCAGCTATGTGTCACTAGAAGGGCCCCTCCTCCTAACCTGCCCAGAAGTGGTAGGGCCCTGTGACTGGAATTCCCTTCCAAAGATATTTGTCAGGGGTCCCAAGGAGATGGACAGGGCTGGTTTAAGAGTAGTCCGTTAATATTTTATTAGGGCAGAAACGTAGTTGCGGATTTGGCTACTGATCTCAGGGACAGGAGCACTGTATGAGGACAGGGAACTGGACACCAGATGGAGGGCGAAAGGGACAGTCCCACCACTGGCAAAGGTCTCAAACCATTTGCTAATTACTGGCACCTGGGGTTGTAGGTCTTTTCCTGGCACCTTCACACTGGGTCACGGCGTCCCGCAGGCAACCCAAGTCAGAGGCAGCTCGGACTCGCAGGCCTGGGTCAACTAGGAATGCTCGTTCAAGATGTCACCCTGCCCATCTCTTCCATCTATGCCAACGCCGGTTTGGTCTGTTCAGCCCTAGCTCTCTCTGCCCTCCTAATCCCAGACCCAACCCTCCGCAACCAGGAGGGGGCGGCGTCTGAGCCGCTGCAGCTATCCTTTCTCCGACCCTGGCCTCCCGGGGAAGAGTCACAGAGGGGCGGGCGGCCACACGTTACCTTCCATGGACATGGGTTCCAAGATGCCAAACTGCTTGAGGACAGCAATGAACAGCAGCACCACCACGGCCATGGCGCACAGCTCCATGCCCTGGATGCCCATGGCGAGCGTGGCTGGGCCCGGGGCGCACCCCTAGGCCGTGCGCTGCCTGCAGGCGCCCGGGCCGGAGCCTCCCGCCCCGCTTCAGGGGCGGCGGCTCACATGCCCCGGACAGGCGGAGCTATGGGTGTTGGTGGGGCTAGGACCCCACGGAGGAGAAGGCGACAATGAGAAGAACTGGCCTGGCCGTGATGCTGGAGCCCGGGCGCAACTTTTCAAATCAGTCTCCAAACTTCGAGGCACAGCGACGGCTGCAGTGTGGGGTGCAGCTCCCGGAACCAGTGTGAGCCAGCAGCGCCCCCATGCCCCGCACTGGGCACCACGACTCTGCCGCCCCCTCTCCTGCCCCAAGGGCACGGGGCCACACCGGCGGGGGGTCCCGGGCGCTCCCGGCCGCCCCAGGCTCCATCGCGGCTCCCCGCACGCTCATTGGCCTAGGCGCAGCGACCACTCCGGGACTTGTGTCTTGCGGCCCCTCCTTGCTAGCCGGGGAGGAGGTGGGAGGGATGAAGCCCCGCCTTGCAAGGTCCAGCTCCTGACTGAGCCTGGCGGGTTGCCACTGCTACCCCGCCAGCCCTGGGGAGGCCGCGCGGTCTGCGGTTTCCCCACCCGCTGGAGGGAGCGGGGTGCCCAGGAGGAGGGGCGCGGCGGCCACACAAGAGAACCAGTGGGAGGGGTGCAGAGGATCCGGGAAGCTCTGTTTCTCCAGGCTGTTTCCTGCAAGTCTCAACCCACAGCCTGAGATTCAACTTGATCCCGATCCATCTCTCTTTGAAGATGGAGAAGTTGGTATGAAGAGTTCTCCAGTTCTGGAAACCTGCTGGTGCTCCCGAGACTTTACGAGGAAGCTTCGGCTTTGGCATTGGAGCCTACCGAACAGAGTTCAAGTTCTGACAGCTGTATAACCTTGGTGGTGTCTCGGACTTGTAACCTTCTCCTTAGAGGGCCCATTTGCCTTTCTGGCTGTCGGGAAGATCTAAGCTGCTTCTGAAAGCTGTGCTAATTAGTTTGTGGATGGCTTTCTTCCCTTTGGGGCACTGGGTAGGGCCAAGGAAGTCGCGGAAAGAAAGGAGAGGGTGGGGAGTGGCAGGGCGGAGCCACGGATGCTCCAGGCTCCGAAGCTCCAGCTGATGCCGGCGCCCAGTGCTGACTCTCTGCTGCTCTCCAGCGGGTGCAGCGAACCGCGGGAGTCCTCGCCAGATCCAGAGGGACAAGGAGGGAAGCGCTGCTGCCGCCAATGCCAACCCCTTCCTGCTATTTTAGCAGAAGGAGAAATTGAGCGCTGCTTCACGTCTAAGAGCCTAAGAGTGCAGTTTCCACTTCTGGCCCGAACAACCTTAGCTTTCCTTTAGGAGATCACGAACTACTAGCCCATTCATTCAAAGGGCATCAACACCTTGTTTAGTCCCAGGTGCAGCTCTGCACTCAGGTCTATAGAAACCGCAGCAGATACCCCACCCCCACCCACCTGCGCCACCCCACCTGCGCCAGAGCTCATATGTATACCTTTAGATATATTTAAAGAGTTCCTCCAGTGGGCATTTCTTATCTCCCATTTTACAGACAGGGAAACCGAGGCTCAGAGGGTGAATTACGGGGGCACAAGTGCAGCTAACCCCTTACAGTCTGAAACAGCGTTTCACCGATGAGCCACACAGCCTCCAGCCTCACAATTTCACCTTCTTGGTTAATAAATAGCCACTTTTTCTTTCTTGTAGACCAAGCTGGCCTCGAACTCACAGAGATCCTCCCGCCTCTGCCTCCCAAGTGCTGGGATTAAAGGCGTGTGCCACCACCGCCCAGAAGGCCAACACTTTTAAGGAGCTGTAAGAACAAGGCTTTTAGTTCAGGTTGATCAGGTTGCAGTTTCCACTGACCAATTCAGAGGGCTAAGTGGAGAGGCCAAGGTTACTAGACAGCTCAGCTGGAGAACTCCACAGGGTAAAACGTTTAAAAGGCCAGAAGGTCAAAGGTCTCCTGTGACGTATAAATTATACACTTAAACACTAAGAAATACCAAGCCTAGGTCCCAGTTAGTGTCCATATGGAGTAAAAGTCCTGACGGACATCTCGAGAGTCATAACCTCTGTAAGCCTCAGTTTCCCCACCCAAAAAAATGGGGTGGTAACTAGCCTCTCCTTGGTCTCGTAAAGGATCCCGTGAGGCTATGGGCAGCGCTTGAGTGGGCACCAATCTCGCCATGATTTTACACTCAACCCAGCTGTGCAGGAAGACCAGGTGAGGCAGAGAACCCCAGAGTGCATAAGAAGCCATCCCTGCGAGCCTTCTGGGGCTGGCACCCACCACTGCCATCCTGCCTCAGTTTCCCTCGGGCTCCTTAGCATCTTCAGATGCCAGTGGAAGCGTCAGTGACGGCCTATAAGCACCGAGCTATAAGCGAGTCATCGATCCCCTGACGGTGCGGTGTAAAATATTAACGAAGGCTAAGTGGATCACAGGCCCGAGAGCTCAGTGGCCCCGCGGTACGAGCAGCCTGGGCTGCAGGACTAATGGATGGAAGTTGACTCCTCTGCTCACTAGAGTTGTGTCCTCTCAGGCCCCGGAGGCGCGTTGATGCTAGGTGTTGATCCTCTCACACGCTTCCTCCCCAGACTAAGCCTGGAGACCCAAAAGTCCTCTCTCAGCCAGAAAAAGTCCGACCACACCCTCTCGGCAGCCACGCCCCCAGGGGGCTGCCGGTCACGTCCAGGGAAGTGGTTGTACTTGCTTGGCTTTTGGGGAAAGAACAGGAGGGTACCTGGGGGGTGGGGGTGGGGGAAGAATCCCTGCAGGGGAAGATGAGGGAGCCCTGCAGAGGAGCCCCCATGCTCCCTAGAGTGCTCAAGGGGAGGAACTCAGATCCATGCTTCGTAGGGGGTTCAAGGGAGGAGCTCAGGTTCTCATCTGAAGGCCTCAGGATGCCTGGGGTAGCCTGGCCTAGTTTAGGGAGCTATCAGACAAAGCTGGTTGGCGTCTAGAGAGGCTGCCCTTGACGTACCCGTGTCCTTTTGGCCTGGAGTATTGAAGCTGCTTCTCGATGCTGTCTCTAGGAAGATCACCAAGATTACACCAGCCCTGCTTGGTGGCCTTCCCTGGACTCCCTCTGCTATATTTCTGGCCCGTCTCTGCCTCCTATATCCCTCTATCTCTTATGTCTCACACAGCTCTGCTGTTGGTTCTTCAAGGATGGGAACCTGGGGATTTGACTGACAGGGTTTACTATTTCCTGCTCTAGACACGGAGCTACTCCAGACTCCAAAGATTCTGACTCGTATGTGTCTGGACTGGTGCCACCTCAGGGAGCCATTTCCTGGGAACAGTTCAGCAAGCAGTACTAGTTCCAGTTCTCTGGGGAACAGGCCTCCCTTACCCTTAGTTCCAATGCATCCTACTGGGCAGAACAGGCATTGTTCGAAGAACCGTTCTTCTTATGCTTCACAGAAACTAACAAACTGCCAGGAGTGGAGTCTCACTACCAAGAAGTACCTCACGCCATGTTTCCTGGATGTCCATACTCAGCACCCCCAAAGCTGACCTCTCCTCCGCCTCCAGCCTGTGCTGGCCCCAGTCTTTCTCCTGTCCCATCCTTCTTTCCATCTACCTCCATGGTACCTCTGCGCTCTGGCACCAGGCCTCCATCCCTCTCTGCTGGGTTCAGCCATACCCCTTCCGTCCCTCCTGGACATAGGGCCCCAAGCCCCTCCTGGCCCCCACTGCTCCATTCAGCCACCATCTCAAGATGAACATGGATTCTGTCCCTCTGCCTGTGGTTCTGCCTCAACATCCCCATTCAGACTTGGTAAGGGCACCCTGATCGCTTCTGTCGGGATCTTCCTTTCTGAAGCCATAGGACGGCGGCTTTGGAGATTTGAATGGAACCGGCAAGTGGCATCAAGTCCTCTGTTCTGCTTTGCACTGTCTCTCACACTTCAGTGGTCTGCTCAGGTTGAGTATTAGATGGGACCAGGACCATGAGAACCCTGTAGGAGACTTATGGAGTCAGTGGTGCTCCGAGGAGGCTGAGAATGTTGTCTCCTCAGGAGACAAGAGGGAAGAGGTGCCTGGATTCAGCTGTGCCTCATGGCGCATCTAAACAGCTATCTTCCAGTTATATGAGCCAGCAAATCCTCTAGTTATTGCTTAAGCCAACAACTTGAGTTGGGTTACTGTTTCTTGTAACCAACCTAATTAATACATTACTTATTAGTTATGAAGACCAGATTTCTGAAAAGGGAGCCAAGCAAGAATACAGAACTGGAGGTCTAGGGCTCAGGGAGAGAAGAAGCCCACCCATTTGGGATGCTTGCTGGAGCGTTCAGATAGAAAAGCCAATACACGGTGTGTGGTGCGTGTGTGTGTGTGTGTGTGTGTGTGTGCGCGCGCGCGTTTGTGTGAAGGGAATCTGTGAAAGCCAGAGGTTGATGTTCAGTGTCTTCATTTAATGCTCGCCACAGTATTTTTGAGACAGGGCATCTCACTAAACCTGGAATAGACTTTCAGCTAGATGGGCTGTACAGCAAGCCTCTGAGATCCACCTGGTTCCACAATGTTGGGATAATTGTCAGCTTTTATGTGGGTTCTGGGGATCCAAGCTTAACTCATGCTACTAGAGCAATAACTTTGCCCACAAACTATCTCCCCAGCTCCCCCCGATCTCATCAGTCTTTATAGGTGTATAATTTAATACCAACCCTCTATAACAAATCACAATGTCCGGCATGTAATGGAAGATCTCTAGACATGAGAAGAAAGAAAATTGCTAATCATCATGTCGACTCAGAACCCAGAGATGTCCCTGATGTTGGAGCGAAGGAAAAGGGATTTCAAAATAGCAGATTAATATGTTTTCACTAGAGAAAATTGGAGCTCTGAAGAACAAACTGGGATCTGTCACTGTCTCTCCTATGAGGTGAAGGTTCTGAGAGGCTCATGGGGCTAAGGCTTGCTCCCCAGCTCACGGTGCTGTTGGGTGGTGGAGAGCTGGGGACATAGCTCAATGGTAGAGCACTTGTCTAACATGTGTGACCCCTGAGTGTTCAATCCCTAGTACCTTCCCCCCAACCACCACACACCAAGTAGTAGAATCTTTGTTGTAGAATATTCCTTTGTACTGTGTGAAGATATGTCACTGTGATTGGTTTAATAAAAAGCTGAAGAGCCAGTAGCTAGGCAGAATTTCTAGGCACAGAGGATGCTGGGAAGAAGGGAGGAGATGCTAGGGACACAGAGCAAGCAGCATGGGCATTGCAAAGTAAAGGTAACTGAGCCATGTAAAAGAATGTAGATTAAAAGATATGGGTTAATTTAAGTTATAAGAGCTAGTTAGAAACAAACCTAAGCTATTGGCTGAACTTTCACAATTCATAAGTCTCCGTGTCATTGGGAAGCCAACTGTCCCAACAAAAAAGTACAACCACAAATCTTTTCTTTTTTTAGTTTTTTTGAGACGGGGTTTCTTTGTGACTTTGGAGCCTATCCTGGAGCTTGCTCTGTAGACCAGGCTGGCCTTGGACTCACAGAGATGCTCCTGTTTCTGCCTCCCAAGTGCTGTGATTAAATGCGTGCACCATCATTGCCTGGCCTAACTACAATTCTTTAGAAAGTGGGGCTTAGTATAAGGAAGTTAAGTCACTGTGGGATAGTCATGTCTATATTTGGATCCTGACATACACTCTTCCTTTTGTTTCTTGGCTCTCATGAGGCCTCCTCTACCACAGACTCTGGTCATGACATACACCACAAATCCAAAATGACAGGGACTAATGACCATGGACTCAAAACTCAAATCTCCAAAACTATAAGCAAAATAACCTTCTTCCTCATTAAGTCACCACAAATATTTTGTTACAGCAATGGAAATCTGACAAATATTTTGTTACTATCTCTGAGCATACTGCTCAAAATGCTGAGAAATAAAACTCCAAAATGAACCCAGAAAACGCACATCTCCGGGAGCAGGAGATGATAGCATAGCCAGATATGTATCTAGATCACTACTCAACAAGGTTATAACACATGCCAGGAAACAAGAGCGTATAAACACAAGGCATGGCAGTAACAGAGAAGAGAGGGATGCCTAAGACATGAGACAAATAGAAAAATTTCAGTTATCAGTTCAACCATCTGTGGAATTACATTAAATATAAATGGACTAAAATGAATAGAAGAAAAATAGAAATAAATATAAGACAATTTTAAAGACTAAAAAATATATAGTTGGAGTCTTAGAAGAAAAGGACAAAGAACTTACACAAATAATATGAAAAAATAACAGAATTTGAAGAAATTTCCAGAAACAGTTGAAAGATATCAGACAGATTCAATAAGCTGAACAAATCCCAATCAGGAAAAATATGAAGAAAAACCACAATTAGGTACAGCAAAATAAGAAGAAACCAGACTACAATAGATTAACTTAAAAAAAAAAACTCAAGGAAGGAAAAATGAATGGCCAATTTAGAGTGTCTTCAAGATGAAGAGGATGTCAAGCCTGGTGGTGCATGTTTGTTCTCCTATGGATCAGGAGTTCAAGGGCAGTCTCAGCTATATGAGACCCTATATCAAAAAGAAGCAGAAGGAGGAATGTCCGTCTTATCCTCATTCCATCCCAGGGATAGACAGGACCGGCAGTCCCCAGGCTCCTTCAGCCTTTTCTCAAGAAGAAAGAAATCCTTAAATGGGGAATGAAATGGGATAGGAACACCCACAGGGACAAGAGGCAGAGACTCTCAGAGGCCCCAACTCCATAGAAGCTGCCGCCTTTGTCAGCCATGTACACAACTTGTCACGTGGGAAGAGCCTGTCGTATGGGAAGAACACCGCACGTCTCCAGGGACAAGCTGGCCATGGGTCTATATATTGTGGGAAAGCCCTCTTAGCTTATGAGGAAACTCTTTTCTAAAGTCATCTTCATCATTAGGATTTTGTTTTATTTTTGTTTTGCCTCAGAAAGTAAGAGATGAGTGCTCCCTAAGAGATTTGTATCCCCATGCTTCTTGTGTCCAAGAAAGACTGGGAAGGCATGAGAATGACTTGGTCATGTAGGCTTTTCCCCAAATATCACTGTGGTTCTAGGGCCATTACTGCCAGTTAAAAGGAAAGTCCTCTCGTTGCCCAGTGTGCTGGTTAACATGACAGAGACCAGCATCACCTGAGGAGGTAATCTCAATGGGCGGGGGGGGGGGGGGGTGCTTGGTGACAATCCCTAGGCAAGTAGTCCTGAGCAGTATAAGAAAGATACATTAGGATGAGCTTGTGAGCAAGCGAGCTACCAGCATTTCTCCATGGTTTCTGCTTCAAGTTACTGCCCCAATGGACTGTAACCTAGAAGTATAAGACGGAGGAGCAACCCTTTCCACCAGAGTTGATTATAATCAAAGTGTTTTTTATCACAGCAACAGAAAGGAAATGAGAATACCCAGCATCCTCGCTGACTGTCCCTTGGGCAAGAAGGAGAGGACCACTTTTCATGTCTCCATCCCTAGCAAGACATATCCAGCCTCCATCTATCCTCATGCGAGCCTAGCGTTACTGAATAGGTGATAGGAGGGGTGACGTGAACTCAGCTTATCCTCCTGGTCCCTGTGATGGAGACTCTCCCATTCTCTCTCACTTGAAGGACTGCCCATGTCGGGCAACTAAACAGCTCCACCATGACAGGGTCAGCTGCACTTTGAACCACGTTTGTACAATTCTCACCACTGGGTCTGTGAATTTCTTTGGGTAAATTTGTTTCTTGGGTGAACTTGGCTTTCCCATCTCTCTGCTTGCTATAGGCCATGGTAATGATCAGTCAGGAGATCAGAGCCAGGGTGACCCCCAGGCTAAGCTCCTCATCTGAAGCCCCCCTTTAATCCTTCCTACAAGCACCCTGGCCTGTGCAGGACCCTGTAGAGCAGCAGGCTCCTGTTAACCAGTGCAGTATGATTTTAGCCCCCAGGAATACAGGCCTGACCCCTGAGCAAAAGGATGCCCGGGAAGTCAGAAGTTCCCTGGCTGGCTCAGAGCTAGCTTGTTGGCCCTGGCATTCATCCTAGTCACACATTGCCATCAATCCTCACGATGATGACATCGACACAAAGTGCTCTCAAGTCCCAGCCTTGTGCTGATCTGTGAAGATGTCCAAGACATAAGCATTTCTTTGTTGGAACTGAAGCTGAGGGCCCAAGGGTGTCTTGGGGAATTTCCATCCTGGATGCTTGGTGCCAGCATCCCCACCCCCATGGTGCCCTCTGATGGCCAGATGTCCCGGATTTGCTGGAGGCAGCAAGCAACTCAGAGATCAAAACCTCAGGCTCTTCTACAGGGAGTGCCAGAGAGTGCCCTGGGGGTGAGCAAGCCTTAGGTATGGATGCCACTCTAACTTCAAATGAGCTGAGAGGCCTCAACCAGTGCCCTAGCCTCTCTGAGCTCAGGGTAGCATGGAAGACAGACAATGGTGGTAGTAGTGACTGTTCTGTTTTTTGATTGCCTACTATTTATCTGCCCCAGGTGCAGTCCTCAGAACTCACACAACAGGTACCAGCCCTGGCTTCATTCACACCCGTTCTAGGACTTGCCCTAAACTATTTCCAGAAGCTTCAGGCTTGGACCATCATGCCCAGAGAGGTGCCTTAGAAATACCCAGAATTCCCCGCTTCCTTAGAGGGCAAGGGAGCTGCCAGTGGGGCTTGAAAGGCCACCAGGGAAGTATGGAGGGGACAGTTAGTGAAGGTGGTTCTAGAATATACAGGAAGTATAGAGGGGAGGTGGTTTTAGATTCTTCTCTCAGTCTGGAAAGATGTAAGATCCTAGAATGTTACATCTAAGCACATGCATGTGTTCCGTTAGCCAGTATTTGCTGGGTTTCTTCCCTGTGTTTACCAGACACAGCACTGAGGGTGGCAGATCTGGTCCCGGTCCTAGAGGAATGGTTCCACTCTGGAGACTGATCATTAACCCGCCATAGACATGGTTTGGCTGTGACAGAGAAGGTATGAGAAGCTGCTGTCCCAAACTGGGGGGCTAGAGGAGGTTCATGGAGGGAGCTGGGAAGTTTCCCTGCTCAGGACTGAGGGTCAGGGTTGGCTTAAGGAGGAGCCCAGGTGCATAGGACAGGGACAGAGTGAGAGTAAGTTCAGGCTGTGGACTAGAGGTCTCCAGTACTGAAATCACAAAGGAAGAGGAAGCAAAGGCAGGAGTCTTATACAGAGGTCCAGATGGCTTTATCCCCAGGGCCATGGAGTAATCATATGGTCTAGGTCTTTCTCTTCCTCCCTCCCTCCTTTCCTTCCTTCCTTCCTTCCTTCCTTCTTCCTTCCTTCCTCCCTCCCTTCCTTCCTTCCTTCCTTCCTTCCTTCCTTCCTTCCTTCTTTCCTTCTTTCCTTTTTCTCCCCCAAGACAGCGATGCTTTGTGTAGCCCTGGTTGTCCTGTAACTTGCCCTGTAGACCAGGCTAGTCTCAAACTCACAGAGATCCACCTGCCTCTGCCTTCCGAGTGCTGGGATTAAAGGCACATGCCACCACTAACCTGCTTTAATGGCTGTGTGACCAGAGAGGCAGCTGTGACTGCCACTTGACTTTCATAGGCCAGATGGAACAAAGGGGCTCCAACCTGGGCTGTGAGGTCACAGAGTAGCATAAGAGGGACAAAAAAGAGCCCAAGTCTCTCCACTTCTTAACCAAACCTGTCCCACAGTCGCCCTCCACTCTGGCTTGGACATTTAAAGGATCCCTGTAGCCAGGTATGGGACGGTCATGCCCATAATCCCAGCACCCACAAGGCTGAGACAGGGTGCTCGCCACAAGTTTGAGGCCATGCTGCACAATAACATGAAACCTTATCTCAAAAAGACAGAAACAACAGGGCCAGCCAGGGCTGTGGCTCAGCTGTGGAGAGCTTGCCATGCTGGTGCGAAGCCCCGCAACTTCTATAGACATCGCCTTATAAACTGAGTGTGCTTGCACACACCTGGAATCTCAGACTCGGGGAGAATCAGGGCAGGAGGATCAGAAATCCAAGGTCAGGCTAGAGAGATGGCTCAGCTGTTACAAAAATCTGCTCTTCTTGCAGAGGACCTGGGTTTGAGTCCTAGCAATCCTGTATCAATTTACAACTATCTGTAACTCCAAGCCCAGTAAGTCCAATGGTCTATTCTGGCCTCTGCAGAGTGCTGCACACAAGTAGTGCACAGGCATACATGTAGGCAAACCCACGCACATAAAATAACATTAAAAGGTTTTAAATAAAAAAGTTCAAGATTATCCTTGCTGCATAGCAAGCTTTAGGTTAGCTTGGGCTCCGCGATAATACATGGTTTCACCCTGCCCCAGTATAAGAGACACCGACTTGAGGCATGGGGAGAAAGGGCCTGTGCAGTCATATCCCTGCCCCACAGTGGGAGAGGGGCCTCCGGTTGACAGATACTGTCTGCTAGGGTTTGATGACAAGCACACAGTAATGTCCTGGGGTTTCCTGAGGCAGGTCTGTCATCTCTTCTCACCCCTCACATGCTGAACAAACACACATACTCTGGAGTTCAGTTTGTAAATCATGCATGAGAAGCTGAATCTGTGCAGCTGCCCACAGCTGCTGGGAGCAGGCTGAGTCAGATGATTTAGTGATGGAACTCAGATGAGGCAGAATAGTTCACATTATAAAGTCTCTCTCTCTCTCTCTCTCTCTCTCTCTCTCTCACACACACACACACACACACACACACACACACACACACACACACTTGCTCCGTCACTTGCTCACTATGACCCTAAAGCCAGAAGACGGTCAGGAATGTAATTGTGACTATAACTCCCATTTTGCAGATTAAGATTCAGAAAAGTGCAAAAAAAAAATCTTTCAAAGACACAAAGAGGCTACAAAAACTCAGAATCCAGAGCAGAGAGCTTTCAGGGTCAGGGGCTTCATGTTTTATCTCTCAAACACTAAAGGTTCTGAGAAGCCCTGCTTGTAGAATTTGTCCAACTGTGTCTATCGAGAAATGTCAAGTCTATTTGACCACAGTAGCCTCCTCTTAAAACCCAGCAGTGCTTTGGGGTACAAGTCAGAGAGACACTGTTTCCACCATGTGTGCTTTTAGGGAACATGCCACATGTCTCAGAGTGACCCCATGGAAAGAACCAGGCTTTAGTGCCTGGCATCCTTCAGCCACAGCCTTTGTCCCTGTAGGAGCTGGAGAAATCTCATTTTCCATCTGTCTGTGGCCTCATCTGTAAAATGTGCCTTCTTTGGAAAGAAATTGAGGAAGAGGTCATTGAATTCCATAAGATCACGTGCACACATGTGCCTGCCCACCTGCACATACTCATAGACATGTGAACGAGTAAACACACATGCTCACACTGTATCTTTCTTACTAAATTTCTGGGACAGTTAAATGAAACACACTCCTGTTTTTTCTGAGTTCCCTCGCCCGTTTTCTTTCAGACAAAGGTTGAAACTGCTTGGCTCTCTCTCCACCATGACTTTAAGATTCTATTTATTTAATTTTAAAGATTTATTTATTTTCATTTTATGGGTTGTTGAGAGATATTTGATTACATTTTATAAAAATATGTCACTGTGATTGGTTTAATAAAAAAAACCTAAATGGCCAATAGCTAGGCAGGATTTGGGGGGCAGAGAGAATGCTGGGAAGAAGAAAGTGGAGTCACCAGCCAGATGGAGAGGGAGCAAGACATGCAGAGGACAGGTAAATGCCACGAGTAATATGGCAGCGTGTAGGCGGAGGTAAGTGGACTAACTTAAGTTGTAAGAGCCAGTTAGGAACAAGCCTAAGCTATTGGCTGAGCTTTCATAATCAAGAAGTTCCCGTGTTGTTATTTGGGAGCTGGCAGGAGGGATAGAAAAATCCACCTACAATGAGCGTTTGCCTGAATGTATGTATGTACACCACATGTGTGCCTGGTGACTGTGGAAGCCATAAAAGGGTGACAGATCCTCTGGGACTAAATGTACAGACAATTGTGAGCTGCCATGTGGGTGCTGGGAACCAAACCCAGGTCCTCTGCAGGAGCAGCCAGTGCTCTTGACCACTGAGCCACTTCTCCAGCCCTGATCTTTGAATGTTTCATGTGTATCTGTTGCTGTTGCTGCCTTGAGAGAAGGGCTTGCTAGGTAGCACAGGTGGGCCTTGAACCTGCTATCTAGTTTGTTTTGACCCTGAACTGGATGGTGGTTATTCTGTCTCAGCCTCTTGAGTGTTGGGATTATAGATGTGTGCTACCATGCCTGGATCTTAAATTCTTTTTCATAGTTTTCCCTTTATCTTTAAGTACAGAATTTGATGGATTTTCGAGGCTATCACATCAAATCCATTGATTTACCTTGCATGGTTGTCATTTAGCAATTCAGCTCATTTATGAAATGTTCTATATTTCAGCTCCTAGACTGTCACTTCCAATATTGCAGATTTTTTTTGTTATGTGTATAATGTGCTTCTAGGTCTCTAAGGACATCCATATTCATTTCACTCTATAGTCTTTGCATTTATTCTTCTGTCTCAATGATTGTCTCTATGTGCGTCATGTCTTTATTTGGCTAAGCCTAAACTGTATTGTTTTCAGACAGGGAGCCCAGTCCAGACTTAATTGGCACCCACTATGCAGCCTAGGCTAACCCTGAATTCATGACAATCCTCCTCCTTAGCCTCCCAAATATTGCCCTTGCAGGCATGGCGCTAAAGACTTTCTATGTGATTTTCCTTGGGTGTTGGTGGCTCCTGGATACATGCTGAGTCCAGATGTAAAAATGCAAATCAAACAACTTTGAGATGCTGTCTTACACCTGTCAGAATGTGAAGATCAAAACCACAAGAGACTGACCATGCTGGAGAGGATGTGGAGCAAGGCGAACACACCTCCATCGCTGGTGGGAGTGCAAACTTGTACAGCCACTTTGGAAATCGATATGGCGGTTTCTTGGAAAATTGGGAATCAATCTACCTCAAGACCCAGCTATACAGTTCCTAGCATATACACAAAGGACCCAAGGATGTTTTACCAGGCCACAAGTACACTTGCTCAACTATGCTCATAGAAGTTTTACTCATAAGACCCAGAAACTGGAAACAACCTAGATGCCCCTCAACCAAAGAATGAATAAAGAAAATCTTGTACATTTACACAATGGAGTATTTCTTAGCTGTTAAAAACAATGGCATCATGCAATTTGCAGGCAAATGGAAGGAACTTGAAGAAATCATCTTGAGTGAGATGACCCAGACCCAGAAAGACAAACATGGTATATGTTCACTTAAAGTGGATATTAGCAGTAAAAGATAGTCATGCTGTGGTCCACAGACCCAGAGAGGCTAAGTCACAACGAGGGGTTAAGGGGGGATGGGAGGGTCTTCCTGGGAAGAGCTAATTTTGCAGGTGGACTGGGGTGGGTGGGGGTGGAAAACAGGAGAGATCAAGGGGGAGGGAAGGAGAAGATACTGGGAGAAATGACTATACTTGGAGGGCATTTCGAGGGCAAGATGGAAATCTGCACAGTGGAAACTTCGTGGAATCTACAGGAGTAACGCTAGCAAGGACGCCTAGTAATGGGGGACACGGAGCCTGAACTGGCCATCTTCTGTAACCAGGCAAGGCCTTGAGTGGAGGGACTGGGGCACCAACCCAGCCACAGAACCTTCGACCTACAGCTCGCCTTGCCTGAAGAGTGTTCAGGGACCAGAGCCTAGCAGAATCGTCACCAAAGAGACCAGAGAGACTTCATCCAGCAACTGATGGGAGTAGATGCAGAGTCCCACAGCCTAACTTTGGGCAGAGCTCAGGGAGTCCTGTGGAGGAGGGAGAGCAAGAATGGGAGCAACCAGAGGGGCCGGGGACACCACGAGAACATGGCTCACGGAATCCTTGGCTGGGACTCATGGGGCTTGCAGAGATCAGGCAGCCTGAAGGAGTCTGACCTAGATCCTCCTCATAAATGTTATGGCAGAGTAGCTTGGTGTTCTTGTGGGGCTCCTAAGAGTGGGAGCAGGAAGAGTCTCTGACTCTGTTGCCTGCTTATAGGACCTTCTCCCTCCTCCTGGGATGCATCTTACAGCCTTGATGTGATGGTTTGTGCCTGGTATTATTGTAGCGTATTATGCCATGTTTGGATGATATTCCCGGGAGGCCTGATCTTTTCTGAGGGAGACAGAGGGGGATAGATCTGGGGGAGAGGGGAGGTAGGTGTGGGGAGACTCGGGGAGAGGCGGGGAGGGGAATCTGCAGTTGGGATGTAATATATGAGAGAAGAATCGAAAAAAAAAAGAGAGATGCTCCGTGGCCCTGAGCTAGCCGAGGGTGTAGGGGCAGGGTAGATGGGTAGATGGGTGGTGTGTACTGGGTGCCCATGACTTAGCTTCTAGGACCTACAGAGATGGAGGCAGGAGGCCTCCCACCTACAGGCTGACCTTCTGAATCTCTGTACCTTCTTCTGTCTGTTGTCACGTGCCCACGTTTGAAGGCTGCAGCTTTCTCTGGGCACCTTAGTTCTGGGTGTCCTCTTCCCCATCCAGTGTGACCCTATGATCATGTCACTATGTGGATCTTCTTTGTCAGTCAGACCACAGGGTGGGGTGGGCACTACCTCCTCACCCCATCTAGTTGTTCAGTCTGTCTTTCCTAGGAGCTGGGAGTTACTCCTGGCATTTCCTCCACTCTCCCCCAGCTCCTTCAGCTAGTCCATGCCCCTTCTTTGGGTGGGTGAGCTATATGTCCTCAGTAACTGACTCAATGAGCTATGTGTACGTGTGTGTGTACGTGTGTGTGCATGTGTGTGTGTGCATGTGTGTACATGCATGGGTGTGTGTGTGAGTGCGTGTGTGGCCCAAGGAGAGCAGATGTGACTCCACAGGGCCCTGTTGTCCAGTTTGTCCATCTGTGGCACTGATATACCAAACAATGGTCCTTGCTGAAGTTTGAACTCAGAGTTCAATGGGAAGAGACAGACCGAGACCTGGAACCTGGAATCCCAAACACACATCCCCTGGCTAAGGCATAGACCTGATCCATAAATTGTTGTTTCCCTGAGACACAGAAAAAACCCTGGAATTCTCAGTGGGACAATCAACTAAAAGGGGAGGAAATAGTAAAACCTCTAAGGAGAACCCAAAGGAATGCCTTTAAAGTCTTCTGGATTAGAATAGAATCTAATTGCCACCATAGCCACATCCCTCCTGAGCTTAGAGGGCACTCACATTGCGTGCCAACCCTAGGCCTGCTCATGCAATCTGGAGTTGGCTTTGGGAAATCCCAGCTAACCCTTAGTTGCCTGGCTGCCTGGGTTCTGAGAATATGTCCTTTCTCACCAGAGCAGCCGAATCAGGTGTCATTGGTTGAGCTTGCTTAGTCAAAGGGTCTTATTAGACTCTAAATCAAGCTACACAGAGAGGGGACTGATGTCACCAAAGGGTGAGCCCTAACCATTACCTCTCAGACACTGATTTCTTACTATCAACTTCACCCTTCCTCCGTGGAGTCTTCTAACTTGGGCTACCAGACATTACCCAGCCTGCATGTCACACCCTCTTATCCCAGACTGGGCCCACTGTTGTTTAAAAGTTTAAGATGGAGGGGAAGGGCCTGGAGAAGTGACTTTGTGGTTAAGAGCACTTGCTGAGCTCTGGAGGACCTGAGTTCGGTTCCCAGCATGTACTTGGTGGCTCACAACTGTCTGTAACTCCAGTTCTGGGGGGTAGAGCACCCTCTTCTGGCCTTTGCAAGCACTGCAATGCACATGGTACACAGACATACATAGAATAAAAATAAATTAAAAGAAAATAAAAGTCTAGGAAGAGACCTCATGGTCCCAGATGTCTGCCATGGACAGTGGGAATTTCTGCCACGATGGACAGCCCTTCCCAGGGACTGGTGGTCATTGCAGTGTGCGATCCTCACTGTTGGCCTCAGCTAGGCCTGGTCCCTTGGCTGTCAAGATTTCACACCTCCCAGATGCTCTGCAGGAGGCACAAGAGACTCTTCCACAGCACCTCCTGCATTAACCTACTGTCTGGACAAGGAAACAGAGCTCAGGATGAAGCTATAGATGCCCTGCATCAGGGGCAGGGTTAGGACACCATGCTATCCCCAGACTTTTATCCTATGTGCAGATGGGGACAGCCCTCGGGAGGCACTGGAGAGCATCACTCACCGGGAGAGTGGCGGCATATACAGCCATGATGTCAATATTCGCTTCTCCCCCACTCCCCACCCCCAGTTGTGGCAGGCGTGGTCACTGGCAGCAGCCTGCCTAGTGCCTATCCCACATAGGTTTCCCTTGTCGCCTAAAGTGCCCCGTGTCTTCTCCCCACCTACAGCTATCCAAAGTGCCCTGGAAGCAGCAGCTAGAATTTCCTGTTGCTGGCTCCTCCTTGGTCCTGGAGCTCAGTTACACTCAGCTCTCCTCCTGGCTTCAGCAGAGCACAGGAACAACATCAGAACCCACCAGCTCCCAGGCCCTTCCCCAGTGCGGCCACAGTCGGGACCGGGGCTGTAGCAGTGGGGCGGCGAGAGCCTGCAGGGAAGATGGGAGGGCACTAGGGTGGGGAGGAAGGCCCTGAGTTGGCATTTTCAGGCTTGCGCTCGGAGACAATTAGGAGCTGAATTATTAAAGCCGCTCAGGGGAAGAAGCTGTTTTTAAGAAAGCATGAGTAAGCAGGGCTCTCTCACAGCTGCGCACAGGATCGAAGGCGATCAATTGCCATAATGGCTGTAAATATTTACTTGGCGAAATGTGTGAGCCACTCGCATACTCCACACAGGGGTCTGTATCCCACCAGCTGTCAAACTTACCAGAGAGACGCAGTTCCAGGCCCTCCCCGCTTGCCACCTTCTTGGCAGCTGGACCGGTGCTGTGTAAGACCCCTGATGAGGGTCCCTGTGACACAAGCTCCTTAAGGACTCAGATGTGGGGTCAGGTGCAGCTTTTCTGGAGTAGCCTGATTACAGCTGGACAGATGGATGGGTGGGTGGGTGCATGGATGGATGGATACTGTTAATCTCCCTTGGTCATTGTCCTCACTTATAAAATGGGCTGGCAATGCCCACCTTAGTGCTTATGAATAAGCCTCTCATGCAGTAATGTAAACCATGCTGGCCTGTGGGCTGGCAGGGCCACAGATGGAGACAGACACCTGGCACTCTGCTCTTACCCCAGGCCTTGGGCTTAATTAAAATAGAATCTACTCACATCCCCGGAGGTAGAGGGGCTCTCTCTCTAGGAGTCCCCTAGGCATGAGACCGGTTGTGTTGTCTCTGCGGCTCTGAGGCTCAGCCTTGACCCAGGCGCCGTGGAGTTTCCTGGATGCCTAGCGTGAACAGACCCAGTTTTTATGGTCAGCTCAACACAGCTCAGTCACCAGACAAGAGGGAACTTCAACTGAAGGTTTGTTTTGCTCAGAGAGGCTTGTAGCCATGTCTGAGAGACACTGTCTTCACTAATGATTGAGGTGGGAGGCCCCGCCCACTGTGGACCACACGGTCCCTGGGCAGGTGGCCTGGCTGTGCCTGAGAAAGCTAGCGGTCACATCGGTGTTCCTCTGCAGTTCTTGCTTGAGTTCCTGCCCCGACTTCCCTCCGTGATAGATTTTGACCCGGAAGTGTAAGCCAGATAAACCCTTTCCTGGGGCAAGGTTGCTCAGAGTGTTTTATCTCAGCAACAGGAGAAGCCAACTTGGAGTGCCAGTACCCTAGCTGACTGCTACTTCTTAATCCTCACAGCAGCGGGGAGTTGGCTCCGTTGCCACTCTCCATCCTAAAGACGAGGAAACAGAGGCTGAGGGATGGAGGGACCTGCTACAGGTCACCAGGGTACAGTTCTAGGTCTCCCCAACCCATTCGAGGAACCCTTGGGCGAACCCCAGGACCATCCCTGCCCTCCAACCCTCCTCTGAGGTTCCCTTTTCCATCCTCTCAGAGCTAGCCCTTCTCTAGCCCATAGCCTGAGGGTTCATCTAAAGACAGGGCAGAAAGACCTCCATTTATGCCTACAAGGTTCTGACATGACAGCCACTGACTCCTGGCACTAAGGGGCCATACAGTCTGGTTGCTCCTGTGTCGGGCAGCAGATCTCCAAGGACCCTTCCATCATGGGCTATCTATCAATGCTGCTACAACAGCACCTGGTCCCCAACACACAGGTCACGGGCACGCTTCTCATCACACCTGCGAGAGTGGTGAGAGTGAGCATGTGTGTGTGTTTTCTAGTGCACTTGTGTGCGCGTGTGTGTGCGCGTGCACACACACACACACAGTACTAAGCCTGCCCACTATGCCTTCCAGCCTCCCCATAGACTCTCCTCAACCCGTTTCCTTGTGAGATCTGTGTTTAGAAATAGCTCAGCCATCCACTGTGCATTCATACCCCGCCCCCGCCAAGTGCTAAGATGGAGCCCCTAGCTTTTTACCTGCACCAAGACCAAGAGAGCCATGTAAAGAGCTGGAAATAGAGACAAACAGGTGGGTGGATGAACTGACAGACGGGTGGGCGTGTATATGGAAGGAAGGATAGACGGACAGATGGATGAGTGAATGGACGGATCCAACAATTTCCTCTCTAAGCCTCAAGCTCTCTCATGGAAGGTGGTAGGAGTGGAGGCTGGTGGCATGGGTGTCGGCACCACAATCGGTTTGACCCCAGAGCAAGCACTCAGTTCACTCCCCTTCCCTGCCCACCTTGGCCACACCTCTTTCCAGCCAGGAGAGGTGCTGAGGAGCCAGGCATCTCCCTACGCTCTAGATTAACCCCTCCGCTTTGGGGGCAGAAGACAATGGCTTCTCAGATCCCTAACTCGCCCCATGGCCTGAGATCACCCTATGCGCTCAGAGAGACCTCAAGTTGCTTTTGGCTGGTGTCCCGTTCCTGCTAATTCATCCTGTCGCTGGGCCCTTCTTGAAAGTTAGAGGTTGTGGGGCAGGTTTGTGGGTGTTTGTCCCTGCTGACTCTGCCAGTGTAGCTGCTGCTACTGCCATCTTCTGCCCATCCTGGCTGAGTTCCAGCGGATCCCTGCCTCTGCTCACTGCTTAGGCCTGGGTCCTCACTCTAGCCTTGGTGTGTGTGAGTGTGTGTGTGTGTGTGTTTTGCGGAGCCATTTGCTGACCATGAGGTAAAGGGCTGTGACTGTCCCCAGCCTAGCCACGCCTTGTGCTCTGCAGAGATCTGGTTTGTCTGGCCAGGAGGCGCCTCTTATCTTGCCCCAGCTGTTGCCTGTCACTAAGCCAGTTCCTGGAGAGCTTTCTTCAACCTCCCAGACCAGGCTCAAGCATCTTGAGCTGTAGTCTCTGGGCTTTGAGTACCCCCATCATGTTCTTCAATGCTGGAAAAGCCCAGAAGAGCACATTCTTTGTTTCTGATGTGAAGTCATAAAAGGTATTGCTTTTTGAACCCAGTATGTGCTGCATGCCTTTAATCCCAGCACTGGGAGGCAGAGGCAAGAACATCTCTGTGAGTTTGAGGCCAGCCTGGTCTATATACTGAGTTCCAGGACAGGCATGAAAACTTAATAGAGAGATACTGCCTCAAAAAAATTAAGATAAAAATAAAACCCCAGTTATTCATTGTCTTCCACATCATTTCCAAAGAGAACCAGAGCTAAGCCTTGGGAAGGGAATGCATTTAGTTCCTTGCTGAAGGACAGTCATTGTTCCTCTCCCGCATTTCCCTTACACCAAGGGTACAGGGCTGGAGGCTGGAGGACAGGAGCCCTGGCCTGAGCATCCAGGGAAGCATCTGGAAATGTAGATGTTCCCGCCCTGAACCTCTCAGCTCCATTCCCTCCCTGTCACACTGGAATGAGGAGCACCACAAAAGCAGGCCGTTGAAGGCAACACCCTAGGACCCACCCACCCACTGAAGCCTCTGGGGTGTCGCAGGATGAGGGCCTTGTCGTTCCCAGGAACACAGAGTCCTAGTCATTAGAACAGAGATTTCATGGATAGCTAGGGGTAGGGGGTGGCCAACTGGAGGAGGCGCTTGGTCTGTTCTTGGCTCAGCTCAGGGAATCGGGATGCATCCTGAAAGAGGGCTGGAAGCCCAGAAATGCCAGATCCTGTGCCTCTAATCCTCTAAGGTGTGAAGTAGATGTGTCAGAAGAAATTAACAGCCTGTGTAAAACCTGCCCTGAAAGGGTCAAACTGCCGGCTGCCTCGGCCTCTGCTGCCCTCTGGTGTGCATATGGGGGAATGGCAGTCCCAAATCCCCAAAACCTTCCACCCTGCCCACTTAGACCCATACACGCCAGGGAGGAGTCGGGCTGGGAAAGTGGTGATGATGTTGGGACCCAGGAGCCCAAAACACCTCTGAAGAGGATCCCTGCCCACCTCATCAGTCGGTGCTCCAGCAGGCTCTTCCCATTCTTTTCATTTATCTGGACATATAGAGGAGGGAGGCAGAGTGAGCAGAGCCTGGAACAGGAAGGATCCTGGAAGGCTGGAGCTTTATTGGCCTGAAAAATCCCATTTCTCTCTGAAGAAAGATGGCTGCACTGCCCATGGTGGGCTTTAGTGGGCTCCACCTCACTAGAAAGAGCCTGGGAGAGAGTTCTAGCAGGGTCACAGAGCAATGATGGAACAGGGGACCTTCCAGAACTCAGACAGCAGCAGCCAGCGACTACCAAAGGTGTGAGATGAGAGGGCAGCCTTGCCAGTGAGGGTATGGAAGCTACAACACGCCCAGCTCCCCACCCCACAGGCCTTGTGTCTGCGCAAGTGGAATGGGGAGAAATCACAACAGGTTGACTTTGGAAACTTACCCTCCATATTCTCGGTCACAGACAGGAAACTAACTTAACTGACACACAGAAAGGAAAAAAACCTCAGCTCAGGGCCACAAAGTCAGGTTCTGTTAATGCCTGCCCAGCTGCTGCTGTGATCCCTTACAGATGCTGGCGGGATCCCAAAGAGCATGCTATTGTGTCCACGTGAAGAAGGGTGGGTAAACTGAGGGACTTGCTCGATGTCCAGCATCAGAACAGAGCAGAGCCAAGCCAGGAGCCGCCCAGCGACAAGATAAAGGCAGAAAGCCATCCACAGAGCCACTCCTTCCACATGCATCTGGCACGACCATCTCAATGACCTCATCCTTACACCCATCTCACCCCTCAGAGGAAGAAACTGATGCGGTGAGAGCTGAAGCTTGGCCTAGCAGATGGGGCTCTGTTTGCAAACTGTGGAAATAGATGCTAAGCTGGTCTGCCAGAGCAGCTCCCGGCCTGCCTTCAGCAGCACCTGACTTGCCAGGGAGAGCCGAGCGATGTGGAGACCGATACACAAAGGCGCAGGTCTGAGAAGCTCCTCTTTCCTCTGATAGAGAAGGTGCCCTTGTGAATGGCCCCTCATGGCCTCTGGTCTTCTGTTTCCCATCATGTGTGTATAACTGAGCCGTCTTGCTTATGCCCTGTTCATCCCAAGCCCTCTCGCCTCCCTGGGTTTCTTTCTGATTTGAACCAGGCTTTGCCACTCGGCTGGCATCCTCATTTAGGAGGTCAGCGGAACTGGGGTATGTTCTTGTGTCTGTTTGTCAGAGAATATTTTTAGTACATCACAATGATAGCTGGGTAACTCAAGCCATATGGACTTTGTGACAGGGTAGGGATGGTCTCCGCTGCTTTAGCTGACAGCCTTTCCTGGCCTCTGCTCTGCACCCACCTCGAGGGGTTCTAGGGTGGGGGGCTTTTCACAGTGTTAATCTCTCACTGTCGGGGCTCTTCGTGTCTTACCCTTTGTAAATCGGGAGTTTCCAAAGGACAACACCAGAAGTATGACTCCATGGGGCACACTAAGGGACTGGGGAAGCAGCCTTGCTCCAGGACATCCTTACAATCTACAAGAGTTATCTTGGGACGCGATGGACGATTTTCTTCTCCCCACCTTCAGTGACCTGAGTAGGTCCCTGGAATTTGGGATGTGAGACCAGGGTGAGGGGTCTGACCCAACACCTGTAGCAGGGTCAAGGCAATGACTGTGGCTACTCTGGCTGCCCTGGGTGTGACCTGGATTCCTGTCACCAGTCTGGAGCCTGAGGGCTTGTTCTATAGAACCCTTGTGTACCTGGGAGAAGAAAGTCAGGATCCATTTTCTGACCTGGAAAAGGTGGCAGCTCAGCACCTGGGAGTCAGGACTGCAGGGCACCACAGTTGCCTGTAGAGACAGATGGATGACATTGGCCTGCCCATGGGCCCCAGGTGAAGTTCCTTCTGCACTTGCTAACTCCTGCACAGAAATCATCCACAAGGTAAGGAAGGACCATGTCAGCCAGTAGGCAGAAAGGGTCAAAGGTGACAGTGACCCAGGATTCCTTCAGCTGGCCTTGATACCTAAACACCATAGCAGGCTGTAATCAAAGCCAGACTGTCCTAAGGGGCCTCAGTCTAAGCTCCAGAGAGCCCCTTCAAGGCCTAGGATTCTACAACTATCTGCCAGAGCAGGCAGCTTGGGTGGGGCTTAGGGGCTGCTCTTGCTCTCCCCTTGCCTGCTCTGAGACAGGTAACCTCCCTAATATTATCGTCCTGGCAGGAGTGAGGGCGTTCTAAAGACTTCTGTGCCCAGCCGGGCGATGGTGGCGCACACCTTTAATCCTAGCACTCGGGAGGCAGAGGCAGGCGGATCTCTGCGAGTTCGAGACCAGCCTGGTCTACAGAGCTAGTTCCAGGACAGGCTCCAAAGCCACAGAGAAACTCTGTCTCGAAAAACCAAAAAAAAAAAAAAAAAAAAAAAAAAAGGACTTCTGTGCCCCTCCCTTGGGTTGCCAGGCTGTTGGCACAATGGCTCCCAAGTAACTGAAATTTCTCCAGGAATCCTGTGCTAAGAGAAGGACCAGGCTGACGACCGGTGCTATGGAAAGGAGGAGCTTGCCTTCCAGAAGAGAGTCCACACAGCTGGGACGATCTGTCATGCCAACTTCTTGATGAGACTGGCCCTGGGACTGGATGGGTCAAGGATGGGCCAGACCACAAATTGACTAGGGCTGCTTAGTTATGAAAACATCCAGTCCTCTAGTTCAACCTAAGCCTCACACCAGAACCTTCCCAATGTGACCACATCGAATTAAACCCATTTTTAAAAGTTTTTACTATTATTTGTCTCATTGAGTGGCATACTGAGGATAAGCAGATGGGCCTAGCTTGTTAGGGTTGTTGGGACCTCAGGCTCTGAGCCTAATAATTCCAGTGATATTTCTGGCTGAACCTTCTTCTAATCAGGTATAAGTCATTGCACTCTTACTAAAAAAAGAGGGAAGGACAGACAGACAGACTTCTAGAGGAGAGAACAAGAGAGCACCCAGGAGCCTTATGGTGTATTATACAGGGGAATTATACACCAGCACCAGTTAACAGGCCATGAATGCTTATTTATTGGCAAGAAAGCCAATCACCCCCTTCTCTCATGGAGCAGGCATTATTATATGTGTTCTGAATACACACACACACACACACACACACACACACACACCCCACACTATATGTATGTCAGATGAGGGGCCAGCCAAGTGTAGTCAGAAAAGAGCTGGAAGTCCCCAGATAGCAGGAGCAATGAGGTGCTGAAGCAGGGTCATGGGCCAGTGTCCTGTTGGCTTCCATTGCACTCCTCAGTCCTGGTCCGGGTCCCTGGAGTCTCTTCTGGAACTAGTCTACTCTTGCCATCTTTAATTCCACCCTCCCCTCAAAGCCCTTCTGGAGATGAAAGTCACCATGTGACAAGACATCAAAAGATGCCCTTCTGACAAACTAGAAGGGTGGGTCCCCTCCCAGCCCCGTGAGCTGCCTACGCTGGCACAGACTCTGACCTCCCTCTGGACAGCTTGGTGGTGGCAGACACCTGTCTTTTCATTTTCTCATTCCTCTGGCATTTTAAGTTATTATTAAATATCTAATCCATCCATAGCCGGAGATGGGCGAATCTACTGCAATTTCCTGTCTTTGTCCTTAACATGTTCTTGGTGGGTTGGTGGGAACAGCTCTACAGGTAAAGGCACTTGCCGCTTGAGTCCGGCTCCCTGAGTTCTATCCCTGGGACCCACGCGAATGTACAAGGGGGGAGCTGGCTCCACAGAGCTGTCCTCTGATCCTTAAGCACACGCCGCAAGCCTGTGTGTGCACACGCGACAACAATAAAAGGCTATGTGTTAACCCGACAGCTCTCGGCTAGGCCTGGCTCTTATGTGGTGCCCCAGGCTGGGCAGAAGAGAAGCCTGGAGACAGGCTCCACCCCGGAGAGTGAGGTCGACTGTTAGCATGTCACCCCTCTGGGTGGCTGACATCTCCATGGAACAGAAGGCTGGTTCCTGTGTTACATGCCCGCGAGGGCTCTGTTTGATGGTTTTAATAGTAAGTCTCTTTGGGGAACCATGTGACAACTTTAGCTTAGGTCCTTTTCTTCCAATACAGCATAGGACAAAAGAGCCCAGGAGGTCTGAAGCTCTCAACACTATTTCTCAGGTCCCCATCTGCAGGATTCCCTCCCCTTCTGGGTCTGCAAGTGCCCACTGCCCGTCAGCAGGCCCTGCCAAGCCTGGATGAGAGGCAGAGGAAACAGCATAGAAGTCGCCTTCTCTGAAACCTCTCCCAGCCCCAGGCCGGATCTAGGGCATAGGCCGGATCCCCTTCCCTCCTTCCCAGCCTTCCAGATGAGTGGGCTTCTGAGGAGCTGAAGAAGGTTGTCATTGATAGATACATTCTATACACAGTCTCTCACACACTGGCTCCCTTTCTTTCCCTCTCTCTCCTCTGCATGACAGGCCCATATTGTCTCTGATGAAAGAGGAGTCCTTAGGGAAGGAGGGAGTTTACTTGTGCAAGATGGGGCGGGCTCTCTAGAGCAGTTAGGCAGGCGAGGGTCTATATCTACTATGAAGATATGAATTGTCCCTGGCCAGCCCATCTCTCTCCAAACTTATGAGTCTGAAAGCCTTGGCTTGGCCCTCTGAGGGGGAAGGGGACCTTTTGTGGACGTCCAAGTCTCAAAGACCGATCCTGCTCCCAAGTCCCTAGTACCGTTATCCCTGCTTCCCAGAGGAGGGGCCCCAGTCCCCAGCCCCCAGCCCCAAATGGCATTTTCCAGCACTTGGTACCCCTGACCCAGCAAGGCAGCCCTCACCTCGAGCCAGGTTCCCGGAGATGAAGCGGAAGAAGAAGCTGATGATGTCACCCAGGTGCTTCTTACAGCCATGCTGACACTCCTGCAGCCTCGGGGAGCAGCCCTCACCGCACCCTGACATGGCGCTGCCCAGGTCCTGTTTCTCTGCTTGCCTTTCCCAACCCGAGACTCAGCACCCTTCTTTTGTGAGGATGCCCTCCTCCACTTCTAGCTTTTTTTTTTCTCTTTTAATCTTTCAACGTCTCTCTTGGTCTTAGCCTCTCTCTTGGCCTCTTTGCCAGTGCCTGCTCTTGGGAGAACGTCAAAGACGAGCAGCCTTTCAGCCCTTGCCCAGGAGATGCTCTGTATCCCTGAGTCTGCGTGGTACCTGCGCTTATCCCCTCAGCTTCCAGGACCCAGGACCTCACTGGTGCCCAAATGGAAGTGTCAGCCGGCGCAGAAGTCCTGGGTGGGGGTGGGCATTGCTCTGGCACCTTGGGAGGAGGTGGCATCCAGTGTGACTTGCAGCTCAGGGTGTGAACCTCACAGGTCCAGGGTTTCTCTGCAGCCTGCTCTCATCCCACCCAGGTCTTTGGCCTCCCCTTTACACCTGGCTTCTATGCATTCATCCTGTGTGTCAGAGAGGAAGCGAATGGGGAGAGGAAGTGGTCTCTCTGATGAGGACGGGGCAAGCAAGAGCACACCTGAAGCAGGAACTTCTGCCTCCCTTTACTGAGCACCTAGTAAATGCCAGAGCTTGTAGACGTCCTCTGGCTACCAAGGAGGTACCCAGTCATCAAAATGACCCCGTGAGCTCTGTGTGATCAAGAGCGACAATCCTGTGGGCCTTCCCTCAGCTTTTACTTCCAGACATCAGGATCTGTCAGAGGGACGAATACGCCCAGTAAGAAACTGCTATTCTAGGGTTGACTGTGTGGTGCAGTCAGGATAACACTTGGCTGGTGTGCATGAGGCCCTGGGTTTAATCCCCAGCACGGGGGTGGGGGGTGGGGGTTAGACGCCAAGGGGCTTAGAAGTTCAAGGTCATCCCTGGCTCTGCAGCAAGTTTGAGGCCAACACAGAATATCTGAGAGCCTATCTTAAAGCAGAACAGAAAACCAAAACAACAACAACAAAAATAAATAAATAAAAAAACAGTGTCATTTCTCCACGATCCCTGCAGTCTACATGGCTTAGTTCTGGCCAATGAACGTAAGCAGTCTTCTAGAACTTTCTTCTAGAAAGTCTTCTAGAACTTTCTGTGCTCGTGTTGCCTTGCTGACACAGCAGCAGCACTTTCTCCCTCCATGTGCCTGTTTCTTCCCGTTGCCTGGAACGATGCGGTAAGGGCTGGGGCTGAAGCTCCACTCTGCCGCTAAGCAGGACAGGGCTGAAGAACCAAGCTTGCATGCTTCTGTTCCTTCCTAACTCAAATGGAGCTGCTGTTACATATGGATGCAGGAGAGTCAGACTGCTTCCACGAAGGTAGACACATTGTGTGCTGCACACAACCAGGCCAAAACCCAAGCGTGGTATTTGGTGACACTTGCTGTGTACCTGGTCATGGATGCCGCGCTGAGCTGTTTCCTGAGCACATACAGAGACAACACAGCAGGCCCAGCAGGCAGTTCTAGCTCTGGGTGTCTTGAGCCAGCATATTCAGTAACTGTGAATGTTAATGTGTCTGAGGAAAGTTGTAACACCCTCAGGGTCCACGCAGGTCCCAACAGGAGAATGGCATGCACTCAATTTTCCAGAAAAACATGTTTCCTCAGCAAGAATTTCTTTCCTCTGAATACAGCTAGTTGCTGGCTACCACAACCGGGCTGTTGTAGAGACGATGGAAGACGGAGCCAGGGGGCCATGAGCTCTGAGCTAATCCCCAGGAACTGGACATCTACCTCTTGCCCCAGGCCTCGTGGACCCTGTGTGCATCTATCACCACGTGTACTGGAGTGAGTGAGGTCCAAGCCAGGGCGGAATATGCTAGGGCTGGGGTGGACAGGTAGGCAGGCAGCTCAGCCCCTGGTTGCTTTGTCTTCCCTCTCAACCATGCTCTCAGTGGAGTCTCTTAGACTGTTTAAGGAGGGAAATCCCATGTGATTGACAGGCAGAGTGTCAGGAAAGGTGACACCCAGCAGTGAAGCCCCTCAGGGCAAGGGCAGTGGAAAGGGATGTCTTTCCAGTCTTCGTGGTGGGGAGAAAGCTGTGCACAGCTGCTTTGTACGCTGCCTGGAAGGAGAGGTGGCCAGAGAGACTGTTTCCCATTGATCATGGCCTGTGGTTAACCATGGGGTCAGGGGTCAGGGAGGTGGAAGGGCCATGGTCGGAGAGGGACCCATTTGGGGAATGAATCCTTTCTAAATGCTCTTGAGAGGGTGCCAGGGCTTGGCAGGTGCCTGGCAGCCTACGAGCCAGGTGGCCTCTCCTCTCCGCTGCAGCACCTGCCCATAAACAAAGTACCACTTATCCCATTGGACTTACATTACTCAGCATTCAAGAGAAGAGCCTCCTCTTCCCCGCTGCCCTGGCTGCGCTGGTGTCATGTGCCCAGTAAACCAGCAGGTGGCAGCCGAGCTCAGCTGCAGCTAGTGATTGTAGCCAAGCACCACTGGAGCCTGGCTGCAGACCCCTCAGCGCTCCTGTTACAGCCATTACTACACACAGATACATCACTGTCATTGACCAAGGGTTTTGTTTCTTGTTCTACCATCCTCTCCCCACTGCCGGCACAGCTGGCACAGTAGAGGTGCCAGCTAACGACCAGAAATGGTTAGAAGCAGCTACCAGATTTAGACACGGTGGTACACAGGACATGGTACTAAACACGAGCGACCTCTCTGTCCAGAAGGTGGCCCAGGGACCAGGTGAAGCCAGGAGGTGGTCCTTCAGTCACCCTACCCCCTCAGTGCTTCCCCTGTCTTCCTGCTTTGGGTTCCAGGGGAGAGAGTTTAGATTCTGAAGGAAGAAGCCCCAAGAGGAGATACCCTTGGGACTTGCCCCAGAGGCTGAGATGGTACCTGGCTCCTCTGGGCTCCTCTTCTCAGATAAAGAGGATGGGCCAGGTACTCAGAGTAGCAAGAGGACAGTGTCTCAGCTCAGCAGCTTCTCTGGGAATCCTAATACCACTCATCGACGGGGATCACTCCCACGGCAGGACCACAAACGGTGTAGTCTTCTGAGGAGTGAAGTCTTGGTTTGCTTGATTGAGAACTTGGGGACTCTGGAGTGGATCAAAGATGTTCTCTCTGCTCAAGTGCTGGGAGTGCAACTGTCCTCTCTTGAGTCTGAACTGATCCTGTGACTTGCATGGCCGATGAGCCTGTGGGCCTACACTTCAGGGGAGGGGGAGGGGCAGGAGCACATCCTCGGTTCCATGAATGGCTGTGCGGCACAGAAACAAGCGCTACTCAGCATGGGTGGCATTTCCCACGGTGGCAGCCGGACCTGAGCCTTATCCTGCACTGGTTCCCTGCTCCTTTAGAGTTGCTGTGACCTTCCCCGGACCCGGGGGGGGGGGGGGGGGGAGCTCTACCTTCTGTTTCACTCAGTTGCCAGGACCCCAGGCCATTCTGGGAAGGAGTTCATTCTAAGTCAGGTCATTGAAGAAACCCAAATCTCCCAGGCCTCCCAGGGAGGCAGACTTGAGAAGCAGGTCTGTCCAGTTGGTGGCATCAGCTACACCTGAAACCAAGCCTGGGAAGGCATTCTGCCAGGAAGGGCCACCCACAGAGCAGGCCGGAGTCACAGTTCTGGCACACCATATGGAGGAGATGTCCCCAGGGTCCTGGGCTGAGAATAAGTGCTTTTGGGTGGGAAGGTCAAGCTTCCTGCCCTACCCCACCCTCTGGGCCCATGCATCTTAGAGACCACTGCCGCTGTCCCCTTGGGTAGTGCCTCTCAGGGCACAGCCACAACTGGACCAGCCCCTTCACCACCACTTGGGCGGCCCTGAGTCCTGCCCCATTCTGTATTTAGGTCCCAGCTCACTCAAGTCTCAGGGGCACTGTGCTGAGCCTTGACCTCTGCTCCCAGCCATCCCGGATAGGTTTTTCTGAGCCTACTGCTGAATGGAAAATAACCAGCAGCAAGGGCAGCGGCGTCTGGGGCGCTGGGCCGCCACAGGCATGCAGTGCTCAGGATACCGTGGCAGGCCTCTCTGGACATGTGACAAAGATGCCCTGAATGCGGCTTATTGTTCTATGCACCCGGACTGGAGAAGCCGACTCATCGACTAGAGCATGGCATTTCACATGCGCAGAAAACCTCCCGTGTGTCACACCGGTGGCATCCTCTCTAAGGGGTGCAGATGGATGTTTAGACTGAGTAACTGAGGCTGAAAAACTCACCCAAGGGAGTCAGGGTATATGGGGGTTCCACACCTCAGTCTGTGGTATCCCTGCCCCAATTGCTGGAGAACCCGATGAGCCGTTTGTCTCTTTTAGTGCCCATGAACTCCTAAATAAGATGAAGCAAGAGGCCGACGGCAGTGCCGGCTTCATACGGCTTGCTTCCCGTCAGTTGTATCTCCTCTCGGTGCCTGGCAACTTCCGATAAACATGTCTGTCCATGCAAACACAGATCGGGCTGCACTAGTCCACGCTAGCCTGGCTCTACCCTCTACTGTGTACCTCTTAAAGGAGTAATTGGGAAAAGGCCCTGCCCTTTAAGAAGCTACCCAGAATGGGGCAGGGCCCTTGGTGTGGCCGATGCCATCCTGTGGTGACCGTGACACACCCTGTTTGTTTTCTAACTCTCCACCATTGCCAGCTCAGGTGTGCAGCCCCATCCAGAACCACTGCCTGGTAGATAGGGCCTGCGGGTCAGAGTGGGCATCGTGAGGAAAAACAGAGGGCTTCAGCAAGCCCATGATGCTAGCTGTCATTCAGGGTGACAGGTGCCAAGGGGCACTCTGAGTTTGAAGGGGCTGTCCCCCTTCAAATGTGAGCCATTGAGGGTAGAGCTGAGTCCCTTGGACACACTCAGAGGTCACACAGGGGTGCCACAGCTCCTTTTGCTCTTGGTGCCCACCGCGGTGGACAGTGGGAAATATTTCACCCCAGTGCAGATCACACATCACTGTGAGGGTAGGACTAAATATGTTCTGCTGCCTGCAGGATCACAGAACAGCTGGGGAGGGGGGCATGAATTTTCCCCACACGTTCTAGCGCTTCTGTGGGAAAGGCTCAGAGACAATGCCAGCTACGAGCGGCAGAGCAGCCCGCCAAAGCCAGGCTTTCTGTGGAATGGAATAGAGCAACGAACAACTTGGGGTGGGCTTTGCAGATAAAGACGGGGTCCCCGGATGCTGCAGCCTTGTCTCCTCATGCGCATGCATGCACAGGCCACTGTGCCTGTCACCTCTCTTCTGCTCATGAGCACCCTCCCACCTGGGACACCAGGAACACTCCCTGTGCCCATTGTCCAACAACAGACCGAGGCTCCCTGGAACTCACACAGCAAGAAAACTGATTCGTTTAACACGTAAAGCAGGTCTCCTGGCCGAGCACACACCCTCTGCCATTGAAAACATGCGCGCTGTCAACACCATCTCCGCACCGTGAGTGCCCCAGATCCCCAGCCTCCGTCTCTAGGTGCATGGGGCAAGAAGCGGGAGCACCTAGATTATGGTGTTTTATGCCTTCGCTCTGTGGGTGGGTCCAGAGCCCTTTTCTATGGAGAACTTAGAAAGGGTGTGTGGCATGTTCAAGGCAGCGCCAGGGGAGTGCTGGGTGAGGCAGAGCCCGGCTTCCCAGCCTCCAGCCGCCTCGATATCCCTGTCCCACCTGTGTGTGACCCCACTCCTCTGTCCCCGGGGGCCACAGTCCTGCACCACACTCATGTACTAGAGCTCAGTTCTGTGCGGCACAAGGCATCTGTGGGAAGAAGATATGAACAAAGAGAGACGCAATTTCTCAGCAGAGGTGGAGGAAATATGGTCCAGAGAAGTGGCCTCTGTGGCCTCAGGACGGACAGGGCTCAGAGCGATCTATACCCTCGCTCTCTGGACCCAGTCACTCTTGTCCTACCTGAGCCTTGCGGGGCAGCACTGGACAGGATCCACTTGATCAAGCAGCAGCGCATCAGGGCCTGGCGGGTGAACCTTGGCCTCTGCCACTTGAGGCCTTCCTTTCTGTTCAGCGGTCCGCGCCCAGGGTCTCCTAGGAGGCTGCCATCTGACGCCTTCATTGCTTCCTGCTGCGAGGGAATAGACATAGAGGACGTTAAAACGGGCTCACGGAGGGAACTTCCAGAAGGTCCTGTAGCCACTCTGATATCCCGAGTGAGGCCAGTCCTAACCATCTCTGGAGAGAGAGAGAGAGAGAGAGAGAGAGAGAGAGAGAGAGAGAGAGAGAAAGGAGGAGGGGGGAGGGAGAGAGGGGGGGAGGGAGGAAGGGAGGGAGGGAGAGAGAGAGAACCCTCTGCTGCCCTGCCATCCCTCCATGCTTTTCTTTCTATTCTACACTCAGGCTCTGTCATAGGGTGGGTCCCTAGAAGAAGGTTCCAGAGAAGTGAGCCCAGACTTGTTCATCTGAAGCTGGCCCCTCCACAAGCCAGGCTGCCAGAGCTGAAGGATTTTTTCAAGAACTGACTGAGGCCTGGAGAAGAGAGAGGCGTCACACAGGGGACACCGTGAGGTAGGGGCCTTGCTTGGCCTGAGTTCTCACCTGGAAGTGAGCTGAGGGGAGATGAAGTCTGTGTGAACACCTGGGCAGAACCCCCACCAAACTTGATGACCTATCATGCCCGTGGCTGTGTGGCCAGTCAGTTAGGGGGAGCTGGGGGTTAAGAGACAGTAAATCAGAAAAGGTCAGCCTGGAGCCATTGTGGAGGATTCAGAGCACAGGGATTTGTTTGCCTATAGCAATCCTGCCCTTCAGTCCCGGCTATCAAATTGTCTGCCATCATCAGTCCTTAGGGGTGGCAGCGTAGCTCCTGGTTGGGCAGGTGGCAGTCAGTCACGATGGCCCCTCTGGGTATTGGTTTGCTTCGTCTATGCCCAGTCTCACCCTAGCACAGCAACGGGACAGGTATGGTCCTGGCTCACAGTCATCATTACCCATCACACCTGAAGGAACAGCCCTTCACTCCTCCCCCTTCCCAAGGCTCACTTGCAGTCAGGAGCATTGCTGTGGAGGGAGGGGGGTTGCCAGTGATGGGGACAGAGGCGTCTCCCTGTACGGAAGGTGTTTACACACTTGCATGTTCAAACCCACGTACATGTACTTACACATGCATCCACAGACCTACACACAGGCACATGCTCACACACACCATGCCCTGGCTGGATCTGAGGCGCCTTCTACATTATTAAACACCTCATTCAGGAGAGAAATGGCCTCGATGAATAAAATCTGTGTGTTGGTCAAGGAGGGGGGCAGGGTTGGCCGGGCAGGCTGTTTCATTATCGCATGAATTCACTGCTAAAGACTCTGCTTGTGGGGAGGGGAGGAGAAACCGGGAGCATCATGCCCCACCCCCACTGACCCCTACTCCCACCTGAAGAGCTGGCACGGCAGATTTTTGTCTCAAATCCTAGATGGGTGTGGTGGACCCTGTGATTTCTCCTACAGTGCCCGTTGGTCTGAGCTCAAGTCACCTTGTTGTCACAGCCCGGTGAGGTGGGCCACACCACACTTTTACAGCCAAGAAAACTAACCCATGAGGAGTCTGGGGACACACCTCTCTGTAACATGGCATTGGGACTCCAAAGTTTGGGTAATGTTGGCCACAGGCTTCCAAAGTAATTGTTCATGGGACTAGGTCCCTAGAGAGATTTCAGAAGGTGGGGGTTGGGGCCTCCCCAAGCTCCCTAACCAGATCAACAGTCTCCAAAAGCAACTGTTATTGAATGCCCTGGGATAGCGGGTCCTGGAGCTAGTTTTCTCCCTGGTAGAGAGTCAGAGTGAAGTCTGGACACCTGAACTGGCTTCCTCTATGTGTATGGGTTGCCAGAAATCTCTCTTTGAGCCTCTCTGGACAAAGGTTGTGACAGAAATCTGGGAAAAGAAGGGCAAAGGGAAGGGAGGCAGCCTGTCCATATCCGCCCTGTGAGAGGCATCAAGCCTATGGCCGGGGCCAGCACACTGTGAGGGAGGCAGGAACAGGGAGGTGTGAGCACGGGTCATCCTCATGAATATTTGACACTTGTCTGTCTGGGAGAGGGTCTGATTGAGCTGCCAAGGGATGTTAAATAGCTCTTCTGACACCCTCTTTTTGTCTCCTAGGCTCAAAGGCATGGAGGGGAGGGAGGAGACCCCACTGCCCCCTTATGGTTTCTGTGAGGGGAGGTGACAGAGTGAAGGCTGCTGGGTCAGTGAGGACAGTGGAACCGAAATTAAATATCCCTTTGCCCCTGCTTGGAGTCCCTGAAGGCTGCCTGTCACTTGGCAAATCAAACCATGTCACATGCCTGCCCTCAGCTCACTGCTCCTCACAGACGGCCTCTCTCCACAGCACTGTCTGGGTATCTGCTGCTCCCTGCCCTGGACACTTGTCTGCTGGATGCTCAAGGCCACGCTCAGGTGTCAGACCCCTGGAGCACTGTTCTAACTAGGTCACTCCCATGTGCCTCCATCTCAGTCTCTGTTACTGCACCTCCTTGCTGCAAAAGAATATATATGGAATATGGAATATATATGGAAAATAGCTTATTATTCTGCTGTCTCAGGTCCCTCCAGAAGGGCAGCTCTGAGACTCGTGTGTGTGTATGTATGTATGTATGTATGTGTGTGTGCACACACTTCTATGTGTACCTGTGTAAACTGCTCTTTCTGTCACAGAGCCTGGTATCTGACAGCCTCTTACTTCATAAACTTCACAGTAAAAGGACAATCTATCCAGAAGAAACATGCACAGACGTGTCACCAGCAGGCACAGAGATGGCACATGAGCACCTGGGAAAATGCCATCTTCTGCCACCAGGGAAATGCACATTGAAAACCACCAGGAGAGCCAACAACATGGCTCGGTGGCTAAAGCACCTACAGCACAAGGCTGATGACCCAAGTTCGATTCCCACAACCCACACCAAGGTGGAAGGAGAGGACAGACTCCACAGAATTTTCCTCCGACACCAATCTACACACACACACACACAGGAATGTGCACGCTCAAAAATAAACACAGTTTTTAAAAAAAATCATCATGAGAAACACTTCATGCCTGAAATAAAAAAAAAATAGCCAAAACAGTAAATGCAATGCAGACCTGGGTCACAGCTGCCTGGCCACTGGGGACACAGAGTGCTTCAGCAACTCTGGAGGAAAGGTTGGAGGTCCTCAGAATGGTAATTGCATGCTTGGGTGTTTGTCCCAGGTGGTTGAAAATTTATGTTCAAACAAACCCTTATAATTGAATATTCATGGTAGTTTTATTCATAAGAACCCCAAACTGGAAACAGCCAGATGTCCCTCAGTAGACACCAGGTGGTACAGCTGTCCCAGAAAGTCCAAACCATGAGAAGAGAGGAGCTGGACCCATCACAACTGGGATCAAGACTCAGAATTAAGCGGAACCAAAAAGCCAGTCCTGAAAGGTCACCTGCCACGTGAGCCTGTTTACACAGCATTTTGAAATGACAGCATGTTAGCAAGGGAGGGCAGATTAAAAGGCCAAGGATTGGATGGGGGGAAGGGCAGAGGGAGGAGAAAGTGTGGTTACCGTAGGGTAAACCAGAAGGACCTCTGGGGACAGAGCTACCTCGTCACATGTGTCGTGTGCTGATGGTAGTGACGGATGCACGAACTGCAGGTGATAAGGTTCTAACAGCCACACACATACTGGGGCAACTTGAATGACATTGGTGGCTGCATCAGTGTCTCTAGCATGGGTGGGATATTGTACCAGCTGGGTTTTTTTTTTTTAAATAGGATCTTACTATTTAGACCTGGCTAGCCCCAAATTCACAGATTCACCTGCTTCTACCTCTTGAGTGCTGGGATTAAAGGCCTGCACTGTACATCCCGCTTGTACTAGTTGTTTGTTTGTTTGTTTGAGTCAGGTTGCCATATATCCCAGGCTGGCAAAGTGGACGTGGGGTCTATCTATGTTCTTTTTCACCATACTTAATTCAGTAAAAGTCTCCTTTGGAGCTGATGAGACGGCTGAGTGAGTGGAAGCACCTGGGGACTTGATAAAGAAAAGAACTGACTTTTTTTTCTTCTTTTTCTTTTCTCTTTTTAAAAATTTTTTATGTTTTGGGTTTTTTGAGACAGGGTTTCTCTGTAGCTTTGGAGCCTGTCTTGGAACTAGCTCTTGTAGACCAGGCTGGCCTCGAACTCACAGAGATCTTCCTGCCTCTGCCTCCCGAGTGCTGGGATTAAAGGCATACGCCACCACCGCCCGATTAAGAACTGACTCCTGAAAATTATCCTCTGATCTGTATCCCTGTGCATGTGGGATGGAGTGGAGAGGCTAATGCCAGATGCTTAGGATGTGCTGAGGTGTGGGCCGGGATGCTGGTGTCAGAATCAGAAGCCTGTTCCCATGGAGACAGAGGCCTCTGTCTATCCTGACGGTGGTCCATCTAGGCACTAGATACTGTTGTCCCAAGAGTTTTCACCAAATCAGCCCCTTGATTCCAACATCTTACCACGTGATTCCCCACCCTACATAGGCTCCCCGAAAGCCATGATGCCCGTGGTACAGTTGTCCTGCACACTGCTCATGACCTGCAAGAAACACCCCCTGTGAGAGTCTGTCTGGCAAGAAGATGGAGCCAGACTATTGGGGTACCCAGAGGTGAGAATCTTGGCAGCTAGTGTAGTCCCTGGCCGCAGAGAACCCCAAGTATCAACCCTAGGAAAGATTGGTAGAGGCATTTAGTGGGTATATGCTACCCAAATGCTGTATAGCTAAAGGCTAACATACTTCTATCAAAATATCTAGCAATTCTCCAGAGACATATCAGGCAAATATGTGCATTCTAAGTGCATTGATATACACACTCATAAACACACACACACACACATACACACACACCACAAAAGAAGACGAGCACACTGCCTCATGGATGGAAATAGCAGTAAAAACTTTTTCTAAAAGCGACCAGGACACACTGGATACTGGTGCAGAGGCTGCACCTTGCTTTGGGCAGGTGGGGGGATCTGCGACAGGCTGGAGTTATTTCAGGCAGCTGAGTGCAGAGAGAAGAGGCCCATAACCAGTCAGCCAGAGATTTGAATGCTGGGCCCTCATGTTCTCGCTGGGCAATCCTGGACCAGGTACTTGACTACCCCAAGCCCTGGTTTCTTCATCTGCAGATAGGGATCATAGAATGCCCTCCCAGAGGTACAGGGAACACAGGTGAAGCAATGCATGCCAACGAGCCCCCTACCCACCACGGCGATTATCTTTCTGGGCCCAAGTTAGGGGTTGTATTGCCCGTGCAAGGCAGCAAAAGCAATCCCCAAACTCCAAACTCAGGAACCTTGTGCTTGGAGATCTAAGGGGGCCAGGAGGGGTCTGCTACCTGGGGACCACATTGCCTGCCTGCTCATTTTTATTAAAAACAAAACAACCAAAACTCCAAAACCTCTACTCTGTAGAATTAGAAGTGCCGCTAATGGTTGGAGCACTTACCTCACCTGACAGAAATTCCTGGGCCTTGACAGGGGATGGGTGCTCCAGGTTCTCACCCCCTTCCTGTCCAGGAAGACTGTCCTAAGGCCAGGGTCTGAGACAGATGTGGGGCTAGCCTGCACCCCTCCTTTTCCAGGGACTGCCTAGATGCACGCTGGCTCATCCAGCACCCATTAGTTGTTCGCTCTATTTCCGTCAAACGGGACAGATGGCAGAAAGTGCTGGTGGGTGTTGTGTCGTGCAGGCCCCCAGGGACTGGGAATCTTTGCCATCCTAAGTCCGCCACCCACTCTGACACACACAGATGTGAGCCAGGTAGTTCATCCTGGCAGGAGAAGCTGAGACAGTCACATGTCCCTGTGGGTGGGAGCACGTACTGGGATGTACATACCCGCACATGTGACTATGCACATGTCTCTGGGCTTCAGACTCGGGTGTTGCAGCAGCAGAGGAGGCCGGAACTGGACAGTCCCAGTCTTGTGTCTGGTGCCTGCTAACTTGCCAGGACAAGCGCTCCCCTATCCCTGGCAATGAGGACGCTCCACAACTCAGGTTGACTTAAGCTGTTCATTAGTAACCCTCTCTGTCAGGTTGCCTTCTTAGGTTATACTCTAGCAACCAGATATATAAGGTTCAGGCTAAATGTGCTAGTGAAGGATTTTATCCTTCGAGGAGGTTGGTGATATGAGACCATGGCACTGAGGGGCAAAGTAACATGTCTGTGTTCACATCGTTGAGATATGAAGGAGCTCGTGCTTGTCCCAGCCCCATCTGATGCAGAGGCGGGGCTCCCAGACCACAGGGGCAGCCCGAGCCCTCACCAGCCACTTCCTCTGCAGTCAGGACTCTCTAGTCCCAAATAGTGAGGATAGGAGCTGGTGGGCTTGCCACTTTTCTGTATACTTATGGGGCATTGGTGACAGCTGCGGGATGGTATTCCCAGTTGCCCATAGGACAACACAAGGGCCTGAGTCCATCTGGGGTCCAGGGAGAGGTTATGGGCATATCCTAATCCCAGCAGGAAGTTAGAAGCCCAGAGAAAGGCAAGTTTGCTTCAGCGGCATGGGGGCAGAGCCCTATCTAGAACCGAGCTGCCTGGGACCACTGCCCAGAGAGCCTGTCCAGAGAGAGGCTTTTACCGTAAGGCCTGACATGGGCATGGCACCAGGGAAAAGGAGCTCCTATTTGTCCCAGAAGTCACCTATATGCTAAAGGCAGCAGAAGACAGCGGTGACGGAGCTGGGGATGATGCCCTTAGCCTAGTGTCTCTGCTTTGTCTCACAGAGTAGGAGTGGGGCGCAAGCCCAACGGAAGGGGCAGCTGGACAGAGTGCTGACACAGGACAGGGAGAGCTGAGGGACAGGCCTCTCTTGGCTGTCCTCCTGCCCTGACAGCTCCCCCAGCTCCAGCTCTGGCACTGTCACATGACTGCTCTGTGGTGTTCTAGGATGTGGGCTGATTGCAGCTGACAGATGCACCTGTTCAAGGGGGAAAACATCAGTCAGCTGGGGCCGGGAGCTGGGGGAGCATTGTGAGTCACCCACACTGTGCATGCTTCCCGACAGGGCAGGGCTGGCCGAGGCAGAAACTCTCCTCCTCCTTCTCTGCCTTGAAAACCCTCATGGAGGCCTTATGGGAGAGCCTGCAACTGCTCCTGAGAATCCCAGTGAGACCCAGAGGGTCAAGGGAGCAGAGGGTGCCCCTAAGGCCAGCCTGAGCAAACCAAACAGCTCTCAACTTTTGTGGAAGATGAGGATGAGAAACTGGGGACTGGACTGAGGTGAGCTAAGTTGCTAGAATGCTTTGCCTGGTGTGTATGAAGCCCTGGGTTTGAGCCTTGGCACGAACTGGTATGGTGGGGCACATCTGTAATTCCACTGCTCAGAACCTAGAGGTCGGGGACCAGAAGTTCAAGTGCATTCTCTGGCACAAAGCAAAGCCTGCTTGGGTTATAAGAAACAGAAAAGAAAAGAGGAGCGGAGAAGTAGGGGTTCTTTCACTCACACGTCTAGAGCCACAGCCCTGAGAGGAGAAGCAGGGGCTAATGCAGGCAGGGGCTGTGGCTGAGGCAGAGTTGCACTTGTGTCATTGAGAAGCAGGCTGAAGGTACAAACAGGTCACAAACTCTAGACTCAGCCCTCATTGGTTGCCTGGATAAAAGGGCGCTCCTCTCCCCTGGAGTCTGCTCCTACCGTTCCCTGCCTCCCACCCCACCCAGTGCTTGGGGTCTGTGCCCTGGAGGACAAGACAGAGTTCAAATCCAGTTCCAACACCACTGGCAGCCTAGGATCCACCTCCTTTCCTCACCCGCAGAGGAAGAACGACAATGACACCAAGAACTACGACGTGGGCTACGTGGGGACATTGGCTTAGAGGGAAGGGCGGTCCTTCAGGGCCACCTCCATCTCTACCCTGTCTAGGCACTCAGTTATTGTCTTTTTGAACAGAACGGATTAAGGTCCATCTTGCAAGATGCTGGAGAGGCTCCCAGGGCCAAACTGGTCCATGAGGACACCTTGTCACCTCAGAATCTGGATGCTGTTGGCTCACTCCTCCTGACAAAGGGTTTGGCTCAGGAGACCTGCCACTGTGGTCAGTGCCCACTCCAAGCTTTGGCAGCATGAAGAATGAAGACAATTAGTGCCCATTCTGCAGGGTCAAGTGGGGGAGGCAATAAAGAGATGGCTGGGGTGTATGGGGAGAAGTCAAGGGAGAACTTGGGGGGGCAGCTATTGGCTTTTGCAAGTGGGACCAACTCCCAGCCTATGCTGGTTGGTGTGCTTTCTGCTGCTAGAGACAAAGCTTGTCTCATAATCACCTGCTGGTATGGTACAGTGTGGCCTTCACCCAGTACCACCATCTCTGTGGACCAGGTTACACATAGGATTCCAGGGGCAGGCATAAGATGATGAACTATATGGGTGCCCAATTCTGGTCATGGTAGAGGTCATAACGGCCAAGAGAATGGCCAAATGGACTCTGGTCACTCACTCTGCCACTTAGTAGTGTTAGTGGTAGTTAAGGTCCTAAGGAGACTTCTGGAAATTAGAACCACCAGAGAGGAACAAGGAAAGGGGGCTGTCCCTTGCTGGCAGAAAGAGCCAGCTGTGTGCACATCTATGCACACATGGCTGTAGAAATCCCTGTGTCTGTGGTTACACAGAGTCACATTGCCTGACTCTGGAGGTGGAGCAGGGGTGGTCATCAGGTTTATGTGACTGTGCTTACATGACCGTGAGGTCCATGCTCACACGGATGCTTGTGGGTGTACACAGCCCATGCTGCATGCAGTGTGCATGTGAGTCTGGGACAGAGGGCTGCCAATGCTTCTTCCCTGTCAGTCCAGAGGTTGCGAGGGACACTTGTGCCTTTCCAGGAGCCCTGCTCTGGTACTCAAAAGGATTTGTTCCATCTGCTCATTCTTTTGAGTCTTTTTGGGCAATGGACCAAACAGAGCAGGGATAGTATCCTTGACTCTGGGGCAGTATGGCCTGAAACCAGTCCACACCCCTCCCTGGGCTGCTTGTCTTCATGGGGAATGGACAGGGAGTGGGGACAGAAAGTCATCTCTTGGGGGGAGAGACTGCCAGATACCAGTCCAATGTCTATTCTTTTTATAAGACCTTGATTTCCTTATTTGGGATGTTCAACTGGACCTGGATCTGGTCCTTCCTCCTTCTGAGCAAGACCATCCTGGAAATTTGGGCAGCATGCTGGGCTCCAGGCCAGACTCTCTGAGGGTCAATGCTAAGTTGGGGCACAGCTGAGTTTTCTTGGCTCCATCCTTCCCCTCACCTCACAACTGTTTCATGAACTCTGCCTCTTTGCCTCCCCTCTCTTGCCATCTTCTGACAGCCCCATGGAGGTGGATGGAGCTGCTTGTGCCCTTATTAGGGGACCTCATGTTGCCTTAAGAAGAAGGGGGGTCTTCATTAACTGAAGGATTACTTGAAAACTGTGCTCATTGGCTAGCACCCACGTACAAGACCCCTCGTGTCTCTGTGCTCCCCTGTCTCACTAAGGACAATGAGGCTAGGTTCAGGGTCAGCTACCCTGGTCTCTGCTCCGGAGACCTAACTGAACAGAACCAGCCACGGAACTAACCTCAAGCTTCTTCCTCTTCTGTCCAAATCACCCAGAGCTTCTTATATCCGAAAGAGCCCTAGAGTTCCAGCCTTCCAGATAGGGTGCCCCTAGCAATTGCTTCCCCTTACCGGGTCAGCAGGCATAGTGGGTTTAGGAACACCCGTGAAGACACTCCCCAGTCAAGAGCATCACCCAAGCCCCAGATTTCCCCAAGTCCAGGCAAGCCACCAGCCCATCAGCACCTACCTTGGTCCTCTGCATCTCCGCAGCTGAAGGGGACTGTCACCAGCCTTCCCGCTTTGCAGCCCGAACAAGCCAGACTGCCTGGTCGGGCTGGCAGCTGCCTCATGTTTGCTAGGACCCAGACGCAATTGTCACTGGAGGTTTCTCCCCCGCCCCCTGCCCACTCCTTCCATTCTCCCTCCCTCCCGGGTCTTAGCTCCACCTCTCCTCTGCCTCTTCCCTCCTCCCTCTGCTCTCCCCTTTCTTCCTTCCTCCCCCTTTCTCTCCACCCCCCAGTTTCTCTTTCTCCAGGGCTCCTAAACCTGGTCCCTCAGCCTCTCGGTGCCCCTGGCTCTCATTTCCCACCCCCATACGTGGTCCATTCCCTCCCTTCCTAGTCACAGGGAAAGCAGGGAGGCCACCCCAACACCAGTCCCTGCCCAGAACAAAGAGGGGAGCCCTTGGGATTACATCACTGAAGTGACTCCTGGGGTTCTTCCACCTCTACTGATCTGCGTCGTTAGTCACCTCTGTGTAACCCCTCACAGGCCTTGCAATATGGAAACCTTCCTAGCTGGAGCAAGCACTTCACATTTCCCCAGTTTCAGGGATTCTGGGCAGTCACGGGATCTCCCCCCAGATCTCTAGGAGTAGGATCTGGGATGGAAGAAGGAATCAGGGGTCCCAAGCATCCCCAGGAAGGCTCCTTCCAGCACTATAGGAGATGAGCTTTTGGGCATTTTCTCATCTTTCAGAGAACCCACCAGGAGCCAGGTGCCGAAACCTGCGCCAAGTTTCCCTTTTTGGCGCCCTGAGGAGCCTGCCTGTGCCAGTGGTTCCCATAGAAACGAAGCTGAGCCCGCCCCTCCTTCCCAGAAAGCCCTGGAGCACTTGCTTGCCCTCCCTACCCTGTCCCACCCCCTTTATAATGAGTCAGCCAATTAGCTCCAGCTGTCAGACCCTAGGGGCGAAAACCCCGAGGCTGTTGATCCCCCGGAGGCTGGAAGGCTGTCTCCTGAGGGGAGTGATGGTAGCTCTGTCGTCTGCCCGTCCGGACTCAGGGACCAGGACTGGGCAAGGGACTCAGCTGATGAAGGGCTCTCTGGGAAAGGGGATGACGAGGACCGCAGAGGCTCCCGGGTCAGGGCCAGTCCTCCCAGCTGTCTTCTGAGCATTAGGCAAGTTTCCACAAGGAAGGGCAGGTTGAGGCCTTGGAGTCCCAAGTGGGCTCTGAAGTGAAGGGTCATTATCCCAGTCTATGCTAATGATGGTAAAACTCAGAAAAGTCCAGTCTTCGCCTAACAGACAGCTGTCCAGGCTGTTCTTTCCAATTAGAGCCAGTTCTGGGGAAATTTTCTACCCACCGGTTATATATGTCCAAGATTCAGGGATCAGCTTGGACACTGCTCATTACACAGCCCAGGACAAGTTACTCAGGGCACTTTCTGAAGAGGCAGGGTCTTCTGAGCAGTCCACCCCACGGCAGCACCTCTTTCTGGAGAGTCACAAGTCTCTGCTTGGTACCCTTGCTGAAATTCTACTCCTCTGAGCCGCATTCCTTGGGAGTAACAGGCTGTGGCAGAGCAAGCCTAGTCCAGAGGCCTCCACTCCTGGGCCTACCAGGCAGCAACCTCCTCCTACAGCCGCTACCCAGCAAGTACCCCACATAAAACACAGGCACAAGGCAACTGTGCCCTGCCAGGAGCCTCAAGTCGCCTGACCCTCCTTCTTCCTTTGGTTATCGCGGGGATTTTTCTCAATGCCCTCAGACATTTCCAAGGTCCTTCTAGAATTTCTGGAAGATGGAGGAATCAAAAAGAGCCAAAGCAAGACCTCAAGTGAACCTCAGCCTTGTTCTGCCACGTAGGGACAGACTGTCTTCCCTAAGAGAAAGAGTCTTTGGAGGTCTGTTTAGGATGCAGAAGGAGGCCCAGTGTGGTTTGGCAATACTTAGGCTGATGGGTTTTAGCTGTGGCTTCTTCAGGTGGGCTGGGAGGAGCGGTGTGGTGTAGTTTGCAAGAGGAAGAGGGAGAGTTGACTCCGAGTCTCAGGAGGCTGTTCTCTTCTTTGTACTCCAACACTTGAAGATGCAGACGTGGGCCACTACAGCCAGCTGGAGCCCTTTCCACCTCTCCAGGAGAGAAATTCACACAACTACAATCCTGGCAAACAGAACCATTCTCAGCTCTCGATCAGGACCTCTCCACACCAGGCTCAAGCTTAACTCTTTCCTTGCCAGCCCCTCAGACAGCTCTGGGGAGCCTCCAGTTTTCATACCTTTTCCTCAGGCCCCTTCTGAGTCTGGGTCTTGCAGAGGGTCTGGGAGAGTTGATAGGGACATCTCTCAGGGTCCACACCCCACAGCCCTTACCTATGACAGGGCCCCTACTGGGTGGAGACCGGTCTAATCTCACAAGAGCTCCAGAGATGTCTGTTGCCCTAAAAAATACGCCTTCCTCGGATGCTGCAGATCTCAGAAGTGGGCACAGCCTGGAATGGTGAACATCCGCGTCACTTCTACAGTCTTCCTCAGACCCGTGGAACCTCTTTTGCCACAAGCCACGTGAAAACCTGACAGGCCCAGGACCCTTCTTGGGAGGGGAACAGAAGCAGTTCTTAGTCACTTTAGGCACACAGCACAGTTAGGGCTCTCCTTTGGCTCGCTCTTAGCACACCTGCCCTGAAGTAGAGGCCATTGGGACCAAACCGGACTTCCAAAGGCAGGAGGCCTGCTCCCAGAGAGGGTGTGTGTGGGTGTGTGTGGGGGATCAGCCTCCACTTAAGCTTCCTAGTTTGCTTTCTGTTGCTATGATAAACACCAGGACCAGCTTGCAGGAGGGATGGGCTTACTTCAGCTTACAGTCCATCACGGAGGGATGTCAGGGCAGGAACTGAAGCAGGAACTATGGAAGAAGCCTGCCTTTCTGATACAGCCCGCATCCACCTGCTCAGAGCTGGCACTGCCTCCAGGGGGCTGAGTCCTCCCGTATCAATCATTAATCAAGAAAATGCCCTACCGGCCAGTCTGATGGCGGCATTTCTGCAGTTGCTGGTCCGTCTTTCCAGGTGGCTCTAACTCGTGTCAGGTTGACAAAAGATGAACCAGCAGCCCTAGCCATTCCTGGCGACCTTCCTTCTGGCCACACCAGATCTTCCACATGGCTGTTATGTGGTTGGGGGACCACGGCTAACAAGAAGCTTCCAACACCCAGGGGCACATGCACCTGCTCTTGCCTGAAGTCTGTTCCTCCGCCAGGCATGGAACAGGCCAACGAATGTGGTCCCATGCCAACTCTCACCGGAGCCTTCAATCGGATCAGTAACCCTCCCCTAAGTTCTGCATTTACACAGCTAACAGTGATCCTACAGAGGGGAGAAGGAAGTGCCTGTCCCCTACATTTCCCAAACTTTAGGAATCCTACAAACCCCACTTGCTCTTTTTTTTAAGTGGTCAGGAAGGAGGCAATGGCCACAGTACACATGTGGAGGGCAAAGGACGCCTTGTGGGAGTCAGTTTTCTAACTACTTGGGTCCTAGAGATCAAATTCAAGTCATGAAGCTTGGCAGAAAGTTCCCTTACCCAGAGAGCCATCCTGCTAACCCTCTTGTGCTTGTGGTGACTCTTCCTTCTGGCTTTAGTGAAGGGAGGCATCTCCCCTCATCTTGGGCTTCGCTTACTTCCCTTGAGTCTCCACTGGCCCTAACTCCTTGGTACCCTCAGTGTAGATGAGGGGGTGACTGTCTCGACCCTGAGTTCCACATCACCCATGAGCAGGAGTGGTATAGCTCTCGGTCCCCAATACTCCACCTCCATCCTCACCCAGGTCTTCAACTTTATTACTGTCTGTAAGATTGGGGAAGTGTGAGGTGCTCCACATGGCATATCCGAGAGACTCAGGGAAAGCCTTATTTGCCAGGAGAAAAGGCTTTGTTCCATCCGGCTGGCTGCCAGCCTCTCGCTCAGTACATAGCCTGAAGAGGGAAGGAAAGGGTTTTGGCCCTTGGACAATGGGAGGAGGGACATTGTCCGTGATCAAGCCTGAGCAAGGTCTCAGGTTGGACCCAGGCGATTCCAATGGGTACTGGAGTGCCACCAGCCTTGTAGATTCCTTTGGATGGGTATGGGCAAAACCTTCCTTCTCTAAACCAAGTAGCTAAATGTATGCCTCTTTCTTGGCTGATACATAGCGCCTAGCTCAGTGAATAAATGTTTGTTCACTCCGCTCCAGCCCCAGGCATGTGGCCCTTGCTGTGTGCCCCCTGTGCTGCCCTAACCCACATGGTGCTTCTTTGGCAGAATCTGCCCCAGGGCCCTGCGCTGAGCAACCAGGTGGAAATCTAGCAGAGCTCCCAGGGTCCCCAATCTGTCATCCCTCCTGCCACAGGGACACTAAGGACATCTGACTCAAACTTCCCTGGAGATATGGCCTCCCTCCTGTCCTGCCACAGGAGATGGGGACATGCGGAGAATCCAGTAGAACATGTCCAGGGTCATCTAACTTGATGACCTTGAAGTTGCCAGATAATTTCCTGGGGCTTCATCAGGCTCAACCACAGATAACAACAACAGCAAAAGGTAACTGCCATTGTGCATGTGTATGTGTGTGGGGGGGGAGGGGTGTGGTTCAGCTTCTGTACAGAGCAGCTCCAGCCAGGTACCGCCCATCATTTTAAACAGGGAGAGCAGGCATCTGCTTCTCTCTACAGCTATTTTTGCTTCTTAACTGCCAGCACCCTCATCCCTGGGTGACCAGTGTTTAGAGCAATAGCCTCTGAACTACTTCTCCAAACAGCATCCAAAAGGCTGTGACGAGGTTTCTGGATGCTAAAGCCAAGGAATAACTCCCAGTTAGACGTCACTTGTAAAAGAGGATGTGTGGTGTGTGCGCCTTTTGAGCATTTGAAGTGATGTGTATTTAAGCTGCGGGGAGCAAGGGGGCCTGTAAAGAACCACAGAGCTGGAATGAAGATATAGCTCATTTGATAGAAAGGTTGCTTAAAGCACATGAAGTCCTGGGTTCAAATCCCAGCATCATATAAAACAAGGTACGGTGGGAAAGGCGGGCTATTTCCATGTTAGGGTGTGTTCTGATTCCAAAGGATGCTGAGCAGAGCTTTAAGTAACATCTGATTAAAAGCCACACCCATCAAAAGGGGGTGCCTGGCAAGTCTTCCATGCTGTAGGGGGGTAGGTGGAGTGAAGACTTGGCACAGACCCGCTCTCCAGGGAACTTTAGTGGTCCCCAGCCACTGCTAGATGCACACGAGATGGAAGATGATGTCACCCACGGCCGCCAGTCGTTCTGACAGATGTTCAGATATAAGAGTGCCAATATCCAACCAGCCCTACCATGTAGAAGAGGCAAGATGAAACCAACAAAAACAACGACCATGACAGCCACCAGGAGCAGGTCATCAGGGGCTCCCATCTGCACCAAAGACTCAGTTTAAAATAACTGCACGTAATATGCGCAGGCATCTAACAGATCAGATAAGCAACTCTGACAGAACCAGAGATGATTTTTAATTGCTTTTATTTCATTTGTTTAAATCCCATCAATTATATCTAAAAAATACAGGGTGTCACTTCCTCACTCTCAAGTAACAAGTAACAACCAACAAGACAAACAAACAACAAAACAAAAACTTCTAACCTCTGGGAAAAGCCAAAAAAGAAAAAACAAACAAATAAACAAACAAAAAACCCAAACCACCAAAAACAACAAAACAACCAAACAAAAAAACTTGTTTGAGAGTAATAATGTAGGAGTCTTAGCACATCAGGTACCACCATCCTGAGTCCTAGCAACAAAACTGCTGCTAGCTCAGAAGATGCAATTCCACACCAACATGCCCAGAAACACACTAACATAAAGGGCATCCCCTCTATGCCCAGACCCTGGCTCTGCCCTGAGCCTAGCTCTCAACGCCCAAGCAGCACTTGCTCACACCAAGCCCTGTCAAGGTTTTCCTCTCATCATGTTTGGCTTTCACAACCCTACATACAGGCTCCGAGGAGCCTCTCTATCAAAAAAAGAAAAAAGAAAAGAAAAGAAAAAGAAAGAAAGAAATTGCGGCTTGGGGGACCCACATCACATATTTGAGGTGCCCCAGCTAGCAGCATCAGAACCAGGCTGTGAATCACATGACCAGGCAGGCTCTGCTCCTCACACTGAATTGCTGCACAGTCCCAGGGTGCCTGCAGTCAGAGAGGCCGTGGGATTCTTCCCACAGATGTTCATTAAGCTGTTTACTGAACCTCAGCCTTAGGGTTCCAGCTTCAGGGACCCAGAGGCAAAGCTTAGGGAAGTGACATGTTAATGGAACAGAGGCTCGTCCATATCGTCTCTTTTTGCTTTGTCCTTTCCAGACCTAGTGTCCAGCACATAGAGACCATGCAGAGACAAGTGAGGGGTGATCCCAGGCCGTATGCGCAGGATGGAAAGAGGAGGGCAAAACTGTGTTCTCACCACCAGATTCTTCCTGGTGTGGGCCACCATGCTACTGTCTCTGGGGCAAAGAGGGAGCCCATGTGGCCCACATCCCTGGTCCACTCTTAGAAGCCAGTGCTCAGAGGGAAGATGGGACCGGTGTGGCTATTTATAACCTGGGGTGCAGACAGGACAGCTCAGCCCTCAGACAGGCCTGTCCATGGAGAGAGCAAGCAAAGGGCTGGGGAGGGACCAGGAAGGAGGCTGGTGCAGGTGGGGGAGGAACAAACTCAGATAAGGGGAAAGGGACTTGGACAGGAAGCAGGGAGAAAGATGGGGTAGATGGAAGGACCTGAGTCCACCTAAAGACCGGAGAAGGAGCTCCCATGGGTGGAGAAGAGGCCCTCCCTGTTGCTGGGATACCACAGCAAGGAGGACAAGTGCTAGGTACCCAGAAGAACCTGTTGGCTCTATAGTTCAGTAAGGGCTGAGTATGATTTGGGTCATGAGGGGAGGAGTATAAAGGTGGGACCAGGGAAGCTGGAGAAGGAGAGGGGACAGGCCAGCACCAGAGGCCAGCCTGCACTCTGGGAAGGGGATGACAATTCTTCTGGTCCAGGGTGAGACAAAAGAAGGACAGGAAGTCCCCAGGGATCACCTTGCCTGTTAGAAACTAAAAAGAAAACAGGTGAAAGCAGGTGTGTGGGGGGGGGGAGGTCCCATCCACACTGACCCAGACCACAAGCCTTCCTGTCCCCTCCTTCATGCTGAAACCCCAGATCTGAGCCCCTCCAATCAGGTTCAGGGGAATTATGAGGGAGGGGGGACAACTCACCAGTGGGTCCTATAGCTTCAGGGAAGTGACCCTGGGGATATGGAAAAGCTGTGTCTCCTCGGAGCTGGTGGAGCTGTGACATCACAGAGTAAAGTGAGTCCCCAGCACAGACCCTCGGCCCTGGCACAGGCTGACTGGAGGTGGCCCTGCCTCAGGAGTCCTCCAGAGAAGGATAAGTCCCAAGGAGCTACCCTCCAGGTGGTCAAGTTGCAGCAAGAAAGATGCAGCAGGCTGATGTGGGAACTATCAGGCCCCCGTACTCCTTAGAGCTGGGTCAGAAGCTCTCTCTGCTTGGGAGGGGTCTGGACAGGGTGCAGCCCAATGGCTGTAAAGAATTCCTGGACATCTGATGCCCACTGTTGTTCCGACAGTCCCTTACCTGAGGCGTTTCCGGATGGGACGGAAGTATTTGGAGGTCTTGACGGCGAAGATGATGCTGGGGATGAGGAAGAAGGTGCACCACCCCAGGCAGAACCAGAAGGCGTTCTGAAGAGGAGCCATGAGGTCAGCTCACCAGGCTGGGCAGATGGCACCTTCCCACCATCCCTGTGCCCACAGGCTCTGCACTGACTCCACACCCTGGCCTCGTGCCCTCCTACTGTCCCTGTCCACTGGACTCTGTATTCGTGACAGGCTGGGGACACTCACCCAGGGGTCGGCCATCATGTCACATAGAATCACATGGCCATTGTCCAGGGCTGCAGAGAGGGGCTGGCAGGTGGCGATGTGTTGTGTCACCTGTGGTACCAAAGTGAGACAGGTATATGGGAAGACACCTGAACCCACAGATGGGTACTCCATGTTCTGAAGAGGAGGCCAAGATGAACACAGAAGCCCAGGGACTTAGCTGGGGTCCACCTTACACGTGAACACGGAGTGGAAGGTGCAAGCACAGATATAATGGTCATGGGTCCCCAGGAAGGTTAGGACACTGAACTTCCGGCTCAGCTTAGCTCTCGTCCCTTTCATCCGCTCACTAGCCCACACGTGAGTCTTGCTGCATCCCTCAGTATGGTTGTAAGTCATCGTTATTGGAAAGGGAACATGCATGCACACACATGCCTGCCCCCAAATGCATATACACAGACACTCACGGGCAAGCAAACCCCAGCTCAGACCTTTCCCAGAACCTAAGGCGCTGGGATGTGTAAGAGGAGGTGAGCTTTGATGGTTGGCCTTTGACAAGCAGGGTGAGGGACCTATCCATGGAGAGGCATAGGGGCAAGGAGTAGATGGGATGTTCTAGAAAAGCTGTGGTCAACCTAGCCCATACTTGGGTCTCACAAAAGGGCTGGGGGTAGAAGTCGGGTGAGCAGGATCTATTTTTGTGAGCAAGAGTGCAGATGGCAGGTTTGGGAGTTTGCATCCAATTCCAAAGGCCTGCGGTACCCCCAAAGGGCTCCATAGCTGGTCCACTGGGGTAGGTACACCAGGTGGGGTGCCAAGCCCTCACTCACCTCTTCTCTCACCCAGGCCACATACTGAGAGAAGTAGCCCATTTCCCTGGTCAGGAAACACTCAGAGGCCTACAGGAAAGAGAAGCCCATGGTTGGCAGGGATCCTGTCTCCCTACACCCCTCCACGTCTGACATCATCAGAATGAGCCTGGCTCTCCTGGGAGCCATAGTGAAAGCCGAGCTGGAGGGAAAGCCTGTGGTAGATACTCCCTGCCCTCAACTCACATTCCTCACAATGTGGCTGGTCAGGGCAGGCAGCTCTCCTTTCAGACGAGTGACATTACCAAGAACATTTGCGGTATCTACCTGCAGGAGACAACAGTCCAAATCAGCCATCCATCTATCCACTCACCCACCAATCCATCCAGCCATCCTACGATATACCACACAATCGTTTTAAAAGATGAAGGGCAGGCTTTAGGACCCAGAGGCCAACAAAAGAGGTCCTTAAGGACCTGACCCCTTTCCTCCTCCCCCTTCACCTCCCAATGGGACAAGACAGAGCAGAAATCTCAAAGCAGCTGCCCTGTCTTCCTCTAGTGCCCCCTGTTCCAACCTATCCTCCCACTCCCGTTAGCTACCTGCAGATCTGGGGCAGAGGACTCCAGGGCCCTGACACTGAGATTGAGCTTGGCCTGTGGAGGAGGAATCAGGATTGTTAGAGGCAAGGATTGTTAGAGGCTGGCCTCTTCCTCCTTTCACGGCCCTCTCTCCATCCCTCCTGTCCCTCAGGCCCCAGACTCCCTTCAAGCTTACCACAAGGCTCTGCTGGGGGACGACCTTCTCCTGGTAGAGGCTTCGGAGTTCTCTGGCTTCCTCCTGTAGTTGCTGCTTCAGTACAGAGTCATTCTGAGGGCAGACCAAAGGATTAGAAGGGTCCCCACCCCAACAAAGAGCAGCCCTCTGAGGAAGGTGAAAAGGGCTGGGTTCAGAGAGAAAATCCTCAAGCTTCTTCCCTGATCTAGGTCTTCCCTGAGCTGGATGCTACCAAATCTGCCACAGCACCACTTAAGCCGTAGCAACCACAGCTAAAACTGGGCCGTGCTCTCTGCAAGGCCAAGGTGGCTGTGGAGTCTGAGGTGTCTCATGGAGAATTTCAGAAACTTGAGATATCTGTAAATACAGAAAGAGGTTTCCTGTGGGGAATGCATGTGTCTTTTGGGGGAAGGGGTCCTCACAGCACTGTCCTGGCAGAGTTTGAAGCTGGCCCAGCTGTGTGAGGCTAGGCCAGAAACTCCCATCTGCTCAGAGACTAGGACAGTCTGTAGACACAGTGACAGAGGTTCAGAGATGCAAAATGGCTTGCCCAAGGCCACACAGCAATTGACAGCAGGGCCTGAATGGGAGCTGAACTTGCAGACCCTCAGCCCAACAGCAGGGTAAAAAGCCTCAGCACCTGTGGGTGGGGCCCTCAGTCCCCAGCCTCTGTTCCTGTCCCTTCTCCAATCCCAGCATTCCTAGTCTTCCCTCCACACCCCTCCCCACCCCGTCCAGATCTCCTTCTTGACCACTGTCTGGCTACAGGGTCTCCGCTCCCTTCTCACTTGAGCCTGGGCCAGTCCTTCCAGCTCCCGCGCCAGCTGCTCCATGTCAGTCTCCACTACAGGCTTCTGGATCTGAGGGAAGACAGGAGACACCAAGAAGGCTGAACCCAGATGTCCCTGGATAACCCCAGCCTCTGAATCCCCAGACTTGTCAACTGTGCCCTGCTCCAACTATGTTCAATCATTTCCATCCCGCCCCGCATCTCTATCTACTATCTCAGAGAAGGTCTCATACAGCCGAGGCTGAATCCAAGCTTGCCCATCCTCCTCTTCCCTCTCAAGTGCTGGGTTTCAGGCACCTGCTACCACATCAGGCTTGATGTAGCACTGGAGATTGAACCAGTGCTTTGTGCATGCTAGGCAAGCTCTTTACCAATTGAGCCATATTCCCAGCTCCAGCTAAGTCTATTGTGACGTGAGTTGTGGTGAGCTTGAACTGAAGGTGTGAAGTGTTTCAGAGTCCAATGGACTAGAGAAATAAAGATGCTCTCTGGAGTGACTTGAAGAAAAGCCAGTGTCCAGCTGGAGAGAGGGCTCAGCAGTTAAAAGCACTGGTTGCTCCTCCAGAGGACCTGGGTTGGATTTCCAGCACCCACTTGGTGGCTTACAATCATCTAAAACTCTAGTCTCATGGTTTCATCTGCCCTCTTCTGGTCTCCACAGTTACTGCATGCATATGGTACACAGACATACATATAGGCAAAACACCCATACACGTGGGAAACTAAGTATGACACCACCATTCTTAGCAGCAGTGGTTCAGGACCATGAACAGCGACTCATGGTCTTGCTTAAAGGACCTGGAGAAGTGTCCTAGTTCCTTAACAGGAAGAAGTCCCAGGAACAGAGAGACTGTAGAGAGCTGGAAAGAGGCCAAACACACACAGACTGGCCCTCTGTTCAGTGCCACATCCTGCTGGGTCACCAGATGTGCCCCTCACTGACCTGTACCAAGAAGTTTCCATAGTGGATTTTCTCCAGCCTGCTACCTTGCAAAGCTTCCAGGTCTCGGCGAGCAGCGGGACTCAACAGGTCTAGATTCTTCACATCCACTTTGAAGTTCTGAAGCTCCTCCTGGAACTTTTGGGTGTACTGGAGGAGAGGACAGGATGAGGCATATTGCTGAGCCTGGTCGCTTGGCTCAAGGGCCATCACCTGGTTTTCCAGGTGGACACACCCTCACAGACCCCCAAGAGAACTCTACTCAGAGCCCTGGCCTGCTTCCAGGGACCATGTGACAACTGGGCCTTGGCCCAGACTTACCTGTTGGGGAATATTATTTTAAGGTATGTTACTTTTGTTTGTGTGCATTTGTTTAACTCTGTGAAGCCTGTCTAAACACCTGATGGTCTATTAAAGATATGAATGGCCAACGGTGGGGCAGGAGAAAGAAATAGGCAGAGATGGCAGGTAGAAAGGATAAATATGAGGAGAATTCTGGGAGAAGGAAGGATTCAGGGAGCAAGAGAAGGAGAAGAGGGCACCAGGGGTCAGCCGCCCAACCACACAGCAAGTCACGGAAGAAGAAGTAAAGTAAGGTATATAGAGATAGAAAAATAAAAGCTCTGAGACCAAAGATAAATGGGATAATTTAAGCTAAGAAAAGCTGGCAAGAAATTAGTGTAGTTAAGGCTGGGCATTCATAACTAAGAATAAGCCTCCATGAGTGATTTATTTGGGAACTGGATGGCGGGCCCCCACAAAGAGTAAAACAGACAACACTTTCCCTGGCCACCTGATACAAAGTAGCTTTTTGGCTCTTCTTTATCACATCCTGTATTAAGGTTTTCACAGCACCTATACTCTCAAGTCTCTTATCCCTGGGCTTGTTAATTACATCAGCTCAATAGTACCAGGGACTGGGACACTTCTACTGTAAGGTCCCTCGTCTGCAGCGGAGTCTGTCAAGTGGTCGGTGAGATCCAGTTTGTAGATTTGTGAATGAACTGACAAATGAATGGATGAAGAGTGAATGACACACCCACATTTCCAGGAAAGACAGTCAGCATTTGCCTGTTTTGTGGACATGACATTCAATTTCAATATCAGAAACCAGCCATCTCTGGTCGCCTCTTCCCATCTTACTAGGCAACTTTCCTCCAGGGAGGGGGGGCTCCAACTCTCTTGGTAGCAGCATTCCAGACATAACTGACAGGGATGGGACATGAAGCAGCCATCTGGTGCCCTGAATGGCACATTTTATCTTTCTGATCTATGCAGATTGGCTTTTTAGAGTCTCTCCCGAGAAGTTTCTTCAAGATCACCATACAACCTCAAATAACTGCTTGGTCCCTCAGAACCAGAACCTCATTGGTCCACACTTTTCTGTAAGATGGACCCCTCTTCTCTCTGGGGCTGAGATCACCTAAGGCTGAGATGACTTCCAGCTACCAGGGCTGGCGATCCCTGTGCCCAACCTGCAGAGTCTCCAGCTCTCTGTTTCTGATTAAAGATTCTGGAGGAAAAAGGCACTGACATTTACGCAAGTATCCCTAGCCATGGCTTAAGGCATCGAGTCAGGACTGATCTTGTTTGACTGTGCCATCCCATGACTTGGGATGGAGATAAATCCAAGCGGTTTCTCGGGAGCACCAAAATGAGCTAGTTTTGTGTGGGCAGCAACAGTACTAGCTGGGGTATGGAGGGGCATGGGAGGAGTGCTTCCTAAAACATGCTTAGAGAAACGATTCTTCAGGGCCCTCTTCCCCGCCTTTCCTAAGGATGGAGAGAGGAAAAACGGCATGTTCGTTCTAAAATGCACCCCCTTCCCTGGTTCTGAAGCTTTCTCCTGTCAGTACTGACAGGGACCTCCATTTTCCATTACTTCCATTCTGCCTTTCCACCCGCTTCTGCTTCAAGGTCCACTCTAACTCCCTGAACCGCCTCTGGCAAATGAGCCACCTGAGTCCTGGGGAGGATGGGCAACCTGAAACTCTTGTGGGGGTGGGGATAGACTCTGCCATGGCCAACAGCTGGCTCTGAGGTACACAAGCCACGAGAGCTTTCTACAGGTGTCACCCCTCTGGCTCAGGAGCACCGCCGTTCCACTATCTGCTAGAACATGCCACCCAGGACCTGTTCTCATCCAGACACACCGCCCCCACTCTTTCTGTCCCTGTCCTCTCCTCCATAACCTGTGCTGTATTAAGCTTTCCCTGGTGCACATGCTCAGAGATGCTCAGGCAGCCAGCTACTCACTCACCCCACTTACAGCCCTAGAATCTTCCATAGCTAAAGCCCTGGATAGTTCCTGTGTTGGTTGCTAAGACCTCTGGCTTGAGGTACCTTGATAAGAGATGAGTTGAGAGATAATGCCCCAGAAGAACAGAAGGAAAGGCTGCATAGGAGGGGTGAAGTCTTAACACCTTCTAGAACATCTTCTTACCTGTTTGATATCCAGGTGCTTATCCAGGTCATAGGAGTCATTGAGCTGTAGAACCTTCCAGAGTACTGCCCCTGTCTTACATTGTCTGGGGAAGAAAGACATCCATCAACCAAGAGCCACCAGGGGTGGCAGGTGAGGCTGGCATCACCCTAAGGGGGACACCCACTTTTGCACCTCCCTTCTATTTCCCTGCTCCAGCCCCAACCCCAGATCTCCTACTCACTGATAGGCCTGGAGGACGCTGATGTTCTTCCGCAGGCCAAGAAGGTAGGACAGGTTCATGGATGCAGGCAAGTTCCCCGGGGTGTCTACAAACTGCGGTTGGGCAGGAAGAGGTGGGGCATAGAGAGATGAAGGGGCCCTGACGCTTGGTGCCACCCGTTACTCGCTCTAATTCAAATGACTCTATGCCCTGATTCCTCATGGGGACTTTGCCCATAAATCTCTGGCAGTGGTATAAGCAGGGCCTTCAGCACAGTGCCCTTCCCAGACTTAAGAGTTAGGAAAGAACATGGGTCCCCTCACCTGGAGCCCTTGTTGGGACCTGGGGCATATGCAGGGGCTTGGGGTTCATGGGTGTCTCATGGGTGTCTCTCTATCCACCCCCCCCCACACCCCGCGCATCTCATCCTCCTTCCTCCTGTCCTGCTTGCACCTCTGGCTCCCACTTCCTTCTGATTCACTTTCTTGGCTCAAACTCCCTTCAGCTCCCTCTGAGATGGAACAGGCCCAGACCCACCTCGTACAGCTCTCCGCTTTTCCAGCTCCGGCACACCAGCGTCTGCACGTTGCCACCCACCAGGAAAGTGGCAAAGACGAGGACGATGAGGGGGGCTGCAAAGAGGAAGCTGAAGGCCACACCTCTGGAGGCGAGAGACATGGCTGAAGGAACGTGGAAGCTGACAGCCCTGGACCAGGCCTACCCCCACCCACATCCTGGAACCTGCACAGGCATAGGCTGACAACAAGGCATGCCTCCTGGGCAAAGAAGGATAATCCAGCACGCCTGGCAGCTTCTTGGCACCCCCACCCCACCCCCATCCAATTGCTCAGGCCTGCTGCCCTGAAACCCTAGAGGAAGGATGCCTGCCTGTTGGAAGAGCCGTTTCTGGACTTAAAGTCCAGGGAAGTGACCCATCCCTGTGCTCACCTTTCTAGGTAGCCATTGGCATAGCAGACATGACTCATCTACTTAGATAACACTTCAAAGGGACTGAGAGGTAAGGGCCCTGTCACCAGGGCCACTGACTTACAGAGCTTCTTTGTGAGTGGCCACAGCCCCAGGCCAGGCCATGAGGCTTAGAGAGTAAAGTGTGGGGTGGATTTCAGATCCTCGCTAATCCCTTTGATTGGGCACCTTGTTTAATGAACAACCTGGCCAACCGTATGTGGCCGCCTTGGTCTTAAAGGCCATCTAGTTTAAGGATGGCAAGCAGATTCTGACTTTGTTGCCGCCTCCTGATGACGGCTTTGGGACTGCCTAGAAGCCGAGCTAAGGATTCCGGAACTGTGTCTGGGCTTGGTGCGTATGCTATAGTTACTACTGGTGCTGTCCCTGCATCAGCCCAACCCCCTTAGACAGAGGAGGACTGGGGCCCAGAGAGGTCATTGCTTCACCCAGAGTCACCCAAGGAATGGGTCCCGGTCAGCACCAAGTCTCAACCTCCTGACTTGCCAGACTCTACTCCTGTTGCCATACCGGGAAGAATCTGGCAACCCAGCAGTGAAGGTCCCTTCTCCCCCCCAATCACCCCCGGCCCCTGCTTACGCCATGAGGAAGCGGGCTCCAGCCTCGCCTCTGGCTTCGGAGTGGCTGGGGTCCTCCCTGGCAAACAACCCCCAGATGCCTAGGCTGAGGCCGAGCAGGTTACAGATCACCACAAGCAGTATGGCAGAGCACAACACACATCCCAAAATCCACCTGCCGCAGAGAGAGTAGGGGGCTCACTGAGAAGGAAGGCAGCTGGCACCAGAGGGCTGGCCCGGGACCTAGGTTTCTAGGCCCCCAGACTGAATCTTTAGAAGCAGAGGTGCAAACATTTCCTGAGGTCTCATAGCTTTTACAGGGTCCCCAGGCTCAGGTTTGGGGATACACAGTCAGGTGGAACATGGAAGCCATAGGAGTTAGGGTTCTTGACTTTAAACGGAGGCAGAAGTATTGTCAGGCTGGAAGTGGACGGGGATAGAATGGAGGCCCAGGGTGCCGCTCACCTGTATTTCTCGTATTGTTGCACCTCCTGTAAGTAGGGGCGGCTGCGCTGTTCCAGCCCCTCCAGCGCCTGGCTCCAGCGGGAAGCTGCCTCTGAACCTGGGAACCCTTGGGCCAGCATCCTCACACCTTCAGGCTGCTCAGCCAGCGCCTTTTTCAGATCTGCCCAAAGCTACAGTGTCTCAGGGGATACAGAGGGTACCCAGGGACCAGGGACAAATTCCCAGAACCCATAGAGAGCCCACCAGACAGGGAAGACATCCATCCCCACCACTGCCCAGCTCCTCTCTCAGCAAGCCTCCCTGGAAGGGGTACATTGGGGGTGGCATGCCAGGAAGCTAGTCAGACCCCTGAGCAGGGCCTCACCTTGGACCACACTGACCGTCTGCACTGCAACCAGGAGCGGGAGGCTATTGAAGGTGGTATTCTCCTGTGGAACCAAGCAAGGCTGTGTTTGTCGCTTTTTGCCTGGAATTCTACCTTGGGGTCTCAAGGTCAGGGGCCCAGAGGGAGGGTGCTGCTGTTTAATGGTGCCAGAAAAGGAAGTGATCCTCTTGTCCTTGCAAACATGGCTTCTCCTGCTTAGCTCAACTCTTCCACACAAGGCACCAGCTACGCACAGCCACTTCCTAGACAGCGCTGCCTTTTATCTCTCACCTGTCCCCACCTATCCTATCCTAACAACCAGCTCTACTCCCTCAGTCCAACTCCAGCCTCCCATCCACTTTAGCCCGGGCTTCCTTCTTCCCAGCCTCCCAGCATAGCTGACTCACTGGTTCCCCAACTCCAGGCCCTGGGTCACAGGCTCTGACTCACATGGCGGCACCACTCCCCACCCCCGCCTCAGAGAGCAGGCCTGCCTGTCGGGGTACAGCCAAAGCACCTGCTCTGCTCCCTTTTGGCCTGAAGACCCCATCCCTGAGGGGAGCCCAACTCCTCTTTCTGAGCTGCAGACCTGCCTCTCCCATCTGACTGCAGTGGGGACTGGCACAATGAGCGTCTAGCTCAGGCTGCCACTGGGTGAGGGTGGACTCAAGTCCTGGATTTAACCGAGGTCTTTTTCTTTTTTCCTTTCTTTCTTTCTTTCTTTCTTCCTTCCTTCCTTCCTTCCTTCCCTCCTTCCTTTCTCTTTCTTTCTTTCTTTCTTTTTTTGAGGCAGGGTTTCTCTGTGTAGTGCTGGATGTCCTGGAACTCAACTCTGTAGACTAGGCTAGCCTCGAACTCAGATCCCCTGCTCTACCTCCTGAGTGCTGGAATTAACGGTGTGCGCCACTACCGCCTGGCTCACCCAGGTTCTTATTCCAGAGAATGAAACTGAAGCTCTTCCCTTGTTAGTTCTCAGGCAGGAGGAAACCAGGTAACCAAGATAGGGCTTACCTCCTGGACCATGCTGGAGAAGTTGGCCTCTGGGACATTCTTCAGCCGATGCAGGACATCATCCACAGGGGGCACCTGAAATAGAGGGTTCCATGACATGAGAAGGATCCCTACGAGAGGAAGGAGGTGCCTCGGAACCCTTAGTGTCCTCATATGTAAAATGGGGACCACAGAGACCCCCTATCACCCAGGGAGGCAGTGAGAACCCAAGAAGCTAATACACATGAGGCTTGGGGCTGTGTGTGTGGCCCATGAACGAAGAGCTTTGGCTCACTCTAAGAACAAAGAGTCCTTAACTCTGGGTGCTCTGGAAAGGAAGGCACAACCCAGGGAAAGTGTTCTCTGGAAAGCCTCATGAAAGCCACCTGACTACCAAGATGCTGAAGGATTTCAAAAGTGCAGGCTAGACCAGCCCTCCCAAGTCCCAGTGGGCTTGTTCAGTGCCTGCACCTGGCTGAAGTCAGCACCCAGCTGCAGGGCACTGGCCTGGCTTAGGGCCCCCTTGCAGGTCCCGCGGCACCAGCTCTCCTGAAGCAAGGTGAGCAGGCGCTCCCGGTGTGCCCGCACAGGTGGTTCCAGGTGCTGCTGCGCCTCCTGCAGCTCCACGGAGGTGGTGTTCAGGGCTCGAAGGTGGTTTGTGGAAACCTGCAGGGCTGAGAGAGTCACACGTGGCCTGAGGGTCTCCTCTCTCCCTGGTGTCCTCAGCACCTTAGCAAAGAGAGACACCACATTCTTTCCCCCTGGCTAATGGGGTATAAACTATCTATAGCCACAATGGACACTGCCGCTGGGCACGTGTGGCCAGGGAGTAGGCAGAGATGCCCATACAGGATCCCAACATAATGGGAAGAAGGACTTGGGTGGAGCTGGGGCGGTACATGCAAGGGGTGGGGGATGGGAGAATCGACTCCTGGAAGACACCTGCTGGACCCACCCACATACAGGGCTCTGGTCCAACTCACCCTGGCCCAGGCTGTGCACTGAGGCTAGCACCGGGTACACTGTGCTCTTGAGCTGGTTGTGAATTATGTTCCCAAGATTCTCACCGACACCTGGACAACACAGGACATTTGGCAGCGATGTTCTCCCCATCCCCCCCCCCCCAGGAGCTGAGGACATTCCCATTGCCTCCCATGAGCCCTGGGCTCTGCAAGGTGGTGTTAGCTTCCTTGTCCTGCAGAAGTATGACTGTGTGAAGATCCCTCTGTGTGAAGTGGTACCCTGGTGCAGTCCAGGTTAAGGGAGCTGGGATGTTTCCCCAAGGCAGGCCAGGGCAGAGGGACCTGGAGCCGGCCACCTATAACCCTCACCATCCAGCTCCTTTGAGACTTGCTCCTGGGGCACAGAGAACCGCTCAGCCACAGCCTGAAGCTCCTAGACAAACAGTGGGTTAAGTCATCCTCCCTCCTTCAGTAACCCCATCCGTCAGTTAGGCATTTCAGGGACTTTCCAGCAGGTGGCAGCCAAGTGCACACAGGAAGGGACGCCCTCTCTGCTTGGCAGGTTTACAGGCTGCAGAGATACGGTTCTATGGGTCTGCCTTCAAGCAGGGTACTCACACACAGATGAGAGAATTGTATAGTACTCACTCCAGGCACATCAGACACCAGGCCTCTTAGGCTGAGCAGGGTCTCAGGGACAGCTTCCACACTGGGGCCTGTCTGACTATGTGTGTACTGGTTCGTAGCAAAAGCACAGACCATACCAATCCTGCAGGGACGGAGGCCAGGAGAAAAGGGTTTGCCGTGTGCCCAGGAGCACAGGGCCGCCATCCTGACCTCCCCCCTGACCTATGCAGTCTCTCACAGAAGCACGAGGGTGGTCAGCAGCAGAAAGGACATGAGAGTGCCGCGTTCACAGGCCATGGCCTTGTGCTCCGTCTTCACTCGGCCCCCACAGCGCCGGCGGCAACGGCAACAGCAGAAGCAGAGCCCAGTAGCGGGCACCAATAGGAGGTAGAGGCCAGCAATCACAGCACACACCACGTAGCCTGCCTCATACCGAACCACCTGGGCAAGGCAGCAAGGCATGAGGGGGCAGCCCTGCCTTCCCCCTCCTCCAGTGGAAGTTAGAGGTGGAGAGAATGCCCATGTGCCTCTACTTGTATCCTGGCGAACCCAGGCAGGATGTGTGAGGTGAGTGGTACCCATGACAGATGGGAGATCCAGGTCTAGGGGCACTGGAGATCACTGCAAACAGCAGCACGAGCAAAAGGAAGACACGGGGCTTGAACCCAGGAGGGAAAAGGATGCCTAAGACTCTGGCAAATGCTCAGCAGGGTGCAGGGTGGGCTGAACAGAGCAGGTGGGGGCCCTTCTGCTTGCTCTTAACTCCCTCCCCCAGCACCTGCGGCTCAGTCCTCACCTCATCCGTCTTTGCAGAAGATGGATCATTCAGCAGGGCCTTTATCAACTCTAGGGAAAGCAAGCAAGCCAAGGGTTTGGGGACAGCCACTGCCTAGCCCTTGTGCCTAGCCTCTCCCCATTGCCAGGCTCAGGGAGGTTCATAGAGAAGGCAGGGCCATGTGGCTGTGACAGCTTGCCAGGCCTCATCATGCTGCAGGAGAGGCAGCTGGTAGAAGGCCGGCAAGCAGACCATCTGGGTCCTTCTGGTAAGCACTGCAGCTGGCCTGGTAGTCCTTCCCTTCCCTCTTCCGGCCTCTTTTGGCCCTCCTGACCCCTGACACTGTGACACTGAGACAATGAGCCGGATTTAACTTTCTTGCACAGAGTCCCAGCCCAAGGTCAAACAAGAAGGCTCGGAAGCTGCTCGTGGAATTCCAGAACGTACGGAAGAATAAGGCTGTGTAGTGTCAGAAACCTCACTCACCCTGTCAAGCGCTTGTTGACAGGATGTGCACAGTCTAGCTGGGGGCCCAGTGCCTGCGGAGGTCCGCTGGGGGAGGGGGCACTCACCCGACGGGAAGGGGTTGAGCTGAACTACGGAGAGGAATCGCCTCACGGTGCCATAGAGGGAGTCCAGGGGCCCCGGCGCGCGGACACGAGGGACCAACCATCGCGTCCTGGCTGCGGGAGTGAATACCAGATGCTCCGCGGGAGCGAAGGACCCACAGTCGGCGGCCACAGCTCCGGCTAGGCTCAGGGCCAGCCCCAGGCCCAGACCCAGCAGGGGTACCACGAGGCCGGGCGAGCACGTCATGAGTTCGGGCGGGTGGGCAGCACAGGCTCGGGCGGCGGACAGGGCGGGCCAGCACCGGGCAGGCCGTGCATCCTTCTGCAGCCTTCTTCCCTCGGTTCCCGTCTCTCTACAAACCGGCCCGACAGGTTTGGGCTCTGGAGCTACCAGGTCGCCAGCCGGGAGCGTAGGAAGGGCAGGGGCGGAGGCCGGATAGGGGGCTGGGCCGGGCCCAGCCGCCCTTGGCGATCTCAATGAAGCCTGTGCCTCTCTTCCCCTCCCCACATGCCCCACAAGCCGGACAAGGGCAGTCTGGAGCCCGTCCAGGGGGTACCTCAGAGTCTCTGGAATATCTAGGGTGGCCCAATTTCAAGTAAATTTCCACACTCAATGCCAGCAACCCAACCTGTTTAAACATGGCCACCGAGTGAAACGCTAGCCTAAAAAAGGGGTCCTAAGGCCAGAGCCACACCAGGAACTAGCCTGGCTCCCCCTGCTTCCTCTGGAGCCTGTTTTGTTCCCTGGGGTGCCCTCTGGCAGGCCAATCTGGAGTAGGCACTGTCCTTAGGGAGAGCAGAGGGGTGCCCTTTGGTTCAGCCATGCCATCTGGTCATCAGCAACAAGAATTGATAGAAACCATGCTCGGAGATGGGACTCAGAGGGTCTGTGATGTGTGAAGGATGGAATACTCAGGACTCCGTCACTAAGCAGGTGATGGAGAAATGCTTCTGATGGATGGAGGATAGTCCCAGTAACATTACTCATGGCAACAGAAACAACTTGGAAGACTGAGGAACTGCTGAGAGAAACATAATCCAGAACACACTGAGCAGTCACCAAAGTGAACTGAAAACGCCCCTTTGGCCTGGATATATCTCTCTGCATTAATAAGCACCAACAGTTATCGCAGAACAATCTGTGACGCAAAGACACACAGCAATGATCCTTTCCAGTAGAATTGTGGGTAATACATATTATAAATATATATATTCACATTATATATATATATATTTATTTTTTAAACTAATTTTAAATTTTACTCAGTCTCTGTGTATGAGTGCAGGAGTGCCATGATGTGTGAGCATGGCGGTCAGGGGACAATTTTACCAGGCCACCTTGTTGAGAGGCAAGGTTTCTTGCAGTTTCTGCAACAATGTTCTCTCTGGGCTACCTTGCCCTAGGCTTCTCGTTCTGTCTCACCCCCCCACTTCTTGACTTAGGAGTGTTGGGTTCTTGCCACCACATCTGACTTTCAAACCAATTACTTTTATGTTTATTTATTTACTCTCTCTCTGTGTGTGTGTGTGTGTGCATGTGTGTGTGTGGTTAAAGGACAACTTGCAGGAATGGGTTCTTTCCTTCCATTGAGATCAAATTCAGGTCATCAGCGTTGGCATTGCCACCTTTACCCTCTCCAGGTCTAAGAGCTAGTTAGGAACAAACCTAAGCTATTGGCTGAGCTTTTATAATGAACAATAAGTACCCTTGTCATTACTGGGGAGCTGATGGTCCAACAACAACAAAAAAATCTGCCGACATATGGCAAGGAGAGAAACTCCTGAAAGTTAAGGCTGGGGCAGGGTTTTGTTTTGTTTCTTTCCAGGAAAATAAAAGCATCCAACTAAGGAATTTGAAGACCACTGGACAAATGAGACACCAGAAGAAGGATGAATCAATCATCCAGAGAAAATGCCCCAAGAAAAGGAGTAAATTGGCCTAAAGGTATAACACACTACCAATAAGATAAAATTTCATAACTCTTCCCAAATGTTTGTCTCTACTATTCTCTGCAGACATATTGGGCAAATGGTCTTTTTGTAGTCTCGATTAAATGAAAAGTTAAAGGTGGCTTTGGAATTGGAACATGGCTCTGTCCTTCTCTAAACCCGAGCATGCTTGTTAAAGGAAAATCCAAAATCTCTGTCTCATGTCAGAAGAGACACCTCTGGTATGGTACAGAATAAAAATCAAAATTAGGGACTATTCTATTGCCACTAATCTCATAATCCTTTTATTTTATTTTGATTCTTTAATATTTAAGGTAGAAAATCTTAAAATTTATAATACTGATATATGTATATATAGTTAAATCTTCTGATATGATAATAGTGGTCATACAGAGTACTAACCAATTCTAGATTTAGGCTTCCTCTGTTCTCCTGTATGTGAATTTCAGTCTTGAGTCTGAATCAGGTAATAGGAACTTAGCCTGTATATCCTGGTTATATTTAATAGACTCTGGTCCTTTAATCTCTCTGAGATCTGGTGCATATGACATCTAAAATGTTTAAGTTTTCTGCAGTACACCATGAACATTCCTAACAGCTACCTCAGAAGTCTCCAAAAAGTTGATGGAGCCCCATAATGACAACTTCACCTGGATTATGATAATGCCATTAAGCTGACAAACACATTCCAAAGATCAGTTTTGGACTACAAACTGCTGAGGATGACTTTAGGGTGGCTAACTAAGATGGTCCAGCATCATAGACTGGTCCAGCCAGGACTTCAAATAAGCCTTGCATTATCCCATCACTCCAAGACTGGACAACAGCTAGCTCCCTCAGAACTTGGACATTGCCTTAACTTTTTTCAGGGTCCTCTAAGATTCTGTCATCCCCAGAAAACAGGAAATAATTTAAGAACATGACGCCCATATTCTCAAAAGGTGGAGTGAGTGGTTTTTGGTGGTTAGATGGGTGTTGTCATCACTTAGGGGGGTTGGTTGCAAGTCTTGTAATTGGGCATGGTCAGGAAGGGTACTAAACAAAGAAGGTTAGATTCAGGGATCTCATTCTGAAAAGAAAAAGGGGTATATAGAAATAGTAGGATAAAGGAGTAGATTATTGTGTTTACTTTCAAACTAAAAAAGAACTACTAGTCTCGAATATTTTACATTGGTATGAATTTTTGTATATTGATACAAATTTAAAGTTGTTTTTGTTATACTGTATGTATGTTTTTATTCTTGTTTAAGATATTGTACTTAGTTGGGTGGTGGTGATACCCAGCACTTGGGAGGCAAAGACAGACAGATATCTGTGAATTTGAGGCCAGCCTAGTCTACAGAGTGAGTTCCAGGACTGCCAAGGTGACATAGAGAAACCCTATCTTGAAAAGAAAAAGAAAAGGAAGAAGAAGAAGAGGAAGAAGAAGAGGAAGAAGAAGAAGGAGGAGGAGGAGGAGGAAGAGGAGGAGGAGGAGGAGGAAGAGGAGGAGATATTGTACCTATGCAGCTCATTTAAAAATGTAATGTAAAGTTTTAGTCCTTGAAAGCTATTTAGGATAATAAAAAAAATACAGGTTAATAGTCATCCAGAAAAATCAAACTTATAATCATGTTAGGTACATTTTCAAGGTCTTACAAAGATATATTTTAGGTAGGAAGGTGATCATCAAACACTTCAAAGACTTACAGAATATAGCATTTAAGGTGTTTTAATAAAATAAGCCTTTCATGAGACAAGTCTGCTTCTGGCAGCACCAATTTATTTCAAGAAGAATGATGAGCATCAAAGAACTTCCACATGGAGATTGCTTTCCTTGTGGCAAAAGCTAGCCATCTGGGCAAGAAACTGCCTTTGCCTTGACTGCTGATAGGACGCCACCCAAACTGAACAAACAGGACACACAAAGAAAGCGACTGCTGAGCTTTGCCAAGACAAGGTAGGAAAGTCCTTCAAAATTCCTGATTTACAGAAAAGTCTATCAGATGTTCTAGGTTTGTAAGCCAAAGATGGATGCTCCAATATTACAGAGGAATCTTGAGTGGTCGTCCAGGCAGCCAGCTGTTTCTGTCATTTCTGTAACTTTGGAACTTGTTTGCTCTGTACTACCTATTAACTCAAGTAATATTTTTATGCTTCTTGGGTCTCTGATGGAGATTGAAGACTAGATAATTATAGGTTTACGGTTTTTCTTCTTACCAAATTCAGAAAAGAAACTTACATAAGAGATATAAAATTTATAAAGTTGAGAGATATAAAAGCTTAAATTGTTTATTTAAAAAATGTTTATAGTTCTAAAAATGCTTTAAGATGGTAATATAAGTTTTGATAGAAATGGCTTAGGTATAAAACTTTAAATTCATCAAGATAAGACAAAAAATAGAGTATTTTCTCTGAATATGCCAAATCCAAATGGACTGGACATTGTAAATGTAATAATTACTTGATATTGTTCTTATTATATATAGTTACATTTGTTAAAGTTAATACGTTTTTTCTATTTAGATAATACCTGATAATTGTTCTTATTGTATATAATTTTACTATGTTAGAGTTAAAACCTTTCCTTTTTTATTTAGACAAAAAGGGGGAAATGCTGTGGAACAATCTTTTTGTACACTGTGAAGATGTACCACTCTGAGTTAATAAAAAGTTGAATGGCCAATAGCTAGGCAGGATTTTGGGGGCAGAGAAGATGCTGGGAAGAAGAAGGCAGAGACGCCTGGAGATTCAGAGCAAGCAGGATGAGAAATACGGAGATGAGGTAATAAAGTCATGAGGCAGAAAGTAAATTAATAGAAATAGTTAATTTAAGTTAGAAGAGCCAGTTAGAAACAAGTCTAAGCTATAGTCTGAGCTTTCATAATTAATAATAAATCTCCATGTCATTATTGGGGAAGTGATGGTCCCAATGAAAAAATCCACCTAACTGTCACCCCCACAGTTCTCAGATTAGGGGACAATAGTGCACAGTCATGGAAGGAATGGTACATTTAATAATGGGGTGCAGACTGAAAATGGGACCTCATTAAAGGATGATTCAGAGATGAAGATCAAGGCTGTGGTGAGGAGTGGGTTGTAGTTCCTGGTACCCAGGCAACGTACCAGACCAACACATCCCCTAGGAGTGGGTTGTAGTTCCTGGTACCCAGGCAACGTACCAGACCAACACATCCCCTAGGAGTGGGTTGTAGTTCCTGGTACCCAGGCAACGTACCAGACCAACACATCCCCTAGGAGTGGGTTGTAGTTCCTGGTACCCAGGCAACGTACCAGACCAACACATCCCCTAGGAGTGGGTTGTAGTTCCTGGTACCCAGGCAACGTACCAGACCAACACATCCCCTAGGAGTGGGTTGTAGTTCCTGGTACCCAGGCAACGTACCAGACCAACACATCCCCTAGGAGTGGGTTGTGGTCCCTGGTACCCAGGCAGCGTACCAGACCAACACATCCCCTAGGAGTGGGTTGTGGTCCCTGGTACCCAGGCAGCGTACCAGACCAACACATCCCCTAGGAGTGAGTTGTGGTCCCTGGTACCCAGACAGTGTACCAGACCAACACATCCCCTAGGAGTGGGTTGTGGTCTCTGGTACTCAGGCAGTGTACCAGACCAACACATCCCCTAGGAGTGGGTTGTGGTCCCTGGTACCCAGGCAGCGTACCAGACCAACCCATCCCCTAGGAGTGGGTTGTGGTCTCTGGTACTTAGGCAGTGTACCAGACCAATACGTCCCCTGGAACCCAGCCCTGGTGGTGAAGAAGACACCTGACTAACTTAGCCCCCAGCTATGCTGAAAAGCTAAATGCAGGTTATGCCCACTTGGCTAGCCCACTGTCCTCCTTATTAGTTCGTGTCTCCTTTCCCTCTCACCCTAGGTTCTGACTGTTGGAATAATTCCGAAGCTATCACAATCTAACTCTGGCCCATCACCAGCAGGATGAAAGCAGCTTTTCAGCAAGCCTAATATAACCCTAATACAACCATTGGGCAAATAGAAGCTGCCATTGAAGATTTTGAAAAGAGGTGTGTGCTCTGAGTTGGGTGAGTTAGTGATGTAGGAGTGTATGCCCCAGCTCTGGGGTTGTAGGGAAGAGCAGGGAAGACTGAAATCTTTGCGGACTCAGTAAACAAACAGGTCTTTTTCTACCCACTCATTCACTCTCTCTCCTTAATTATCATAATTAAGACAATCACTGCCTGCCACCATTGTTTTCATAGATGTCTGTAATAAAATGCAGCACTTTGAAGGTGAGACCCCCCCAGGAGAAAACATGCAGACCTCTTCCTCAGCCGGGAGGCAGGAAGGCTGATAAAGATAATCTACTTATTTGGCAGGTAGAGAAATTGAGGCAGGGAAAGGAACTTTCCTGAGTCAGTCTCCAGATCAGAAGCCAATGCCACAACCAAGCCAGATCTTAGTGGAACAATCTAGCATCAGGCTGGTTCCACCCCAGCCATACATGGGCAGCTGGGGTACACAGGGGGATGGAATTCTGAGCCTTTACAGCAGCTCATGGTAGGGAAAAACATCTAGTACAAGGCCCATTTTATTTCATTATTGGGTTTTTGAAACAGTATTTCTCTGTGTAGCCTGGCTGTCCTGAAACTCCCTTTGTAGACCAGAGAGAAAGAGAAGAGAGAAATTTATGCCCTGGCAATGCTGAAGAATGCATGGACAGCCCGTAAATGGTGGTTCTGTTGAACTTGTCCATATTGGGTTTCATGGTCTATGTTGATGAGGATAACTGACCAGGTCTCTTCCTACTCTTTGTAGACCAGGCTGGCCTTGAACTCAAAGATTCACCTGACTCTGCCTCTGGAGTGCTGGGATTAAAAGCTCATGCAACCACCACCCAGCTACAGCCCATTTAAAAAGGTTTCTTCTTATTTATTTATTTATTTATTTATTTATTTATTTATTTAGAGAGGGTCTCACTATGTAGCCCTGGCAGGCCTGAAATTCCCTATGTAGACCAGACTGGCTTCAAACTCACAGAGATCCGCCTGCCTCTGCCTCCCGAGTGCTGGGATTAAAGGCGTGCGCCACTACCGCCCGGCTATTTTTATTATTTTTAAGTGTATGTTTAAGCACATGAGCAGGGGTGCCTACAGAGGCATCAGGCCTTCTGGAGCTGAGTCACAGGTGGCTGTGGGTCACATGGTGTGGGCTGGGAGCTGAACTCTGGTCCTCTGTGAGAGCAGGACAAGCTATTAACTGGTGAGCCATCTCTCCATTTCCCTAATTTTTTACAAATTACATTTATTTGAGGAGGGCAAGGTAAACACATGTGGAGGTCAGAAGACAAATTTTGGGAGTTGGTCCCCTTCTTCCATGTGGGTCCTAGGGATCGAGCTCCAGTCAGTCTGGTTGGTGGCAAATGCCTTTTTCCTGCTGAGCCTCCTTTATAATAAAGTGTTGATGTTTCTTATAATTTGCTAAATACTGAGAGTGGAAAACAGGATGGCTGTACAGCTACCCTTACGCATTGTCTTAGCATCGAAAACTTCAGTGAAACCATCTTTGAATGAGGGACTGCCTTGTCTTTGTAGGGACTGTGGATGGGGATAGTTGGGAAAGTCGGGTGGTGGTGCTTGTCTACATAGCTGCACTTCCAACACATGGGAGGCTGAGATAGAAGGATGGTGCATTTGAGGGCAGCCTGGGATACACACTTAGACTCTGTCTGTGGTGGGAGAAGCTGGATGTAGACATATACCTGTGTCCTTTTGGCTACTAGGAATTCTGGGGCAGGAGGATCACCAGGAGTTTGAGATCAGCCTGGGTATAATAGTGAGAAACCCTGTCTTGAAAAACCAAAAAAAAAAAAAAAAAAAAAATAGTAAGATCCCTTCCAAATGAACAAATGTAATTTAAAAGTAAATAAATCAATTAGATGGGCAAGCCCCAGACTAAAGTTCTGTGTGAAAGAGATAGCCCATGAGGAAGAGGCCAAGTTTTGTGGGGGATGGAGGATGAAGGAGGCTCTTTGATAAACAGCTATCCCAGAATATCTTCATGTCACCGTCAGGTAGTAAGGAGAAAATGAGGCCCCACTGGGCTCAGGAAAGTGCTTTAGAGTCCCTGACAATATCTACAAACTGGGCGTGGCTTTGGTGCTGGAAGGTGTTGACTATGCAGGGCTCATAGCAGCTTAGAGTGGCCAGAGTAGGGAGCCAGGGCCCAGGCAGGGAGAGATGGCTGAGCTTTGGTAACTCATGGCAGGGTAAGACTCTAGAAGCAGCAACTTAATATTAAACAGATCCTTTAACATGATTGTGGAGGCCTCAGGCAAGCTAAAACCTTGCTCCCGCAGCCCAAGCTCACTGGGTAGGCTCTGTACTCTCTGCATGACCAAGTGAGTCCCTAGGATATGAAAGGCAGTCACCATGCCCTAAAAATTGTCAGATGGGAGGACAGTGCCTGCTGGTCTGAGCAGAACCTCCTCAGGGCTAGTGGCCGGGAATACATCCTTCTGATCACTCAGAGCCTCCTGCTGCCTCTCTTTGCTTAGTCATGAGAGGACTTGGCTCACCCTCAGAGCCTAGGCCACATTTTATATATCAGGCTTTCCTCCCCTCATGGCACTGCAGTCATGGCCTCTGTGGAAAAAGACAGAAATAGAAGTCCATTTTGTAGAGCCTTGAAGTTGAGGGGCCATATGGTGTCCGGTAGCACCCTAGGAGCCCCTCTGAGAACCCCAGAGAGAATGAACACCTGTTGGAGAAGAGCCACTGGGCCCACTCTAACTTTGTCTTAGTTGATTTGGGGTTGCTATTACAAATCACCTGAAGCTGAATAATTTATAAAACAAGAGGTTTACTCCACTTACAGTGCTGGAAGTCCACGAGCCTGGTGCTAACATCTGCTTGGCTCCAGTAAGGGCCTCTTAGCAGATGGTACCACAATGATGGAGGCTCATACATGAGAGATCACATGCAGAGACAATGACGGAAGCTCATACATGAGATCACATGCAGAGACGATGATGGAAGCTCATACATGAGATCACATGCAGAGACGATGATGGAAGCTCATACATGAGATCACATGCAGAGACAGTGATGGAAGTCATGCATGAAATCAAATGCAGAGACAAGAAATGAGAGACTGGAGAGACACTAGGCATTCTTTTGTTAAAAACCCACTCTTAAAAGAACTAACACAGTGATGCCAGCCTTAATCCATCCAAGGACGTCTTGGCTTGAATCTGAAACGTAGCCAACTGCCCGTGCTTTAGGCCTGAGAAGTTCATGCCTCTCAGGCGATGCTATTTTGAGAAGCTGCAGAACCTCTGAGGTAGGGCCTGGCGGGTGGAATGTCAGTGCCTGGTTCCTATCCTGCTTCCTGCTCTATCATGTTGTGAACAGCCTTCACCGCATGCTCACCCACCATGAGTGGAGCTGCCCTGCCATGATGGCCTGGCTTGAAACCCTCTGAACCTGTGAGCCGAAGGGGCTATCATCAAACATAGCCCACAGAAGGTTTGCAACGTCACAGCCCTTCACTCTACAGCTGTGATGTTTTGTGATAATGGTCACAGAAATGGCTTTCTCCCAAGTGCTGGACCTCACATTTGGGTTGGCTTTACATCTTCAGCAGTATTCCAGAGTATACTGTGAGCTGAGACTGGGTGATGCTGGGTCTTCTGCTAAGGGAGAAGTCATCCAAGTCAAGTGGCCTGGTGGTATATGCCAGGACAAAGAATCTTGGATCAACTGATGTCTGTATGTACTGGACTGAGTCTAAAGATGGATCCCAGGTATCAATGAAGAGGGGAGACACATACGCTGTAGAGGAGTTTACCAAGAGGGTAAAGACAGCCACAGCCTCTGCCATGTGATTGGAAGATACTTTTTATGGGGCAGACATAATCCAAGGGGAGGGGAAGAGGCAGAGTGCTGAGCTCCAGGCTCAAATGAGTACCTGGATGACCCTGGGCACCACGCTCTCTAAAAGAGTTCTTTCCAGAAGTGTTGGAGGAGACAGTGGTTGGTACACTGCAGTCACAGAGCAGCTTAGACCAGAAGAGGAAGGACAAAGGAACAGCCTGGGGTTAGCTCCCGTGTTGTACGGGGTTTGGGTGTCTGGGTGTGTCTTTGGCAGGGGTGATAGACCAGACGTCTAGAGCTGGTGACCAAACAAACAGTACAGTAGTTGATTCTCTCATCTGGTCATTCTTCAGCCATTTGTTTCATCCCAAAGCATTTTATGAAGTGAAAAGAAACAACGAATGAACCGCTGGAAAAGCTCCTGTCAGGGAGGCAGTGGGTGTCTCTCTGTGGCTCATGTCCCTCCTCAGAGAACGGTGCCTGCAGACATCTCTCCCTAGCTTCCTCATCACCCATGAGGAAGGGTGATAATTTACACATTTTCACAGCCAGGCAAGGGCTCTCACTCATATTCAAGTGGAAGTCTTTATAAAGTATTTTTAAAAAAGCCACAGAAGGCGTGTATGGTTAAGTGGATTCACTTATGTGTTATCTGTACTCCCTTGTACGGAACTTTTCTTGGTATTCTTATCATCTTTGATTGTGTCTGATGAGAATTTAGCTTTTGTAAGATGAAATTTTTGGCTCTTGAAGAGGAATTCTTATGAAGTCTATGGGAATTTTATATATTTAAAGAGGAAAATCTTGGAGCTGATATTTTGAATCATTTAAAATTTTTGTTCTGAATATGTATTTATAAAATCTATATTTCTTTCATTATGTGTTTATAAAATTAGAATTTGAATAAACTTTGTTATAGAATTTTTAACTAATGTAGCATATTTTTTTTTCTTTGTAAAACAGCCTGGAAATGTACCAGTATATAAAAATTTTAAAGTTCCATTTCCTTCTTTTAAAAACATTTATTTCTACTTAGTGGTCACAGTGATGCTAAAGGAGGGGGGTGGTCTCAATGACTGAGTCATTTCCCTGTGGGGTCCACCTCTTAAGGATTCTGCTAACCCATCATCACCATACTGGGGACCAAGTTTACAGTATATGAACCCGCAAGAACAATCAAAACCCCTGTAACTACAGCAACATCTTCTCTAATCTGCTGTTTTCCTCATCACAAGCACAAGGCCACACATGTTTGTCTGGGCTCATGTGTTATGTAACAGTTTCCTCCAAGATTGAAATAATATTCCAGCCTTCAGGGAAGCTCCTTAAACAGGAAAGTAAACAACTCAAAATAGGTTCAGGAAGTCCCTGAAGCTAACCAGATTCACAAGTCCCCTAGCCAGAGAAAGCAGTAAAAGCTGAGAGTCTCTCTCAGAAGAGCAAAGCTGAGGTACCAAAAAGATTCTCAAACAAGCCGAGCTGCACAGAAGACTCTGACACCAGACCAGCTGTTTGGAAGAATAGAACTCAGCTGAACTGCCTGAAGAGGTGTAGCCCAACTGAGTCACTTGGAAAGGACACTCCAATCTGTTGAGGTGCCTTCAGGCTATGCTCCAGGTTCCCAGATTTATGAGCTGTCACTCACGCTGGGGTGGGCCTTGGTGATGCAGCTGTCTTTGAGTCATTTCTGTTCCTGTAAGTAACCCCTCACCCATATTCCTCTAGGTAACCTTAATAAAGCTCACTGGTTCACCAAGTTGGACTTGGTCTGTCGTGGGCTCCCTGGCTGGGGTGAGTGGACACGTGAGTTGCATCTCCCCAGCAAAAGTTTGTCATACACCATGACAGCAGCATCTTCTCACACCCTCAGGAGCACTGTCAACATGGAGTGTCCTTTGACAAAACCAAGAGATCTGGCATTATAGCTAGGAAGCGCCACACTCTCTCCCCTTGACGTGTTTGGGGAAGATACGGGACATAGTGGCAGAGGTTCCTCTTTCAGGGCAGGGCTGGCAGAAAGATTTATCTGTAGAGAAACCTTCCCAGAGAGAGTGAGGGGAATAGTTTGGGTGCAGCCAGCTGGGATGAAAAGAAAGAAAGAGAGAGAGAGAGAGAGAGAGAGAGAGAGAGACAAAAAAATAGCAGCTGAAACCGTCAAGTTCCTCAAGAAATTCCTGGTGACGCCATGTGCTCTGCCTTAGAGCCCGTCTCCACTCAACACCTAGACATTGTTTTTTTAAAAATGGCTAATTACACCACCAAGGTGGTGGTGGTGGGGGCAGCGGCAGTGCAGAGCTGGATGACAGAACAAGTCACAAAGAATCTTGACCAACTGGAAGGATGGGTTCAAACACACAGCAGTGCACAGAGGCCTGAGAAATAGAGCAGCCAGGCCACGGATTCCTAGATCCTAGATTAGACTGTGTGTGGAGGCAGCGTCTGTAATGGATTGCCTGACCACGGGATATCGGCAGTCGATGATGAGGTGCGACATCTAAGGCAGTTCTGTAATACTAGTCAGCTGAGAAGTCACAGGTCAGGCCACAGGGGTTGTTCTCTGGTGCGGGCCAGCCCTGCAGCTTCAGCGCTCGCCACAGAGAGCCAGGAGCAGATGGGGCAGGGTGCAGGCTGGTCTTTAGGCAGGATCAAAAGGCACTAAGCCAGGGGAGGCTTCTGGGCTACCTGAGGGTCAGGGCATTGACAGGAAGGTGGGGGAAAGACCACCCTGGCTTCTTCTGCTCTTCCACGCTGGGTGCAGTCAAAAGGCCTGACCTTAACCCTGTTCTCTTGTGCAGTATGCATGGCTACTTTCTGCCCCTTTTATATACTTGGCCACTGAGCGAGCCTGCATCACAACCACAGCAGATGAAGGCAGGCAGGACTCTCAGAAACCCTCCCCTTCCCATGCAGCTTGTGCCCTCTGCAGGCAAAGATGAGTCTGAAGGTGTCAGATCCACTACCACCCCTGCCACCACACTGTGACAGAGAGCACAGGGGCACCCAGGATCTACTGCAGCAGACACCCCAGAAGCATGCTCTCAGAAGTGTAACCTGGGAAGCAAGGCATTTCCTGGGGAAGGGAACCAGCCCGTTGCTCTTGGAAGCCCCTTTAAGAGAAGGGAGGCCTTTCCGCTCCTCCAAGAGCTTGTTACACAGCCTCTGAGGGCTTCCAGGCTGCAGGGACAGCTCAGTGCAGGGTTTGCTTTATAGGCACAAGGACGTGTGTTTAATCCCCTGAAACCAGTAAAAAGTGGGGCAGGGTGGCACTTGCTTACAATCCTAGCACCGGATAGGCAGAGATAGGCTGATCCCTGGGGCTTGTCGGCCAGCCAGCCTAGCCTGATTGGTTGAGTTCTAGGTCAGCGAGAGACCCTGTTTCATAAAATAAAATGAAATAAAATAAAATAAAAGTCAAAGAGAGTGGACAGCACCTGAGGAGTGACACCCAGGGTTGTCTTCTGGCCTCCATACCGTGGAATGCATACATGAACACACACACATACACACACACATACACAGACACACACCAAAATGAGGACCGCCTTGGGACAGGTGTGCTTATCTGATGCAGAATTCGTGTGCACAGAAACACAGTATTTCAAAAAACATAAAGTGTGGGCACATTCCCCTGCAAGTGGCAATACAGTGCATGAATTATATAGCTGTCTGTGCCCCCAAAACACAAGGGAGGGAGTGATGTAAACTGGGAGCAGCTTCTGGGTCACATGCCCTTACCTAAGGAAATGCCAGCTGTTACAGCTGGGCATGCTGGTGTACACTGGCAATCCCAACCTAGAGGAAGGAAAACCAGAGGATCAAAGTCATACTGAGCTACATTGTGAGTTGGGGACCAGCGTGGGCTACATAAAACTCTGTCTCTAAAAACAAAAACAAAGACATTCTACGCTGTTGAGATCACAGACAGTGGCAAGGTACTCATTCCCATAGAGTCACCTGTCTTTCCTGGTAACATGAAAGACCCCATATCCTTAATTGGAGGGTAAGTCCTTGTGGGGGTAGGGACCACAAAGGAGCAGGCCCCTGCATGCTCAGCCAGAGAGAAAGGAGGCCTGATCACCAAGGAAGGGCTGGAATGTTCGCCAAGTGTCCCATCAAAACCTCTTGAGGATGTCTAGGTCACTCTTGGAGCCCTCAAACAAGACTCTCCAGGGTTGGGATATAGTGTTTTGAGGGTTCTGGTGGGAGAGGAGGATTGAGAACCAGGACACCACAGGCCCTTGTCCTTACCTGAGGGGACAAGGCAACCTTACTTGCCACCCTTCTAGGGTTTCTGTACAGGGTGCAGAAGGGATAGCAAGACTCCATTCCTGCTGCGGCTAGCTGTACCCCACCCTCCCTGTCTACCGTGGCAGGCAGCCTCAACCTTAACCATAAGGCACCGGAGCACCAGGTTACAGACCCAGTTCCTACAAGTGTAGGGATGTATAGAAGAGGAGAGAGAGCAAGTAGGGTGTGGACTGGGGGAGGGCACTGCTATTCTCAGAGAGGGTGTGGTGCAATGGAGTAACAGGGAAGTCAGGCTGTGGGTGGCTCTAGAAGTACCAAGGACTGCCTTCTTCCACTCCAATCTGGCCTGGGTGGTCTTCTATGGCGGCTTCTTGACTCTGAACTTGAACTGTGAGGAAGAGACTTCTGTGCCTAACGTACGATTGCTTCACCACGTCTGCCTTCACGTGGTGATGCTTCCCCTCATGAGGAGAATAGACTAAGCCTGTGAAACTCTAGGTGAGCTCCAGTGAAATGGTTTTCTTTACAAGAACTGCTGTGGCCATGGTGTCTTCACAGCAATAGAAACCCTAACTAAGACACTCCCCAGTCCATGTCATTTTCAGTTTCTCATTCATATGTCTCTCCGTGGATGCCTGCGTGCCGTGTAGCCTGTGAGCATCATCTGCGTGACTGTCAGTGGGAGAAGCCCTGAGTCCCCAGTGGCCTTCTTGAAAACCTGTCGTTTTGTTAAACTCTGTTAAACTTAAAGTCTCTGATTATAAGAGCTCTGATTATATAAGTCTCTATATGAGTCTCTGATTATAAGAGCTTCATGCATCCTGATGTGGTCCTTCATCTCCTCTTAAAGGTCCCACTTTTTAATTTATTTTCATTTTAAAGTTGCTTATTTTTATTTTATGTATCTGGGTGTTTTTGCTTACATGTATGTCTGTATACCACATCCATGCCTAATGTCTATGAAGGCCAGAAGATGGCATGTATCCCCTGGATCCTGGAGTTACAGACAGTTGTAAGCTGTCATGTGAGTGCTGGGAATTGAACCTGGGTCCTCTGGAGGATCTGCCGGTATTCTTAACCACTGAGCCATCTCTCCAGTTCCCCATTTTCCCCCTTTGAGACAGGAGCTCAAGTATTCCAGGCTGATTTTCAGGATGGCACTGGATTCCTGCAGCTCCTGCCTCTACCTCTTGAGCGCTGGCATTCTAGGTATGTGCTACCTTGTCCAGTTTTTTGATGTGCTGGGGATCAAATCTAGTGCTCTGTGAACCTGGGCAAACACTTTCCCAGCTAAGCCTGAAACTCCGCCTCTCAATCTCATCTCCTCAGCCACTACGTTTCCATTTCAGTGCCTGGGCTCTGGAGGGAAGGGTAGTGCGCTAAGTCCTCCTCTTGTCTTAGATCCTGGCCAAACTGGTGAAAACAGAAGGGAGTTTTGTTGGGGACTAGAACTGACACTTCCACGTGCCTGACCTTTTGCTTGTCACTGTGGGTGCTGGATGTGGTGCACTCAAAAACACTCTGTCCAAGCTGGCCTCAGCCTCCCATGCGGGCTTATTCACCCCATTAACCACAAGACCCTCAACTTCCCAAGAAACGGAAGCCTGACCTTACTGACCTCAGAGGTTTGGTCCCCAGCTTTGCAGATCTATTGCTGATTTCACTGACTGAGAAGAAAGGCCAGTTGCCTGTGTGGGGAGGGTGAGTTCTGCCCAGGAAGCATGGTTCTCCCAGATGAGGCAGGGCTGATCAAGAGTGGAACACGCTCTTTGTTTTCACAGCCAGATCCTCCTGGCCTCACTGGCACAGGAAACCAAGACCTTGGTTTCAAGGTCAAATCTTTGGATAGGAGGTAGGGGGAGCTGGGGTGTGGTTGGCTGCAAGCTGGCAGAAGAGACAGAGTCTGGGGAACGTGCTTCAGTGAAGAAGGTACAGGTCCAAATGAAGATGGGACCCTTGATAGGGGGGTGTTGGTGCACAGAGCCTAGAAAGGAAGAGCTATGAGCTGGGCTCAGTCAGGGAGTGGACTGGGGGTACAGTGGCCAGACACACACGTCACTTCTAAGTCAGCGTGAAACGATGAGGTAGCAAGCACAAGAATGGACAGAAACTTGGCAAAACGAGGTACCAGCTGCCGCCACAGCAGGAACTAGATAAGCAGATGAGTACAGACACGGAGCTCCAGCCTGGGCAAGTCTCAGCAGGTCACAGGCAGCCTGGAGAGGCAATGCAGCCATGGGCAATACTGAGGCCAAGCAGCAGAAAGAAGGTCTTGGCCCTGGGGGCTGCTGGGAAGCCAGGGCAGCAGGAACTGGGCAGGAGTTCTGGAGGCAGAAGCTTCCAGAGTCAGCTCAAGGATCCAAGTTCCACCCAGTCAGGGTCTAATATGGTTCCCCATGCGTGAGTGGATGTCAGATTCCCCAAGACACCCTGTTCACGGTGGCCTTTGCTTTGAGTGATGAGGGAGGCCCCTGGGGTCCCTTTTAGGACTTTTCCTAGCAGAAGGAATTCTCGCTGGGTGGTGGTGGCGCATGCCTTTAATCCCAGCTCTCGGGAGGCAGAGGCAGGCGGATCTCTGTGAGTTCGAGGCTAGCCTGGTCTACAAGAGCTAGTTCCAGGACAGGCTCCAAAGCTACAGAGAAACCCTGCCTTGAAAAACCAAAAGAAAAAAAAAAAAGGAATTCTCCAGGCTAAGCAGTGCCTGATACATTGTGGCGCATCCCCAGGTCTGTACCCCAGTGGGCCCAGGGCAGTCATCTGCCTGTTCTGGGGTCATGCGCCGTCTGCATCACTATGTAGAATGGTCTGCTCCCACGTGATGACAACATTCTTACTTAAAACACTCCAGGGTTACCCTGTGTCCTCTGCTCCAGCCAGGCATCTTGCTATGGATCTGTTGTCCCAGCACCAAGGGAGACTGAGGCAGGAGGTAGCTCTTTCTGAGCTACATAGGGAGACCCTATCTGTGTTGGATAGTTTATATCAACTTGACACAAGCTAAAGTCAACCCAGAAGAGTGAACCTCAATTAATATATTCCAAAAGATTGGGCTGTGAGCAAACCTTTGGGCCATTTTCTTAGGGATTGATGTGGGAGGGCCCAGCCCATTGTGGGTGATGTCACCCTTGGGCTGATGGTCCTGTGATGTGGGATTTCTCCTCTGTATGCTGTGATTACCACTGATTAATAAAAACTGCTTTGAGCCTATGGCAGGGCAGAGCAAAACTAGGTGGGGAAAGCTAGGCTGAATGTTGGGAGAAAGAGGGTGGAGTCAGAGAGAAGCCATGTAGCCCTGCCTGAAACAGATGCCCGAACTTTACCTGGTAAGCCACAGCCTTGTGGCAATACACAGATTAATGGAGATGGGTTAATTTAAGATATGAGTTAGCCAGAAATACACTTAAGCTATTGGCCAAACAGTATTGCAAATAATATGGTTTCTGTGTGATTATTTTGGGGCTGAGCAGCCAGGAACAAAATAAGCAGTCTCATACAACAGTCCTGGGTGCTATAAGAAAGCAGGCTGAGCAAGCCATGGGGAACAAGCCAGCTCATGGCATTCCTTCGTTGCCTGTGCAGCAGTTCCTGCCTAGTTTTAAGTTCCTGCCTTGGCTTCCCTCAATGGACTGTGACTCTGGTTATGTAAGCCAAATAAGTCCTTTACTCTCCAAGTTGCTCTTGGGTCATGGTGTTTCATTATAGCAATAGTAACTCTAAGATATTGTCTCCAAAAACATCAAGAGACCACTGGTAGAGTGCTTGCCCAGTACACAGTAGACTTTGGGTTCTGTACCCAGCACCACAAAAAAATTAATTTGTTAATTAAAATTTTTTTAAAAGGTCTGAGCTGGCAAGGTGGCTCAGTGAGTGCAAGCACTTGTCACACAAGCCTGGATGACCTGAATTAGAAATGTATATATTCAGATGTAGTGCTACACACCTGTAATCCTAGCACACCTATGGTGAGGTTAGAGATGGAGATAGGCCCCTAGCCTGGAGGAAGCAACATGGCAGAAGTAAGAGGGACTCTGCCTTGACCAGGTGGAAAGAGAGAACAACCCCCCCCAAATTTCTCTTTCACCCATATGCACACCCATACTTATACACATCATATACACAAATACCACCATTACCATTAACAACAATAATAACAAATAAAAAAATTTAAATAATAATAAAAAATAATCTTCCAAACACGGCCGCTCTTATCAAGCCCCATTTCCTCCTCCCCTCCTAGTGCTAGGAAGGGGAGCATTATGGCCTTTCTTATGGCCTCTCAACCCCTGGGTGGAGACTGTGGAACTAGCCCTGAAGAAGTCTACTGATGGAAATAAAGAGTGCACTCTTTGGCTAAAGCATGGCAAAGCAGCCATAAAATCTATATTATTCTATTACTGTAATAAAATACCTGAAGCTGGGTTCTTAATAAAATAAGAAAGTTGTTCAGTTCACAGTTTTGAAGGCTAAATGTAGTGGCGTTTCATTTGTATTTTAATAGATAAAGCTTGCCTGGGGATCGGGGAAAAGTAAAACAGCCACGCTGGCCAGCCTTACAGACCAGGCAAAAATGACACACACCTTTAATTCCAGCTTGCCATAGAAACCGGGCGGTAGTGGTGCATGCCTTTAATCCCAGCACTAGAGAGGAATTAAGACGGGAGGAGACAGCTCTCTCACACAGTCTCATTCTGAGGTTCCTGGAGGCAGGATCGCCATTTCAGACTGAGACTGAGGTTAAGAGCCAGTGGCTGACACCTTAGCTTTTCTAACCTTCAGGTTGAACCCTAATATCTGTCTCTGAGTTTTTATTAATCATGCATCAGCTAAAAATCTAAATAGCCCAGCCCTGACTCTGGTGAGGACACTTTGGCTGTGTGACGCCACGACTGATGGAATCATGGGACAGATAAGCTTGTGAGCATGTTCACCTAGTGGTGAGATATAAAACCAGAACCTCCCACTGGGCCCCACACCTTGAAAATCTCATTGCCTTACTAGAAGCCAAACTTTCAGTACATGGAGTTTGAGGCTATAAACCACATCCAGACAGTAGTAAGGGACCACAGCTCCCTAGTCCTGCAGTGGGGTCCCTAATGCTACACGTTATTACAGGATAGCACTGTCTCTGTCAGCTGGATCCCCGGGTCTCTGCAGGATTACCCATGTACACTGAACACCCCTAATTCCTGGAAAGGATGGCGGAGCATGCCATCTGCACAGTATGACACTTGGACAGCGGGGTCACCTCAAGGACAACCCAAAGAACAGCAGTGATAAGTAGGCACACTTATCTCTCTGTTCCTCAAGATGATGGCAGTTTAAAGACTCCGGAGAGGAGATGCTTTCTTCATAGCAGGAAGAACGGAACACACTTCAAGGAGGAGTCGCAGCCATGAGTTCAGTTATGTTCATCTTCCTTCAGCTGTGCTCCCTCCACTAACTTTGTCTCTTTTCCACACTGCTACAATTTGTCCAATGTTATACAAAACATGTCCTTCTAAAAATACTTATCTCTGTGTATGTGCCTGAGTGTATATATATATACACGCCAAGTGCGTGCAGGTGCACTCAGAAGCCAGAAGAGGGCATCAGATCCTCTGGAAATGGAGTTAGAGGCAGTTGTGAGCCCCTCCCACCATCACTGCCATGTGGGTGCTGGGAACTGATCCCAGGTTCTCTGCAGGGCGGTAAGTACTCTGCTGAGTCGCCTCCATCACCACACATCAGTATTTTGGGGTTCTTTATTTCCTTTTAAGGGCTCTTGTTTCATAAAAAATTACGTTTGCATGCTTTTTTACAATTAACTTGTCTTCTATCAATCTAATTCTCAAGATAGGACAGCAGGGGAGAAAGCCCTGTCTCCGCTCTATCCGCTGGCACCAGCCACTGACCCAAGAGAAAAGCAAATCTGACTGATTAAGGCCTGTGCTGTAGGATAACGCTCTTGTACCCTGTAAAGATTTGTCACTCGTATTGGTTTAATAAAATACTGGTTGACCAGTAGGCAGGAAGTATAGGCAGGGCAACAAGACTAGGAGAATTATGGGAAGAGAAAAGGCTTAGTCTGCAGTCACCAACCAGATCAGAGGAAGCAAGTTGAGAATGCCTTCCTCACTAATAAAAGGTACCAACCCACATGGCTACCATAGACAAGAATTATGGGTTAGTTTAAGTCTAAAGCTAGTTAATAATAAGTCTGAGCTAACAGGCCAACCAGTTTATAATTAATATAAGCTTCTGTGTGTTTTGTTGGGAATGAATGGTTGCAGAGCTGGGCAGGACAGAAACTTCTGTCTACAAAGGCCTGGAGTTAACTAACTCTTGAAACATTACCAGACTCCTGCACTCTCAGTGGTAGGCATTCTAGGCTTCTTCACAGGCTGGCTGAGTTCTCAGTCCACCATCAGTAGCAGCTATGCTGAGGCTATTCCTGTCCCCAATACACCCTAGTCCCTTAAGTTTCTTCCATTCTACAAGTACATGCTGTCTCCTGATCTGAACGTCCTCCCATAGTTTTCTGCCAGCTAATCCTCTAACTACCATCTGGATGAGGGCCCCAGGATGCCCGAATACCTATCTGCTTGGATGCATCTCCTTTCCTGTGATGTAATTGTATCCCAGTCCATAACTCCACTTGAAGGTGCTTCTTTCTCTTTAAGAAATTAGCTTTTTAAAATGTTTTGTTAACATATATTAGTTATAAGGTATAATGGGTTTCATCATGATAATTTCCGTACATGTGTATAATGTTTTATTTATCATATTTACTCCTTTTTATAGTCCCCCCACAGACCCTATCCTCTTTCCAACCAGTTCCCCAGCTACTTTCATGTGTTGGTTTTTCTTAACCAATGAGTTTCACTAGAGTTGCTTACAGGCGCACAAGTGAGAGGCCATTCATGGGAGCACAGGTGAGAGGCCATTCACAGGAGCATGGGTGAGAGACCACGGGAGCACGGGTGAGAGGCCATTCACGGGAGCATGGGTGAGAGGCCATTCACGGGAGCATGGGTGAGAGACCACGGGAGCACGGGTGAGAGACCACGGGAGCACGGGTGAGAGACCACGGGAGCATGGGTGAGAGGCTACGGGAGCACAGGTGAGAGGCCATTCACAGGAGCATGGGTGAGAGGCCATTCACGGGAGCATGAGTGAGAGACCACGGGAGCATGGGTGAGAGGCCATTCATGGGAGCATGGGTGAGAGACCACGGGAGCATGTGTGAGAGGGCATTCACGGGAGCATGGGTGAGAGGCCACAGGAGCATGGGTGAGAGGCCACAGGAGCATGGGTGAGAGACCACGGGAGCATGGGTGAGAGGCCATTCATGGGAGCATGGGTGAGAGGCCACGGGAGCATGGGTGAGAGGCCATTCACGGGAGCATGGGTGAGAGGCCATTCACGGGAGCATGGGTGAGAGGCAATTCACGGGAGCATGGGTGAGAGGCCATTCACGAGATGCATGGGTGAGAGACCACGGGAGCATGGGTGAGAGACCATTCTCGGGAGCATGGGTGAGAGGCCACGGGAGCATGGGTGAGAGACCACGGGAGCATGGGTGAGAGGCCATTCATGGGAGCATGGGTGAGAGGCCATTCATGGGAGCATGGGTGAGAGACCACGGGAGCATGGGTGAGAGGCCATTCATGGGAGCATGGGTGAGAGACCACGAGAGCATGGGTGAGACATGGGTGAGAGGCCATTCACGGGAGCATGGGTGAGAGACCACGGGAGCATGGGTGAGAGGCCACGGGAGCATGGGTGAGAGACCACGGGAGCACAGGTGAGAGGCCATTCACGGGAGCATGGGTGAGAGGCCACGGGAGCACGGGTGAGAGGCCATTCACGGGAGCATGGGTGAGAGGCCATTCATGGGAGCATGGGTGAGAGGCCATTCATGGGAGCATGGGTGAGAGGCCATTCACGGGAGCATGAGTGAGAGGCCATTCACAGGAGCACGGGTGAGAGGCCATTCACGGGAGCATGGGTGAGAGGCCACGGGAGCATGGGTGAGAGACCACGGGAGCATGGGTGAGAGGCCATTCACGGGAGCACGGGTGAGAGGTCACGGGAGCATGAGTGAGAGGCCATTCACAGGAGCATGGGTGAGAGGCCATTCAGGGGAGCACGTGTAAGAGACCACAGGAGCATGGGTGAGAGACCACGGGAGCATGCGTAAGAGGCCACAGGAGCACGGGTGAGAGGCCATTCTCAGGAGCATAGGTGAGAGGCCATTCAGAGGAGCACGGGCAACCTATCAGTGGCTACAACACTGAAGAGGATGTGTCTCTGAGCGGTATTTTAGTTTCTGGGAACACTCAGAGCAGGCTGGGCAGGACCATCTGGAGGGTGTGTGCAACAGTTAGTTTTTGTTCCTATAACAGACATCCGAGATAAATCAACTTATGAAGATGAAAAGGTTGTTTTGGCTCACAATTTTAGAGGCTTCTGACTCTGGGCTGTTGGCCATGTTGCTTTTTAGCCTGTGGTGACAGAGTATATCATTGTGGGAGTGAAAGACAGGGAAGTTTCTCACTTCATGGTAGCCAGGAAGCAAAGAAAGAGGGGAAGGAGGCGGGATCACAATATCTCCTTTGAGGACATGAGCCCAGTGCCTCATATACTGAAGGGTCCACATCTAACAATATCGCAGGATGTGGACCAAGCTTTAAACACATGGCCTTTGGTGGACATTCAAGATCCAAACAGTACATTACCAAGCTCAGGATCTCAGGCTTCACCTTCAAACACCGCCAATTGTCTCATGTGAGGTCCCAAGAGTGACTTCCTCAGCCCCTTTTCCAGGCTGCTCCCAAGAGCTCCCTATTCCTCACAGACAAGAGGGAGTGGGGCCATCTTTCCACTCTAGGCTGGATCTGTCTCCCAGCCACTAGCACCTTAGGTGTGGAGACCTACGGAAACAATTCACAGAGCTGATACTGTGGAAACTGGGGGTGATGGGCTGGCTACTGGTCCTGCCAGGCTCAGACTGAGGGCTGTGGGGGCAAGAAACCTCAGTATGCAGGTGGCAGCTAGGAACAGCCTGCCGTGAGCTGTGTATGGAAGAGAAAACCAGTACAGTTGGGGTGTGTATGTGTGTGTGTGAGTGTGTGGGTATGTATGTGAGTGTGTGTGTATGTTTAGTGTATGTGTGAGTGAGTGTATGTGTGTGACAAAGCTAAACCAAAGAGCTATCATTTGGAGTCTCTTAAGAACCCCTGGACAAAGTGGGTGGGTGGGGGGACTCAAAGCCAAGAATGTGACTGAAGTCATCCTTTGGGAAAGGACATCTTTCAAATCGATTCGTCTACCAGAGAACAGGACACCCCACACATTGAGGCAGGCGAGGATTAGAGAGCTAAAAATAATCCCAGGTTATTTAGCGAAGAATCAGCAGGCCATCCCAAGCACACACCTTTTACCCATGATGCAGCCACCCCAGGCTGAAAGCACAGGAGAATGTGGGTGGGGGAGCTGCTGCCATTCTTTCAATGCAAACAACGGGCAGCCTGCAGCAGCAGCAGCAGCAGCAGCTGGTCACAGGACAAGGATGCAAAGCTGTGCTGTGCGTGCACAAGAAGAGAATCATGGGCTGTTTTTAGTTTTTTTTTTAATTTTGAGATTATAGTATGATATCATTTCTCTCTTCCCCTTCGTCTTTTCAAGCCCTTCCATAAACCCCTCCTGCCTCTCTTTCAAATTCATAGCCTTTCCCCCCATTAATTGTTATTGCATGCACATACGTGTATACATTAATTGTTACTGCATGCACATACGTGTATACATTAATTGTTATTGCATGCACATACGTGTATACATTAATTGTTATTGCATGCACATACGTGTATACATTAATTGTTATTGCATGCACATACGTGTATACATTATTGTTATTGCATGCACATATGTGTATACATTGTTATTGCATGCACATATGTGTATGCATTATTGTTATTGCATGCACATATGTGTATACATGGATATTCATAAGTATAACCTGCTCAGTCTGTATGTTTTCAGGGCTGACCATTTGGTATTGGATTACCAATTGATGTGTTCTTCCTTGGAGAAGACTGTATCTCCCTTTCTCTTCATGCCTTAGTTGCCTCCATCTCTGTGCGGGATGGGGACCTCCTGGGCTTCCCCCATCCACTGTGGCGTGTCTGCTGCTGTACTTGTTCAGTTCATGTTAGGTAGTCATGTTGGTGAGACATTGTAAAGGGATCTTGTGTTGCAAGGAGGCTGCTTGTTCTTCCCGGCCATCCGGCTAGCTTAGACCCGAAATAATCACACAAAAACTGTATTAATTAAATCACTGCTTGACTCATTAGCTCTAGCCTCTAATTGGCTAACTCTTACATCTTAATTGAACCCATTTCTAGTAATCTGTGTATGTCCATGTGGCTGTGGCTTACCGGCTAAAGTTCTGGCTTCTGTCTCTATGGTGTCTCTCTGATTCTGCCCTCTTTCTCCCAGCATACAGCCTAGCTTTCTCTGCCTAGTTCTGTTCTTCCCTGCCATAGGCTCAAAGCAGTTCTTTATTCACTAACCAATAAAAGCAACACATAGACAGAAGGACCCCCCCAAACACACACACACACACACACACACACACACACACACACACACGCACCGGTCTTGTGTTGCTGTGGCTGGCCTGGAAGGCCTGACTCACTGGTCAGCATGCACCTGGGGGCAGAGGACTGCTGAACTGGGGACCTTCAGAGTTATAAAGGAATGGAACACAAACACTGATGGCGATTTCGTATCATTTTGTCTTCTCAGCCACTAAACAGAAGCATCTCAGATCTTTCTCCCCTGAGTGTGACCCTGTCAGCTGCCCTGATACTGGACCCAGAGAACCCTGGCTATCTGTTTCTTTGCCTTAAAATCGAGATACCAATAGTCCCTACATACTTATTCCACCTTTCCCTTCCTCCAGATCCACTGCTCCTCCATTTCCCTTTGGTAAAGAGCAGGCCACCCAAGGATATCAACAGAACATGTCATAACAAGATGCAGCAAGAACAGACACAAACCCTAATATCAAGGCTGGATCAGGCAACCCACTAGGAGGAAAAGGGTCCCAAGAGCAGGAAAAAGTGTCAAAGACACCCAGCCAACCAGTCACACAGCCAGTCAATCACACAGCCAGCCAGTCACCCAGCCACACAGCCACCCAGCCAACCAGTCACACAGCCAACCAATCACACAGCCAGCCAGTCACCCAGCCAGACAGCCACACAGCCAGCCAGTCACCCAGCCACACATGGAGTAAGATGGAAAGCAAGATATATAGACTGGCTGGCTGTGTGGCTGTGTGGCTATGTGACTGTGTGACTGTGTGACTGTGTGACTGTGTGACTGTGTGGCTGGGTGACTGTGTGACTGTGTGACTGTGTGGCTGGGTGACTGTGTGACTGTGTGACCGTGTGACCGTGTGACTGTGTGACTGTGTGGCTGGGTGACTGTGTGACTGTGTGACTGTGTGGCTGTGTGGCTATGTGACTGTGTGACTGTGTGACTGTGTGGCTGTGAGGCTGTGTGACTGTGTGACTGTGTGACTGTGTGACTGTGTGACTGTGTGGCTGTGTGGCTGTGTGACTGTGTGACTGTGTGACTGTGTGGCTGTGAGGCTGTGTGACTGTGTGACTGTGTGACTGTGTGACTGTGTGACTGTGTGGCTGTGTGACTGTGTGACTGTGTGACTGTGTGACTGTGTGACCGTGTGACCGTGTGACCGTGTGGCTGGGTGACTGTGTGACTGTGTGGCTGTGTGGCTATGTGACTGTGTGACTGTGTGACTGTGTGGCTGTGAGACTGTGTGACTGTGTGGCTGTGTGGCTGTGTGACTGTGTGACTGTGTGACTGTGTGGCTGTGAGGCTGTGTGACTGTGTGACTGGCTGGCTGTGTGACTGTGTGACTGTGTGACTGTGTGACTGTGTGGATGTGTGACTGTGTGGCTGTGAGGCTGTGTGACTGTGTGACTGTGTGACTGTGTGGCTGTGAGGCTGTGTGGCTGTGTGGCTGTGTGACTGTGTGGCTGTGTGGCTGTGAGGCTGTGTGACTGTGTGACTGTGTGACTGTGTGACTGTGTGGCTGTGTGATTGTGTGGCTGTGTGATTGTGAGGCTGTGTGACTGTGACTGGGTGACTGTGTGACTGGGTGACTGTGTGACTGTGTGACTGTGTGGCTGTGTGATTGTGTGGCTGTGTGATTGTGAGGCTGTGTGACTGTGACTGTGTGAATGGGTGACTGTGTGTCTGTGTGACTGTGTGACTGTGTGACTGGGTGACTGTGAGGCTGTGTGACTGTGTGACTGTGTGACTGTGTGACTGGGTGACTGTGAGGCTGTGTGACTGTGTGGCTGTGTGGCTGTGTGGCTGTCCCTGGTGTCCTCTCCTCCCTTTCTCACTCACCCTCCTCATTTTATTCTCTCTGCCTGCCAGCCGCACCTGTTTCTCTCTCCTGCCTACTTATTGGCCATTCAACTCTTTATTAGACCAATCAGGTGTTTTAGGCAGGCAAAGTAGCACAGCTTCACAGAGTTAAACAAATGCAACATAAAAGAACGCAACACATCTTGACATCCTTAAACAAATACTCCACAGCATAAACAATCATAGCACTTCTTAAACTAATATTCTAATCCCCCACACACTGTACCTAGATCCTATTCCTCCCTCCATCATCCTCTCTTCTCCTTCTCCCTCCTAAACTGTCTCCCTTCTTTCCACTCTACCGTCCTTGTGTGTGCCCCATCGCATTTAATTGCTGTTGCCTCCATGAGTGTGGCTGGTGGGGACATTTACTTGAAGAAGGACAACCTTACCACTAAGGACTATGACTTCCCGTCTCCTAGTAACCATTAACTCCTTGTGGCTCCTCTGAGCAGTCGAGGACTTCATGAGCCCTTCCCCCATTCACGATGGAAGGTTGGGGGCCGGCCTTGTGCAGGTGTGCAGGCAGCCATCAATGCTTTAGAAGCCCTTGAGCACATGGCCACTCTAGGCAAGTACTCCACCACTGAGTTACATGGACAGACCCTTTCTAACGTTTTAAAAAAAATGATTCAGGGGCTCAGTAGATTGCCCAGGTTGGCGCTGGACTATTTCTATAGGGCAGGCTGGTCTTGATCTTATGATCCTCCTACCATTGCTTCCGGGGGAGCTGAGGTCATAAGGTGCCGCTGTACTTGGCTGCAGAAGGTGTCCCCTCTGCTTTTCTGAACCTTCCCACAGGGTACTGTGCTGCGCATGTGTCACCTACCAGGAGGAAGGTCATGCCACTGCAGTGTTTGAATTCTGCTATTGTTCAGTCCTCAGCAGGGACCTTGGGTTCCTGCAACAGAGTCACAGACGCATCCTAGACAAACATATACGTCACTTTCCACTGAGCCTGGTAGGTTAAATAGGTAGTCGGGGTGAATAATGTGGTCTACTCAAAAGTGACTGATAAGACAATGTCAACAGCCTGGCTTAGCTGTGTAGAGAGAGGCAAGGATCTCCATGGAGCTGCCCCAGGAATTTGATTGACTGAGACACACTGCCACCTGGTGACGATTATGAGAACTACATGGAAATCCTTAGGACTTGGAATCCAGGAAACCAAAGCAGAGCCCCAGGAGCCCATTAGTGTGCAGGCAGCTCCAGTTACCCCGATGTTAAACTACTCGTGGGCCTTTACTAGGCTATTGATATTCCTATATTATTATTTGAATCAGAGCCCCTGTTTAGAATCCTCTGGCCTCAAACTCACAATGCTGCCCCGGCATCCCAAATGAGAAGAGAGCAGGTGGACCCCGCCGTACTCTGGATTCTTAATTACTTTTCGAAGCACTTCAGAAATCTCACTGCCTTTCCCAGTCTTTCCCTAAGACGCAGCACTTCCTACTTTCTGTTATTGTCCGTCACTTTAGCCTCCTTTCGAGGGATCCCGTGATGGGAGCCATGTAGCATTGTGCTGCGGGCTCTGGATCTTTCTCTGGATCGGCAAGGTGTTTCATTCCTTTATTGTTGACTAACAGCCCACTGCATGAACACACTGCAATTTGTTTTCTATTATGCTGTGATGGGCATTTGGGCCATTTCCAGTTTGGGTTGCTGTAATGGCGAGCTAATGACACACTTACAGAAATCTTTTATCTAAACTATTGCCTTTTTATATAAAAACCTCTGAACTTAGCACTAGGGATATTTCCAGGAATCCACAGGGAAATCCCAGCTAAGGCTCTAAGCAACAGTGAAGAAGATGCCTAAACTGACCTTCCCCTGTAATCAGATTGGTGACTACCTTAATTGTCATCATAGACCCTTCATCCAGCAACTGATGGAAGCAGATACAGAGATCACCAGCCAAGCACTGGGCCGAGCTACCAGAGTCCAGTCCAAGAGAGGAAGGAACGATAATATGAGCCACGTGGTCAAGACTATGATGGTGACACGCACAGAAATAGCTGACCTCAGCTAGTGAGAGCTCACTGATTCTGGACTGATAGGAGGAACCTGCATAGACCAAACTAGGCCCACTGAATGTGGGGGACAGTTGAGAGGCTTGGACAGTCTGTGGGGCCACTGGCAGTGGTACCAGGATTTACTCCTAGTGCTTGAACTGGCGTCTCGGAGCACATGCTCTTTGGAGGGATACCTTACTCAGTCTAAATATGGGGAGGGGGCCTTGGTCTTGCCTGGAAATGAAGTGTCAGTCTTTTGTTGTTGCCCCATGAGAAGCCTTATCCTTCCTGAGGAGTGGATGTGGTAGTGGGGTGAGAGGGTGGGGTGGGAGGAAGGGAGTGAAAATGGGGATAGCTATGTAAAATGAGAAAAGATTGCACTTAAATATGCTCAATTTAAAAAAGAAAAGATAATGGCTCCAGGGATAAAGATCAAGGATTGACATATGCTAAAGAAAAGTTATAATAATAATGTGCCTAAGATAGGGTACTACATGAGGCTTTGTGCTCATAACATCTTGGAACACATCCTGGTAGATGAGGGCAGCTGTATTTGAGAAGACGTCATGGGTATGTCTACCAAACACCCACAGATGGATTAAAATGGAACTTTAAAACAGATAAAAACTCAGAGGCACTATGGGTGTAGCTCTATGGCAGAGTGCACGCTTAACCTTCCAGAGGCCCAGGCTCTGTCCCCACCAGTCCCTGCCAATGTTCCTTCTTCATGGTGATGTGTGGGTCCCAAGTGGTACAGGCTGAATGGACAGATTGCTACACATCAGAGGTGACACAGGCCTTTGTCTGGAGGCGTCTTCGTTACTGTACCACAGCTTGTGGCGTCTCTTGAGCAATGGAGAAGGAAGAGCTGGGACTGGGGAGCACAGGAATGCTACAGGTGGGACTGTGAAACTCACGAGAAAGCAGGTTTGAAAACAGAGACCTTGGTATTATTCATTTAGATAAACATTTATTGAGCATCTGTGTTTGCAAGGCACTGAGTAAGATTCAGAGACCTTTGAAATCACACTTCTAAGTGCTTACAATCCAGCTGAGAAGATAATTCAGGTATATAAATTATAAGACAAAATTTAAGAACACATTGTAGTAGACACATTGAAGGGAGACCCGTACTAAAGCCCTGTTTCACCTTGTGCCATCTACGGTGTTACTAATCTGTCTGAACTTCAGTGTGCTCAGCTGTAAAATTCAGAAAGGAAAAAAACCTGTTTCTCAGCATGAGGGCCAGCTGATCATGTCCTTGCCTGGAATGTGGTGATTTGAATGAGAATCGTGCCCAAGGCTCATAGGTGTATTTGAATGTTTGGTTTCCACTTGGTGGAGTGTTTAGAAAAGATTAGGGATTAGAAATTTAGGGACATTTAGAAAGGATGTGGCTTTGTGTTTATAAATCTTTCTTTTAAAGATTTATTTATTTACTATGTATAATGTGTTCTGCCTGCATGTATGCCTGCACACCAGAAGAGGGCACCAGATCTCATTACAGAAGGCTGTGAGCCACCATGTGGTTGCTAGGAATGAAACTCCCAATGACCTCTGGAAGAACAGCCAATGCTCTTAACCACTAGGCCATCTCTGTAGCCTGGGTGTGGCTTTGTTCGAGGAGGTGTGTTACTGGAGATGAGCTTTGAATTTTCCAAAGCCCATGCCAAGACCAGTGTGTCTGTCTGTGTCTCCCCATCTCTAGGCCAACTACCTGTGGATCAGATGTAAGCTCTCAGCTACTGCTCCAGCTCCATGCTCTCCTATCTGTTGTCATGCTCCCTGCCACAGACTCACTCTCTGGAAATGGAAGCAAGCCCATAATTAATTAATTAATTAATTAATTAATAATTTTATAGGTTGCTCTGGTCAGTATGACTCTACACAGTAAAAGAACAGTAACTAAGACACCTGGCTTCACCTTGTGTCACCTAGAATATATTCCTTAATCTCTTGAACAAACCTCATGGTGCTCATCTGTGAGAGACAAAAGGACTAGTTAGAGGATCAGTCAATCTCGCCCTGCTACAATTCTCTGCTGAGTATTTGCCCCAGGATAAGCTCTTAATAAGTGTTAGCACTACTACTACTACCAGGAGGGCTAAATGCTAGGGCAAAAGACAACTAGGTATGCAGGCCAAAAAGCTTCACAAAGACTAAAACTATAGAAACTTCTAGAGAAAATGGTGTTTTCCTATAATTGTGATATTCCCCTCCTGTAATAGCCTGCATCTAGTTCAGTGCAGTGACAACGGGCCTATGTTCTCATAGAGTTATGTCTTGGGGTTCCCCTCCTAACATTTATCCTGTGGCTGACAGTCTCTCCAACTACATTCTGCCATGCTGGGGTCGAGGAGCAGGGAGGGCCTCGTGTATACTAGGCGCTATTCTAGCACTGAGCTACAGCAAGTTCTGCCCACGATTTTGAATCTAGATTCGGGTTTTAGCTTCTGCACTCCACACTAGTTCTTTCTGTAGCACAGCAGGTATGTTGACTACTCAGACCCTGTGGAGCAGAGGTGGACAGGACAGCAGCCACAGTAGACAGAAGGAGCAAATGCAGGGTTTGTAGAGGACATGGAGACCTAGCACACTTATGGAAGGCCCTTTGTGTAGCTAATGCTTCTCCTTTGGTCAGTCTGTCCCTTGTTTGGCATAACGTCTCTGATGCTGAATAACTGAAGACTTGAAGCTGAACTCTTTTCCACACACACTACACTCAAAGGGTTTCTCCCCTGTGTGAACTCTCTGATGTAGTGTGAGCCGGCACTTCTGGCTAAAGGCCTTCCCACACTCGCTGCACTCATATGGCTTCTCTCCAGTGTGTATCCTTTGGTGCTTTGTGAGAGAAGAACGTTCAAAGAAAGCTTTGCCACACTGGTCGCACTGATGGTGTGGCTCCCCAGCATGCGCCTTCTGGTGTCTGTTAAGGGAGGAAACCCCGTAGAACGCTCTTCCGCACTCACTGCATTTATATGGTTTCCTGCCAGTGTGGATCAGCTGGTGCCGAGTGAGAATGCTCTTCTGGCTAAAGGCTTTGCCACACTGCTGACATTCATAGGGACTCTCCCCGGTATGGATTCTCTGGTGGCGAGTAAGGGATGACCTGTCAAAGAAGGCTTTGCCACACTCGCTGCATTTGAAAGGTTTCTCTCCCGTGTGCACCCGCTGATGCACAGTGAGGGACGACCTGTCAAAGAAGGCTTTGCCGCAGGCGCTGCACTCATAGGGGCTCTCCCCTGTGTGTGACATCAGATGTCTGCTGAGACTGGTCCTGTGACTGAAGGCCTTCCCACACTCAGGACAGCCATAGGGCTTCTCTCCAGTGTGAGTCCTCTGGTGACGGAGGAGTGACGAATGGTCAAAGAAGGTCTTCCCGCAGTCACTACATTCCTGGTCTTGGTGTTTAGCGAGGGCTTTCCTGGATAGGGCTGGCCTTCGCTGCAAGCTTCCGTTCAAGGAAAGACGTTTCTTGCAAGTCTCTGCTGCAGGACTTCCCTTTGCTGGTTCCAACCCACCTGCTAGTGTCTGAACTTCCAGTTTAGTGCACAGAGGACTTTGTCTTCTACGGCTATCTCTCGGGGTTCCTGCTGAAGCATTTAGGATCTCAGGCTTAGGCTCCCAGTCTGCAACAAAGAGAAAACTCAGATGCAGTTTCTTCTCTGGACTGGGAGACAATGACAGAAGAGAGGGGCGCTATGACAGATGGAACACTTGGTCACAGGGCATCACTTCCCGGAGAGCTTACACTCTGGGAGAGCCTACGGCTGGGGAGTAAAGGAGGATGCAGGGAAGGAATGTGGAAACAGACTTCTTAGAGAACAGGAGAATGGCTCTGGGAGTGGGGCCAATAGCTTCAATAGGGTAGGCTGAGCAGAGACCTGGGAGACCAATAAAAATATTAGCGGTGTACACAGGCTAGGTGACAATCCTGAGAAACAAGCTGGTGAATGCAGGTAAGTCCTACTTTAATGTGGAGAAGGGGCAACCAGAGAACGGATGTGCAATAGGAAACAGACATGCAGGCGCACAACTTGACTTTGAGACAAGGATGATCCCTAACATTCGTCCACCCAAGAACAGAAACAAACAAAACTCTGCCCATTCTGTTCAGATTTGGTTACCTAGAGAGACACTGTCTGGCCATTCTTTCTCCTCACATCCATGAAGCCCCTGTGTCCATGGCTCGGCCCTGCTCTTCAACTGAAGAAATGGAAGAATCACGTCAGGTCGAGGAACAGGAAGCCCTGCTCAGGGAGAAAGCATAAGGCAGGAGGCTGCTGAGATGACAATGCTGAACCACTCCAAACTCAATCCTGGCCTCTAAGTATAGACTCTCAGAAACACAGAATACAGACCAAAGACACCTCTGGGGAAGGTCAGCACTGGGGCTCTTGAAAGGGCAAACACCAGGCACCAGAGCAGCCCACAAAAGCCACATCAATTCATAGGCAGCATAGGGAAGCTTTCCGTCTGGACACTGGCAGGATGGAGGCCTTTGGCTCACGAAATGAGAAGGAAAAAGGAGCGTCCTGCCTGAAAGAGCATAAGGAGGGAACTCACTGTCATCTGTCTGCTCATCCTCAGTAGAATGCTTTCGTGGGAACAAGTCGGTTGTGCTCACTGGAGGAAATCTTTCATGCCTACTGCTAGTATTTCTTGTGTGTACTTAATTTTGATGCTGGGAGGACCTTACATTTGATTCTGTCAGAGACTGGATAATGGGGGGGGGGGGACTGGGTGAATCAAGCCTGCTAAGCTGGGTTCACGCCCTAAAACCCACGTGTTAAAGGAGAGAGCCAGCTCCCTCAAGTTGTCCCCCCCCACATGCATGCTATTGCACATGCATCTCCCCCAGGTAAATACAGAAAAAATGGAATGAAATGTTATAAGAACCAAGCTGGATAATGAAACACTACTGAGTTGCAAACTGAAGTTCATTTCATGCAGTAAATTTAGACCATTAATTTTATTTAGCACAGATTTTCTACAATGTTTTAATAGCTATAGTCTAGCACATTATATGGACAAATGACTTAGTAAATTCCTACCGACAGACTGTCCTTTATTTATTTTATTTAAAGACAGGGTTTCTTTGTAGCTTTAGAGCCTGCCCTGGAACTCTCTCTGTAGTCCAGGCTGGCCTAGAACTCACAGAACTCCACCCGTCTCCTCTGTTCCAGTGCTGGGATTAAAGGTATGTGGCACCACCATCCAGCACATTTTACTATTTTTAATGTTTTGCTATTAACACACAATACTATGGGAACTATCTCCTGGTATGCTGTATGAACCGGCAATCCTTATTACATTCTTTGGATCAATTTCTAGAGCCACTCATATCTATAGCCAAATGAACAAAATTAGATCACACTCTTGGAAACACGGAGCTCTATCTAACATCCCCGTGGACAAGGTTCTGCCTTGGGAGATAGGGGAGGTAAGGATCTTTGTTCTTCCTGGGCCTGAGAAACATCAGTCCAGTGTTTGCTGGTTCTCTTTTGGCAGGTGACCACGCCCATCCTTTCCTGTGGCTTCTTCTCTTCCAAAGCCCGAAAAAATCTCAGGATCTTCCTTGATGCCAACTGAACAATCTTTTCAGTTTGGATATTAACTAATTAACATCCCTGATTAAGCTAATCCAGAAGGTGCTGATGTGTGCGTGTGTGTCCATGTATTAAACTAAAGATCTTACAGATGCTAGAAAATACTCTACCACTTAGCTACATCCTCAGTCCAATGTTGGCTTTTCAATACAAACCTGCAACATGAATGTGACTGTTACTGGATTTTGCATCTGTGTGCCCCTGCTTCTAGAGTGGCCAAGACTACAAGTACAAACCACTGTGCTTGGCCTCAGCCTCTTATTCTGGAAGCTTTTGGGTGTTCCTTATTACCTGTAAGGACTTTGCTTTACTTCATTAAGAGCTGACATGAACAAAAGCTCTTACTTTCCCTGTTGGGGAAGATTATTTTCAGGTGTGTGACTTTTGTTTAACTCTGTGAAGCTGTGTGTCTAAAACACCTGATGGCTTAATAAAGAGCTGAACAGTCAATAGCAAGGCAAGGGGCTGGCAGACAGAGTGTATAAATAGAAGGAGAAATGAGGAAATGGAGAAGAGAACAAGGAGAGGAGGACATCAGGAGCTAGCCACCCAGGCAGTCATGGAGTAAGACGGAAAGTAAGATGCACAGAAGTAAGGAAAAGATAAAATCCTAGAGGCAGAAAGTAGTTGGGATAATTTAAGTTAAGGAAATCTGGCAAGAAACAAGCTAAGGCCGGGCATTAATAACTAAGAATAAGCCTCTGTGTGTGATTTATTTGGGAGCTTGGTGGTGGGTCCCTCAAAAATCTAAGAGTGCAATATTGCACATCACACTTGTCACATAAGTCTGATTACAAAGTGCCTTTATAGGTATCTAAGGTTGTCATTAAGACAAACATTCAAAATCAAGCACATCTCTGATGACCTTTTCCTTTCCACAGGGGCACTTCTTTGTCCTCATCCGTCTTCCATGAAGTGATCGATATCTCCTCTCACCAAGATGGCTCCTGTCTACCTGATGGAACTGAGTCATCACCAGTTGGTGTGCCAAGAGACCCTGACACATTACCTCTTCTGCTGGCTGCCTCTGGGGAGCCAGATCCCTACCCACAACACACGTGCTCTGCCCTGTCCTGCAGACTGCCTTGTCAGGTGGAAGCAAGCTGCTGAACAAGGAGACCTGTGGTTTCCCAGTGCCGTTAACATCAGGGCATTCCAGCTGTCCAGGGCTGGGGTCACCAGCTAAGCACCTAAAGCCACCTCCTTTGGCCCTTTCGTCTGTCACGTGGTTCTGAACTCAGGTGGGGGTCAAAGAGGTGGCCATCCCCTGCCCTTGTGACCCACACGTTTTGGGACAAGTTCTGACTCCTTACCCAGTGAGATGATGTTCTCATAGTTTTCCAGCATCACAGTCTTGTAGAGCGCCCTCTGCACAGGAAGCAGATGCCTCCACTCTTCATCCGTGAAAGTCACGGCCACATCCTCAAATGTCACAGAAGGCTGCAAACACAACCACACCCTTACAAGCCTTGCCTTCCTGGTCTGTTTCGTCTCTTCCGGGGCAGGCTCTGGGTGTTTTATAGCACACCATGGACTCCAGCCTAACCCAACACTCCTTGGCGTACAGGGACTGACTCTCAGCCCACAACTGGCTGCCAGAGGCACAGTTTGGACGGAACCACTGATGCTAGACTCCTCCAGGCAGCCCTGCTCTGTCAGCTTTTGTAAGCTCATGGGCTCAAAGTGCTAAAGGTCATCTTACCTTGGAGCCCTTCATTAGCCTAGGGGTGGAAGGTCTTAAAGGAAGACACTCAGGATGAAGAAAGAAGTGCCTACATTTTGGAAACTAATAACAGTATTTCAGAAATAGAAATGTCCACCTCACCTGGCATCTAGTAGGTGGAGACACTGCAGCCATTCCCTCCTATGGTGTCCTGCGAGGGAAGAACAGGATTCTAGTGAGGAAATAGTGTGGAAGGAGAGAGGTATGAGAAAGACCAGTCCTGTGGTCTTCTGACCCACGTGGCAAGGCCTCTCTATGTATCAGTGAGAGACGTAGCTACCTTCATTCCCAACACCATCTTAAGAACACTCCATGTTCCTTTCAGAGTTAGAGCAAAAAGCCATGCCATGAATATCAAAAGCACAGCAGTGTCTGTTGTGCTGTTATCTTCAGGGCAGAGCTCTGTTCCCAGGAGTCAGAGCACAGTAAGAGTTAATGAACTTAAACCATAAACAACTTTACAAATGACCAAGGGAAACCTAGGCAGGAGCCAGGAGGCAGACACCAAATCAGAGACTGTAGAAGATAACTCATCACTGGCTTGCTCAGCTACTTTCTTTTTTTTATTATTGATATTTATTGAGCTCTACATTTTTCTTTGCTCCCCTCCCTGCTCCTCCCCTCTCCCCTACAACCCTTCCTCAAGGTCCCCATGCTCCCAATTTACTCAGGAGATCTTGTCTTTTTCTACTTTCTACCTCCCATGTAGATTAGATCTATGTAAGTCTCTCTTAGTGTCCTCATTGTTGTCTAAATTCTTGGGATTTTGGTTTGTAGGATGATTTTCTCTGCTTTATGTTTAAAAACCACCTATGAGTGAGTACATGTGATAACTGTCTTTCTGTGTCTGGGTTACTTTTCTCTCTCCATCCATTTTTCTGCAAAATTCAAGGTGTCATTATTTTTTTCTGCTGTGTAGTATTCCATTGTGTAAATGTACCACACTTTCCTTATCCATTCTTCAGTCGAGGGACATTTAGGTTGTTTCCAGGTTCTGGCAATGACAAACAAAGCTGCTATGAACATAGTTGAGCACATGTCCTTGTGGCACGATTGAGCATCCTTTGGATATATATCCAAAAGTGATATGACTGGGTCTTGAGGAAGGTTGTTTCCTAATTTTCTGAGAAATCACCACACTGACATCCAAAGGGGTTGTACCAGCTTGCATTCCCACCAGCAATGCAGAAGTGTTCCCTTTTCCCCACAACCTCTCCAGCATAAGTTGTCATCAGTGTTTTTGATCTTGGCCATTCTTACAAGTGTAAGATGGAATCTCAGAGTTGTTTTGATTTGCATTTCTCTGATGACTAAGGAAGTTGAGAATTTCCTTAAGTGTCTTTCAGCCATTTTAGATTCCTCTGTTGAGGGTTCTCTCTTTAGGTCTGTATCCCATTTTTTTTTATTGGATTATGTGTTCTTTTGGTGTCCAATTTGAATTCTTTGTGTATTTTGGAGATCAGACCTCTGTCTGATGTGGGGTTGGTGAAGATCTTTACCCATTCTCTAGGCTGCTGTTTTGTCTTGTTGACCGTATCCTTTAATTTACAGAAGCTTTTCAGTTTCAGGAGGTCCCATTTATTAATTGTTTCTCTGTGTCTGTGCTGCTGGGGTTCTATTTAGGAAGTGGTCTCCTGTGCCAATGCGTTCAAGTGTACTTCTCACGTCTTCTTTTATAAGGTTCAATGTGGCTGGCTTTATGTTGAGATCTTTGATCCATTTGGACTTGAGTTTTGTGCATAGTGATAGATATGGGTCTATTTTCATTCTTCTACATTTTGATATCCAGTTATGCCAGCACCACTTGTTAAATATGCTTTCTTTTTTTCATTTGATATTTTTTGCTTCTTTATCAAAAATCAGGTGTTCGAAGAAGTGTGGATTAATATCCGAGTCCTCTATTCAATTCCATTGGTCCTCCTGTCTGTTCTTCTGCCAATACCAGGATGTTTTCAGTACTGTAGCTCTGTAGTAGAGTTTGAAATCAGGGATTGTGATGCCTCCAGAAGTTCTTTTATTGTACAGGATTGTTTTGGCTATCCTGGGTTTTGCTTTTCCTCGACTACTTTCTTATACAGCCCAGATATACAGGGATGGCAATATCCACAGTGGGCTAGACCCTCCTGTATGAATGGGCAATTAAGAAAATGTCCCTTACTCTGGGCGATGGCACATGCCTTTAATCCCATCACTTGAGAGTCTGGGGCAAGCAGATCTCTATGAGTTTGCAGAGTTCAAGGCCAGCCTGGGCTACATAGTGAGTTCCAGGACAGCAATGGCAACAGAGAGGAAACCCTGTTTCGAAGAGAGACAGAGAAAGAGAGAAACAGAGAGAGAGAGAGAGAGAGAGAGAATAGAATACAGCCCCACATAAACATGCTCATGCTCACAGGCTGATGGTGGGAATTCAATTGAGATTCTCTTTTCCCAAGCATGTCTAAGTTTGTATCCAGTTGAGAAAACTTTGGCAGAAATGGTCTTGTATGAAAAGACGACATCCTTCTTAGTGAACGTGAATTTAAAGCGTCAGGACAACATACAAGTGATGAGTCAAGAAGATATCAGGAGGGGCTGGAGAGATGGCTCAGCGGTTAAGAGCATTGCCTGCTCTTCCAAAGGTCCTGAGTTCAATTCCCAGCAACCACATGGTGGCTCACAACCATCTGTAATGAGGTCTGGTGCCCTCTTCTGGCCTATAGGAATACACGCAGACAGAATATTGTATACATAATAAATAAATAAATATTTTAAAAAAAAAGAAGATATCAGGAGATACTGAAGTAGCCTCCGGGACCAGGGAGCAGAGGTACCAGGAGACAGAACCAATGGATGTAGCTCACTTTAGTGGTGAAACACTGGTGCTCACAGTGTTTCTAGATGAAGTGAGTTCCAGTTCCCACACACTGCAGCTTTACTTATCCTTGAGTTTCCAGGAGACTCATTGTCTTCTAACTCCCTTTGCATAAGTTAGCTAAATGCATCTCACCTTCTCACAATGCAGAGTCTAAATTTGTATCTGGTACGGATCCGCACTTAAGGTGGACTGCTGCAAGTTCGGGGTCAGTCAAGACTACTACTGACTTCAAGGCTGGGCCAAGCTACACAGGAAACACCACCTCAATTGTTTCCCCTAAAAAAAGTTTAACAATAACAGCGAAAGCAAGCAATTAAGGAACTCCTGGTGGGTGGAGAGACAGTACGTGTGCTTCAGGGAAGGAGGAGAAAATGTGCATCTGTGGCTCACTGAGCACATTATTGCAGTCACTATGTCACTGCTCCTTGTGACTCAAGCATTTACCTTATCAGCACTGATTTAGTACCAACCACATCAAGCACAAATCCTGCAAGACCCTTTCCCTGACCTCCAGGGGCAACAGCTTTATACACAGAATAAATAAACAAAGTAACATTTACTACAGGATAGTGCCTAAAAGAGAGATACAGGGCAGGCTGGCAGGGCTTTGAGGAGGCTCCCCTCGCCCAGGGAAGGACCGAGGGGGAAACGCTGCAGTGCTCTTGGCACAACTGGGATCTGAGTTGTGATGTGAAGGATGAGCAACATTATAAACATGGGAAAGCCTGAGTAGAAATAATAGGCAGATCCTATCACATAAAGGATTACTACAGATATTAGATAAGAACATGAGCAACGCTGGAGAAAAGATCAGCCTGGAGAAACCAGTAGAGGTCAAACTACATCAAAAGGAGCTGTGTGTGTGTGTGGGGGGGGGGGGGTGTTAAGCATAGTTGTGTCCTCATTGGATATGCACGTTAGAAAGATCATTGTGACCCAAGGACTTTCAAACACAGACACTCTCAGACTGGCCAGTATCCTCTAGGAATTTATTCTAGAAATATGAGAGAAGACTTACAAAGCTTTTAATTAACCATCATCACCAAAACATCATCTTTATTCAAGGTTATCACTCTCCCAACTTAAGCGGTACACAAATGATCCTATTTAATCTTTAAAAAATGGAACTAAAATTTGAACTCTATTAAGCATTTACAGCAGGACACTTAGTTAAATAATTTATTGCCTAGAGGCTAGACACACAATGGAGCACCATTAACATCACCCTAACTTGTATTGCTGAGCCCTTGCTTTCATGAGACTCTTACTAGGTGCTTTTAATCAGGATAATTTGCTTCTTCCCTCATATAGAGATAATTTAATTCCACATCAAGAAGAGAGGTACAGTAGGACATCCAGGCTTTGTAAAAGGCTGAGGTAGAATTTGAAAATGTCTGCCTGGAAGGTTTAAATTCTACATTATAATTTACTTTCATTGGAAGTTAGCCACAAAGTTAAGCAGATCTTTAGAATAAAATAGAAAATCCTGTAACACATCCCAATATTTTGGGAAGCTTGATATGCATGACTGAAGTTTCACGGAAAACATAGGTATGGCGACATACACCTGTAATGCCAGCACTTGGCGGGCTGAGGCAGGAGGACTACAGGCTTATCACTAGGGTAAGCTACAAAACAAGACCACATCTTAAATGCAACAAAGGTAAACAATCAATCAATCAAACAACAACAATGTAGCGAGCTGCGTGGTGTCACACCTGATGGAGATGTATAATCAACTCCTGAGATGGCTAAGGCCTGACCTATGCTATGATCACGCAATGATTATCAGCTGCCTGCATATGCGTGAACCTATGGGCAGTGCCCACCTGGCAGTTCAGGGTTGGCAGCCCATGCCTACTTAAGGGAAAGAGAGAGGTTTGCCCGGAGGAGAGAGAAAGGAAGGAAGGAGAGAGGTCAAAGAGAGAGGAGAGAAAAAGAAAGAGGAGAGAGAAAAAAGAGAGGGAGGAGAAGAAGGAGAGAGAGGGAGGAGAGAGAAGAAAGGGAGGGGGGAGAGAGGGAGAGAGGAAAAAGAGAGAGAGGAAGGAAGAGAGAGAGAAAGTGAATAAAGTCCTGGAATAAACTGCAGTGAGAAGAGCTCTGGTGGTCGCGTCATCCTTGAGGGTCGAGGGTGGCCTTGACACCACAACAACAACAGAAAAACCCAGGGGAAAGATCACTGGTAAACTGCAAGCAGCTTCAGCCGTGTAACAGACAGCTGCTCAACACAGGCGTCTAGACAGATGCTGGCTGTCGGTGATGGGTCTTAAGGTGGGAAGTACGACTTTGTGATGGTCCGAATGTTACCTCAAGAATTGTTCCCCCAAATTTTCATTCATGTTGATCTCATTTAAGAACGCACAATACCCTGCTTGGTGGGGTGCTTGTCTGGCGTCCGCATAGTTCCTTTACCCTTATTTCCCACTACTCCTTGACAGAGCACTCTCATTAAAATCATCTCAAATCTGCCTAAAGCCATCTGGCATTTCCCTTGGGGTTTAATTCACCTCAAATCCGACTTCCTCCACGAACACTCTCGCACCAGGACATTCCTGCGCAGGATGAGGATAGGGAACGAAAGATGCAACATGAGACGTTATCTGGGGGACTGTGAGAGTGGAGTGGACACCCCTAGATTCAGGGTCGGTAACCACCTACATTCATGAAGCACCCATTACGGAAAGAAGAAACTGGAGGAAGACAGGGCGCAGACAGGGACCTCCAAAGTACAGGACTCTGACACACAGTGGTCATACCCACAAGGACACCTGGAGCTGCGTCTGTGCCCTAAGGAACCTAAGCACACTGGGCGGGACGAATCACGAGCAAGCTAGCCACACCAGGTCACGCCCACGAATCCTCCCCCAAGTCCCTAGGGTTCCCTTCTCTCCGCAGCTGCGTCCATTCGTCGTCTCGATGACCTAGACCCACAGTCCTCACCTTCCGTAAGCGCGCTGGGTACCGGGTAAGGCCACACTGACTGGGATCGGGAAGGCAGTGCGCCTGCGTGACGGTCTTCCGACTATGGGCCCCGAATCAATGCGCCACCTTCGCAGGGACTCCATTTCCCAGAAGTCTCGACAGCCGGCGCCCTCAAGATGACGCGTTGGAAACAAAACGAAACTACCCAAGCTTGCACTCCAGATCCGAGGTACTGAAGCTGTGGGACCTGGCTGCCTGTGTGTGTGCTCCTAAACCTGGAGACCAGCTGTCCCTCTAAGGCGGACTTCAGCAGTGCAGCTGGGAGGAGGGCCCTAAGACAGCATAAATCCGGTGCTGGTTTGCCAGCATGCCCGTCTTTTCTGAAAGTCAGGGTTCCCAGTTCTTGGTCACCTTTCAGTGGACTATCCCAGATCGATGCATGAGCTCAGCGACATACCTGTTGCTGTTTTTATTCGAGAATTCTTAGTTCTCACTCTTTTGGTCAGACTCTGGATTTGGGTGGCACCTTGGGGCATTCCCCTCAGTTCTGTAACCATAATGCTGTATGAGGATGACCTCCTCCTTTCTACTGCTTCAGAGGACACCAGGCAAACAACAGGCTGTAAACACTTTAAACTTTGTAGCTCAAAAAGGATGCAAAGATTCTAGGGAAAGACTCAACCTTTGAGACGCATAAGTCAATTACTGGATCTTCATTTGGCCCCAGGATATTTGGATTTACCTCCTCTCTGAAATAAGAGACATGTTAGGGCTTTTCTGGAGCTAACAGGGTACTGCAGAATATGATCTGCAGCACTGAATAAAATAGCCAGGTCAAATCTCTGAGAAGCGAAATGAGTCCCAAATCCGTACCCCTTGTAATCAAGGGACCAAGAAACCATCTTATGATAGCCTTAAGATAGCCCCAGCACTGGGGCTTCCCACGACAGACAGGCTCCTTCAATTACATGGTCGAAAAGCAGGATCAATAACAGTCCTAGTTTGGCTATTGGATGGTGACAAATGGTCCATATCATACCTATCCAAATGACCGCACTCTGAAGCGCAAGACGACCCCAGTCTCTCCAGGGACTGACAGTGACTCCTTGATCTCACACCACCATGGACACTCCTTCCTAAAAATTTGATCTCTTTAGCTATCAAGTCAATAGTATAGAAGTATTTCTTAAGTAGAACATAGAATTGTCAAAGAAGTAACTTCTTCTCCTGAGCAAATACGTACCTTCCTGGTGTTACATGTTCATTCTGCTCTCTGGAAGGAAAGAGATTTACTGGACTCCAAGAGAAGTTCCATCCACTATTGACTGCAGATTTTGTCTGTCATGCCCCACACTCGAAACCTCTCCAGTGTTTCCATATCTGCTACAGGGGACACCAAAGGGATGAATCATTTGTCAAAGGAGGGAATAAATTGGTCACTAGACTGCCAAGCTTAAAGCCCTGCTGCCTAATTTTTGTTGACTCCTTTTGCCTCTATCAACCTGATGGATACTCTGTAAGCGTCAGTCTGTCCCTAAGGCAGTGGAGAAGGCAAGTGTGAAAGGATTCCTCTGTCATCCTGAAGGATGGCCGCACACAGATCAACTATATTCTCCAAGTACTTAATAGAAGCTTGTAAAGTAGCTCCGTGATTCGCCGGTCAGACAAAGTTAGGAGAAACACACAATCACCTATTCTCAGGAAAGGGGCTCTGTCAGTCTTTTCCTGAGTTCCCAGGGGCTCCATGTGCTTCAGAAAGATCTCTTTTTGTAACCACCCACAGGCATGGCCTCTTCACTAAGACAGATTTGGAAGGTGTAGTTCCTTGAGCTCCCCACCTGTCAAATCTTCAAATGCCTCTTGGTCTTCATGGATACCGTCACTGAACGAACTGAAGCCTTTTCCCAGTCCATGCCGAAAATGCCTGAGAAGCAGCCAAGGCACTCTCACAAGCAATCAGCCGCCATTTGGACTCTCCCAGGATCTCTGGGTGTTTCAAATCATCACCAAGATATTAGGTGGCCAATACGTGCGTGACAGCCATTCCCCTCAGGAAAGGCAGAAGCCTTGGAGGATAACTGAAGACGTTAATGACGAAAGCCTGCATTACTCTATTGCCTTGGCAAAATACTGTACCCAGGGCAGGCTAGAAACAGTTTGCCAGAGGCTCACCTTTCAGAGGAAGAGTCCAGGACCATCATATGTGGTTCATTTGGGCAAGCAGGGATAGTGTAAAGCCATGACCAGGAGAGATAAAAACCATGGCCTAGGGCTGGCCCTGTGTTTATACAACCTCTACCACGAATACAAAATGAGTCTGAAATCAAAGGCAACGTAAAGTTTAATAAACTTTAGGTCTTTCCTGGAATGATGTATGAACTTCCTAAACTTTCTTTCCTTCACTCCCTGAATTCGTTCCCAGACTTTTTCCTGGATCAGCAGAATGGGCTTTCCAAAGACTCTCCAATCCTGGATTGGACCTGAAAGATTTGGCCATTACTTAGTAATATAAGATATAGAGTTAGCCACGCCCTCTCCATGCTCCTGCCTTGGGTCCTAGCGCGAGGACCCCTGAGAAGCTGTCCGTTGCTGAACCTGACTCAATTTCCCTCTTGTTCCGTGTGGACAATTTCTCGGCCCCCTTGTGCGCTGAACGATGATCCTCGAGTCTCAACACCTCTCTTTGTGCCTAGAACGAATGTCTGACGAGGCGCGGTCACAGCCTGTTGCGGCAGGCAGTGGGGAAGGCGGGCCCAGACTCAGGCAGCGTCGTTGCTCCTGCTCCAGCATGGCGGCGGCTGTACGAATTGCTGGCTGTTTCCCAGCACTGTGTTGCATATTGGCAAGTGAGCGCTGGAACCCAGACTGTAAGCGCGTGCAAGCAGGGTGCTTTCTCTCTGGTGTGCGAAGTTCCTGGTCAAGGAAGGCGAGAAGTCGCTGGGCCCCCGATCCTAGTCTCCCATTTGGGTCGGACAGGATGCTTGTCCTTGCGCTCTCTGGGTCGCAGGGCTTGAGGTTATGAAAGACCCCAGCTTAGCTGCTGTAATGCCATTTTGCAAAGCCTTCACACAAATAAATATAAGTTCAAGGTAAAGTCAGTACTCCTAGGTGGTCAAATGGGATATCTGTGGTCAGATACCAGGCCTAGGAGGGGAACGAACAGTTCTGGGAAAAACTACATGTACCCTAGATAGGGCCAAGTCTGTTATTATTATCAGACCTTCATGTCTCCGGGGAACTTGTCCCCTAAATGAACCCATCGCCTCATTCGAACTGACCAATGAGATCCCTGTAACCATGCTTTGCTTCTGTATGCCTGCTTTTGCTACCCTTTTCCTATAAAAAGACCTTCTCCCAGCCTGCAGGCACGCAAGTCCTCCGAAAGACTTTGCCACCCACAGGTACCTGTGCCCACCCAATAAACCTCTTGCTAATTACAGCCAGTGGTCTCGACTGTTCCCTGTGTTAGGGGTCTCCTCCTGAGGGAAGGACCACTCTGAGGGTCTTTCAGTTATAGGAAGCAACCTGCAGTTTGCTTTCAACCAGGAAAACCGCTCTGGCCCACTTGGTGAGGAGGAACAGAAGTAGCAAGCATCACCTATGGTACAGGGGGTGATGTCAATTCTGGCTTTGAGGCCGAGTGCCACACGCGGAGCTCAAACTCAAGGATCGTCTCTTGTGAGAACATTAGGTTAGCTGTCAGTGTAGCATCTGGGCCGATCCGTTCGCTAGAATGTACTTTGGCTGTTACTGTTTTTCTCCAGCCCTTCATAGTCGTGTGTGGTTAATTTTATTAACACAGTCTTGGAGCTTCACAGTGTGATCAAATACCCTGAAACAAGCAGGACCTTAAGTTTGGTGATGAGGGAGTGTATTAAGGAAGATTTTAGATATCTAGAGATATTTTATTCAATAGAGAGCTATTTTACATCTAAAATAATGGGCTGAAAGGGGCCATGTGAAAAGACCAAGCTAAGTGATGTGCAAAACATGGCTTCTAGTGTTATGCAAATACCAAGGTGCCTGCTTGTATTCCTAGCCTTCAGGGGTGGATTCTGACTCTAGAAGTGGTCAGAATGGCACCTAGACGAAAGAAATATCTTTCAGCTTTTTCCTCTTTCATGGTGATGTGTGGGTCCCAAGTGGTACAGGCTGAATGGACATATTGCTACACTTCAGAGGAGACACAGGCCTTTGTCTGGAGGCCTCTTTGTTACTGTACCACAGCTTGTGGCGTCTCTTGAGCAATGGAGAAGGAAGAGCTGGGACTGGAAAGCACAGGAATGCTACAAGTGGGACTGTGAAACTCATAAGAAAGCAGGTTTGAAAACAGAGACCTTGGTATTCATTTAGATAAACATTTATTGAGCATCTGTGTTTGCAAGGCACTGAGTAAGATTCAGAGACCTAGCCGGGCGGTGGTGGCGCACGCCTTTAATCCCAGCACTCGGGAGGCAGAGGCAGGCGGATCTCTGTGAGTTCGAGACCAGCCTGGTCTACAGAGTTAGTTCCAGGACAGGCTCCAAAGCCACAGAGAAACACTGTCTCGAAAAACCAAAAAAAAAAAAAAAAAAGATTCAGAGACCTTTGAAATCACACCTCCAAGTGCTTACAATCCAGCTGAGAAGATAATTCAGGTATATAAATTATAAGACAAAATTTAAGAACACACTGTAATAAAAACAGTGGAGGAAGACCTGTACTAAAGACCTGGTTTCACTTTGTGCCGTCTACGGTGTTACTAATCTGTCTGAACTTCAGTGTGCTCAGCTGTGAAATTCAGAAAGGAAAAGGACCTGTTTCTCAGCACGAGGGCCAGCTGATCATGTCCTTGCCTGGAATGTGGTGATTTGAATATGAATCGTGCCCAAAGCTCATAGATGTATTTGAATGTTTGGTTTCCCCTTGGTGGAGTGTTAAGAAAGGATTAAGGAGTGTGGCTTTGTTTTTATAAATCTTTTATTTATTTATTTATTTTTAAATATTTATTTATTCATTATGTATACAATATTCTGTCTGTGTGTATGACTGCGCCAGAAGAGGGCACCAGACCCCATTACAGATGGTTGTGAGCCACCATGTGGTTGCTGGGAATTGAACTCAGGACCTTTGGAAGAGCAGGCAATGCTCTTAACCATTGAGCCATCTCTCCAGCCCATAAATCTTTTTTTTTAAAGTTTTATTTGTTTACTATGTATAATGTGTTCTGCCTACATGTATGCCTGCACACCAGAAGAGGGCACCAGATCTCATTAGGCTGTGAGCCACCATGTGGTTGCTAGGAATCAAACTCATGACCTCTGGAAGAACAGCCAATGCTCTTAACCACTAGGCCATCTCTGCAGCCCGAGTGTGGCTTTGTTCGAGGAGGTGTGTTACTGAGGATGGGCTTTGAATTTTCCAAAGCCCATGCCAAGACCAGTGTGTCTCCCCATCTCTAGGCCAACTACCTGTGGATCAGGTGTAAGCTCTCAGCTACTGCTCCAGCTCCATGCTTACCTATCTGTTGTCATGCTCCCTGCCACAGACTGACTGGAAATGGAAGCAAGCCCCTAACTAATTAATTAATTCTTTTATAGGTTGCTCTGGTCAGCATGACTCCACACAGTAAAAGAACAGTAACTAAGACACCTGGCTTCACCTTGTGTCACCTAGAATATATTCCTTAATCTCTTGAACAAACCTCATGGTGCTCATCTGTGAGAGACAAAAGGACTAGTTAGAGGATCAGTCAATCTCGCCCTGCTACAATTCTCTGCTGAGTATTTGCCCCAGGATAAGCTCTTAATAAGTGTTAGCACTACTACTACTACCAGGAGGGCTAAATGCTAGGGCACAAGACAACTATGTCTGTATGCCAAAAGGCTTCACAGGGACTAAAACTATAGAAACTTCTGGAGAAAATGGTGTTTTCCCATAATTGTGACATTCCCCTCCTGTAATAGCCTGCATCTAGTTCAGTGCAGAGACAACAGGCCTATGTTCTCAAAGAGTTATGTCTTTGGACTCCCCTCCTAAGCCATACCCTGTTGCTGACACTCTCTCCAGCAACCTTCTACAGTGCTGGGGTCAAGGAGCAGGAGCAACAGCCAGCTCTGCCCACGATTTTGAATCTGGATTCGGGTTTTAGCTTCTGCACTCCACACTAGGTATGTTGATTACTCAGACCCTGTGGAGCAGAGGTGGACAGGACAGCAGCCACAGTAGACAGGAGGAGCAAATGCTGGGTTTGTAGAGGACATGGAGACCTAGCACGCTTATGGAAGGCCCTTTGTGTAGCTAATGCTTCTCCTTTGGTCAGTCTGTCCCTTGTTTGGCATAACGCCTCTGATGCTGAATAACAGAAGACTTGAAGCTGAACTGTTTTCCACACACACTACACTCAAAGGGTTTCTTCTCCCCTGTGTGAACTCTCTGATGTAGTGTGAGCCGGCACTTCTGGCCGAAGGCCTTCCCACACTCGCTGCACTCATATGGCTTCTCTCTAGTGTGTGTCCTCTGGTGCTTTGTGAGAGAAGAACGTTCGAAGAAAGCTTTGCCACACTGGTCGCACTGATGGTGTGGCTCCCCAGCATGCACCTTCTGGTGTCTGTTAAGGGAGGAAACCACATAGAACGCTTTTCCGCACTCACTGCATTTATATGGTTTCCTGCCAGTGTGGATCAGCTGGTGCCGAGTGAGAATGCTCTTCTGGCTAAAGGCTTTGCCACACTGCTGACATTCGTAGGGACTCTCCCTGGCATGGATTCTCTGGTGGCGAGTAAGGGATGATTTGTCAAAGAAGGCTTTGCCACACTCACTGCATTTATATGGTTTCCTGCCAGTGTGGATCAGCTGGTGCCGAGTGAGAATGCTCTTCTGGCTAAAGGCTTTACCACACTGCTGACATTCATAGGGACTCTCCCCGGTATGGATTCTCTGGTGGCGAGTAAGGTACGACCTGTCAAAGAAGGCTTTGCCACACTCGCTGCATTTGAAAGGTCTCTCTCCTGTGTGCACCCGCTGATGCACAGTGAGGGATGACCTGTCAAAGAAGGCTTTGCCGCAGGCACTGCACTCATAGGGGCTCTCCCCTGTGTGCAACATCAGATGTCTGCTGAGACTGCTCCTGTGACTGAAGGCCTTCCCACACTCAGGACAGCCATAGGGCTTCTCTCCAGTGTGAGTCCTCTGGTGACGGAGGAGTGACGAATGGTCAAAGAAGGTCTTCCCGCAGTCACTACATTCCTGGTCTTGGTGTTTAGCGAGGGCTTTCCTGGATGGGGCTGGCCTTCGCTGCAAGCTTCTGTTCAAGGAAAGACGTTTCCTGCAAGTCTCTGCTGCAGGACTTCCCTTTGCTGGTTCCAACCCACCTGCTAGTGTCTGAACTTCCAGTTTAGTGCACAGAGGACTTTGTCTTCTACGGCTCTCTCTCGGGGTTCCTGCTGAAGCATCTAGGATCTTAGGCTTAGGCTCCCAGTCTGCAACAAAGAGAAAACTCAGATGCAGTTTCTTCTCTGGACTGGGAGACAATGACAGAAGAGAGGGGCACTATGACAGATGGAACACTTGGTCACAGGGCATCACTTCCCGGAGAGCTTACACTCTGGGAGAGCCTACGGCTGGGGAGTAAAGGAGGATGCAGGGAAGGAATGTGGAAACAGACTTCTTAGAGAACAGGAGAATGGCTCTGGGAGTGGGGCCAATAGCTTCAATAGGGTAGGCTGAGCAGAGACCTGGGAGACCAATAAAAATATTAGCGGTGTACACAGGCTAGGTGACAATCCTGAGAAACAAGCTGGTGAATGCAGGTAAGTCCTACTTTAATGTGGAGAAGGGGGAACCAGAGAACGGATGTGCAATAGGAAACAGACATGCAGGCGCACAACTTGACTTTGAGACAAGGATGATCCCTAACATTCGTCCACCCAAGAACAGAAACAAACAAAACTCTGCCCATTCTGTTCAGACTTGGTTACCTAGAGAGACACTGTCTGGCCATTCTTTCTCCTCACATCCATGAAGCCCCTGTGTCCATGGCTCAGCCCTGCTCTTCAACTGAAGAAATGGAAGAATCACGTCAGGTCGAGGAACAGGAAGCCCTGCTCAGGGAGAAAGCATAAGGCAGGAGGCTGCTGAGATGACAATGCTGAACCACTCCAAACTCAATCCTGGCCTCTAAGTGTAGACTCTCAGAAACACAGAATACAGACCAAAGACACCTCTGGGGAAGGTCAGCACTGGGGCTCTTGAAAGGGCAAACACCAGGCACCAGAGCAGCCCACAAAAGCCACCTCAATTCGTAGGCAGCATAGGGAAGCTTTCCATCCCGGACCAATGGCAGGTAGAGGCCTTTGGCACAGGAGGTAAGAAGGAAAAAGGAGCGTCCTGACTGAAAGAGCATAAGGAAGGAACTCACTGTCATTTTTCTGATCATCCTTAGTATGTGTCCATGGAAACAAGTCGGTTGTGCTCACTGTACGAAAACGAGTCACCTTTCACGCCTCCTGCTAGTATTTCCTGCCTTTAATTAATGTTGATACTGGGAGGACCTTATATGTGATTCTGTCAGAGACTGGATAATGGGGGCTGGGGAGATGTCTTATTGGGTGAATCAAGCCTCCAAGCTGGGTTCACACCCTAGAACTGACATGTTAAAGGAGAGAGCCAGCTCTCTCAAGTTGTCCCCGCCCTTCTCGTGCATGCTATTGCACATGCATCTCCCCCAGGTAAATACAGGAAACAGAATGCAATGTTATAAGGACTAAGCTGGATAATGAAACACGACTGAGTTATAAACTGAAGTTCTTTTTTTTTCTGAAGTTCATTTCATGCAGTAAATATAAAACATTAATTTTATTTAGCACAGATTTTCTACAATGGTTTAATGGCTATATGATAGCACATTATATGAATAAATAATATAGTAAATCCTAGCTACAGAAATTTTCCTTTTTCTTGTTGTTGTTTTTCATTTTTTAAGACAGGGTTTCTTTGTAGCTTTGGAGCCTGTCCTGGAACACTCTCTGTAGTCCAGGCTAGCCAGGAATTTACAGGGATTGGCCTGCCTCTACCTCTTGAGTACTGGGATTAAAGGCATGTACCACCACCATCCAGCACATTTTACTATTTTTAATGTTTTCTATTAACACACAATACTATGGGAACTATCTCCTGGTATGTTGTATAAACTGGCAATCCTATTGCATTCTTTGGATCTAGAGCCACTCATATCTATAGGCAAATGAACAAAATTAGATCCCACTCTTGGAAACACCTGAGCTTTAACATCCCTGTGGACAAGGTTCTGCCTTGGGAGATAGGGGAGGTAGGGATCTTTGTTCTTCCTGGGCCTGAGAAACATCAGTCTGGTGTGTGCTGGTTCTCTTTTGGCAGGTGACCACACCTATCCCTTCCTGTGGGTTATTCTCCTCCAAAGCCTCTGACAAAATCTCGGGATCTTCCTTGATGCCAACTGAACAATCTTTTCAGTTTGGATATTAACTAATTAATATCCCTGATTAAGCTAATCCAGAAGGTGCTGATGTGTGCGTGTGTGTCCATGTATTAAAATAAAGATCTTACAGATGCTAGAAAATACTCTACCACTTAGCTACATCCTCAGCCCAATGTTGGCTTTTCAATACAAACCTGCAACATGAATGTGACTGTTACTGGCTTTTGCATCTGTGTGCTCCTGCTTCTAGAGTGGCCAAGACTACAAGTACAAACCACTGTGCTTGGCCTCAGCCTCTTATTCTGGAAGCTTTTGGGAGTTCCTTATTACCTGTAAGGACTTTGCTTTACTTCATTAAGAGCTGACATGAACAAAAGCTCTTACTTTCCCTGTTGGGGAAGATTATTTTCAGGTGTGTGACTTTTGTTTAACTCTGTGAAGCTGTGTGTCTAAAACACCTGATGGCTTAATAAAGAGCTGAACAGTCAATAGCAAGGCAAGGGGCTGGCAGACAGAGTGTATAAATAGAAGGAGAAATGAGGAAATGGAGAAGAGAACAAGGAGAGGAGGACATCAGGAGCTAGCCACCCAGGCAGTCATGGAGTAAGACGGAAAGTAAGATGCACAGAAGTAAGGAAAAGATAAAATCCCAGAGGCAGAAAGTAGTTGGGATAATTTAAGTTAAGGAAATCTGGCAAGAAACAAGCTAAGGCCGGGCATTCATAACTAAGAATAAGCCTCTGTGTGTGATTTATTTGGGAGCTTGGTGGTGGGTCCCGCAAAAATCCAGGAGTGCAATTCGCACATCACACCTGTCAAATAAGTCTGATTACAAAATGCCTTTTATAGGTATCTAAGGTTGTCATTAAGACAAACATTCAAGGGGGCTGGAGAGATGGCTCAGTGGTTAAGAGCATTGCCTGCTCTTCCAAAGGTCCTGAGTTCAATTCCCAGTAACCACATGGTGGGTCACAACCATCTGTAATGATGTCTGGTGCCCTCTTCTGGCCTGCAGGCAGAATACTGTATACATAATAAATAAATAAATATTTAAAACAAAAAGACAAACATTCAAAATCAAGCACATCTCTGATGACCTTTTCCTTTCCACAGGGGCACTTCTTTGTCCTCCTCTGTCTTCCATGAAGTGACTGATATCTCCTCTCACCAAGATGGCTCCTGTCTACCTGATGGAACTGAGTCATCACCAGTTGGTGTGCCAAGAGACCCTGACACATTACCTCTTCTGCTGGCTGCCTCTGGGGAGACAGATCCCTACCCACAACACACGTGCTCTGCCCTGTCCTGCAGACTGCCTTGTCAGGTGGAAGCAAGCTGCTGAACAAGGAGACCTGTGGTTTCCCAGTGCCGTTAACATCAGGGCATTCCAGCTGTCCAGGGCTGGGGTCACCAGCTAAGCACCTAAAGCCACCTCCTTTGGCCCTTTCGTCTGTCACGTGGTTCTGAACTCAGGTGGGGGTCAAAGAGGTGGCCATCCCCTGCCCTTGTGACCCACACGTTTTGGGACAAGTTCTGACTCCTTACCCAGTGAGATGATGTTCTCATAGTTTTCCAGCATCACAGTCTTGTAGAGCGCCCTCTGCACAGGAAGCAGATGCCTCCACTCTTCATCCGTGAAAGTCACGGCCACATCTTCAAATGTCACAAAAGGCTGCAAACACAACCACACTCCCTTACAAGCCTTGCCTTCCTGGTCTGTTTCGCCTCCCCCAGGGCAGGCTCTGGGTGTTTTATAGCACACCATTGGACTCCAGCCTAACCCAACACTCCTTGGCGTACAGGGACTGACTCTCAGCCCACAACTGGCTGCCAGAGGCACAGTTAGGACGGAACCACTGATGCTAGACTCCTCTAGGCAGCCCTGCTCTGTCAGCTTTTGGGAAGCTCGTGGGCTCAAAGTGCTAAAGGTCATCTTACCTTGGAGCTTTTCATTAGCCTAGGGGTGGAAGGTCTTAAAGGAAGACCCTCACAATAAAGAAAGAAGTGCCTACATTTTGGAAACTAATAACAGTATTTCAGAAATAGAAATGTCCACCTCACCTGGCATCTGTAGGTGGAGACACTGCAGCCATTCCCTCCTATGGTTGTCCGGGGAGATAAGAACAGGATTCTAGTGAGGAAAAGGTGTGGAAGGAGAGAGGTATGAGAAAGACCAGTCCTGTGGTCTTCTGACCCACGTGGCAAGGCCTCTCCATGTATCAGTGAGAGATGTAGTCACCTTCATTCCCAACACCACCAAAAGAGAAAAAAAAAAAAAAAGGGGAAGTACAAGAGCACTCTGTACTCCTTCCAGTTTTAGAGCAAAAGCCATGAGTATCGAAAGCACAGCAGTGTCTGCTGTAACCTTATCTTCAGGGCAGAGCTCTGTTCCCAGGAGTCAAAACACAGCAAGATTAATGACCTTAGAGCATAAACAACTTTACAAATGACCAAGGGAAACCTAGGCAGGAACCAGGAGGCAGAAACCAAATCAGAGACCGCAGAAGAACACTGCTTACTGGCTTGTCCAGCTACTTTCTTATACAGCCCAGATCTACTTTCCGAGGGATGACAACATCCACAGTGGGCTAGGTCCTTCAGTACTAATGGATAATGAAGAAAATGCCCCATACTCTGGGGGATGGTGGCACACACCTTTAATCCCATCACTTGGGAGTCGGCGGCAAGCAGATCTCTTGAGTTTGCAGAGTTCGAGGCCACTCTGGGTTACATAGTGAGTTCCAGGACAGCCAAGGCTACAGAGAGGAAACCCTGTCTTGAAGAGAGAGAGAGGAGAGACAGAGACAGAGAGAAAGAATACACTCACACACACATGCTCACAGACCGGTCTGATGGTGGGAATTCAATTGAGATTCTCTTTCCCCAAGTATGTCTAAGTTAGTATCCAGTTGAGAAAACTTTGGCAGAAATGATCTTGTATGAAAAGACGACATTCTTCTTAGTAAACAAGAATTTTAAAGTGTCAGGACAACATACAAGTGATGAGTCAAGAAGATATCAGGAGATACTGAGGTAGCCTCCGGGACCAGGAAACAGAGGTACCAGGAGACGGAACAATGTATATAGCTCACTTTAGTGGTGAAACACTGGTGCTCACAGTGTTTCTAGATGAAGTGAGTTCCAGTTCCCACACACTGCAGCTTTACTTAAAATCCTTGAGTTTCCAGGAGACTTACTGTGTCTTCTAACTTCCTCTGCATAAGTTAGCTAAATCCATCTCACCTTCTCACAATGCAGAGTCTAAGTTTGTATCTAGTACTCATTGCAATCTCAGCACTCAAGAAGCCTAGGTAGGACTGCTGCTGGTGAGAGTGGATTGGACACCCCTAGATTCAGGGTCGGTACCACCTACGACTGAAGCACCCATTACGGAAAGAAGGAACTGGAGGAAGACAGGGCGCAGACAGGGACCTCCAACTTGAAAGTACAGGACTCTGACACACAGTGGACATACCCACAAGGACACCTGGAGCGGCATTTGTGCCCTAAGGAACCTAAGCACACTGGGCGGGACGAATCACGAGCAAGCTAGCCACATCATGTCACGCCCACGAATCCTTCCCCGAGTCCCTAGGGTTCCATTTTCTCCGCAGCTGCGTCCGCTAGGCATCTGAAAACCCTAGACCCACATCCTCACCTTCAGCAAGCAGGCTGGGTACCGGGTAAGTCCACACCGCCTGGGATCGGGAAGGCAGTGCGCCTGCGTGATGATCTTCTGCCTGTGGGCCCCGAATCTATGCGCCACCTTCGCAGGGACTCCATTTCCCAGAAGTCTCGACAGCCGGCGCCCTCAAGATGACGCGTTGGAAACAAAACGAAACTACCCAAGCTTGCACTCCAGATCCGTGGTGCTGAAGCCATGGGACCTGGCTGCCTGTGCGTGTGCCCCTAAACCTGGAGACCAGCTGTCCCTCTAAGGCGGACTTCAGCAGTGCAGCTGGGAGGAGGGCCCTAAGAAAGCATAAATCCGGTGTCTGGTTTGCCAGTATGCCCGTCTTTTCTGAAAGTCAGGGTTCCCAGTTCTTGGTCACCTTTCAGTGGACTATCCCAGATCGATGCATGAGCTCAGCGACATACCTGTTGCTGTTTTTATTCGAGAATTCTTAGTTCTCACTCTTTTGGTCAGACTCTGGATTTGGGTGGCACCTTGGGGCAGTCCACTTAGTTCTGTAACCATAATGCTGTATGAGGATGACCTCCTCCTTTCTACTGCTTCAGAGGACACCAGGCAAACAACAGGCTGTAAACACTTTAAACTTTGTAGCTCAAAAAGGATGCAAAGATTCTAGGGAAAGACTCAACCTTTGAGACGCATAAGTCAATTACTGGATCTTCATTTGGCCCCAGGATATTTGGATTTACCTCCTCTCTGAAATAAGAGACATGTTAGGGCTTTTCTGGAGCTAACAGGGTACTGCAGAATATGATCTGCAGCACTGAATAAAATAGCCAGGTCAAATCTCTGAGAAGCGAAATGAGTCCCAAATCCATACCCCTTGTAATCAAGGAACCAAGAAACCATCGTATGACAGCCTTAAGAAAGCCCCAGCACTGGGGCTTCCCACGACAGACAGGCTCCTTCAATTACATGGTCGAAAAGCAGGATCAATAACAGTCCTCATTTGACCATTGGATGGTGACAAATGGTCCATATCATACCTATCCAAATGACCGCACTCTGAAGCGCAAGACGACCCCAGTCTCTCCAGGGACTGACAGTGACTCCTTGATCTCACACCACCATGGACACTCCTTCCTAAAAATTTGATCTCTTTAGCTATCAAGTCAATAGTATAGAAGTATTTCTTAAGTAGAACATAGAATTGTCAAAGAAGTAACTTCTTCTCCTGAGCAAATACGTACCTTCCTGGTGTTACATGTTCATTCTGCTCTCTGGAAGGAAAGAGATTTACTGGACTCCAAGAGAAGTTCCATCCACTATTGACCGCAGATTTTGTCTGTCATGCCCCACACTCGAAACCTCTCCAGTGTCTCCATATCTGCTACAGGGGACACCAAAGGGATGAATCATTTGTCAACGGAGGGAATAAATTGGTCACTAGACTGCCAAGCTTAAAGCCCTGCTGCCTAATTTTTGTTGACTCCTTTCGCCTCTGTCAGCCTGATGGATACCCTGTAAGCGTCGGTCTATCCCCAAGGCAGTGGAGAAAGGATTTCTCTGTCATTCCGAAGGATGGCCGCACACAGAAATGACCCGTCCAGCAGGTCCAGTTATTCAGGGTCTGAAGAGGTTTTACCTGTATGAATCATGGGGGTGAGAAAAGAAGACCAAGCAAAATTCACTTGTCAAGATCTCCTTTATTAGGGTAATAGTTGTGGCTTATATAGCCCTTGAATAAGGAATTTGGCTTGGGGTGGGGGGTAGGGGTAAGAAGGAACTTTGCCTGGGTAGCAAAGGTCACCAGTCAGCACACCTAGTGTTCTCTGTGCAAGCAGAAACTTTCCTTTTGTGATTCCATCAACAAACAGTTGGAATGTGGGGCGGGTTCCGTTAACAAATAATTCTCAAGATAGTTTGGAATATGGGGCGGGTTCCGTTAACAAATAGTTCTCAAGAAAGTTGGGGTGTCAGGTTCTCTGCAAACATCCGTAGGACAATGGTCCCTGGTATCATCTTTAGAACAATGGTCCCTGACACAGAAAACCCCAACTATGTCCTCTAAGTACTTAATAGAAACTTGTAAAGTAGCTCCATGATTCGCCAGTCAGACAAGGTTAGGAGAAACACACAATCACCTATTCTCAGGAAAGGGGCTCTGTCAGTCTTTTCCTGAGTTCCCCGGGGCTCCATGTGCTTCAGAAAGATCTCTTTTTGTAACCACCCACAGACATGGCCTCTTCACTGAGACAGATTTGGAAGGTGTAGTTCCTTGAGCTCCCCACCTGTCAAATCTTCAAATGCCTCTTGGTCTTCATGGATACCGTCACTGAACGAACTGAAGCCTTTTCCCAGTCCATGCCGAAAATGCCTGAGAAGCAGCCAAGGCACTCTCACAAGCAATCAGCCGCCATTTGGACTCTCCCAGGATCTCTGGGTGTTTCAAATCATCACCAAGACATTAGGTGGCCAATACGTGCGTAACAGCCATTCCCCTCAGGAAAGGCAGAAGCCTTGGAGGATAACTGAAGACGTTAATGTCGAAAGCCTGCATTACTCTATTGCTTTGGCAAAATACTGTGCCCAGGGCAGGCTAGAAACAGTTTGCCGGAGGCTCACCTTTCAGAGGAAGAGTCCAGGACCATCATATGTGGTTCATTTGGGCAAGCAGGGATAGTGTAAAGCCATGACCAGGAGAGATAAAAAACCATGGCCTAGGGCTGGTCCTGTGTGTGTGAACAACCTCTTCCACGAATACAAAATGGGTCTGAAATCAAAGGCAACGTAAGGTTTAATAAACTTTAGGTCTTTTCTGGAGTGATGTACGAACTTCCTAAACTTTGTCTCCTTCACTCCCTGGATCTGTCCTGCTGTTTCCAGACTGTTTCCTTCCTCAGCAGAAAGAGCTTTCCAAAGATTTGCCGGGCGGTGGTGGCGCACGCCTTTAATCCCAGCACTCGGGAGGCAGAGGCAGGTGGATCTCTGTAAGTTCGAGGCCAGCCTGGTCTACAAGAGCTAGTTCCAGGACAGGAACCAAAAAGCTACGGAGAAACCCTGTCTCAAAAAAAAAAAAAAAAAAAAAAAAAATCCAGAGTTAGTTCCGCCCTCTACCCGCCTCTGCCTGCGGTCCTAGTGCGAGGACCCATTGGAAGCTGTCCGTGGCTGAGCCTGAATCAATTTTACTTTTTCTTCCGTGTGGACAATTTCTCGACCTCCGTGTGCGCTGAACGGTGACCCCCGAATATCAGCACCTCGCTTTGCGCCTAGGACGAACGTCTGACGAGGCGCGGTCACAGCCTGTTGCGGCAGGCAGTGGGGAAGGCGATCCCAGACCCATACAGCGTCGCTGCGTGGCTCCAGCATGGCGGCGGCCCTACGAGTTGCAGGCTGTTTCCCTGCACTGTGTAGCTTACCGGCAGGTGAGCGCTGGGACCTAGACTGTGAGGGCTTGCGAGCAGGGTGCTTTCTCGCGGGTGTGCGAGGTTCCTGGTCGAACGACGCGAGAAGTTGCTTGTCCCCCCTATCCTCGTCTCTGATTCGGATCGTTCAGGCTGTGTGACCTTGCGCGCCTTCTTCCCTTCTCTGGGTCGCAGGGCTTGTGATTATAGGAAGCAACCTGCACTCTGCTTTCAGCCAGGAAAACCGCTCTGGCCCACTCAGTGATAAGGAACAGAAGTAGCAAGCATCACCTATGGTGCTGAGGGTGATGTCAGTTCTGGCTTTGAGCCTGAGTGCCGCTCGCGGAGCTCAACACTAAGCATCGTTTCTTGCTGAGTCCCTTAGATTAGCTGTCAGTTTAGCATCTGGGCCGATCCGTTCGCTAGAATGTACTTTGGCTGTCACTGTGTTCCTGCAGCCCTTCACAGTCGTGTGTGGTTCTCTAGCATAGTGTTGGTCTGTAGGAATGGCTTCACGCTCGACAGTGTGCACTTTGGTTAAACTCAGGGTCCAGGTCCTGAAAGTTGGATTTGTTGCAATATTTGACCTGGAATCACTTGGTGGGGTGTGTGGCGTGAGCCTTCGTTTGTTTTGCCGGCTTTGAAACCATCTTTTTAAGACCTCTGTTGAATAGTGGGCTGTAGCCTTCCAGTCATCCGTGTGCCAGAAACGATCTTAAGCTATTTATGATTTTATCCCTCCATTTCCTCCTCACCATGCCTTAATGATTTCGTTGTATCCTCATACCACCGCCACCCCCGCCTGCCCTTTTGTTTCAGAAACAAAGTCGCACTATGGTCTCCCACTTTGTAAGCCTCCTGTCTCAGCTCCTAAACACTGTAGTCACAGTTGTTTACTCTCAGAGTCTGCCTCGTTATTCTTGTTTTATAGAAGATGAAGTTACAGCACACAGAGAAGAACTTGCTTGCGGATTATAAGACTTAAATCTTTGGACCCATGATGCTTTGCTGCAAGTCCTCCATGTCCCCTGTGTAACATCTCTTTCTTTGGGGTAGCAGCTTTATCGACATAAATCCGTACCATAAAACTCACCCATCTGAAGTGTACACTTCAGGGATTTTTTCCCCCAGAAAACTACTTTTCAACTGTTGTGTCCGTCCCCTCCAATCTCCTAGTAGCCCTCGACAATAGGCAACCACTATCTGTCCATAGCTTGCCTGCTCTGGACACTTTTCATAAATCAATCCAAAACATATCTGGTCTTTGTGATTGGCTTCTTCCGTAAATGTCTCGTTGTCAGGATTTATCCATGCTGTGACACACCATGTTGCTTGTGACATGGTAATATGCTTGTGTCGACACACCACATTTTGTCTATCCATTCATTGGTTGATGAACATTTGAGCTGTTTCCATCCTTGGCTGTCAGGACTGACTGATGCTGAAATACCCGAGAGCTGTGCTTTTGTCTGCGCTCACATCCATCTTCTCGTGTATATTTCCTGAAAGTGGAATTGCTGGTTGACGTGATAGCTCCATGTTTAGCTAAGGAACTACCATGTAGCTGTACCGTGTTACAGCCCCACCACAACATCGAGGTTCCAGTTTCTGTTTGCCAGCACTTGTTATTATCTCTTCTATTCAGGTAGCCAAGCTAATTATGTACAATGAGCTTGGTTTTGTGTGCTTATTAACCATTTGTGTATGTTCTTGAAGAAATTTTTGTTCAAATATTTTGTCTCGTGTGTGTGTGTATGTGCATGCACACTTGTCCATTTTTCAGTTGGGTTTACTTTTTAATTATTGAATTTAAAGACTTCTTTGTATTTTCTAGATACAGGTCTCTTGTCAGATATATAATATGCAAAAAAGTGTTTTTTGAGATAGGCTCTTATTGTGTGTCCTGGCTAGCCTGGAATTCACTATGTAGACAAGGTTAGCACTGAATTCACAGAGGTCAGTCCCTCTCTGCTTCCAGACTGGATAAAAGATATGGTCCATGAAGAAACTTTTTTTTTTTTTTTTGAGACAGGATTTCTCTGTATAGCCCTGACTGTTCTGGAACTTTGGAGACGAGGCTGACCTTGAATTTATTTTTTTATTTTTTATTATTATTATTTTTTTTTTGGTTTTTTCGAGACAGGGTTTCTCTGTGGTTTTGGAGCCTGTCCTGGAACTAGCTCTTGCAGACCAGGCTGGTCTCGAACTCACAGAGATCCGCCTGCCTCTGCCTCCCGAGTGCTGGGATTAAAGGCGTGCGCCACCACCGCCCGGCCTGACCTTGAATTTAAAGATCCACCTGCCTCTGCCTCCTGAATGCTGGGATTAAAGGGGGATTAAAGGTGTGCGCCACCACTGCCCCATTAAGATACATTTTTTAAATCTTATTTTTCATGTTAATTTTTAAGACTCCCCTCCCAAAGATCTCACTATGAATGTGGTCTAGCCTGAGACTCACAGTCTTTTCCTGCCTCTGCTTCTCAAATGCTGGAATCATAGGTTTGTACCTCTATACCTGACAGATAGTGTTTTTTGAAACACAAGTTTTTGATTTTGAAAACTCAGGTCCTCATGCCTGCTAGACAAGTGCCCTACTACTGAGCTGTTTTAGCCGTGAAAAACAGCACACCAGTTTGGAATTTTGATGGTCTCGTTTGTCTGGGGTTTTTCCCTCCCCTTTGTGGTAGTGTGTGCTTTCAGTGATATATCTAAGGAACCATTACCAAACCCAAGGTTTTGAACGTTTACCCCTCTGTTTTCTTTTAAGATTTTTAGTTTTGACTATTACCTTTAATCCTTTGGCCAATTTTGGGTTAGTTGCTATCTATAATATGAAGTATAGCTTCAATTTTATTGGGGTGTTACTATCCCAATGTCTCCATACATCAGTTTTCTCACCAACGCTGTCAGAGTCTATTCTAGAACACCAGACTAAGTGGAAAGTTGGTGGGCACCAGAGGGCAGGAGCCTCTCCCTCATACCTGAAAGGAGTTTTCTATTTTTGTGGGCTTTTTTTTTTTTTTTTTTGGTTTTTCGAGACAGGGTTTCTCTGTGGTTTTGGAGCCTATCCTGGAACTAGCTCTTGTAGACCAGGCTGGTCTCAAACTCACAGAGATCTGCCTGCCTCTGCCTCCCGAGTGCTGGAATTAAAGGCGTGCGCCACCACCGCCCGGCTAGGAATTTTCTATTTTGAGGAATTTACTGTTTACTGTGTGACCGTGAGCCTGGAGAAGTAAGACTGTCAGAGCAGGGTCTGTTCCAAAGTGCAGATCCGGTGATGCCAAAGGGAGGGTGTAGGAGAAGGGCAGTGTGGGACTGCAGTGGACGCCTGGGCCCTGTGGCCAGCCTGCAGGGTGTGCCGAGGGATTGGTTTACTCAGTTTTTTGACACAGGGTCTCATGTAGCCTAAGCTGGTCTTGAACTTGTGATGGAGCCAAAGCTGACCAGATCCTCCCCTTTCCCTTGAGTCCCGGGATCATAAGCATAAGCCATTGCTGCAGCTTGTGCTCAGGATTTTTGCTTTGTTCTTTAGAGCAGGAGGGAGCCAAGGAAGATGGTGTCGGGGCTGTGACTGCCTAGGTCTGATACACTGGGAAGATGCCTAGTTAGAGATTTAGGGAAGCCTGGTAGGAGACAGGTTATCCTGTGGCCAAGTGACGAGGAGGCCTTAGCAAAGAAGGACCAGCAAGGAGAGCACAGGGCAGGTGACAGGAGGCATGACACTCAAGGAGATTTTGTAAGACTCTGAAACTGGGTGGGTTCGAGGGTGAAGGGTGAAGATGAGGTGCCATGTCAGCTACTTGGCAAGTGGTCATGGAGTCAGGAGATGGCTTACTCTTTGTCTTCTTCCTTTCATTCTGTAGGAGTTAATATTCTATAGGCATTACTGCTTAAAATGTTCCTTTTCATGTAGAAAAGTATCTTTAAACAAATTTACCCTGCACCCGCATTTACAGGTCACTTCCTGTTGAGGCAGCTCTCTCTAAACACCTTCCCAGCAGCAGCTTCCGTTCTGGCAGCGAAGACCGCGCTCAGTCACGGTAAGAGTCTACCTTAGCTCTGTTCTTGTAAGGCTTATTGACTGTGGAGTAGTTTTGTGACGGGGGTTTTGGGTGAGGGTGGCCGTTTAGGGGTGTAACCGAAGCTTTCCTGTCTAGTTCTGCACGCTTCAGCTTTTGTCCCCAGAGGCAACTGCAGTTGCCGTTTCTTGTGTGGCCTCTGGGGTGTGTGCGGTACATTCAGACACACGAAACAGGACACTCCGCATGCTCTGGTGGTTTGATCTGTGGGACATTTGCAGATCATTGCCCACTCCCTGGCTGCACACGGCTGAGACACTGTTTCCCCGCAGTAGGCTCTGCATTGGATACTGCAGAGAACTGCCACACCCGCTGTGTGGAGGAGCATCAGCTTCCATGGAGGAAGAGTCATAGGTGGTTGGGAGGCATGAGAAATGGGTGTTAGGAACCAACCTGGGGTTCTTTTCCAGAGCAGAGCATGCTCTTAACTGCGAAGCCATTTCTCCAGCCCCAAAACATGACCTGCAAAATTTTAGTGATTTGAACACTTTTAGAAATTGTGTGTGTGCGTGCGTGCGTGCATTTGGACACTCTCATTCTACTGTGTGTGTAGAACTCAGAGGACAATTTGTAGGAGTTGGTTCTCTCCTTCTGCCAATTGTGTCCCTGGGGACAAATTCAGGTTGTCAGCCTGGCAGCAGGCGCCTTTGACTGCCGAGCCCTCTTGGCAGTTTTAGTCTTGATGAACTACTATTCTGAGTATGATTATTTGGAGCTGGCAATGTTTCTCTGCAGCCGTGGATCTAACCACAGTTGTGTTCTATCTGCCTGTAGGCGCTTTGTCACCCAGGGGAACAGAAATCAACCACTGTCTGGCCAGCTTGAGCCATGCGCTGCAGACACAGTGCTGTGTTTCCTCTCCCATCACCTGGACGGGCCAGCAGAGCAGGCCCTACAGCTTCTTCACCAAACGTACGTAGAATGATAGGTTTCTCCTTTTGTGGAACCAGAAAATAGAAGGCGTTTGTGCCTTCATTTTCCTTCTCTCATAAACAAATAAACATTTTAGTGACTACTTTATAATGTCCTTTTAAAATAAAAGCATTCCTTGGTGTGTCCACTAGAATTACCTACATCTTATCAGTGGTACAATTGATAACAAACTTACTTTGAAGGCTAGGGATGCAGCTCAGCAGTAGAACATTGGTCTAGCAGATGTAAGGTCCTTCATTTGGGGCACCTGAGGTCTAAAAGTATTGGATCCTAGCCAAACACCCTGCTGATTTAGAGCCATGTCAAGGGGGACAATGCGTTGGTGCTCTTTTTTGTGGCACCTCCTAGGCGGTCGACTATGTCGAGATGAAGCTGGCTGTCTCCTTCCTAACTAATGGCTGTCAGAACCCACTGAAGCGGATGATGACTGCCAAGTTTCGTGCTTTCTCTGAGAAGCTTCCAGCCACACAAGTAGATGCCGATGCTCTGGGCGAAGAGTGGAAGAGTTATGTGGTCCGAATCAGTGGTGGGAACGACAAAGAAGGTTTTCCCATGAAGCAAGGTGCCTTGACCCATTGCAGAGTGTGCCTGCATTGAGCAAGGGACATTCTTGTTATAGACCAAGGAGAGCTGGAGAGAGGAAGTGCAAGTGTGTTTGAGGTCATATGGATGCCAATCTGAGTGATCTCAGCTTGGTTATTGTTAAGAAAGGAGAGAAGGGTATTCCTGGACTGACAGAGACGCCTCTGCCCTGGCAGTTGGGACTCAGAAGAGCTCACAGGAAATGAAAGGAGTTCCCAGTATGTTGTCAGAAAGCTTACGAAGGTAAGAAGTCCAGGGCCAAAGCTCCCAAGATTGAACGTCTTGTTACTCTACATGTCCTGCAACGCAAAACACCAACATGCTGCTCTGAAGAGATAGCACACAAAGAAAAATGAGGAGGAGGCTGCGAAATATGCTAAACCTTTGACCAAGAGAATGAAGGAGCCAAAGAAAAATGCCCCAGACAGAGTGTCGGAAGATGTAGGCTGTCCTCACTGAGAGCTTCTACTTCTGAGTCCTGTCAAAATGAGTAACAAGTAAGTGATCAGACTTTTAGTCCCAATACAACAACAACAACAACAACAACAAAACCCAACTCTTTGGCTCCTTTTAGTTGTGTCTTTAGCTGAGGAGAGAGATGAATCAGAGAAAAGTAATTTTTAATAACATTATTTTATGGATAGTGCTCCTATTTGTGATATCACTGGAACTCACCTAGAAGGCTAGGCTGGCCAGCAGGCCCCAGGAAGCCACCTTGTCTGCTCTCCAATGCTGGGATCACAAGCACATGCTATTGTGGCTGGCTGTTTTTATGTGGATTCTGGGCTCAGATTCACGTCCTCCTGCTTGCAAGGCAAGCACTTCACCTACTGAGCCAGCTTCCCAGCCCGGGCTTCAATTTTTATTATTTAAGTTCATAATGAAATAAAATCTAGTTATAAAATAGTTGGTGAACTTGGAAAGGTGAAATTTAAATACCAATAAAATGCAGTAAGGATGAACCTAAAGAATTTAAGCATTTACAAGTACAAAGTATTGATTAGATGCAGGATAGAAACAGATATTGGGACTCTAGAAATTGACTAATAGAAATAAATCAGCAGTGCTAGAGTGTGCGTGTATTAAAAAACTTAAAATAGTCAAGTACAAACACACGCATGGGGATTAGCTATGAAAACTGGAATATCTGATCTTTTTATGCAGTTTGAAAGAAGCGGATGCTGGGCGTTGGCAGAAGAGTAGAACAAACCACCTAACTGGGGTGTAGATTCCTGTGTGTAAGAAAGTGTCCTAGTTAGTGTTACTTGTCAATTTGACACAGCCCAGGTCAACTGGGAGGAAAGCCTCAAAGTCAGAAGGGCCTGTGGGCATGTCTGTGGGGAACTGTCTTGATTGTTAACTGATGTAAGGGCCCAGCCCAATGGGAGGCACCAGCCCTGGTAGGTGGTCCTGGACTATGTCAGAAAGCAAACTGAGCGCAAGCCCGCCGGCCAGCCAGCTGGCCAGCAGCATTCCTCCATGGTTTCTGGTTCAAGTTCTTGCTTCCGTCCCTGTGAGCCGCACAGCCATGCCCCTCTCCTAACCTGCTCTTGGTCAGAGTGGTTTATCAGCAGTGGAGATGAAACTAGGAAGAAGGATCGTTATTGATGACTCCAGTGATCGTTGTGGGGGCAAGAGAACAGGGAAGCAGCCCAAGTCGTAGCTGATCAAGCATCAGGCAAACAAGCCTGCTGGTAAGGGGCTCAAGTGTCTCTGTCTTTTATGAGAATAATAGCAATGTCTCCTCTTGGGCTTTCCAAATGTAACTGTGTGGTACCCAAAGAGTGGCCTTGTTGTCCTTCTAGTGTCACTGCAAGGGTGTATGTGAAGTGATTTCTTCTGGCCTTTTTCATTCAACAGGAGGCCACAGATCATTGCTTGAAAATGCACATTTAAAACAGCAAATCCTGTCTCATTGCAGTGACCGCAGATGAACTCTGGAAGGGTGCCTTAGCAGAGACTGGTGCCGGAGCAAGAAAAGGAAGAGGCAAAAGGACAAAGAGGAAGAGGAGAAAGGATTTGAACAGGGGCCAGATCATCGGGGAAGGTAAACTTACATCTCAAGCTTCTGATCTCCTGTTTTGTGTATCCCAGGCTAGCCTCAAACTCCTGCTTAGCCTCCCTGGAACTAGGACTATAGGCATGTGCCAGAGCTCCCAGCTGATGTGCTGGTCACACGTGTATCTTGTCAGTTAAAAAATGAAAAGCAAGGATTGTAGAGAACATTGGACATCCCCTTTCAGTTGTCTGTAGTCCTGTTGCCTCCCCCGTCTCATTTTGTTAAATTTCCTTTAGTATTTTTAATGCTTTTATATAAACGCCTTTCTAAACTTTCTAAAGATAATTTAATTATGCTATATGTTGTGTGCAGTGTGATGGTGAGTTAATTGTCACCTTGGTGTACTCTGGGAAGAGTCTCAGTGAGGGTTATCTAGGTCAAGTTGACCTGTGGGCATGTTTGTAGGGGTGCTGTCTTGATTCTGTCAGTCGGTGTAGAAGACCCAGTCTAAAAGCAGGGGGTTCGGGTCTTGGACTTACCAAAAAAGAGAAAGTGAGCCGAGCGAGTACTGGCAAGTGTGTGTGTATTCCTTCTCTCTGTCTGCTCTTGGTGCGACTGGATGCGACTAGCTGCCTCCTTGACTGTCTGCAGTGATGGATGGGGACCTGGAATTGGGAGTTAACCCCTCTTCTAAGTCGCTTTCATCAGAGGATTTTCTCATAGTAAGAAAGGAAACTAGGATGTGCTGTCTTGAAATTGGCTTGTTCTGATCAGTAGTAGGTTTTGGAGCAGACCACATCAGACCTTAGAAAGTGACTTTTGTTCTTTGGTTTTCATGCAGAATATCCCACACCAATTGTGCCATTTGGCCTGAACACTTTGATTGTGAAGGTTTTGCTTTTGCAATAATATTTCAGTGGCTGTGCTTGTCCAGGCCCGCATGTGCCTTGTCCTGATACGAGAATCTTTCTCTGCGTAGTATGGATTGCAATGGTTTAGTTACATCCATGTACAATTTTGATAGCACAAAGTGGCCTGCTGACCAGCCCTGCTACTTGAGCGCTACCAGCTCTGGGTTATCTCTTTATACCGTGCCTGCTATTTTGATACTGGAAAAATGAGCCTTCGAACTCTTATTTATGAACATTTTTAAATCTTCAGGACATTCTGGTTTCCTGTGGCCTGGTCTGAATGTCCCTCTTATGAAGAGTGGAGTAGTCCAGACCATTGGCCAGAGAAGCAGAGAAGAGCAGGAGAAGGTGGAGGCCGACATGACCCAACAGAGAGAAGAGTGGGAACGGAGGAGGAAGGTCAAAGTTAAACGGGAGCGCGGATGGAGTGGAAACACATGGGGAGGTGTCAGTATTGGCCCCCCAGACCCGGGACCCAATGGAGGTAGCCACGTTCCCACCTTACTCACCTTGGTGACAGTGTGTTTTTTTTTTTCCTTGCCTGTTGAGGTTTTTGCTTTTTCCTGAGAAGGGTTTGAGCATCCTTGAGTAACTTACCACATTTATCCAAACTATATCATAGGGAGCATAGCCAAGAGCGTGGCTAGAAATTCTCATCATAAGTTAAGCTTGTTCAGTAACCCTATTAAACTCAATGGCTTATTTTAAAAAAGGAAAACAAAAGACATGAAAATTGGGGAGAGATGTGTGGGAAGAAGGGTCTCAGGATGAGTGGGCGGGGAGAAGAGAGGAGGACGAGGGTGATTCTGATCAGAGTACATGACACACATGTAAAATTGTCAACAAATGAAGGATTATTTTAGAAAGCTAAAGACAGTATGACTAGTAAAGTGTCAGAGCACCACGTGACCAGGAGACCTTGGTAGAACTGGAGGCCACAGGTGTTGAGTGGCTAGGTGCTGTGCCTTGACCAGTCCAGCCATGCCCAGTAGTCAGGTGTGGCCAGCGAGCTGCACTGATTCAGGGAAGGGAGTGTGGAAAGTGATGGCTTTGGTGTCTTAACGCAAATGGTGATCAAAAGTCTGGAGCTAGCCGGGCGATGGTGGCGCACGCCTTTAATCCCAGCACTCGGGAGGCAGAGGCAGGTGGATCTCTGTGAGTTCGAGACCAGCCTGGTCTACAGAGCTAGTTCCAGGACAGGCTCCAAAGCCACAGAGAAACCCTGTCTCAAAAAACCAAAAAAAAAAAAAAAAAAAGTCTGGAGCTGACGAGGGCCTTAGAGCTGATGAGGCAGAGCCCTGTGGATTGGCAGAGGGTGATCCAAGCTCATGAATTCAGAGACAGGGCCGTCTGTTGAGAATGGGACCGGGATGTGGCCTTGAGGGGGGTACCTGAGGACCTGAGACTTTTTATAGCTGTGTGGTACGATGCTTCCCTAAGCATCCTGTGTTGATTAATACCCCCACCAAAGAAAAATATCTGTGATGGTGCCAAAATACTTCCCTGCATTAATACTACAGAGTCCTTTATCTATATACTCTTTCTTTCTTCTGTAGAAACATACGAAGACTTTGACACCAGGGTTCTCGAGGTAGGCACATGGACTTAAGTACCCTACCTTGCCTCTGGAGAGTTGGGATGTGGAGTGGGCCTGGGACAGAAGGGGCTGGGGGAAAGCTTTTGGTGGTGGAGTCTCAGACACAGGCTGATCTGGACGTCTGGGTGAGGCAATCTCGTGACAAGGTGACGTCGTGGTGGTTCAGTAGTAGACTCAGAGCTTATGTGTACTTCCTTCCATCCCAAAGCTCAAGAAGGGTTATCAGTTTATCACTGAGTTGAAGACTAGCTGTATCCAGTGCTCAGTTGCAGAGGCACAGGTGAGGGGAGCAGAGTCACTGGGAGAAGGCTGGGCAGTGAGCTCTTCCCAGCGCTTGAAACTGAATCCCTAATGAAATGAACTTCACTCACTTCCGGAGCGTTCTGAGATGAACCTCGTCATTGGTCTGGTGCTACACCTTAGCTCATTAGCTTGGGAGGCAGTCACTGCGCTGGAGCTGCCCTGAGAATGCGCATACCATCTTCGCCAGTCAGAGCACGGTGTAAAGGAAGTCCGTCGGGATTTCTGTTGTCCAAGATTATAGATTTTGAAAGCTAATGTCTATTATGTTGATTATCCACAGAGTAGGCGCAACCTCCCTTTTCCTTTAATGCCACTCTATGGTAAAGGGGCGCCATGCGCTCAGGTGTAGCTGCCCTGCAAGTGGTGTAGACAGCGGTCTCATAGTTCAGCTGCCCTGTAGGTGGTGTAGACAGCAGTCTCATAGTTCGTGGCCTTTAAATGAACCAAGTCAGACCAAACAGACCAACCACCATAGCATGGAGTTCACCAGAAGCAGGCATTTCCAATTTTCTGCTTCCCATTAAGCCTAACCCATAACTGTCCAGCAGCCCAGTCCTATGGGGTTATTTCACTGTGTGTAGGTGAGCATCTCTGTCTGGGTTCTCTCTGATACTCACTGCTGAGCCATTCTGGTTTAATCCTGACTGTTTTTCTTTCCTGTGGCTCATTCACTAAGGTAAGCCGTTTTCAGTTGTGAAAGTTTCAGATTCCTTTTAATATCTTAGTTGAATCTTCCATTAAATCTGTGAGACAGGAAGAGAAAGTCTTCCGTTCTCTTTATGAGGAGATGGTGGGGAGCAGGCAGCTCTGTGAGCCTTTGTTTGGAGAAAGTCTGTCTGTCTCGCAGCACTGGAAGATGCAGTGCCCATATATCATGAGTGAGTGTGACTGGGCCAGGCTGGCCGCACGGCTCGTCTCCTTCAGACTTTTCCCAAGGTAATATTGAGGAGACATTTTATCTTTTAGGTGAGAAATGTTTTCAATATGACAGCAAAAGAGGGAAGAAAGAAGTCGGTCCGTGTGCTGGTTGCTGTGGGGAATGGAAATGGGGCCGCAGGTGAGTTGGGTGGTATTGCACGGGGGGAGGGGGGGTGGTGGCAGTGGTAGAAGTTGGGCGAGGCCTGAGAGTCCATGTTGCTCCTCTGATCTTCCTACTGGTTAAACCTTTTAGTGGTTTGGGCTCACAGACCCAAATTTTCACTGTGTAACAAAACCCAGTAAGTGTAGCTTGTTATATCTTTGCTAGCGTAGGCATGGGGACTGCTTGCAGGGAGATTTCTTTTGTGGTAAGAAGAACCGCCAGATGGCCTCCCATCATACCCCTGCCCCCATATGATCTCGCTTCTGTGATTGACAGCATGATGTGTGCATTATATCTCTTAGTTTTTATTTGTATATCTTTCATAAGGTGTGTGGGCAAAATTTAGATGTTTATTGACCATGCCATTTTCTTTTTGAACTTTATCAGTTCATGTCTTTGGCCTAATTTTTTAGGGTGGTGGTGGTTTTCCTCACTGATTAGCATAAGATTTTTGTAAGTTGAAGGCACATCAGCCCGTTGTCTTTCCGATGTTTTGACTTAGTTTTAATTCATTTCTGCACAGTGTTAAATCCAGAGACTTTGTAAGCTTTTGTATAGCAAATCTGTCACTTAGATCACTTCCAGTTTGTGCTTTGCTTAAAGAGTCTCTGTTTGAAGATAATAAATAAGTCCAGTCATATTTTCCTCTGGGATATCCATGGTCTTCTTTGTTTTATTTTCTGAAAGTTAGAATTCACATTTCTTTGTCCCAGGTCTCAGGTGTTTTGCGTGTCTCATGTCTTATAGATGATGCTTCCCTTTGTATGACTTACAAAATAAAACTTCGTATTTAATAATTGGCAGTGGCAGTAGATGCCAGGGGCTTCCCCAGAGTCTCTGAAAACCTTAGTTAGGATAATCACAGGTTGAAGGACGGCTGATCTTGTCTTTGGCTAACTTAAACCCAGATTCTGCCTGACTGCCCCGGTGAAAGCACTTGTCACTCTGCAGCAGTGCTTTCCACCACTGCTTACTTTATTTTTTAAAGACGACTCTTCCTTATTTTACTTTTTAAAAAAGAAAACAAACTATCTTTTCATTTTACATACCAATCCCAGTTTTCACTCTCTCCCCTCCTCCCATTCCTTCCACCTCCCCACCACCACCACACTCCCCATCCACTCCTCAGGGAGGGTGAGGCACATTGCTTTGGGGAAGGTCCAAGGCCCTCCCTACTATGTCTAGGCTGAGTAAGGTATCCAAACAAAGAGAATGGGTTCCCAAAAAGTCAATACAAGCAGTAGGGATAAATTCGTTCCACTGCCAGTGGCCCCGCAGTCTGCCTCAGCCATACAACTGTCACCCACATTCAGAGGGTCTAGTTTGGTCCTATGCTGGTTCCCTTGCTGCCAGGCTGGAGTTGGTGAGCTCCCATTGGCTTAGGTAAACTGTTTCAGTGGGTGTCTCCATCATGGTCTTGAGCTCTTTGCTCATATTCTCACCCCTCCCACTCTTCAGCTGGATTTTGGGAACTCAGCCCAGTGCTCCACTCGGGTCTCTGCCTCTGTTTCCATCAGTTGCTGATGAAGGTTCTGTGGTGACATTCAAGATAGTCATCAGTCTGACTACAGGGCAAAGCCAGTTCAGGTGCCCTCTCCTCTATTGCTTAGGATCTTAGCTGGGGTCATCCTTGTGGATTCCTGGGAATTTCTCTAGTTCCAGGTTTCTTGCTAGCCCCATAATGGCTCCCTCAATCAAAATATCTCTTTCCTTGCCCTCATCTCTGTCCTTCCTCCATCATAACTATCCCATGACACAGCGGTAGCATGCCTGACTCCTGATGCTGCTTTCTTTAATCTGTTTCCAAAGGTGTTCAAAACCATTTGCCTATTAACTTAGAACATCCTTAATTTTAAAACCTGAGTGAAGAGGCTGGGCAGATAGCTCAGGAGTTAAGAGCACTTGCTGCTCTTTCAGAAGACTACCCACATGGCAACTCCCAACCATCGATAATTCTAGTTCCAGGGGTTCTGACTCCTCTTTTCATCTCCTTGGACTCCTGCATACATGTAGTACACAGACTTATACTCATATACATATAAATAAATAGCCCAGAGCCGCCCGGCACTTGAGAGGCAGAGGCAGGCAACTCTTGAGTTCGAGGCCAGCCTTGTCCACAGAGTGAGTTCTAGGATAGCCAGGGCTACACAGAGAAACCCTGACTCAAAAAAGCAAAATAAGTAAATAAATGAATAACCCAAGGCCACTTCACTTCAATAAAGATTTATTAAAGGCAATGCAGTAATTTAATGTTGAACTTCATGAGTGTACTCAAAACTAAAATGTCCAAATCAGACAGGCAAAGCCCTGTGCTTTTTCTGCGGGTGGTGGGAAGATGAAGGATTTGGAAATGCTGTAGGAGCCAACACTGGGGATATGGTGGAAAGCAAGTTGTGTATGAACTGTTTCCACATCTTGCTTTTCCTTTGAAAGGTTTTGCTATTGGGAAAGCCGCTGACCGGGCAGATGCTTTCAGAAAGGTAAGTGCTCTCTCTCTGTCTGTTTGCAGCAAGGTCTGTGTGACTGCAGCTCTGGCCCTCATACCTCTGCCTCCAGAGTATCAGCTGCTTTCCTTTTTTCATATAAGGAAGAGATAAGGAACTATGTGTTAGATAACCTGGAAACTATAAGAAAATAATAATCATTTGTTCTAGAACTTTCTCACTGTCAAAGGTTGCTTATCTCGAGAGAAGCCGTTTCTCACATACCTCTTACAGACAAACCTGTGGTTGCTGTCCGTGATGAGCCTGCCTTGGGGGCTTGTTACCAATAGGCTGCTCAGAGCAGCTCAGGAAGGTTCCTGAGTGGAACAGTGAGATTGTGCTTGTGGAGCTTTGGCCTTTTGCTTTTCTTAAATACTAAAATTTTTGTATAGGTGGAAATACTTGTAATAAAATATTTTTATAAAAGGTAGTTTTGAGTTCCAATAAGAAGCCAGACATGGTGGTGTACCTCCATGGGAGCACATGGGAGGCTAAGACAGGAGGATTTAGAATTTGAGGTTAGCCTGGGGTACATAGCAAAGCCCTGACTCAAAGAGTGAGCCAACAGCAACAACAAAAACAGAGTCTCTCTAAATAACCCTGGCTGTCCTGGAACTCACTGTGTAGACGAGGCTGGCCTTGAATTCACAGAGATCTGTCTGATTCTGCCTCCTACATGCTGGGATTAAAGGTATGTGACACCATGCTCATCTAGACAACAAAATATTTAACAAACATTGTCCTTCTTTTTTAGGCAAAGAACAGAGCAATTCATTATTTGCATTATATAGAACTGTATGAAGGCCATACAAGTGAGTGGGGCATTTCTTCCGATGTCTGCAGCAATGTATGCTACCAACTGTGTGTGGCAAGATACTGTTGTGTTTCTCTATCGTCCTATCCTTACAATTGCATGAATGTGGGAACAGATCTAACCCAGAGACCAGCATGTGCCCATCCCTGGCACTGTGTACTGCTGGTCAGGGCAGGATGCTTGCTTGGTGATGCTGCAGAGCTGTTCAAACCCCTCACCCAACCCTTCTTGTGTCTATGCTTTTTCCTCCAGTATTCCATGATATTTCCTTAAGATTTAAAAGGACGCAGATCAGGATGAAGAAACAACCCAGAGGTAACGAACTCTCACCGTTGGTTGAAGATAAAGTAGAGAAACCACGGCAGCCCTGGCCTCTGCTCTTTTTTTCACCTTTCCTGATTGATGGAGGCATTCTCAGCTGAGGTCCCTCCTATCTGCTGACTCTAGCTTGTGTCAAGTTGATACATAGCCAGCCGGGATAACATAGTGAATATGTCTGCAGCTCCATTCCACACTGAGTGTCCATCTTCTGTGAGGGCTCCCTACTGAAGCACCGGGCATACAGAAATGGCTCTTCCTGCTTCTCAGAGAAGTGGGCAGTGTTTGCCTGGGGCTGTGATAGTCATTCCCCACGCTCTGCGGGTGTGGATTCTGACACATTCTTTCTCATTTCACCTGTGATTCTACAGTGAAAAATGGTCTCATCAGACCCCAGTTATAGAAATCTCAAAACTTTGGGGCTGAGAAGTTCAAATTTTATATCAAAGCTTCAACTACAATTCTTCTAAAGCTGTGGTATGAAACAACATCACCCCCACACACACACAAACACAACCCTCACACCAGTGTGTCAATGCATCAGAACTTGTCTTCTCAGCTTTATTAATCACCCAGATACCTGTTTAGACCTGGACAAGGGTCAGACCCGTTTGTTCCACAGAACGGCTATCGGCCAGGAGGTGATTGTGTAGTTGATTTGTGGCTGTGGAGATACTCAAATAAAAAACACACCACGTTTTCTATGAAAAAGGAATGTGATGTGAAGTTTCTCACTTAGTATTATATGCAGTACATTTTGAAATGGTAATATTTGGACCTGTTTCTTTAAAGAAATACATTGCCAAAATGCATTGTGCATTATATGTATTAAAATAACTTGAAATTCATCTATGAGAAAACTTTAAATCACATGGCTTCTGTTTGTGGCTTGCATTGCCTTTGGGGGTGGTGGTTGTTGGTTTCGACACATTTATTCCCTAAATATAAAGGTAACGCCATATGAATGCCAACAGTGAATGACAGAGTTGTTGGTTGATCTTTTTCTAGGGTATGGCCTCCGCTGCCACAGAGCCATTATCACCATCTGCCGCCTCATTGGCATCAAGGACATGTATGCGAGGGTCACGGGGTCTAAGAACATGATCAACCTCACCCGGGGCCTCTTCCATGGGCTTGCTCGCCAGGTAACCTGGGTGGAAAGGCAGAAAGAAGCTCTGGTTTGTGTTCCAGACTGTGCCGTTGTGGTTCCTCCTTAGTCCATCTCCACGTGGAGCCTAGGCCAGGTGCCAGGCCCAGTTAGACAGCTCAGGGCTCTCACCTCCAGGATATAGAACCTTGCTTATTAGTGGCCGTAGTTCCAACAGCTCAGGTCACTGTAAACGCTGTGGGTAACATGAAGACTGGGCTCTCCTGAATGGAGGGGCCCTGGGTGCTTCACCAAGTCCAACAAATAGGACTAAACTAGCAAATGGATTTTCTTTCTCTTTTTGTTTGTTTTTTGTTTTTTTGGGGGGGGGGTGTTTTGTTTTGTTTTTCAAGGCAGGGTTTCTGTGTGGCTCTGGCTGTCCTGGAACTCTATAGACCAGGCTAGCCTTGAACTCACAGAACTCACTACCTCTGCCTGGTATTAAAAGCATATGCCACCAATGCCCAGCTGGACTTGCTTTTTTATTTTGGCATTTCATATACTGAAGGAGCTAGACCAAGCATGTTTTAATGATAGAACAATGTAATTACTGAGTTTCTAAAACACTGAGGCTTAAACTTGAAGACATCAATAAGGCGTTTGTTTAAAAGTTACTTCAGTGGATTGACTGTCTGATGTAGCCATGGAAGCAGAGTGGCATGTCGTCTGAGGTGGGAACCCCGAGTCGCTGTCTAGTGGGGTCTGGCTCATCCCTATGGAGGGGAAGATTTGTGACTTTGAGGCTCTCTTAGGAGCCCTGTGACCTTGGTCGACAGTTCTTCCTCCATCTGAGTTTGGTGTGGGTTGTGGGCTGAGGTAAATCTCTGTGGACGCATCATCCCGGTCTAGCCACACATTACCCAAGTGACAGAGCTGCTGCCCCAAGCTTTCGAGGATCTCCATGCTCACTTCCCTCTGGTGACAGACGCCCTAATCCTCTAAGTGACAAATGTTCTTCACAGACCTAATCCATTCTCCACTTGCTCTTTTTCAGGAAACCCACCAACATCTGGCTGATAAGAAGGGTCTCCACGTGGTGGAGTTCCGGGAGGAGTGTGGCCCTCTGCCTATTGTGGTGGCCTCCCCACAGGGGGCCTTGAGTAAGGAGCCAGAGCCCGAGCCTGAGGTCCCTGACACCAAACTGGACTGGCAAGAAGTAAAGGCCATGCAGGGAATGAAGCGCTCAGTGTGGTCTGGGCTAAAGAGGTCTGCCACCTGAAGGTCCCCAGCCTGTCCAGCAGTGCCCGGGGCTGGCCAGCGCCTGAACAGACTCTATCCTACCCCTGATGGGCTGCCTTTTCTTCTTCTTCTTTTTTTTTTTTTTTTTTAAAAGGAAAGTCCTACCTTCTTTGTTTTCAAATAAATAATTGTAGATTTCATTTTTTGAGCAAATGGTATATAGCAGTCAGTGTGATGAGACTGTTATGGGCAAATACCAGGAGCAACTCATTCATTTAAACTAGTAAGTGTGAGTGAGATGGGAGACAGCCAGAAGACCCAGGCAGTAGTAATGTGCACAGCGGTCATTGCTGTGATAATTATAGGTGATTATATACCGAGTCATCCAAAAGTGAAGGTTTTCTTTGAGGACTTCCCCTCAATCTTTGGTCTCTAGCAGTTTCACTGTGCTGTGCCTGGCTGTGGGGGGAGGGGGGGGTCTTTGGATGCTATTTCTGCTTGGTGATCTCTGAACTTTATGGACCGTTGATGTCCAATATGTTGCCACCTCAAGGATTCCATTAGTTTTCTTACACCCTTTTTTCTTGTTTTATAGTTCTTAGATTCATCCTTCCCTCCTCTTTCCTGCTTTGTAAGTTTCTCTTGATGTGTCCTCCATGTTTGGTCCAGCAATAAGCCCATTTAAAGATGCTCTCTGTTTCTCTTGCAGCATTTTGGGTGTTTTGGTTTGTTTGTTCATTCATATTCTGAGACAGGGTGCAATGGTTATAATGAGAATAGTCCCCATAGGCTCATATGTTTGAGTGCTTAGTCTCCTTAGTGGAACTATTTGGGAAGGATTAGGAAGTGTGACCTTGTTGGAAGAGGTGTGTCACTAGGGTGGGCTTTGAGGTTTCAAGAACCCACACCAGGCCCCGCCTTTATCTCTGATGCCTGTGGGTTAGGATGTAAGCTTTCAGCCCCATGCCTGCCTGTTGAATGCCATGCTTCCCACCATGGTGATAATGAACTCACCCTTGGAAACTAACCAGTCCCACAATTAAATGGTTTGTTTGTTCAGTAACTGAGACACGGGATCTCATGTACTCCAGGTTGGCCTCTTGACTCTCTCCATGTGGCCAGAGCTGGTCTGATCTTCCTGCTAAGTGTTGCCCCACTTAGTATCATACTTCTTTCTCTTTCCCCTTGTGATACCAGAGATAGAGCCCAGGATCGTGAACCAGCTAGACGAGTGTTCTGCCACTGAAGGACGCCCCGGTGTGTTCCCGCCGTTTCCTCCCAGCGTGGTTCTGATTCTCCCGTAGACTCCCCCTCTGTTTACATTGCCATCTGTTCTTTGATGTTATTTTCCCATAGCAGAGTAATCTTAGTTGTGTTAGGCATTTCTGGGCTGGTGACTGACATCTTCCCTGCTGTGTCTCAGCCCTGCTTTGGTCAGACGGTGCCTTTGCTTTCAGTGTAACTTGTCCCCTGTTGCTGGGAGCTGGAGGTGATGTTCTGGGCAAGGAGCCGAGGGGTGAGATGTGGAGGGTGGGAAGTTTTCTGTGGTCCTGTGGCTATACCTCAGTCTTCTGGTGAGCCTGTTGCTGGGCACTTCTTGGTTCTACCCCGTAGGTACTGGAGTATTCCCCTTCCCCCGGGCCACAGGGTCTGATAAACCAACAGTAGATTAGTGTACCACAGTAGCTTCTCTTCACCTAGCATGTTCAAGGCTCTGGGTTCAGTCCCCTGCATATACATATGTGCCCCCAAAGGAAATTTTTTCTGGAGTTACATTATTCAAGGCTACAGATAGAAGCTAATTATTATGAAAGAAATACCTTTAAATAAGATACATTGAGAACATCTACTTTTTTAAAAAATAGAATCCACAAGAAAATTGGGACTGGTGTGTGGAACTTGAAAGAAGTTTATACTCTCCTGTTGAGCTGTGACCCCAGACCTTGAATTATTTTTGCAATTTATTATTTTATTATTGCCCTGAAAAAGCAATGAGATTTATTGACCTCTCTTTTATTAATCTATGTGTTATTTCCTTAAACCTGATTTGCTCATTTTTTAAAAATGTCATTTTTCCAGCTGGAGAGATAGCTTAGCTGTTAAGAGCAGTGACTGCTCTTCCAGAGGTCCTGAGTTCAATTCACAGTAACCACATGGTGGCTGACAACCACCCATGATGAGATCTGGTGCCCTCTTCTGGCCTGCAGGAAGATATACAGGCAAAACACTGTATACATAATAAATAAATATGAAAAAAATAAAATAAGAATAATTTTTTAAAATGTCATTTTTCCAAAGCACTGACAACTGTATTGGCATTGGGTAAAAATTGTTTTGACATTTAATTGTTCCCAGTGACTTGGTATTAAAATGAAAATAAAAATAAAAGTTTGTCTCGAGAGTTAGGCCTTGTCACTGAGCAAGCTGTATCTCAAAGAGCGCCTTTCCCTTCTCCCATCGGAAGCATGGTGAACCTGCTGGAGGTGGGGGCCCTGTGACTAGTTCCCTGGAGTTTGACGTCTGGCTTGTCAGCACAGCCTCCAGCGACCCATCAGCTCCCTTCTGCTTTCCCAGAATGTGCGAGGCAAGGGACTTAGGAACCCTACATGTAAGAGAAATCAAAGCCTGGAGAACGGACCCCTAGGTCACTGTGACCTGTCCAGACAGTTGATGACTTATCAACGAAGGGAACTGAAGAGTGATGCTTAGCAGAATAATTGTCTTGAGTAAGAAAAGCCAGGTTTCTCCCAAACTAGATGTGCAAGCCATGTAAAGTTCCCGGAAGTGTAAACTGTTGTGGAGATCTGGTTAGTGGTGTTTAGGGAGGAAAGAGGGTGTTCCTGAGGGGTATGAAGCGATGTTGACGATGGTAGATGTCACGGTGATGTGACAATGGTTCCAGTGTCTGCAAAAGGCAAGGGTGCGCTTTGAGCATGCGCTCAAGGGTTCTTATCTTGGGCTCCTAACTTGCCTCTCTCCAAGGATGGAGAGAGGGCAGACAGGAGTAACAATCTAAATGCAAGGGTAGACAGATATTCTGAGATCCTCTAGGGTCACAGGATGCCGGTTGGAACACGTTTCCGGTGTGGCAGCTTCACCCTCAGGTAACACAGGGTGCAGGGAGAGACTGTCAGTAAATGTTACAGTTCTAAGCTCTTGGGGTCGTGGCATGCCAGGTTAGAGCAATCCCTTGTGGAGCCAGTCTGCAGAGTCTGGAGCCTCCGTTCCTGCTTGCAGCTGAAGCAGCAGGAGCAGCCTTGAAGAAGCAGAGCAGCATCTAGCAAGAGTAGAGTTTCCCCTGCTCTGGCAGGTTTCCTGCGGGTGTGGTCAGGAGTGCATGTCACGGGAGCATCTTCTCTGGGAGCCAGACTCTGAAATCTTTAGGTTTCCTCTGAAAAGAATAGCTGGGAACTGCTCCCCACCCCCGGTGGGAGTCAAAAAAGAGGCAGTGGGCCCTGTTACTAGAGCCCGGCGGATCCCTGGCGTGTGCATGTGGAATGTAATATGGGACCATTGAGAGCTGTCAAAGCAAAGGCGAAAGAGAAGGCCAGCCCAAACCTGAGAATGTCCTCAACAAGAGAGCCTTCTCCTCTCTCCTCCTCCTCTCTGTGGTGCATGGGAAATGGCTGAGAAGTGCAGGGTTTGTGGGTGTTAAATGCCGCCTGCTGTGTTGGGTGGGAGTTTTTGCGTGGGTTCTGTGCCAGTTGACCTTCATTCACCCGGAGTAGACGCTGTCTTTGGTAGGGTGGGTCTAATCCAATATGGCCGCAAGCTGGGCGTTTGTGGTTGTGGATTACAGTACGGTCTGATTGCCTTAGCACCTGGATGCCCATCCCTGGGCTGTTGAGCTCAGACAGATGTTGGGGACCCTAGCCAGGTAGGGTCATCACTGTGATGGCATGGGGCTCTCTTCCCCCTGTTATTTACACTTCATTTGTTTTGTTTTGTTTTGTTTTGTTTTTTAAGTTAGTTACAGCCACCAGAGGGCAGAGAGTTCCTCAAATAGTTCAGTTCCCTTTTGAACTTTTACCCACATTTCTGTGCCCTGCCACTGGCAAGCATAGTTAGAAGAGCCTGTCCACTATAGGGGAATTGTTCTTTCAGATGCTGGATGCCAATTCTATTTCCTTCTTTTTTTAAAAATTACTTTATTGGTGTTTTAGCCTGTATGTATATCTGTGTGAGGGTGCCGGATCCTGGAGTTACAGACAGTTGTAAGCTGCCATATAGGTGCTGGGTACTGAACCCCAGTCCTCTAGAAGAGAGTCAGTGCTCTTAACCACTGAGCAATCTCTCTAGCCCTGCCAATTCCATTTCAACTTCTACTTTGCCTTAGCAAATGCTGTTGTGAGAGAATCACATGTGTTTTCTTCATGAGGTGTGCTTGTGTTTCTGGCATCCTCCAGCCGCCAATCACCAGGGTCAAACAGGTTTATTTATTTGATTGTATTATTTATTTGAGACAGAGTCTCATTATGTGACCTGTCTGGCCTGGGACTTGCTGTGTGGACAAGGCTGGCCTAAAACTCACAGAGATCCTTGCCTGTCTCTGCCTCTGAGTGCTGGGATTAAAGATGTGCACCATCAGACAGGACTTCAGGCCCAGACTGAAGTCGGGGCTGTGGGATGGCTTCAGAGTCCATCCCCCTGCAGGTGTGGCCTTAGTCAAGCGTCCTCCACCCAGCTTAGCTTTCTAAGAGTGACTGGTGATACAAGTGTGAAACGGGAAGCCCATGCTTTCTGCCTGGGCGGCACAGGTGAGAGGAAGCTGTGTGTGAACCGGGGCTGTCTGACAGGACAGGGAGTGGAGCTTTCTGAGTCAGGGGCTCCTCGTGGCTCTGGCTTGTGAGGCACCAGCATCTCAACAGAAAAAACAAAACAAAACAAACAAACAACAACAACAACAAAAAACCCCACTGTTTTTAAAAAACTTCCAGAACTGACTGGGATGAGAGTGGAGAGCCTGGCAGAGGCAGAAGGTGCCTCAGTCTGGGATTATTGGGGAGCATCTGGGTGACATTGGCTGCTGTGTGGCAGGCAGCCAGTGCAGAGGCACTCAGCCCTTTTCTTAGCATGAAATCTAATCCACCCCCCCAGAGATTGGTTATTACTTTGATGTTGAATGGGATCCTCATTTGGGCCACAGATATTGCTTGTGTGTGGAGGGGGGGGGGGCGGGGTTCAGTGTAAGTTACAATGTTTTTACAATGGTTTTCAAAAGGCTGGCATTTATTTTGCAACACGTGTTAGACAGTCCACTTGGGTATGTAAACTAAAAATTCTTGAGTACTGAGATTCCTAGATTAAAAGAATTTGCTCAGGGTTACAGCTGGTTAGAGGCTGCCTGAGCACCTGGCCCCCAGAGCCAGCTCCTGAGGCCAGTATGCCTAAGAAGGCCGGCAAATTCCTTCATCTGGGGCTTTTTCCCCCTTCCCTCCTGTGGGGTATAGGGTGGGAGAGAGGCGCTTACAGGGGAAGCTTACTGAATTTTCGGGGAAAGGAAGGAATAGTTTTTTCTTAGGGTCTTGAGTGCGTGTGTGTGTGTGTGTGTGTGTGGTCACACTACGCTCCTCTGTGACTGGGGACTTGCCTGACTAGTTCTGAGCGGCTCTGCAGCCCCTGGCGGTGGGAAAAGACCAGAATTGTCATGGGACAGTGCTGCGGAATGACTGCAAGAACTACAGAGGAGCGCCGCTAGGGGGTGCTCAGCAAAGTGGGGCTCCAGGCCTGAGCTGCTCCCTTCCTACTCCCTCATCACCCCCTCCACCTCCCGCCCGGCGTCACTGCTGGAAAGTGACATCCGGCAGGAGTCGGGCAGGTGCACTCCGATTTGGGCTGCTAATGGCTCCTGAGCTGTGGTGGGCTGCTAGTTTCACTCGCAGGAAGCTGTAGCATTGCTGTCCAGGAGGGCTCCTCCGCACAGGATCCATCAGGCTTCTGCCCCAAGCGACTTCTCCCAGGCTGGCCTTGCAGGACAGAGCGGGTAGCTCTGGGGCCTGGCCCCAGGACGGTGTGGTTCTGTGAGCCTTGAGCGAGCCTGAAGGCTGTGGAAGTAACTGTATAATGAGCATTGAACCGGACAGCGGTGGTGGTAGCGGTGGAGGGTGCTCTGTGAGGAACCGAAAGTCCTCAGCCCACGTGGAACTAGGCCGGTTCTGAAATGGGGCCTAGCAAACAAATCTCTGGCTGTGTCCCCAGCTGACACCACCGCGGGGTTCCAGCCCACCAGGCACCGGGAAGTTCTTTCTGTCAGGGCCTGAGACCTGGCGACCTGGGTGGCGACCTGGAGTCTGCAGAGGATGGAGAGGGAGGGCTGTTCTTGGACAGCCCAACACACCGTGGGTGGTCAAGGCCAGAACTCTGTGGTGACTGATTTTCAAACACAGTGGGAAGCAGTAAACCCATGAACTTCACAATTACATCCAGGTACAAAGTGGGCAACAGAGCTGGGTGGCGTCAAAGCTCCGGAAAGTTCTCAAACACAGAGAGACCTGTGACTGAAGGGTACAAAGAAAACCCGGTTCCCGTCCCCAGTGATGGGGAGTAAAAACTTTGCATACATGTAGTCAATGAATACATAATAAAAAAAAAAAAACGGACCATGTGTCCCAGGTGCTCTTGCTTCTTCTGGGCCCTCAGTTTACCTATCTGTAAAGCTAAAAGATAGATGGAATGATTAACGGACTCAAAGCATGGTGTCGCTGTTACAGCACTGAGGACTCCTTGAAAGTCAGCCACCCTTTTTGGGGTGTGTCCACCAGGGTCCCAACAGCAGGGCTGCGCTATTTTTATCTTATTCCTGCAGCACCTAGGAAATATAATCTAGAAAGTCCTCTAGTTAAGAATAGTGTGGGTGGGCTGGAAAAATGGCACAGACTGTTCTTCTGGAAGACCCCTGTTGGGTTCCCAACCAGATTAGATGGCTCACAAATGCCCATAACTCCAGTTTCTAGGAGGATCTGCAGCCTCTGGCCTTCATGAGCACCTGTACTTACCACACACACACACACACACACACACACACACACACATTAAAAATAAATCTTTAAAAATAATAGTACAGATATACTAGAAAGGTCGGGGTAACGCTTATGTCTTCCAGTTTCATTCTCTTCCAAATTGCTGACCAGACCCAGCAGGAATTCTGTGGCACTGTCCTAACCCCAGCCTAAACTACTGGAGATCAAGACTGCCGCTCAGGCCTGCAGCTGTCCTCACTCACCTAACCCTAGAACTGCTGTGACCTAGACCTATGAGTAGCCTTTACTTTGTGTTGCCAGGGTTAGTAGGATGTTCCCTCAGCCAAAGCATTCCCGGAAGCTCTCAATTGCAGTTCCAAACCTTAAGCTGGTTGCCTACTCCAGGGCCAGAAACTGCTTCCACTCTGGGTTCTGTATGAACGAATGATACAAACACTCAAAGGTGAGGTTAAGGGGAAGGTTGTCGTTGTAGATATGAGGGGGATAAGAGCTAGACGCTTCTCAAAGAGTCCAGGGCACAGAAAGAAACTAGTAGACGGAACATGGCCAGGAGAGAAGCAGAGCAGAGCAGAGATAGAGAGAGGGAGACAGAAGTCAGGAGGAGAGGAAGAGTTGAAGACAAAGAGATAAGCAGCTGAAATAGCAGGGTCATGAGGAGAATGCGTAGCTAGGGGGAAGGAAGCCCATGATCTGGAGAAGTTGAGGGTAGATGAGGAGTTAAGAGCCAGGATGCTAGCATGAGCTCTGAAATGTCTAACAGGTACGTTTTTGTGATACTAAGGGGTCCCAGAGGCCAGCATGTGCTTTGGTGTGCTAATAGGCAGCAATAGTAGCCATTTGTCCCTTCTGCCGGTGATAGGGGAAATGTCTCCTTTAGGTAGAGGGGAACCAGCTTCACAAGTTCCTGAGGAAGGTTGGCTTTTGTGTAACAGCCAGAATTTGGGGAAATGGGAGTTTCCTCTGGACCTGACAGATTCCACCAGGTCCCTCCCTTCCTCCTGTTGAAGTGAACACTGAGGAATTGCTGCTTGTTCTTGCTACCACGCAAAACTTCAGAGAACAGAAGATCTTCAGAGAAGGCAAACATCAAGTTCAGAGTATTCTGTTGGCTCTCAGAGGACAGAAAAAAAAATGGGCCTCTGAAGTGTTCTTGAGAAGGTAGCTCAGAAAAATGCAAAAATGCAGTCTTTCCCCCCCAACTCTACTCCAGGTCTGGTGTGTTCTCAAGGTCTCTATGTGGTTAGGGCTTGGGGCAAAGTCTGTTCTCTCAGTTGGCAGCCATGAGGGACTTGGACTGACCATTTTGACTAGAACCTTTAGGGCCATTGGCATCTAGATGCTTCTACTTCATGTTGGACATGCTGAGGACTCTTCTAGAATGGAGGCCAGCCTGCAGTGCCAGGTAGTGGTGAGGACCTCACTAAAGATGGTGGCTCTGGTACTCTCACCCCCACCCCAAGCTGTTCTGTGGTCCAAAGGCTCACTGTGTCCTCTTCTCTGAGATGACACAAATTCTGGAGAGCACCCAAGGCAGCTGGTCACCAGAGTGGGGTGGGAGGGATGGGGTGACTGCCTGCCCAGAGGTCAGGCAGGAGCCACTAGCCACTGCCTGCTCCAGGAAGTCTGTCACTCCAGGAATTCCCAGCCTGTCCACATGTGAAGATATCTGACGATACCTGTTAGACATGACTGGTGATGTGGCTCAGTCAGTTGAGTACTTCCTAGCACTCATAAAACTCTGGGTTCAATCCTCAGCGCCATATGAAACCAGGCATGATAGTATATGCCCGTTGTTACGGGAGGTCCTCCCACTCCTCCAGCCTATCGCCGCTGAGGTATCATTACCCCAGAATCTTGGCATCCAAATTGGCCTCTTCAAGAGGTAGATGTTCAGTTCCTGGGAATTGGAACCCTATCTCGTGTAAAATAAAGCACAAGATGGGTTGGATGCATAGGGCCCGAAGGGCAAATAGGAAGACTAAGGCCATATATAGCCAATATTGCCATAAATTTATGGGGCCGTGACCTGCTACAGCAATGGAATACCCAGATTAACATTCCTGTATTTCCAGGAACTCATAATTCTGGGAAGGATATGATGAGGTATTATGGGAAAAGGTCACCAGCCATTCAGGCTGTACAAGAACATACAGCAAATACCAAACCTTTAGAGGTACCAACAACCCTACCTTTAAAATGGCTAACTGAGAAGCCTATATGGATCAAACAGTGGCCTCTAGCTGAAGATAAACTACAGGCATTGGAACAGCTGGTGCAAGAGCAACTAGATGCTCACCATATTGAAGAATCAACCAGCCCTTGGAATTCTCCTATGTTTGTTGTAAAAAAGAAATCTGGTAAATGGAGAATGGTGACAGATCTAAGAGCTGTCAACAAAGTAATTCAACCTATGGGCCCACTACAATCTGGAACTCCTGGAGGAGTGGGAAGACCTCCCGTAACAGCCCATATCCCAGAACCTGGGTGGAGGATAAGGCATTTAAGAACATCCGTGGCTACATAGTATGTTTAAGGTCAGCCTGGACTGCATGAAATCTTATCTCAATTTTTTTTTAATTTTTGGTAAAACAATTGGCCCTCTACCAGTGACACATACTGGTAATAGATGCACTTCTAGTGACTGATGACAGAGGAAATCAAAATCTAAATGTTGCTCTCACTTCAGTAATGCTTTGAATGTGGGCATCACAGATATATTTGCAGATATTTGGAAACTAGGTTTACAATGTTTATGGGCACTGGAACAAGATGGTGGTACGGGGCTCAGAGCCAGTTTCAAGGACCCTCAGTGTAAAGGCCACAGGCTTTGAAGTCTGTAGTCCCCCCTCCCTAATTGCCTAGTGAGGAATGGTCCAGAAGATGTGCACTGAGGCGCATGCACTCCTGCTTCATGACTGGAGCTAACACTAGATCAGTCACCAGAGGCCCGTGTACTCAGGACGTCTCTGAGACTCTCCAGGAACCCTCTACTTTAACACAGAAAGTTTGAGGCCAGGATCTTCCAGGACCTTTTGCATTGGTGTCCCCAAACTTGAGCTTTATAAGAAACTTCTACAGCCTTATTAAAAGTACAGATTCCAGGAGCTGGAGAGATGGTGCCGTGGTTAAGAGCACTGGCTGCTCTTCCACAGGTTGTGAGTTCAATTCCCAGCAAACCACGTGGTGGCAATTAGCCACACCTATTGACAATAACCTTGAGAGAGCAGAACTCTGACCAATATCTAGGTGGGAACTTTGAGGTAGAAGCACAATAACCTTGAAGGAACTAGAGGTAAGTTCCAACTCTCTGACCTTTGGCCAATGTGGAAACAGGCTCATAATTTCAGGTCTCCACAAGTACAGAGCAAATAACTTCTAAAACTATAGAAATGACAGAGACACCTGTTGACTGAACAGTCACCCAAGGTTCCTCTACAAAGTTGGGACATTCATCTTTGGCCGACAGGCTTAGAATATCTGACAGACTTTTCTGTGAAGCAGGAATTTTTAAGGACTGTCCTACCTTGTCTTGGCGAAGTTTGGCAGTTGCCTCCTTTTGTGTCCTGTTTGCCCAATTTGGACAGCATACAGTCAACAGTAGAGACAAAGGCAGTTTCTTGCCCACTAGCTATCTTTCCAACAAATGACCACAAACTCCATATGGAGGATATTCTTTTTTGAAGTAAATTGGTGCTGCCAGCAACATATGTGTCTCACTGTCATGGAAAGCCTGTTATTAAAGCATCTTGAATGCCATGCCATATTCTGTAGGTCACTGAAGTGTATGAAGAGCATCTAACTATCTAAAATATGTCTCTATTTCACCTTTAAAACATACCTAACATGGCCATAAATTTGATTGTTAGATGACTAACTACTGACCTGCATTTCTTAATTATCTTAAATAGTTTGTAATAATAACTTTCAAGGACTAGTTTACATTATATTGTCAAATGAACTTAAACAAGATTAGAAGTGTGTATATAATATAGCAAAAATAACCTTAAATTTATATCAATTTACAAAAATACTTTAAACAAGAATAGAAATATATATATAATATGTTCTAACCAAAGTAACCTTTAATTTATATCAATGTACAAAAATCCATACCAATGTAAAATATTTGATAATAGTTTTTTTAGTTTAAAAATAGATTCAATAAGATACCCTTTTATCCTATCATTCTTATATCCCCCTATTTTCTTTTCAAAAAGAGATTTCTGAATCTAACCTCCCTTTACTTAGTTTTCTTTCTTTGACCATGGCCAGTAACAACTTGCTACCAACCCCCCTAAATAATGACAAACATCCATAATCCACCAAATGACCAAAACCCACCCACCCCACCTCTTGGGAATATGGGTGTCATGTTCTTAAATTTACTTTCTGCTGTCTGGGGTGACAGCATCTTTAGGGACTCTGAGAAAATTGAGATAATTGTCCAGTCTTAGGAGAGCTAGCTTCTGTCCAGGCTCAGTGTGGTGAGAAAGTACAGAACTTATTTGAAGTCCTGACTGGAGTAGTCTACAAGGCTGAACCATCTCAAGCAGCCACCTCCAAGTTGTCCTAGATGCTGATTTCTGAGGAAACTGCAACAGAGACCTTCTGAGAGGCTGGATCACCTTGGCTTCTTGTCTTCACTGATGTCTGGTCCTTTTTTTTCTGAAAACATAAAAAATTTTTAAAGGTAACATATATATATATCTGCACTAACACAATTATGGAATGTGCAGTGTGTACAAATCAGCTAAAGATGATTCTCTGTTTTATTCGAACAGGTAAAAGGCATCTGTCAACTTTTAAAGTTTGAACTACATAACCAAACTGTGTCACGGCCACCTCGACCCGCAAGGATGACGCGACCGACACCGGAGCTCTTCTTACTAGGCAGTTTATTCAGGACCTAGTCTCTCTTTCTCTCTTTCTCTCTCTCTCTCCCTCTCTCTCCCCCTCTCTCCCCCTGGGCAAACCTCTCCCAGCCCTTAAAAAGGCATGGGCCGCCAACCCCAGATTGCCAGGTGGGCACTGCCCATAGGTTCACGCATATGCAAGCAGCTGACAATCATTGCGTGATAATAGCATAAGTCAGAGAGCACTCGCTTTTGGGATCTTGGAGGGCGGGAGCCAGCACCATCAGGTGAGGCTCCACGCAGCTCTCTACATTGCCATCAGGTGTGGCTTCACGCAGCTCTCAACAAAACTGTAATATAAATCTCCATCCATGTCATATGAAAGGATGGCACATATTAAAAAGTCATGAAGACTCTGTAGCCAATGAGATTTATCATGCCTCATCCAGTCTCAGAGCTGTTCCCACAGTAGAAGGATTAGCATTTATGGCACCTGTCTTGTAGTTTTTCTTGGTTTTTATCTCTTTATGTCTGCAGCCAAGATTTTTCAGGAGGTCTTGGTCTTTATTAATTTTGAAGGAATCCATAGACTTTTGTTTCCTGTGGAAATAAAGGCATAACCTCTCTTCCAATGCAATACATTTCCTGACTTCCACTCTGAATTTAATACATCCTTAAAATATATAGGCTACTTCAATTTAGCAGTTTTTTCTACAATCCAATGTCTTTCAGCAGTGTTTGCCCTTTGCTCAGCAGCACTCAAAAAATTCAAAGACAACAAAGCAACATACAGGATCCAGATGCCCTGTGTATTTTCCATCCTTACGTGGCTTATTGTTTTTTATATTACTTATTTTTTCTTTAAAGTTTTTACTTTGTCATTTTTAATTTATTGATTTTTCTCTCTGACTATGTTCATTTCTTTCTTTTTTCTTCAACATCTAAGCATATTTTCAAGCAACTGTTTAGAGGTTTTTTTTTTTTCCAACTTGGACCTGGTTTGTTATTGTCTTGTTTTGTTTTTACATATCTGCAGTGTTTTTCTGATCAAGCAAGAATTATAATTAAAATATTTAGTCCATTTGCATTTGGCAAATTAGGGAAAATACTCTATCATAGATGATGTGGGATTCCCCTCTGTATGCTATGAATGTTTTATTAACATTGGTTTATAAAGAAGCTGCTTTGGCCTATGGCAGGGCAGAATATAGCCAGGCTGGAAAAGATATATAGAGAGAGTTGGTGGAGTTAAGGAGATGCCATATAGCTGCTGAAGGAAAAAGACTACTCAGAACCTTTCTGGTAAGCCACAACATCATGGCGATAAATATATTAATAGAAATTCATTAATTGAAGATGTAAGAGCTAGCCAATAAGAAGCCTAAGCTATTAGCCAAACAATGTCATAATTAATATAGTTTATGGGTGATTATTCAGGTCGGGGCAGCAGGGAAATGAACAAGCAGCCTCCGCCTACAAATAGTACAGCTACAACCATGAATGTAAAAGTATCCCTGTAGTGTATTATTTATAGTCCTTCCAGTATACTCCAGGAATGCTATAGCACACACACATGCACACACACACACGCGCACGCGCACACACACACACACACACACACACACACATGCACACACTTGGTAATTTTATTTTTGGCTCATGGGAGAATGTAGGTGTCTATAAGGGTGGTGATTACTTTTTGTGCCTTGTGGTGTCACTTGCCTGGCTTATTAGAATCATAGGATGAACTGGACAATTTTCCCTTTTTTTCCCCATCACATGGTACCATATACTGGATATAATATAAAGAAAAGAGGTTTATTTAGGCTCATGGTCCTAATTCAAGGCCAATGGGCCCACATTTTTTGGGCTTCCACAGTCTTCTGGCTGGCATTCCTGAGTCGGCACAGGACATTACAGCAAGTGACCTAACCAAACTGGCTCAAATAACTCATTAACTCAAATCTAATTGCATGAATATTGTCTGCAGTGATTTCTTTAGTGGTTGCACCTGATCCCCATTCCCTTCAGCAGTAGATAACTTCTCTTTCCCCACATCCTCACCAGAATTCATTATTGTTTGTTTTCTTGATAATTACCATCCTGACTGGGGTGAGACCCATTCTCAAGACAGTTATTTTCATTTACATTTTCTGATGGCAAAAGACAACGAAGACTTTTTAAAACATTTGTTGTGCATTTATGTTTCTTCTTTTGAGACTGTCTGGTCAGTTAGCTCATTTATTAATTGGAAGAGTTTTTCAACATTTGCAGTTTTTGAAATACATTCTCAATATTAACGCCCGTCTTATGTATAACTGGCAAGGATCCTCTCCCATTGTAGGCTGTTTTTTCCTTTGCTGACCATGTCCTTCCCTGTAAAGAAAAGTGAAAGAGACTGGAAACAATTGTGCTAAGTGAACTAAGCCAGACTGGAAAAGACAAATGCTGTATGGTTTCTCTTATATGCAAAATTTAGATTCCAACGTGTGATGGGTATGTCATAAGATTAGAAAAGGGACCATGGGAGAGGAAGAAGAGATCTTAAGGGGAGGAGGAGAAACAGAGATGGTAATTGTATAGACGTGATAAAAATCAAAGAGGAACCATCGTCGGGGTGGGGGTGAGGGCAACAGCAAGTGGGTAACATGGTGGCCAGGGATGAATAAGGGCAAAGTGAGCCTGATACCTGCCTGAGCACATGGTGAATTCTAGATCAGTGGGAGCTGTGTATCTCATGAGGATCCTATGCTGAGCTTGGGTCAGGTATCCTAAACGCAGCATGAATGAGCCTCATTAGTTAACAAATCTGTACTGTGCAGTCGCCTAGCTACAGAAATGTGTTCATAATACTGAAGCCAATAAAAATTGTGGACACATGTGCAAGGACAGAATTCTGAGTGGTCCGGGTCAGCTACCACAAGGCAGCACTCTGCTTTCCTGACGTAGCTCTCAAACTCAAATAAGGATATTTTCTCCTGTGGTCTCTTCAGTGACTCCTTTCTCGCATCTGGTACTTTTGGTTGGTGATTTTGATGTTTGAAATACCCCCAGCACAGCACGGAAATGCTGCCTAACATCACTAAGTGAGAGAAAGCTGTGCTGTGCATTATGGGAAAAGATGTCTGTATTAATTACTTCATTCACGAGCAACTTAAAGTGCTGTTAGCCATGAGTTCAGTATTAATGATTCAATAAGCATCGTGGTTGGTTTTAAAGTCAACTCGCCACAGATTAGAATCACCTGAAGAGATGTTCTGATCACCTAGATTAGTGTGGGAGGCCCACCCTGGTTAGTTCCTCTTGGCAACAGTACAGGTAAAGACGGGTATTTCAGAGGACAGTTTATCTGCTTTCTGCTGGCCTGGCCTCCCTCTTGCCACTGAGTTCATTTGCCCTGTTGTGGCTGCTGCCACTGATTCCTTCACTGAGAGCAGAATCAGTATTCCCAAACTTTCACCACAGACTAGGGAGCAAGGGTTCTCCTGGAACCTCCTGGGATTTCAGCACCAGACTGTGGGACTACTGAGGAACCATACCTTGTAGACTGAGCGGCTGCTGGGAGACAGCTGTTCTAGGATTACTCTGACTGTTGAGGCACCAATTTCAAGGACTGAGGAACTATTAAGTTCTCAGCCTGTCTAGTGTGATTTGGTTACCATTGCTATTTTAAAGCTATCTTACTAAGTTCTGAAGTGTGTGCGTGCACGCTTGGTTCTGTTCCTGTAAAGAACTTTGTCCAAAGCAATAAGAGTTATTAAATAGTTTAATAATGTACTTAAACAAATTTATGTATTTATCAGCTAACAAAAGTGTTCATAGGAAACAAATCCTGTATTACCCTAAGAGCAACAGTTCAGTACTCAGTCACTTCATAGGATATAACTCTGAGTAATGGTAACTAAATATATACTATCTGACTCCTATCATCCATCAACCCATCAATTATCTATCTATCTATCTATCTATCTATCTATCTATCTATCTATCTATCTATTCTATCTCTATATCAATCACCATCTCCAAATAGAAAATATGCACCAGATTTGAAGACATACTTCATTTTTAAAAAGCTATAAAAATGGTCACTAGAGCTTAGAGTCAGCTCAGTAAAGTGCCTGCCTTGGGAGCATGAGGACCTGAGCTTGGTCCCCAGAATCCACATTTAACAACTCAGAAACGAGCATAGTGATATGTGGATATAATCATGATACTGGGAAGACAGAGACAGGTAGATCCCTGGGGCTTGCTGGTCAATCAGCTTTGCCTACTTGTCAACTTTCAAGCCAGTGATAGATGCTGTAAAATGTAACTTGAAGGACAACATCTGGGATTATCCCCTGCATACACATGAGCATATATGAGCACACATGCACACCAAATATACATGTACATCTTTACATACATGGACACATATGCACACATACATATATACACAAAAGGTCAATAATAGCAATGAAAAATCTTCTAGCATTATCACTCACTGAGAAATACTTGCTAAAATCTCAATAGGATATCACTAGAAAATATTGACAACAGAAAGTGTTGGTGAGGATGTGGAGGAACTGGAATGCTCATACATTTCTGGTGGGAGCCATTTTGATGGTTTCCTATGAATCTAAATATTTGCTAGCATGTGACTCAGCGATCAACAGCTAGGTACTTATTTAAGAAGAAAGAAAATACCTTCCTTTGGACAGAAGAGTTTTACCTGATTGTTGCTAGAAGCTTTCTTTGGAGTGGTCAAAGTGAACTAACTTTCATCCATTGAGAGATAATCAGATCATCTAAGACATATGTAGATAATGGGATACTGGGGGAATGTAGTGGAAAGAAATGAACTGGAGTTGGAGAGATGGCTCAGTGGTTAAAGCACTGGCTCTTCTACTGTAGGACCTGGATTTGATCCAAGCACCAAGATGGTGGCTAGAATGGTCTGTAACTCTAGTCTCAAGAGAAGCCAAAGCCCTCTTCTGACTTCTGCAGGCACCATTTGATACACAGACATGCATGCAGGCAAAACACCCATATACACAAAAAAAGAAAAGTATGAACAATGGAAATCCCTGAACTATAGAAATCCCCAAATGCCCACTCTATCATCCCAAGCAGCATGATGAGAGACTTTCTTGCAAAATGTCAAGGTCTCCAGCTAAAACGTAAGAGTTCTTGGGAGCACTACAATCTTAAACCATCAAAGGAACCAGAGCAGCTAAGCCCTGGTTGCAGTCTGGCCTGGGGCCCAGAGTGAAGAGTTAGAGACACTGAGTATCCTTTAATCTGTGTGACTCTTCTGCCTGTGTGCGTTGTTCTGGGACAAATCTCTGGCCCTTGGCAGGGGTGTTTGCTAGGGGATATTCAGGCCCAGTGCACCTGCCTCTTCATGTGAATACTGAAGCCAGCAGTATTTTAGTAGGTTCATCACCGGTGACAACATTCTTAACCCCCACCTTATGGAGAATGCTGTGGGAACCTCCCCATTAACACACGAGGAGACCTCATATAGCCAAGGGCAGGAAGGATCTGAACTGACCAATGGCCAGCTTTCTCTGCTTATCCAGGTTCCCTCTCCCCACACCTTGTAGTCAAGAGAGGCTAGCACCTTCCCCCTTTTGTTACAGAAAAAAATGGGCCAGAGCGTGGGAGAGTACCCTGTGGGAGGTAACCCCCTCACCCTCTCAGAGCTGGCACACTTGGCCTGCAAGCACCAGGGCCCAGAACATTCTGCTCAGCTCAGAGAAGTCGGTAAAGGGCGGGACAGGTCATATCACAGCATCAGGCCATGGCTAGCTTGGCTGAGCGTGCTGTCTCAGGGTGCATTCCTGTCGTTATTTGTCCCAGGTGGGGCACTGGCTGAGACCGGAGGCCCTAACCCTAATTTTCGATGTGAAAATATGCTGTCTGTCCACCTGTACCCTCCCCACAGGCTCCTTCTGCATAGGAGTGAGTCACAGGAATGGCCCTCGAGTTAATTCACTTCTTCCGTCTGCCACAACCAGTCCTTGGACCTGGTAGATCCCTCAGCCCTTGCAGACCTATTCTGTCCTATTGGAGATGATGAGCAGCCAAATAAGTCACCTGCCAAGAGGCGGTCAGGTCAGGGGACATGATCTAGGGCAGGGTAACTTGCAGTATTAAGTGGAGGATAAGAATCTGGGGATCCAGAGACCCAGGAGCAGGACAGGTGTGAGGTCAGTACTTGGAGGAAGTGGCACATGAGCTTGGCAGGCAGAAGCTGAGCCTCTCGTCAACACCATCATCATTCATGGCTCAGTGTACCTGGCGTGTGTCTCTTACCCCAGCCGTTGGGGACTGTGGACCACCAGACCCTGAATTTCTTGTAAACAACTTGTTTTCCTCTGCTCTGAGCACGAGACCCTGATGGCAGGGGAGTGGGTTCTGGTGAGGCTGCAGCTGAAAGATCCCGAGAGCTGGGGCGTGGCCAGAGCCCTATATAAGCTGCCCCTGAGCACAATAAAGTGGGCATTCTTGGCATTCTTGTCTCAAGAATGTCCCCACAGCCCCATCTGTCTGCCTATCTGTCTCTATGTTTGTATGTTTTTAAATTTTCAGCCGAGTTCCCATAGCACAGAGCGAGTAGAGCGCGGAAGGGAGCCGGTGTAGTTTTACACCAGCCACTGTGGATGGATGTCCTGTGTGTGATCCCCGTGACTGTCAACAGAACAGGGAATGGTGACTCAAATTTACCAGGTTGAGGTGGGAGGATGGCTAAAGAGCTGAAGGCCAGCCTGAGCCTCTGAGTAAGAGTCAAAAACAACCAACCAAACACTAAAAGAAAGAAAGAAAAAAAAAGTCACCAATTAAGACTCCCAGAAATCTAAGGCTACAGAGGCCGGATTCTCTGTGGCTAGTGGACACTGAAGTCACCTCCAGTGAGTCTCCTGGGTCTTCCCCCACCTTGCTCTGTGGGTCTTGTCGTGAGTGCTGACAGCTGCTGCCCACTTCACTTCAGTGTAAGGCAGCTTCAGAGAGGAGAGCAGGGTGGTCTGAGCGCCAGGGCCTGGTGGGGAGAGAGCTGAACAAGTCTCTGGTTCTCACAGCGCCTTGGGGGTCTCCATCTACAGGTTCTTTGGCTCTCACTGATGCTATTCCCTGGTGAGTCTAGCTATTCAAGCCTGTTCTCTCCTGTTGGGGACTTTAGGGTGGCTTAGGTCTGTCCCAGTGACCTCGACACCCTGAGGCTCTCTTGGCACAGTTCCCTAGGTGGCCAAAGGGTTTTGGTAGGAGAAGACTGTGTTGGTTTTTTGAAGTGAAGCTATAGTAAATGATGTTATTTTCTGAGGGGGGGGCAATAGTTATCATCCAAATTTATGACAGTATATCAAGAACATGGCTAACAAGGCAAATAACTGTCATATGTCCAGCTAGAAACTTCAGGAATGTTCCAGATCTTCCTCTTCATATGTTCCATCAAGTACATATGGAGCCTTCCTTGGTTTTGGGTCTTGACTGAACCAAGCTCTCAAATCCTCCTGACACCTTACAGGTCAGTTAACATTCTAACTCTGCAGTCAGGGAATGAAGCTGAGAGGGAGGTCACTCTCTTGGGCCAGTTCAGGAACCCAGGTCTTCGGCCACACCCTTCTACCGGCTGCCAGTTCACAAATTCCGCTCAACCTCTTGCCTGGCATTACCACCCTGGCCCAGCGGGCAGCCTACAAGATCTGCTTCTCCGTAGAGCCAAACTTTACCTTTTCCTGAGAGCATTCAGATCCCTGGAAGCTTGTGAGACTTCTCTCCATGACCAAGAGAGGAATCAAGTGTCCCTCATCTGAGACTCACCTATAGACGGGCTGGGTTCCTGTGTGCTTGCCGTTACTCATGTGCCACTTAGAGCCTTTGGCATTAGTGAAACCTGTCATAAGCATGACATATCTAGGGTCCCAGTTTCCAGAAAGGTGGGGACCCTCTTGGGATGAGACGTTGGTATGACAAACCACAGACATATCGTTTTATCTCTCCATACCTCAGAGTTCTTATCCCAGTGATGTGAATCTCGACTGTCTCTCAAAAGCCACATGTTGAAGGTTTGGTCACCATCCTCTTGTGTTTGGGGACATAGTGGAGGCTTCCAGAGGTAGAGCCAAATGGACAGAAGGCCCTGAGGGCTGTGCCCGTGGGAAAGCTGTTCTATCATGGGCTCTGCCCATCATGTGCTATGCCAACATGGACCCTGCCAAAGAGGCAGGCCGACAGATTACTGGGTACTGAAACCTTGGACGTGGTAAGCCAAGGCAAACCTTTTCCCTTATACAGTTGACTGTCCTGGTCCAGTAACAGCACCAGAAAGGGCACAGGCTGGCCTGTGCAATCAAGATCAAATAAAGATGCGAGAGGCTCCCAGCATCCTTGGCATCTCCCAAGCAGGGATGGTTCTTCTCATTTGGCATCAGTGCACAGACAGACCTCTTTGGGTCCTCCAGTGAGCCTGGCACTGTGCATGCACCCAGTTACCTAAGACAAAGGCGAGAGGTCCCAGCTGGGAGCCCTGGTGTCGCCCCCAGCACCCCAGCTCTTGTCCGCCATCACTGCTTGTGGTAGACATGGAACAAAGGCCAATGCACATGGAAGACACAGAACAAAGGCCACTAGATTGTACACTTTAAATCTGTTTTTTTCAAATTGTGTTATTTTTAATGTTCTGGGCAGATGCCCACGTGTGCAGGACACTTAGCCAGGCCAGAGGCGCTTTGTCTCTTTGAAAGGCCTCCATTGTGACCCCATAGTGGCCCCAATTGATTCTGGGAACAAAAGGCCCTTGTGGAGCCCCAAAGGCATGCTTGCTCCAGCCCACGGCTGGCAGCACGAACCCTTTGCTGTCTCTTTAAGGCCCGTGCGGGGGGGGGGGGGGGGGGGGGGGGGGGGGGGGGGGGGACTTCCATCCTCTATTGGGGCTGCTGTGCAAAACCAGGCCGATTCCTGAGGGGTGCCCACGCAGATGCCTTTACCGGGCTCAGCTCCTAGGAAGTGGTCTCTCACAGGCTTGTCTAATTGAACCTACTGTGTGCAGAATGTGAAGTCAGAGGCTGGCCTCCAGGGGAAAGGACTGCATGTGATGAAGCCCCTCCCACACACCCTGCCCTTCCTAGGAGATCATCAGAAAGAGAAACAAAGACAGAGAAGTCACAGGCAAGAGTGCCAGCGTCCTGGATAGATTTGGCACATGTTGCCTTTTGCTAAGGGCCTGGCCCCATGTCCACCCTCTTCCATACTGGCATTCCTAGTCGCCAGCTCCATGGAGTTGTCTCCGGGGCTACAGAAGGCAAGAGAGGAGGGAGTGTATTAACTCACAGCCTCACTATCAGGTCCAACCCATGCCAGAGGGTTCCACACGGCTTCCCCAAATTTCCAGAAGCCCTTGCCTGTTTGGACACAGCCACCACAGGGACTCCTCTCTGTCACTTCCCTAGACGCTGGCAACAGGCTGCATGAAGATGAGCTGGCTGCAGCTGCCCAGAGCGCTCACGCATGCAGTCATATTTGTGGATCCTTTTGGTATCTGCCAAACACTGAATGTTCCTGTGAGCTCATGGGAGCTGACCGGGAAGGAGGAGGCCTGAGCAGTGAGCCCTCAGCCCAGCTGTTCCATGGACCCTCGCGTGAGGTGGAGAGCAGTGGCCCCTCTTTCAGCTGGGCCCACACTTGGTGAATATCCCAGTGGGGACTCTGGCTTGGTCTCTTCTGCCAGTTGGCTGCTTCTTAATCTTTCCTTAGGACCATGGAGGAGATTCTGTTTGTTCTTTGTGATGATGAAATGTTTTTAAAATTTACTTGTATTTGTGTGTGTGTATGTGTGTGTGTGTGTGTGTGTGTGTGTGTGTGTGTGTGTGAGAGAGAGAGAGAGAGAGAGAGAGAGAGAGAGAGAGAGAGAGATGGGCACATGCAAGCACACACATGTGGAAGATACTTCTTGCCTTCCCCCTTGCTGAGGCAGAGTTCCTTGCTGTTTCTGCTGCTGCACCGTAAACTCCAGTCTTGCTGGCCCTCTGCTCCTGTCTCCTCCTCCTCTTCCTCCCATCTTCCCATAGGTGTGCCGAGATTGCAGACGTGGACCACTGCTTCTGCCTTTTTTACATGTGTTCCAGGTTGCCAGGCTGTTTTAGCAAGAGCTTTTACCCACAAATCCATGTCCCTCATCCAATTAGCTTTTTTGTTTTTGTTTTGTTTTTTTCCGTTAGCGACAGGGCCTCAAGTATCCCAGGCTGGCCTTAAACTCGCTCTGTCACCAAGGATGGTATGAACCTCGGACGTCCTGCCTGTCTCTGGTGCTAGGCTCGCAGGAGTGTGCCACCACCCATCGTTTATGTGGTGCTGATGAAGGGACGAGCTCAGGGCTTCAAGCAGGCTAGGCAAGCACTCTACCAGCTGAGTTACAGCCACAGCCCCTAGGTTTCAGCTTTAAGAATTACCAGTTCTTCATCTCCTTTGCAGCATCCACGGACTGTGGACCCTGGAGACACCAAAGCTAGCACAGGGATGGTGTAGCAGCTCACAGTAACTAAGTTGTTTTGAGCTGGTTGAGTCCATGACCTATGTCCATTCATGTCCCTTGTTTTGGGACCTACTGGTGGTCTGGCATTGTCCCTAACGTCCAATTTCATTCCCCACTACTGTCCTCTGCTCACCACCATCCTGGCCATGAGATCTCACTGTCACTTTCCTGCATAAGGACAGGGCTTTGTGTGGGTGGTGGTGGCACACACCTTTGATCCCAGCACTCGGGAGGCAGAGGCAGGCAGATCTCTGTGAGTTTGAGGCCAACTTGGTTTACAGAGCGAGTTCCAGGACAGCTAGGGCTGTTATACAGAGAAAGCCTGTCTTGAAAAACCAAAAAAGGGGGGGGGGGGACACAGGTCTTTGGTGTCTTTGTGGCCTAGGAGAAGAGTCAAGCTCGGGACCCAGGACCAGCAGGACTAGTACAGATTCTTGTGCCACCACTGTGTGGGTCTCAGGGTCCTCACCTATGGAATAATATAGAGGCCATCACCTGTGGCAACCAGGAGGGTGGCAGGAGACTGTATATATATGAAAGGTGCTTTCAGGGCTGCCTGTCTCCAGGTAATAGTTCAAAAGATGACCATCAAGATGGCTGGCTATTCAGGTGAGAACTGGGGTGTTCTTAATACCTGACCTAAGGCCAAGCAAGAATGTTTTCTTGCCCTTGGTTAGGATAACACCAAAGTATTGCCTCAAAAGAGGTTTCCTCTTCTCCAAGATCCCATAACAAATGTGTTGTGTGCCGTGTAGTAGTGAGTCTTTGTCGGCTAGACAGCCTTCATTTGAAAAGAGAATGGAGCCACACACGGGAGCTTGGCTGCTGCCTGTCTGGTGTAGCTAGCATCTGGTTGGCTCTTCCCAGTAGCTTCTCCACACTGCTCCTCTTGGGTATGGTGGATTCCCCAAAGGGCAGAGCCCAGGAGGTATGGTTGCTCTCAGCAGACCCTTGTACCTGCAAACCCTGGGCCCTGGGAGGAGAGAGGAGAAGGCAGAGAGCAGGTTAGAGTAAGCGGTGGGGGAGTGGATCTGGGGGAGGTGAAAACATGCTCACCCCATTTCTTCAGGGTTCCAACATGGCATTGTGATTCCAATGGGAAAGAAACTTGTAAATTTCAGAAGTAGGCGTCATGTTAATGCAGGAACTCTCAGCTGGTCCAAGTGCCAAGAATAAGCGACTGCTGAATGCTTGGCCCTAAATGGGACATCTCTGTCAACACCCCCACCCCAAGGCTCAGGGAACGGAAGATGACAGAAAAGCTCTTAGAGGCAGAGGATGAGTTTAGCGCTCACGAACTCACTACAGCTAAGACCTGAACAAGAGCCAGCCACCAAGATCAGTCAGCATTCCACCAGGCAGCATGAACCGGATTCAGTGTGCTAAGAGGGCAGGGGCAAGAAGGTGGGCGGGGCATGTGTTCGGAGTGGAAGGGAGGAGTTGGGGGTGGATATAATGAAGATACATTGTATACATGTGTGAAACTGTCAAAGAATAAATAAAAGATTAAGAAAAGAAACTGCAAAGATTTACAGGCCCAGGATAGAAAGCATGAATTATGTTAGAACCATCCTCAAGTTCTTTAATCCAGGTTTCTATGGTTACAACAATTTCCAATAAAAAGAGAGAGAACAATTGTATGAAAGTTTCTTTTAATGATTAAAAATCTGAAACATTGAGAAACTCTTGGGAAATCCATCTCAGTTGCCCTTCCTTCCTTCCTTCTTCCCCCCTTTCTCCCTTCCTTCCTCCTTTCTCCTTTGCTCCCTTTCTCCTTTCCACCCTCCTGTGAAAACGTGATCCTCATTCATGTTGAGCTGCTGGTTAGTATAATGTTACAGTACAGTTTTGTTGAAAATATAAGACTTCTCCAGTCAACACAGCTTCAGATTTTGTTAAACATCTCAATGAACTTCATATCATCTCTTAGTTTGTATTTAAAATTTTAAAAACAAATCCCCAACCTAGTCTTTTACTTGTGGTTTACTATGAAATTTTGACTGTGTTAAGTAGGCAAATGGCAGATTTGGGTACCAGTGATGCTGGGATAACAAAAGTCCTCCTGGATGTGCCATTAAGACCCAATTTGAGGCGGAGGGTGTGACTTAGCAGTAGAGTGTTTACCCAGCATGCACAGGCCCTGGGTTCCATCATCACAACTAAGGTAGAAACATTCCTAAATCCAATTTAATTGCAGTGCTCATCTCCTACTTTGTTGGAGAACAAGACGTTAGCTAGTTACACCTTCTGATTGAGGCTAGAATATTGGCTCTCCTGGAGACTGGCAGGAGAGTCCTGTATCTGGGGCTCCATCTCTACACTGTCACAATGGGGTCAAGGTGAGATCTCCTAGTGGGGAACCTGACTTTACAGATTTTTCCAGTCCTTCCTAATGATAAATACTTCCTCCTTTTAGGTCCAGTGTCCTAAACCTGGAATATGGCAGCCACCAATGGTCATTATCTATCCCTTCACTCTGCAGTCTGGTCCCTTTCTTCCCCCAGGGAGTGGTCTGAAGACGTGCCCGAACACATCAAGAGACCACAGATACCCAGATGGAGCATTTTAGACCGGCTTTACAAAGAGAGGGAAGAAATGCCTGTAGCTAGTTTTCTCAGGGCTTGAGAAAATTCTAATTGAGCAGACTACCGTGTCTTCAAAGAAAAAGATGGAGCTCCTGGGATCTCCCTACAAAGGAACCACTATCCGGGCAGACACTATGTGACCCTCAGCGAGTCATGCTAGACTAGAATGCACAACTGTCCCTGGAGACACAGGTGAAGTCAAAGGATTCTGTAGGGAAAAAGTTGACTGGAAGGTGTCCCTGATTCCAGAGAATAAAAAACAACCCCTGTCGCCCCTGTACTCTTGAAGCATGAGATAGAAGGTGTTTAATGGAGTATTTCAAAGGGTCTCATCTTCCACCATGAGCATCTGGAGACCTCTGTTGGGTCTCAACAGAGAATTTCCATCCCTGCGACACTCAGACTATGCACAAAGCCTAAGATGTGCCTGGAGACAAATGCTCTCCAGAGCCTGTGGAAAATTCCAGGAGGCAATTCTTAAGACATGCTCCAAGGGTCAAGGGGAAAATCGTCATTTCTTCAGATCAAGGTTCCCAGTTCCCACCCGCTGTCCCTGTTCAGGGCAGAAAGGGCCCTGGCAAGACAGCTCCTTCCTCCCTCAGCTGGAGGTTAAACATAGCAAGCCCTAAACCCTTGACAGAAGGTAAACATGACACCCAAGAGAAACAGAACATGGCTTCCTTTTGTTTTTGTTTTGTTTGTTTTTTGGCTTGTTTTCTTTTCTCCACCATGGTGTCTGTGCTCTAGGAAGTTAATGGGGAGTTGGGACGATCAGTGAATGACATCTGGGTTTCCAGCTCCCGATCTGCTGTCCTATGAAGACTTCCATCTGATTAAGGAAAACACGGCATGGATCACATAGAGCAGAGTGACCACGTAGGCGAACACCTGAAACCAGAGGGACAGAGGGAAGGTCATTAGTGTGAGGTCAGTGGCGTGGCGTGGGGGAGGGGGAGAAGACAACTATGCATGGACTTAGGGCTGTGAGGGCTGTCACATGACTCTAACTGCCTGCCTCTGCCTCCTGAGTGCTGGGATTGCAGATCTTTAATTAAAAATGTGTGTTTGTGTGTGTGCACATGTGTGCGTGGTACATATGTAGGCCATAGGAGGATGTCAGGTGTTCTCCACTGTAAGATTCTCACCTTTTACCTTTGAGGCAGGGTCTCTCTGTGAACCTGGAGATTGCAGTTTTCAGGCCAGCTACAGAGAGCTAGCGGTCCACTCAATGCCAGAGTTTTGCAGCATTTGAAGGATACCCAGCTTGGAATATGGGTCCTGGGATCTGAACTCTGGACCTCACAATTACACAAGCAGCTTCTCTTAACTCCTGGGGCGTCTTTCCATCTTTCGGACCCTTCATCTTAATCCTAAATTCTTCATTTCCCAGGTACAATTGAGGAAACCAGGCTTCATGGTAAGTGGAGAGCAAGGCACATGTGTCTGTGAGTGCGTGTGCTTGGTGGTGGTGGTGGCAGTGGCGGGGCAAGACAGGGCGGGGCACCTAGCTTCTATCAACAGGAAGTGGCACATGTGAGGAGTTGTTGAAGCGATTCAGCCTGTCACATTGGCAGTGGGAACATAGGCCTTGGACTGTCACCTGTGACTTGTGCCTACCTGGGTTCCGTGTGCTCCCATATTCTGGGTGGCTGACCTCCCTAAAGGCTCACCTACCTGCAAATCCAATATTTGCACCTGGTTTTGTGACCTTGGGGAAGGGGTCAAAAGTTTCCAGCTCAGGCACAACATTCAGGGTGGCCACGCTTCCGTGAGTCTTGGAAATGCTCATAAACAGCAGCCCCGGCGCTCAAGCATGGGTGAACGCTCCACCCTCACTGGCCGGAGGCGATGTGTAACCTGAGTTAGCTAGTGACAAATATCTGCGAACTTATCTGGGAACTCCTAACTACCCAAGTCACCTGTCCCCCTCAGGTGGGACATCAGGCCCAAGGAGAACCCTTGGCAGAAGCACTTCAGAAGTTCTGGAAAGGGCAGTGAGTGAAGACTTGGTCTGAAAATGAGATTAAGGAACGGCACACGGTGGATATTTAGAGTACGAGACATGCTGAGACACATTTGGACCTTCAGAAACCCTTCTCTGTGGACTTCTGCCATGATTGCCCATCGTAGTGAGATCTATGTCGAGAAAATCTCTAGTTCTCCTGTGTTCACTTCTGTTAACCCCAGAAAGTTTTCCGGTGAAGAAGCTGAGCCAAAACAGGTCCTAATTAGGACCAGAGAGGGGATACAGGCTGGTGTGAGGGAGGTTCCAAGATCAGCTGTTAATTCCTGAAGAAGAATGCTGCCTCCTCCCCAGGTACCAATCCAGAGGATACTGTGAACTGTGAATGGAAGTAGCTCTACTTTGAATTTGGTTCCCACGACACCTTATTATCTAGCCAAGTGCACCCACCAAAGGAGAACATCCTGAGTTTTGATTCTGGCACAAAATGGCCAGGCATGTGCATGTCTATCATGTCCAATAAGAAAACATGGGGCCAGGCGGTGATGGTGCACGCCTTTAATCCCAGCACTTGGGAGGCAGAGGCAGGTGGATCTCTGTGAGTTCGAGGCCAGCCTGGTCTACAAGAGCTAGTTCCAGGACAGGAACCAAAAAGCTACGGAGAAACCCTGTCTCAAAAAATCAAAAACAAACAAACAAACAAACAAACAAAACCATGGGGACAGAATCTGCTTTGGAGTGGAGCTTTGTCATGAAAGATGTACCATGGAATACGACACAATAACATAATAAGCACTCTGCATCTACACCCAACCCCATGATGACTTTCATACACATGAGGTTGGGAGAGAGAAGTCAGGCATAAAAGACTGAACCTTGCACAATTCCACTTCAAGTGGCAGGCAAAACTGAACTGAGTGCTGGAAATAGGCTAGTACCAGAGGAGATGGTGATAAGGTCAGTGAGTCTCTCTCTCTCTCTCTCTCTCTCACACACACACACACACACTAGTAGTGCTGGAGATGGACTCTAAGGCCTTGCACATTCCAGACAAATGGTCTACGCTGACACACACCTCAAGGCCTGTATCCCAGTTCTTTAAAGCACATTTTATTAAAAATAAAGCATCTGTGTTTCTGGAGGTGGGTATGTGCTTGTGAGTGAGTGCCCATGAGAGCCAGAAGCCAGTGCTGGATCCTCCAGGCCCTGTGTCATAGGCGGCTGTGACACACTAGATGTGCATGCTGAGGATGGACCTCTGTAGGAGCGGTACTCTTTCTCAACTGCTGAGCCCTCTCTCTAGCGCCATGCATCCTATTTCTTAATTATGGGAAGATTCATCTTCTAATAATTCACTGATACACCTGCCTGAACCTGTGCACTTGTCTGGATGAACGCTGCTTTAAAGTCAGAGAGAGAAGTGGGGAAGATGAGGTGCAAAAGACAGGCAGCTTTCAACTTGTTCAGTGGGCAGGGATTTTAATTCAGCCCACCTAGGTTTTTTCCGTCATGGACTGACTCCAGCCACATCTAGTCTACATCACACTACTTTTGCCCTGAAGAGTTTTAGGGGAGTTGTTATCAAATGCCTTGATGTCAGTGAACTCAAGGCTTGCAGGTTAGGAAGGGGTGAGGTGCTCCTCCGACAGGCAGGTGAAACAATGATTATAGACCAAGGCAGAGAGCATGGATCACCAACCTCAGGGAAGAAGGCACAATGCTGCCTGGCTATGCTGCTGTTTGGACTCCATGTTGGAAAGTGTTCTGTGATGTAGGACAGCTAGAGAGCGTAGTGACGGGGACCTTGAGGTGGCCAGATTCATGAAAGCCGCTTAAGGGGAGCATGCAGTTTCTCTTGGGTGGGATGGTATCCTCTAAGAATGATGCTCTGAGAACCCCCCTCCCCCACCCCCTCTAGATTAAGGAAGAACCATGCTGTCCAACACATCCCTGTAGACTGCGTTCAGCCTCCTTCCCATTTTCCAGCAAATGACAGGTTCAGGCATCTTGTTAGTTCATTCCACTTTGGAGTTTGCGTGAATCACAAGTCAGTTTCTAGAGACCTGAGAAGCACTATTTCTAACTCATTTTTAATGTCACTCATAGTTAGAAATAAGTTTTATATTAAGGACTCTGAGTAAAAGCACCCAATACATTCCTCCAAGGGTACCACTCAGAAAAACATCTTCCTCAAAACATCTTTCTAAAACGATGCAATCTCTTACTCCTTGTCATACGGATCTAGCCGATGAAAAAGAAACCCACCCTGGCCTCAGTGTTCCTTGTGTTGACTCTATGCCTCTGTGGACAACACTCGAGGAGGTCACAAGACCCAAGTGACCAGACTCACAGCCTGAAACTGGTACTGAAAGCAAGCACGGTGGCCAAGACCTGACTTTGACACTTGCCAATCTTGGGAAAGAGTCCAGGCTGCCTCTCCCTCTGTGAGATGGGCGTGACAATGACACTGGCCCCCCTAGGATTATTGTGAGGGTCAAATGAGATCATATCTGCCCATACACAGCCAGTCTATCAGGAGCCCCTGTGTCTACTGAACCTTGGGCCACGCAGCCCTGAGAAACCAACTAAGGGAGCCGTGGCCCGTCCCTGCCCTTCGTAGGGGCATCACTGCTTCACAAATGAGGGGCAGGTTCGACTTCATTCAAGAGAGGCGTGGGCTGGGTCGCCCTCCACCTGAAGCGTCTGCAGCAGGTAAGGAGAGCCACTTGTTTTGGGCACTGTGGGCGCAGGGTTGCAGGGAACTTACCACTGCTGAGATGTTTTCATGGTACTGCTTGTAGGTGAAACCATCGTACATTGTGATGGTGGCCAGGGCTTCCAGAACTGAGGCGCTGAGGTAAAACAGGGCCGCCACACAGTGGTAGGCTGCATCCTGAGGGTGAGAAGGGCTATGTCAGAGATGAGAGGAAAGAGACGCTCCACTCCAGACACAGAGGCATAGACCTTGAATTCTCTGCTTTCATCTTTGTTCCAGACTCCCTTCGAACCACACCATAGCCCCTAAGTCCACCAGCTTCTCTCAGGATTTGACGGCTACTGAACTGAGCTTCTTTTCCTTGGGCAGGTCCCACAGTGAGTCTTTTAGTGGAAGAAGATGCTGTTGACCCTGAGGTACTACCAAGGGAGTCTGGGGTGTATGCTGGTTACTCTTATTATTAATTTGACACAAGATTAGAATCTTCTCTGAGACACCTCTGGGTGTGTTCTGGAGGGTGTTTCCACAGAGGCTGAACTGACGTGGATGACTCACCCTGAATACGAGCGGTACCATCCCATAGGCTGGGGTCCCAGACTGAATACGGAAGAGAAAGCTGGCCATGCACAAGCAGTCACCCTCCTGCTCTCTGATTACTGACCAATGTGATTAGCACCTCCCTTCTGCAGCTAACCCTTCCCTATCAAGATGACTGTACCCACAAACTGTGAGATATAGCAATAAGAAACATAACAAATACAGGGTAACAGATAGAAACTGGTTCTGGACCCCAGGATCAACCACACATGGTTAAAGTCCTGGCTTGCATGTGGGCTCTTTGTCCAGTCTGGGGAAAGAGAAGCCTGGGCCATTTCCCTTGTTCCCATTTTGTTGTGTTGGTCTTAGTTATTTATCTTGGCTCCTGGAATATTTCAAAGCGAAAAGGAACTAAAACAAAGTTCAGTGTGGTTGAAGTGATTTCAAAAGTTCAAGTAGAAAGGCTGTGGAGAAGTAGAGATCTAGCCAAGTGGCCTGAACCCTCATTTAATTAATAACAAGCAAGTCCCCCTTATATTTATCTGAGGCCTGTTTCCAGCTCCTCAAAGCAGAACTTAGTACAAAAGAAAGAACACAGGCCATCTTGGCACCCGAGTCGTCTAGAAGGCATGCTTAGATGGTGGTCACCAGGCAGGCAGGCAGAAAGCACAGTCTGGTCACTAGGGAGCCATCAGCTTAGGCCCAGGCTCTAGGACTCTGCTCCCCAAGGAGGTGACAGCCCCTTGGATGGTGGGAGTAGCTTGACAGCTATCAGGTGCCTGTGGGTGGGTGGGGACGGGCTGCCGGCTGTGTGTGAAAAGGCAAGCGCAGATAAGAAATCAGAGCGCCCCATGAGAATCTGCAGCAAACACATGGATCCTGCTCTCTTTTCCGACTTCCTCAGTGCAGGAGGCGGTTACTGCTAGGAAGAGTCTAAACCGAGGTCAGGACAGCTCAGCTTTGGGTTGTGCTGAAAAATGTTTCCAGGGAAGCCTCACTCAGGGTTGGAAAAGTAGTCTTTCCAGAGATGAGGGTCCAGCACCACCTCCCTCCCCCGACACAAATTCCCTGGGCCATCACTCACCAGTGTGATCCAGGAAGTCTCGCCGCTGTGAGTACCAAATACATACATGACCATCAGGGAAGTAGTGGCCACGAAGCAAAATACAGACACGAACATCACCCAGCCCTGGATCAGGGGAATGGGCACCAGGGAGGAGGCAATCAGGATCCATACCAGGCCTCCAAAGACCTGCAGGGAGGAGACAGAGAGTATTGGAGCAGGGACACTGGGGCTACAAATACCCAGAAGGGGACAAAGAGGGTGGCAAAAATAATCTCTTTTATCTTCCAAAGCTGCAAGCTAGGGCTCCAATCTCAGCGTTGCCATTGCCTCTGGCTTACTTTGTTTCATTTCTTAAGTACAATTTTCATTTTTTATTTAATAAACATTGTAATACACCTGGGCATTGTCTTAAGCACCTTGACAAATATTAACTTGGTTAACTCCAGTAACAGAGCTATGGGTGAGGAATGGGATAACTGAGGCGCGGGAAAGCAAAGGAACTCACCAATGGAAGAACTCCCATTATTTAGTATTAGCATTAGAATGGCTACCCTTTCTTCTGAATGTCTGTTCTTCTCAATGGCTTTGCTATTGGAATATCTTTTATGTTATCAAACAGTAAGCAACCATCCGGGAGTGACAGACAGTACAGGACTCCAAGGCCGGCGCTGGAGAGGTAGAGGGAGGAGACTAGCAAGCACAAGGCCAGCCCGGGCTAACAGTAAGTTTTCAGCCAGCCTAAACTACACCATGAGACCCTGTATCAGAAGATCAAGGGTTGGAGATGTAGCTAAGTGGTAGAGGTCACTTGTCTAGCCGCTGCAAGGCCCTGGATTCAATCCCTAGCCACAGGGAAAAAGAGACTGTAACCACTAAGAGATGTTTTTAGGTTATTAATGGGTGAATATACTAGCTGCATTATGATATTGACATTTTTATTTTTAGATCCCCAAGTGTAGGAACTTTTCTGACTAGTTGAACTAGAAATGGAGAGGTCACAGGCTAGCCTGGTTTTCTCAGATGGCAGACACAGGTGCGAGAGAAGCCAGAGATACATGGATGTCCCCAGGGTTGGAGAGTTCCCTTTCTCAGAGGGGAACAAAAGAGGTTCCAGAAGTCCCCTGGATGATCCAGCCTCACAGGCCTCACTGAGATTTTCTCTAGTTCTCTCTGACTCTCTTCCATCCAAGCTTCATGTACCCACTCTAGATGAGGACAGGACTGGCACCTAGGGAGATGGCTCTACAATCTGGAAAAGTCTGGAAAGCAGTGTGGGAGGGCAGGACACTTCCTCCTGAGTGGCTGGGGCTGAGGGCAGGTGACACTCCTTTGTGCTGCGGGCTGGATAGCACCTGCTTTTAGGAGGTATGAGGATAGGCACGGAGAAATGCAGAAGTCCGTTGGGTCTGTTTATCCAGTCAGAGACAAGCATCAGCATGTGCCCTTGCTCTGGGGTCTGGTCTCTGCATAGTCGTCCAGGGTCAGTCTAAGTCAGGTGGCTTGTCTGCGTGCTGCAAGGGAATTCTGTATAACTCTGCAGCCTGTGGCCCCAACAAAAGACATCTGGCCAGAGGTAAAAGGCAGTTTGTCTGATCATGAGGTTGTGGGAATGAAGTCTGCCTTGATCACAGAAGCTGGCTCTCATGAAAGGTTGCCAGGGGAAACCATCTGCCCCATCTTCCACCCAGCCACCCTCTACCCAAAGGGCTGAGTGGATCAAGGCATTTCAGGATTCCCTCCGCGCACAGTCAGCAAAGGTGGGCTAGGCAATGACTGCTTTAGTTACTGTGGCTACATCATTACTTTCAGCACAAACAAGCTGTAAAATGCGTTAAGTTAAGCTAGCCCATTGTCACCTGCAAATGGAAGACTTTGAGATGACTTTCAGTTCCTGGTCTTCAGGAGTACAGGTTGTACTTTATGCATCTTATATAACCTCTTTCAATTCTGTTCTCCCCTATGGGGTGGTCAGGAGTCAAAGGTGGGGCAACAGGCAAGTCAGAGTGAAATAGCACAGGGTTTGCCAAGGCTAGATGCTAGCACTGAGCTAGCTCTTAACTTCTGGTGCATGTCTGACTGAATCAGGCTGTTTGAGTGAGTGCCTTTCATTAATCTGCCCAAGATACACACCACACACACACACACACACACACACACAGAGAGAGAGAGAGAGAGAGAGAGAGAGAGAGAGAGAGAGAGAGAAAGAGAGAGGGAGAGATATTCATGGGGTCCAGTCAGAACCCTTGTCCACAATTGTCCAGTGAACAAAACCCATTCTATACCCAAATCCAATCTCTAGCCCCTGACAGACCTCAGGACCTGCCTCTGGGTATATCACCCAGCAAACCCACACTTTTGAAGATTAGGTGGTCCCCCAACCCATTGAATGGTGTAAACAGTAGTAGATCTCACTGATGAGGGAGCCCCCGCTGTGTGCTGTGATTACCATTAATGAATAAAGAAACTGCTTTGGACCTATAGTAAGGCAGGACTTAGGTAGGCAGGGAAAGCTAGGCTGAATGCTGGGAGAAAGAAGGGCGGAATCAGAGAGAAGTCATGGAACCAGTGAGACAGACGTGCTAAAACTTTTCTGGTAGGCCCCAACCTTGTGGTGATGCACAGATTCCTTGAAATGGGTTAAATTCAGATATAAGAGTTAGCCAATAAGAAGTTAGAGCCAATTGGCCAAATGAGTAGCCCCCTCCCACTACATTTCACAGTGAGGTACTGGAAGAAAGTTCTCTCCATTTGCCTCCCTCCCTTCCTTCCTTCCTTCCTTTCTCTTTGTTCAGTTTTTGAGGCAGGGTCTTTCACTGTATGTAGCCCAGGCTAGCCTGGAGTAAGTAACTTCAGCTGGCCTCCAACCCATGTCAGTCCCGTCACTGCTCTCGGAGTGCTGGGATTTCAGATTCAAATCATCATGTCCAGCTCTCCTTAAAACATCATTAATGAGCTGGGTGGTGGTGGTGCTCACCTTTAATCCCAGCACTTGGGAGGCAGAGGCAGGCGGATGTCTGTGAGTTAGAGGCCAGCCTGGTCTACAGAGTGAGCTCTACTACAGCTAGAACTACACAGAGGAACCTTGTCTTAAAAAAACAAAACAAAAGACAAACAAAACCAAAAACAACCCCCCAAACACACACCACACACACACACACGGTTAATGAGATATAACTCATATAGGATATGATTCATGCACTGAAGACTCACACTTCATGTTTAATAGATTTGTAAATACAAACTACATTCTCAAAGCCAAATTCAGATCACTTCATAAACTCAAAACTCTATAACCATTAGCCGTCTATGTTCATACTTAGCATAATGATTTCAAGGTGAACACTGCGCTTCCTGGAGGACCCTAGCAAACACCTGTGCTACCACAGTCCCCACCTGTCCCTTGTGAGGTGTCAGAGAGCCGCTGGCTCCTAGGATGAGTGATGATGGCTGTGGTGATGATGGTGCGCATCTGTGAGCTCACCAAACACCATCAGGATTTATGAGACACCTAGGGACAGCCCTCCATCAGTCTCCTGTTTGTGTTACACCTCAGATTGGGGGCGGGTAACTTTGAAGACATCCTTATAAACCCTGGCACTTGTCTTCCTGTCTGGCAATAGGTCTTCCCTGTACCCCTCACTGCCTGGCTTAGGTTTAACAGTGTGGGGAATGGAATGCAGGGCTGTATGGTTCTGGGATGGAGCCAGGATGGGGGCGAGGAGGAATCTGTGCTGTGCTGGTGGCTGAATAGGGTCAGAGGGAGTATGAGGAGGTGGCAGAAAGGCTCACAGCCCCCTTGAGAAGATAAGGAGGATGAGGGGAACATGAGAGGAACAGAGCCAAGGAGAGTGTATTTCCAGACAGTGCCTCTACAGGTTGGCTTCCTCAGGGACTTTCTGCGTTGGGGAGCAGCCCTTTGCTTGTGTCAGTTATGGTGCAGAAGCTCCTCATTGACAGCTGCAGCTGCTGTGGTGTGTGAAGGCCTCCACATCCATGGATTTGACCAATTGCAGATTTAAAAATGTTTGGAAACTCCAGGCATGGTGGTGGATACCTGTAGCCCCAGCACTCCGGAAGCTGAGGAAGGCTTAGGAGTTTGAAGCCAGACTGAACTACGGAGTGTGACAATGTCTCAAAAACTACAATGCAAATATTTTGAGGGGGAAAACAACCTGCATCTGAACTGGACATAGCTTAGGCTACTCTTTCTGGCCTAAATGAAGCCTAAAAGCTGGCTCTGAGGAGATGAGGTAGCTGGCCTGCAGGATGGCTTCAGAGGTGCCTCAGAGGGAAAGGTAGACCTAGCTGGTCAAGGCAGACATGGGGCCAGGGTGTGCTGCTCTGGTGGGAGGCCAGGGAATGCCACAGGGAGGGACGCTGCCACCCTTTTCAGCCCCAGAGGGTGGGGAAGCCGGGCACCATGTGGGAGGAAGGGACGGCAGAAGCTGGGCCGCTGGAAGGGTGAGCCATGGAGACCTGATATTCAGTATGAATCATGGGGGCCCAAGCCTGTTTACACCCCACTCCACCTTCAGGCCGTACAGAGGGCAAACAGAGAGAGCAAGCACGGGCACCCACACCCCAGAGATAAGTCACTCCTGGGCAGGGAGCACTCCTCTCAGGCCTGACTTCAGGACCCCGCTGGCCAAATATTTGTCAAGAGCAAGGGGGTAGGTGAGGGTTCAAAAGCATTTTCCTTTGTAATGAAAACTCTAGATGTCTTTTGTCTTCAGTCTTTGGACACACAGAGGTGATTAGTTAAAAAAAACAAAACAAAAAATCATTATACAACTCGGTGGAGGTGTGGCCCCAGGGTCTACTCATGTTAAAGCCAGCTCCCCCATTACCACCTCTATATTCCATCATAGCAGAGACACAGTAGCTGCCAACAGTGGTCTCAAGTAAGGCTCTCCAAATTGCTGACCAGGGAGCTATCCAGATTAACCAATCCCTCTGGGTCCCAGCACTCAAAACTGGAAAGTGGGAGTAGAACCTGGATTGATGCTCTAGGGTCCTCAGACCTGACTAGCTATCAAATTAGCTGGGACACCTTTACAAAACCAAACATCTAAGCCCAGGCTCAGGGACAGAATCAACCGGAGAGACACAGAATGGCAGGACAGGAAACAGAGGACCCAAGCTCTTTGCCAAAGCCTGGAAACATGTTTTCATAACACAAGGCTTCAGGTGTTGTTCTGCATGTTCCCAAGAGAGCAGAAGAGGGGTCAGCCCTGTTTCCAGGTTCCTGCAGGCTTTCCAGCAGACCCAAGGAGAACTCTACGCTTGGTCCTGTCTGGTCTCTTGATGCAAAATATCACTGTGAACTTCCTTTTTCTGTCTTCATGCTTCTGTCCCTGTTTTGCTTTGTGCATGAGACCTGCTCATCCCTGGATGTCTGCCAAGCCCCAGGACATAGTTTAACAGATTGTGAGTGGAGGGCTGTGCTTAGGAAGGGGATGTTGGGCTGGGAACTGCCTAGTGTTGGGTGCTGAGAAGAGCAGTAGGGATTATGTTCAGAATGCAACAAAATGCTTCCAAAGGTTTAAAAAGGGTTTATATCTATAGTTTACTCAACCGAATGATCTTTGTGAAAATGGTCTCCTCAGGAGATAGATAGCCTCTTGGGGAGCTTTCATCTGAACCCCAACAAGATCCCCACTGTTTTATTTTTCTTTATTGCTAGTGTGTGTGTGTGTGTGTGTGTGTGTGTGTGTGTGTGTGATTGTGCATTCAGTGGTCAAAGGACAACTTTTAAGAGCTGGTTCTCTTCTTTCATCATGGGTTCTGGAGATTGAACTCAAGTGGTTAGACTTAGGTGGTAAGAACTTTAGACTTCGTGCCATCTCACTGGCTTCCTGCTCGGTCTTATGAGTCACCTATGGGAAGCAGACCAAAGGAGGCAAGGGTACAGATTTTAGGTCAGAGTTCCTGAGTTTGGATTGGATCTGCCGCGTACCAGCTGGGTCATCTGGTAAGTTACCCCGGGTCAGTTACTTAGCCTTTCTGTTCCTTTGTCTACGAGATGGTAACAACCGCCTCCTGTCATGGAATAAAGTGTTTTCATCTGTGACCACATAAAAGTTCAGAAGGTTGTAATTTCAGTGAATGTAACTGCTCACTTACAAACATAATGGGAGCTGGAGATAATGAATTAATCAATTATGATTTGTTTTGTCTTGTTTTGCGATACGGTCTTGATATGTAGACCAGGCTGGCTTCATGCTGGGATATAGTCTGGGCTTACTGGAGCCAGAAGTCACCTCAAGAACTGGGAGTGTAGCTCAGCTGATAGAGTGCTTGCCTAGAGTGTATGACACCTTGGGTTCCATCTCCAGTACATCATGGACTATGCCTGGTGGCACTGTGAGGAGGATCAGGAGTTCAAGGTCACCCTCAGTTATGTAGTAGTTTTAGGCTGGTCTGTGATTCTTGAGATCTTGGTTTTTTTTTTTTTTTTGTGATCATATAAGCATTAAAAAAAATACCATGGTGTCCCTCCAACTGAAAGTTGTATAAAATGTGTCTGCCTAAGAAAATGTAGTGGGTATGTAGATGTGAAGGCTGTCTTTCTAACAATGAGCTCACTTGTAAGAGGAGAGTGGAATTCTCCAGAACATTCTTGAGATTCATCTGGAGTTTCTATCATTATGGAGCTGAAAGAGCTCTTGGTCCCAGTTCGTCCACTGCAGGGGTTGGATGACTAAGGTCAATGCCGAGGATTTATTCAAATCCTCCGGTTGTTCCCCTAAAGTACTATTATATGCTCTCAGAGTTACCACAGCAGAAAGTCTGCCAGGGGAACATGCCAAGACAGGAACCAAAGAGTATGCCACCCACATGCAACCCCCCTGAGTCAGGCATAGGGCTCCTAACAGCTCTCTTATGGGTAAATGTGACCATGAGTTTGTGTTTTGACTTCTTGAGAAGCAAAGGAAACGAGCCACAGAACTTAGGCTGTGCACCAAGCTCTAGGCTTCCCTTTATTCCCTAGGAGAAATCAACCAGTTGCCTCATGAGCTGAGAGGTGCCAGTTGGCACACCCCAGGCTTCTGGGAGGGCTGCCAGGCTCCATACCCATGAGTACTGTCCCGAGGCCACCAGGAACGGCAGCCCCAACTCCTGCTGGCCGTGTGCATGCGCTCCTTTAGTAGCCAAGAGTTATGTCAACACTGGGTGTATTGGCAAGTTTTATGTCAACTTGACACAAGCTAGAGTCACCTGACAGGAGGGAACCCCAACTGAAAAAATGCCTCCGTAAGATCTGGCTGTAGGCAGGCAAGCCTATAGGACATTTTTTTAAATTAGTGATTGATGGGGGAGGCCCAGCCCCTTGTACATGAGGACACGCCTGGGCTGGTTGTCTTGGGTGCTATAAGCCATGAGGAGCAAGCCAGTAAGCAGCACTCCTCCATGGCTTCTACATCAGTTCCTGTCTCTGGGCTCCTGCCCGGTCTTGGCTTCCCTCAATGGACTATGACTTGGCACATATAAGCCAAACAAACCTTTCTATGGCATTTCATCACAGCAATAGTAACCTTAACCAACACATCAGGATTTTATTTATGGTGATGACTTGAACAGTGTAATTGCTGTGTGCTCCAGAAGGCTTTCCTATCTAGGAATAAACTAACTGGCTAAAAGAATCATTCTGTAAGTCAGAGGACAGGAGACATTCTTGTCCTCTGTGTGCATATATGTATGTGCAAGTATAGAAGTGTATCTATGAATTACATATGTCCATCTAAGTTCATGTATGTGTGTTTGTGTACCCACAGTTACATAGCATGTGTTCTTATGTAGAGCTACCTCCAAGGAGAGAGAGAGATGGCACCACAGGGCTAGATGGTCAAGAGGACACAGAAGATCAGGTATTGGGAGAATGAACTATAGAGAGGGATAGGGGTCAGGGCAATAACTTTGGCCACTAAATACTGCAGCCTTCCCAGGATTCCTTGGCTTTGCCTTTGAAAAGTAAGTTTGGATGAAGCCGCAGACCCCTTTCTTGTTCTGAGAGGTGAGGCCGAGAGAGTAGAAGCAAACCCTAGAAAGTTCTCCAAGTTAACGGCAGCTCCACCTCCTGGGTCAGAAGAAACTCAGCTCCTAATGAGTCAGAAGGTGGCCTTCCTTCGCTGTCCCCATTGCTCACTCATGCGATGAACAGGTACCAGAAGTGACCATGTCAGTACTGTGGCAGGCACACCCAGGGAGCCAGGCCTAGTCAAAGACACACACCAGGGGATGGGGATGCAGCAGTGTGCTCGCCTAGCATGAGAAAGGTCCTGATCTGAACTCCTAGCAATGAGCACGCACACATGCACGAGCGCTCGCACTCACACACATGCGTGTGAGTACGGACACCATCCCAGCCTCCCTCTTGCAGCCCTGTCTCCCATGAGAACAGCTCCACATCTTCCAGTGCAGACTCAGGCAGCTGGTGAGAGCAGGAGGTGATTACAGGGAAGCCTCAAAGGCTTCGCACAGGAAGGGAGAGGCCAGTACTTTGCACAGCAGCCCTATACTGCTCCCTCCCCTGGGGCAGGGTGCAGAGGAGGGATCAGAAGGGTCCCTGTGTGGGGGATCGGGCTTATTGGGAGTCTGCCATCTGGGTCTGTTCGGGAGAGCATTGGGTGTGTTAGGAGAAAGGCCTGCCTCAGTTTACCTATCCTAGTGGCTTTTCTTTTGGCCCCTTCACCAGCAGGTTCATTGTGCCAATGGCCCTCCTTAGGAGGTTAGACAGTGAGTGACAGAGGCCTTTCACCTCCTCTGAAGGGTCTGACTGGCTGAATTCAGGACCTCAGATGATATCAGCAGGGTGGGTGGAGGGTGGGAAAAGTCCCTTCCTGGTCTGCGGTCCCTCCACACTCCAGTGCCAGTATAGGGCCTCTGTCCCATTCTACCTGCAAAGGGAGATGTGGCTTATTTAATTCACAGCCTCCTCCCCAGCCAGGGCTGAGCTGCCAGTCCCTGAATGAATGGAAGTTCCCCTCTGACTGGCCAGTGCAGGCGAATTCCACATGCATGGTCGGTCTCATTTGGATGGAAAATTTTGTACCACACCTATACCCACTGGGTGTGCCCAAAGAGATAAACAGAAGCAAAGAGTTTCTGTAAAAAGTACCAGACAAGCCACCTGTAAATGGCAAAATCCGTGGGAACACTAAACCAGAAAGGAGTGACTTTAACACTGAAAACAAAAGGTGTTGACGGCCATCAAGTAGGTTAGTAACTCAGTGAGCACACAAACACCCATTGGAGTCCCAGCACACTTCCTGGGGGCACTCTTGGGACTGGGGGGCCACCATCATCTTCTCCTTTCACCTGCCCTTACAAAGTCAAGATGGTCTTGTGATCTGTAAATGTTAGCCTATAGGAGGAGCCCCAGACTCCTTTCCACCAGCCACGCTGAGAGCAAACCCTACTTCCAGAAAGTTTTGTGGAGTGCCCAGGCTTTGAGCACAGTCTCCAGACAAGCCACAAACAGAGGCCTGCAGAATGTGAGCTGATGCCAGGAAAGAGTGCGGGCTTCCAGGTGAGGGAGACAGATAAGACCCATTGAACACTGGGGCTGGTTTCAGAAGACCTAACACCCAAGAACTGGCTTTCTAGTCTTATGCACATCTTGCCTCCCACACCCCTGCAGGACAGGACCGAAGTTTAGGGATGTGAGGGCACACGGAAGTGTGCCCTTCCCTGTACCTGCACCCTTCCACACAGTCTGTATACTGTCACGCACTTGGAAAGGGTTAATCCCATTCCCACTGGTAATTGGTTTCTATGCCTGGAGGGTGATATAGCAATTCCTATCATGCCTAGTATCCCTAAAGAAGCTCTCCCCACCTGATCTGGCAAAGGCTGACTGAGCAGCGCCAAGAGCAGCTGGGCCAGCACCCAGTCTCCAGGACAAAGGGAAGGAGAGTGTTGCCTGCCACCATACCCACTTCCCCTTAGCTGCCCCATCAAGCAGGCTGGAGGGAGTTGCGGCTTTGCTGCTGAATCCTAATGGAAAAGGAGCCACTGAAAGCACCCATGCAGGACAGGGCAACTGGGCCGCCCATCAGTGTTCTTCACAGCCCCACCCATCCTCAAGCGTCGTCCCGCCCTGCCAGGTCTTAAAACAGAGAAGATGGTGAAGGTTGGCTAGACCCCTCCACGGCTGTCCTCTATGGGCACAGGGTAACCAGCTGATCTCAGAGCAGGGGTTGAATTATTAGCCAGTTAGCACTAACTGTTCCAAATAGCTATTGAGTTTTAATTAAATCATGTTATTTTAAAAAATATGTGTATACATTCTGCAGTGCACAGTGACATGCAGTCAACAACAGGCATGCACATGAGTAGTTCTATAAGATTTTACAGCCTGGCGATGCCATGACTGTCTCAGTTTGTGGAAGTACACGCTGTGGTCTTTAGACAACATTAAACTTGCCTAAGGATGCTGCAATAAAAGGTTAGCTTTTTCAACCTGACACAACCCAGCGTCACCGGGGAAGAAAGTGTCAAAGGGGAATCGCATTGGCCTGTGAGCATGTCTGTGGGGGTTGTTTTAACTAAGTTAACCTATGTGAGAAGACCTAGCCCACTACAGGCAGCACTGTACCCTAGGCGGCGGGTATTTGAGTCTGAGCATAAGCAGGCAAGCGAGTATGTGTGCGTCCGTTTCTCTCTGCTCTTGGCTGTGCATGTAAGCAGACAAGAGAATTTGAAGTTCCTGCTTGGAGTTTCCCACAGTGATGAAATGTGACAGGGACTGAGATCTGGAAGAAGCCCCTTTCTTCACTACATTCCTTCTGGTTGGGGTGCTTTATTACAACAGCAAAAGTAAGCCTGGTATTTAGCCAGATTCTCCCTAAATTTACTATGAAATCAACCCTGTTGCTGGAATTGGCTTTGGACATGGCCATAGGGCTATTAGTATCAAGGGAGAGGGGAGTAGTCACTTGGTCCTTATTGACTCTCAACTGGGTTAGGCTCTTGACAGGAAGGGAGTGGCAGACGAGATGGCCTGGGAGGCAACTCATGCCTGCTCCTCCCAACACTGAGACAATGGGTGGCAATAACCCTGTTCCTACCCAGAAAAGAATAACAAGGTCCATATTTAAGAGCGTAGAACAAAGGAAGGACCAACATCCAGGGACAGCATGCCTTCTCTTATGGGCACAAGCCTGATCCACCCTGTCCTCTCTGTTGGGTAGAAGATGTCGTCTTTGGCCCTTCTCTGAAGTGCCCGCTCCCTGAAACCTGTGCCTTGGCCTTCGGGGGCCTCCTTGGAAGTTGAGCCAAGACTTTCCCAGGGATCAGTCCTGCTTCCTGCCCTACTCTTGGCTGTGGTTCTCTCCTCTGTGCAAGTGTATTGATCTGTCACAACTCATAACAAGGCTTTCCTGTAATTCCACAGGCCCAAGGACCTTGGTGTGTCCCTGTGATCCACTCTGGGGTTGTTTTGCCCAGATAAGAGTAGAAAACTACCCACTTGTGAGGTAGTAATCACACAGAGCCTGAGGCTATGAGGTGGGAGTGGATTAATGACCCTGGGAAATGCCAGTGCTGGAGCCCAGCCAGAAGCTAACGGGGAACTAAGCCTGCCTACCAGCACGCAGAAAGACCAGCATGCAAAAGAACCCAAGCTTTATAGTTTCGAGACTGTCAGGGACATGCTGTATGCTTCTCACTCTTGGGATTAATCTAAACCCACAGGAAGGGGTTGGACACATGCCCCCATGGTGCTTTGCGTCAGGAATGAGGGTGCCTTTGCCACTGACTTCGAAATCACTGACCCCATAAGAGACAGCTACTGGGGTAGTCTACCAGCACCTTCCCTAGATTGGTGATTGCGGGTCTCAGATCATGACAGACCCAGGGACAGATAATGTGATCCTTGGCTGTGCTGGGGCAATCTTAACCACAGACTCCTGCCAGAAAGTGTTTAATTGACCAAGAGTCAACCTCTGGCTCTGTCTAGCTCAGGACCCTGGCCCCTGGCCGGTGCCCATCCCAGCCCTTTCTCTCAATGATGAGTCCTGCTGCCAAAGCAAAGTGTGGGCATTCTCCGGTGAGCAGGACCAGGTTCTCTCCGCTCGTCCAGCAGGGACAGGTCCAAACAGCCAGCTGAAAGCAGACCTTTCTCTCCCCAACTGGCATTTCATTTCATGGAGGCTCTCAGGCAGGGAAGGTGTCTTTGCCCCAAGACAAGGTTTACAACTGTGGCTCCCTCGTGATGGCCCAGCTTGATGACCCCGCCCGGCTCCTAGTTATGGACTCCTGATCAAAGCAGGCCACTGGCCCTTGAAAAACTGGAAAAGTCACTTCTCACAGCCAAGTACATCTCTCCCTAGACCTCCATAATTGGGTCTTTAAAAGAAAGGAGGGGAGTCGAATGCTGGGGGCAGAATTTGGAAGTGCTCCCCTCTCAACAGCTCAGAGAGGACCCCCATGACCAGGGCAAAAACCACCACACAGTCTGAAGCAGCCCCAGCTCCTTTGTTAGGTGCTGGTCAAGTACAGCTAGTTCCACTCCCTAGGGACATCGGGGAATTGTTTTTGGAGAGTGTCCATGCCATGAACCTCTGAGACCCTCAAGACACCCGAGAACCCCACCCTGCCACTCACTGACAAATGTCCATTATTCTATCCACCCTTAAGAATGTCTTGAAGGGTGACTGAGCCGGATTACATATGGCCACACCCACTGAATCAGCAGTCTGTGTAGGGTTTATCATTCTTGGACATAGGGACTAAGAACCCACAGAGTATATTTCTGTGTAGTGGTGGTGGGTGGTGTGGCCACCAGCTACCCAGTGACTCTGAGCTATCTCTTCAGTCCCTGATGGGGACGAGGGGACCCAAGCCTTCCCAGAGCTGCCAAGTGGGCAGAACTACCCACCCCTGAACACCTTAGGTGTAAGACAACCGTTCTCCTGAGAGAATGTGGGAAATGTCCCCAGAGTCCTGGCGACCTGGGCAAAAGGCTCCCTCTCTGAGGCTCGGTTTCTACCTGGACCTGCAGATTCAGTGTTTGTGATCCTACATCCTCTGTGCTCTGGCAGGCTGTCTTCCCGACGCAGTTAGAAAACTGCTTATCATCCCGTCACGGCTCTGTGTTGGGCCGGATCTTTCTCACCCATGTGAAAAACTACGACCTGCCTAGTCACTTTCAGACAATAAAAAGTTCCCTTTTTTCCCTGAGACGCAGAAAAGCCATCATTTTAATAATTAACAGGTTTAGTTCAGTGAAGGAGTCAATATGGAAAACCAGTTCCAGGTAGCTCCTCATCCTGCCTCTACCCCCGCACCCTCCAAGTACCGATTGTCATCAGGGACTGACCCTGCTTCCTTCTCCACACTTCTGAGGTGCACAGGGTTATAAACAGCCACCACTAGAACTCCTAGTACCCTTTTAAAAAAAGGCATAGTATTACTCTGTAGCCCAGACTGGCTCCTAATTCATGTCCCGACTGATAAGATCACAGGTATGAATGAACCATCACACCAGGCTCTGAGCATGCTCTTCTTTGGAAGTTTGTCCATCAACTTACAGCCATTCATGATGTCAACCTATCACTTGGTGAGGGGATTATGGGGTGCTGATGGTATTTCTGGCATGTCTGTCACAGTTTTATAAGGGCAGCAGTGGTGGGGTTCTCTCCCAGCACTTTGTAGAAGAAATTGCCACTGTAAGGCCTGGCACGTCTAAGAATCAAAAACATTTGTGTTGACGTTTTTCCCCTCAGGAATGGTGGCCTGAGTGTCATGACGCATCTGGCTTAGAAGGGAGGGAAGGAGGAGGGAGAGGACCAGGAGGAAGAGAGAAAGGGAGAAGGAAGAGAGAGAGAGGCAAAAAACAGATATGGGCTACAAAAGGAAAAGTCCCTTACTGGACAGAGACTTTTCTGCAGATGGGACCAGAAGCAATGTCCTAGGTTGAGGAGTTGAAGGGAGGATTATTGGACACTTCACCCCTGGGCCTAGATGGGGTTGCATCTCTCTCCTCACTGCCTGTGAGATGTGATCCCAGATTCCCAAAAAGACGTGATCCCCTGCTGAACTGGGCCTGCTTTTTACTACCCTGGAGGATCTTAGAGAGTTCCAGGGTAGGGGCACTGAGGCAGGATATGCCAGCCTCACTGGGAGTCACAATTCTTTTCTGTCCTCCCTTGTCTGGGGAGTGGGGCATCTCCAGCCCATAGGCCCTGAACATCTGCGTCTCCCAGGTTATCGAGAGTTCAGGCATGGGAAACCGAACCCCGCGTCACCATCTGCTTGAACTTTAGAACTGAAGAATAATCAGGCATTTTACACCCAGAGGATGAGCAGAATGCCACAAAGGCTGATGCTACCAAGAGTGACAAGGACGGGGAACAATGGAGACTTTCACCCTTGGTGAGAGTAGGGGGGGGGTCCAGGCTTCGCCTGAATCATGTGTACACAATGCAGGGGTCCTCTTAGTGTGGCAGGATCCTGGAAGACAGCTGAGTGGGTGTCAGTGTCTGATGAGTTTCCTGGGAAATCTACTGGTGGGATGTGTCAATTAGAATGACCCTCTGGGACAGCATGGTGGTGACAAATGAGAAACGGAGACGTCCATGCCCTGTGACCCTTCAGCAAAATTCCCACACATTCGGGGAGAAATTCCCAGCAAGAGTTCCAAGTACGTTCCTGCCAATGTCATCCACAGCAGCTAAAAGTAACAAACTGAAAGCAGCCAGAATATCCAACAATGGAAGAATGGATTAAAGAAAAACAGCAACAGGTATAACTCTCAAAGCATGCTGGGAGCTGCAGAAGGGCACACCCAGTGTGATATGATTGTCACAAGTGTAAAACCATCAAACAGCACTGTGCTTATAGTCGTACACACGATGGAGTCTGAAGAGCACTGGAATGATGAACATTTTCAGCCTTGGCTTTTCCTGAGGATGGAGAATGGAGAGAGCACGAGGGTCGGAGAGACAACATAGCAGATCGTTGTGGAGCCTTAAAACCAAGAAGTGAGTAAGAGAAAAGAACTGAGAAAGATGGGCAGTTATTATACAGATGCTTGATAAAGTGTTATGTATACCTTTCTATTTGATTTGAAAATTTCCTGATATCTTTGCTTTTTAAAAATTGAGGTGAGCTGGGTGGGTGGTGGTGCACACCTGTAATCCCAGAACTCGGGAGGCAGGGGCAGGGATCTCTATGAATTTCGAGGCCAACCTGGTCTACAGAGAGAATTTCAGAACAGTCCAGAGTCAAGATTGTATGGAATCAAAAAAAGAAAAAAGAAAAAAAATGAAAATCATGTATCACAAACATCTAAAACTGGGGCTGGAGAGATGGCTCAGTGGTTAAGAGCATTGCCTGCTCTTCCAAAGGTCCTGAGTTCAATTCCCAGCAACCACATGGTGGCTCACAACCATCTGTAATAAAGTCTGGTGCCCTCTTCTGGCCTGCAGACATACACACAGACAGAATATTGTATACATAATAAATAAATAAATATTAAAAAAAAAAACAAACATCTAAAACTGATGAGGTCAGTGGCATTCTGCACATTCATGGTATTCTACAACCACCGCCTCTATCTAATTAAAAAACATTTCACCAGCCGAAAAGGAAACCCCACACCCACTGAGCAATTGCTTTCCAATCCCTGTTCCCTTTAGTCTCAGACAAATCACCAGTCTGCATTCGGTTTCCATGGTTTTACAATCTGTGGGTACTTTATGTACATGGAATCATACAGTATGGAGAAATGTCGGTCCAAGCCATTGCCCATTTTATCATCGTGTTGTGGGTGTTGACTTAGAGTATCCTACAGTTGAAGAAAACACCCCTGACACGGTCAGTGCCTCTTCCAGCCTTTTAGTTTTCCAGCCCTCCATCAAGACACATTGCTTCATGTGTACGGTCTGTGCTTGGGAGCACGTAAGGGATGGTGTCTGCTGTCTTCCTTCTCTCCCAGGGCACCCCAGCCCTCATCTATAGAGGAAGAAAGATTCAGCGATAGCAAGTGAGACACCGGAGGTTTCTCGAGACAGTGACAGGCGTGGGAGGGTGGGCAGACACAGGGCGATGGCTAAGATGGAAGAGACAAGCGAAAGGGGAGGATTCTGGTCAAGGGGGATCTCTGGCAATCCCTGCTGCCACACAGAAGAACGGAGCGCACATCAGTGGGGGTGCATTTTCACCAAACAAGCAGTGCTGAGATTTTCCATGCTCACCACTCTCTTTACAAGGATGTTGGGTCCTCCGGTCCTCTCTGTGGCTTTGCTTATCCTGTCTGGCTGGGCTGTTGCTACCCTCAGACCAGTCTTTCTGTCATACTGAGTAAGTAACAAGCGGAGTGAGTTCTTGTGGACCTGCCACCACCAAAGCGCCCCCCCACCGTGTGTGTGTGTGTGTGTGTGTGTGTGTGCGCGCGCGTGCGTACGTGAGAGACTGTGAGAGAGAGAGAGAGAGAGAGAGAGAGAGAGTGTGTGTGTGTGAGAGAGAGAGAGAGAGAGAGAGAGAGAGAGAGGAGGCTACAACTGGAGTATGCAAAGAACAATAAAGCCCCACTGCCGTCTTCTCTAAAGATTCTTGGCATGCCGTTCTCCAACAGCAGTTACTAAAGGCTATGATATTTTTGCTTAAAACCCTCCCTGCCCCTTCATCTCTCAGGTTGAGACACACTCTCTTGTCAGGTCTCTGTGGTTCCTCTTTGTAGAATTCCCAAGACTCATCCGTTATTTATTCCCAGGTCCCAACATAGGGCAAAACATAGGCTAAGAGATGACAGACAAGACAGGCACCCAGGGGGCCCTTTCCCATATGACCAGGTTCCTGTGTCAAATACATCCAGTTGGCCTTGTTCCAGGGCTTGTCTGGCAACCGTGGACATAGGAGGAACTCAAGGAAGCTGGAAGGCTTGCCAAAGACCTGGATGACCTTGGGTCTACCTAGGTGCTCCTTCCTGTTTGTAAGTTGTGGAGCTTGGCTTGGTGTTGTGCAGGGAGACTTACACACATTACTGCCTAACCTTGGCCGTGGTTTACGCCTGGGGTGTGAAGTCACTTCAGAAACACCCAGGTTTGGGTTCACCTCAACACTCATCTCAATTCAGTGACACTCCTGGTTGAGGGAACCTATTAATGTCTTTGGCAGCCACATCCTCCCTTCCCAATCATGCTGTTAGAAGCTGGGATCCCATTGTTAAAATCACCTTCTACATTTTCTTTTCCAAGTCAATGTTCCACACAAAGGATTTCTGTGTGGTGGTGGGAGCACAGAAGACGCTATCTTCACATCCACAGAATAAACAAACACCCCCCTGCCCAGGTAAGAGCTAGAAGCCCCTGGAGACTTGAAACCAAAGGAGGTCTGAAGCCTTGTAAACCAGAAGTCCACACTAGGAAACTTTCTCCAAGCTACTGGGGCGGTTCTAGAATGTGAAACTAGAAGAACCCAGCCTAGGTGCAGAGTCAGGTCAAGGTCAGTCAAAGGAAACCACAGAATTCGCCTCTCTCTCCTCCCTGCCCTCACACAGGGCACAGGACTGCAGCCAGGCAAATGCCGGCCACTATTTTTCTTACTCCTTGATCAAGTTTGCCGCAGAAACAAACTCTTCCCAAAAACTTCAAAAGGCTGAAAGAGTCTGTCTGTCCCAAATCTCTCTGTCTACCGCACGGAGGGAGTCTTTGGTTACCTTTGTTTACTTAGACTCTGGGTGGAAAAAGCTGGGTAAGGAAGATGCACTCTCAGGGAAGAAGCTTCTTTGCACCTGCCTGCAGATCGATCCGCTATTTGAGAAAGGAACTGGTTTGACCCCCTCGGTGCTGCTAGTGTGGCCAAGCTCTAGAGGGAGCAAGCAGCATAATCCACCCCATCCCTTTCCCAGCGCAGGGCGCGCTACCACTCACAAACTCAAAGATGAAGAGCAAGTCAGGGAAGGTGACGAAGACCGAGAAGCCACTGGGCAGGGAGCTGCCACCCGAAGCCGCTGCCGGGGCCATGCCTGCGAGCTGGCGTCGGCCTTGGGACGGGACACGTGCACCTCCGGCTCACTGCTGACCACTCGCTCGCTCCGCAGAGCACAGTGGCCGCGGCACCCTCGCGCGCGGGTTAAGAACTGAAGCGCCTGGGTCAGAGGAGGGCGGAGCTCCGGCCACCCGCCCCGCCCGGGTACACTGCTTCAGGAGACAGGGCTGAATAGCCGTGGGCACCGCCCTGAAACCCAACGGGGTGCTCTCTGAGGATCTGCGGGGCTGGAGTGGGTGTCTGGACTCTACTGTAAAACCCCGGTGCCACCTGCCTGCAGGGAGCGGGTGGAGAGGCTTTGGGGCGGCACTTCCTTGTGTCGCACTTCAGGCAGGTGATCACTATCCATCAATAACCCATCCGAACCCCCAACCCATTAGGCACCCCATCTCTTTAACTCCAATTGGGTCTCCAGTCTTCCCTGGGTGCATTAATGTGTGCAACCTTCACGTCCAGTTTCGGAGGGCACATTCCCAGTTTCGATCTCAGCTGCAGGCTGGGGGTTATAGGGGCAACTGGGAGACTTGGCAGGAGATCTACTTGCCAGAGGAGGAAAGGGGGTAGCTCTTGGGGGCTGAGCCTGGGGGCTGGCTGACCGTGTTGGTGAGGTAACAAGCTGCGGTTGCATCCATGGTACAGACATGGCCAGGGGAGATGCCCGCAATCGAGGGATGGGGTAGACCTCCCCCATTCTGTGTCCTTTGATTCTTTTGACTGCCAAGTTGTTTGTGGGGTTTCCTCCTCCTGTACCACAATTTTACGTTTTATTTTTGCCTTTATTTTTAAGCAAGTATCATACCTTGTTAGCCGCCATTTCTATCACACTAATACTTGCCTTCGCGTTACATTTAACGACCTCTCAACCTCCAGCTCAGATTCTGAACTTGACACCCTCCAAGCCCCAGCTTCACCCCCAGTTGCCACTTCTGTGCAGGGTCGTGTGTGTGTGTGTGTGTGTGTGTGTGTGTGTGTGATCCATCCCACTTTCTCTTCACACAGCCCTTTTCCCATTCAAATCCTACAAGAAGTACATTTCTGGCTATATTTTTCAAAAGCAAGACTATGCCCATCAATCAGCAGATCAGAGCAACTGCTTATGGGAAAGGACTGGAGTAGGAAGATCTTCTGCTCTAGTGTGAGCCTCTCCAGATGGTCAGCTTTGGTGACTTGTGAGTGAGTGCCTCCACCAAGTCCCCAGGTCCTCAGGACCCCAGGTCAAGACCTCTAGACATGATGGGCTGGGAAACTGTCAGGACACCTGACAATAGGGGACTATGTCTTCCATCTGGGCAACCTTTTAGTCCCACTGGCTCCTAAGAAAATGTCCCTTTCTCCTAAGGAGATTATAGTGGATACAAGCCCAAGCAAGCTGGCCACAGAAAGCCACCACCAGCTGGCTATAAGATGACCCACTAGCAAATCCAGTTGAAGCTGGTTGGCAATTTCTAAGGGGTGTGTCTGACCATAAATACCGACAAAGGCGCTGTTGACTGCACCCTGGCATTGAGGGCCTCTGGTTTGGTTTATTTCAAACCTTTGTTGCTAAGTTCTTCACACTTGAGCTAATAATCTAAGGGGAAAGTCTTGGTATGCTCAGGAAGACTCAGCAGTTCCAACCCTGCCTCCTGTAGGATAAAGGGGAAGTTCTCTGAAAGAGTCCAGAGGGAGGATTAGGAGGAGATCATCTTGGCCAAGGTCAAAAAAATTTGCCTCCATCTTGGTGACCTCTCTTCTCACTTGATGCCTTTTGCTGATTCTTGACGTCCAGACCAGACTCTTCCCAGATCCACTTTCCCTAGAGCAGCCTGCCCAAACCCTTAGCCCAACAGTGGCCCAATAATTGAAAACAAGTAAGCCCGAAGCCTCAGTTCTGTCTGAGCCCACTCACAAAGGAAACACTAGAATAGCTCATTTGAATAGAAAGCCCACTGGCAGTGTGGAAAGGGAAGTCTTCACTTTGAAATGCTAATTTTTTGTTTGCAAGACTTAGAGGGCTCTTTTGGAAACCAGGAATTCGAGAATGTCTTTTTGAATTTGTTCCTCCCCAGCTGTGTGAAAACGCTGCCTAGTCCTGGGCAGGAAAAAGGCAGTTTAGAAAAATAATATAAGAAAAAGATGATTTCATCTTTATCTAGAGTTTCTATGCTATCCTGTTGGGACTTGGCCAGGATTGGGGCAGATCAGAGATCTTACAGAGCTTGGAGAATCCCAAGATTGCACGGCCCTGGCTGGCCAGCGAAGACAGACAGGGGTACAGAGTGCAGGAAAGGACATGAGGACAGCACTGATCGAGCAGAAGGCAGAGTGCAGCAGGCCCTTGGTGCAAGACCTTGACTCCTGCGACTCCTGCGCTGCCGTCGAACAACTGTGGGCAAGTGTGAGAACCACTCACCTTTCCTAGGGAAGACACCAACTCACGCCAGATAGGGTACCAATAACAGACAGCATAACAATCCCGCACAAGGATAATTTGGTGAACCAGTGGGGAGAGTAAGTGAGTAACCCCAAAAGTTCCATATCACCAAAATGTCCCACACTTGCATAGATAGTGTTTTCCCCATAGCTGCGTAATTGGAATCCCTCTCTAAGCTCTGAGCTGCAGGGTCCTCGCTAAGATGGTAAGACTTACAGCTGGGGCTGAGTTGTCTTCTCAGACGGAACGTCAGTTGGGGCCATCTTCCTTTCTCTTATGGTGTGGTGTGCCTCCTTCATGAATGTGGTCCACCAAAGGAAGACAGGGACATGCCGAGAATGGAGGATGGAACCCAAGAGTAGATTTCAGTTTCTGAAAGTGATGAACAGGGAACGGGATTGTAAGGGACCTGTAGAAGTTGCTTTGTTGTACTGTGAGTGAGGCTGTCAGACTGAAGCTGAGCTGTCTGTACCCAGAAAGAACTGACCCATGTAAGGGAGGAATTACAAGAAGTTGTCTATAGCCATATCACCCTGAATGTGCCCCATATTTATTGTCTGATGGCAGAAGCTAAGCAGAGTCGGGCCTGGTTAGTTTTTGGATGGGAGAATTACATGAAAAAGGCATGTGGAGACATTCCTCAACACTGTCCTCTGAAATGACATGAAAAGTTGGAAACGAGGTGGGGGGATGAGATGGAGGTATGTGCTTGCTATGTGTTAAAGCTAAGAATACAAAAAGGAAAGAGATCACAAATTAGATCTGTTGGGTTGGGGGGGGGCGGGTCTTGTAAAGATGGGGACAGACCACTAAAGTCTAATAAACCAGAAGCAAACTTTATTCCAGAAACCAGAATCTAGGAAAAGGTAAAAATAAATAAATAAATAAATGAGTAAATAAATAAATAGAATCTCCATGGGGCACAAAAAGCTTATCAGTTAGCTGAGACTACAGCCAGAGATGGATTTTGTTAAGCTTGTGGCCAAGGCCGGTTTCTGAACCCACCTTTTTATAGTAGGGGCACCAAGCATTAGGTCTGAACAAAGGAATTTTTACAATCTCAAGGTAAAATTCAGATGCAGATTGCCTTACTTTACAATCTCCATTAAGGGAGTTTTTCAGTTAAACTAGTGTTTGCACTTAATCTATTCTCTTCCCTGGTATTTTTAGGGGGTGTTTACTGAAGCCCTGTGATCTCCTCTTCGATGCTGCCAGTTTCACATAGCAGGGATAATGCATGACCCAGAGGTCATATATCCATCTCCTAAAAGCTGACTCAGCTCATATCCGTAAAGTTGACTCAGCTCATATCCATAGGTTAGCTCTCAGTTTGCAGAAAGATGCTTTGGCCTTGTAAATAGAACTATGGGTTGTAAAGTGGAGTAACCCACTGTTAATAGTTAATCCTCAAGCTGCTGAGAAAGCTGTTGACAGTCTGCTCTCATTCTCTTAGGCTTACAACTTTCCATTTCTTTATTTCTACATTCTTATTTTTGGGATCTGCATTTTTATATTCTTATCCTTGGACCCTTTAAGATCTGTGCTGAATAACCCGTCCTGCAGTCTGAAAACTTAGAGTCCCTGGTGATAACCGTGAGGCGGAAGACAATGTGGTTACAGTGTGAAGGAGGTGAGCATGAGAGGGGGTACGGGTGCCCAGTTCCCCGAGTGAGGCTGGACTTGTATTCACCAGAGCAGAGGTTTTCTAGGCTGCACTTGGCTACTTGCTGATGATCCAGGTACTTCCTATTTATAAAAACCCAGGGCCATTGCTAAGGTTCTTAAAAGATACGGAAAATTAGCTCTAATCAACAATTGGCTGCAGTACCCTCAAGCCTTCTGAGCGGTACAACAAGCATCTCATATCTAGAGTGGTTTGGGGCTTTTGTCTAACTACGTCGTGGCCTAGGACAGAATTCTCCAAAGCAGAAACCGAGACGTTAGATGGTTATGTAGCATGAGTCAGAAGGAGGTCACCTCCTGCTTGTGTAGAGGTCGGGAAGGAACAGGTTTGGGGAGAGGGCCATGTTCAGGGAAATATCCGGGCAGCAGAAACTACCAACAAACAATAGCAGCTACAATTTGGTTTCGGGGTTTCGAGAAAGGTAAGTTCCAGTTTACTGATGGCGTCATAGGCTTAGAAGGTTAGGCAGCTAGCTGTTTGCGTCCACGCTGAGTGGTAGCTGTGGGTCTGACTGATACTCGCCTGTAAAGTTTTAGGTACTTGATTAAGACCTCATCAATACTCCCCAAAGACCATCCCGGCCTCCCAAATTCAGTCTTGGTTATCTCAGACATGACCCTGGGCGCTTTGTTCCCTGAGGCATCCCAGCTCATCAATGGGGTTATGGACCTTTTATTTTCCATCTAGGAGCTCATGGAAGTTGGTAGGTCAACATGCCCACTATGGAGAGAGAAGCTGTTTGCTGGCCTGAGAGTAGATGGCTACCTTGGGTAGGCCCTCACTCCAAGGGATTTTATTTCTCACCAGTTGCCCACAGCTACAGGTATCCCTGCATAGCATGAAGGCTGAGGGACCCTGCTGGGTCGATGGCTTAATGACTATCACAACGACCTGAGCTTTGCAGGTTAGGGGAGCTGATATTACAAAACGCTGTGGTCAGTAGACACTTAGCCGAGATGATGTTTCATGATATCCAGAGCCATTTTGTTTGGCATCACCCTAGCACCAAGGCTCAGAGAGTGTGATAAGATGCCCAGGCTACACAATGGGAAACTTAGCTTCTTGCATCTGGAAGGCTCTGTGACTATGGCTGCTGCACTAGATCCACAATTTGAAGACAGGAAGTGGTGGCTGGTTCTTAGAAGGTTTTCCTTGGAGGGATTCGGGGGGTACTGAATGCTCTACAGCCCCCAAGGACAAAGGGCTTCAGCACAGTTGGCATTGGCGTTTTTCCTTTGTCTATCCACTTCTATACCCATGTTTTTCTAGCACCAGAGAGAGATGGTCCTCCAACACCGAGGAGACCATGAGCAGGCTCCTAAGGCAGCGGCTGGCGTTGTCTGGGTGACTCAGAATCAGCAGGGAGGGTGGAGAGTGAGTGGAGAAAAGTCCCCGCTCTCTTGAAGAAGAGCATTCAAAAGGGACATGCCATACAAGCTGACAGATACCCGACTGCGTCCTTCTTTGGGTTGGGTCAGCACAGAGCACTTCCTGGTCACTGTAGAGTAAACCATGAAGGGTGGTGTCCGAATTAGTTCGGGCCTCACCTCCTGTTACTATCAAATTGGGGATTAAGCTTCAACATGTACATGAAGGGAGGGGGGATAAGCACTCAGATCATAGCAGATGGCACAGGTAGCACCCCAACCAGTCCTTCAATCATAAGGTTGAGTTGAGGGTAGCCTGCACAGGGAGAGCCTTGTTTTTGAATACTCTGTGAAGGAATCTCTGGGCCTTCCCTTAAGGTAGAAGAACAAACTAATACTGGCCCCACCTTCAATATCTCTTCAGTTCAAAATCTATTGATGCTGCCCAATGAGAGTCCATGGAGCAAGGTAGACCCATGCCTTTTTAAGTTCGTTATAGGGTGCAGGACAAGTTATCAGTCAGACACACACAGTGTAGTAGTATTTAGTGTGGGGTTCAGAGAGCAGGGAGCCCCAAGAGCATCAATTAGCAGGGCCTAGGAAGGAAGTACCCTTTAGTTGGTAGGCCACAGCTTACCAAATAGGGGAAAGACCTCCTTCTTCACATGGGAGCCAAATGCCATAGGCCTCTGGCCATCTCTTGTGGATGGAACAGTGCCATACCTTATATTACAGGGCACAAAGCTCATGAGAGGAGATGGGGTGACACTGGGAGGGAGTAGGCAGAACACATCCAGCCACAGGAATCCCAGGCTTCATGGATCAGGGAGAAGCCCTAAGTTCTGGAAAACGGATGCTGCCAGAGGGGGTGAGCCCGTGAGGACTTACTGAATCGGGTGAGCCCTGGAGAAGGAGAAAGGACAGGGCGTGGTACCTAGAGAATGTGGAGGTAGAAAGACTTTAATCCTGTTGACAGCAGGAGACTTTAGGGCAGAGCAGGAAAGCACCAGGGCTGGGAGGAGAGGTCAGACCCATGCATGAGCGTCTCCACTATCTATTCAGATGCAAGAGGAGCGGCTTCACTTCCTCCTCACCTAGACAGAGCCCATCCCCTCAGCCCATCCTCTCTGCTGGGCAGCCAAAGTTGGTCAGCACCTCAAGAGTCTCACACCAAGTCTGGGCCTGTGAGTCCTAGGAATGCAGGCCAAGCAGGTCTGGGGCTGGACGGGCTGAGCTTGATCCTCTTGGTGTTGGGGCCCCTTTCGCTGAGGGAACATTTGCCACAGCCCTCAGATCACCTTTGTGGCTTAGCACGTTCTCCGAGTTTGAGACTCTGGGTAAATGTTAAAATTTAGCAGGTTCATCTGGAATAACCTTGGATTTTATTTTTTTCTCAAACTCACATTTCTGCTTGAGGCTACCTCCAACTGCTACTCCATCCCAGGGTTTGGGGTAGTGGGGCACACACAGGAACTGACTCCTTCATGAAGGACTGGGAAGAAAGGAGAAACCTCTGGATATCCTGCCACTGACAGGCAGAGGACACTCCCCAGCCATGGATTCTTCTTAGCTTCCCTGTGAGAAAGAAACAGATCTTCACTTAGAGAAATAGAAAAAGAGCATTTGACCAACATTCCCTGATTCTTTCAAATGGGAGCAACTATACTTATTTCTATAGATTGTTTTCTTTAGCTCATGCAGAGGTGAATGCAAGTACTTCTTTGACCTTTTAAACCCATGGAGTGACGTGCCCATTCTAACAGCCTCAAATTCCTCAAGTGCCATATTCAGGCTATCGTAACCCAGAGAGCCAGGTTGGGTAGGGAGGTGCCTGTGGGAAATGGGGTGGTGATGATGATGAGGTCACACGTTACGCCTTCCATGTGGGTAAGTTTTGAGGTCCTTACCAAGGCCAATGTGGGCTCCTCTGAGGGAGCAGAGAGGGGTTGAGTGTCAGTGCTTCTTCAGCCCCTGAAATGGCTGGTCAATGCTGAGGTACTTGGAATAGAACTAAAGACACTGGGAGGGTAGTAGGGGTGCTGGAGATGTAGCTCAGGTGGTCGGGCATTTGGCTAGCATGCATGAAGTCCTGAGTTCATTTCCCAGGACCCCTGCACCCCACACTGGATGTAGCTCAGCAACTCAGTAGGATGCTTAGCTAGCGTGCACAAAAGCCTGGGTTCAATCCCCAACACTGTATAAACTAAGTACAATAACACATGCCTTTAATCCCAGCACTCTGAAGGCAGAGGCTGAAGGAACAGGAGTTCAAGGTCATCCTATATCATTCACAGGCGTATTGAGTTTGAGGTCAATTTGGCCTATCTGAAGCTTTATCTTAAGTAAAGGAAAGAAGGAATGGGAATGAGGGGGTAAAGAAAGAAGTAAAAGAAAAAAGAAAAAGAAGCATGGAAGGGATGGAGAAACAGATGGTTCCAGCACAGAGGTCCCAGAAACGCCCTGAGATCAGAAAGCACAGTGAAGCCTCAGGCAAGCCAAGCTGGCAGCCTGCTGCAGAGAGCATGGAATGTGGATGCTTGACTGGGGACCTAGCCCAAGGTTTCAGAAATGGGCGCTTACTCAAAACCAGGGAACCCTGACAGAAGGGCAAGTAGGGAGAAAATCCCCAGCTTTGGGGCAAGCCCAGGCTCACAGCTGAGCTCTGTTGGATCCCTGAACCTACCACCTTTGACACAAAATGTTGTATGCTTGGTCCTGTGTAGGGCTGACTAAGAGGAAGGAACAGTTTTTGTCTGCCCCAGGGTGTTGGCCTATGATTCAGAGTAGCTGATCCCTGAAAGCAAGGGAAGGACCTCGCCACCGCCCTACCTGGATGGTGGGGAAGGCTCCCAGAGCGAGGTGCTGCTCCTCAGGGGTGTGTAAGAAACAAACCCAGCCCAGGAAGGTGGCAGTAGCCCTTCAGTTGACCAGCCCAACCTGTCTGGGGAGCTTGCCTGCGTGAAGACCTGGTTAGTGTGTCACAGGGGTGACTTAGACCCGTTCGTTCCCTCCTTCTCTATCAACACCCTAGAACCCAGCACCTTCACAAATAACCACCTCTCCCAAAACTCCTCAAAAAACAAAGCAAAACAGAGTCTAATATCCTGGCCTTACCAGGTTCCTTGAGATATATCAGCTCCCCGTTCTCCTGCCCCCCTCATCCTACACAATCATTTGCTTCTTATGTAGACCCTGGGTCCAATCTATCAATATAGAACAGTCACAAGATATAGGAAGTCTGTGCCCAGACTGGGACCACCATGCTGAAAATGGAAGAAGGCAGTGAGCATCCTTGAGGCAGTTCAGTGGGATATAGGAAAGCCTTTTTTCAAAAGAAGTAAATCTTGAAAATTTTTGAAAATACTTGTTTTAGGATTTTATACAATATATTTCGGTCATGTTTACCCACAACTCCCCTACCTAATTCCCTTCAGATTCGTCTCCACTTCCTGCCCCTTTCAGCTTTTTGTTCTTTAAAACAACCTATCAACTCCCATGTGTGCTGCTCAGATATTCTGAGGCATAGGATCACCCACTGGACAGTGTCTGGTCTACCAAGACCCAGCCATATGCTTAAAGAAAACCGTCTTCGGTTAGGGGTGGAAGCTCACGAGTCCCTCCTACTCCATGCCAAAGAAGAATGTTACATTTTTATTTATTGTGTGTTCATGCATGTGTGTGCCTGTGCATGTGTATTCCCCCCCTCACTTGTGTGTTTGTAGTTGTTTCTCTCTTTCTACCATGTGGGTCCTGGGAATCGAACTCAGGTCTTTAGGCTTGCCTGTAAACAGCTTTATCTGACTGGCCCCAGGAGTACATCTTTGGGAAGTGAAAAGAAGAATTTAGTTGTACACCTCAACATAAAGCATAATCCATTATATTGAGCTGAACCTGGTACAGTCCTAGCATTTGGGAGACTGAGGCAGGAGAATCAAGGCCAACCTAGCCTACAGAGAAAGACTCTCTTTCAAAAAAATAAAAGAAAGAAAGAAGACAAATGAGTGACTTGAATGCAGGTGGCCAAGGAGACTAGAAGAGCGGGTCCTGTCCTCTGGAGCTACGGGTGCAGGTGATTGTGAGCAGCTTGCCCAGGATACGGGGACTGGAACTCAGCTCCTTCGTGAAAACAGGTACCTGCCCTTGCCATCTCTGCAGTCCCCATGTGTATTTCCTATCTCTGCTTGTCTGTCTGTTCCTCTCTCTCTCAGTTATAACATTCAGAGGAAGGCATTCCCCAGTTGCAGCCTGCTGACCTTGGTGGTCCCTTCATCTTGCCCGAGAGTTCTTGCCTGCTGCAGGACTGGACGGATGTGAGAAGCAGACCTTGCTGCAGAGATAATATCTTTTTCCCATCCCCACAGTCCTGACCTCTGTGGCACAGGAGACATGGTTAACAGAACTGGCTGTAAACCTGAGGTGGGGTGGAGCTGGAGGCAGGCACTCCTAGGTCCCAGAGGCCCCACCTGGGAAGCACACCTTGCTCTTTGGTTTCTTGGATTCCTTTAGGCCATACATGGTTATGAGCCTCTTGTCTTAGACTTTCTCCCCACAAGCAGTAATTGTCTTTTTAGGCACCAAGCAGACCATCCCTGTGTTTTCTCAGAGCTACTGCCCTTTCTCTCTGCACCACGTTGAGTTCAAAACAGATATTCATAGAGACCCTCAAGCCCCCTCAGGCTACTAGGTGAACTCAAGTCTCTGATGGTTATTAATTCACGGTACCACTTACACAAATTACTTGATGTCTCAGCTTCTTTATCTGACAGTAATTCCTCTCCCATATGCCATTTGTGGGTTAACAAGATTAAATGTGTTGAGTACCCTTTGTGCCTGGCACAAGTAGACTTCAGGCTGTGGGGACATGGGTCAGGGGGTAAAGTGCTTGCTGAGGAAGTGTGTGTCCCAAGCACTCCTGTCAGAGTGGCAGCGTGCACAGTAACCCTAATGTTGGGGGCGGGCAGAGACATGTGACTCCTAGGGGTTTCCTTGCCAGCCAGTCTACCTGAAATGGTGAGTTCCACATTCAGTGAGAGACCCTGTCTCAAAACAATGAGGCTAAGAGAACAATAGAAAAAGACACCGGGGGTTGAATTTTTGAGCCTTTGTATATGCATACTTGGGCGCATACTTATACACATGCATGCACACATACATTCCACACCTACATACCATGTATATACACACATACACATATAAAAAACAAAGATGTGGACAATGATGTTGGCATTAACAGGGCTTATAGCACCCTGGGGCTCATATTGCCCTTATGTGGTTTGTGCTCTTTATCTCAGGGGAGAAATATACCCCCTGCATGGACAAAGCCTCTGTTACAGGACGTCCTGGCCTCTCCCACACACCTGCTCCCCAGCTCATTTTAGGAGGTACCCCCGGGCCTGAAGCCATTTCTGTTCTTTCTCCTTCTGACTAATGGAAGCTCTTGTTCTGTTCTCTGCAGGACAGTCACGCCATGCCTGGGAACAGAAAGGAAGGTCACAGCAGGCTGCCAGCTCCCATGCATAACAACAAGGACAAGAGGATCAGGTACCATTTTGTTGCCCTCCAGGATAACAATGTCTTCTTCTGGGGAGAGCCCTGGAAGGAGCACCCAGGGTTCTGCTCCAGGTAGTCGCAGAAGCATGACCTTAGAAGCATACCTGAATGCCTGCCTGGCTCAGAAAGCGCCTTGAGAATGGTCCTGAGGTGCCCAACCCCCAAGTGGTCTTGGGTTTAACCAATCAGTGCTGCTCACTTTGGATAGTCCCATGCTGGTGAAATGTGTATGAGGAAAGACTCAGAAATCATTGACCAAACCAGCAGCTGGCAAACAAACTCAGTGACAGACATATTCCTAGGGAAAGCCTCTAGAGAAGCCTCTGAGGGTGGTTCTCATCTGCCCACCAGATAAGGCTATGGAAGCAGAGCTAGGATTATAGCTACACAGTTTTGAGACCCTGAAAATGGGCTCTGAGTCTTCCTCCCTCTTCTTTTTCTTTGCAGTGTGGGGAATTGAACCCATGGCCTCATGAATATTAGGCAAGCACTCTATCACTAAGCTACACCACTATACCACATGGTCTTGCTGGAGTCTTTCTCCAGCTCCTTCACAGCGGTCTGGACCCAGTTAGGAGCCAAGAGCAGTCCCTGACGGCATCGTGCAAGTCAGTTGACACGACCACACCATCCTACTCACAGTGCCAATTGTTTTGTAAAGTGTAAAGCATCCATTGAGACAAGAGGCAGAGCCCCCCACCCCTTTTTGGTTTTTCAGTTTTTCAAGACAGGGTTTCTCTGTAGCTTTGGAGCCTGTTCTGGAACTAGCTCTTGTAGACCAGACTGGCCTCGAACTCACAGAGATCCACCTGCCTCTGCTTCCTGAGTACTGGGATTAAAGGCGTGCATGTGCCATCACTGCCCAGCTAGAATCCTTTGTTACTTTAAGTTCCAAATGAAAGCAAGCTGTCAGGCAGAACCATATATGGAGGGTATATCCAGGGTCAAGATGCCAGCAAGCTGGCAGTTGGTAGCTCGATCCTATAATCCCAGATGCTCAGGAGACTAAGCAGAAGGATCATGGGTTCAAGGCCTTCCTGGAAAACGTAGCAAGACCATGTCTCATAAAGGAGTGTAGTGGTATAGCTTAGTGAGAGAGTGCTTGCCCAGCATTCATGAGGCCATGGGTTCAATCCCCCACACTGCAAAGAAAAAGAAGAGGGAGGAAGACTCAGAGCCCATTTTCAGGGTCTCAAAACTGTGTAGCTATAATCCTAGCTCTGCTTCTATAGCCGTATCTGGTGGGCAGATGAGAGCCACCCTCAGAGGCTTCTCTAGAGGCTTTCCCTAGAGATGTGTCTGTCACTGAGGAATCATGCCTGCATGGGAAACCCAGCTCCTCAAGAGCAGAAATCCCTGCAGGATGCATCTCAAGAATCAGATCTATTGAAGTCCCAAACACAGAGGGAAAACACTTGGTTTTATTTTTTGGTTAAAAACTTGCTCATTAGCTTACAAAGAGATAAGTTTCATTGCTGCACTTTCAAACAAAATTTGTTATATCGTTTCTTCTCCCACTTCTTCCCATCCTCCCTGCGTTTCCACGCCTCCCATGTATCAATAGCCCCCTTACTCCTCTCTGTCACATGGGACCTCTGCCTCCCCCCAGCACCCATCATCCGCCTCTCCCAGTCTCCTAACCATTCGCATGGTCCACACCTACTCTTCTATCTCCTATTACATGCAGACACACATTGAAAGTCAGGCTTCGCGTAGGAGAGAGAACCAAGGGCTTGTCCATTTGAGGGTCACCTGACAATCTAGTTCTTTCCAGTTCCAACCACTTTCCTGCAAATTTCATAGTTCCGTTTTTCTTGACTGCCGAGTAAAGTTGGTTTTTATATATGACTGATTTTCGTCATCCATCCTTCCGTCGACGGACATTGCCGCTCGTTCCACTCTCTTGCAGCCATGAATAGTACAACAGCAAACATGGATGGTGCAGAAGATCTGAGCCCTGTGTGCAGATGCACAGGAGCCACTTGGGCCGTTTGGTTTTCTTGTAGAATACGTTGAGGCCCTAGTACTGCCTGAACAAAGGAGAGCTGTGGCCTCCTGATGGCAGTTTGAGGTATAACAGTTTGGAAAGAAAATTACCTGAAATTCTATATGCTCAACATTTTTTCCCCTAGAGATAACAATGACCTAGGGTGAACTTCATCCTAGCCTCTTGGCTCTGATGTAGTCTCTCGGGAATTTGAGGGAATTTTGTTAAGATCTTCGCCCCATGGCCTGCAACCTCTGCAGAGAGAATTCTGAGACTCCCTCTATTTATTGCCTGGACTTCCATCTTTTTACTTCCTTCCCTCATCGCACTTGGGATGCAATTCCCAAGCTCCTCTCTACCCAAAATCCTGCACGGGACTTTCTAGAATGCTAGCAGGCTTTTATGTTCTTAGGGTCAGCTAAGGAATGAACACAGGGCTGGAAGAATTCAGATTTGAGCCAAAATTTTCAGATGACTCTGAGTTTCAACATATTACAGAGATCTCTGACCTCCTGTGGGCTGACAGAAGCATTTTCCAGGGGACAAACTCTTCCTTGGGCCAAGAGGCAAAGAATTATGAAAACCTCCCATCTCTTTGGGTTCTGTTACATGCTCTAACTCAGCCAACTCTGTTGGGTCAGCATTTGTTTTTGCCATGGACTGGGACTATGCTATCCCTGTAGGTAGATGGCCCAAGACAGACAGCCCCAGGCTTGTATGATGGTCTGTCCCCAGGTCTCCAACACAACAACACCTTCCCATCAGTCGCCTTCCCTGTTGCTGTGGCCAAACACCCGACACAAGCAGCTTATGGAAAGATGAGTTGATTTTGGTTTGAGTTTCTTCCATCCTGGTGGGGAAGGCCCAAGGGCAGGAGTGTGAGGTGGCTGCTCACACGGCGTCCTCAGTCAGCAAGCAGAGAGAAGTGAAGGCTGAGGCTCAGCTTGCCTTTTTCTTTGTATTCAGTCCTGGACCCCAGGACATGGAATGACACTGCTCACAAGCAGGGTGGGCTTCCCCCTCTCCTCCAGCAGTCCCGGCAAAGCCCTTACATGCAGACACTCTCAGTGGTTTGTTTCCTGGGTGATGCTGACAGTCACTCTCAGCCATCACACCCGCCTACAGTTCCAAACGCAGAGACTAGGGATTTGGCTGAGTGGGTGTCCCAGTTTGCTTTTCTGTTGTTATAAACAAACACCAGGACCAAAAGCAGCGAGTGCAGGAAAGAAGCTGCTTCTTTCATCCCACAATTCCAGGTACAGGTCCATCACTGAGAAAGGTCAGGAGTTCAGGGAGCAGAAACCATGGAGGGGGCCCCTATTGGCTCTCACGCTGGCTCACACTCGGCTAACATTCTTAAACAGTAGGCCCACCTGCCTCGTGAGCTGGGCCCTCCTGCTTCAATCACCAATCAAGATGCTCTCTCCCTGGTATGGCCACAGGCTAACCTGACCCGGGCAATCCCTCTGTTGACATCCTGAGATGATTCTAGGCTGTGTAAATTTGACAGCTGAAGCTAACTACGACAGTTGGTTTGCCATTTTAATGTCCACCTAGCTTGTATGAGCCATTAGGTCTTCAGCACCTGCCAAGACTGGGCGTGGTGGTGCAGGCCTGTAATCCCAGAACCAGGGAAATGGAGGTGGGTGTCAATCATTCAAGGTCAGCCACGACTGCTGTGTAAGGTCAAGACCACCTGGGGCTGTGTGAGACTTTGCCTTTAAAAATTACTGATTCCCAAACATTTCCAATCTTGTACATAACCCTGCGATTGGCGTGTGTGCCTGATGCGGGGGGGGGGGGGGGGCACTTTGCTGTCCCAACAGATTTCTTTTAATCTATCTTTCCCTGAGTTATTTTTAGATTTACTTTTTATTGTTATTTATGTGTTTCTTTGTGAATATATGTCTCCCTAATAGGCCGGAAAAAGGAATTAGATCCCCTGGGGCTGGAGTTACAGGCCATTATAAGACGCCCAGTGTGGGTGCTAAAAGTGAACCTGGATCCTGTGCAAGAGCAGTATAAGCTGTTAACTGCAGAGCCATCTCTCCAGCCCTTAGTAACTCCCTCTTCTTCCCTCCCTTCCCTCCTCTCTCCCTCTCTTTCTTTTTCCCTCCCTCCCTCCCTTCCTCTCTCTAAACTTGCAATCCCCCTTGCTCAGCCTCCCAAATGCTGGGATTACAGGTGTGCACCATCACGGGCAGCTACCTGCCAGTCCTTGTGGGTGATGCCCACAAGAAATGTCCTGGCAGCCTCAGTCCGTGATTATAGTCAGTTCAAGCAAACAAGCTTACTTGAAGCAGTATGAGCACAGAAGCAAATCTAAGTTTCTCATTAAGTTTTGAAAAAGACTGCTTGATGTTATTTTTTTTCATTTGATGCCTCTCTTGTAATTTTTGATTTTATCCTCATTAAATAGATAGATAATATAAAGAACTTTTCCACTGTTCTCCATATAGTCACCCCCACCCAACCCAGTGTGCAGAACATTATAATGTCCACAACACAATTCATGGTGTGTCCAAGGTAGGGAAGATGCAAGGACCTTCCCTGTGTGCCTCCTTTTTGTTGTTTTGCTTTTGTTTGAGACAGAGTCTTGCGATGCAGCTCAGATTGGCTTACAATACATGATTCCGCTTCAGCCTCTTGAGTACTGGGATTACAGGTGTGTGCCACCATGCCCAGCCTGTGCTGAGCTCTTGATTCACATTTTCTCATCTAGTCTTCATATTAGAAGGGCAATAATTGCCTGGGACAGGGTCTTTGGCCTCCATGGGGTTGGCTCCCTGGAGCCACTGGACGAAGGAAAAGCTGTCCAGATAAAACTGGGAACATGGGGATCTTGGGAGAGGGTTGAAGGGGAGGGGAACAGAGAAAAATGTAGAGCTCAATAAAAATCAATAAAAAGATCCAAGTATACCATTCACACTCTAGCGCGCGCCTACTCCACGAACGTGTTTTCAATTCTCTTCTGCGATAAAGGCAAGTGCTTAGGTTAAGCCCTGACTGTGGGTTAAGTAAGCAGGCTTTAGTCTAATGAATAATTCATGAGGTTGCAGGACACTTTGGCCTGACTCAGGCTTAGAAATGACTTTGAGTCAAGGCTCCACCTGTTTTGTGAGTTTGGCGAGTAGGGGCTGAGGGGCTCCCTGGGAAGCCCAGAGCTTTGCAAACCTATTCAAGGTGATCCTTGTCCCCCACCCATCCACCCGCCCGCCACGAAGGCTAATGGTGATTGCCAACCTGAAAGTGGCTACAGTCATCCGGAAGACAAATCCCTGGGCCTGCCTGTGAGAGAGTTCCTAGACTGGGTTAACTGAGATGCGCAGACCTGTCATAACTGAGGCGACATCATTCCGTAGATTGGGGTCCTGGACTGAATAAAGAGGGGAAAGCAAGCTGAGACCTGGCACCTATCCCTGCTTTCTAACTGAATACAATGAGCTGCCTGGGGCTCCAGCCACCCCAGCCAGAGGGCCATACCCTGTGAGGCAAGGCAAATCCATCCTTAAGTTGGTCTTGTTAGCTATTTTGTCTCAGCATCAGAAAGTGACGACCGTACCTGCTTTCCTCTGACATCCTTGTGGGGTGTGTCTTAGTTGCTGTTCTATTGCTGTGAAGAGACACCATGACCATGATAACTCTTATGAAGGAAAGTACTGAATCAGGGGCTTGTTTAGACTTTCAGAGGCTTAGAGTTTGACATCATCATGGCAGGGAGCATGGTGGCAGGCATGGCAAGCGTGGCACTAGAGCGATAGCTGACAGCTTTAGATTCTGTTCCACAGGCAGAGAGACAGACAGACAGACAGACAGACAGACTGACAGACAGACAGACAGACAAGACAGAGACAGACAGAGACAGAGACAGAGAGAGAGAGAATGGGCCTGGCTTGTGCTTTTGAAACCTCCAAGCCCACTCCCCAGGAACACACCTCATTCCAACAAGGTCACACATTCTAATCCTCAAACAGTTCCACTCCTTGGTGACTAAGCATTCAAATATATGAGTCTATGGGAGTCATTCGCTTTCAAATCACCACGGGTGTTCTTAGCCCCATTTCTCACTGGCCAATATCAGTAGTCCCAGCTGTTCTGTGTTTCTGAGACTTATCAGAAGTACAGGCCGCAGGGGACTGTTCTAGGCTGGACCTAGCAGCACCCCAGACTCCCAGTGTGTACCCACCTGGCTGTGTGCACACCTGCCCAGCCAGGTTTGCTTATACACATGCTTGACAGGTTGCCATTGCCCAAAATAAATGTGCTGTGGGATGGTCTTTCTGTACGCCATGAATATGTGCTGCTCTCATTGGTTGAGAAATAAAGCTGCTTTGGCCTGTGGCAAGGCAGGAGAGAGACAGGGAGGAAATCCAAGCAGAGATAACAGGAGAAGGACAGAGTCTGGGAGATGCCAACCAGCTGCCGAGGAAACAAGACATGTAAAATATAAGGTAACAAGTCACAAACCATGTAGCAAAACATAAATAAGAAATATGGATTAACTTTACCGTAAGAACTAGTTAATAATAAGCCTGAGGTATTGGTCAAGCTTTTGTGAGTGGCTATTTGGGAACTGGCAGGTGAAAGAGAAACCTCCGATTACAGAAATGTGACTTTTCCTGATTTGTAAATTTATGACGTGAAAGAAATGTCCAGTTGCTTCACAGTAGAATTTCATGTTATGACGCCACAGATCATCCCTGACAAAAACTTTCCACCCTGCAACCCTAGGCTCTTCTGAGAAACTCTGTATTTTCTTCAATTTATTCATTTTTATTACATTTTTAGAATTTATTTTACACACCAACTACAACTTCCCCTCCCCTCTCTCTTTCTGTTCCCTCCCATCTGCTCCTCAGAAAGGATAAAGCCTCCCATGGGAGTCAACAAAGTCTGGCAATATCACATTGAGGCAGGAGCAAGCTCCCTTCCCATGCATCAAGGCTGAGCAAGGTGCCTCACCATAGGGAATAGGTTCTAGGAAGCCAACTCATGCTCCAGGGACAGATCCCGGTCCCACTGCTAGGGGCCCCACAAACAGACCAAGCTGCACAACTGTCACCCATGTGCCGAGGTCAGTCCCATGCAGGCTCCCTAGCTGTTGGTCAGGAGTCCACGAGCTCCCACAAGCTCAGGTCAGCTGTCTCTGTGGGTTTCCCCATCGTGATCTTGATTCCCCACCTTCCACACATATAACCCCTCCTCTCTCATTTCAACTGCTCTCCCGGAGCTCAGCCCAGTGCTTGACTGTGGATCTCTGCATCTGCTTCCATCAGTTACTGGATAAAGGTTCTATGATGACAATTAGGGAAGTCACCAATCTGATTAAGGAGATGACCAGTTCAGGCGCCCTCTCTGCTACGGCTAGGAATCTTAGCTGGGGTCATCCTTGTGGATTCCTGGGAGTTTCCCTGGCACCAGGAAACGCCATATTCTCAACCATTAGACTGCTAGCCCAAAGCAAACCAGGCCAGTGAACAAATGAGGAGAGCAAGCTAAGATGAAGATGGGACTCAGTTTAGGTTAGCCCATGGTGGCATCCGGATTTCACCCTCACACAACCTTGCTGGCCCTCTTCCCAGCATCACATCCTGACCTGTCTTTTCTGGTATCTGCAATCTCTTCAAGGGCAGAGGTCATTTCTTCTTCATTCTGGTATTCAGGCTCAAGGGCCCAGCCTCGTACAGAGCAGGTGCCGGGAAGCTGTCTGTCTAGTGTCTGAGATGAGTCTCAGGTCCAGCTGTTGAACTATCTCACACTGAAGCAGCCTCCCACACCAAGGCCTTCCAGCTCTGTGCAAAGGTGTGGGTCTTACAGTGAAGGAAAGATGACATCTTGAGCCTTTCCCCACGGCTGGCCAAGCTGGGCCTGACCCAAGCCCAGGTCATCAGGCAGGATCCCGAGGGCCCTTGAGATCATTGAGCCAGCAGGACATTGGGATAGCGGAAGCCCTTCATCCAGAATCCCTTTTCACTTTCTCCCTGGGAGACACTGGGAGTGCCACTTTGCACTACCTGGATTTCCCAAGTAGAGAACCCAATGCCAAGGGAGAAAGGGCTCAGACGGGGGCTTATTAGTTCCTTCCAAGGTATGACAGCTCCCATAGTCATTCCCTAACTGAGAGAGGCGGGGCTGAAGTGCAGCTCAGCTACATAACAAACACCTGCCATATGCACTGGGTTCAATTTTAATAGCAATAAAACATTCAGAAGGGCAGCTTTTAACTCTTAAAGAAGTCAACGTGTGCAAGATCTTGAGGAGTACTCGGTCCTCCAAGAGGCTCTGGTCACCTCCCCTCACTATCTGCTGGTCCTCTTAGGATGAGCAATGGATTACTCTCATTGGCTAATAAAGAACTCACTAGCCTATGGCTAGGCAGGAGGAGGTTAGGTGGGAAAACCAGACTAGGAGGATGCAGGAATGAAGAAGGATGGAGTCAGAGGAGTCGCCAAACAGCCAGAGAATGAGTCAGATGCACAGAACGGGATAGAGGTAAAAACCATGAGCCTCGGGGCAGCACAGAGATTAATAAAATGGGTTAAGGTGTAAGAGCCACTCAATAAGCCTGAGCTATTGGCCGATCATTTATGCGTAATCTTAAGTCTCCATGTTGGTTATTTGGGAGTAGGTGGTCAGGACAGGAAAACTCCGCATACAGGACATGGATTCCATTCCTGAGACGTGGCCTGTGATGACAGTGTGCCTTGTGGTGGCCCCTCCTCAGATTCAGGGGCACAATTTCTGCCATGGGTGGGACCATGTAACACAGCCGTACGTACTAACACGTCTGTGTGGGGCACTGCAGAGCTAGGGAGTGGAGCTGAGGCAGGCCAGGATGCCTCTGGAAGTTTCTGGAAACCTGGGCTAATTGAGGGAACAGGTTGGGTTTTAACTATACGTGTTTATCTGTGGTTCTTACTTCATACTCACCCCTACTCATTGCTCAGCTTTCCCTGGAACCCCCAGCATGTCCTTCTGTCCTGTTTAAGGACCTGAGTCCAAATTTCATACCCCTTGTGGGGGAGACTGAGTGCAAAAGAGCATAAGTCATCTGGAAGGGACCTCTGCCTGAAGCCACAGGCTTCCACGTGGAGCTGGCCATTTCCCTATGGCAGGGCTTTAGCTACCATCAGCCCACAGTGACAAGGGGCGGGGCACTCCATGTGACACCCATCTCCCTTCCTTCAGCCCTGATCCAACCTGCCACCTTTGCCAAAACTTTCCCTGACCTCAGTTTCCCTATATGTGAGGCAGTAGGCAAAGTGTCAAGGGAGGGAATCACTTCTGGGTGAGCTCCTGTGTCAGAGGTGGCGTTGGCTGGCAAGATCCCCTGAGCTCTGGCGGGGTACCCAGCTTTTTAGCTCTGACGAACGGGGTAGTGCCTGGGACAGACTGTGCTTTTCAGTGTCCCAGTGGAGCCTGCCCGCCACCTAGTGGAAATGTCCAGTAACTGACCTGAACTCTAAGGACCTGCTTCTCTTGCTCCCCTGGGGCTACTGAATTAGTCAAACTTCAGAAGAGTCTTAAAACCTGAGCATGGCTGTAGGGGCATCCCCCTGTGGGTTCTTGCCTGCTTCAATGATTCAAGGTGGGTTTTTTTTTTTTGTGACTCTTACTCTTTTGCTCTTTGGGGGCCTGCCATCCAGCTCCCAAATATATACACAGAGGCTTATGCCCGGCCTTAGCTTAGCTTATTTCTAGACAGCTTTTCTTAAATTATCCCATCTCCCTTTTGTCTCTGGGATTTTACCTTTCTTTACTTCTTATTCTGTGGCTGGGCTGTGTAGCTGGGTGGCTGGTTCCTCACACCATCCTCTCTTTCTTTTCTTGTTCCCCAGTTTCCCTTCCCAGATTTCTCCTCCTGTTTATTCTCTCTGCCTAGCAGCCCTGCCTATCCTTTCTCCTTCCTCACTATTGGTAATTCAGCTCTTTATTAGACTAAGCAGGCTTTTTAGGCAGGCAAAGTGACACAGCTTTACAGAGTTAAACAAATGCAACACATCTTTGCATCCTTAAACAAATATTCCACAGCATAAACAAATGCAACATATCTTAAAATAATATTCCATAACAGCAAATTAGTAATGCTATCAGTTTATAGGCTCTCTTTTCTTTCTATCCTTTTGTGTGTGTGTGTGTGGGGGCATCTCCTCTAGCCTAGGTTGACCTTGAATTCACAGTGTATTTGAGAATGACCTTGGATTCTGGATCCTCCTCCCTCCACCTTCCTCGTGCTGAGGTCACAAGCGTGCACCACCACACCTGCCTCTTTCATAGGCTTTCAAACCTCCCACAGACATGATTCTGCCAATACCTGACAGGGGCATTATGGTGACACCCCACTTCTTTGTTTGCACACAGCCAAACACCACACATGGAGGCTGAGCATCGGAGATGGTAGTGGCTGTTTTTCTCATTGCTGTGGTGAAATCCTCGACAGGAGCCAGTCAAGGAAGAAAGGGTTTATTTTGTCTCACAGGTTTTAGGGACTCCGTTCATCATGGCAGGGAAGGCACGCAGCAGGTGCATGAGGTTGCTGGTCACATCGAATTCACGGTCGGGAAGCAGAGAGAGAATGCTTCTGCTCTGCTCATTTTTATTTAGGGGGTCCCCCAGCCCATGAGACAGTCCCACCCACATTCGGTTAACTCTCTCTGGAAGAAGCTGGTCGAGCTGACAGTAAAGGCTGACCGTCACAAGGACAAAATAGGGCTTTCTACTTTCTACTTGCAGACCGTTGCCTTCTTGAGGGGTCTTCATGTGGTTCTGGGCGCCCCTTCTTTCTCTTGTAAGGGCACCTACTGAATCAGGCCACTTTTATGGCCTCATTAAGCATTACTTACTTCCTTAACCTCTGTTTCCAAATATAGTCACACTGGGAGTTGAGGCTTCCATCTGTGGATTTAAGAGGAGGGTATAGAGTCCAGTCCTCCGCACCCATCTTAACATAACTACATCCTGGGGAAACTATGTTTTACCCTACAAGCACCTTTTTGTTTTCGTTTTTGTTTTTTTGAGACAGGGTTTCTCTGTAGCTTTGGAGCCTGTCCTGGAACTAGCTTTGTAGACCAGGTTGGCCTCGAACTCACAGAGATCCGCCTGCCTCTGCCTCTGCCTCCTGAGAGCTGGGATTAAAGGCCTGTGCCACCGCCCGGCCAAGCACTTTTGTATAGCCATCCCCTTCGGTACCTACATCTCTGTGGGGTTCACTTTGACGTGCATCTTTTCACCATACATCTCAATTCAGCATCTTGACACAAAGATGATGCATCCAGTTTAGAGACAGAAAATCAAGCCTTGTAACTGTATCATGGTTTGTTCAAGCTGGAAGGGCCAGAGAGAGGCAGAAAGAGTCCGTTCCACTCTCCTCCCTTTCTTCTGTGACCCCCAATATTCCAGGCCCTCAGTGACTGGCCTTTAGAGTCATTCCCTGTATAAATGGCTCTGGGCACAGCATGACTTGACTTATGATCACACTCATTAACTTCACGACGGCAGAAAGTAACATGCATTCAGTAGAAATCAGAAATCATACTTAAATTTAAAAAATCTTTTGAGACAGTAACATATGGAACAATGTGAGACAGTGAGCTATGCCATTGTTGGAGTGAACAGCCAACACTCTACCGTGCAGGGTACTGAACAGCCAGGACCCTTCAGGGCACAGTATAAATAAGTTCCAGGAGACGCCCAATGGCTCACTGTAAAGTAGGGTTTACGCTGGAGGATTCTGTAGATTGTGAGGTGTAGCAGGCTGGTGTAAGTGCTCTGAGCACGTTGAAGGGTGGCTCTGTTAACCTGGGATGTTAGGTTTACAGAAGTACATTTTCTACATGCCGTGTTCTTAGCCAGGATGGGTTTATTAGGGAATACCTCCTCACTGTAAGCTGACAGACAACTGAGTTCCTTTTCTCTTAAGAGTGTGGCTGTGTCTCAGGAATGGAATCCATGTCCTGTATGTGGAGTTTTTCTGACTTGACCACTAACTCCCAAATAACCAACATGGAGACTTAAGATTACTTATAAATGATTGGCCGCTAGCTCAGGCTTGTTAACTGGCTCCAGCACCCCAGAAAAAGCATTTAGGGACATAGATAACAGGATTGATTGTTGGTGTTTTTAAGAAAAGAAATAAAGGGGACCGGAGAGATGGCTCAGTCATTGAAAGCAGTGCCTGCTCTTCCAGAAAGACCCAGGTTCAGTTCCCAGCACCCACAGTAACTTCAGTTCTAGGAGGTCTGACACCCACTTCTGACCTCTGAGGGCACTGTACACATGTGGCACACAGACATACACGCAGACAAAATACTCGCATTAAAATAATAAAATTTAAAAATTAAAAAGTAAAGAAATATAATTGGCAGTTTCCGATTAAAGTTGATCACATGGTCTGACATAGTACTGTTTCCTCAAAGTTGGTTATGTTTGAACTTTTTTTAAACTCCTAATTAAGCAATCATAAAACTATTTAATATATTAAAAAAATAAAACTAAACATTATTTGTTATCACCTTGGTAGACAGCTAAATATGAATCCTAATCTTGGAATACCTTTTTCTTTCTCAATAAAATGTTTCTATTTCTACCAAAAAAAAAATTACCTGTGGTCTATAGACATGAGTGACATAAGAATTGAAACAGAATAAAATGAGAAAACTTTTAAGATTTTTCTCTTCACTGTGCAGAATTCATAGCAGTTTCTGGGCATGTTTCAGAAAACACTGAATCATCAGTTTTGAAAATACAAAACAAACACTTGCCTAATGAGCACCAGGCCCAGGCTTCAATCTCTAGCACCTCAGAAGTGTTGACACACATCTCACAGAAAACAGCAACAACAAAACCTGAGAGCTTCAAGAATCTCTTTCCCCTGAACCTACATACCCCTATGCTTCCCTACTGGCTTCCTGTCCTATCTCCTCCTCCAGTTTGACACCTTTGAACTCCAAGCACGGTGGCAGAGAATGCTCGAGGCCCAAGATTCTCTACTGACTGTTTGCTGGGGCCGCTAAACCACTGTAACTGCCACACCGGTTTCATTCACATTGGAAAGAAGAAAGCAGCTGTGAGCATGGTGGCTCACACCTCTGATCCTAGCGCTTGAGAGGCTGAGGTAGGAAGATTGGCCATAGGTTTGATGGTTTCTTGGGCTGTGTAGTGAGTTACAGTCCAGACTGGGCTACAGAGTGAAGCCCTGTCTCAAAAAAAAAAAAAAAAAAAAAAAAAGGAGAGGCGAAAGTACTTAATGTTTTCCTTGTATGTACGATCAAAGTAGAGGGATGTCTGCTCAGCCCCTGGAGCAGAAAGAAGCAGAAGAATTGCCACGGCGTCCGGGAGAAGAAAAACTTGTAGTCACAATGACAAGTGAGAGCAGAGGAGAGATGTGAGTCCTCAGACCTGCTACAACCCAGCCCAAGGAAGAGAGGATTCAAGGAGAAATAAGAGATGTACAAGAAAAGACTTGGACCATCTAAGGTGTACTCAGTCACCTGTACCTGCTCTGTGGTCCTATCCTTCCATCTTTGAAATCTGCCGTGAGCTCTCCAGTCAGACGAACTGAAATGTTCCCAGACAGACTTATGTTGTTCCCCGAGGTCTCTCCTCCGCCAATAGGCAGAGATATTCCTTTTATCTATTAGAACATGCGAGATCACATGCCTTGGCTAAATGACTTTGTTAATGAACACGTCTAAGAAACACTGAGATGATTTCCCAATATAAGAGCTCAGAAAAAGGGGGGCCTGCCTGTGCTACAGGGTCTGCCTTCCCAGCTCTCCGTCCTGCAGGGCTTGGGCAGCTCTCATTCATCGTCTGGATGCCATCTAACTTTTTCTTCTTGCAGTTGCCACTCCCCAGGAAGGCTGTTCAGTGATTGGAGTTGGGAATGCAGTGGGTGTAAAGTGAAGCGCCTCTGTCCAGCTGAGGTAACTATCGCCTCGTTATCCAACTTTGCTCAGTTAGTGGAGTGGATGGGTGTTCTTGAGCTGTGAATACCATGCTCTGATGATGAGTGGTAGGAACTGAATCAAATAGTGAACCCAGGAGTATTTATCCAACATGATCCCCTTTAACTTTTGCTCAAATCTGAAAAAAAAAATCACAGAAACTATCACTTAATTTTTAGGTTAAAACAAAAGAAACAGCCTAGCAATCCTCACGGAGGTGCACTGGGTACAGGCATGGGGTAAATGGAAGTAGGGGCTCAGAAATAATGGACTAGAAGAGCCTCCAAATCTCACAGTGCTCCAGGAAGCCTCCCTAATAACAGAGAATGGCTGACTTGAATGGTGATTATTGCTACATTGTTTGTAACACTGAATTGCGGGGCAAAGGCTGATTTTAGAGCCTGCCAATCCTAGCACCATGGTTTTGGGTTTCCTTCCTTCCCTCCCTCCCTCCCTCCCTCCCTTCCTTCCTTCCTTCCTTCCTCCCTCTCTCCCTCCCATCACCTCTCTCTCTTTTTTTTTCTTTTTCTTTTTTTTTCAAGACAGGGTTTCTCTTTAGCTTTGGAGCCTGTCTTGGAATTCACTCTGTAGACCAGGCTGTCCTTGAACTCTCAGAGATCCTCCCGCCTCTGCCTCCCAAGTGCTGAGCTTAAAGGGTGAGCATCACTGCCCAGCTGGTTTAGGTTTTCTTGATATTGAAGAGAATGTATTTGATATGGATCAAAGCATATAGTATTTTATCTAATTTCTTCATAGGGTAGAGGCTTGTGACGTGCACACAGCGTGTGCTGGACTGTTGGGATGACGGGGCCCTGTTTTGGTGTACTTTGTTTTCTCTGTTGCAGAAGGAGCTGGTCCACACACTTGATCATCGAGACACGATTCTCCTACCACAGTAGTGGTACTGGTTCCAAGCCAGCTTGGATATACAATCCAATTCAACCTTGACTTTCCATCTTGTTGCTCCCGGGAAACAACATCATCTCCACGGCATTGACCAACTGCAAAGAAGACCACGTAGAAGAGGGTTTCACCTTGAATGGCAAACACCTCACACAAGATGCCTGAAGTTACTGCTTCCTGTGACTGGCACCCCACGCATCTTTGTTCATCTTTCAGTTGTTAGAAGTAGGGAACTTTATGATGTCATTGGGATTAATCGTGTTTCCTGGCAGCTCCTACACAGGGCTTGTCCTTTCATTCAAAGTCACGAGGACCGAAGGCGGCAATGCCACTGCCTGTGCCCACATGGCCCAGATGTTAGAAGGCTAGATAGCTAAGTAGGATGTGTTCTGTGTTGATGAGAGTTTTTACTATTATTTCTTTCTCTACTAAAGCAGTTGGCAACACAGTTATTGGTAGTCTCTAGCAGAGCCCTAGTTCCTCGTCTCCACTCATTTGGTAGCAGATTATGTGATAAGGGAAAGGGGGTTTTCTTTTTAACCTTGCTATAACCATGCAACCCACCAGATGCCTGTGGATCATGCGCTCTGCGTGGCCCCCCACAGTTAGACTTAGACCTTTCCCTGAGTGCTTCATCATTTTTCAGGTAGGCAGCATAAACAGAAGCTTCCAGGACTCACCTGAGAATAGCCCCTAAATCCACAGTGACAAGAGCAGTGTGGTCGAGGAAGAGAGTGACAGCAAAGGTCTTGTCAGTCATGTCTGGCCTCATCGTTAGTATACTAGGTCCTAAAGAGCTGCGTGTGACTGCAGGGATTTCCCCGGCATGATTTCATCGGTCTCTGCAGAGCTGTGTCTACTGAGTAGGACACCACCTTCCTGTTCTCCAGAGGAGGGAGCAAGCTCAGGGCTCAGTGGCCAGCTCGTATTCTTGAGTTTGCAGTGGCGCATCCCAGGTCTTGCAAGCACTGCTTCAGAGCTCCTATCCTGCACAGGTTCCTTTAATTTCCCATTTAGCAGCGCTCTGCAGCTTAAAGACTTCTTTTGAGATTGTGATCATGAGCCATCTTAGCCTTTGGTTATTTGCATTGTTGTATTTTGAAGGGATGACACCCACATTTGATAGAATCGAGAAGACAAAAGAGCATATTTGGCTAAACAGGAAATCCATCTATTCTTACCCTCCAAAGGTACACACATTTATCATTTCCTCGTGCGTTCTACCACAGACAGGTACACTCATGTCATGGTGGGTCACATTGAGTTTTTGAACATGTACTCCTTTCAGGGTTTTTGACTATAGTGGTGGATGCTTGTTTCTGGGACGGACAGTGTTGTCGGAGGACAGCAGATCCCCGGTTTCTACCTACAAAATGAATCACTCCTCCCCTTGCTCTGAGAGCCATCAGTGTCTCAGACATAAAATTCTCTGAGGAGCAGTATTGTCCTGTACTGAAGAAACAGTAGGATCCATATTGTGATCTGAGAGTGGCGAAAGAGACCAGTGTCCCTAGTTTCTTTTTCTAAAGGTTGGAAGTATGGTCTGTTTCCTCAATGCCATCGTCGGCTTCCTGAGTGCTGGGAAGACAGGTGCACACCACAGTGTGTCCTGCTTGCTGTCCTCTCAGATGTGGTGTTTGCTGTCATGTGATTGGTTGTGGACTAGGGCACAGGCCTCTCTCTCTGGGAATGGAGAAGGGGAGCAAGGCTTTTCAGGGCACACCTCTTATTTCCAGCATCTTCATGCAGGGACCACAATTACAGCATCTCAGGGAGATGTAGACGTTCTCTGTGAAGCCTAATCATTTTCGTTTCTTTCATCAACCTCTTCATTGGAAAACTGTCCAAGGACCATCTCTATGAGCCCTCTACGTCACTCCTAAGGGGGAAACGCATCTTGAAGGTGGGTCTTCAGTGTCACTATGACCCATCTAAAAGCTTCAGGCATCAGAAACGTCTGGGATGTGAGCCACAGAGATTCTGAGCAGCAGTGGGGGAGAAGCGCTGGGGCTGTCTCTGCAGTGCAGTCCAGAGGGGGATGACAGGGTCAGGCTGAGACAGGGTGTGAGATGTTGCTGCCACTCCCGGCTCAATTCTCTCTCCCTCAAGTGAATTTCGTTTCAAATGGCAGAGTTTAAAGAACACAGCCATTTCCTAGAGCTGAGCTACTCATTCTGGACGCTTGGACAAAACACACCAGCGGTTACAATGTACACTTCCTACAGAGCCAGCAATAATGGCACAGAAATCGGGGCAGTGACTTTATTTCTCAGGCTGTGTCCTGGGGTGGTAGCAATACTCTGTGGTTTTAATGTGCTAGTTTACCAGAGGGGCAAAGGTCAGTGACTTAAAAAAAGATGGACTAGCAATGGTGAAGTAGAGGCATAACCAGATTTAGCCTGCTAGTCCAAGAGGGGCAGAAATCTCTTGTTTTCTGCGATAACCAGAGCAAGAAGCCTTGCTGCCACGAAAATCCTCACCAGAACCTGACATTCCTGAGCTCATGACTGGGAAGTTTGATTGACATGTGGTTATACTTAAAGCTGTTTGTTTGTGATACTTGATCTTTCTGGCAGTCCCCATTGAGTCAAGTCTGGAAGAGTTACTTGAAGCTTGTGGCGAGCAGCCAGGGCTCTGCAGGGCTCCCGTGCTGGGAGGAACACGCACAGCAGGAACCCACATGCTGTTGTGTTGCTGTGTCCTCTGGGGTCCTCTGGGCCGCGTCACACGCTGCTGTTGACAGTCAGCAAGAGGGCTAAGCAGCTCGGAGCTGTCCATTTCTTAGGTACCTAGTGAGGGAAAGGAGTTTATGACCTGGTATTTTAAAGGTCCCTGAGTTGATGCAATCATCAGAAAAGTTTTGGTGGTTTCATTTTTCAGTTCAAGTTCACCAGCGCCCCTGAGACAGCAGGTGTAATTATTCTGGACTTGATCTTGTCATCTAGCCTGTTTGGGATCCAGAACAACCATATTGGCATAGACGCAGGATGGAACTATTGGTGTCAAGTAATGGAGGACAGAAAAAGTGTGTCAAGGTTTTGGTAAAGAATACAGGGCAGGGTTGGAGAGGTAACCCAGTCCATTAACTGTTTGCTTGGCAAACAAAAGGACTTGAGTTCTAGTCTTTAAATCCGTATAAAAAGAACAGTATCAAAAGCCAGGAGGGTGGTACCTGCTTGTTATCCCAGATCTGGGGAGTGAGAGGCAGGTTGACCCCTGGGGCTTGTAGGCCAGTCAGACGACCAAATGTGTGAGTTCCAGAAACCTTGTCTCCCCGGAAAGAGATAAAATGGACCTCATTCTAAGACTGACCCCAGAAATGGGCTTCTAAGCTCGACACACATGTATACACATTGCAATACACCCTCTCATGTATGAATATTCATATACATACACATAAGTAAACACACATACACAGACATACGTACACGTGCACACAGAAAAACATACAAAGAATAAAATGCAGCAGGGTACCAAGTAGACCCGGGCTTTAGTTGTCTCTGAAGGCAGCTCAGTAGGGGGTGGGTGTGGCTATCCTCCATGGCTTTAGGAGTATCAGGGAAAGCAAGACTACTGGGTTGGGAAATAAGACCCAAATAGAATGACATGTTGGCCACCTTTGTGCTTTTTCTTCTGAGATGTTACCCTAAGTGTTTCTCTCTCTGTAAAAACATGGAGGAATTTGCTGAGAAAAGAGCTGGAAAAACTGACAGTAACTTTCCAGAGAGTTCTGGGAACATAGATCCCAGGCACCCATCTGGGCCCCTGGCCCCCGATAACTCCTCTTGAGGAGATCCCTGCAGCATGGGGATTAATCGTACAGGATGAAACCTGTCACACCGACAACACACCCGCCCAGCCTTTGGAAGATGCCCCTACCGCGTTAGTGTCAGCCACCCAGGATGAAACCTGCTACACAGACAACACGGCAGCTAAGCTACCACTAGCTGGCCATGTGGAAGATCTGTGTGGTGCGTCCCTGGGACCTCTGGCTCAGACACACAAGGTCAGGTAAGTTCCCCCTGGCTCCTCACCCAGAAAAGCTGTGTGAAAATGTAGTCCCATGTCATTTGTGCCAACCACACAAGCTCCCGCCTGGGACCCAGTCACCGGCAGCTAAGTCAACCCTGCTTTGTGTTTTGGAAAAGCCTTTTATAGCTATAATCCCCACCACTTCTGGGTCAGCCACACAGGGTCACAGACTGTGGGACACAACAGCAAGGTAAGTCAGCCCTGGTGGACAGGTTCCTGCAACCTGGCGCACTGAGCGACACAGGAAGTGTGTATCTGCTTGCTGATGTTCTCATATCTTTTGCCTCCATTGAGTACTCACTCTGACTACAGAGCCTTGTGCAGTACTGTTCTACATCCTGCTGTCTTATGTTCTTGAAAAATATGACCTTTAGCTTATGTTAAGCCAAGTCAATTTTCAGATCCTCAACTTTTAAGACTTCTGTGGAGATTTGAAACACTGATAACAAGTTGGCTTTTTGAAGAAGTAGCTTTGAGAGCCTAATGCTGCCATGTGGATCAGACCAAGCGAGAGAAATGAGAGGCAGGCTGCGGAACTGTGCTGGCCCTGGAAGTGCCCCAAATCTTGAAGGGAACTGATTAGTCAAGTGCAAATACTGTGTATGGGAGGGAATAACTCAATTTATCTAAAAGCATTGATCTTCTTTACTTAACAACTGGCGATCAAGAAAATAGCCATGGGTTGAAATAATAAGGAAATCTTACTAGATTAAATTAGTGAGAGCAGGAATTGACTTTCAAGTAGCAGTCATTAAAAACAAGTAGTCAGCTTTTGTGGAAAATTCTTCTTCAAATACGTGAAAGGAAGAAGGGACGGAGGTCTGGGCTCAGAGGTCCTCCAGTTACTCCACTGTTCTCTCCGACCTTTACTGTGTTCTGGGGAGCGTTCCCTAGATGCTCCTACCAAGAGCTTTGTTAACGTTTGTCTTCTGTCTAGAGTCTCTCCATTTCTGACCTCCCCGACTTTCTCAGTTTCTCCAGCTTCTCTCTCTTCAGTTACTGATCCAACCCTACATAGAACTCCCGGGGCTTTTGAGCTCATACACCGTTTAGCTCACTGGAAGGTGGGTTTCCTGGAGGCCTCTCATAGCTATCAGGGCGATTGGTCTAGAGGAGTCTAAAGATTGAGCAGGGCCCAGCAACAGCCTTTGTTCTGCATGATGGAGACTCGAGAACACTGTGCAACTCAGTCTGAGGTCTGAGAACCCACATCCTGCAGTCCAAAGGTCAGGAGACCTGGAGTTCTGATGCTGGAGGGCATAGAAAGTGTGCACCAGTTCCAGGACAGAGACAGGAAGAGCTCCCCTTTACAGGCCTTTCCTCCTGTTTGGCTCCCACTGGGTGAAGGGTGTCCACCATATTGAGAATAGACCTTGCCCACTCAGTCTGTGCACAGGCACCCGTTTCCTTAGAAACCCCGCCAGGTCACACCCAGAAATGACACTTTGTCCCCTCAAGCTGACACTCCAGTCTAATGTGGCAGCTCCCACGCAGTTGTGGCTGGAGAAGAAACTTCACATGTCCCCTTTCTGGTACTATCAGGATGGGGAGCTGCTCCTAGCCTGAAGCTGAGGCTAATCCTTGGTGACTTCGCATTTCTCTCCCAGGGCTGCCAAATGATTTCTTTTGGGGAGATGTGGTCTCGTTGGCTCGGGTATTTTCCCACTTATCCACCACGGGAGAAGGCCTTCACCATGTGGTTGTGCCCCATAATCTCTGCTTCAATTTTCTAGAGTTCAGCAGAGCCAGCATTGAGGGACAAAACATTGTGGGGTGCTGTGCATGACATTGGGGAAGGAATGCAAAATTTCACCAACTGAGACTATTTCTTCCCCCTTGGCCTCCTGTGACTCTCAGAAAAGGCGCCCAGGCTGTGTGGGATTCTGTGTCAGTCCTTCCACAGAAGGAAGACCGGACAGTAGGACATGGTCACCTTGAGTGTGGTGACTTAGTCTTTTGCCACTTTTCAGAGTCCCTGGAGTTGGACCAATCGCTTTAATGTAGTAAGTATTTCCTTCTAGCAGAAATGGTGGCTCAGGCCTGTAAACCCAGCCCTTGGGACTCTGAAGTTGGAGGCTTTCCACAAATTTGAAGGCAGCCTGGGCTAGAAAGTGAGTTCTGAACACCTCTTTAGTGGTAGAACTGGAAATAAGTAAAGGCTTGGTATGTACCCACACAAAGTGCTTAGTCTCTGTAGAGTCCGCAGTCATGCTGAAGGGTGAGGAACATGTTGGACAGTGTGGGCAGCATCATCCCTCGGAACTCTGAGGGAAGATCTCTGAGTGCAGGACGTAAAGGACCCACAGCCCAGTGCCGAGTGAGCCAGGGAGGGATGCAGAGCAGATGTCACCTGGGTCTCTAAAGAGAAGGCTGAAGAGGGAAACTACTGTAGACGGCTGAAGAGAGGAGAGATGGGCCTTTACTTGGAGAGCCTCAAGAATTCAAGCTGATGTGTTTGGCTGCTGCCAGCAATCCTCCTAAGGCACACTGTTCAAGTTGTCCCAGCTTGTACAGACAGGGGGCTCTGAGGAACAATGCATGTGAGCAGCCAGGACTGCAAACTACTGAGGGGACGGATTCTGGGAGAAAAAGATACTGATGCTGCAGGGTTTGGGGGAAGGGCCGTCACTTGGGTAGATTGGTATTTTTTTAATTGCCACTTCAGAGTACACAGGAAATTGTGACCAGTTGTGTTTGGCTTTGCAGGTGAAAGCCCAGTGCTTGAGTACAGGTGTGCTAAGCCCAGTTCAGGAGGATGTCCCGACTCGATGAGGAAATCTGCACTCCAGTGAAGATTACCCCAGTTCAGGAGGATGTCCTGACTCTTCACTCCAGTGAAGATTACCCCAGTTCAGGAGGATGTCCTGACTTGATGAGGAAATCTGCACCCCAGTGAAGATTACCCCAGTTCAGGAGGATGTCCAGACTCGATGAAGGAATCTTCACCTAAGTGAAGATTACCCCAGTTCAGGAGGATGTCCTGACTCTTCACTCCAGTGAAGATTACCCCAGTTCAGGAGGATGTCCTGACTCTTCACCCACTGAGCTTCTGACCTTAGGCTGGTCCATGTGTGCAAATGTGACTTCCTGAGGCTCTTCCTGCCTTCCTGTCACTGTAGAAAAACACAATTCTGTCTCTGACCAGAATACATCTAATTTAGATGACTGATCGTCCCTTGCCTGTGGTTCTCAGTACACTTGACGGCTAGAGTTCCACCCTGGGTCATGAGCATTTCCCAGGGTGTTTACATGTCTCCTCCACTTCATCACTGACTGGTTACCCCATCTCTGAAAACACAAATAAAATCTGTACCAGCCGCTTCCAAGTCTACAATACGTTGTTCTGTGCTATACGATCACCGTTTTACATTAAAGCTCTCTTGAACTTGCAGAGAACTCAGCATCCTCTTCAGGCACTTGAGAGAGACTCTGTTTGTTCTCAAGGCTGGGAGGGAACTTTCTGTGGATGCCAAGCGTGTTCCTTATGGTTGTAAATAGAGGAGTTAGGAGCAGCTGTGGAAGGTTCCTTGGCCCCGACTTACTAGGCAGACAAAGCATCATGGTCTGCAGGAAGAGTCTCTGACTCGTTTTACCCTCTCACACCCGCCCGAGCCAGACAGCCTTTTCATGTGGTGCAGATTTGCATATGTCACACACACACACACACACACACACACACACACACACACACACACACACACCGGATGCTTCCAGAGCCCATAGTGGTTGTGTGCGTCACGAAACACCAACAGTAAGTACATGGGTGGTTCTGGGGGTTACAGGGAGGACAAGGTCTCTATTGTGGAGACCTTACAAAAATAAGCAAAGCCCATAAAATGTAGTATTAAATGGTGCAGTGGTTTGAATAGGTGTGGCCCCATAGACTGATGTGTTTGAATGTTTGGCCATAGGAAATGGCACTATTAGGAGGTAAAGTGTGTCAATGTGGTGATGTATATAGGATGTCCTTCTGTATATGTGTTGCTTTTATTGGTTGATGAATAAAGCTGTTTTGGCCGATGGCTTAGCAGACTAAAGCCAGGCAGGAAATCTGAACAGAGATATAGAGAGTAGGCAGAGTCAGGTAGATACCATGTAGCCACCCAAGAAGCAAGAAATGAGGTAACAAACCATTAATCAGATTGAATACTCTCAATTGATACAGCTAATTGCTTTGCTTATTTTTTCTTTTTACTCATTTCTGTTGAATTATTCTAGGGAATCGTTCGCTTTAGTTAAAATTTTCAGCTCAAGAATTCCCATTAAATTCCTATTAATAATCTCTAGATAAATCATCCTTTAACTGCAACCCACTCACCAGAGTACTGTAATGTGCCTGGAGGGGGTGGGTTAGGGAAGGGAGAAGGAGAGGGAGGGAGGGGAAGAGAGGAGAGGAGGGGAGAGGAGGTGAAAGGAGGGTTGGCTATGTGAGGGTTCCTTTGCTCCACTGTAAGCAGAGTGAAGAAACAGAGGGGACGATGAAAGTCAGGACATTTGGGAGTGGCGGTAGACAGTAGAGTTGATTCTTTCTGTGCCTGTGGCTACTGTTACAAATTACCACAAACCTGGTAGGGAATTATTCTTTCATCATGTAGAGGCCACAGATTTGCTGTCAGGACTGTATTTCCCCTGACAGGCTTGCAGGAGAACCCGCCCTTTGCCATTTCCAACCTCTGTGTGTTCCAGGCATTGCTAGAGTTTTGACTGCAGGACTCCAGTTCCCGTCTCAAGCTCCCCACAGCTTCTTTGTGTCTCTCTTCCGAGTTTTTTTATTTGTTTGCTTTTGGTTTTTGGAAACAGGGTTTCGCTGTAGTTTTGGAACCTGTCCTGGAACTAGCTCTTGTAGACCAGGCTGGCCTTGAACTCATAGAGATCTGCCTTCCCCTGCCTTCCGAGTATTGGTATTAAAGGTGAGAGCCACCACAGTCCAGCCTCATCTGTGCTCCTTAAGAGGACACTTGTAGTGAGATTTTGTGTTCTAACAAATAAAGCTTGCCTGAAGATCACAGAGCAGAACTAGAGGCCAGGGGTGGTGGGTTGCACACGCCAGAGGCAGAGGGATCTTTGATACTTCAAGGCCACCCTGGGCTACACAAGATTGAATCTGTCTCAAAGAGAAACAGAATTTATACAAAGGTGATCCCACAGCACTTGGGATAACATGCCTTTAATCCCAGCATTAGGGAGGTGGAGACAGGAGTGATGTGGCTGGGTAGAGAGAAGAATACAAGGCAGAAGGAGACAGGAGCTCAGAGGCAGTCTGAGGATTGTCCCGGCAGTCAGTCTGAGGACAGGATCGCCCCTTCGCACTGAGCATTGGTAGAGGTAAAAGGTCTCTCTGGTGGCTGGCCGCACTGCTTCTCCAATCCTTTAGCTTTCGCCCCCTAACATTTGACTCAGGGTTTTGTTTATTAAGACCAAATAGAATTCATGCTATAGACGGTTGTCTTGACATGGGGCTCTCCCAACTACCTGCCTCTTGAATTTGTCTGTTCTTGGAGTCATCATTTAGACCAGAGATTCTCAACCTTTCTGATGCTGCAACCCTTTAATACAGTTTTTCATGTTATGGTGACCCCTCAACCATAAAATTATTTTGCTGCTACTTCATAACTGTAATTTTTCTGTTATGAGTGAATTGTGATATAAATATCTGATATGTGACCCCAGTGGGGGACCGAGACCAACAGGTTGGGAAACACGCTTTAGGCAGGTCCCTCCACGGGCCCACGTGGAGCTACCATCATGCAGTACATTTGTACGAGCCCTGCTATGTGATGCTCCCAGAACAGGGGTCTGGGTTGGGAGGTGGGAAGGGCCCAGCTTCCTCAGCAGGCCTGATTTCTTTATAATCAGCTAGCCAGGGCCAGCCGGGGCACTAGGGTAGCTTCAATGTCCACGGTGCAGGAAGAAGAGAGATGGCAGCTTCTCAGTGGAGCTTCAGGTTCTGGCTAACAGGAGGCAAGCTAGGCTGCAGGAGTGTAGTGTGAGTTGGGCAAGACACAGCAAGGTTTCTGCGTGTTCAGTCGTCTGCGCAGGTACACAAAACTGCTCCGAACAGAACAGGATTCAACTGTCTTTCCCAAGGTGCTTCCTTCCCCTCTGTGAACTACTACTGGGAAGCGGTGGGCAGGTGCGTCAGAGACTGAAGAGAGAGAGGCACAGAGAAGTAGAGAAACTGGGCCACATTGATGCTCCAGGAAGGCCAGGGATGACTAAACAAGACTCTAATGCACACCTTGGTTCCTGAGCTGTGCACTCTGGGGAGAAGTTGGTGATGTTCACAGTGATTCCCATTGAAGAAGAGCCCGCATGTGGCCCTCCATGTGCAGGGCCCAGTCTGTCCTGAGATGTGCTTTGCCTCAGATTCCCAGTGGATGGTCAGTGTCAGACTGGGGGATGGGGAGCAACACCCTAACAGCTCAGTCGCCTTCTAGTTCCACTGCTAGCCCCAGAGATTAGACTTTCTTTTCAGATTTTAACGTTTTGTTTCCTCCGTCCCTGCCTTTTAAAAAGAATGTAGGTTCTTTCCCAGAATAGAGCCCATGGCTCTATTACTTACTCAGTACAGGGTACCTGGGTGTGACTTAACAAAACCCTGTGTCCCTAAGGCTCAGGAAACCCATGAGATTCTCTTGGGGACAGTGTCAGGGAGTTATTCTACATTTCCTCCAAAGCTGACTGCAAGATGGGGCCTGAGTGTGGAACCCTAGGAAGCCAAGCGGGAAAGGAAGGGGTGCAACAAATTCTGCCACCCTTCGATCTCCAGGAGGTGAGGCCCTCTGAGGTGTCTGAGGGCCTTAGGACTTCCCTCCAGGGGTTTGGGGAGACTCCAGACTGAGCAGAGAGGAGTCAATGCTGCAGCAGCTGCAGGTAAGCTAAGGGTAGCCAGGCCAGGGTAGAGCATGTGCTGTGAGCAGGGTGGGTGTGTCTAGAGAGTTGAATAAGACTTGTGCTATAGGGGGAGAGAAGAAAGAGTGGGAGATGAGGCAGGGAACCCCACAAAAACCCAGCTCTGACTGGTGAGATACCAACTGTGTCTAATTGCTCCCCAGTGATGGTCACACCACAACCCAGAGCCCTGGAGACAGATTCTCCCTTTCCTGACAAGTAAGACAGAATGGCTGTGTTTCTGCCCTTGGGAACTGTGGTGGTCTGAATAAGAATGAGCCCCATAGGCTCATGTATTTGAAAGCTTGGTCCTCAGTGAAACAGCTAGGTAGGGATTAGGTGTGTGACTTTATTGGAAGAGGTGTGCTACTTGCAGTGGGCTTGAGGGTTTCAAAGGCCCCTGCCAGGCTCAGGCTCTCTCTCTCTCTCTCTCTCTCTCTCTCTCTCTCTCTCTTTCTCTCTCTCTCTCTTCTCTCTGCAACTTGCAGATGAGATGTGAATTCTCAGCTACTTCTTCAGCACAGTGCCTGCTCCCACCACACTCTCTGCCAGGGTGACCATGGGCTCACCCTCTGAAACTGTAAGCAAGCCCCCATTAGATGCTTCCTTTTATAAGTTCCCTTAGTCATGATGTCTCTTCGCAGCAACATAACACCATGACAGGGACTTAGCTATGAAGGATTAAAACAACCTCAGGGGTGGTTTTTTTTTTCTTTGTAATTCTTTACTACCCAGGGGTGGTTTTGATGACACTGCACGGAGGACTTAAAAAAAAAGATGGCTGGGCCAGCTTCCAGCAATATCATATAAAGGTGAAAGACTCCATACTTCCCAGTATACAAACATCTTCTATTTATACGCTGCCATTCAGTAAATATTCAATAGTGAACATCACAGACAGCTGCCAGGCTACAAAACAAGAGAGAAGTGTTGACTTTTCAAGAAATCAGGGCAATGTAAGTGATTGGTAAACAATAGTGAAGCCAGGTTGCACCCCACCCCCTTCCAACACACCCAAATGGAGAAAAGTTAGATTCAGTTAATTCCCTGTTGGTTATTATTTATTTAGGCAGTCGTGGGGCTGTGTCCTGTTGGCCTGTTGGGTGAGGAAACCCAGCCACGCAGGAGCCTTTGGCAAGGGGCTGAGAGACCCTCCCAGGTGATGACGCGACAGGGAGCCCCGCAGATTCTGGGGTTTTCACTTGACCTCATACTTTTTCTTCTCACAAGGTGTGTTCTTAGAAAAATGGCCCCCAAACACAAACGCCCTTCCATGATGAATCCTGCAGACTGGCCCCACTCAGAGGGTCTCCAGGAAGAGCTGGGGGTACATGGAAGTGATCACAGAACCTCCAAACGGGTCCTTTCACAGCCCCCGCTCCAGTACAGCAACTGCTTCTTCCTGCTGTTCCCAGGAGGAGCTGGAAGGTAAATCCATGGTTGCCACGTTCCCATCTCCTTCTCTGAAGTCTTTCCTGAAGGATGAGGAAACTTCTGGTCCTTAGGTTGGTCTTTGAAGCTCCGTGCAGGTACACTGAGCCCAGAAGTTTCTGAAGGACCTGGTTTAGGCATTAACTGGCTATGTCATTCCCATTCTGACTCCCCAAGCCCAACCACTTGTTTCTTCCATAAATACACCCTCTGAGTTGGTTTTATGTACATTTTCTTTGGATCTTTAATGCGGAGGAAGCAGGGGTGGGACGGGAGGAAGAAGGCAGAGGGGGACAGCTGCTCCAGGGTAGCAGCAGTAGCTACAAGGGAGGTCTGCACAAGGGTGGTGCTATGTTAGACCTACAGGCCTTCATGGAGCTTTGCTGATCTTAGGAACTAAGATTGGCTATTCCTAAACCTATCGTGGGGAGCACCATTGCCGAGACAAGAGATCCTAAACAGGAGTGATGGCAGAGCTGGTATTTTGACTGGTGAGGGGTTCAAAGTTGTTTTTCTAGAAGAGCTGAATTCACGGTAAGTAACTTCAAGAGGCAGTCATCTTCAAGGCGAAGGGTGGAGGACGGGGTGGATTTTCAGGGTAGGGGCCAGTCATCATTGGTGGTGGGACAGTTTCCTCATAGTCACCGTGAGGAGTAAAAATGTCCAGAGAGAAAAATGCCGAAGTGGGCCTCCGCACACATTCCAGAAAGACGGTCTGGTGGGTGGTTTGCTGGACTTGTGTTTATCACCCGGATGGCAAATGGCAAGACCTGCTTTGGGGACAGTCACACACGGCCTCCAGAAAGCGAGTCTCACTGGCTTTGGTTCCTTGGCCCTTCAGTGATAATAGATGCTGAAGGCGTGCAGAATATAGAGCAGGGTGGTGAGGAAGGCGAAGAACTGGAGAAACACAGGGAGTGTTAGAGAGGCCAGCGCAGGGCCCACCCCCAACCCAATGCCTCTAGATCCTCCCACCCGGCATTGTGTTCCCTGCACAGCTGAGAGTAGTGAACACTGGGCAGAGAGAGCAAAGGGGATGCTGGGTAGAGCAGGTCCTCTACAATAGTCCAGATGGGGTAAGACAGGGAGAGTATGGGACTTTGAGTTTAATGAAATCCAAGAGCCTGGACAAAGAGGAAAGGGATCAGGGAGGCTGGAAGGCAGCTGGGAAATGCTGTGGCCTTCCCAGAGGCCCACAGCGTTAGTTTGGTACCCTGTTCTTACTCTGGAGACAGTGCCCCCCCCCCCCCCCAGTGCAGCCTTGGCCTCTGGCATGGCGTGGGAGCCTGTGGAAGCCGAAGGGTGACATGGATCATGTCTTCTCACACTCAAAGTGGAGTTGACTTTCTGTCACAAGAGGGTATCATTTCATAGTAGAGAAAGAGACAGGTGGGCTCAGAAGCCCGCCTCTTGGGTGCCACCACCTGGGCATCAGGCTTTTTCCACAATTTACTGTGCCCACCTTGCCTTGTCTTCCATTACTTAGCAATACCATTTCTGTGGACTTCTGTCATTGAAACAAAGGACTAAGAATAGCTGACGGTGTCCAGCAACTCAGACTCAAGCAAGGCCGCTGGACCTCTCAGCAGATGTCAGTAAAAAAGAGAAATGTGGTTCTGTTTGTTTGGGGCGGGGGGAAGAATAAAACTCTGAAGACTGTGGGGAGCAAGGCTGAGTGGGACAAATGCAAGACAAGAGGGGGTCCCTGAAGTTTGGGTGCATGCCCACACATGCATTTTCCCCTCCGCCAGGCTCCTGCAGTTTGACACAGTTGTCCAAAACATGCAGGACAGCGCTGAACTGCACGTAATAAATGCCCTCCGTGTGTGCACGTCTATGCCGCTGCCTAGTAGCTGCGCCGCTACTCACCGAAGCTGCAGTGTTGATGTAGTACTCATTTATGTTATAGTGTTCAGACATGATAGTGACGTGTGCTTGCAGGACGGCGGCACTCATGTACAGGATGCTTGTGGTTCCATGGTATAGACTGTCCTGGAAATGCAGAGCAGAGGCAGGGGTCGATGTTGTTCAAGTGAACACCTTCCCTTTTTCTACACAGCAGGGAAGAAGGGGAGAGAAAAGTAAACCCAATCCCTACTGCCCTTTCTTTGCCAAGTTCCTCCCCTCCCCAGAGTGTGTGTATGTGTGTGTGTTGGGAGGGGACACAGCATGCATGTGGAGGTCAGAGGATAACTTATAGGAGTTGGTGCTCTCCTTCCACCATGTGAGTTCCAGGGGTTGAACACAGGTTGCCAGGCTTGGCAGCAGGCCTTTGGCTGAGCTATCTCCTTAGCCCCTGATTTTAGTTTTGATGCTCTATGTTATGTCAAGACAACAGGAATGTCCTGCAGCAACTAAAATGCTCACTAGCTCTTGAGGGAATGCACCTTGGTTAATCTGCATTTTGCAACCTCTAAGGAAGTGTAGGTCACACACGCCATGTCAGAAATTCTGTCCCCAGTGCACATCTCACCGTGGGAGCATCAGGGCAACAGATGTGCCCCGCTGTACAGGGCTTTGTAGAGATTCAAACGCAGGTCCTCATGCTTACACTTTACCCACCAAGTCATCTCCCAGCCCAGAATTATTTTTAAGAAACAGGACCTTTTTGTGTTGCCCAGACTAGCCTTGAACACCTAGGTTCAATACAGCCTCCTGCCTAGGCTTTCTAAGTTACTGGGAGACTCTAGGTATACGCTGCCTTTTAGTTGAAGTGTATGAGTGTTTTGTCTACATATGTATCTGCCTATACATATTTCTGTGCACCACATGCATACAGTGTCCATGGAGTTCAGAAAAAGGGTGTCAGATCCCCCTAGACCTAGAGTTACAGATGGTTGTGAGCCTCCATGTGGGTGCTGGGAGCTAAACCTGGGTCCTCTGCAAGAGCAACAAGTACTCTTTACTGCTGAGCTCTCTCTCCAGGTACTATTTTTAACTTCGGGAAGGTGTGTACAATCCTAACAAGGAGAGCAGCGGAGGGAAATACAAGGAAATATGTACAAATACGTTTTCACTTTGGATTAGCAATCAACACACCAAAATCAGCAGCCTTGGTTTCCTAGGGATCTCATCCCAGTGGGGTCTTCTCATCTCAGGCCTTTCACTCTGCCTCCCCCACCCGGAGAAGCACATTGTCCTTTAGAACTCAGGACACCAGCCCAAGAGGTGCTGTCCCCTGGTTCTTACCAGGACTCTCCAGGACGCAAATCGCTTGTAAAACCCCAACAGGTAGGACAACAGGAACATCAGGGAGATGAGGAACGAGGTGAGGGACACGTACAGCACCCACCCATGCAGCAAGGGTCTCGAGACATGCGTGGCGGCCACCAGTGTCCAGACCAAGAACCCAAATACCTGTAGGAGAAAAGCACAGACGTGATTTTGCTTGTGCTTTAGTGAAGAAACACCATGGCCGAGGGAACTCCTTGGAAGAAAACGTTTAATTCAGGGGGCTCACTGACAGTTGAAGAGGTTCAACGAGTTATCATCATGGCGGGGAACATGGCGGCATGCAGCAGAGGAGGTGCTGGAGCTGAGACTGCTACATCTTGCCGGCAACAGGGGATCAACTGACTCACTGGGAGTTATCCTGAGTTTATGAAACCTCAAAGCCTGCCACCACAGTGACACACTTCCCACAGAAGGTGTGGCCCAGATGTGCCCTCTAGCTTCAAGGTCTGGATTAAAGGCGTGTGTCACGCCTCCTCCAACAAGGCCACACCTCCTAATAGTGCCACTCCCTGTGAGTTGATAGGGCCCGAATACATTCAAACTACCAGAGTTTGCTTGTGTATGGGTGGGAGGACTCCCTTGGCAGAGCTTCCCTGGCTGAAAGCTCAGCTCAGGGTCAGAAGGTGGGTCAAGGAGCTTGCTGTCCAGCCTGACAACCAGACTTGGATCTCTGGAACCCATTCTTCCAAGTTGTTCCCTGATCTACACATGTGCACGCATGGCATGTGTATTGTATGTGTGCACACAGAGGAAGGCTGGCCTCTCTGAATCATGGTCAAGTCCAATCCTGTAAAATTAAGGGTATTAACCAGCCTTGCAATAGGAGAGACCCCCAGTCAATTTTGGCCACCTCTTTTAGCCTAAGCAGTGTTGATGGGTAATTTTTAAGACCATCTGAACAAGTTGTTAATGCTTAAAATGGACTTTTCACATGAAAAAAATTACATTTTTTTTCTTGAGAAATCCATGGCTCAGTGACTCAGAGCTGACCAGAATAAGTTGTGACTGCATCTTTTAAGGGACCTAGATGGGTAGGAGAGATGGATCAGAGGGTAACAGCCCTGACTGCTCTTCCTTCCATAAGCCCAGATTTGAGTCCTAGCACTCACATGGTGGCTCACTATTTGTAACTCCAGTTGCAGGGGATCTGACACCCTCTTCTGGACTCCTTGGACACCAGAAATGCATGTGACACACAGACACACTGGCAGGCAAAACACCCCCACTTATAAATAAGAGGACCTGGAGAGTCCTTAGCAAGCCTTGTCCTCTTGGCCAACCCCATGCCACCCTGTGACATGTTCTTGTTACTTGCTTCTTCTCCTGCCCCACTGAGGGCTTTCCTGGCTTGTGAGCAGCTGGTTGAGGCTCGTCAGACGATAGTGGCTAATGTTCTGGGATCAGTTGCCAGTGTTCAGTGTAATTCCAGTTTAATAGCCTCTATCTCTGCCCAGGCATTTGCTGTTCCCTTGTCAGTCACACCTCCCTCTTCTTTCTTCAAGGGTCTCCTTTGATCTAAGCTGCACTCAGCTGTGATGGGTGATCCCGGGCTGTGATGGGTGATCCCGGGCTGTGATGAGTGATCCCAGGCTGTGGTGGGTGATCCCGAGCTGTGGTGGGAGAGTCAGGGCTGTGACTGGAGAGCCAGGGCCGTGGTGGGTGATCCCGGGCTGTGGTGGGTGATCCCGGGCTGTGGTGGGTGATCCCGGGCTGTGGTGGGAGAGCCAGGGCTGTGATTGGAGAGCCAGGGCTGTGGTGGAGAGGGGCAGGGTTGGAGATAAATGTTCAACAAATATAAGGTTCACTTGAGAGCCTGGAGGGAGAGAGTCCACAAGGGAATTACATGATTTTGTTGGTTTATCTCATTTTCTGAGCAGGTCTCCCTGCAGGTCGCTCTGTGGCAGGCACTGAAACACCCTTGGCTCTCCAGCTCCTCACTTTCATTAAAATGGCATCATTTTTAAAAAAGAAATACTTGATGATGTTATGTTATATACCTTTTTAAAAAGACTCATTTATTTTTGTTTTACATATATGGGTAGGGTTTTTTATTTGTTTTATTAGACAGGATTTTCCTGTGTAAAGCCCTAGCTGTCCTGGAACTCACTCTGTAGACCAGGCTGGCCTCGAACTCACAGAAATTCACCTGCCTCTGCCTCCGGAGTGCTGGGATTAAAGACATGCGCTACAACCATCCAGCGGGACTCATGCTGTTCTATCCTTGTCTGTGGAGCCACTCACAGATAATGGTTGCTGCAGAGAAGGTGCTGGCATTTTCATCAATGGTGTGGCCCATGTTCTGGTAAATAATCCTCCTGTCCGTGCCTCTGTAAGCCACCCTAATTAAACTCAATTAGTGACCAAAAACTAAAAATAAAGTGTAGAAGTGTTACTGGTTGGGAATGGCCTGTAGGAGTGGAGGGAACAGACCACAGGGCAATGGGGGTGGTTGTGATCAGAACACACTGCATATGAGAATGACATTTTTCTATAATTTTAAATTGAATTGAAGAGGCCCACTAGTTCCGGGGACAACTTTCCCCACCTCAAACAACCAATGTGCAGCGAGGTCTTGGAAGTTCTGCTCTGGATCTGGACATGTCTATGGTGAACAGTACTGACTTGTCCTAGGGAAAGGGGATCTGGGGCCAGAGGTCTGTTCTATGCCCCTACTCCCCCCGACATGCACACACCCATTGATGAAACCAAAGCACTTGCCAAATGTCCTTCCCGACAACCTGAGAAGGTGCACAATGGAGCTGGAATCTGAGCAACACCCAGACCGTACTAGCTGTTAGTGGGATTGCCGTGTGGGGCTGTAAAACCACCCTGTACACCTGGACACACATGAGCCCTTAGGGGGCAGCGAGGGTCTGTGTTACTGACTATAATCCCAGGAAAAGGCCTGGAACAAAGCATCTATAAGGGCGAGGGGTGTTGGGGTACACTGTCTGAATGAATCTATAAGGAAAGCACCCCCATCTCACATCCAGCAGGAACTTCACAATTTGTAAAAATCTATCCACTCAAACGGTCTCATCCATTGTGCCCACCTGTGTCAGGCTCACCGTCAGCCAGGCTGTCTCTGTCCCTTTGCCCCCATTGGAGCTGAAAAGGACTCCCCAACACTGTGGGTCCATTGTTTGTCCTTGTGAAGTTAGTCACCATCACTGTCCCTCATGAGAGGGCTGAGGTCTCACAAGCAGTATGGAGTGTAGCCTGGACATGGAGAGGACATTTGTGTGACTGTCCTCCGAACCAGATGTCACGCTGGGGGCAGGGGAGCTAGATGTTCCTAGAAAGTGCCAGAGGTCGGTTGGCTAGCGTCACAGCCGGAGCCCTGGTACAGTTAACCTCAGTGGACTCTCAAGCCTGCAGAACCAAGGGGCCCATTTGGACCTTCATCCTCTGGTTTCCAGCCAAGGAAATTCTGACACCAGTCAAGGACCTCTGAGCTTGGGGAATCTACCCAGATTACAGGGAATTTTTTTTTTTTTTTTTGAAATAGCCCTGTTGTAAAATTGTTTTGCAGAGGAATGTCATTTGGTTTTTACTTCCACACCCCTCTGCCTTCTAAGCAGCAGATGGGATCAGGCCCAGAGACCAACTCCAGGTGGGTTAAAGCCCAGTGGTGTTTGGTGTCTCAGCTCTACCCCAAGAAGTCTGGCAGGGAAACTTGACCTTTCGACTCCTATTTAAAAGCTCATATTTACCTGGTCGCCTACGCCACTCTCCTGTTTTAGCCCCCATTTTATATTTCCCAAGAGCAGGGAATATTTTTAGCTGGTGTGGTCTGCTCCCCTCTACCCGGAAGGATATTATATTGCAGTTAGACATTTAGAGTAAGTGTGCCTCAAGGAAAATCCTGGCAGGGTCTTTTTGTATTGAAGAAAATGCACACTTCTCATAGATGCCCTTCCCAAAGGACTAAGCTCAAAGGCTCATGCCTTTAATTCCAGTGCTCAGGAGGCAGAGACAAATGGATCTCTTTGAGTATGAGACCAGACTGGTCTACATAGTAAGTTCCAGGAGGGCTAGAGCTGTATACTAAGACTCTATCTCAAAAAAAAAAAAAAAAAAATAGAACAGAGTTGAACCAAAGGCTTGGTCATGAATCTTAGGGGTATAACTCTGTTGCTAGGTGCTGGTGAGATGGTTTGGGGTTAGGAATACACATTGCTCTTGCTGAGGACCTGAGTTCAATTGGACCATGTTGGGTAGCTCATACTTTTGTTACTCTGGTTCTAGGGGCATCCAACACCTCTGGCCTCTGTGGATATTCATGAGCTTGTACCTACCTATCTACATATACACATTGGGGGATGCCGAGGAGTGGGTGAGGTTAAGGTGTTGAGCCTAGGCATCAGGCATCATATCATTAGATAGTGAGAAACCCCTAGAGGCTCATGGGCTCAGACCAAACACGAGACCCTTTAAGCTTCTACTGGATGAAATAACTGCAAGTATTAGCATAAGTTAAGTTGGAATATAAGAATACAAGAGTTCAAAATAATAGGGTTTTTGGTTTGTTTGTTTTGCTTTTTTTGGGGGGGAGGGGGAATAGGGTTTCTCTGTGTAACAACCCTTGCTGTTCTGGAACTCACTGTGTAGACCAGGCTGGCCTCGAACTCAGAGATCCTCCAGCCTCTGCCTCCTGCGTACTGAAATTAAAGGCATGCACCACCATGCCCAGCTTCAAAAGAATACTTAAATAAACAAGCAAACAAACAACTGTGTCACTTTTGAAACATCTTTGCTGTCTTTGAAAACAATGTAATGAATTAAAAGAATCTACAATAAGACACAGTGGTAAAGAACTTCTAATATACGCGCCCGGGTTGGGTGGGGACTGGGGTGTGGGTTTTGCCTGGCATCATCTATGCCCTGGATTCAGTTCCCAATACTGAAAAACAAAACAGAAAACAATAAAATCAAAACAGAAACCCAGAGAAAGTAGGCACAGCCTAGGGCAAGGCTCTGAGTCCTGTGGGTTCCTGGAACTCTCTGTGGACTACGAGACAACTCAGCAATCTGAGCCCTGGGGATGCTGCCCGATGTGGCCGGTGGCCAGGGAAGCTGCACTGTTGGACATTCTCCAGACGATACGACTGAAACTGAAACCCTCTGCCAGTTTTGATTGTTTCCACTTTGCCCCATACAGATCTGCACATCACACATCTGGGTTTGTATCCCAGCTCTACCAGGGGATTCTGTAAGCCACCTGTGCCTCTGCATCCATTAGAGGAGGGGGGTCTCTCTGGTCCCTGCCAGGAGGGCACTTAGATAAAGTTAACCAGTCTCACTTTGGCTCGTGGGGAGTCAGATAACCATTAGCCCAGGCAACTGTAACCACTTGAAAGGGCACAAGAGGACCAGAGGAATGTTGCGTGGAAGAGAACCAGAAGAGCGACACCCTAGCTGGTCTTTTTGAGGGGTGGGAAGTTTGCAACCAAGGATGGGGATTGGGATGGGAAATGGGAGGCTGGAAAGCTGGATGAGGGCAATATTATTTGGGGGGTATAGACCCTTTTCACAGAACAGATAAAAGCCTTTAAAGATGCACTTATATACACATGTGAACACACACACACACACACACAATTTTTTTTTGTCTACAAATTTAAGAGACTCACAGGCCACTCCCCACATGTCCACCTGTAAAAGTCCATGTTAAATACCTGATTTTTTTTATTTGGTTTGTCAACTTTCTGTTTATTTGTTTTGTTTTTGAGACTGGTTCTCACTATGTAGCCCTAGCTATCCTGGAACTTACTATGTAGACCAGGCTGGCCTTGGGTTCCCAGAGCTCCACCTGCCTTTGCCAAGGGCTGGAATTGAAGACCTGTGCCACCACAACTGGCAAATGTCTGTGTTAGTAGCCATGCTGTTATTTTGGAAACACTGATCAACACATTAAATTAAATTGCTCCGCTCGGTAACTTCACTTTTCAAAATTGTTCTACACGTGGCATGCATGAACAAAATGAAGAATAGACACGGTTGCTTCTTGCATCTTGGTTAAACACAGAAAAGACAGGTTTGACCCAAATGCTCATCTAGAGGATGCCAATTAAATCAGCTATGCCTGCCAGGGTGGGGCCCTCTGCGGCCTTCAGACAGAAGTGTTTACTTCCAGAATGGAACAAGACCTAGCAGACAGCAGCATGCCCATCAGGCTCGGACTTATGTGCAACGAGAAGAAAAAGAATGGAGTATTTCTGGACAGAGATTCTGTCTCAGCTTCGGGGAGACCTGGTTGGCTTGAGGAGAGACTTCTCACCCTCTCACCACAACCAGCAGAGGACAGAGTCCTCGCTATGGGAATGTGGCCATGTTTAAAGTGATCCAGAACATTTTAGTATGTGTTATTTAACACATAAAAAATTAAAAGAACAAGAAGAAAGCAAGTAGGTTGCATGAGGGAGGGTCCTAAGGCATCTCGGATGAGACCTGCCTTCCCAGGCAATGTAGCGGGAGTGAGTGGTGTTGACAAGGGCCAGTCTCCTTAGAGGTTCAGAGAAGGACTTTCCCTGAGTGATGAGGGCCCCAGGGGGTGGCAGGGATACGCAGGTATCAGATCTGCACAGGGCGGGGTTCCAAGTCAGGGCGGCTTCAGTGTGGGGCAGAAAAAGAGCTGAGAACGGGAGGCACGCAGAAGGCAGAGACACTGGTAGCAGGTTTCTCTGCATAGCTGGGTGGCATTTCAGCAGGGCAGGTCTCACTCCATGCCAGTACCACATTCCTCTCTTTCCTACCTGTCTTAGCTTTCATGACAGATCCCTCCCTTACTTGGTTCTTAGGTGACAACAGGGGACCATGAATTCCTATGAACTGAGAGGAAAAAGCCAAATCAAATGTTGGACGAGGCTCCCATAACTACTGACAGCACAGGAGGAGTGGCTCCCACAAAGGACTCAGGCAGGTGTCGTCCACAGTGGGAACCCCAATGGCCTGAAGGCTCCCTGTGGCACTGTGATGCCTCAGGATGAAGACAACTCTTGTCCCTTGTGTGAGACTTTGCACCACGTGTACACTTTATGCAACCATTGCCGCAGTCCGGCTCCTGATCACAAAGCTCTAACCTCCTGCTTCCTCCTTGGCCAGCTCCAGCAGCCTCCACTCTGCTCCACGCACCTGACGACTCCAGGTACCTTAGACAGAAGAAGTCTTGCAGAATTTCTCTTCTGTGACTGGCTGATTTCACTTAGCATATTTCTTTCGGACTTCGTGTTTAGCATGCACCAGCATTTCCCTGTGCTTTAAGGTAGAGTAATGCTCCATTGAATAAAATAGTTCTTGCCTATAGTTCGAAGTTTACTATTTCTCGACTTTACTCCATGCAAACGTGACAGGCATCTGGTAGAACCTTTCAGTTTTGCAGTGACAGAACTCCCCAGCCTAGCGCTCTCTGATAAGGCAGCTCCTCTGTCTTCTTCTCAGGCAGCAAGTGAGCCAAGGCTTCCGGACGGCCAGGAGTTCACGGATGGAAACCAGGGACACTCAACAGTGGACCTGTGCTGTTAAGTTAGAAAGTGCTGAAGGTGGCGTATACTTCGTGCATTTTCAGTCTAGGTCAGTGCTCATCAATGTAAAACTCCCTCGTGAGCCAAGAGGCATCGGATTGCTCTTTGCTTATCCTCTCATCCATGCGGGTTGCTTTCTACCTCTTGGCTGTTGGGAGTAAGACTGCTACACACAAGGGTGTGCCAATATTCCTTCAGGGGAAGAATGAGATGCCATTGGCCCTGGGCTGTGTCAAGCTCTCATCAGTTGGTGCCCTTGCAAAAGACCTGGAGAGCGGCGATCCATCAAACAGGCATTCTTGTCGCTATGGACATGGCTTGAGGGTTTGTGACATCCAAGCAAAATGCCTCAACTCTAGGGAGATTTTAATGAAAGCAAACAGCAAGAATTGCTGTGGAATGATGAGATTTTAAGCTGTCTGTAAAATCGGTGAGCAGTAAAGGAATTTTTCATCATATCTTCTTCCTTCCCTGGCACAGTTTTCATGAACACAGCTTTTCCAGTGCTGGAGCAGGAGCCCAGGACTTTGCGCATGCCAGGCTGCACTCTATCACCAAGCTATGTACCCAGCCCAGCCCACCCCCAATGAAAAAGATTTACTTTATTTTTAATTGAGTGCATGCGAGGGGCATAATGTACACATGTGAGTTCAGTACCTGATAAATCCAAAAGACGACAACTGCCCTGGGGCTGGAGTTACAGCAGTTGTGAGCTGTGTGTGTCCTGGGGGGGAGAATGCCAGTCCTCTGCAAGAGCAACCCGGGTTCTTACGCGCTGAGCCATCCCTTCAGACCGCTGATCGCAGCGACTGCCAAGCCTGGCACCTAGTCAGGGAGCAGCATCACAAGCAATGCCAGGCCCCCAACTTTCAGCAGTACCCTCTCCACTGGAGTTTTCCTGCCTTCCTGCCTTCCTTCCTTCCTTCCTTCCTTCCTTCCTTCCTTCCCTCCCTCCCTCCCTGCCTTCCTTCCTTCCTTCCTTCCTTCCCTCCCTCCCTCCCTCCCTCCCTCCCTCCCCTCCCTCCCTCCCTCCCTCCCTTCCCTCCCTCCCTCCCTTCCTTCCTTCCTTCCTTCCTTCCTGCCTTCCATCTTTCCTTCCTTCCTTCCTGCCTTCCTGCCTTCCCTCCCTCCCTCCCTCCCTCCCTTCCTTCTTCCTGCCTTCCTTTTTTTTTTTTTTAATTTTGGGTTTTTTGAGACAGGAGTTCTCTTTGTAGCCCTGGCTATCCTGGGACTTGCTCTGTAGAACAAGCTCACCTCAGACTCAGAGATCTGAATGCCTCTGCCTCCAGAGTCCTGGGATTAAAGCGTGCGCCACCACATCCAGCTTCACTGGAGTTTTCAAATGTGGACCCTTTGAAGGTTACGACTTCATGTTAGTGGTTCGTTTTCCAGCATGGAGAAATCAAAGAGACCAGACTGGAAAGTATGGGAGCGCAATGTCCAAGGAAAGGGAAATACTGTTTCCTTACTGTTTCCCGAGTCTTTTGTTTCAACACACACACACACACACACACACACACACACACACTCCAGGTGCCATGGAGTCTCTTTCTGTGAAGCGCAGTCAGTTGTGGAAGACCATCTTCTGGAGAGTCTCCCTGACTCTCAGCCAAGGGCTTTTGCAGTAGCCTGCCCTAGCAGGCCTACCCTGGATGGCTCAGCCACACAGCAGGAAGCCTTGGGTAAGGACTTCGAGGTCAGGGGTGTGAGAGTGGAGGGGTTCATGGGAGGAAATATTGGGACCTGGGTGACAAAAGTAAGCCACCCACAGGGTGGTAAGGAGAACCCCAGCTGAAGGAAAGCCAGAGCCACGGGAGGAGCCCTGGAGGGTGTCCTTTCTACAGGTGTCACAGAATGTGATGGGAAGCAAAGACAAAGGAATCACAGCCAAGATATAAGAGCGACAACCTGCAGCAGGGAAGAGACTTCTACGGGCATGTCTGAAGCCCCATCAGTGCATAGGAAGCTGGGATTTTATTCAGAGGACTCACATGTCTTCATGGGAAGTGGGTCCATTTCCGAGCATGCTCAATTTAAGGTCATAAACGAAAAAGCAAAGAGTAGACACATTCGGGGGTGGTGTTTAACTCCAAATCTCAGAGAGCATAGCAAAGATTAAAGTGATGGAAAGGAATGTCTCTGAGCATGCTCAGTTAACACCAGAAAGTTTTAGCTGAAAAATAAACAATACTTTGAAGGTGTTTTAACAGAGGCGCCTGACTTGCTTAGTCACTAACACAAGGACTGCACGCAAAGCAGACTCCCAGGGATCGGCCCTGGTGGAGGGAGAGGCCCACAGGCAGCACTAGCTTTATTACCAGAGGAGCTGGGTGTTTCTGGGCAGGCCTTGCTCACCGCAGGCCTCTGTGGATAGCTCTAAGACATTTGTTCCCACAAGGTACTGTGTATATAGCCTAACGCCCCGGCTAGGCTTTCTGAAGCCTGTGGTCAGACAGCCATATTTCCTTTATCTTAGGAGGAAAACAGTTCTAAGAGGCCAAGGAACTTCCCCAATGACCTCCGTCAGGACCCCAAAACAACAATCATTGTACGGCACTTCCAGGCTCAATAAAAACACACAAGACTCTTGCAAATTCTGAGTCATTCTGCCTTGACTCATAACAAGAGTATTTTTCTCTTTGTGGCTTTAAGGTTAGCAGGAAATTGCTTGCCCAACCTGCCCAGTCCTTCAGTGAGGCCATTTCTTCTTCTGGCCTCTCCAGATAGTGTGGACGGGAGCCCCATGGGCCTCTGCTCCTGACAGAATAGTCACATAGGGCACGGTAAGGGCTCTCCAGACCTGGCTGCCAGCCCAGGAAACCTGGAGCAAACTGGCCCACACTTCCTCCCTGCTCTGGGAGCTTCCTGCTCCAGGGCCACACCCTCTCATTCAGACCCAGACTGACACGAGTTTTATTGATCAAATTGCACAGATTTACAATGTAACATAAAATAGAATGATAAAAACATTCTTATCTACCCAAAGGCTAAAGGCACTTTCTTTCATAATTATTCAAAATAAATTAAAAATAAGATACTGGATGTTAAAGAGGGCTTTTTTTTTTTCTTTTCTTCTCTATGTGTGGATTTTAAGAAGTTAAACTTGTCCCTCCTTTAGGGTTTTGTCACCCCCAGGCTCCACACTTACGCTGGTTCCTTCTCGCTCTTTGGTCCAGGCTCTAAGACTAATTTCACATCTCTTTATAAGTTCTTAGGAAACCCTGGGCTGTGCTGTTGGCACCCACCATCTCTGGGAACCCCGACATCCTTTGTGACAGTTACTCCTTTCTTTCACTCCATCAGGTACTGGGTCCCCAAGCGCTCCCACGATGCACCCCCCAAGACCGTCTCAGCTCGGCTGTGACCAGACCTTAGAAGGCAGGGACCAGACTGATGTCACCTCTCCAGAAAGCCAGCCTATCAGGCCCCAGCAAACCTCTTTTACTGCTACCCCTACTTGGTCTCTCTCCTCTGCTTGCTATCACGACCCTGAGTTTCTGAGGCAGGACTGGGCCCTGAGGCCTTCATGTCCCCAGCATCAGGCTCAAAGTCCAGAGTGAAGCAGTCCCAAGCAGAGATGGCCACCTTGAGCAAGACAGGTCTCCAGGCACGCTAGCTAGACAATGCTGCCTGATACCCTCTGGGCCTGCCACTGTGGCCCAGCTGTGACCTGGCACTTCTTCCAGGAGCCTTGGTCAACTGATGGCACTAGACACTTATTTATTTCATTGTTGCCCACTTTCTGCTCTGCTCCTTCCCAGATCACTTATATTCTTTAGGGAATGGTTTGGGATTCCGTTTGGCTTTTCATTACCCACCTGCTTCTTCCTTGGCCCCACATCCTTCCCCATCCTAGGTGACCCAAAGCCCTGGCATCAAATTGTGCTATTAAAGATGATGGTATTTAAATAATTCGCTTGGGCAGAGAGGGCATCTAGACAGGCAGGGCTTGAGGGCTATAAACGCTGCAGAGGCAGAATCAAAAGGGAAAGCATAGAAAACCCACCCATGGCAGGAGTTTAGACGGGCTTGTCTAAAATAGATCAGAGCACTCTAGGCCAGTGGTTCTCAACCTTCTTAATGCTGTGGCCCTTTAGTACAGTTCTTCGTGCTGTGGTGACCCCCAACCATAAATTATTTTCATTGTTACTTCATAACTGCAGTTTTGCTATTGTCATGAATCGCAGTATAAATGTCTGTGGTTTTTGATGGTCTTAGACGATCCCTACGTTTCTCCCACGGGTTGAGAACCTGGACTGTAGAGTTTAGAGCCTAAGACCTCAGGATGGAAAGACCTTGAGGCTCCACTCTGGGGGTCTATCTGGTATTTTGTAGGTGTGGCTGTGGCCAGGCAGTGGGAAATAGGACTCCCGATGGAGAAGGCCCAAGGGGATGCAGTTGCAAGGGTGGCTGGCAGGGATGGAGGATAAAAAGGAAGACTAGCAGAGACCAGAGTGTATCTGGGGGCAAAGGCCAAAGATCTCGGGCTCCTCCTTAATCTAGCCTGTTTCCTCCTTTCACAAATCTGGACAACTCTCTAGAAACTCTCCTGACTCTCCCAGCTCTAGCGTAACTGGGAAAAAGTCATGTAAGTGAACTGAGTGCCCAGGCTACCTCTTTTTAGTTTCTTTGTGTAGCTTTGCCTGTCCTGGAACTCACTCTGTAGAGCACAGGCTGGCTGCAAACTCTTGGAGATCTGCCTGCCTCTAATCTAGAGGGGGCAGTGGCTTACTCCTGGATTGCTTTCTTAACCGTGGGGTGCTCTTGGTGAGTGTGTGTGTGTGAGGTATGCATGCATGTTTGTATTGTGGTGTGTGTGTGTGTGTGTGTGTGCGCGCGCGCGCGCGCACATGCTCTCGTATGTGCCCATTTGGAAGCCAGATGTTTCTCACTGGGACATCTTCCTCAATGGTTTCTTTACTTTTTTCAGATAGTCTCTCCCTGGTCCTCAGGTTATACTAGCTGGCCAGTGAGTCCCCAGATCTGCCCCTACGGGCGCCGCTCAACTTTTGCCTGAGTGCTGAGGATCTGATGGATCTGAACTTGGATCTTCATGCTTTCCCCAATGAACACTTTGCCTCAGGTTCCCTTTTTGTTTCTAGCCACTGTAGAATAGAACCTGGACCTCAAGCTTAGGTCACAGGAGAAGTGACAAAGTCAGGCCGTGAGGAACAGGCTTCATTTTCACTATTTGCATGAACCAGGGCCACTGGAAGGGGAGCAGGGGACAGCCAGGGACAAAACAAACAAACGAACAAAAACCCCAACTTCTAAGGAAAGCCTCGAATTCCTTCTTGCAGATCCTTTGGTCACTTTCAGTCCTGGCAGGGTTGGCTCTAGCTGAGCTCTTTACAATTTCAAACAATCTCTTAAATGTTGCAAAATGGAGGTGGCGGGGTAGGGGAGCAGATTAAAGTCAAGGTGAAACCAGGAATTTGGGGTGACACATAACGATGGGGTGGGGTAGGATAGAATGAACTTCTTGAGGCATCTCAGTGTTTCCTCCCCACCAACAAGGAGCTGAGATACACACAGGAAGGAGAAAATCCGGCATCAAACAGCGGGCTCAGGCCTCCTCCCCTTTTAACTAGCTGGATTTCTAAGAATTTTCTCACCCACTGCTTTTTAATTAGGCAAAAATCTAATTAAAGAGTCAACTAATGAGAAGGGTAAAGTTCAGGTGACCTTCTCAGACTCTGAGTCATAAAGCCCTCCCCAGGGACAGCCACTGGGGCCAGCTCTCAGCTTCCACCTTTCAGCTTGCCAAATAGCTCGGGAGTCAACTGATACCACCCAGGCCTTGATATGATGGGTCCTCTGCTCCCAAAGACACCGGCTCTGCAGAGAGGCAGGGCTGGCTGCCATGCCCACCCCAGGTTCAGCCCCAGTGCTGGCAGAATCCAGTGCCCACACTCTGCATGCCATGGGAAAATAAGCGGAGGTCTGTTCTCATCTTAAAACCTACTGAGTTCCTTGCCCTCCGAGATTTTTTTTTCCTTTTCTTTTGTATTTTTTGGTTTTTTGGAGACAGGGTTTCTTTGTATAGCCTTAACTGTCCTAGAACTCACTCTGTAAAATAGGCTGGCCTTAAACTCACGGAGATCCGCCTGCCTCTGTCTCCCGAGTGCTGGGATTAAAGGCGTATACGACCACTGCCCAACTAAGGTTGTTTTCAAGCAATACTTTCAAATAGGAAATCTAGAGTCTCCACTATACGGAGCAAAACCTCAGCTATGTTAAAGTTTCATGCCATGCTAGTGAGGAAGTGAAAATGCAAAACAAACATTTTCCAGCTCTTTCCAAGCCTGCACTCCGTCAGGGCGAGCCATGTTCAGCTCGAGCACCAAGATCGTCAAGCATCTCTCAGGTGCTGCTCAGGGCGCAGCTGCGGGAACTCAACAGCACCGCGGCCAAGGAAATTGAAGTTGGTGGTGGCCGGAAAGCCATCATAATTTTTGTACCAGTTCCTCAGCTGAAATCCTTCCAGAAAATCCAAGTCCAGCTGGTTCGTGAATTGGAGAAAAAGTTTAGTGGGAAGTAAACTACTCAAAGGAGAATTCTGCCCAAGCCAACTCGGAAAAGCCGTATGAAAAATAAGCAAAAGCACCCCGGAAGCCGCACTCTGACTGCAGTGCGTGATGCCATCTTTGAGGACTTGGTCTTCCCAAGTGAAATTGTGGGTAAGAGGATCCGTGTGAAACCAGAGGGCAGCCAGTTTATTTCATTTAGACAAAGCACAGCAGAACAACGTGGAACACAAGGTCGAAGCTTTTTCTGGTGTGTATGAGAAGCTCACGGACAAAGATGCTAATTTTGAATTCCCAGAGTTTCAGTTGTAAAGAAAATGACTAAATAAAGTGCCATTCATATTAAGTTGGGTGCGTAATCCTAGCCCCTGGCGTCCATCCCCCACTCTGGCCTGGGAGTTGCATTGGTCTGGACTCCAAATCCCAGCATGCCAGGTCCTGACCCCTCCCACAGGGTATTTAGGTGGACTCCCAGAGGAGGAACATGCGGTTCCAGGTTTGCATGTGCTCCCCACTTTCCTTTCTCCCGGCCATGCGCTAGCCACCCGAGAATGCTGTAGTTAATAAAACGATGGGCATTTTAATTTGGTTTGATCTGACCAAATTGGATTTCTTTGTGCGGGCAGAGCCACCCATTTTAGGATTTTTTTCCCCTAACAATTCATAGTAAAACAAAATAAAAATAAAAACAAAAACAAGAAAAAAGCATTTTCCAGTCACCCTGGAAAACAATTTGTTGGTCTCTTAATAGTAACAAGCAGATACCCACTCTTTTACCTAGCAAGCTACAAGTAGGCCTTTAGAAGTGAAAAATGTACTCTAACAAAAGCCTGCACATGAATAGTTATTAAAATAAAATATTAAATAAAAGAATAAAATAAATAAATAAATACTATATATAATACATACAGGCAATAAATACACCAACAATGTCTAGTTCATTTGACACATTTAGAGAAAATGCTCCATTTCTGTCCTATCTTGGTGAGTCTAAACTTTTGTACCTAATTTACTTTCTATCATAACTTGCTTTTTGCATCTGGTAAATAAAAAAACTGTAACTATCCAGTCTTCAACTCCCTCAGAGACCCAAGAAGGAAAAAACAACAAAAGCCAACAGCAGCTCTATTTGAAACTGCCAAGAACTAGAAACATTCAACAGAGGTGGATTAGATTACGGTGATTCCTTGTCATGGAATATTACTCAGCAATGAAAAGGGACAAGCTGAATACAGACAACTCAGGTGGACATCGAGGACATTCTATTTCATGGAACAAGTGAGTCTCAAAAGGTCATATACTGTTCAATTACATTTATTTATACAACTTGATAGAGCACTGACTACAAACAGCTTTTGGGAGTCCTTAAATTTCTGTGGATTTTACTGATTTAACTTCAGTAAATTTCCTCTGGTTGCCTTCTGAAAATGTTGATACCTTTAAACCCAAAGCCATTGCCTTTGCTATGACACACAAGATGTAAATCTACTCCAGCTGTTTTACAGGTACCTGCATGTTCCTGGAAAAGAGTGTTAAGTCTAACCCACAGGGGTCCCTCCTGATAAGCCAGCCCCATGTGCCATCTTCGAGGACACCAACCAGGTGAAAGGCAGGTTGATTTTACCCACATGCCCACTCATAAGAACTCCGTTATCCCCTAACTCTTGTGGATGCTTTCACAGGGGAGATAGAGGCATTTCCCATCTCCAGAGAAACAGCAGACGTGGTGGCTCAGGTATTCCTGAGGAACACATCATCCCTCAATTTGACATGCCTTCCCGCAAGCTCCTGGGACATCAGAGCTGGTACCTCCTCTCCACGCTGAGGAGGGCACCTACCTAGCAACTGGGACCTGGTTTTCCAAGTTGTCCCAATGAAGGGCATCTCTGCCTTCATGTTTTGTTCATTCACCCCAGTCTCTTTTGTACAACCAAAGAAAATCTCTCTCATTCTTTCTGACAGTCATCTCTCTTCCCATGGCTAGCCCTGTTCATAGGCCTGTGTTAATAATCTATTTTTTTTTCTCCTAGAAACTTGCCTCCTCTGCTCCTTCAAGGAACAGATGCCTGAGGTCTCCAGGATGGCAGCTAACTGAATGCTTCTTCATCCATAATTCCCGCTGAGAATAAATTCATGGACTCTTGACTCCTGACTCCCCCTCCCCACGTTGTCCTATGCACACACAGAGGAAGTAGCCAGACTTGAACCAGTGCCCATATACCCACCTTGGCCCCATGTCTTTCTCTTTCTACATCCCATCCCTGAGAAAGCCCACCAAGAAGCGGCTCCTCCCTGGAAGGTATTTAAGGTCCCCTCCTGGGAGCAGCCCTGAGGGTCCCCTCTTCCCCTGGGACCACCCGTGAATGCTTTGCTCAGATTAAAACTTGGACTTTAATTTAGTTTGATTGGCTTAGTGCATCATGGAGTTACCCACTACTGGGGGATATTTTTACTTATAATAACTTTCTTATATTATAACTAAAATATTATCTTGTGGATGTGTTTATTTCTAACAGACTACTTGGAATAGTGAGGAGGAACATGGGATGGGTGGGGAACCCTAGAGAGTAGCAAAAGGGGGCTTTTTGGTGTGATGAGACAGCTCTAAACCTCGGTTGTTCTCAGACAATCTATGCGGGTAAACTGGAGATCTGTCTTGTCAACCTCAGTTTCCCAGCTTTAAAACAATTCTAGTTAAGAAAGACTGGGTCACTGGGGAGCTGCAGGGACTGCGGGTTTCTATAGAACCATCATTATCACAGAATTAAAGGTTTAAAGTGTGAATTTTAGTGCTGAAGATTGGGAAACAGACCATCTTAGGCAAAGGTCTTTAGAGTAGGCTCATGGAAGACTAAGCTACCCTAACCTGTCATCTTCAAGAGCCACAAAGAGCCAGAAGTTGTACCTCCTCGACAGCCAGGGTGGCTCATTGCCAGCAGGGAAGACCCCAGCTTGTCCAATTTGATCTGACAATGAATCTGCCCACTGGCTCCATGTAGTGCACCAAAGGCAATGACTGGTGGTTGGGGGAGCCATTGTGTGATGTCGCCCCAAGCTACCCCACTACAGAATCACTGCACCCTAGTTCTTGGGTAGTGTAGTCCGTGCTCTGCAACGGTATCCTGGCCTCCCTGCTTTCCAATCCATTCTAGAGACTTTGTCTCAGACCAGAATACTAAGCAAGGGTCAGGAGTACTTGGAGCCATGGTGCTGCAATGCACAGCGGAGGAGAAAGACATCAGACCACCCAAGTCAAAGAAGGGCCTGAGCCAGACTGGTTCGGCGCACATACACGTCTTCCCACCCAGCTTCTGTTCATGGGATCAAAACTTGATCCTCTCCCGCACCTCGTCCCTTCCCTCCCCATCTTCCACCCAGGTACACGTTATTCTGGAGTCCTTGATCATAGCCGGTGCAAGTAGCATGTACAGAATGATGCACTCAACACACACACACACACACACACACACACTACCATGCACGCACACACATTCACACTACCACACATTCACACACACAGATGCTGCACTTGCTCTATCTGTGAACATGTACATCATACAGGTTTCACACATTTCTGTATTTTCCAAGTTATCAACAATGAATGAGAATGACTTAATTAAATGAAGAATAATTAAATTAAAATTAGAGCTACCAACTATGTTCATAGCAGCTTTGTTTGTCATAGCCAGAACCTGGAAACAACCTAAATGCCCCTTGATCGAAGAATGGATAAGGAAAATGTGGTACATTTACACAATGGAGTACTACATAGCAGAAAAAAATAACGACAGCTTGAATTTTGCAGAAAAATGGATGGAACTAGAAAACATTATTTTGAGTAAGGTAACCCAGACACAGAAAGACAATTATCACATGTACTCACTCATAGGTGGTTTTTAAACATAAAGCATAGAAAGCCAGCCTACCAACCACAATCCCAGAGAACTTAGACAACAATGTGGACACTAAGAGAGACTTACATAGATATAATCTACACGTGAAATAGAAAGTAGAAAAAGACAAAATCTTCTGAGTAAATTGGGAGCATGGGGACCTTGGGGGAAGATAGAAGGGGAAAGGGGAGAGGCAGGGAGGGGAGCAGAGAAAAATGTAGAGCTCAATAAATATCAATTTAAAAATGTACAAAAGTAAAATTAGAGCTACAGTGAGGAAACATGGGACAAGGCGGCTTGGAAGGGTCCTGTCCACAACGGACCAGTGTCTTCTCTGTACCACCAAGATGAAGGTGGAGGAGCTGCGCTAGACTGAAGGACAAGGACAAGCCAGCACCATCAGAAGGTTTAACCTGGCTCCTGGGCCAGAGAACGGACATCAGTGGGGAAATGAGCAAATATGACGTTAGCAGAGTGCTAATGCTAACTTCCTGGCTTGGGGAGACCTGTGGGATTCTGAGTGAGACAGACTTCCTGTACTGTAACTGTGTCTTTAGGAGAAATTTGAAATTATTTTGAAATAAGTCAAGAAAATCAAGCCAGTGACAATGCTCTCTTTCCCCTCAGAAGTCCCATGATGGTACTCTCCCAGGACTCCAGCTGCAGGAGGAGGACAGGTGAGGACATCTGTCAGCCCCTCTAGTGCCAGCTCTCTACCTGGCTGCCTTCCTGCCTTAGCCCTCCAGCCTTCTGCCAGTGGCAACTCCCAGTGACAGGCTCGGGCCCCTCCCTGACCTGGGACAGACCACCTCTTCTTGGGGCTGCCGCATTCTGACTGCACAGGACATAGTCCCAAGCCTCTCTCCAGCCACACAAGCCCCTGGGAGGTAGCCGCCCTTCCGACATTGACGTGCGTGACTAAAAGCATATGCTCAATAAAAAGTGGCAGAGACAGCCTCCATCCTGTCATCCATGTGGCTGTTCCAAAGTAAGGGCCACACCCAGGGCCTGGCACACAGAACTCAGGATGTGACCAGCCTGGCAGGATGCCCACGTTTGTGGGGGATTGGAAGAAACCTACCTCTTAGGTGGAGTCTCTGCCAAAGCTGCCCACCTATGGGACCCTGGCCTCCCCTTTCTTGATTGACAAGAATGGCAGTTGTTTAACCAATTTGCCTAAAGTTCACTCAGTCGGTCCCAATCTTCTGCTCGGACCAGAAGGATGGAACAGGTTGGCCACGGGCGCCCATTTTATGTAAACCGTCTTACTCTGAGTTTTCCTCCAGGCCCAGAGGCAGCACTGTCAACTTCAGAGCTAGGAAGAAAAATTCACCCACAGGAAGCTTCGGGGAAGAGGGATGACAGCAGGAGCAGAGGGAACCTGTTTTCGACAGAATGCATCGCTGAGCCCAGGCAGGGAATAATGCCCAGTTCTGCCCTGCGTGCGTGCGTGTGTCCCAGAGTTGGTGACCTGGGCGTTTCAGGAGATTGTTTTATGGGCGATGCTGTCAAGAACTCCTCCTATTGCTTAGCACACGTAAATCAAAGTTCAAGGTCAGCTGATGGGATTTGAGAAAATCCTGGGAGAACTTCTTTCAGAAGGCCCTTTAGAAAGTCCACTGGTTCTTTGAACTTTAGGGAAGTACAAACAGCTAAGGGGAAAGAAACCAGTTAATAGAATATTCCGAAGGGGCTGGATAGTCTGGAAGGTGGTTGCACCCACCAAAGTAGCCTGGGGGTGGTTCGTCATCCATTGGGAAGGAGAAAAATTCTCTCAAGACCAACGCAGCCTGGGGGTCAGGAGGACAGTAAGGAAAGTGGGCCCCGGTAGCTAGCTGCCTTTCCCCCATCCCGGGAGGCGGTGGTGGCGGTCAGACAGTCGCTTTCGCGCAGGAATGATTCCCAGCCCGCTCCGCCCCTCCCTCCCCGCTGGTGGCGGCACTCACCAGCTCCGGTAGGAAGAAGGCAAAGGGGATGGTGAGGAGCACGGCAACGACCCCCGAGGGCACGGCGGGCGGAGCGTAGGTGGTGGCCTGTGAGTCCGGGGAAGCCATGCTGACACCAGTGCCGGCACCCTTACCCTTGCTCTGAAGCACTCGCCCGCGCCCGCAGCTGTTCGAGTATCACCTCCCGCCCGTCAGACACACCCATCGGACGAGGGACGTCGCCTGGGAGGGGAAAAGAAAGGTTCCAGAAGAGCAGGTCTTTCTGTGCTCTGTGGCCAGCCTGCCGGGAGAGGGAACAGGACCAGCCTTGCCGAGGCACTTTTCTAGACTTTCCCTCCTAAAGAACTTTTGAATCCTGGAGATGAGTGACAGCCATGCCCCTGCTGTTCTCTACGCTCAGAGTGCAAGCAGGGTTTCCTGTTTTGCTAAGACAAAGACAATTTATTGAGGATCCACTCTGTGTAGCCACCCACAGACACCTCTGGAGCACAGATAGTCCACCGCGTGGCTATGTTATACTTTTCCAAGAAAGGAGGCCGGGCAGGAAAGAGGTGCAGACAAGTTCACAGTGGTCACTCAGATTGCCTTTCTCCCCCTCCTCAGGGACTTGGTGTTGCCCCCATCTGAATCCCTCCCTCTTTGGGGTCCTACTCTTGCTGTCTTCCTAGTGGAGCGAGGATCCAGGGTTGTGGCCAGAGGATCCCTTCCCTATAGAGCCGGGCACTGACTGCCTTGCTTTGCCTCTACTCTCTCAAAGCTCTTCCTTTCCCAAGTAAGCCAGGTCTGGAGACTGGGCCACTTTCTTCTTTACAGCCCAACCCACTAACCTTCATTTTTCCACCACCCTGAGGAAAGGTTTGGTGCCCCAGAGTCTTCTTCCTTCCTTCCTTGGCTCCAGCAGGCCAGCTGGAAAGCTTCCCCGGGGCAGAGGAGAGGATGCCCAGGAGAGTTGTCCTGAGGACTGGGGTGATGGGATATCCTTCACAAGAAGCCTGTGTCTTGTTTCTTAGCAACAACAGCAGATTCCAGGGCCTGTCCTGGGCAAGATGGGAGGAGTAGCCAGTCAGTTCTGCCTGGCCTGGGCACAGCCAGGGGGGTTTGGGTAAAGGAAGCACAAAGCCACGGCCTTGCAAGGACAACCAACAGGCTCCCCAGTGAACCTCAAACCTGCCTGTCCCCAATCCTTTCCATGCCCTAGAGCTTACAGTCCGCACGCTCAGGTCCCTACATTGCTGACAGGATGGATCCACCATTTTCTCCTGGCATCTCACCTCTCACCACCTTTTCTCAATGTTACAAACAAGCACCATACCAACTCTTTGGGGCTATGGGTCCCCTTTGATCTGACCATAATCTACATGGGGCAGTAGGAAGCCATTAGGGTCGAGTAAGAAGTTACTTACACCCAGGTTCCAGGGATAGAACTTGGGTCATCAGGCTTGAGGGACAAGTGCCTTTCCCTGTTGAGCTGTCTCCCTGACCTTGAACCTATTAGTTCTGGCTAGACAGTGAAGTTAAGTATACACATTGTACTTCCTAGAGCAGCTTCTACGTAAATACTGATACAGACATGGAGCATTGCGGGTGCTTTTGTTGGATGCCAGTCTCACTCCAGATTCACTGAGAGATCCTCCTGTCTCAAGGAATATGGCAGAGCATGGCAGAGCCAGCATAAGCACACACCTATATGTACACATATGCATATTGTGTGTGTATGTGTGCATACGTACACAGACACACACACACACAGACTTGAAAGTTCTGGCAAAGGAAATTATACCAGAAGGGAGCTTGTGCTAGTAGATATGGAGGAACAGATGGTAAATATCTGAGTAAAGTATGGTTGAAAGCAAAAACCGTATCTTATATGTATCTAAAACAATGACCACCACACGGGACAAGTAAGAGAGAGAGGGACCATATAATAAGGTTTCTATATTTATCTGAAATGGAAAAATACTTTTATTTATTTATTCTTCTCTCATACAATACACCCCAATGGCAGCCTCCTCTCCCTCCACTCCTCCCAGTCCACCCCCACCTGCCCTCTCCCCCAGGTCCACTGCTCCTCCATCTCTCTTTTAAAAAAGGCAGGCCTCCCAGGGTTATCATCTAAACATGGCATAATAAGATGCAGTAAGACTAGTCATAAATCCTCACACCAAAGTTGGATGAAGCAAGCCAATAGGAGGAAAAGGATCCCAAGAGCAGGAAAAAGAGTCAGAGACACCCCCTCTCTCACTGTTAGGAGTCCCACAAACACCCCAAGCTAAACAACCACAGCATGTATGCAGAGGGCCTAGCACAGACCTGTGCAGGCTCCGTGATTGCTACTTCAGTTGCCCTGAGCCCCTAAGAGCCCTGCTTAGCTGATTCTGTAATATTTTTATATGTGTTTTCATTGTCCACACTGTCGTTGTGTGTATATTTGTGTGTGAGCTTGGAGGTTTGCCATTTTAGAGCAGTTTATTTTTCTAAAAGTCAGCCTAGTTCCTGGTTTGGAGCTTGCGCTCCCTGCGGAGAAGGTTTGTCTTCCACCAGCCGCAGGTGGATTTGCAGTTCCTTCTTGGCGCATGGTTATAACAGCTGCTTTAGTGCCTCCGTCCTGGGAGCCACGCTGTTTTGGGCTTGTCGGCGCTTGGTTTTCTTCTTGTCTTTTCTTTTTACAGATGTTGATATTTTCTACGGTCTTCAAAGATGAAGTGATTTTTGGATCCTTCAGGAGCCTTGTGGCATGGGGTCTGAGTCTCGTTTAAATCCTATCTTGAATACTAATCTGTCTTTTTTTTTTTTTTTAAATCAGAGAGCGAGCTTTGTGCTTCCTTTGGGCCGTGGTTTCAATGTTGGTTCAGTTTTGAAGGTTTTGCAGTGGTATGCTGGCCTTGAACCCGTGGCCAGCCTGGATGCTCTAGCTTTTTGATGTTTTGTTTATGGTCAACATTGGGGTGAGCTCAGGTCATATGGACTATTTTTTTTTACTCTTCTCTCATACAGTACATCCCGATCGCAGCATACCCTCCCTCCACTCCTCCCAGAATCCCCCATATGGATTATCTTATGGGATGATTTTTTAAAGCTCTCTCTCTGCTCTGATCTAACATCTTCTAGAACCCAGAAGACCCAGACTTCCATTTTCATCTTGGTCTTCTGGGTAAACCCATTTTTTTTTTCTCTGTTATCTCAAGAACCAGAACCACAGTGAAAGTGCCCAGGGGTGGAACCGGAAAGGTGTACACGGACTTGGGGGATAGTTAATACTGTTGATGTAAAACAAAACAAAACAAACAAACAACAACAACAAAAAAAACACAGTTCTCATCTCATCTCAAAGGGAATAAGAGATAGTTTGTTCTGGAACCAAATTTGAGCCCACAGCCCAGAAAACACAGAGCTTGGTACTCCAGGTTCCATGGTTCACAAAGTCTTATAGCTGCAGAACAAAAAGAGTTTTAAATCAAAGTAATTTTAAAATACTTGAGTGGAAGCATCAAAGAGGTGACTCTCTCCTCGGGCCTCCAATGCTGTCTGCTGATGGCCTTGGCGTTTGCGTTCGAGCTGGAAGAAGCTAATGGTTTGCTAAGTTAATAAATCCCAAGAGGTTTTTAATCTATTAATAACAGGATGTTAGGTCCACCATAGAAGCAGGCAAGGAAATACCTGCTTAGAGGGTTAAAGCTAAGAGACAGGATAAGATAATTAGGCTGTGGACCTACAACATCCCAACCTTCCCATTTCCCTGCTGTCCCAGTCAGTCAGGGTTTGCAATCAGAGTTTCTTTCCAGGAATTCTTCATGGCATTGATTACCACCTCCACAGAATCTACTCGGGAGACAAGTCACCTCTGGGTATGTCTGTGAGGGAGTTTCTGCCTTGGTTGAGGTGGGAAGATCTGCCCTAAATGAGATGACCCTGCCACGGATGGGGTCTGAGCGCCAGCCAGCGTTCTTCACTCTGCTTCCTGCCTGCCGAGGCGGTGTGGCCAGTTACCTTATGCCCTGGCAGCCATGTTTCCTGTCATGCGAGACTGTCTTCTCAAACTGTGAGCTAAAACACACCCTTTCTTTCTTGAGTTGCTTTCGTCAGGCATTTTATTGCAGCTTTGCACATGCTCTCTGGTTCCCAGGGCTCTTCCCCTTCGCTAGGCAAGGCATCCAAGGCTGCTTTTGGAGATATCTTTGCATCCTGTGTCCAGCTCTGGGTTTCAGATGGCCTCTGTGTCCTGACTGGGAGGTAGCAGAGGAAAGGAAAGGTGAAAGTCAGGTGGGTATGGTGGTTTGCAGCTACAGTTCCAGACCTTGGGAGGCTGAGGCAGGAGGATCACTCATGAGATCAAGGCCTACCTCGGCTATGGAGTGAGTTGCCCTGGCTACAGAGTGAAGCCATGCCTCAGAAAAAACAAAACCTACCACATTAATGACAGAGGGAGAGAGAGAGAGAGAGAGAGAAGAAGAAGAAGAAGAAGAAGAAGAAGAAGAGGAGGAGGAGGAGGAGGAGGAGGAGGAGGAGAGGAGAGGAGAGGAGAGGAGAGGAGAGGAGAGGAGAGGGAAGGTTCCCACCATCTTGACAATACTTTGAATTCTGCATTTCTTCCCTGTCCCCGACTCATTTATTTCTGTTGGGTACTGACCAAAGGTCTCAGCTCCACCCAGTGGGCAAGGGAAAGCAGACTAACCTTGGCTTGAGCGGTGTGAATTCTCTACAAGCACTCACCACTACCTGGAGTTTCTATTGCTTATTTATTACTTGCTGTGTGTCCCTGGCCCTTGAGCCTTGCCCTTCTTCTTCAGGCTTCAGGGGAGCAGGAGAGCCGGAGAATGGGAGTATCCTCTTAGTGGACAGCTGTGCCAGCTTGAATGCTGCCTGGCAACAGGGAGGACCCCAGTGGATGCTTTAAATGATGAGCTCTCTCAATTTTTCCCTCCTCCTCTTTCCCCTCCTCCTCCACTTTCTCTTCCTCCTCCTTTCCTTCTCCTCCTTCCCCTCTTGCTATTTTGTCAGCCTCCAAGTTGGCCTCTGAAAAAGGACAAAGTTCCACATTAAACTTGGCTGGCAGCATTCGACACAGATGAGCAGGGTAAGGTCCAAGCTGCCCTGTAGAGCGTAAGAGACTAAACCGAAGTACCAAAGTCCTGAGGGTGAGCTGCATCCATTAGTAATTTCCGTTTTATATTGCTGCCTGCAGCTGTGCACAGCCTCATTCTGTGTCGGTCACCACTGAGTCAGACGCCGTAGGCCACCCGTGTCCTGCCCGTGTGGCAGTTCAGGCCTGTTCTGCTCACTTCCTTATCCCTTATTCCTCCCTCCCCAAGTTGATGCGATCACTGTGCTGGATACCAGGAGCTTGGCTGGATTTCGACAGATAGTGACGTTTTTTGAAGAACTTTGGGTGACTGTCCAGGTAGCAAGGTTTCTCTGTCATTTCTAGAGCTTAGGAAGTTGCTTACAATGTGCTTCCTATTTACTTAGGTAATATTATATCTTTCTGGGTCTTTGATGGGGTTGAAGACAGATAGTTATAGTTTTCCTTAGTTATGATAAGAGGTAAGTTAGATATGAAACTTTAGACTCACAAAAATATTGTAACTGTAATTCTGTATTTCTTGCTTGATACCTGTTTTGTATATGTAATTTTACTATATGTTAAAGTTAAAACCTTCCTTTTTATTTAGACAGAAAAGGGGTGATGTAGGAATCCCCTCTATATGCTGTGAATATGCTTTATTTCCATTGGTAAATAAAGAAACTGCTTTGGCCTATGGCAGGGCAGAATATAGCTAGGCAGGAAAACTAAACTGAATGTTGGGAGAAAGAAGGTGGACTCAGGAAGACTTCGTGTAGCCGCCCAAGAACAAGAGGTAATGAACCACAAGCCTCGTGATAAAAAATAAAATCATAAAAATGTAAGAGTTATTTAATAAGAAACCTGAGCTAATAGGTCAAAGTGTATGTAATTAATATTAAGCCTCAGAGTGGTTATTTCAAAAGCTTCTTTGGGAACACGTGGGCAGAGAAAAGCCAGTCCAGGGGACCAGTGGGACAGAGAATATTTGTAGCTACAGTTTTGCAATGTGGATGTCTGAGTTGAGATGGCCCCAAGGTCAGGTAGTGTTTTGGAAAGGGAGCATCCCGACAGGAATGTGTATTGTACATATATTGCTGACTGTGCTGCCATGAGGCCATTAATGTGTGAGTTAGAGAACTATTGGAATTGATTGGCTGTGCAGGTGTATACAGGTATACACAGAGCCTGGAGGGCTTCCTCGGGTGTTATCTACCTTGTTTTCAGAGACGATCTTTCACCGACCTGGAGCTCACCAAGTGAGTTAGATTGGCCTGCCAGTGAGCTGGAGGAAGCCACCTGCCTGATTGGCCTGCCAGCGAGCCCTGGAGGAAGCCACCTGCCTGATTGGCTTGCCTGTGAGCCCTGGAGGAAGCTGCCTGCCCCTGCCTCTCTAGCCAACACCTTCCATACTGTTACTGCACTTGGCACTTTTTAATATGAGCACTGAATTCAAGGCCTTGTGTTTGTGTAGTAGCTCAGCTATGGCCACAACCTGAACTTAATTTAAATTAAATGTCACAAAAATGAGACACCATTGTAGGACCTCACAGCCATCATTACCCTCCCTTCTGAGGTTGTTTTATGTGCTTACAGGTCATTTGTGAGCATGCTGTAAGATAGGACAGGAACAGCACTCATCTTGTTAGGATAGTTGTTGCCCCAGCACCACTTTGAATGAATGAGAGAGTACACCATGACGGCCCTCAGATGTGCAGGCACCTAAGGAAGTAGGGCTATGTCCCCACTTCTTGGTATCGAGGAAAGAGTATACACAGCAGTGAGCTGACAATGGGATCTGATGATTGTCCCTGCCAGAGAACTCCGCTGACTTGGGAATGCTGTCCCCAAGAGGAAGTGTGGGCGCCCTGCACACGGTATCCTAGCACACTACAGACTGACGAAGCCCTCCCCTCACAAATGACACCTCTGCCTCCTTAGTCCTTTGTTGAGATGACAGCTTTCCAAGATGTTCCTGGGATGGGCAGGCAAGTTGCCCTGTTCATAGGGATGCTATAGACTCTGGAGACTCCACAGAAGCAGACAACACCGTGGAGTCACCAAAGCCTGAGACTCCCTGCCCTTTAGGGTCATCTCCAGCACCCAGGCATGGGGACCTCCAGCAGACCTGATGACAAAACACTCAAGCAGTGACCAGAGGGGCTAAGGAAACAGCTCAAGGGGTAAAGTGCTTGCTGTGCAAGTGTGAGGACCTGGGTTCGGATCCCCAGAACCCACATACATCTGATGCACTATGCATCTGTAATCCCAGCACTCCTACATTGAGTTGGGAAGCAGAGGCAGGAGAATTCCAGGAAGATGATAGATCAGCTAGCCTGGTACACAGAGCAGAAAACAAGAGACCCTTTCCAAATGAGGTGGTCTAGGACTGAAATTTGAGAATATCCTCTGAGCATCACATACACACACACACGCACACGCACACGCACGCACACACAGACACACATTGACTGTTAAAGGCCATAATAAAGAGGCTAGGAGTCTGAGTCTAAGGAAGAACGGGCCTTGTGGTTTAGTTTCTCTGCATCTGATGTCAGGAGCCTCCTCACCTTCCAGGGAGGCCCCTGTGGAGAAGGCTTGTCCTGCCCTGCCTTCTCCTACCACTCCTTTCCCCTACAGGCTTAACTCAGCCTATGGCTGAGCCTCACCTCTCAACACGCATGCCCCGGGACTGTTTCCAGGATGTTTTTGGCTCCTTGACAACCCTTTCCTGTTTTGGAGGTTAATAAGTGGCATTTAAAAAGTCAGAGAGGTTTTGCTGAAAAAACAAGATTCCACTGACTGAAAAAGAGGAGTTTCTCACGGGGAGGGCCACATCACCCCATGGCGCTGTCCCCTCTATTCAGGCTGTCTGGCCATGTCCCTCCTCTTCTGACTCAGCGCCACCCAAACTGTCTGTGGCTGTCTCTGTACTTTCCTCACATGTCAAAAACTCTGAAACTGTCCACAGGTTTCAAATGAGCAGGGAAGATGGCCCAAGAGCTCTGAAAGAAGGTCCTCCTGGCCCGCATCTATTGAAAGGAACTCACTGGCATTCATTTTCATCCCGAATGCCCAGGCCCAGGCCAAGAACAAGCCAAGCAGTTAAAACAAAAATGTGGATTCTACAGAAATACCTGACTTCACAGGGGGCGTGGTGGTGACTTGGTCTTAGGTTCCTTTAAAGACAGGCCCCCAGGAGACTAAGTGGGGGGGGGGCAACTCAAGGGCTGGGTAGGACAGAGGCTCTGGAGTCCCTGTACACATCTGACTAGGCAGGATCTCCAGAAACAGCTTCTGGAGAGACCCTGAGGAGGAGAGGAGTCATCTAGAAAGTGTGCCTTAGAGTGATGGACAGAAAGGGTGTCCTCAATGGCCCCTTATGTTGTGGAACAGGACTTTAACTGGGTACAAGTTGTGTTGCATCTGTTTAACAATGTAAGGATGGCTTACATTACTTTGTACTGTGTTTGTTTTAATTTTGTAAAGATGTGTTGTATTTTTTTTACCTTGCCTGCCGAAGGCACCCGATTGGTCTGATAAAAAGTTGAATGGCCAGTAGCTAGGCAGGAGAGGGCTAGGCGGGGTTAGTGGGCAGAGAGAATAAGTAGGAGGAGAAATCTAAGAATGAGAGAAGAAGAGAGGAGAGAATTAGGAAAATGCCTGGAGCCAGTCAGGCAACCACCGGCAGACACCGAGTAGGACATACAGAAAGAAAGGTGAAAGCCCCAAGCAAAATGTAGATGAAGAGAAACAGGTTAAGTTATAAGAGCTAACAAGAAGCAAGCCTAAGCAAGACCAGCATTTATAACTAACAAGTCTCCGCATCATTAAGTGGGAGCTGGTTGGTGGCCCAAAAGCAAAAGCCCGGTATGCCCTTGCCAGTCACTGAGGGCGGAAAGGGGCTCACACAGTGGCAGAGCGAAGGCTTCTTTTCAAGGCCAAGTTCTCACTTGCCCGTCATGTTTTGGGCCAGGAATCCTGCTAAACCATGTTAATTTCTGAGATCAAGGACCATTGTGGTTTGGATAAAATTTAAGTATGTCCTCCTAGGTTGCACAGGTTGTAAGCTTAGTCTCAGGATGGTAATGTCAAAAAGGGACCTTTAAGAGCTTGGGCCTAGTGGAAGTTGGAATAGCTCACAAGTGTCATAAATATGACAAATTTCTAATAATAAAGGCCTTTTACCAGTCAATACCCTGTTAAAAATGTATTTCGGGGACTCGAACAGTTGAGGCTGACCTCTTCTCCATTGGTCCATATTTTTGTTCAAATAATTTTCTTCAATTTTATTTGCATATTTTTTCTTTTAAAAAATATACTGCATGGGGCAGTGGACTGGCAGTATTAAGTACTGCTTGTGTGCATATGTAATTCTCATGTTTGCATGATGAGGTGGAGCCTCTGAGGCAGCAGACATGATACACAGCATATCAGCTATGCCGCTGACTGGCTCTGACCTTATGCGAGTCGTAGAACCTGCCTGGTCCGTCTCTTCAATGGTGATGATCGGAACCTGCATCCTAGCTACCACAGTGTACCGACAGACACAATCAGGTACTCGGGAATGGCCACTGGTACTTCACTCTTAACCAGGCTACCTGGCAGCACAGCCAGGTACCCGAGGAATGGCAGGTGCTAATATTGTTAATGATAAAGGTTTGAGATATTTTGCAGTAGTCGTGAGCTTCTCTGAGATGCACTAAGACCTGGATGTTCCATGAATGCATGTAAGCATCCCACTTCAATGTGGGTAAAATATTTTTTTTTTGACAGAGGACTTTTTATACTGACTTGAAAAGACAATGATTGCATTTGTTCTTATCTGGGTTAAATCAAATCAAACATTAGGCTGAATTAAATGCCTAACAACACAATTTCTCAAATGAACCTATAATATAACCATTAATAGCCAAAAGTTTATATAGTCTGCATATTAGACTGCTTGTCTTTGCAATGCTGGGGCTGGAGCCCAGGGCCCGAGAAGTACGAGACAAGCACTCTACCGCCGAGCCCTTGCACACTAAGCTTGTATCAGTCTTATGTCTTAGAAATATTTCCTTCCAGGTGGATTATATTGTCACTTTCTTGGATAAACACAAATTTCGCCTTTGCTAAAAAGCTGTGCTGTTGTAGACACCTGTACCTTCAGTTTGACACTTTGGTTGGTGTTTTGAAAAAAATTCAAACTTAGATATAACAGCATTGCTTATAAAATGTATTTTATTGTTTTATACAACAAAATTATTAGGTATTTCTTTGAAAATAGAATTTGTACACAAAAGAATATGATCTAAGTTCTAATCAGTCCATTTCTTTTGGTTCTGCCGTTTGAGCTCCCAGGGTCCAGTGGGGAGCGGGGCCATGGCTGTCGTCAGGCTGAGCTCTTTCTCATTTCCCCCAGGAAGTCATAGGTCTGCTCTGAAAGGTCAAATGGTTCATGGACCCCGTCTGGTGACAGCAGAGCCTTCAGGGAGCCCTCGTTCTCTCTGCTCTGCTTGAGGAAGTCAGCGATGGCTTTCCATCGCGCAGCCTCCGTCTCCTCTTCGGCCCACTTGAACGGGGGCAGCAGTGTCGAATGCAGAAGAGGGAGCACGCAGTCATGGTAGACCAGGAGGAACTCGGCCTTCAGGAGCTCTTGGTCTCTCTGGGAAAACATCACCACAGAGGAGCTATGAGGAGACTGGGGTCATTGCTCTCGAAGTACAGAACCCTGTGAGCTGTCGGCTAAAAGTCACCGAGAAGTAGGACAGAGGAGCTCGCAGGGAATGGGCTCTGAGTGGTGGGAGCGAGAGTCTGACTGCAAAGTAGAGCTTAGCGGATCTCCCTAAGAACTCTGCAGTGGCTCTGTGAGACCAGTGTGTGTCTCCTATGCACCACTGAGGGCATCACATGTTCCATCAAGGAGGCAAAGTGTCTGACAGACACAGACACACACACACATGCACACAAAATGCAAGTTGTATGTACAGACTTAGCTGGATTATAGTCTGCCGGAAATAACTGTCTCAATATCAGAAAGAAGTGGGGCTGAGCACGGTAGTGCATGCCTTTAATCTCAGCACTAGGGAGGCTGAGGCAGGTGGATCTCCTTGAGTTCTAGGTCAAACAGGTCTATTTAACAAGATCCAGGCCAGCGAGGGGCCTGAATAAGAAGACCTTAACTCAAAAAAACAAAACAAAGAGAAGAGGCAAGCATTCTGTGGGATCTGGAGAAAAGAGGGCCAAGCAGGGGAGACTACTGGGGAGGAATGAGGGCTCCTCAGTCCCGAGGGCATCATACCCTCCCCAGACAGAGCCAACAGGCAGGGTTGGGGGTCTCAGAGCACACTGCCTGAGAGCAGGAAGCTCTGCACACCCTCCGCACACGCAGCCGCTGCTCACACGGAGAGTCGGGCACACCGTGGATGGGGTGGCACTCACCCACTGCTGTTCTAGAAAGGTTCAGAACTGCAGACTGGGTAAGTGCAGTGCTACCTGTCATGTGGAGGCTCAGGTACCAACATAATGGCTGCAGTTCCCACTCCTGACCAAGGTGTAGCTTTTTATTACTGTTCTTTTGTTTTCCTCTTATATTTCTTATAAACAATTAACACTTTCAGGTGTATCCAGCCTTCTGACATTGGGACACAATGCATCATCTGCAAAGTTAACTCTTGAAAACCATGAAAAAAATTCAACAGAAAATCTCAGTGTTCTGGGCTGGAGAGATGGCTCAGAGGTTAAAAGAACTGACTGCTGTTCCGGAGGTCCTGAGTTCAATTCCCAGCAACCACATGATGACACACACCCATCTATAATGAGATCTGGTGCCCAGAACACTATGTACATAATAAATAAATTTAAAAATATCTCAGTGTTTTAAGCGCGTTTACAGTTTTGTGTGGGGCCACACCCATAGCTGTCCGGGGCACATATGGCGCATGGGCTGGGGCACATGGGTCGGATGTGGCCACTGCCTCCTTCTGTAAGCGCATGTTTGTAGGAACACAGAGCTTTCACACGCTGTCTAAGGCTGCTTTTCCCCTGACAACAGTAGCCTTGCTGTGGGAGAGACACCGAGCCCTGCAAAGCCTGTCTGAAGTCACTACCTGGTTTTAAACAGAAAACGCCTGTGGAATTTTCTGTTTAGTGGATTCTGGTAGTAATATCCCGCCTCACTGGTCAAGGCCAGGCTTGCCTGGCTAGACCAGGTTTCTGCAGGTGTGTAAATAAAGGATATTTGCTAGCTAACTGCAAGGCTGGTTTAGAGGCTACTTCATTAAGCCAAACTCAGGTCTGAAATGACTGACTTGTTTAGGGCAAACATGCTGCTTTCTTAGACCTTGTCTGTGCAGCCACAATGACCTGCACAGTCTAGCGGAGTAAGGGGTTACACCCAGGGCTGCCTCCCTAAAGCAGAGGCCTTGTTACAATGCGTGGAAAATCAGTCTCGAGGTCAGTGGGAAAATCGTTACCTTTTCTGATCGTTTTAGTGTGCTTTCTTTCTCGGCCCATGAACTCTAAAGAAGGAAACAGAAATGCGTATTAGTCAGACCACTCACAAGTCCTGGCAGCACCTTCTGCAACTTCACCCTGTAGTTAAGGTCATGGGCAGGGTCAGAATTGCTGCACAGAATCTAATGCACAAGAGGCAACACTATTGCCAGCAACTCAGAACCAGCCTGACAGGGGAGGCAGGCACATGGGCACAGGACACCTCAGAAGCCTGTGGTTACTATAAGGCAAAACAAACTTACCAAAAGAATGGGTAAAGCAAATGCCTGCCAACCACACACAAGGCCCAGAAGTCATGAGCTTCCAAGGTGAAACAGCAACAAAAGTAGGAAGCCCTGCCTAGTACCCCATGCCAGGGACTCTGCCTGACACACTGGTGATGGGGTGGGATGTGAGAGAAGGTCGATTTGCAAGTAAACATCTCCAGCCTGTCCACAGGCTTCACAGAGCTTCTTTAAACAGAGAATCCAGAGATCAACGGAACCCACATAGGGATGAACTGAAGACCTTGGCAAAGCAAGTCCCTGGCAGTCTGGAAGGCTGGCAAAATGTGCCCAGCCTCCAGGCTGACTGTCCAGGGCTGATTTGTGTATATTTATAGGTAATTACCTATCAGTACTGAACTCTACAGGGAACCTGAAAGCATGAGCCCCTCCTAGGTAGGACAGGTGCCTATGGTCACATGGTGCTGAGAAAGAGACCCCCTCTTCATCTCCTGGAGAAAGGATGCGCTGATGAGACGACCATGAAGTTTGGGTATGGGCAGGGCTGTTTCTGCCTCCTGGGACTGTGACACCCCAGCCTACAGCCTCCAGAACGAGACCCTTTCCAGAGACAGCATTTTATGGCAGACCAGGTGTCATTGTTATTAGGACGCGAATCACAAACTAAACTCAGCTAAGTAAAGCCAGGAGACTCACATACCTCAAGTGTAAATCTTAAAAGACACTATGACTTAAAGTGAAAACCACGTAGTAACGTAGACTCACTGTCTGGAAACCCACCAACTGTTTGTCAGTCAGGTACAAAGACTTGATTAGCTTTTAGTTCACAGAAAGCAGGGCAGGATTTCACACAGAGGGACTGGATGGGCACAGAAAGCATGCGTGGGAGTCACTGCCACCTCGCCAAGACCCAATCCTTTCCTCAGGAATCAAAGAGAAGCCTATCTTTCCCAGTTCCCTTCAAGTTAAGAGGATCACATGACTTGTTTTGACCAATGAAATGTTAGCAGGAGCGATCAGGTACTTGAGGCAAAGGTGTGTAAATCCCAAGGTCAATCTTTGCCCTTTCCTACAGGGGCAGTTAGCAAAAGAGAAAGCCTCTCATTCCAGACGGTTCTAGAAGAGCTGTAGCCTTTTACCGGCCTTTACCCCTAGGTAACTATGGGATGGAGTCCTGCTGGACGGCTACCATTAGTGAGAAACAACTAAAGATACCCTACCCCTGGGGGTGGAGAGATGGCTCAGAGGTTAAGAGCATTGCCTGCTCTTCCAAAGGTCCTGAGTTCAATTCCCAGCAACCACATGGTGGCTCACAACCATCTGTAATGGGGTCTGGTGCCCTCTTCTGGCCTTCAGGCATATACACAGACAGCATATTGTATACATAATAAATAAATATTAAAAAAAAAAAGATACCCTACCCCAGGCTGCTTCTCAGCGCTCCACTGGGAAGCCTGCCTGCTTTCTTGACCTCTACTTGCAAAGTACACCTGGCCCTCTCCCTCTCCCAAGTCCATCCTGTATCGGTTAAGATCCTCAGCTTGCTGCGGGCCTGTTGTTTTGTCTCTAGACTCCAATATGAAAATAGCCTTGCTCTGCTGTACAGGCTCCTTTGATATTAAATCCAGAAAATATGTCTTCAACCAGAAAAGCCCACTGTTGTGCCATGAGATGGGATTATAACTGAACCATGGCTTCCCTTTGAAAGTTCTCTTGTGCTCTTCAAGAAAGCTGTGTCCAAGAACACTGGGCACAGCTTACCTCATGAATAAAACCCATTAAAACTGTCCTTGTGCTTTCTGGGTCTGTTCTATAAGATTGCCTCCGAGTCTCGTGACATCACTCAGCAAGACTCTCAGCTGACATGGCCACAATCCTCCTGGACTGAAGTGGACTGTCCTGGTCGCCCATCATCCCCGCCTTCCTCACTCTCCACACGCAGACTCTGACCTTGGCCACCCATGGCCCCTCCACATATATCACACCAAATTGGATTCAATCTGCCTCAAAGTTTCTGCTGATCCTTCCACACCTGTGACACCATTCCTGTCAGCAGGTCACTGAGGCCCTAGCCTTTCGTTAGGTCCTTCTCACCTAAGGATCTTTAATGAGGCAGAGTTCTGAACGTCATTTGCTGCTTTCGTTAAATCTTTGAGGCTTCCAAAACAAACTCGGCCTTGGCACCTACCGTATTGTCTGTGTATGAGCCTTGCATGGTCACAAGGCTGGCCCTGATGCTTCAGGTTGAGACATAAAACAGTGGCTTTGGGGACTCAAATTCAACAGAAAATCAGAGATTTTCAACCTCTCCACTTTATTATTCAGCTGCCGTTTCAGACAGCACAGTGTGCTGAGTTCAATTAAAGAATGTTATGCACACCCCGACTCTCCTGAAGCTCAGCTGACTGAACACTGACTGCTCTGGAGTTTCGCTCTCCCAGCATCCTCTAGGGCATCTTACATGCCACTGCATCAGGGAAAGTGGTACCTGGGAGTAATAGTCACCATGCTTGGGAAGACGAGGCTGAGTTCGCTAGACAATGAATGGGGATTGGGAATTACTGGGATACAGCAGGTTTCATTACGGTACATGGTACCCACCCTGAGAGCATCCATCACGTCGGGCTGCTCCAGGAGCATAGGGAAGGTGGCCAGCACTGGATGACTAATTAAATCTGCAACACACAACAGGAAGAAGTCAAACTTCATTCTGATTTGACGGTATTTGAGTTCAGTATATCTTAAAATTATATGCCAGTTATTTGCTGACAGCACTTTACACACTTTGACCTCCAGGAGGGTTCGGAGGCTCGGAGCCCTCCTCTTTAATCTCTCTGTGTCTTAAGGACATCTGTCCTTAGGGAGTTCTGAAACGAGGTGTTCAACAAGGGTGGCCACACTGTGTCTTCTGTAGAAGGGGATGGAGGGAGGTGGAAGAGCAGTTACAATTCCCTGGACAAAGACACTGGAATCCATTCGCAGGGCCATAGGCAGTGCTCTTGCCCTGACTCCTCCCACAGGCCCTTCCTCTTGATGCCATCACAGAGGCAACACACGGATTCAAACAGCGGCTTTTGTTTCTGGAATGCAGAGTGCAGTACAGTCCGCCATCCTGTGCCTCAGTAGAGAACCACAGCCAGGACGACCTCCCTCCTTCAGGAACAGCCAGGAAGCCTGCCTTTGAACAGGGATGCTGGTGATGGCTCCTGGTTGTTAAACCCAAGGGTAAGCAATGCTTAGAGCTCAAGTGCACTCCCTGGAGTTACAAGTACTTCTTTAGACCTTTCTGTGAGGCTTTTGACTCCGTTCTACATTACTGGGGCAAGACTCTGGTGCAGGCTGCTTTCTAACAGGGAACATAACTGTCCACAGTGAGGCAGCACAGGGCAGCCATGCTCCTGCCTTTGCATCTATGCCTGCCCGCCCTCAACTTCGATCTTGTCAGCACAGACACGTTTTCTTGCCTCGGATCTCCAGGCACATCAGATACTCTAATCAGAAATGATTCTTAGGACCAATTAGTCTAAAAGGCTAAAGGGTATAATTGTGCTATTTTATTTTGAAGCCTGGCTGCTCAATTAGGGTGACTACAACCATACTTTCTCACTTACCACGCAATGGTACAACATCATATACCCAGAAGGCCACAGGTATCTGGGCACTTACTGATTTCTAGAGTTTTGGTGATACACAAAAGATTATGATGTTCTACTTTAGGGTTAAGTTCTTATGTTCACTCCTCTTGGAAAGTTCATTCATGTGTGACAGTTTGTTGATTTTTAAAATTATTTTTAATATTTTACTTGGAAAAAAGTTTTGAATTCAAATGACAAAGATTGGGAGCTGACTGAAGTCTAAAGCACGTGCTGTACGAACATGAGGACTGGAGTTTGTATTCTCCAGAACTCACGCAAATGCCAGTTGGGCATCCAGTTTACCCATATTCCAGTAGAGAGTGGACCCTAGAACTAGCCAGTCAAGCCGTGTGAATAAGGTAAAGAATGATGGATGGAGACAGCCAGCACTAAGCTTGGACTTCCACATGCATGTGCATTCGTGTGTACACGCATCCTTGCACATACACTACATAAACAATGAAAGAGAAGTACCAAGAATAAAAATAGGGCATAGAAACTACAACACTATTTGATATACTGACTTATGACTGATCCATGGATATACTTCACTATTTTAAGAACAGTTATTTGAGCTGGGTGGTGGTGGTGCACGCCTTTAATCCCAGCACTCTGGAGGCAGAGGCAGGTGAATCTCTGTGAATTCAGCCTCGTCTACAAGAGCTAGTTCCGGGACAGGCTTGATAGCTACAGAGAAACCCTATCTTGAAAAACAAACAAATAAACAAACAAAAAGAACAGCTATTTGGTATGACTCTGGTTTCTTCCTGGTAAGATGACAAGCATAGGTCACAGGTGAAAATAAATTCTGATTCCTAGACTGAAAAGGAAACTGTTTCTACATAGGCTCAGGATTTTAAAGGCCCAGAATGGAAAAGAAGTGGGAAAGAACTGAATACACGTGAGCTCCCAAAGCCGCTTCTAAGTGATGTGTTGGCCCTGGTGCTATTTAACGTCTTATTCCATGTGCCACATCTGTAGGCAGAGACACAGGCTGGCACAGAATGCATACCTTCAAGGATTGCATCACCAACCCACAGGAAACAGCCCAAACTTACCAGCACTCTGTAGGTTCGTCCTGTCTCGCAGGAGCACATCTCCAAGGATTTGTCGGTAAAATATCAGTAAGTGAGCGGAGCACATGCTCCCCACCAAGGTTTCGGGCAGCAGGCTGAGAGGAGAAGAAAGGTACCCATTACACAGACCCTTTCAACCCAGCCTCCTGGGCTTTTTCTTCTGTGTATTACTAAAACAAATAGTTTCAAGTTTTACTTTATTATTGAAAAAAAAAGATTTTACAGTTTAAAGGAAAACTTATCTCATACTCGGGCACATTAAACCAGAGATAACCGGCCCCCTCAGACAGACATTTTATGTCTCAGCACTGTGCTGTATGCTTGTGCGTCCATGCTCACACACACACCCATGTTAAATGTCAAATACAAAGGAAAGTCATTAAAGTGTTGTTCTGGAAAGGAACTAGAGAGTTGCAGGCTTGAACAAAAGCATGGTGCTGCCAAGTCTGATGTGGTGGAAGAAGAGGAAATGCCAGTTCAGACTGTTCACGGACTGGGTGGGTCAAAGGAGGCATGACAGATCTGAACTGAATCCTGACTTTGCTACTTCCTAGCAGTCAGATGAGGGATTAATTAATCACTCTCGGTGTGCGTTTGTTTCTTTATTGTACAATGCCAAGAGTAATACTTGAATTTCAGGTTACTGAAAGGATTAAAATGAAGCAAGTGTAGCATTCAATATAGTGTCTAGTATGCAGCAAGGGCTCAAAAACATAAAAGACAACAACTTAATATTGAAGTTTAGATGGTATCAGTTTAAAATAGATTATTATAACTCCTGGGGGTAATATGTAAAGAATATCCATGGTAAACACACACACACATGTGTATGTGTGCAAACAAATATAAACAATCTACAGATTACACAAATAGAAATAGAAAGGCAAAAGTATCAGTGCCAAAAAATCAATTAAACAGAAAAAGAAAACAATATGAAAGAAAAAAAGCTACAAGACACAGAAGATAAGCAACAAAAATGCCAAAATGATGGCACCCCGCATGGGCAACTATACTAAATGTAAGTTGATCAAAACTCCCCAGTCAAAATGTACAGATTGGAAGAAAGAATTTTAAAAGATAAGTCCAACTATATGTTATCTATAAGAAGCTTGCTTTAGACTCAGAAAAACATAGTTCAAAGGTTACAAAGGCAGCCTCAATTTTTAAAATTAATCCTTCATTTTAATATCCAGTGGACTTTAGAAGGGACAATGATCACACAGGTAATGCTCCGACTTCTGGCTGGCTGAAAGAGGAGGTGAGTGTGGCCATTAGGCTGGTGTGTAGGGACAAAGGAGTCCACGGGTAACTAGTCAAGGAATGTACATGAGCACCCCAACCACTCCCCCCCTGCATTCCTAGGGTGTCTGACCATAGTCATATGCACTATCTGGCTCACTGAGCATGCAAAAATACTGATTTGGTATAAATTCAAGCTAGATTTCATGGACTGACTGCTGAGGACCACTCATGGTGCCCCAATGCCACCATGCCCTCTAAGTCCATGCTGTGACTCCTAAGGGTATTCTCCATCTGGCTGTGGCCTCTCTGGGCAGTGCTCCATGGAATGCCAAGTACAGGGCTCAGGCTGACGACTTGCCACTAATTTTTGCCAGGGGAAGGGGTGGACTGTTCCTTCCTCCTATTGCACCCCTTTTCCATCTGACTGGAAGGCGTGGGTACTCCCTCAGCATGGGCACTCCTTTCCTTCCACCTCCCTTCTCCATGAGGCAATGGTGTCTCATTTTTTTTTCTTAGAAATTTTCTCATTTTTTCCAGACCTGAGATGATCAGAAAGGCTAAGCTAAAGGCCGAGCAGAAGAAGTGAAAACATGCTTCACTCGACCTCCACCTGGAGACCAGCACACAGGAACGGAGGGCTAGAAATATGATGAATGGATCCAGGAGTAACAGTCCTATTGCGGTTTTAAACGAGAGTAGACTATAAGTAAAAGAGAGAAAGGATGGGAACGCATTAAACAGACGAAAGAAAATATCTTCAACATCTTTGTAGGAATTGATACAAACCACCGCTCTGGATCCATGTTTCCTGATACTCAGAACCCTCTCTCCTCAGGACTTCAGAAGTATGCCTTTGGTCAAACTGAATCAAGTTAAGCCTCTTTGGAAAAGGATGGTTTATGCCTTTAATATCAGCACTCACGAGGCAGAGGCAGGTGGATCTTTGTGAGTTCATGGCCAGTGTGGTCTACAGAGTGAGTTCCAGGGACAACCACAGATACATAGTAGAGAGACCCTATCTCAGAAGAAGGAAAGAAGGAAGGAAGGAAGGAAGGAAGGAAGGAAGGAAGAAAACAGTAACGGAGCTACTGTCAGGTAATAGGCTCACCACCAACTGAGTCTATGGGCCCTTCCTTGTTCAAAGAAACAGGTTCAAGAAGTGGGGTGCACACCTTTAATCCCAACATTTGAGAGGCAGAGGAGGAGGAATCTCCAATTTCAAGGCCAGCCCGATCTACGGAGTGAGGGAGTGAGTTCCAGGACAGTCAGAGCTACACAAAGAAACCCAGTTTCAAAAAAACAAAACAAAACAAAAACCCAAAAGAGGTGGGTCTGCACTTTGTATTTTCATGTCTTATGATATGCAAATGATACCGAGGGCTTACGCAAAAACGCTGGATGGGTGAGGGGCCACAAGCAGCTGCAGCTGGATCTTGGGTGAAAACAGGCACCAGTGAAAATTGAAACTGGGCTTCTTGTCAGTGTTCATGCACAGTTGTATGCTTCTTGACATAATGGAAAGAGCCCCATTGAGCGTCTCTCAGCACTGAGCAGAAGAGAACTGTGCTTAACCACAGGTGAAGCTGGTTAGCAGGGGAAGGAGGGGCTAGAAGTGGAAAAGAGCTTTGAAAGAGAGGAGGAGAATAATGTGGGTGGAGTCATCACCCTTCTTCTGGAAAGCATGGGGAGTGGCTTGTCAGGCAAGTGAGGCTGCTGAACAGGACAGCCCAGCCCATCTGCACTTCCCTGGCGTGGAAGTGCAGAGAACCATGCAAAGCTCACTGCTGGTGCCCAGCCTCTCGCCTTGAACCCACACATAGGTCTCACAGCCCACAATCCTCTGGCCCCACAAAGTCCAAGGCCAATGACTGGATCACACCAGCAAGGTGCTCACAGCAGAACAGCAATTTCAAGACCCAGATCAAGTCTGTGGGCCTAAAAGAAAGGTACACCCAGCAAATAGGCAGGAGAGGCTGGAGACAGCGGGAGTGGGGAGTGAAGACCTTGAGAAGCTCAAGAGGACATGAGCAGGAAAATCTCTACTTGGAAATTGAGTCACACATCCATTTCTGTGCCTACTGTGAGCTGCATTTAACATGCTTCAGTTGGTCCCTGACGTCCGGGGGCGGGGAGGGGGGGCAGGGACGAAAGACTTTTGTCCATTACTGTACAACTCAAGGTAGTGCTTGGAGCTTCACACAGAGAACTGCCTTCCTGACCTTGGCCACACAGAGGTCTTGATCCAGAGACAGGAAAGAGTATCTGAGAAGCAGAATTTGAGCCAAGAAAGCAGCATTGAGAGCAGTCACTGATGAGCCCTGGGGTCTGGCCACAGGTGAGCGATGGGAGCAGCGAGAGGGGGAGTGAAGACAGACAGGAGTTGGCTTTTCTCTCACAAAGGCTGCTACTGTGAGGAGTTTGTCTTCCTCACCTCGAAAAGGGAACAATTTTTCAAATAAGACTGGCCAAAAGCGGGGAGGGTGGATTAGAGGCTCTATGAGTATCTAAGGAGAAAAAGCCAAGAGTAAATATCCCCATGAACACATTATTAATGGTTGCTGACAGACTGAACTGTAAAGGATACCCCGTATGTCAGCACGAGGCCAGAACCAGGGCTGTCTGGGCTGACAGCACAACCTGGACTGAACCAACCATGTTCGAGGGGCAGGCCAAGCCGTCTTCCACTTCCCTACTTCACTAAAAATGTTAATTCTAGCATTCACTTATTGTGTGTGTGGGTATGTCCGCCACAGCATGCAGGCAGGGGGAAGGAAGGAGACCTTTAGGAGTTGGTCTTCTCCTTCCTCATGTGGACCCTGGGGATCAAACTTAGCCGGTCAGGCTTAGTGGCAGGCACTTTGATGTGTAAAACTATCTTGCTGACACCTACTTCCTGTTGACTGAGGAGCAGCAAGCAGGTCCTGGCAGGACAGCCCTCTGCAGTAGGCTCTGCCTTCTATGCAGTCTTCCCTTCCCACAGTCCCTATCCTTCAACCCTTCAAAGTCTATTTAAATTCCCCGATCCTGGGGCTGGAGAGATGGCTCAGTGGTTAAGAGCATTGCCTGCTCTTCCAAAGGTCCTGAGCTCAATTCCCAGCAACCACATGGTGGCTCACAACCATCTGTAAAGAGGTCTGGCGCCCTCTTCTGGCCTTCATCCATACACACAGACAGAATATTGTATACATAATAAATAAATAAATATTAAAAAAAAAATAAATTCCCCGATCCTATGAGCGGCTGCTTGAGGCTAAGGCTGGGAGCCCACTGACAGGAGAGAACTCTTGTTTTAGAGAGAATGGGATGCTCTCCATCATGCCTGCAGAGAATATTATGTCATCATGTACATCTGTCAAGACTTGAGAACTGCTTCATAAAAAGGTAATTTTACTACACATGAATTATGTCTTCCTAACCCTGACATGGAAAGGAAGGATAGGACTACACTGGTAAGACCTGTCTATTCAAGAGTGTCTAAATTATCTAACATGATATCTGTCATTTAAAAACCTAGGTGTATATAACTATGTGTGCAGGTGCTCACGGAGGTCAGAAGAAGGCATTGGATTCCCTGGATGTGGAGTTATGGACGGTTGTGAGCTGCCTGATATGGGTGTTGGGAACCAAACCCAGGTCCTCTGGAAGAGCTGTCAATGCTGTTAACCAATGGGCCATCTCTCCTGGCCTGACATCTACCTGAAGAGGAAGTGAATCTAAGCTTTATTACTGTTCTGTTGCCTTTTGGATTTTGGCAGAGTACTCAAAGAGGCAAAGAGGAACTAACAAGAGTCAAGGAGAAGCCCCCACTCCAGTTATCCCCCAAGGGAGGCAAGTCAGTCACTCACCTGAGCATGGCCCTTGACCTCCGGTTCAGAGAGCGCAATTTCACCAGCAGCTGAGGCTGTCTCCGCATGCTTATCATCTGACGGAACACACTGCCCTGGGCTACGAAGGCATCAAGAACATGGAGACAGAGTTTAAGTGCTTGGGACAGAGTTCATTCAAACAAATATTCAGTGAGAACCCATAGCGAGTGGTGCTGAATTGCATGAAAGGCAGTGGTCACCCGCCCAGCTTCCGGAGCCTGTCTGGACATAAACACCTATGTGTCTGCAGAGGGCACCTCATAGGGCACTGTGACAGGTACTCTGTGACATGAGCTGACAAAACATGCCTGGCTCCAGGTATTCCCAGACGACCCACAGACTCCAAAGCCCCCTTGTTCTAAAAGGTTGGACCCCGCACTATGGGGCAGTGGTGAGGGTCTACAGCACCAAGCCAGAACCAAGATGGTGGAGGCATGCCAAGGTACTGCAGGTCTGTTGAACTTGCACTTTACAAGGAAGGACCACATCTATGTTACTGTCCATTTTCCTGCTTCTCCAGCACACTGCTGGGTGGATGGCACTAAGGGCACTCAGTTCCTTTTGGGGGGCAACTTGGCCTGCACTCACATAGCCTTTGAATTAGCCTTTTCTACTCTTTCTATATTTGTCACGAGTATTGTGCTGGCAGTTTCATGTCAACTTGACACAAGCTAGAGTAATCTGAGAGAAGGGGGCCTCAGTTGAGAAAATGTCTCTGTAAGATCAGGCTGCGGGCAAGTCTACGTGGCATTTTCATATTTAGTGACTGATGGGGGAGAGGCTAGCCCATTGTGGTGCTATCCCTGGTCTGGTGGTTCTGGGTTCTATAAGAAGGCAGGCTGTGCAAGCCATGAGGAGTAAGTCAGTGAGCAGCATCCATCCATAGCTCCTGCCCTGTTTGAGTACTGCCCTGTCTTCCTTCCAAGATGAATTACAAGTGGTTTAAAAGAAAATGGCCCCCAAACAGAGTGGCACTATTAGGAGGTGAGGACTTGCTGGAGATAGTGTGTTCTTGCTGGAAGAAGTGTGCCACTGTGGGGGTGGGCTTTTTGAGGTCTCCTAAGCTTACGCTTATGTACAGTGTGACAACTGACTTCCTATTGTCTGTGGATCAAGATGTAGAACTCTCAGCTCCTTCTCCAGCAACATGTCTGCCTGCATGCCACCATGCTTCCTGCCATGATGATAACAGACTAACCTCTGAATTATAAACCAGCCCCAGTTAAATGTTTTCCTTTATAAGAGTTGCCATGGTCATGGTGTCTCTTCACAGCAAGAAAAATCCCAACTAACACCAAGTATCAATCCAGGTACAGTAAAAAGGAGCTGAGACAAGGTCCCCATTCTTCACAATTTTCTACCATAGAGTCTCAGATGTCTTAACAAAAACACACACTTAGATAAAAGCGGCTCAATCTCCATACTGACGACACATTAAGGACCATGACTCAGAGGGGAAAGTGTGTCTTGTTAGGACACAGGGACATTCTCGCATCTCTCCTGCCTGCCTCATCTTGAAGGAAAGGAGGGTAATGCAGTTTGGGTTTAGATGTCATGCATGTATGTGGTCCATAGACGTACATGCACACACACACACACACACACACACACACACACACACACACACACTACATCTTTTTTTTTTAAAAAAAAAAGACCTGTAAAGAAGAGGTGGCAGGACCTTTTGAGGGTGGGGTCCTCAGGGACACATTAGGCCCCTGGGGCTGTGCCTATGAAGTAGATAGAGGGACCCTTGCCCCTGCTCTGTTCCCAGCCATCCCGGGGACTTCTTCACCACATACTTGACCAAGCTGTTCTTTGCTAACACAGGCACAGAGCTACAGGGCCAGTGACCATAGACTAAATCCCCTCTCCTTTAACTTGCTTGTGGCAGGATCCCAGGGTTAAGAAGCCCCTAGCAGAGGGTTACAAATAGGCTGTACCTCTTCTGGACACCGAGGGGTCCACTTCAACGCCTTTTTCGTAAGGAGTGCCACCATTCAAGAAGAGTTCATACGTTCTATAAAAGAACAGCATACGTGATGGTCCGTGTTGTAGGCATTTGTGAACCAGACTCAGCCAGGCATATGCTTCAGGACAAAGGTATTCTCGGGCACTTCACCCAACCACTGGTAAGTGCGAATCAAGGTGCTGATTCTCTCATGAGCAGCATCACAACAGACAGATGCCCCCACTTAGTACTAACTGCATGCAGAAAGGGTGATTTTCCACATGAAGAGCTCGATCCTAATGTCATTAAAATGATTTGTGTCGATAAGTAATGACTCTTATTTCTCAAATATATCGAGTCATTATATGCAGTGAAGTCATTATTAGCTTCTACTGCATTCTCCTCCTCTTCCCTCCCTCTCTCCAGCTAGGTAAATGCTGTATCTCTGACTTGCTACCCTCTGGCTCCCATGTGCTTCTCTTTTATGGAAGGATAACTTATGTGTGCACAGAGAAGTTAAAAGTTATTAGCCATTCTGCTCTCTGGAGGGGTTTACCTGGATCCACCCACACAGCCCTGAATGAACCAAAGTGGAGTCACAGTGTTCATATCAGTCTGTGATTTCCTCCACACAACATGCACTGGATGGGATTAAAAATAGCTGTGACTCCATTTCCGGACAGGTAGACATGTACGTGTCTCCTTATCTCCTCTACTAAGCACAATATAATCCTACGCTATATTGTAATATATTACAATTTATATATACTAAATATAACTCATTTTTTAAAAAAGAAATTGTAAGAAATCAGGATTCCCATAATGATCCACTGGTAACAAATGCCCTCCCCTCCTACAAGGGTAACATCAGATAACCAGTGGCCAGAGCTGAGAAGGCTGTGAGGGAAGTGTTGCATAGTTATCCTCACAGGAGGCTTTGAGATAGGAAATAATCTCCAGGTTAAAGATGGAGGAGACTGAGACCTAAGATGTTAAGGAACCTAAACAATCACCCAGGAAGAGCTGGGTCCAAAGCTCTGGATCGTAGAACTTCCCACCCAGAATCCTAGTCTAGGTCTGTCCCTCTGTATTCCTCCTGCGAGGTAACTGTATATCCTTGACTTAGGTCATTAAAATTGTGATCATCTATTTTCTTGTTAGTTTCTGAGATGGGGAGGCCATCCCCTCACCCTTGTGTGTGGAACATAGGTATTAGCCCATCTGCTGTTACTCTTATGGCTTCAATTTGTTTACAGTTGCCGCCACTATGATTTCAGCATCCTGCCTGTTGGGAAGGCAGAGGATTGAAGACTCAGCTGCCTGCTCTCTGAAGGACCCCAGGCTCTGTTTGCAGCATGCTGAGCGCAGGGCTCTCATAAGGACTACAGACTGAGTGTTCTCCGCAGACAGCCCGTGCAATTATCCTTTAAAACACGGATCTCCAAGTCATTCCTTTCTTACTGGGTGAGAATATACACTCTTTCTCAATTTCTCAATATCCATTCTTTCTCAAACACCAAGATCGATGTGAAAAGCCCTCTTTCCAAAACTTGTTGAAATATTAACAGAATAAACTGGAGGAGGATAGTCCCTAGGAATTTTCTGCAAAGTTGCTCATTTGTGAGAGATAATAAGCCCACTTACTTTGCTGGAATAGGAACTCCGCTGGCATCGAAAAGCTTCAGAAATACCCAGCCGCAGCTTAGCTCTCCTCTCTCCCCCGTCGACTATGAAATAAAAGAGGCGCAGAGAATGGTGTCTGAGATAACCACTCAGAAGCAGTCAGCACTCACTCTGAGGACTAAGCTGTCCATCAAGGAAAAGAAGCTGTAACATGCCAGGGCTCCATTTTACCTATAGGTCAGATATTAAAAGTGGTACTTCAAATGACATCCCTTAAACCTAACCCTGAGGTAACTGTTGCTATTGGGTCTCTAGTGCTAACATAATTTGGAGACAATGTCAAATTGCAGGATACTACATGACATTCTGAAGCTTTGCTTTCAGGGGGTATGGAATATAGGAATCAATAACTCAAAGATCCCCTGTGGAATATTCCTTTATACTGTATAAATATATATATCACTGTGATTGGTTTAATAAAAAAGCTGACTGGCCAATAGCTGAACAGAATAAGGTTAGGCAGGAGAGCCAAACTAAAGACACTGGGAAGAAGAAGGGCAGAGTCAGAGGAGTCACCAGTCAGACAGAAGAAACAGGACATGTACGAAATGAGGCAGCAAGCCATGAGCCACATGGTAGCACTTAAATAAATATGGGTTAATTTAAGTTGTAATAGCTAATTAGTAATACGCCTGAACTACTAGCTGGGCATTTATAATTAATATTAAGGCTCTGAGTGATTATTTGGGAAGTGGCTGCGGAGACACAGAGAAACTCTGTCTACGATGATCCCCTTGCTAGGAAGCTCAACCCTCCTGCCAATTGCCAGGGACCACTGGGGCTCTTCTCATGTTCTACCCATCTGTCTTGAAGATGTACAGGATGATGTGGTAAGTAACATGGTCTTCCTGTGACAGCTCTCTGTCTAGCTGCAAGGCTAAGTTTATATGCTACACCTCTCAAGCTATGACCAGAATATGAACGTGTGGAGTCACTAGTGAGGGTGGACACCGTGGGGTCCATGTTTCTCATGTTCCCTTGCCACTTTCTCAAGTCACTGAGCAAGAACTGTGACCTACAAAGTTAAGTGGACTTGGCTCCCAGAAGACAGAGGTGACTGAGTTCCCCACTACCCCCCCCACCAGAATATCCTCAGGAGTTTTTAATTACCTCTGGAAAGTTCCACACTTTATCAGTGTTTACTCTTTAAAGGCAACTGGGGTTCAGTGAGGCTATAAATGCCAACAAATACTCCTTTGCTTTAAACAGCATTTAGCAGTACCACATAAAAATAAGGAGCCAGGGCAGTGCGAAAGCCCAGTGAGCCAAGGGGTCTGTTGCCAAGCTTTAAACACCACTTAGCAGTACCGCATAAAAATCAGGAACCAGGGTAGTGAGAAGGCTCAGTGAGCCAAGGGGTCTGTTGCCAAGCCTGACAACTGGAGTTCGATGCTCAAGATCACACGGTGAAAGAAGAGAGTTGACCCACAACTGTTCCCTGACCTCCATGGTGTACCCATGAATAAATGTAATACTTTTTAAAAACGACATTCATCATCACTCCGGTTCCTTCATAGTTCAATTTCTGATGCACAGAAACCCTCCCCGAGATTAAAGTGTGAATGCCCCCCCCCCCCAGGCATGTATGTTTGAAGACCTGGTCCCAACTGGTGATGCTACTTGGGATTTGGACCATGCTAAGGGAAGTAGGTCATGGGGTGGGCCTTGAGGTTTCTGGTCCAGTCCTACTTCCTGTTCATGGTCTGCCTCCCTCTGCTGCTGGCATGCCTTCCCTGCCACGATGGAGTGAGTCCCTAGAAGTGTAAGCCAGAATAAACCCTTCCCGTAAGTTGCTTTTGTCAGGGCATTTCACCATAGCAACAGAAGTGTGGCTAACCCAGCTTCTATTATTTTGCTTGTAAATCAGACACATTCCTAATTGTTCCCTTTTGATGCATCAGAACAGTTTGTCTTTCAAACTTGACATACATTGCGAATGTAAGAAATTCCAAGTTCAAATAATATCCCAAGGTCTGGAGTTGAAGAATTGGACCTGATGAAACAGTCCCCATCGAGCAAGCATGGCAGGATGCCAGTGACCTAGAATGATAAGGAAACCAAAGTTACTGCCGAGGGCAGGGCTTTCCAGCCTCATCCATCTGTGAAGGGACTCATGCCTTTGCATTATAGTAGAGGAAGATGGTGGAGGGGATGGGGCAAGGAAATGGCTCCGTGAGTACAGGGCTTGCTGCCAGGCCTGAGGACTTGAGTTTGGTCTCTGGACCCACATGGTAGGAATACTGACTCCTACAGGCTGCTCTCTGACCTTCGCTTGTATGTTGTGCCATATACATGCCCACATGGATGATGTGGGATTTCCCTCTATGTGTTGTGATTACCATTAATAAATAAAGAAACTGCTTTGGACCCATAGGAGGGCAGAACTTAGCTAGGCAGAAAATCTAAGCTGAATGCTGGAAGGAAGAAGGGCAGAGTCAGAGAGAGATGGAGCTACTGGAGACAGATGCCGGAACTTTAGCTGGTAAGCCACAGCCATGTGGCGATACACAGATTAATAGAAATGGGTTAAATTAATATGAAAGAGTTAGCTAATAAGAAGACAGAGCTAATGGGTCAAGCAGTGATTTAATTAATACAGTTTCTGTGTGATTATTTCAGGGCTTAAGTAGCTGGGAACCAACAAGCAGCCCTCTTTCCTCCAACACACAGATGTGCTAAAACAGACAAATGTAAAACAAACAAACTTTATAGAAAGTAGATGGACCAGATTCACATGTCAATGACTGGAAGTAGGAACATTTAGCGTCTCTGTTGACAGGGAAATTACCTTAAACTTTCCTGATTTTTTTTTGCTTAGAACAGGGAAAGAAGCAAACTACTGTAAGTCAGTCCCCAGTCCTGCATGCTTTACTTACACAACCACTGCTGTTGGCAAGCAAAGCTAAAGCCAAGACCAACACGCACTTGTCCTTATTCCTGCCTTACAGACATCCCGTTCCCTTTGTTCAACCCACTCCATCTCCCTGGACAACCATACCCCCTTCGCTGCCTAGGAAACCCTACCCATTCCCCAAGGCTTAGTTTCCCTTGCTCAAAGTCTCCTTTGGGCCTGTGGGATGAACCCTCCTCTCCTCTCGCCACCGTGCTTCCAACACCCTTGGAGCCTCACAAGCACTGCACTCTGACTGAATGGTCCACAGACCCCAACTCACAGGCAGCACCAAGGACAAATACCACAGTGCACGTGTGTCTGCGGCCAGTGCCCCTCGGTAGTGGATATGCAGCTATTCACAGGTGTTAGTGTAAGCTCCCACATGACTAGCGCAAGTGGCGTGCTCCATTTCATTCCACTCATACTTATCCACGCTTCCCAGCAGCCTGTACTCACATCCTTGGAAGACAGAAAACCCTACCCTTACCACTGCGTGTGCACAGGGGCAAACAGTGAAGGTCGGAGCCAAGAGACAAGACGTGCTCCCTAGAGGCAGGTGCGAGGGGAACCAAGGGCTTTGAGGAGTTGTGGCACCGAGGAGGACACTTGCTACATCAAGAGAAGTGGCTGAGCCTCCAGCATAGCTTGTGCCCTCTTCCTGACCCTCTGTCTTGTGCTAAGTAAGACCTGACGCAGTAAGAGGAAGGGAAATGAAGGGCTTCCAGCGTACAGTGGAACAAAGGAGTGGGTTGTGGGAGGGGAGAGAATGCTCAACAATGAGTCCTTAGAGGTAGGAAGAAGTCAACCACAAACAGTACCGTAAAAAGAACAAGACAGCCTTGACTCACTAGCGTCTGTGTGGAACTGACTCTGGCTGAAGCCCTAACCTCACCCCAACCCTGACAGGATCTGGGTGTGAGGCACTCGTCCCTGAGGCGCTTGCCTTTGATTTGTACCTAAGGGAAATACAGGTGCCATCAGCACAGTTGCTAGATCTCACTTCTGGAAAATACCCCAATCCTAATCTTAACTTCGTGCTTTCTGCTCCATCAGGGGACATTTCCTAATATTGAAATCCACTGAGAGAGGCGACTCACAGAAATCACAGCTCCAGTGACTGGGAGCTTGAGGGATTTTTGCCAAAATTGGCAAAGAAAAACAAAGACTACAAAGATTTCCATTTGACCCTACGCACTGCACGCTCCATGTCCCACAGTTTGCAGGTAAAGAAACCCACTCAGCGATGACTTACCTGGGGAGAAAAGGTCCATGTTTTGGGCTTTTTAGGCTGCCAGATTGCTCGAACTGTATGGATGTTGCTCAGAACCTGAAACGAGATTTTCTCATTTGAAACCACACTGTAGGAGCCTTTGAGACTCCTGCACTTCTGAGTTCCAAGGCATCAACAACGCTGCACTGAACAGCATAGACGTGGTGCTCTCTCTGTCTCTCTTTCTCTTTCCCCCTCTCTCTGTGTGTATATAGGACAAAGAAAACAGAAGAACAAAAGATTAGAAGGAAGAGAAAACCGAGCATACAGCTGAGGGTGGGGACAGTGCAGAGCATGCGCTCAGCATGCGGGAGGCCCTGAGTTCCTTCTACCAAGAGAAAATCAGCAAAGATGAAGCATCCAGCTGAAAGTCCGGGGCTCCTTTCCATCTCCCTGCTACCTAGGGTACCAGAGCCCTTTAGTGAACTGCTCAGAGACTTTGGCTGTGTCAGGGGAGGGGGGGACGTCTCCACAAATGCCACGTTCTTGCTTGGTATCAACAGCAGCACCTCTTATTTGCAGCAGTCTTAGATTTCTCGTGGAAGAATAAACAGTGTGAGGACGTGTGCTCCTACTAGATACACCTATAACATGAAATCTGATACAAATCAGTTTTATGAGTTACAATCTATGATTTTGGTATAAGTTTTATTATTTTCATGTATTAATAAAAAAAATTAAACTTCAAACTGAAGCATGATGTTGTGGTGTACATTTGTAATCCCAGCAGAAGCAAGAGGATGAATTCCAGCCTAGCCTGGGCAGGACATTGTCTCAAACGAACAAACAAAGCTGGCCTCTTAGCTCTTGTGAAAGGCCAGACCTGAAAGGCCAGACCGGGTGTATCTGGGAGACTGTCTCTAAAACAAACAAACAAACAAACAAACAGCACTTCATCTCCTTTTGGTCACCAGTGGTTACCGGTTACACCTACAGGCAGTGGTTCTATACAGAGGTGTGGAAGTGAGGATCACAATTAGACATTCCACGTTCAATGAAGGATGAACTCATCCATCATATGTGGAAGTCCAAGGCCTCCTGCCTGCTTAACACTCTACCCTCCCGTCTAGCCCAGGACATTTGGTTGATTTTCGCCTCCTCCATCTCCCTCTGCAGCACCCTCCTAAGTTGCAACCATAATCCCTCAACATCATGCTCTCCTGTGCTGAGTGGAGTCCTAAGTGTTTCACTCGTATTAACTCACTTAGTCGTCCTCACATCAACCCTGAGGACAGTGTGAGCAAGGCCACATCATTTGGTCAGGTCTCATGCCAGCAAACGGTGGAGCTGGTTAGTCCTAAGTGAGCTGGCTCTTTATTTTGTTCAGCTGACAATGACACTTGGCCTTCCTGACCACCAGATTTTGCAGGATTTCTCTACTTATCTTTCTGTTAGTGCTATGTAGAGCTGTTCCATTTCTCACTACTGCGGCAAAATAACCGACCACAGAAACTTAAGGAAGGTCGGGTTCACTGGCTCATTGCTTGAGAGTATGGTGGTAAGAAAGTGTCTCTAGATGTGGCCACAAGATCTTGAGGCAGTTGGTCACACTGTGACCTCAACCAGGGAACAGAGAGAGTCCAATGCTGCTGCTCAGCTCACATTCCCTTCCCCTTTCATTCTGATTAGACAGAAAAGGGGAAATGCTGCGGGATGTCTCTCTGTATGCTGTGAATATGTGTTGTTCTCACTGGTTGATAAATAAAGCTGCTTTGGCCTATGGCATGGCAGGATAGAGCCAGACAGGAAATCCAAACAGAGATACAAGAGAAGGGAGGAGTTGGAGCAAGGCACCATCCAGTTGCCCAAGGAACAACGTGCCAGCAGATTGGTAATGCCACAGACACGTGGCAATAATTAGATTAATAGCTATGGGTTAATTTAAATGAAAAAGCTAGCAAGTAATATATAATTAATATCAAGCCTCTGAGTGTTATTTGGGAACTGGTGGGTGGGAGAGAAACATCTGGATACAGCCTGTGACCTAAGTCTATGAAATGTGCCATGCCTATTCTGCATGGGTCTTCCCTCTCTGGCTTAACTCAGTCTTCCACTCCTAGGTTTTTAGTTAAGTTGGTAGCTTAGACAACTTACTTTGAGTCTTTATTCTTCCCAGAATTTGCAGTTAAAGCTATAAATTTCTATCTAGGCACTAAGAATTTTCTCATAAAAGATATGTTTGTTTTAAAATAATCATTTAGACTTTTTTTGGTACTGGGTGAAAAACAGTCTCTAGAATCAGGGAGGAATAGAATGGAAAACTTTGTGTAGACATGGCAATGTTCTGTTTTCTTACTTAAGGTGTTGGTTACACCAGCGTATATATAATACTATATACTTTAATACTATAGTTAAGACCTGGGCTGAGTATAACAGTAGGAGATGAGCATTAGTACCTTAGATACATTAGCTCAGATAACATTGCCAGTGATATACCAATATCACCCCCAACAACTCAATGAATCAGGAGTTAAACCTACGTAATCAGAACCAGTATGGGTGTAAGAAGCCTTAATGTGTATATACTGTGTATGTATGTATATAAAATACATGGTGCTAATAAAATCCTTTCCCCTTATCCTGGAGTGACTTCACTTAGCTTCCAGTGGACTTGGTTCTTACCTTACTACCATCGAACAGACAGAGACGCACATGTCTACTGAGAACCTGTATGCTTGTTCCTGGGAGAGGAATCATTTTACAGCTCCAGAGGGTCAGAATCAAAGACACACGGCTTAGTCTTGACATAATCTGAAAGGAAAATTAAGCACAAAATTTATTACTATTATTTGTTATTTATAATAAAATCAATTAATTTTACATAACATCTTTTTTTGTTTTGTTTTTTAAGATGGTTTCTCTGTATAACAGTCCTGGCTGTCCTAGAACTTGCTTTGAAGATCAGGCTGGCTTCAAATTCACTGAAATCCGCCTGCTTCTGCCTCCCAAGTGCTGGAATCAAAAGAGTGCATCACCACCCCAGCTACAAAACATCTTTTATAAATACACCTTAAAAGAATAAATACAAAGCTAGGAACAGCAATTCACTCTGGAAATCTCAGAACTTAGGAGGTGAAGGAGAAAGACTGAGAGTTCAAGGCTAGCCTGGGCTACATGAGACCCTGTTTTAAAAACAAGCAAGCAAAGGAAGAAAAAGAAAATACATATAGATTTTTAAAAAAACAAGAATTTTACACAAACATATACACAGTTTTCAGTGAAGTACACTTAATATAAAAGACAGTCATTTGAGGTAAATTTTCATACAGCTATATTTGAAAGCTGCATTTTTTTTCCTTAATTACTTACAAACTGCAATAAAAAGGACATGCAGGAAGGACTCACAGGTAAAATAAATGATTCGACTATGGAATCAGTGTTCTAGTCTCCAGTCATTTCTATAACGTGTGTGAGCTATGCTGCGGTAGCTGTCCACAAGGAGCAAGCCAGTAAGCGGCACTCTTCTGAGGCATCCACTTCAGCTCCTGTCTCCAGGTTCCTGCCTCGAGTTCCTGCCCTGCCTTCCCTCAGTGCTGGAGGTGACCTGAGAGTTCTAAGAAGAAATAAACCCTTTACTCCCCAAGTTGCTTCTATTCATGGTGTTTTATCACAGCAATAGAAACCCTACTTAGGACAACCCCTTTCTGAGGCTTGTTGGAGTGGTTGCCTATAAGTTGTAGGTTAGCGGTTGTGGGACAATTCCCAGTGCAGCTTTCTTAAGTGAGAACCCATGCTGGGGTGGGGCTTCTCAGTGACACAACTACACAAGGCACCCATGCTTCTTCTTGAAGTGGCCCCATCGACTGGCTGGTTCACACCGGACTCCACAGAATTATTTCTTTGGCCTGTCATGGCCATCTTTATCTGGAGTGAGCAGAAATATCTCCCCAGTAACATCACACAACAGAGGTACTTCACCAAACTTTAAAACTAACGTTTATTGAGTTAACGTTTATTGAGTTCCTATGTGCCCAACATCGTTCTTTATCATTTAATCCCCACAATAACTCTGCTGAAAGAATTATTGCTATTATTATTAATCACTCCCTTTTTACATATGAAAAAAATCAAGGTAAAGAATAATTAAGATAGAGGGATGGACAGGGCTGGAGAGACGGTTCAGTGGTTGAGAGCACCAGCTGATCTTCCAGATATCTGGGATTAGATTACCAGCACCCACAAGGTGGCTCAGAACCATCTATAACTCCAGTTCTAGGGGTCTCAACTTCTTCTTCTTCTTCGGGCCTCTGCAGGTATCAGGCACACATGTGGTACACAGACATACATGCAGCTAAAACACCCAAGTACATAAAAATTATATAAAATTTATTTCTTCAGGAAAAAAATGACAGAACAGCCAGAGCTACATGGTGAGATCTTGTCTCTAAAAAAAATTAAAGAATGATAAAGATATAAACTTAGATCTACCATAAGACCCAGCTATACCAATCTTGGGCCTATACCACTCTTGGGCATATACTCCAAAGAATGCTTAACCATCATACCATAAGGACACTTGCTCTACTATGTTCATAGCAGTTTTATCTGTACTAGGTAGAAACTGGAAACGACCTAGATGTCTGACCCTCAACCAAGGAATATATAAAGAAAATGTGGTACATTTGCACGATGGAGTATTACTCAGCTGATAAAATAAAGGACAACAGAAAATTTGACGGCAAAAGGATAGAACTAGAGAAAAAATCATCCTGAGCAAGGTAACCCAAATCTGGGAAAGGCAAACATGATATGTACTCACTCACAAGTCGATATTATCTGTAAAATAAAGGATAACTATACTACAATCCGCAGACATAGACAGGCTAGGTATCAACGGGGGTTAAAGGGGACACCTAGAGCTCCCTGGGCAGGGGAAAACAAGAGATCTGTCAGTGGACTAGGGGTGGGTGCGGATGGGAACATGAGCAGTCAGGCTGGGGGAGTACCGAGGAGGAAAGTGCTGAGGGGACTTCTGGGGGTCATTTCAGAGTCCAGTGGAAGTGTAGGACAGGAGACTCTCTCAGGAGTCTACGGGAGGACCCCAGCTTAGACTCCTAGCAGTAACGGATAAGCAGCCTGAACTGTCCGCCTCCTGTGACCAGACTGCTGCCTGGCCCACTTGTTATCAGTGAGGATGGAAACAGACACAGACTCACAGCCAAACATTAGGGGAATTCGGGGAACCAAGGAGAAGAGGGGAGAGGAAGGATTGTAGGAGCGAGAGGGGTCAAGGACACCAGAAGAAAACTCACATAATCAACTAACCTGGGCTTCTAGGGGCTCCCAGAGTTTCAACCAACAGCCAGTGAGTCTGCATGGGACTGATACAGACATTCTGCTTATATGTTACAGTTCTGTAGTTTGGTCCTCTTGTGGGACTCCTAACACTAAGATCAGGGGCTGTCTCTGACTCTTTTACTGGCTTTTGAGATCCTACTTCTCATACTGTGTCACCTTGTCCATGCGAGGTTTTTAGTCCTACTGCACCTTAATATGTAATTTTTTCTTGATACTCATGGGGGACCTGCCCTTTCCTAAACAGAAATGGAGGAGTGGATTGGGGGGTGGGAACAGAGGGGAGGGGTAGGGGATAGGGCCTGTAAGGAGAGGAGAGAGGAGAAACTGAGGCAGGGATGTAAAATAAATAAATGTACTAAAAATATAAACTTAGAATTATTTCTTTTGTAATGAGAGAACAACAATAGAAGAGAAAGGAAGATAAAGTTGAGATACAAAGTTCAAATTATAAAGTATCTTTCAGAAATACACAGTGTATTCTCTGCAAAGCATTTGTCAATTTCCATTTTACATGCTATCTACACACTTGTCACAGGGCAGACACTGGGCGCTCTCATTTGACCAACGGCAAGCACACCTACCGTGCCTGCCTTAGCATCCCACAGGAGATCTCTGAAGGCCAGCTGCGATGTCGTGAGCTCTGGCTGTAAGAAGTAGCTTGCTTGAAACCGGTTCCCTGCAAAAATAACACCCCCTTTATTTTCTTACAAAAGAGAAATCAAAGTCAAAACCCTAAATCCATACTTTACACAACAAACCTAGCAAAAAAAAAATTTCTGAAAAGCCATGTACTCACTAAGAATTCAATTTCCAAGGCAGATGGACCAATATATGCTTCTATATTAAAATAGGACACAGAAATTAAGATAGAAATATATTAAGGTCACCTCAAGGTGATCTAAGAGAGTTCTAGATGCTTAGACAAAAAGCTGCCTTATGATAATAAGGATTCATTCAAATACTTGTGTAAAATTTAAGAAATCTGCAATCACGTTTTAGAGATAAGGAAAATAATACATAATTAATTTTATTTTTAATTATTTTTTTGAGACAATGTCTCCTATAAATACCTAGCTGGTCTCTCTGTGTAGCCAAGGATGATTTTGAGCTTCCAGTTCTCTTACTTCTGCCTCCCACATGCTGGGATCACAGGCCTACAACTGAACTTCTTATTGTAGAAATCACTACTCACTCAAGAAAAAGTTCTGGAGCCAAGTCAGAATCAGAATAGTGCCCTTGTTAGCTTACAGCTGAGGGACTGACACATGAAGCCAACACATGAGTTTTCAGGGTGCTCAAATGTAGCAGAATATTTGTTTACACTGTGAAGAGTGGTTTAATAAAGAGCTGAACGGCCAATAGCCAGGCAGGAAGAGGTTAGGCCAGACTTCCAAGGACAGAGAGGACTCCGGGAAGAAGAAAGAAGGAGTCACCAGCCAGACAGAGAGGAAACACCAGCAAGATGGAAGAGAGGAAACACCATGTGACAGAACGTAGGTTAACATAAATTGGTTAATTTAAGTTGTAAGAGCTATTTGAGACAAGCCTAAGCTAAAGGGCAAACTTTCATGATTAACAAGACTCCTCCATTTGGGGCTGGCAACCAAAAAGAAAGTCTGTCTCCACTCAGGTAGTTTCAAGGGTGTGGGGAAACCAACATAACCATGGCAGGAATCCTGGGGAAGGATGGAAAGACACGGGAAAGAGCCACTTTATCAGAGGGAACCTCAAGAAGTCACTCCAAGGACAACTGAGCAGCTCAGGTACACACAGAAGACAGCTGTTACCATGGTTCTTCTTTACAACAGTTCATAGACAGATGTTCTTATGACACCTGTCACCATGGTTCTTCTTTACAACAGTTCATAGACAGATGTTCTTATGACACCTGTCACCATGGTTCTTCTTTACAACAGCTCATAGACAGAAGTTCTTAAAACACCTGTCACCATGGTTCTTCTTTACAACAGCTCATAGACAGATGTTCTTAAGACACCTGTCACCATGGGTCTTCTTTACAACAGCTTATAGACAGATGTTCTTAAGACACCTGTCACCATGGGTCTTCTTTACAATAGGTCATAGACAGATGTTCTTAAGCACTGGGAAAGCCCAAAATGAACAAGGGAACAAACAACAGGTAGAGAGAATACTTTGGAAAAGTCTTGCTATAGAGCAGGGCTTAATGGGATGGGGCTTGGGGGTTGGTCCTTAAAGGCAGCAGGATTAGATGTCCTGCTAATACTGATTAGGCACATACCAATGGGGGAAAGGCTGGAGAGGGTTGGCTAAAGATAGAGGTAAGGACAGCTGTCTTAGGGGTTCTATTGTTATGGAGAGACTCCATAACCACAACAACTCTTATAAAGGAAGAATATTTAATTGGAGTGGCTTACATTTTAAGGATTTAGTCCATTACCATCATGGTTGGAAGCAAGGCAGCATACAGGCAGGCATAGTGCTGGAGCTAAGAGTCCTACATCTTGACTAGCAGGCAACAAGAAGTGAACTGTCCACTGGGCGTGGCTTGAGCATATATGAGACCTCAAAGCCTACCTGCACAGTGACACACTTCCTCTAACAAAGCCACACTTAATAGTGCCATTCCTTTTAGGGGACATTTTCTTTCAAACCATTTGTGAAACTAGGAAAGCGGCTGGAACCCAGATGGCCACCCCTGATGCCACAGGGAGGGTGACGAAAAGATGAATCCTCAAGGGGTGAGATTCAGGGTTCTGGAGATGGCTCAGTAAGCAAAGCACTTGCCATGCGTGTTGTGGAATGATCTCTTTGTACACTGCAAAGATTTGTCACTCAGACTGGTTTAATAAAAAAATGAACGGCCAATAGCTAGGCAGGATTTCTGAGGAAAAGAGCATGCTGGGAAGAAAAAGGGCAGAGTTGCCAGCTGACAAGAGGAAACAGACATACAAGAAATGAGGTAAAAGCCATGAATCACGTAGTAACACATAGATGACTAGAGATGGATTAAATTACAAGAGTGTTGAAGAAGGAGGCCACTTGCTCATTTCCTGGCAGTTCAGACCGAAAATAATCACACAGAAACTATATTATTTAAATCACTGCTTGGCCCATTAGCTCTAGCTTCTTATTGGCTAACTCTTATATCTTAATTCAACCCATTTCTAGTAATATGTGTATCACCATGAGGTCGTGGCCTACCAGCAAAGTTTCAGTGTGTCTGTCTCTGGTGGTGGCTCAATAGCTTCTCTGTAACTCTGCTTTCTTCCTCCCAGCATTCAGTTTAGTTTTCCCCACCTAATTTAACCCATTTCCATTAATCTGTGCATTAACACATGGCAGTGGCTTACCACATAAAGTTCTGGCATGTCTGTCTCTGGCAGCAGCTCCATGGCTTCTCCTAACTCCTCCTTCTCTCTCCCAGCATTCAATTTAGTTTTCCCTACCTACCTCTATTGCCTGTGCAGATCTAAGACAGTTTCTTTATTAACCAATGGTATTCATAGCATACAGAGGGGAATCCTACATCATAGGAGCTACTTAGAAACAAGTCTAAACTATCATCTGAGCTTTTGTTTTCTTTCTTTCTTTCTTCCTTCCTTCCTTTCTCTTTTCGTTTTGTTTTTTTCAAGACAGGGTTTCTCAGTAGCTGTGGAGCCTGTCCTGAAATTTACTCTGTTGACCAGGCTGGCCTTGAACTCACAGAGATCTGCCTGCCTATGCCTCCCAAGTGTTGGGATTAAAGGTGTGCCCTACTACTGCCTGGCTTCAGTTGAGCTTTTATAATTAATAATAAGTCTCCATGTCACGACTTGGGAGCTGGCAGAGGGATAGAAAAGTCCACCTACAAATGACACCAGACATTTGCCCATGTATATTCATGTAAGACCTGAAAAAGCTTTTAAAAAGGTTCTAAACACACAAAAATTGAGAAAATGCAGTTTCCTATTCTTGTGTCTCTCGTGCTTGCCGCAATACAGAGACACATCTCTCAGCAGTTTCCTGCGTGCTTGAGCGGCCAGTGCACCATGGGCTAAGCCAAATGGTGGGTTTCAGATTTTGCTCATGTAGACAGAAAAGGTTACAGATACGCAATAAAGCAGGTTCAGAAAGAAAAATCTCTAAACAGGTTACAGTGTGTTTAACAATGTGTATAGGCCTAAGGGAAAAAATAGGTATAGACAGTCATAGAAAAGTAGTTTAAAAATTCGAGTCCAGCCTGGTGTACAAGAGCTAGTTCCAGGACAGGCTCTAAAGCTACAGAGAAACCCTGTCTCGAAAAATAAAACAAAACAAAAAGAAAAGTAGTTTAAAAATAATAAAGTCTTTAAAGAGAGAGAAAAGTAATACAAAAGGAGGATAATCCATGTAGAGATGGAAATACACAGGGAGTCTTGATTGAACAAGATATAGCTCATAATCCAATGAGACATTAGACTATGGAAATTGCTAAATTAAACCAACCTATATATTTGAAGATGTCTTAACTTCAAAATGGAAGTCAAAAAAACATGTTGTGTTAGAGAAGAGGCTATGCTTTTGCTTCCACAGAACATAAAAGGCTGTGGATTCATTACAGATTAAGAGATCAGATTTTAACAGGGGAAACCTCCTCAGTAACAGGGGAAGAAACCAAAAAAAGGACTACAGGACAGGTAACTTGTAAGCCGATTCCTTGATATGGGAACAGCTCTGAGGTGAGATTAGACATGATAAATCTTGTGGGCTCCAGAGTCCTCATGACTCATTATACATTATTATATATGCCATCCTTTCATATAACATGAATAGGGATTTATATTACAGTTTTATTATACAGTACAAACAAATTATAAAGTTGATAGATGCCTTTTACCTGCTCAAACATAAAACAAAAAAATCATCTTTAACTGACTTGTGCACATGCACATTCTATACTTGTGTTAATACAGATACATATGGTACTTTTGAAAGTTTGTGTGTTTTCAGAGTAAGGGTATCAGACTACCAATGGGTAGCCCAGGTGATCCAGGATCTCAGGGTGCCTTCTGTTGCAGTTTCCTCAGAATTCTGTATCCAGAACAGCTTCAAGGCTGCTGGCTAAGATGGTCCAGCTTCATAAACTAGTCTAGTCAGTACTTGACCATCATCCTAATAGTCTCAGGGTCCCCCAAAGATGCCAGCATCCCCAGATATCAGGAAACAGTATAAAGAATGTAACATCCATATCCCTAAGAGATGGGGTGGGTAGTTTTTGGTCATTCAGTGGGTTATAGATGTTTGTCATCATTAAGTGGGGGTTGGTTTCAAGTTGGTTTTGGTCATGGCCAGGGAAAAACCTGAGAAAATAAGATTAGATTCAGGGATCTCTTTCTGAAGAGATAAGGGGGGATATAGTATAAAAATGATGGCATAAAATGATAGAATGCTGAGTCTACTTTTGAACAACCACTAGTCTCATATTTTACATTGGTATGGATTTTGTATACATATACAAATTTAAGGCAATTTTTGTTAGAACATACTATATAGACATTTCCACTCTTGTTTAATGTGTTGTACATATACAGTTCACTTAACAATGTAACAAAGTTCTAGTCCTTCAAAGTTGTTACAAACTATTTTGGATAATAAAGAAATATAGGTTAGTAGCTAATCACCCATTACAATCAAATTTGTAGTCATGTTAGGTATGTTTTTAAAAATCAGAGATATATTTTAGATAGACAGGTGATCTTCAAATACTTCAAAGGCCTACAGAATATTTAAAGCATTTAAAATGTTTTATTAACATAGAGCTTTTCGTGAGAATGAAATATGTCTGCTCCTGGCAACATCAATTTACTTTAGAAAAGATATTAGACATCAAAAAACCTCTAAATGAAGTTTGTTTTCAATGTGTTAGCCACTGGGGGGGGGGGCTGTTCTTACCTTGACTTCTGACAATATGCTGTACAAACTGGACAAGCAGGTACAAAGGAAAAAGACTGTCTAATTTTGCCAATAGAAGGTGAGACAGTCCTTCAAAATTCCTGCTTTACAGAAAAGTTTGTTAGATATTCTAGACCTGTAGGCCTAAGATGGATGCCCTAATGCTACAGAGGAACCTGGAGTGATTGTCCAGGAAGACAGATATCTCTGTCATTTCTATAGTTTTGGAAGTTGTTTGATCTGTACTTCCTGTTTATTAAGGTAACAATATATCTTTCTGGGGTTGTTGATGGAGTTTAAGACTAGATAGTCATAGTTATAGTTTTCCTTAGTTATGATAGAAGGTAAATTAGGCACAGAGCTTTGGACTCATCAAGACAGGATAGATAATGGAATATTTTCTCCAAATATGCCAAATACAAATGAACTGGACACTGTAAATATAATCCTTACCTGATAATTGTTCTTGGTTTTTTTTTGTATTTTTTTATATTTATTTATTTATTTATTTAATTATTATGTATACAATATTCTGTCTGTATGCCTGAAGGCCAGAAGAGGGCGCCAGACCTCTTTACAGATGGTTGTGAGCCACCATGTGGTTGCTGGTAATTGAACTCAGGACCTTTGGAAGAGCAGGCAATGCTCTTAACCACTGAGCCATCTCTCCAGCCCCTTGTTCTTGTTTATAATTTTATTATGTTAGAGTTAAAACCCTTCCTTTACACAAAAAGGGGGAAATGTTGATCATTTTGTACACTGTAAAGATTTGTCACTCAGATGGGTTTAACAAAACACAGCCAGTCGGTGGTGGCATACACCTTTAATCCCAGCACTTGGGAGGCAGAAGCAGGTGGATCTCTGTGAGTTCAAGGCCAGCCTCATCTACAAGAGCTAATTCCAAAGTTACAGAGAAACCCTGTCTCGAAAAACAAAAACAAATAAGCAAAAAAAGCTGAATGGATTCGGGGCAGAGAGAAAGCTGGGAAGAAGGATAGAGTCACTAACTGACTAAAAGGAATAGACATGCAAGAAAAGAGGTGAAAGCCACAAGTCACATGGCAACACACAGATGATTCAAGATGGGCTAATTTAAGTTATAAGGGGTAGTTAGGAACAAGCCTAAGCTATCAGCTGGGCTTTTATAATTAATAAGGACTCTCCATGTCATGATTTGGGAGCTGGCAGGGGGGACAGAAAAATCCACCTACACATGAGCATGAGGACCTCAGTTCTATCCCTCAGAACACAGGCAAGAGCCAGGTGTACTACAGCAGTACACACCCGTGGTCCCTGTGCTTGAGAGCAGAAATGGAGGGGATTCCTGGAGCTTGCTGCCTAGCAAGTGTAGCCAAACTAAGTGAGGGAGCCTCACCTCAAAAAATACAGTAGGAAACAATTTGGGAAGGCAAATGGTGTTCTCTGGCCTCATCACAAAGGAACACACATGCACATGCAGGTGCATTAAACAGACACACACATGGGAGGGGTAGATTTAGGATCTTCAGCTTTTCTGACAATAACAGAAAAATTAAAGTTCAGTTTTGACTGCTTAACTACAAGAGTGGAGACAGAAAGCCCCATGTTACCTTCATCCAGCAGCTGGGCGAGCAGGGACGGCCGGAACCCTGCAGGAATGGCTCCCATGGTGGCTAACGTTTCAGTCGTGTTTATCTGCTGAAGAGAGGAAAAGGAAATAGACTTATTTTCATTCCTCTCTTCGTCTGTGTAATACCTCAACACCATTTCAATCATAACCCAAAAGAGAAAAATACAAAACACAGCCTTCGAGGTAAGAAATACTGCAGTGTCGCCCCCAATTCCTCGAGGGTGACACTCACCATGAACCCTGGTCTCTCTAACGAATTTGATCTTCATAGTGACTAGAGTACAGAGCTCTGAGTTCTATGCCGGCGGCTCCATGGCACATGTGAACAAATGGTCACTAGTGCATCTGACCCACACCTTGGAATTGACGGATGCTTTGCACATGTGAACTTCTGCCCGCCCACACACAAGCACGTCCTTGTAATGAAGGGAGGGAGTAGAGTCAGGAAGGCGACTCGGTACACTGTTAATGGAGATGGCTTAGGGGCTCAGAGGAAGGATTTTCTTATGTTATATAATTTCTTCATACAATTATGGGTCATTTCTTATTCTGATGTCTTTTTTTATGTTTTTCAAATAGCTGAAATCTAATATCAGTTTCCCCAAAATGATAGAAGACTACCGGAGGAACACAGGATAATCCCAAGCTCTTAAATCATATCACAGATGAGATGCTCTACTTCTCACACAGAAGGACCTAAAGAGAAATGCTATTTGGATCATGTGCCCAGCAGGCAGGAGATGCCTTATGCTCGGTATACCTTGCATCTGCTATGATCTCTGCTGTCCCCCAGTCTCTATTCTGCTCTGAACTCAGTCTGAACTACCAAGTAACAAACCAAATGTATCTTACTTGCTATTACATCACTATTATTAGACACAAAACACCAGACAGTTGATAACCAACCTCTGAGAGGGCTTTTCGAACAGCACTCCAGTGAGAATCAGTTCTAGGGAGACAAAGGAGCAAGGTCAGCACAGAGACCAGGTACACCTATTCCAACCGGGCATGCAAAGAAGTATGTAATCATCAATCAGTTTTGAAAACTAAACAGTTGTCTTAAAGAGGAGGCCAAGCTAGAACTAAATACCCCAAAAATCATTACAAAATTAAAGTAGCAGCACATGTCTCCATTTCATGAAAGTGTTGAATTTGTAGGGGAAAAGGGCCAGCCAGAGAAGCCCAGCTTGGCCCTGAAATCAGAGCCAGTGAAAGAAACACGCTGGCTCAGACATGAGCCAGTGAAAAGAATACTTTAACCCTGAAACCAGAACCAAAGAAACACACCCTGACTCTGAAACCAGTGCCAAAGAAACACACTTTGGCCCTAGAATCAGAGTCAGTGAAAGAAACAAATTTGGATCTGAGATCAGCCATCTCTGCCCCTAACCAACTAAACTATCCAATCCCTGAGCAGGGAAAACCAATCCCTCTTCTCCCTGGGAAAATTCCACCCCTAAGAAGCCATATATAAGCCCGGTGCCTGTTCAGTTTGGGGCTGCTCTTCTTCCCTTCCTGGAAGAGGCAGCCACACTCCTGGATTCTTCCTTCCCAATAAATCTCTTGAACCGGGTTTGGGTGAGACCTTCTTTCACCAGAGCAGGGCTGTAACAGTTTGGCCAGAAATGTCGCTGGGGAAACCTTCCTCTGGCAGAACAGAGCTGCTACACTTTGGAGCAGGGGAAGATTTGCTACACTCCAGAACACTGGAGCAGAGCTGTTATGTTGGGGAAACCTTTTCCTACAGCAGGGCTGTAAGCTGCTACGCTTACTGTGACCTGTGCTGCTCCAGGACTCCCGACTGCTGACTGCCGACAGCCAGAGCCCTCGTCCACCCGAGCTGTAACACTCAGTATTCTCCGGCTCCCAACTGCCAGGATCCCTTTCCATCTGAGCTGTGACACAGAATTATTTATGATAGTAAAAATAAAACCAAAAGTTTCTGGGGCTGGAGACGGCTTACTTGGTAAAATGTTTGCCAAGCAAGTGTGGAGACCTGAGTTCAGTTCCCTAGAGCTGACATAAAAAGCCAAGCGTATGCACTGATCTCAGAGCTGGGGAGGTGGAGACAGAATGGTGCCTGGGGCTCAGTGAGCAAGCTCCAGGTCCCAGAGAGACCCAGTATCAAAAAGCAAGGTGCATGGCTCCAAGCACGCGTGCACACAGGCAGGCAGCACAGGCTTCTTTATGCTACCCCACTGCCCTCTCCCACCTCGTTACCTCTGCTTTACTTCGGCTCCATTCGCAGTTTCATCCACCACCTCCACATCCTCTTCGCTGCCCTCCTTGCTGCCTTCTTCACTCGATTCTTGTTTGTCTTTTTTATTATATGGCTGAAAAATTGAGGACATGCAAAGTGAGTGTCAGGCAATACAAAATCAATCAACAAAAGTACCAGTGTTTTAAAGAAGACCTGTCATGGATGAGAATACTTGTATGTGATGGGGAACACGGAACACGTGTTTGCAAATTTCACTATTTGAAAAAAATGACAGGAAGGAATGGTAATTTCAAAACTTGGGAACCTGAGTCAGGAGGATCATGAATTCTAGGCTAGCCTGGGCTCCACAGCAAGTTCCTGTCAGAAAGAGAAAGGGAGGGAAGGAGGGAGGGAGGGAGGGAGAGAGTGAGGGAGGGAGAGAGGGAGGGAGGGAGGGAGAGAGAGAGAGAGAGAGAGAGAGAAAGAGACAAGTTTTATAGCCAACATAAATCACATATCTGTTTATGTTAGGTGGAATTTAAATTAAAAATTAAGAAAAGGATCAGTGAAAGTGCTGGAAGAAGATAATCATGGAATAAGAAAGCCCTTTTCAGAAGTAATATCAAATGTAAAACCAAAAGTCATGAGTGAACACACTGACAGGTTTACATAACAAAAATACACACAGCTGGAAGTCAACAAAAATATCAGACACAAATGTCTGAAGGCTAACATCTTCATTAATAACATAGCAGCTGTTACATTCAATAAGGAAAGATATAAGTAGAAAACAAGGAGTTTAATAAATGCAAACAGAACAATAATGAGATTGGTTTTGATTACCACAGCCAGCACTGTCAAACATATAAGAAAACACTCCCAGGGGATGGCAAATTGGTGAAATAAATCAAATCCAAAAACGACTGTGTGGATTATCACCACAGCAGCTGCTTGCTCTCCATCTCCCCATCTCAGTGCTGAAAGAATTTCAGACTGCAATAATGGTTACTGAGCACTGGGGAGGCTGAGACAGGCAGATCCCCAGGACTTGGTGGCCTACTTGGCAACCCAGTGAGAGACGGTCTCAAAACTAAGATGGCCGGTACTTGAAAACAGCACTAACCCCCATGGCATCTTCATGATGGGAGTGTTCCAGAGTTTATGATGGGGGCCCAGGAGGCAGGCAGTTAATACACAGCACTTCCCCTACTCACCATGGCTGCTAACAGGTCAGAAGTACAGCTCCACGCCTTATCACCATCAGAACAGAAACACTTTGTAGCAGGAAACGCACAAATGAGCAAGACTAACCTCCAAGTAGGTTCTGGGAATGAGACCCTCATTCCCTTCAGCATCCTTGGCCAGCCACCAACCATCAGGCTTTTTGTCGATTATGTGGAGAATGTCCCCTTTCTTAAACAAAACAAAGTAGAAACTGAACAAGAACTCAGTAACCATGAACAATATTTCATTATAAATGCTTCAAAATATGTTCCTACTAAAGTAAAATAAGCAAATAAGCCTTATTAATTATTTAGTCCCATTTGAAAATAAAGTCCATCACACTCTACTACCGACTCTATGTGACTATGAAAGAATCACTTCATTGGCTACTTAGCGCACACACACACACACACACACACACACACACTTCATTGGCTACTTAGCGCGCGCACACACACACACACACTTCATTGGCTACTTAGCGCGCACACACACACACACACTTCATTGGCTACTTAGCGCGCACACACACACACACTTCATTGGCTACTTAGCGCACACACACACACTTCATTGGCTGCTTAGCGCACACACACACACACACATACACACACACAGCTTATATTCAAATGAGTAGCACCTCTTCACTATTTTGTGTGTGTATGTGTGTCTGAATGTTTTGCCTGCATGCATGTCTGTGTACCAACACATGCCTTATATCCATGGAAGTGAGAAAGGGCTGTGGATCTCCTAGAACTGGAGTTACAGGCTGTGAGCCACAATGTGGGAGCTGGAAACCAAACCTGTGTCCTCTGTAAGGGCAGCAAGTGTTCTTAACTGCTGAGCCATCTCTCCAGCTCCTTCACTATCATTCTGAAGGTATCATGCTATGCCAACACTTTGATTATTACATAAGAAAAATTGAATTTGTGACTCTCTCTTTGGAAAGTATTTTTCAGAAGCACCATGTGAATTCTTGAGGAAAATCAGTTCTGTGAAATTAAAATTAAACCATATGTTGAAGCAAAGATAGTACTTGTCTAATACATATCCCAATTCACATTTTGAATTACATTTATCCACACATAAAAATATAATCCACCAGCCAGGTATGGTAGTACATATCTTTAATTACAATACTGGGGAGACAGAGGGAGGTGGATCTCTTGAGTTTGAGGCCAGCCTAGTCTATATAGTGAGTCCCAAGCCAGCCAGAGACACACAGTGAGACCAGGATAAATATATATGTACGTATGTATGTATGTATGTATGTATGTATGTATATTCCATTTTTGGGTTCTTTTTTGAGACAGGGTTTCTCTGTGCAACAGCCCAGGCTGTTCTGCAACTCATTTTGTGAGTAGGCTGGCCCTGAATTCAAAAAGATCCACTTGCCTCTGCCTCCTGAATGCTGGGATTAAGGGTGTGCACCACTACTATCTGATATATATTCCATCTTTGATGATCTTAGAAGCTCTACAATTGAAGGTATTGATAAACAAAGTCTTTCTTAGAATATACATTCTGTCCAATACTGATGGCATTCTTCAGAGCTTAAAATAATTCTATGAATTAAAATGTAAATATATTGGCTACATAATACACTTATGTCATATTTGTCATTTAATTTTGGAATTTTATAACTATAAGGACTAAAATTGGCATATTCTTTAAGACTCTCAACTTATATTCACAACAGAAAGCTGTAAGCTTCTTTAAAAACCACAACTCCAGCTGGAGAGATGGCTCAGCCATTAAAGGCTGGGTTCACAACCAAAATTATAAGAACCACACATCTAGCTGGGTGGTGGTGGCACACACCTTTACTTCCAGTACCCAGAGGCAGAGGCAGATGGATCTCTGTGAGTTCAAGACCAGCCTGGTCTACAAAGCGAGATCCAGGACAGCTAGGACAGAAAAACCATCTTGAAAAACAAGCAAAATACACACACACACACACACACACACACACACACACTCAAAACAAAACAAAACAAAACAAAAAAACAACAACATAACAAAACCCCAAAACCCACCAGTCTAAGCCAGGCCAACTTAGTGGGGAAGTGCTTGCCTAGCATGCATAAATCCCATGACTTGCTCTCCATCACTGAGAAAGCAATCCATGAGTTTATTTTCTCACCCTCCTGCTACTTATGTATGCACAGACCAAGCATAAGTGACTGGAAGGAAGGCCTTTTGTTGACAGGGGAGAAGGGGAGTGTGTATTTTGTTTTTGAGACAAAGTCTCACTACATAGCCTTGACTGGCCTGGAACTCATTATGTAGACCAGGCTGGTTTTGAACTTACAGAGATCTGTCTGCCTCTGCCTCCTGGGTGCTAGGAGTAAAGGCGTGTGCACAGTGCCAGGCTACTAAAGAACTGCCTCTAACAACATGAATCATGCCTATTGTTTCAACCTACAGGATCTGCCTGAGTTGAGTAATTTCATGTATGCCTCAATTATAACATGTACCCTGAATTAGGAGCTATAAAAATTACAGCTATTTTGAAAAGAAAATCTTTAGAAGGGAAAATTTTAATAAAAGAACCTCCTATGAGTGCTACTTCCAAGTTATGGAATAAAGAAGGTTTATTCTCAGGACTGTGAAGGGCAAGTACATAGCTCTCAGGAATTTCTGTTAGGGATGCGCTTGCCCTGGCTAGGCTGCAGACTAACTACCTACCTTAAATGTCAGGTCCCCAGCCTGCTGAGCAGCGAAGTCCCCGAGAGCAAAGTACGTGATGATTTCTGCTTGTTTGGGGGAGTCTTGTTCCTGCTTTTCTTCCTCGTCTCCTTCTGATTCTTCTTCCTCTCCACCGGTGTCTTCAGTTTCTTCTTCATCTTCTTCGGTCAAGTCCTCATCCTCTTTGTCACTGTGTGTCTCGTCTCTACAAGAAACAAGTCTATCAGTGGGATACATGACGTCACATCCAGGCACAGAGTGAGCAGAGAAAGCTTGGATGGACAAAAGCTGCTCCATATTTGGAGCTAGAAGGAAAAAGACGTAGTAGAAGAATGTGGATGAGAGTTTCCACCATCGAGTTGACCTCTAGTTGGCTAGAAGGACTGGGGGTGAAGAAGCTGAGGCGCTAGACTGTCTTCCAGCCCTGGAGTCACCCCGCACACACTGCTCAAGCATCTTCATACAGTGCTCGCAGCATGGGCCCTGTGTTTCAATTCTGTCTCTACCCATCCTTCCTTGAACAATCTTGAGTTAGATTAGTTGGTTTTGTGTTTGTAGTGCTGGGAATCGAATCAAAGGCCTTACATATTTTAGGAAAATGTTCTACTAGTAAGTTACAACCTCAGTCCATGGCCACTCACAATCCTCTGGCCTTAGCCTCCCAAGTGTGGGGTTACAGATATGTGCCACCATGCTCAGAAAGAGCTGCAATTATTTCTCGTAAGAAAAAGAAACCATGACTTTTTGTCTTTGTTGATCTCTTTGCTTATCTGTTCTCATTTTCATGGCCTTTTTGTTCCTTTCTTGAGTTTATTTGGCTCCTTCCTTTCTTCTTCGGCTTCTTAATTTGGAAGCTCTAACAACTGATTTTCAATCTTCTTTCCAAACTACTCATTCCAGCTAAGCGTTTCCCCCTAAGTACCACTTTGGCTGTAGGTCACACGCCACATTCATTTTTATTCCCACCATGTTCTAATTGTCACTGCAATATTTTCTTTGGCTCATGAGTTATATTTAAGTGTTTGATTTAATTTGCAACATTGGTGATTTCTACTTCTTTTGTCATTGAATTTTAACACAATTCTAAGATTTCAAACAACACCCATGACATAGATTCAGTTCTTTGAAACACAGTGACAAGTGTTTGGGGCGCCTGCGGTTCACCCAATTCACAAGCGATGGATCCTGTGCACTGCACTTTGTTGGGCGCTGGGTCACCGAGTTTCAGAGCAGCATGTGAATGCTTGCCCAGTGGGTCTCCGTGAGACAAGGCTGGTGGAGACGGTCTCTCACTCAACAAGGATCAGCGGCCCTTGACATAGCACAGAGTGTGCTGGGACCTGCATGCTCTCTTCTGTCCCATAATATTGACGATTCTCTTGGCAGGTTTTTTTTTTGTTGTTGTTGTTGTTTTGTCTTGTTTTTATTTTCACTTCATCAGTCGCACATGGGACAGATATGATCACTTCCAGAAACATTTTTTTTCTCAAATGTTTTCCCCTAAAATTCTTTGCTTCTCAGGTTTCTTTTTCTTTCTTTCAGGTTTCTTATCTATAAACACCAGCTGTCACCCTAGACCCTGGGAACTTTTCTGATTCAGTGCAAGTAGGACAGAGGCAATAAAAGTTAACAGACACATATAAGGAGGCAACAAAGGGGACATTAACTATGTCTCTTAATTTTGGGAAAAAAAACATTAAGATGGAAAAAGAGTGCCTTATCAAAGCTCACCCTCTGTAGAAAGCTTAGGCATGCAGGACCCTTTTGTAGGACAAGGCAACAGTTGGAAGCCTTCGAGCTAACTGTATGCAAGCAGCTTATGGTAAATTACCCCCATTTTTGTAAAGATGCTTTATTAAGCTTTGAATGCTATTGTTGTTCTTGGGAATGTGTGCTCATGTCTATTCCATGATATGCCTGGCTTGATATTTGGCCAATCTAACAAAATGCTCAGCATTGCTTTTGGTTTAAAAGTTGTTTGCCTGTAAAAGTTGGGGAAAAACATATTTGTTTTTACTGGAGGCTAATGCTGAAGGGTAGGAAAAACATACTTACTTTTGAAGTATAAAAAAGATGGTTTGAGCTATTTGGAGTGGGCCACTTGTGCCAAACTCATCTGGTGGTTGGACACTTCTTTGCACCGATGCCCCTTCCTGGTCTTGGGACCTAAACCCCGCTGCGGTGGGGTCAGCAGCGCATTGTATCCTTGGGCACAGAGGTCTACACCATCTACACCAATGTTATCAGTCAAGGTTGCTGAGAACCATGGATTATTCCTGACCTACAAGCAGTTCTGGCAACCCTGGCTTTAGACATTCGAGTCTATGTTATTAGGGTTTTTTTTCCCCTACTGAACTTACTCTTCTATAAACACAAAATGTCCTTTGTTTGTGGTAAATACTTTGGGCCTAGATGTCTACTTTGCCCGGTTAAGTAACTAACTCCCTTACTTAGCTTTTCTTAGCATTTGCATGTAATATATCTTTTCACTTTTCCTTTTGAAGTTATCTATAATTTGTAACTAGTGTATAACTCCTATTACCAGTACACATATGTAGGTCTACAGAAAAACAAAACAAAACAAAGAACCCCAAAGCCAAGGCCAACCTGACAATCTCTTTTTCAAGTGGAACACCAGTCCACTCACCTTTGCTCTAGCTGTCTAAGTGGCCACCTTATGTCTAAGCATGCTACCCTTTAGTTTCCTTTGTCTCATGTGCACTTTTTTGTCTCTTTTTCTCTTTAAAATTTTTTTGTTTATTAATTTTTAGCATTCCACCTTTTTGTTTATATGTTTTCCTAATGTGTGTATTATAATGTAATCTAAACTATCATAGTCTTATCTGCATTAATGTTTTATCATCAGCAAAAATAAAAGAATCTCAAGCTGATAGAATTACAATCAACTCCTTTGTACCAGGGTTGTGCTCGTACAGCACATGGCCAATCCTCACTAGCTTTAGCTTCCACATCTGTGCATCTGTTCGCTTGCTAAAATAGAACGAGCTTGTGTAGTACCTATGTGCTCAGCTGTGGACTTCCCAAGGCAGCAGCAACTGCGAGCGAACAGTGCGCAGTTCCACCTCTGGCTGACCACAGCCACATCGTCTTCTCCTTCGGCTTTCCATGGGTGAACAGGGGCCTTTGCAGTCTGCTTAGCATTATGTCTTCTTCCTTTTTGTGGTATCACTGTGTTTGCTGCTTAAATGTCTCCACAACGGGTTACCAGAGTGTTCGGAGAGTTTCTAAGTATGAGAAAGCTGTTTGCCTTCAGAGAGGTACAAGGGTTAGGTAAGACGTTTCACGTGTAAATTACAGTTCTGTTGGCTATGGATTCATGTTAATAAATCTGCGTTGTGTGTGCAAGCGCATGCTTGCATGCTATGTCTTTAGACAGAAACACATGTAAACAATCCTGTGTATTACTCTGTTGTTGAAAACAGTGTGGCTAGAAGCTTACAGGAATCTAAATCTATAAATCCCATGAGTATAATTACTTACTAATCTCTAAGTCAGTGTCCTTAATAACTTTATAGAACATAACTACTGCAAATAACAAGACTTGACTATCGTGATGCTAATTTTATGTCAATTTGAAATAAGTTAGAGTCATCTGGGAGGAAGATTAGGCTGTAGGTGGCCAGGCAGTGATGGTGACCACCTTTAATCCCAGCACTTGGGAGGCAGAGGCAGGTGGATCTCTGTGAGTTCAAGGCTAGTACAAGAGCTAGTTCCAGGACAGGCTCCAAAGCTACAGAGAAACCCTGTGTCGAAAAACCAAAACCAAAAACCAAAACCAAAGTCAAATCACAACAAAACAAAAGATTAGGCTGTAGGGAAACCTGTAGGACTTTTTTTAATGAGTGGTGAAGGGCTAGTCCACTGGGGCTGGGATCCACTGCCTAGCCTTAACAGTTGTTTCTAATGGGAACAGAAACACAACACTGGCTACTCTGTCATTCTCAATATTAGAAAGCAAAAAAAAAAAAAAAATCCTAGAATGTTTGCAAGTATATCCATTGTTCCACCAGAGTTCAGTGTAAAAGGCTGGAGAACAAGCTGGGCGTGGCGGCACATGCCCATCATCCTAGCCCTGAAGCAGCTGAGAAAGGAAGACTACAAATTCAAGACCACCCTGAACTACACAGCAAGACCCCATAGCAAAGAGTTGAGGAATAGCATTTGAAGAGGCTCAAAAATTGATTTTTTTTCTCTCTCCACAACTGGGTTTGTTTATATCTACAGGACTTTTGTCCTGTAATTTGTAAAAACTATTATTAATGTTCTTTCCAACAAAAAAAAATACATGTTTCTGCTTTCAATGTTCCAACAACATTCACATTCTTTGAAAGAGGGGGTCATGTAAGTAGACAACCTAAACCACTTTCCTTGTTTGCATCAAGCCTCGCTTTAAGGTGGCATGCGCATTTCCTAACAGTGGTTTATTTAGCTCTTCAGTCTAGTGCTCCAGCTAGAATACAGTCTGAAGGCAGAGACTAGGATGCCTCTTAGCATCGCTCACAGGAGCTAAGACGTTCTGGAATCCCCAACACACACATTTAATTGGCTGTAGTGTTTGTGACATTTTTTGTTCTTGCTGCTGTATGTCTCTATTCCTAACTATATATATATATGACTTAAGGAGGAAGGGAGCATACTTGAGAGTGTCCTTCTTGCTGACGCCCACAGCAAGCTCCTGCAGCTGACAGGTCAGCTTCTCCAGAAGACTGTACTCCTCCTCCTTTCTCTTCTCATAGTTCCCGACAGGTGCAGATTCATCAGCCTGTGAGAGAACAGGGACCTGACTCATTGGAAAACCAACCCCAGGTTCCCTAAATATATTTAATTTCAAAGGATAACCACAGGGCTAGAGAGATAGCTCAGTGATTAAGACTGCTTACTGCTCTAGAAGAAGAAACAGGTTTAATTCCCAGAACCCATGTGACAGTTTGCAACTGCCTATACTTCCAGTTGTAAGGGATCCAATAACCTCTTCTGGTACCCAAGGGAACTGCAGACATAGCAACACACATATAGCCAGGCTGGCACACATTTGTACACACAAAAAAATTCTTACAAAATAATAAAAGAAGCAAGTTGTTGTGGTGTATACCTTTAATCCCAGCACTCAGTGGGCAGAGGCAGGGGGACTCTGAATTTGAGGCCACTCTGGTCTATAGAGTGAGTTCCAGGATGTCCAGAACTATATAGTGAGACTCTGTCTCAAAAAACAAACGCACACAATAAATAAATAAATAAATAAATATCAAAACTCCAATAAATGCTGTAAGACAAGATTACATTTACATTGGAGGATAAGAAAGAGTCTATAGTTCATTGACTTGGAATTCAAACCAAATGAAAAATAAAATTATATGACTCAAACGTTTTTGGGCTTTCTTGCTTCCTTGATATATAGTATAGATCTTATATAATCAGTATGAGACAGGTTTGGGCAGTACAAAAATAAGAAAAGCTTATTTCTAGATTCCAGCACTGACTGATAAAGAAAGGTCTCTTGCCCCTTGAGAGCATCATTTTGTTGTTACATTTTCTCTGCCTAAGGGACTGGCCTGTCTCTGACACTGAGTTCTGTACAACCGAAAAGGTTCAGATCAGATGGTCAGGTGCAGGACCAAGCCTTCAGAACAGGTGGCTCCACTTCAGATGCTCCATGGGGCTTTAGCCCTGGACACCATGGAAACTCTGGTTCATGTTTAAAAATCCCAGGACTGCCAAGAGCAAATTCTTGTTCATCTTTCTTTTGTAAAGTCATTGATATGAGTGACACTGTGTCATCAAGAGGCCTCTCAGCCAGGTACTCTCCCCTCACAGAAGTGTTTCTTAACTGTTAACACACAACTAATCCAATGTAAAAGAAAGGGGAACCCTGTGAGTAGATGTTTCCAGGCTGCCTGAGTTGGCGATGCTGGGTAATGTGATCAGAGAGACTTAGCTGAGGTCATGGCTGCTCTGCTCTCATAACAAAGCTAAGGGAACTGTGCTGGCTGATTCTGCTTGTCCACTTGACGCACCTTGCAAAGGGAACCTCAGCTGAGGAACTGCCTCCATCAGCCTGGCCTGTGGCATGACTGGGGGAATTTTTCTCTTTTGGTTTTTCAAGAAGCCTGCCCTGGGACTCACTCTGTATGTAGCCCAGGCTGGCCTCGAACTCACAGAGATCCGCCTACCTCTGCCTCCTGAGTGCTGGGATTAAAGGCGTGTGCCACCACCACCTGGAAGGACTTTTTCTTGACTGTGAATTGATGTTGAAGGGCTCAGCCCAGGCAGGTGAGCTTGTGTATAAGAATGGGGGCTGGATGTGAGTTTAAGAGCAGGCCGTGAGCAGCATTCTGTTGTAGGATATTTGATTAGACTGTGTAAAGATATGTCGCTGTGATTGGTTTAATAAAAAGCTAAATGGCCAATAGTTAGGCAGGAAGAATAGGTGGACTTCCAGACAAAGAAAGGAACTGGGGATGAATCTAATCCTGGAGGAGATGCCAGGAGACACAGAACAAGTCAGAAAGGTAATAAAAAAAATGTGGTAAAACACTGATTAATAAAAGCGGGTTACACATTGGAGCACTGGACTGAGCTCCCAAGGTCCAAATGAGCAGAAGGAAGGAGAACATGAGCAAGTGCGCCCACCCACTGAGACGGTGGGACTGATCTATTGGGCGCTCACAAGGCCAGCTGGACTGGGACTGATGGAGCATGTGATCAAACTGGACTCTCAGAACATGGCTGACAATGAGGGCAGACTGAGAAACCAAGGACAATGGCACTGGGTTTTGATTCTACTGCATGGATGGGCTTTGTGGGAGCCTAGTCTGTTTGGATGCTCACCTTCCTAGACCTGGATGGAGGGGGGAGGACCTTGGATTTCCCATAGGACAGGGAACCCTGACTGCTCTTTGGTCTGGAGAGGGAGAGGAAGGGGGAGTGGGGGGAGGGGGAGGGAAATGGGAGGAGGTGGAAATTTTTAATAAAAATAAATAAATAAATAAAAGTGGTTAATTTAAGTTATAAGAGCTAGTGGGAAAAGCCTAAGCTATAGGCTGAACTTTCATAATTAATAACGAGTCTCCGGGTCATTGTTTGTGAGCTTGCAGCCCAAAGAAAAATACATCTACAGCATTCCTCTGTGGGTTCTGCCTCTGAGTTCCTGCCTTCAGGCCCTGCCCTGGCTTCCCCTGATGGTGGACTGTAACCTTGAGTTAGGTAACTTTCCTCCTTGAAGCTGGCTTTGGTCATGTTTATCACAGCAACAGAAGCAAACTAGAGGAGCAATTCAGAGCTCACTGCATTAGACTTCATCTCTAATGCAAACCCAGAAACTGCCCAACTGCAATTCATTCCCACTCAAAGGATTTGTATAAAGGATATTTGAGATTTATCATACTTACCTTGCTTAATTTTTGAAGAGCATTTTTATTTTCATCTACTGCCTGTTTTAACTGGATACATCTAAAATTTTTAAAAGATAAAGTATAAGTCAGTTCTCTATTGTCAGAATTAGGCAATTATTTTCATGAAATCATTCAGTCGCTGAGCAACAAGATGTACTATTCACCTACAATACGGTTTGTCATATGAAGACAGCTGAAGTTACTATCCCGAGCAAAGACAAATGGCTTTTAAAGAACTGTGACCAGGTCACCAAACCTGGGCTCCTCAGGCCAATATCCTAGGGTAATTCTTCCTATGCCAGAGGTTCATCCCGAGCAGCTTTTACAGTTACTGTCACGAGGACAAGTCACACTGCCAGGTATGGTGTGCTTCTTCTAGATCTGTGCTACGCTGCTATGTGGAAGTTCTAGGCCCAACATCATGGGGGTCCAGCTAAGCACCTCCCCTCACAGAACTGGCATTTCTCAGCGCCCCCAAACACTTGATTGTCTTCCTTATTCAATGGCTAATTTGATTTCCACATTTCCATTTAACAGGCATCTCAGAGCACTATTGTGAAGATGACGAAGAAAGCTTGCATGGTGCTGAGTATGCGGCTTAGACAGAGGATGAAATATACACAGGCCTCCTCTTCCTAACACAATTCCGTCCTTACCTCTCCACTCCGACACTGACCCACTGACAGCCATATTTTTACACACAGTTTGAAAAGTTTCCCTGCTGTCACCTCCACATTATTCGTCATTATTATTTTATCTTGAGGGAAGGGAGAGGAGTAGAAACTAGAGAGACCGCAGAAGGTGGTAGCGGAGGAGCTGAAACTCATGGTCCTTTTCAGCTGCACAGTGACTGGAAGGCCAGTTTGGGATTCAGACTCTGTCAGTCCCCCTCCCTTCTTCTTTTTAAACAAATTATTACACAATACATCATCTTTTAAACTCTTTGGGCATCATAAGTGAAGTCTGCTCACGCTGTGAGCTCGTCAGCACTGTCTCACCAAATGACCCTTTCTTGCTCTTTAGATTGTTCTCAAGCAATCAGTTCATAACATAGTCATCAAACTTAAGAGACTGTCCAGACAGAATCTCTCTCTTGTAGCAGCAGATAACTGATCAGTTCTGATTTTTTGTTTGTTTGTTTGTTTGTTTTGGTGTGTGTTTGTGTTTTCGAGACAGGGTTTCTCTGTGTTTCTTTGGAGCCTGTCCTGGAACTAGCTCTTGTAGACCAGGCTGGCCTCGAACTCACAGAGATCCACCTGCCTCTGCCTCCCGAGTTCTGGGATTAAAGGTGTGCGCCACCACCGCGTGGCAACTGATCAGTTCTGAAGGCAGCTGGCTGACGGGGTTGGGGTAGCTAGCAGCTCAGCTGCGTTGTACTGGTGCTTGTCAGAGAAAGGACGAGTCATGCAGGGCAAAAGAGACCCCTTTACAGGACATTATCTCATGGCTGAAATTGTGGGGGCCAGCCATGATAATCTAAGTCTGGGCAGAAAGGAAGTCCTTTACTTCCAACCATTATCACCTAGGACTCTGGCCATCGATAAATTTAAATGGAGTCTGCAGTCTCAATAGTTTACCCTGAGACAGTGCCTAGCAGACCAAGATTACCCCACCCCCACCCAAGAGCAGACCATGAATGGAAATTCCTGGCATTCCAAGCACTGTAGATAGAAACACCTGCTAGCACTTCACCAGGACAACCCTAGACAAATGTCAGCCAATCAGGGGTCCTGAACCTAAAAGACCCCTCACCCCCACCTTTACTGCTATAAAAACCCAATTCTAATTGAGCTCGGGGCTCTCCGGATATTCCAATATTTTGGACATGCGAAGAGACCGAGTTTGCAAACTTGATTAAAATAAAGGCTCTTTGCTTTTACATATGGGACTTGGTCTCCTTTGTTGGCTTTTGTGGGACCCATGGATTTGGGCATAACAGAAACATTCTGCTTTGGTGAGAAAGAAGTGTCACAGGTAGCTGTCCTGTACAGGAGACACCCTCACCTTGTTGCAGCACTGTATTTCAGTTGATGGACATTTTTCTTTTAGGATTAAAAGTCAGTATAAAATGTTGTCAATAACAGCCACAACAGGTTGGGGGTGTTGCTCGGTGTATTTTATACCTAACACATGGAACTCCCTGGTCTCAAAACCTGCAAAAATGACTAAAACCACAAACTGGTCAGGGATATGGCTCAGTGGTAGAGCTCTCATACACGTCCCAGTACAGGAGCGGGACAGAAAGTCACGTGGACATATGAGCCACAGGTGATTTGTGCGCGGCCACTGATCTTTAAATTAGCCAGGATTGGGCATTTTAACAAGTCATGTGTGATCAACTCAATTATTCCATAATACACACTAGTGAAAGATTCTGGCCACAAGAATAATATCAAACCTTCTCTGGTCTTGCTATCAGCCCAGGGCTTGCACCAGGCACTTGTGTAATTTTTACAACAAATACAGATTGGTATATTCATATGCTTTATCTTCAGATCACAAGGTGTGCAGAATACTGATAACCACTGTATTGATTTGACGTCTATGCTGATTTTATGGGGGGGGGCGTAGTTATATCTACAAATAAAAAACAGAAAGTACAAAGAAACTACAAAGTGGAAGAAATGAGGAAACTGGAGGGAAGTGGAAATGACAGAGTGACTGCAAGCATGATGCAGACTAGGCTGGTCTCTGCTGTCGGTCCAGAGAAAGCCCATGGCAGGTGTGTTGGGGGGAGCCGCAGGACTAAACCGGCTTCCTGGAGATAGGGTCTAATTGGTGATCTGAGGTGTGGGGAAAGGCGATTGGAAGGGAAGTCTAAGTAACTGGAGGTCTGTGTTTGCAGTGGTCTGTGTGTACGTAGGCAACCTTCAGGGCTCTTCATAGGTTCAGGAAGGGCTGCATTAGCAGGATCTGAGAGTGAGTTTTGGGTCCTCTGATGTCAGAAGGACGCTCATGCCCATTAGACATTTTTAGCTGCTCCTGGGTAAGGGGAAGGGGCTTTCAACCAGTTTGAGCCAGATAAGGCTTCTTCCTCAAAATTCTGGACTGTGACCGAAAAAGCGTGGGATAAAACTGGACTCTCTGAACATGGCGAACAATGAGGGCTGATGAGACGCCAAGGACAACGGCACGGGGTTTTGATCCTACTTAATGTGCTGGCTTTGTGGGAGCCTAGCCAGTTTGGATGTTCACCTTCCTAGATATGGACGGAGGGGGGAGGATCTAGGACTTACCACAGGGCAGGGAACCCGGACTGCTCTTTGGACTGGAGAGGGAGGGGGAAAGGAGTGGGGGGAGGGGGAGAAGGGTGGGAGGAGGGGGAGGGAAATGGGAGGCTGGGAGGAGGTGGAAACTTGTTTTTTGTTTTTGTTTTTTTTTCTCCTTTTCTCAATAAAATAAATAAATAAATAAAATTTAAAAAAAGAGTCTAAAAAAATCAAGAGGGAGGAAGAGGGAGGGAGGGAGGGAGGAAAGGAGGGAGGGAGGGAGGGAGGGAGGGAGAGAGAGAGAGAGAATGAGCAGCACACATTACCTTTGGTAAATATCTCTTCTTTTACTCGGTTCCAGAGCACCTGTCAGTTGGCTTTCAGTAACCAAACTATCAACCTGTGACAAATAGAGACAATTTAAGACATCGTGCCAACTACTGCATAGCCTTAAGAAACAGAATTCTAATCATCTCTCCCCCAATGTATAAAGAACAGTTTTGAACATGGGCATACAATAAAGTAGAATTTTATAGCAAATACTACTACCTGGATTCTGTCATTAACATCTTATTATGTTTGTTTGCTTTATCTATCCAGGGTTTTTTTTGTCCTTGCAAGTCACCAATACACTTTCCTCGACTAATATACCACTGGCCTCACTAACTAGAGTTCACTGCTTAATGCAAAATTCACACATGGAGATGCCCAGATCTGAAGCCCACATTTGATGCACCTGAGCAGATGTGTTTGCTTTAGAAGCCCAAATCTTATCAAGACAAACAGCCCTCAACAGTGACTTTATTTCCTCCCTAATAGATCTTCACTGCCTTTCTCCTGAGACAAACCTGCTCACTTTCCCACTGCAAATGCGAGCCTGGCTCTGTTTAGGTCTCCTGGGCCCCGTTCTTTTGAGGTGTTTCTTACGTATGCATTGGTTTATTCCTTACTGCCAAGTAAGGTTCACAGTCTTGACTGTACCAGGACTTCCTCTTGACCTAGTAATTCACGAAAACTTCTTTTTTGTTAAGTACCCACAAAGAGGCACACGTTCCTCAGCTTTTCTACAGAGTACGTGGGGAAGGCAGTGTTGGGGAGGGGAAGACATAAAATCATATTAGCTCCCTCTTCATTCTTGGTGTTTGGTGCCCAGCAGAGTGCTACTAAAATTCACCCCCAGTGACAGGGCCGTCATCAAAGGCATGGCCCAAATGACAGATGATTCTGTGTTCTGTGGATACCAGGTTTTCCCTTCAGGTATTGCTGTGGGAACCGGCAAAACTAATCAACACTGTCAACACGTCCTCCCCAGACACAGTGTATAAAAGGGCTTCTCACCCTCACCATGGACTCTTCTTTCTAACCCAAAGACCATTACAGAAAACCAAGAGATAAAAACGCAGAGTTGTGGAGCCCCGTTCCAAATGATACACGACAACACAACCCCTGCACCCACATGCTGATGTGAGAGGGGTAAAGCTCAGAAACCTCAACCCTAGAACTACGAAGAACTACAGACAACTAAGGAATGCTAGGAGCTGGAGGAATAGTTTGTCTCCAGGGAAGAGCACACCAACGCCATCTAATACCAAATGGTCAGCTCTAAAAATGTATACATGCAAGTAACATTATACAGACTGAGTAGGCTGTATTTATATATTTAGGGACACACACACACACAGACGTAACAATGATTAAAGAAAAGAGGCAAAGAAAGAAAGATAGTAGAGGTAGAGGAAGTGGGTGATGGTGGTACACGGGAGGATGGGGGTGAATGAAAGGGAAATTATAATCTCAAATATATATATATACACACACATATATATATACACACACATATACACAAATTATATATATGTATATATAATTTAAAGAGTAGGTGTCCTGAGCCAATCTGTCTCCTGATCAAATAATCCTGAAAATAGCAACTGAGAGTTTCCTGCGGAAAGATCACATTCCCCAGCTTCCCCTGTGGCCTGCGTAAGTTATTTCCATCTTGACGTAGGCCTTTGGCCATCTGCACACATGAATGACAAAGATGCCCCCTAGCTGTGAATAAGCATGGTCCCGCCTAAGACCAGTCCAAGTCGATCCTTCCACCTTCCATGGCTCTACAGCTGCTTTAGATCACCTAACATAATGATGCCCGAAACCCCGGTTAGGAAATCCAGGTTAGCGACCTACTAGCCACTCAAGGTCACCCATGACCAAGCCTCCCTGGCTCTCCTATGCTCCCTGGCCCCGGGAGAAGGGTCACCTGCTTCTCTCAAGCTGTCTTTTCTTTCCACTCTCTGTCTCTTCCCCTTTTCTCACCTTACTGACAACCCCTTCCCAGGTGTTAGGTCATTTTGAGAAGTGGAGGATGCTCTGAGTGATTGGATATTGATCCGTTTTTGCTTGGGTCTCTCATCCATTCCAAATTTCCTATAGAATTGAAACTGGCAATTCTCCTTCAACTTTCAATGGAAATCTGGCTCCATATACATTGGGCAAATGGCCATTGCTGACCCAAATTTGGAACTTTTGAATTTCAGTATCTAAACTGATTTAAACAATTCCATAAAACAGAATTGTAGTGTGGGCAAGGTCTCCTTCCCCACAAAACTCCCAGCTCATGTAAATCTCTCTCAAGGCTCTGGCTTAAAACCACACCCAGAGCCCAAATGCCCACCGCTTCAGCTGAGCCTCCAAACTTGCAGCTTTACAATTATTCCTGAGATAACATGAAATTCTTTTGCCTTATGCTTTTTCCCCTCTACTTGTATGTCTGTCTTCTCAAGTCTGGAAAATCCTGCTTGCATCTTGCTTGTAAGAGCTACGGGGTAAAAGCACCTCAGGTTGTCTATCCATCTGCAGACACATGCTAACGGCTATGGAGATGTATGTCACCAGGTCAGTCTTACAAAGAAAGATTCATATGTCTTTTGGGTATGGATAATATTAAAAAATTGTTTCATGCGTTTATTCTACTGAGAAGCTTGGCTCTGGAGTTGGAATTTGGCCCGTCTACTCCAGATCCAAGTTTTGTTGTTGTTGTTTTTAAATTTCCTCCAAAGCCTCTATCCTGGGTCAGGGAGGCCACCTGATTCTGTGACAGGGAAAAGAGAGGAACCCAGAACAGCCGGGAAAGGAACACTGCATTCCTGGGGAGGTTACAAGCGGCAAGGTAACTCTGAATTCTCCCCACTTTTCCGTACTTTTATTTACTATCTTTAAAACTTTTGGTGAGACTTTAACTTTTTGTACTTTAGGAATTCTAAGTTCATTGACTGTGCTTTAAGGAGGATGTTTAGAGAATCTTGATTTGCTATAGCATACTATGTATGTAACCTGGCTTTAACTCTCGTTTTAGAAGAAAAAAGTTTTGTCTAAACTCTTGTTTAGATAAGGAGTCCTAACAGGCTCACCTTGGAGTGATGGCTTGCAGCCATCTTGGCTGGTGACCTCATCAGGAAGTGAACCTGCTGTGTAACTTTACCACCATCTTGGTTCAGATGATCATGTGATGTCCTTCTACTTATCACTGTATCCCCTTTTACTAAGGATGCAGCACCAGGCTCCTAAGATGGTTTGTTTTAAAACTGGGTCATACAGAAAAAACCGTGATAGTTTGCTATCTTTGTTAAGCTTTAGCTATTTGGTGAAACTGAGTCACATAAGAAAACTGGCATTTTATAAGTGCGCACTATAAAAGGATCATAACAATGAGGTCCTCAGTCTCTCTGTGGACTGTATTTATGGTTAAAGTTCAAGAATTAAATTTTTTAAGGTTCAAACTTTATAACAGATAGTTATAAAATTTCAACTTTATAAGTTACTAACTTCTCATATATTGTTGAAGATAATTAAAATATACAAATTAATGGTCAGTCATGCTTATTACAAATGTAATTCATTTCCAGAAACAAGCTTGGAGGTAGAGACCAATTTTATCTCCCATCATAGAGTGTTCTGTGTGTTGTCAAAATTAAGCCTAAAGCAAGTATGCCAACAGCAAACAAGTTTGAGGTAAACTTAAAAGTTTGTTTAATGTAAAATGATATTTAAAATATGGTATATAAAATTGGTTATGAAAAATTGAATGTTTAAGTTAAATGAATTCTATTTATAATACACTTGCATGGCAGGACGTCCATGCTCAAGAAGTTCCCTTGAATGGAGCACAGGTCATCCCAACAAAGTAAGTCGCATGCTGGGAAATAAGACTTGCCAGAAGCCTGCTGCTTCTGCCTCTGGCTGCGCAGGTCTAATCAGCTTTGGCCATGTAGGCCAAATCAGAATGAAAACAAATAAAGATATCCTTCTGAAAAGATGAGTTACTCCTCATGATTCATATGACACAGGATGGTTTTTCTGGCTCAATGGAAGATCTCAGTTTACACTCATACCCTAAATGTCTCAAACAACAGAGAGGAAAATCGCAATTACTCTGCCCTCAATGTCTTCCTAACTGACATATGAGGATACTATGTCCAGGGGAACCTTGGGCATAAGCCACCACCTGGCTGGTAATGAACCTACGTGCTGGTTCACTTGCCCGTGCCCTTGACCCTGGTATTAAGTTCCTCTTAGCAAAGGATGATTCCGGGGTCCACACCCTAATCACCTGTGTTGCCTCATTAGAGGAGGAGGCCAAATACTCTGTCGTCAAAATCACAGCTTGGACTATCCAAGCAGTGTCTCTGACAGTTGGTTTGGTTGGAGTTACTCTTGGAATGTGTTCTCAGGCTCCTCCCAGGAGTAGCGGCTAGGAGTGAATCGATTTCAGCTTTGGTTATTCAAAGGCCTCTATGGAAACATGTTTCTCCAGGTGTAGCTTGTCCTTGTGATTGTGTACAGCCTGAACTCCTGAGAACTTTCCTCATGTGACCTTTCTGAACCCCCCAGAGTATAAACTGTCTGATGTTCTGAATGAAGTTGGCTATGGCATGAGACTGTAGTCCACCTGAGTTATTGGCTCCATTCTCCCGGGTCCCACTGCCTCTAGAGTGGAAACATACATATTTAAGGATGATGTTTAAATACACATAAACATTGAAGTTCAGGTTAATCATATCTATATTCTCAAAAGTATTTCTTTATGATGAAAACATACAAAATTGTGCAATTTTAAAACAAAAGCCCAAAACTGTGTGACTCGTGAACTCCAGTAAGCCTCTCAATCTGTTAGAGATTATTAAATAAATTATTTAGTGAAAAAAATTCTTGGTAATAATTCTTGCCTTTAATCCCAGCACTCATGCCGGGCGGTGGTGGCGCACGCCTTTAATCCCAGCACTCGGGAGGCAGAGGCAGGCGGATCTCTGTGAGTTCGAGACCAGCCTGGTCTACAGAGCTAGTTCCAGGACAGGCTCCAAAGCCACAGCGAAACCCTGTCTCGAAAAACCAAAAAAAAAAAAAAAAAAAAAAAAAAAAAAATCCCAGCACTCAGGAGGCAAAGGCTGGAGGATCTCTGTGAGTTCAAGGCTAACCAGGTCTATCTGTTGAGTTCCAGATCAGCCGGAGTTACATAATCAAACTAAGATAAAATAAGAATTTCTGAAAACAAATGAACAATCCATTAATTGTAATTTATTTGGTTATTTTATTACTTCTTTTATTTTTTGAGATTATAATATAATCACAGCATTTCCCCCTTTCCTTGGTTCTTAAGAGTAACAGGAATTTAGTGCCTTGAAAAAAATTATATAAAGGCAAACAATAACCACTAGCAGTTTGCCCTATATACTATTCTGTCCTGCTTCCTTCTATATGTTTGTCTATTATACCTGGCAAATGTTATTGAAATAGTGTGTATTCCATTTTACATTCTTTTTCCTTTTCATATTTATTTATTTTATGTTTATGAGTATTTGCCTTCATGTGTGCCGTGTACCATATGCATGCGTGGTGCCTTCAGAGGTCAGAATCAGGCATCAGCTCCTCAGGAGTTAGACAGCTGTGAGCCACCGTGCGGGTGCTGGGAACTGTATGAGGGGCCTCTGGGAGAGCAGCCAGTTTTCTCAGCCACTGAGCCATCTCTCCAGCTCCTTACATTCTTTTTCTAACTTGATCTCTTACCACAAATATTTACCCCCAAACCCCAAAAGCTCTAGCAAAAATCTCTTCATAGCACTATCAGATTCCACCCAACAGTACTAAGTCGATAAGGAATTGGAAATGACATCACCAAGGGAAACTGCAGCCTTGTCTTGGTAGCTGTGTCTCCTGGCAGTCAGAATGCACCTTTGTGGTTAAACATTCTGAAGCTGCAGTTAGATTGTTCCCGTTGTAACAGAGCCAAGGAGGCCAGAACACTTTCTCAGTTGCCACACATGGACCAGAACAAAGTGCCCCGTCCTCCAAAAAATCAGACTTCATGATAACGCTTCCATTGTGATTCTGACATTCCCCACCGCCACACATGGGCATTTCTACAGAATCATCATCATAAGTACCTCAAAACGAGAGTCCAGTCAGCCACGATTCAGGAGAGAAAGAGGGTCATGTCATCAACATCAATTAAAACTTGTTTCCAATCTACAATGGGAGAAGCCCAGGCTGGTCTCCGGCTCATGCGGCCCTCTCCAGTCTCTCTGAAGGATATGCTTTATTTTGCTATACAAACTTCTGCGTAAGTGTTGAGTTCTGCCACTAAACCCTTCCCCTCAAGACAAGAACTGAGAAGCCCTGTAATAACAATAATCCGTCTATGGATTAGCTTAATCCATCCCCCAATACTGATCATTTATTCATATCCCGTTTTTTCCCATTATAAGCAAAAAAAATGTGGTGAACACTTTTATATATTCATCCCAATTTTAAATTATTACAAATGGTAGATTCCTGGAAATGTAATCAGCCAGCCTAGGAGAATCAATGTTTGCTGTATCTTGTCAAACTGCTGTCCAGAAATGTAGTTTATACACCAGAGCATCGCCTGTTCCATCACGTCTTCCCCAGCACTGAGCTTTGACGTAAGCTCTCAAAGATCTTACCTCTTTTGTAAGTGATTGATTTCCTTTTAAATTAACTTTTCTTAAGTTACCAATATCCTGTCCTTGGCTTGTTTATCGGACCTCAGGTATTAAGTTTATTCGTTGACACCTGTTACACTTGCCTTTGAGAAAGTGATGACTTTCAAAGGAGTGGCGCAGGACTGGGGTGGAACTGGCTAGTTTAGACTCGGGCGGGAAGGATGAGAGGGGGCTGGGGGCTGGTGAGTCGTTAGCTGACTCACAAGGCTTTCTGGAGGTTTTGTCTCCGGCGGGGGGCGGGGTTAAAACGCTGCCGCCGGGCGTTCGGGTCTTGGCGAGCGGCTGGGATGTGGAGCCCTTCTCCCCGACACCTACCTGCAGTTTTAGATCCTGCCCGCGGCGCCTTAGCGCCTGCAGCGGGTCCCGCGGCCGCCGGGCAAGCATCGGCCTAGGCGCCGCCGGCGGGACCGCGCCGGTTGCCAGGGAAACCAACGCGTGAGCTCAGATAGATGACGCTATCAGCCCGCGCCGCCACCCAGCGCCACGGGATTCGCTAAACTGCCTGAAAACAACTGCTCTGGATTCCTAGAGGTGGAGACGTACCTCGGAGTCCCAGACTGCGCGTCTCGTCTCTATCACGACCTCGTACTATTCTCTGTTCTATACAGCTCTCCGACGCATGCGAAACGAGTTCTTAAAATAGTTTATTATAATAAACTCCTTAGCTGCGAGAGCTTTCCTGTGGGATTTGTGGGACTCAGGGGTTTCGCTGCCTGCTGTCACCCTATAGGCGGTTTTATTTTCGAAATAGCCTACTTTGTAGCCCTGAATTCACAGAGATTCGCCTGCCGCTCTGCCTCCCCCTAGTGTTGGGATTAAAGGCGTGTGCCATCACACTTGGCCCAGAGGTGGTTTTAAATTCTTGCCTTTTGGGATATTGCTGGTGACTCTCCAGAGTTTTCATGTGATCCACCCTGAATTCTATGGGGGTGGCGATTCTGTCTTGTGCAGCAAGCCTATGGGCAAATAGATATTTCTCAAGAGTACCCACATTTTGTTCACTCACAGGATGAAAGACCCTCAGAGAGGACCTTTCCTCTCTGATGAAGACCCCAGAACCAGGACATTCCGAGACCAGGCCACAGGATGCAATTAGCAAGAGGTTTATTGAGTAAACACAGGTACCTGGGGGCAGCAAGTCTTTCGGGAGGACTTGCGCACCTTCAGGTTGGGGCAGTGGATTTTTATAGGGTAGGGAAGCAGAAGCGCGGGTACAGAAGCGAGATGCATAGTTACAGGGTTCTGATTGGGCAATTCAAATAAGGCTCGGGTTCAAACTGAGTACAGTTCTGTGGTTTCCAAGAAATCAGATATGTATGCTGACTCGGCCTATCTAGGGTTTAACTCTTCTTCTGGACCCCAAGTTCCCTGCTGGCAGTCCAGATGGTCGACCATAGATATCTTGTCTGGCTCAACGCCCCTGCCCCTAAGTCGACCAACGCCCTTATCTCTAAATTGAACTCCCCTGTCCTAGCTTTCAGTTATATTGCTCAAAAATTCAAGCTTTGCAAAATAGCGTTATTGCTGCTGCTAACTTAATGCTGCTAGGTAGGGGTCTTTCACTGACTATAGGCATCCTGTTTCCCTAAGCAAATGGAATGTTCTCATGAGAGCCGGCTAGCTGCAGGTCCTGTTGGGGGGGGGGGTGTCCAGAGGGTCTTTCAAGGAAAGGTGGTAGCATTTCCCGAGTGAGACTCAACCCTCTACATTCAATTCTCAAAATCCACTATAGCAACCCAGGACTTAGGAATGATGATGATCTAGGCTCACCAGTGGGCGATCTGGTATGTTATTCTCAAGGTATCCGACTGTTATTGCGCCTTCTGGCTCCTACTTTACTGATTCCAGTTTGACTAAGACAGAGGTACCATCTTCATGGAAGACGGTTTTCCCGTGTGGGAGAAAATGGAACCTCATACATTTCAGAGAAGGTAGAAGGAAAAGAAATGTTGACACAAGTAATGTCGAAGGGGAATGGTCCACTACAAGGTTAGGGACATAGAGGACGTAACATAACAACACAAACAGGTAGTGTCAGGAAATAAGATTAGCATGGCATAGAACACCAACATGTTTAGAGAGGGATGCCCAGAGGTGACACATAAAAGGAGAAGTGTATCTGGATGCTGCATGTAAGCAATGAGAAAAGAGGGCTGAAGACATGGCTCAATGGTTAAGAGTATTAATTACTCTTGCCGAGGACCCGGGTCCAATCCCAAGCATCCACATGGTAGGTTGTAACCACTTTGTAACTCCTGTTCCAGGGGATCTGACATTGTCTTCTGGCCTCTACAGGTACCAGGCATGATGTGGTACCCAGACATGCACTCGGGTAAAACTCATACAGATAAAATTTAAAACAACAAAAACTACTGCAAATACCAGGTCTTCGAGGAACAGGCCCAGAGGCAGAGCTGGTCCAGTCACAACTCAGTTTAACCTCGAATTTTCAGTTTGGGACAAAATGAAACAGACACCAACTAAGCCTCAAAGACTACAAAACTTCCCCTACCCTGGGGCTGGAGAGATGGTTCTAAAGGGACCTTTATCAGATGAAGTTCTCACAGGAAAAGGGAGGGATATTTGTCCTGGTGGGGGGGGGGGGGGGGACACAGGGCTGACGAAGGACTACTGCCTCTGGTTAGAGAGGAGACAGACTTGGCCCATAGGCAATTGGCACTTTGTAAGGGTAAAAAGAGGAAACTACATGTTGAGATGAGGTGTTCAATTTTGACTGGCATGTTAAAGGGGACTTTTGATTGCTCCTGGACTTCAATACTTGATAGCTGAATCATGGTAGTTAGTCTCAGGGGAAAGTGACCAAATAAGGAAATAGACCTGTAGGGCTTGGGTCTACCCTTGTTCCTGGGGTTCATCTTGAAGACAGTTTCTGGTCAGCTGACAAAGCATTCTGTTTGTTCCTGTGCTCCTCCTGCCCCGCCTCTCTGCCTCTCCCCTCCACCTCAACCCTCTTCCATGGTACCCATGCTCCCAATTTACTCAGGAGATCTTGTTTTTTTCTATTTCCCATGTAGATTAGATCCATGTATGTCTCTCTTAGGGTCCTCTTTGTTGTCTAGGTTCTCTGGGGTTGTGATTTGTGGGCTGGTTTTCTTTGCTTTGTTTAAAAACCACTTATGAGTACATATGATAATTGTCTTTCTGGGTCTGGGTTACCTCAAAACTGATTTTCTTTAAAATCAGCTGTAGGGCATTGGCTCCATTGTTGGTATGGTAATTTCCCAGCTGCCTGGGCGGAGGTCCTTGTGCAGCAGTTAGGTACATAAGGATTTCCCCAAGTTTGAATAAACGGCTTTCGGCTGATCTCCTTTCAAATGACCAGGTCTCTTTGTGTGTTCTTTCAATCTCCAGGCCCTTGCCCAACTCGTGTAGGGTACAGTGGCACGCGAACTGTACCGAGGGTATAACACAGAATAGGGTGTTACATAGATCTTAGTGGCTAGCTTTAGGAATGTAATCTAATGGTTTTTAGCAAGGAAGTGGGAATGGGGGACAAGGGCAAGGCCTCCCAGTCATGTAGCCTTTTGAACTCAATTAGGAAAATGCCCACTATACATGGAAGATCTGGCATCAAACACCCAGCATTTAGGTAAAAAGATGAGGTGGACAGGGCAGTCTGTAACACAAGTGCTGAGACCAGACCAGCCAAATACAAATTCCCAGCTTCAGTGAGGGCCTCTGGTTAAAGGGGAGGGCTGGAGAGATGGATCCATGGTTAAAATGCCTGCTGCAAAAGTGACTATGTATGTGCCAAGTGGAGTGGCAGTCCCTCTGACCAACTTTGGGTCTATACCTACATACATAATCACACATGCACTCGTACACATGTGAACATATGTACATGAAGGCACATACTCCACATACATGAGGAAAAAGAAAAGGCAGAGAGCAATGTAGGTAGGCACTTCTGGTAACCACACAGATGAATACCATCACCTTCCTACTTACTCTACCGCAAAGATCCTCAACTAAGTCTCGGTGAGGAATATTGACCAAAAAGCTTCAGCCAACTAAACAGGATGGAGCTCTAAAAGCCAACATCTCAGCCCTTGATGGACTCACAGAATAAGAACAACGTTAGAAATAAAAAGGCACAATAACCCTAGAAAAATGGGCAGTGGGGTTTTCCTGAAGAATGAACTTTCTTATGTTAAAGTGCTGAGACACAAAACTGATTTTCTTTTGTTTTGCTTATTTATTATTTTTTTTATTGATTTTATTGAGCTCTACATTTTTTCTCTGCCTCTCCCCTCCACCTCAACCCTCTTCCATGGTACCCATGCTCCCAATTTACTCAGGAGATCTTGTTTTTTTCTATTTCCCATGTAGATTAGATCCATGTATGTCTCTCTTAGGGTCCTCTTTGTTGTCTAGGTTCTCTGGGGTTGTGATTTGTGGGCTGGTTTTCTTTGCTTTGTTTAAAAACCACTTATGAGTACATATGATAATTGTCTTTCTGGGTCTGGGTTACCTCAAAACTGATTTTCTTAAAAATGAGGACAGCACATCAGAAATGCATCTTATAAATAAACAGCCCGGAACTTGGGCACTCGTTATGACTGGCGTTTATCATTAAGCTCTACTCAAAGGTTTCTCTTTCACACATACGTTCCACGCTTAGACATAAAGAGTTTTTACACTCAACGTTTGCAGTAAACTTTCATTCTTCAAAGTGCAAATATCTTAAATGTTTATTCTTAAATATCTTAAATGTTCATTCTTCAAAGTGCAAATATCTATAATGTTTACTTCAGTCATCTGCCATAGCTCCTATCTTTTCTGACTACATCTAGAAAAAGAACACAGAAGGGTCCCTGGATCAGAGCTGCCTCCAGGCTGTACCGAGGATGTGAAAGATTTCTTAAGGCCTCTACTTTCAGGCTCCAGATCTTTTGCTGCAGCAAACTGAATGGTAGGCAAAATATTCATTTCCTCTGTGAGGAGGGAAAAGATTCAAGGTTGTTTAATCTTTTTATTTTAAAAATAGATTCATAAAGTGCAAGAAGAAATGCTTTCTTTCCAGTGCTTTTTATCCATTTTCGACAAGCTGTTGAAAACGAAAGAAAAAAAAATCAGTAACACACAATCTTTAAATTCAAATTACTGTACTGTGACGGTAAACCATGAACAATAAGAAAACTACAGATAGCTATGAAACGTAAGGCTACTGATATCCACTTTTTCTACCAACAACTTAAGATTTAGAATTGAAGTTTGCAGGCTGGAGAGATGACTCAGAGGTTAAGAGCATTGCCTGCTCTTCCAAAGGTCCTGAGTTCAATTCACGACTACAACATGTTGGCTCACAACCATCTGTAATGAGGTCTGGTGCCCTCTTCTGGCCTGCAGACATACACACAGACAGAATATTGTATATATAATAAATAAATATTTAAAAAAAAAAAGAATTGAAGTTTGCAAAAACTTCAAAGCCACATTAAAAATGAATTCGGGGGTGGGGTAGGCTGGGGCGTGAAATACTTCACAGTTGTCCCGCCCTCCCCCTTTTTCTGCCTAGTATTTTCCACTCCGAAGTTAAACGTTACGGTGCAACGCATCGCACGTGGTAAAACATTCGCTGTAACACCCGAAGAGTAAGTATCTAGAGAAGACCAAACTATTTTCTCTGAGGTCTAGGAACAAACCACATTTCTGCAAGCCGTGCAAAGGCGACTCCCCCGGGCGTGTGGTCGCGCGGCTCACCGAATCCGGGCCGCGTGGGATTTGGGGAGTGAGGACCCGGAGGGCTTGGGCCGCCGCGCGCGCTCAGGCCAGGTCCAGCTTCTTCTGAGTTGTCGCCAGCTTGTCTTGCAACCTCCGCTTCCTCCAGTCCAGGTAACGCCTCCGCAGCCGATTCGCTTGCCAGCCGAGGACCACTCCAGAGGCGAAAGCCACTAGCACGGACACCTGCAGCGTCCTCTCTGACACGTCCGCCATTGCAGCAAGGAGAAACGTAGAGTGAACTACGGAAAGGCGAACGGATCAAACGTCGCAGTGCTGGTATAAGACCCGCCCCAAGCATGAGTAAGACAAGGGAGCAGCATGCTGCAAGGTCAGAGAACCCTGATTGCTCTTCGGGCTGATGAGGGAGGGAGACTTGATCGGGGGAGGGGGAGGGAAATGGGAGGCGGTGGCGGGGAGGAAGCAGAAATCTTTAATAATAATAATAATAATAATAATAATAATAATAATAATAATAATAATAATAAAGACTGTCTTGATTTCTGGATAGGCTCCGCATTTCTTCCACATTTCTTGTTTGACATTAGACATTGCCTTGTATCATAGCTGAGTTGGTGTCATCTGTTTCTGTTTGTTTTCCTTAGCAGCTGAATAACTAAGCTTTCTGGTAACTTGATTTTAAAATGATAAACGAAGAGAAAATTTGTAATGACACATTATAAATGAACGAATATAGACAATTGCCTTTAATATTTTGTTTATCCCAGTACACATGATGTTATCAAGTCACTATGTAATCAGTTTCCATGTTACCAGTGTCAATGCAATAACCACAGCTCTCATTTTAAGGGAAGTAAGAGTTTATTCTGGAGCCATTATGAGTGCCCAGCTTGGGAATACAGATTTAGGGTACTCCAACTCCATGTTCAAACATAGAAGTAGTTTCATTAAGTTTTATAGTTTTACAGAACAGAAAAAGTCCTAAATCAAGGCAAATTTAAAATACACTGGCAGTTACAATACGATGGAGGCTTTTCTCTAATGTTGCCTTGACTGACAGAGTCCAGGACAGACTGGTTTGTCTGGGATCCCCTACTGCACACGCACTGACCTTTGAGAGTAGTGCAAATGTCATTAATAAAGGGGGTTAGTATACAGCTGGATCAATACAGATGGAAATTCAGGCAAGAAAACCAACAGTATCAATAGATACTAACTTAAAATAACCATATTAAGAGAGTATCTTGTAGTTTAATAGTTAAACATAGGAAGGTTTCCCACTGAAGTAGAATGTCCAGGAGCATTGCACCATTATTTAACATCATTTTCTAGGTAGTAACCATTAACACAAAGATATGGCAAAAACAGGAATGACACACGATACACACTGCTTTCATATAGACAATAATATGATGCAGGGTGGTGGTGGCAAATGCCTTGATCCCCAGCACTTGAGAAGCAGAGGCAGGTGGATCTCTGAACTCCATGCCAGCTAGGGCAACACAGAGAAACCCTGTTTTGAAAAAAAACCAAACCAAAAAAAAAAAAAAAACCCCACCCCCAAAACAAAACAAAAAGATAGTAATATGGAAACTTCGAAGAATCAGCTGAAACCAACAGGTTTCATATATTCAAACTCCCAGCTAAGAAAAAAATGTATGGGGGGGGTATTTAAAATAAACCAGAAAAGATAGTCTTAAATATTTAAACTATTACTAGTTTTTGAAAAAACTAGACCTTTTCTTTTTTCAGTTAAGGATAACATTTTAAGACATAGAAGTCAAATGCTATTTAAGACCACGAATCAGTCTATAAAGCAGAATTCTAAGTTCTTCACAGAAGCAGAAATCTTTAGTCAAAACACAGATGCCAATTTAGGATAATTTGAAGTTATATACATGTCTTATAAAATAAAGACGACATACAGAAAACGAACAAATAGAGGTTCACTAAAAAAAAAAAAAAACACGTGCCTAGCCAAATTTAAAAAAAAAACAACACGGATATATCTGTAAGAGAAATGTAAATCAAGACTAGAGTGAAATGCTATTTACCTGCCAAAACAACAAGTCAAAAGCCTGATATATGTGGCAGTGGCACAGGAACAGGGCCTCGTGGACCCTGGCATAACTACCATGGGAGTTAGTTGCAGATACTCCCAGCACTTGGGAGACAGAGGCAGGCAAATCTCTATGAGCTCCATGCCAGACAGGGTTACTTAAAGAGACCCTATCTTAAACCCAAAGCAAAACTAAAGCAACAAAACATAGATGCAGGCAAAAGCTTCCTGAATACAACTCCAGTAACATAGGAAAAGAAACTATCAGCAGAGTGAAGAGACAGCACACAATGGGGAGAAACTTTCCCAGCTATGTTTCAGATGGGGGTAAATATATAGCATATTCAATGTGCAGACCCTAACTTATAATGTTTATATGCAGATAAGTGGGGCTAACAGTAACGGTAGCTTTGAAACTAAAAGACCTTGAGAAGGAAAAGAAATATTGAGGAAGGGACACAGATAGATGAGACATGAAAGCAGAGAGTAAGCTAGGGGGGGAGGGTGTGTTATGAGTACGAACAGGTCAGAAGGATGGGGGAGAAAAATCAACAAAAACAAATTTTGTCTGAAAGTGCCATAATGAAACCTAATCCAAGATATGCTAACTAAATGTACATTTTAAGTCCTTCTGGCCTACTTTGGACTTAAATAGCTCAATGTTTAGAAAGGTGATTTCTAGAAGGCATTTATTTTTTTTTCTTTGTAAATATAGAACATTTATTGAAAAACAATAACTGCTATTCTGCAGCTTAAAAGAAAAACTTTATGAGAAATTTGACAGCCATAACAATGAAAACCATGATATTCCTTAGAAGATATAGTGGTATGTGGCTTGACACAAGTACCAATATTTCACACTTCTTGACATATTCAGTAGGAAAGATTTATTTATTTATTATGTATACAGTGTTCTGTATGCATGTATACCCGTGGGTCAGAAGAGGGCACCGGATCTCATTATAGATGATTGTGAGCCATGATGTGGTTACTGGGAATTGAACTCAGAACCTCTGGAAGAGCAGCCAGTGCTCTTAACCTCTGAGCCATCTCTCCAGCCCCTCTAGAAGGCATTTAAATTTGAATCATTCTCATGACAACTTGTACGACGCAAAGAGCAACCCAACTGATTGGCCTGCTTCACATGGGTGTCCTTTGTCAATTTCATTAGAATATTTATAGCAACACATGGTGTACCTTATGGACTTTATTTTTTTGAACATACATAAATAAAAGTGTGAAAAAAAACAGGATTCAATGTGGGAGGGAGTTTAAATTTACAAAATGTTTTTGGATAAGGTCCATATCCATATTTTATTTTCTCAACCGCTTATATTCTGAGAGCAGCACAATTAGCCGATTACGTAGGGTCTTAATCTTGTTGGTATACTGTTGTTCAAATAATATCTTCAGCTTTTGTCTCAACAAATCCAAAGATGGCAGATGATAACAATCTGGTATATTCAACATGACATGAAAGAATTCCTCCCACATATCCAAATGAGGAAGCCTGAAGAGATAAAATATCACAATAGAAAAAATGCAACTTTAACATACATAGCAACCTGTTCATGCATTTACTTTCCATAGGTGTGAACATGTTAAAAGAACAGCCCTCACCTGTCTGCATCTTAGCAAACCAAGAATTCATCATACACAGGAGGAATTAAAAACCCAACCAAATATTGTTTGAGCAATAGTTCTTTAGTAGAAAAATCATCTTTTAAAGAAAATATGCCTTCGTTTGGCTTCTTGTATACCACACTGCCAGAATCTGATAATCTAGTACTTGGTTATGATAAGCCTAACTGTATATATAGCAAGGTATCTAGACAAGGAGGCTGTGGCTGCACTCTTTAGGACAGAGCTCACACTTAAGGGTCTTAGCCAAAAACAAAAACTTCAAAACAGGGAGAAAAGGCCCTGGAGAGAGAGAAAGCAGTACATACTAAAATGCCATTCTAGATGGAAACTGAGAAAGAAGCATTGGCTATTTTATATGCTTCTGGCAATAGACGGAGGCCTTCTGGACCCTCTGGTCCTTTGATAATGAGCAAGGGAAACAATGTGAATGAAGTACTTGCTGAATTTGATGGCTCCATACAGAATAAAGGACAACTGTTGTTAAGTTTTCTTTTGGGTTCCAAATCTACTGTACATGATGTATATAAAATTTCTGCAAACTCTTTCCTTTTCTGCTTTGATAGTGAGTGGGTGGGAGAATGAGGAAAACCTCATACTATACATCTTTTTCAGGAAGGAATAAACATGTAAAATTCCATTAGGCTAACACATGAGTGATTTTTTTCCCTGTATATGTTTTTATATCTCAAAAAAAGTTAATATGATATATGGAAACATATGTGTATAGAATAATCAGCTTCAAGTCAATACCACCAGTGGTATGTTCACAGAGTGTTACTTAAGGGACAATGCTGACATGATAAGCTCCAAACGAATCATTAACCTTTAAGTATTTTATAAACTAAAGTTACATAGGGCTGAAGCTTAAAAACCCTGTCTTGTAACAGAAGTTACCTCATTTTATTTATAATTTACAAAACCACTTCACCTGTATTATTTTCTTTGCTTATAAAATTTGAGCAAAGCAGAATCATCATCATTCCCATTTACATAAACAAGAAAACAAACAAACAAAACCCCAAGGTTCGCCAACATTGACTTCACTTACAGTAAATAAAAACGGTCAAGAACAGAATGCTAAGCCGGGCGGTGGTGGCGCACGCCTTCAATCCCAGCACTCGGGAGGCAGAGGCAGGCGGATCTCTGTGAGTTTGAGGCCAGCCTGGTCTACAACCAAAAGCTACGGAGAAACCCTGTCTCAAAAAATCAAAAAAAAAAAAAAAAAAAAAAAAAAAAAAAAAAAAGAACAGAATGCTAACCCACACAGTCAGTTCTCAATGGTTTTACAAGGCACTGAATGCTAGATTTGATCAGTGCCTAATGTGAGGATTATGTTCTATTACCAAAATCTACTACCCAGGTTCATTTTCTAGCTAGATAAAAATCAACTATTTTGCTGTTATTATTATTATTATTACTATAGTACCAATGCCAATAACCGACCTTCTAAAAAGACCTGCAGGTTTCCAGACTCCTCCTTCATTTTTGACTTTCATGTACGTCCCAAAGAGCATACAGTACACTGTTGCAGCAACTCCATAGTAATCAATCTATGAAGACAACAGACATATGCAATGTAAACAGTAACTTACGTGTGAGTATTTAAATAGGTCTCTAACTTAGAAGCTCAAGAACCATAGGGTTTTACATTTATGGAATTCTGAAATCCTCTGCTCTTTCACTTGGTGCAAACACAACAATCTGTCAGTTTGGCAGCTCCCCCAATTCTATCCTCTGGGACTCTGGTGGTTATTGTGTAACTACACATCAATGCCTCTGTGTGATATCTATATAACAGAACAGAACACTCTAGCATGGTCCAAATCTGTGGTTAACACAATGTCTACTATCCACCTCCAGAACAGCACTTATCTACCTGAAGCATTACTGGGAGTAACGAACTAGATATAAAGCCCTCACTTGTGCCCCCTTTATTATGGTCTTCTGGAAGCCACAGATCTTATCTGGAAACTGGGCAGTTGGTTTAAACTAGGCTCAAAAACTTTACATTTATCCTAATTAGCAGTATCTTCCTGAATTGTCAACTAATATTTCACTCTGCTGAAAACTCTGAAACTTTCTCACAGAATGTATTTGCTTTTCTGCTCTGTTGACAGAATCTGTATTAAGAGAGGAAGACTCTTCAAAAGTAGAATTTCTTTTTCTTCAGCCTTACGTTCTACTTTTCCTTCAGTGCCCAAGAGACCAGTTCAAACTACTTGAAGCTCTAAACTCATTTTAAAAGTCTAGTAAGTGTAATGTTTTCAAACCTCTTGCTTTCCGTCCATACCTGGTAGTTCCAAGGCTTGTTACTGAGCATCTCAGGACACTGAAAACCAGATGTTTCACACTTTCCTGTAAATGCAGTTCCTTTAGGGAAAAGTTTCATATCTATACTCTGACCCAGGTCAATCAGTGCCAAGCCAGTAGCTAAATCTTCATTATTCTGTTCTAAAAACCTACATCAATACAAACAAGCATGTGTCAATAAATAATATAAGCACAAATAACAAAGGGTATCAATGAAATGTTAGGGAAGAACTCCACTCAAGTGTCACACTTACGTGTGTCCTAGTATGAAGTTATCTGGCTTAATGTCTCCATGAATGATTTCGCAGCTGTGGACTTGTTCAATCATGTAAAGCATTCTGATAGCGAAGGTGATGACGAGAGCCTGGGGCATCACTTTTTCAGGGGTGTTTTTATAGAGGTTAATGGCATTCTAGAAATAATGCAAATGGTATCCTAAGTTGGCTGCAGAAGATTAATGAAATTTCAAGTCAAGGGCTTTACGCCTGCTTTCTATCCCAATAAAAGTTCCAATTGTGAAAAATAGTACAGGTAAAAACCAGAAATGTACATGCATTTCATGTTCATGTCATGAAAATTACTTACTAGTAATGTCCCATAGCTGTAGAGCTCCCCTATTAATATACTGCCATTTTGGAATAAGTGAGCAGAATAAAACTTGATGAACATGTGATGCACTTCTGGCTTTAGTCTCTCCATCAGCTGCATCCCAATGTAGAATTCCCAGGAATTGGCAGGTCTCTGAACCTACAAATCAAATCAGGTATGTGCTATGCATATCCTTATCCATATTCTGTAAAAGAATAGCAAGAAAGCAACTCCTCCCAGTTAAGGATGTTGACAAAAAGCAAGGACAAGCTAAGCACTCATCAGCAGTATAGGGCTGGCAGGATAATCTTAGTGGTAAGACAATTCCGAGTCTTCGTAGGATAGCTGTTTAACTGTTGACTAAGGCTTCATTGACATCAGTATTTAATGGGGAGTGGACAGAGGAAGATAACTTCTAAAATTTACATATACACCATACAAGAAGTTACTCATTTCATTTACCTTCAAAACACATTTCTGTTTACTTCTGGTATCATTCTCATCTCCATGAACAGCTTCATAGACTTGGGCAAAGGCCCCTTCTCCAAGAAGGTGAGTCACATAGATTAGGAAAGAACCTTGGAAGATAAGTATGTCAAATTGACAAAAAGCCATAAGGACTGTCCAAGTGAAGAATTCCTGGTGCCTGAACTACTTTTAATAAATTAAAATGGGTTTAATCTGGGGAAGTTTTCCCAGACTTAAATGAAAGTAAAACATACATCTGCCCCAAAGTGCCTCCTTACAAATTCTCTAAACGGGTGAGGGCAGCTCTGATGGCCCAGTATACTTATGTGTGGCCTTGGGTACTGGCCCTTCCATTACCTGTGGTGCCAGCTCTGCACAACTGTTGAGGTATTAGGAAGACTATGTAGAAATCTGTAAAGCTTTTTGGAAAATATACATGTTTTACAGGAGAATAAGAAAGGCAAAGCATAACTATGTTAATACTTATAAAAGTTTAGGATGGTTAGAACAATTTTGTATTTTGAAGAGTTTTTTATTTAGGTGGTTGTGAGCTGCTGAATACGGGCACTGGAACCCAAACTGAGGTCTCCTGAAATTGCTCTCTTGGTGGTGATGATGATGTTCAAGACAGAGTTTCTCTGTGTAACAGTCCTGGCTGTCCTGGAACTTGCTTTGTAGACCAGGTTAGCCTCTAACTCACAAAGATCTGTCTGCCTCTCCCCTCCCGAGTTCTGGGATTAAGGCATGTGCCACCACACCCGGCTCTGAAAGTACTCTTAACCTTTGAGCCATCTCTCTAGCTTGGAGTACATGCATTTTTAACTCTTGATAGATTGTCCAATGAAAGTCCCAACAGTAATCACAATTCTACTATCATATCTTAACAAAATTTCTCAATACTGTAGGTATTAACTCTTTCTTGAAGGTGGAAAGGGTAGAAGAATCTTTGAGTTACTATAAGTTTCTCATAAACAAGAATTCAAAGTTTTATTACCCAATGCAATTCTTACCCAATTGGAATTCTGTCTTGGGCTTGATAGCTGGAAGTTTACACTGCCACTCAAAAGTATTTGAATAGCAACTCACTGGTTTAGAAAGCCCAGACAGAAGTTTAAGAATCAATTCGTCATCCCATGGGTTCTCAATAGTAAAGTCTTAAATAGAAAAAAGAAAAAAAAAATTCAGCATTCAAATATCTTAACAGGAATTTTAGATAATTAAGTAAAAGCATTCACTAAATAAGCTTTCAAAATCTTACCCTAGAGCCAGGCGGTGGTGGCACACGCCTTTAATCCTAGCACTCGGGAGGCAGAGGCAGGCGGATCTCTGTGAGTTCGAGACCAGCCTGGTCTACAAGAGCTAGTTCCAGGACAGGCTCCAAAGCCACAGAGAAACCCTGTCTCGAAAAACCAAAAAAAAAAAAAAAAAAAAAAAAAAAAAAAAAAAAATCTTATCCTAGAGCATCCAATAATAAAAGAAGCTAAAATTGATATTGTCATTATTGTCACGTTAGGTCTACAAATTTAGACTATCCAGTTGTGACAAAGGGAATCAACTAGCTGCTTCCTGACTCATTTGGAGTGGCAGAATTTGTGCCTTCAAAAATTATAGCTCCATGCCTTGAAGTATACTTGGCCATTATTATTTAGTTGCTTTTAGTGTGCTCAGACATATACTCTTCACTGTTTCCCCCACTAACACACACAAAGTACACTACCTACACACAATGCGCATCAACGAGAATACCGTGTACACAAAAGGGAAAACAATTCCTAAAGGAGGACAAAGTCTTCTCTCCAATTTGATGTTATAAAACATTCTGTCTGTTGGTGCTTTGAAAAGGCTACTCTCCTACATGGTTACTGCTTTCTTAGAATATACAGAACATAGTTCTGAGATTTAGTAACTCATTTAGTTCTTACAGTAAGCCTTTAAGGTAGTCACTAGTATAACTTTCACTTTAAGATATATTTAACTTTTTTTTTTTCTTTGAGACAGGGTTTCTCTGTGTAACAGTCCTAGCTGTCTTGGAACTTCATTTGTAGACCATGCTGGCCTCAAATTCATTGAGACCCACCTGCCTCTGCATCTTAAGTGCTGGATTTAAAGGTGTGTGCCACCACCGCCTGGCCTGTTTGTTTGTCTGCATGTATGTATATGGGAAAGCATCAGATTCCTTGGACTCAGAAGTCCCAGACAGTTGTGAGACATCATGTGGTGCTGGGAATTGAACCTGGGTCCTTGGGAAGAGCAGCAAGTACTCAACCTGAGTCATCTCTCCAACTAACATCCATTTAAAGAGAAGCACCATAACGTGGCTGGGGAGGCTGGGAATTGGAGCCTTGCCTTAGAACTTAGTCTATCTCCTGATTTTATGTTCTCAGTTACTATGCAAGACTTTCTGTATAACAAGGGACAGAGGAAGATATCTCTTAATATTCAGTCTTGACTAATTGTTGTTACATACAGGGGTGAAGGTAATATTAGATTATATGTTTGACAAATAGCAAACTCTCAACCTTGAACTCTTTTTGAAAAGCTTTTTTGGAAGATTTGCTTTATGTGTATACTTTATGTGTATGTTTGCCTGCATATGTATATGTGCACTTTTTGTATGCCTGGTGCCCAGAGACATAACAAGGGGATTCCAGATTAACAGAACTGGAATTATAGATGGTTGTGAGCCATCATATGTGTGCTGAAAACCAAATCTGAGTCTTTTTGAAGAGCAGTCAAAAGTTCTCTTAACCAATGAGCCATCTTTCCAGGCCCCTAGTTCCTTTTTCTAACAGTAGCGATCTTGGTGCCTTTCAAGATTAAAATAGATTGACTGATTTCAAATGTGCTTGTAGTGAATTATTTTGTGATGTAGCTGCAAGTCTAAGTTTATTTTCTACTCCGTCCCCACACTGAGTTCTTTCATGGAAAAGCTTTCCCATGCTATTGTTCTTATGGCACACTTAAGATTGAGCATGTGTGCATACTTGGAGCATTGACGTTCCCAAGTGAACTAGTCTGCATCCATTCAACTTGGAGTCCAGTGCTGGCATCTGGTAGGTCCTCCATGGTCACAAGGTCAGTGCTTGTGCATTTATAAGTCTCAAGTCCAAACACTGCGTCCTGAGTGAACACACCACCTGAGGCAGGTTGGCTAGGATAGTCTAAAGATGCTGAAAATTTCTCTTGAGATGGACTGGATGTGCGAAAACAGAAAAAAAAAAAAAAACTTCACGTGATTAGAAGTCTTATTATATTTGACCAAAATAAAATAGCTTCCTTTCATTCTAAGAACAGCGTTTCAAAATTGTCTCACAGGTTGAGTTGATCAAATAACTTTTATTAAACAAGTATGTGTAAATACTCAAGCTACTAAGATAATGAATAGAAACAGAAATAAAACCAAAGCCAGTTAATGTATTAGATAAACAGGTAAGGTGGTATATTTGGTATTTAACAGGAATTGTGGGAATGAATTTATTACCCAAAGCTACATATAAATAATACTACTGTAATTAAGACTGAGTGTTTTTCATTCTAAAAAGGGCTTCTCTTCCAACACTAAGACAAACTAAAATATTACAATTCAACAAGATTCTGATACAATATCTCCACTGGTCAAATAAGATGATATTTTACCTTATTACTTAAGCTTTCAGCTGTCTTTTTTTTTTTTTTGGTGGTGGTGTGGTATCATGGAATTGATGTGCTTTTTATCAGCAATTCCACAAATTAGAAGCTCTATGACTTTGTCCTCGAGACCTGATGTCCTCATTTACAATAAGCGTTTAACGGAGTAATTGCCATAACTCAAGTTGTTGCAAGGATTAAGAGAACATAGCACACAGAAACAGCATAAACACTTTGTCTGGGTTATGTTATGTATTGGTTACATCCACAAACCTAATCAAATACAATGGGACTTGACTTTTGTAGCAGTACCTAAAGAGGCTTAAACATTCTATCTTCTCTTTAAAAGGCACTGGTTTTCTCAATTAAATGGGTGTGTAAAGCACAAATATGTGTTTTCTTAGTTTTGCAATAGTTGGCCTCAAAAAGAGGATTTAGTTTGAATACTGGAATGAATTTCAGAAAATATTAGCTCAGGGTCTGTTACTCAAGTTGCTTCTCTAACTGCCCTGATATACCAAGTCCTTAGGTAAATCACCATGTTTACACTAACAAACAGTACCTTCTCAATTAACTACCACTGAATAAAATCTTATTAGCCTTAGCACGTTAGAATACAGTATATTACTGTATCTTAAAGAGCAATGGAAGAGAGTGACAAACACAATACCCAAGCTTTCTGTCCTTTGAGAGGTCCACATTTTCTTTACAAGAATCCAAAGTCACATGTGTATACTGTGTAGCTACCATATTTTCTGAAATAAAAAAAAATTATAGACAGACTTATTACATACACATGTAGACACAAATACCATTTGATATGGTTACAAAGACTGGAACTCCTTTTCATACTGACTTTCACTACAATTTCAAAATACTGTTGTACCGTAGTACAAAGTGTTTTTTTTTTCATAGTACAAAGTGTTAAGACCAGAATTGAAAAAAAAAAAAAAAGTTACTTAGGGTTCAAAGAATAAATAACAAGTCCACTATGCAGGATGACCAGACCACTGAAAGTTACTGGCATGGGGCAAAGTATACCTTGTTTCAGGAGAATCTGCTATGAGGACACAGAGGGAGAACAAAAGGCTGCAACCCTTCCAGAGGGCTTTATATTAAAGGTTTGTGTGTCTTTTAGTTTAACAACTAAATGCTGGCAGAACTTGAATCACTGTTCCTTCTAACTTAAAAACAAAACAATTCATCTTTATTGACAGTAGATGGGACAGAATTATAGACTAAACTTTACCAAGTTGTTTAGTACTATGTAATACTACTACAGGCAAGTGTTATACTGGATTAATTTTTATCTGATGGTTGCTTATAAACAAATACTACTACTTATTAGTACTAGAACATTAGCTTCTATTTAAGAACCACAACGGCAAAGACCCCAAGAACAGTAACTATTGGCACTTTGAAGAACTCTTCATGGATTAGTTTTTATCAATTTAAAGAACTTAAAAAAAATGAGTAGCAAACTTGTGATGGCATTTAAATAGTCCATGTGTGAACTAACTTCTGTAAGCTTTAGAAAAAGAATAAAACATACTGGGTTAGTACTCTAAAAAATATCCTTATTCCTCAGTCAATTTTTAGGTTTTTAGGTTCATAATCCCATTAGAATATCTTTCATTTAGTGAAGTAAAATTCTCCAGCAGTTACTTAAATACTGTTTTAAAAATTTTGTTTGTGTGTGTGCTCGAGTGAGTGCATGTCATAGCACATGCATGGAGGTCAGAAGACAACTTGTAGGAGTCATTCTTCTTACCATGTGGGTCCTAGAGATCAAGCTCAGGTTGTCAGGCTTGACAGAAAACACTTTTACCCGCTGAGCCATCTCAATATGTTGTAGTACGGAGCGGCGGGCTGTGTCCCGCCACCCGGCTAGCTTTACCCGAAATAATTACACGGAAACTGTATTCTTTTAAACACTGCCTGACCCATTAGTTTCAGTTTCTTATTGGCTAGCTTTTACATATTGATCTAACCCATTTCTATTAATCTGTGTAGCCCACGAGCTGGCTTACCAGGAATGATCTTAACCTGCGTCTGTCTGGAGTGGGAGAATCATGGCGACTCCCTGACTCAGCTTCTTTCTCCCAGCATTCCGTTCTGTTTACTCCACCTACCTAAGGGTTGGCCTATCAAATGGGTCTAGGCAGTTTCTTTATTAATAAGAAATCACTCCCACATCATTTCCCCTTTTTCTGTTTAAACAAAAAAGGCTTTAACTTTAACATAGTAAAATTACATATAGCAAAACAGTTGTCAAGCAAGAATTACAGTTACAATATTTATATCTATTTTATCTTTTATCATAACTAAGGAAAACTATAACTATCTATTCATTCTTCAACTCCATCAAAGACTCCAGAAGGATATAATACTACCTAAGTAAACAAGAAATAAGAAAACTCTAGAAATGACAGAGACATCTTGCTGCCTGGACAGTCACCCAAAGTTTTTTTGTATGGTTGGGGCATCCATCTTTAGCCTTCAGGCCCATAGTATCCAGCAGACATTTCCATGAAGCAGGAAATTTCAAAGACAGTTCAGTCACTATCTGCTGTGTCCTGCAGAATGTCTCGCAGACTCTTTCATGAGTCATGAACCCCAAAAGACCGTCTCACCTTTAGGCAAGTTCAGCAGTCCTCTCTCATCAATACCTTCAGTATTGCTTTCATAAACAATTATTCTTTCTAAAAAGTACTGACAGTGATATAATTTAGCTAGTAAGCTGACAGTTATCCAAATGGCATAATGCTTCCGGATGTCAGTTTAAACCTTTTAGATTGAAAATTACCTAATACCTGTGTTCATTCTAGTGACACTTGAGTTAAATTCAAATGTACAGTGTTGACATATTTTTAAAATTAGTTTATGCATATGGGTGTTTTACTTGTATATTATGTCTATGCATCTGAGCATGCAGTACCTGCAGAGGCCAGAAGAGGCCATCCGATCCCCTAGAATTGGAGTTACAGACTGCTGGGAGCTTCCTTGTGGAACCTGGGAACCAAACCCTGGAGGACTGAACAGCCAGTGTTCATAACTGCTGAGCTATCTCTACATGTATATCTTTTATATAGAGGTTACATTAGGCATGAGGTTGAAACTAGGACTAATAGGAGTTTTATAATTTCTCTTTTGAAATCAGACAAACATGTGATTTTCTATGCATATTATACTTGTCCATGTCTAAATACACAAGAAATTGGTCATCAAAAGAACAAATAATCCAATAAAAAATGGGGTACAGACATAAACAGAGAACTCTCAACGAAGGAATCTATAATGGCTGAAAGACAATTAGGGAAATGGTCAACATCCTTAGCCATCAGAGAAATGCAAATCAAAACAACTCTGAGATTTCATCTTACACCTGTAAGAATGGCCAAGATCAAAACCACTGATGACAGCTTATGCTGGAGAGGATGTGGGATAAAGAGAACACTCCTCCATTGTTGGTGAAGTGCAAACTGGTACAGCCCCCTTAGAAATCAGTATGGTAATTTCTCAGAAAATTAGGAAACAACCTACTTCAAGACCCAGCAATACCACTTTTGCATATATACCCAAAGGATGCTCAATCATACCACAAGGATATGTGTTCAACTATGTTCATAGCAGCAATATATGTCATTGCCAGAACCTGAAAACAACCTAAAGGCCTCCTGACTGAAGAATGGATAAATAAGATGTGGTACATTTACACAAAAGAGCACTGCAGAGTGGGAAAAAATGACATCTTGAAATTTGCAGGCAAATGGATGGATCTAGAAAATATATTGAGTGAGGTAACCCAGACCAGAAAGACAAATATAGATAGTAAGTACTCACTCATAAGTGGCTTTTAGACATAAAGCAAAGAAAAACTAGCCTACAATTCACAATCCCAGAGAACCTAGACAACAAAGAGGACCCCAAGAGACATACATGGATCTAAACTACATGGGAAGTAGAAAAAGACAAGATCTCCTGAGTAAATTGGGAGTGTGGGGATCATGGGAGAAGGTAGAAGGGGAGGGGGGAGAAAGAAAGGGGAGTTGAAAAATATATAGCTCAATAAAAATAATTATTAATTCTAATATTTAAATAACTTAATCTTTTTGTAATAGTCCTTTCTTTGCTATCAAAATATAACACACTCCCGTTGGATATATGCCTCTAAGTGACTGCACAGGCTTTTTCCACTTTATACCTATTTATTAAATTTTAAAAAATATAGACTATGAAGACAAAACGTAAAAAAAGAAAGAAAAGAAAAAAACCAAAACCATGCACACATACATAAGTGGATTTTAAGCCTTTTTACAATTTTTAAACTTCCTCTTTAGAATCTTCAAGAAACTATAATACTAAACATTACATTTTTGCAGAAGATACTAAAATAATTAAGCACATACCTTTATCTTCTGGACTCTGCACTGAATTTGCTAGAAATTTGTGGAATGGTGTAGATAAAAGCAGGGCAGCAGATGTAAAATCTCCTGTAGTTTTAGAACCGGGAGTCAGGGTTTTGTTGAAGCGAGTGCTGCATTCTGCTGAATCGCCCACAAGCTCATCAGTGTGAGGCACTTCCTACAACAGAAGATGAACTGAAAAAAGCAATTTGACTGCTTTGTTGATGAAATTTAACACATCAACACTTTAAGTCAGGCAGTTAATATAGTCCTGGAGTAAAAACAACTCTCGAGGGTGAGGAGGTAAAGACGATCACTTGAGCTTAGGAGTTCAAAATCATCCTGAACAACACAGCAAGCTCCTGTCTCAAAAAACAAAACCCCAAACATTTTAAAATTAAAAAAAAAAAAAGGACTTAAAGAAACAGATATATAAACCTCTTATTTTTAGCATACTTCAAAAGAGCCACATAAAACAATTAAACTTTTTTTTTATTTTTTTGAGACAAGGTTTCTCTGTAGTTTTGGAGCCTGTCCTGGAACTAGTTCTTGTAGACCAGGCTGGCCTTGAACTTACACAGTGCTGGGATTAAAGGCGTGTGCCACCACCACCCGGCAACAATTAAACATTTTTTTTTTTTTTTTTTGGTTTTTCGAGACAGGGTTTCTCTGTAGCTTTGGTGCCGATCCCGGAACTAGCTCTTGTAGACCAGGCTGGCCTCGAACTCACAGAGATCCGCCTGCCTCTGCCTCCCAAGTGCTGGGATTAAAGGCGTGCGCCACCACTGCCCGGCACAATTAAACATTTTTATCTTGGACATTATTCTTTAAATTTGAAGAGTTACAAAGATAGTAAAGAGTTGTTCTCCTTCATTATTTTCCCTCTAATGGTAATCTTGTCTAAAATGTGATTTATTGTAAAAAACAAAACAACAAAAAAACCAAAGTGATACTAGTAACAGGAGCCGTTATTTGATATCTCTTTTTCCTCCCCAGTCTCCAACATAGGTCAGTACATCGCAAGTGGTTGCTCTGTCTACTTAGCTGCTTCTGATGACAGCCATCTGTGGATCTTTCCCACACTTTCTTGCACTGATGCTTTGGAATAGAGGTAATGACCTGTGACTGTGTCTCTAGTTTAGGCTTTTATACTAGGGATATATATTTTAGAGAGGACTATCAGGGACGATCGCATTAAACTTTGGGAATATGTGCCATAAACATAACATATTTTGTGACGTTAACCCAATCACTTAGTCAGGTATCCCTGAGACTTCCTTACTGAATTATTTTTCCTCTCCCCATTTTTTTTAAATGTAAATCCCCATGACCTGCCCATACTGAAAGGGAAGTAAACCCTACCTTTCAGAGGGCATAATCAAAGAATGAAGAAATATTACATTTACTTGTTTGTGTGTGTACCTGGTACACACATGTACCAGCTTTCATGGGAGGGAATGTCAGAGGACAATTATGGGAGTCAATTTTTCTTCTACTATGTGTGTCCCAGGGATCAAAGTTGGGTCGTTCAAACTGGTGGCAAAAGCCTTTAGCTGCTGAGCCATCTCGTAGGCCCTCTTAGAGAAATAGTAAACCAATATAGTAATTAATAATTTTGAAAAGATGCTTGGGAGCTATGCAGACTGTTTCTTCTCAGTGACATTAGTAGTCATCCATGGGCCTTGCCTATAGCAGTTCCAACCTTAGTGTTCTAATGGTGACCTTCTACATTCCTTGGAATGCTTCTGTAAGGGAGATTTGTTCTTCCTATCCTGTTGTATGAATATGGATATTCACTATTTCTTAGGTTATAATTTAATATCACCTTACTATTTTCTCTTTCAAATTGTCCCAGGTTGGGGCTGGAGAGATGGCTCAGTGGTTAAGAGCATTGCCTGCTCTTCCAGAGGTCCTGAGTTCAATTCCCAGCAACCACATGGTGGCTCACAACCATCTGTAAAGACGTTTGGCGCCCTCATCTGGCCTTCAGGCATACAGACAGAATATTGCATACATAATAAATAAATAAATATTTAAAAAAAATTGTCCCAGGTTTGATCACTGACTTGTTTAGTAGGTTGCTGTGCTGCCCATCCCACTTCACAAAAACACAAAACCAAAACAATTATATCCTTAATTTCTGGCATAAGCTACCCCAGGCTCATCTTCTATTTACCCTGACATGGCCTATAGAATCAGACATTTCTTTAAGAACATAATTATAGGCTAAGTTTTAGAATCTGTGGGGAAAGAGAACTAAAGTTTCATCAGAACTGAACTTCATAAATCCTTTCAGTTCTTAAAATGCCACATATACTTTTTAAGCCACCATGTGATTGCCGGGAATCGAACTCAGGACCTTTGGAAGAGCAGGCAATGCTCTTAACCACTGAGCCATCTCTCCAGCCCCTCCACATATACTTTTTATACATCACATTTTTTTTTTTTCTTTTTGGTTTTTGAGATAGGGTTTCTCTGTGTAACTTTGGCTGTTCTAGAACTCACTTTGTAGACCAGGCTGGCCTTGAACTCAGAGATTCACCTGCCTCTGCTGTGCTGGGATTAAAGGTGTGTGCCACCATGCCTGGCCACATTTTTTAAAAACAAATTCCACCATTCCTTCCAGTAATGAAAGAAAAACTGGACAGTTATAAATGCACCAGTTTCTGCTCAGCACCAGCATATATAGAAATGTACCTTTATTTGTTTGCTAAAGCATGTAGCAGAGTAATCCAACAAAATGTAGTTCTGAAAGAGTGGCACTCAATCTAAAATCCAGTCCATTATTTTGGAAAATTGTAAGGCTAAGCAGTTCATCAAAAAATTGAGAGCCTCACAACAGTTAATTGAGAAGAACCTATCATGGACTTAAAACAGGGAGCCAGGGTTCAGCAGCACATCTCAGAATGGGAAATTAACAATGAGGAATCCTTTCTGGGGCATCACCGTCACAGGGGAATGTAGGGTATGGACAGGGAGCATACATGGGGAATTCTCGGGCCCATTGTGAAAGTCTAGATGCAATGGCTGCTGACATACAAGAACACTGCAGGTCAATGAACTGCTGAAGCTTGGCTGCTGTGGTGTACTGATCTATTTTCTTCAGTTTTCTGGGTTTCTCACTAATATCCCACTGTAGATCTCAATTCTTATGTCTAAGAAAAACATATACTCCTGGGTGGCACCTCCAACCTAAAGGAATGGCCTTGAGAGGTAAGGATCATATAATTATTTTTATTTTCTCTACTTAATATAGAATTCAATTCTGTTAATGAACATATTTTTCATGCAACATTGGATTTTCCAGAAGTTGCACATACCTTATGCCATATGATGAGCATAATCATTTGGTAAAATTAAGGACAGATTCTAAGACCTATTTCACTGATAAAGCAGAGATTTACTTACATTTGATGTTGAAGGAAATTTGCTGACAGAGCGTTCTCCAAAGGTCCTGGCTCCTGTGGGCTTATTTTTAGCCTGTGGTAAGCTAAAGAAAGATTTGTATAATTATAAATCATAAAACATACAAATGAAATAAATAAGCTTAAAGCGTTAGAAAAATTTGTCACTTATCCTATGTAAGGAGTTAATGGTCTTACAAAGATTCCTTACTTTTACAGCAACTATAGCAAAACTGGGTCCAAACTGAATTAACTGTCAGCAGAAGGCATTTTTATTACACTGGGTTCCAAATTTTAGAAGCACATTAAACAAGGACTTTGACCAGTAGGATGTCCTGGGTAACAGGTAACATTCTAAATCTTTTTTATAGTGTCTATACTAGATATGGATATCACTCTGTAAGCTGATCACGCTGTCTCCCTTCTACCTTAGTATGAAGGTCCTCCATGCCAAGATGCCTATAACTCACATAGCTTCATTTGTTCCTGAAAATACCTGATGTCTCACTAATGAGGTGTTCTACATTTTCTCTGTAGTTATGACTCAACATAAGCCGCTTTCTGTTCTACTTTATTGGCCCTGTACTTTATGGATCCATCTGTTCTCTGACAACTTCTAACTAGACTGCCTTTCTTTTTCAGCTGTGCTTCTGTTACAGGAGGTCTGTTGTCTTGGAACTCATGCACGGGAACCCAAGTCCAGACCACCCTATCTCCTCACTGCCTTACAACGTTCAAGTCCTGAAGGCCCTCTACAGCATATGATGATGACATGTACACCCCGCCCTCTGACTTTATTTTAAATAGGCCTTTCTTTACCCATAATTTTCTTTGTTTCCATCTTCAAAAATAGGAAAAGTAGATGGCAAAGACATCTTATTAACTCCCCAAGCTCCAGAGGATACTGCATTTTCTACAAGAAAACAAAAACAACATCTCATTATTATCTTACAGCTACCTGTAAGAAAAAGTGCTGAAATCTTCAAAATACTAGGTCTTAGGTAATGACATAAGCTGCTGTACAGGGAGGTGAAGTGACTGATTCACAGCCCAGTGGTGATCCTGACACATACAGAGCAGTGTCCACCCTCCTATAATGTTGCTACAGAGCTCCTTCAATAAAAGCACACAAAAGTTGTGGGAACTTTTGTTGTTGTTCATGTCCTTTAAGAAAAAGGATTAATATTTGTTAATTTCCAGTCTTCCCAATTCTAACTAGACTCTATTTAGCCTTGTCATAATCTTTGGCTTCCAGCACTGCTGGGTTCCAAGCTCTACCTAGACATCTCTCAAGTTGAGAACTTACTTTCCTGACTGTTCCTACCCATGATGCTTTTGTCTTTTAGCACTCACTATTAAATAACAATAAAAAAAATCCAACTTAGCAAAAAACCCAAACAAATATCACATACACTGTAACCTTTTCAAACTGTCACATGCAAAATGTATTCATTCCTTGCTCTTACATGACACACTATTCAAAGGCAGGGCCACATCTAAATCTTGATAATATCTATAGCAACTTCCTGTGATACTGTGTACTTAATAGTTTTCTAAATAAATCATTACTTTGAAACTGGGCTTCAAATGCATCTTCATTTTGATCTAGAGAAGGCCACTCTCCTTTATCATCAGAAATATCAGGAAGTGTTGGAGCCTGAAATATATTCATGATGAAACCTTATAAAACAGAAAAAAAAATATGTCAACAGGCAAAGATTACAAATCAGTTTTTATTAATTTGCATACAAACAAAATATTTTACCTAATGCTTCCTTGGTGTGCACAGTTGGTGATGGCTGCACTTTGGATGGTGTTGCTTGAACCATTCCCAATGATGTGTTTGGAGTTGTGTGAAAAGAATTAATGCTGGCAACCTTATTTGTTTCACACACTAGCAAAGGAGTGGGACAAAAGGTACTTACTATCAGTATGTCACTCAGAACACATTAGAAGGCACACGATTACAGTAATTACAATTTAAAAGTTTACCAATAATAATTATCACTATTTCCATTATCTTTGATTGGGCTTTCAAATATTCATGTTTATCTTTGTAATAATACCATGAAGTAAGGTCAAGAACTGTCCTTTTATAGAAAAATAAAGGTTACATCAACGTAGGAGTTTTGTCATGCAAAGAATCCTTAGCTCACAATATAGGAGGGAATGATCACATTGTAAATCATTCCCTCCTACTATGCTGTGAATCTTAAGCAAGTTTTTCATTTCATTCAGCTGATGTTTGCTCAGACTTTCTTTCTTTTCCCCTGTTCATCTGGAAGCGCTGACATCTTTAATGCTTACACAGGAATATTGCTGCCTGAAAGCTTTACACTTGTTCATTCTATCTGAACCAGGTTCACCGAGTTTGCTGCGTAAGTAGTTCCCCTTTCCAGCCCCCCCCAACTAAATCTTACTCCAGCCATCCTTCCTAACCACCTTCTTTGAAACCTAACTCTCCACCCTAATATTAACACCTCTTTTCCTATGGAAATCCTCCCCTTTTCCATTGTGACTGCCTCACTAACTACTTAGAACTATGCTTTGCATCTAGCCAGCGTGAACCAAGTCTTGGTGCATTAAGTCTCTACTTCAAATAGCCCCGTTCCTACTGTTAGTGGAAAGGATGCCAGTCACAGAAAGAGGGGAAGTGAATTACCAAACTGTGACTTTATTACTTAATGAACAAAATTATCTTCTGTGAAAATGCCTCCACTGTGGTTCCAAACAGAATATAATACTAATTAAACTAATCCCCTTTCCCATCTAACGCATTAACTATGCCTTTCAGATTAATACACTGAGAAGCTTAATAGAAAAATGCCAAAGGATTCTGAAAAAGGAAGATGTTACTAAGAAATGAATTTCTATTTTTTTTAATGAATTTCTATTTTTGACCAAAAACTGTCTGAGGCTTTATAACATCATTCTTACCCTCTAAAGAGTAAGGCCATCCTACACCACAGTCACAATACAGACACTGAGCAAACCAAGACTACTCAAACAAGTTGGATAAAATTATAATGCAACACTACCTTCTTTTGTTTCTGGTCCACTCTGTGGCATGAATTCATGAATACTTTGACTCACACACCTGAAAGAGAAATCTCTTGAAACACACTGAAGAATAAAAGCACTTTACATATTAGAATTTTTAAGTAACTCTCAAGAAACAATAAAATATTGCCAACAATGCTAAGTCTGTTAGGGTGAGGATAAAATTGCTTAAGACCATGGTATAAGTAAATAAAATATTTATTGCCTTTGAGAATATTAATTCTTTCAAATAAGGATAATCATTGGACATTTTAGTGAGACCCATTGAATCTGCCTTTCAGCACAATAACAATCATCCCTCCATGTGACAGGACAGAATGATGGTTTCGCAAATTCAAACGCACTTCATTTATGGTTTATATTAAAGGCCTAAGATCTAGTTGCAGGCACTGTGTGTTAGTGGAACTAGTACCTTTCTTGTACTAGTTACCTGAAACTACTAGTGATATCCAGATTTTAAATTAACAGTGAGGATGAAGGGAAAAGGTATCAAACCACTTATATAACAGCTTGCTTTTAAATCATACTGGGGCAATCAACCTCGTCTGCCTAATCCTGCTAGAATTCTCTTAAGGAACCTTATTAAAATGGTAAGCAAAGTACAAATCACTTTTAGTTTTACAAATTCCTATCAAATTGCAAGATAAGCAATGAACAACCAAAGACAAAAATGTAAAACAAATAAGAAATTATTATTTCTGAAACTCAGAAAAATCCTTCAGTACTGGAAAATATTGGGAGATAGATTTTGGCACAGAATTATCAACACACATCCCATATAACTTCTGAAGGAATACAAAGAAAACATGAGAACATATGTCAAATAACTTTCAGGCCAGTAAAAGTGCCTATAGGTATGTAGTAAAAGACAGTAAGTACTTTCAGTTTGCAGTTTACAGTTATATATTCTGAATGTACAGTGAGAAACTGCTTGACGTTTATAATTCAAGAAAAAAGTACAAAGTAAACAAACAGTATAAAAGAAGTGTGGAATTAAGTGTGAAAGATTCAAGGCCAATATTTTGAGAATCATTTCAGCAAACAAAAATTTAAAAACAAGAACCATTCATCTTTTATACAATATATTACTGTAGATCATGAAAATAAATTATACATGCAATGCATATCACTATCCCCTCCAGGACAACATTTAGCTTACCTGGAATCTGTCACTGACTGGCCACTTCCAGGAACAGGAAGAGCTGGCTGGCTGGCAGCTGGGATCATCAAAGCACTGTTAACAGTATTTACCACATGAGGAACCGAAGGTGCATTCTGTGGTTTCTGTCCTGAGTTCTCTGAGGTCTGCTGATTGATGGATGGAAGACTTGGAACCCTCAGTTCCTGCTGGGAGCATGTATTTGGTCCCATGCATACTGGATTAACCTTTCATGTTGAACAAAAATATTATTAATCAGTCACTACAGCTTTTCAAAGCACAGCAACAAAATAGACTAGCCTCTGTGATGGCTTCTTGTAGCTTCTTAAACAAGGACACACTAAAAGCTTATAGTTAAATTTTTTAATATTTATTTATTTATTTATTTATTTGTGTGTGTGTGTAGGTGCATACATGTGTAAGTCAAAGAACAACTTTTAGGAGCTGGTTCCCTCTTATTTGTTGGGCTAAGGTCTCAATTCTCTGTACCACATATTCCGATCTAGCTGGCTCACAAGCAACCAGAAAATTTCTGTATGAGAGTTGGGATTACAGATGTGTGCCACTATATCTGACTTTTATATGTGTTGTTGGGATCAAACTCAGGCCATCTGGCTTATACAGCAAATACCTCTATTGGCTAAAATACCACTCAAGCCCAGCATCTTATAATTTTAACCACTGAAAAACAAATTGGCATCTATAATATTAGTATTTAAGTATCTCAGGCTGGGCAGTGGTGGCACACGCCTTTAATTCCAGCAATTGGGAGGCAGAGGCAGGGGGATCTCAGTGAGTTCAAGGCCAGCCTGGTCTACAAAGTAAGTTCCAGGAGAGCCAGGACTATTGCATAGAGAAGCCCTGTCTTGAATATTATTATTATTCACTGCTCAATCCATTTTCTTTTTCTTTTTTTTTCTTTTGGTTTTTCGAGACAGGGTTTTTTTATATAGGGCTATCCTAGAACTCATTCTGTAGCTCAGACTGGCCTTGAACTCACAGAGATCTATCTGCCTCTGTCTCCTGAGTGCTAGGATTAAAAGTGTGCACCACCACAGTCTGGCTAATTCCAAATTTTATATATCTTTCTATATCAAATTATTTTAAAATTTGGTATGATTCCTAGCTAAACTAGAATAACTACAGAAACAGGCACAGAGGGCAACAGCTAGTAGCATTAGGGATAAGCTACAGTAGTGAAGAACGTGAACGTACGTCAGGCCTGTTCTGGGAAGCAGGCAGGTCCTTGTGAGACAACTCCACCACCTGATGCAATTTCTTGTGAAGTTCATCCATTTTCTGTTTTAACAGTTGCTCTTCAAAGGCACCGGCTTCTTTCCTTTTCATATAATGTCTGTCTTCACTAACTTTAAAAAACATTAAAAAAAGCACGGTTTGCTCTCAAAATTTCATCAGAGTATTATATGCAAAATGAGCAAATGTTCACAATTTAGGATACTTTTTAAATCAAAACTTTCCATATTTTTTTGATTTTAGAACTGAAACTTACATCACCTTTTAATCGAAATCTTTACCTGTCCTCACCACTGTTACTATTAAATATAGGTTATCATGTTATAAACAACAAAAACCTGTTATGTGATCAATAATATTTAGCAATGGTATTCTAATACTGAACACTTCTTATAAAATAATGATACTGTACTGTAAATTACTTGAAAATGGTTATCCATTCATTTTTTTAAATTATTTTGTAACATATTTGTATATGTGCTTGTGTTTACGTGCACATGTATATATGGCTCCAAAAATCCCCAGGAGTAGTCTAGGCTGCCTCTGCTAACTGAGTGCTGTGATTAAAAGAGTGTGTCATCACATTTGTCTTTTTAATGTGATTCCTGGGAATCAAACTCACTCCTCATTATTGCATGGCAAGAACTTTACTGACTGTGCTATCTCTCAATCTCCTATTATTCCCCACTTCAGATTTTAAAAAATGTAACTCTAGGCACTTTTCAAAAAAATATTAAAGTATTAAAGGGCACAAATCCCAAGGGAGATATGAATGTGGAGGTCAGAGAACAACTTGCTGGTTCTCTCCTCCTACCATGTTGTCTTAGGATTAGAACTGAGATAGTCATACTTGGTGGCTTTTAATTGTGTGTGTGTGTGTGTGTGTGTGTGTATGTGTGTACATGTATGTGATGGTGCCTACAGAGGCTAGAGATGTTGGATCCCCCTGGAGCTGTGTGTTACAGGGTGTTGTGAGTCAACTAAAATGGGTGCTGGGCACTGAACTCAGGTCCTTTGCAAAGACAATACTAGCTCTTAATGCTGAGCCACCTTTCCAGCGTCTCCTCTTTAGGAAATAAAATGTACAAGGTCAGAGTTTCAACAAAATTTTGGATAGTTCTATTTCCAATAAACATCAAATATGGGCACACTCCAAACAAATCAGTCTGCCTTGAGACTGTAAGTTGTGGCACATGAAAGAAAACTATCTATGGCCAACTCAAAATGGGTCCTCCACAAATATTGACTTTTCTCTATGGTTGGTAAATATAAAAATAAGGAACATAGGGATAAAAATGGCTCAGTAGTTAGGAGAGCTCTTGCAAAGTTCAGCTCAGTTGCTGGCACCTCTATCAGGCAGCTACCACCCTTTTCTGGCCTGTAGGGACACTGTACTCATATGCACAAACCCATCACACATAACTTTAAATAAACAAATCTTTAAAAAGATAATGAAGAAAAGGTTCACATGGTAGACGTAGTCCAAATAACCTAGAGGGTACAGAACCCTGAGTGGAGAACAAAGGTTCGTTTTCCTGTCTCTAAGACCTACGTTATAGTAAAAAACCAAGTGCAAAGGTACATTTTCTTATGAGGAACAAAGAGTATTTGTTCCATAAACATAAATAACTTTGTCATGCTGATCAGAAGACTACTTCTACATGTTTTGTTTAAAGTAGATGCAAACTTGGAAAATCTCTTCTTAACCTCAGTTCTCAATTAAATCCTTTCAAAGAGCAAATGAATGCTCTACAAATTTAGGACTACTGTATATAGAGATTCAAATTCACATAGATGATATTGGAAACACTATCCATTTCACTTATGCAAAGAAAACACCAGTAAGGATGTTTACTGTAGCGCTGTTTCAACTGTCAGTGGTATTATCAGTTCGGCAATTGAGCCTGTGGAAAAGCATGCTGCGAGGCTAGTGTCTAACAAAGACTTCTAGGCTTCTGAGAAAAACTCAAGACATTCTCTTGTCTTTTCATTCAGTTATGTGATTACTCATCATTTAAAAAGACACATACAAAAAAGCGTGATATAAGAGTGCAAATACCCCACTGTTCATGCTTCCTCCGTTGATTGTATTTCTGGGCTCTTAGTTCTTCAAAGGAAAATTCTGAATCCCCACGAATAAGCTTTTCCTTGCAGTACATAACAACCTGCTGAGTGTCAGCCGTGGGTGCCACAGATGAGCTGACAGAGCACTCTGATTTGGAAATCATGATCACTCTTTGTTCCTTACTGGGGAGAAAGACACCACTTACAACAGTGCACTAAAGTAACTTGAAGGGAACTTAAGTAATAATGTACTCATTGTACTTGCATATTTGACTTGTTATCACAAGAGGATTGTGTCACACCAGAACATTCTGAGCCCTACAAGACAGAAAACAAACATGAGCATTCACTTACCAATGAGAAACCTTCACACAAATTACTTCATAATTCATCTGAAAATGCTCCCTGGGAAGGAGCCTCTTAAACGCAAGTAGATTTACATGTTTATGAAAACTATTAATAGTTGGAGCTTTAGTTGGCATTATTTTTACTTAGCTTTTCAAACTGAGGTCCCCCCAAACAAAACAATTAATTTAAATTTAAGAAAATAAAATTTCCACCTTTTGTCTGCAAGGTCCCTGATCCTGTACCACAAAACCCATCGGAGGGGTGAATGTGTTCATGACTGGCCGGCAGAAGCCCCAGAAAGGGAGTACAGACATTCCTCAATCCCCTAAACTTTCTGGTCATTCTGCAGGGGCTTCTTTCCCCTGCCTCTCTCTTCCTATCCCATCCCAGCTTGCTCCCAGGAACCCCTTTCCTTCTTCGGGGTCATAAGATCCCCCAGCTCAGCCTGTTTGGGGGCTGGGACAGGGTGGTGAATGCAACCGGGCAGGAGTTCCTTTGTTTCACTGAGTCTGCAAGCAGCAAGCTAGTCCTTTTGTCTGTGAGGTCCCTGGCCAGCAAGTGGCCCTGATCCTGTACCAGAAGATCCATCTGAGAGGAGAAGAAAGGAGTCTCACCATCCTTCAGTCTGTATTGTGATCACAGATATGGAAAGACAAGTAATGCAAGTGGCCTAAGAACATTGTTAAGGACAGAGATGGATGATGGGATCCTTGAGAACCTTCATCTGGTGATGGATGGAGATAGAGACAGAGACACACATTGGAGCACTAGACTGAGCTCTCAAGGCCCAGATGAAGAGCAGAAGGAGGGAGAACATGAGAAAGGAAGTAAGGACCGCGAGGGGTGCGCCCAACCATGGAGACGGTGGGACTGATCTAATGTTAGCTCACCAAGACCAGCTGGACTGGGACTGAATGAGCATGTGATCAAACCGGACTCTCTGAATGTGGCTGACAATGAGGACAGACTGAGAAGCCAATGATAATGACACCGAATTTTGATTCTACTGCATGTACTGGCTTTTTGGGAGCCTAGTCTGTTTGGATGCTCACCTTCCTAGACTTGTATGGAGGGGGGAAGGCCTTGGATGTCCCACAGGGCAGGGAACCCTGACTTATCTTAGGACTGGAGAGTGAGGGGGAGGAGGAGTGGGGGAAGTGGGAGGGAAAATGGGAAGATGGGAGGAGGTGGAAATTCTTAATAAATAAATAAATAATAAAAAAATTAAAAAAAAATTTCCTTCTGTTGCTTTCCTCTCAGAAATTCCCAATAGTAGCAATAACCTACTAAACAAATATTCATTGATATTTCACAGATATCATACAATGAGCTAGGACTGGGGAATATGACCAGAAGTAACACTCATTGATCTGTCTGTAAATTTAGAGTAGTAGAAAGAGGGTGGCAAACACTGTAAGATATAAACTGGGACAATCTGTATCAAAGTTAGACATGCATGTTCTACTTCTAGGAATGTGTGCATTAGCAAAACAGATGTCTTTACATGGGATTAAACTACAAAAAAGTCCTAAAGAACGACTGTCCTATGAAAGAGAAAGATGCTAAGAAACATGAAGCTGAAGAAGAGATCTGAGTATTTTTATGTTTACAAGCAAGCAAAGCAGAAGAGATGTAGATGGGTCAAAAATATTTACAGGGATGAAAAGTAGGCACAAGTAGGAAGCTACTTTTCCCCCATGGAAACAGCAGAGAAAGATGCAGTTACCTATGTAATGGTTGGTAGCAAAAATGATAAGATTATCTTCTGCTGTGTTGCAGAAATAATATTTATTTTTTATAGCTATGAGAGTGAGATAGACACATCCCAAATTTGAGAACAATAAAGTTTAAAAATCACATTAAAAAATTAAGTGGTAAACAGACGAGACATACGATATCAAGAGTGGTGTTGAATGTAGAGTAGAGAAGAAGTGCCTGAAAATGCTAGAGTTCTGTTTTGAGGTTATGAGCATAAATGTTTGAGGTTCTGGGTTTTTTTCTAGAGCAGGGCTCAAAAACCACCAAATGTGATCCAAAATAGGAATTTCCTGGGCCTACAAAGAAGCCAGCAGAACAAACAGAGGGTATTAAAAAGAAAGAAACTGCGGACAGTGTTTGTGTGGCAGGTAGGGGTCCTTAGGTTTGACAAGAAGTTATATTTGAGTTGAGCAAAGATAGATGAAAAGGCTCAGAGCTGCCATGGAGTGGTGGTGAAATGGAGGTCAGTCCCAGCAGACAGGGTCAATGGAATAAGATGCAAAGGCAAACATAAAAGACAGTCAGAATGGCTGTCCAATAACATTCCTTATTTCTATACAACATACAAATAAATGTTCTTGTTACCAGACTCTTAGGAACACAGGGTGAGTTTTTTCCTGGACTTGACTTTGTTGTCATGACTTGGTTTACAATCTGTGCACTATGCAGAGGTTCCGAGGTTGCAGCTATAAGTGAAAAGTAACATTAAATAAAATTAGCACACAATACATTCCACTGTTCTTTCGGTATGTTATATTTAAAACATCTATTTGGAGCTGGAGAGACGGCTCAGCAGTTAAGAGCATTTGTTCTTTGTTTTTTTAATATTTATTTATTATGTATACAATATTCTGTCTGTGTGTACGTCTGCAGGCCAGAAGAGGGCACCAGATCTCATTACAGATGGTTGTGAGCCACCATGTGGTTGCCGGGAATTGAACTCAGGACCTTTGGAAGAGCAGGCAATGCTCTTAACCACTGAGCCATCTCTCCAGCCCAAGAGCATTTGTTCTTACAGAGGACAAAAGTATAAGTCCCAGCACCCACATGGTGGTTCACAGTCATCCATAACTCTAGTTTCAGGGAATGTGGATAATAGGTATGTATGCAATGTAGACATACATGCAAGTAAAACACTCATACATATAAAATAAAACATCTAACACATAAATACAAAAATTACTTTAAAAAAATCAATCCATTTTAAATTGTCTCAGAAATGGACTAATTTTCAGCTAAGAAAAATATTAGAGAAAGTTAAGAAGTTAAGATACTATCTAGATGGAATATAAAGTCTAAGTGGTTATTTTAAACAAGATGACAGTGACTATTGGTAATGGCATCATTACCTCACCAACACTGCATCTGACAGAGGGCTTATTTTCAAAATACATAAAGAACTCAAGAAGCTAAACTTCAAAATACCACATAATCCAATTTTAAAAATGGGGTACAGATCTAAATAGAAGAATTCTCAATGAAAGACTCACAAATGGCCAAAAGACACTTAAAGAATTGCTCAACATCAAAGAAATTCAAATCAAAACGACTCTGAGATACCATCTTACATCAGTCAGAATGGCTAAAATCAAAAACACTGTTGATAGCTTATGCTGGAGAGGATGTGGAATAAGGAGAACACTCCTCCATTGCTGGTGGGAGTGCAAACTGGTACAGCCACTCTTGAAATCAATATGACGTTTTCTTAGGAATCTACCTCAAGACCGGGCTATACCAATTTTAGGTATATACCCAAAGGATGCGCAATCATACCACAAGACACTTGGTTAATTATGTTTATAGGAGCATTATTCATAATAGTCAGAACCTGGAAACAATCTAGATGCCCCTCAACCAAAGAATGGACACAGAAAATGTAATATATTTATATAATAGAGTATTACTCAGCTGTAAAAAATAATGACCTCATGAAATTTGCAGGCAAATGGCTAGAACTAGAAAAAAAAACATTCTGAGTGAGGTAACCCATACCCAGAAAGACAAACATGGTATGTACTCACTCATAGGTGGTTATTAGGAATAAAGTATAGGACAACCAACCTACAATCCACAGCCCTAGAGAGTCTAGATAACAAGGAAGGCCCAAAGAGGGATGCATGGATTTCCTTGGGAAGGAGAAGTAGAAAAGACCTCCTAGGTAAACTGGGGACGGGGTTGGGGGTATGGAGGGATGGAGAGGGAGCAGGTTAGGTGGGCTGTGTGCAGGAGGCCAGTAGGAGGCAGAATGGAGAGGGGAGAGTAACAAGAGACATCCTGATGTGGGAACCATTTCAGGGTTAGGGAAAAACCCCAAGCCAGGGAAACCCCCAGGAATTCACAAGGATGACCCCAACTAAGACTCCTAGCAGTGGTGGAGAGGGTGCCTGAACTATCCATCTACTGTAGCAGATTGGTGACTTCCTTAATTGCCATCAGAGATACGCTATCCAGTAACTGATGGAAGCAGAGAAGACAGAGATCCACAGACAAGCACTGTGCTAAGCTCCAAGTCTTTCAGAGGGAAGGGAGGAGGGATTGTACTAGACAGGGGGGTCATGATAGGGGAATTAACAGAGATAGCTGACCTGAGCTTGCAGGAGCTCATGGACACTGGATCCACAGTCAGGGAGCCTGCATGGGACAGACCTAGGCCCTCTGCATGTATGCGACAATCATGAAGCTTGGTCTCTTAGTAAGGCTTCTAACAGTGAGAGCAGGACCTCTCCCAGGTGCTTAGCTGGCTTTTGGTAACCTATTCCCCATGCTAGATTACTTGGCCCTGCCTCTACATAAAGGGAGGACTTGATACCGCCTCAACTTGATGTGCCATGCTTTGTGCAAGCTCATGGGAGGTCTGTACCTTTCTCAATGGAGATGGAGAAATGGATGGGAAGGAGGCAGGTATATGGATAAGAGAAGGGAATGGGAGGAGAGGAGGGAAAATGGCTGATATGTAAAATATTAAAAAAATCATTATTTAAATAAAAATTAGAAAAAATTAAATAAAATCAGCTCCCAGTTAAATCAAAACAAAAACGGTAAATAAAAAGCTACATTACGCCCACTTGATTCAATTCTGGAAAGATGAGCAATCCAGCATATCCTCTCTTGAGGATGATTTTTTCTTTTCTTTTTTAAGACAGCATACTGGAGGGGGAGGGAGGCTGGAGAGATGGCTCAGCGATTTTAAGAGCACTGACTGCTCCTACAGAGAGCACCTAGGTTCAATTCCCAGCACTCACATACAGCTCACACCTGTCTCTAACCCAGTTCCAGGAGATCTGACACCTTCATACCAAGAGACACAAAATAAAGTTAAATAAGACAGTATATTCTATGTAGCCCTGGCTATCCTCAAAACTTATGTTCCTTCTCTGTTAGCCTTCCTTCTGAGTGCTGGGATTATAGGTATGTGCCATTACACTATATCTAGATATAGGCTTATCATTTTTTGAGGTAAATTCATTAAGCTTTGCTTGCAGGTTTGCTCTATTACGGTGCTAAGACACAGTCCCCTTGCTATCCAAAGTTATTTTGTGAGATTATTATCAGAGTGTCTTCCTATTACCCAAAACAGTAACTTGGCTTTTGGTTTTCAATAAATACTATATGAGGCCTTTTTTTTTTAAACAAACAAAACAAAAAACATTTAATGCAAAAATTACAGACTAAATTTTCAGCAATCTAGACATTTTAGAAAAGTATTATTTTACCTTGAGCTGGCAAATGGGTTCTAGTAAGACGTGCCTGGAATAGACTAAATAATAATAGAAAACATATAAATATATATTTTAATTTTACAGTTTAATATACATCTATGTTGAAATGGAAACAAAATATAACAAGCAATAAAGACAGAAAATGAAAAACTTAATTTCAAAGTTGCTTTAAACTACAGAAATAAAATTATGTATTAGAAAAGTCCTCTTTTTACACAGTTTATGTTAATATTTTTCAAATTCATCAAGCACATACATCTACTTGGTCCATGAACCAAGAATGCAGATGTTAAAACTCAAAAATGTTCAACTACGGGGCTGGAGAGATGGCTCAGTGGTTAAGAGCATTGCCTGCTCTTCCAAAGGTCCTGAGTTCAATTCCCGGCAACCACATGGTGGCTCACAACCTCTGTAATGAGATCTGGTGCCCTCTTCTGGCCTGCAGACATACACACAGACAGAATATTGTATACATAATAAATAAATAAATATTAAAAAAATGTTCAACTACTACTTCACATATTTTATAATCTGAAACAATTACAATATCGCAAAGAAATCAAGATAGAAAACTCAAGGGAGGTCTGTCTTCATGAATGGACAACTCTATTTATGACTTAATGGGCTGTTCTGAGGGAAAAATTTGCTCTGTCTCTTGTATGTGTCTTTCTTCTGACGTGATGTCCTGTGTTGTCTCACAATTCTGCAGTCTAGAGTGACATTATAAAATCTGTCACACACCATCCTAAGAACAGTATAAAGCTCTACATCTTCATTCAGATCTATAACACATATCCAGTATGACTTAGAGTTATTTAAAGTAGACAGATACAAAAATACACATGAAGGAAAAGATGAGTTATATATTTTGACACTACCTGTATCGTTGCTCTATTAGTTCTTTAGGCTCAGCCTGGTTTTGAATTCCTCTCTGAAAAACAGCACTGGCATGCTGCAGCGCTCCCTGGGCTTCCAGATAGTCCGCCCAGGCTATATAGAGAGGAGATGACTTGGTTCCAATTCCCTGGTTATACAGAAACTCAAAAAACTGATGAAGATCACTGTTGTACTCAGCCTACAGAAACCCAGAGCAGAATCACACAAAAACAGTGAGGTACACAGAGATGATTAATGGATATGGGACAGCTAGGACAGGGAGAACGGCTTCTACTAGGAAACTATGGTTGATAATTATATTCCAAAATTGCTAACAGAGAGGGTTTTGATTTTCAACACATAAGAAATGATAAATATTAGAGGTTATATACCAATTATTCAGACCACACATTGTACATCATTTACATGTTGTTCCTCTATTCCATAATTATGAATAACATGACAATAATTATCAATACAAGACAACCAAACTGCTAGGCTAGGTCTGTCCTAGAACCCAGTCAGCCCTACACTGTTCAGTCTCCACGAAAGTCTAGGAATATATTGTATAGGTAAAGACATATGTTGTTCTCAGTTGGGGAATCTAAAAATCATCTCTTTCCTTGATATTAAAGGATTATGACAGTATTTCCCCAAATAGTAGGGTCTACAATGATTTATTACATGAAATATTGCTTTAGTCTTAACCTGAGGTTACTCAAGTTCCACAGGGTGCCTTTAATTATAGTATTTTATAATTTAAGGAACAATTTCATGTTCACTTTATCTATTCCATATGATTTTACTACTAGAATTCATAGCCCCAAGTTTTCATTTCAGATTAAATTGAAAAAGTTCTATCCTCTTTTTTAAATAGCTGATAACATTTTCTTTATTATTTAAATTTGGTTTTTCAAGACAGGGTTTCTCTGTGAAAACAGTTCTGGTTATCCCGGAGCTCACTCTGTAGACCAGGTTGGTCTCGAACACACAGAGAGACCCGCCTGCCTCTATCTCTTGAGTACTGGGATTAAAGGCACGTGCAGTCACCACCTGGACTTGGTAACAATATTTTAATTAAAAACATGTTCCCACTAGGGGTTATTCTACCTGTAGTACATGATGTACAAATCTTAACTAATTTTCAAATTCTTTTAAAAACGTGTTGTTTATTATATTTGTATTGTTTGCAACAATTTTTAAATTTAAATATATTTTGATCATATTCTTCCCCTCCCCTAAGCCCTTCCAGATCCTCTCTTCCTCCCTGCTCATACAACTTTAAGTTCTTCCTCAAAAAACAAAACAAAAACCCAATACAACAGCAAAAACCCCCAAACCTACAAAACAAAATATATCAATGACTAAAAAGAAAAACACAAAAAAGGAAAGAAAAAAAAAAGAACAAAAAAACCCCAAACCGTAACCAAATAAAAGCACACCAAAAATTGTGGAGTCCTTTATTTGTTGGTCAACTACTCCTGGACGTGAGACCTGACACTCCACGTCAAAGCTGGACAAGACAAACCAAGAGAAGGCACGAGAGTCAGAGACCCACTTGTTCGAACACTCAGGAATCCCATGAAAACACTAAACCAGAAGCCATAATATAAGCATAAAGGCTGAGACTACCTTCTCCTTCTGTACTATAAGTCTGAGTTAAACTCCCAGAGACCTTAGGATCCAAGAGTTTATATTTTCCCTCTCTCAAGTACATTTCTTCTTTCCTTTTTTTTTTCTTTTTGAGGCAGGGTCTTGATATACAGCCTTGGTTGGCCTGGAACTCACAATGTAGACCAGTCTTGGTCTTGAGCAGAGATCTGCCTGCTTCTTTCTCCCAAGTGCTGGGATTAAAGGTGTGAGCCTCCACAACCAGCTTCAACCACATTTCGTATCAAAGTCAAACAATTCGTTTAACTTTCTGTTCCTATCTCATGTTGGAACACACATATACAAAATAAAGAGGAATTTTAAAATTATATCACTGATTCCTCAATATTTCGGAAGCTAAGGCTTTAAAATACATATCACTGACTATGTAACTTCTAAAAATTCATGACTGTAACCAAGAAATTGATAGGAAAAGGCAGTCTAAAATGATTCTAACAAGGGAGGGGGACCAAAAGTAAAACATATATTTAGTTATCTACCTGAAATTATACTCACAAATTTTAAACAATAATTGATGAATCTTGAGTCATTGTGGTACCTCTTCTCATCTAAAAATTCCTTCATTAGCTGTTGCAATAATGTTATCAAGTATTCTTTATTGTCAGGAAAATTTTCTTCTACCCACGTTATAAAGCTAGAAAAATATGAATATTAGTTTTCCACAGGGTAGCATATGGTTCCTTTGTTTAAAAGAAAACAAACAAACAAACACACACTAACCTTTCCCATTCCCCAAGTGGGTCATTGCCCTGGTAGCTTTGCATATGGGCTTCAAATATGCTAGAACAGAAAGTACATACATGAGAGGTTAGGAATAATTCCTAGAAACCAAAGACACATTTGATTCTACATTATGCCATCTATATGCCTGAAAATGGGATCTTGAATATAACCCAAACATCACATAAAAGAACAATCATTCAGACGTGTTCAGAGAAATCAGAAGCAGTATTTGCCCCCAGGTCTATCTAGATTCATTGATCCCCAACGTCACTGCAACCCAGTGGGACCTAGACAGGTCTACTCAGGCCCTTCCCCTCATTTCTCAGGAGCACAGATAAGACAGGGGGTGAGAATAAGATCCAAAGAAAGCCTCTCCTTTGGTGTGACAGCCCCAGAGATGCTGTCCCAGAGGAAAAGAACATGATGACAGGGCTGGTAAACACCCACTCTGCTCTTCTTACTTCCCTAACATCCCACCACAGCTTAAGAAGTCAGCCAAGCAAACCAAATTCCAATGAGCTCAGTTTGTTTGGGGTAAACAAACAATAACAAAAATAGTGCCATGTTTCATGAAGCAATAAAAAGGAAAAGCTGTGGGCAAGCTAAGGAGTAAGTGCGGAGTAAAAGATATTTCTAAGGGAGTGACGTGTGATCAGTGTTAGAGCTACCACAGCCAGGTGAGGGAAATCATCAAGGCTGACAGAACCGGAGGGACAAAGCTGATGTACCAGGTGTGCTGAGCAGAAGAGGGGCCACGTTCTATCTGCATCTTAAGATGTTTGTGTTTTTCCACAGACAGGAATAGGGGTGGCAATACAAGTAGGAATCAGTTAGGAAGCTCTAGCAGAGTCTCAGTGCGCCAGGGTGAGACTAGACCGTGGAAAATTTCAGAGAGGGAAGATGGGTATGAGTCAAGGTGAGAAACAATCATAGGCTTTTAAACTGAGAAATGATAAGATTAGGGGAAAAAGAATTTAAAAGTAGTATTTTTGCAGAAATGACCAGAAAAATCAGTCTCGAAATATAACTTACTAGCATAATGAAATGGCTATTCAGAGAAACTACAGACAGCAATGGCTTTTTCATAATTTCACTGACAGAAGTAGTACATGTTTTAGAAATGTATTTGTTTTTTAATTATCTCTAGGAATTTCACTTTTCTACTTAAAGGAACATATTTTGGATTCTTTTCGGCATGTCTGAATTGTCAGCACCATGACTTTTGTCTTTGAAAGTTATTGCTTATCAAAATAAGAATACAACTATTGTCGAAAGCAAACATTTAATAGCCTCACACTAAACGTACTCCCTGGGAAAATGGCCTAGACACACTGTAACTTAATACTAAAACACCTCATCATTAAAATAAACTAGCTTTTTAAAGGTCAAGATACCTGTTTCTTTCTTTTAATGGGGAGAGGCTTTCAAAAGAGAATATTTAGTTGATCTGATTAAAAATTAAATTGCCCTACGCCAACAGATTTGGGGTTATCTTATTCTTTGGATACCCAAAGGGCTGATTAAAAAAAAATAAAATTTTATTTCCTGTAACATGATTTAACAGTTTTTAAAAATAGTTTTACATCACAGGCTGGTAAGTCATTTAAGGCAAAAACAAAAAACAAAAACAACAAAAAAAGCAATCAGTGTGGGAACTTAAAAATCTGCTTGCAGATAGAAACAAATGGCTCTGACAACAAGCATTTCTTCATAAACTTCAGCTTTAATTTTTTCCCCAACATAGCAGGTAAGCAAGAAATAGTAAATTCTTCCCCGAGTTAACTAGCACTTTTATTAAGAGACTTTGAAATTTTCTCCTAAAACCTCCACCACACGAGCTTTGGGGACTTGGGGGCGGGGCGTCTGTTCAGAGGGAGCTTCCCGTGGAAAAGGCGCGTGTCACTTCCGACCGCCCTGAAGGTCCTTCCGGCAAACTGCCCCAAATCCCCCAAATCCCGGCCCACATAACGGCAGCCGGCTGCAGCTTGCAGCCCCCACTCGACCCCAGCGACCCGGAGGCCGCCACCATGGCGGAGGCATGGAGGGCGAACTCCCAAGGGAAGCCGCTGAGGAGAAAGCCCGGCTGAGGGCCCCGGCCTCAACCGTCCTGGCCGGCTCTCGGCTCGGCTCGCGCCTTCACTCCACCGGGACACTCACCGAAAGACATCTTCCATGACGAGAGAAAGCGCGGTGCGGCAAAACACCGAACCAGCCACCGCCACACTAGTGGCGCTCACTCCGATTCGAATCCCCCGCGCAGTCGAAGTCTTTACGCCGAGCGTTGGCAGCGCGCCTGATCATTGGCCTCGGCTGAGGGAGAGCTGGCCAATCGCTGGGGCCGTTGCTAGGATACGAAGTCCCGCCCCCCGGCACGGGCCGTTCCTCCCACTTCCAGCGAGCCTTCTAGAGAGCCTTAGTGTAGGTGCCATTTCCGTTCTAGTGAGACGGTTCATAAATGCCGTGCCAGGCTCAACTTGACAATTTTGTGACTAGAACTACTTGAGCCTTCTTGGGTCCTGAGAGTCGCGAATCTTTGCTTTGCTTAAATAACAGAAAGTGCTTAGCTGGTGAGCTGACTCAGGGTAAAGGCACTTGCCGCCAAGGCTGACCTTACGAGTTCCATTCCCAGAATCCACAAGGTAAAAGGAAAGGAAACCAACTTCCTCAAGTTGGCGTCTGATCTCTACGTGCATGCTGTGGCATACACAGGTAACAAAGGTAACAAATGAGGAGACCACAATTCTCCATGCACATAGTCACCCACACAGTCTCACACACATGCATATGCATAAAAATAATTTTTTAGAGTCCAGATAGTCAAGAATAAATACAGAACATGTTCATGTGCGGTTAAGAGTGAGTTGAGAAATAATCTAGTCTTCTGTGTTCCTTGAGTTTTAATAACTTCCCACATTGCCTCTCAAGGCTCACTTGACCAAAGCAAGTAAAACATAAAACGCTCACTTGATCGCCTTCCTGCTTCTAGTGGCCCAGTGAGTGTTTCAGCTCTCTGAAGTTGTTAGACAAGATACATGGCAGCTCTGGACAGGTAGACATTTCCTAATCTAGAGAAAAGAATTAAGAGTGACTTCTCACTTGATTTCTTAAAGTCTTCTAGCTAGAGGGATAGTTCTGACATGTTTTTAACTTGCCACTAAAATATTACCTGTAATCACGATATTGGCAGATATCAGAATATGGTAAGCACCACTCTGGGGAGTTCTGGGTTCTTGTGGTCCATGTGGATAGTGGCAAGCAAAATAAAAGATTAAGAATACACTTCCCACAACTCCAGAGAACCTAGACAACAGAGAACCCTAAGAGAGACATATATGGATCTAATCTACTTGGGAGAAGAAAAAGACAAGATCTGAGTAAATTGGGAGCGTGGGGAGCGTGGGGATCATGGGAGAGTGCAGAAGGGAAGTGGGGGGGGCGGAGAAAAATATATAACACAATAAAAACAATAAAAAGCAAAAAGGATACACATTTCAATCCCAGAACTGGGCAGAGGCAGGCAGATCTCGGTGAGTTCAAAGCCAGCCTGCTCTACATAGTAGTTCCAGGATAGCCAGGGCTACACAGAGAAGCCGAAGCTCTAAAAACAAATGAAAATACACTTAAAAAGGGGAGAGTTCCCCAGAGCAGAGAGAAAGCTTAGAGAAAGCACAGCAAAGGCTGTACAAAGGACTTGGGCTTTCATGTCACATTCGCTGGGCTTTTGGGTCGTTTTCGTGGCACTAAATTTCATGTGCCTGCTCTCTTGTACGTAGTGGTCTTTAAAAATTTATCCATAGCATGTGTCATTAGCATATTAGTGTTTGAATGCTACCTCCCAGCACGTTGGGGTTCAGGGCCAGTGGCTCTGGACAGTTCTAGAGGGCCTCGCCTAGCAGTTTCAGCTGCCCTTCGTGCCAACAGGTTGCACTCCTAGACTAACTTAGTAGCCTTTGTGTAAGGCTGCTGGACTTCACTCTCCACAGAACTTAGTCAGAATCTGAATCACACTCTTTCATTTGCCTTCTTGGGAGCAAAGGAAAGGACAGAGGAGAGGTAAGGTGCACCTAAGCTACCTGCAGTGCCCTCATCTGAAAAGAAGGGACTGTCCGGACAAGCCCCAGGGTGTCTTTGAGCTCTTAGCTTTATTATGGTTGAATGATTTCTAAAGTTCACACACCGAAATGCTGAGGACAGGCTGTACCTTGCTACAGAGCTACAGCCCTGGGTTGTGATGTTCACACCCTGGGGCCCCCATAAAAGCAGCATTCATTAATGAGGTCCCCATGTCAGTTCCATAGTGTGTAACTCAGTTATGTAAGCCCTGGATAAGGTGTTCAGGAGGCCACCAAGAGCCATGTGCCCTCGGGAAAGTCATTAAACATTGCTGGTTATTCATTTGTAGAAGAAGCTTAAAGGAAACCTGCCCACCAAATGCACAAGGTTATGCCATAACCCACCATCAACCACTGCATGTGGGAATGCCCTCTAAATGACCTTGCTGTGCTCAGGGGTGGAGGTGGGGTGTCGATCTGCTGTCCTCCTGGGGCCAAGAGGCCAGGTGCAATGCAGAAACAGTTTTAGAGCCTGTTCTTGTCCTAAGATCCAGACAGCTCTTGGAGACTAATCCAGATGCCATCTCCAGTCTATTACGGACTAGTTCATTCTTCTCTGAGCCAATCACTGTCGGCTTCCTTCACTCCAGCTTTTCTCTTCAGCTCTTCATCTGGACTCTATCATGGGAGAGATTTCTGGGCCTGGCCCAGGGATAGCTGGAACATCTGCTGTACTGCCTCTGACCTCTCCTATCCTACTGATGGCTCCGAAGGACTCCCAGTTCCCAGCTGGGTACTTTCGGTCCTTCGTTCCTAGAACTGTCTAGAGGCTCCTAGTGTTCTAGGGAGGGCAGCATCTTGGTGCAACTTTGCTGCCTGTCAGGATGAATGCTCTGGGGAAAAGGAAAGGACTGGGGAGGATCTTGGAAGGCAGGAGAGGCAGCTGTCAAAACCAACCCTCAGGAGGCTGCTAGATGGGGTGCTGAAGTAGACACCTCTTCCATATTAGACCTCAGAATTTCTCCTTCTTTGGAAATAAGAATTTTTGCAGACGTAATCAAATTGATAAGTCTTACATATTGGATTAGGCTGAGCTCTTAACCCAGTGACTGGTGTCCTTGTGAGAAGAGGGAAGTTTGAAAATAAATACAAGGAAAGAAGGTCACATAATGAGTAAGACAGTTAGGAGAATGATACGATGCAGCTACAAACCAAGGAATGCTGGAGATTTCTGGAAGCCACTACAGTCTATGAAGAGGCAAGGAATTCTCCCCTGAAGCTTACGGGGACAAGGTACTGCAACAGACATTCATCTTCAGACTGACCGTGAGAGAACAGGTTTCTGTTGTTACCTTACCCATTTGTAGTATTTCTGTGGCAGGACACTAAAACAGTGGCCATTGGACCGATTTAAACTAGCCAAAGTGATTCAAAGGCAATTTTTCTAAGTCATTTATTGAACAGCTTCTCCTTGTCTCCAAGGAAGTGCCTTGGAGACAGCTAGGGAGCTTCTGATTCTTGCTGCTCTGGGCACAGAAGAGGATTATGTTTCTCTGGCTCTTGGAAGTGGGTGCGACATGTGGAAAGATTCTTCTAGGATCTTCCAGGATAGTCTAGATTATGGGTGTTATCTCTGGTATCCTTTGCCAGTCAGTAGGGTACTGGATTCACATTTGTGCTTTGATACAGAAGCCTGCAGAGCTTCACATGGGTGTCATTTGGAGCAGTGTGGCCTGGGAGAGAGGAGGAGGTTGTTTGTCAGAGTGAAGTCTGTTTGTCACAGGGTTCTAGGCAGACATTTGATTCTATCCTCATCACAGTGTAGAGTTTGGAGGTCTTGAGTCCTTATTCACCTTTGTCCTAAAAACAGTCTCCCCCCCCTCCAAAAAACCTCTCTACCACTCAGGTTTATCTTTTATGAATAGAAAAGAAGTTACTAAGCAGTTACCTCCCCTACCTCTAGAGTTCCTAAACTCTTTATTCCCTTTTACTCCACTTGCAAAATGCTTTGCTTTGTTTGTTCAGATAGGGTTGCAGGTACTCCAGGATGACCTTGAACTTATGACCTTCTGCCTTCACCTCCCAAATGATAGGGATTACAGGTGTGTGTCACCATGTTTGGCCAGTTGTGTCTTTTCTAAGCCCTCTTCTTGCTATTAAATGGCTATGAAACACAGCAATGGCAGCCAATAGACAATGTCCTTTTGTGCTTTGGTGTCGCCTGGAGCCATGCGTCCATAAACCCATGGCAGTCTTACCTGACTCCTATCACTTCTCTAAGATTTTAGAATATTTACTTTATGTGTTGTAGTAGTTTGCCTACACCTATGTATCCTCCACAAGTGTGCCTAGTGTCTATGGAGGTCAGAAATGGGCACTGGATCCCCTGGATGGAACTAGAATTACAGATGGGGGTGAGCCAGCACGTGAGTGCTGGGTACCAAACCTGGGTCCTCTGCAAATGCAACAAGTGCTCTGAATTGCTGAGCCACCTCTCTGTCCTCATCACCCATCACTTCTTAGAATGAACCTCCTTCCAATACCATCTTTTCTGCCCATATGTATGTATACATTATATGGGCATATACACATGTACACAGGCACACACACAACAACATTCTTCCAGTATCTTCCACAGATAATGCAATGCACAATTCTCCAAAAACTTATGGTGACTTATAAGAGCAGAAGGTTCCCCCACCCCCACTTGAGCTGCACACAATGGAAGATAGCATACTTACTTGTCTTTCTACTTTCTAGGTCTCTAGGCCAGGAGAAGGAAGGTCAAGGGTAGCTAAAATAACAGATTCAGTAATCACTTGCACTGCTCACAGACTGATTTGGGTGTTGGCCTTCTGGGAGTGCCTAGGAGGTTACTTTCCCAAAGTGAGCAATGAAAGGCTCTGCCTGATGGATTCTGACATCTGGATATCATCTGTGTCCTTTCCAGTTGTAAAAGCCTGCGTGGCAACATGATGCTGATGATTCTATCATCTGGTCTCAGGTGAGAGGACAGGATCAGAATTTCCAGGTAGCGTGTGTTAGACATAAACTTTTGTCTTTAAGAGCCCTAAGATTTGGGTGCTAAGGGTGACCATGCTATGTAGAACCATGTGGTAAAGGCTTGTGTAAAAACCAGGAGAAGATGCTTTCCTCATTTTGGCACACCTGGTACTTGGCAATATCCATACTTTAGATTGGAAGAGACAAGTGTAAAGAAAGGAAAAATAGGATGCAGAGAAATGATAGATGGGTAGAGCAGAAAGAATGGTCCCGAGCCAAGCATTTAGTCTTCTGAAGTCTCCCACATTCTGGATTCCCATTACGTGGGGACAGGGATGTTACTCTTTGCCATCAGTGGGTATTGCTACTTGAAGTTACATGGATGGTGTGGTCGATAAACAAATAGCCCACCAATAATGTTTATATCCTAACCTCTGAAACCTAAGAATATGTGGTCTTCTTTGATAAAGGTGGCATTGCTGATGTGACTTAAGGATGTTGAGATTTAAAAAGCTACCCTGTATATCAATGTAAATGAGTACATTTAAGAGGGAGGCAAGAAGGTTAGTCAAGAGAAGAAAAGAAGATGGAATTCTGGTAACAGAGGTCAGAGTGATGGTCTTTGAGGAGAGAGAAAGGAGCTGAGAGGCAAGAATGTAAGCAGTGCCCCAGAGCTAGAAAAGCCATGGGAACAGATTGTTCCCCAGTAGCCTCCAAAGTAAACCCAGCCCTACCAACACCATGATTTTAGCCCTGGAAAATCCAGCTTGAACTTCTGACTTCTGGGACTATAAATAATTATATTTGTGCTCTGTAAGGCAATCAACCTGTTGTAACTTGAGAGTCAAAGGAAACTCCTCCAGGTAGCATCCCCTGACCTAAAGACAGCCTATGAAAGGAAGGGAGAAGCTAGCATGTTCTTGTGTATGACCACAGCAGTAACGAAGGGAAAGAGAGACAGGGAGGGAGGGAGGGAGGGAGGGAGGGAGGGAGGGAGGAAGAGGAAGAGAAAGTGAGGAGGAAGGGAGGGAGGGGAAGGAGGAAGAGAGAAAGAGAAAGGGAGGGAGGGAGGAAGGGAGGGAGAGAGAGATTGATTCCTGGTAGGTGAATTACGTTCATTATCTTCTGTCTATACCCAACTACCTTGCACTGCCTGCCATCCTGTAGGTTTGTACTGAACCACTTCCAGATTGAAGGGACACAATACCCAATTTGGGGTGGTGGCCTCTGAGCAGATGCCAGACCACCTGGGAGCCAGGCAAAATTGGCCAGGTGGGTGGTTCTGTTGAGTGGATGAAATGGTTTAGCGTTAAGCATCTGTCTGTGGCCTAAAGAAATTAGTCCAGCAACCCCTTTAAGGACCTGAAACTTGTTTCTAATGACCCACAAATCTGGAGGGACAACTTACTGGTGGGATAGTGGTTCTCTGTAAGGATGGGAGAATACCGGTAGAGGTCAAATGCTCTGGACAGCCCTTTGCCTCAAGCCTAGGAGGAGGGTGCCTGGGAGGGCGTGTGGCAGACAGGTGAAAAGGGAGGAGACATGCCAGTGAGCTGGGAGGAAACCAGTCTGGTAGAATGATAAGTAGGAGTGCCAGTAAGCCAGGAGTTCTGAGGAGGTGTGTAGAGAGAGAACAGCCTGCAGCCTTAAACACACAGATGGAGCGCACTCCCGACCTGGGGCTTGGGGACTCATCCCTGCACCGCTACCTGGATGGAGAATTCTGGACCCTCAAGAACGAGATGCGCAGAGCCCTGGGGAGCTCTCCTCTCTTCCAGCCCAGGTAATGCAGTGGAGTAGCGATTCCTGTCCCTCTGGGCTGACCGGATTTGCCCCTGGCGAGGCCGGGTGGGATGTGAGCTGCATCTTAGTGGCAGCCGGCATCATCCTCACTTCTGGTGAGGAAAGGAATCTCCTAGCAGAAGTGTGATCACAGCCCGCTGCCTTCCTCTTCCTGAGTTCCTAAAGGTGTTCTCCCCACCACTCGCTGAAGATGCTGGGCTAAAGTGTGGGCTCTACAAGGATAGGTGCTCAGGCTTATTTTGCATCTAAATCTGTTTCTGAGTTTCCCTCTGGCTTGGCAGGGCAGAACCCACAGAAAACAGAGATAGGGTGCGCGCATCTGGGATGGATGCCCCTCCGGGGAGGGGTACTGCTGTCTGGGCGGGGAGGGACGGCGGGAGGCTCGCTTAGGAAAGTTTTTCGATGAGCCAGTGCAGAGGAATGGCAAACCCGGCGGGCGCGTTGGCTTGCAGAGGGAGATTCTAGGTCTTTTACACTGGTTTTGTTGGCACTGCACGCCTGACAGGGAGATCCAGGGGTTGGATATAGAAAACAGCTGTCATGAAGGTGAGGAGGCGACCTCAGCACCGGGACCCCAAAGCCTGATTACAGACATTTACTTTGTAGTTTTAACATAGGAAAATCCTAATTTAGAATGTTAAAATAACGTTACCACTTGGGAAATGGAGGCAGGAAAACCAGGAATTCAAGGTAATTCTCAGCTACCTAGGTTCAGAACAGCTGAGGCCACAGAGACCCTGTCTAAAAAAGCAAAACAAAACAAAACACCCCCCAATCAAAACCACCAGAAAACTGACAAAACTTAGTATGTTCCAGAGAGAATTAGCTAACTCCCTCCTACCCAGTTGTGATAACCTGGCATTGGTGGTTCACGCCTTTAATCCAGGCACTCAAGAGGCAGAGGCAGGTGTATCTCTGTGAGTTTGAGGTCAGCCTGGTCTACAGAGTGAGTTTCAGGACAGCCAGGGCTACACAGAGAAACCCTGTCTTGAAATGTGTGTGTGTGTGTGTGTATGTATGAGAGAGAGAGAGAGAGAGAGAGAGAGAGAGAGAGAGAGAGAGAGGAGGAGGAGAGGGGAGGGGAGGGGAGGGGAGGGGAGGGGAGAAGAGAAGAGAAGAGAAGAGAAGAGAAGAGAAGAGAAGAGAAGAGAAGAGAAGAGAAAGGGGTGTCTGGGCAGCGAGTGCAGGTGGAAGGTGACGTCCAGATTTTTAAGTACCCTTTAAAAAGACCCTGGTTATGTCTTTGAGTGTCCCCCACATTTTTCAATCTTTTTTTTCCCTCACCAATAGTTCTTTGGGTCACTAGTAACTCTAGAGGTCATGGTCCTCCAAGTGTGGTCCAGGTATCTCTAGACTTTAGATGGTATCCAAGATTTCTTACAACAGGTTCAAGATTATTTTTATAATTTCCAAAGTGTCATTGGCTCTTTCCATGCACATATTCCCACCAATGCACAGTAACAAATTCCAGTGACGTCATGAAGTACAGTATTCCCCACCCCAGACTAATTGGGAGAGCCGATGTGAGATCCACCTGCTTTCTATTAGGATGGACATTGAAGAAATTTATGAAAATGTGGAACAGTTTTGGTTTTCTTCTTAACTTTGTTTTGTTTTGAGAAAGGGTTATTTTCATAAAACACACTTAATGGAAGTATTATGTTTAAAATGATTTAAAGATTTGAAATCTTTTCTGTAATGGCATCTGAGAGGATAAATATAACTCAACCAAAAAAAGGAAAGGAATTCAGGGGCCTCACTTTAGGGGTTCAGGGATCTCTTTAGCCTATATTCACTAATGTATCACCAAGTATTTGTGTAATGTATCACCAGTTTGTTTCTGGGTGGGTGGTTCTTGGCTTTTTCTGTTTGGGTAACTACATTTTAAAACTTGGGACAGAATTCTGAGATCCAAACCACTGATTTGGGCCAAATAGATGGTCACTTACTTACATATCACCCTATCTCTTAGGGACAGAGGTAATGGCAAGCCTGAATTGCAAAACCACTGGGCAATTGGCTTCTTGGGTTTAACACCAGGGTATTTCCTCAGCCCTATCCTTAACACCGAGTTCTGGTTAAGGTGTAGCTCAGCACTAGAGAGCATTCCTAAGGTTCAATACACACACACACACACACACACACACACACACACACACACAAACCCAAAGTAAAAACACAAAAACACACTGAAGTGGAGATAATGTCTGAGCTCCTTGGCTGTTGGGAACCATAAATGAGAAACTCTTGAGTAAGCTTTTAGGAAACATTGGTTGAGTGCCGTCCTAGTTAGGGTTCCTATTGCTGTGATGAAACACCATGACCCAAAACAAACTGGGGAGGAAAAGTTTATTTGGCTTATACTTTCATATCACTGTTCATCATTAGAGAAAACCAGGCAGGAACTCAAACCTAGAGGTAAGAGCTGATGCAGAGGCCATGGAGGGGTGCTGCTTACTGACCTGCTCCTCATGGCTTGCTCAGTCTGCTTTCTTATAGAGTCCAGGACCACCAGTCCAGGGATGGCACCACCCACAGTGGGTTGTGCCCTCCCCCAGCAATCACTAATTAAGAAAATGCCCTACAGATTTGCTGACAGCACCATTTTGTGAAGGCATTTTCTTAATTGAGAGTCCCTTCTTTTAGATGATTTTAGCTTGTGTCAAGTTGACATAAAATTACCAGCACAAGTGTATCCTTCTTCTCCTTCCCTTTCACACACACAGAAGAAAAAAAGACAAAACCCCACAATCCCAATGTTTCGCCCTCCTTTCTTGTTTATTTCATAATCTCAGAATCATAATAGCATAGATAACATTTTTACTGTTTCCCCCAAAATGATTCAAGATTGTGATACCTACATGAAAGCTCACTTTGTGCTACCAGATTTAATCTTTATGGGGCTAGAAGGAGATGGCTCTTATTTCTGGATGAATATTCATTCTGCTATTGCAAAATCTGCCTGGAAGTGGTGTTAAACCTCCTGTAGTCAATCCTTATCTCCATTCTTCCTCAGTGGGCCTTTGAAGTTCAAGTAGGCATTGGGGTGGAGCAGGGATTGTGGCAACTCAGTTCTTTGAGTGCTTTGTATAAAGCAGAAAGTTTGTGTAAAGTCAGGCACTCTCAGAATAAGACTCCAGGAAATAACTTTCTCCCCAAGGAAAAGAGTTTTGGAAGTCCTATATACTGAGGTGCTCCTCAGGGAAGGTTTTTGTCTTTAGACTGCTAGACCTCAGCAATAAAGAGCAGCATGGGCCTAGCTCACTGCCCCCTCCTGAGGAATGGTTCTGTCTCTCTCAAAGACTTGCTTCCAAGGCAATTTCCTCTAATAGCGTCCTCCAGACTCTGGGAATTCCCTAACTTCCTGAAGTCTATTCCTTCTCTGCCATGCATGCCATGATAGCACGGTCTTCTCTGAGAACAAGATTCTAGGTGGCGTAAGGATTGTATGATCTGAATGTGGCTTTGTGCTGCAAGGACTCATGGGTTAGAAGCTTAGTTCCCCAGTATGGTGATATTAAGTTAGGTAGGACCTCTAAGAGGTAGAGAGAGCCTACCAGAAGGTCTTAAGATTATCCCCTGTGCATTCTCGGGCTTCCTGTTTTTCTTTGTCTTTTGGTTATATTTTCTGACAAAAGCTACTTCAGGAAGGTTTCTTTTGGATAACAGTTTCAGGTTTCAGTCCATCCCCGTGGAGAAGCCAAGGCAACAGGAGCTGGAGAAGGCTGGTCATGTCACCTCAAGAGGTGGAGGGTGATGGATATTTGTGCTTTCTTACTTTCTCCTTTTTACACTGTTCAGGATCCCAGCCCAGGGAATGGACTACCCTGGAATAGAGAAGGAATGCTACCTGTAGTGGGTCTGCCTTTGCACTAAGTTTACCTAATCAAAATAATCCTCCAGAAGCATTCCCAGGGGCTCATCTACCACATGATTCTGGATTCAGCCAAGTTGATAACTAAAAACCATATGTAGTAGTTTAAATGATATTAGTGTCCATAAATTTGTACTATTTGCACACTTAGTCTGCAGTTGTAAAATATTTGAGTGGTATTATAAAGATAGGAAGAGTGGTCTTGTTAGAATAGGTGTGGCCTTGTTGGAGAAAGTGTGTCCCTGGGTGTGGTCTTTAAGATTGCCTAGATGCTTCCTGTTATAAACCGCCTTGGTCATGGTGTCTTTTTCACAGCAACACAACAGTAACTAAGACACCATGTGATTTTGTTTTCCCACCCTGTGCTACCACCCACCATGTGATCTTTGCCAGAGCTGGGCAAAAAACCGGCACCATGCCCTGGCACTTCGTGAACTCTCTCTCTCTCCCGTCTCTTTGTGTGTGTGTGTGTGTGTGTGTGTGTGTGTGTGTGTGTGTGCGCGCGCGCGCACGTGCACACGTGTGTCCTTGAGTGTGTGTGATATGTGTTCATGTGTGAGTCCAGGTGCTTGTGTGCCAAAGTGTGCATGTGGTGGTCAGAGGAAAACATTAGGTTTTGCTACTCTCCTTTCCTCACTGTTTAGGAGTCTCTTGTCTCTGCTTCTCACCTCCCATAGGCTGCTGGGATTATGCTACTGCCTCTGGTTTTTATGTAGGTTCCGGGAAGCTGTACTCAAGTCATTAGGTTTGCAAGCAAGTTTTTTTTACCCATTGAGCCATCTCTACAGCTCAGACCTCTTTTCTTTATAAACTATTTGGATTTAGTTGTTTCATTATAGTAGCAGAAAATGGCCTCATGCAAGGCTTCTCATTGGGGTTTGAAGGGAATGAAAAAAGCAGTGCTGGAAATGAGATATGCTCCCAAACACTTTTAATTTTGTTTCCTGGCAAACAGAGGTTCTGTCACGGCAGACTAGATGGTGAGTGGTTGCTTTCACTTAGGGGTATGTCACACTCTTCAGCCAGACAGCTTCGAAAGCCCTGTGAGTAGATGTTTCTGTTCCTCTAAGGCTTTGTCATGCTCCACAAGGTGCCTTTGGCTGTTTCTGGATGCTTCTATATCTCCTTTTTCTTCATTCCCTTATTTTTTTTCTTCCTTGGAATAATGTATCTTTTTCTTCCTGACTTTTCATGTTTCGTATTTTTCTCAGTCTTATTTATTCATGTGAGTATACTCAAGTTTACTCAAAGAGTCAAATAATATTGGAAATAAAGTTTTCTTAATGGTTCCATCTCCAACCATGTTTCTAAACTGCGCTAAAATATACACAACCTAGTTGTTTACTATTACAAACTTGAATATATACTTTAGCAGCATTGATTACATTTGCATTGTTGAACTGCCGTCACCACCATCCATCTCCAGAACTTTTTTATCTTCCTAAACGGAAACTCTACCCCATTAAACACCAGTTCCCCCTTTTCTCTTTTTTGGCTCCTGCAAGCCATCATTCTAATTTCTCTATATGACTACTGTAGATACCACACATGGGAGCAATCACACAGCTCTGGTTCTTTATGATTAACCGGGAGTGACATACATGGTCCAAAGGAGATGTGCTTGTTCCAGAATCCTTACTCTGACCACTGGATGCCTATCCCTTGAGGGCTATTGCTGCCTCTCAAGGGAAATGGGAACGTGTGGCTGTATTTGTGTTTTAACTGGGGATAAGGATGCTACTGGCACCACGTTATGGTTGTGAAGTAGTCTCTCAGCAAAGATATTCCTCTCCCTGTGTGTCCCTTGTCTAGGTAGGCAGTGTATGTATGGCGGGTCCCTGTAGTGGTATACCTACAGTAAAGCTCTGAAGGCGACGGCTTCTCACCCAGGCTCTCCTTCATCTCTTCTTTTCTTTTCTGTCTCTATTTCAGAGAAGAGATGAAATTTAGAGAACATGCAATTGGTTATCGTCAAGGTGTTCGCTTCAGTAACAGTTAGTGTATTCAGTGTTGTGCAACCAAGACTTTGACTCCATTCCAAAGTTTAAGCACTCCCGAAAACATTCTGTAACCATTACTTAATCACTTTTTGTTTCCCCTCCAGTTTGCCCTCTGGCAACCAGTGATCTACTTTCCGTTTATGAATTTGCCTGTTCTGGACATGTAGCCATGCTCCATCTGGCTTCATTCACTTAGCGAGTACTTTTGAGGTCTAGTCATGCTATAGCGCTTTACAGCCTTCAGCTATGTGCTAGCACTTTGTTCCTTGTTTAGGGTTTCCTGGTCTCATGTTGTATACGTGTGTCAGGCAGGTAATCAAAGGTACGAGTAGTCCACATACCCTGCCCAAGTCAAGCAAAGTCATCTGATTTGTCTTGTCTCAGGCCATTGAGGAATGCAGTAGGGTGTGCACATCTCTTCTAGATTCTAGAAGAATTTGTTTTTATTTATCTCTAGATTTTATTTATTTATTTATGGAATATATTCTTCTAGAATTTGAGTAAGTTCCTTTTCCTTAGTCACTCACAATGACTGTTTTGATTTATTTTACAAATATTTACTAATTTTCCATTAGCTTACTATATAAAATGAGAATATAATGATTTTTAAAAAGCCTGAGTTCAGGGAATTGGTGAAGAAGGCTGGACTGTCACTGAGGTGTTCCCAGGCCATCAGTGATCACCAGGATAGAGCGAAGGCCACTCAGAACACTTCTCACCGCTCTCTCCAGGTCACCCACAGTCTCTGTGTCACTGCTGCTCTCGCCTTAAGACTTTTACCCCCAGATGGAGACCTTAGAAGTCTACCCTCCTGCTTTTCCTGATGGTGGCTTCTCCAGAGCCACGTCATCAGGAGACTGATCCATGTCCTTTTGTCAGGTGTCTAGGGATCCCTGAAAGAAACTGGTGATGCGCGCTAGGATTTTCATTGCCTCCAGGCTTCCATAGGCCCAATTAACTGTGAAAAAGTCATGCTCGGGCTTTGGATTTCCCCTCTTACAATCATGAGTGCATATAGTACTTCCTTCTCTGCTCCGTGGAGACCTTTATCAGTAACTGAAAGGGGCTGGGATATAACCCAGGAGGTTTATTTAGCATGTACAAGGTCCTGGGTTTAATCCCAGTACCACCACAATGGCAACAATAATATAACTGATATAATAGTAATTATTATTTGGCAATTGAGAATAACTTCTGCTAAAACAAGAGAAATGTAGAATGCTCCTTTAGTTCGGAGACTGTTGGGTAGCAATTTTATCTGAGTTAAAACATTCCATCTTTGTGGGGAGCGCTTTATGACTCAGGGATTTCTAAAGGGAAGTTCTTAAAGATTTAGAAAGTAGACAACAAACACATCTCAAAGAGTTCCTGAAACTTAGAGGATCACAAAGGCCCCTCTCTCCAAGGTTGTATAAGAAATAAACACTGCCTGGGAGAGGAGACTTTCTGATCTGAGGAGTTGCTGGTAAGTCATACAGAGAGCTGAGGGGTTCAGCTACTGAGGGGGTCACCACTCATGCTGGGATGGGTTCCGTTCTCCTATAAGTAGCTCCTCCCTCATTTATACTTCTGTAAGTAACTCCAATCAACTCACTGGTTTATCAAGTTGAACTTTGGCGATACTGTTACTGGGATTTGTCATTGGTTCCCTATCCAGGATGAATAGATGTTTGTTCACACTTCCCTAAGCATAGTGCCACGCAACAAACATGAGGATATATTTGTTCTTCCTAAGAAAGATGCAGAATAAACATTAGGGCTACCTTCAAAGTACCAAGTGGGTGTGTGGGGCCAGGGCTAAGATTCTGCTTCGTGCTGGGGAAGTGGATGTCTGTCAGGGAGAAGACAGGACTCCCCAGACGGTGTTCTTTCAGTCTCCTACAAATCCCAGACTTAGGAGGATAAAGCAGCCTGGGCACCTTCTGTTAATGCATTGTGAAAGGTTTCCGCCCACTCTTCTGCCTCTGCACCTCTTCTGCAATACTAACCACTGATCAGGCAGCAGATGGGCACTACCCGACCTGCCCCAACGTGTCAGTTTTTGAGTGATAATGGTCAGTCCTTTAGGGAAGGAACTCTTCCTTCCTCTCAGAAGGATTAGGAGTGATTCACAGGATTAGGAGTGCTGGCTGAGGGCTACAGCATCACTCCCAACATCCACAGGTACTGACCCTGCATCAGGCAAAGAATGGTCTACCTTCAGTCAGGCCTTGTCTCTGCAGCTGTCCAGCTAAAGAAGCTGGGGGTGGGTGAGGTGGGTGGGTGGGGGATGAGAGAAGGAGAGGAGAAAGGAAGAGGCAGAGAAGGGTAGGAGGGGGGTAGAGGTGGCAAGCATGGGCGTAAGAGAAGGAGCCTCTAATGAAAAGGACCAAATCTCTGTCTATGAAGGACACTTCATTGCCAAGGAGCTCTAGACCCAGAACACACAGGCTTATATGTGTCAGCAGAATATATATATCTTATAATTTTCCTGGCTATTAAAGGTGGCAATAAGGGGGAACTATGGTGGAAATGTAGATTAGGCAGATCAAACAATTTGGGAAGGGGACTTGTGAGATTTGATAATTATAAAATACATTTGCATGTCTAATTTGAGGAATTCCCTTAAAGGTGCTAATGAAGAAGAATTCATTTCCGTCCTTTCCCCACAAAGCAGTCTTACTAAAGGGAGCATTGTCCTCCCAACACACACCCTTCTCAGCATTGCCTAGGTTTTCCTTGTGGGCACACTGTGTGATCATCTTATTGTCTCCTGGCACTGATAACCCTGTCTGCCTCCTCCCAACCCTGCTCCCCAGAGGCTACTTCAAGTATAGCCTTTCTCTGGCTGCAGGGTCTTGTTCCCTGGTTTTGGTCAACAAAACGGGAGGGGAGGGTTTGGAGCTGCTCCTAGGAAAGAGATCTTCTGTCAGCAGTGCCTACTTCATTTTGGACAGGGTAGAGTTTGAAAGTGAAGCTGGTCCTCCCATAGTCAGTTAGTTATCATAAAGGAAGCCAGCTCTAGGATGAAGTGACCCCTAGAGGAAGTTAGAGAGATGTTGGTTTCAAACTACGCTAGAGCCACAGTCAAACTGCCGCAGGACCTACCCCCAAGTCAGGCCTCCCTCGTTTGGTAAGGAAGAAAGTTCCATTTGCTGTCCAAGTGGCTGCGGCTTGACTCTCAGGTGCTCACTACTAGAAATATCTGAGTTAGCCTTAAGTAGTGACTCCCTGCAGTTACAGAGTTGGAAACTCAGCTTCTAGGAGCTTTAGGAGCAGAAGCCGGGGTTCAGCACTTGCAGTCCCCCTGTTCTCTCCATCTCCTGCCCTTAGCTCTGGGTACACGGCCCAGACTCAGCAAGCAGGCAGGAAGACAGTGGCACTTGTGATTTCTAGCTTGGCTGCAGTTTCCCCTCACTGATGCATCTGGCAGCCACCTTTCCTTGAAATCGGCCCTGGGGCTGAAATCAAAGAGTGGCCCAGGCTATCCAGTGTTTGCTCACCTCTAGAATGGGGTCACCACCAAGAGCCATGAGATTAGGAGAGGACAAATGAGCACTTGCCAAAAGAACCTGAGGTGATGCAACTCAGCTGAGAGAGCGTGCAGATGCCAACAGGAGACTCCTTGCCTCACAGTCTCCAGGGAAGCTAGGAGAGTCATGCTACCTTTTTTTTTTTTTTTTTTTTTTGCTATGATATTCATTTGAAGTTGTTAGAATCAAGATGGAGCCACTTCTGTCAAATCCTTACCAAAATATAAATAAATTAATACTGCAGGGAAGCTGAAAAGATCCCCGTTCATACTTGCCTTTGATAATAGCTGTTACAGAGACTTTGTGGCTCTTAGCAACCAGAACCTATAGCAAGAACTTCTGCTGAGGAGTTTCCCGACTGCATCTTGCTCAAGTGGATTCTACTGCTCGCCTTGCCTCTAGAAGCTCCTATTTGCTATCCCTTCCTTCCTGTAATGTGCACAATCTGTATCATAAAACCCTGCTACCCCAGAAAAAGTTCCACAGGGTGTTCCTTAGAAAGCACCCCTCTGTTTGTGCTTTAGGACAGTAATAAACACGATATCTGCTTTAATAGATGGAGCTTTTCTGACTGATTCCAAAAGACTTGAGTTTGGTAAAGAGGTCATTGAGACCTAGTCCTCTCTATGGTTATAATTATGAGCATTTGGGGGCTGTTTCTTAATTAAAGATAGCCCTATTCTGTTGAGATCATAAAACACCAAACCCCTTTTGTGTCCCTGCAAAGGGTTGAGAGCCCCTTTTGTGTCCCTGCAAGGGGTTGAGAGGTTAACAGGAGGTTGTCACCACCTGTTAAGATGCTTCATGCTCATTTTGTTTGTTGCATGGAGGTATGGATGTATGGGGTGTGTGGGTATGTGTTTGTGTATGGGTGGGTATACACGTGCACAGATGTACATACGTGAGTGTGTATATGTATATGCTTGAGTGTGGAGGCCAGAGGATAAACACTGATGTTGTTCATCAGACCTTGTCTACTGTTTGTTTTCAGGTAGGGTATTGCTAAGAAGGTCTGGAGCTTGCCAAGTAGGCTAGCATTGGTGCCCACTGAGTCCCAGGTGCAACCTCTTTCCCATCTTAGGGACTTAGCTTCTTTGTGGCCCTCAGAGAGCTCAGGCCTTGAACCCAGTGGCTCCTGAAGTACCATGTCCATCTTTCGACTTCTGAAATAATAGGAAATGAAAAGGAAAATGGACAAGTGATATATATATATATATATATATATATTGGTTTTTCGAGATAAGGTTTCTCTGTAGCTTTGGAGTCTATCCTGGAACTAGCTCTTGTAGACCAGGCTAGCCTCAAACTCACAGAGATCTGCCTGCCTTTGTCTACTGAGTGCTGGGATTAAAGGTGTGCGCCGCCACCACCACCCGGCTTGGACAAGTGATTCTTAAGGGTCTTTGTGAACCCTGGCTCCTGAGCACATTATCTGACTCATGAAGGGGGCTTCCTTATGTATCTGTTAAGTGGATTTGTTGTTAAAGACAATGAGCATCTGTCTTCTGTTCTGTAATAAAATGTCTGCCATAAGGTAATTTACAAAAATAGAAATGTATTCCATTCCCAGTTTTGGAGTCTAGGAACTTCCAGAGCTCGGCACCAGCAGCTGGTAACGTCCTTGCTGCGCTATAGCATACTAGAAGGGATTAAATAGTGAAATGGCAAGAATGCCAGCTCAGAAATCATTTTCTCTTCTCATAAAGCCACTGATAGAATTTAAGATTACATCTCCAGCCAGCATATAAACATATAGAACAAAGCCAAAACCACCGTGAGTTTTCAAGGAGGACTGTTATACAATTAGTACAATATTCCACTAAAATGCCACATTTTATTACAGGAACCCTACAGGTCAACAGGTCAACCATACTGCAGACAGAGCATCTTTAGACAGGTCTGAGAGCCTCGTGTCAGCAATAAGCTGCAGTGCCTTATGGTGGTCACCGCTGCTGCCCCCTGGTCACCTCTGTTTTCACAACTGATCCTTGTGTGCTGCTCTCTTTACCTAAATGTACCCCTAAACAAGAGTCTTCTTGTTTTAATATCGTCTTTTCTTTCCAAACTAATCATTGTCCTGGAGGTTGGGATCCTGGTGACAACTTGAGCTAACCAGGTGCCACGCCTGAGGCTAGGCGAGGAACAGCCTCAGAAATCCAACAGGAGAGGAACAGCCCCAGCAGTCATGGCCACAGTGTTTCCTTGGTGAAATATCTCAGTATTTGTTAACAACTCTGGACTTTTCTGTGAGTGTGTATGCGTTTCCGGTAGCTTCCCCTCTCACTCGCCACTGTGTCGGTATTTGTTGACAACTTTGGGTCTCTCTCTTTCTCTCTCTCTCTCTCCCTTCCGCCCCCCCCCCCCCCCGTGTGTGTGTTTTCAGTATCTTCCAGTATTTTTTGAGATAGGGTCTCTCACTGAACCCAGTGCTTAGAATCTTAGATTGGCTGACTAGCAAGTCCCCAAATCCTGGCTTTGCATCACCTCTGGATTTTATGTAGGTTCTGAGGATTTGAACTCTGGCCCTCATGCTTGTGCAGCAAGCACTTGACTTACTGAGCCATCTTCCTAGCTCCATAAGTGTATGTTTTTATCTTAGCAGATTGTGATTGTATGTATTAATAGGTTTGCTGTAGACCGACAATCAGTTTCTCTGCCAATGCAGTAAGTCGGATCAAGCTGAATTAAAAAGTAAAAGACCAGGTTTATCCTGGGCAAAGCAGCTCTCGAATGGCTCCTCCAGCCCCCCAAAGAGAGAGAGAGAGAGAGAGAGAGAGAGAGAGAGAGAGAGAGATAGAGAGAGAAAGAAATGGGAGCCTTCACAGGTGCGAGCTGGAAGTTCCAGCAGAACATATATCATGTGCTTATTTGATCATATTTCTCCTTCCTGTTTGTTCCTTTCCAGCCCTTCCCATTTTACCCCTACTCTCTAACATCAGCCCTGCTTCCAGAAGATGTACTCCCTCTGGCCACAGCCATATCATTTCTCCCAATGTCTTGCATAAAACTCTCTGCCTCCTCCAGCCCTGGAAGCAAGCTCATCTTTTTAGAACCAACTCAAGGTTCTAGACCACAGGCTTAGACAACAGCCACACCACTCTCCAGGAGGAAGCCACAACCCAACCAACTTGATGGGTACTGAAAATGAGTAAAACCTGTGTATTTCTTTGTGTGAAGACCCAGCATCTTCCACTGTGTTGGGGTTCTTCTGTTTTCCATGCATGTATCAGAGCTTTTGAGGATGGCAGTAATCCACCCGTGTTCTTAGAACATAGTTTGGTGTAGGCATCTGGTGAACACTCAAGCGAGCAAGGGAAGAAGATAGGAGGAAAGAAAGGAAAGCATGAAGGAGAAACAGGGGCCCTGCTGCAGGGCTCAAGCATCTAGTGAGGGTTCCCTACCAAGTTTTTGTCTCTGGTATTTTCTGCCTCTTCCTCCCTTTTCTTTCTGGCCTCCATCTTTCTTCTTGCTACCTGTGAGGAATTTGTCACCTAAAAGATTTCTTTTCCTTTGAATGAACTCAAAGCTAAAATCGAGCTGTAGTACTTAGAACACCGCTCCCTCTACCCCATCTATGGTTCTCAGGTCAACCCAAGGCTTAGGGTGGTTAATCTTTGTTAACGCAGGACACTTCGACAGTTTCTCTTTCCATCCTTAGTCATCCATCCATTGTGTGTGTGTGTGTGTGTGTGTGTGTGTGTGTGTGTGGTGTGCTGGAAGCTGGGGGTATGGTTGCAGAAGCAGTGTTTACTAGAAGGCAGATAGTTTCTTTGTTTGCTGATCTGGAGCTTTGTTTTTTACAGCCATTTAGATTGGTGTGAGCGGTTGGTTCAGTTCATAATGGAGACGGAACATTCACACAATAATGGTGTGTGTACTGTGAGTCAAACCCCGGACCTCATGAATGCTGAGTGTATACGGTCCTGCTGGACTATCTCCCTAATCCTGGAGCAGGTTTTGATCCCTGCTGTTTTCAAGGAGAAGGGATTAATGTAGGGAGTGGTAGGGGGCTGGATTGAAGGTGTCATCTGAAGCAAAAGTGTAGAAGGAACTAGACAAAGGATGCAGGTTAAGCAAGACCATGCTGTGAAACCATGGTTTAAAGTTGGCATTAGTGCATATTTGCTCTCAAGAAACATGTGAGTGGCCAAGGATAGATAGCAAAATGTTTCTTATCGTGCAGGCTTTTAAATTTTGTATCTGAAGGTGTTTTTCCCACCAGCCCAACACATGGGCCATTGGGGACATTCAAACTGCATCCAAACTGTAACAGCTGGGTTCTTCTGGGTCACTACCTTGGAACTTGGATTTAAGAAAATCGTAGAACATTTACTTAAAAGCTTTTCTGTTTTTGTTTGTTGGCGTGCATAGAGTTCTTTTGGTTGTTACCGTTGACTATTGTCCTTTTTAGAAGTGGACTTTAAGATTTTTTATTTATTTATGTTATTATTATTTATTTGTTCTTTCAAGACAGGGTCTCTCTGTGTAGACATGACTGTTCTGGGACACTTTCTGTAGACTAGGTTGGCCTTGAACTCAGAGATCCACCTGCCTCTGCCTCCCAAATGCTTGGATAAAACAAAAAATATATTATTTTTAACGACACATATCTGTGTATGTTTATTTGTGTGTGGTTATGTACCTGTGGAAGCCAGGCCCCTTGGAGCTGGTGTTACAGGTGCTTGTGCACTGCCTCACAGAGGTGCTGATGAACTCTGGTCCTTTGCAAGAGCTGTGGCAGCTCCTAACTGCTGGGCCATCTCTCCAGTTCTGAGAGCCTTTTTAATAGAACGCTTCTTGTTGTCCAGTGAAGCTATGGAGAGCGAAGACAGTTCCCATGTACCCCTCACCTGGTAACATCTTACACAGCAATCTATTTGCCAAAAATAATAACAGCACGGACATGTTACCATGAATTAAACTCTAGACTCCCTTGGTACCATCTTAAGTTTCCGCACATGTGTTCTGGTCCCATCCTATGGTCCCCTTCAGGACATCAGGTTGAGTGTGTTGTCAGATTCTCTTAGTGTGTTCTTATCTGTGACATTTACTCTCTCTCTCTCTCTCTCTCTCTCTCTCTCTCTCTCTCCATGTTTGTCACGATGTATTATCTTTGCTGTGATAAACACCATCATTTATGAAAAGAAACTTGGCAAGGAAGGGTGTGTTAGGTAATCAGAGTCTATCATGATGTAAAGACAGGGCTGAAGGCGTAAGTCATAAACAATGCCACACCAGTTTGGAATTATGATTAATAGGGTGGTATTTATTTAAAAGGGAAAAAACTTACAGATCACTGTCAGCCCTCTGCACAACCAGGAAGTGAGTCTAGTCGCCGGCGGAGCAGGAAGTGAAGAGAGAGAGGAGAGGGAAGTGGCAGCTTTTTTAAAGGGAGAGAGACCATGCCCCAATGGGCTGGTATCTCAGCGGCCATAGTCTGGAGGAGTGGGAGGACCTCCCGTAACACCTCCCCCTTTTGTTTAAATAAGAGAGTTCTAAACCTACTATGAAATTATATACAATAAGTACAAATATCCTATTCTAACTAGCTTAGGTCTTGTATAATAAATAACTTGGCCAAGTCATGAGAGAAACTAACTGCATTTATATAGTCTTCAACCCCATCGAAGATCTGAGAAGGGAAATAATGTTACCTGGGTAATTAGGAAGTTCAGTAAAACAACTTCCAAAACATGCAACAAATCACAGAGACAACTAGCTACCTAGGCAATCACCCAAAGTCACATTAGCAGCGTTGAAGCAACCAACATTGGCTAAGGCCTAACATAACTGACATACCATTTTTCAAAGGCAAGCAACTTTTCAAAACTATCTTACCCTGTCTTGGCAGGATATGACAGCCCTGTTTTATCCATTGATGCATGCTCTGTATCTTTGTCAGTGGTTGAGGTATGGGCATTTCTTTGCCCCAAGGCCAGTTCTGCCAAAAAGAAGGCTCCAGGTGGAGTGTCTTTGGTGCTCAACATTCTCTCGGGAATGGAGTGGTGTTGCCAGGAGCAATTGTGTCTCACTACCGCAAAACTCTGAGTTAGATTAAAGGCCATTTTCTACAGCTCTTTGAAGAAGTTGAAGATTATCTATCTATACTGAGTATAATCTCTATATACCTAAAGAACCTGATTAGTCTAATTATAAATGACAAACTTAGATGACTATTAGTCTATATAATTCTCAATATCTATCTAACTTAAAGACTAAGACAATAAACGACTGTGAAACAAATGAGGACAGTGGCCTCCAAATATAAACAATGTACAAATATACATTGCAGTAGGTAAATATATATCAATACACAAACATTATATAAGTATCTTAATCAGAGGTAGAAATGTACACTGCAATATGGTAAATATATACAATATATATATCAATACAATATATGTCAATACATAAAAAATGTTTTAAGCAGAGGTAGAAACATGCATGCTTACAATAGTCAATATAATTTAACTTTGTGTCAATATACAAGAATCTATACCAATATATTTGTCTAAAAACAGTAACTCACAATTACAAATCTATTATCCCATCATCCCTCTTTTTTTTTTCCAAAATGATCCCTGAGCTTATAAAATTCCTCCCCAACCCTTAATCGTATACTAATTATAATCAACCCCTAAATGATGTCCCTAAACCCAAGGGCAAACTTTACTGGGAGAGGGGATGTCGTCCTCTAGAATTACTTCCAGCTGTCATGGGGGCGACGTTCTTTCTGGGGGATTCTGTGAAAGTAAAATGATGGTTAAATTTCAAGATCAATGTCTTTTAAAATTGCCAATAGTCTCTGAGTATTTTGTGTAGGTCTGGCCAAAATGTTGTATAAGATGTGCACCATTTCAGCTAACCAAGTTGGAACTGTCTTGTGCAGCTGGTATCCAAAGCAGGTCTTGTAGTAGCGCTATCAGTATCATGACGTCATATCAACCAGGTGGAGTTGTTGTTATGGGGCCCCATCTTCTTCCTGGAAACTTCAAATGTCACTTCAGGAAAAACTCATTGTTCATTATGAAAAACTTAAACATTAATCATATAGACATATATATATATATTCAATGAAAGACATGATAGATATATTCAATGAAAAATATGATAGATATGAAGAAAAGCAAAGATGTTTTCTAAACTCATATTTCTTTCTGTCCCACATCATGGCTCTTGACATGAGACAGAAACTCCAGAAACTCTGGGTTTTTCTCTTACTAACAGGCTTGGAATTGGAGAGGGACTGAGCCAGAGTCCAACTTCAAAACCAGCTTTATAAATTTAGAAATATGGTTTAATTTTACTTACACAACCCATTCAGTTTTCTTGATATTTCCTATTGGGCAGGTATTTTTCCATCTGTCAGTATCCAAATATCCAGGGTCCCTTGAATTTTTCAAAGATGAGTGTTTTCCTGTGGAGATAAGAACAGAACCCTGCCCCCATTCTATGTTTTTCTTACCACCTGTATGAATATCATCATTGTGGATAAGTTGTCATTTCTCCTTTCCAAGAGGTTTCTCCTTTTCAAATCGAAACTTTATTAATTTTGATGGTATCCACAATTTTTCTTCTCCTGTGGAAACAAGAGCAAAACCCCTTCCCCAACGTAGCACATCTCCTGGCTTCCATTGAGAGGTCAGCACATCTTTGAAATAAATCGGTTGATTTAGTTCAGCAGACTTTTCCATTATCCAATGTCTCTCTGCTGCTGTCGTTCCTTTCTCATTAGCGTTAAGAAAATTCAAGGTTAATAAAGCATTATGTAATCTATTCCTAGGTGTATTTTCGGTCCCTTTCTGTTTGTTCAGCATATCCTTTATAGTACGATTTGATCTTTCTATAACTGCCTGACCTGTAGGATTATTTGGTATACCTGTAATGTGTTTTATATTATAATAATCAAAAAAGCGTTTCATTTTCTTAGATACATATGCTGGACCATTATCTGTCTTTATTTGCGCAGGTATACCCATGATGGCCATAACTTCCAATAAATGTGTGATTACTGAATCAGCCTTTTCTGAGCTCAGGGCAGTAGCCCATTGAAAACCTGAATACGTGTCTATGGTGTGGTGTACATATTTTAATTTACCAAATTCCATAAAGTGGAACACATCCATCTGCCAGATTTCATTTCTCTTAGTACCCTTTGGGTTACTCCCTGCAGGCAACGGTGTTTGATTATAGAAAGAACAAGTAGGACATCTCTTTATAATGTCCTTAGCTTGTTGCCAAGTAATGGAAAATTCTTTCTTTAGGCCTTTACTATTGACATGATGCTTCTTATGATATTCTGAGGCCTGCAACACACTTCCAATCAATAATTGATCAATCTCAGCGTTGCCTTGGGCTAGAGGACCAGGCAGACCTGTATGGGACTGGATGTGTGTTATGTATATCGGACAAAGCCTGTTCCTGATTATGTCTTGTACCTGGATAAACAATGAAGTCAACTCTGTGTCATCTGGTATAAATTCAGCGGTTTCAATATGCAAGATAACTCTTTCTGCATATTGTGAATCTGTAACTATATTAAGAGGTTCTTTAAAATCCCTTAGCACCATAAGAATGGCATATAATTCTGCCTTCTGGACAGAATTATAAGGGCTTTGTTCCACCTTACTCAATTCATCTGACTTGTAACCTGCTTTCCCTGATTTATTTGCATCAGTATAGAACGTACGGGCTCCAGTTATTGGAGCATCACGTACAATTCTAGGAAGAATCCAAGAAGTTCTTTTTATGAGGTTAAGTCTACCACTTTTGGGATAGTTGCTATTTATTTCTCCCAAAAAATTAGCACAAGCTCTTTGCCATGGTTCATTATCTTCCCATAACTTTTTTATTTCTTCAGTAGTAAAAGGCACTATAATTTCTGCTGGGTCTATACCTGCTAGTTGACGAAGTCTCAGCTTACCTTTTATAATTAATTCAGAGACTTTTTCCATATAAGTTTTTAATTTTTTACTTGGTTTATTAGGTATAAATATCCACTCTAAAATAATATCTTCCCTCTGCATTAGAATCCCTGTAGGAGAAATTCTGGAAGGCAATATGACTAGGATGCAGCTAAGATTTGGGTTCACCCTATCCACATGTGCCTCCTGTAATTTTTCCTCAATCATTGTCAGTTCCTTTTCTGCTTCAGCTGTCAGTTTTCTTGGACTATTCAAATCTTTATCACCATCTAAGGTTTTGTTTAAATGAACTATTAGATCAGGTGTTATCCCAACAGCTGGTCGTAGACTGGAAATGTCTCCTAACAATCTTTGGAAGTCATTAAGAGTCTTTAAGCGGTCTCTCCTAATTTGTGCCTTTTGTGTTTTAATTTTCTCTAACCCTATTCTGTAACCTAGGTAATTAATAGAATTTCCTCTTTGAATCTTTTCAGGGGCAATTTGTAATCCCCACCTAGGCAAGACTTTCTTTACTTCTTCAAACATCATTTCTAAAGTATCTTTATTTGAATCAGATAACAAGATGTCACCCATGTAATGATAAATGATGGACTTGGGGAATTGTTTACGAATTATTTCCAATGGCTTACTTACAAAATATTGGCACAGTGTAGGACTATTGAGCATACCCTGTGGGAGGATAGTCCATTGATATCTCCTATTAGGCTGAGAATTACTATAAGTAGGCACTGTGAAGGCAAATTTTTCTCTATCCTTTTCTTGTGACGGCATAGTGAAAAAACAATCTTTCAAATCAATAACTATAAGAGGCCATCCTTTTGGTAACAGAGAAGGCAAAGGAATTCCAGATTGTAGTGGGCCCATAGGTTGAATTACTTTGTTGACAGCTCTTAGATCTGTCACCATTCTCCATTTACCAGATTTCTTTTTTACAACAAACACAGGAGAATTCCAAGGGCTGGTTGATTCTTCAATATGGTGAGCATCTAGTTGCTCTTGCACCAGCTGTTCCAATGCCTGTAGTTTATCTTCAGCTAGAGGCCACTGTTTGATCCATATTGGCTTCTCAGTTAGCCATTTTAAAGGTAGGGCTGTTGGTACCTCTAAAGGTTTGGTATTTGCTGTATGTTCTTGTACAGCCTGAATGACTGGTGACCTTTTTCCATAATACCTCATCACATTCTTCCCAGAATTATGAGTTCCTGGAACTACAGGAATGTTAACCTGGGTATTCCATTGCTGTAGCAGGTCACGGCCCCATAAATTTATGGCAATATTGGCTATATATGGCCTTAGTCTTCCTATTTGCCCTTCGGGCCCTATGCATTCAACCCATCTTGTGCTTTGTTTTACACGAGATAGGGTTCCAATTCCCAGGAACTGAACATCTACCTCTTGAAGAGGCCAATTCGGATGCCAAGATTCTGGGGTAATGATACTTACATCCGCACCTGTGTCTAATAAGCCTTCAATAAAAGTGCCATTTATACAGACTCTTAGCTTTGGTCTTTGATCATTAATAGAAGTCTGCCAAAATACACGTTTACTCTGTCCTACTGGGTTTTTTGACTCATCCTCCACACGTATTTCATCATTTAGACCAGTATTACTTTTTACAGCAGAAATTGGAGCTTTTAATTTTCTTGTTGAGGCACGTTCTCCACTGTGACTGGGAATGACTGGGCCACTGTTGGCTTGGGGGCCTGCGAGAGGCCCCTCAAGGAGTTTCCCGACGGTATCGGGTTGCCTTGTTTGTCTGTTGTTGACCTGCACTCATTGGACCAATGTCGGCCTTTACCACATCTCCTACATATACCTGAAGGCCTAGGTCTCCTATTTTTGTCATTCCCAGAGGAGATAATATTCCTAGAAATTCTGTGCCTGCAATCCCTTTTCAGATGTCCTAATTTACCACAATTAAAACACCTGGCAGTTTGATGTCTCCTCATTGCTGTGGAAATCGCTTCTCCTACCCAAGGTTCATTGTTATAACTAAACGTCTCAACATTCATCGTATGCTGAATCCATTCATCCATAGGTGCTGATCTAGACTTTAAAGGCCCAATTATCTTTTTGCATTCTATGTTTGCATTCTCAAAAGCTAGAGATTCAAGAAGTATTTGTCCAGCTTCTGGGTCTGTTACCCCTATGTCCAGAGCCTTAATTAATCTTTGCAAAAAGTCAATAAAGGGTTCTCTCGGTCCCTGCCTAATTCTAGTATATGATTCAACCCTTTTTGCTGGATCTTGTATCCTATTCCAAGCATTTAAAGCTGCTTGGTGACATAGACACAGTACTTCATCATCATAAAGAGCTTGGACCTGTGGATCAGCATATTCTCCTGCACCAAGAATTTGATCTTGGGAAACCTCGACACCTTTTGCTCTTCCTTGCTGTTCCATATGTTTGGATTCTTCTCTGAAATAAATTCCAAACATCAAGGAAGGTCCATTATCTAAAACTGCAGACACTAACTGATGGAAATCATGGGGGGTAGCTCTAACATTAGAAGCCCAAGTCCTTATCATTTCCTTTACATATGCAGAGTGCAAGCCAAAATTAACAATAGCTTGCTTAATTTCTTTTAGATCATTCATTGTTATTGGCGTCCATCTAGCTTCTCTGACTCCCTTTGAGCCTTTAGAAGTTGACGCTTTGTCAGAATTAAGTATAGGGTATGCCGCTAAAACCTTGGGTAAGCCAGTTCTAATGGCTGGTATTGGCATTGTATCCTGTCCTTGTGCCTTATTACTCTGTTCACCAGCTCCAATCATTTCTTCAATCATTTCAAGTCTTTTTATTATTGTCTTTATTATTGTCTCTTTTGAATCCTGAATCTCCTGACCTGCATGAGTTTCTAGTAAAGATTGTATGGTTCTTAGGAGTGCCATGATCTTCCTAAATGATAGAATATTCAAAAGAATACTGAAGCCTAGTAACCAGTAAATTAAGTTATCCCCATAGTCATATAAACCTTGCATGATATTGTATTGGAAACCAGAACAGTAAAATTCGCGTTGGAAACGAAAACTGCCATATTTACCTATTATCCAGCAGGTGGCGCTGTTGCCAAGTCGCGACGAAAACAGAGTCCTGTTTCAGAGTCCGCCTAGTATTTGTTAAAAACTGGAAAATGTAAGTTGCTCAACAAAGTAAATGTAATTAAATCAATTCCAGAGACAGAACCAGAAACCCAGAATCCAGGCGTAGAGAGAAGAGCAACCTGGAAGCCGCTTATGCCTCCACGTGACAGAGTCACCCTGAGGGGTTGCAGCTTTCAGCAACCGCGTGCTCTGGTTCGTGCCACTTAAGAGCTGTGCTTGCAAGGGAGATTTAAAAACGACTCAGAAAAGAGCAAACCACGCGGCAGAGACTACGCGGGCCTGTGGAGTTTAAATCCACGTGGGGAGGCCAAGGCCACCGGCGGCGGCAGCTGAGGAAGGGAGGGTTCCCGCCAAGCCGAACTCGCGGCCGGCAGCCGAGCGGGGAAAGGAGAGGTTCTAAAACCAAACCTTGGGTGCCAACTGAAGGCGTAAGTCATAAACAATGCCACACCAGTTTGGAATTATGATTAATAGGGTGGTATTTATTTAAAAGGGAAAAAACTTACAGATCACTGTCAGCCCTCTGCACAACCAGGAAGTGAGTCTAGTCGCCGGTGGAGCAGGAAGTGAAGAGAGAGAGGAGAGGGAAGTGGCAGCTTTTTTAAAGGGAGAGAGACCACGCCCCAATGGGCTGGTATCTCAGCGGTGATAGGCTGGAGGAGTGGGAGGACCTCCCTTAACACAGGGCAGTAACTCAAGGCAGGAACCTGGAAGCAGGAACTGAAGCAGAGGGCACGGAGAAATGCTGCTTCCTGGCTTGCTCACTGTTTCTTGGCAGCTCGCTTTCTTATACAACCCAGGGCTGGTGTCAGGAGCCATTTCCCCCAAAAAGTATTGCAGGGACCATTGTCCTGGGGAGTTTGCAGAGAGCCCCACACCCCAATGGTATTAAGAACTGTTTTATCGGCAGAGCCTACCCCACACCCAACTATCTTGAGAGCTGTTAGCTGAACCCGCCCCACATTCCAACTATCTAGAGAACTAGGTGTGTCAACTCGTGACCTCCTGACTCGAGGAATCGTGACCGATCGTAACCTCCTGACCGATGACCTCGTGACCAGCTTGGACCATCTGGACCACCGGCTGCAAGATCCCTTCCTGCCCTGGCCCTGCCCCCATCCCAACCCAAATTCCTCATCCAGGGGCTATATAAGCTGCAACCTTGACGCTAATAAACGGAGGCTTTGACAACATCTTGCTTGGCCTTCTTCCTCTTTCCCGCCCATGTCTTTTCAGATAGCACCTCTCCGGGACCCTGGAATAACTGACCTGCCAGGGGGGGTTACAATCCCTAGACTAACTGACCCGCCAGGGCGGTCTACAGGCTGGCTGCCCACGGGTGGCGCCACTCACGGCAGACTTCTAAGAGCCTTCTTACTGACAAGGACTCTTTGTCAGCAGAGCAAGGCATCATAGTTGTTGAGAAGGCATCCTCTGCCCTACCTTCTAGGAGGTACCCACCGCTTTGTTATCTCTACTTCCTGTTACAGATGGGTTTTGTCTATGTTTAGAATTTAGTATAACCAGAATCATGCAGTTTGTTCACTCAACTTCTTATGGCATATTTTAATTCTAATGATTCAATCCTATAGCACAATGGAATGAAATGAATGAACTATGGATACAACAGTCACTGGAGGCAGCTCTCATTGGTCATGCTGAATGGCAGAAGCCAGACACAAAAGAACAAACACGTGTGTATAATCCAATCTCTTCAATATTCAAAAGAAGTACACAGTAGTTTCTAGAGTGAGAAGCTAGGACAGCAGGCAGCCCTGGCCAGGAGAAAGGAAGTAGAGACTGACAGGGAAACTGAGAGCACATTCTGTATGCTGGCTTGGGAACACCTCCCCCTCCCTTCACCCATTGACTTGGCTGGGGTTTCCACAGGGAAATCTACTTTGCACTAATTTCCTGAGATATAACTTATAGCCCATGCCTCTGTTCTTGATATATTATTAGAGTGTTTTAAAAATAAGATGCTAGAAATGAAAAAGGTAAGATCCAAGTTCCTGCCCACCAGCATTGTATGCATGCATGGCAATAATGTATCCCTTGTTATTTGTTGATAAGTAGGAAATTACTCCAAAGGGCAGCAGGCTGCATAGCATTACACATTGTCTCACACCGTGTCTGGGCTTCGGAGCTTCTGATCTGGGCAGTCATGGTTCAGTCTCCTGTAAGACAACATTTTGGCTGCTGTCTAAGCCTTGACCAGAACTGGGAGACCCACTTGTAAGATGGCCCATTGAACATGGTTGTGGGTAAGAGATCGCAGCTCTTATCCTGTGGATCTCTTCAAAAGGCTGCCCAAGGACCTTCATATCATGATAGCTGGCATTCTCTAGAGCAAGGGATTGGAGAGAGCTCAATATAATGTTGTCCTGATTGATATATGTCATTTATACATCTCAACACTACATTCCTTTTATATCTAATTTGCCATTCATGAAAATCACGGTTATTTATCTGTTCTCCTATTGGTGGATACCTGGGCTGTCCAAGCTTGGAGCCTTTTGCATTAAGCTGGTATGAACAGATTCCTATAAGGATTATTGTGAACACGTGATTCCATTTCTGTGGGGTAAAAATCCAGGGTGTGACCACTGGGTTAAAGGATGGGTATGTGTTTAGTTTTTATAAACCTTGGCTGGTCACTTTTAAAAGACTCACACTACTTTACACTTCCACAGAAAGATAGGGGAGGATTATACCCTCATGTCGCTCACCGGCAACTGATGTCATCACTGAAACAACGCTAGCTGTTGAGATGGGCGCACACTGGCATTGCGTTATGGCTTTAGTTTGTTTTCCCATGATGCCTGTTGGTGTTGAAATTCTCTTCTGTGTTTGCTGGTCATTTGTATATCCTTTTATATGAAGCATCTATTCAGATCTCTTGGTGTGTGTGTGTGCTTCTGTGGAATTTTATCCCACGTGTATAGCCGATGTCACACTCAGGTGCACAACATCACAAAGTAACTCCCTTGTGCTTTTCCTGTAGACTCAACTTCTTTCTGCAGCCCCAACCTCTGGCAGCCGCTGAGGTGTTATCCATTTCCATAATATTTGTCATTTTGAGAGTGTTATAAAATGGTGCTTGTACAGGATTAACCTTTTTGAGATGGGCCCTTTTACACTCGCCTCTGAGAGCCATCTAAATTGGTGTTCATGTCTATCACTATGGATACAGCACAGGGGGCTTACCTACTCCCCATGTGAGGGACATTTGGGTTGTTTGTCTTTGAGTTTTTCCCATATGCAGAATGTTTTATTATCAGCTTTTTTAGTTAGCATAGAAAATAATGGATTTCGTTATGACATTTTCATATGTATACATTATTGTCCCTTGCTTGTATTTACCTCTTGCTACCTTCCTCCACCCCTCACTGGCTCACCGATGTCCCAAGTGCCCCCATCTCTCCACATAGAGTCAAACCTAGATTCTGTGGTTGTAAGAGTGTGCCCAGTTTGTGATGGCTGCACATAGCTGTTGTAAACATTTCTGTATAATTTTGTTGTTGTTTGATTAACAAATGGCTTCTCTTCTCTTGGGTGGATATTTAGGAGTGGAATCATGGGTTGCATGTGAATTACATGTTTGAATGTCACAAGAAACTGTCGAACTTTTCCAAGTGACTGTACCATTTCACAATCCCAGCACCAGCAGTGAGCTATCTGGTGACTCTGCTAACGCTTGGCCAGGTCTATTTTTATCTTAGCCACTCTTTTTTTTTAAAGTATTTATTTATTTATTAATAATGTATACAATATTCTTTTTGCGTGTATGCCTGAAGGCCAGAAGAGGGCACCAGACCTCATTACAGATGGTTGTGAGCCACCATGTGGTTGCTGGGAATTGAACTCAGGACCTTTGGAAGAGCAGGCAATGCTCTTAACCGCTGAGCCATCTCTCCAGTCCTATCTTAGCCATTCTTATGGGCATGTATGATTTGGCTCTGTTTTCACTTAGAACCTTGTGGCTTGTTCCTGGCTTATGAACCGTGCTTTCTAGAGAGATCTCTCATTCTGAGAATTCATTACTGCCCCTACAATCCCCCCTACCCAGCAGCTCCTCCATCAGGACAGGTGGAACCTAGTATCTTTGACTTCCTGCTGGTTGCATGCCGTAATGCAGAGAATGTTCAAGTGTGTCCTTGGCGATTGGTTGTAGTCTTTTTTCAAGAAGAATTTCACACAGAACACCGGTAGTTGAGTCAGATGGTGAGGGAACTGCTGGGGTTACAGCTGGACCCTCTCTTCATGGATGACCCTAGATGTCCCTGAGCATGCCAGGCCTGGCTCCTGATTGTGGCATGAATGCCATTGACTCTTAAACTTAAAACATCTCTTGCTTCTGTGGGACTCCTGTAGGGAGAGTGAGACAGGGGAGTAGTACCTGCCACATCTCCCTATTTTACAGACTCAGGAAAACAGAACAGGTATCATAGCTGTGAAAATACCAAGTCAACTATTAGGTGTGACTTATACCCTTGCTATGCAACAGTACTTGAAGTAACCAACAAAAGTCTTTAAACGAGGAAAATACACTATCAAACCTGTGCTTAGAGCTTTAGAGTGCCTGTGACTGTCTCCACAACTGCTTTACCAGCTACGTGGCTTCCATTTCTCTGCTTCAGAGATGGCCACTTGGGTGGGCAATTATGAAGAACCAATATTCATCTTTCCAGGTGTTCCTAATGGTTTTCCATCCCATTTTGATTTCTTTGATAACTTTAAGCTGGTCCTGGTGACAGTTCAAGTGACGAACAAGTTCCATCTAGTGGTTGTTTTAAGTATATGCTTAGAAATGCGTGTTATGGGCCAATGAGAGCTCACATTTACTGCTAAACCCGATGAACTTGGGTTGGAGCCCCAGAACCCATGTGGTACAAGGAGAGAATGGTACCTGAAGGTTGTTTTCTGACCTCCTCATGAATGATGACAGGTTTGGTTTCCAAAGTGAGAACTGATTGCTGGAGGGATTCAAGCTGGAGATATGTTACATGAGGACTTGCATCTCCAGAGGCCTGGCACTAGGCTTCTGCAGCCCCCGTAACTCAGCTTCCAGCCTCTGTGAGTGGAAATGGTAAATACATCATAGGCCTGGGAGACTGGCACCCCCAGCTTTAGAGAACAAGCATTATAGCTCTTGGGCAACTGATATTAGGGATTTCAGGTTGGGGTGTCTGAGACCTTGGTCCTTACAGCTTAGAAGGTCCTGAGACCTCGTCCAGCAACCAGGACCCACAGGTTTTCTTCTCTGACTTGTCACAAAGTCTCTTGATTGTCACATGAGGCTCTTTGCCTTATCTTGTCTTTTTTGTTTCCACTGTCCTCATCATTTCTACCCTAGCTGCCCTTTGTCACTGCGGCTACTGATGGCTGTTCCCTTTCCAGCTGCTGCCACCCCTTCTGCGGATGGTTCTGTTGCCTTCCGTTCCTGTTACCAGCGTAGCTCATTCTACTAAGGTCAAAGATCAAATTCAGGTGAGAAGAGGCCATCTGAACTGGAGGGGCCCAGAGAGTGTTTAGGGTGAAGTGCTTTATCAGATGCTGGATGCATGCACTGTAAACTTGTCTCAATTCATAGACTATACTCCATCAAGAATAAACTCCAAGGAGCTTAGTGGTTAAGAGCACTTGTTGCTCTTCAAGACAACCCATGTTCAGATCTCAGCACCCACACCTCACGGCTCACAGTTACCTATAACTCCTTGGAAGAGATCTGATACCCTCTCATCCCTGGACACTTACACACATGCCACACATAAGACACACACACACACCTTTTTTAAAAAAATAAATAATCCTGATCTTGATGTAATCTTGATGAGCTTGTAATCCAGCACTTGGGGGAGTGATGCAGGAGAATTACCATGATTTTTATAGGTCAGCCTAGTCTATATTATGAATTCTATGCTAGCCCAGGCTAAAGAATGAGATTCTGATTCAAACCAAAGACAATCAAACCAACCAAACAAAACTTCCCAAACGAAATAAACAAATAAAAAAGTGTGAACCTTCTGTAAGCTGCGGACTTGAGGCTTTAGTGCAGGTTAATTGGTTATAACTAACATCCCACTCTGGGAGGTGAATAATAATAATACAAGAGGCTATGCATTTGCATGGGCTGAAAATATATGGGAAATCTCTGTACCTCCTGTTCAATTTTGCAACGAACCTACACTGCATTAGGAAGGTCCATAAAAAAACCAAACCCAAACAAACAAACAAAAGAAAACTTTTTCTGCTGTCTATCATACTTATTTCTGTTTCCACCCATTCAGACATTCTCTTTCTGTTGGTCCCAGCCTTGTGTGTGTGTTAGTAAATAATTTCTTCTATGTTGAGAAAATACCTTTACCTGTCATATCCTTTCTGTCTCTCTATCTCTGTCTCCTTTCTCTGCCTCTCGCTGTCTCCCCACCCCAGCCCCCTGTGCTGGAGTTGGGATCTGGGGCCCTGTAAGGCAGCAGGCAAGCACTGTGTCACCAAGCCACGCCTCTCTTATGTCACATGAAGGATGCCTTTGTGAGAATGTCTTCATTGTTTCCTTTATTCATGAAAGGCAGTTTCAATGGATGTAAGACCTGCTCTGGTCATTCTTTTGTTCCTGAGCTAAGAAAAACAAACAGACAAACAACCTGGAGCCTCCCCCTCCCCCTCCCCGCCCCAGGCCTCTGTGGCTTCTGAGGAGAAATTTGTTACTACCCTGTGAGTCTTTCCCTTTGCATTGGTTCTCTCAAGTTGTCTTCCTAATTTTTGCTTTTGGTTTTTAGACTTTGAATTGTGCTACATCACAGTCCATGAACGAAAGTTCTTCTCATGTGATAGGCTCATCTCCCAAAGACCCCCACCTCCAAATGCATCACTTGGGTGATGAAAAACTGAAAAGGGAGAGGACCAGCTGGGTGGTGGTGGTGCACCCTTTAGTCCCAGCACTGGAGACAGAAGCAGGTTGATCTGTGAGTTCCAGGCCAGCGGTCTGGTCTACAGAGCCAGTAGATAGCCAGTACAGAGCCAGGTCTAAACACAGAAACCCTGTCTCAGAGGGAAAGAAAGAGAAGGGAGAGGACACAAATCTTCAGACTGAGCACGTTCTCATGAGTTCACAGACTTGCTCTCTGTCACTCCCATAGGAGCTATTTTCATCAGAGAGGTGTTTTAATTAATTTTGGCTACCATATTTTTCAGTTGTATAATTTCTATGTAATGCCTCCCTAAACAACTTATATTTCTTTGGTGAGGTTTTTTTTTTTTTTTTTTTTTTTTTTGGTTTTTCGAGACAGGGTTTCTCTGTGGCTTTGGAGCCTGTCCTGGAACTAGCTCTGTAGACCAGGCTGGTCTCGAACTCACAGAGATCTGCCTGCCTGTGCCTCCCGAGTGCTGGGATTAAAGGCGTGCGCCACCATCGCCTGGCTTCCTGTTTGTTGTTTTAAGATCATGACTATAATGTATCAGTGTCTGAGTCATCTTGGTATTGCCATGATACCATCCGAGATAGAGGCTAACATCAACCGTGGATGAGGCTCTTCTAGGCTTCTGCTATGTTTTGCACGGAACTATTAGATGACACAGAGGAACCTCTCCTCCTGGGCTTAGGCTTGTTGAGAAATAGACGCCAAGATGGAGCTAGACATGCCAGAGATTTGATGGAGGAAAATACCTGTGAAGGGCAAAAGTATTGAGGGATTGGTGAAAGATGCTGCCAAAATATCGGAAGGCAGGATGGACCCTGTGGTAGGAGACAGGCAGGAAGAGTGTTTCTTGAATAGTCCCTGACACAGCACAGCCCAGGACTTTGTCACAGTTAGGACAGAATGCAGGTGGGATAGGAGAAGGGCAGAAATTTCTTACCAGGCAAGGGTAGTTTTGATGCTACTAGGTCAAGCTCAATCATCTGCCTGGACAGCCAAACAGGAGAGTAACTTCCCAGTGACTCTAACTTCATTCAATCAAAATCAGAGCAGTGGAGTCAGGGATTCACAGTTTGACTCTGAATAATTCTCCCCACATTATCACAGTCCTCTCCTTATACCAACCAACAGGTTCTACTCTGCCCCGCCTCCACAGATCCTGCCCTTGGGTCTTCCCAGACTATCTTTAAAGCTCTGCAGAGGAGAGGGAGTGGTGGCAGCCTCATTTTAATTCGGTCTTATCAGGAAACCCTCCCCTTTCTCCTTCCAGCTGACCTTGGGTGCAGGGCCAAAGTGTCTGTTCTCTCAGAGCTCTGGATTTGGTTCTGGCAACTTACAGAGTCAATGTCCTAATGCCCACATGCTATCTGTTCTGTGCAGGTATGATTTAAGTTTGGATGAAATGAGAGCTTTGACAAATCAGCGAACGAAGTTTGTCCTAAATCACCCTCTGGTAAAGCGTGTATTTCAGGAACAGGTAAGTGACATCATTATTTTTGCAAGAATGTGTGTGTGTGTGTGAGAATATTTATCTGTTTCTGTAGTGTGTGCCTATAAGAAAGCAAGGCATGTGTTATTTGCTTTTGTGACTTGTGTAAGCTCATGGCCTGACAAAGCAGAGTATATTCCTCAGCTCCCTTTCTGCTTTAAACCCCAGACTGGGTCAGCTTTCCTGGACTCCATATTTACTGTTAGGTATAATCTTAAAAAGAGCCTCTCTGCCGATGCAAATAATTCCAATCAGACTGTTAAATTGGGAGCGTAGCCCCCAGCCCCTGGCCTGGGAGTTGCATTACTCTGGACTCCAAATGCCCCCTCCCTGGGAGGGGGTCAGGACCACTCTCACAGGGTATTTAAGTGGCCTCCTGGAGGAACCCCGAGAGCGTCTTACTTAACAAACGATGGGCATTTTGACCTAATTGGATTCCTGCGGAGTTGCTCTTTTTTTTTTTTTTTTTTGGTTTTTCGAGACAGGGTTTCTCTGTAGCTTTGGAGACTGTTGTTCTTAATTTCTGTTTGTCCTATGGGGGTAAAGACGATTACGCAGGGAAAAGACACAGACACGCGGCGGTACCACGTGGTACACTTTTTAATGGGAGGGGAAAACACACTAGGAAAAGTGAAAGGAAGGGACAAGGGGAAGGGATAATAAAAAAAGGGCCGAACTTGTGGCTTGTCCTTGCTTTTAACAGGATGCAAAGGCTTCTGGGAAATGTGTCCCGCGCTTGCCGTCCAGAGGGATGTTGGGAGTTGTAGTGTTGCAAGGGAACAACAGAGACTGTCCTGGAACTCCCTCTGTAGACCAGGCTGGCCTCGAACTCACAGAGATCCGCCTGCCTCTGCCTCCCGAGTGCTGGGATTAAAGGCGTGCGCCACCACCGCCCGGCTGCGGAGTTATTCTTATCACAGACCAAATAAAAGATGCCCACGTTTACTAAATGCAGCGCTCCCACGTGGCCAGGAGAGCATGGCAAGGAGAAGGGGGGGGGGAGCCTGGCGGGGGGGGGGGGGGGGGGGGGGGGGGCACCACGCAAAACCCGAGACACGTGTTCTTTTCCTAGGCAGAGGCCTAAATAGGCTATGGGAACAGTCCTGACCCTTCCTGGGGAGGGTTCAGCGTTTGGCAGGCTTCCCGGAGGTGAAGTCCGTACCAAGGCAACCCCCAGGGGCAGGGGCCTTAGGATGGATGCCAGGGACTGGGGTGAGACTTCCAATCATTTGTTCCTCCCAGGCTGGAGAAGAAACGATCCATAGAAGTAACAAAACGTCCAATTATAAAACTGATATAACTCAGGTCGTCAAATAAAACTTGCTGACAAATGGGAAACAACTCATTAAAAAGAAAGTTTGAAACATTTTAGACTTGTCCAAAGTTTATGAGTGTTGGTCATCTAAAAATTGCCATTTTTATTTCACTGGTACCGTTTTAGTCAGCTTAGCCTCATGATAGAGAAGGAAAGGAAGAAAGACGATGAGATGAAAGATCCCCTCTGTAACACTAGCGTTAGAAACTGTCTACTGTAGCAGTTCTGTATCACGTCCTTTCCGTTCAGCTCAGTGGCTTCCTTAGAGGTACTTTCCTTTTAGAGAGCCACAGGGGAGGGGCCTGAATGGAAGACGACTTCAGTGTGGGAGATGCTGAGAGCTGAGAGTACCTCGCAGGAAGCTCGGCCTCCTCCTGCCAGGGAGTGATTGAAGATTGAGAGGTGGGGGTCCTCCTCTCGGTAACTCTCATGCAGCGCCAGTCAGCGCTGGATGTAGTAGGGTTCAGATCCAAATGAGAATAAATCCTCCAAACCCCACCTCCGAGTAACGGTCCTGAGGAGATGTAGGGGCTGACTCGCACATTTCGGGGGCTGATTTCACTGCCTAAACACAAATTTCCCTCAAAGTAGTCAGCCATCTTGAAGTGGGCGACACTGCCCTTCAGTGGAGAGCACGTGGAAAGATGTTCACTTGGAACTGACAACCCCTACATAACAGAGCACATGGATAGAAAAAGCAAACAAAACCATGTTTCATTACAGCCCTTGCTCAAGATTTTAAAGTTAATAAATTGCCAATCAATATACATTTAGAGTTGTGAGTATTGACACCATATAAAAAAGGAAACATATAATTTGGGGCTCACAGTTGCAGAGGGTTCGAGTCCGTGGCCATCGTGGTGGGGATCACGGCAGCAGGCAGACAGGCAATGGTGCGAGACCAGAAGCTGAGAGTTTGCAGCTTGATTCACAAGCGCAGGGCAGAGAGAACTAACTGGGAATGGTTTTTGAAGCCTCATCTCCTGCCTTCAGCGCCTTCTAAGCCTTCCCAGAGAGTTCCACCAACTGGGGACTAAGTATTCAAATTAATGAGCCTATGGGGGGCAGCTCAGTTTGTTTTTAGTCCTGCCATTAGAGACCAGAATTTATTCATCCACTGTGGGGCTGGTGGGAAGGTAGACTCCTGGCGTGAGACCAGCCCTCTGCTCCCTTAATCAACCCATAACACATGGCGCTTAAACTAATGCCAACACCCCAGACACTGATGTGGAAGTTGATCCTTTAGTGAGGCCTGAGAACTGCTTTCCTACCTGCTGAATCTGGAGGAGCCTTTGTAACCAAACTCTTAATGAAGTAGGCTAACCCAGATTCAGTTACCTCCCTGTTTTTGTAACTCCCCTAGTGACTCTAGGCAGCCTGGACCACTTTCTGTCCCGGATGAATGGATCTAATTCCTCCATAAGGCACAGGAGTGCCCTTGAGTATCCTTCTGGTTCATCTTCTGTTAGTTATTTTGATGAATTTGGTTCCCCTCTCTGTGTGAGTCCGTAAAAAAAAAAAAAAAAAAAAAAAAAAAAAACCAATGAAAGTAAGCTAGCTGTCAGTCCAGCAGGCTCATCTCACTGGGTAGATGTCAGGAGACTTGGCAGTACATCTGTGTTGGAAGGTTCTCGGATCCCACCCTTAGACAGCTGGACAAGCTGCCTACATCCCAGGATCCTAGAAGTGTTACATGATTCATTCTGCCTTTCAATAAAAAATATTGAGTCATGGCTGTCCTGCCCAATCAGAAAGCGTACTGGCTCTTCCGTCTTTTTCTGGCCCCAGTGACATATTGCTGCTAATGTTCAAGGGTGAGCCAGTGAGTTCAGAGGCAGAGTGTAAGTGTAATGACGATGTTTTCAGGCACATGAGTAGGGAGCCTCACTTGTTCCAGTTCTCCACGGACAGTTCACAAGCCAAGAATAAGCCATTAAAAATATTTCCATCCTGTCTCTTCTCTGTAAGACAAAATGTTTCAATAATCTTAAAGGGGAAAAACACTGAGACCAACTAAAATGTGTGTGAGTGTGTGGATATTTTTCCCTCCTCTCCCTCCTTCCCTCCTTCCCTTCCTCCTTTCCTTCCTCCTTCTCTGTCTCTCTGATTCCGTGTCTCTCTCTTTATTTCTCACTTTCTATATTTCTCTGTATCTATATGTTTCTCTGTATGTTTCTCTTTCTGTGCCTCTCTCTGAGCCTCCCCCCCCCGTATGTGTGTGTGTGTGTGTGTGTGTGTGTGTGTGTGTGTGTGCATATAAACACATAGGATACCCAGTGTGAACACTATCATTGCTTACTGTACTGGTACCTCTTATACTGGTCTCTAGTAACATCAGCTTTGTGTATCTCAGCCAAGAACTTTCTTGTTCCTCTGGCAATTTCAGGATTGGGTCCTAGGTGGAGGAACTGCGGACTCTCTATCTCGATGAAGAGATTAAAACCTTAGGGTAATTGTCCTCTTTGTGGCAGGACTAAAATGGGAGTTTTCACTCCTTGCTTTGGAGCTGTTATGGTTTGCTGTGAAATCTTCTATGGGCTAGTGCACTCGAATCCTTGGCTCCCATCTGAGTTTTGTTTTGGGAAGTTATGAAACCTTTGGGATGCGGAATCTAGGTGGTGGCCATAGCCACTGGGCAAGCCTTGAGGGTTTCAAACAGACTGTCTTCCAGTCCTATTCTCTTTTAGTTCCTGATCTACTCAAGCTTTTGCCACCATGAATTCTGCCATGCTTTCTTTGCCTGCCATGACCGACTGAATCCATGAACCAAATAACACTCTTCTTCAAGTCATTTCTGTCAGGCGTTTGCCAAGGTGGGAGAAAAGTAACTAATATAGGAGCCCGGTCATGAGTGGCAGCATCTTTAGAGACACTTGTCCCTCGAAGCTGATAGAGACTGATGGTTTCTACCGTCATTAAAACAAAGAACGACAACACAAACTTAAAACTTACATAATTTGCAGCAACATTAAGAACTGTAAATGGGTAATTGTGCTAAATATTCATCACGTTGTTCACGGTGTTTCCAAGTACAGGCTAAAAACAAAAACAAACAAAAAAGAAAGAAACTGGTAATTGAATTGAGGTGAGTTGTGTCATTGTACACTAAACTAGTAGAAGGTATTCAAGCCCAGGCCATTGACTAACTAGGCTCTTCAGTCTGATGCTACTATCTATTACAGTCAGCTGGGGAGCATTAAAGATTCCGTTAACAAGCCCCCACTCTGATCCAGAAACTATCTCCAGTTAGGAACTTCTCTCAAAGGAAAGTTAGTTTTCTCCTATAGAGCCACACTGGTTATACAAACAACTCTTAAGGGCAGGTCCCATGCGCAACAACAGATGGTTAACATAAAACAAACTCAGTGGTATTTTGTTTTTGTTTCTGTTTTCTCCTAATTCTTTGTCTGGGCACTTAAAATAAACCTCTTTTGCTTATATACCATGGTTTCCAATTTTGTGTTTTTATAGGATTTCTCTGTGTGTGTATCTGAATTTGTATGTGTTTTTTTTTGTCTCACCCCTGCCCCCATTTCTTTCTTTCTTTTGTTTTTAATTACTATTATTATTATTATTATTTTAGATGCCTGCTTGTTTTCTAATAAGAGAAAGAAAGGGTATGAATCTGGGTGGGTGGGGAAAAGTTGGGGGAGGAAAAACTATAATCAGGATATATTCAGTAGAAAAAAATATATTTTCTTTTTTATTGTTTTTATTGAGCTATATATTTTTCTCCACTCCCTTCCCTTCCTCCCCCCTCCCCTTCTATCCTCTCCCATGATACCCATGCTCCCAATTTATTCAGGAGATCTTGTCTTTTTCTACTTCCCATGTAGATTAGATCCATGTATGTCTCTCTTATGGTCCTCTTTGTTGTCTAGGTTCTCTGGGAGTGTGAATTGTAGGCTGGTTTTTCTTTGCTTTTTGTCTTTATGAGTGAGTACATATTATATTTATCTTTCTGTGTCTGAGTTACCTCATTCAATATGATGTTTTGTAGCTCCATCCCATTTGCCTTCAAATTTCAAAATGCCATTATTATTATTACATTGTGTAAATGTACCACATCTTCTTCATCCATTCTTCAGCTGAGGAGCATTTAGGTTGCTTTCAGGTTCTGGCTATGACAAATAATGCTGCTATGAACATAGCTGAGCACATGTCCTTGAGGTATAATTGAGCATCCTTTGGGTATATATGCAAAAGTGATATTTCTGGGTCTTGAGGAAGGTTGTTTCCTAATTTTTGAGAAATCGCCATACTGATTTCCAAAGCGACTGTACAAGTTTGCACTCCTACCAGCAATGCAGGAGTGTTCTCTTTACCCCACATCCTCTCCAACATAAGCTGTCATTAGTGTTTTTGATCTTGGCCATTCTTACAGATATAAGAAGGAATCTCAGAGTTGTTTTGATTTGCATTTCTCTGATGGCTAAGGATGTTGAACATTTTAGATTCATCTGTTGCGAGTTCTCTGTTTAGATCTATGCCCCATTTTAAAAATTGGATTATTTGTTTTTTGATGACCAATTTCTTGAGTTCTTTGTATATTTTGGAGATCAATACTCTATCTGATGTGGGATTGGTGAAGATCTTTTCCCATTCAGTAGGCTGCCATTTTGTCTTGTTGACCGTGTCCTTTGCTTTATAGAACCTTCTCAGTTTTAGGAGGTCCCATTTATTAATTGTTTCTTTCAGTGTCTGTGCTACTGGGGTTATATTTAGGAAGTGGTCTCCTGTGCCAATGTGTTCAAGTGTACTTCTCATTTTTTCTTCTATGAAGTTCAGTGTGGCTGGCTTTATGTTGAGGTCTTTGATCCATTTGGACTTGAGTTTTGTGCATGGTGATAGACATGGATCTATTTTCATTCTTCTACATGTTGATATCCAGTTATGCCAGCACCATTTGTTGAATATACTTTTTTTCACTTTATATTTTTTGCTTCTCTGTCAAAAAATCAGGTGTTCGTAGGCGTGTGGATTGATATCTTGGTCTTCCATTCGGTTCCATTGGTCCTCCTGTCTGTTTTTATGCCAATACCAGGCTGTTTTCAGTACTGTAGCTCTGTAGTTGAGTTTTAAATCAGGGATTGTGATGCCTCCAGAAGTTCCTTTATTGCACAGAATTGTTTTTGCTATCATGGGTTTTTTGTTTTTTCCATATAAAGTTAAATTTTGTTCTTTTGAGGTCTGTGAAAAATTTTGCTGAGATTTTGATGGGCGTTGTGTTGAATCTGTAGATTGCTTTTGGTAAGATTGCCATTTTTACCCAAGCATGGGAGATCTTCCCATTTTCTGGTGTCTTCTTCAAAGTCATACAGGTCTTCCACTTGTTTGGTTAGAGTTACTCTAAAATATTTTGTTATTAGTGGTTATTGTGAAAAGTGATGGTTCTCTGATTTCTTTCTCAGTCCATTTATCATCTGTATAAAGGAGGGCTACTGATTTTTTCTAGTTAATCTTGTATCCTGCTACATTACTGAAAGTGTTTATGAGTTGTAGAAGTTCCTTGGTATATTTTTTTGGGATCACTTATTTAAATTATCATATCATCAGCAAATAGTGAGAGTTCGACTTCTTCTTTTCTGATTTGTATCCCCTTGATCTCCTTTTGTTTTTTTATTGCTCTAGCTAGAACCTCAAAGTACTATATTGAATAGATATGGAGAGAGTGGACAACCTTGTCTTGTTCCTGATTTCAGTCGGATTGCTTTGAGTTTCTCTCCATTTAGTCTGATATTGGCTGTTGGCTTGCTGTATCTTGCCTTTATTATGTTTAGGTATGTTCCTTGTATCCCTCTTCTCTCCAAGACCTTTATCATGAATGGATATTGTAATTTAGTCGAAAAAATACATTTTCAATAAAAATTTCTTCTGTCTAGACTTTTGCCCTGACCAATGAAATTGGCATTTAAATCCACTGGTTGAATCAGAATGTACCTGGGGTTTAATACTGCTGTGCCAAACACTGTCTTCCTGTGGCCCTTGCAGTATTCTCCCAAATTGTTCCCATCATCAGTTGGTCTTTCTTCTAGTCATGGTCCATGAAAGGCTCATGAGGACATTCTAACTCAATATTTCCTCTCCCAGGAAGGAGGCAGCTGGGTGTCAGACTATTCTTGGCCATGTATGGGGCTGGCTGGGGACTAAATCTTGGATAATGATACCCACTCATGGCTGCTCCATACCATCTTTCCTAAGTCTAGCTGTAAGACCCTGTGTCACCATCATCCTGTTAATCTGCACAGGGAGGGACACTCAAGTATCATCTAAAGATCCATGGGCATCTCTGGGATGTTTGCAGGCACTATGTGAAAAGTAAATGTCCAGTTCCCTATGTGGGTGGTGCAGGGTTTGCATTACAGACTAACCCAAATGGCAACTCACAGCAAAAGCAGACAAGAAAGTCAAGGGTCTTTAGTTAGGTCAGATATTCAAACAGTTTGTAAAATGTAAGATAATTCTATTCTTCTTACTGATTCTTTTTTTATTTTTGAAGTTATGTTACTTATAGAGCTATTTGCTTTGATATGCAATGAGTTTATTGTTATTTGCAATGAATAAAGTGCCAAATTTATCCATTCTAATTAATACTAATATGGTAAATTTCTAGATATAACCACAAAGAAAAGCTCTCAGTAGTTTTTCTTCTTTTTACATTTATTACTTACTTACTTATTTATTTGTTTTGTGTGTGTATGTGTGTGGACACACATGTGCCACGGGATGCATGTAGAGGTCAAAGGCAGCTCGTGAAAGTCGGTTCTTTTTTTCCACCATGTGGCTCCTCAGGATCAAAGTCTGGTCGTCAGGCTTGATGGCAAGCCCCTTTACCAACTGAGCCATCTCCCTGGCCCCTCAATCGTGTAAAGGGGTTCAGGAACCTTGGAGTTTGAGAAGCACTGACTTAAAGAACCGATAGTTTCCAGGGAGTTTATTCACTCTTAAGATCTTTGAGAGGACTTGGAGAAGACCCACAGTCTGATACCTGTGTTTATCCTAATTATATATTACTTTCATCGGAAAACTCACTTTTGGGTGTTTTATATTTAGAGAGAAGTGGGTTGGTGACTAAGATGGTGTTATATTCTAAGGTCAAGTCACCTCACCTCAGAAGGTGTTTGAGAATGGGGAAAATGTTGGTTACTTTCCTGATAACCTCTGAGAAATAAGACTTTCCCAGAAAGTCGTGAGTACATTTCAACACTCTTGCTGGGCAGGAAATTTGTCCAGAGACCAAAGAAGTCAGTCTGTCATTGGTCCTTCAGGACATCTCATCCTGTTCAGGCCCCAAACACCAACACCGGTCCTTATTGGTCATCTGGATCGTGACAGAGAAGCCTTCCCCCACCAGTCCCTGTGTTGGCTCCCGACTTGCTCTCTCTGAGATCTTTCCTCTTTGACCTTGGCCTTGGCTTCGTTTTTGGCCCTCTGGCTTCTGTTTGTCCTGGATCCCTGGCTTTTCCTAGCAGGCTGTGACAGCTGCCCTGGATCTCAGTCCTCTGTGTTGCTTTTGGCAGGAGTCTTTGTCCCAGCTCCAGCTCCACAGACTTGGATACTGGCCACTTGGCCAGCACTCTGGCCAGGCCAGCCCTGGTCCCATGGGATATTGTGGAAGAGTTGAGCAGAGATGACAGGATGGAGTGGACTGTTTATAGAAGTCCCTCTGTGTAGATTGGCATTCAAAGTGTGTTGTCATCTGTGAGGACCACAGGGATTTCTTCCAAGAGCCTGCCGGGGAGTAAGTTGCCTGCCAAGGGACTCCAGCTGGGATCCTGGTGCTGCTGCTTATTTCTTGATACTGAGACCATTCTTCATAAATAAAATCTTTTTATTTGAAAACCTAATTACTATGTTTGCAGTAAAGTATTGTGTAAAAGGTAACAATAATTATGACTTGCTACCATTTGTTAGGTTCCGTTTGTGTGCCAGGTGAGGTAATTCACTCGTTTTACAGTTATTGACTAGCTCCTTTTGTGAGCCAAACACTAAGGGGAGGGAGTAAAGCAGGCATTTGTAGAGCTTATAGCTTAGTATAGGAGGAGGCACTATGGAGTAATAAATATATACGTTTATGGCACAGCAGACAGTGACAGACCTGGGACTAAAATCAGACATAGGGTGGAGAGAAAAAAGATAAAATTGTCTTTGCTGACAGATGACATGATCTTACTGTAATAATTCCACAGTAATAAGTGAGAGCTAGTAAATCCAGCAAAGTTGCAAGATAAGATCAATACGCAGAATTATTTTTCATTTCTGTATGTTAAAAAGCGCAATCAAAAGTAAGTAATTTTATTTACTAAAGCATAAAAATAACACAACACCGGGGGATAAAATGAACTGAAGAGGTGGAGCACTTATACATTGAGGACTACTTGGTGGGCATCAAAATGTTCCTTCTTGTTGATACAAAGAGTCATTGTATAGCCTGATTGACCTGGAACTCTCTCTATAGACCAGGTTGGCTTTGAACTCACAGATCTATCTTCTGCCTCTGCCTTCAGAGTACTGACTGGCATGCACTGTCATGCCTGGCTTACAATTTTGTGCATCAAGGTGATATGGATTGAATGTATCCCTCCAGACTTTTATGCTGGAAACTTAAGGTCCACCAGAGTAGTTTTGAGAGATGGAGCTTCTAGGATGTGGTTAGAATATGAAGACTCTGCTCCTGTGTTAGTCAGGGTGCTCTTCAGAGGAACAGAACCAATAGAATGAATCTCTCTCTATATAAGAGGGATTCATTACTGCAAATTTTAGGATGTAGCCCAGCTAGTCTAATCATGGCTGTTTAGCAATGGAAATGTCAATAATTGATTAGTATTCAGTCCCCAGGCTGAATGTCTCAGCTGGTTTCATTGTATTCCAGAATCCCGAAGAAGTAGGTTCAAATGCAGTGAAGGAATTGACTTGCCAATGAGAGCCAGGGCAAACAGACAAAGAACAAAAGCTTCCTGCTTCCACAACCTTTATATAGGCTGCCACCAGAATGTGTGGCCCAGATTAAAGGTGGATCTTCCAACTTCAAGTGATTTAAGAAAAATCCCTCACAGATGTGTTCAGCTGCCTGGGTTTTTGTCATTTCCAAATGTAGTCAGGCTGACAACGAAGAATGGCCATCATAGCTTCCATCAAAGGATGAATGCCATTGTCTCAGGAGTGGGTTAGTTATGGCAGTTGGTTCTTTGTAAAGGGTGTATTTTTGTTCTGCCTTCCACCATGGGATGGTACAGCAGGATACTTGTCAGACGCAAGACCTTCAGCCTTGAACTTTCTCTGCCCCTTAACTATAAGAATAAATTTCTTTTCTTTATACATTACCCAATCTCAGGTATTCTGTGACAGCAGAGCAGACTGAAGGAACACGGACATCAGAGTGAAGAGACAGTCCGTGGGATGGGAGAAATACTTGCAAATCACGTTTCTAAGACAGTCATAAATGTAAGGAACTCATGCAATTCAACTACAAACAACTATATTAAATAACAGATGACATCATCCCCCCCCCCACTTTTTTTGAGACAGGGTTTCTCTGTGGCTTTGAAGCCTGTCCTGGAACTCACTCTGTAGACCAGGCTGGCTTCATACTCATAGAGATCTGCCTGTCTCTCCCTTCTGAGTGCTGGGATTAAAGGTGTTCGCCACCACTGCCCAGCTAGATGACATGATCTTCTATGAAGAAAAAAACACTGACAACAATTTGTTTTTAAATGACCAAAGGACTTGAAGAGACTTTCTCTAATTAAAGTATAAAAATGATTTGTCTCTAATTAAACTATGCAATGACCAATAAATACACAGAATGATGCCTGATATTAATCATTTGAAAATCAAAGATCAAACCTGCAGTGAGCTACACATTTCTTTACACCAGTGATTCTCAACCTTCCTAAGGCTGCGTCCCTTTAACACAGTCTTCATGTCGTGATGACCCCAACCATAAAATTATTTTCAGTGTTATTTCATAACTGTGATTTATCTACTGTTATGGATCACAAATATCTGATATACAGAATAGCTGATATTAGACCCAAAGTGGTTGTGACCCACAGGTTGAGAACCACTGATTTACACCCTTTAACACAGCTGTCTATAAAAAAATGAGACAAACCCTTAAGGATGTAATATGTGAACCCTTATGTGTTGCTGGTGCTGGATAAAGCCATGTAGCCTCTGTTTAAGACACCATGGCATTTCCTTAAAAATTAAGTCACATGATACAGAAATCCCATTTCCTAACATATGCCCCAACACTTGAAAGCAGACTCAGGTAAATGTTTGTGTATGTGCTCTAGTCAGAGTTATCCACAGGAGCAGGGCTTTCCTCAGGACCTCTTTATGTCAGACTGCCTGGAAGGTGCTATTCACTTACTCCTTCCTGGAAACACCCCCACAGACCCTTGCAAGCTTGGTTCTTAGTTGATTCCAGATCCAACCAAAGTTGACAACCCACATTTACCATCACACCACATTAACAGCATCGCTGTGCACAATAGCTAATGTCTGTCAGCAGAGGGAAGAATGAGCAAAATGAGGCAGGTAATGACGAAAAGAATTAGGTTTTAAAAGTAAAGGAAACTTGACAGCTGTTGCGTGGCTGACTCCTGCAGACATTGTGCCTAAAGAGAGTGAGGCTGTCGTTACTGTGACTCTATGAGAGGTGTAGGGGTAAGCAGAGTCAGGGAGACAAAGACGAGAACGGTGGTTGTCATAGGCTGGGAGAAAGGAGGATGAGAAGGTTTTAATCGGTTCGGCTTTCCTCCTAGGATAAAATGGGAAGGTTCTAGAAGGACTGAGTGGAGCAGGACATGATTTGATAGTTCGCCAGGAGCCTTCCTAGCTGCTGGGGCAGGACTGAAAATGACAAGAGTTGAGGGGATTTTCAGTCCCCGAACAGAGAGCTGGTGCTGGCCAGGACCAGAGTGGCTGTGGTCAAAGTGGCTGAATTAGAGAGTCTTCTGAAATCCGATTGGAAAAGCAGTAGGAGCAGCTGATGGATGGCGAGACACAAAGGGGAGAGAAGGATGAAGACTTTTCTGTGCTTGGCTTGACACTAAGTCAGGAGTTAGTTTTTAGCTATGATCAGAAACTTGAGATGTATAGGGGCAGGATGCGGAAATCGTGAGTACAGGGATGAATTAGGAGCTGCGAAGCTGGATGGAGTCCCAAATGTGTTGACAGAAGAGAGGAGGCTCAAGGACTGGGTCTGGTGGATTCTGGAAAAGGATCAGAGTGGAGACTGGGGTGGGAGGACTGGCCAGAGAAATAGGTCACGAGCAGAAAAGAGCTGAAAGAATTTTTCATATGCAATACACTGCACAAGCTGGGCATGGTGGTACATGCAATTACCCAGGTAATCTCATCAAAAAGCTGAAGCAGGAGGATAGAAAATTTAAGGCTACTTTGGGCTGCATGACAAGGTCTTGTCCCAAAAGCACACTCCACCCAGGAAAATCATAAAGTAAATTTGATTCTCTATTTTACGGGCCACAGGCCATGGGGCTAATGGTTAGAGAACAGGTTAAATTATCTAAAGTTAAATGCTAGAAGTAACAGAGGTGAAAGTCAAATTATACCTGTATTGATTCCATAGCCCAAATGTGGTAAAGCTCTGCCCCACACAGTCTTTCTGTTGTGATGAGGCAGAAACAGAGGCTGGGAGAACAGAACTGCAGAACTCAGGAGGAGCAGAAGGCATTCTCTGTCTTTCAAGTGTCCCTGATCTATTGGTCCAGGGCTGGTGTGGAAACGGTCAAGTGAGGGGCTGTGCAAAATCAGCCCAACTGGGCAAGCCAGGATGGATGCCAGCCATAGGAAGCTGTGAAGGCTTCCACTCCTAACTTCAAGGTTTACATGAAGGTAGGGGAAGCTACTCTAACATAGGGTGGGACTTTTGGGTATGGGAGCAAGATGTTGTGATTTGGGATGGTCTCAGCATGGGTATGGGTAACACTGGAGGCTCCCCTTGGCATCTTCCTTGCTACGTACCAAAAGTGGGCTTGAATGCAGGACCCAAGGCCAACTATCAGAACCTACCATCAGGACCAGTGAACACAGGCAAGGGATGCCATGCAGTTGGAGAAATCAGGTTTCAGATTTCTGCTGGCCATGTCCAGTTGAGGTCATGAGTTCTGGGTCATACTGGATTTACCACTACAGCATTAATTTCTCTGCTTCCTGCACTGAGATCAGCTTTTTCTTAACCCATGTTTTAAGCCTGCTTCTTCACCTTCTATTTATGCTGTGAAGTTTGGAGAAGTCAAACAATTATAAATAGAGATTATAGAAAAATTCACAAAATTCACTGGAAGAAATGTTGAAAATTTACATTATCAAAGTAAGAGATATTCACTTCAAGAAAATTAAAATTATACATACACACAGACTCATACATAATAACATATATAACTAATAATGGGCTTATGTATTCTAGTGTTGTCTTTTAAAGTGCACTTCATATGTATGTGTGTGTGTATGTCTATATATACGTATATATTTGTATATTGACTTTACATTAATTTGGGGTAGTCAAAATGTAGTTTTCTCTCCCATTTTGGAGTCAGATAGATGAAGGTTCATCCTTGGCTTCTTCATCGAGAAACCCAAGCCCTCGGGTGACTTTCTTGCTTCTCTGAGCCTTGGTTTCCATCACTCATGTTGAAGGGCGCATGGGAGGATCAAATGACATCCCACATGTTAGGTTCTGCATACAGCACTCGGCAATAGCAAGTGAGCACTCAATGATACTGTGATTTACTACCCGGTTTTTAAGACACAATCTTTCAAAATGTGAAGTGACTTGAGCGATATTTACCCGAGGACAAACATGGATAAGCCATCATTAATTTCCATTAAGACGATGGTCAGATGCTGGAGTTGGCACTCACAGGAAAGAAGTCCCAGGCACTGAGATGGCGAGGCCAATAGAAAAACTCATTATGGCATGTGGTTAGTATTGACCAATTCTGGGATTACTCTTTAACTGGAAACATTTCCAAATGCAGGTACAAGGGTAAGGATGTGGGAGGCCTCTGTTGCCAAGGGAATGTATATCATGTTTGAGGCAAGAATCTGGGAGAATCTTGCTTTGTCAGAATGCTACAGTAATGTTTTCATGACATGGACACTGCCCTTAGATAAAGCCATGGGAATATCACTTTTATCAGCCCTGGGAGGAAAAGTATATGAAGTACATAGCTAGCCTTTGCTACCAAATGTTTCCAGCCCTCTGTTCAGAGCCTCTCCTCTGTGATCTTAGTAACCGCCACAGGACATTAAAGCCAGACAGAGGCTGCGCTGAAATGATTCAATTTTATTGAGATGGTACTGGGGTCTCTGGAGGCTCTCATCACTGGGAAAGGCATCGGCGTGAGACTGATTCTGGAGCCATCATTACAATTTACTGGTTGATTCCAAATGCCTATGGATATGCAAAGGACCTAGAATGGTTAAAACAATTCTGTAACAGAGCAAAGCTGGTAGGCTCTCAATACATGAGTTCAAGGCTCATTAGAAAGCTTTATGTGATGCTGATAAAAGAGACGGACATAGTGGCTTGGCGGTGGTGGCGCACACCTTTAATCCCAGCACTGGGGAGGCAGAGGCAGGTGGAATCTCTGTGAATTCGAGGCCAACCTGGTCTACAGAGTGAGTTCCAGGACAGGATCCAAAGCTACACAGAGAAACCCTGTCTCCAAAAACAAAAACAAAACAAAAACAGACAGACATATCAAGGGAACATAATTGAGAGTCATGGCAGAAATACACATTTGATCAGTTGCTTTATTCTTCATAGTGTTGCCAAAGCAACATAACAAGAAAAGAAACATCTTTGTAATAAATGAAGCTGAAGCAAATAGGAAAAAAGTAAATCTATATTCCCTACTTCACACTGCATGCAAAAATAATTAGAGTGTATTATATAGTTTTTTGGAACACAAACTTTAAAATCAGCTCACGGAAGGACAAAGAACATCTTTTTGACTTTAGGATAGGCAAGAGTTCCTTAGAGAAGTGGAGGGAAAGAGAGGGGGAAAGGGGAGAGGAAGAGGAGGGGAAGTGGGAGAGGGAAAACGCATTACCTAGATCCTGTTGAATGTGCATAAGCAAAAGTGATAAATTGGTCTTCATTAAAAATGGAAAGTTGGTCATGACCTCCCATGAGGACATGTAGTAATACGGGCGGCAGGGCTGCGTCCCCAGCACCCCAGCTGCCCATACGGCTAGCTTTACCCGAAATAACAACACACAAACTGTATTCATTTAAACACTGCTTGGCCCTTTAGCTCTAGCCCTTACTGGCTAATTCTGATATCCCGATCAACCCATCTCTAATAATCTGTGAGAACCGGTTTTACCGGGAAGATTCTAGCCTAGTCCATCCTGGGTCAGAGTTTCATGGCGTGTGTCTGCCCGGGAGCGGGGCATGGTGTCTCTCTCTCAGGCGTTGCTCCCGAGAGGAGAGCTGTGGAGTCTGAGCTCACTTCCTCTTCCTCCCAGCGTTCTGTTCTGTTTACTCCTCCCACCTATCTTCTAACCAATAAAATGGGCCAAGGCAGTTCCTTTATTAGCCAATGACCTTCCTCCATCAAGGACATGCCTCTCACAAATGATCTCCTTCATCCCTCTTTAGAAAAGAAGAAGAAACTCAGGAAAAGGTGCCCATTGTAGGTCCCGGTTTCTACTTCATGGATGTGAAATAGCCAAAATGCTATAAAATAACAATGGTTTTGAGCTGTGCACAAATGGTAGTCTTGTGTGTAGGCTGCTGTACCTCCATCAGCCCACAGGTGGAAAAGCAAGGCAGACAGAAGGCTGCATCTTCAAGGGGAAACATAGAGATCTGCTATATAAATGCCCCGAAGAGAGTATTTTAGGACAAACTGTCTTCCTTCTGTTTGAAGTTGAAATTACTACACAGATGTGTTTGATGGCATGGACTTCAAGTTCAGATATAATAAAAGTTTGAATTATTGTTTATACATTTATGGATTTACTACCCTTTAAAATGGTAAATTTACAAGACTATATAGTCATTGAGTTTGGTTTCAAATGTGAATGAAGGTAGCTATTGATATAGCAGACATATTAAAAAAGATGCAAAAAATACATTGATTAATGATTGATCCCAAACAATGCAGCCAATGCAGCTAGTGCTGCCAATTTAAGGAGAGGGTAAATTTGCCAATTATGGCTATTACTTAAGCAATTAGCTAATTAAAGACAAGAAAATTTATGTGTATAGATGATGTTAGAAATATATGCCAGCAATATGGTCAATCAAATCAAACCCAGTCCAGGTTTCAGAACTTTGATCTGACTTCTTGAAAATGAATCAGCCCAAGCACATACTCGAGTTAACGCCAGGGAATGACAAACTCCTACTGACGTTTCCCATCAGGTCTAATAATAAACATGGCTGTCTTCTGTGGAGACAAGGGAAGGGAAGTCATCATAATAAACAATTTCAAATGCTCCAAGATGGGTGAATTCAACACATGTGCTTGCACTTAGCTTCAAGCTTGTGAGTAAAAATGGCCACAACTGGATGTTACTAGTAATAAAATTATATTCCTGCATCAATAGTGTGAATTATCAGAATGAAGAAAACCATCTACACCTGATATTTCTAAGGGATTTACTATCATCTATCTATCTATCTATCTATCTATCTATCTATCTATCTATCTATCTATCCATCCATCTACCTACCTATTTATCTAATAATTATTTAGACATAGGGTTTTTCTCTGTAGCTCTGACTGGTGTGAAACTTCTGTTCAGACCAAGCTGACCTGGATCTTTCCTCTGCCTCCTGAGTGCTGGGATTTCAGGCATATGCCACTATGCACATCCCTTTGATGGTTTGTGTCTAGAAAAGGCAGAGCAAGTGGTTGAAAGCAAAGGGATGTTTGTCCATGTGACTGTAGATAGCATGACTCAGAAAGATGGCATGGGGGCACCTTGACAGGATGATGTTGAGTCTTCTCTGGTGGTACGAAATAAAATGGTGATGAAGACTGGGTAACCAGAGTCTTTAATAATGAAGGACAGTGAGAGGTAGTAGCAAGACATCCTCATGAGCTCTGAAGTTCTAGTTTCTGACCCTTGTTTGGACACTCATAAAGTGACTCTGGTTGGGTAAGTCACTTGATTTTCCTGAGCATAGGCTTTGCCATCTTTTGTGTTGGGGTTGTTCTAAGGATTGGTGAAACAGAGGACACTGAGAAAGTAAGTAGGTATCTGCTACAGTTGTTTTTCATTATCTGCTTGTAACTGACTCTTCAGTGCAACCCCGGGCCGGAGCCACGCCATGGTTTCTGCGAGAGCCTGGAGGTATTTTAGGAAATAATCAATACAAGATGTGTTGGGTTGCGGCCATGTTGAGAAGCCTGCTTCTTGACAGAATGGTGTTTGATGGAATTAATAATACTTGAGAGAAACATTGTAAAAGCCTGAGGGAAGGAAAAATATGGAGGATGCCTAGGGAGAGAGTTGAAGCCAGTGTGGAAATCGTCATCCAGAGAAGGCTGGTCTTGTCTTGCTGCTGGTGGGGCAATACACATGCACAAGCCCACATGTGAATGTGTGTATAGAAACACACACTAAGACATGCATGCATATGTAAGGGAATATGTACATGTCCACATATGTATATATAAGAACATGCACACACATACACGTGGAGATTTATGCACATAATATATACAAATAGATGTGTCCACATTTGGATACACAAATACATGTGTGCACAGATAGATGCACATACTTGCACACATAAGCAACCAGTATCAGTTTTGTTGGTGGGGGTCTCAGGAGAAACTGGCCCATAAGGACAGCTCACATGAATTCCAATAATGAATAATTGCAAATTGTCCACTCAACAGGCTATCACCTTCTCTGGAAATGTTGTTTCTGGCTTGTTTTGAAAAGTGTGTGTGTGTGTGTAGGTCAGAGGTCATTGTTGGGTGTCTTTCTCTGTCACTCTCTACTGTATATTTTGAGTCAGGCTCTCTCACTGAATGTGGAGCTCAGAAGATTGGTTGGTTAAAGAGCCCCTAGCATCCTCCTGTCTCTGCTAGAATCTCTAGTGCTGCTAGAATTGCATATATATATATATTTAAACAGTTAAGAACCATCTGCTGTCTGCTCACTGAGATTTGGAAGTTATTGATGTTGTGATAGGAAGAGACTCAGCAGGGATGACAGACCAGGACCTCATGGTTTTAAAATCATAAATCAAACCCAACAGTGACCTACGCTTAGGAAGAGAAAACCATTACTTTTCCTTTATCTAAAATGTTCCCAGGTTTTCTACAGGATTTTCTTCACATTGGTGTTGCTGTGGGAACACTTGGAGTAGCAAGGCAGGATGTTTTCGCTGCCTATATTGCAGCAGAAACATACTGGGAAGTCAGGGACAAGCTTGGTCAAGGCTAAGTAAAGCCTGGGGGACGTATGGTATAGGGACAAAGAGTCTGTCCTCAAGAAGCTGCCTTCCTGTTGTGTAAGAAAAGAGGTTGTGGGGCTCTTCATGGTGAAATAGCAGGTAAAGGCACTTGCTGCCCACCCTGATGACCCAGTTTAGATCCTTAGGACCCACATCGCAGTAGGAGAGAATTGACACTTGCAAGTTGGCCTCTGACCTCTACACATGTACTGTGTTGCACATACCCCTAAATAAATGTTTTTTTTTAAAAGAAAGATTAAAAAAGGAAAAAAAGTTCTTGAATACCACACCCAAATGGCCAGAGACCAAAGGCCACATTGACACAAGATGAAAACATTTATTTTCAGAAGAGCGATGAGACGCTTTCCTAACTTAAAATTGCTTTGTGTTGTTTTTTTGTGAAGGAATTATGTATATTACTCATTATTTAAAATATGTATATTTCAAGATCAGAAGATCAGCAGTAAATCTTGACATTAGTTCTATTATATTTTCAGGAAGAAAGAAGGAAGAATTTCATCAGCCGAAGCCTTGCCCTGGCAGAAGTGGTCTGCATGGTGGACCCGGCCACCTGTGTGAAGGTGAGAGGCAGACAGTCCTGCTTCTGTGGAGCTTGCTGCCTCAGACCTGCTCTCCTGCTTTTTCACTATTGTCATCCATTCTCTCTTCTTTGCCTTTTGCTTTGTTTGCTTTGAGACAGTTTTCCTATGGCCTAGGCTGACCTTGAACTCCTTCCTGCCTCTGTCTCCCAAGTGCTGGGATCACTAGTGCAGTCTGATGCGTTTCTTGTTTTTTCATATTGTTTTCATTAATTCATAGATAGTGTATTAATTGATTATTCCCATTTGTCTTAATTTCCTCCTCCTTCTCTTTCTTCTTCTTCTTCTTCTTCTTCTTCTTCTTCTTCTTCTTCTTCTTCTTCTTCTTCTTTCTTTTTGAGACAGGATTTCTCTGTGTAGCCTTGGCTGTCCTGGAACTCACAGAGATCAGCCTGCCTCTGCCTCCTGAGTGCTGGGATTTAAGGTGTGCACCACCTCACTCAGGCTTCATTTGTCTTTATTTTATAAAGACAGTACCATAAATGTCTGTGACTTACTTTCTTCACTTAGGTATCACTGCTGAGACTGACCTATATTGTCCCAAGTCATGGCCTTCATTGATTTAAATAAGTTAAATATTTGGCTTTGAAAATTAAGCCCTTGAAGCTTTTATTTGTTCGGTTTTTTACATATGTGTCACATCATGGAGAGCACTACTGCTTTCTCATCAGCCTACATGGAAGTTAGCTACTTTTGCTTCACAGTGACCCAAATACCTCTGAAAACAACACAAGGAGGGATGATTTATTTTGATTCATGGTTTCAGCTTGTTGCTGAGAAGGCGTGGTGAAGCAGGTGGTGCCATGGCAGCAAGAGTGTATAGCAGACAATCGAAAACACAGCAGACCAGGAGGCAAAGAGCAGGACAGGAAGTGGGCAGGGATAATACATTCCCAAGTACTGCTCCTCTTGGTATAACCTTTTGAGATGTGGATAGTATGTGTGTGTGTGTGCATTTGCACACGTGTGCTTGTGTACAGAAGCCAAAGGGCAACTGTGGTGTCATTCCTCAGCCATATTTTTTATAATTAGATTGTTTATGTATTGAAAGAGAGAGAAGAGGGGTTGGGGAAGAGAAAGGGAGAGGGAGATCAAGAGAGAGAGAAAGACAGACAGACAGACAGACAGAATATGAACACATAATGGTGTTCCTATGGAGGTCAGAGGACAATTTGTTGGAATCAGTTCTCTCCTTCCACCATGCAGATTCTGGGGACTGAACTCCGATCATCAGGCTTGGCAACAATATTCCCTGAACCATCTTGCTAGCTCCTGGACACTCTGTTTTTTAAAAAAAGGAAACAGGGGTCTTTACTGGCCAAGAACTCACTGAGTAGACTAGGTTGGCTGGCCAGCGAGTCCTGGAGATCCTCCTGTCTGCTTTCCCAGCATTGAGACTAGAAATGTATGTCATCGCACCTGCATATTTTTTAATGGAGGTTCTGGGGATCAAACTCCGGTCCCTGTGGTTAAAAGGCAAACACTTTGCTGACTAAGTCGTCTTATCATTCCACCCAGAGCCCTCGTTAATTATCTACCAGGTGGTGGCTTCATTGGTGGATTGAGGAGAGGCCAACAAGCACTCTGCTCTGATGAACAGAATCACCTTCTCTTCCCCATGTGTACGTCGAGGCTCTGGCCAAGGCTCATCATTTGTCTCGTGATACTGTCCTGACCTCAGGTGCCAGTCTTTAGGCATCTCCAGTGGGAGCCTGTGGAGGCTGCTGCCAGCTCTTGATGCTGTCCTGACCTCAGGTGCCAGTCTTTAGGCATCTCCAGTGGTGCCTGTGGAGGCTGCTGCCAGCCTTTTCTGGGCATGCTGTGGTTATTGCTTCATACTCCTGATGTTGCAACCATCCTTTTTCTTCAGATTATAGAAAAAGGAGAGAGAGAGAGACACCCAAAACAGTACATGTAGAGTGCATGTTTGCAGTTGGGGTTTTCTTTCATAAGGTGTCTCAACTGCTTTCCTCAGTTTGTCTCAACACAGGTGGGCTTCTTAGTGTTCTGCCCCTGAGGTTTACTAGGGACAGGAGATAGGGTGGTTTTTACAGCAGTGGACACAGTGTCTTCTGGGACGACAGTCTGGATATATGTCCATCTCTGGCCAGTTGCAGTATCTCTGTCCCTCTATCTTCATTTAAGATATCTCCTCCCTGTTCATGCCAACTCTCGCAAGCTCCTCCATCACAGCTAATGGGCTTTCATGGACACGGTCACTCAGCCAAAGACCAGGTACTCCCAGAGTACCCCTTCTCTTCCCAAATCCAACTCATCAACTTGTCTCCAGAATTTACCCTGAATCTCTCCACTCCTTTCCTCACTGCCACCACCACTACTCACCTGCCTGATTCAGTTTTCTGGTTAGAAAACTGTTTGTGCTCCTCCTGGGAGGCGCTGCTGTGACCATGTCAGGCCAGAGGTCACCAGCTCAGGAGCCCTCTGGTACTCTTGGTGAACTTGGTCTTGTTGTCTGCTGTGTGAAGACTGCTTTTGTGAGGGGAAGTCCCCACACATTTCTTTGTTGTGTGAGTGGAAGTGGCAGAGATGCTATCTACGAGCTGGCCACTTTCCTTCGAAGGCACAGGCCATCCTGGCCTAACTGCTTACTAACGTAGCTAGTGAATGGAAGCTTTTCAAGCATGTACAAAAATATCCTAGTTTTTCCCATTCCCAAGGAAGAGGAAAACGTTAAAAATCTAGAAAAGAAATATATGATAATGTATACATTCACCATCAACCATAGAGGTTTAGGAGAGGAAAATTCAATTTGCCTTAACTTGAGTAAAATATTGTCTTTAAAACTAGACACAAAGGAAAAAAAATATCATTTTGGATTGATTCCATTTTCCAAATGTGTGGGTACAATGGACCCCTCCTGCCCACCGAAAGATCCAGTTTAAACTTGATTAAGCAAAATAGACTTAATTATTCTCATTAAAGAATTCCACTGGTGAGTGAGCCCTGAGTTCTTGAACCTCTTGGCCATCTTCTTTCTTCAACCCCATCATCGTATGCTGGCTTCATTCACCACCTCAAGGTGAGCTGGCAATCAGCTGCCTCAGGTCTCAATGGCTCTGGATTCCATTGTGTCTTGGTGGCCACTTGGAAGGGGCCCATTGAGATCCTAGGTCTATTCTTGAAGCCACAACTTCATGGCTCTGGGGATGATGTAGCTCAGCTGTATGTAGGTCGCACTCATCCTAAAGCCACATGTAAGGATGGTCCTCAGGGGAAATTCAGAGTCTGTGGCTAGGAGAGAGAGGGAATGCTGAGCTCAACACCAGCAAATATCTACACACTTCCATCCCTTTGTTTCTGCCACCAGTCACCTTACTCCTTCCATGTGGAATCTAGATGTCTCTTCTTCTTCTTTGTGTTTCCGTCAACTTGACATCAACTAGAGTCACTTGGCAAGAGGGACCCTCAACTCTCCATTTGGCTTGTCCAGCATGCCTTGGTTAATGTTTGAAGTGGGAAAGAAAGCTCAGTCCCATGTGGGTGGTGCCACCCTGGGAAGCCCAGCCCCATGTGGGTGGTGCAACTTTGGAAAGCCCAGTCTCTTGTGGGTGGTGCCACCCTGGGAAGCCCAGCCCCTTGTGGGTGGTGCCATCTTAAGTGGGTGGTGCTGGGGTGTATAAGAGCAATAGAAAGCCATGGGGATCAAGCCAGTCAGTAATATTTCTCTGTAGTCTCTGATTATTAAGTTTTCTGCCTTGGCTTCTCTTGATGATGGCTGTAACCCAGAAGCTGAAAGAAACCCTTGACTCCCCCAAGTTGTTTTTGATTGTAATGTTTATCATATGGATAGGGATCAAACTAGGGTACCTCTCCTCTTTCTCTTTTTTAAACCTGCATCCACCTCCCCTTCCTCTTCCCCTTTCCCTGTCAGTAACACTTTCTCAGGGCTTACAAAAGGGCAGAGAGGGCGGTGGTGGCCCACACCTTTAATCCTAGCACTCGGGAGGCAAAGGCAGGTGGATCTCTGAGTTCGAGGCCAGTTTGGTCTACAAGAGCTAGTTCCGGGTTAGGCCCCAAAGCTACAGAGAAACCTTGTCTCAAAACAACAACAACAACAAAACAAACAAACAAACAAACAAACAAACAATTTTTCCCCGACGGTGGTGGCGCACTCCTTTAATCCCAGCACTCGGGTTCCAGGACTGGAACCAAAGCTACAGAGAGAAACCTTGTCTTGAGAAAAACCAACCCCCCCCCCCCCAAATAAAAAGGGCAGAGAAAGACCTGTGTAGCGTGAAGGATTCCTAGAGATACCCTGAAGTGCGATTTTAATTAGTCTTAATAATGGAAACCTAGTGTCAGGTATCAGGGTAAAAGCTGAAAGATCAGAGAAGTAAAGTAGCAACCACAGTCACCTCTTAACCTCTCCAACTCCTTTGACCAAAAAGGGCTGAGATCCTGTCTATACCCCACCTTATCACTTCCTCTCTCTGCCCAGCCTGTTCACTTCCTGTCTGTACAGCCCTTCAGAACTGTACGGTTAACTCGTGGCTAGATCCACCCTTTGGTCTCCAGGCAAGCTTTATTAGTCAGAACACAAAATATTACAACCAAATCAATCCTTGAATGGATTTTGACCAATGGGTCTAGCTGTTGCTAAGCTGTTGACTGTGGCTCGTCATTGTTTGTACTGTCCTTGTTTCTAGTGTGGAGTCATTTCTTTCCTATTTGGCGGTACCATCCTCAATCTTGGAAGTTCTGAACATGTTATCAAGTGGTATCAGCAACTCAAGGTATGATGCTTACTTTAGCAGATAGCTTTTTCCATGGAGATTTAAAAAAACAAAATCATACTACTTTTGTGTGTCTGTTTGATTAGAAACAAAACAGAATTCAAGTCTGCAAAAATTTTGACCCAAATGAGAATTTCAAGACTATCTTTTTACATACTACATCTACATCTGTCATATTCTTTTTTTAAAGATTAAAAAACTGTTTATGTGTATGGATGTTTTACCTGGCTGTGTGTTTGTGTACCACATGAGTGTGAGATGCCTTCAGAGGCTGGAAGGGGGTGTTGGATCCTCTGGAACTCGAGTTATGGATTGTCGGAAGCTATTACATAGATGCTGGGAACTGAACCTAGGTCCTCTGCAAAACAGGAAGTGCTCTAAACCGTGGAACCATCTTTCCAGGCTCATCTTCCATATTCCCAAATGCATAATAAACATCAACAAAATATGTTTTTATGGTTGTTTCCAGCTTTCTTCTCCTTTCCTTGCTAATATTGTTAGTGTCCTGAGGTCTTCAGTTAGAGTTCCTCTGACCATCTAACTTCCTTTTAATATTTCCTAAATTTCAGGAGCTGAAGTATACCGGGATGTTTGCAATGACGGAGAAAGGCCACGGGAGCAATGTGAGACAGATCCAGACTGAGGCTACCTTTGACCTTGACAATCAGGTGAGGGATCTGTTTTTTGTTTCATGGTTCTCTGCAATAGGGGACCTGCACAGACCACCCATCTTCCTGAGCCTGGCTTTACACCCTCAGCATGGTTCCCTGCAATAGGGGACCTGGACAGACCACCCCATCATCCTGAGCCTAGCTCCACACCCTCAGCATGGTTCCCTGCAATAGGGGACCTGCAGAGACCACCCCATCGTCCTGACCCTGGCTCCACACCCTCAGCATGGTTCCCTGCAATAGGGGATCTGGACAGACCACCCCATCGTCCTGAGCCTGGCTCTACACCCTTAGCATGTGCTCTGGTTGGGAAGCTTAGGCTCAGAACAGGTTGTTTTATGAATGGACATGGGCTCAACCTTTGGAAGCAATACCAGCCTATGCTACACACTTCCTGCCACCAACAGGACACAGCTCTGCACACATATTCTTTAGTTATTCCCTCGTAACGTTTCAATGGGAACAGCACTAGCCACATTGTTCTTCTTCCAACAGTAGTCTATGAGAAAGGAAGAGATGTCTTTGCTGTTTCTGCCTGGAGTACATGGCAGCACACCAAGAGTTGAGATTTTTCTGATCAGGAGATAAGTCCTCTATGCTGTCACAGCTGTTCCTCAGTATTCATGGACATCACAGCTTCTAGGAACCTCTGAAAAGTCTAAAATACACAGACGCTCAATTTCTTTCTATAAATAGCATAGTATTTGTGTAGGACATGCCAGACCTCCTCCATTTTGTATAAAAAATGATCTATTTACATCATTTTTGATGACTTCTAATACTTACTATAATAATGATGTTATGCATCTGTTAAACTGTATTATTTATCGAACGATGATAATAAAACCTTGTCTGTAGGTAGTAAGTATAGATGGAATTAAAATGTATCTCAATACATAGTTGATTGAATCCAGTGATATGGGACTCATGTGGATAGAGGGCAAATTAATTGCATTATGCAGTGTTCTTTTTGTGTGTGGTATCTTGAATTTAATTGGCCTCCATAAACTCATAGGGAGTGGCACTATTTGGAGGTATGGTCTCATTGAAGTAGATGTGGCTTTGTTGGATGGAGGAAGTGTGTCACCATGAGAGTGGGCTTTGAGGTCTCCTGTGCTCAAGCTTTGTCCAGTGTCTCAGTTCACTTTCTGTTACCTTGGGATCAAGATATAGAATTCTCAGCTCCTTCTCCAGCACCATGTCTGCCTGCATGCCACCATGTCCCACCATAATGATAGTGGACCAAACCTCTGAACTGTAAGCAACTCCAATTAAATGTTTTCCTTTATAAGAATTTCCATGGTCATGGTGTCTCTTCACAGCAATAAAAACTCTATAAAAGATGGAATTTGGTACCAGGGACTAGGATATTACTGTGATAGGCTTGACCATATTTTTGTTTGAAGGAATATGAACATTGGAACTATGTATTAGGAAGCATTTGGAACACTTTAAGCATTGTCTAATGGACCATACTAATAGGAACATGGAAGACAGTGGTGCTGAGTGTGAGTTGATGAACTGTGGGGGCCCAGATCAAAATGTTTCAGAGGATAAGAATTTTAGTATGTTGCCTCAAGATCATTCTTGTGATATTTAGTGAAGAATGTGGCTGCTTTTTGCCCTTGTTCAGAGTCTACCTGAGGCTAAAGTGAAGAGTTGTGGATTAACTCCTTTGGCAGAGGAAATCTCTTTAATTGTCTAGTATAGACTGTGTCATGTGGTTATTAGTGATAACTCTAATCAAGATTTATACTGAAAGGGAGTAAATTGAAGAAGGCAAAATACAAAATGTAAAATTTGAGGAGAAAGGGGGCAACAGGAAATGGAATGGTGCTAAATCCCGCATTCAAGGAGAAAGACAGATTAAGAAATGGAATAAAGGCAGTGGTGACCTCAGGGAACTATCCCACCAGCTAAGTTTCCAACTTGGGAAAAGGAATTAAAGAAAAGCTTAGAGCTGGGTGTGGTGGTAGATACCTTTAATCCCAGCACTCCAGAGGTGGAGGCTGGCAGATCTCTGAGGCCAGCCTGGTCTACAGATCCAACTTCAAGACAGCCAAGCTTAGGCTGCAAAGGAAACCATTGAAAAGAGAAAGTTGGTGAAGATGTAATTGAATGAGGAGGGCCATGTTCCAGTCCCAGTAAGCAGCAGAAGATGGCAGCTTTAGTCACGTGGTTCTGGAGTTAAGGATAGAAGAAAGGGGCTATGGAATTTGTCTCTTTGACTAAGAAAGTTGTTGAGGTCAGGCAGATGTCATGAGTGTCCCTAAATGGAGACCTGGAGGGGCCATTACATAAAGCTGTGAAGTTGAAACCTGGATGGCCTTGGAGACCCCAAGATATTGGAGATGCCAGACCCATGGGATACCTGCTAAGGAAAACTGCTAACAGGGAGTGGAACTAGCCCAAGAGACGAAGTGAGTTGCAGTCAACAAAGCTGAAAGGAGTTGGAGATCTGAAGAGCATTTTGACATCTGACATGGTGATACAGAGTTTGGTGTTTGCTCAGCTGGTTTTTTATCTTGTTTTGGTTCAGTATTTCCTCTCTATGCTTCCTTCCATATGTTTTGGAACAGTAATGTATATCCTGTGCCATTACGTGTTGGAAGTATGTGATTAGATTTTTTTATTTTGATTTTATAGGGGATTATAGTTAAGAGATTGCATGAATTTCAGAAGAGACTTTGAACTTTGGAGTTTTAAACATTGTTGAGACTATGATAGACTATGGGGACTTTTGAAGCTGGACTAAATGCATTTTGCATTATGATACTGTTACAGGCTTATAGGGGTCCTGGTGTGGAATGTGGTAGTTTGAATGTAATTGACCCCATAGTCTCATAGGGAGTGGCACTATGAGGAGGTGTGGCTTTGTTGGAGTGGGTATGGCCTTGTTGGGGGAAGTGTGTCACCTTGGGAGCTATCTTTGAAGTCTCCTATGCTCAAGCTATGCCCAGTGTCTCAGTTCACTTCTTGTTGTCTCTGGGTCAAGGTGTAGAATTCTCAACTCCTTCTCCAGCACCATATTTGCCTGCATGCCACCACGTCCCACCATAATGATAATGAACTGAAACTATAAACCACCCCAATTAAATGCTTTCTCTTGTAAGAGTTGCCATGGTCATGGTGTCTCTTTACAACATTAGAAACCGTAAAATGTTATGTGAGCGTATGTGTGGTTTATGTGCACCTATGCCTGTGCATATGGAGGCCAGAAGAAGATGCAGAGTGCCCTGCCTTACCATGCTCTACCTTATTCTCTCGAGACAGGGTCTCCCACTGAATCTGGACAGAGATAGGCTAGCAGCCAGCATGGCCCAGTGATGCTCCTGGTTCTGCCCAACACAGCATAGGGTCTCACCTGTGTTTTCACCAGGGTCCTGGGGATTTAAACTCAGGTCCTCATGCTTGAGAAGCAAGTGTTCTTCCCCACCGAGTCATCTCCTAGCCCCTGTGTGGTTTTCCTAACTCACATGGATTTTACTTGACAACCTGAAGGCACTGTAGTGTTGCTTTTTCTCCTTTTTATTCATGTGATGAACTCTATTCTTTTCCTTTCCATTTTGTTCTTTTGCTTCTCTTTTCTTTGATTTTCTTCATTCCCCTTCCCTTTAAAATATGTGTGTGTGTGTGTGTGTGTGTGTGTGTGTGTGTGTGTTGTAGTAGGAGCGGCGGGGCTGCGTCCCTGGCACCCGGCCGCCCACACGGCTAGCTTTACCTGAAATAATTACACGGACACTGTATTCTTTTAAACACCGCTTGGCCCATTATATCTAGCCTTTTCTCGGCTAACTCTCGCACCTGGACTAGCCCATTTCTTATAATCTGTGTAGCCCACGAGCTGGCTTACCAGGAATGATCTTTTTTTTATTTTTTTTATTTTTTATTTTTTTTTACCAGGAATGATCTTAACCTGTGTCTGCCTGGAGTGGGAGAATTATGGCGACCCTATGACTCAGCTTCTTTCTCCCAGCATTCTGTTCTGTTTACTCCACCCACCTATGTTTTAACCTATGAGGGCCAAGCAGTTTCTTTATTGCTTAACCAATGAAATCAACAGATTGATGTATGACACTCCCCCATCATGTGTGTGTGTGTGTGTGTGTGTGTGTGTATTGTGTGAGTGCGCACGCACGTGTGTGCCACAGTATGTGTGTGAGGTTAGAAGACAACTTGTTGGATTCAGGTCTCTCCTTCCATCATGTGGGTACTAGGGATTGAACCCAGGTCATTAGACTTGGTGGTGAGTGTCTCTACCCACCGAGCCATCTCAATCACCGGCCCTCTTTTCCCTTATTAATTAAACATGTTGGTGAAGACCTTCTAATCTGGCGTCTTTCTCCATAATGGACCATAACCAAAGCAATGTGGAAGCTCTTCTTGGTAGTTCTCCACTGGACCCCTCCACGCCCATAAAGAAAGCCACTGTTGAATTCTGTTACCCTCTTTGCACTTTCTTATCTGGTACTCGGTATTCCTAAGGACTACAAAGGGACAACTGAATTCTGTTGTGTGTAGCTGTGTTTGTGAGTGGGCTGGGGAGGGGACATTACACTAGTGTCTGTGTGTCTAGTTCTATTCTTCCATTTCCTCCGAGTTTGCCTTTCTGAATCAGGAATTTAATAAAGTAAGTTTTTTTTTGACTGACAAATCTTCAGTGGGTGAGTGACCAGTGCTGAGAATGCCCTAGTCAGTGACCAGTGCTAAGAATGCCCTATTCAGTGACCAGTATTGAGAATGCCCTATTCAGTGACCAGTGGCTTAGAGGATAGTTTCCCTGCCCTGATGTTCATTCTTTGCAGCGGTCAGTGATCTCCCAGGTTGTGGGAAATGCAAGGACTGTGCCCTGCCATGCTGGCCCAGCTTCTTCTCTATGCTGCCTGTATTCTTTCGCATCAGCACTCCCTTTAAGAAGGTTAAGCAGTTCCTGCAAGTAGAGAATTCAAGTGGTAGAAGGCACTAAGCTAAGCCCTGAGATAACCAGCCAACAAAACTTTGTTGTCCCTATTTTATGGATAGAAACTAAGACTCACAGAAGTTAGGGACCTGACTATAGTGACAAAGTAGCAGAGTTAAGGAGTCTTAGGCTGAAATGGAACTGTCTTTAAGAGTGTGGGTTATTTACCCGATATCTTGTGGGTTATAACTGACCACTTTTGTCCTTTTCCCAGGCTTGCAATCGTTACTGTGAAGGGAAAAAACACCCACAATTCTTACTTGTTTCTTCTTTCAATTTCTTTTTTGACAAAAAAATAATTTCTTGCATTGGTCCCATTTTCCCCAAACAGCATAAATGATTTTGTCACCTGATGGGCCTCTGCAGCTGCCTCTTTCTGACAGGGGAGTTGCAGATGAGGAAAATGGTGAGCACTGTCTCTCCAGTGGGTGGGAGAGAGACAAGTCAGTCATGAACTTCTGCCAGGAGGAAAGCAGGATGGTGGGGGGTGAGGGGCACAGCGGGGGGGGGGGGGGGGGACTGACACAGCAGGGGGTGGTTTCTCCCTTGGATTCACATTTCTCCTTTTGAAAGTGTGTTGCATATCAAATGAATCTTGCTTCCATCGCTTACTGGTTTTGGTTTTTGGTTCTTTTGTTTTCATTTGTAGGGGACTAGATCAGCCAGCGGTATGTTAGCTGTGAGATAAGAGCTTTATTTTCATACTCTGTGCTAACTAGCAAAAATAAGTGCGGCTACGGCCAAAGCTTTTTAATTTTTATTTTAAATCTATTATCTATCTATCTATCTATCTATCTATCTATCTATCTATCTATCGTGTGTGCATACACATGCATGTACCACAGCACTCATGTGGAGGTCAGAGAACAATTTTCTGGAGTCTGTTCTCTCCTTTCTGCCATAAGGGTTCCAGAAATTAAATTCAGGTTATTAGGCTTTGAAACAAATGCCATTAGTGACTGAGTCATCTCACTGGCCCTTTTTGACTTTCAAAAAGATTTTATTTTACATTTTACATTATGAACATGTGTGTGTGTGTGTGTTGGTATGTGTATAATGTGAGCGCAGGTCTCTTCAGAGCCCAGGGATGTGGGCTGTCCTGGAACTGGAGTTACACAGTTACAGGCAGTTGTGAGCTGCCTGACAGGGCTGCTGAGAACCAAAGTCAGCTCCTTTGTAAGAGCCGTGCATTCCTGAACCACTGAGCCATCTCCCCAGCCCTCTCCTTTCCTATTTTTTATTTTATTTTTACATTTCTTAGTCTTTGCAACTTTGACCATTTTGCTGGTCTTTACCAAGTAATCATAATTGTAACCAGCACACATGCTGGGCATTGTTTAGGTTACAGTTTGAACTCCAGCATTTTGGCTGATACAAACTTTCCACATGCAGTCTCTTGCCAGAAGTGACAAACTTCTTCCCGGGGTGTATTAGATGTGTAGAGGACCAGTATGCGTGGCCTCCCACCTTCTCTCCTGGCAGCCTGGTGTTTCCAGAGCTCTCTTCTCAGTATGAGTGGCCTCCCACCTTCTCTCCTGGCAGCCCGGTGTTTCCAGGGCTCTTTTCTCCCTCCCCATCATGCACATGGGTTGTTTTGTCTTCGTGCCCATTGCATGCAACCTTGAATTCATTCTCCTGCTTCCAGAAGCCCTGGCTGACCAGATAAACCAAGGGCAATCTCGAGAGACTTCTCTTGAAGAGATTCAACTCGCCCATGTATTTTTTTTTTCTGAAAAGCCCCTGCACATGTTAAAGGTTTTCCTGTACAAACTGATGTCAGAGATTGTTTTCTTAGGCTTTGAGACTGTATTTCTTGGCCCGATGGGAAAGCACAGTCTATACACTTTATAATCTGAAATCTGAGATAATCCTTGTGTGACCAAGAACATGTTGGTTTAGCTGAATCATATCTTCTACATTGTCAACTCCAATTAAGTAGCCAGTTCAGCTTTCTGCCATTTTTCTCTGGGCCCCTGACCTGTCATAGGTACCCTGTACTCAGAACTAGCAATGTGGTTGGTACCGCCTTGGGAAGAGGTTTAAGAGAAACCTATGTGGTGAGCAAGAGTGGGGAGATCCGAGCCTTGAAGGCAATATTTTCACCGGCTAGTAGGAAAGAGACGCCTAGATTTGAGCAGAGACTGGAAACCAACCCTACATGTGGTCCCTGCTTCTACAGGCTGGAGCTGGTTTCAGGGTCTTTGGAGCTGGAATCACTGGCTATTACTGAGACAAACTGCATGGGGCATTCTAAGATCCCCTCAGAAGACCACGGCTCCTTTGCAGGTGTCTCTGTACCAAGGGCTTGGGCATGTGGCTCTAGTCTGGGACCCTGGGGACTCTTTTACATTCACTGACTAGTAAGATGTTCACAGTAGGTTCTGAGACAACCAGCCAAAGGGTTTGGTGGGTGTTTTCTTTAACTTTAAAAAAAAAATCTAAATTAAAATTATTTTGGGGCGATATGCTAAGCAGTATAGGAATAACGCACAGATGCCTGTTTTGCTGGCAGTCAAGCACATGGCTTCGGCTTCTTAATGAATAGGTTGTGATTTAAACAAAGTTCTTATCATGGCTGCAGGATGGCCAGGCCTGTGCAATTGTGGAAAGCTTGAGAACTCAAGAGATTTACCTAGAAAGGGAAGACAAAGTGAAACATATGTTGTGTAGAAACAAACCATCCAGGGCCCTGGGTCATTGGGCTGCTCCCTCTTTTCATGGGCACCTCATAGGTGAGGTGTTTGAGAGTGAGGGGTATGTGGAGAGCTAAATACATTCTACCAGAACCTGTGTGCCCCCTTCCGTGTGTGTGTGTGTGTGTGTGTGTGTGTGTGTGTGTGTGTGTGTGTCATGGGGAGTAAACCCATTACTTTGAGGCCAGAAAGTATTCAACCTCTGAGCTGTAAGCCCATCCTTTTATTTTTATTTTGAGAAAAGGCTTTGCTAAATTGCCTAGGCTGCCCTTAAACTCACTGTGAGGTCCAGGCAGTTTTTGAATGTATAGTCTTCTTGTCTCAGCCTCCCATGTAGCTGAACTTGGGGTCTGTGTCAGCACATCTAGCTCTTGTAGAGGTTTTGGTGTTGGGTTCTTTAAAAGGTGAAACCACAGTTTGAAGTAGTCGGATAAGAGAAATTGATAATTGAAGAAATAGTTAGCATGTTGAAAACCAGTGGGTGAAGAAGACAGCACACATCAGCCTGACACTGTTAAAGACAGAGATGGGAAATGAATGAATGAAAACTGGCTGCTTTTTTTTTTTTTTTTTGGTTTTTCGAGACAGGGTTTCTCTGTGGCTTTGGAGCCTGTCCTGGAACTAGCTCTGTATACCAGGCTGGTCTCGAACTCACAGAGATCCGCCTACCTCTGCCTCCCGAGTGCTGGGATTAAAGGCGTGCGCCACCATTTTTTTAAATTTATTTATTTATTAAAGATTTCTGCCTACTCCCCGCCACCGCCTCCCATTTCCCTCCCCATCCCCCGATCAAGTCCCCCTCCCTCATCAGCTCGAAGAGCAATCAGGGTTCCCTGATGTGTGGGAAGTCCAAGGACCACCCACCTCCATCCAGGTCTAGTAAGGTGAGCATCCAAACTGCCTAGCCCCCCCACCCCCCAAAGCCAGTACGTGCAGTAGGATCAAAAACCCACTGCCATTGTTCTTGAGTTCTCAGTAGTTCTCATTGTCTGCTATGTTCAGCAAGTCCGGTTTTATCCCAGGCTTTTTCAGACCCAGGCCAGCTGGCCTTAGTGGATTCCCGATAGAACATCCCCATTGTCTCAGTGTGTGGGTGCACCCCTCGCAGTCCTGAGTTCCTTGCTCGTGCTCTCTCTCCTTCTGCTCCTGATTTGGACCTTGAGATTTCAGTCCGATGCTCCAATGTGGGTCTCTGTCTCTGTCTCCTTTCATCACCTGATGAAGGTTAATATTCAGGAGGATGCCTATATGTTTGTCCTTGGATTCACCTTCTTATTTAGCTTCTCTAGGATCGCGAATTATAGGCTCAATGTCCTTTATTTATGGCTAGAAACCAAATATGAGTGAGTACATCCCATGTTCCTCTTTTTGGGTCTGGCTTACCTCACTCAGGATAGTGTTTTCTATTTCCATCCATTTGTATGCAAAATTCAAGAAGTCCTTGTTTTTTTACTGCTGAGTAGCACTCTAATATGTATATATTCCATACTTTCTTCATCCATTCTTCCATTGAAGGGCATCTAGGTTGTTTCCAGGTTCTGGCTATTACAAACAATGCTGCTATGAACATAGTTGAACATATACTTTTGTTGTATGATAGGGCTTCTCTTGGGTATATTCCCAAGAGTGGTATTGCTGGGTCCAGGGGTAGGTTGATCCCGAATTTCCTAAGAAACTGCCACACTGCTTTCCAAAGTGGTTGCACAAGTTTGCATTCCTACCAGCAATGGATGAGTGTACCCCTTTCTCCACAACCTCTCCAGCAAAGGCTATCATTGGTGTTTTTTATTTTCTGGCTGCTTATTTTTCTGATTGAATTACCCACCAGAAACTAAAACCCATTTCCAGTCACCGTCAAAGCAAAGATGGAGGTAAAGTACATTCGCAGACTGACAGACAGCACAAAGTTCAGAGTTAAGACAGTGGCTTCCCAGGAGCCCCTGAGTCTTCTTGACACTGCAGATCTGTTTTAAGGTTTTCATTGTGTTGAATTAGGGGTTCAAGTGAGCCACATGGAGGCAAATACTCTGTGGCTTCCTCTTCTGTGCAGGAGTTCGTGATTGACACGCCGTGTGAAGATGCCCAGAAGATGTACATCGGCAACGCCATGGACGGGAACTGTGCTGCCGTCTTCGCCCAGCTCATCATTGAGGGAAAGTCACAAGGTTTGTTACCAACATGAAAGAATCCTCTTTGTTATTGCTGTTTTCCCATCAGGTGAAAATGGGCCTCACAGGGCCAGTTTTGTCTTGTAAAAATATGTACTAACTTTATCTTACATAGAAAAGTGGTGACCAAATTTGCTGACATTAGTCGCTGCTGTGTGCAGTGCCTAGAACTCAATGGATTTGGAATGTAACAATGTCATATTGCTCCAGAGAAGAAGTTTTATTCTTTTATTTTTATTTTTCACTGGGTAGCCTGGCTATTCTAGAATTCTCTATGTAGACCAGGCTGGCCTTGAACTTACAGAGATCCACCTATCTCTGCCTCCCAAATGTTGGTATTAAAGACACATGCCCTTACACAGAGCTTGAAGGTTTATTCTTCACAAGGAGTCATCTAGGGCCGGGATGGTAGCTTACTCCTGTAACTCCAACACTTGGAAGGCAGAGACAGGAGGATTAACTTGAATTAGAGTCCACCTTGATCTATATGGTGAGTTCTATGCCATCTAGGGTTATATATTGAGACTTTGTCTCTACAGCAGTGAAAAAGGGAGGCCTACTAAGGTCCTGTCTCTGTGCCTTCCTTAGGGCCCCACTGTTTCATCGTTCCCATCAGGGATGAGCACGGAAACTTGTATCCAGGGGTGACAGCTATTGATATGATGCATAAAGAAGGTGAGTCCTCAGGTGACCCTCCTCTGTGCTGGCTGATACCCCCCATGGGTCCTCCAGCCCCCACCACAGCCAAGGAGAATCTAACCACCTTCATCTCCAGGAAACCAAACTGCCAGGGGACCATACATTGATATTGTTATCTCCCAGCTTCTCAGTTGCTTAGTGACAAAGACGCTTAGTCTCCAATGGGTGTCTCAACTTTTCTTTTCTTAGACTTGTGCAGGTATCAGCTCTCTGGTGACTTTTCACCTCCAGATGGATGTTTGTGTCCAGACAGCCCTTTCTGAGCCTTGAGCACTGTCTCAGGACATTTGTGACACAACTAAGTCCTCACAGTTTTGGAGGATAGAGGCCTGAGATGAGGGAGCTGCCAGGGTTGACTCCTTCTGATGGGGGCAATGGAAGGTTTTGGTCCAGGACTCTTGCCCCAGCTTGTGAATGTCATTTTTACACGAGCATGAAGTCTCCCTGTGTACATATCTGTCTCCAGGTTTGTCCTTCTTATAAGAACTTCTATCATTTATATTAGGGCCCACTTTAATGACCCCATTTTAACTTGGTTGCCTCTGTTTCTAAACAAGGTCGCATTGCAAATATGGGGCTTACGGCTTCAATCTACAAATCGGATAGGGGAGGACACAATTCATCCCATAGCTCTCAATGAGATCAGGTTTCCAAGGTGAAGCCAGCTAAAGAAAGGGATGTAGGAGTTAAGAAAAGAGAGAAGAGAGAGAGGAAGGGGTAGGGGAGGCACGTTGGACAGCGGAGGAGTAATCCCTTCCTACCTTTAGTATAGGCAACCACTGCTGCCAGGCATGGCCCCTGAAAGTACCTCGAGTGTCAAAGTCTGCTGAGAGCGGAGGGACAGGCCACTGCTGATGAAATCATGCCACATGTTGACAGCATTGGCAGCTGCAGAAAGACTGCTTTGGTTTTCCCATGTCTTCTGCTATTTACTTTCACTAGCTCATCCTGTGCCTGAGGAGGAAGCATGAACCGTGCATGGAGACAGGCTGGTCTGTCTCCAGTGTCCCATGCTTTCTCTTGCCTCAACACTCTTTTTTTTAATTTTTATCTACTTATTTAGCTTTAAATTATATTTTATGTATGAGTATTTTCTTGCATGTCTGCGTACCACATGTGAGCTGAGTGCTCAGGGAGATTGGAAGGAAGCCTCAGTCTCTTGGAACTGGAGTTGCTGATGGTTGTGAGCCACCCTGTGGGTTCTCAGAACTGAACCTGGGTCTTCTGCAAGAGCAACAAGTGCTCTTAATCACTGAGCTGTCTCCTCAGGCCCTGAACTCTTTCCTTTTAATAATGTTTGCTGTTGGGGAGGGAGATGTGCCCCATCAGACCCTGAACTTGAGTTTCTAGCACATTGTGGGGGGCAGGGGCTGCAAACAAGGAAAACCACATCATTGTCTGGTTCTTCTTCAAGGTGGGGGTTGGGAATGGGCCAGGTGTGTCTGAGCCAGGGCCCAGAGAACAAACAGACAACATCCTAGGCATACTCCCTAACAAAAGAACACCTGCAGTTCTGGAAATGTTTAAGGTTTGTGTTTTAGGCCAAGAAGCTGAGACCATCTTGGAATGTTGTGTAGCTTCCCCTTGCATCTCCATTTGAAATCTGTCCCCCCAGGTCTGAACGGTGTGGATAACGGAATTTTGATGTTTAACAAGGTTCGAATTCCAAGAGAGAACCTGCTGGATAAGTGAGTAATTTTTTCTTTAAGGTCTGTGTAGATGGTCTCCTTGTTCCCAAAAATGAGGCCTCTAGTTTTGGGGTCTTGCAGACTGCAGGACCAAGTGGTCTCCCCTCAAGGGTTTCCACAACTGACTGGAAAAGGTAGATAAGCAAATAGTGAAAAATCTAAATGCTCCAACATGACATCTGTCAGACATAATGCTTGTTACGGTAGACTTTTCTCTATGCCAATATGTCTAAAAAAAGAGACCTATATTAGAATTTTAACATAGAGTATCTTCTATTCTTTTAAGAATTCCCATTAAAATGTACCATAGCACTATGCTAAATAACTGATGAATTATGTCCCCAGTTTCTTGTTGTTTGGCATTTAACTTCTTTTTATTTTGGCAATTGTTTTTTTCCCATTTATTTATTTATTTTTAATTAAAAATTTCCACCTCCTCCCCTCCTCCCATTTCCCTCCCCCTTCCCCCTTCCCCTCTCCCTTCCTCTCCAGTCCAAAGAGCAGTCAGGTTCCCTGCCCTGTGGGAAGTCCAAGGTCCTCCCCCCTCCATCCAGGTCTAGAAAGGTGAGCATCCAAACAGACTAGGCTCCCACAAAGCCAGTACATGCAGTAGAATCAAAACCCAGTGCCATTGTCTTTGGCTTCTCAGTCAGCCCTCCTTGTCCGCCACGTTCCGAGAGTCCAATTTGATCACATGCTCCATCAGTCCCAGTCCAGCTGGCCTTGGTGAGCTCCCACCGTCTCAGTGGGTGGGTGCACCCCTCGCGGTCTGATGTGCGCTGCTTGCTTCCCCTGTGGGTGTGAAAAGTTAAGACACTCCCCCTTTTGATTATTATCAAAATACACTGTATGCATGCATGAAATTCTCAAAGAATAAATAAAAAATATTGTATTAGAAAAAAGACACCTTTCATCTGAGGAGGTAGTTAAAACTACTGTCAATTGGAGGGAGAATGCCCAAGCATCCACAAGGTAGTCAAGGTGACTCAAACAGGGAGGTGGATGTTTCCTTCTCTGGTGTGATCACTGATGAAAGTTAGGGTTAAAGATGATATTTTTTTTTTGCAGATTCTCGGAAACACCAGCTACCTCAGTGCCTCAGCTGTGTTTCCTGTGGTCTGTAAATCCAGAGCCAGAGCTGCACTTAGATCACTGGTAGAGCCAACAATCTGGGCATACACATAAGCTTTCTATTTCACTTTGCAGTGGAGTTTTCCCTTTACTTATCTTTGCTCCTTACAAGTTCTTGTCAACAAATACATGTAGTCACTTGCAAAAGTCAAAGAAAATTGTGTGGGAAACAAACTTAGAATGGGCCACATTCTCTTTGTCTCCCACCTTATGTAAAATGGTGGTAAATAGAACAGAAACAGCAAAGACATCTTTACAGATGTCCTGGAAAATCTCAGCAGATACCAGTGCTTGTGAAAGTGGGTCTGAGGCCCACTAGCCTTCCCTAGAGTCTCCTGTCCATTTCCTAGGCTCCTGTCAGCATCACCCGGTTTCTGTCTGTTTCCTAGGCTCCTGTCAGCATCACCCACTCTGGGGGATGGAAGGGAGGGAGAAAAGTCACAATGGGCAGCTTCCCATATTCTATCACCCTAACCAGATCCCAGTGTCCGGTGTGGCCTCAGAAGCTACTGGCCAATGGGAAGGGCTTAGCAAAAGCACTAGAGATTAGCAAATCAGATTCCATGAGAAAGCAGAATGATAGTGGACTTGTTTGTAGTTAATCATTTTGATGAGCAAGATTTGATTTATAACATTATTTTGTTACCATTTAAGTTGTCCCCCATAACTGCAAAACAGCAGTAGCCACATGGGGTTTTAAAGGAGCAAGTTTTGGTTCATCACTTGAATAGAAAGTGAGCCAGTTCATAGATGTAAGCAAATGATTCAATATAATCTCTCTAAAAAAAAACTCAGCTGCCATTTTCATTTTTGAAGAAATTAATAAACTCATCCTAAAATTTACATGCAAGTATAGGAAACTTAGAGCAGAGAAAAACCATCTTTATAAAGAATACAGTAGGAGGATTCATACTTGGAATCTGAAAGCTGAAGACCAAGCTGTGGTAATCCTGACTGCATGGCGTTAACATAAGGGATATATATGGACAATGGGATAGAATAGTGTACACATAAATTTATTGACAATTACTAGACTTCTGGAGAACCAAGACAGAAAGGAAACAATAGTCTTTTCAACAAGTGGTTCCAGAACATGTGGCTGTCTATATTCAAAAATGTTAGGTTGAATTATTACCTCACACCACCCAGCACAGATGCACACAGTTCTTAGAAGAGGCCTGGGCTATACAGCTAGTGACCTTGGTCTCATCAGTGAGTTTTTTTTTTAAGATTTATTTATTTATTATGTATACAACATTCTGCCTCCATGTATGCCCACATGCCAGAAGAGGGCATCAGATCTCATTACAGATGGTTGTGAGCTACCATGTGGTTGCTGGGAATCGAACTCAGGACCTCTGGAAGAGCAGCCAGTGCTCTTAACCACTGAGCCATCTCTCCAGCCCCTCATCAGTGAGTTTTAAAATGTGACACCAAAGATACAGGCAAAGAAAAACCAAAGAAAAAGTAGCGCACTTGAAGTTTATAAAAAATTGTAAAAACTTAGTGAAAATTGACTTTTGAGCTGAAAAAGACTTGTGAATCAAACATATTATAAGGGCGTAGCCTTCAGAATGGGAGAACTATGCCAGTTAATTATACAGACAACCAGTTAAAAAACTAAACAAAATATCATTAGACATTTTCCCAAAGAAGATAGTCAACCTTCTAATAAAGCATGAAAGAAAACTCCCCAACTCCCCACTGTCAATGGGAGGCTGCTGTCCAATCCCAGTGAGATGCCATTCTGCACCCCTTAGGACGTCTGTGCTAAAACTTGCAGACAATACCAAGTACTGTTGAAGATGAAGATATTGGATCTGACACGTGGCACTGGCAGTGTTGTAACATGTCTTCATAGATTTGGAAAGTCACTTAGCAGTTTCTCAAAAGTTTTAAGTTTGGACTGGAGAGGTGGCATGGCAGTTGAGAGTGTTTGTTCCTCTTGCAAGGAAGCAGATTCAGTTCCCAGCACCCACATAATGGCTCATGAATGTCTAACTTCAGTTCCAGAGGATCTAATGTTAATCAGATGTTTATTGCATCTCATTTCATCTTCTTCTGGCCTCAGTGAGCTCCTTTACTCAAGTGGTGTGCATTAAACTCGTGCAGCACACACACACAAATAATATATAAATCTTTTTTAAAATGTTGGAAGTTAGATGATTCAACAGTTTTATTTCCAGATGCACATGTATATCTGTATATGTTATGTGTGTGTACATCCATACATATATACATAGATATGTGTGTGTTATATACATATAAACATTGTCCATATGCTCATTGAAATGTGTACATCTATTTGTCCCAAATAAACTTGAGCACAAATAGTTATAACATAATTATCCATAATATCCCCAAAGTGGAAAAATTCTAACATCTGTTAGCTGATAAATGCTAAAGATGATTGGGTGAAATATTCCTCCATAAAAAAATAAGTAGTGATATAAACTATATAGCATAGGTGAACCTTGCAAACCCTGTGCCAAGTGAAAGAAGCTGGATACAAAATGACATGATATATTTTGTTCCCTTTGATGCAAAGAGTAGGATGATCCATAAGGACAGGAAGTTGTTAGCTATGGACTGGAGGGTGGAGATATAGAGAGTGAGTTCAGCTGGGGTGGGGTTTCTCTAGGATGGTGAAAAGTTTTGGAGTTGAGGAGTAATAATGGTTGTAGAACTTTGTGAAAATTCTAAACCCCACCAAATCCAGATGCTGTAAACAGCTGAATTGTATGGGATGTTCATTACATCACCTTGTTTTCAACAAGCAAGCCAGGGTGTTTGCCCATCCAGGCCCTGGCTTTGGTTTGATGGTGGTGGTCTTCCTGCTATTCCTTTGTGGGAGCTGCTTCTCCACTGCAGGCTGGCAGTGGTAGAGAACCTGTACTTACCTTCAAGTCAAGCCCTTCTCAGCATTCCCTTGGAGACGCTCCCAGGAGTCCCATTTCTGTGTGTACAGGGGAGTCACACGATTTCATTTCTAGCAGCACCATACTTTGTTTTGTCTTAAACACCGTCCTCTTTTCCATCCTGCTTCCCTACATCCTCACAGGTTTGGTTCTGTGACTCCAGATGGACAGTACTATTCACCCATTCAAAACAAGAGTACAAGATTCAACGCAATGCTGGCAATGCTGACCCCTTCAAGACTGGCAGTGGCTTTCAACGCCATGGGTACCATGAAGGTAGTAGACTCTGATTCTAATTAACTTTACTGCTTGTTGTTTCCAGGATGAGTAACAATATCAGAGGCTAAGATTCTCAACTCACAGTTACATGGGGCCAGAGATATTCATGGTATGCTGAGGAGGGCTGTTTAACCGTGAATACAGATCATTTCTGCATCCTCGGACTATCTTTCATCTATCTGTATCTCAGATATGCATTGCTAGGCAAAAGCAGCAGCATTATAAAAGGTGACCCAGAGAGACTATCTTCTTTAAGATGAGTGTGTCTGCTAGAAAGCAATTAAGCATCAACTCACATGGGAAGGTCATCATTTCTTTGCTTAGTTCTTCGATGCCTATTGCTCTACACATGCTAGTCAGGTGTGATGTTTACCAGCCTGAAAAAAATGGACAAGCAGGAACGGGGAACTGATTCAGGGTTGTCTTGAGTGTCAAGGGAGTGTCTGTGTGCTATCGCTCCAATTCATGGACGTCTTTCAACAACCACTGTCAACAGTCTTCTGGCAGAGTTCACAAGGACAGATCTTTGAAGCTATCTGGGTCTCCCCATTCCCCTTCTCCCATGCACTGGTTTGGGTAGAGCCTCAAGAGAGGAAGCTCCGGGAGTATCGTTCTCTCTTCCTCGTGGCTCCATACTGTTTTGTTCTCTGGGCCTTCATAGTTTCTGAGTGAGGGAGAATTCTGCCTTAAGTGCCGTTGAGTTTGGCGAAGCTGGAAGAAAAATGTAGACTCCTCAGTAGTGTGTATTTGTGACTTGGATCCAGTTTTTCCATCAAGAAGGATGAGATTTCATTCACCTGACTCCAGGCCTGACATTGGTCTGTGGGTAACTGAACAGTATAAAATCCTTTCTTACTCATTTATGGGCACCGTGGCCTTATCCCAACGTCTGGGAATGGCGCTCCTTTTGTGTGTGGATCCAGCTGTCACATTGTGAACCCAAGTGTTCAGTACCGAGGCCCTGACCTGATGCCCTGCGCGCATGCTTGTTCTGTGGTGGCTCTTATGTGAGACCAGGTGGCTATTCTGAAGTCTCGTGTCGCCGGTGTCTTGACTAGTTCCTTATCAGTACTATTTGATGGGGGGAGGAACCCAGCAAAACTTTGTGATGAGGCACTGGCCCGTCAGCATTCAGGTTCTGAAGAAAATGGACAAGCAGAACGGGGAGCTGATCCAGGGTTGTCTGGAGTGTAAAGGGAGTCTCTGTGCACTATTGCTCTAACTCATGGACGTCTTCCAACAATCACTGTCAGCAGTCTTCTGGTAGGAGTTCTGGGTTATAATCACATGCTGGTTGGCTAATGGCAGCAGAGGCCTCTGGGAAACCCTGCATTGTAGGCATGGAGTCTTGTTATTAATTAGGAAATCTTGGCCTTTAGCTTAGACTTGATTTCAACTAGCTCTTTCTTTTTTTAGATTTTATTTATTTATTATGTATACAGTGTTCTACCTGCTTGTATGCCTGCTTGCCAGAAGAAGGCACCAGATCTCATTACAGATGCTTGTGAGCCACCATGTGGTTGCTAGAAATCGAACTCAGGACCTCTGGAAGAACAGCCAAGGCTCTTAACCTCTGAGTTGTCTCTCCAGCCCTCAACTAGTGCTTATAACTTAAATTAACCCATATTTTTATTAACCTATGTTCTACCATGTGTCTTTTACCTCTACCCCATTCTGTGTGTCTGACTCATTCCATATCTCACTGGCCTCTCTCTGGAGTAATCTGCATACCTAGGTTCCTCCTACTTTCCCCCCTTCTCCCCAGAAATCTCACCTATCTCTTTCTGCCTAGCTATTGGCCATTTAGCTCTTTATGAAACCAATCACAGCAATACATTGTCACACAGTGTACAGATATTCCACAACATCACAGCCTAGACAGATACATGTGGGAGATGGCACCAGGACATCCACACTGCCGGAAGTCTTGTACATGCACGGTGGGCATGCCTGGCATTAGCCTCAGCCATATGTGGGCATCAGATCTCTTGTAACCAATATTACAGATTTCTGTGAGCCATCACGTGGGTGCTGGGAACTAAACTTGGGTCTGCTGCAGAGCAGCAAGTGCTCTTAACTGCTGTGCTACCTCTACAGCCCCGAGACCTGGTTTTAAATTTCACCAGATCTGTACAGTGTGGGGAGGCAGCTCCCAGGAAAGGAGACCGATGGGTGAGTTTTTGTGATTTCATTTCCTCTTCTACTGAATGTTACTATGGGGCTAGCACTGAAGACCCTGTGGTCTCGAGAGCCACATTTGGGTCAGTTCTTTGTGACAGTTTGATGCTCATCCTTAGTTTCTGTCCGTGTAGATGGATGATAGTGAGGATGGGCCCTGAACTCAGGGGACCTTTGGATTCTAGTCTTATCTCGTATGTGACAGAAATCGGGCTGTAGGGCAGGCTTTAGCCCTTCCTGAACCTCAATTTTCTCACCAATGAAATGGACTGCCAATGATGGTGAGGTAAGAGTGAAGGACCAAGGGTGCCAAGCATAGAATAACACGGCTTTAGGGCATTGTGGCTTGAGCGCATGGACGAGAGCACACCTCATGCCATGGCATCTGAGAAGCACAGAGAGATGGGAAGGGTCTATACCAGTTACTTGTCTCTTGCTGTGACAAAATACTGGATAGGAGCAAACTGGCTGGAGGGCGGGTTTCTTTGGGCTCCACTCTTCAGGTATGTACCGTCTACAATGATGGGGATGTCACGGCAGCAGGAACTTGAGACAGCTGCTCACATTGTATCTGCAGACAGAAGCAGAGAGGGAGAAAGGCTTATGTTTAGTTCACTTCCTCATTTCTATTCAGTCCAGGTGCCAGCCCATGGAATATTATTTATATTTAGAGTAGATTGTCTCACCTCAGTTAACCTAGATCATCCCTACAGACATGCCCATAGAGTTGTTTGTATGGTGTTTCTTTCTTTCTTTTCTTCTTTTTTCTTTCTTTTTTTTGAGACACGGTTTCTCTGTATAGGTTTGGAGCCTATCCTGGAACTCACTCTGTAGCCCAGGCTATCCTCAAACTCACAGAGATCTGTCTGCCTCTGCCTTCCGAGTGCTGGGATTAAAGGCACACACCACCAGCACCCAGCTTTGTATGGTGTTTCTAAATCCCATCAAGTTGGCAATCAAAATTAACCATCCCTGCAGCTGAGCTCATGGTACCTACTTCAAGGGCACAGCCCCAGTGATCTTACTTCCTTCTGTCAGGCCCCAGATTCTAAAGACTCCACAATTTCCCATTAGTGCCACAGGCTAGATACTAATCTATCAATACATGGGTGTAGAGGGCAGCATGCAGGATCCCAGCTGTAGCATCTAGGCCATGGGGAGATGTTTTACAGAGCCCCAGTGGGGTTAGACCTTGTGTATACTGCCATGTTGTCCCCTGAATAGCATTTCCAGTGGCTGTGTTGCATAGTAAGTGATTCAGAGTGGCCCTCTTGGCAGCTCCTCTTCCCCTGCAGCTCAGACATGTGACGGGTGTTTCCACAGCTGAAATCTAAGATGCTTCTGTTCCTTCTGCTGTCTCTGATGAATGGAAAATGGATCCTACCCTCCTGCGTGCATTCTTGATGTGTTAGGAAACTGTCACCCAGGCTGCTCACAATGATCTTAGCTCAAGGCTGGGCATGCTCAGTCCTTTTAAACTTTGCCCAGATGCCTGACTTTTCATGACTGTCTCTCATTCCCACGACATTCCTCAGAACGTTGAGATTTCTCTCAAAGGTTTGCCGCAGTAACCATGCTCTACTGGGTGCCCAAAATGACATGATCATTTAAATGATCAACAAGAACAGGAGAAAAAAGAAACTGAGATGTTTGGGGTAAGGGGTAATGTGGGGGAGGGGGCTTAAAAGACATTTGAAACATACTTGGGGTAGCTGGGAAGCCTTTCCCAGCAAATAAGGGAGATGAGGACAACACTGTGAATGTGGAGGGTGGCAGCAGGGGGGGGGGAATTTTAGTTCGTGGTCAGGCATCCCAGCTTCTCCTTTTGGATTGATTCTGCATGGAGGTAAATGTTTTAGCACAAGACACGTTGGTCCCCACTTGTAAAAGCGTATCCCCAAAGGAGACTCCTGGGAGCTGCATCCCATCCAGCAGTGTCTTGTCTGGTGTGACGTTACAGGCAAGGGTTTGCTCTTTGTGGAGGCCTGTGTCTAGCAGGTAGGCATGGCTGTACCTAGGCTAGCTTTGCTCCAGCCACCCTGATTCCCTCTGTGGCCTTCTGATGTTCATGGACCAAGGGCCAAGTTCTTGTCTCATATCAAGGGTCCCATATGACTCCTTACTTCTGGACCCCTTCTTCCCACTTGGCCCTCTCCTGATGGCCTCATTTTCTTCCCTTGTTGTGGTTGGGGTACTCACAGATGATGCTCTGCCTACTCATTTTTATATAAGGCAAATTTTCTCATCCATTTCAAAGCTCTCAAGATTGTGCCTTCTTCCGAAGTGCCAGGCCGGCACATGCTCCCAGTGCTGTCTCTCTCCAAGACGTGGTGGCTCCCCACATGGTGTTTACTTTGGTTATAACTAAACTAAAGCTTGCGACGGTGACACTAGAGTTTAGGGATTCCGCATGGGTCATGGATCCATTCAGAAGGCATGGCCAACCCCAATGTTTGGGCACTGTGTGTGCAAAAAGGGAACTCAAAGGAAATGCGGAAATTTGCTAAGACTGGTATCTACGAGGCATCTCCATGTGTCTGCACATGGGTCAAAGTCCATGCGAGGACAAAATGGGAGTGGCTTCTGGTTAGCCACTGGAACCTCCATCTCAGGCTTCTAGACTCCAGACTGTGAGGGAAAAATGTCTGTTATTGAAGTTATTGGGTTTGCTTTGCTACTTCAGCAGACTGATATATGTGTCAAAGGACCCAGAGGGTAGGTGAAGGACCTCCATGACAGGCTGTCAGTCAAGACTACAGCTGATTGGAATCATCTCTGCCTCCTCCCCTCACCCCAGGGCCCAGCCCTGAACTAGGCAAGAAGAGGTGGTCCTATATAAAGTTGTCAGGCGAGGTGACTGAGTGGAATCCACATGAATGGAAACAGCTAAAATGTCGGGTCTGCTCCAGATGCTGTACTGAGGCCATTAAGACCCTAGAGCCAGCCTCTCTGGGTTTTTGTTATACCCTTGTGACCTTGAAAATCACAGAGTCTTTCCATTTCTTTAGAGAGAAAACTACTGTCATAGAAAGGAAGGGCTTCCCTGAGAACCTGCCGATGTGAGCCACACAGGGACGTGGAAGCTTGCAAGATCAGGTTCAAGGACACTGATGATTAGAGGTGTCTCTGAGGTAGTTAGGGTGACAAATAAGGGTGATAATACACGCTCACCCTTGGCAGTAGTTTCTCAGAGCTTAGCTGAATGATGAGCCAAATCTGGGCGATGGGAGGGATTTGTATATGAGTAGTTTGGGGACAAGAGTAGCCATGCTGCCTGGGCACCCTCCTGGAATCAGTGAAGTGCATGATCTAGAGAAGAGATTGAAGGAGCCTCTTAAAGTCATCAAAAAAAAAAAAAGGTGTGGTAGGAAAAATGGTGGCAGCTTCTTCAGTTTCCTAGACCTGCAGGGGTAGTGGGGCTCAGGGTGGGGTGGGGGGACCATTTACCTCCCATCCATCCATCCATCCATTTTTGCATTATTCTGTCTCTTTAGTCATTTGCTGATATACCTGTACATCCTTCCATACATATACCCGTTTGCTCATTCATCCATGCATCTCTCCCTCCTCCACTCTTCCCCTCCTTCATCTATCCGTTCCTCCGCCCTACTGAATGCTTTGGTGGCTAATGGGGATCTATGCAACCCTCAGAGAATAAGTCACCTATCTGATGATACTGCACTAGAGAGTCTACACCTAGTTGGGGTTTGGAGGGGGAGCTGAAGGTAGCAGCACCTCCATGAGATCTTGTTTACATGAAGGCTCAGGGTGGGAGACACATTGAAAGGACTTGGTTAGAGTTGAAAGCCTTTGATAATGTTGGTAGTGTGACCTTATGGAGGGCAGGGCAAAGAGAGGTAGTGGGTTCCTATGTCAATGCCCTCAACACACACACGGTGTGTGTTTTGTTAAAACTGAAGGGGAAGTCAAGTGATGTTTATTCTTTTTAACACATGTACACAGCGAGCCATCGCTCATCTGTTCTCACAGATAGCAGTGGTGGAGAATTCAAATTGGTGTCTCTTCTCTCAGTTATCTTTGTAGAGGAAGCATGGTCTCAATGCTCATTTAGCAGCTTGGGCTGTGCTATTCTTTCTCCAGCACACATACATATACACACGCACACATGCACAGGCACGCACATACACAAAGAGGCACACACAGGCACACAGAGGCACAGGGGCACACCCACCTGCACATGTACACATATAGACACACACACAGGTGCACATGCACACAGGCACACACACACAGGTTCATAGAGACACATACACAGTGAGGCACAAAGAGGCATACACAGGCGTGCGCGCACACATACAGGCACACACACAGGCATACAGAAACACACATAGGCACACAGAGGCGTACACACACACATACATGTGCACGTACATACATACACAAGCACACACAGGTGCGCACACACACAGAGGCATACACACAGAGGCATACACACACACACACACACACACACACACACACACACACGTGGAGAGCAGAGGATCAGGACCTGCTCTGTTGCTTAGAAGTCTGGTAGAATGATGAGACTTGCGAGCACACATCTGTGTGAACTATATCCTTTCCAGGTCTCTGGTGTGGGAACTTCTCAGGGTTGATCACCAGAGGGCAGCAAATACCAATTTGCAGATTGTGTCCTTGCTATTGTGTATTTGCTTTGTGTTGGGTGTCAGAAGGGACAGGATTTGCTTCTACCATCAGTTGAATTAGCTTCTTACTGTCACTGTGAGCACAGGGGCTGCGTTAGCCATGTGTTAGCCAGGCTCAAGACTTGTAAATTATCTATGATTATTTTGATGACTTCAGGGCATAATTTGACCCATAAACGTCTCTTAGAAAAACAAACAAAACCAAAGCCCTTTGTATTACTTTGGATGGATATTAAAATACTTACATATTGCTGGGTTGTCTCTATGGCAATTATTTACATTTTCACAACAGAAATTTAAACATTTGTCTTTTCTTTTGAGACAGGGTCTCACTATGTAGCCCTGGCTGTCTTGGAACTCCCTTTATAGACCAGGCTGCCCTCCAGCGCACAGTGATCCTCCTGCCTCTGTCTCCGGGTTACTGGGAGTAAAGGTGTGCATTCAGCAACATTTACCTCTTAAAAGATTTAGCTCCTGTACTTTCCCCAGAGTCCGAGGTGCTGGCGGTAAATACAGCTAGAGATAAGCAGGTGTGTTTGAAGTGGGTGTTTGGAAGAATTTCCGTTTTGAGCATACCTCTGTAAATGTGTGCTGAATATTTTCCTTTTCAGCACTGCAGGGGCGGTAGAGATGACCTGGACCAGGTTCATACCCCACAGAGACTCAGAGTGTACCAAGGGAACTCTAGACCATTGAGAGGGAGCACCTCTAGGAGGGGGATAGAGGTAGTGGTATATAGACTTGGGGCTAACACATCATAAAGAGGGAGCCTTAGGGTATTGTGGATTGGAAGGGACCTCAGAGATCACGTTCTAATCTAAGCCCCACACCCCACCATGTTTGGGATTGAATTTAGGGCTTCACACACGAAGAACACCAATTTGGCCACTGTGCTGCACCCCACCCCCACTGCATGTCTTTTACAGAAACATTTCTGAGTGAGGCCTCTTGATCCCTGGCAGAGTAACCTAGAGTTGGCCTGCAGCCCATTCCTCCTGAGTCACATATCTAGGCCATGTTTACAGATGAACACCCTCAGAGTGTGTGGCAGGGTTGGAGTTTTTCAGTGCTGAAGGAGAGGGAAGTCCTGGGGCATCACTCCCTGTTTGATGTGGCACAGAAACCTTAGATGCCGTGACTGTGCCAGCCGTTCAAGGATCAGGGCCTTGTCCGTGAGTCATCAGAAGCTGAGCAGGCGTTTGGGAGCCCTGGGTACAGCCATGGCAACTGTAAGGCAGACTGAGCCACTGCCATGGCTGTGGACCATTTACAGTGTTCCTTGCCTGTGTCCGGCTAGGGAGGGAGCTGGCCTTCCACAGCCTGGCAGCCTACTTACCTGGCACAGAGTGTACCTGAGCTACAGTGTGGGGAGCTTCATTGCTTCATGGAAACTCTGTCACCTGTCATTGGGGATCATTGTCTGTGCTTCCCCCCCCCCACCCCCCCCACCCCCCTGCCGAAAGGTTGGATAGTGGCAACTGATTGCTGGCAGATTTTTCTCAGTGCTCCTGTCTGAACCTATTTCCATGCAGGACGGGTGACTGTGAAGGTCATGGTCCCTTTTCTTCACATTTCACTATTTCCTACTTCTGTCCCTTGCTTTAGTAGGCTCATAGAGAAAGGGGCCCAAAGAGAAGAGTCACCGTCCAACTCTAGCTGGCTATGCTGAGAGCCCACTGTTAAGGGACAGTTTATGGACAGTCACCCATTTGATCATCTTAGCTATCCTGTGAGATAGATGTTTTCATGATTCTTGTCTGTAGTTGAGGATTATGTGAGTTAAAAACACACAACTGCTTTCCCAGCGTTGGTCAGGGCTCGCAGTTCATGGGGTCATCTCAAGGGCTATGTCTCTGAGTGTCTTCATAGACCCTACCTGCAGCCGCTCCTGGCTTACTGTGGTATGCAATCATATTTGCTTGGGTTAATTTTGCTCAACCAAAGGTTTAAAAATTGTCCACATTGAAAATCATGGAAATTCTACCTAAACTGGGATTTGTCAGGTGTCAGATGACTGGTGGCTGGACCAGAATCCAGGCTTCTACCCACCTAATTGATTTTTAGTGGGATGCTGACTTTTTTTTTTAAAGACTTTCCCCTGGTCCCAAGCATCTGTGTGCCAAGAGGGTTAAGGGAGGGACAAGGCTGAGGCAGTCTTTATACTGATGTTCTTTCACGAAGAAAGGGGCCATTTATGATGAGCATTTATGGAAGATGTTCAGAGGAGCTTTTAAAAACGCAATCCTTTGTAATGATTTTGAATCTCTCTGCCTATTCTATAATAAAATTTAATAGGTCAAAAAGTTTACCTTTCATTAGACAAATTTTAAATATCCTAGGTCATTTAAATCAGACATTACAAAACTCTCATAAGAGAGGCAAAAATGAGGATTTGTGATTATCTGTATTTCTAAGTTTCTTGAATTTGGGGCATTTCTACATCACTGCTGTGAGAGATGAGAGTTCAGCTCAGTAACACAAACCGCATGTCATTCCCCACTTCAGCCTTTTCCTTTAGCTTCTGACTTTTACATTATTTTTAATTTTTGTGAAGACTACCAGATCACTTACATATATTCTGCAACCTCCCATTTCCTGTCCCAATAACTCTATTTCAGGATCCTATCCACTCCCACTGTGGCCTGCAGAAATACTAATCATTTTTATATTGTGAAAACTAAAACATTAGCTTTTTGCCTTCTGTACTTATCACCTAACTTTTGGTTTGTAATTACATTATTAAGGCCAGGGCTGTGCATTTGTCCACAATAGAACTATATAGAATACAAGCACATATTTTCTATCTATCTATCTATCTATCTATCTATCTATCTATCTATCTATCATCTATCTTTCCAATATCAAAACACTTTTGCAATTTGAAGAACAATATCCTAGCAACAAAGTCAATGTAATAACTCTCTTACACTGCATTAATTAATCAAATCACAAATGCTTGATATTTACATAATTATATTTTTGTAAGACTTTTGTTTTCTCCTGTAGTTTTCAGTTGCCTTTTTTCCTCATTGGGAGAGAAAAAGAAGTTACATCTTCCTTTTATCTTTTTTATTTGTTTGTTTTGATAGACTTCTAATGGTAGTTAGTCCTTTTTTTAAGTCCTGTGTTATCTTTTGGTTAGATTTCCTCTAGTTTTGTTACTATAAAAATATATAATATCTAGAAGGGCATGTAAATGACAATATTTTGACTCCTTAATGTGTTTTTAGTGGTCTTTATTTTGCCCTTATTATGACAGATTGTTTAACTGAGACTTGTAAATTGAAAATAACTCCTCGTCCCCCCCCAAAAAACTTTAAGGGTGTTCCTCCATTACCATTTTGTACCCAGTCTGTCCGTCGGAAACCCTGTGTCTCCCTGTGGTGTACCTATCTGCACTTTTTCTCTGTGAACTGTTTGTCTTAAGCCTTGAGTGTGGGGATTTCTTAGTGATGTATCTAGGTTTGGATTCTCATTCATCCTGTGTGGCACGGGGTAGGCCCTTTCAATTTTAAAACTATGTCTCCTTTCATTCTGCGGAGCTTTTCTCTCTACTCAGAACTCTCTTATTTGGAGGTTAGGACATTTTTGTCTGATCACCTCTCTCGTTTATGCCCTCTCATATCCCAACAGGGTTGTTCTGTAGGAATCATCTTTCCAATTTTAGTTTTATTTGCATGATTATTTTTCACTTTGTAAGAGCCCTTCCTGTTGTCTATTTTCTTTAAGCCTGTTGTTTTCTAGATGTAACTGCTGGCTGAAGTGTAGAGTTTGACCACCTGGATTATCTTTCTTCTCTAACACCAGTGGAGTTGATCAGGGAAATAAGAAGGCTGAGAAACAGAGAGGACAGAAGCTACAGTCAGTGTGACAGAAATGCTAGCATGAGCAGTTGCCACCAAGGTTAGCTTTGACCACTCAGGGGATCCCCCAAAGACCTTACACTGAGTTTTGACACCCAGGTAGAAGCTAGTTAGCTAACACAGTAATGGAAGGGCATTCCAGGCCTGGGAGAATGCACAAAGTCACAGAGTAGGCGAACAGTGTGCTCCAGTTGGGTGCCACACAGGAATTAACACGGCCTGAGTTTCCATGGGATGCTTGAGAGTAGATGGATGGTGGGGAGGCTGCAGGGAGGCTCGAATGCACGAGAAAGATGTGAGGAGATTTACGTCTATTTTGTTTTGTTTTATTTTTTTAGACAGGGTTTCTCTTTGTAGCTCAGAATGTCCTAGAAGTCACTTTTTGTAGACCAGGCTGGCCTTGAGCTCAGAGAGCCACCTGCTCTGCCTCCCAAGTGCTGGGATTAAAGGTGTGCACAACCATAGCCCAGCTGAGACTTACATTGTGTGACTGTCCTACAGCTGGCTAATGAATGGGAGAACAAAGTGTTGATGACTGGGACAGCCATAATGATCTGAAGAGGACATGATCCATTGTGAATGTATAAACAGTAGGAAGAGGAAAAGACCTCAGGTCACTGGAGTGATGGATCGAGGATGGGTCCTTCTGGGTTTCGTGACTGTGAGACTTGAACTTGTTAGAGAGGGAGTTAGAGACAAGGATATCTTCTCACCCTCAGAAGCAGAGACATTTTCTTAGATGTTCAACGGGCCCTTCTTCACCCTTTACTCAGCCTGTCCTGTAGTCCTTTAGTGACTTACCTCACCAAAGAATTCAAGCAAGAGAACAAATCTTGTCTTTTCTTGGTTACCATTGCCCCTTCTGAACTGAGATCAAGACTTGATACTTAGTGACTATTTTTTTTAATTTAATTTATTTATTTATTAAAGATTTCTGTCTCTTCCCCGCCGCCGCCTCCCATTTCCCTCCCCCTCCCCCAGTCAAGTCCCCCTCCCTCGTCAGCCCAAAGAGCAATCAGGGTTCCCTGCCCTGTGGGAAGTCCAAGGACCACCCACCTCCATCCAGGTCTAGTAAGTTGAGCATCCAAACTGCCTAGGCTCCCACAAAGCCAGTACGTGCAGTAGGATCAGAAACCCATTGCCATTGTTCTTGAGTTCTCAGTAGTCCTCATTGTCCGCTATGTTCAGTGAGTCTGGTTTTATCCCAGGCTTTTTCAGACCCAGGCCCTTAGTGACTATTAAATAAACTGTGAACAAAGATGGACAGACGAATGACTCACTGTAGAAATGAAGGAGGAGTTTCTTCTGACTGAGAATTGATCAGTTCAGATCATAATGTTATGGGGATCTGGTTTGGGTCATTTGGTGGCTTTTTATTTATTTATCATTTATTAATTAATATTATTTATTATTTAATACTTGAGACATTTGGTGGTCTTCTATTTATTATTTACTAATACATCATTTATTATTTATTTATTTAAGGATGGAACCCAGGGCCTCATGACATTTTAGTTGTGAACAGTAACACTGAGCTACATTCTCAACCCTTATGCAGGGGCATTTGAAATGTATTAAGAGTCCTAGAATCCTAAATTAAATTTTTAGAAAAACAAACAAAATACTTCCATTGTCCTGTGTGCCAGTCCAGAGCTGTGCTATAATCTTAGGTCTAGTTTGCCCCGGGACATTTCAGTCTGGCCAGTGTGTACACAAGCAGACATTTGTGTTTCTTTCCTGTGGTGCTCACTTATTCCTTGGCTACCCTTGCAGATTGCTCACGGGTGAGCCTCCTGGGCCTGACGACATTGTCAGTGTGACTGAATCGCTATTCTGGGCTGATGACACATAGCCTAGGGACAACCTCTTGTTCTCTGAAGACTCTGTGTAATAGAATTACAGCTTCATAATGCAGTTCAGGCCAAACTTTGGAGCAGCTGGGCTAAGGGGAATTATACCTGAGTGAGAGAAATTGATTCCAAACCTCAACAACACAGAACTTGTTTCAGCTTCTCAAACAAGCTGACAGGTGACAGGCTTTGTCACCTATGGGCTCGGCACAGGCTGATCCTTCTGCCCGTGACGCTAATGTTTCCTTTCTTAGCCACTGTTTCTATGTAGGTGGATGTTGTGTCTCCAGGAAACCTCTCTCTCCTGTGGAGAACCTTCCTTTACAGAAAACTCAAAGTGCTTGGCTTATTCCAGTCCCTGATGCGATCTCTGTATTTCTGCAGAAGATGTGTGGGTGGGTGGGGGCATCACATAAGACCAGGCACACAGGAGGCCTTCAGTAGCCATCACAGCATCTCTGTGCTAAGGAGGTCCAGGAGGAGGAAGGGAGCTATACATGCAGCTGTCTACAGTGGGCCACACTCCTCTGTACACTGCTGTCCCACCCTGGAAGACAAGGGGCTCTGGGAGGTGAGGCGACTTGGCAGTGGATTGTTGTGACCAGCCCTGTCCTTCAGTGACTTCAGTCTCTGCAAAATTTTTTATTTTTTAGCTGGACATGGTGGTACATGACTTTAATCCCCGTACCCAGGAGGCAAAGGTAGGAGGATCTCTGTGGGTTTGAGGCCAGCCTGGTCTACATAGTGAACGCTAGGATAGTTAGAACTACATAGACTCTTTCTCTCTAGAAAAGCAAAACAAAACCAACCAATCAAACAACCAAACTAACACCCCTCCCTCCCAGCCCCCACACAAACAAAACAATCTTCTTCTTGTCAATGTATTAAGGCTTTGCTACAGCAGGATTGCGGGCATGTTGGACTCTGAACATATATCTTGAGTTTCTAGAAACATATATGTTTCTTCCTTGGATAACAGCTTCTTTGACTTTTGGACTGTACTGACCCATTCAATATTTTAAAAATTTCATCATGCCTATCTCTGCGATTGTGTGGCCCTTGAACTTGATTTTTGTTTTCAGGGATCTTCCAAGTCAGAGTCAAGGGCATTAGCTCCATGCTGAGCCTATCAAGTCATGCTTTCTTTGTGAACTTTCATCTGGTAATAATGCTGGAGCGAGTCGACTTTTAAAAAATATTTGCATATCTCATTTCCTTGTCTAATCAGTGTTGTGAGGATAATGCCCCACTTTCCATGCTTGGCTGAGCAGCTGCGGTGGTGTGAGGCGCTCGGGGGGCCGGCTCACGGCAGCAGTTTCTCTTTCCTACGTTTCCCATCTCATCCCAGCCTTGCTGCAACCCACGCCCCAGACTTCCTTAAAAAGACCCTATCTCTTCAGCAAAACGATACGGACGTATGACATTTGCCCACAGTTTAAAGGACAGCTTTGTCACAGCTGCATCGTCCTTGGGCATGCTTAGTGGAAGGTGTACTGTGCCTAGCGTCCCCTTTGAAAGTCCTTTAGAGAAATAAGGGGAGCAATTAGGTTTAAGGACGACTTTTCCTTTGGCGTGTCCCTATGGTTACCCGTGACCTTGCGAATTGTCTAGTTTATAGGTCACAACTAGGCCAAAGATGTCAGGTGCCTCTTTTCAAAAAGAAATACAGCATCCTCTTTTCCTGAAGGTGTTGATGGGGGTTGGTGAGCTTTTTGTGGTAAATAGAGCCTCTCTCAGGAGTCCCTCTGTAGATTTTAATAGGATCATACTGATTTCCTGACAGCTTCTAATGGAGGGGTGGACTTGAGGCTTGAACCCCAGGGTGTATTCTATGTCTTTAGCTAAGGGAGTTCCTAAGATGGAATTTGAATGCTTGCTGAGGATGGGCATTTTTAAGATTGTGCAGAGGGAAAAGGAAGCATAGAGAAATCCTTGCTGCCAGAGAGAGGAAGGAAGTTGACTGCTGGGAGAGGCATTGCATGAGTTTCTTTTCCTGTTGCAGTGACCAAATATCTGACCAGAAGCAGCTCACAGGAGGAAGGGTTTATTCTGGCTCACAGTGTGAGGGGTTTCAATCCATCATGGCAAGGAAGCCATGGCAATGGGGGCTTGAGGCAACTGGGAACATTACATCTACAGTCAAGATGCAGAGAGTGGTGAGCGCTGGTGCTCAGCCCGCTTCCCCCTTTACATATGCAGGCTAAGGGATGGTGCCACCTATAGCCAGCATGGGTCTTCTCACCCAGGCTAACCTAATCCACATGGTCCCTTGTAGGAATGCCAGAGGACGTTCTCTTGGGTGATTTTAGGTCCTGTTAGACTAATAAGCATCCACTGTAGTCCCGGAGACATAGGCCTGACGTTAAACACCAGTGGAAACTTGACCTTGATATGAAAGCAGAGATGGGAGGAGGATCAGTCTAGAAAGTGGACAAGCTATAGAAAAACTTTCAGGGTGGGACAAGAAAGTTGAAGGTGGCTCAAATGACAACTTCTGTCCTCAAGGTCTAAGGAGAAGAGGCTGGGGTGAAACTTAGGACAATGTTTGTCTCAGTTTCTCTGTTGCTGGGAACAAAGAAACCCGAGAAAACCAACTTACAAGAAGAAAGGTTAGTTTTGGTTCCTGGTTTTGGAGGCTTTAACGCAAATGCATGGTTGGTTGGTACTGTTGTTAGGGCCTGTGGGGTGACAGTACATTATGATGAGGAGTGTTCACTGGAGCTAAGCTGTTCTCATAGTGGTGGCAGGGAAGTGATGGGGGAAGGCGTATGGTGAGGAGCCACGTTCCCAATATACCCTTCAAAGTATATCTCCAATGACCTGATTCCCTTCTACTAGGTTCTACACCCTAGAGGTTCTACCACCTCCCAAGAGCATCACGAGTTAGGATGGAGCCTTTAACACATGGCCTCTGTGGATATCCAGGATCCAAAGCACATTTATCAAGGCTCAGCTGTTTAAGGTGTCAGAATACAGGGCGACAGGCAAAGCATAGAGAAGTATGGGAATTACTGAACATGGAGTCTGGAGAGGCGTGCTTTGGGCTAGTCTGTGTCCATGGCAGTCCCCATAATAGAAAATGGGATTTTTTTCCCCTGCAGAGAGAAGTGGAAAGTGGGTTGGTTGGGTTGACCCGGGTCTGGAAATTTACCTTTGAGTTTGCACGAGGTCCAGGGTGGGTGCGTGGAAGTGCTGTCTGTTGGGAAGGTTTGAATCAGGCGAGCTTGGGAAAGGCGTGTGGAGGGGATGGAACAAAGGAAGATTGGAAGGAGATAAAAGCCCCCTTCTCACTTCTGTTGGGTACCCAGTGTATGGTCAGAAACACCTAATGAAGGGCCCTGATGTTTAAATCGCTCTGACCAGCCACGCCAAGGTATCTGTATGGAAAATAGTATTGCAGGAATGTCTGGATTCTACTCAAATCGTGATTTCAATTGCAGTCCTTTAACACTGCACTCTCAACACCCCTGGCCTGGTGGTGAGGGGTGGCACATTAGTGACTTTCTGTGACAGGGACAAAATGCCTGACAAAAGCAGCTTGAGTAAGAGAGGTTTGCTTTGGCTCAGGATTTTAGAGGATACGGTCCATCCTGGCAGGAAAGATACAGGCGAAGGCTTGGTCTGTGGTGATGGGGACTTAATAGAACTTGTTCCTGTCCAATGCCAACCTGGAACCAGAGAGCCTGGGCAGGAAGTCAGTCTTGGCTATTGCTCTCAAAGGTCTCCCTTAACAGGTGACTTACCTCCTCAACCACATCTTCCACCCTGAAGGTTCCACAGCTTCCTCAAGCAGCACGAGCTGGGTACTAAGTGTTCAAACATATGTCTGTGGGGACATTTCATAAATCCTCGCAGGAAGCGTTGGCTTCTCATAGTTTTCTGTCCTTCTGTCTTGAATGTTGAAGGGACCCAAGTGAAACATGTATAAGGAGGACATCTCTCTTGAGCTGTTCAGGGTGTTTTCCCTTCCCTTCCTTCCTTAGTTTCTATTCATCAATGAAGGTGCCAGGAGATCAGACCACTGGACTGAGTTGCAGATGGAGCAGTCAAGCAGGCTGGAGCAGGTTCCATGGAGAGCTGGACCACTGTATGCAGCAAGGTTGTGGTAGTCTCACCCAGTTAGAGAGGCTCCCCTCCTCTGGGGTATGCCTTAGAATCTGGCGCTTTTGAAGCTAGGTGATACAAATGACAGAACCTAGGGCCCAGCAGCTGCCCTGTCCATCTCTCTACAGCCCCAGGTCAGGTGTCATTGACTTAGCATGGCTAAGGTAGTCTCTGTCAGCTTTCTCTAGGCTAAAGTTACTCCCTGCTCTCATACGATCAGCTCATACTTAAGACATGGGCAGTCATGCTTTTCTTCCATAAGAAGAAATTATGTGGACATAAATTACTTGGAATTCTCCCGCATCAAAATTTGCTTCTTCTCCTTCATTTGCTTACTTATTTTAGTCACATCTTTTTCTCCCCTTGCTTCGGCTTTTTGAGACAGGGTTTCTTGTTGTCCAGGATGACTGAACTCACATGTAGTCAAGGCTGACTTTGACTCTACTCTTCTCTCATCTTTATAGGGCTCGGGTTACAGGTGTGTACTCCCCCATCTGGCTTGATTATTTCTTTGTATGATTATCTATTTATGGATATTTAATTTATGCTGTGGGTTAGAATCTAATTCTACTCATTTTATTTTGTTGTTTAAATTATTTCACTTATGACTACCGGGAATTCATCCATTTGGCTTATTTCTCTTCCACCTGGGCATGAGTGTGTGAGTGTGTGAGTGTGTGTGTGTGAGTGTGTGTGTGCGTTAGATATTTCTTTCTAGTGTTGCAGGGCACTCCATGCTCATCTTGTATTTTCCCTGCCCCAGGCTCAACCACTCTGCCAAAGAACCCTGGTTTCTCTTATTGGAGAACATTTTGAGAAATCAAGGTTTGGGTGCTATGTGGCTTTGTTGCTACAAGGGAAATGCATGTGTATGCCTGTATGTGAATAAATGTATTCACTTTTAGCTCTATTAAGCTAAACATGAATTCATGTTATGTCTGAACGCTGATCATTATCACATAGATATTCTAGATTCCTATTATGGCTCATGTGTGAGTTACCTGCTCCAGCATTGAGAAACCTGGCTCCAGACATCCACTGTAGTGGTAGCTGGTCCAGAACTGTGGGCCCCATGGGAAGCATTAGATACAGCTTGGCTTTGCAGTTCCCTTAGCCCACCCTGCTCTGCCCTGCCTCTCAGATAGGTTGTCCTGTGCTCTTGGCTCTTTCATGATCTGCATTTCTTCTGGACTCTCCTCACCATTCCACGTTTTGTCGACTTGTGTTTTCAGTTGCTTACATTTCACTTTCTCTCTGTGTTGTAAGTTTCCTTCGTGGGTCTGTGATGTAGCTTTGCTAGTCCCAAAGGCCGTGCACTTCTCCTAGTCAATCTTCTTTCTTCTCTAAACCCTTTCAACCTGGACCTATTTCCTATGTCCACCGAGCTGCCGCTTCCAGAATGTCCTGCTGATAGAGCTACACTACAAGTGGCCTTCCAGCATTAGCTCCTGTCACCGTAACACAGCACTTTAAGATTCGTCCACCTATGCAGGCTTTCCTTTAGCTCATGTTATCAAATTATTTGTGTAAACACCTAGAACTCACAAACTGGTTTGTTATACTGGGCAGCAATCTCAAGGGAACCCCCTGCCTGTGCCTCCCCAGTGCTGCTTCCCCTGGCTTTTTAAATGGATGATAGACATTGTGCTCTTTCCAGCATAAGAAGACAAGCCTACGTGAGATGTCCTGTGCTTTCTACAGTGCTTTGAGGCCATGGTAGATAAATGCTGGGCCTCTGGTCACAGTGGAGACTTTTCTTGGAACCCTGAAAGGCATTCATTTTCCTAGGAGTGGTCCAGCTTCTGCCTCCTGTGTGGTGGCCTGGAGGCCTGGCGGCCTGGGCTGAGCTTCTGGGCATTCAGGGCAGGAAGGTGGGGACAAAAGGATGCTAAGAAGGAGCTGGAGCTGCAGAAGTTTGAGCACTTGCCCCAGGGTGCTCAGCCACATGGGGCGAGGCATCCTGATGCTGGAGGACAGTGACAGGCTCAGCCGTTCTCTTAGAGCTCGGTGGTTTTATTTAATCACCTATTTCCGGTCTGGCTTTTTTTTTTTTTAAATCAGAAATAATGAATGGTCTCTTTGGAAAGAAAAGTATCTCCCTTTGCATTTTTCTCCATCTTATGCAGGGGTGAGAAGCTTTTGTTCCTTCTTTGTTCGCACACCTTCAGCATCTTTCATACTATCTCCAGTACCATGTTCTCTTCCTTCTCGGGAAATCCGCAGGTGAAGGGCAGCCTCCCCTGACAGACTGGGAAAATGGAGACAGGGGGAGGCTGAATATTTGTTTACATGTTTAGGAAACCCTGGACTGGGGCTTGGGGAGTACTCTGGACATGGGCTATCACCTACTCATACCGACTTATTGCTCAATGTGCACTTTAGGTTTCTCTTTTGGGGTGTGTGTGGGGGGTAGTGATCCTACATGTTTGGTAGTCATACTTCTTTGTTTAGCGCCTTTTTCCTTTTATACCATCTGGGATTTTTATTTGATAAGTGTTTTGTTTTTTTTTAAGTTACTTTTCAGGTGGTGGTAATAAAATACTTTAACAAAGGCAAGTCAAAGGAAAAGGCTTATTCGGGCTTATTGGGGCTCACAGTTTGAGGGTACAGTCCACATGGCAGGAAGTCCAAGCTGCGGGGTGTCAAGGCACCTGCCCACTGCCCCACATTTAGGAAGCAGAGCATGATGAACGCTTGTGCTCAGCTGGCTTCTACCTGTTACACAGCCCCAGCCCCAAGTCCAGGGAACCATGTTGCCAGGCTGCCCTTGTTTACGGGGATTCTTCCCACCTCAGCCAAATCAAGACGATCCCTACCAGGCACACCTAACCTAAATAACCCCCACAGGTGTGCCAGGAGGCTGTCTCCAGGTGACTCCGGATGCTGTCAAGTTGACAGTCAACGTTGTCACGCTTAGCTCTCTGCCCCCTAACCCCATGCCAACATGGAGTGTCAGCACATCCCACTGCCGAGATCATCCAGGCCGGTGGTGGTCCTCAGGCCTTTGCCAGGCCAGGGTGGCGGTGAGAATGGCTCTTGTGCCCCAGAGAAGAGCTGCAGCCTTTAATTTAGAAGGTGAAACTTGATTCCAGTTCAGGGCGTGGGGCAGGAGAGCAAGGAATTGAGGTGTTTGTATCCCTGATCTTCAGTTGGTTTGCGCCTGAGGACATACAACAGCCTGTTTCTTAGGTTAACTGAATGGCCAGCTTTTGTGTTTCAGGGCCATTCCTGTTAGCCACCGTCAATTTTCCCACTGGCCTTTGACACCTGCCTTTCAAAGTTCCAGAGACAAGTTACTGGGGTTTTTAAAAGTTGAATAAATGTTTACTTATCACACACATACACCACGTGCACATATGCACAAACACACGTGCACGCACAGACACATGTATGCGGTTCTTTTCCTGAGCACAGCTGTGCGATGTTCTTCTACTCTCTGAAATGTTAATTTCCAGGAATCAGGGCTAGATAGCATCATGAAATAGGTTCACTAATGACAGCGTCATTGCTACTCTTCTCCCATCCTGCCTTGCTGTCTGTCGTCTCCTGTTGGTAGGAATGACAAAATAGAGGTGGGGGCTGCAGTCCAGGGGCTATGAGGCCTGCCCTTGGTCTTGATGAAGCTGGCCCATCCTCGCTTGGTAACACCTCTCCCAGCTGAATGGCTGGGTTCCTGCTAGCACTACAAGGCCTGAGTTCACAGTGACTTCAGTCTTGAAGTTGAATTTAGGACACTGAAATGCCATTTAAAGGGCACAGATGGGAGCCGTTTCACTCTGAGCTCTTAGCATCATTTCCATCACCAGCACCTGGCAGTTGGTGCCGACTCATCCGTGCTAAGCGCGAGGCTGAGATCTTTCCATACATCATCACGTCATCAAACTTGACCCCTGGAGGACCAGAGAAAACACCAGAGTTCCTGAGTCAGTGGGCTAGGGCTTAAGACTTTGCATTTCTCATGAGTTCCTGGGCAGGCTGATACTTAACGTTTAAATTAATCTGCGTAAATGATCTCTAGGAAGCAGGGAATGTGGACCACATTTCACAGTAAGGAATCAGCAATAAAGGTCAAGGGACTTGTCCCCAAAGCTCCTGCCTTTTCTCCAGGAGCGGTTTCTATCTCAGCTCAGTTATCTATCAAAGGAAGTAGGAAGAGCCCAAGGAAGCAGGAGGGGGCAGGGAAGAGGGAAGGGGGCAGAGGTGTAGTGAGCTGTGGAGGGTTTGAGAGTTAGGCAGAGGCTGAGGGGACCTATGTGAAGGACCAGCCTGAGAGGGTGCTAGGGTAGCATTGGAGGCCCTGGCTTCTCAGGAGGAAGCCTCCAGGAGAGCAGCGAAGGGGTTAAAGGAATCCGCTCTGTGGACCATTTTCTCCATGCCCAGCCATCTTAGCTATTAATATGTCATGACTCCATGTGGAAAGCTACCTACATTGAAGCTGTTTATGGGAGGGCCTGTCTATACCACAGTTGTTCGTGCCATCTCCTCATGCTATGGCCCCTGCTTATAAGAGAGTCATTCCATGCCATGACCATAAGTACTACCCTGCCCATGATGCAACACTCTGTAGGTGGCACTCTCTCTTTCTGCTGTGACTCCCGGTGAGCCTCTCTCTCTGTGTGCTGTGACTGCATTAGTGGCTGTCTCTGCGCTGTGACTGTCTCTGCGCTGTGACTGTCTCTGCTCTGTGCCTGTGTCTCTATGCTATGACTCTGTGAGTGGTGTTCTCTCTCTCTCTCTGGAGGGTTGGCAGTGTAGAGATGTGTCCAGTGAAATTATTTAAATTATTTTAAAACTCATGCATTTTCATGATAAATTCCCTAGTGTCAGCTCTTCTTAATAAGTTGGGAGCTCTGGGTTAGAGATTGTAGCTGCCCCTGAGAAAGGGCCAAGCTGCTGGTCATGGCTCCTTCAGCTCAGGCACTGTCACTGGTTTAGAAGGTTCTAGACTTGGAACATCTCCCACTGGGTTGAGTGACTCTGGGGTTTACTGGCGTTTCCTTTTCCACCTGTCAGCTGTTTGTACCAGGACTGTGGGGGAGAGGGTTTTTGGAGCAACCACTTCCTGGTAATCCATGGACTTGGAAGGAAATCTCCCCAGCACCTTCTGTGATAATTTAAACCATTTCTCTCTCTTTCTCTCTTTTCTCTTCCTAAAAATTATAGTGTGTTTTTAAAATGTGATTTTATAAATTATTATTTTACAAGGACCACGTTGTCTGCATGGTGCTTTACAGGGTCTATCTGGCCACAGCTGGAGCACTGCTGGGTGTTTTATGGCAAATTATTCTCAGATTACCCTTTAATGCAGGAAGGGCTGCCTGTTGTCTGAGCTCCCTGGGTCATACAGAAACCCCAGCCTTGATACAAAACAGCTGTCTGTGTTCCAAGGAGGAGGATTTCAGATGGAGACAGAAGGGAAAAGGTTTGCATAGCTGGTGGGGGCTTTGAAAAATGTTTAAGTTACTCTTTCCTTGCCATTAGAATGTGATTTAATTTTGTTACCAACAAATTGTGTAAATCTAAGAGAGAAGCACTGTGAAAAAGAGTTTGTGACGAGTGTTCTGGCAGTACTTACAGCGTGTCCTGAGGGGCTGCTCCCTAGGGAGGCCAGCACAAAACTCCTGCTGACCTCCATGTCCCCGAGCCTCAGTCCGGCTGGGCCAGGGTCAGGGGGGCAACCCACAGACCTCCCTCCCCTTTCTCCTCTAGGCCCCTGCTGAGACCAGCAACAAAAGGGCCAATTGTCTGAGGCATCCCCTTGTCTCAGGGGCTCCAGCAACCTTTCTGAATGCCAAAGTGTATCCAGGCACATTGATATGTATGCATATATGTATGTATATATATGTATATGAATGTAGGTACACGTAATGGTTCTTGCCCACATGTATATGTAGCATCTGTGCAAACACATGCATTCACACATATACACATTTGAGCAAGCATGTGGACATGTGTGTGTGTATACTATGAAGATATGTGTGAGGGTATATACATGTATGTACATGAATATGAATGGATGTGTCCATATGCATACTAATGCATGTATGTGTGTGAGTGCATGAGAAGCATGCAACTTGCTTAAAGAATTTCTGAGTCCTGGTGCATCTAAACAGAGCCAGTGGCCCCAGAAGCTGGACTGGCCAATGGTGGCTCCTAAGGCTAAAGGAATGGAGCATCTGGCTCACTTCTCAGCAGGTCGCACAGCTGCCTTTATGTGGTGTTCTCTCTGGTATGGAAAGCTTAGAGCTGTTTCTCCTCGCTTGCTTTCCCTGGAGGAAACCAGAGAGCAGGCATAAGCAGTCTCCTCGCGTAGCTTTTTGCCTACTTTGCCTCATTGGCCTGTTCTGACCTGGACTTCCAAACTAGACCTTCTAGAGATTGTCTGCTCTCTTCCTGTTCCTTCCCAGGACTGCCTGACTGGAACCAGTACATTCTCTGTGTAGAACAACTATGATATGCCCCATCCTCATCAACACTGAATTAGTACCCACTGAGCCACAGGGCTCTTTCCTGTGTCCCATCATTTCGGTCCCTAACACTGATTGTTCACAGTGGTGTGTAGGGATCAGTGACCAGGCCAGCCTTGGGTATGTGCCAGCCCTGTCTATTGGAGTATTCAGGGCTCAGATTTTCTTCTTTAATAAAATTGTCCTTCTGAAAATGACAACAAAACACATTAGACTCTGAAGCTGGGAGAGAGAAGGGAAATGCTTGAATTCTCTGGTCTGCCTCTACAGCAGTTCTGCCCGGCCCCTTTCACCAGCACAACTGCCCTGGAGTAGCTTCCCACTTTCTTTCCCTCCTTGTCCCTCCCTCCCTGTTTCCTCTGTGCTCCCAGCAAGGGCTTATCTTTCTACTGTAGAGCAGCCACCAATTAAACTTTGCTCCAAAGCTTATCAACATATTCAGCCAGTAAAATTATCTTATAATTAGCTGAACTACAAGCCAGAAGTCTTTAACCACAGGAAATACAATGTGACCCAGTGTGTGGAGTCTGTAAGTTGCTCATCCCCACCTTGGCTGCAGTCGCGGCTTCTCATTTTTTCCCAGTCATTTCCTCTGTGTTCTGTGTGCTCTTAATGGTCCCCAAGGCCTTAAAGAAAATACACGACAGGTTTAGCTGTGATAGATAATGGAGTAAATTCAGTTAAATGTAATATAAGATCATCCTGGTTTTTAATATTTCATGCACGCACATTTATATACTCTTTGTGTGTATGCATGTTCACATATGTGTGCATGCATATTTGTTGGGGGACGTGCATGTGTGTGGAGGCCAGGAAACAGGTGCTGTTCACCTGTTCTATCTAATCTATCTATCTATCTATCTATCTATCTATCTATCTATCTATCTATCTGGCAGGGTCTTTCTCAGACCTGGAACTCACCATGTAGGCCTGGCAGACTGATCATAGAGTCCCAGAAATCTGCCTGCCTGCTTCTTCCTGATGTGAGGGTTACAAGGGCCTGCTACCATATCCAGTTCTTTTAGTGTAGCTTTAAATGGGGTATTCAACCCAAGTCCTTCTGCTTGCAAGACAAACTCTTTATCAACTGAACCATCTTCTTTGTCCCTGCATGCATTTTGTGTGTGTGTGTAAACTTAGGCCTACTTTTCCTGGGTGTGCTGATGTTTTGCCATGACTGGGTCTGTATTTTGGATAACTGCAGTGTTGTTCTGAATTATTCTGGAGCTGTGCTGTTCCAACAGTATCCAGGGGATTCTGTAACATGGTCAGCTGGACAGCAATTGGGCTTTCTTGCCTCAATTACCTCAGTTTGCCCTCTTTCTCACTCTCTGTTCCTCACTCTTTCTATAATTCCACGGCCTGGAGTCCCTCCTGCCATCTTGCACCAAATGTGGTATCATGGCCATGTCATCTGTCACCCTCTCCCCATCTCTGTTAGGGGATAGCAAGGAAGCATGAATGGTATTTGGGGATCTTAAGGTACAACTTAGGCTTTCAGACAGAAGCAATATTACAGGTGGTACTTAGATTCTTAGTTGCTGTGAGCTTCTTTAATGGCTAATGCCGTGGCTGGACATAAGAGGGCTCATGAGACTTACATAGATTCACTGGACATTGATTACATCTTTTCTATAATGAAGCACTTCCAAAGTTCTAAAAACAAATCGAAAATTAAGTTTTGGAATATACTAACATTTTCATAGATAGGCATCGATTATAGTACTTATACAGTAGTTAATATTGGTAGCGTTTTCTGTGTTTGTCATGCAGTTATACTGCTATAAACACAAATGTAGAAAACATCTTCATCCTAACATTATTCTTAAGAGGAAACAATGGTTCTGACCACTTTAAAACTAGGAAACTGGCATCAAGGACCTCAGTAACTGCTGTTGCAGCTGAGCTCAATCCGCTAACCTGACTGTCTTGTTCACTGTTCACCGTGTGTGAAATGTCCAGGGCTCATGCCTTATGGTTTTGACCTTATGGTTGTGACCATGTATGCTTGAGAGGTTTCCATGATACTGCTGCAGGTAAAGAGGACATCACAGCTTCATTTCAGCCTCCTGTCGCTGCTGCATCCAGCTGTCACATGTACCATTCCCTGAAGTTACATTTCCATTTGGGGCTTGGTTTCTCTACAGTCTTTAGAATGTGACTTGACCGGCCTTGAGATGATGGGATAGCCTTAAATGCTAAGTGAATCCCCAGGAAACCTCTGGCCCAGGTATCTAATCCCTTGGTGGTCTAGAGTCTACATGATGCTCCTGTGAAAGGGGTGACTGGGGGGGCCCACTCTTGGTTTTGCTGTACCAATGCAAACCTTGGTAATGGCTGCATGTTGACACCCCATCCTTCTACTGATGTCCCAAGAGCCCTGACCTGCAAGTTGCTCCCAACTAAGGATGCTTTCTGTCTGATCCATGATGAAATACCCTTGGCTGTCTAAAGACCTTTTCAAAATATCATGATCCTTTCAAAGCAAAGTTGAAATCAAGGCACTATCATTAGAAATGGCTGTGAAACAACAAGGCCTGTTAGGAAATGTTTTAAGATTTACTTTTATTATGTGTATGAAGGTTTGTCTGCTTATGTATGTATGTGCATCATGTATGTGCCTACTGCCCACAGAGGTCAGAAAAGGACAGCAAATGCCCTGTCACTGAAGTTACAGCTGGTTGTGAGCCACCATGTTGGTGCTGGGACCTCTGCAAGAGCAGCCAGTACTCTTATATTTTGGTTGTGAGCCTAGCCTTTAACGGCTGAGCCATCTCTCCAACCCCAGACATTAGGAAATGTTTAAAAATAATTGACCATATTGAGCTAATTTTCTTGTGATTTCAGCATGTCCTTTATATTATTTAATTTGTATTTTCCCTCTTTTTTCTTAATTGCAGGTTGGACTGACGATAGCCATCCGCTATAGCCACAGGTAAGGTTTTAAAATCTTTTTTTAAAAGAAATGGGCTTGTGGTTTAGAGGTTTTGGTTTTCGTAGGTCCTGAAGAATTTTGAGGTTTGTGTTCTGTTTTGGTTTCTTTTTTGGTGGCTGTTTTTCCATGTTGGAGATGGTACAATTGCAATTGTTGTTTGGAGGAATGTGTGGTGGTGGCGGTGGAGGAATGGTTTTAGTTTTTGCTTATGCGTTCGTTGCAAGCTGGCCTCAACCTTGCAGTCCTGCCTCAGCCTCCCTAACACTGGGATCATAGGATCGCACCACGGTACTCAGTTCTGCCGTCAGTCTTGTTTACAGACAGTCTTCTTGGTGGTTCAGCTTGGCTTGTTGTTTTTTGATCCTCCTGCCTCTGCTTCCAAAGTGCTAAGATCACAAGTGTGACCCCTGTGCCCAACAACATTTTCTGAATGACATGAACTCGAGAAGCTTGACGGTAGGGCACAGATGTGATTTGTGTGTAGCGTGTTGAGCCTGAGTCTGAGAATCAGAGTGAGGGGGTTTTTACCTGTGAGGCCAGGCCAGGCCTGTTTGTAGAGCTCTTTCCTTGCCCACCACACCTCTCTCCTTCCTGCCTTCCTGCCTTTGGCAGAGGCAAAGGGCCTCGATTTTTGTCTCGCTTCATGATATCCACCCTGGTGGCAATCGCACCATGTCAATGAAAACAAAGCATTACTTTCTAGTGCCATCATTGTAGCCTTGTCCTGTGAATGTTTGCTTCTAGAATCATCTCTCTTGTGTGTATGCACCAAGATATACTGTGCTGAATGAATTAAAATGAAGGTTTGATAAGCAGTGTCTTCCTGTTCTCATGTACGCTGTGTTCACCGCTTCCCCAAAGCGCCACCCTCGGATCAAAGGCTGGCAGCTCAGGTTAATCTGCTCATCTCTCCGCAAACAACTCAAAAGAATACCAGGCGTCGGGACAAATTTTCATCCTGAAGATAGTTGTTACAAGTTGTATGTTCAGTTTTGATCTAAGTGTGAGACTCAAATAGCTGCTGAAAAACAGAACAGGTATGAACAGGAAGAGGGCAGGAGTGGACTTGAACTTCTCGGAGTTCATGTATGAGAAGGAAGGTGTTTGGGGAGACATGTCTGGAGCAGGTGGATGAAGGCTGCCCCAGACAGGTTCATGGCCGTGCAGGGGGTAAAGTGATATCTTCCCCTTGCCTGTCACATAAGCTTATGGCTGAGGTCACATAACAAAAGGCAGGTAATGAGAGGCCGATGTACATGTTCATTCAGTACGTTTTACACGAGGAGGAGGTTTTATAAGAAAACAAAGACCCAAAGTGAAGAAGCATGATTAGACAGGTGCTAGAGCAGTGGTTCTTAACCTGGGGTCCCTATCCCTTTTGGGGTTGCTTATCAGATATCCTGCACATTAAATATTTATATTACAATTCATAACAATAGTAGAATTAAAGCTATGAAGTAGCAATGAAATAATTTATGATTAGGGGGTCACCCCAACACAAGGAACTGTATTAAAGGGTCACAGCATTAGGACAGTTGAGAACCACTGCTCTAGTGTGGATAAAATGATGGGCCTTTTTTTGCTCAGATCTTCTCTGTGCTCTGGTGCCTTCAGAGGTCAGGATGCTCCTTTGCGAATTGAGAGGGTGCTCTAAAGAGTCTTGCGAGCTGTTTTGGTGATCTTCTCTTCTGCGATCTTCTCATGCCAAAGGGCCATATTTTGGAGTAACAAGTCCCAAACCCTATCTTCCACCTGTGTGTTTCCCAAGTCTGGTGTGTGCAGTGTTTGGATGGTGTGCACACACATAGAAACATTGTCCTGAAAGAGCATGCTGTCCCCTCATCAGCACAGCTGGGTTGTCACAGCTGATGAGATGCCTCTCACCGTGCCCTTAAGACACATTCACCCATCAGTGCACTCGTGGGCTGTGTCTGCCTTTTAATTATAAGGGATGTTGATGTTATAAATACAGCACATGAATGTCTTGTCCTTGCTTCTACTCCTTTTGGACTTATATAAGAATTAGAGTCCTAATTACATGGCAATACTCAAGTTAATTGTTTTGAAGAGTGTTCATACTATTTTCTTGTCATTGCTATGTGAAATGGAGTTGTATGAAGTCCACACAGTTCTGGTTCCTTCAGAAACAGTTGGGATGGAGAATTTCATTGTTATGTTTTAGCAGAACCCAGAGACTGGAGTGAGAGTTTCCTGGGTCTTCTTTGTGTGGACAGGAAGACTTTGAGGACAAGGTTTGGGTCTTATCAGCAGACCTTTTCAAAAATTCCCATAGAAAGGCCAGCACAAGAGTGAGGAAGATGAGGAAAACCCCGATCGACCTCTGCAGTGGATGGAGATAGATTCGAGAATCAGGAAAAGGCAAACGTGGTTCCAGAGTGACAAATGAGGAGGAATGGCTTCTCCGTAGAGCAATGGGTGGAGGCATCGTAAGGAGATGAGTTTGAAGAGGAAATGAAGGAGTCAGGAAAATCACGTAACCTTGATGAGCAAGCATTTCTCAGTCTGCTGTGGACAGAAGTGGGGACAGAGCTCTTCCAGAGCAGGAGGGGACCTTGCATGATAACTAAGGTGCTTGAGGCCGCAAAGCATCCAGGGGTGCTCCAGCTGTTAAATCTGTCCCATTAAAAAGAGGATGCTGTTCAGGATGAAAAATATCCCCCACAGCACACAGACATGCATGTGTGCACACAGACTTTCACATTCATGCACATATGTGACTACACACGTGCACGTACACACACACACACCATCCACATCTACTTCTGCATCTATCCCTTTGTATCCATCATTCCAGACCTGATTATATGGCATAGGGGTGCATGTGATATGCCACATAGGGTTGGTGCTGAGGTGTGGGGAAGCGGAGGATACTGTAGCCATATTCAGATACTATAAATGTGCAAAGCAAGAAGAACACCTGCCATGGCTGATGGACATTTAGCAACGGGACTTGCTCACAGTTCATTTATTATCATGGTGCCTTAATTTATTTTTATAAAGTCAAGTCATTTTTGTACAGAGTGGAAAATTGTCTCTTTGATGCTTATTTCCCATTGTTTAGCTTGAGGTTTTGGGTGGAATCCACACAGTGTGACAACTGGGTAACCCCGAAAAGTGCCCTTTGCAGATAACAGCTCTTGGGGCCCCACCACCTACGCAGTGGGGAACAGTTTCCCCAGTGTGTGGGTGTTTCATTTTGTTCTTTCTCTGTAAGGTTGAAAGAATTGCACTCTTCCTCCTTACTGATCCAGGGCGGCAGCCCAAAGCAGCGCGTTCCCTCGTGGTGGATACCCCTGGGCAACCGTGAAAGAGGAAAGAGGCAGAGAAACGGCACCTCACCTCTAGCTCTCCCTTCTGACACGGGAGCACCCACGTGAGCCAACCTTGTGGCATTTTTGCATGAGCCTCTACACTGATGTTTCAAAAGCAGAAGATAACAGCAGCCTGTGATAGGATGATTTTGTTTGTTTCTTTTGCTGGTTTTCTCTCTTAAATAGATAAGAAAGGAAACAAATTTTCCATCTGCTACAGGTACAGGAAAGTCCACAGGAACATGAGTTTTAGATAAAACTGAACAATGGTTCTTCTCCAAAACAGACTTTTATCTCCTGGCTTCCTTTGGTCCTGAAGTAAGGCCAACTTAGCTGTCGTTGAGGTCAGTGTCACATCAAGACATTGGGGTTATAGGTGACAATTCTTACAAAGGGTTTGACATCTCCAAGGTGTTATGGATAGTTTTATGTCAACTTGAAACAGGCTAAAGTAATCTAAGAGCATGGAAACTCAATTAAGAAAATCCATAATATCCAGCTGTAGGGAATTTTCTTAATTGTTTATTGATGTGGGAGTGCCCAACTCATTGTGTGTTTATAGGTTCTAGAAAAAATAACAGGCTGAGCAAGTCATGTTGAGCAGACCAGTGAGCAGCACCCCTCAGCCCCCATGACCCCTGCATCAATTCCTGCCTCCAGGTTCCTGCCCTGTTTGAGTTCCTGTCCTGATTTGGTTATGGTGTTTCATCATAGCAATAGTAACCCTAACTAAGACACAGGGTTGTGGACCAGAGACGGGGAAGGCAGAACTAGAGGGCCTACATGTAATCAGTCCCCAAGGTGAAGAGTGTCTGTGCCCATTGTACAGACCTATGGCTCAACAGGCACCCCAAGGCTGTTCCTAGTTTTGTTTTGAATGACTTAGCAAGAAGTGAAGGGGTCATGGACTCTTGTGTATGACTTGGATTAGAATCAGATTCTGAAGTTGGCAGATGAATCAGAAAGCTTATTGAATGGACAGGTGATATCAAGCCAGTAATGAAACTGTCATCTTGAAATACAAAAATAAAGAAAAGGCAAGAAACAGGGTCATCAGGGCCATTGGGCTTTGATTTCAAGAGCTGGCAGATACCTAGTGACTCCCATTTGGAGCTGGTTTGATCTTGTGGGGTCAGCTGGGGGAGAATGTAGTTCTCCAAATTTTGTAAAAATAAAAAAAATTGCCTTTCTACCCTTTTTTTCTATTTTCAAGAAATAGTTGTTTCTGTCACTAGGGCTCTGGCCAACTGCTTTATCTGTCTCTTTCTCAGACTTCACAGTAAGGCTCTGACCAGATTTATACACAAGAATTGCCAAGAATTATTTCTCTTTGATGCTCAAATCTTGAAAGTCAAGCTATCTTTAGAAGGTTACATTTTTTCATCACCTTCCTACAGAATATTATTCTCAAGGGTCAGACTACAGATCTTCATGGAGTGTTCAAATCATATGTTTTTACTTAGTGTTTTGAGGACTGTAGGCTATGTTGTAGGTATTTCATGGCAGAACTCAGTACAGGCTTGCAGATGGGTCTAGAGAGTGACAGATGCTCTTTAGGCTCTACACCTTCTGGTACATCTTCTGTCCACCCCAACCCCACAGTCCCTTGTCTCTTCTCAAGTTAATGGCCTTATCTTTTAGGGACCTTTCCATCAACCCTAAATGGTTGCATGCCATCACCATACCCACAGGGTTGTCTCCAGAGATCATCTGCCCACCAACAAAGGGCTCTTCCTCAAACACAAATCTGATAATACTTTTCTTCCCAGAAGCCTCTGTGGGCTTCCAGCCCCAGAGCATGAAATCCAGATGCTTAGCATGGGATTCTGGATTCATTCCTGGTCCATCTCCTCTCAAGCTTCATGTGTTTTCATACACTTGATGCTGTTATTCCCTTTGATAAAGTAACTTACCTCATCTCTTTTTATATCAGTGAACTCCTACTTCATTTCAGGCAGCCTCTTGGGACGTTGTAGTCTTTTTGAAGACTTGTCAGGAATTCATTCTCCTCTCGGTTAGGGTTCAGGGTGTTTCTCAAGACAGATTCTCTGTGTCTACTTACCATCTTTATCTAGAGATGTGAAGGACGGATTATGTGAAGGCCCACATTGGGCCTGCCCTATGCTATTCCTTCCCCAGTTAGCGCTTGGCCTAGAGCTAAGGTCATGGACACAGTGCTGTGTTGGTGGGTCTGAGAAAACGTAGATTTTCTTTTACAATCACTCCTTTAAAAAAGTGACCTCTCCCTTATTTTAAAAAGACTGAGATAACTGTATTATTTTTCTCACCACAATGATAAAAATACTCAAGCAAAGCAACTAGAAGATTTCTTTTGGCTTGCTGTTTGAGGGTACAGTCATTAGAGGAAGTAATGAGGATGGAGGAAGGCATGGCAGCAGGGGTAGGTATGAGGCAGGGAAAGGAGAGTACCGATATCCAGATGGCCTTTTCTCTTTCCCATTTTTACTCAGTCCCAAACCCCAGCCACCTATGATTGGTAGTATCATCTACATCCAGGACAGGACTTACTTCTTAATCAGTTCTTCCATAGGCATATCCGAAAGTGTATCTCTGCAATTCCCTAGGCATTTCTAAATCTAACAAAGTAGACGATCAAGATGATCTCAAGTCCACCCTTATCGATTTGGCACCCAAGCCCGTGACTTTAAACCATAACATTCTACCCCAAGCACCTTAAGTCCATCTCATTAGGCAAAATGTATTTAGTCCATCTCTAAGAACCCTTGAAGTCTAACAGTTCTAATATTGTTCACCAGCCCAAACTCAGTGTCTTCCCTGAGATCCAAGATAATTTCTTACCTCATATAATCTTACCCTTTACAAATAAAAATGAAAACCATATGCTTCCAATATAAATTGGTGCAGAGTAGATGGTAGTATTTTAACGCAAAACCAGGAGGATAACGAGGAAGATTAACTAACCTAAGCTAAGCAAAAGAAACACCAAACTCTGAAGTTTTGTCCAGCATCTTGGGCTCGTGATAGCATCATCTGGACCCCAGTGGACTTGGGTAGTCCCACCTATTCAATTCTGTTGCCCGTGGCAACTGTAGCCCCCCCCCCCCCAGCTGACTCCACTCAGTACCTGCAGCTTTGCTTGACAAATACCCCACATCTACAGCATCTCTAATATATTTGGGATCTCCACTGCCACCTAGGTTTCACCTTTAAGGTTTGTGCATAACCATCCCAGAAGTTGTTTCCAGAGGCTCTGACCCTGTTACACATCACATCACATAAAAGTTATTGTAGAACCTTGGTGCAAGCTTCCACAACCGCCTCACTCCTGCATCTCATGGGTCCATGAGACCAGCACAGTATGGATGCCACCTCCAAATTCTGCTTTCAGCTCAAGGTGTGTGTAGCATGTCCTTCCCTTCTGTAGTGTCCTCCGTGCACCTTGATGGCTGACTCTGGAGAAACACTTCTCAAAGAATCCCTTCAATGGCCTTCTCAGCTTAAGTTCTCCCCTTTCAAACAACTCTAATTGATACAAACAGAAACGTAAGGTAGGTGGGATCTTGACCTTAGATGACCTTTCCTACTGGTTGGGGCAGAGTAGGAAGTTTCTCTTTAGTGGTGCTAAGTCCTTATCTCAGCTGCTTATCTACACCCACCTTCACCACAAGGTCCAGATTGCTCACAACACCCTCCACCAAGCCACACATTTTCATGTTTTCTTCTCTTTCACACTGTAAATATGACTAATAACAGATAGCAGTAACCGTGCCACAGGCAGTACAAAACCAAATGTACTTTGCCAGACTCTGACCTGAATAGACTTGCTGGAGTCTGGTCTTGGGGTAGGATCAAAGGAATGGTGGTAGACGTGATCTGTCAGTTAGGAAGAGGGGAAAGCACGCACACGTGCACACACGCACTCACACACACTTTCCTGGGCTCTGTCTGGGCTGCCTGATGGAAGATGTTCCTCACCTTGAGGATACGCCTAACCTGCATCAGGGTAGCCTCTGGAAATGATCACACAGACATGCCCAGTAGTGACTCTCCTGTGCCCCAGCAAGTTGATAGTTAAGATTAATCATCACAGTACTCAAATCAAATTGGCCAAAATTCAGCATAGCTCAAATTAAAATCCCAATGATCTCTCATGTAGAAATCAACAATTACTAAACTCTTTTGTAAAGATAAAGACCTAGAGTAACTATGTTAATCAGACCTTCGCTACTGTGGCCAGATGTGTGACAGAAACTCTTTGAAGGAAGGAATGATTTACTTTGGCTCACAGCTTCAGTTCATCATGGCTAAAGGTGTGGTGGAGCCAAGTTCCATTCCTCCAGGTAGCTCATGGCAGAAGGGTGTCTACACTGCTGACTTTGTTTCTCCCTTGGTTTCATTTGGCTTCCTCCCTATGTGATGGTGCCTTCCACAACTTGAGGAGTGCTCTATCCTAGGTTAATTCTCTTAGGGAACCACCACAGACACTCCCATAAGATATATGCTTTATTAATCTCCTTTATTTCATCAAGAGGACAGCCAATAACAACCCATTATGCCATCAATCTTCAAAACAAAACAGAACAAAACAGAATCACGAGAGCTGCATTTAAAGTCTCATTGTAATGTTACAGTAATCAGTTCAGTGTAGGGTTGGTGAAAGGATAGACATATGGTGTATATGTGTATACACACACACACTCACATCCCTTACCACATTATCATCCCTCAATGTAAAACTTAAAGCTACACACCTGGGAAAGGATTAAGAGAAAATCTTTGTGAGCCTCTGCAAGACACAACTTTCTTCAGTCTTAAAAAAAACTGCAGTATAAACGAAAAGGTTGGAAACATAGATCTTATTAATTAAATACAAGTGTTGCTTGAAAAGCGGGGCTAAAAGATGAAAAGACGATCCACAAATTGGGAGAAAAATATTTGTGCAATGCGCATCTGACAGGAGACTTGGATCGGGAACATATAAAAACCTGTCATGGCCCCCTTGACAAGAAAACAAAGGAGCCCCGCTTAATTTATGAACAGAAAGCTTTGAACCGTGAAGAGATGTTTGACACCATCAATTATTAAGGAAATGAAAATACACTGAATGTACTTTAGAATGAGTTAAGAGAGCCAATCTCCTCCAACCCACACAAAGCAGCTGAGGAGGAGATGTGGACCCTCCCATTAGGGGAGAAGGCAGAATCGTGCAGCCACTTTGGGGAATGATTTTGGTAGTTTCTTGTAATGTTATCTACTTAACGATTTAACGATACTACTTCTGGAAATCTACACAAGAGAGATGAAACGGACCTGCGTGCAGATGTTTATGACACGTCTATGTATAACAGCCTCAAACTGAAAACAATCCCTAGCATCCTGGGAAACGGACGAAGGCTAGCACAGCCATGTGATGAAATACACTTGGAAATGGAAAGGCACTGTAATGAGTGAAAGGATCCAGGCTCAAGGGCACACAGACGATGCAATTAGCGTTGTATAACCTGAAGACGTCCAGTTGCATGTTAGTGGTGTCCCAGGAGGGTGCAGGGATTGACTGGAAACACATCTGAGGAGCTTGGGGCTGGGGTGAGAGGTGTTTTCAATCCTGATCATGACGGTCTCGCCTCGTTTCAAAGGAGTTTTACTGGGATGGGTTTGCAAGTGTGAGCTAAAGAGGTGAGGTAGGGAACCCTTGCACCACTTTTGCTAGGGCCCTTTCTAGAAGGTGGTATTTCCAGTTCTGTCTTCCAAGGCTCTTTTGTGGGGGCCAAGGCGAGTATTTCATTTGGAACTGTGGTGTGTGCTGTGTGCCCGGCGGGAGGCCAGGAGTTCATGTTTTGGCTCGCCTTATCACTTTCCAGGAAGCTGTTAAGTGCACAGATGCACTCAGCTCTCTCTTGTCTTTCTAAGACTTGTCACATAAACACAGGTGCAGCCAGGTATTTTGTCAGCTGTGGACATTCCAGATGGAAGAGCACTTGAGTGAAGCCTTCTCACTGGGACAGTTCAGCCTGAGGTAATTGGATTTGACCTTGTCCTTCACCCTACAAGGTTGCTGTCAGGCACGAGACTGGGGGGTCTCCTGAGCCCTTAGGGCGCTGGACCAATGCACTTGACTTGGCTTAACTTCCCTCCTAGGAGCGGGTGTGGGTCCCCAAGGTCACATTCCAGGAGGCACAGCTCAGCTATCCATCTGGAAAACTCACCCGATGCTGACCTCTCCCTGGAGACTGAGGAATGGGGTGCAGCTGTTCGTAGCTCTCCCCAGTAAGAAAGCAGCTCCATGTTCTGCTCCGGTGAAAGTGGCAGGTGTCACTCCTGTTTCCACTTGGTTGACTGCCACTGTGTGCTGGGCAGAGGGCAGAGCAAGAAATGAGCCCAGAGAAGTCCAACCACATGCTTAGCACCGCACTGAGCATGCTCGGTACTTCACCAAAAGAGGCAATACTGTTACTGTTCTTCCAGGGCCAGCTCTGTTGTGCTGATGACAGCCAGAAGGGAGGCAGGTGTGTGTGTATGTGCGTGTGTGTGTGTGTGTGTGTGTGTGTGTGTGTGTGTGTGTGTGTGAGAGAGAGAGAGAGAGAGAGAGAGAGAGAGAGAGAGAATGGAAAAATGAATGGAAAGAACCTGTTGCTGGATAGTGGGAACTGGCTCATAGTCTGATGGGCTACGGCCTGACTTGAAAGCCTGGTTCTGCTCCTAGATTCTCAAAGTATTTTCTCAGATTTTGTTGCATGGGGAGACCAGTGTCACAATTTGAAGATTCTTCGAAGCTAGCCATGCAAAGTTTTACATCTGCATGTGTATGCCTTTTTTTTTTCTCTATGAATTGTACTTTGGTCGCTCATGTTCCTAAAAATCCTGAAAGTCATCTTTCAATCACAGGGAGGTTGACCCGTTGGGAATGGCTGGGCATCTCTTAGGAGGTGCTTATGTCGTCAGCTGTAGACCAGGCAAAGGGGTGGTGCTGAGGCAGCTCTTTCTCTTCTTTCCTGTATCACGTAGCCTTCGTTTCCTGTTGAGGCTGATAGAGCCTCAGATGCCAAGTAGTGAAGCCGCTGTCGAAATCTACACTCCCAGAACTTCCCTACAGTGGGTATGCCTGCTCATGCCAGCATCTGCCTCAGATATTCAAGCTCATTTCTGTCCTCTGTAAAGTCCATGGTGGGGGTGGATGATGAGTGGGTACTTGAGGGTATGGAAGGGGCTCTATCTTGATCTAGGGATCAAGTTGTCTTCCTCCCCATTCATATGGTTGTTGGCATAAACTGGGCCAGTATGCTTGGCCTCTTAGTGGTATATGGTGTGGTTATTTATTTATTTATCATGCATGCGTGTGTGTGTGTGTAGGTGCATGCTTAACATGTTTTTATGTGCATGTAGAGGCCAGAGGTTGATACTAGTTGTCTTCCTTTAATACCTTTTGTCCTATTTTTGAGACCAGGTCTCTCAATGAACCTGTAACCCCACTCACTTGGCAAGAATAACTGGTTAGCAAGGCCTAGAGGTCCTCCCACCTTCTCCATGACACTATGGTTACAGGTATTTACTACCATTTTTACACGGGTGCTTGGGGTCCCAACTCGGGTCCTCATTCCTGTATGGCAAGTATTTTACTGACTGTTTGTTGATGTTTCTCCTGGGGTGATTGCTTCTAAACCAGAGTGATTTTGACCCTCAAGGGATGTTTGTTGATATTTCTGGCTAACCGGAGGTCAGAGAGGTTACTTCAGGTGTTTGATGGGTAGAGGCTGGGGATGTATTGCATTCCATAATACACAAATATAAAACAGCCCCTTAGAACAGAGAATCACCTAACCCAAAACATGAATAGAGTCCAAGTGGAAACCCACTGTAGACAGAGAGCCCCAGAGGCCAACATAGTGAACATCCATCCTTCATCTTCAGGACTTGGAAGGTATCATGTCCTCAACTGGCACAGACTGAATCAATCAGGTCTGTTATTTTATTTGTTGAATTTGTGTTGTTTAAACATAAAGATTAAATCAGCTTTCAAATAATATTGGCAATGAGTGAGCCAGCATGGTTGTCTCTTTAGCATGGTAGATGACTCTAAACCCACCGATGGCTGCCTGACAATGGTCCAGAGGCAGGAAGCAGCAGCCTTCCTGCCTTCCTGGTTGGCCTTTCAGTAGAGGCTCATGGGAAGGCACTATTGTGTTAGCTAGCTTTCTTCTCCGTGGAACAGAAGGCTCCGCATAAGCTACTTAAAAGGAGGAATGGTTATTTTTGCTCATGGATTCTGAAGGTTTGGTGCATGAACATCTTCGTGTCCCCTGGCAGGGAGTAGGTGCTCCTCCTCTGACCCAGTTAGCTCTCCATAGCTGTGATAGAGATCATGACCAAAAAATTCCCCATGCTCCCTGGCAGGGAGCAGGTGCTCCTCCTCTGACCCAGTTAGCTTTCCATAGCTGTGATAGAGATCATGACCAAAAAAATTCCCGTGCTCCCTGGCAGGGAGCAGGTGCTCTCCCCCTGACCCAGTTAGCTTTCCATAGCTGTGATAAAGACCATGACCAACAGCAACCTGGAGATGGAAGGATTTACCTCATCTTACAACTCATAGGTTACACTCCATTGCTGAGGGAAGTCATAGCCGTGGAGGAGTGTTGTTGATTGGCTTGTTATTCATGGCTGTAATTTCCTGCTTTCTTGTATAATACAGAACCACCTTCCCAGGGTGGCACTTCCCACCATGGCCTAGGCTCTCACACATCAATCATCAATCAAGAAAATGCTCTGCATGTCTGCCCACAGGCCGATCTGATTGAGACATTTTCTCAGTTGAAGTTCCCTCTATCCAGAATATCCTTGCTTGTGTGTCAAAATAACAAAAAAAAAAAAACATAATTGGCATACCTCCCTTTTTGTATCATTGTGATGAGTGCGGATTCCATCCTAATTCCAAGTAAAAACTCAGCTGATGTTGAAAATGAAACTCAACCAGCCACTCCAACAGCTGCTTTTAAAATCAAGTGTTCTATCTAACTCATAATCTAAAGAGCTGCTTATTAGTTTGGCACTTACATGTGGAAGAATGATGGTAAGCAAATGGCCAAAAGAATCTTTACTTTCCTGTAATTAAACTATGATGCTTCTGCAGGAGCAAAACAAACAAAAAACAACAACCATGTGTTAAAAAAATAAACACAAAAAAACTCCACTGCAATTAACAGCACACAGTGGTCTTGAATCTGAGTGGAGGTGTTTCAGGCAGTGGTCCTTGATTTTGCATGAGGTGTTCTGTACCAAGGCTGTGGTCCTGCTGTGTAATGTGGATGGACACTGCCAGAAATGCCTCTGGTTCATTTGACGTTCGATTCTGAGTTGATGTTTGGTTGTTTGAACTGAAGAACTCTCTCACTGCTACTAGATTTTTCGCAAACTTCATCCACAGCTTCAGAAGCTGGCTCTTAAGTAACAAGCAGTTGCTTAAATCCTGTTCTTGTAGCTACCATGACCCTCAAGGGGGTGTAATCAATTCTGTTTTGAAGGCAAGGGCATCTATTCTGAGAGATTAAGGAACCTGTCCAAGGCCACGTGGGCACTTAATGAAGATCACCGTCTGTCAATAATGCTAGGATTCTCTATGTATCTTGGAATAGCAGTGAACATAAGATCCATTTGAGAAAATATTCTCAGAAAAATCAAAGAGCTACTTCATAAGAGAAACTACAGGGATATATCTTTATAAAGAAATGAAATGTACAACATAAGCTGTGAACGAAAAGACTATGAGGTCCGTGAGGGGACATGCCATGGAAATCTAGCTCTCCTGCAGGATCACAATGGCAATGACTGTGTTATGATTCATGATGCTGCTAAGACCTAGTAATCCCTGCTGGACTTCAGAGGCTTCTTTCATTGTTTCTTTCATTTCTTCCACAATTACTTTGTGTCAGATAGTATGCGCTTAACTGTGAGCAAAGAGAAAGCCCAGCCCCACGGCTGTAAACAGTAACTATATATTTTCTTACTTAATGATTCTTGAAGTGGAGCAGTTTCAGGGTGGTTATTTTGTGGCTCAGTGACATCTTCAAGGACCAAGGTTGCTTTGATCTTTCTTCTCTGTAGCCCTCAGCCTGTTAGTTTTGTCTTGACTGACTCCCTTGTGGTCACAAAATGGCGCTGGGGTTCTTACTACCACAGGCATGTGTAATAGGATTTAGCAGCAGAGGAAGATCCATACTTTCCTCTATGTTTCTTTTCAGTAGATGGAAACCTTTTCCAGAAACCCTTCAAGAGACTTCCCCTCATTCCAGATTGGCTAGATGGACCCATGTGGTCCTTCCTAAGGTTGGCACTGGGGAGGAACCTGGATGCCTCTGGCACAGCAGATCCACAGAGAAAGGTGGACTGTGGAAACAAAATGGCGGTTCTGTTACAGAGCAGGGAGGGAAGAGGGATGAGGCCAGCAACTGGAAATATTGCTACGTATTTAAAAATATTTTTACTAAAGACAATCTCAAACATGAGAGAAAGCGATAGCAGGTTTCCAGGTGCTTTTCCTCCAGTTTCTGCAGTTATCACACTGTGGACAGTGTTTATTCGCCACTATTCTTCCTTTCATCTCCTGGAGAATTTGAAAACGTCCCAGACACACACTGACGTTCAACGATCTACACATGCTGAAGACCTCCTTCATACCTGGGCCCAGATCCAAGGGAGAAAGAAGCTACTTCACGGGCTAGAGATTAGGAAGGACTAACTGGCTTAACTGCTTTGTGCTAGAGAAATGACAGTGCTCTAGCCAGCTGTAGCGTGTCTTTCTCCTACGAGACTGAGACAGGAAGACCTTAATTTGAGGCTGGCCTGTGCTACATCACAGAACAACAGCAACAACAAAACCAAAACAAGTGTCAGAATTTCTCAGAGGAAAAAAATGGCACTCAGAGGAGAGAGTTCTCTCTGCTTTTGTTCTGGCGGCATCTGGAGTTTTTTGTACGTGAGGAAACAGCTGTCCTAGGAAGTCTGAGTCAGGGATGCGCGCTCCTCCCTGCCGCTCAGCCTCGAGTTTGTAGTTTCCACTGTGGCTGATGAGGCGAATGCTTTCTAAGAGTGGGCTTGGGTTTGATGACACCTGTTTCTGCATGTTAATAGATTTCTGGAGGAAGACAGAACCGGTGATGTCATCTGCAGGTGTGTGAGCCTGTGGTGGCGGTCTGCTGTTTGGCATTTGTTTCGTGAAGCATTGTAGTCACATCTGTCTCCGGCAGGCTGCGGGGTGAAAGCCAGAGGCAGCGAGTCACTGTGGCTGTGCTGCAGACACACGTACTTTCCCCAAAGCTTTGGCTGATTTCAGTTAGTTATGGAACAAAATACAAATGTTGTTTCTTTAAAATGCCACGGTGGCCGTCGGGGTATATTGCCATGCACCCTCTTCTGCGTTTCCTGAGGCCACCTGCCTCATGACACACTTGAAAGTTTCTCTTCCTCTCCCTGAAACAGGAAGCTTGCTTTCTTATTTTCCTTGGGTTTTAAAGCACGTCCCTCTTTGAAGAGAGTTCACATACTCTCTGTGGGGTTGCACCTTTGTTTATAACATTAAAAAGAATTCTCCAGTTCGCTCCACACTTCTTCTTCTCCTCTATAAAGGTCACACAGCACAGAGCTCCCTGCTCAGCATATATCAGCCTGGGCTGATTTTATCTGCGTGTGCTTTGTAAAATGTTTGTATTTGCATAGGTCGTTTAGATACAGAAAAACTTTGCATTACTATATTTGAAAATTGAGAGAGAAACTTGTGACAATCTATGCATGGTCTAGGTGGCTTCTGTAGCAATAGCACCAGTCCCTTAGTGTAGGTTTGCAGAGCACGTGAGCTGTAGTGAGGTGTCCCTTGTTTGCACGACGTGCAGTTCTGTGTGGTGTGAGAAGCCGATCTGACCCCAATACATTTTGTTTGACGTGCGCAGCTGGGGTGCGAGAGGATAGTTCAGGCCATTGCAAAGAATGCAAAAAGAAAATAGACACAATCTATTCGTCAGGACACAGTGAAAGGGAGACTTACTGGGCCTGGATCATACCAGGAGGATGGAGAAGAGGAAAACTAACCTGGCACCCAGAAAGCAGGAGGGAAGCGCAGCTGTTGTTGGCTGCTGGGGTTCTCTGAGCAATGCACACTGATGCATGCCCTTTTCAACTTGTGGGATCATCCTCAAGGCTAAGGGGACATAAGGTAAACCTGGCGTCTAGCAGTGGCTTCTAAGATTCCTGGCCTGTGAAGCCCTGCTCTCCTCCCCAGGCATCCCTGGGTTTCCCTTAGGGCAGAGGAGGAGGCTGTGATGAATTGATGAGTCTTTAGGAAGTTGGTCCCTCATCTTTCCCAAGCCACAGGGATGCTGCTCTGAGCCCAGTTCTGGTTCTCTCCTGCCTGGCCCCTCCCCTTTCCATGTTCTAGGAGGAACTGGAAACAATATAGTGATGTTACAAAGAGTTTACTCCAGCTGCTTCAGAAATATTAAGCTATGCAAGATTTTGCTAAGGGAGTACTCACGGATCAGTAGCATACTGGCCAGCCTTGTCTCAAAACCGTGCAAAGATTTGGACCTCTGACATAATTAAAATTTAGGGTGTTGGGAAAATGTTTCTGCTAATGTTTGGCAATTAATTGTCACCAATTAAAGTCCATTCCCATAGCACAAAGAAACACCCCAGGTGTGGGGATCCACAGACATGAACCTGTTCCACCTTGACTGGAGGTCCGAGAGTTTGAGCTTAGTTTTTTTGCTCTTTTAAAGTTGTTGACAGCAGGTGTGGCTACAAACAAGATATTGTGACCCAGGGTATGGTTACTTGGTGCTTTGGACATTAAGATGGCCCATAGAGGTGGATCTGTTCTACCCTGACCAAAGGTCAGAGAATTTAAGCCTATTTCTGCTCCTTTATTTTAAAATAGGAGGTTTGACATAGGGAGTGGCTGCCTACAGGATGCTTGGTCGAGGATGTACCCGTTACATATCCTGCTGGAAACATCCAATGCTTTACTCAGTAAATAACGCTTGATGCCTCAAGTACTGAAGCAAGTGACTGCTGTGGTTGTCCTTTGTGTCATGGTAAAGCAGTCTTTTGCCTTCTTTCTTCCTTTTGTATTGGGGTATAAAAGTATATAAAAATTAACCACGGGCAAATTCAGTATTCAGTATCCACTGAATTGCCCTCCTGGTCCTATCCTATGTCTCCATGTTTCTTTCACATCTCTCTTCCTCCTACCTAACATTTTTAATCCACACGCCCCTACCCTAAAACCTACGAACCCATTATGGCTGAATCACACAAAAGTCACCCTAAAACATGTGGTTTATGACACCCTGGTCCACAGCTGGCTATTAGCCCCTTTCCATATCCAAGAGCATGCCGAGAATGTTATAACTAAGACCTGCGTGAGCTCAAACAATTTCTATGGATGCTGGTTTCTTTTGGTGTGCCAGAACTGGACCTATGCGCTATTATTTTGAAAGGATTTCTTCCATATTTTCCCTGAGTATGAGGTGAGTTCTCACTGGGACTCGGGGGTATTTCTCCGCTATAACAGTATTAGTTTCACACTTTGTCTCTGACTCTCTCCGTGTGTGTGTGTGTGTGTGTGTGTGTGTGTGTGTGTGTGCGCACGCACCCCCCCACACACACACATATTCACATGCACATACATATGATTGCTCCTGAAGGGCCATGCTGCAGACCTGTGTACAGGTAGACCTTGAGAAAGGTCCCTGGCAAAACCTCCGCTGCATTCGGAAGCTGAGGCATCTGCGTATTGCCTTTCAGAGTGGCAGCTTGGAGCCTCGCCTTGACTCAGATAGGACTCGCTGTTGCTAGTTTCTTCTCTAGCCATCTGGAGAAGGGCGCCAGTATGCACTTACTCTCCATGAAGGAGCTTGGTGAAAAAGGTGCCCAAGATCCTCCCCCTCTGTCCAGAGCTTCACTTGGGTTTGCAGTCTGAGGTTAGGGGCTTGAGTAACCTAGGGGCAGTCTTAGACTCACTTCCAGGTGAGTCTGTACCTCAAGCTCTTCACAGACAACCTGGGGAAGGGCACCCAGGAAGTAGAAGCTGGCTTGGCTGCATCTCGAGTGTCAAAGATAGCTGGTTAAAATGCCCCCTTTATTAGCAGGTCTCTGCTCTCCCATGAAAGACAGCTGGTTAAAATGCCCCCCTTTATTAGCAGGTCTCTGCTCTCCCATGAAAAAGTCCTGCGCAATTAAGACAGAGCCCACAGTAAATCCTAAAAGGGATTCCAGGCTTAAAAAGGCATTTTGGTTTGTTTATTCACTTATGTATTTGTTTGTTTATTATTTTATGTGTATGGGTGTTTTGCCTGAAAGTATGTCTATGTGCCAAGTGCACACAGTATGCACAGAGGCCAGAAGAGGGCGTCAGATCCCCTAGGACTGGAGTTACAGATTGTTGTCAGCCATCACATGGGTCCTGGGAATCAAACCCTGGCCAGTGCTCTTAACTGCTGACCCATCTCTCTGGCCCTGCATTTTCTTTTTTAAATATGGTTTTAGTTCAGTATTGATCTTTGCACACTGTTCAGTGCCTCCCAAATCACACCAGGTACCAGATTCATCAGGAAGTTTCAGAATAAAATATCTACTTTCCTTTTGATTGCCTATAAAATTCACCAGAAATTTGATGGCATATTAACAAAACAAAAACAAAGCAAAAACAGCTTGAGCAATATGGCTTGGCAAGAATGACTTAAAAATGGACTTTCCTGAAAGACCCCATGTTAATGAAAAAAAAAATACGTGAATTTTTTCCCTTCGGGGCAGAAGTTTAAGGTGCCAGTGTGGTCAGCTGAGCTCTCAAAGGAACAGAGGAAGAACGTCCCTCTGACTGCTTTTGTGGCTGCATTTGTTCCAAGTTCCCCACTTCTCCCTTACATACATTCTGCTTCTTGACCTGGAACGGAGACTCTCAAAAATCCAACCCTGGCTACATTCGTAAGTGGTAAACTTTTCAGTTCACACTGAGTAGTTGATGGGAATTTCAAAACACAGCCAAAGCCCATTCTTCTGAAGACAACACAAGCGCCTTGTCTTTCTGATGTCACTAATCCAGTGTTTGCACTGGACTGTCACTACGTCATGTCTGAGCAACTCGGGAGGATTTCCGGTGAGTGAGGCTGAGCGCATCTCGCTCTTCGAGTCGTTCACCCGTGGTGTTTATTCAGCAGGATTTCCTCACCAGTCTTCATCTTGGCATGCATTGCTTTTTTGTCACGGCGTCCAAAGCATCCCATGTGACCCCCACAGAGACGATCTTGTCAGGAGACTCAGGGAGCTCTTGTGAATTTTGTGATAACAGATAGCCAAGGCATAAAAGTACCTCCAGGAGCTTTTGTTAGAGGGATTTGTGCTCTCAAGATTGCAGTCTCTCAGATCTGCAATGGGACCATTTAGCGTGGGAAGGACATTGAGTGTCAGAACACAGCTGTCCCTGACATAGTCCTTCCTGGTCCCCACAAACTTCACATAACCCAGAGGTCTCCTCCCCTTGTTTCCCACCTGACATTAGTGATCACTGTATACTGTGTCTCCAGATGTACTAGGGTTTCCTCCATCATAGAACTCAGGGGGTACCCAGTGGGTAAAGACAGAAGGAGGAAGGAAGAATCAGTGGGTTTGATGCTCTTCTCTGCAGAGGAAACTTCCTTCTTTGTCATGGCTAGCAGTTGTAGATATGACCTCTCCAAGGTGTGGCATCAAACACACAGAGGCTCTAACTGTGTAGGGAACTTTCTGAGGTGCTTCCTGATAGCCAGAACTCGGGTCCTGTAAGTGGCTGGTCTTCTCTCCATCTTAGACAAGCTGCCCTTGATTTCTCAGCAGGTTGACATTGCTAGTGTCAGGCCAGCCTTCTGTTGGAGTCCACATGTTCATTTTCTAGATGTTTCTAGAATGATCTATAGGTTATGTCCTTATTTATAGTTGGTGTAATAAGTGAACACTGTTCCAGAGGGTTGTTGTTTTTCAACCACTCATGGTGGAAATGCATAGAAAATAACCCTTTAAAGTAACTACAAGGTTGGCACATCTCATAAACATGCAGAATTCCCTTTTCTTGTACAGAGGACAGACATGATTGAGTCCCCTCTGTTTTTGGAAGGCCATCCGCTGTAGCATCCTCAGCTGATGCTACAGGGAGCTCTGATAAAAACACCGAGATGATTCTGGGTGGGTAAACTTTGACATAAAAGCCAAACTGCTGAGTTTGCAGACTGCCCTGTTGTGAGGGTGAATTTCGGCTTCCTTTGACACAGTTTGAACAGGACCTGTCCGTACTGTACACCGCAGGGCACTGCTTTCTTCCATCCGGTGCTCAGGTGTCCATGAGTTCTGTACCCAGGCTTGCACTCTTTTCCCAGGACAGGCCTTCGACGCACAGCCCCTGAACACTGTTCAGCTGAGGCTGTTCCTCTTTTCTAGCTCAGAGACTTAATTCACTCAATTTAGAAGGATTTCTGATTTGGTAGGAAATTCAGCTTTCTTTTTAGATGGTGTCTGAGTTTTACTTCTTCCTCACATAGCACAGACCTTGCTGGAAACAGATCCTCTGTTCTCCTCTCCTCACAGCCACACACAATTCCCAACATTCATTTAGAGAGAGACATATCTGAATCATTTGAATAAATAAATATCTTAATTCCCAAAGCATGTTACTTGCTGATAAGTATGTAATATTCTTTTAATGATTATGTGCATCTCTTCTCTCTCTTTCATTTCTGGGTGTTTAAGGTCTGCACAGTGATAGGTATTTAGTTCCTTTCAGAAAAGCTCACCCACTCTCAGACCCCATTGCTGGATCTGGGCTGGGGGTGGGCGTCCATGTCACCACAAAACCATCCCGGTGTAGGAATATGGGGGATGGGTTGGCACGGTTGAAGGTCAAGTTCTAGCACCCGACACAAGTGGTGTGTGTGTGTGTGTGTGTTTGCGTGCGTGTTTGTCTTGTTCCCTTTGTTGCTTGTTTGAGACTCTTGCTTTATAGCCAAGGCTGACTTAGAATTCACTTGCAGCCCAGGCTGCCCATGAACTCATGGCAATCCACCTGCCACAGCTTCCCAAAAGCTGAAATTAAAGCACGAGGCACCATGCCCTGTTAAGCAGATGATTTAGCTGTACTGAAATTTAGTTTCTTTTAGAAATGTAACTTTACTGATTGTGGTAGTTTGAATGGGAATGGCCCACATGGGGCTCATAAACTTGAATGCTTGGTCCCCAGTTGGTAGAAGTATTGGGAAGGATTAGGAGGTGTGGTCTTGTTGGAAGAGGTGTGCACTGGGGGCAGGCTTTGAGGTTTCCCAAACCACTCCCAGTTAGCTCTCTGCCTGTGCTTATGGATCAGCATGTAAGCTCTCAGCTACTGTCTCAGCACTGCACCCGCCTACTGCCACGCTCCCTATCATTATGTCAGACTCTAGTTCTCTGGAACTGAGAATCCCAAATTAAATGCTTCCTTTTATATGTTGCCTTGGTAATGGTGTCTCATCACAGCAGTAGAAAAATAGCTAAAACACTAATACATCTATCTGTCAAAGGATCACTTTGTGGATTAATTTCTGTAACTCATGTGAATACACTTAGCAGAGTAGTCACATGGGCAGTTGGGACCCTTTTTCTGTAAGTCTTCACTTCCTTTCTTTATCCAAAATACACATACACAGCCACCCTACAAGAACCAAACGCTTCCCACTCTTTTCTTTCCTAGTCCCTCTCCTAAATGTCAGTGGACTACAGAGTTGTGGGGCCAAGGTTCTTATGGGGACCCCAGTAAAAGTTCCCCAAGGCACTTGGCTGTGTTTGTCCTGATAGTAGTGTCAGAAGTTGTTGGCAAAGACTGTAACTTTTCTGAGAGCCATAGGCCCTCCTAATTCCCAGTTTCTGGCTTGGTGACTCTCTCAGATCTTAGCTATGTCATCAGGACAGGAGAGCAATGATCTCATTTGAACTTAAGTTCCTTTGTGGTTTGCTTATGGGAAACAAATTACATATTCAAATTGTAATGGAACTTGGAGGAAGTTTTTAGTATCTGGGGGGAAACCATGACAGAAGGTGCCATTTAAAATGTATGAATAATGTACAAGCAAAAGGAATTCAAAGTTACAGGAGCAAACCTGTCTATTGGAGAGAATTGCCATGGGAACCAGAGATGCCAGCCCCGTCGCCTTCCTTCAACAAATGAACTTAATGCTGCAGCTAAATTTAGAATGCCTTCCGCATTGGAGTGCTCCTGAACTGGGTTTTGTCTTCTATTTCAGAAGCCTTCTATTTTGTCATCAAAGTGAACATCTGGGGACATTTTAATTGCTGTTTTGCATTGCACTCTATAGCATCTTCTGGTACCCTGTGCATTTACCAGCCAACTGCACACACTGCCTCATGGATGTCTGCACATCCAGGACGAGATGCCGCCAGTGCTGCTGGTAGCTTCTGACTGTGGAAAACTGGACGGTCAAGTGCTCATGATGAAGTAAAATTCACAGCCTCAACTGGTTGGTTAAACTCAGTTTTATTGAGATATAACACACATACATGAAATGTGCCTATTTAGCATATATAGGGGTTGGTATATCCACAGAGATGTGCAAGCGACTTCTGTCAATTCTCCGCCCATTAGTCATTGCTTCCACCACTACCCCTTCGACTTGCCTCAAGAATTAATCTTCCTCTCTTATAGGTTTTGTTCTCATTCTGATAAAAATCACTTAAGTGGTCTTTTGACTGGTGTTATTCCCCTAGCACACGGCTTTCCAGACATGGTGCAGCATGTACGGGCTGCCCCTTGGCTTCCTTTTCATGTTCCTGTGCAAGGATAGACCACATTTGATGGACCCACTTCATCGGTGATGGTCACTGGGTTGCTGCTGCTTTCCAGCTCCAGCTGGGTATCATGTTCTTAGCAACAGACATGGACACACTTTCACGTGGGTGTGCTCTGTTCGTCCTTAGAACAAAGTTGCTAGGTTATTAAATATAAGTGTATATTTAATATTGAATTACTACCAAGTCATTTTTCAATGTGGCTGCATCATTATATTTTGTCACCATCAGTTTGTAAAGTTCCACTTCCCATGTCCCCGCCTTATTGCCACCTAGACGTATCTGAGTAGGGTTTTGATTTCCATTTCTCTATGACCGATTTTAGTGCACATTTCTCATGTACATATTGGCCATTCGTGTGTCTCTTTTGAAGACTAACTCCTTAAACAATTGGCTCTGTTTGAACTCTGGGCTACTGAGTCTTTCATTAGTGAGCTGCCAGGATCCTGGCTAAGTCTGCACACCACTCTATTTTCTCAGAAATATGTGCTCTGAAATATAGAATTATCCCTGTTGATGAGTTGGCGCCATATCTACGAGACCGCTGCCTCCTCACAAGGCCCCTCATGCTTTACGGTCTGTTATCTCCTGTGAAATAATTTTAGCGTCTGGGTTTAGGCAAGTGAGTTAACTTTTGTTGATGGCACGAGGAAAGTATCAGGCTCCATTCTCTTGTATATGGATATTCACCGGGAACCCATGAACGGTCTCAGATAGCTGAATGGAGAGCATGAAGCTAGACCTCTGTCTCTCACTCAGACAAAAATCAAGTCCAGTGGACCAAAGACTTTTAATATCGGAACTGGAACCACTAGAAGGTGGTGTGAGGAAGACATCACGGTATAAGTACATCTGCCCCCGAGCTTTGTTACCTTATATTTTTGTTATTGGGTTGTTTGGGGGCCATTTTTGAATGCCCAGTTATAGCACGACTAATAAAAACCCAAAGACAGATATTGGGGTTCAACCTGAAAATCAGGAAGGCAAAGCAGCCAACCACTAGAGAGATCTTAACTCTGCTGAGGCTCAGACAAACAAAGGGGTGATCCTTTGCTCTCAGACTCTACACTCAAGTGAGTTCCTAACTGTTCCCCTTTATAGTCCCCTCTCTGCCCAGCTGTATTGCTCTATCTCTACCTACCTAGTGCTGGTGTAACACCCGATTCTGTGTTACACCCTCGGTACAGTTCGCGCGCCACTGTACCCGTACGCAAGTCGGGCAAAGGCCTGGAGATTGAAAGAACACACACAGAAACCAGGGTCATTCGAAAGGAGACCAGCTGAATGGCAGTTTATTCAGATTTGGGGGAGTCCTTATCTACCTAACTGCTGCACAAGGATCTCCGCCCAGGCAGGTGGGAAATTACCATATTAACAATGGAGACAATGGCCTACAGCTAATCACCAGGCAGGGCAGGGAGAACACAGAAACAAACAGGATGCTTAGTTAGCTGACCAGGAACTGTCCTTCAGATGCACCCCAGGAACAAGGGCAGACCAGGGCCTTACATGCTGGGAGTAAAGGTGTGTGCCACCTCCTCCTGGATCTGTTTCTGGATCCATCTTATGTAGCCTAGGATAGCCTTGAACTTACAGAGATCTTTCTGCCTGTCTCCCGAGTCCTGGTATTAAAGGTGTGTGCCACTACTCCCTGGCCTGCTTTGCCCTCTGATCTTCAGGCAAGTTTTATTTATTAAAACAAAAATGATATACCACTATATTCCCCCTTTTGGTCTAAAATAAAAGGCTATAATTAATATAAGGAAAACTATATATAATAAGTAAAATACCTATATTCAACATATACAGGCAATAAATACATCAGCAATGTCTAGTTCATTTGCATTTGACAAATTCAGAGAAAATACTCAAAACACAAATAATATACCACTATACCCAGTAGTTCATAAGTGTAAAGATGACTTCTGGTGGGGCTAGAGAGATGAGTAAGCACTTAAGGCTGTTTACTACTCTTGCAAGGGCCCCAGTTCAGTTCCTAGGACCCATTTCAGAAAGGCCTGTAACTCCAGCTCCAGGGGATGCAGCACCCTCTTCTGTCCTTCGAGGGCACTGCACTCTCATGTACATACAGGGACACAAATGTTTATAAGTCTTTAAGAATCAAGTGACTTTTGGAATCTCCTATCTACCCAGCGGATCTGTGTCAATTCCAGCACACCTTCCCCTGATCACTGTAACCTTGTAACAAGTGTCTGGATTGGGAAATGTGAGCTTTCAAGACCATTTTTCTTTCGATATTATTGGCTGGGCTTTTGACTGGGTCTCTTCTGTTCTGTGTGAACGTTAGGAGCTTATTGTTCAGTTTGGAAAACGCGGTGGCTTAGACACAAGATACCTTTTACATGTTTTCTCCTGACTGTCAATGTTAGCTTTGAATCACAGAATTGGAGCAACAATATATACAAACACATGAAGAGAATGAGTAAGCCTGAGTAAACCCTCCTCTACTTGGTCTTGTCTATTGATAATGCTTCCCCGATGTGTTTTCATTTGACCGGTTGACTCATTCTGTTAGTTCTTTTTTAGCCTCTCATTTCCCTTTAGTGCTGACACGTCTTACCCAATACTGCTGACTTTTCCACCCGCTATATTAGCATTCTTGTCTGGTCCTGATTTTTCTCACTCATTCAGCTGCTCCTTTGAGCCCTTATCTGGTCACCAGTCTTGTTGGAAATGGGACATTGAACTCTTCCTGGTGTTCCAGCCACCTCACTGTGTCTGGCTTCCAGGATAGAATTGTGAGGCCCTGAATATATTATACTACCTTGCTTTATAGTATTTCTGTGTTGCTTTGTGGTGTTTCATGTACCTACTGGGACAGATATAACTCTGGTTTTTATTGTTCCCTTTCTTTAGTCTTTTTGCTTGCCTGTCGTGTTTTATTTGCTTAGGCTTTGTTCCCCAGTATTATTTAAGGGGAAATCTGACTGCTGTAATAGAAATAGTGGTTTGATAGCAATTGTGGGTTGTGGGTTCCTCCTCGGCCATGCCTACTTCCACTCTAAAGCCACACACCAGAGGATTGACTCCCAAGCTTATTCTTTCACCTGTCCCCCCAAATGAACCCATCCTCTTGCTCCAAATGTCATTTTAAAATTGTAAACTACATTCCCAGTGTTTTTTCTCATTAGAAAAATCAGCAATAGCTTCATTTTGGGGGGTTATTATTGCAAACAAATTTTTCACTTGAAATCTTTATCCTGAACAGGTTTTTTTGCTTTTGTTTTTGCTTTTCACTGAATTTTTAGTGAAAAATTAACACATCTATGAAGTTTAAAATTGAATTCTGGGTTTTTTGCAGACTTTAAAATGCTATTGAATATTTCATAATAAATTAAGCATCAGTTTTTTAAAAACTTTTTTTTTCTTTTTGGTATATGTTCATTGTAAATAGTGATTGGTTTCACAAAGACAATTTCTTCAAGTGTATCTTAACTTTGACCATATTCTCCCTGTGTGCCTTTCCCTTTCACGCAGTTCCTCCTTTCCACAGTTTTCTCCAGGCTCCTTTGTGCTTTCACACACACACACACACACACACACACACACACACTCACACACACGGATCCACAAGTGAGAGGACACACGTGATATGGAAGTCCTGCCTATTTCAACTAACATGATAACCTCTAATTGTATTCATCCTCTAGTGAGTGGCATGCTTTCATTCTTTATGGCTGAGTAGAACCCCACTGTGGGTGTGTACCTCATTTTCACCGTGGATTTGTCTGCTGATGGACATCGCCAGAGCTTCCATGATTGAGTCACCGTGCTGCAGTAAGCATGGATTTGCGAGCCTCTGTGATATGCTAATCTAGGGCACTTCAGGTTTATCCCAGGAATGGTACTGCTGGGTCACATGACAGTTCCAGTTTTGCTGTTTTAAGGAATCATGACACTTATTTCCATAGCGGCTGTACCACTTCATGTTCTTACCAGCAGTGCACAGGTATTCCCTTTACCCTGAATCCTTTACAGTATTTATTGTCATTCGCATGCGCAGTGTGTGTGTGTGTGTGTGTGTGCGTGCGCGCGCATCACAGGCAGGCAGTGCCCATGAAAGCCAGAAGAGCACATTGAATCCCCTGGAACTGGAGTTACAGGTGACCGCGAGCTGCCTGGTACAGGCCTTGGGAACAGAACCTGGCTCTTCTGCAAGAGCAGCAAGTACACTTAGCCATCTCTCCAGCCCTAGTTGGTCATTGTCTTAGCGTCTCATTTTGACTGAGAAAAGATGGAATCTCAATGTAGTTTTAATTTGCATTTCCTCAATGACTAAGGATATTGAACATATTTTCATGGTTTTCCATTTGAACTTCACCTTTTGAGAACTGTCTTTCATTTCACTAACCCATATATGTATTTTTCCATATTAATTTTCTGAGTTTCTTATATAGTCTAGATATTACTCATGTCAGATGTGTAGCTGGCAGTTTTTCTCCATTGCATAAGCTGTGTCTTGGATCAGATGGCTGTTTCCCTTTTTTGTGCAGAAACTTTTGAAATGAATGTGATATGGCTTGTTAGTTTTTGGTCTTGTTTCCTGAGCTGTAGGAGTACTTTTTATTATTTTTAAAATGTATTTTAATTTTTTATGTGTATAGGTATTTTGCCTGCAGATGTGTCTGGGCCCACAAGCATGTCGTGCCTGTGAAGGCCAGAAGAGGGCACTGGAGCCTTTGGAACTAGAGTTACAGACTTTATCTACCACATAGGTGCTGGGAACTGAATTCCAGTCCTCTGGAAGAGCAGCCAGTGCTCTTAACCGCTGAGCCATCTCTTCAGCCCCTCATCCCTGTACCGTGAAGGATTTTGTCCATGTTGGTCTCTGACATTTTCAGAACTTGAGATCTTTTGCTGAGGTCTCTGACCCACTTAGAGTTGACCTGGATGGTCTGTGCACTGGATGAGAGGGGGACAAGGTCTCACTCTTTTCTCTGCTGACATCCCATTGACTCAGCATCCTTTGTTTAAGGCTTTCTTTTCTCTGAAGCACAGTTTTGGCATCTTTGTCAAATTTTTTTTGACTATATTGTGAGTCTAGTTATGGCTATTCTGTTCTTTTGATCTGTGCCCTACCATGCTGTTTTTGTTACTATGACTCTGTAGTATAATTTGGAAATAGGTGTTTTAACAAGTAGGGTTTGGTACTGCTAGCATTGTTCTTTTTTGTTCAATATTATGTTTTCTGTGAATATCTTTAATTGTAAATGAGAAGTTTGCTAGGCTTTTTCTCAGCATGCTCCTGCTTGATACAAAGGAAAAAGTTTGATTTCTATATTTGGTTCTGTATCTTTTTTCTGCACTGGGCCTTGAACATCTGTGATTAGGTCATTGGCTTGATTTTTTTTAATTTTAATATTTTTTTCAATTCAAATATTTCAATGTTCAAGTGGGGCTAGCTGAGAATAGGGTTGAAGGTTTGTTTCTCCTCTCTAGGGGAAAGTATCTCAGTGGCTAAACCTTAAGTTCATATTCCCAGTGCACCAAATATGATCTCCATTACCACCCCAAGAGTAGAAGCACCTGCAACTGATAGATGGACCTACTATGAGAGAAAAGCCATAGCCAATTAAAAATTACAGCCCACTCCAATTGCTTTGTCAGTGTAAAGGAGCGAAGGTTGTGTGCTATGTTACTAGTTATTGAAGTTAGGAATGCAAACAGACTAACAATTAGTGTGAGAGCTTCAGAAAACATAGAAAAAGATGGAGTCAATAGGGGAGTGTTATCGGGAAGGGAGGGGACAAGGAGGTAGTGCCATTGAAGGAATGATGGAGAGAGAAATATATAAAGAGTTGGAATATGGCCTGAAACAACCCCAATCCTTGGGAAGCTGTGTCTGGGAGACTCCAGTCCCAGGCCATCCTTCCTTTGGAAAGCAGGACAGAGCACTCCACAAAATTAAAATTAGATCTCTCTTCTGTGCTGGTGCAGTTGCTGAAGACGGGCCCAGGCTGTGTATGTGGCAGGGCAGACTGTCCCTGTGGGATCGCTTGCAGGGGTGCCCAGGTGCAGAGTGTCTCCGTGTTAGCACTCATATGCACACAGGTGCAGACAGTCTGTATGCAGTCCCTCCTGTGTGTCCAGGTGCAGGTGCCTCCGTGCAGGTACTCCTTGTGTGCAGGTGCAGAGGGCCGTTGTGTGGTGTCAGGCCTCCGCAGAGGTGCAGTCCCTGTGCCATCCCTTGCCTGAGTGCAGGTGCTGGTTATGTTTCTATGCCATCTTGCTCTTCCTTCTCTGGCTATTTGGGTTGGCGTCCTCCAAAGAGAACAGAACCTTTAGTGGCATTAAATGGCTTAGTGGCTTCTTGTGTTGATATGTGAGTGTTGTTTACCCCATAACCAAAGGAGGTGGCTTGTGGGTTATGTAGTGGGCACGATAACAGGGTCTTTCAATCTCCAGGCACCAGGAAGAGCTATTGGCAAGCTTTCCACTGGCATGTGCCCTAGTGCCTTTAAACAGTTGTCGCTCAGCCCTCTTCTGGGGAACTGGAAAATCTCACTCCACTCTAAGATTGCACCCCTGTGGGACATAGCACCGCTTTGACTGCAGGTTTTCCTTTAGCTAGAGGTGATACGTGCACCAGCAACACCCTTCTTCCCTGAGTCCCAGAGAGGGCTGTTCACAGAGGGATCTTACCTCTGGAGTTGCCTAGCTACTGACCTAGTCAGGGTAATTTCCAAGTGGCTTCTTGCAGCTGCTCTGGTAAAATGCCAGCGAGAGGATTTTCCTGGCCCCTCTGGTACACAGACCCCAAGATTTCTGTCTGGTTGGACTGAAGAGCTGATCATGAGGCCAGCGTTGGTTGTGCTTTTAAATTCTCTGATTTGTTTTGTTGTTTTTCTTTTGGATTCTGCTTCTACTTCTGCTAGCTACCATGCAGCACCCTCCTTCCTGTGTAAATTCTCCACATTGATTAGGGTGCAGGTTTTCTGAGACTCCATTCTTAGCAAAGCCCCTGTCCTCCACTGTTGCCCTCTGCAGCTTTAAGAGTGGAGTCTGGGAGGGCTGCCAGAGGGATGCTGGGCTCTTTTGCCTGTTCTAATACCCTTCCTTCCTTCCTTCCTTCCTTCCTTCCTTCCTTTCTTTTTACTGAAACTGGTGTTGGTTTGGCATCAACTGTCTCACTGTGAGAAAGCTACTCACAAAGCCTCCCTCGCTTATTCCCCAGAGACTGAGTGCAAGGATGTGGGAATGTGTATTTTATTCTGTCTGATGACATTATAAATAAAAATATTTTCTTAACCTAATTTCCAAATTGCCCATAGAATACATATAGAGGTACATATGGGTTTCTATGTGTAGATATCATATTGGGCAGCTTTGATGAATATTTGTTACTTCTAATAGACTTCCAGTGGTATCCTCAAGACTTTCTATATAGATTGCATCATATGCAAATACAGGCAATGCTCTGAACACCTAAATGGTCTTTATGGGCATTGCTTTTCATTTTTAGCAATATTTTGTCTTTAATTCTGTTCTGCCTGCTACTAGTGTAGACCACTCCAGCCAGGGCTGCTACTTGCTACTGTTTCTAGCACTTTGGCTTCCAGTTTGCTGCTTTGAACAGAAAGCATATCTCTTCTATAGGGAATGTGGCTGAACCTTCTTTTTAAATATGGTATAATTACCCTTGCTTTGTTTATTGGATGCTTAATGCACTCAAGTTAAAATTTATTATTGGTGAGGTTGCATTTACTCCTGCTCTTTATTCGTTCTTTTTCTCCAGCCCATGGATTTTGTGTGTGTGTGTTAGTAGGTACAGGTGTTGGTATGGGCAGATGTGTGTGGGTGAGCTTGTATAAGTGCATACATGAACTGGAGACCAGAGTCAACATGAGGCACCTTCCTCAATTACTCTCCATCTTTATGCTTGGATCCAAGGTCTCTCTCTGAACCTAGATCTCACCAATTGGATAGATGGGTGGCCAGCAAGCCCCAGGGCTCCTCATGGCTCCGCCTCCCCCGGTCCTGGGCTTACAGAGTACACCACTGCAACAGGCTCAGCTCATGGATTTTTTTTAAATCCTATTTCTTTTTGCTTTTTTTTGTACTAAGTAAATACTTTCTAGTGTAGCAGTTAAAAGTGGAAGCATAGGACTGCAAAGTTGGCTTAAAAGTTGTTGACATAGGTTGCTTTTGCAAAAGACCCATGTTAGATTCCTAGCACTGATGTGGAAACTCATAACTGTCTATAACTCCAGTTCCAGGGGGTCCAACACCCTCTTCTAGCTTCTGCAGGCACTAGGCATACACACACATACATACATGCTGTTACTACATGTACTACACTGTACATACATATATACAGAGCACAGGCATACATGCAGGCAAAACACTTATACAAATGAAATAAATTTAAATATTTTTTTAGAAGTCACAGTTACCTTGCATAACTGCCAACGTAAATCACCATTACATGTAATTCCTCTTCCATTTCAACTCAAGGAACTTCAGTTCATGTTTTTTATGGTGTTAGTTCTGAACAGCTCTTCTGTTTTGTTTAACTGTGAAGACCATTATTTCATGTTAATTTATGAAAGATAACTTTGTTGGCTGTAACCCACCCACAACACTCTGAGCTGCCTTAGGGCTCCATTGCTTCTGATGAGAATCTGTTTGTTAATCTTATTGGTTTTCCCTTATATCAGTGGGGGTTGGCCTTGAGGTGGTGACCCCTTTGGGGGTCGAATGACCCTTTCACACGGGTTGCACATCAAATACCCTGCACATCAGATATTTTTATCATGATCCGTAGCAGTAGCAAAATTACAGCTATGAAATAGCAATGAAATAATTTTCCGGTGGGGGCCACCACATTGTGAGGAACTGTATTAAAGGGTCACAGCATTAGGAAGGTTGAGAGCCTCTGCCTTATACACTGTTGCTTTCTTTCTGGGGTAAGAGTTTCATTTTGTGGTTAGTGTCTGTGTTTTTGCTATGTCCATTGAATCTGTCTTTGTTGTATTTGAGCTTGTTGAGTCTCAGATGGGGTGATTATTTTTCAAAAGATCTGTTAAATTTTTAGCTGTTAGTTTTTTAACTTTTAAAATACTTTTTATTTTATCTTTTCATGTTGTGTGTATGCATCATGGTGCTTATGTTGGGGTCATGTGGAGGTCAGAGGTCAAGTTGAAGGAGTCAGTTCTCTTCGTTCACTATGTAGTTCCTGGGGATGGAGCTGCAGTGATCAGCTTGGCAGCTGGTGCCCTTACTTATGAATCCATCTCCCTATTCTATTCTCTCATTTTCCTGCTGTCTTTCCTTTCTTGTTTCTCCCATTGCCTGCATGGGTTGCGTACTTGGGCCTTACTCTCCCTTTGTCTGCATGTGGTACATGCATGGCCTTCCCTCTCCCATTGCCTGCATGGGCCTCACTCTGAGCCATTATTTCTTAGCCATTATTTCTTCTGTTTTTCAGGTTGCATACTCTATTGATTTATGATTGAAGATTTTATAGTTTCTCCCAGCAGTGCAAATTTATTATTGAGCTACTCTCATGAAAAATTTTTATTTCAGTTATTTTCAACCTCAGAATCTCAACTTTTAAAATAGTTCTGCATTTTTATTGTGCTAAACATTGCTATCAGAAATACTTAAAAAATGGGGCATGAATTTTTACTTTAAAAACATGCTTGTAATTATTGATTTGGATTTTTGTTTCCTACGTACAACATTTGTACCTCCTCAAAGGCCAATGGAAGGCTCGCTCTGGTCTTCATCTCGTGCGGCTCACACCTGCACACTTTATAATCAGTTTTCTGTGGACACTGGGTGTTTGGGGTCACGTGCTGTAGGTTCTCCAGGTGCCTGTCTTCTCTCCTAGAGCCTCCTGTTTATTTATGTAGTGCTCCCCCCCACACACACTGTAGTACTCTGTGATGTCACTTCTGAGCCTTTCAATCTTGAGCATGTGACTGCCTCCCAGACTGCCTTTTACCAGTTTGTGCTGGGTTCTTTCCTTAGCATCAGCTTGTAGGTGTTTTGCTCCGATTGGTAGCATGATAGTTTGTTAGTTTCCGTTATCATAAACTAGATGCTGTAGGATTTTCACCACTTCTTGCACCTATGCCAAGACCCAGTCTGCTTCACTTAGTGAAATCCTTTGGAAGGGCCAGAATATTGCCAATCTTTGTGGCTGCTCAGGCCACAGAAACTCTTCTTAGATCTTTGCACAATTCTTTCTGTAAAGCTTTTAGCAGACATACTGTTTAGTTTCAATACATTCTTTCTCTTCGCCACCAAAAGGATTGTGAAATTATTGGAAACTCTTCATTGCTCACCCACAAAATCTGCTTTTACCAACACTCGTCTGCGTGGCCCTTCCCACGCTTTGTTCCAGGTGAAGTCGCTCTCCTGAGCAGAAGCTCTGGCTGTTGAGGCTTGCCTCTCTGGTTCTATCTTGGCACCATTGTAGCAGAGCGAGGCTGTGATCCAGGCTTTCTTCCCTTGAAGTGACACCCCTTTATATGCAAAGATAGGGCGGGACCATAACTCCTGGCCTTCTCAGCTGTCTTTGCTAGTATGAGATCTTTGCCCTAGAAATAAACTTGGGCAGGGCGCTCTGGGATAAGTGTCACAGTGAAGCTTCGGCCCTGGGAGTGAGGAATTGTTGGAGGAAGAGAGTCCCAGGCTTGCCACTGTCTGCAACAGTGCTTCTGTGCTATTGTGACTGAAGTGGAGAAAATAAGAGATGCCAGCATCTTGCTTCTACTGGTAAAGTCATATTCTCAGACCAGGAGGGGTGAGTCAGTCCTACTTGGTCACACCTTCCTGCAGTAGAACTTTCATCACACCGAACCTCTGGTGCAGAAAGAGGGGATACAAATGTATCATTTCTCCAACATCAGATTGTCACTTTTTTTTTTTTGCTGAAATTTGGATAACATTGAATAGCTCTTTCTTCATATATACACCCTAAAATATTTCCCAAAGATTGTATGTATTATTGTACAGATCATTTTCCCCCTCAATTAAATGATAAATACTTTGGTATTAGTACTATCGAATGTAGCCCAGCAGAAGTGGAGTCCATTTAAAGGTGAAAATCGTATTTTCCTTTGAGTAAAATCTCGAAGCATACTGCTGTCTCAAGTCCAGTCTGTGACCTAGGTGAGCAAGAACTTGCTAACTCTTGGCAGGAATTCTGTGGTCCAACATTCGTTACCCTTCCAGAACCTTCTGAAATGCATCTACCCAGGCTGTCATCTTGAGTTGCATTCTTTGGCATCCCATGACTTAGATAATTTCTAGTACCCTAAGATCTTACACATAAACTCAAACGACCTTGTAGAAGTTTATTTCCAGGCTGTATCCACGTGAAGCAGATGGATTGATTTTGTCACAGGCATAATACATTGTTAATTTTGGAAATGGTTTTTGTAAAGAAAACAAGCTGGGTTATTTTCTTTTTAATTTTCAATTATGTGCAAGGATATATCAGTATAAAGAAATAAAATGGGCTTTGTAGAACTCAAAAGACAACATTGCCCTCTGGGATGGCCCAGGAGGTAACTGGAGTCAGAAAAGGGGTAGGCAGACAGAGCGTGGTAGTGAAATGTGGGAAGATACGGGAGGTCATCTCACAGTGAAATACTGGGACACATTCAGCTGTATCGGCCACTGTAGATATCCACCTTTCGGAGGGCAGAAAACCAGTGGTGGGTCCTTGGGCCAAGTCCAACAGAGGGTGCTTTTCGTTGCTATGTTTTAGGCCTTGACAATAGGCGTGTTCAGTCAACACCTGACATCTGCATCCCGAACATCATTAGGACCACAACTGAGTAGCTAGCGCGTCTTAAGTAGAAGTTGAAGTCTAGCTTTGTTGAGAAGGATGGATATGACAACAGAGACCCAGTTAAAGAGAAAGAAATTCCCCCTAGAGAAGTGTTCCCCCAAAGCTTTATATTCTGTTGCCAATAAAACAGTAAAGTCACTTTTACTTATCATTTCAACTGTAGAATCAAAGATGAAAGGAGAAGCCTGGAAGAATCTGTGTTGGGAGAGGCCCAGGACTCATGTTCATTTTCCAATAGATTAGAGCAGAAAGTAGGAGGAGGTTAAAGCAAGGACTTGTCTGCTGAGGCGACTGAAAGGAAGACCAGGGACTTGTCAGAATGAGGAAGAACTATTTTCAGCCTCAGAAGCAGGAGTCCAATCACCTTCACAGACCCTTCTCGGGTCAATTAGGCACTTGCTGGCAACAACTAGGTTGGTCTATTGATTGTATCCCACTGGGTTAAGCCTCACCTCTATCCATCTATAAAAGCTGAAGCAAGCCACAAAATAGCAGGGATGAAGGCAAAACTTGATCCACATTCTTACAAACTTGAAAGTTGTCCTGATAGAAAAAAATTACCTCAAAGCAAAAAATATTAGATTAAATTGATTATATAAAAGTGCAGGCTTGGGCTCAGTGGTTAAGAGCACTGGCTCCTCCTTGATCCAAAACAGAAAGCAGAAAGAACAGACTTTGGAAACCTCAAAGTCCACCCCAGTGACACACCTCCTTATTTAAATTTCATCTTACATTCCAACCAAAGTTATCCCTCTGCAAAAAGTGATAGTTTGACTTCTTCCTTTCCAATTTGTATCCCCTTGATCTCCCTTTGTGGTCTTATTGCTCTAGCAAGAACGTCAATTACTATATTGAATAGATATAGAGAGAGTGAACAACCTTGTCTTGTTCCTGATTTCAGTGGAATTGCTTTGAATTTCTCTCCATTTAATTTGATTTTGGCTGTCAGCTTGTTGTAACTTGCTTTTATTAAGTTTAGATATGTTCCTTGTATCCCTGATCTCTCCAAGACCTTTATCATGAAGGGGTGTTGGATTTTTTCAAAGGCTTTTTCAGCATCTAGTGATATGGTCTTGTGTTTTTCTTCTTTCTGTTTGTTTATTACATTGACAAATTTCCATATATTGAACCAACCCTGCATCTCTGGGATGAAGTCTACTTGATTACAGTGGATGATTTTTTAAATATGTGTTTTTAGATTTGGTTTGCCAGTTTTTTATTGAGCATTTTTGCATCCATGTTCATGAGGGAGATTAATTCTCTATCTTTGTTGTATTTTTTTGTGGTTTGGGTATCAGGGTAACTGAAGCCTCATAAAATGGAAGTTTGGCAGTGTTCCTTCTGTTTCTATTGTGTGGAACAATTTGAGAAGTGTAGTAATAGGAGCGGTGGGGCTGCATCCCCAGCACCCCAGCCCCTGCTAGCTTATGCCCGAAATAAAAACACACAAACTGTATTCTTTTAAACACTGCTTGGCCCATTTCTATCTAGCCTCTTCTAGGCTAATTCTCACATATTAATTTAGCCCATTTCTAATCATCTGTGTTGCACCCCAAGGTGCGCTTACCAGGAAGATTCTAGCCTACGTCCATCTTGGGTCGGAGCTGAATTGCGTCTCTGCCCAGGAGCCGGGAGCATGGCGTCTCTGTCTGAGGCATCTTACCTCACTTCCTCTTCCTCTCAGCTTTCTGTTCTGTTTACTCCACCCACCTATGTTCTAAGCTATGAGCCCAAGCAGTTTGTTTATTACTTAACCAATGAAATCAACAGATTGATATATGACACTCCCACATCACTTCCCCTTTTTCTGTTTAAACAAAAATAAAGGAAGGCTTTAACATAGCAAAATTACGTATAGCAAAACAGTTATTAAGCAAGAATCACAGTTAGAATATTTATATCTATTTTATCTTTTATCATAACAATGGAAAACTATAACTACCTATCCATTCTTCAACTCCATCAAAGACTCCAGAAGGATATAATATTACCTAAGTAAACAAGAAATCCAAAGCTCTAGAAATGACAGAGACATCTCGCTGCCTGTACAGTCCCCCAAAGTTCCTCTGTACCGTTGGGGCATCCATCTTTGGCCTACAGGCCCATAGTTTCCAGCAGACATTTCCACAAAGCAGGAAATTTCAAAGGTAGTCACTATCTGCTTGTCCTGCAGAATGTCTTGCAGACTCTTTCATGAATCAGGAACCCCGAAAGATCATCTCACCTTTACGCAAGTTCAGTAGTCCTCTCTCTGCGGGTTCTCTGTGTCCAGTTTATACAATAGTCCAGGCAAGAACAGTTTCTTGCCCAAATGGCTATCAAATTCCATAAGGATCCTCTTCGATGCCCATCTTCCTCTTGAAGTAGATTGGTGCTGCCAGGAGCAGAGTGTCTCATTGTCATGAAAAATCCTAAGTTATTAAAACATTTAAAATGCCATATTCTATAATCTTTGAAAGATATAAAGAATGCCTATCTAAAATATATCTATGTACATCTAGAAAATCTTAACTAACATGACTACAAACTTGACTATTATGATTATCTATTAACAACCTATATACATTACATTTTTAAATGAACTACACAATCACAATACCTTAATCAATATCAGAAATACATATACATATAACAAAATTGACCTTAAATCTCTATCAATAAAACAAAATCTATACTAATGCAAATTATTCATACCTATATCATATCCCCCTTTAAATGTAAAAGAACGTTTATAAACCATATTTGGGAACATGGGCGCAGTTTTTTCTCTCCAAACTGCTTCCTGCTGAATGGGGGCGCTGTTAATCAGATCATTTAGGGTGTAACCTGTGTGCCAGGTTTATCTCAGTTGGCAGTTGAGTGAAGTAATTTTTTGAGGGTGTTCACAGGAACTTTTCGGGAGGTCGTGGTCTATCATACCATATCGGGATAGATGCAATCCACAGGGTCTGGTCCTCTGTGAAAACAAAAGAAGACCCTCTCCAAAGCATCATATCCTTAGACCCAAATTTTGAAATCGTAATACCCTTATATCCATTCTGGTTTAGCTTGGCAGCCCATGTAATGAAATGTCTCTCTGTACTTAGCTCCTTCACAGTCAAAAATTTTAAAGAAAACACAATGTACATAATCCAGACTCTCTGTGAATTTTCCATTTTTACAGGGCTTATTTTTCTTTATTTCTTTTAATCTCTTAACTATCTGTACTCTGTCTCTTTAAAGACTTTACCTTTTTTTTTTAAACCATTAACTTTATTCTCTATATTCTTTTTCTTCTCTCTCCCAAGCCTACGTACATTCATCCAACAGTGTGACTCTTTTAGTGGTCTGAATCTGTCCTATTGTGAATCTGCAATTTTTTACTATCCAGGAGCACTTTTGATTTGCGCCTTTAAATCACTAGGCGCTTAAGAATCTAAGCTGTTGGCGCACACCTTTAATCCCAGCACTCGGGAGGCAGAGGCAGGCGGATCTCTGTGAGTTCGAGACCAGCCTGGTCTACAAGAGCTAGTTCCAGGACAGGCTCCAAAACCACAGAGAAACCCTGTCTCGAAAAACCAAAAAAAAAAAAAAAATCTAAGCTGTGATATTCCTAGGTCAAAAACAGGTACTGCCTGCTGGCCCCGCCCAATCCAACATGGCGGAGCCGCTCGTGCCTCTGATCCTTGCACATTGCACCACTAGTATGGTGGAGCTGCTTGTGCCTCTGAGCTGCGGCACCAATGTCCCCCTTTTAGGCACACAGCAGTCTAGTTGCCATCAAACAAATCGTAGCACTTTATTCCAAATGCTCCATTCAAAAGCTCTGTCTCCCGCAGGAGCCAGACTGAGATTGCAATGGCGGCACAGCCCAGAAAGCCAGCATTTTAAAACAGCCAGTTTTTTCCTGCTGCTGAGTCAGGAAAATTTCAAAATGGAGGACATACCATTTTGTGCTAGCTCTGGGGCCACCAGGTAGGAGCTGCACTCAGCACTTTAATTCTGAGACTGAGCGTGCAGCACAGAAATTCTTTTCATCCAAGTTACAGCCAAATCTGACACGCAGAGCCGCCTGCCTGAGCCTGATTCTGCAGTCTGCCCAGGTGCAGGCGGGGAGCGCCGAGCCATCAGCACGGTCTCAGAGCACTCTCCTTTCGATCCCAAGTGGGAACACAAACATCCAGTCCCATAAAATCCATTGAAATGCTTTAAAGCCAGAGTTCAAGCTGGCAGCACAGCCCCAGGAAGCCGCGCTTTAAAATGACGCAGCTTTTTTTCTGCTGTTGTTGCTGAATCAGGAAATCTCTCTACGGCAAGCCACCAACAAACAGCAAAAATCCGTGTTAAATTCTCTCTCCCTTATTTTTAAGCCTTCTCAGGTTTTTAAGTGGATTTAGTCCATCACGTCTGGGCACCACTCTGTTGTAATAAGAGCGGTGGGCTGCGTCCCCGGCACCTGGCCGCTCGCACGGCTAGCTTTACCCGAAATAATTACACAGAAACTGTATTCTTTTAAACACTGCTTGGCCCATTTCTATCTAGCCTCTTCTTCATAGTAGGTTTAGAACTCTCTTATTTAAACAAAAGGGGGAGGTGTTGCGGGAGGTTCTCCCGCTCCTCCAGCCTATAGCTGCTGAGATACCAGCCCATTGGGGCGTGGCCTCTCTCCCTTTAAAAAAGTGGCCACTTCCCTCTCCTCTCTCTCTCTTCACTTCCTGCTCCACCGGTTGCGACTAGACTCCCTTCCTGGTTGCGCAGAGGGCTGTTGTTTGGGACTGTGATCTGTAAGTTTTTTCCCCTTTAAATAAATATCACCCTATTAATCATAATTCCAAACTGGTGTGGCATTGTTTGTGACTTACGCCTTCAGAGAAGTGTTGGTATTAGCTCTTCTTTGAAGTTCTGGTAGAATTCTGCACTGAAACCATCTGGTCCTGGGCTCTTTTTTTGGTTGGGAGACTTTTAATGACTGCTTCTATTTCCTTAGGAGTTATAGGTCTATTTAAATTGTTTATCTGGTCTTGATTTAATTTTGGTACATGGTACCTATCCAGAAAATTGTTCATTTCTTTTAAATTTTTCAGTTTTGTGGAGTATAACCTGAATATTCTTTGTATTTCCTCAGTGTCTGCTGTTGTGTCCCTTCAAATTTCGTTAACTTGGATATTCTCTCTCTGCCTTTTAGTTAGTTTGAATAAGCGTTTGTCTATCTTGTTGATTTTCTTAAAGAACCAACTCTTCGTGTCATTGATTCTTTGTATTGTTCTCTTTGTTTCTATTTTATTGATTTCATCCCTCAATTTGATTATTTCTTGGCATCTACTCCTCCTGAGTGAGTCTGCTTCTTTTTGTTCTAGATCTTTAAGATGTTCTGTTAATTTGATAGTATGGAATTTCTTCAATTTCTTTGTGTAGGCATTTAGTGCTATGAATTTTCCTCTTAGCACTGCTTCATAGTGTCCCATAAGTTTGGGAATGTTGTACATTCATTTTCATTGAATTCTAGAAAGTCTTTAATTTCTTTCTTATTTCTTCCTTCATCCAGGGGTGATTCAGTTGGGCATTATTCAGTTTCCATGACTTTTTAGGATTTCTGGAATTTGCATTGTTGTTGCAGTCTAACTTTAAGCCATAGTGATCTAATATGGTACATTGGGTTATTACAACTTTTCTGTATCTGTTGAGGTTTGCTTTGTTACTGAATATGTGGTCAGTTTTTGAGAAGGTTTCATGAGGTGCTGAGAAGAAGGTATATTCTTTTATGTTTGGATGAAATGTTCTATAGATGTCTGTTAAGTCCATATGAGTCATAATATCTGTTAGTTCCTTTATTTCTCTGTTAATTTTCTCTCTGGCAGACCTGTCCAGTGGTGAGAGTGGAGTATTGAAGTCTCCTACTATTAGTGTGTGGGGCTTGATGTATGATTTAAACTTAGTAATGTCTCTTTTTCTAATGTGGGTGCTCTTGTATTTGGAGCATAGATGTTCAGAATTGAGATTTCCTCTTGGTGGATTTTTCCTGTGACTAATATGAAATGTCCTTCTTTGTCTCTTTTGATTGATTTTAGTTTGAAGTCTGTTTTGTTGGACATTAAGATAGCTACACCAGCTTGTTTCTTAGGTCCATTTGATTGGAAAATCTTTTCCCAACCCCTTACTCTGAGATGATGTCTGCCTTTGTAGTTGAGCTGCATTTCTTGTATGCAGCAGAAGGATGGATTCTGTTTTTGTATCCAGTCTGTTAGCCTGTGTCTTTTTATAGGCGAATTGAGTCCATTGATATTAGGGGGTATTAATGACCAGTGATTGCTAGTTCCTGTTATTTTTGTTGTTATTGTATTGTGTGTGCATTTCCCTTCTTTGGGATTTTCTGCTGTGGGATTATCTATTGCCTGTGTTTTTGTGGGTGTAGCTTACTTCCTTGGGTTGGAGTTTTTCTTCTAGTACTTTGGGTATGGCTGCTGTTGTTGATGCTTCTGGGCCACTGTGGCTGCCGCCACATTCTTTCATTGATGCTTCCGGGCCAGGCCAGGGTGGCTGTCTGACACCCTCTCTCTCTGATGCTTCTGGGCCTGGCTAGGAATGCGACTGCTTCCACACTCTCTCTCTGATTCTCCACATCTCCTAATTCTTTCTAAACAGTTCCACTAATTGCCCAACAACCAAACATATGTGTGTGTATTTATTTACACATATAATTATATATAACTAAAGAAAAGCATATTAAGTGATGTGACCTTTTGTTTTGATGATTTAGCAAAGACAATACTACTCAGACCTGCAGGAGTGTTTTAAGATAGGTTGATTTACATATCAGGAGAAGGAATCAAAACTGATGGAATCTTTCTAGAAAGTGAGTTGGTGATATGTCTCAGGAATTTTAAGAAAAATTGCAATTTTCTATGAAATAGTACATTTTATTCCTGGAAATTTTCCCTAAGAAATTAATACTGAAGATATAGCTTCAAATATATTTAATGACAAAATAAATTTAAAAAGTTATTTGCAATAATAACTCTTTAGGAGAGAAGAAAAGCACACATAGAACCCTCATGACATACTCACAGCTGCTTATGTTAGTATATGCTGGTGAGTTTATCACTTTAATTATAACACCTACACTTGTCTCCTTTGCATTGAGGTATTCATAATTTCACACTGATTTCCATGAGTTTTTTTATTACTGATGTATCACATTAATTGGTGTTGCATCTTTAAGACAGGATGCATCTTTTATAAAAGTAGAGGATATATGACTTGTCCCTTCTGATTGACGCCAATGCAGTCTTCTTTCTTCCCTCTCTGTCTGTTCTTCCCTATTCATCAGAGAGGACAACAAATCTAATATTGCCACTCTCCATATTCCAGCAGCTGAAGAATGGTAGACTTGCTAAAACTTTCATCTTTATATGTCATGTGGAGAATCTTGAAATAAGACTGCCTTCAGGAAGATAAGAATAAATGTGCATTTCTCTGCTCCTTCCACTGGGGACATCTGTGAACTCTGGGTATTGTGTAGGAAATCTAAGGAGAATGAAAGGTGACAAAAAGGCAGCAGTTGGGACCTCACGGTCTGAGAGAAGACTCTGTAGGGAGTTCCCACTTGTTTCTTTATCTCACACGTCTCCGAGTAGTTACTAGGGGAGCTGATGACCCAGAAACACCAGTGAGCACTCACATGTACATGTGTACACACATACACAAACACACACACACACACACACATTAACACATACACATGCTCACATACCTCACAGATACACACAGGAACAAGCACATACATATATACACACAGTTACAAAACATATTCACATTCTCTCTCTTACACACACACACACACACACACACACACACACACACACACACCCTGAGCCTGTTTTCCTTAATTAAAGGTTAAGTCAAGGGACACCTGTCAAGACAGAAAAATTTTAGATAATGCTGTTCTGTGTAGTCTAATTCCACACAAAGAATTATGACACCATCCCTACCCCATACCAACAAAGGGCTAGGCCTCTGCCTTCTGTGTCTATAGTGGATTTTCTAAAGTCTGTTACCAGGCTGAGTACTTCTTGTGTGGTCGCGATACTGTGGGAGACCTAGACATCTACTCCACCTAGCATCTCCTTCTCCCTCCAGCTGCAGGGTGTCAGGGACCTGGAGGATTTATACTCTAATCCATCCTAGCAGAGATGATGCTGTACCCACTGTGGGGTTGGTAAGGATCAGATGAAGGGCTAGAACTCTTGCACTTGCCCAAAGAGAAGGAGGACTCTGACCCAGCGTGACTTGAGAGTCAATGGGGGCCAAGAAGGGCATTTGGGCTTTTACTTCTGCTTCTTAATAATAATTCATTTCTAGACCACAACAGGCCAGAAATCCAGAATTTTAAATAGGACCCAGAGACTCCAAATGTAGCATTAAAATGTAGGTATTCCAGTTGAAAATTACTCATTACTCTATGACCCAGAAAAATCTCAAATAGAATGGGAAAAAAAGGAGATACCAACACAGGGATCATAGAGATGCTGGAATGATTTGAAAAAAATCATTTTTTTATTTTTAGTTTATATTTGAGCATTTCTATCCCACATGCCAGTTTATAAATAACTGGAAGCCACTTTCCAAATTATTACACAGAGGCTTATATTAATTATAAATACCTGACCAATAGTTCAGGCTTATTACTAACTAACTCTTACATTTTAAGTTAACCGTTTTCTTTATTTACACTCTGCCATGTGGTGGTACCTTTATTATCATGGTATGTTCATCTCCTGCTCCCTCTGTATCCACTGGTGACTTCTGACTCTACCCTCTCCTTTTCATCATCCTTAGTTTGGTTACCCATCTATATTTCCTGCCTGGTTACTACCAATCAGCATTTTATTAAGCCAATTTGAGTATAAAAGATTATTCTACAGCATTCGTGTATATGTGTGTGAGAGAATGTGCATACACACACACACACACACACACACACACACACACACACACACATATGTACAGGTGGGACCAGTAGCTGATTCTCCACCTTATTTTTGAGACAAGATCTCTCAGGTCCCTATGCTTGTATAGCTGTATAGCAAGCACTTTTCCTCTGAGTTATCTCCCCATCCCTAAGATGCCTCAATGATAAAGGTGTTTCATGCAAAATCTGGTAACCCAAGTTCAATCCCCCGGACCCACACAGTGGAAGGAGACAAAGTGAATTCCCTCCCACAAGTTGTCCTTTGACGTCCACACGCATGCACCACAGCACCTCCTCATACACACAATAAAGTAATGGGAGTCATTTAAAATTTAAATATTAAACAAGTACAGAGGAAAGAATCAGCGAGCTGGAAGAGGAGAGCAGACTAGCAAAGAGAACAGAGCTTCAGCAACCTGCAGAACTGCAACAAAGGACTCAATGCATGTGTGCTTATGTCCAGACATAAATGAGAAAGATGGCAAGGGTGAAAATGTAGTTGGAATAAAGATAAAAAGTCCCAAACTTGTCAAAAAGTCGTAACTTACAGATTCAAAAAGTTGATCCTATCTACAAGGGGGAACTCAGAGAAATTCATGTGCACACACATTGCAGAAAAAATGGAAACCTAAAAAAAAAAAAAGGAACACTCTTGAAAGCAGAAGAGAGAAACAATCACAGCAGATTTCTCATCAGAAGCCGGTGAAGGTCACAGGAAGTGGCTTGCCATTTCCCAACCATTAAAGAGCCATTAAACCAGAATTCTGTATGCAGCAAGGTGACATTTCAGTACATTCGCAGATGAAACAAAACGGAACATATTTCTCATTCACAGACTGAAATGGAGCTGAGTAAAATTCCTGCCAGGCATGGTTGTGCACATCTGTAATCCTAGTAGTCTGGGAAGCTGAGGCAGGGGATTCACCAAAAATTCAAGGCTAGCCTGGGCTACACAGTGAAACATTGTCTCAAAAACAAACAAAGAAAACAAATTGAAGAGGGCAGGAAGAAGAAGGGATGGGGAAGGAAAAAAATGAGCAAGAAAAGAAGGAGCTGAGAGGTGTGTGAGAGGTGTGAGAGGTGTGAGAGGTGTGAGAAGTGTGTGAGAGGTGTGAGAGGTGTGAGAGGTGTGAGAGGTGTGAGGTGTGTGAGAGGTGTGAGAGGTGTGTGTGTGAGAGAGGTGTGAGAGGTGTGTGAGAGGTGTGAGAGGTGTGTGAGAGGTGTGAGAAGTGTGTGAGAGGTGTGAGAGGTGTGAGAGGTGTGAGAAGTGTGTGAGAGGTGTGAGAGGTGTGTGAGAGGTGTGTGAGAGGTGTGAGAGGTGTGAGAGGTGTGAGAGGTGTGTGAGAGGTGTGAGAGGTGTGAGAGGTGTGAGAGGTGTGAGAGGTGTGTGAGAGGTGTGAGAGGTGTGAGAGGTGTGAGAAGTGTGTGAGAGGTGTGAGAGGTGTGAGAGGTGTGAGAGGTATGAGAGGTGTGAGAGGTGTGAGGTGTGTGAGAGGTGTGTGTGTGTGTGTGAGAGGTGTGAGAGGTGTGTGAGAGGTGTGAGAGGTGTGTGAGAGGTGTGAGAGGTGTGAGAGGTGTGAGAGGTGTGAGAGGTGTGAGAGGTGTGTGTGTGTGTGAGAGAGGTGTGAGAGGTGTGTGAGAGGTGTGTGAGAGGTGTGAGAGGTGTGAGAGGTGTGTGAGAGAGGTGTGTGAGAGGTGTGAGAGGTGTGAGAGGTGTGTGAGAGGTGTGAGAGGTGTGAGAGGTGTGAGAGGTGTGTGAGAGGTGTGAGAGGTGTGAGAGGTGTGAGGTGTGTGAGGTGTGAGAGGTGTGAGAGGTGTGAGAGGTGTGAGATGTGTGTGAGAGGTGTGAGAGGTGTGTGAGGTGTGAGAGGTGTGAGAGGTGTGTGAGAGGTGTGAGAGGTGTGAGAAGTGTGTGAGGTGTGTGAAAGATAGTCGTTGTGTGCCATAGAATTGCGCAATTCTATAAAAATGTTAACTACTAGGCACACATTTAAGAAAATGTCCAAGCCTGGTGGTGGTGGCGCACGCCTTTAATCCCAGCACTCGGGAGGCAAAGGCAGGCGGATCTCTGTGAGTTCGAGGCCAAACTGGTCTACAAGAGCTAGTTCCAGGACAGTCTCCAAAACCACAGAGAAACCCTGTCTCGAAAAACCAAAAAAAAAAAAAAAAAAAAAAAAAAAAAAAAAAAAAAAGAAAAGAAAAGAAAATGTCCATGAGACCTGTGTTCTGAAAACATTGATGAAACGAGACAAAGATCTAACTCTGTAGAGAGTTAGTCCGTGTTTATGGTTGAGAGGCTGTGGTGTTTTAAGAGCCTAAAGACACCGTTTACCTTTAAGGCTGTGGATTGAGCGAAGGTGGAGATGCCAGCTCTCCTTTAATTATCTCAGGGAAATGTTCTTGTTGCCAAGGCTATTCTGAGGCATTGAGATATGGGTGCTCTGTCACCCAGTGTCCATCTTCAGTGATGGGTGCTGAGTACCAGGGCTCAGCGTTTGTCTCTGACCCCCTGGTGAGACCAGAGTCTCTGGCTGGCTGTTCAGGTTATCGATGCCTATAGTTACTGCTGCACCTGCTGTAGATGGAGAAGAGAGAGAATGATGGCCTGGCTCCCAACAGGAATCTATTCCTCACCTGAGCAGCTGAGGTGCTACAATATCCTGAGATGGTGTGACCAGGGAGAATGTCACCCTGTAGACAGGATCTCAGATAGAGACTACTTCCACAGTGAAGCCATTAACCCATGCCAGAGAGTCTCAGCTGTAATCTAAGTCTCCACATTTTACAACATTGTAGATTTGTTTTGAAGTCATTAGGATACAGCTCAAGGAAGCCCAGTCCTGATGCCCAACATTAACCAACTTTTGTCACTCATAGCTATTGCTAAGGCTGTAGTTCTGAAAAAGTAAATTAATTTCCCTTGTGTGGTAGCCAACTGAATATCACTCAGGCTCCTCACTAAGGTCAGCTGATTGGCTCTGAAAAGAATCTGTTGCTACCATGGCTTTGTCCACACCATCCTCAAGCTGTGTTTTGTCTATCTTATTTCAGCCTGGAATTCAGAGGGAAAAATCACTGCTGTTCCTCAATATACATAAAGGGGGCAGCTGATATCAGTTTTCCACTACATGGACACACACACAAATACACAGATACACAGACACACACACATATACACACATAGACATACACACAGACATGTAGCACAGACAGACACACAGACACACACACAGACACAGATACACACACATAGACTCAGACACACAGATACACACACATAGACTCAGACAGACACACACAAACATGCAGCACACATATATACATACATATACACACAGACAGACACACACCACATATATGCACACAGACACACACAGATATACACACATACACATACATACAGACACACATGTACATACACAGACACGCAGATACGCACAAACACACGGCACATACACAGAAACATACAAGCACACATACAGACAGACACATACACACAGACACACACCACATATATACACACATATGTACACATATACACATAGACATTCATAGATATACACAAACACACAGCACACACACAGACACAGACAAACACATACACACAAACATACAGACAGACACATACAGATACATAAACACACAGCACACACAGAAACGGACAAGCACACATACAGACAGACACACACCACATATATACACACAGATACACATACAGATATACACACAGACATACCACATATATACACACAGATACACATACAGATATACATACACACACAGACATACACACATACACAGATATATACAAATACATAGCACACAGACACAGACAAACACATACACACAGACACATAGACAGACACACAAACAGTCTCACACATACAGAGACACACATATACACAAAGCATATAGAGACATACACATACAGACACATATACACACAGAGACAAACATACTTACAGACACACATACACTTTTTAACATGAGCATTAGTGTGCCTTCTTTCTCATCAATTTCATTTTTTCTTTTTTTTAATTGATTTTTATTGAGCTCTACAATTTTCTCTGCTCCCCTCCCTGCCTCTCACCTCCCCTTCAATCCTCCCCCAAAATCCCCATGCTCCCAATTTACTCAGGAGATCTTGTCTTTTTTCTACTTCCCATGTAGATTAGATCCATGTATGTCTCTCTTACTGTCTTTATTGTTGTCTAAGTTCTCTGGGATTGTGATTTGTATGCTGGCTTTCTTTGCTTTATGTTTAAAACCCACCTATGAGTGAGTACATGTGATAATTGTCTTTCTGTGTCTGGGTATCTCACTCAAAATAATGTTTTCTAGCTCCATCCATTTTCCTGCAAAATTCAAGATGTCGTTATTTTTTCTGCTGTGTAGTACTCCATTGTGTTAATCTGCCATATTTTCCTTATCCATTCTTTGGTCTAAGGGCATTTAGGTTGTTTCCAGGTTCTGGCTATGACAAACAAAGCTGCTATGAACATAGTTGAGCACATGTCCTTGTGGCATGATTGAGCATCCTTTGGATATATACCCAACAGTGTTATCACTGGGTCTTGAGGAAGGTTGTTGCCCAATTTTCTGAGAAATCGCCACACTGACATCCAAAGGGGTTGTACCAGCTTGCATTCCCACCAGCAATGCAGAAGTGTTCCCATTTTCCCACAACCTCTCCAGCATAAGTTGTCATCAATGTTTCTGATCTTGGCCATTCTTACAGGTGTAAGATGGAATCTCAGAGTTGTTTTGATTTGCATTTCTCTGATGACTAAGGATGTTGAACATTTCCTTAAGTGTCTTTCAACCATTTTAGATTCCTCTGTTGAGAGTTCCCTGTTTAGGTCTGTACTCCATTTTTTTTTATTGGATTATGTGTTCTTTTGGTGACCAATTTCTTGAGTTTTTTATAAATTTTGGAGATCAGATTTCTGTCTGAGGTGGGGTTAGTGAAGATCTTTTCCCATTCTGTAGGCTGCCGTTTTGTCTTGTTGACCTTGTCCTTTGCTTTACAGAAGCTTTTCAGTTTTAGGAGGTCCCATTTATTAATTGTTTCTCTCAGTATCTGTGCTGCAGGGGTTCTATTTAGGAAGTGGTCTCCTGTGCCAATGCTTTCAAGTGTATTTCCCACTTCCTCTTCTATAAGGTTCAGTGTGGCTGGGTTTATGTTGAGGTCTTTGATCTATTTGGACTTGAGTTTTGTGCATGGTGATAGATATGGGTCTATTTTTATTCTTCTACATGTTTATATCCAGTTATGCCCACACCATTTGTTAAATATGCTTTCTTTTTCCATTTGATTTTTTTTTTTTTGCTTCTTTGTCAAAAATCAGGTATTCGAAGATGTGTGGATTGATATCCGGGTCTTCTATTCGGTTCCATTGGTCCTCCTGTCTGTTGTTACGCCAATACCAGGCTGTTTTCAGTACTGTAGCTCTGTAGTAGAGTTTGAAGTCAGGGATTGTGATGCCTCCAGAAGTTCTTTTATTGTCCAGGATTGTTTTGGCTATCCTGGTTTTTTTGCTTTTCCATATGAAGTTGAGTACTGTTCTTTTCGAGGTCTGTGAAGACCAATTTCATTTTTTTTTAACTGAATGCTGGAAGCAGACTTTCTCCTTTTTATAGAAGCTTTGGTGGACAGAATAAAGAAAACAACTTTTGGGAAAATTTTTTAATCACTTTCTTAGGGACGAGTAGACTGGCGGATTATCTTGAAGACTGTGGTTTGAATGGTAAGGACTCTGATGGTGGCCCTTGCTGTATCTTGGACAACTGATATACCAGGCATGTAGCTTTATCTCACTTGGCTGTCACTCTAAGCCCATTTATAGTCAAGGAACCTGAGGCTCACAGACTTCCTGAACAAGACAACCCACACACAGGTGGCATCATCTGCATCTCTTGTAAGGCAGGTGTGCATGGTCCCAAGCCAGGTGTGCATGGTCCCAAGCTAGGTATGCATGGTCCCAAGCCTGGGCTTCCACAGTCATGTCTTCTGCTGCCCCTTGCCCCACCAGTGATATAAACTGGGATGTGATGGCTCAGTCCTGGGATCGCCTCCCACCGGCAACAACAGGCACCAGAATAGCACAAGAGCATATTGACCAGAAATGAAGCTATGTTCCTTGGTGTTTGTGTTAAAGAAGTTTCTTTGAACAAGAATGTGATAGATCCGATCTACTTTTATTTAAATAGAAGAACCCTCAAAGAAGAACAGGGATCTTGGCCAGTCTCTGCTGCAAGGAGAGCCTACTTTTGGTCTTTTCTGTCAGATGGTGACTTTGGTCAGAAAGAACCTATTCAGGAGAACACAGGGAGAGTGCTGTGGGTCCTTATCTCTGGTCTGAAGGGCATCTGAGCTCTTTAAATCACCCATTGACTCAGAGGAAAAAGTGCCTTGTTCCTAATCACTCCAGACTCTTGCAGGATGCTCCGTTCTGTGCTGCTGCCACGGTGCCAATGATGAAAATGGTCTTCACCATCTCAGAGAGCAAAGTCTTGGGCCCTGCCAGATACTGACCACAACTTCTGTGTGCTGCCTGTTGGGTAGAGACCTGGCATGATCTGCGAGAAAGGGAGATGGGGAGAATGATGGCAACGGCTCTTTCCTAAAGAGCTGCACACTAGCAGTGGCATGCAGGCTCCAGCATCTCTGTCTGTAGGCTTGGGCCACTGTCCTCATTTGCCATGTAGACTTTCCAGCAGTGACATCAAAGCAATAAACTAACATATCTTTCTGTATATTCTCACTGAATAGCCCATGTTTAAAACTTGTCATTGTCATTAATCTCACATTGGAAGAAGAACTGTGTGTCTAGCATCTGCCCTTGACCTTGAGATGTCTTGGGGTGCAAGGTCATTGTGCAAGCTGGTTCACAGACATTCCTCCTCCATCACTATCAGGATGTTTGGAGACCCAAATGTTATTTCTAGAGAGTTTACAAGATTAGAATTTTATTTTGAAAGCTTTCTTGGGAGCAGTTTCCATACTAATTACAGTTAAGGTTTTTTTTTTGTTTGTGTGTGTATACGTGTATGTGTGTGTGCAGCAATAATGCATGTGCTTGTGTAGGGCAGTGGTCTTCACCAGGCGCCATCCTCAACCCTTTTCACTTTGTTGTTGTTATTACTATTATTTGAACCAAGGTCTCTCACTGAACCTGGAGCTTACCATTTTGGCTGGAGTCCCAGATCTGCCTGTCTCCTCCCAACCACCAGAGGTTGTATTTGTCTAAGGTTGACTTGGCTGACATCCAAACTCAGGTGATTACAAAGCAAGGACTTTATCTACTGAGCCATCTCCTCTGCCCAAGGCCACTGGGAAAGCAATGTTTATCTATGCATAAGTAGACCTGCAGACACACACTTCTTTCATCAGCTGTAGAGATGGATGGAAAATTGTTTAGCTGAAGAGTGACAGCTAAAACCTGGTAGATCTAACATGTCAAGTATGATGTTTTGTGCAGGATTTCTCAGAGTACAAAGAGAAAACCATTAGGCATTCAGCTTTAAACAAAAATAGCATTATGGGAAGCCAGTCCCCATTTTGATGCCAAGCTTGACCCCATGGGAATCAGAAAAGGTTGAGTGTGGCAAGGCTCGAAGCTGGGAATTGGGGTGTTGATACCCATACATTATTTGATAATAAGAAGCCAGGTTTTTGATAGTTGGACCCCAGTCTTCTGGGTTCAATAAATGCTTGTGTTAGTGTAGCCATGCCCAATACACTCCACACAAACAACTAAGGAAATATAAGTGGGAAGGATTAGTTAGACTCAAGGTTTCAGTCCATCACGGCAAGGAAGGCATAAAGGCCTTTATTGTGGAATGTGTAGTAGAGTCTCCTCACATTTCCAAAGGAGACAATGCTGGAACCAGGTTCTTCTGTAATCATTAAGTGTCCACCCTTAGTGACCAGCTAGGCTCTCCTTAAGGCCCCATGGCCCTCCTAAAATAACACTACTAGCTGGAGGACAAATGTTAAAATATGAGCTCATAGGGACATCTTAGATTTACACAGTGCTATGACAGGGTCCTTAAAATCTTTGGTTTTGATTCTGGGGAGATGGCTCAGTGGGTAAAGTGTGTGACATGCAAGCATTAGGAGCTGAGTTCAGATCCCTAGAAGCCACCTAAAAACCAGACACGGTGGCATATATCTGTAACTCCAGTTCTGGGGGCATGGAATTTGGCAGAGCCCAGGGGCTTGCTGGCTGTGCATCCTGAGCACAGCATCAGGCTCTAGCTAAGTGAGAGATCCTGCTCAAAACATCAGTGTGAGAGACCCTGCTTAAAACATAAGTGGGAAAGAATAGAGACAAACAGCTGATGTCAACCTCTTGCCTCCACATGCACACACACAGACACGTATACCCAGACATATGTGTGCTGCACACATGCACACACACAGACATGTATACCCAGACATATGTGTGTGCTGCACACATGCACATACACAGACACATATACCCAGACATACATGCGTGCTGCACACATGCACACACACAGACATGTATACCCAGACATATGTGTGCTGCACACATGCACATACACAGACACATATACCCAGACATACATGCGTGCTGCACACATGCACACACACAGACACGTATACCCAGACATACATGCGTGCTGCACACATGCACACACACAGACACGTATACCCAGACGTATGTGTGCTGCACACATGCACACACTGCACACAAATTCTATCTCTCTCTCTGATTTGTACAAATAGTTGCATGCTAAGTTCTAAACCTAGGAGTGTCCCCCTAAGAGAGGAGAAACAGAAAGCATTGGGCTGGGGCTCTCTGACAGGTTGAGGTATCTCTGTAAAGTGATATGGGATGTGGGTGTCCCACTGAGGACACTCACCGGTTCCCTTGACTGTAGCCTGAAATTGAATTATTAATAAATCCCAGTGGCCATGGATATGTGTCTGAGGCCCAGCTTCATCTGCAGAGGTCAGCACCACGACACTGAACGAAGTGAGTTTTCCTCTCCTTCTTCCTGGCTGAGGAGATGCCTGTGAACTAGCTTGCACCCTTGGCTTGTACCCCGAGACTGAGGGTGAAGGACAGAGGCTCAGCCACGCAGGCTTTCCTCCTTCCAGGGTGACTGCATGTCATTCACAGCAGACTGAGGCAATGATGCTTCGGAGCAGGAAACATGGGAAGCAATTATCTTTTTAGTAGGTCACTGGCTTCCTTTGGGAGAAGAGACCAGAGGGAGAGCAGGGAAGGCAGGCAGCACGGTCCCCCCAAGAGGCTGCGCCTGCAGTAGCTGCCTTAGTGATTAATAGCTGTGTCACTTCCCGCGAATGTTGCTTTAAGCAGCCGTGTTCAAAATTGAGTAGGGATGAAATACAACAACCGAAAATAAATGTTTCCTCCATTCCTTAGTTGTTGCTGGAGTCCAGAAATAGCCTTTCAGATCTATATTCTAAAAAGCATCATTCTCAGCTCTCTCTGAGGCCTGGATGGATTTTCACGTGGCTATCATTGTGTATATCAGCACGGCTCTTAGTTTTATAAAGATCAGGAGAAAGCTAAGTGATTTGAGTTATTTTCCTTTGGAGGGAGTGCTGAAATAAGAATTGTGTTTACAGAGAAAAATATACCCTTTACATGTGTTTTTAACAAAAAAAATAGTAACCCAGTGGAAGAAAAGACAGGAAGAATATTGTATCCATATAGATCATATTTTGGAACAATAAAAATGTCTGGCAGGCAGTAATTGCTGGCCAGCTGCAGGGATTACAGCCCAGTGAGCTGTGTTCGGGGTAGTATGCCAAGATGCTGGCAACCAGGGAAGGAACCCTCAGTGTGCCCAACTGGGTCCTGACAGCATGAACAAGAGGGTGACTCAGAATGGCTGGGCAAGGTTGCCATGTGGGCCATACTTTCTACGGCCCGGAGACTCGATATTCCTTTTTATCTGCTGCTTCTCTTGCAGTTAGCCAACCAGCTTGGGGCTAATAGTGGCCGTCCTAGGACTAATCTCTGTTGGCATCTCTGAGCAGAAGAGTCATTAATCTTTAGTGCCACCTCTAAAACCAGGTAGAGTATCAGATAGGTAAAGAGTCAATAGAAACTCCCGTTCAGTGCTTTGGAGACTGTCAGCATCTGAGGAAAGGAGCGGGTGTGCCCCACTTTCTGTATATCCACTGGTTTCCTTCTGCTCTCCTATAAGAAAGCCAGGGTAGGGCTGTCGGTATTACAGGGATTGGCTCCTCTCTCCTGCTTTCTCAGTCTCATCAATTTCTATTCTGTCTACTGCTTCTACCATAGCTCTACTGTCAGAGTTACTTCTTTGTTCATAACAACCATAAATAAGTAAACATTTCAGGAAAGAATGGGGGTGGCAGGTGGGAAGCTGGAGTACAATTGCTGAGATGATGTGGTATCCAGTGTGCCCTCCTTTCTTTCTTTTCTGGAAGTCCCTGCTCCAGGCCAGGCTGGGGCACATGAAAATAAGCAGGTGTGAGCTATGAGGCAGATAGCAGAGACCGTAGACATGTAGGTTGTTCTAACTTCCAGATATGTGGAGGCCAACAGGTCAGGAAGATTGCCATCTTTAAGTGGCTCATTGTTCATAGTGCCCTAGAAAAAAGGGGGTGTCCACCCAGCAGAGCCTCATAGGGAACCAGCAGTGTCAATGAGGAGATGGAGGATGCCAAGGAAAGGATGGACCACACAGGCTAAGCAGGCTAAGCAGGTTAAGCAGACTAGGCCTGATACTAGCACTCTGATATCTTGAAACTCTCCTCAGTGGTCTGATACCTGGCCCTGGGTGTCACCTGGGGAGACTTGTACTGGGCATCAGTGCCCTACATTGTAATAGCCTTATACACGAGGTATTGGGGTTTCTGGATTTGCTAGCTTACATTTGGATGATGCAATCATGGGGACATCATTTGCTATCTTTAGGAATGAGCTCACCCTGGGAGGTGGGGCTCACAGTCCAGGATCAGCAAGGCTCTGGGAGGAGAAGCATCAGCAACCATCAGTTAGTGCAGACTGAAAGAGAGAGAGACTGGCATTGGAGGGAGGACTACAGAGGGAATACTTAGGACATTCTAAGGAGAAGCCACTCTGCTTTGATTGGTTTGGTTCTGTTCGGGTTTTTGAAGGAACGGATTAAAGAGAGGGAGAAAAATCAAAACAGTCTCAGTGTCAAGAGAGAACATGTGGCTGGTTCACCACAGATGAGTCCAGACAGTTGGGTTTGAGGCTGGTGGAGGCAGTGAGTCCTGCATGGACAGAAAGTACAAAGAATCATTAAAGGTTCAAGCAAGGCCCAAGTTAACTCCTAAATACCAGACAGGGGCATTTGGATTAGATTCCCAAGCATCTGGCTCCTATACTTTAAATGCCTGTGTGTGGCTATGTGTCAAAGAAGTAATCGTCAGGTTAGGAGGTGGTGATAAATTATTGTGGCCGAAGAAAAGAAACCCATCCATGAAGGGTGTGGTAGTTTGAATGAAAATGGCTCCCATAGGATCCTAGGGAGTGGCTCTATTGGATGTGTGGTTTTGCTGGAGTTGGTGTTTGAGGAAGTATGTCACTAGAGGCAGACTTGAGGTTTCAGAAGCTCAAGCCAGGCCCAGTGACTCACTCTCTTCCTGCTGTCTGCTAAGATGTAGAAGTCTGAGCTTCCTCCAGGACCATGTCTGGTGGCTATGCTTCCTGTCATAATGATAATGGACTAAACCTCTGAATGTAAGACAGCCCCAATTAAATGCTTTCTTTTATAAGAGTTTCCATGGTCGTGATGTCTCTTCACAACTATAGAAGACCGTCTAAGGCAATGGGGCTAGAAACCCAGTACCTCCTGAGCCATCAGTTAAACTCAGTGAGTGGATGGCACTCTGAAGGTTTGCAGGGCAGAGATAACTATGCCCTGAGCAAACAGTTTGGTGGCCCTAAAGCCCCGCACACCCCATCATGAGAGCAGACTCCACAGCTGTTGGATCATTCCATTTTACAAAGACTATCTAAAAATATATGCATATATCCTTGTAAAACCTCTCAAGTTTATGAAATCACCTAGAATCCTGCAGTAGATTGGCCGATCTCCCTGCCACATGAAGAGATATAGTCTGAGGCCTGCTGTGTGGACTCTTGGTGGTCTCTCTGGCCCGTGCCTATTACCATATTGAACTATAAGAGTCAAAGAGGAAGTGGGACCATCACAAATCACACCGGGAAACTGATTGTATTAGTTTTGTTTTCTTTTGCTGTGATCAAACACCCTCGGGAGAAAAAGCAACTGAAGGAAGAAAGGGTTTATTTTAGCTCCTGGTTTAAACATCAGTCGATCATGGTGGGGAAGGCTCAGCACTGGGAGCCATGGTGGGGAGGGCTTGGCACTGGGAGCCGTGATGGGGAGGGCTTGGCACTGGGAGCCATGGTGGGGAGGGCGTGACACAGGGGGCGTGAGGAAGCTGGTCACACTGTTTCTTGTAGTACAGAAGAAGGAAGTGATAAATACCTCTGCTAGCTTTCTCTGTCTTATGCAGTCTTGGAGCCCAGGCCATGGAATGGTGCTCATATTCAGGGTGGGTCTCCCACCTCAGTAACCCTAATCTAGAGAATCCCTCACAGGTTTGCCCAGAGTCTCGTCTCCTAGGTGACTCTAGATCCTGCCACGTTGTCAACAAGTTGGCAGCTGCTTACCCCCACACTGATCTAGCATCCAACAAACCTTCCTTGAGGTCTTGACCAGGCCACTCTGCCATGTTTGCCTGTGTTTCTTCATCTGAAAAACCCATTCATTCCATATTGTGTATCTGTTGTGTGCTGTGCCAAAGCAAAGACTTGCTTGAAGAAACAGAAACTTCGGTGGAACTCTATTTAAAATTGTACGGCTATCATGATTTTTCAGCAAATCAAGATCTAAAAGATGTTGTTATTGATCATTTCCTTTGCCATCTCTGTGTGAGTAGAGTACCCTGAAATGATATTTTGGAAATCCAAGATGAAATACTGGTGATTGACAGGGATGGAAGGCTGGGCCATCATAACTGGGTCTTCTCTGTGTTCTGGGCTATGAGCTCCATATCTGGGACTTGACCTTGAACATGGCAGGTGCCCAGAATCTAATATACTGGTGGCACAGCTGTCTCCCAGAGGAGTGGGCTGCATATGGCCATGTCTAGTGTGAAAATTGGGCTTTAATAATTGCAAATAAACCTACAGTAGAATTATAAAACAGAATTAAAACTCTAGAGAGTGGGGACAAATAGAACATTTTAAGTAACTGCATGAGACCATTTATGCTGCTATGACAAAAACACAATAGATGGGGTAAACTTAAACAATAAGCATCTATGTCTTGTGGTTCTGGGTCTTGTGGTTGGAATGCCAAGGTCCAAGAACCGGCAGATTCAGTGTCTGTGTAGTTTGTCTTCTGATCTGTCCTCTTGAGTGTCCTTACCTGACCTTCCTGCAACACACTGAGTTGAAGGAGGGTTTGCTGGGTAAATCAGATTAGCACCCCACCCTTATGACTTCATTTAACCTTAGTTACTTCCTAAAAGCCCTATCTCCAAATAGTCACTTGGGAATTAGGGCTTCAGTGTATGAATTTTGTGGGGACACAATTCAGTCCATAGCAATAACCTAACATTATGATGATACCCTTATTGAAAATGAAGTTTCTTTTTCTATTTTTGGACTCATCATGCTCCAGCTGGAACTGAGAGGTTACCCTGCATACTGCTCAACCTCTCATTTGAGACCGTGCCCTGCTGTGGTTGGGTGGAGATGGTGTGGGCGAAAGGGCATGGACCAAGGGCAGGGGATAATAGTGTTCCTGGGACAACCGTCTGGAGTGGTCAGACTGTGCCCAGGGATGTCTGCTCACTCTGCTTGTAGCGTTCTGGCCCAGTGTATGCCTGCGTTGGTTTGCCTTCTCCCCTCCCACATGTCTGACACAGACAAGTTGTGATTTGTAAATGCCTTATGCCAATGACTCTCAACCTTCCTGATGCTGCGATCCTTTAATACAGTTCCCCATGTTGTGGTGATCCCAACCATAAAATCAAGTTTGTTGCTACTTTAAAACTGTAACTTTGCTACTGTTACGAATCATAATATGGATATCTGATATGCAGATAACTGATGTGACCCTCAAAGGTGCAAAAATTAAAACTTTGAAAAATTTGCTTGTAAGTGCATGGGTATCCTTGGCTCAATAGTGTCTATAACATAGGTTTGCTTTGGATGTTTGATAACGTGTGTGTGTGTGTGTGTGTTTAAGCTGTTATTTTTTAAAAATAAAAACTAAGTTCATGGCTACTTCAAAGCAGAATATCATCAACCCGAGTCAGAGAGTATTGGCCGGCACCAGGGTTTGCCCATGGGCATTGCTACAGGGACAGTCCCAGGAAGTGCATTGAGGAAAGACATGAGATGCACCTGCCTCCAAGTGCCCTGCAGCCACTGTAACAAGACACAGGGGCTTCAGTTGAATACTATGCCACGCAGCACTGCAGGGGACTTAGGAGGGCTGAGAGTAATGATCTACCTGTGCATCTGACAGCCGCGCGGAGGCCACCACCACCCTCCTTGTTGAGAATGTCCATTTGAAATATGTTCTAGGCTACGGCTCCTGTCCTATTAATTATGTTACAAACCTAGTAAAGCTGAATAATTAATGATCGTGGGGCACTTGAAGCTCGGAAATGTCATGTAAATGTTAAGGAGTACAAATTACTCCATGTAGTAGATAGATCTGTTTTGCCTTCCACATATACCATGGTGGGAAGGTTCATTTCTAGGAAAACTAAAAAACTTGCTTGGGGTTTTCCTCGGACGGTTGGACTATCTTAACTTACTGCCTTAACCGCATTTTAGGAGATTTGGGTTTCTGTATCCTGCAGCGTTTGAAACATCACTGGCAGCTATGAAGATAAAGTTACCTACTTACTGCGTTTTGGTAAAAGTCATGTTTGTTCCTTTTCTCTAGCCGAAGGCAGTTTGGGCCCAAGGGCAAAGAAGAGGTGAGGATCATCGAGCACCAGATGCAGGCGCTCAGGCTGATGTCTCACCTGGCCACCGCACTGGCCCTGACCTTCACAAGCAGGTGAGCTGGCTCTGGGAGTGCTTCTCCCCCAGGAGAAACTGTAACAGATTTGAGCAGTTAAAATGTTTCCAACTTCTGGTAAAGTTTCTAAACGGAGGATAAAGCTCTGAAGACTTGATCAAGGCATGTGTGGTGAGCGTGTGTCGGGGAAGAGGCGGGTCGCTGAATGAAATAGCAGAAATGATGCTGTACTTGCACAAGCACGCTCCCCTTCACCGCAAGCTCTTACAAACTCTGCTTTAGATTGATTGATTTTATGTGTATGAGTGTTTTACCTAAATGTATGGATGTGCCCTGCACATGTACCTGGTACTACGTGTGTGACTGGTACCTGACAGGGACTAAGGAGGGCATCCCATACTGGAACTGGGGTTACAGATGTTCTGAACTGTCATGTGGATATGGAACCAAACCTGGGTCCCCCAAAAGAGCAGCAAGCTGCCCGGCTATCTCTCCAGTGGTCACCAAAGGCTTTAATAGATTGATGCCTTCAGATGCTCTGTCTCCCAGCAGCACTCGGGCAGGACCTGGGCTGTGTGTTCTGTGTCATTGTCACCCCTAACATCCTAAAGACAAGGAACTTGAAGGTTTGTCTAAGATGACAAGGACCCAGAAGGATGTGGACAGGGAAAAGAACATCAAACTTTACATCTTTCTCCTGTGTTCTTTTTTTTTTTCTAGGATGCTAATTCTGTTTCTCAGTGGGTTTGCTGCAGAGGGTACCTTACAGCCTCTCACTTGTTGGAAAATTTACACACTGATGAGTGTGTTCTGGGTTTTATAGGACGATGGGCATCAGAGAAACTTTGCCCTGTCTTCTGTACTGCTGATCTGTGGGGTGCCACAGTCCTTAGGCCTGTGGAGGAGGGGGCCTTCTCATAACATGAGGCAGGGAATGGAAGTCCAGGACTCCAGAAAGTACCAAGGATGAATTCTGTGGCAGGCAAAACAAGCTACCTGAGAAAACAAGCTCACATCCAACATCTGATACTTAAAATTTTCTGAATTTTTTCTTCCCTTACTGGGGCATCCTGCTACTCTGTTGCTGTGATAAATTACTAACCAAAAGCAAACTGGGGGAGAAAGGGTCTCTTTGGCTCACACTTCTCTAGACAAATCCATCACTGAGGGGAGTCAGGGCAGCAGCTAGAGAGGGGCACTGCTGACTGGCTTGCTCCCCAAGGCTTGCTCAGCTGCCTTTCTCATACAAGCCTGGACCACCTGCCCAGGAGTGGCACCACCCACAGTGGGCTGGGCCCTCCCATATCAACCATCTTTCAAAAAAAAAAAATGGCCACAGACTTGCTTACAGGCCAGTTTGATGAAGGTGCTCCCTCTTCTCAGCTGACTCGATTTTACGTCATGTTGACAAAAACTAACACAGGATTAGGCTGCTGCATATGCTGGGCGCACGGGATTAGACCTTAGGCTGCTGCACACGCTAAGCTAGTGTTATACCACTAAACTACTAGCTCAGCTCTAGCTCTGAATAATTTTGAGACTCAGTTTGGATAGAGTAAAATGCTCAAATTGCCGTGTATCATTTAGTGAGTCTAAGCAAATATGAACAGCTGTGTAACAAACATCCCTACTGAGTATGAACCATTTTTATCACCCTGGGAAGCTTCCTGGATCCCTTGAAGTTGAACCGCATGTCACCACTGTAGCTGAAAAAACACACATTCTGATTTCTATTCCTGTTGCTTAGTTTTGTTTGCTCCAGCTGAGAGAGGCCCCTGTTCTAGCTTTGGGTTTCAAGGTGAGAAATGACAAGGGATTAATGTTAATTAATGCCAAATCACAGAGCCATTCTTGTGTGACGTGTGGTGCTGTATTGTTGAACACATCACCAATCCAATTGCTCCATGGCCTTCTAAATTCCTAACTATATATTGCCTGTTTGTCATGTGTATGAGGAGGTCAGAGGTCAACCTCAGAGGCCTCGCTCCCTTCAGCTTCTAAGAAAGTAGCCAGTCCAGTTCACTGTGGCGTGGCCAAAATTGTGCTGGCTTCTCCCCTCCTCCTCTTTTCATTTTCCTTCTCCATACAGGTTATCAGACTGTGGGATTTGAGTTCCAACTTTGATGGAGGTGTGCTGCTGCCAACTGGCCTCACATTTTAGGGACTGGGTACCTTGAGGCTTGATTGGTGAAATGCTCAGAGCTTTGGGTTCTCCTCAAACAGTGGGATGGGCCAGGTCTTTAGGTATCCAAGCCGGGTGTTAGTAAGCAGCAAAAACGCTCTGCAGCCCGGGTCAGCTGGCCCCGCCTGTCCCCCTGTGTCTTGTAATAAGTCTTGAGTGGTCAGAAAGGCACAACAGAGGTGAAGTGGCATGGGCTTTTCTGGGGTTACGTAACTCGATCCCACCATTTGCTATGTGTGTGGCTTGGAATTCTGTCTCAACTCCGCATACAAAATAGTAATAATAAAACCCGACTTAGGGGCCTTTTGTAAAGATCAAATGAGTGAGGATTTGGATGTGCTCAGAGGAAAATGCTGAATGCTCAATCATGTGGGTTGTTGTGGCCATTACCCGCAAGATTCCCCAAACATTGTCCTTTTTAATCTGAGCGTTCATGTTTATGTCAGCATTAGTCACGGCTATGGAGTCAACCTTATTGTACATGAACTGAGGGATGGAGAAAATGCAGTACGTAGTCCCCAGACCTCTGTTCTCCACCCTGCCAATCCCACCTCCTGACAGTCTGTTCTCCTTCCCCTGTCACCCCAGCTGACCTCTTCAGTCCTACACTCTTGCCATCCACCTCCAACCCGGACCTCTTCACAGACCTCACCAGCAGCCTCTTGCCTGTGACGAAGTCTGAGCGCTCACTGGTGGCTCTCCTCGCGTGGGCTGTACTGCTGGACTCCAAGCTCAGTCCCTGAGCTCTCGATCCTCCCATCGGGTCCCTCCTATAGGTGCACTCCATGTCCCTGCAGCACCTGTCCCTCACACTCTTGCTTTCCTGTACTCGGACAGTCACCTTCTTAGACAAAGCTCTTCCGAGTGACTCTGAGAATAAGGAGTGGCCTAGTCCACTCTATCATCACACCAGCGTTCTTGGTTGAGGACTTGACTCCTGTGAGCATAGCAGTTGTGGGTCCATGGTTTGGCATCTTCCTATCTCACAGTGCCTGACTCTTCATAGGTTAATTCAACAAAGGAGTGAAATGACCTTGTTCAATGACATCTTATTTGACTGAGGAGGTGGTTAGTTTTGCATTTAAACCATTCTGCTAGTGTGTGGAGCAGGGATTCCATGTTGTGAAATTGCTGGCCAGGGAAGATGGTGACTGATAGCTCCCTTTGGAACCATCTAGAGAGATTTGCTGTAGAAAGAAAATCTCCTAGTTTTGAAAGAAACTAGCAACTTTTAAATAATGCTATTTGCAGTGCACCAGCTCAAAAGACTGTTGGGGTCTGCCTCTTATTTACTCCTGAACTGAATGGGCATCTCAAGCAGTCCAGGCTTGGCTCCAGACCAGGGGAGAAGGGAAGGGTGTAGAAATGCTAATATCTCTGTCTTTCAGCCGGATTCAGTCATTTAGAGAATTTTTTTCCACTCAGCACCTGTGAGGATAAATTTCAGATAAATACTAGTGCATATTCAAGTGTGTATAGTGTAGCAAGCCCTTAGGATGTAGTTGGCCACGTTGGCACTAGTTCTGTAGGCAGAGGTTGCTTGTTCGTTTTCCCACAGCCCAGACCCGAAATGATCACACAGAACTGTATTAAAACACTCCTTGGCCAATAGCTTAAGCATATTTCTAGCCAGCTCTTACATCTTAAATTAGCACATTTCTATTATTCTATACTTTACCACGAGGCTTGTGGCTTACTGGCAAGGTTCTGGCAGGCGGACAGGTGTCTGGAGGCTATGTGGCATCTCCTCTGCTCCATTACTCTCCTCCCTACATCTCTGTTCTGATTTCCTGCCTGTCTTTACTCTGTTAAGGCATTGGCCGAAAGTAGCTTTTTTATTAACCAATGGCAATAAAGCATATTTACAGCATACAGAGTGGGAATCCCACATCAATGTACGGGCTCATTCAACATCTCAAGACAGCTCAACAGAGCAGAGGTGTGTGTGTGTTCAAATGCAGAGGCCAGAGGAGCACATTGGGTGTCTTCTTCCATCTCCACTTTATTTACTTGAAACAAAGTCTCCCAGTGAATGGGAAGCTCGCTATTTTGGCTAGGCAGGCTGGCCCGCAAGCCCTGGGGACCTGCTTGCTTCTGCTATACCAGCCATTTCATTGCTACATGGCTACATACATGAGAGAAAAGAAGTCATGTGCCTCCTTTGAGATGTCCACACACATTTTCATAGTCATTTTGTCTGTAATGGTTCCAGACAGGAAGTAACTGAAATGCTCACTGACAAGCAAATACACAGCTGAAGTGTAGTCTCTGCACTACACAGAATGGAATAGTGGTTGGCAGGAGAAATTAACAGTGCCTGGCATGTGCTTGTAACAAGGATAAGTCTCAAAATAACACTAATGGAAACAAGGAAGGCACAATTCATACTGTACAGTCTACTGTAAGTCTATAGTGAGTGGCAGAGAGCATGTCCTTGGTGACCTTGGGATGCGACTGGAGGGAGGGATAGACTGCAGAAGCATGTGGGGTAATTTTGGGGTGCTGTTGAAACTGTTTTGTGGACTGATCATCTCACAAGAATGTGTAGCCATCAAATCTGTATACTTTGAATGAATCCTAAATTATTCCTCAATAATGGTGATAAGAAAAAACTTTAAGATAAAACTAATAATGAAAATTATGACGTGTAGAAAAGAAGCTATTCCTCTCTGCATAAGCTATATTTTCTATCCCTCCTTCTTCACTGATAAACATATTGGTGGCGTAATGGACAGTAAAATGACATGGAAATGCACTGTGTGGGCAAACATTCCTGCATTGCCTACACATGACACACATGAGGGAAGCAGATAGCTAGAATACATCACTGAAATAATGTAGTGTGTGCCAGTTAATGGACCCAGTTTAGCCTGTCTTCTGGGGACCCTGTGATGACAATGTGGAGGGGCCCAGCTCACAGTGGGTGGTGTCACCCCTTAGCATGTAGTCCAGTGTCATATAGGAAAGCTGGCTGACAGAAGCAGGAGAGAGCCAGTGTGCAGCTTCCTCCATGGTTTTTCTGCTCTGGGTTCCTGCTATGAATTCCTGCTCTGACTCACTTGGTGATGGACTTGGTGATGATCTGGAAGTGTGAGCCAAATAAACCCTTTCATCCCCAAGTTACCTTTGGTCATGGTGTTTATCTCGCAAACCAGTATGTGTTTAAAAGTTAACTGTGGCTCTCTGGTTTCTCTTCAGAGCATATAAATATTTTTCCTTTTATAAGTTAATGATGGGATACAATGGGTAGAATTAAATAAGACAGGAATAGGGGGAATTGAACCAAAAATGTAGGAGTAAACAGCAAATAGTTTCAGAGTAAAAGTTTTAAACTCATTTTGTTGAGAGTTCCAAAATGGCTACCTAAACAAGACCCAAACAATGCTAACAGCAGTCAACATCCCGAAGCGGACAGGGGAAATATCACAGGATTCCACGTGAGCACTCTTCAGTGTACTAGTCTAGAAATTTCCAGTAAGATTTAGATCCTGACAAGACGGTTCCTCACTTAGCATGTTGGCCACCTTGACTTTAATGCTCTTATCTAGGACCTTTCCTGTGCCCTAGAGTTTGGCTGACTATAGAGTTTAGGAAAATATTTACACCAAACATTAGTTATGCGATAATATGTTCAACGAAACTGAACATGAGGCCACACTAAAGGTAGTCCAAGAAGAGAGAAAAGGAAGACCTGTCCCTCTTCAGCTATGACATTTGGAAATACAGAAAGAAAATAAGAACTGAGGAGGTGAAAGGGCATACAAGGGGCACCAAGAAACATGACATCATACAGAAGTCACAGCCACAGAATGGCTGAAAAATAAAGGAAACCGGCAGAAGCATTTTGAAGAGGGATGAGCTTCTAGCTACTGCTGTAGCTATAGCGGTTCTTATCTCTGGGAGTCCATTCCAGTAGCCAGTGGATGCCTAGAGCCATGGATGATATCGAACTCTACACACTTAGAGTAGATTTATATAATTTATAAAATTAGGCAATGTAAGAAGCTAGCAATAATAACTAATAACAAAATAGTATAATTACAACTATGTATTGTGAATTTGCTCTGTGGATGTGATCCATCTCTCTTTCAAAATGTCTGATCTGAACAAAATGGGTCTCGTTGGCTTAAAATCAGGGAACTGGCAAGTCTGCCTTCCTTTGGAAGGCTCTAAGGAACATTCATATCCTTGACCTTTTAAAAAACTTCTTGGGCCTGCCTCATGGCTTGTCTTGCCCTCTTCTTCCATCTGCAAAGTCAGCAGTTTCCTACTGCTGTGTCACCTTGATTCTTCCCTCCTCTTCTCTGTCCCTTCCCTCTCATGCATACACTTGTGTTCCCATTGGCCTAGTTGTATCCCCTAGGACCCTAATTTAACTACACCTTGCCAGCCCCTCTTGTCATATGAGGTGGCACACGCACAGGTTCCAGAGGTAGGAACATGCCCTTCTTTGGGCCTGTTATTCTACTTACTATACAATCTGTCACAGAATTTCCAGTAGAGAGGGACTTTAAAAAACAACAAATTCACAAGGTGTGCAAAACTTTTTGTATAGTAGGTAGAAGAAAATAATGTTGAACGTGACCCTATATGTAGACTGGGAGGAAGCAAGAGAAGCATGGACCAGAGGCAGAGGCCAGAATTACCAATGAGGCTTAGGAATTGACTGCAGAAAGGAATTTGGGCAGAAAGTGAAGGAGAACATTTACAGGGGGGAGAAGGATGTGATGCAGTGGTGGTTGCAAACTGAGAGGCAGTGAAGGGGATCTTGGGGCTCATGCATGCTTCTCCCACATGGCTTTGACACGCTGCTGTGCCCACCACACATCTCTACTTTGTCTCGCAGGCATGCAGCTTTTATCCTGGACGAAAACATCTTCCAGGGGAGGGAACTCATCAACAGTCGCTCGCTGCAGGCTCTGATGGCCGGCCTGAAAGCCTACAGTACCTGGGAGACCATCAGCTGCCTACAGGACTGTCGCGAGTGCACCGGAGGCATGGTGAGTCCCGAAGCTGAGCAGGCCTGTGGGCGCCACGGTCACCAGATCTGCAGGACTCTGCAGGGTACAGCATGTAGGGGGGAACAAAATGTGTCAGGCAAAATAAGTCTTTGAATCTAAAGGAAAGTGTCACTGTCCCCAGACTCTGGGAACTTAATATTAGCTGTGACCTGTGCTTGTCCTCTTGTATGGTGTGGCAAGAACTGGTGTGGACCACGTTGGTAAAATGCTTGGCATGCGGTGGCTGACCATGAAGATCACTGGTGAATGTCACTGAACTTGAAGGTTGCAGTTGACAGGTTGGAAATGGGCACCAACACTGCAGATGCTCAAAGCTCTGCTCCATTAGTCCCATGGGGAGAACACAGGAACTGACTCCAAGAAGGAAGAATGGTGACTGCCGACACTGGAGGAGTACACTTGTGCCAGGTCCTCCAAGGTGGCCAGGGCAGTGGCTCGTTATGGCCTCCCTGAGGGACCTGACAAGTTAGAAGGCCGGTTCCCACCAGAAGCCAGGGGAGGTGGTTGTCCCTCCAGATAGGAGGATGACAGCAGCTGGGAACTGAACTGCGGGATTCTAGAGTGAGGCCAGGTGAGCAGGTGGCAGGTGAGATCTGTAGGGATCCCTCAGGCAGGGGCTGCTCACAAGGTGGTGATCAGGACACAGATAGAATTCTACACTGGCTTAGACAGTGTCCTTCTGAGAGATGCCTGAACCCCAAGGTCTGCTCACCCTCCTGTGATTGTCTGGTCACCATCTAATCCCCCTCCCTTCCCCCGCCCCCTGCTCATTCTCTACCATGGTTTGAATGTGATTTTTGTTTCCACTAAAGCTCGTGCTGGACCTTGGCTCCCTGACGGATTGCTATGGAGTGACGGGCTGTTAGGAACACTTGGGATCATGAAGGTTCTCATGAGTAAATTTTTCTTGATAGATGGAATGATTAGTTCTTCTAGAAGATGGGAGGGAGGTACAGATGGAAGTTATGAGCTCCACATCACGGCTTGGTCTTTCTGGTTACTGACCTCCATTCTGAAGCTTTCTGGAGGAGATATCTCATAAAGACAAAACGTGCCTTCAATGACCAGAAAATTTCATGGAATTTAGGATATCTGTGTCAGGAACCAGAGTCAAAGACCAAATATTAGAACAAAGGGTGTTCCCAGCACTCTACTATTTGGGAAATCACAAAGGTTTTAGGAGACCTGTGCCATGATGTGGGGGTAGAGAACCAACATATACATGCCTTATTACACAGGAGCTCTGGGCCTGGACCAACTAAAATTCTATTTCTTATTGTATCAGAGGCGTTGGCCCCCTCACACACAGACGAAGGTGGGGTGTGGTATAACTGAGGACACCAGATGAGTTGTGAGTCTGAATGAGGGGACAGAGGAGGGAAGAATTGATGAGATGAAGCTGGAATTAGGCTGGAGAAAAGGACCAATGGGTCCCGGGCATTGTTGTCTTTGGGAACTCTCCAGGGCACCACACACAGCACACTGTGTCCACAGAGGCAAAGCCTCAGCATGTGGCCTGGAATGCAGTGACCAGCAGTGTCCGCTGGTCTCTCTGGCTGCTCCTTTGTGGAGGAGAGCACTGGACAGTGAGAGCTGGGGACAAGCTCTTCATCAGCTCCCTCTAGCCTGAGGCTGGCAAGGGTGTGCAGCATGCAGAACGCACTAAAGACTAAGCAGTGGCCAACTGATAGACGAGTGGACAGACGGACTGATGGACAGAGGGGAGTAAGTAATGAAAAGAGAGAGTGGATGTCCTGTGTACCCGTTCTTCTCCAGAAACCTTGCCTCCTCCCGTCATTTTGTGCATTGTTATTATTTTACTTCAGATACTTAAACATTTTGGAGTGTGTGTTCATGGGGTGTGTGTATGCATGTGTGTGCACAGAGAGACAAGTGGTTGATACTGCTCTCTTTCTCAAACATTTTGGAGTGTGTGTTCATGGGGTGTGTGTGCATGTGTGTGCACAGAGAGACAAGCGGTTGATGCTGGTCTCTTTCTCAATCTCTACCCTCGCCTTTTGTTCACTAGTTAAATTTATGTCTGGACAGTGTTGTTTATGGCTGTGAGGCCTTGGCTGCTCACTCCCACCGTTGCCGTCCTTCATCTCCCTGCCTCGGCTCTTCATGCCTCCTCTTCCCCACAAGTCCCTTTCCTGCAGGTAGGTCTTTCTGTTTTGTGACCCACTGACCTTCACCAAGGCCACCTGTATAGTTATGATTGTAGAACTATCCTTTGGAATCTGGTGGGTCCACAACAGTTTCTCCTTCCCCAACATCCATCCATAGCCCATATTACCCCAAGGAAAGGTAGGGCCCTCTGAGTCCCTCTCCATCCATGGACAACTGTCGAAGAGTCCAGTTGTGTGCAGGCCCAGGGTAGGTGATTTCAGCTGCTGTGGGCTCATGAATTCTGTGCCACACTCAGAAAATAGTGAGTTTTTTTTCAGCCCTTCTCTCTATCATTTGGTTCTTATAATCTTTTTAAACCACCTTTCCTGGATATTTCCTGAGTCTGAATAAATGATATAAATATCTTGTTTAGGACTGAGCTCATCAATCATGGCTAGAGCAACCATCAGTCTCTCTGTTCACTGCAAAGAGAAACTTCTCTGATGCAGGCTTAGAGTAGCATATATCTATGGGTATAAACATAAATATTTAGAAAGCAGTATTATGTGATGTCAAATTATGAAAGTAACAGTAGTGAGTCTTTCCCCCAACCCCAGGGCCTATGACATCCCGAGCCATGAGTTTTTGAACAGGTTTATAGTATACTGTACCAGGCATGAATTCTCTTCTGTGGCCTTAAATCTATTCAGGGCTTTGCCATTTACCCACCACAATAGCCATGACACTATTGTACCAGGGATTGCATTTTGCCTGGCAGGTTAGTATGATGGATTGAAGGATTCCCATCCGTGTAGGGCTGTTTGTCACTTTTCTCCTCTAGCATCTTGCATAGCCCCTCCCCGCAGGCAGCAGGCAGGCTAGTCAGCAGAAAGGGGACTTCTCTCCATCCTGCTACCAGGTGTGATCGCTGACTTAGCTAGACAGGCTGGCCAGTGAGCTCCGAGATTCATCTCTCCAGTGCTGAGATTAGAGGTGCCCACACAGCTCTCTGCACGGGGGGTGGGATTAGAGGTGCCCACACAGCTCTCTGCACAGGGGCTGGGATTAGAGGTGCCCACACAGCTCTCTGCACGGGGGCTGGGATTAGAGGTGCCCACACAGCTCTCTGCATGGGGGCTGGGGTTCTGGACTCGGCCTCTCAGGCTTGTCCTGCAGACACTTTACTGACTGGGGCATCGTTACTTTTTAGGGCGCAAACAGCAGTCCTGGGCTTTGGTTAGTCGGCCGCTCATTGTGGGGAATGACAAATCTGATGTCATGACTAGCATGAGAGTGGAAAACGTGAGGAGAGGAGGGAAAGTCATACAATGTGCCAGGATTTGAACCTATCTGGTACTGATCTTTGCCTCGTCCCTCACCCACGAGCAGTTCTTCTAACCTGTGGATGCCACCCCCCCGCCCCACCTTTCCTACTTGTCACCTAGTATGAATGTCACCTAGGGAGGGCAGCTTATTTCCTCAGTGAAGCCATTGTATCGCCACATGTGTTAGGTTACCTTCCCTAATAACAAGAGCAATACACACCCACTGTAGAAGTTTTTGAAAATACAGAAAAACACAGAGAAGAAAGTAAGTGTTCTCTCCACCTATGCTTCCAAGCTGTAACTGGTTTCTGAGCCTCATTATTTGTATGCACTGTGTGTGTTTAGGGTTTTATGTCCGCTCTTCTCATCCATGAATGGGCAGGGACGTTGCTTCTGATCTCACTTGTGCAGTAGTTTCCATGACTGGTATCATTCATGATGTAGGTGTAACACAATTCAACTAGCCAACCTTCAGGTATGTAAAAATTGTCATGATCATAAAAATATTCTAGCACCTAACTTTGGTGGTGATTTTTTTTGAAGGCAAAACATCCAATTTTTATTACTTTAGATACAACGGTTTGATTGTCTCAGTTCATCTGTGCTTCAACATAGTAGATTTTCAGTGACTTGTGATGGTTACAAAATGTCAGGCACATTTTGGGAGCATTGATATTTGTCATAATTAAAGCAATATTTCAAACATTAAATCAATAGCTATCAAAAAAGAAAGTGGTTATTTTAAACAATGTCAACTTCCTTATTCCAGACTTGAGAAAGGAGAAGAGGGGAGGGGCGGGGAGGGAAGGGAAGGGGAAGAAGAGAAAAGAGAGAGGATTAATCAGTTCTGTGGTGTATATGTGTCTCATTTACCACCTCAGATGGTGGTGGTGATTTTTGTGCATATTCTATGTCCTTGGGATCCTGTATTTAAACAAAACCGACACCGTGAACAAAGGGTGTGCTTATTTCTGCTCCCACCTGCAATCAAACACTGTGTGTCTAGATCAGTGGCTGATGGAGGAAGGTCATTGGTTAAATTAACTGCCTTGGCCCTGATAGGTTAAAACATAGGCGGGTGGAGTAAACAGAACAGAATGCTGGGAGGAAGAGGAAGTGAGCTCAGACTCGACAGCTCTGCTCTCTGGAGCAGAGATGCCATGCTCCCCTCTCCCGGGCAGACGCGATAGCTCTGCTCTCTGAGGCACACGTGATGAAGCTCCGACCCAGGATGGACATAGGCTAGAATCTTCCTGGTAAGCACACCTCGTGGTGCTACATAGATTATTAGAAATGGGTTAAGAGGCTGAAACTAATGGGCCAGGCAGTGTTTAAAAGAATACAGTTTATGTGTTGTTATTTCGGGGCATAAACTAGCTAGGAGCCGGGCAGTGGGAAGAGGCTCGCAGCTCCCACATCAAGTGGCTTTCAAGTTCTCTCGGACGTGACCCCAAATAAAATGTACACTTTTCATTAAAATCCAAAAATTACACACACACACACACACACACACACACACACACACACACACGTAATGACACTGATTTTCCTATCCTGATGTGCTCTAGTAATTTCTTTTTGTTTTGAGAAGAGCAGGTCACCATGCATTCCCTTGACTCAGGACCTGCTGGTGCGTCACACCTTGCCATGTGTAAAACACAGTCAACCTCACCCATCAACCCTAGACTCTTAGTCTAGGCAGGTGGGGCCTTGCCACAGGGTGTGACCCCTAAGCTACAATTTTGGGGGATACATAGTCTAGCCCTGGCAGTGGGATACCTTCTGTGACTAGACGGTTTCTACTTTTAACTGTTGGTATTTAAGATTTTGTTTTTTAAAGGTGAGGAAGAATGAACGCCCCTAATTATCTCCTAAGAACCAACATAATATAGTAACCATTTTTTTTCCTACCTGCCTGCCTGAGAGTTTCCCCATCTCAGTACAGCTGCTCTTGAATATCTCTGTGAGAGTCTTGAGTTCCTGAGACTCCTTTAGTCTACAAATGGATATTTCCAATAACACGCAATGGCTGACTTTAATATCATAACTACTCTGTGTTGGGAAATATGGAGAAGATCTTTGGCGGTTGTTTTTATAGTGGTTTGTCAGTTCTTGCCTTTGTGGGTAGGGGGGGAGGCTACATCTTGGAAAAATAATATTTTGCTGCTTAAAGAATCTTCTCAGGTCTTAGAGATGTAGCTCAGAGATAGAACACTTGGCCTCCAATCGCAAGGCCCTGAGTTCAAGCCCTAGGACTGCCAGACAAACCACACAGCAAGACTCTTCTCAATGATGTTGACAAATGCAAGATGCGAGAAGAAGGGAGATTCTCAAGTGAAGCCATTTCTAATTCTTTGCTTCCAGGCTCTCATTTCTCTGATGAGTTCTGCCCTTGTAGCATTGCTGGTCCTTTTTTGAGTGCAAAGCCCAGGATGCATGGCTTTCATACAAAGAAAGAAAATGTTTTCCTGGTCTATTATAAAGTGACCCTTGCCATTTGGAATTGTCATAGTTCAAGTTCATGTGAACACATCACACCTCATGACTAAGGATGACTAGGAGGTAGGGGTATACACTCTCTCTATTAGGCACTAACCCTAGGACACATACCCTTGTTTAGGGGTGGTGGGAAGCAGGTTCTGGGCTCTGTGTGTGGCATTGGGAGGCTTAGAGACTTTGACACCAGAATTATTAAGGAATTTCTAGCTGTGTTTGAGTAACAGGCAACAGATTTACCTTATGACCTAAATGGCAACAAAAGGCAAGCAATAAGACAGGGTAAGATGGTTCTGAAAATTTTCCTGCCTCGGAAAATTGTCTGTCAGTTACTCTAGGCATTAGCCAAAGTTGGTTGCTTCAACATTGCAAATGAGACTTTGAGTGATTGCCTAAGTAGCCAGTTGTCTCTGTCAGCTACTGTACATTTTTAGAAGCGCTTGATTGCACTTCCTGCCTTCTCAAGCAATATTATCTCCCTTCTCAGTCCTTCGGTGGGGTTGAAGATCAGATAGACAGAGTTACCTTCCTTGTATGATCTAGCCAAGCCATTTCTAATACAAAACTTAGACTTCTTAGGATAAAATGATTATTAAATCATTTAGCATATGCTCCTTGCTTGATATTGTTTATGCTGGCTGTAATTCTAATTTTTATACTTGGTATCTGTTCTTAGTGTATATAGTTTTGTATTGGGTTTGGAACTCTCTTATTTAGACAAAAGGGGGAGGTGATGGGGAACCTTCTTCAGCCAATGGCCTTTAAGAGGCTGGACCATGTTGGGGCATGATTTAGAGTACCAAAAAGCTGTGGCCCTGCCCTGCTCAGCCTCTTCTTCCCGAGAGCCACACCTGGATGTTGGACCTCATTCTTATTTCCTCACTGTGAGCCATGAATTCCCTTTTAATAAAGAAAAATCTTAAAACACTCTATCTGGAGTTATCCTGGGATTATTTGACTCATGTCCCCCCACCTTTGATGCATTCTGCATCACGTCTAGGCTGTACTTACAGAGAGGAAACCGAGGTAGCTTCCAGTGAACTCCGTGTTGAAGACATGGAGCTGAAGGCCCAAGGAGACCAAGGCATGTGAGCTCACAGGACCGATTAACAGACCCAGCGATAACTCACATCTACGGTGGCTTCCTGTAAGGAGTGGCCAGCACCTCTTAGTGCCTGCGTGTGTGTTACTAAAATTTATCCCCGGGTATGCACCCCATCTACCCCTCCTTCTAGGGAGCCAACCAGTGTAGGGTTCTACCACAGTTCGCCCTGGGGACCAGTGAATGTATTGGGATTACTCATAGGATACAAGTGCATGGTTACTAACAGGAGCATGACTAACTTCAAAACAGCTGAAGAGAAAAGTCTTCGCCCAGTATGGCTGACGGAGCCATAAATGAAGAGCCCCACCTATGTGTTCTAGTCTAGACCCCAGGCCATAGCCAATAAGGACAAAATTGCATGCAGATGACTGGGAGATGTTGCTGAGCTACCTGGTGAGGGTCTAATGGCCTTTCCCACCCCCCTTCTCTGGGGAATGGCAGCAGTCCACAGACCTGATGGCGAAGGGCTCTCTCTCAGCTGACCTCTGACCTCTGGAAGATGGCAGCAGTATGGCTCAGAGGGTAGCTCCTTATGTGTGTGAGGGCGTGCCTCAAAGCTGAGCAAGCAGTCTCTCAGAAGTATCGAGGAACGGTGCTCAGTGCTCACACTGGTCTGGGAGGATTGTTTTCACCATTTTTACAAAGAAATATTCCATATGAAAGGATTGCGTGTAAAATTGACAGCAGATTTCTCACAGCAAGGCAAATCAGAGGATGTAAAATAGTATTTTTTAAAGTTATGATTGAGACATAAAGCAACCTAAACTTATGCATCCAACAAAATTATGTTTCAAAAACAGAGGTATAATAAAGATACATCATGCAATTGCAAAAGTTCAAAGAATTAGCCACCAACAGACTATTGCTATAGGAAATATTAAGAGGAATTCTTTGGGTAAAATGTAAAGGATCCCAGCCTAAAAGTATAAAATTAGCAAGTACATGGATCAACAAGTAAGGTGTTTTTTCAGCATTTAGGGTTGCACAGACACACACCAGAAGTTTGGAAACAGAGTTCCACTGTGTAGCCCAGACTGGTCTCTTGCTCCTCTGAGTATTGGGATTACCGGCCTGCACTACTCTCCCAGTTTAAACATCTTTAATGAGCACATTACTTAAACAAAAGTGATAACCTTTTAGCCTGAGGTCAAGATGGAAGTGCAGTGCTTCAATCCTCTGGCTTTGGGCTGGAATCAAGTGTGACGAAATACGTACAAAGGGCACAGGCAAAGAGCCCTGCTATTGCAAGGCTCTCAGGCCACACACAGGGCCGTGCAACAGCGCTCAAAAGTCTACTGGGAACAGTTAAAGGTAAACTCAGGCTGAGCTTTCCTTGTTTGGGATGTTTAGGACCAGGAGTGTTTCAAGTTTGGGGATTTTCTGGATCTTGGAATATTTTCAGACTTTCCTGCATTGAAATGCTAAAAGCACTTTGAAATCTGAAGTCTCTTCCAGATTTTAGAGCATTTGGGATTTCCGAGTGTTATACTATAAGCACTGAGATCTCTGCCAGAAAAATACAACAAGATGTATAACTAGCATGTGGTTAAAATGGAATTTGAACAGTACCAAAGTAATCAGAAAGAAGGCGGGGAAGCAATGAGAATATGGAGCCAAAGATGTTAAATAGCTTGTTCTTTAAGCACTAAATGGGGCCCCAGCCTGTCTTAGAAGCAAAGCCCCCCTTTTATATCCCTGGTTCATATGCAAATTGGGTTGTGCTGGCTCACCCTCCACTTAGTAAAGAATGTGGGTGCCAAGGAGAAGTAAGGACTCACAGAATAGCTGAGTCCTCCCCAGTGGGTGAGCAGTTTGAATCTGATCTGTGACTTGGCAGTTGTGTGAACTTGGGCAGGCCCCTCACCTGCCTGAGCCTGTTTCGCGGAGTCTGTAGGAAGTCTGGAGTCAGTGGAGTCCACCCGCTGGGCTGCATCTTCTTTTTCTAGTAGCCCCTTTGAGACAGCTCCCTGATGTTCCCTTCAGAGGGAGGTGAGATGGGCGTGGTTAAATCCATCACCCCAGTCCTCTCCTGTGAAGAGGGAGGGGCAAGGCCAAGCCAGTTTTTCTAGTAGCCCCTTTGAGACAGCTCCCTAATGTTCCCTTCAGAGGGAGGTGAGATGGGCGTGGTTAAATCCATCACCCCAGTCCTCTCCTGTGAGGGAGGGAGGGGCGAAGTCAAGCCAGTTTTTGGTGGGCCGCATTTCAGCCTCATATCTTAGTATGGAAGGGAGGAGCCAAGCTGGCCTAGTTCAGATGTGATGAAACCCTTGGCTTTGCCTTATGGGTAACTGGCCATTGGACGCTTTACTCTACTGCCTCTGGTTGGTCACGTAGCCAGAACTCCCACCTTGCTTCTCCTTGTCACCCGCATTTTTTCTTTAAGGATTGATGGGGTCCATCAAGTTCTCGGGACCTGCTGCTATGAAGCAATTCTTGCACATTGCCTCTTGACCCAGTTGGAGTGCCTAGACTGAACTCTCTAAGGTCACCCAGTGGAGAAATGGCCTTGCTTTTACACTTCTGTCTCTGTGAACTTATGAAAGAGACATCTTGTCATTGCAGAGGTACTACTGTGTTTGGAATCTCATGGTCAAGGCTCTGACCTTGGCTCCTCCCATTGAGGGCCTCAGTTTCTCAACTCTTAAATCCCAGGACCTGAATAAGAATCCAGTAAATGCAGCCAGTCCTCTGCACCCACTTATCCATCCCTGCCTCTCCCCAGCTGCAGATGGAAAGTATTCAGGAAATAACTGTGCTTGAACTAGACATGTTCAGACTCTTCTTCTTATGACTCCCTAATCAATATCATATCACAAACATTTATGTAGCATTCATATGACACTAGGTCTGAGAAGCAATCTGGAAATGATTTAATATATATAGGAGGCTGTGCAAAGGTTAAGTGTAAACACTATGCCATTTTATGTAAAGGATTTGAACATCCGAGATTAGGGTACCTGCATAGGTTCTGGAGCTAATCCTCCATAGACACCGAGGGACACTGTACTTGATTCTCCTTACACTGAAGGACAACTGGACTTGATTCTTCCTCCTTTCTCATTTATGGGATGACATAACAGATCATACTGATGAATCCCAACCTTATTCCCTTCCTTCTCCATCACAACTTACTGAACACAAGTGGGAGCCACCTGGTTGGAGTCCTCAGGATAAGGCTTTGGACTGTGGAGTCCGAGCACAAAGCCTCAGGGTCTACAGAAACAGGCCTGGAGTTCTGACTCAGCTTGGGGCCTTGCCGACTCCTTAAAAGGATAGAGCCCTTGGGTGGCAACTGTACCTGAATGCCCATAGCTACATCTTGTGGCCACTGTCTTGGCCACAGAAGGTCCCAATCTCGTGCTTACTGTGTCCTTGAGAGCAGTTTCGCCAGCAGGATTTCATGTCCCACTTCCACCTATAGACCATGCTTATTCTGCCTCTCACTTGCTCCGTTTCTCCTCTGCGTGTTCCAGAATCCCACATAGAAGAGCAGAATTGGCAAAAATGAGTAAAGAAACAATGGAACAAAACTGAGCAGGACGGTCTCTGAGGAGATGTGTGATCCAGCATAATGATAAGGTTATCAGCAAACATGCCTTGACCCCGTCTTTCATGTTTCACATGGAGCTGCTGTTTGCTGTTGGGGATAAAATGCAGCTGGGTGAAGCCTGAGTGATTACATTCCGCGATTGCATAAGGCAACACTGAGCTGGTGCTTGTAAGCTGACAAACGAGAGGCGTGTGGTACACAGGCCCTGCTTATTCAGTAGACTGCACCCTAAGGCTGATTCCTCGGGGAGATTCAACACCACCTCATTTATCTGGCATCGGCCAACCTGGGAACAGATCCAAGGCCTGACATAAACAGAACAGATCTCTGGGAAGCCCAGAGATGTCTAGAAGCTTTGCTCCCCTCCTGAAGGAGCCTGGCCCGTCTGCTGTGAGCTAGCTGTGTTGGTGCTTACACTCAGCTCCCCCTCAGGTACTCAGCAGAGGGAGAATAGAGGTTCTTTGAGTGCAGGTGCCTAAGAACGCCCAGAAGTACCCACTGGTGGCTCAGAAGATTCTAAAGGACTATATGCTTTTGTTTTTTTTTTTTTCAAAGCAGGGTTTAACAGCCCTAGCTGTCCTGGAACTCGTTCTGTAGACCAGGCTGGCTTCAGACTCACAGGCCTGCTTCTGCCTCCTGAATGCTGGGACTAAAGGTGTGTGCTAACATGCTTGTCTAAGAACTATACTTTTTAAAAAATGACTTAAAAAATCCAAGAATATAGAGGGACCTCTGGCCAGCCATGAGAAGGAGTCTAACGTCATCAGGAACAAGGAGGTCACCCTGTCACCCAGCAGTGCAGGCTCTCTGTGGGCAAACAGGCTAGCACCTGAAGGAACAATTGATTGATGATCACCCATCCTTTTGGGTCCTATAGATGTATTATCTCCTAGAACAAAGTTCTCAACCTGTGGGTCGTATCAGATATTTACATTACTATTCATAACAGTAGCAAAATTACAGTTATGAAGTAGTAATAAAAATAATTTTGTGGTTGGAGTGACCATAGCTTGAGAAACTTTACTAAAGGGTCACAGAATCAGGAAGGTTGAGAATCACTGGCCTAGAGGAAAAAGATAGCATTTATTTAAACCCTCAGCTTTTACAGCAATTTGAAGGATATGTACTTTTCAAAACAGACAAGTAGGTCAGCCTGACTCAGGTCTGTGTTGACAGAGACTGTTGTTTGGCTCCCTGTCCAAACTGTGGAGAAGAAACAGGGCCAAGAACAATCTTGGCTGGTGCCTGGGTCACATGTTGTGAGTGATGCTGCTGAAGGATTCTGGCTCTGAAAGTCATGTTAGCTGGGACTGCATTTGTGTGTAGGGTTAGAGCGTGCTGCAGGTTAGAGTCTGCTGCAGGTTAGTGTCTGCTGCAGGTTAGTGTCTGCTGCAGGTTAGAGTCTGCTGCAGGTTAGTCTGCTGCAGGTTAGAGTCTGCTGCAGGTTAGAGTCTGCTGCAGGTTAGAGTCTGCTGCAGGTTAGTGTCTGCTGCAGGTTAGAGTCTGCTGCAGGTTAGTGTCTGCTGCAGGTTAGTGTCTGCTGCAGGTTAGAGTCTGCTGCAGGTTAGTGTCTGCTGCAGGTTAGAGTCTGCTGCAGGTTAGAGTCTGCTGCAGGTTAGTGTCTGCTGCAGGTTAGAGTCTGCTGCAGGTTAGTCTGCTGCAGGTTAGAGTCTGCTGCAGGTTAGTGTCTGCTGCAGGTTAGTGTCTGCTGCAGGTTAGAGTCTGCTGCAGGTTAGAGTCTGCTGCAGGTTAGAGTCTGCTGCAGGTTAGAGTCTGCTGCAGGTTAGAGTCTGCTGCAGGTTAGTGTCTGCTGCAGGTTAGTCTGCTGCAGGTTAGTGTCTGCTGCAGGTTAGAGTCTGCTGCAGGTTAGTGTCTGCTGCAGGTTAGAGTCTGCTGCAGGTTAGTGTCTGCTGCAGGTTAGTGTCTGCTGCAGGTTAGAGTCTGCTGCAGGTTAGTCTGCTGCAGGTTAGAGTCTGCTGCAGGTTAGAGTCTGCTGCAGGTTAGAGTCTGCTGCAGGTTAGAGTCTGCTGCAGGTTAGAGTCTGCTGCAGGTTAGTGTCTGCTGCAGGTTAGTGTCTGCTGCAGGTTAGAGTCTGCTGCAGGTTAGTGTCTGCTGCAGGTTAGAGTCTGCTGCAGGTTAGAGTCTGCTGCAGGTTAGAGTCTGCTGCAGGTTAGAGTCTGCTGCAGGTTAGTGTCTGCTGCAGGTTAGAGTCTGCTGCAGGTTAGTGTCTGCTGCAGGTTAGTGTCTGCTGCAGGTTAGAGTCTGCTGCAGGTTAGTGTCTGCTGCAGGTTAGTGTCTGCTGCAGGTTAGAGTCTGCTGCAGGTTAGTCTGCTGCAGGTTAGAGTCTGCTGCAGGTTAGAGTCTGCTGCAGGTTAGAGTCTGCTGCAGGTTAGTGTCTGCTGCAGGTTAGAGTCTGCTGCAGGTTAGTGTCTGCTGCAGGTTAGTGTCTGCTGCAGGTTAGAGTCTGCTGCAGGTTAGTGTCTGCTGCAGGTTAGAGTCTGCTGCAGGTTAGAGTCTGCTGCAGGTTAGTGTCTGCTGCAGGTTAGAGTCTGCTGCAGGTTAGTCTGCTGCAGGTTAGAGTCTGCTGCAGGTTAGTGTCTGCTGCAGGTTAGAGTCTGCTGCAGGTTAGAGTCTGCTGCAGGTTAGAGTCTGCTGCAGGTTAGAGTCTGCTGCAGGTTAGAGTCTGCTGCAGGTTAGTGTCTGCTGCAGGTTAGTCTGCTGCAGGTTAGTGTCTGCTGCAGGTTAGAGTCTGCTGCAGGTTAGTGTCTGCTGCAGGTTAGAGTCTGCTGCAGGTTAGTGTCTGCTGCAGGTTAGTGTCTGCTGCAGGTTAGTGTCTGCTGCAGGTTAGAGTCTGCTGCAGGTTAGAGTCTGCTGCAGGTTAGAGTCTGCTGCAGGTTAGTGTCTGCTGCAGGTTAGAGTCTGCTGCAGGTTAGAGTCTGCTGTAGGTTAGTGTCTGCTGCAGGTTAGTGTCTGCTGCAGGTTAGTCTGCTGCAGGTTAGTGTCTGCTGCAGGTTAGAGTCTGCTGCAGGTTAGTGTCTGCTGCAGGTTAGAGTCTGCTGCAGGTTAGTGTCTGCTGCAGGTTAGTGTCTGCTGCAGGTTAGAGCCTGCTGCAGGTTAGTGTCTGCTGCAGGTTAGAGTCTGCTGCAGGTTAGTGTCTGCTGCAGGTTAGTCTGCTGCAGGTTAGAGTCTGCTGCAGGTTAGAGTCTGCTGCAGGTTAGAGTCTGCTGCAGGTTAGTCTGCTGCAGGTTAGTCTGCTGCAGGTTAGTCTGCTGCAGGTTAGAGTCTGCTGCAGGTTAGAGTCTGCTGCAGGTTAGAGTCTGCTGCAGGTTAGTCTGCTGCAGGTTAGAGTCTGCTGCAGGTTAGAGTCTGCTGCAGGTTAGTCTGCTGCAAATTAGTATCTGTTGCAGGTAAGGGTCTGTCTGCTGCAGTGTGAGGGCCTGCTGCAGTGTGAGAGTCTGCTGCAGGTTAGGGTGCTGGATTACAGTGGGGGTGGGAGCAGGTGGAAGAGTTCTTACTCAGTGCAGGAAATGTCAAAGCTTCACAGAAGGGTTTTTCTAAGGTCCAAGTGTTGATTTTGCTGTGGTCGACACTTGCAACCTTGTCAGCCCTGGTTCGCTCTGCATTATCCGGATTCTTCTAGAATTCATCATGGTTGCTGACCAGCTCTTTGCCTTTCTCGTTTATCAGAAAACCCTTTCTGTTAAGTATTGAGATTCTCCCATAAGAATCAATTACTCTAGAGCTTTGGACTGAAACCTAGGCCTTTTTTAGACTCTTTAAGTCACTATCTGAAGATTGCTTGCAGTGATAACTGAATACAACACAGTAAGAATCACCTTGTGATCTCAATGATTTCTCAGCATTGTTCCAAGCTCAGAGGAATCAACTCTTGCTTTCCGAAAGGAGTTTTGCTTTTGAAGTGAGATGACTAACAATATCTGCATGTGTGCGTGCAGGCACAAGTACCATGTGTGCGGAGGTGAGGACGACTTTCAGGAGTCAGTTCTTGTTCCTCACTGTCAGATGGGGGTGGAACTCATGTCATACAGTATGCTCCAAGCTCTTATCTGCTGAGTCACCTCACTGGCCCAGAAGTTTTCACATCTGCCTGTTTTATTCTGAGCCCCTGAAATGTCAAGTACCTGGGCTGTGTCGATGGCCAAGGAGCAGAGACTGTTGTCCTGTGACTTAGCCCCAACTGGAACGGCAAGGGGTAAGACGCCACCTCTCAGATCTAATGAAAGGAGGCAGATGTTCTAAACCAGCCCTTCGCCTAGTACCAGGTGTGATGATGCACACCTGTAATCCTGGTTCAAGAAACAGAGGCAGGCAGGAAGATCCATGGGTCCAAGGCCAGTGGCCTGGGATGCACAGTGAAACCATGTCAAACACACACACATGCTATAGAAATGAACACTTTACATTGGTATGGACTTTGACTTTGGTTTATTGATACAAATTTAAGGTTTTGTTAATACACACACACACACAGAGTTTACAAATGGCGCCTCTGTTGGTTTCTTTGGGACTGACTGGTTGTGGGACCAGGCAGGACAGAAACTTCTTTACACACACACACACACACACACACACACACACACACACACACAGAGAGAGAGAGAGAGAGAGAGAGAGAGAGAGAGAGAGAACAAAGACTGGCTCTTAAGTGGGGTCAGTCTCTGAGAATGGGCTTTGCACGTGGGCAGGTGAGTTCTCAGGGAGAAGAGTGAGCTCCATGCAGGGGTAGACTTGGTTGGGAAATTTTTTAAAAAATGAGATAAATAAATACATAAGTTAGTATGTTTTTAATTTAAAAACAGATATCAGGCCTTCCAGATCCAAGGACCCTGCCCCTGATTTAGGTTTCTGCTTTGTGAGTGTGTATGTTGGGAGGTCATGGAGCTTTGTTCTTTGGCTCTCTGTGTTAGTGACCCACACTTAATTCTTATTTAGCATAGTGCATGTTTTTTTAAAAACAGGCATCTTTGTCTCTAGTGATTTTTCAGTGGGGGCGGGGGAGGGTCATCCCTGTACATGAAAGTCTCTGTGTTATCACTCTGACAGTCTTGTGCTAATGGGTCCCATCTTGTTAGGCAAATTAGAGTGTGCTGTACAGGCAGTAAAACTGACCCTTGTTGCTGATAAAGGGAAGAGAAATTGCTACAGTGACACAAGGATAATTAATTTCATTGGCAACATTCCTCTGAAAGTCTCAGCCCCAGCTTCTTAGGGCCGAAAGTAAGGTGATTATAAATTTTATACAGAATGGAGAGCGTCCAGACGTACGAGTGAATAACGGATGTGGCTGGCATGTAACCTGGGCTGCCTTGCCAAATTTGGAGTCTGCTGTGCAGTTCCTTCTCCTCTTGTGAGATAACTCATAACTCTCTAAAAGGATCCACCCTATATCAGGGGGAACCAAAGGGGGTGGAGGCAGTAAGGCTTCACAGTTGACTTCAGAGGGGTGATCATTTCAGCTAAAAGCCTTCTGGGTGAAAAGTAGGAGAGACTTGTTACTGCTTACTCAAGCCAGAAGAAGAATCCATCTTAGGAAGGGAGGGGAAAAGAAAGAAGCAGAGAGAGTGAGGGGGAGGGCCAGGAGGACAGGAAGAGGGAGGGCGAAAATTCAGGTCTTAGGAGAGTTAAGAGCCAGGAGGGGTTGGGAGCCCCCACATCCATCCCTCCAGATCCCCAGATTCACCTTAGTATCTCTCAGTATCTGCCCATTCTTCTTCTTTCCGGCATCTCTGACTTCCCTTTGGCTATGGAGGATATAGGCTGAGCTGTGTACTGCAAAACCTCAGAAGTCTGAAATGCTACAAAACAGAAAACTGTCTGAATATCAACATGATGACACAAGGTGGAAAAAGTATCTATCTCACACCCAATCTTCCTGACAAGTGTGAACTAGAAGGCAAGCCCACAGAGCACTGTGTCAAATGACCTTTAGACTGTGTGCACAAGGCACCTAGGAAGCAGACATTTGGTGCTTCGGATTGGATTCCACTCCCAGATGTCCTGACTTGATTTCTGTGTCTGTGATAAGACACTCACTAAAAACAGCCTACCTATCCTAGTTCAAGTCTCTCACTGAAGGAACCAGGGCAGGAACTCTGGAAACGGAGCATCTACTACCCTCTCTACAACAGCTCCTCCGGTGTATGAAACTAACCTTTGTCACCGATACATAGACACATTGATTATGTGTCCAGCAACCACGTTAAACTGTCATGATTGTCCTAATAATTGGTTTATAGTTTTCTGGCTTTCTCTAAGATGATGATTGTATCGCCTGCGAGAAATGATAGCTTTGCTTCTTCCTTTTCAATTTTTGCTCTTACTTTGTCTCTTACCATGGAAGTGGTGAGGATTTCCTGTGGTGGTAGCTGGTTAAACACCTACATTTGCATTTTGGTCTTGCACAAACTACTCTCTTAAGGAAGGCCTTTGCTGCAGTTTGGGTATGGCACGTTCCCCCATAGGTTCACCTGCTTTAATGCTTGCTCCCTAGTTTTGCTGCTGTTTGGGAAGATATGGAACCTTTAGGAGGTAGCAGCTTACTGCAGGACTATGTCAGTGGGCGTGGCCTCTGGTGGTCCCCTTGCAGTTCTCTTTCTGCTTCCTGTGTCCAGATGCGATGTCCAGCCCATTTCTTGCACCTGCTGCTGTGTGTTTCCCACCATGATGGCTCTGTTCCTCTGGAGCTGTAAGCTGAGACAAACCCTTTCTCCCCTGAGCTTTTTATTAGGTCTTTTTATCATAGAAAATAAACTGATCTAGTCTGTCGTACTCCTGGTTTAGGAACAGATGTGTATATATGTGGGTTTATATTATTGGTTAGTTTTAAAGTCTGGGTCTATGGAGTTATCTGCATTTTTTGTTGTGATGATAACATCTTTTCCCCTCTGAATTCTGTGGTCAAACCCTGAGCTTGTGGATGTAACACAGCTTAGCTATCCACCTTGCGTATAATATGTGTGCTGTTGTCTTGCTGATACAGGTTTGGGGTTTTCCGTCAGCAACTGAGTAAGGCTAGCTCATGTCCTTCTTTTCTGGGAGTGCCCTTCTCTTGATTGGATATCAGAATGCATATGTCTCTCAGGGATAGGGAGATGGCTAAGAGGGTAAGTGACTTTCTGGACAAGCATATGACTATGAGTTCAAACGGCTAGCACTTACATAAAAGCCAGGTAGGTATGAGGCCAACTGTTATCCCAGATCCCAAGAGGCAGACATGGGGGATCCCACAGACCAGCTTAATCAATGAGCTTTGGGCTCCAGTGAGAGGGCCCTGTCTCCTGAGGAGGACACCCGATGTCAACTTTGGATCTCTACATGCATGCATGCCTTCCCCACAAAAAGATGCACCAACACATGTTACAAAAATATTACACCCTCACTAAATGACTTCACAGTGTTGCTCTTTTTCTCCTGTTATCTCATAAGCTTTGCATGGAATTAGTACTGAGTGCTCTGTCCCTTGAATATCTGGGACAGGCGGCTGTGGGTTGTACAGACCTGTGGTTTCTTTCTAAACCATGTGACACTGTTGGCTTTGCCTCTTTGGTAACTATAATCTACTTATATTCTTTCTTCTTGGGTCTGGTTTGATAATTTCCATTTTTCTGTAATTTTTCCATTTCTTCTTAGTTTTAAATTTTCCTGGTAGAATGTTCATAACCCCCTGTTATCTTTTTAATTCCTGATGTAGCTGTAATTATGGCTCCTTTGTCATTTCTACTGGCACTTGTTTTCTCATTCATCTTATCTCCGAACTTACTTTATACTTATTCTTTAACTCATAAGCATCTCTCTGTTCACTTTATTGCATCCGATTTTTCTGTCCTGCAGATTTTTTTATTATTGTATTTCCTTCCATCCTCTTTGAGTTTATTTTCCTACTTGTGGTATCTTTCTAAAGCTTTCTGCAATTAAGATTTTTTGTATATGTATGTGTATGAGCATGTCTGTGCATGTTCTCGTGTGTGTGGTGCACACGTGTACACAGGGGCACATGCATGTGGCTGCTCAAGACCGATTGCTGGCCAGCTTCCACGCTGAGGCAGGCTCTTGCTGAACCCAGGGCTCACTGTTTCAGTTAATCTGGCTAGTCAGTTTGTTTCGGGGTTCCTCATCTCTTTGGGATTCCCAGAACCCACATAAAAGCATACCAGCTCACCTATGATACAAGATTTAGATTACACCTGGATAAAGGGTGGGATGACAAGCTTTTATGTGGCTCTGGGCATCTGAATCCTGGTTCTCATCACTGCTAAGCCACTTCCCCAGCCCTCTTTTGTATCTTAAGTGTTATTGTCTTACTATCTCACTTGTTAGAAGCATTTAATGCTACAACCCTTCTTCCGAAATACTGCTTTGATGTTATCAATTGTGGTTTAATGAAAAAACTCTTTATTAATTCTAAGTATATTTTAATTTCCAACATTTACTGACCCATATGTTTCTTGAGTGTTTTTCAATTTCCTGATGCCTGATCCTGAAAGATGGCAAGAAATGTTTACCTGTCATTAAATTTTAATTTGTGTCAAGAGCCCATCTCTGCATTTGTCATTACTTAACATAAATTCTGATGGCAGTCATACAAGGTAGCGTTAGTGGGACCCCAGCACTGTGTGTGTGACACATGGACCACAGGGCATTTTAGTCATTTTTCCAAGGCCGTAGAGCAGCTGAGCAGACAGTTCTCATGTTCAAACCCAAGCTGTTCAACTCAGGGCTAACCCCTTCACAAACAGCCATCGTCTGAGCTACTGTGCTGGTTGATATAATAATTAGTCTTTATTCATTTTTTTTTTCCTGCTCAATTCTACCACAGTGACAGAACACAGCCAGTATAGTATAGACTTTCAAAACTTTGTCATGACCTACGCTTCGGGTGTGTGACATCGAGTGTGGTCAGGTTCCAGATCCATCTCAAAGGCTTGGATACTGTTATCTGATACAGAGTCTCCAAGGATACCAATAGGTTAAGCGTGTTGGATAATAGCTCCTTGTAACTGTGTTGACCTCAGTTTTAATCATATTGAAATTATGTTATTAGATGACCACACAGTCATGCTTCCCTAATCTTCCTAGTGAATTTAATTCTTGACTTTTAGACAGTGACTCTCTATCCCTAAAAATGCCTTAAGGTTGGAATATGTTTCAGGCCCTAGAACTGTGGTTTGCAAAGAGTATCCTCCATCCACTGCTAGAGCTGCAATTAACAAAGCTCCCATCCTCTTGGGTGGGCGTGGGGTTTCTCCTTCATCCGAGTGGTCATCACTTTTCAGAAGGCTAGCTATTTGGAGTTGACTTTCTAGAACCCACCAGCTGACTTCAGCACCTGCTGCCCTCTTTGAAGTCATGTCTGCCCTTTGTTTACTCTTTGAGTCCTGACGCCTGATTATTCTTTCTCGAAGTCATTTCTCAAGCTTGTTTTTGATGGTTTCTACGAAAACAGTTTTGGAAGCAGTATCTGACTTGCTGCATTGGCAGAGGCGGATATCCTCTCTGGACACCAGACTTGTTTTTGTTAAGTCACCATGTATTCCCAGTGACCCAGATCAAAGGGTCCTTACCCGCTCAAGCCCTCAGTAGCATTCTTGACGGGAGAGTTCCTTTCTGAGGACTCCGGGCTGCACAGCCAGCTTCCTTCTTGTCCTGTTAGTCTACTCCGCCAGTCTCGCTCTTTCCATTCTCTCGAGGTTGCATGGTGTGTTCCCCTTCTGTGTGGAATTCTCTTAGATTCCACATCTTCGTGGTCTCAGTACTTCCGAGGGATGACAACTGTTTCCATCCCAGACTTGCCACATCTCTAGATTCTCCCATGTCTCATGGCCATTGAGATCAGTCCACTGGGCGGTCACTCCAACTCTTACATTTAACACAAATTTGAATGTCCGCTCTCCCCATACTCCCATCCCCAGGAAAACTCTGTCGACTTGCAAAGAAACAGCTTTCCTCTTTGTCATGTGCCTGATCAGCTGCACCCCTGCCCTCTGTGGTACCTCTGTTCCTCCTGGGCCTGCCATCTCTACACTGCTCCAAGTCTCTCCTGCCCTCTCGCTTCCTATGGTCTGTGCCACATGCAATAGTTAGAGTCATCTTTTATAATAAAGTCAAGTGATTCTGCTCCAAGCATTAGCATTTATTTTTAACTTTACTTTGCTCCTAAGCCACCAGAAAAGATGCCCAAGGTGGCTCCCAAGCCCCCGAGTGACTTGATCCTGGTATTCCTACCCAGCCTTAACTGCAAGCTGCTCTCTGTCTGCCTTGTTGATCTCAGGGTGTTCTCACACTCTGCTCTCTTGACTTGTGTAAGTATATCCCATTCCTAACTTGATTGAATTCATTTTGGTGAGGTTCCAAGTTAAACAAAATACACCTCCCCCCTTAAAAAAAAGACTAGGTCTTGCTGTGTTGCTTAGGTTGGTCATGAATTCCTAGGCTCAAGCTATCCTCCTGCTTTTGTCTCCTGAGTAGTTAAGACTCTAGACACATGCCACTGTGTTTGACTTTCTTTGCTGGCTGTCCTCCCACTCCCCTCAGAACTTCCATTTTTCCTTTCTGGAGCTTGCCGTGTGTGTGTGTGTGTGTGTGTGTGTGTGTGTGTGTGTGTGTGGTTTGCACGTGCCATTGTGTATAAGGAGGTCAGAGAACACCCTTGGCTGTTGCTCCTCAGGCATGGTCCGTCTGTTCAATTGACCTAAGCTCTCTCACTTGCCTGGCATTTGCCAGCTAAGCTGGGTTACCTGGCCACCTGCTGGGTTACCCAAGGCCCCACCTGTCTGCTTCCCCAGCAGTGGGGTCACAAGTGCACCATGCTGTTTTGTTTTGTTTCCGTGTGTTCTGGGGGGTCTCACTTGGGTCTTCGTACTTGCAAAGCAAGTCCTTTACTGACCAAACTGTCTCCCCAGCCCCATGACCACCGACATTATTTGACTGGTCTACCTGATTGATGTCTGTTTCTCTTGAGGGCAGGACCATGTCTAACTCATTATGAACAGCCTAGTGTCCATCACCCAGGGCAGACAACTGGTGACAGGATTCATGAAGGAATGTCCTCTCACCCTGGCCAGTTCCTAAGTTCTGAGGATACAATACCATAACAGAGGGGTCCGGTCATGGAGGGCAGAGTCGGGCAGCTCATCGTCGGCTCTGTTGGACCCAGAGCTTTGGACTCAGAAGACTCAGCCCAGATCAGGGTGGTCTCCAGAGAGGTTACAGTCACTCTCCACACGCACCTTTCCTCTTGCCTATGGGACTGAATGGTAGAGGCATGCAAGAGCAATACTAACTCAGCCCTAAGATAGTCCCCTGGCTGGGAGCTCTGTTCCTACGTGTTTTTCATTGGCCCTCCCCTAACAAATAAGATAAGATTGATTGCATCTGTTTCTTCTTTAAATTAACAAAATTTGCCCTCAGTTTGTTTAAAAAGAGAGAAGAAAGTCTGTTTCTAATTTGTTCTGATACATTTATTAAATGTAATCATCCAGTAAAAAAAAATCAGAGATGTTGAAAACAGCAGGAAAATATTAAACTTTCAAAATGCAGAGCTTGAATCATAAACTATGTTTCATGGGCTCTCTCTGAAATGGGACACAACCTCAGTGACATTCGCAATTAGCTGCTAGGCGGCTCGATGGAACCCAGAAGGCCGAGAGAGGGTAGCACATCCACCCAATGTGCCCCTTCTTCTCAGAGATGAAATTCTGGGCTGTGTCCCCCCCCCCCCCCCGAGGACTCTGTTGGCTTCGGGAGCACGGGTTTAGAGTTCCCTCCATCTAGTCCGCATTTCTTCCTTTCGTTCTGTTGTTTTATTAAGAGTGAAGTCAGCTAATGGAAAATATTACTCACTTTTGGAGGATGATGGCTTTTTCTTTCCCCCACTCCCTTCTTCTTTCCCATTCCCCCTATAAACCTCACCAAGAATATATAAATTAATGTCCCACTTGGGAGGCCCAAAGAGAAGGAAGAAAAATTTCACTCTATAATAAAGCCCCAAGGTACTGGTGAATAACTAAGAGAAGGATTCCCTCAGACTCCAGATTTATTCACATCATGTTATTGATATATAGATATATCATAAACACCAATGTGTACTTAGGAGATTTGTGTGTGTGTGTGTGTGTGTGTGTGTGTGTAAATACATGGGGTATATGTGATATAACTATATGGTTGAAAAAATTCTCAACAAGGTGCTAATAAATTAAATTGAACAGAACATTAAAAGATCATTCATTGTGGCTAAAAGGAATTCACCACATGGATGCAAGGATAACTTGATATATTCAAATCAACAAGCGTGATATCATATTACCATAGTGCACAGTTTTCCTACATACAATCATATGGTCAGCGACAACATACAATCATTGTCATAGATACAGGAGACAATGCTTGATGAAATTCAACATTCCTTCATGATAAAAAAAATTAGTCATAGAAAGAACAGTGCTTCAACTCAATGAAGCCAGCATGGCAGACTCATGGTTAGCATGCTAAAAGGAGGGAAGTTAAAAGATTTTCCTCTAAGATTTGGGACAAAACAAGGAAGCTCATTTTCACTGCTTTTAGGCAACACAGCTTAGAAGACTTAACTTGAGCAACCAAACAAGAGAAAGAAATCAAAAGACATCTGGTTTAGAAAGGGGAAGTTAAAATAACCCTGTTTGTAGATGACAGGCTTATGCAGGAAAACTATAATAAGATATTTAATAAATATTTCACAGAGTGCCAAATGAATTTAATAGAGTCTCAGGATGCAAAGTCAACACACAAAAGTAGCATCATTTCTACATAGTAATGCAAAGCTATCTGAAAAATAAAGAAACCCATCTCATTTATCATAGCTACCAAAAATGACTAGGGATTAATATAACCAAAGTGCTGAAAAAGTTCTACCAAAAAACAAAACAATAAAACATTGGTTAAAGCAACTGAAGAGACACAGAGCTGTAAATGAGCCCATGCTCTTGAATTGGAATAATTAATATCATTAAAATGTTCATAGGACCTATATTGACATATATTTCAGTGTGGTACTTACCCAAATTCCAATGCAGGTCTTCACAGAAATGCATGGACACTACCGAAATTTATATGGGGAAAAACAATCTGAATAGCCAAAGCAAACTTGACCAAAATAACCAAAAGCTCGATCACTAGACGACTCCAAATCCATAGCCACCAAACAGCAAGATTCTTGCACGAAACCAGACAGAAATAATGAAACAGTAGAGAGCTGGACCCATGCACCTACAGCCAAGATGTTTTGGACAAATGCGTGAAGAACAAACATGGGAGAGAGGGCAGTCTCCTGGACCAATGGGAAAATAGGACACACACATAAACCCACACAACGATTGAATTAGATCCTTATCTTTAACCGTACACAGAAGGTATCCACTTATCTCTGGTAGTATAATATTGCATGTCTATTTCTCAGTCTCAGTCTACTGTAGTAATAGAAAAGGGACCAAGAGGCTCCATGGTCATATTTGATGATAACTACCTTTGTATGCATGTATGTGTATACATTTATATATACATATACTGCATTTTCTTTGCCTGTGCATATGGCCATAAAAAGAATGAAAGCCTGATATTTTATGACACTGTAGAAGAAACCGAGGGACATTCTGTTAAGTAGAATGATCCAGGTACAGAAAGACAAGTACTGCATGATCTAACTCATGGAGAACCCAAAAAGCTTATATTATAGAAGTGGAAAGTAGAGAGGGACCTACTGGAGCTTGGAGTGATTAATGGGGATGTGGTAGCAAGACACTGGCCAAAGGCACAGAACACAGCTGGAAAAGGGAAATGGACTTTTAAGAGGTTAATTGATGATGACATAGTGTATTCTTCAAAATGTAAAGAGTGTGGGCGTTATGTGTTTTTACCATGAAAGTGGTAACTATGTGAGGTGATGTGTTTGTTAATCAGCTAGCGCTACTGTTTCACCATGTGTATTTACTTGAGAATATCTTGTACATAAAAAAGTTCTATGCTATCTATCCATTTAAAAAGGTGTGTTTAAGTGACTGGAGAGATGACTTAGTAGTCAAGAGAATTTGCTGTTCTTGTAGAGGGCTGGAGTTTGGTTCCCAGCACTCACATGGTGACTCATAGCCTGCCTGTTACTCCAGTTCAAGGGGATCCAATGCCCTCTGGGTGACAGGCATGCCCATGGAGCACATACAGAAATGCAGGCAAGACAGCCATATATGCAAAATTAAAAACAAAAAAGAAAAATACCCAAATCTTTGAAAAAGAAAGGATGAAGTACCATTGTGGAGGGGGGGGGGGGAGGTTGCTGTTTGATGCGGTTAATGTTTTTAAGGCTGGGGCGATGGCTCAGCAGTTAGGCGTGCTTGCTGGTCTTGCAGAGGCTGCAGCTCAGTTCTCAGCACCCATTTTGGGTGCCTCACAACTGCCTGCAGCTCAAGCTCCATGGGTTTCAATGATTTCTGGTCTCTGTGGGCACCTGCACACACGTGACACACACACATATATACACACATGCACAATAGTTAAATAATTAATTAAAATAAAACAAAAACTAGTATTTTTTAAAAGGAAGGAAGTTGAAATAAGAAAATCAAAAAGGAAGTAAGAAAGGAAAAGGAGAAATTAGATAAGGGAAGTGAGAAAAGGGGAAGAAGAACGGGAAGTGAGATACTTGAAATACACGGAAAGGGGAAACGGAAGAAGGGAGGTGTGTGTTAGGGGGTGGAAAGTAAGTTAACAGACAGGGAAATACACATAAGTAGGAAATTTGCCTTAACCATACCTGGGGAAAATAAATAAAGGAAGTGAGAATTGCAAAGTATTTGGGGGTAGAAAGATATGGGAAAAAGGAAGTGAGAATTGTGACATGTTTGGGGACGTAAGACATGAGAACAGGGAAGTGAGAATTGGGGCGTGTATCAGGGTAGAAAGGAGCCCAGATGTAAGACATGGGAACAGGGAAGTGAGAATTGTGATGTGTATGGGGTAGAAAGGAGCCCGGATGTAAGACATGGGAACAAGGAAGTGAGAATTGTGATGTGTATGGGGTAGAAAGGAGCCCAGATGTAAGACATGGGAACAGGGAAGTGAGAATTGTGATGTGTATGGGGTTAGAAAGGAGCCCAGATGTAAGACATGGGAACAAGGAAGTGAGAATTGTGATGTGTATGGGGTTAGAAAGGAGCCCAGATGTAAGACATGGGAACAAGGAAGTGAGAATTGTGATGTGTATGGGGTTAGAAAGGAGCCCAGATGTAAGACATGGGAACAGGGAAGTGAGAATTGTGATGTGTATGGGGTTAGAAAGGAGCCCAGATGTAAGAGATGGGAACAGGGAAGTGAGAATTGTGATGTGTATGGGGGTAGAAAGGAGCCCGGATGTAAGACATGGGAACAGGGAAGTGAGAATTGTGATGTGTACGGGGTAGAAAGGAGTCTAAATGTGAGAAATGGGGAAAGGGAAATGAAAACAGAAATAAGAAGGGTGAAGACATGCAAAATAAGTGATAAAGGGGCAGACACGGGAATAGAGACAGGAAGAGGAGAGGAAACGCCTCACCCAAGGCTCCTCACACACCCTTCTCTGCAAGGAGGGACTGGTGGCTGGGCAGTCAACTGGACATGTAGGTGGAGAAGAAGACAAGCCATGTACCATCTAGATTCCAGCACCAGTACCATCCTGGGTGGTTACTCAGGTTAGGGACCTTTGGGGACAGAGACTGAAGCTGGTGACCCTCTGATAGAATACAGAATTCACATGCTGTGAACACAGACTAAAAACAAGGAACCCAGGAACTGTGACAGAGGAGCTAATCAGAGAGCATGCAGGGATTCCCTTGCAGGTCTCAGGGGATAGAGAAAATCCTACTCCAAAATGCCAGGGAAGTGAGGAGGTCTTCTCTGATTGTTCCTACCATGGTCTGTCGTATCCCTCCTCCTCCTGGAACACCCTAGGGCTTACTTAAACCCAAATCTGCTCTGTGGGCTTCCCAGGTCTCCCTCCTTTCTGCCATCCTGGCCAACTCCTACCTCTAGCTGTGTGATCCCAAGTTTCCATCCTAAGCCATGGCCTCTGAATTGTTCTTCCCCAGGTACCCACTTATCTCTGGTAGTATAGGTTATTATATTTTTGTTCCTCTTTTTTCATTGATTTGTTTGTTTGTTTGCTTGTTTGTTTTTATAGGGCCTTGCTGTATACTGTAGGATGGCTTTAAATTCTGGGGGAGTCTGCACTACTTGCCTCCTACTTTTTTCTCCTGATTTGTCTTTTTAAATGTCTTTTTATGGTGAAAATTTATTGATTTTAGTAATTAATAAAAATAATTCTTTAATTTTTAATCAAAAAAACAAACAATTACTGGGAAACTGAGATTCTTATTCTAAATTTTTAGTCTCACTAATAAAAGAATTTGAAAATTGACTCAAGGAATTTCAAGGATAATTTCATTAAAATTTGAGATAAAAACCAACATTGTAGGCAAGCTGGAAATGCTGAGCAGCTGCCAGGAGGGGAAGTGGAGAAAAAGTCATGCCTTTTAAGATAGCCACAGAGGTAAGAGAAATGCTGAAAAGGCCCTGAACTTGCATTGGAGCGCCTAGCCCACCCTGAACTTAGCGGGACTTTTGGTGCGCATGTGCATGCTCCATTCCGTTCCTTAGTGGAAGCTGAGGAGAAAGGGCTTCCAGCGTCTGCAAACTGGCTGCTTTTGAGGCTTTATGTTATTGTTCTTCTGCCACAAAACTCTTTACAATCATTTGTCCCCAAAGAATTTGGAATCTCAAATTTAGAATTTCAGGCACTCAATCATATGGCTGCAAAATCCCTTTTAGGAAATGCAGTGTTTGGTGGGTCTTTAGGCTTGCTCATAGTTTATATCAGCTCTTTCTCAGCGTGGCTAGCTTCTAAATACGTTACCTCAGCTGTCCTAAGGATTTAGACTTCAGTAAGGCCAAGCCTTCCACCCAATCTGAGGAAATTAGATGGTACACAAGATTGGTGATTCCAGAGGAGAGGAAGGACCAGATCTCACATATGTCAGCATTGTATTCTTCCTGCTCTTTCGTTTCCAGTTGTCCAGAAGCCCGGGGAGAGCTTCTGGTTAGGTTATATCTAATTCCTCAGGTCTGAGGGCACCCTAGAACATCTGAAATCATCACACAGTTTTATTTCCACTCCATACCTGATGAAAAGTTCAAAGCAGGGACTCTGAGCGAGGAGCAACAGAGAGCTAGAGTCTAGATATTCTGTGGGGAAAAGCCTGAACTGAAGGAGATGACGAGGTCTTGACAGGGGAAGAGCTCTTAGGCCAGAGGCAAACCTTGCTTTCTTCATGTTTGCCTGGACCGGAACCAACATTTTCTCAAGGGACCAGTTCTTTATGTGAGGAGACAGTCAGCTCTTGGATAATTGTGGGCTAATACGTTTGAAATAGGACTTGAGGAAATGAAAAGGAGGAAGAGGAGGAAGGGGGGAGGGAGAAAGAGGGGAGGGGAGGGAGAAAGAAGGAAGAGGTTGAAGAGGAGGGAACTAATTAAAGAGTGGATTTGCAACACAGAATAGTTGATAATATTAAGACTTGGAATGCTAGCGTGAAATTTTTATCCTGCCTTCCAATGATCCTCATAGTCTAGTGGTCAGAAGGGGCATTTTAGGGTGGAGGGAGGTGTCAATCTCTCACACACTTTGGTGTAAGTCACTAGTAGAATTCAGAAGACTTGGAAAACAGAAAGAATATTGGTGTAATTAATTGAAGTCTTTTGATTAAATATGGAATGACTATTTGTAGATGTTTTACTATCAATAAAGATAATACTCAAAATAGTATTTATGACTTCAAAGCTCATGAGATAGATCAAAATTATTCTGAGTAAGAGATCCATGGCTATCTTGTTCTTCCCAGTGTTCTGTGCTTTTAATTTCAAATAAACTATTCTTTACAAATATAAAACATTTTTTTCTTCTTTCTTTCCCTTCTCTTCTCCTCCTCTACAACAGGGTTACATGATGGAAAACCGAATCTCAGGCCTGAAATGTGACACCGACGTGTTTGTAACCTTTGAAGGTGACAATGTAGTCATGCTTCAGGTAAGATTCAGGACACATGTATTCATTTTAACAGTGTGGTTTTAAAGACCAAGCCTTATCCAAAGGATCTGAAATGTTCTGCACGTTTTATCTTTATCTGATATCTCCATTTAATCGGCAGGTGTTTCCCTGTTCGGCAGTTGAACAGGAGATTGAGTTATTTCTCTTTGAGGTCATCTTTGATGTTGAAATATGTCTTTGTAGTTTCAGAAAACTGCTTGTACTGTCAGATTTTTCTGCTAGAAATGCTACTCCAATAGAGTAAGTAGGCCCTGAAGATAAACAATTGAAAGACAAGATGCTAAGTTACAAATGGATAGGTTAGTCGACCTCACTAGTCAACACAGAGATTCAAATTAGGAGAAATTGAGTCACTGTTCTCTTTTCAAGTTAACTCATGTCTCAAAGCATGTTGAAGATTCATTGCTGGTGAAAGTCCAAGAGTTTGCTTGTTGCTAGGGGACTCTGTGTAATTCTACTCTAGGACTCTACCCTACTAGTCATAAATATGGAAAAAACAAGCAAACAAAAACCACTGAAGCAATACATTCTTACCAGTACATAATTTACGATAATAATGAATATCAATAGCAAAATGATTATGTAAATCATACTCCGACCATTCAGTGGGGAATTATATCTCACCTTTAAAATTGTACTTGCAAGCAGTTCTGCTTTCAACAGAAATTTAAAACTTACGGTAAGTAAAATGATAAAGAATTGCATACAGGATGTAATTGCTGTATTTTTTAAAGAGAATAGTGGTGGCAGGTTGAGCCAGTGAATAAAATGCTTGCTATGGAGACTCAAGTTCAGAGCCCCAGAACCCAGGGTGTGCCTGTAATGCCACCACACGGGAGGCAGAGATAGGGCCTCCATGGGACAAGCAGGCTAGCTAGACTAGACAAAATGGAGAGCTCTTGTTAAAGTCAAAGACCTGGCCTTGATACAGAAGGTGGATAGCAATGAAGAAAGACACCTGACATCAACCTCAGGCCTCTGCACATGTACATTTACACACCCACAAACATACATATGTACATTTGCACACCCACAAACATACTTATGTACATTTGCATGCCCACATACATACATATGTACATTTGCATGCCCACATACATACATATGTACATTTGCATGCCCACATACATACATATGTACATTTGCATGCCCACATACATACATATGTATGTGTGCACGCTTATATACATACATATGCAACAAAACAAAAGGAACAATAACAACAGATGAATAATGGGGGCTTGTGGTCTGTCAGTGCAATAGCCTCCTCTCCTGGGGTCCTCTCTCTTCATAATTCAACATCCTGGATAATACCCAGAAAACAAGCTGGAAGGGAAAGAAAGATACTGGCTGCCTGGACCTTGAGACATGAAAAGGCAATTATTTGCCCAGGATTCTAAGAATCATGGACAAAATACACTCCAAAATGAAGGCTCCTCCATAGCTGAAGGACCAGGAAGACAGTGACCTAACAGTAGAAAAACTTGACAATGTCCACTTTGAATCAGGCACAAGGAAAGGACACCTTAGCCTTCTTCCCACCCCACTCACCAGCAATTGCAGTGGGCCCAGGCAGGGAGCTGATGTGTTTCCCATAGCCTGAGGAAGCAGGCAGCATAAAATGGTAGCATTCATGTATCTACCCAGTGGCATGTAGGGAGCCAATCTCTATTCCTCCAATGGAAGCAGAGAATGTTCTAGATCTCACTCCAGGTAGTTTCACTGGAGCCTGTTATGAATGGAGCCTCTATATCTACCAATCAGGTGATCAAAGGGATGTCCACCCTGGTGTCAACTATGGGAATGAGGGAAGCAGATACCATGATCACCTCTCAACTTTCCATCACCATGACAAAATGCCCACATGTTGACTCAGTGTCAAAGGTATCATGGTCGCTTGGCTTCACTGTTTCTGGACCGTGAGACATCATAGTGGAGACCATGTAATGGAACATAGTCACGGTGACTGGGAAGTAGAAAGCAAAGGGGAGGGAGCAAGATTCAGACCCCAAGTACATACTTTCAAGGATCCACTCTCTTCTATTAGCTTCTACTTTACCTCCCATGGCCTATCAAATTATGAATCCTTCAATGAACTAATCCATTGATTAGTCCCAAGTCCTCATGATCCAACCACTTTCCAAAGTCCATGTATTGGCAAACAAGCCTTTGAGATTCAAAGCACAACTCTCACTCCTCTCTGCCCCAAAGCAGTCAGGTGGGGGCTGAGCCCCAGCATCACTTGGTCTCAGAGGAGTGAAATGATGTGAAGTAAGACTCAGCTTTCTCCTTCTTAGTGAGAGACAGAGAGCTGAGCCCCTGTCCTCACCCAAATGTCAATAAGGGGCATAATGAGGTGGTGGTGAATGGGACGGATTGGCTTTCTGTCTCCTTGTTCCCATGCCCAGGGGGTGTAAATTAGTGACCTGATTTTGTTAGGAAATATTGAGGGAATCAAGTGGAAAGAGGAACACACTCAAGCAGGGACCTTTGGAAACTCAGAATGAAACAGGAACTCATTGCCCATCATATGACAAGCCAGGAAAAGGATGAGGGAAAGTAGAAAATCAGCAGGTGCTAAATGAGAAGAATCAGACGCTGGAATTTTATGACAAGGATTTGAAAGTTACCACCATAAAAAAAAAAAATGCTTCTCTGACAATAAACATTTTATCATGAAGGAAGTGAACAAGCTTGAAACTCAAATTAAAAACATGGTAGCACTGATAGTTTTTCAAAGGAAAATGAACATGTTGACATAAATCTAGCAAAACATGTATAAGATTTATATGTTCAAACTCACAAGTTTTCCCAGAAGATATCAAAGAAGACCTAAATAAGTGTAAATGATAAAAACAGAAGACTTTTAGCAGAAAACCGATGACTAAGAATGCAGCTTAGTTGGCAGAGTGTTTGCCTGGAACGCCTGAAGCTCTAGACTTCATGCCCGGCATGGTGTAAGCTAGAAGTGGTGGTGTGTGCCTGGAATCTCAGAGCTTAGGAGAGGCGTGGAGGCAGGAGGGTCAGAAGTTCAAGGTCATCCTTAGCTTATAATAATAAGCCAGAGGCTAACCTGAGCTACAAGACGCTCGCGTCAACACAAAACAAAACAGAACGTGGGAAATCTCATGAGAGCTGTAACAAAGAAAAAAGTCATAGGCGTGCCAGCAAAGCATAATTCATAAAAGAAGAATTGATAAACAAGGTTATGCTTGCCTCACCTGTTGCTTGTCTCTGATTGGTTTCTAGGAGTGGAAAGTGATTTCTGTCCCCCAGTTTCCTGATTTTTTTTCTATTTCAGTTAGGAACATCAGAGTAGGATCCAGTGTGGCTAGGAGCAGCTGCCTCTGAGGGATTCTCAGTGGGTCCCTTCCTTCTCAGAGGAAGGTTGCTCTGGCCAGGGCAGTCAGCCAGCACCATCTCCACAGCCATTACCTGGGGATCACCTCTGGAGACCGTGCAGCCTGGAAACTCTGGGCACACAGCAGGACGTGCTGCAGGTGTCTCTCTGGGGTGTGACTGATGGCAAGCTGGCCGGCTGACCCACTCCCCAGTATCTGCGCTATCAGAAGTTTTGTAATTCTCCTATCAACCACGGCGCTTTCAGCTCACTTCCTTGAAGATCAAACTCCCAGTTCTATCTACCATGTTGGGTGGCTGTCCTTAGAGTTTCTGCAACCTTTCCATATTTCCCTTGGAGACAAATGGTAGGTTTTCTGACCTTTCCATTATTTTCTAGGGCAGAGGTTTTGGGCTCTTAATGGAATTTAATTACACCCTCCACCAAATCCAATTATGGTCTGAATCCATGAAGTCCCATTAGAACTTGCTTCTGCCTCATTAGGTATACACCAGGACAGATCCTTGCCTAATCCCTGGCAGATCTCCTAAATAATGGCATCCGGAGACTTTACACGTGCTGTTTATTACCCTGAAGTGGAAATATGCAACATGCAAAACATGCAAATGAGCCTTGGGAAACTTGCTAAAAGACCAAGTGGGGGCTTTCCATTCCTACCTGGCTGGGGTGACTGCCTTTTCCCAGATTCTGCTTAGGAATGCTAATGGAGTGTTGTCTGTTCATGGGCGAGAAGCCTGCAGTGGGAGTCCTGTGACCCACAAAAAGAAACATTTTTTCCAAGCAAGTGAAAAGTGACTCACCCTGGACTGCTGTGGGCAGCCACAAACACAAAATTTCCCTTTTCTGTTTCTGTTAAAATACTAGACTTTAGGACTGGAAAGATGTCTTGGCAGTTAAGAGCACTCACTGGTTGCTCTTCCAGAGGACCTGGGTTCAGTTCCCAGCACCCAGGACAGCTAGCAATTCCAGGATACCTGACATCCTCATACAAGCAAAGTACTAGTGCACATTAACAAACAAACAAACGAACAAAAACCAACTAGATTTTAGATTCATTCAGGACAGGGTCTGGGCCAGGCTTTTCGTTCACAGGTTGTCACAGGGCGGCAATATTTCTTCACTGGTTGAAGTCCATGCTGCAAATGGCAGGGTTTTGTGTCTTCTATAGCTGAACAGTATCCCATTGTATATGTAAACATTTTCTTTGTCTGCTTGTCTGCTGATAGGCTCAGAGTTTGATTCCATATTTAGCTATTATGAGTGCTGCTGCAGAAACATGCTGGTGTTTCTTTGGTATGCTGGCTTCATTATCAGATAGACACCCAGAAAACAGTTAGTTGTATCAAATGGCCATTCTGTTTTTGGCCGTTCGAAAGGCCGTTATGGTTGGCAAAATGGGTGTGTGAAAATGTTTTTTTCTTCACCTTCCACCAGCATTTTTTTTTCTGTTTTGTTTTACTGTTAGCTGCTCTGAATAGTGCTCTGATATCTCACTATCGTTTGATTTGTCTATGCCGATGGCCAATCCTTTTGAGTGTTTTCATGTATTTGTTGGCCCTTAGAATTTCTTCTAAGAAGTATTTAAAGTCAAGTTATTCGGTTTGTTGTTCTGCGACTTCCTTCTATATTCTAGATGCTAATCCTTTGTCAGATGAACAGTTGGTGAATGCCCTCTCCCATTCTGTGGGCTGTCTGTTCACTCTGGTGTAAAGTTATTCCTTTTGCAATGCAGAAGGTTTTTAGTTTAATATAATCCCTCTTTTATATTTTCCCCATGCTTTTGAGGTCATGTCTGCAAAATCATCACTTATACCATTATCTTAAAGTGTTCCCCTTATTCTTGTAGCTTCGTAGTTCAGAGGCTAAAATTTAAATCTTTGATCCATTTTGTGTTGATTTTTGTATAGAAGAGAGACAGTGATCAAACTAGACCAGGTTGTAGATGATATTATTCCTTGTATAGAAAAGCCTAAAGACACCACTGAAGGTGCAATGGGGCTGATAAACAAACCCAGTAAAACTGCAGGATATAAAACCAATACATAAAACTCCAGAATTTTACACATCCAATGACAAAATTCCCAAGAAAGAAATCATGAAAACAGACCTATTAAAAATAGCCAAAAGTATAAAAATAAAGTGCACAGGAAAAATCGAACCAAAAATGGCCTTTACCATAGATATCACCAAACACCAATGAATGAAAATTAAGGAGACTTTAACAACTAGAAAGAACAGCCATGCTAATGCCCTGGAACAATTAGTACTGTTAAGATGTCCATAGAGCTCAAAGAGAGTTACAGATTCATAGTAAGCATCAATGTAGTCCATAGAACCACAAAACCAAACCAAAACTAAAACCAAAAAGCAAAGCAAAATCACACATACACACACACAAAGTTCGTATGTGAGAAATCTTGATCACAAAGAATGCATCTCTCCACCAGATTACCTAAGAAACACAAACAGCATAACCCAGGCATAAAGCTAGGCTAAGAAGGCAGAAACCCAGGGATAAGTCCAGTCATCCACAGCTGACAGAGATGCCACAAGATGACGGGAAATACAATGGAGAAAGAACAGCCTTGTTGCTAAATGAAAGGCCTAGGTAGCTAGGCACACAGGAATCAAGAGCTCAAAAGACAATGACCTTCTAGAACTTGCCCAAGTGGAGTCTGTGTAAAGAAATACCTGGACGGCCCAAGCCCAGGAAACATTTAGTCTAAGTGAGGACAGGAGAGCAAGTGGGATCAAAGGAAGTCTTCAAACAGGAAGTGGTTTCTGTTTAACAAAGAGCGCGAGTAAGAAGCAGGAGGGGCTTAGCCATGTGACAGGGAAAGCCTGTGTTTCTTCTTGAACTGAGTGAGAAAGAAGAAAGGCCATTAAGACACCAGGACAAATGGACTGCGATAAAGCCCACTCAGGAGCACATAGAATCTGTTTGACCTTGACACCTTCTGCTGCTTTAACCAAATCTCCTGGAATGAGACATTGGATACAAAGCATTGAATAGGAGCCTTTTACTTTTTACCTCAAATTTTTAGTTCATTTTATGTGATTTTGAGTTTTTCAGAATCAAGTCTACTTGAACTACAGCTCCTTTCTAGACACGACATGACTGTCACAGCCATGACCTCTCAGTAGCTGTGGTTATCTACACAAGACCAAGCCCGCTAACATTTCAGCATAGATGATCTCTGGCCCCACCCCTTGTGGGGGAGCTATTTTTGGCAGTGAATAGTGTCTGGGGGAGCAAGTATTATTATTTTTTGAGGGTGTAACTATAGGTAGGTTTCCCATACTCCAGTGAATGGCCCCACATTCATGCATATATGGGCAGTACTAACTGGACTTATCAGGTTATCCCCAAAACAAAAACAAAACACACACAAAACAAACAAACAACAACAACAAAACAAAGGCATGAAGTTGGTAAGACACCTGTTGGGGAAAACGTGGAGGAATTGGAGAGGGAAATAAAGGAATATATATGAGATTCTCACTTACATATGGAATTCTCAAAACTAAAGGAAAAATCTAAAAATATATAGTTCCTTCTTGAAACATAAAAAATAGGAAAGGAAAGAAAAGGATTGAAGAGTAACAGGTAAGAAGTTCTTTCCAAGGGACAAATCTATCCATAGCTATTATCTACCATCTATGTATGTATGTATGCATCTATCTATCTATCTATCTATCTATCCTCCATCCATCCATTTATCCATCCATCCATCCATCCATCCATCTTTTAGCTTCACTCATCTCCTCCCTCCATAGCAGAAAGAATTTGAAATTTTCCCAAGGTAAGTAAGACCTTGTAAACTGGAATGAGATCCTTGAGGCCAACCTGAAGTGACAGTAAGGGCTGCACCTTGATCTGAAGTTTTGGAGTTACCCTCTATTTTAGGAGAACCCTGTAATACCCCAGAAGGCGATTTAATAGACGCTGGTCCTCTGACTTTGGGTGAGTCTAGTGACTAGCAGATGATGTTGAAGGACACAACCCTGGGATAAGGATATCTCTCACATCAGAAGATGGGATCAGCTCAGTCACGTTGTTCATCTAAAGGACTGAGATCTGGCCTGCAACAGGATCTGGGCTGGTGGCCTCTGCTGCAGATCATAGCTCCTGCCTCCTGGAAGGCCAAGGGTCTTCCTGATCTACAGAGCTGGGGATGGGGTGGGGAAATAGTTCAAGAGCTTTCCCTAAGACTAGATGGGAGACATCATAGAATTGCCCGCAATGTAATAGCAGCAGAAATATTAGGAGTAGATAAGAGGTGGGAAATAAGGGTGTGTAAAATGAGGCCAGAGAGGCTCCAGAGGCCTGGCTAACAGATGCTGCGAGGGCCATGGTAGAGCAGGGCAACCAGAACTGTGCCTGGGACCAAACCACAGACGCCCAAGCTAAGGTGATGGCATGGGCACATAGAAGGATATCGCCAAGATCTGCTTAGGGTTAGGATGGATCCCAAGCAATTCCAAATGTGACCCTCCTCTCCGGAAATTAGAGGGACTTGAGAACAGTTTTTTTTTTCTATGCTGACCAAGGTAGTTTGAATGGCATTGTTTTTCTCTTTCCAAGTCCATTGACCCATACACAAAGCTGGTACCCAGTTTCAAAACCAGATGTTACACCGTCTAAATATTTAAAGCTCTCTTCAAGGACTCCATGTGTGCACTTTTGTAGAAAAGGAACCTTCCAAATCCAAGCCGCTCTTTTATCTTTGCTTCTCTGCTCTCCAGAGGGATGCCTTCATTTTCTACACTGACTGTAACCGTTTTGTAGCAAGGCTGATTTTAGCATTGTTGCACAGTCGATGCCTGTGGGTCGTTGGCAGGATTGTGTTAATTGTGTATTTTAATTTTGATGATAATCTAAACAGAAACAGTCTAAGTAGGGTATGTCAACTGTTAGAATAACAACCATCCAACCAGGACTCACATGAGCTTCCAATCTTTGTCTTTTTTTGTACATGGTTCCTTGCCATCCAGCAGACCTCCCCTGACCCACGGGGTGAACATCCTGAGATACTTAGTTAATGCCTAAAGCCATGAGTCGTACATAGACTACCAAACCCTAACTATGCTATTTGTTCCTGGGCGCACACACCTATGATGAGATTTAATTTATATGCTATGTTCGGTGAGATTAGCTAAAAATAATAGTAACACACTAATAATGATATACTGTAATAGTTATTGTCAAAACTTTAGACTGCCTCTGGAATTTTCCACCTAATATTTTCTGCAGATAGACCCATAGGTAACTGAAGTCTTAGATGGTCACTGTGAATAAGGGAGGACTGTGGAATTTGTAAGCTTTCTGTACCAAGTCCTAACACCTTAATCACTAGAAAACAATGAGGGGAGAAAAGACACAGGTCCAATTTAAGTGAAAAAAAAATGTGTGTGTGCCAAGGAAAAATCAAAGGACGAGGGACAGCTTGGTGTGCTGCTGTAAGAGGCCCTGACAGGGCACAGAGAGGATGAGGAGGTGAACCTCTTCCTGAGCCGGCAGAGCCAAGAGCGCACTGTCCGGAGCTCTGCCACAGTGCGACAGGGCCACGTTTCTGCCACAAGCATTCTAACCCTTGCTATTGGGGCAGTTGGCGTGAGATTCATTGCTGTATGCTGCATGGTTTGTTTTTAATTTTCTCGTTTATAGTTGGACAGCTCTATAAACATAAGGTATTTATATATAGTTTTACATTTGAGCATGTTTAAGTAACATAATTTGAAACAACTAAAGTCAACATTGCAGGGGAGTTTATTCTCCCCCCACCCCAGGAAGGTTCCACATTTTACTCAAGTTCAAGAAAATTTGAGAGGATTTGTTTCCAGCGGTCTCCTTGCTGTTTATTTATTTATTTCATCATAGATTTTAAACTTCATTTGCTTTTATTTTGAGCACTAACAATTATACACATTGGGGTTGTGGTCATGGCCAGGCTTTGGGTGTGAGTGGGGATGGACACTTTCATGAACACAGGAACCTGGTGGAAGTGACGGACATGCACACAGGGGAAGCTTGAGAGGGGATGGGGTTGGGATGAGGAAACTACAGCTTGGCAGGGGCTCTCATTTGCCTGGAGAGTTTAGTCTGAACCAGTGGGTCTGTCAGTCAATACATTCAGTAATGTGGCTAAACATCCAAATGCCTATTGTTCTCCATGGGGACTCCAGGGCCAGACAGCTCTGTAGCCTGTCTGTCCTGGAGGCCTGACCCTCTTCCCAGAGGTCAGTTTCACTGAACTGACACTGTAGTAGTTCCTGGGTCACTTCCTGGGTTCTCAAAGCAGCCACCTCAAATCTGGAGGAGGACAGAGCCTCAGGAAGTGCCCCCCTCTCTTACCCCATCCCATGACTCCTCCAGCTAGATTCCTCTCTGGTATCTCTGGATGCCATGCGTACATGCCTCAGCTTTGACTCTGCAGAAGGCTAGGGATGAGTATGAATGTTTTCTGCCTTTCAATGGGACAGGATTTGGACCCAAACTGAAAACCTGTGGGGGTGTCGGCACCAGCCGACAGCAGAGCAGCTTTGCCCCCCAGCTGGCCTCCATGGCACAGGGTGAACTGCTCTGCCACACAAAGCAGATTCTTTAAGGTGGTAACAGAACTTCCAGGGCCGAGGGGCAGGGCCGCACTCCAGGCTCCTGAATCAGCTGGTGTGGGTTCCTGGAAGATAACTGAGTGCTGCTTTCTATCTTCCGGGCCAGGTGGGTCCTTTAATAAGTGCAGCAGGCCCTGGGGCCTCGGAGTGTGGTGAGGAGTTAGATAGCCTGAGGTCCTTTTCCTTCTTCCCGGGGACTTACTGTTGCTGCTTGGCTCTCTGATAGCTGTCCTGGGGAATGCGGGTTCGGGTCTTTCAGAATTTCCGGGTTTTCAAATGATGAGCACAGTATTTTTAATGTGGAATGGCTGGCATGGTGGTATCCAACTGAGCCTGTCTGCCCGGAGGGGTGAGCGCCACTCACGTCGTGGGCATAGGCCTTGGCTCCCAAACTGATCGCTTTTTCTGGAAGTTTTTACTCTTAACACAGCTTTGGATGCTGGTGGAAGAGATTGGTGGCTCCCTGGGGAAGGTAAATGACCAGGATTGAGCCTCACAGGTTCCTGTCCTTAGATCCAGGACATTCCTGGGAGAGGCCTCTCATGACTGTAAGTCCCCTGAATTGACAGTGGCTGTAAGAAGTCCAGAGCAGGAGGTACCAGAGGGACAAAACTCACTTAGGCTAGACAGCCTCTGTTTTATTCATGTTGTGAAATCTCTAGTTTGGCCTTCTCCTAGAAAATGGGGGCATCACCTACAATATACATAGTGTTGTGTATTATATATTGTACTCTGTGTTGCCATAGACTGCTGGGCGCAGAGTATGAACGCAATTGTGTTGTATTGTGGCCATTCTGTGTGTATGAGCTCTGTGACTGTCCCCTACACCAAAGATGGGTTTGGTTTCTGTTCAGTGAGCTGGGTTGGTCACCAGACATTAGTGCACCAGCCGTTCTCTGGCAAAGGAGAGTGTGAGCAAGTCCCATGAAGAGGTGGTATGTGGCCCTGCTGTAATAGTGGAAGGTGTGAGCCACATACTACGGCAGAACCCAGACTGTATGACCCATGTATACCGGGGATGGAAGGAGGCACAGGGGAAGGGAGGGGCAAGCTCTCTAAGTCCGTCCTCTGCTGCCACACAGCACTGCCCACAGACCTGCACACAGAGAGGCATCAACCATAACTGCCAATGTTACACTCACAGAATATCTGTCAGGAGCTCCAACAGGAAGCAGCAAAGCTGCTTTCCCAGAAGCCCCTCTGCCCTCTGAGGTAGAGGGAAGTGTTTCGCTCCCTGCCCTGATGATGGCAATGTGGTGACTCTCTATGTCTGTGTTGTTGTGACCTATTGTCACCTGCCACCTCCATGCCCACTGTGGAGCCATGTCTCTGCCTTATGCCTCGATGTGAACCCTGGCACCTGTCACTATGCCTGTCACACAGTAGGTGCACTTTGGGTATAGAATTAGTAAAAATGTGAACTCTGGTCTAAGTTCCAACCCTTGCACTTCCCAACTCTGTGACCCTAGCACGTGACCCTGCTTGAGTTGTCTTAACTAGACAATCAATGCCCAAACATGAAATGAGCTTCTGTCTAAAGAATTTATAAGGGAGCCCCAGTAGATGCTTAGAGGAAAAGGCTGTTGTCATCGTACGTGTGACATAAAGAATTAAGGGAAGAGGGAAGGAAGGAGGGAGGGAGGGACAGAGAGACGGAAGGACGGAAGGAAGGAAGGAAGGAAGGAGGGAGGGAGGGAAGGAAGGAAGGAAGGAAGGAAGGAAAAGGTTGGTTCTCTGCTCTTTAAAGTTCAAATCAACTCTCCCTCCTGCATGAAGTACCCTCGGCTCCTCACAGAGTAAGGATCAACTCTCCACCCATGAGCTTCTGGGCCTTTCATGACCTTGCTGGTGCCACCAGTCCAGCATACACATGCTGACCTCTCAAGTTCCCCCGGAAGCTCTCAAGAGACAGGTGTGTCTCGTTCATCTCTTTAGTCTGCACTAAACAGAAGCAGTAGATATTGTGCACATAGTAGGTGCTCCATAAGTGTGGGAGGCTGAAGGACACCATTAACTTTCAGTTCATTTAATCAGGAAGAAACGGAGAATATAAGGTACATTAGGCCCAGACTTAGCTAAAATAACAAAAATCTCATCACTTTCATTCTATTTAAATGTGTGGTTTTTGCTGAACCTGAACAATCACTTTCCTCTGCTTAAAATGTCAGGTACATGTTTAAGGGTCAGGAATTACTCAGAATCACACAGGTTGGTGTACACGCTGACTTCAAATCAGTTTGACTCACCTCTCCTCAGCTCCCTTCCCCTCCCTTTTTTCCTCTTCTCCCTCTTAGTGATTTTCCCTCCTCTCTCTCGGCCCTGAGGACTCTGAATGTTCTCCTCTTGCCTTGGTGACCCGGCTCCTAAGAGAAGTAGATGGCTATGGTGCCTGATGAAGGCTGGCACCTCCTTCTCTTTCTGACCTTCACACACCGAGGTGGTCCCTGAACTGCCCCTTAGGAGCCTACTGGGCTGCTGCTGTGAGTAAATTATAGGACACTCCGTTTCATGTGCATTTTGAATAAGGACAAATGATGTTTTAGCATATATGTCATGCATTATTTGGGTGTCCAGATGTTAACAGGAATCCTACATTCTCCATGACAGTCCCAACTGAAACTCCTAAGGCCAGGGCCTGCTTTGTGGGGTGAGGCCTAGGCAGTAGCACAGGATCCACAGCAGAAGGACCCCACTTGGTTTTCTGTTTTCTAGTCACCTTCTAGAAGTTAGCAAAAGACACCTCCTTTTTATTTTGTACTTGCATCACTGTTTAGACCTGTGAAGTCACAAGTACTACTGCTTTGTATGACTCCATCACCATACACAGTGCAGACAAGTGCAGACTGAGAGAGGCCCGAGTGCGGCCCGAGTGCGGCCCGAGTGCGGCCCGAGTGCGGCCCGAGTGCGGCCCGAGTGAGGCCCAAGTGCGGCCAGAGCGAGGCCCCAGTAAGGCCCGGTTGCGGCCCTACAGTACCTGTCTCTCCCTTCTAGGGTGATTATCTACAAGTTTCTATTCCGAGTCATATTTTTCTGTTCTAATTGGCTCAAATGTTTCTGCCTTGGCAGCAAACCCTCCCTGTTAGACTTTTTAATCCAAGCTCACTGTACCTGGCAGGAATCAGTGAGATCCTTAGCCTGTGGAAATGCAATGTTGCTTCTAGATGCCTTGAAAAGCAATTTGACCTAAAAAAATTTACTGGTTTTATACAATCGGTGTTCCAGGATGCATGTGATATTTATTATAAATGTGTGTTTCTGATGTCATCTTTCCATACACTTACTCGCATTTATAGTCTTGAATGTTGGCTACAGATTAGCTTGATTCCTTCTGTAGATGGGGCTTTATATATGTCTGTTCTGTCTGTTCAGTCATTTCCAAGTTTTAAGAAAGGACTCTTGGCTAGATATGCAAGAAAACAGGGCACTCACTCATGTTCAGAACCAGAGAGCAGTGTGAGTGGCCTCAGACATAATCCCCAGACAGAAACTGTATCACAACCTTCCTTGAGAAGATATAAGGACAACAGCAGACCTGGAGAAAGATGTAACCACTTGTATTAAATTTTTCATTTTATAAAAGAATATATTTTAAACCAGGTAGTGGTGGTGCACATCCTTAATCCCAGCACTTGGGAGGAAGAGGCAGAGGCAGAGGCAGAGGCAGGGGGATTCCTATGAGTTCCAGGACAGCCTGGTCTACAGAATGAGTTTCAAGACAGCCAGAGCTACACAGAGAGACCCTGTCTCGATAAACAGACAAAAGTCAAAAAAGAGAGAAAGGGTATGTATATTTTTTTAAATAATGAAATCCCGGTGAATAAACGGGCTGCAGAGTTCCTGCCTTGAGAGGCACTATTGTCACAGATGAGGTCACTTTCCTCAGTGTCTCTGTACTGCTTGACTTTTGTGACTTCTTGTGAATCTGTGATGGTTTTAAAACGGGAAGCTGCAAAAATAGTGGAAATACGATAGAAATATAAAGCGTAGTCTATTACAGTCTATTCAGGGACAGGTTTCACAGGTGGAAATACCCAGCTTGGCTTCAGGCTCAGCTCAGGCCTCTGACCTGGCTTGGCCTTGTTTGTTATTTGGTCTGATAAAGTATTGAACCTAGAGCCCCTGAATCTCAGTGACTGAGAGCATCTATCACTAGTCTGGGGGATCATTCTACTAAATTAGATTTAAGAACTATCTGGAAGATTATCAAAACACACCTGGGTATGCCTATGAGGATTATCCAGGAGGGAAGACCCTTGACTGTACCATCCGATTGGCCTGGAGCCAGCTGGAATGACCTGGGGACAGGAGAAAGTCAGTTAGTGGGCTCCTCTCTGCCTCTGCTTTCTGACCACCATGATGCCTGGGGCTCTGCCCCTCTGTGCCCTCCGTGCTGTGAAACTGTGAACCCAAGCAGACCTCCCATTGCCTTGCGTGGCTGGGTATTTGCACAGTGACAAGGAAGTCTGCTTACACCTGGAGTCTCACCACAGAGCCATCAGCTGTGCAAAATAGCCCATTTGGAAAACATTAATTTGTCTCCTGGCCTAGAAAAGGAGTAGAGACCCACAAGTGGTTATCTGCTTCTGTGGTGCTAGCCAGGGGGCAGTTTTTCTTGTCTCTCTTAAATTTAGCAGGAGGAAGTTGATTATTATTTTATTCTAATTAGGGTGACTTAATATTCCCAATTTGAGTCGCTTAAATCAGAAAGATTCAGCAGTGACAGAGTTAGAGGGTGTCACTGAGGGACTGGAGAGAGGCGGTGAAGTTAGGACAGGAATGTGCCCGTTCACTTCACTCAGTCAAGAGCGAACTTGAATCCAGTGGCTTTGGGACTCTCCAGTTTTTTGTTCCTTGTCTGCTGGTGAAGAACAAACACATCTGCCCTTCTGATACCTATGTTCTAGGCAGCAGGGAGACTACAGCGGCCAACATTGCTTTGTTTTGAGGTGGGGCAGTAAATCCAGGGAAAACTGTAGTGGGCAGGAATCAGAAACAGCCAGTGTGTAACAGCTGGAATGATGTTGCTTTTGGAACTAGAGGGAGATCAAGTTGGAACAATCATAAATTAAACAGAACAAAACCTGCAAATGTTAGTCCTCATAAGACAGCGGTGAACCTTGAGCTTGACTGCTGGGTCGTTTTAATTCCACTTCCACTTAGAGTTGGTTGTTTCTCTCGCTATTGGCAATGTTTGGTTTTCACGCTTATTTTATATAGCTGTAGCTGTCATAAAAATACTCATGTTACTTGGCCTCTCATATTTCATTTCACCCTCTTTATCCCAAGATAAAACCTTTGGCCATGTTGTCCGTCTAAGGTAGAACTTATTTTTGAAAATATTTATTTATTTTTATTTTATGTGCATAAGTGTTTTGCCTGTATGTATGTCTGCGCACCCATGGAGGCCAAAAGAGGGCATCCAATCTCCTGGAACTGGAGTTACAGAAGGTTGTGACCTGCCAGATGAGTACTGGGGATCAAACCTGTGTCCTCTGGAAGTCAGTGTACTTAACCTCCGAGCCATCTCTCTGGCCCCTAAAGACATAAATTTGAAATTTCAAGACAATGCTTCAAGGGACCAAACAAAAATGTCATGCCATTGCACAGTTCCAGAGACCCGACCTGATGAGGCGGTGTGAATGAGTAAAGAAATAAGAGACACACAGACCAAAATCCTGGTTTAGAGTGGACTGGGGCTCCCTGCTGGAAAAGCTGCAGTCGGGAAACTGAGTGTTTATTGTATAGCATTGAACAGGGAGGCATGGTTACTGCATGCAGATAAGCAAGGGGTCTGGGATTACTGTCCACGGCTGGATTAAGGAGGGAGATTTGGCTGATCTCATGGAAGCAGTCTCTAAAGGAGAGCAGTGTTCTGTCCATAAACATGGCGGGGCTGGGAGAAGCCGTTTTCTGCCACACTATCAACACTTGCACTTAACGCCCCAAGGGAAGGCTTTGCATTTGCTGGGCCTCCCCCCATTGGGAAGGTTTTACCACCTGCCCGTGGATCTGAAGCTTCGCGGTCCTTGGCCATGCCGGTATCAACAGCGGACATTTACTCTTTAGTCGGGGCTTCCTCGTTCAGGGCTTCCTCTACTTCCTGCCAGAGAATTGGGAAGTCAGAGGACAACTTGTAGCGACCAGTTCTCTCCTTCCACCATGCAGAGGACTGAACTCAGGCCAGCAGAGTCGGTGGCAAGAGCTTTTACCCACTGAGCCATCGTGATGTCCGGAAATCATTTATAATAAGGCAAAATACAAATCTCAGTAAGATGTAGCAATGCCTGCGTTTCTACAGAGAATTGCCAGGACAGCCTCAAATGCCGACTACAGCCGAGGCTTAAGCCCCAGGTACAGCTGGGAGTATTGCAGAGTGCCATCGGTAGGGAAGGAGAATAGCTGTGTCACTGTGTGCTGACCTAAAGCTGATCTCCCTAGAGTCTGGCCCCAGAGAACCCAACAGCTTTGCTGTACCGGAGTCAGATCCCAGGCTCCTACCAGCGTTTGAACTTGGACTGAGGTAGAACATGGCAGGCAGTGTAGTCCTCTGCTGGATGACGTTGTCCCCTGCACTGCACACCTGGTCTCAAGCACCAGTGCTAACAAAGTTCCTACAGAAAAGAAAAAAATAAATAAAGAAAAAAGCATCTCTCCCATGAGCAGTGTGGCTTTCTCTAAGAGCCCTGCGTTCATTTACATGAAGATGTAGTTTCTGTGACCAAAAAAGGAAAGTGCTGTCTGAATGTGTTGATATAAGGGTTAAGTACTGGGGTGCCAGTTCCATGGGCAAAATGCCTGTTGGGTAGGCATGAAGGACCTGGGTCAGATCCCCAGCACCCATGTAAAGTTGGGTGTGACTGTGTGTATGTGTGTATCTTTAACCCTAGCACTCAGGGAATGGATACAGACCCCAGGAGCTCCCTCCTCCAACCTAGCCAAAATGTCAAGTTCCAGCTTCAACCAGGAAACTTGTGGCAAAAAAAAAAAAAAAAAAAACAAAGGTTGGGCAATGGATAGGAAACCTGACATTTACTTTGGGCCTCCACATTCCCACACATGGGTGGGTGTGCCTACTTACATGTACGTGCGCACACATACACACACACACACACACACACACAGAGAGAGAGAGAGACAGAGACAGAGACAGAGAGAATATGCATGCTGTTGCAAAATAATGAGGAACATTTTTTAGAATTGAAGGCAGAGAAAAGGTGAATCAGTGCCCCTTGGCTGGGTGCCTTGACAACCATTTGTTAGTGTGGGATTATAGTCACCACGCAGCCTGAGCTTAGGCAACACGGTTCAAGGTTTGGCTGGTTCTGCTTGGACTCATTCTTCCTATAGGAGCTGTGGTCAGTGGCTGGTTGAGCCAAGTTACACCTCTCACGCATGGAGTTCTAGCTGTACACTGTCGGCTGGGCCTCCTTTGTGGCTGACCCACAGATATTTCTGAATGGATCTGCAACAGTATTCAGTGTCTTGAAACAGAATTCTAACTTTAAAGTCATGGGAGGGGTAGATATTGATAAATTGGTGGATAATGACAGATTGCTTTGTTTGCAGGGTTTTTTTGTGGGGGATGGGTGGGTGTGAAATATGGTTTCTCTGTGTAGCCTTGGCTATCCTGGAATGAATTCTGTAGATCAGACTGACCTTGAATTCGTAGAGATCCACCTACTTCTGCCTCCTGGAATTTAAGGCATGCACCACCACTGCCTAGCATATTTTAATAGTATCCTCCAAAGGTTTAATCAACCAGAGAAAATCAAAGGCAGAAAAGGGAACAGAGATGTCTGGGCCATTGAAAGTAGATTTCACGTGATACATCGACTAAGATGGCTGGTCCCAAGGCTAGTGTGGGAGGCTGGCAGAAGCCAAGGGAGAGAGAGCAGTTTTCCAGAGTTAGGACTCAACCATGGGGTGGGAGCAGAGTGGTCTGGTAAATGCCACATATCTACCATGGGCTATGGAGGTCCCCAGAAGAATGGGTGGGGTCGTAGATTTCTTTCTTTCCAAAGAGCTTGCTAATAGCAGGTGGACTTACTCTGACTGCCGCGTTTGAGGACACGGATAGGCCATACACTTGTGAGGCACGGCTGATGCAGCATTAACTTTCTGTGCAGGTCGTGGCCCGGGAACTGCTGGCCCAGTACAACAAGCGGTATAAGAAGAACCCAGTCCTGGGGCTGATCCAGAACTGGACTGCAACTGCCAGTGACCAACTGAGAACCAGGTACACATCGCCCAAGATAGTGTCCTTAGCTCCATAAGGTTTTACTCTGGGTCTGTTGATAGAGCCTTGGCATGGGCCACCTTGCTCCTGCTTGACAAGTTTAGTATCTGGTGTTTGCAAATGCAGTAGGGAGCATGTGAAATGGAGGCATATGTGCCTACCGCCCAACTTAAGACCTAAACTACTTCTGGTTCTGCTATTTCTCCCAAATTCCTTCTTTAATTTTTATTCTGTGAGCTTCAATCTTAAAACTTACTGAGGCAGGCTCTTATTTACACTTTACAGGTGGAGAAACTGAGGTGAAGAAGTCAAGTATTTTTCTCAGAGTTACATGGAATATGGGTGGCAGGGCTAAGATCTGACCCCAGCTAGTCCGGCTTGACGAATCTATGGCTGGGTTGTTTTTATATATTTTTAGTACATTGACTGTAACTGGAAAGGCATGATATCTGATGTATTCCATAGCTTTCTGTTTTCTCCTGAGATTTTGCTTCTGTGGTTTACCTAAGCTATCTATTTAAGTAGCCGGGCAGCTTCATTACAACATATTGCAATAGTTCTGCATGTATACTTTTTTGTTTTGTTTTGTTTTTGTTTTTCGAGATAGGGTTTCTCTGTGTAGCCCTAGCTGTCCTGGAAGAAGCCCGTGTAGACCAGGCTGGCTTCGAATTCGCAGAGATCTGCCTGCCTCTGCCTCCTGAGTACTAGGATTTAAGGCATACACCACCACTGTCTGGCTACATGCCACAATCTGACTGCCTTACTCAGTCTGCACCTTTGATGGTCATGGAATTGCGTTCAGTATTTTGGTATTTTGTACAAATTAGTGAAACACCTTGCTCATGTTTTCTGGGACATGGGGAGAAATCAGCTTGGGGAAACTTCTTCACAGCTGGGAGCAAATCATCCCCAGTTTTGTTTCTTTTCTGGATAACATAGCAGGACTCGTTTCTGTCATGGGAGCGTGGCATGCTCAGCATGCAAACTGGTACCCTCTGCAAACTGTCCAGGATAGATTTGAGATGTGCCAAGGCAGTGTTCCAAATAGAAGTATTTGGAAAATGCTAGCCCATTTATTTTTTGTCTACTTATTAACCTCTGGTGGTTTGAATGAGAATGGCCCCATAGGCTCCTGTATTTGAATACTTGGTTCTCAACTGGTGGGCTTGTTAAACCAGATTAGGAGGTATGACCTTGTTGGAGGAGGAGTGTCTGTGAGGTTTCAGAAGCCCATGCCATTTTTAGTTAGCTCTCTCTGCCTGGGAGTTGTGTCTCAAGATGTAAGCTTTTAGCTACTACTCCAGCACCATGTCATCCCTACCATGATGGTCCTGGACTCTACACCCCTGAAACTGTAAGCCCCAAATAAACCCTTTCTTCTGTAAGTTATCTTGGTCATGGTGCCTCGTCAGAAATAGAAAAGGAACTAAAAAACCTCTAGAACAGTTTTCTGTCTTACACAGCCAGGATTTACTCATTCCATATGTTGGTGCTTTTTCACTTAAATCCCACACTTTGGTTTTTCTGTTGAGGCGAGCTATTGCCACCAACACATTTTTGGTTTTCCCTGTGCACTGGACAAGGCTCTGGTGTGACACAGCAGTAGCTAGACTCTGCTCCCATGGGACTCAGACTCCAGTAAGCAGGATGAATCCACTCTTAGCGATAATGTTCAGAAGAAGTACACAGGATCAGGTGGGGACATGCGGAATGAAGGGATAAGTGCTTCCCGATTCTATGAAATTCCTCCAAGCAGGAAGCCATCGTGGGGTCACCCAAGGATGTCCTTCATTTGGACTGTATAGGGAGCAGGCATGGTCCAGAGACTTCATGACACTGGCATGGGGAGTGCCCTGGATTGTACTGGGTTGTCCCAGGAAGTTCTGCCTTGTGCTCTCCTGCAGGTGCGCCTGCCACTGTTACCCTCTCTACTCATATCATTCTAGAAAGCTCTACAGAGGTCTCTGGATATTGAGGAGAGCCAAGATTTTGCCTCACAGTGAAGCATTATCTATATCAGATTATAAAACTTGTCAGATATGTAACGGCGTAAATGAATGCAGACAGAGTGTAAAAATATATATATAGCTTTAATGTAGAAATAGACTTACAGAACCACCGTTCCCGCGGAGACCAGGAAAGCAGAAGCAAGCCCTTGGAGCTTGCTTGCCAAATTTATAGGCAGACATTAGCCCGAGGCGAACACGCCCCCTAAGGGGCGGGACTTATCCCTACATCTCCCCTTTTTGTCTAAATAAGACAGAACTAAACCAAATACAACTACATACAATAACAACAAATAATAAATATAACAAACAATATTGAGAACAAAAGCTTTGCTAAACATTCTATCTCAAGGAGTCCAAATAATGTAAAGAGTAACTACAATTATATAATCTTCAACTCAGTCAAAGATCTGAGAAGGGAATAAACACTACTCAACAAACGAGATATATCCAAAATGTGCAACAATTGACAGAGACAACTGACTACCTGGGCAATCACCCAAAGTCTCGTTTGCAACGTTGAGTCAACCAATTTTGGCTAAGGCCTAACATAACTGACATACCATTATTAAAGGCAAGGAACTTTTCAAAACTATCTTACCCTGTCTTGGCAGGATATGACAGTCCTGTTTTATCCATTGATGCATGCTCTGTATCTGTGTCAGTGGTTGAGGTATGGGCATTTCTTTGCCCAAAGGCCAGTTCTGCCAAATAGAAAGGCTCCAGGTGGAGTGTTTTTGGTGCTCAACATTCTCTCGGGAATAGAGCGGTGTTGCCAGGAGCAATTGTGTCTCACTATCACGAAACTCTGAGTTAGATTAAAGGCCATTTTCTACAGCTCTTTGAAGAGGTTGAAGATTATCTATCTATACTGAGTATAATCTCTATATATCTAAAGAACCTGATTAGTCTAATTATAAATGACAAACTTAGATGACAATTAGTCTATATAATTCTCAATATCTATCTAACTTAAAGAATAAGACAATAAACGACTGTGAAACAAATGAGGACAATGATCTCCAAATATAAACAATGTACAAATATACATTGCAGTAGGTAAATATATATCAATACACAAATATTATATAAGTATCTTAATCAGAGGTAGAAATGTACACTGCAATATGGTAAATATATACAATATATATATCAATACAATATATGTCAATACATAAAAATGTTTTAAACAGAGGTAGAAACATGCATGCGTACAATAGTCCATATAATTTAACTTTGTTTCATTATACAAGAATTGATACCAATATATTTGTCTAAAAGCAGTAACTCACAATTATAAATCTATTATCCCATCATTCCCTCTTTTTTTTTTTTTTCAAAATGATCCTTGAGCTTATAAAATTCCTCCCCCAACCCTCAATCATATACTAATTATAATCAACCCCTAAATGATGTCCCTAAACCCAAGGGCAAACTTTACTGGGAGAGGGGACGTCGTTCTCTAGAATTACTTCCAGCTGTCATAGGGGCGACGTTCTTTCTGGGGGATCCTGTGAAAGTAAAATGATGGTTAAATTTCAAGATAATGTCTTTTAAAATTGCAAATAGTCTCTGAGTATTTTCGTGCAGGTCTGGCCAAAATGTTGTATAAGATGTGCACCATTTCAGCTAACCAAGTTGGAACTGTCTTGTGCAGCTGGTACCAAAAGCAGGTCTTGTAGTAGCGCTATCAGTATCATGACGTCATATCAACCAGGTGGAGTTGTTGTTATGGGGCCCCATCTTCTTCCTGGAAACTTCAAATGTCACTTCAGGAAAAACTCATTGCTCATTATGAAAAACTTAAACATTAATCATATAGACATATATATATATATATTCAATGAAAGACATGATAGATATATTCAATGAAAAGTATGATAGATATGAAGAGAAGCAAAGATGTTTTCTAAACTCATATTTCTTTCTGTCCCATATCATGGCTCTTGACATGAGACAGAAACTCCAGAAACTCTGGGTTTTTCTCTTACTAACAGGCTTGGAATTGGAGAGGGACTGAGCCAGAGTCCAACTTCAAAACCAGCTTTATAAATTTAGAAATATGGTTTAATATTACTTACACAACCCATTCAGTTGTCTTGATATTTCCTATTGGGCAGGTATTTTTCCATCTGTCAGTATCCAAACATCCAGGGTCCCTTGAATTTCTCAAAGATGAGTGTTTTCCTATGGAGATAAGAACAGAACCCTGCCCCCATTCTATATGTTTTTCTTACCACCTGTATGAATATCATCGTTGTGGATGAGTTGTCATTTCTCCTTTCCAAGAGGTTTCTCCTCTTCAAATCGAAACTTTATTAATTTTGATGGTATCCACAATTTTTCTTCTCCTGTGGAAACAAGAGCAAAACCCCTTCCCCAACGTAGCACATCTCCTGGCTTCCACTGAGAGGTCAGCACATCTTTGAAATAAATCGGTTGATTTAGTTCAGCAGACTTTTCCATTATCCAATGTCTTTCTGCTGCTGTCGTTCCTTTCTCATTAGCGTTAAGAAAATTCAAGGTTAGTAAAGCATTATGTAATCTATTTCTGGGGGTATTTTCAGTCCCTTTCTGTTTGTTCAGCATATCCTTTATAGTACGATTTGATCTTTCTATAACTGCCTGACCTGTAGGATTATTTGGTATACCTGTAATGTGTTTTATATTATAATAATCAAAAAAGCGTTTCATTTTCTTAGATACATATGCTGGACCATTATCTGTCTTTATTTGCGCAGGTATACCCATGATGGCCATAACTTCCAATAAATGTGTGATTACTGAATCAGCCTTTTCTGAGCTCAGGGCAGTAGCCCATTGAAAACCTGAATACGTGTCTATGGTGTGGTGTACATATTTTAATTTGCCAAATTCTGCAAAGTGGAACACATCCATCTGCCAGATTTCATTCCTTTGGGTGCCCTTTGGATTAGCCCCTGCAGGCAGTGGCGTTTGGTTATAGAAAGAGCAAGTAGGGCATTTCTTTACAATCTCCTTAGCTTGTTGCCATGTAATTGAAAACTCTTTCTTCAAACCTTTGCTATTAACATGATGTTTTTTATGAAATTCAGAGGCTTGTAGCACACTACCAATCAATAATTGATCAATTTCTGCATTACCTTGTGCTAGAGGACCTGGCAGACCCGTATGGGATCGGATGTGTGTTATGTACATAGGGCAAAGCCTGTTCCTGATCAAATCTTGAACCTGGAGGAACAATGAGGTTAGTTCAGTATCATCAGGTATAAATTCAGCAGTTTCAATATGTAAAATAACTCTTTCTGCGTATTGTGAATCTGTAACTATATTAATAGGTTCTTTAAAATCCCTTAGCACCATAAGAATGGCATATAATTCCGCCTTCTGGACAGAAGTATACGGACTTTGTTCCACCTTATCCAAGTCTTCTGATTTGTAACCTGCCTTCCCTGATTTATTGGCATCAGTATAGAATGTACGGGCTCCAGTTATTGGAGCATCACGGACGATTCGAGGAAGAATCCAAGAAGTTCTCTTTATGAAGTTAAGCCGCTTGCTTTTTGGATAGTTGTTATTAATGTCTCCCAAAAAATTAGCACAAGCTCTTTGCCATGGTTCATTATCTTCCCATAATTTCTTTAGTTCATCAGCAGTGAAAGGCACTATAATTTCTGCTGGGTCTATGCCTGCTAGTTGACGAAGTCTCAGCTTGCCTTTTATAATTAACTCAGAGACTTTTTCCACATAAGTTTTCAGTTTCTTACTTGGTTTATGTGGTAAAAAGATCCATTCCAAAATAATATCATCTCTCTGCATTAAAATTCCTGTAGGAGAAATTTTTGATGGTAGTATGACGAGAATACAATCGAGCTCTGGATTCACCCTGTCCACATGTGCCTGTTGTAATTTTTCCTCAATCATTGTCAGTTCCTTTTCTGCTTCAGCTGTTAATTCTCTGGGACTGTTTAAATCTTTATCACCATCCAAGGTTTTGTTCAAATGAATTATTAAATCAGGTGTTATTCCAATAGCTGGTCGTAGACTGGAAATGTCTCCTAACAGTCTTTGAAAGTCATTAAGAGTCCGTAGGCAATCTCTCCTAATTTGTGCTTTTTGTGTCTTAATTTTTTGCAAACCTATTTTATAACCTAAATAATTAACAGAATCTCCCTTCTGAATCTTTTCAGGAGCTAATTGCAATCCCCATTTAGGTAAAAGTATCTTTATTTCTTCAAACAGTCTGTTCAAGGTATCCATGTTTGAATCGGATAACAAGATGTCGTCCATGTAATGGTATACTATAGATTTGGGAAATTTCTTGCGTATTATTTGTAATGGTTGGTTCACAAAATATTGGCACAGGGAGGGGCTATTTAACATACCCTGGGGGAGAACGGTCCAGTGGTACCTCCTCGAAGGTTGAGAATTGTTATAAGTAGGCACTGTGAAGGCAAATTTTTCTCTATCTTCTTTTTGCAAAGGTATAGTGAAGAAACAATCCTTTAAATCAATAACTATGAGAGGCCATCCTTTTGGTAATAAAGAGGGCAAAGGAATTCCAGATTGCAGAGGGCCCATAGGTTGAATAACCTTGTTGATGGCCCTGAGATCTGTCACCATTCTCCATTTACCTGATTTTTTCTTAACCACAAATACAGGAGAATTCCAAGGGCTGGTAGATTCTTCTATATGTCCAGCATCTAATTGTTCTTGTACCAGCTGTTCTAAAGCCTGTAACTTTTCCTCAGCTAAAGGCCATTGCTTTGTCCATATTGGTTTCTCAGTCAACCATTTTAGAGGCAAGGCTGTTGGTATCTCTGAAGGGACATCAATTGCTTGTTCTTTTACAGCCCGAATGGCCGGTTTTCTCAGTTTGTAATATCTTTTAATATTATTCTCAGAAATATAGGCTCTAGATTTAGCAGGAATGTTAATTTCAGTATTCCATTGTTGTAATAGGTCACGACCCCATAAATTCATTGCAATATTGGCTACATATGGCTTTAATTTTCCTATTTGTCCCTCTGGCCCTATACATTCAACCCATCTCGTGCTCTGCCTTACTCGAGATAGGGTTCCAATTCCCAGGAGCTGAACATTTACATTCTGAAGAGGCCAATACGGATGCCAAGATTCTGGGGTAATGATACTTACATCAGCACCTGTGTCCAGCAGGCCAGTAATAAAAATGCCATTTACACACACTCTCAGTTTAGGTCTTTGATCATTTATAGAAGTTTGCCAAAACACACGTAACTTATCTTTCTGATCATTATTGCTTGTAACAGTAGGCATGGGGCTTCCTAATTGTCCTGATGAGGCACGTTCTCTGCAGAAACTGGATATGACTGAACCATGTTTGCCATGGGGGCCTGTGAGGCCCCCCCTCTCACGTTTCCCGGCTGTATCAGGTTGCCTTGTCTATCTCTTGTAGACCTGCATTCATTCGTCCAATGTCTGCCCTTTCCACATCTTCTACATAAACCTGAAGGCTGAGTCCTCCTATTTCTGTTATTTCTAGAAGATGCATTATTATTATTATTTCTGAAAGATGCATTATTATTATTATTATTATTTCTGAAAATCCGTTGTTTACAATTCCTTTTAATATGACCCATTTTTCCACAATTAAAACATTTGGTATTCTGGTGTCTCCTTTTACCATTGGAAATTGCTTCTTCTACCCATGCTTCAGTGCCATAATCAAATGTATCAACATTGAGTGTATGCAAGACCCATTCTTCCAACGGTGCTGATCTGAGCTTTAAAGGACCCAAAATCCTTTTGCATTCCACATTTGCATTTTCATAAGCCAAAGACTCAATCATTATACGTCTTGCTTCTGGGTCAGATATTCCTATTTGTACAGCCTTAGTTAATCTTTGTAAAAAGTCACTAAAGGGTTCTCTCTGACCCTGTTTAACTCTGACAAATGATTCCATTCTCTGTCCTGGGTCTTGTACCCTGTCCCAAGCCCTTAAGGCTGCTGTAGTACACATGGAGAGTGTGTTTTCATCCAAATTAGCTTGTTCCTGAGGATCAGAAAAGAGCCCTTCACCTAGAATTTGATCTAGGGAAATGTTAATTCCTTTCGCTTTTTCCTGCTGTTCTAAGAGTCTAGCCTCTTGCCTGAATAAGCATTTCCATTTCAATTGCGGTCCACTCTCCAGTACCGCAGAGCTCAGCTGGAGCCAGTCTGAGGGGGTTGCTCTGCTTGTCGTGGCCCAAGATCTTAGCATCTCCTTAACAAAAGAGGCTTGCATCCCAAAAGTCATGACAGCCTGTTTTATTTCCTTGAGATCATTCATACGCACAGGTTCCCATGTATCCTCCTTGATGACCCTAGGGTTTTTGGAACCAATCACCTTCTCTGTTGTTATTACTGGAAAGGCAGGTAGAGCTGTAGGTAGAGCTTTGTGGAAATTGTCCCGGAGAGACTTACCCACAGATGTAGTTAAAATTTTCCTTTCTACCCTTTTCTCTTCCTCATCAGAATTTAGAAATTCCTCAATCTTTTCAATTCTATTCACCATTGCTTTCTGCAATGTCTGAATCTCCTGTCCAGAATTATGTTCCAAAGCCTTCATTGAGGATTCTAAAATATGAAGTTTGTCCGTTAGAGATAACATCTCATCTTTGGACATAATTTTTATGGCATAAACCGTGCCTTCTTGTATTGACAATCTTTCCGTCAATCTGTCATAAGCTTTAGACAAAATCCGATTGTCACATTCAGCAGTTTTGATTCTCTCAGTTAATGTTTCATTTCCTACAGAAAGGGACTGAATCTTATGGTCCAGATCAGCTGTTCCCTCTTCCATAGTAATGAATTTCTCCTTAACATCAGCCTGAAGAACTTCAACCTGATTCTTGAGAAGATTGTTATCAGCCTGGAGAACTTCAAACCGATTCTCGAAAAGATTGTTATCAGTCTGGAGAACTTCAACCTGATTCTTGAGAAGATTGTTATCAGCCTGGAGAACTTCAAACTGATTCTTGAGAAGATTGTTATCATTCTCAATTGTTTTTAAGCGTTCAATCTCTACCTTAAGAATCCTGGATTCGTCTCGTAAAGACTTTATCATATTTCTATTATCAAACCATTTGTTGCCAATGAAAACTACGAATCCCAGAAGGATCCATATATGTGGGGTGATAGACACCTCTTGTAAAATCTCCCACATGGTACAATTAAAAAAAATCATTAAATTCTTGAATAGTAATGTGTTCAGACATTTTATTTATAAAAGAAAATTTTTTTTACCTGCAAAGATCGGTTCCTGCCAGTGGTGGTCTCTGTGTTTTTGGAGCCTGTCCTAGAACTAGCTCTTGTAGACCAGGCTGGCCTTGAACTCACAGAGATCCGCCTGTCTCTGCCTCCCAAGTGCTGGGATTGAAGGCGTGCACTACCAAGGCCTGGCAGGCCTCAAACTCACAGAGATCTGCCTGCCTCTGCTTCCCAAGTGCTGGGATTAAAGGCGTGCTCTACCACTGCCTGGCCGGCCTCAAACTTGTGATCCTCCTGCCTCTGCCTCCTTCAGCAAATCCTACCGGCGTGGGCCACCACAACCGGCCAAGTCACTTTGTAACAGACCAAATCTGACGCTGTGGCAGCTTTTGTTGCAAAACCGCAAGTACTTGAGCTTCTGCTAATTCAGGCAGTGGGGTTCCGCTGCAAAACTTAGCCAAGGCAGGCAGAATGGGCCTGTGTCGCGAGTGTGTCTCGGACTCGGCACTGGGGCCGGAGTCACGAACTGAAAAACAGCACCGGGGAGGGTGCTGTGTTAGCTAGCGGGCTACCCGCTTGAGTCGGGGGCAAAATAGCCCGACGTTGGATGCCAAAATGTAACGGCGTAAATGAATGCAGACAGAGTGTAAAAATATATATATAGCTTTAATGTAGAAATAGACTTACAGAACCACCGTTCCCGCGGAGACCAGGAAAGCAGAAGCAAGCCCTTGGAGCTTGCTCGCCAAATTTATAGGCAGACATTAGCCCGAGGCGAACACGCCCCCTAAGGGGCGGGACTTATCCCTACACAGATATGCAACAAGACTTGAAGGATCTGAGGGTAAAGATTCATGTATTCACCTTCCATGAAGAGGCTTCCATGGAAATTATACTATGAACACGCTACTTATATTGCTCATGCTAAATCTCCACCGCATACACACAGTCCTGTGTCACTCGACAACAGGGACGAGTTCTGAGAAGGGAGGCCTCAGGATGTTTCATAGTGGGAACATCATGGAATGTATATCACAAATCTGGACAGTATAGATCAGTGTTCAGCTTGAACTCTTGGTGAAATCACAGGACATGGTATCACCACACGTGTACCAGGCCATCACTGATGGAACCGTGTAAGTGTAAAGATTTTAACAACTTTTTACATTATATGCTAAAATAATGTTAAAATATGGCATAGTAAATACACAAAAGTCTAACATAGTTATTATCATTATATAGCACTACGTTTTATATCTATTTGCTGGTGTTCTTATATATGACTTTGCTGTACTTTTATACGACTGACAGGCAGCACAGTAAAGCTGTCTGGAGCAGCATCTGCATAAGCACACAAGTCCTGGGTGTGTGCTCTGATCTCTTTTCCTTTCTTTTTTTTTTTTTTATGTTAAGATAGGGTTTCCCTGTTTAGCCCTGGTTGTCCTGGAACATGCTCGGCAGCGCAGACTAGGCTCAAACCGAGAGATCCGCCTTCCTCTGCCTCCTGAGTTCTGGGGTTAAAGTCATGTGCCACCATACCTGGCTCTTGTGTTATGATTTTATGCTTGGCCATGTTATCACTAGACAGTGGTAAGTTTTCAATTCCCTTGTGAGCTTGTGGGATCATTACCATACAGTCAGAACATCATTAATGGGAATCCACGGATGACGTCACTCGTTAGCCATCTCCTTCCTGTGCATTTTAAAGTAAACTACAGACGTTAGCACACTTTGAAAGAGCATTGTTTACTCGAGTTCAACCTATGGGGACAATTCCTTTTCCTCTTATTCGGAACTTTCTTATGATACCCCTCACGTGTTTTAAATGTACACTTGTTGAGTTTTTGGCAAATACATGCAGATTATTCTGATATTTTTCTGCCAAAGACTAGAGTTTCCCATTCTAGGATTTCATAGAAATGGAACATACCAACTCTACTCTTTTGTGGCTGCCTCAATAATTCAATATAATGCTTTTTGAGATTTACTCATGGTGTCCCATGTATTACTTCTTCCCCTTTTATTACTTAGTGGTATTTTATGGGTTTGCTATGATTTGTTTCCATTCTCGTATAACAGATAGACACCTGGGATGTTTCTAACTTTTCAGTCCAATGAACAGGACAGCTATGAATATTCTTATAGAAGCCTTTTATGAGTGTTCCTCTTGATTTCTCTCGGGCATGTAGGAGACATGGAATTGCTAGGTCATAGCACATGTGCTTATTTTATGAGAAACTGAGAGATTTCCAAAGTGGGTTTGGATATTTGACACTTTCATGGGTAGGTATAAGCATTCTGGCTGCTGTGTGTCCTTGGCAACATTTGACACAGAGTATTTAATTTTGGACAGACTTCTGGGTGTAGCGAGCTGTTTCTCTCCTGATTTCCTTTGCATTTCTCTGAGGACCAATGATGCACATTTGCATTTAATCTAGTTTTGATTCTACTGTCATTCTGACTCCCTTGTAAAACAGGCAGTTATCCGAGAGACCACCTTCAGTGGTGATCCAGGTTTCAAGGGTTTCTACTTTGGGTGACTCCTTTGGATTCACAGAGAACACAGATGTATGAGTGAGGTCCTGCACACACAGTGCACAGACTTGAGAGAACAGACATTGACCTGTGGTAAGCATCCCAAGATACAATGGCAGTTTCCAACACAAATATTCATGGCTCTGGGTTTCATAGACTAGCTCTTGGATGACTAAGACACGTTTTAAAAAAATAAATGATGTGAGTTCTTTGTATCTTTTATGAACTAGGCTGAGTCAGGAACTTGGCTTTCTGATGCTAGGTTCAGAATGAGCATTGATATATAATTGAGATTTCCCCGGAATGGGATGTATAAGCATCCCCCTCTCCTTCTGTCTCTGTGAGAGATAACTGCTCAGTCAGCACTTTTCTATTCTGGCTCATGAAGGATGCTCTTCTGCTTACAATGAACAGCAATAACTTGGGTTTTAAGGGTTAATTAGTGAAAATCTGACTTGTTTGGGTCTTAAAATCACTCACTTTACCAGGATGCAGGGAAGGGGAGGTAAGCTATGGGCAAACCTTAGTATGAATTCATTTTATACATACTGGTCAGTTTTCAGTCAACTTGCCATAACATAGAGTCATACAAGAAGGGTGAGACCCATTTGAAAAAATGCCCCCATCGGATTGGCCCATGGGCAAGTCTGTGGGTGATTTTCATGATTGACGGTTGATGTGTGATGGCCCATCCCTGTGGGGATGGTGCCACCTGTAGACACATGGTCTTGGGCTGAGCAAGCTATGAGGAGCAAGCCAGTAAGCAATGTTCCTCCATGGCCTCTGCTTCAGTTCCTGCCTCCAGGTTCCTGCCTTGAGTTCCTTCCCTGACTGTCCGTAGTGATGGAAAATGACCAGGGACTATAAGCCAAATCAATGCCCCCCCCAAAATTGGTTTGGGTCAGCGTTCTATCATAGCAACAGAGACGTAAGCCAGTAGAACACACATTTTTGAAAATATTATTTAATGATTTACTTGGGAGTGTGTGTGTGCACATGTCCTAGCATGTGTGTGGAGGTCAGAGGACACATAGAGACTCTTATTCTTCTGTGTGGGCCCCAGGGATTGACAGGCAGCACCTTTTCTTGCAGGGCCATCTCACTGGTACCCCTGTCCCTTGTGGTCTAGGTTGTTGGGAGGTTCATGGAGAAGAAACACAAAACCAGCACCAAGTCAGGCGTGGGTGAGGAAAAACCCAGGGCAGAGGCCATTTTGCCTATTGGTCTTCAAATCTATTGATGCCCCCATGTCTCAGTTTCCCCTTTAGTCAAATGGGGACTCTATCAACAGCTACCTCATGAGGGAACACATAATCTATTTACTCTGGGCTTGCCTATAGCCCCGTGGGACACCTATTCCCTCCAACATTGGTATACCCCAAAATAAAACTCACCAAGTCTAGGTGTTCCCTCTTGATGGAGGAAGGTCATCTTTCTATCTGTTTCATTGGTTAGTAATAAAGAAACTGCTTGGCCTCTGATAGGACAGAAAATTAGGTAGGCGGAGTAGAGAGAACAGAATGCTGGGAGAAAGAAGCTGAGTCAGGTCAGTCGCCATGATTCTCCCACTCCAGACAGACGCAGGTTAAGATCTTTCCTGGTAAGCCAGCTCGTGGTGCTACACAGAATATTAGAAATGGGTTAGATCAATATGTAAGAGCTAGCCAATAAGAGGCTGGAACTAATGGGCCAGGCAGTGTTTAAAAGAATACAGTTTCCGTGTAATTATTTCAGATAAAGCTAGTCGTGCGGGCGGCTGGATGCCAGGAACATAGCCTGCCGCCCCTGTCACTACACTCTCTGGGACATCCAGCAGGTGACTGCATCTTCCTGAGTCAGTTTCCTGAACAATACATTGATTATGATGGTATCAGCATGCTAGATAATAATGACTCAATATAGATAATGCTCAATAAGAACTCAACACTAGATACTAGTAACTCAAAAATATTGGAAGTTGTCATAACTTTCACTTGATGGGAATTGTGTGTTAATAAACACACATATAATATTGACTCTAGCTTAAGATGCCATAGTCAGTAGGAAAAGCAGGACGCCATATTGCTTCTAGACCGCGAGGGTAAATATGTAGAATAAATCGGAGCCAAGCACCCGCCAGAAAGTACTGCAAGAAGAACATGTATGCCAATGGGAGTTGGGAGGGAGGTGCATGTTCATAATGCCTGCCTAGGAAGAAAGTGCTTTTGGTTTTTAAATATACATTGTTATTATAGCAATCATCATCATCATTATAGTGTGTGTGTGTGTATGTGTGTGTACCTGGGCCACCGTGTATGCATGGAGGGTAGAGAACAACTTTTGGGAACTGATTTTTCTTCCACTGCGGAATCCAAGGGTTGAAGTCATTAGGTTTGTGTGTTGTTTTGCTCACTGAGACAGCTGTCTGGCACTTTTATTTTTTAAAATATTTTTTAAAATTATGTGTATATGCATGTGTGTCTGGGTGTGCATTTATACACGCGAGTGCAGGTGCCTGCAGAGGCCAGGGCATTGGAGGCACAGGCAGTTGTGAGCTGTGATGTGAGTACTGGGAACCAAACTCCTCCCTCCATAAGGGCAGTGTGTGTGTGTTCTTAACCACTCCCTGCTGAGAGCCATCTCTCCCGCTCTCACTACTCTTTATAAGTCCTCCTTGAGGAGCTCTTGAAAGTGACTTTGTTTGAAAAACCAAACTGACAGCAATGTTCTCTGTGTTTCCTCTCCAGTTTCCTGGCATTTAACACTGACACAGTGGGCCATCTCACCTTTCTGCTAAAAGCAGTGAATTTTCGAGAAAGGGTTCTTCAGCGGAGTTTGGTGTCCAGGATTTACCATAAGGTAAAGCTACTGTTTCATCTTTTTCCTTCTGGATGAGTCTACAAGGCATAGCTGACTCCATGCTGACTTTAACAGGGGATGACTCTGCATACTCAGAAGCTTGGGGAAGTGGTCAGGGCTCTCCAGGCTGCCTTCCAGGGCAGCCTTGCCTGCTCCAGAAGCATGACACTACTGATTAACACTTTGTGTCCTGTTCTGGAATCCCACTGGTAAGCGTCACTTGGCACCATGGCAGGGACAGTGTCGTGCTTTTCATTGGAAATGTAATGTTCAGATGTAGAGCAAATATGTTGTCCTCTGGAGAAAATGTGTCCATTGAACACGTGTAAAATTAGCAATGTGTTGACCTGTGGTGCACTGTATTTCCTGTTGAAGAATCCATAGATTTCTGTGAAAACATAATTCAACATGTGGGGACGTGGCTCAGTTCTTAAAGCGGTTACCACACAAGCATGAGGACCTATGTTTGTGTGGCTAGTACCCTCCCAGGCACACCCAAAGCTGAGGGTGATAGCACACGCTAGTATAACCAGGGCTGGAGAGATGGAAGCAAGAGTTTCCCTGGGGTTTGCTAGTCAGTGAGTTCCTTGTTCAATGAGAGATCCTGTCTCAAACATAAAAGAATGGAAAAGAGAAAGGGTTGAGGAAAACAGCTCATGTTGACTTCTGGTTTCCACATGCATGTGTACACACCTTTGTGGTTATCCACTCACCCACACAGGCCTACATACAGGTACCCACTCACAAACAAACACATATGAGAAATATATATAGCTTCATTGATAGCTATCAGGAGGAAATAGCTGTCATGCACAGTGCCAGAGGGTTGGTTTGACGAAACACTCCAGGTCTGCGTGTTTCATCCTTTGGTCCAAGGCAATCGGTCAACGAGTTCCCAGAAAGCTTCACTCATCCTTTCTTGATCCTGAGTCAGTGCTCAGGGCTGAAGAACCAGGCTATGGAGAGTGGCTCTTCTTCTGTACTGGAACTAGATGCTCAGAGGACCAGACCTGAGTCCCTAGAACTCTCTTTCGATCTACCTCTTTTCATATCAGTTACATAGTGTTGTCACCTCATCCCACACAAAGGAGCCAGGAATATAGAGGGTGCAGTGTGTATAGAGACCGGCATTCTCTCAGGAAATACGCTGAAGGCAGAGGATTCCTGGAAACACATGAGCAGTTAAGACTCACGCTTATGAAACAGAGCCACATTGGGTAAGAACTCATAGGAAGCTGGGCTTGGGGGTGAGCACGGTCCATCTTCCAGTCAGAGATATGAGGTGATGCTCTGCCGACCACAATGGCACAGTCTAGCGATTTACACCACTCTGCACACCCTGGCCTTTTCATAATGGAGTCAGCTGCAGAGTGGGAAGTCTATAACCCAGGGCAAAGATGCATCCCAGGGAACGGAGGACACTCAACCTACAAAGCATCTTCTAGACACTGTAGAAGAAAAGGTGGGAGATGAAATTGCAAGAGAGGAAAAAGATTATAACAATCCAACCAGTGGGAAATCCCAAAATGCCAGAACAAAGAGAGCCACAGAAATAATCACAGACATGATGGAACAATACTTCCTTTGTATTTAAAAAACATGTTCATTGCTGGAAAACCCGTGCATATACCCTGCATATTAGTTGCTTTTCTGATGCCTTATAAAATACCTGACAAAAATAGCTGAAAGAAGGGTTTGCTCTGGCTCTCAGTTTGAGGTGCTTATCCATCATAGCAGTGGAGGCATGGCCGCCGGAGCTCGAGGCAGCCAGCCACATGTGCCTACAGTGAGTGCATGGCTCACTCCCTTCCTTTATATCCAGCCCAGCCCTTGGGATCATACTGTCTGCGTTCAGGGTAGGCCTTTTCTTCTCACTTAGCCCTTTCTAGAAATACCCTCCTAGATGCACATGCAGGTGTGTCTTTCACGGTGATTCTGTTGCTCTTATTTCTACTCCCCACATAGTATAGATGCTCTAAGACTTGCTAAACATTCAGAAATATTTTCTGTTTACAGTTCTTCTCTGCCAGGGGAGAAGTAATCGTTTTCATTAGTGTCTAGTCTGATTGCGAGAGAAGAAAACTTTCACACATGCGAGTGTGTTTTCCAAACATCAAATAAACACTAGGCAAAGGATGTGCTGAAAAAACTGGAGAGGGCTCTAGAGCCCGACAGCTAACATTCGTTGCTGCCAAACTTCAGCGTCCTCTTCTGTAATTTAGAATAATAAGGCCGCGTACAATGCAAATGCGCTGCCTGCTGGAATACCACTGGATATGCAAAGCAGCCGCGGAAGCTCTAACTCTTGCATTCATGTTAATTACCCAAGTTTCTATCGTCCTGTAACCTGTTTATAGACAATACGATTAAATATTCATAGCACACAGAAGTTTCAAGGGCTAATTAGAAAAGAGACCGTGAAGATTATCAAGCAGGCTCCTGCCTTGGGGAAAGTCCACGTCTAGTTTTCGCCTGAGGCGAAATTAAGATAAAACCTATAAGGTCAGTAGAAAGAATATGGACATCTATTATTTTAGTTTTTAGTTTTCACTCATCAGCTGGCTGCGAGTGGCTTGTGTTTGCTTCCATAAATGAATTGGATATTGTAATAAAATGATTCTTATCAGCAGTTTGGACATCTAACCTAAGCAGAGCTGGTTCAACCGTCTTTGACTAGTGGTCAAAGAAGGGAAAATTCATCTAGCATCCACAATATTCCTGAAAACAGCTGGAATATTTGGCTTAGAGTTTTTCAGATGAAAAGGCAAAGCCATGAGGGCTTTGGGAATCTGCGTGTCTTCCTAGTTCTTTGGTAAAACCTTGACTTTTTTTATTTCCTCAAAAGCACATTCCATTAGAGCCATGCTTGGCCAAACTTCTCAGTGCTTTGGACAGCCACTCTACCCCCACCCTGTAGTGACAAGAGGATCCTACAGCAGATCCAGCCTGTGCAATCACTTGACAACGTGTTTCTCTGCCCAGAGTGGTCAGGGCTTCTCTTCAGAGTACCAGAGAAGCTTTTCTGCTTTGCTAGTGACATTGGAGAGCACTGATTCCCTGAGCTCCCATACGGGCTCATTTCTCCAGTTTTCCAAACTTGGGGTGCAAGGGCTGTTCATAATTGCTGCCTCAGTTCCCCATGGGTAGGAGAAAATAGAAACCAATGAGTGATAGCTTGTCACATTGAGAATATCACGTCACAAAAAGCCGCCACTCTACAGAAAAGCTCTGTGGACAAGAAGATGGAGCATCAGTAATTGGTATGTTTGAAAAAACGACTTTGCTTGCAAAGATACATTACAGAAGCTGGATGGGTGGTAGGGTGAGAATGTGGTAAGTCTGGACTTAGTTCACGGACTGCCTCTCATCGCTGGTAACATTCTCTCGCATTAGATGTATCTCTTTATTTTTTATTGTTTCTTTAGTTTTTAAGAATTTCATAGATATGTATAATATATTTGCATTATTTTCATCTATCCTTTCACCCCCTCTATCTCTGCCTTCCCCTTCCCTCTTATATCCATAACATAGCTATGGTTATATAACAATACGTTTACTGATGATCACTTGGGACCAGATAACCTATCAGATGATGCGTGCTGGAGAAAACCAGTTCTCTCTCTCTCAGAAGCTATTGATTGCCTGGAGCTCTTCCCTCAGGGGGTAGGAATTTTTCCAACACCTATTGCCTTTAGGCAGGGCCTATTTAGGCCACAATATGTTGAGATTTCACAGGCAGCATCCCTGTCAAGCCAAGAATACATGATTTTTCAGCAGTCCCAGTCCTCTGGTTCTTACAGGCTTTCTGTCCCCTTTGCCTCTCTGTTCCCCACACCTTAAATGTGGAGGTTGTGTTGTATGTGTACCAAGTAGGGCTGAACATCCTGGTCATTTGCTCTCCACATTTTGACCAGTTGTGGATCTCTGTAATAGCCCCCATTGGTGGCCAAAAAGAAACTTCTTTGCTGAAGGGGGTCTCCCTTTTTCTATTGCCATGATAAACCACCATGACCAAAGCAACTTATAAAATAAGTGTTTGATTTGGAGCTTGTCGTTGCAGAGGGTTAGAGTCTGTGAGCATCATGACGGAGAGTGTGGCAGCAGGCAGGCATATGTGGTGCTGGAGCAGGAGCTGAGAGATCACATCTTTAGCTGCAAGCAGGAGGCAGAGAGAGGCAGGAAGATAAGTGAGAATGGAATGAGCCTTTTGAACCCTCAAAATTCACCTCCAGTGACACATTTCTTCTAATAAGACCACACCTCCTAATCCTTCCTGAACAGTTCTACAGTCTGGGGACCAAGCATTCAATCATATGACTCTATGGGGCCATTCCCATTGAAACCACCACAAAGGGCAATACCTACACTTACCTATGGCTATAAGAATAAGTATTTAGAGTATGGTTAGAAGCTTTGTTGGTTTAGGAAAATGGCAATACTATTCTCCTCTAGAGTCTGTGACTCCTCCAGACACAGGTAGTTGGTCAAGTTTACAGTATGAGCCTCTGCTTTAGAGGGTGTAGGAATCTACTGGAAAAGATTGTTTTCAGAAAGCTGCTGCAGGCTCCCCTCCACCATGCCACAAGGCCAAGTTGAAAGGGAAGGGGAGTGGTTTGCAAGCAAGCATCAGGACTTAACATCAAATCCAAGGCAGTAAACTGATTTAAAAACAAATACATACTACCATTGATTTTCCTTATACGGAGATTGGATGGAGAGTTAGTGGAGGCTGGAAACAAGGTTGCTAGAAGTGTAACTATGTAGCACTTTCTATTTAGACAATTACTCTCACTTTGGATTTTATTGTCATGAATACACAGCCTGAGTACTCCACCTGTGTAGGACTTAAAAGTAGATCTTTGAAACGGAAGGACAACACAGCACTTCTGTAACTGTTCCGCTTGCTACAAGTTCAGCCCTGACAATACTTTGCTCATGTCTGTCGGTTGAGGCCAGGACTCTCCTCTGCACTATCATCTGTAGAAAAGACAAACTGCCCATGTTGGTGACTGGATGGCCCATGAGTGGCGCATGCCCATGAGAAGGGCAATTAGGACATCTCTCAACCAAGGAGCTTCACAAACACTGGTTAGGAGGCAGCTGATGGATCTAGGAAAACACGATCGTCAGTCAGCCCAGACAGAATCCACCACTTACCGTACCCATGTGAAGGTCCAGATAGAACGGTGGCCATCAGTCTGCTTGTGAAATTTAAGACTCATTTTTATTATGTTCAATTATGTATTCCTGTGTGTTTGGGGGGGCTGGGGTTATGTGCAAGTGAGTGCAGGCACCTGTGGAGGCCAGAGGCAGCGGATCCCACTGGAATTTGAGTTACAGATGGTTGTGGTTCACCTGATGTGGGTGCTGGGAACTACAGGGTTCTCTGCAAGAGCAGCACTTGTTGGTAACCACCGAGCCGTCTTTCTAGTCCTAGTTCTTAAGTTTTAAAACAAACAGGCTGGATAGATGGCTCCATGGCTAAAAGCATATTGCATATCACATATTGCTCTTTCAGAGTGCCTGGCTTCCATTCCCAGCACCCATGTAGGGTATCAGCCTGCAACTCCAGCTCCTCAAACTCTATCGTCCTCGCCTGACCTCCATAGACGCTGCACGCACCTGCTGAGGTGTACCTCTGAATGCATCATTAAGAGTAAAAGTAAAATTTAAACAAAAATAATCAAACAAAAAACACACACATGGTGACTGGAACAAGCAGATACTTTCCTAAAGGTCTCTTGACATATAAAAAGCAAAAGTTTTGCTTCAAACATAGATCATTAGAGTCAGAAAGTGAAACGTTTGCAAGTTTGTGAAAAACTGCGGCCTCCTCTCAGTTGACTAATATGTAAAGCTCTGGAATGTAAAACAGCTTCTTATTGGTCAGTGAGTGATTAGGGTTTAAATTCTGAGTCAGGGAAGGAGTAGGTAGTGGCCTGGAGAGTTCTGGGAACAGAGAGGCAGGAAACTTCAAGGCAGGTTGCACTCAACTCCCAGCTTTCATTGCTCTCAAGATTTGCATAGCTCCTCCCTCATTGTTATGGCCATCATTACTTTTTTAAAGCCCACTTAATAAATTCTCTCTCTCTCTTTCACACACACACACACACACACACACACACACACACTTGTTTTGTTCCTTAGAGAACCCCGACTAAAATGTGTCATGAAAAATACCCCTTTTACATGTTCTTTTTCTTACTGTCTTGCTCCTTTCTCTGCCCACAACAACCCAGAAAACCAGTCAATACTAGGATTCACATTTTCTCTTTATTTTTTCTTTTCCCTTCACTTCCAACTCTTTTTGTGGATGACTTTTCCTGGAAAGAAATTAGCAAGTGTCTGCTCATTCCACACAGAACACCTTGACAGAACAAAGAGATGATTCCCCCCCCCCCCCCGCCCCCATGTCTAGCCTAGCGAATCCGTGGGATTCACTACAGAATGAATAGATGAGGAGTGACTGGAAGGCAGGACATCACTGAAAAGCCTGCCTCAGAATAGGTCATGACAGCTGGGAATCTTTCTCTCAGCAGTTGTTCCGACTTATACAGCCTGTGCAGAGACCTTGTAAACTGTAAGTTTTAGAGGCTTCCTGTGCTTCATAAGTTGTGTTTACTTCCTGGGTCTTATGAGCTTCCCTCCTCCCTCCAGGGAGGGGTGTTTCTGTTTGGAGAAAATAGTCACATAATATCCTCTTTTTCTCATACACAGAGCTGAAGTTATCTTTCCTAGGAGGGACTAGAAAGGTAAAGAGGAAGTCAAAATAAAGAAGAGAGTGGGAAAGGAAATTGCACTCCTGATAACTACAGGGAGGAGTGGCCATTTCCATGGGAGTACAGGAGCTTGGATCCTTGAGATCTTATTATTAGACCCATTCCTTATAGGCAGTCAGCCTGGGACCCAGAGTCCCTGGTTTCTTCATGTGTCAGTCACCAGTGGCAAGGAAGGCTCAGAAGTGGACTGCAAAGACAGCGTCCTTTCCTGTTGGTGGGTCCTTCTTACCGCCGTTGCTACCGGCTGTCTTCTTGACTCGAAAGTCTCTGTTTTCCCTATTCCTGCACATATTACTTGGAAACAAAAAACTTCTCCCCGAGTTATCCATTCAGTGAATTCCTATTTATATCAGAATGGATTTGTAGATAATTATTTTATACTTTGAGTTATAATCCAATAATGTTGATCAAATTGTTCCCAGTTGTGGTCATGGTGAGCTGCTTTGTTGCAGTTGGTCTCTGTGTCCCTTTGTTGAACACCCCACCACTGTGTTTCCTCCCTCCCTCCCTCCCTCCCTCCCTCCCTCCCTCCTTCCCTCCCTTCCTGAGCATTTTCTTGCTTCCTGGTTTGTCTTGCTTCATTACTGGCAACTCTGTATCAGTCACTTCTTGAAGGAGCTCAAATCCAGTGTCTCGTCCTCCGGTTCCCTCTGCTTCCTATTCAAGGCCATAGAATAAATATAAATATGAGCATACATGAGTCATGTCCATTAGAAATCACGGGGTTTAAGGGTAACTCCAACCTCATACACAAACAGCAGGGATGTTCTGGTGTCACTCTTCTGTCTGCTGTTTCTTGCTTGTTTGAGAATTCCCAGGACGTATGTTAAGAACGTAACAGAATTGCTCCTGGTGGGGAACACATTAACTAACGAGGATGCAGTATTCTTCTCTATAACATTAGCCCTGAGAATCCAAACAGCGTTTCTAACATTTAATTATCAATCGTTCTAGTCTCTGTTTGTAGTCTTCTTTCAAGTCTGCCTATATCCTGGCTGGTGTATACCCCCTTTCTCGTCTCTTTGAAAATTATTATTATCAAGGTCTCTATAAAAACCCGTGAAGCTCCCTAGCCTCGCTGCTGTGCAGAAAGCTGCATTCAGGGAACTCTTGCTCCTTTCTCATCCGCATACCCCGTTCTTCGGCCTTTCTTTCTGTTATGGTTTGAAGCTGAAATAGCCCTCTGCAGTCTGAAGTGTTGAAGACTTAGCTCCTCTCAGGCAGTTCTTGAGAGGTGACTGAGGACTCAGACATGGTCCATGGAGTAAGCCATTGGCAGATCTGCAGTTTAGTGGTACTATTGATCAGTGGCGGAAACTAGAAGGTAGGTCTTAGTGGGAGGAACTGGGTCACTAGGGCTGTGCCCCTGAAGAGTCTCTCTCTCTCTCTCTCTCTCTCTCTCTGTGTGTGTGTGTGTGTGTGTTTTTCTCCCTCCCTTCCTCCTTTCCTCCCTCCCTTCCCTTCCTCTTTTAGTCTTCTAGTATGAAGTGAGCATACTCTGATGTTCTGTTTCATCATAACCCAGAAACAATAGACTGCTTGTGTGTCTCAGGGATTGCGTCCTGATGAGGAAGAGTGTGGGCTCACCTTTCTCATCCTCACTACCACACTTCCATCTCTTCCTTTCCCCCTTTGCTTCACTTTTAGCAGTATTTTTTTCCCACAAATGAGTGTAATATGCATGTGTGCCTGCTCATAAAGCCATTTTCTTCTATGGCTGGTCACCTTCCTTAGACTTGTTTCTCCCCCTTAACAGCACACCCCAAAAGCCCCATGAGGGCCTAAACATCCCCGCTTCATCTTCCTGCACTGCAGAGTCATCTCTTTGTGGCTGTATCTCACTGAGCCTCTCTCATGTGTTTGATTTCCCACTTAGCATTTTGTAACTACTGAAACTGCACGCAGAGGGAGAGGTGACATCAGGCGTGTCTACTTCCTCATCCACAGAACAGAAACTGTTCGCATGCTTTTCTTCTCACTCCTTTGATGGGTGGTGTATGTTATCTCCATGCTGCGTGTGTGTGTGTGTGTGTGTGTGTGTGTGTGTGTGTGTGTGCAGCTTTTGTCTGTGTGAGGGCTACTTCAGTTTCTCTTGTGTTTTCTGTTATGCCCTTTTCCCTCCTCCATAAAATTCTGATATTTTGCCCAGCAATTTTTTTCTGTGCTGAGTACTGACCAAAATATCCTCTTTCTCTTAAAAAAAAACTCTGAATTATTTGAATATTAAGCAACACATCAAGAAATACTCTATGAAGAAAAAAACATAAAAAATAGTTATTTTTAAAAAGAATAGTTAAGGGAAAAAGTATGTTAATCAGAATGATAATAAAATTACAGCATACCAAATTCTATGGAGAGGACAAGGTATAGATTGAAATAAAAAAGCTTGAAACAAATGATGTAAACTGCCACCTTAAAGGGCAGAAATAGAATAACAGATGAGTAGAGATAGCAACAAAAATAAGAGAAATATAAAACACAGGGAGAAACATCAGCAAACTTAAAAGTCTCTTCTTTGAAATGATTAACAGAATTGATTGACCCCTTGCAACACTGATGAAGAAACAGAGGGGCCAAGTGTGAGCAAGTGATATCAGGAACAAAGAAGGAATACGCTGACATCTTGACACACACTCCGGGCTCTGCAGTATGGCACAGCATAGACAAACATGAGCAATGTGGTCAAGACAGGGTTAGGAGAAAATCCCGGAGAAACAACTCCCGCTAGGAGCAGTGGCACACACCTTTAATCACAATGCTCAGGAGGGAGAGACAAGTGAACATCTGTGAATTAGAGGCCAGCCTGGTCTACAGAGCAAGTTCCAGGACAGCCAGACCTACACAGAGAAACCCTGTCTCAAAAAAAAAAAAAAAAAAAAAAAAACAAAACAAAAACAAAACAAAAAACCCAAAAAACAACAAAAAAAGCAACAACAAACAAACAAAAACTCAAATGCTAACAAAAAATAAAAGATCTGAAAGTATTTTTAAATGAATTTGGTTTTTAAGAAAACATTGCTATAACTGAAAAGCTCCAGGTTTATGTCATTTTCTTGTTGAATCCTACCTTTCATTTTAAACACAGCAGTGCTGTCTCTGCTAGGCAGTGTTTTGACACTTTGCCGCAAAGACACAGTATAACAAGGAAAAGATTGATCTTGGCCCACAGTTTCTGAGGCCTCAGCCCATGCTGACTGGCATTCTCTTCCACACTGTGCTAAGTCAGAGCATTGTGATACAGGGTGTGGCTGTTTACCCTCAGCAGCCAGGAAGCAGAAGGAAGGAAAGGAGAGACTGCAGATTGTGTTTTGAGGCTGTCCTAGTCCAGTCATGGGAACACTGGTATGAAGCTGCACACATCACCAGAGCACTGCAAGGTCCACTTAGCCATACATATTTGCTCATTCAATTTCTGACAAACATGAAATAAGTTCAACGATGAAGAGAGAATGTTGGAGGAGGTCGCTTGTTCTTTCTGACCTCCCAGCTAGCTTAGACCCAAAATAATCACATAGAAACTGTATTAATTAAATCACTGCTTGGCCCATTAGCTCTAGCTTCTTATTGTCTAAGTCTTACATATTAATTTAACACATTTCTATTAATCTGTATATCACCACGAGGTCATGGCCTACCAGCAAAGTTTCAGCATGTCTATCTCTGGTAGCAGCTCCATGACATCTCTCTGAGTCCACCTTCCTCCTCCCATGCTATAGGCCAAGCCAGTTCTTTATTCATTAGCCAGTAAAAGCGACACATAGACAGAAGGACCTCCCACACCAAGATAGATTCTGAATGGAAAATGAACAGTGGACTGTTTCCTACTCAATATGGAAGTGCTCATTAAAGACCCGTCATAGACCTGAATAGAAGCAGGGAAACTATAAATTTCCAAAGAAAACAGGGAAGTATCATCAGCATTATGCTGGAAGCCAGAGTAAACAAAGATCTCTTAGAAAAACGGAAAGCACCCATCATTTACATTAGCTATCGATACACTGTTATTGTCTGAAAGCCAGCCATCAGAACAGAGGCAAGCTCTAAGCCTTGGAGCAATTCCCCCAGTGTCTGTGTCTGGCACAAGCTTTTTTTTTTTTTTTTTTTTTTTTTTTTTTTTTTGGATTTTTCGAGACAGGGTTTCTCCGTAGCTTTTGGTTCCTGTCCTGGAACTAGCTCTTGTAGACTTATCCAGAATGTGTGGAGAACTCTCACGCTGCAATAGTGAAAAGATACAATCTGAGACAACTTTGCACAAAAGACTTGAAATCCACCTCATAAAAGAAGATAAAAGGAAAGCTAATGAGCATGTGAAACTGCCTGATCTTATTAGTCAGAGGGAGCCAGAAATCAAAACCACAACGAAGTACCAACACCCGCCCACTGGCACATTTCAGCTGAAGTGCTCCATGGAGCTCAGCCAGCAGTGGTGCAGGGCAACCCTGGGTCTCATAACTAAGACATTCGAAGGTGTAAACATAGAAGCTGGGGCTGTAGCATGATAGCAGAGTGTTCATTCATCTTCCATGCACGAGGCCCGGAGATCAGTTCCCTGTTCGCTCTCTCTCTCTCTCTCTCTCTCTCTCTCTGTATGTATCAAATACACAGCTATGTGGTTCATAAATAGCCTTATAGAGGAGCGTTCATAGCAGTTTTATTAATAACCCCAAGTTGGAAACTGGAAACCGAATGTTTATAGATATGAAAACTAGAGAGGTAAATTGTGGTTGACTTCACAAGGTGAATCATGTGAAACAGCATGTGTGAATTTTACAGACACGCTTAGTGATATGAAAGAGTTTTACTGGCTGGTCCCATTTATGTGGCAGTCAAGGAGGGGAAAGACTAGTTGAGGGTGATGCAGTAGTCACCATCCAAGGGAGAGAGTGGTGTTGCATGGGGAGGCTCCGAAGGGCCTGGGAGATGCTGTCCTTGATTGGCATGGTTCCAATGAGTATGTACACGTACAGAAGAACTCACGGATGGGTGTTGGAGACATGACTCAGTCATTACAGTGCCTGCTGTACAAGCGTGAGGACCTGAGTTCAATTCCTAGCATCCACTGTATTACACAGCTGTGGTCACAGTGCTGGGGAGGCAGAAATAAGGATCTTTGGGACTTCCTGGCCAGCTAGTCTTTCCAAATTGGGGAGCTCTGGGTTAATCAAGAGAGTCTGTTTTTAACAAAACAAAGTGGGGGGCGGTGGAGATGGCTCAGAGGTAAAGAGCACCAGGTGCTCTTCCAGAGGCCCTGGGTTCAATTCTCGGCAACCACATGCTGGCTCACAACCATCTATAATAAGATCTGGTGCCCTCTCCTCGCAGGCAGAACACTGTATACATAATAAATAAATCAATCTTCTTTTTTAAGTGAAGGGCAATTAAGATGGTACTGACATTGACCCAGAGCCCACATACAATCGTGTGAACATGTGCACACGCGCATGCCTCCCCCAAACACTTTAAAAGGCACTGAGCTGCAAACTAAAGGTGATATGTCACACATCTAACTGCGCATATGGTGTATGTATCTCAATGACAGGATTTAAAGGTCTAACTCAAACAGGGCATCTCGGAAGTTAGGCTGTATACATGAGAGTCCCTCCATTTTTCTATATAAGTTGTAAACTTTGAGGTCCTACAGGTGGCCCAACCTGTTGTCTCTTATAGACCGAGTGAGGAAAAGAATCAATGGCAAAGGACATCAGTGAGAATTCACTAGGATCTGTTCTGTGCTGGGCTCTGTGTTAAACAATTTTCAGTGTCACATGGTAAAATGCAGTGGGTCCTCAGCAGCACGGAATCTAGACAGCACGGTGACAGACCAGAATGCGAGAGGCGAGGTGTGGAGGGCCAGCCCTGATGGCACACAGAGGAGCCGAAGAGCCTGGACATTCTTCTTGGGCCTTGATTTGAGGCCAGACCTCAGGAATCAGGTCTTTGGAGAGATGGTAAGGGTGGGGCCAGTCCTGATAGACCTGTAGTTCCTTGGAGAGCTCCCTGACCAGGGTTGACATAGGGACAGAAAAATTAGTTAATGCAACAATGTACCTGCCAGCCAGTTGGTGGTGGCGCATGCCTTTAACCCCGGCACTTGGGAGGCAGAGGGAATTGGATCTCTGTGAGTTCAAGGTCAGCCTGGTCTACAAAGGGAGTTCCAGGACAGTCAGACAGAGAAACCCTGTCTAAGAAAAAAAAAGTGCACCCATCATTCCACTTCAGGCTGCCCTCTCCAAAGGCAGATCGTTGTGCTCTGCTGAGGTCACAGTCCTTGGCAGAGTTCTTGTCACTGCAGTTGTGAACTAGATGAAGGGAACCAATAAAGTGATCCTAGTGCATGCCCTCCGTGGTTTGATGCCAACTCAGTGGGGCAACCGCCCTCCTGCCTGCAGGGATGTCAGTTAGACCACAGGCAGGCAGGGAGCTTCTGCTTCCACCGGCCAGGTTGAAGCAGCTCACGTAATCGGGGATGAAGCATTTAAGACCAAACACAGGGGTGACATGTGGAATTGGAGAACAGACTTGGTCTGTCCCCATCCAGGGGCACACATCTGGCCTCCACACTCTGAAGACAGTGCTAACACCAGCTTTACTCTCTTGTTTCAGAGGCTGACAAGGGAGGGGAGAGGCCCCTTGCTGACTTAGAATCCTTCCTGGTAGCTCTTATAAACATGCCCAGATTCCCACTGGTCTCTTTCTTATGCTTACTGGTTACTCGGGCAGTTAGTGCTGGTTCCAGTGAGTGGATATTTAGCTTAGTAGGTAAAGTGCTTGCCTAACAAGCATGAGGCCCTGGGTTCAATCCCCAGCACCACATGAGAGCAGTGTTGTAAGGCGCATTTGTAATCCTGGAATTTGAGAGGTGGAGTAGTTCATCACTGAGGCTGACCTGAGTACCATGAAAAGAAAGTAAACTCCTCAGTTCAGCGAAAGAAACATAACTGCTTAGTTGAAACTTAGGACGTATAATTAAGAAAGGACAGATGGACAGGAAAGACCTATAGGTGTTTTTATTTGAACTATGTTTTTGTTTGAAAATGTTGTTATAGGGACTCACATATACCACGCACTGTGAGTGTTGTCGGCTGTAAAGGTATATAATCCCTGTCCTCTAGGAGGAAGGGTGGCTTGGGTTCTATACACAGAGAGATGGAGGAGAGAGAAGGCCCCTGTGTTCTCGGTTCAGGACAGATGGGGGAGGCAGTGAGGATGGAGGTGAGTCTTAACAATGAATGGACTTTCCTCTCAACCCCAGGCACAAAGTGAGGCTAGACCTTCCAGACAAGACTTGGGGAGGTCAGGGAACAACTGTCACAGCCACCCTAGCACCGAGCTAGTCAGATTTTCAGGTCACAAGCTAGAGACACCAGTAAGGGAGGGTGACAGTGCTGGTTGGTGGACCGGCGCCTTGTGTATCCTGTACAGGGCACTGAAGACCTCCTACGTCACCTTCACAGAGGAGTCCTGTGACGATCCTCCTCTTGTCAGTGCTGCAAGAGTGACCTATGTGTTGGTCACAGTCACCAACAGCCCAGAGTGTGAGCCTCAGCTGAGATGGTAGCCGAGAAGGGTCATTTGATAGAGAGCAAAGGTGCACTGGGCTCCAGCTTGCATCTTGGGAACACAGGTCAGCATGACCAAAGAAGAAAGACCCCTAAGGAGCCCCAATTACAGCAGGGTTAGTGATTTCCATTCCAGATGCCTCTCCTCTGAACTCATCCCTAATGCCCCCAGTTTTCTCCACCCAATGCCCTCCTCTCAGCTCTCACCTCCTGGGTCCCAGGTTCCTCACCAGCAGAACAGCTGCAGCTTTGGGAAACAAGATCTCCAGGCACAATATCGTTCCCATATTAAATGTATGTTGTTCTGCCTTTTGTGGACTTGAAGTAATACTAAAGGCAGTCAGGTCCAATAACACAGTCTTCATCTGAATGGGGAGTATATGCTGTTGAAACGCGATCTAGCTGACCAGACTCCAGATGCATGTGTCGGAGCCTGTACAGTGTATTTAAGACCCTGTGATTGGGTTCTTCCTCTTCTCTCTTACAAGAGCAGCTAAGGAGGAACTTTGCAAATGAGGATGCTGTTAGGAAAGGGACCAGGCAGCAAACATTTATTTACAAATCTGTTACTGGAAATTATCAAGGTCCATTTCAGGAGTTGAGCTTTCAAATGGCCAAAGAGAATGCATCACCCATAATCATTTTCTATCCCTGATGGCTCGGAAATGAAAAGCAGACTCTTCATTGGACATGAAAGCAGGGGAAATTAGGAAGTAATATATTCAATTGTAGAAGCCCTTTGCCAAGACTGTATTGATTTCATATTCTGACAAGTTCAGTTAAGCCTCCATGGGGAAACACTTTTGAAGCAGGTCCCATCTAAGATATGTGTGTTCCTACCACTTGGGGCTGGATGGAAGTGGTTATATGGGGATGGGCTCAGTTTTCTCTTTGTGACCAACCTGTTCATACTGTTTGTGGGAGAGCGTGGGCTGCAAAGGTCCTAGCAGGACTGTCACAGCCGTGTTGGGAGAGGCTGGCTGTCTCTGCTGAACCCACTGTTCCTATTTCTCTGCTTCCAACCTGTGTATCTACCTCTAATCCTAGCACCCATCTTCAGTGCCCAATTCTTCCACCCAGCCATTGTTCTGGTCAGGCACTCAGACTTGTGCTAGGTGCTGCAGTCACACAATCAGAGCAGTGCTCACGCTCCAGTACTGAAGACTTCCTGGGATGGATGTGCCAGCTGGGTGGGAGGGTAGAGGAGAACGCCGAAAACACCGAGAAGACCACATCTGGGGAGAGAAGATGCTGGAGGCTTCTAGGAGGAGGTGGAAACCTTGAAGCCAGGAGGAGGGAGCAGAGGAAGAAGACATGCGGATAGAGAGACTTGCATGTGGAAATATCTGGACCTGGGGTTGGGCACTTAAAGTTCATTTGGTGGTAGAGTGCTGGTCTAGCATTTACAGGGTGCTGAGGCATTCCCTAGAGGTGGAGGGTCAGAAGTTCAAGGCCATCTTGTGATACTAGAAGGTTTGAGGTTGACCTTGGAGACATGAGACCCTGTTTTAAAAAAAAATATGTCTGAAGAAGAGAAGGAAGCATGTGTCTTAGAACTGGACATAGATCTGGGTAGAGGGAAACCATGTGTGTATGTACAGACATAGGTATGTGTATGCATGAGTGTATGTGTGTGTGTACAGACATAGGTATGTGTATGCATGAGTGTATGTGTGTGTGTACAGACATAGGTATATGTATGCATGAGTGTATGTGTGTGTGTACAGACAGGTATGTGTGTGCATGAGTGTATGTTTGTGTGTACAGACATAGGTATGTGTATGCATGAGTGTATGTATGTATGTACAGACAGGTATGTGTGTGCATGAGTGTATGTGTGTATGTACAGACATAGGTATGTGTATGCATGAGTGTATGTGTGTATGTACAGACAGGTATGTGTGTGCATGAGTGTATGTGTGTGTGTACAGACATAGATATGTGTGTGTGTGTACAGACATAGGTATGTGTATGCATGAGTGTATGTGTGTGTGTACAGACATAGGTATGTGTATGCATGAGTGTATGTGTGTGTGTACAGACATAGGTATGTGTATGCATGAGTGTATGTGTGTGTGTACAGACATAGGTATGTGTATGCATGAGTGTATGTGTGTGTGTACAGACATAGGTATGTGTATGCATGAGTGTATGTGTGTATGTACAGACATAGGTATGTGTATGCATGAGTGTATGTGTGTGTATGTACAGACATAGGTATGTGTATGCATGAGTGTATGTGTGTGTGTACAGACATAGGTATGTGTATGCATGAGTGTATGTGTGTGTGTACAGACATAGGTATGTGTATGCATGAGTGTATGTGTGTGTTTGTACAGACATACGTATGTGTATGCATGAGTGTATGTGTGTATGTACAGACATAGGTATGTGTATGCATGAGTGTATGTGTGTATGTGTGTGTGTGTGCATCTAAGCTCACCTTTTTTTCTTTTTTTCATCATTTCACTCTGTAGTCAGGATGGCCTGGAACTCATTGTGTGGCCAAGGCTGTCCTCAAACTTGTAGCAATCTCCCTTCCTGCTGCCTCATCTGAGATTACAGGTATGAGATACCAGATTTGAGTCCACGCCTATGGAGTGCACACTCTCCCAGGCACTCCTGGCAAGATGGTGCCTTTGATGCTGTGGGCAGAGCAACAGACTTCTGCATGAGTAATGGCGCGGGTCTAAGCCACATCCCTGACCTGAGGACAAGGTGCCAGACAGCCATAGTCCTTGGAACCAGATACGCCTGTGTGCCATTATGACATCTACTCTGTGTTTCTCTCGGAACACATGTGAATTCCAGCCCTGCACCTCAGGACACTCCCCTAGGTAAGGCTGCCACATTGTGAGAGAAGGTTTCTGGTGCAACAGGAGCTGGTGCAGGGATAGGGTCAGGCAGGGGTCTGCACACAGGGCAGGAAAGAGCAAGGTAGCAGAGAAGAGTGCCCTGGGAAGAAAACTGCCCTATCGCATCACCTGGGGATTCAGAACCCAACCAGGAACCATAGCTCCTCTTGGAGCCAGGAGCAATTTTGGGGGGATAGTTAGTCTGTGTAAAAGGGCTCTCCTAAGGGCAGCGTGACAGCTCGGGGGGCAAGGGAGTGCCTAGCTTGAAGATCTGAGTTCGAGTCCTAGAAACCCACATAGTGGAAGGAGAGGACCAACTCCCTCCACAAGTGACTATGCCCCCCCCCCAAAAAAAACCCCAGTACGGTTCTCCAGAGGAATAGAACCAATAAACTGTATATATGATTAAAAGGGAGGATGTGTTGCATTGGCTTCCATGCTCACAGTGGAGTTTTGTCTGCTGGAGAACTTTGGAAGCTGAGAGTCATTAGCTGTAAGCCCAAGAAGCTAGACACTTTACAAAAAGAGACCCCTCCAGACCGTAAGCAAGTGATTGAGCTGGGGACCCAGTCAGGAACAGAGGTGTGGAACTGACAAGAGAAACTAGATTACCTGCCTGGCTGAAGAACTTGGTGGGCACGGGGCACAAGGGCCAGGAGAAGTCCTGGGGAAGCTGCCGTAGGAACCTTAAAATGGATTGTTGGGAAGAAGAAAGGCAAAGAGTACTCTGCAACTTTTGGAGATGTGGAGAAAAACCAGAGTTGAGATGGGAAAAGGGAATTTTCAGGTCAGGAGAACTTGGAAAACAGGAACTAGGCATCCGCTCATCCAATCCATTGTTCCCTTGGGCCTAGCAAAGTGCTAGAGTTGAAGAGCCCACGCTCCCACTGACTGGGTCAGGAAGGGACCAGGATGCCCCTATAATGCTCAGAAGAGGGAGACTATCAGCCACAATGTGGGCCTGCAGTGGTTTATCTAAATGTGGTCTTGTTCTCTCACAATAGGAAAACAAAGGCAGACAGCCAGAGCCCCACTGTGGTTCCATGGCCAAAGCCCAACAGTGCTCTTGCTGTGGCTCTGTGGCTCTTACCGTCCTTCCTCTCTTCTCCCATGATGTGAGTTAAATTGTTTCCAGCAGAAGGGTATGTTCAAGTCCTTATCCTCAGGACCCATGAATGCCAACTTAATTGGAAAAGGGGTCTGTGTAGCTATAACCAAGTTATAACTGAGGAAGTCATCCTGGAGAGCAGTGGCCTTACTCCAATATGCCTGATGCCCTCAGAAAAGGGGAGAAGCACAGACCAGATGCATGGAAGGAGGCTTGTAGCAATGGCCACCAAGATTAGAGCCATACAGTGGCAGGCCAAGGAAGACCAGAGAGCCGGCCACAGCCTGAGGTTGAGCGTGGCAAGGCAGCATGCTTGGACAGGGTGGGGTCTGCTGACACCTTGGCTTGGGACCAGACCTCTAGAGTGGGGAGAACATCTGCCTCTGTTGTCTCGGGCCCCAGAGACTGTGGTCATTTGGTCCAGGAGCCTCCAGAAGCCAGCCAAGCTCTGTAGCCCAGTTTTTCACCATCCTCTCAGCTGTGCGGTGGCTGGGGTTGCAGACCGGGAGAGGACAGAGAAGAAAGCAGGCACCTACCTGTGTGGGGTCTTTTTAACAGGGAAGTGGTGGCTGGCCTTGGACGCTGTGTGTCCAACCCTAGTGACAGAAGTACTTTGTAGAAAATCGTCTTCTATATACAAATGTGCATATGCACATACACACATATATGGAATAATATAGTGCATATTTTTTAAATTTACTAATCTCAGGTATTTGGTCACTGGGTTTGAACAAATGCTTGTGCTCAAATAGCTCTCACCAAAACTAGATGCAGAATACGCCCATCACCCCAGAGGGCCCCTTCAAGCCACTCTGTCATCTGCCAATCTCTCCTCCCAAACAGGTCCTGGAAAATTCTGATCTTTTCTCTGCTATCGATTCATGGAACCATCGCTTGCTTCTTCACTTTGCATAATTTATTGCACACACAATAATAAGCCTTTTGATTCTGGCTTCTGTCACTTTGCAAAGTGCTTCTGAGATCATGCAGCTGTGGCTCTGTGTGTGTGGTTGTTCCTTTTTGCTACAGTGTACTATTTCTTTAGAAGGGTCTATACAGTCTGCTTGCCCAGTAACGGATTGCTGGACATATGGATTGATACCTGTTTGGTGATTATGAATAAAACTTTAGTGGACATTTTCTTACAACTCTTTACATAGACAGCTGTCTTTGATTCATCTGTATAAACACCTCAGGGTAGAACCACTGGCTTCCCTGGTGGCTCTGTGCTGAATTGCTTAAGGAACTACCAGACTGTTTCCAAAGTGGCCACGGCATCTTGTGCCCACCAGCAATGATTGCCGGCTGCCAGGCATCCTGGCTCACCCTCAGATTGCCAGTCTTACTCATCGTTGCCATAGTGGGTGTGAAGTGGCATCCCACTGTGGTCTTGATTTGCATTTCTCAAACCATCTTTGTGTGTTTATTTTCCATGTCAGATACAGATGGGTGAAGAGTCTGCTCACAGGTTTTGCCATGTGTTTAAGTGGGTTTTCCTTTTTCACGGTGTGTTTTATGTCTGTGCTTCCTTTCCCACGCATTTCTGTTGCTGTCCTTGTGTTTATGCCTGTGCTTAGGTAGCTTTGTAAAAGCCCATCATACATGCGCTTTGCAAACATTTACGCTGATCCATTACCTGACCTTAAAAGAGCAGTGTGCTGCAAGAGGAAAGAACTTATTAAAGCTTTTCATATCATAGCTCCTGGGCTTTTTGTCTAACACAATGTGGCTAAGGTTTTCCTCCAGTGGTTGCTAAATTCTTATGAGTTTAGCTCTAACATTCAGGCCGACCCCTCACTTTGGCACAGAGTGTGAAGTAAGGGTTGAGGTTTGTTTGGGTTTGTATGTGGGTGTGCACTTATCCTGGTAGAATTTGTTTCTTTCCCGTCTTCGACCGTAGGTGTGTGGCTGTATTCCTGGACTCCCTGCCTTGTCCCGTTCCTCTGTACCTTTAGCCTTATCCCAATTACACACCGCTGTTTACCTTAGCTTTATCAAAGTCTTTCAATCAGATCACGTGACTCTTCCAAGGTTTTTCTTTCCCAAAACTGCCTTTGGCTATTCTAGGTTTTCTGTTGTCCGGGTAGACTTTGTAGCCATCTCACAAATTTCTACCAAAGCCAAAAGTCTGCTGGAATTTTGATGGGCGTGGAAGAAGTGACCCTGCAGCGAAACAAGGGTTTCCCACCTGTGAACACAGTAGCTCCGCCTTTCATTTAGGGAACTTTGTAAATTTCTCTGTGCAATATCTTTTGGGGTTTGTGTATAAATTTTACATGTTTTATAAGTTCTTAATGTTTCTGATGTTGCCATGATATTTTTTAAAGATTTATTTTATTTTCATTTATGTATATGTGCCTATGTGTATACCACATGCATGCAGTACCTGTGGAGGCCAGAAGAGGGTGCTGGATCTCCTGGAGCTGGAGTTACAGGCTGTTGTGAGCATCCCTGTATGGGTTCAAAGATCCGAATTTGGATCCCCTGAGAGAGGAGCAAATCCTCTTAACAACTGAGCTGTCTCTCTGACCCCATAATGGGATTTTTTTAAAGTATTGCTCTTGAACCTTGTGACTCACTTGATTCACTTATAAGGTCTAAGACCTTTATTATATATTCCTTGGCATTTCTTTATAGATGAACATGTATTTTTTTAATATAAGACTTATTGCTTTCATTTCTTTTTCTTGCCTTATTACCCTGTCTAGCTCCTCTAGCTCCATGTGAAGAAGAATGCCATCCTTTCCAGAAGGAAAAAAACCATTTATTCTTTCACCATTAAATATGATGTTAGCTGAGGTTATTTTTTTCCCGTTTATTTATTTATTAAATATTTCTGTCTCTTCCCCGCCACCGCCTCCCATTTTCCTCCCCCTCCCCCAATCCAGTCCCCCTCCCTCATCAGCCCAAAGAGCTATCAGGGTTCCCTGCCCTGTGGGAAGTCCAAGGAACCCCCACCTCCATCCATGTCTAGTAAGCTGAGCATCCAAACTGCCTAGGCTCCCACAAAGCCAGTACATGCAGTAGGATCAAAAACCCATTGCCATTGTTCTTGAGTTCTCAGTAGTCCTCATTGTCCGCTATGTTCAGCAAGTCTGGTTTTATCCCAGGCTTTTTCAGACCCAGGCCAGCTGGCCTTGGTGAGTTCCCAATAGAACATCCCCATTGTCTCAGTGTGTGGGTGCACCCCTCGCGGTCCTGAGTTCCTTGCTCGTGCTCTCTCTCCTTCTGCTCCTGATTTGGACCTTGAGATTTCTGTCCGGTGCTCCAATGTGGGTCTCTGTCTCTGTCTCCTTTCATCGCCTGATGAAGGTTAATATTCAGGAGGATGCCTATATGTTTTTCTTTGGGTTCTCCTTATTTAGCTTCTCTAGGATCCCTAATTATAGGCTCAATGTCCTTGGTTTATGGCTAGAAACCAAATATGAGTGAGTACATCCCATGTTCCTCTTTTTGGGTCTGGCTTACCTCACTCAGGATAGTGTTTTCTATTTCCATCCATTTGTATGCAAAATTCAAGAAGTCCTTGTTTTTTACTGCTGAGTAGTACTCTAATATGTATACATTCCATACTTTCATCATCCATTCTTCCATTGAAGGGCATCTAGGTTGTTTCCAGGTTCTGGCTATTACAAACAATGCTGCTATGAACATAGTAGAGCATATACTTTTGTTGTATGATAGGGCCTTTCTTGGGTATATTCCCAAGAGTGGTATTGCTGGGTCCAGGGGTAGGTTGATCCCGAATTTCCTGAGAAACCGCCACACTGCTTTCCAAAGTGGTTGCACAAGTTTGCATTCCCACCAGCAATGGATGAGTGTACCCCTTTCTCCACAACCTCTCCAGCAAAGGCTATTATTGGCGTTTTTGATTTTAGCCATTCTGACAGGTGTAAGATGGTATCTTAAAGTTGTCTTGATTTGCATTTCCCTGACCGCTGAGGAGGTTGAGCATGACCTTAAGTGTCTTTTGGCCATTTGAACTTCTGTTGAGAATTCTCTGTTCAGCTCAGTGCCCCATTTTATAATTGGGTTGATTAGCCTTTTACGGTCTAGTTTCTTGAGTTCTTTATATATTTTGGAGATCAGACCTTTGTCAGTTGCGGGGTTGGTGAAGGCCTTTGTGTCTTAGGGTATTTTTTATTATGGATCATCTATAAGGAATGGTTTCTAGCTGGCTATAGTGCTGCTGAGATCCATTCTAGAAACGAAAGGGGGATGGGTATGCTCATCTAGTGCCAGGAAGGCCTTTCTCCCAGCCTGTTGTTGCTCTGTACGTTGACTGCACTCTCGTGTGTCTTTTCATTAAACACTTGAAGAATGGCCTGCTGTTTACAGGTGTGGTCACCTGTGGTAACCTGTACCGTTCAAGTGGGAGGGGTAGGGCTTCAGATACTTTCCCTTGCTCCATTAGGAGGCAGAGCAGGAATTTTGGAGTCTGTTTGTCCAGTTCCAACTCCATTCTGCAATGTTAGGCAAATCATTCAGCCTCTCTGAGTCACGATTTCAGCCTGTGACATGAAAATATCAGCAAATGTCGAAGGCTTCTGAAGATTAAATAAGTGAGCAAATAAAATTAAATGCTTAAAACAATGCCTGTTGCCTGGATGCGCCTAGTTTAAACTCAGGTTTCCAGTAGCTATTTATGGCCGCAGAAAAAGGGCAACTGTCCCTTTAAAAGTCTTAAACCTCCCACAAAGGTGCTTAGGAGGAGCGTTGATTTCTTTTGTATTGTACCATAGCTAGTATAGTAAAGACTCTTCAACACTCCCCGCAGTGCAGACTGCAGACTAGCTGTTACACCTGTGGGCAGTGACATTCTCAGAGCTGATGCCAGCATGGGGGGGGGGGGGGCTTGGAGGACCCGCTGCTCCCTGGATCCTCCTCTTTCTCTTTTTTCTCACGCTCTTGAGGAGGCAAAGATGTCTCCAGGGCCTTTCCAGTCACTTAGCTGTCCCTGGTGTTCTGCTGGTCAGACCAGTGAAAAGCTTTGTCCCCATATCACTCTGTTTGGGCCATCTGCATGGTGGCTTGTTCTTCCCACCGCCTGCCTTGCGTGCACTCTTCAGGAGAGCTGAGCCCTGGCATTATCCTGTAAGATGATAGGTGAGTGCTGTTTCCAGACTATCTTCAGGAACTTGCAGCAACTGCCAGAGTTTCCGTGAATGCCCCACCACGGGGTCAAGAGTCACCAGTCTCTGCCCCACCTTGTCAGTTTGAACAGTGACACCTGTCCAGGGAGATACGGATTCAGGAAGCATCCGTGCCAACACTGTCTGTCCATTCCCTGACTGTCATGATGCCCAGTTAGAGGTGGAGCTGGAGAGTCACGTGACATGGCCCTCCTGACTGTGCGCACTGCCCCGGGTCCTCATATTGAATTATACATGGCAGAGGCTCTCTGCAGATCTGTTTTTCCGCTAGCGCACAAAGCACCATTAGAGGAGGTATCTGACAGAGAGAGCTTCAGGCCCTGAAGAGGCGAAGCCACCACAAAGTTGGTTACTTTCCAACTGAGAGGCCTGTCAGCTTGGGGGTGACACAAATGGGAAGTTGATACATCAAGTGTAACTTTCTGTTTGAGTCTTAGTTCCTTGAGAACACACACACAGTCACTAAAAGTTTGATATCAAATCATTCAGTCTTCGAAACAAAGAAAGAGGAGGAGGAACAAAGTAAAGGTCAGCAGCGCCAAATTTAACTGAGGTCTCTGGTTAGATAAGAGGTGCCTCGGGCTCCATGCCCAGGAGACCCGCTGCTTGGTGGGTGCCAGTGAAACAATGCACACAGACAGGCTGTGGCTCCTGTCTCCGTGACTGTTCATTTCTCATGTCATCAGACACTGAACACAAAAGGAAGCACCCTATGGCAGTGGAAGCAAGGACACTGAGTACTGCACCTCAGCAGTAAGCTTGTCACCCATGGCTGAACCTACTACTATTACTTGCTAAATGGACTTAGTTCATTGTATATATGCTTCCTGAGCAAGCGAAATTATAGGCCTTTACCACCAGGCCCACCTCAAATTTCTCCTTGAACATGTGTTGCCTCCTAGATATCAGGTATAACTAGACACCATACCTGATATGTGAGGACTTAACATATACACATGCACACACACACTTATGCACACATATGCACATACACACATACATAAACACTCATATATACACATGCACACATACACACACATGCATACATGCACACACTCATGCACACATACATACACATACATAAACACTCATATACACACATGCACACATACATACACACACACACACAGACCGGACTTCCTGGACACCACCAGGACATTCATTCTGCTCACAAGTTGCTCTCACGGGTCATGCATCCAGCCTCTCAGTGACTGCGCAATGCCCACGTGTATGTTGTATGGACCCTTTGGATATTTGCTGGGTTGGTTGGTAAAGGCCTCTAAGCCTGGGTACTTGGGAGGCTGGGGCAGGATCACCAGTTTAAGCCCACCAGACAACTCAGTGAGGTTCTGTCTCAGGATATGAAATTAGAGGAGGGTGCTATTGGGTAGTGTCATTCAGTCCACGGTAGAGTGCTTGGCTTGTGTGCCAGAAGCCCCAGCACCTCCCTCTCTCTCAAACACCCACACTGCCCCCCCAAAAAAACCAAGAAAACAAAATAAAAAGGAAATTTTTGAGTTCACTTTTCTCCAAATATTCCTCATGGGTTTTTTCTCCCCTCCCTTGCCAGGTGGTAACCAAGAAAGGGGATTTCTTCAGTGCCTGGAACTCCTGCATGCACCATATCACCTTACTGTCTCTGGCACACATCCACAGAGGTGAGTTGGCTCTTGATGAACGCTCATGGTTGGGTGACTCAGAGCCCTGAAGGCCACAGGGGAACATAACTCTGTAGAAGGGAAGTCTTGCCACCAGTCTGAGCCTCCTGCTAGATCTAGGGCCCTGAGTACCTTCAAGAGACTGTTGTAACTCAGCTCCCTACTTATCAGGGAAACTACCCAGGCAGATAGCCCACCAGGACCCACTAGCCGGAGAGGCATTAGTTTGTACATCAATTCCCCCAGGCCCTTGTCCAACCACATCTGGAACTCCTGAACAAATCTACATATACAAAACCAAAGCATACCGGATAAAAGGCCCCTGTCTGAAGAGGTCTGACCTTTGTCACAGCTGCTTAAACCTAGTCCTCAAATGAGGCAGCTGTGTCAATCCAAGTCCCTGATTCTCAACCCAGGACAGTTTTACCCTCAAGGGAGGTTTGGCCATGTTTGAAGATGTCAGGAATGTTGGATGCAGACAGTGTTATTGGTGGATGGTAGGTAGAGGCTAGACTAGCATTAAATGTCCTCTATGTTACAGGCCGGTCTCCTACAGTCCAGTACATAAATAACTCTGAGACTAAGAATACTCATTTTGGTCTAAAGAGACTAAAATAACACAAGAAAATGAAAAAAAAAACATTTGGATCCACGACTTCATGTCAGTGGAATTATTTAATATCGAAAATCATCTAGTTTACAACATGATGTCACTGTGTGAGGGAAAGGTACTAAAAGAGAAAGGCCAGGCTCTCAGTGAGCCTGATGGCTGTGTGGGAGACTTCTATCACATGGGGCCGCTGATGGTTATATAGAGCAGGGCCAGGCTGGTCCCCAGCACGGCTGCAGGGGCCTGGCTCCTGTTGCCTCTTGTCTGTGGGTCTGTTAAAAGGGAGGGCAAGGTATTGTGGCCAACAACCAAGGAATGAATATGTTTGGCTAAACTTCCAGTCTGCCTACCACTCACTCTCTCTCCAACCAGCATGTGCCAAAAAAAAAAAAAAAAACAAAAACAAAAACAAAAAAAACAAAAAACAAAAAACAAAAAAAAGAAAACAAGAGTGTGCTGTGGGATTCTGTGCCATGTTCCAGTAGCTTCAGGGATGCCCAGCATCGTCACTCAGAGCTGAACTAGAGGGAAAAGTTTCAGCTCACATGAAGCCTGGCTGCTTCCCTTCCTCCGACGTCCAGCTCTGGGAACTCTGTGTTAGAGTGTCATCCTTCAGGGCTAGTGAGCGCAGGCTGGAATGAGGATGTGTCGGGGACACAGGTTCTTCACAGAGAAAAGAAGCAGGTGGCCCACAGGAGGACCACCTCAGGGTGGCCTTTACACACAGTGACCCAACCCCGGAATAACCAGTGCCGTGTCTGCAACCCTGATTCTGTTTGGAGTCTACCTTCTACTCTCTGGGACAAAGAGGAGGAGCAAGGTAGGGACAGAGAGGATGGGGAATGGGAGAAACATTCACATCTCTGTGTGTTACTAAGAGGCAAGATTGGATTCCCTCATTTGGAGATGCAAAAACTTTGTATACCCTGAAGTGTGTCGGCTGTGGGGAGACTGGTTCATAGTAACTGAACTTGGAAATGACCGATATAAACCGGAATGCCGGTTCATTCATCACGTCAAAACCCAGCTGCTGGGGTCTACAAGCCATCCCTCACACAGGCAGAAAGCAACGTGCAACTAAATAGCAACCGAGGGTGCCTCAGGTCATGCCATCTGCATAGTGCATGCCTTCATGGCTGCAGGTCTCAGACCCACTGTCTACTGCCAAGGATTCTGTAGGTTACAGGCTGTCTGTGTTCCTGCACTGTCTTGGTAGCCTTGACTCCAGACTCATTTACTTAAAAAATCTTCTTCTATTGGAGGTTTTGTTTGTTTGTTTTCCATATTTGGTGATTAGGCAGAAACACATTGAACACAAAGCCCCCACACACACACCCTAGTTGAAGGCAGGTGTGTCTTTGACCTCTTCATCCATGGCAGGTAACTAGTACTGGACTCATTCTTGGAGTACTAAGGTCCAGATCCTGGGGGTCTTCCCTCTGGGCCCCGTTGTACTGACCACAGATACTGTCCATCCCCAAATCTGGTTCTAACGTGAAGGCATGGGGAGCCTTTTACATACTTTTCAAATACAAACACATCTTCAAATAGCCACCTGTCAACTTTCCATCTGGAACCAGATGGTTCACCTTAGAAGGACTGTGACTCTTCCGATGATGTCACACATTCCAAGTATAGCTGAGCTTGGTGTGTGGACAGTGCACACAGGCCCCAGGAGCTGGTTATCTGAGTTCACGTCCTGCTTGTCCTTCCACCAGCTCTGTGGCTGCAAGCCAGTCACCTGACCTCTCTGAGCTTCATTTACAGAAACTGTGAGCTATGGCAAAGACAAATCCAGATGATTACCCAAGGTTCTTAGTGTCTGACTCATTCCTCGTAATGAAAAGAGAAACAAATGTTGTTAACCACTATCATATATAACTGAAGTAGATCTTGTTCCTGAAGAGGAAGTTCAACAAGTTGAGTGGTAATGTTTGAGGTCTGAATGCCAGGAAGAGGCATCAGAGATTTGCTGTCACCTCAACAATTTTGAACTGTCAGTTGGTTAATAATAATTTAAAAAGTGATTATTTTCATAAAATTACCCTCAGGTTTAAGACTAGATATGGAGTTCTTAGGTGTATAAAAAAGAAAATTGATTTGAAGCTAGTATTTGGGGAGCTCAGGAATAATTTGAAATAGAAAACTCTATCTGTAGTGTAAAGGTTTAGGAGCCGGAGAGATTGTCTCCATGGGTCAGACTGCTTACTGCAGACACGAGGCTCTGTGCAGCCAGGTGTGACTGCACACCCTGCACTCCCAGCACCTTGGTGGGCAGTGATAAGAATATCCCTGGGGCTTGCAGGCTGCTAGCCTATCTCCACGCTCATTGAGAGGCCCTGGCTTCAGGAAATAAAGTGGGGAATGAAGCAGGACACCCAACATCCTCCTCTGGTCTCTGCATGCACAAGTGTGCTCATGGTGCACACACTCGTGTGCCTCCACCACACACAAAACCAAACCAATACATGCAATGCAAAGGTTCGAACACACAGACATGTAGCAGGTCCTCAGGATAGGGGAGCACTGAGCCTGGGACAGCCAGAAGATCTAGCCCAGATGTTGCTGCGTTCACATCCAGTCACTCTCCAGCAGAGGTCTCCAGGGGAAGGGACAAGAGCTCAAGAAGCCCATGGGTCTTTGCTGACCTGCACAGATATTGCCTGAGGACACTTTTGAAGGAGCAACACGCAGAGGGGGAGAGGGGAATCAGTCTGTTAAAGCTCAAACCTTAACATCTCCCCAGGTGGAAATGAACTCAGAATCGAGCCAGTTTTATTAGGAACAAATGGGGAGAAAAGCCTTCTGGCATCAGTATCAGTTTGTCACCTGAAGGCTAGGGAAAACTAGGCTTGAGATGAAAATGTTAAGCAGTCTCCAGTGGCTTCTGTAGTGGGACGTAACCATTACAGTGATGAATTGATATTTTTCTGTGAGGCACATATTTATCTTGCCCCAGAAAGAGCATCTCTGAAACCTCATGGTACCTAAGCCCCTAAGGGCGTGCCCATTCCAGGCAAAAAAAGAAAACAAGCAGTCATTAAAGAAATGGCAACATCCACGCTTCCCAGCTCTGTGCAGAACTGTCTGTGACGTCTCTCAAAGCCTGTGAGCTTCATGTAGCAGGAAGCCCCTTTCTACTTCTTAATAAAACGCCTGATAATTTTGAATGTCCATGTTAAGGGCAGGCTGTAATTATAATTAGAACACAGAATGCCGTGGGGTTCTGCCTACTGAGAATTAATTTCAGATTCCTTTCAAGGACGTGTGTGTTTTGAAACGAGGCTTTCTTTGTTAATAAAAACATGATAGCATGCATTATTTAAAACAGTGTCGTGTTTTGCCTATTAGTGCTGATTCCAATATTCTTCATGGGGCTAGCAGTTTCCTCCCAGTTGGGAATGGGGTTAGTCTTTGGACAAATTGCCTTTGCCTTGTTTAGCTTAAGCTTGCATCATTTTCTATGAAATTATGAAAATAAATTTGCCCCCTCCCTGAATGTATTTTAACATTACGGAGGCACTGAATGCTACCTCTTCATCTGGAAATCCTGTGTGGGTCTAGGCACTTACCATCCTTTACCACTACTGAAGTGGCCACTGTCAACCCTTTCAGTATTGTCTTTTGTTAGAACCAGAGGTTTTGAGTTCATCTTACCGTTTGAATAACGGGTTTGCGCGATGTTTTGTTCCTGCTGGAGGGTGAAGGGTGGAGAGGTGTGTCTGAGGGAAGAGCACGAGGCCCAGTGCCAGCTGGGACAGTGTGTTCTTTCTCTTGCCACTGGTTCTATCGATTTGGTAGCACAAACTTTGCCACAGTGGCCTCTGTAAATTCCATGTGTCTTGGTTTCTTTTCATCCGCTGTTGATAAAACACCCTGGCTAACACAGCTCCAGGGAGAACAGTTTATTCCCCCTTGGAGTTCAAGGCAGCAGGAGCTTGAAGCAGCTGACTGCATCCCATACATCCACAGTCGAGAAGCAGAGGGAGTGAACCCAAGCTGCCGCTCAGCTCTGCCTCTTTGCAAGATTCCCCACCTCACCTGCCATAATTAAGATAATTCCGCAGAGGGATTCCCCGAGGCTCATCTCGCAGAGAACACTGGATTTTGTCTACTTGGCAAGTAACACTAACCATCATAGCAGTGAGATTCAAGTGGCTCCAGGGAGGGAGTCCTTGGTATGGCTGCACCTGATCACAGCATCTCTGTGTCTGTCTCCATCAAATACATGGATGGTGGGGCTGGCCAGGGTGCTGAGGAAGGGCCAATGTAACTGGCTGACGGGCCTCTGTGGATTCAACCTCTTGGAGGGCCCAGGAAGGCAAGGAACGCACCAGTTTTGTCTCCCCTCTCTCAATCAGACATTCAACTCAGCCTGTGAAGGTATTCTATGAGCAAAAGGTGCTTCTGAGGATGGAGGATCCACACTTTACAGAGTCTACAATGTTGGGCTAGAGACACAGTTACATACTCGACAAGATCACAGGAAGTCCTGGGCCTCTGGGTCTCTCCCACTTGAAATCAGAAAAACCCAGACAGTGACAATATGGTAGAAAAGAACAAGAGCCCACGGTCTCACCACACACATTCAACAGGGAGAGCCATGACAGTGAAGGCCCAGGGTGAGCCCCTGTCATGAAATCCATCCTAAATGGGAGCACAAGGCACTTTGTGGTCTTCAGAAGAGCGTGATGAAGGACTGGAGATGGTTAGTGCTTAAAAGCATTCGCTGCTTTCCCAGAGGGCTCAGCTTCAGCTCCTAGCACCCACGTGACAGCTCACAACTACCTGTAACTCCAGTCCCAGGGATCCAACGCCATCTTTGCACCTCCAAAGAAAAGCACCTCCATACATGTGGCGCACACACACACACACACTATAAAAGGAGCTTACATTTTGATTGCTTGTGGTTTTCTGTAGTGATCTCTGCTGCAAAGAGAAGTTTCCTTGATGAGGGTGGAGACTATGGCTGTCTGTGGAAATGAGGAAAGATATTTACCATGTAGTGAAGGGTTGCACTGGTTTAGGAAGGTGATGATTGGATGTGCGTAGCTGTCTGGTTCCCAGTATCAGACATGATCTCCCTCTTGTTGAGTGGGTCTTAGGTTCTTTTAGGGGGCTGCTGGTAACTGCCAAGGTACGCGTGCCATTATGGCACTCTTGGAGTACCATGTTATGTTAGCCATTGGTATGGTTCATCCGTGTTAAAACTAGGTAGAGCGCTGCTTGCTTCCTGCCTTCCTTTGGAAGTTTTTGTGGCGCCTTCTGGTACCATGAAAGCTAGTCTTCAGGGAAGAGGATTGCAGGTCAGTTCCAGCTCAGGGACATCTGGGCCCTGTATCTGAAGTGCATGGTGTCCACAGCAAGGTGTATTTGCCTTCCACATCTGGGCAGAAACTAGTCTGTAACGTTGGACAACCCTGACCAAGAGCCCAACAGCAGGGTTCTCATGCCTGGTGGGGGCGGGGATTCTGTTAGATGGTCTTTGGCTCTTGGAGGAAGCATTGTCAGCCTAGGTGGGAAATTTTCATTTAAACTACATATGTTTACTTAGACAATACTCGGTATTTTAGGTAGATAGTTAACACTATGGTTCCTTTGGACGTTTTCCCCATCTTTACTGCTCTTTTACCTTCCTGTCCCTCCCTGACTAGAAGCCCCCCTTTTCTCATTTCCCTGCTCACACCACTCATTCTCTGCTAGTCTCCTCTCCCTTGCTCCCCCAGGCCCCTCCATGCCAGTAGTCCCTTATGATTTTTCTGTGTTTTGCAGTTACTCCAGGCTATGCATGCACATCTGAAGGCTTGGAGCTCCAGATAAGAAAGAACACGTGGTGTTTGTCTTTCTCGGTCTGGGCTACCTTGCTCACTGTGCTCTTTTCTAGTTCCATCCGTGTAGCTGCAAAGTTCATAATTTTGTTTTCCTTTACTGCTGAGTCATATTCCATAGTGTGCATGGAATTTCCATATTCATCTGTTCAAGGGCATCTAAGTTGTTTCCGTTTCCTAGCTATTGTGAATAGAGCAGCAATGCATCAGGCTGAGCAAGGATCTGTGGAACCTTTGTGCACATGCTGAGGGCGCTACATCTGGGTCATATGGTGTCGGGCTGCTCAGAACCACTGAAAAGGCAACAGAAACCTGCCCTCCCTGGCTGTGAAGTATGTTCCTGCCCCCCTGTTTTCCACCATGTGATTTAAAAATTTACCTTGTACAGTAAACTGCAAAGATCTGTGTCAGCATTCTGAACTGAATATAAGTAAATATATGGGGGGGGGGGGAGGAAACACCAAATCATCTCAAAATAATAAGTATCCATTAGTATCCATGCTGATGGAGGGAAATGTGAAAGAGTAAAACAAAATAGATTTTCCATTAGCATCAGGTTTAAGAATAAGACCTTTAGGGGACAGGCAGAATTCCTAGGGTCCCTTGGTCAGCCAGTCTAGCTCCATCAGTGAGCTCCAAGTTCAGGAACAAAAACGAATAGGGTATAAGTAATAGAAAAAGACACCTAACATAACCTCTGGCTGCAATGTGCATGCAGTCATGTATGCATGCACACACACACACACACACACACACACACACACAGGCACACCTGCATGCATGAACAAATACATGTGCAATGCATTCAAAATCTTTAAAAAAAAGATTAAGGCTTCCACACCACCAATAAAAATAGACATGCAGAAACTGTCTCACCATGGCAATTCTGGATATGATGTTATATTAAAACACTATTACCCCGTCGCGTACTATAAAGTTAGACATATTTGCCAGGAGCGCACGTTTAAGCATGAGTTTTAAAGGGCAGCATATTCTAGTCTCCAAAACACTTAGCAAATAACCTTTGAGTTCACATGAGCCACCCACACAAAAACCAAAATGAACTAGACAGAAAAAAAAATTGCAAAAGCAACTGTCTGTTGACAACCAGATTTTCTTTCAGTCCTTGAGCTTTTGTCTATAAATAATCTGCGTGTTTCGAGTCTGACCATTGTCTTCGGTGGCCCCTCCTGACATGTTCTCAGTTCAGTGTGTCATAAAACACATAGTAAATGTGTAAATCATGGAAACTATTGTGTTTTTAGAGGGGAGCTGTTGGAGATATGTGCTTTTTAGATACCCAGAGTGTCAAAATGAAGCATTAAGATGATGTATTCTTTCTTTGGAGCATCTGTTATCTTTTGTGAGATCTTGAGCTTGATAAATCACCAGAGATAAAAACTTCATTTTTAACTTATTGTAGATCCCCAATGCCAAGAGGAGAAATGGCACTGTGTCCTCTCTCCATGAATTTTCCTCTCTCCCTGTTGAGGACTTACAGGCTTTTATTTGCAGAGAAAACATAATGCTCTGGTGGCTTTTGCTCAGAAACCTGAGAAGTGAAGGGAAAAAAAGAGAAACATCCATTGACAGATATGATAATTTAACATGCTTTAATACTGGCCTAAAGTGGCATAGAGTGTTAAATAGGGAGAGACCACAAGGTAATTTTAAAGCAAAGTTTTAAGAATGTTTTTAGTTTTGTTTTTCAAGTCGGGTATATCTGTGTGTTCTGTGTGAGTATGTACCACACGTGGGCAGGTGCTGGAGGAGTCCAGAGGTGTCAGATCCCTGGAGCTGGAGCAACAGGTGGTTGTGAGTCACCAGACAGGGATGCTAGGAACCTAACTTGGGTCATCCACCATAACAGCAAGGGCTTTTGACTAATGAGCTCTCTCTGTACTGTAAAGTGAGGGTTTTTTTTTTTAAATCAGATTTTACCTTCATCTGTTGACACTTAAAACCTCTGAACAGATGCAGCAGAATGGATATTGGATACTTGATGGGGATATGATTTTTAGATTAATCCAAATAACTGATGAAGGTATCTTTTGAGATGCATAGATAGATAACATATATATTATATTCATTATACATGCACACAGAGAGAAAGAGAAAGAGAATTTTGTCTCTCAAAATCACTCCAAAGTTCTCTCTTAATTGGCAGTCTGGCTAATCAATAAAATCCCCATAGATTTTACATGTATATATGAGTATTCTTCTGTATCCAAGGGGACCACACAGAAAACTTGTAGGGATGGCTTCTCAGCAGTTCCTACTGTGAACTTGGAGGATCAGAGGGCATGACTCATAAATAAGTCAATCAAAATGGTATGGCGTGAATGTTCACACTGCCTGCTGCTCCGTGTGTAAGGAAGTCCCCTGCTGCAGTGAGTGCCCCCAATGTCTTGCCTTGCCTTTAGTTTATTGGTCTTCAGCCCTAAGCAGGTGGAGGCACATTTAGGCACATTTTATTGAATGCTCACCCATTCCAGGCCACAGGCAAACAGTTGGATTTTTCTGGTAACTGCCACAAAGATCTGCTTAAAGGAGGTGATTGATAGCTTCTGCCCTAGGTTTCAGAGGTTCCTGAAGTTCCCAGAGCACATGGCCAACGGTATCTGTGAGCAGGTGACCTCATTTTGCCCTTCTCTCTACTCTCACAAAAGCGTGCAAGTTATGATAAGAAGCCCGTGGAATTATTAAGGTGGCCAGATGTTCTGGAGTTTCAAGCCTCCCTCTATGTTCTCACTCCAACAGCTACACAAAGAACTGATCTTTAGATCAGGAAGCTATTCCACCTGAATGAAGCATCTGCCTACTGTGTCAAAGGGTTGCAGTCTATCATGGCAGGGAAGGGCTGGCAGGGCAGGTCTTTCCATGGGGGCAGGAGTGTAGGGCAGGAGCTTTTCTCACCACAACAGACCAGGAATCAGAGAGTAGGGTTGGGAGGCAGGACCAGGAATCACCCTTATTGGTCTCCTTCCTCCAGCTAGACGCAACTCCAAACATTTCTAGAATCTTCCAAAATAGCACCCTGGGGCCAAGCATTTAAACAGAGGTCTCTGGTCAATATTTCAGGTTTAAATCAGAAACCTCTGCCCACTCACACAGGGTTTGGGCAGGTCAGGATGGAACCTAGGGTAATCTGTTACTTTGCCCGGTTGGATAGGCGAGCCTGCGGGGTTCAGATGCCATACTCGTCTGGATGATTGACAGCAGAAGAGAAGTGTGACCCCAGCCCTCAGTCCAGCAGTAAGAGGACAATCTAGATGGGTTAGTCCCTGTCACCAGAAGAGGATTAGAGTCCAGGGATGCGAAGACATCTTTAAAAGTGAAATAATGTAGTCAAAACCATGTGCAAGGAAGAAAGTCTGTGTCCCTGTGTTTAGTTAGATTAAAAAATGGTACTCACATGGCAGACTTTGATGAGAGACTGGCCATGGGTGTAGAGAAGAGGGGGTTCCTTTATGGAAACTGTAACGTGCACAGAAACATTCAGAATAATTTAAGTACCCATTAGAGCATTTTTGTAAACCATCTTGTGATTCCCTTAACCATTCTGTCAAACAAATTGGTTGAGGAAAGATGGTTAAATACACTCGGGGAGTCTGGGACTTACTTGGGTCAACGTTTGGGGCCATGTCATGTTTCCGCCACACAGTGAACTAATGCATGGAAATCACTGTGGAAGAGCATGGCTGAAAGCTGACATCAAAGATACCAAGGCAGAGTTTGGATTCCCTTCATGAAGTCACCGGAATAGGAACAGAGTGTAGTCTCTCAGGGTGGCTCATGCCGTGGCTGAACCCAAGACTTTCTGGTGGTTTCCCTGGAGGCTGGCTGACTCTAGTGGCCTTGTGACCATGGGAAAGTCTCTGCACACAGATGCCAGCCCATGCAGTGGACAGGCAGGGAACTCTGTGTCCCTAAGCTGGCATGGCTATCATGCCATTTGTTTCTGCCATAGCCACGAGGCTATGGCACAGATGTGCTGGCAGTCCCCAGGGAGGTCACTCACCTTTCTCTCTCTTCCCTTCCAGTTGCACTAGAGCAGTTTGCGCTGGCCGTGAGGCGCTGTCCGGACAGGGAGGACCAGGCCTTGCTAATGAAGGTAGGTTATCAGATAAGTCCTTATTGCCTTAAAGCCTCCTCGCATTCTGATTGCCCAAAGGAGAGTTCCGTGTTTCACAAGCGGGAGTAGATTTATCATCTCTGAATTTTGTGCTCCAGAGGGATATGCTTGTCAGTGGCTGGCGGGAGGGTGGCTGGGTAATGAGCACAACCACCGTCTGTAGAACACAGAAGTGACAGGAAAGTGGGTGTCGACGACTTGCAGGAGCTGACGTGATTCTCTGCGGGTTTGGTTGGTTTTATTTAAACTTATCTGACAGTCTCGATTCTTGTAGCAGATTTATGAGACTTGGCCAAATTCCATGTCTCCGACTATATTTTTAATTAAGACAAAGGATCCCACACCTTCCCAGTTGGCCTCGTCTTCCCTTTCGCCATCAGAGGGAATGCCACACAAATTAGACCTCTCGTGTCAACCACCGAGACAGTCAACTCATGTCATGGGCTCTTTGTCCTTAAGTCAAAACAAACTCCCCTTCTTCTCAGCAACAATCACTTTATTTCCTCCCAGACGGCACGGACAGAGGTGAGGTATAACCTATATTTAGGCTGCGCATCTAGGAGATCCCGAAGAGTTCAGGCAAGCAGCCTGCGGATTTTAGTAAAACTGGAGGGGAGAGCAGCTCATCAGGGTAGAGGCGTACACGCATTTCCACTGATGACTAAGCCTCCTGTTTTCACCTAGCAATGTACAGACTGACCTTGAACACCAGTGTTTCCATGATGTCATTTCCATTCTGTGCCACCAGGAAACCGTATGTACCAGGAGTTGCATTTCTTTACCTAAATACAGACCCTTTACCAGGTGTCTTCAGACTTGAGAAATGGGTGGGAAAAAAAAATAGGATGTCACTCTAAGGGATTTTCAACTCATTTGCCTAAGGTGTGATATTTTCGGTCTGTCTATTTTTTGTTTAAAAATAAAACTTTCAGTGATGTTTATTTTATAATAAAGAAGGGCTGCTGATTCCAAGTGTTGGGTTGGTATGGGAGACCTGGTTCATCTGAGTCCAGGATGACTTGGCACAACAGATCCAGACACTTAAGCTCTCTTGCTGGTCTCAGGTCTTCCACACTGGTTTTATTCCCTGCCCTGAGCTCCATCCCTTAGCCTGTTCGTTCAAGTACAGGTTGGCTTCCTGTGATCTTGAGGCAGCCTTGGGTCGTAGACACTCCCTTGTTTTGGGGTTTTTTGTTTGTTTGTTTGTTTCTTGAGACAGGGTTTCTCTATAGCTTTGCAGCCTGTCCTGGAACTAGCGCTTGTAGACCAGGCTGGCCTCGAACTCACAGAGATCCACTTGCCTCTGCCTCCCGAGTTCTGGGACTAAAGGCGTGAGCCACCACCGCCCGGGGACACTCACCTTTTAACCAGCGTCATTCACTGTTCACACAGAGAGTCTCTGCCGTCTTCTTCCATCCTGTCTGCCATCTTCTCCCATCTGCTCTTTGACACCTCTTCTCACCTGGTCACTCGACCCTTCTTCAGGGGGAGAAGCTCCCGGGCTCCCCTCCATCCCGCTCCACGAGTCTCTCCGGGAACTTATGTGGGAATCGCAGAGGTGTGTGGGTTAGAGAACTGAGCACTAAGCTCAGGAGCCCACACCATCAGACCCACTTCTAATTATCCTGCCGGTTACAGGTCCGCGCCCCTCTCTAGATTTCTTCTGGTCTCAGACAAGTAGGTGAAAGCAGCAAATTGAAGGCCCCTCCTCCCAAACTGTCACCTGTTGCTTTTCATGCCGGCCTGGCTTCTCTAGTCCACTTGGTTAGAAACAAACATTTAGATGTGGGATAAAAATCAGGCTTTCTCAAGATGCTCTGGAATGTGGGTGCCTCTCTATGTTTGTGTCTTCCCTGGTGGCTCTTCAGCCTGTATGACCACAATAACTGAGAGATCATCTGTGGTGTTTTTACAGTATCTTCAAGATATTTGAGCAGGCCTCATCAAAGGAGTTTTACTGAACAAAATTATGTGCTCAGTTCATATCTACCAAAACTACTTTGTGACTTTTTCTTCAAGAGATTGAGGTTTCTTTCATGTCACCTATGAGAGGCCACTATGTGGGTGTGACAGGAATGGGTAGGATTTTTTGTGGATATGTGTAAAAAAACAGTAGGTCGTTTTGAACATACTTGATCAGCTGTCCAGTGTGTGTTCACACTAGCGTACTTTGGAGTTTATCTGTAGTAAATTTCATGTGTGTGTGTGCGTGCGTGCGTGTGTGTGTGTGTGTGTGTGTGTGTGTATAGCTGAGAATTTCAACAATGTATTTTGACCTTATTCATCTCGATCTCTCAATTCTTCTCCAATCTGCCCCCCCTTCTATACCCACCTTACTTTATGTCCCCCATTAAAATCCATCAAGTCCAATTTGTGCTGCCCAAATATTCCTAGAAGTGTGACCTAATACTGAAATGTGGGCAGCCTATGAGGGGCTCCGTGTTTAGAAAAGCAACTAATTTTCCTCCCCCAGCAGCTCTCAGTTGCTCCCCTCTCCCTGCTGGGATTTTGTCTGGGTGTGCACAGGTCTTTTGCGTGCTGTCACAGTCACTGGGAGTTCATATGCACAGCTGTCCTCCTGTGCCCAGAAGACACTGTTTGGTTGTAGTCACCCTCTCTCTGGTTCTTACAATCTTTCCATAGCCTCTGCTACAATGATCTCTGAGCCATGAAAAGAGGAAGTGCGGTATAGATGTTCCATTCAGGGCTGAACCTTCCAAAGTCTCTGCACCTTGGCCATTTGTGGGTCTATGTTAATCACCATCTATCTATGTGTAATAAAAAGTGAAATAGAAACTTCTCTGATGAAGGTTGAGGATTCATTGATCTATGTGTAATGATAAGTCATTAGGAGTCAAATTAATAATACATCCATTTAGCAGAATAATAATAATAGATTTTCAGCTACTGCCCGTGACCTGTGTAACCATAGTCCCTAGGCCCATTATCAGGCCAAGTACGGTTTCAATTTATGGAACAGAGATTAAATCCAATCAGAAAGTAGTTGGTTACTTCTATAATGTTCCTGCCACTGTTAAGTCATAAGACATGTCTTACCAAGCTAATCATCACGGTAGCTCACAAGATTCATAGCTAGATAGCATTAATGGTTACTTTCCTGTTCTGATAGTGTGCATAGAACCTTTCAGAATGATAAAATCTATCCAGTAGGGATACAGCTTCCATGTTAGTACCAGCTTGAATTCTCCATATTTATATTCATTGATGTGGTTGTGTCTTTAGCAATAGGTCTTACTGTCAAGTTCTGGAGTTGACCAAGAGTATTGGAGATAGCCTATAATATTTGAGGTCTGTGGAATCTCACTGGCCAACAACTCCAAAATAAGTAGCCAACTCCTGGCACTGGGCTTTTCATTTGTAAGATAGTGTATCTAGTACAGACATTGTTAACCAATTTTAGAGTAATTCTATTTTAACTCATTTTATTAACATATGTGTATGCATGTATGAATACACACACATTCGCACACATATATGTATGTATATGTATTTTGATAAAGCTTCTAGAGTAGGTTTCTATATGAGTTCTTTGAAAGGTCCCTAGTGTTATATATCCCTCTCCACACTCCCTCTTCTATCCTGCCCTCTCTTCTACCACCCCAATTTAACACTTCATATTTATTATTCCCTTTTATAAATTTCAAAATTCTACTTCACCTCATGAAAATTTGTTGAAGGCCAAAAGCAACAACAACAAAGCCATAAATGTTAACTTGTTGGGGGAAACTGTGGCCAAGAAGGTGATGTTCCCAGGGTAATGCTCATTCACTGTACCTGGGATCTTCTGAGCCTTCTAATTTCCCCCAAATTTGGGAAACTTGACTGTATGATATGTGGTAGTGGAGTGGTGCACTTTCAACATAAAGCCCCCCCATACACATACCACACACACACACACACACACACGTGTGTGGGGGGGGAGGTTGGACCAATGATGGTATGATGTTACTACTTTTCCATGCAATTTGTTGATTCCTACTGTCAAGCATTACTGAAGCTAGAGGACAGGTATGTAACTGGAGGTTTCTCTCCTGCCCTCCAGTTCCCAAATAAACTCAGGTTTATATTAATTATAAAAGTTTGGCCGATAGCACAGGCTTACTACTAGCTAGCTCTTACGTTTAAATTAACCCATTTCTATTATTCTATATTTTACCACAAGGCTCATGGCTTGTTATGTCACATCTTGCTTCTCTGGTAGCTGCTGGTGTTTCCCTTGACTCTGCCTTCTTTCTCCCTATGCCCATTTGAATTTCCCACCTAGCTATATCTGCCGTGCCATAGGCCAAAGGGGCTTCTTTATTAACCAGTGGTAATAAAACATATTCACAGCATGCAGAAGGGCATCCCACTTCACAGGTACTTTAGTCTAACCTGTGAAAGTTACATGGAGCTCTGAGAAGATAGTAAAAGTTGAGCACAGAGAAACATATAGCTATGCCAGATTCAAATTCCCCTGGAAGAATCAGAAGTGGTTGGTGGGACTCCAGATGGTCAAAGCCAGAGCCTCTGCCCATGATCAGGATAAGCAAGCAGGGAGGGGAAGTCAAGACCTCTGGATCCTTTAGCTGCTCCCTGGCATAGCCAGTGATAAGAGGACCTACAGAAAAGCCCCGCTCCCAGTGCCCCCTCCCCACAATACCATAAGAGCACATACAGGAATCCAAGCTTTGATGGACACAAGACACAACTGTGCTGGCTTGGGGTTCTGTCCTCCTGGTTTGTCAGTCACATCCTCTTCTGTCCTATCAGATGTGTAAGGAATTCCACCACACGCCAGAACATGAAGGGACAGCTGTTCAGTCTAGTACACGACAGTCCAAATGCAGATTGTCACTGTGGGATCAATCAGGCCTCCATTCTCCTGTTAACTAGCTGTGTGTCAGCATCCTCTCCCTCCTGCTTCTTCTGATCACACACAAATGCTCTGGCACACCAGGAAGTTTCTCACCCGTGGGAGAGGAGAGTGACCCTGTGACTCCCATATGCCAAGTAGGATCAAGGCCAGTGTGATTTGACTGGGGCTCTTCCTACCACTTCAGCCTTGAAAGGGCTGGGAATGAGGCCCTGAGTGGAGAGATGGAGGTGAGGGGCTTGTGGCCTTTCCCCAGCACTGCTGGAGCAGAGAAGATACCTAGATTCTACAAACCACTTACTTGTCCTCGCTGTTGCTAGATTGCCTCCTCCTGCTTCCCTGTCTCTTCATCAGTTTGGGGTCTTGACTACATTAGTCCTTCCAGGTCATGGTGGTCGCCATCCTAGAAAGCTGCCTACTCCTGGCTGTACCGACCACTCCCTGAGGCTCCCCCAGCTCACACTGAGCAAGTCTATACTCATCCCAGTCCCCTCTTTAGGCTCCTGTCACAATCTTCCCCTCCAATGGCCTCAAAATGATGATATGGTAGATGGCTTTTCTCTATCCTGAAGCTGTCACCAGGCCCCGTATGACCCCGTGCACACCCTGCCGATGTTTGGTTGGACATGGTTATAGCCTATGATGCCAAACATGCATCAGAGAGAATCCATTCGGCCCTCCCCACTGCTCTCTCTCCTTCAGCCTCTGTCAAGGTGACTCAGGTGCCCCATGTCCTACATCTCATTTTCTAGATTCATTTCTGTGCCTAAGTCCACCCCACCTTTGGAAAAGGATGATTGCAGAATCTGTCATCCAAACCTGGATTTTTTATTTTTTGCAAGTAAAAGGGAAATTTAGCTTAGATGACAATCATAAGCCATGTCTGACCTAGACAAACAGGGCATCTGGGCCCTCCTCTTCCTCAGTCAAGCTCAAAATCCCTCCCTGCTATGGTTTAAACCTAAAATGTCACCTACAGACTAATGTTTGAAACCCTTGTCCCCCAGGTAAAGGCACTATTCAGGAAGTGAGACTCAGCTGGTGAATTTGAGGGAGTGGCTTTAATGGTTATAGCCTGGCTCCTGGTTTCCTGTGATTTAAGCAGGCACCACCACCCTCTCCCACTGCCATGAATGCGGCCACGCTTCCCCGCCACTATGAGCTGAAACCCTTGAAAGCCACAAGGCATTTCCTCTCTCTGGTTGCTTCTGGTAGGTATTTTGGTCCCAGCAGCGTGTAGGTAACTCATACCTTCTCTCAACCAAACAGTTTGGTCCCAGCAGCGTGTAGGTAACGCATACCCTCTCTCAATCAATCAAACAGTTCTACTTTCCCCTCCAGCTTCTCTCTCAGTGCTTGTGAAGACTCTTTGGTTCCTGTTCCCACCAGGTTTGTCCTGACACTTTTAGAACCTACGCCTCCATGCTGGATGACCGACTGTCAGTCTCTCGGTGACATCTGTACTTGGACCATCATGCCCTAATCTGACATTTACCCCTCCTCACCTTGTTCTGGCACCTGTGAAGTTCCTGACACACCTGATAGGCAGTATTTGTTTTCCATCTGGGAAATCAGGAGCCTCCCTGGGACTAAAACCTCTCAAGGCCACTTCCAGACCTCCAGGCCTCCCTTGGATAAGCTGGAAAAATAAGTAGGATGCTCATGGGATAGTGGCCCTTCCCGGGAGCTGCCACTGCTCCCCAGTTCAGGAGGCAAAAGGTAGTGCTACCCTTGAAGCAAGGCAGTAGAGCTTCCCTGGCCGGCAAGGTGCGGTGAATGCCCAGAATGTTCCCCATGTTCAACCTTCCAACTTGGGCCCAACTCACTTTGCCTGACTAAGTAAGACCTTGGCTAGAACAGTGATGACAGACATTTCTGTAAATAGAACCTGACATCACAACCCATGGCCCATAGAAAAAAGTAAAAAGAACGAAGCTGCCTTTGAAAATAAGAAAATAAAGCAACAGGCAGCCAGTGAGGCCTGCTTATCACGGAGCCTTGCACTTCTGCTCCCAAATTGCTGACCTTTGGTAAGGGCTGCCCATGAACTGGCAACCATGACAGGGAGGGGAGCTGTCTCCTGGTGGGATGGTGATCCTTTGCCTTGAGGAGACATGACAAACATCTCTCCTGTTTCCCATTCACCTGGCACCATATGCAGGGCCCCTGAGGATGATGGGCATAGCTTCCAGGTAAGAGACCCAGGCTGAGCAAATTCACAGAAATAACGGTGAGTTGGCAGGGTCAAATGCTTCTGGAAGCTTCCTCAGCATCATACCTTAACCCACAAGGCATTAGTGCTGGCCCAGGTGCAGAGGAACTTGGGCAGATGTGGGAAGAGGGCCTCCCTCTGACGCATTCTTTTGCCACCAAGTCCGGCCAGATGCAACTGTTTTTCCCATCTATCCATGTTCTAAGAAACCAGAGACCCCGGAGCCTTTCTTCAAACCAGACATCGCCTAGCGGCAGACACCACCTGGCCCTTCAGCCTTCCACATTTACCAAGTCAACCTCTTCCAGAAGCAGGCACTTTTCTCCTAGCCTGATGGAATCCTGTCAGGAATGAGGGCTTTCACTGGGAACACAATGCCAGTGCCTTTGCTTGGAAAGGGCTGTGCTGAGGAGAAAGGAAATTTTCCACATGACGGCTTCGCTGCTCGGCACCCCTCCCAAAAGCTCAGAAGCACCCAACAAGCTGACTGTCCAGTGTTTCTTAAACTGTCATTGTCACAAAGATTCTTTCCGCTTCACTTCTCGCCAAGGTCCCCATCCCCCCACACTGCCTAGCCAGGGAGAAGTGACTGAGCCATTCAGCATCCAGCACGGGGCACAGCGCTGAACGTCCACACAGGTGCCCTTTGTGTCCCTTTGTGCTCAGAGGTGACCTTTGGTTCCCAAAGGGTACTCATCAGGGCAACTAACCCTCTGAGCAGAGCATTCACTGGGGACTGTCCCGCCCTTACGGGCTTCTGGCAAGCATCAATTTGTGCCTGTCGAGTGGGCGGGGTGGGTTTTTCCCTCTTTCCTGCTCTCTAACTGCTCTCTCTTCCTTTTCTCAACGTGTGTAGGAGGTAGCCAGTTTAGGCCAAACCTAGCAGCCAATGGTTACTCGCAAACACCTCTTCTCAGGCACCCATGCTTTCTTCTGCAGGTGGCCCCTTTTCAGCCCCCAGGACCCCATCTCAGCTCTGTGCCTTTGAGACTGTGTCTAGTCTCTGATCGGCAAAGCTTTCTCTCTGCCTCTCAAGCGGGGGCCCTTTAGGGGGTGTCACACAGAATACATGCCCAAGGCACCAGTCAGTCATCTGGGGTTGCTCATGGGATTGAGCCTCCCACACAGGAAGAAAGGGGCTCTCATTGGGGGCTTGACTGCAATTTCCAAATCCAGTCCAGGGTGAATCGTACCAGTCCATATTCTGACTCCCATCGGTGCCAATGACGTCACAGTGTCAGGGACTGTGATGGTGGAGTGCTGCCTTCAGCCACTGTTCTGTCCCCAGGCTCTTCTCTACTCCTTGCAATCAAGGGCCACATAGAGGGGAGTGCACATGATCGCAGCAGTCCCTTAGGACTTCCTTAGAAGGTTATTCAACAAAAGTGGCTTGAGTTCCCATCATGTGGCTGGTAAGGTTTAGTGTCTGGCTCCTTTGCGATATTTTGTCTGCAGGCTTGTGCCTCTCAGAAGGAACACAGATACTGGTGATGTAGAAATCAGAAATAAATGGTTTTCTCTCCTTCCCATCTCTCTATGACCCTGGAAGGTCCCATTCATCACACCTAGGGGGCTTCTCACACATGGTTGTGACAAAGCTCTTCACGGCTGTGCTTAAACCGCATCTCCAAATCAGTGGGGGTACTCATCCCAGTGAAAAGTTAATTTTGGACGTGACCTCTGGAACAGAGGCCTAACTTTTCAGCTCCCAGGACCTTTAAATTCGAGGAAAGGTGGTGGGATCCTGGACTCCATGGCAGGCAGAGAGGAGTTAGTTATTTTCCGGCTGTTGCGGGTATTTGCTGCAATCCCACTTTTTTTTTCCTTTGTTTCTTTTTGTTTTTTGAGACAGTGTTTCTCTTTGTAGCAGCCTTTGCTGTCCTGGAACTCCCTCTGTAAACCAGGCTGACCTCAAACTCACAGAGTTCCACCTGCCTCTGCTTCCTAAATGCTGGGATTAAAGGCATAGGCCACCACTGCCCGGCCACAATCCCACTTTTAAAGCATTTGTGAGTACCTGTTATATGACGGGCTCTGCACTAGGCACTGCCGATGCAAATGACAACTACTTTTATATAGCCCTGGGTGACTAGTTAGAGACTTCAGTGTGCCCCAAATATGCAAAAACCATGGAGTAAACTAACCCCTCAGGGGGATATTTGATAATAGGGGACCACTCAGCTAGTCTCCAAGACAACATGGATTTAGGGAGGACTCCTCAGAGGAGGCGACATCAGGGTTAAGTCTCTACATCTCTGCAGGAAATTAAATTTAGCTGGCTGTGTGGGTTCCAGAGTGCTTACCAGTGTTGTTGCCATGACAAGGTATGTTCTGAGTTTTCCATTTATAGAGTAGTTTAAGTGCACTGATGTGTGCCCTAAAGTTGATGCCAGAACAGGAACCCTGACAACGGCCTTGCCAGGGGAGGGTGTCCGAGTATTCCATTTCAACATATCCACATTTCCCTAACTGACCTCGAGGTGCCTCGAGGTAGCAATTAGTTCTCCTTCAGGCCAGGAAGACCTGGTTTTCTCGAGTGGATATCTAGACAGGAGTCCTGAAAGGGAATCAAATGGGAGTGGCCATGAATAGTCACCGTAGAATTGTTCTGAAAGTTTGGTCTCTAAGCCAGAAGCCACGAGAAGAGGAGGAGGGTGTCTCTTGACTTATAACAAGAGTCTGCTCTGCTGTGGGACTCTCCACTTCAGCTGACCCCTCACAGAGCTCTCTGCTTAGGAGCAAAGGGCCAACGCCATTCTGCTGTGAACAGCACGAAGATCCGGCTGTGTGTGCTTCATCACCCAGGGGAACACCGGCACGCAGATGACAGCAGCTGTGGGGCCATCCCGCCAGTTCTTTCCCTCGACACTTTTTTGTCGCACCGCTAAATCAATAGCTAAGCAGAAAGGCAGCTAGGTGGCAGAGATCCTCATGTTTGGAAATGCAGTGAGCCCTTCCTCCAAGCATGGCAGGCTCAGCTCTCTGGGGACCTGCCCTAGCATGCCAGGCACAGGGCCTGTGACGAGGTAGGCCTCCTAGCGTACTCTGTCCCCCCATTTCCTCTATGCACAGCTGTACGGAGCAGATTTCATTTCAAGTTGCAATTCTAGAAGACGGGGCACGAGGGGAAGCGATCACTTGGGACACAAATTGAGAAGCGTTTGATGGAAATCACACACAGGAAGCTGAGAGGAGCATTTGGCACTGAGAGACAGGTTAATGTCATCAGGGAAGAGAGTCTAGCTGGTGTTTGCCATTTCATCAGTAAAATGGGGATCAGGATCTGAAGTGCACAGGGAGCTCCCCTCTGCACCTGCTCCCTCCGAGGGTGGGTGGAGACAGCCATCAGTGGGTTTCTGTGTTGCTGCTGTGCATGCAGCCTAGCAGACAGTCACATCGTCGCCCTGTGTCTAGAAGAACACACGTTTCCCAGAAGAAAGCTATAAGGGGACACCAAAGCTACCGTTATGGGAAAAGTCGCACTGGTGGCTGACGAGGCGGCAAACCCCAGCACCTGCTTGCCACCTGCCACATCTGCACCCTGAGTAATAACGGGATTTATTGAGAGTTCGTGACTTCTGCTCTCTACACTCGATGAACTAACTCTTCCTTCTGTCCTTACTAAATTTTGGTGGCTTGCTTCTGGTTAGGTGTCCATTAAAGAAAAAGAAATAAAACTACCCACCAGAATACCAATTATAGCATGCGGTGGGAAGGAGGAGGGACTCATTAGCAGGCAGGGAGAAAGGAGAAGAGGGAGGAAGGGAGGGACAGAGGAAGGAAAGAAAGTGGGTTGTTTCTACACTAAAATATCAGGGAAAAGTAGTCCACATGAAGGCTAAGCAATTGCTGTCCCTCTCAGTCTCCTGGTGCAGTCTTTCCAACTTTGACAAGGTCTTTCTACATTTTTTGGTCCCTTCTGGACTGTCAGAGATTGGACAGGGACAAGACAACTTGCATTCTGAAGCCTCAGCTGGATGGGAAGGACAACTAAGCACAGCCCCCCCCCACACACACACACACACAGCTGTCTGATTAATAGATGACACCCAAAAGGGCTCTCACAGAGCAGAAAGCAATGAATGCCACGACTAGGAGCAATTATGGGAACAAGACTAGCCTGCCTTTCAAAGTAAAAGACCCAGGTTGTATGAAGAGTCAGACTTCCTCATGCCCATCATTTCTTATAATGTAAGAAGTCACTTAAAAGAGACATCAGGAGACAAACCAGCTGGGAGAGCTGACCCAGGGCGTAGCATGTGTAGAGTCCTCTGGGCTCTCGGGAAGCTTCATATTCCAGAACTGTTGAAAATAAAGCAGAAAAATAACTCAAAATCTGGAACAGGCTACTGTACACTGCAGAAGCAGCATGAGGAAGAGCAAGCAGAGGGGGAGGAGGGAGAGGAGGAAGAAGAAGAGGCACTGCTTACTAAAGGTCCAAGGAGGCAGTCTACAAAGACAGTAACCGGGACTTTGGTTCTAGAAGCCAGTGCAGTAAGGCAAGAAGCAGAAAAATACAAACTGTATCCTTTTGGACAAGAGAAGAAGAAAAGCAAGTGTTGACATACATATGGCATGCTTGCTTATCTGTTTAAAAAGTACTAGCAGGTGTGTCCAACTGGCAGCCACATGCTGTATGTACCTGGGATGGCCATAACGTACCCAACACAAAAATGGTACACTTACTTAAAAGTTTATGGGTTTTTGGTTTCCTATGGTATGGTATGGTATGATATGGTATGGTATGGTATATAGATATATGATAGATGGATAGATTGCACTCTTGTCAACTATAAGCTTTGCTGCTCTGTGGATGGCAATGTTGTTTCATGGTGTCAGACAGTCAGACTCACCTGCAAGGTGTTTCAAAACAAGACACAAGGGGAGAAAAACAAGAAAGAAAGAAATTAATTGTTGGAACTAAAAACTGAGTCCTTCAAAGTTATGGATACAAGGTCAACATGAAAATACTGATAATATTTTGAATACTAGTAATGAATACCTGAACACTGAATTTCTAAGTACATTTTAAATGTACAGTATACTAAAGTGCACACACACACACACACACACACACGTCTAGTGATAAATCTACCAAAATGTATGGGGCTTTAATGTTTTGGACTGATTAAAATGCTAATGAATCAAATCAAAGTAGGTCCATACAAATGGAGAGAATCATCAACTAGAAGCCTCTACACAGTAAACATTTAAGTTCTTTTTATCGTAATATACGGGTTTAACATAATTCTTATTGAAGGATCTCTTAGTGCTGGGAACAGAATCATCCTGAAAATTTTAAGTGATGTCAAGTACCTAGAAAAGGCTGACAGACCTTGAAAAGCAAATGAAGGGGAGGCATCAGTCAAAACTGTTCCAATCATTGTAATTAGAGAAATCAAAACTACATTGTTGGTAGATGCGTGCACACACAACTCAGTGGCTCGTGCCAGGGACTGCAGAAACATGAAACATGTACACAAATAGGACCACCTGGTTTGCTGAAATGGCAACAGCAAACCCAACAGCCTCTCCCCCAAATGGTGCTGCGGTAATTGGGCACTCATAGACCCAAGAGGATGAACAAGAAGCCAAAGACGGTGGAGAATCGGAAATGGCAATAAGTTTGATTCTGGAGTAAAACACTTCAGGAAAGGAGCCTGACTGAGCTGAGCGTTTATCCACAAGTCTCCAGCTTTGATGTATGCTTTTCAGTCAATGTGTAGATCAGATTTCTGTGGCTATAACAAATAACCCAACTAAGTAACTTATATAGAGAGAAGACTAGTGGCTACAGTGGTGCAGGTCCATCATCCAAAAGCTGGGGTATACATACTCAGTGGTAGGACACTGGCCTATAATGCATGAGGCCCTCAGTTTGATCCCCAGTGCCACAAAATGAATGGGGATAAAAGAGACTAAAGCTCTGTTTTGGCTTATGGTTCCAAAGGTTTTGGTCCAGGATTGGGTGTGTGCCCTGCTTTGCGGTGCCTGCTTTGGGAAACTGGGTAACAGAGCAAAGCCTTTCATCTCTGTGCTAAGATGCTGGATGGACAGAAGAGCCCCGCTACCCAGTATGCCGAGGGTACTTGCCAGTGACTAGAAGACGTGCCACCGTGCCTTGCCTCTTAAAGGTTTCAAGTTGAAGACGAAGCCTCTAAGATGAAGGCTTTTGAGAGACATTTAAGATCCAGGCTGTCACAGTCAGCTTGCACAGCAGGTTATGTGGGAGCCCCTGGGGGTGTAGCCCAGCCTGCATGGCTAGCTTGCTGGATTTGCTCCTTCCTGCAAATGCGGCAAACTCTACAAGGTGGAGAGTGTGTCTGCAGCCACAAGCCAGCTGTGTGACACCAGGACTGGAGAACTCTCTCCCTGTCATCCCTACTTGGTGCTTAGACACAACAGGGCTCGGGTCTCCTGCTGTCCAGAACATTCACTGGGTCAGAAAACATGGCCCCTGTCTCCTCCTGAGCTTTCTCTCTTCTCGCTTCATGTTTGTTGATTTCGCTTTCTGTGCTGTTCGTTTTCTGTCTTCTGGAGACCAGGATACATCTGTGTCCAGGCCTCTCAGAAAGGCAGACAGCAGGCTGCTCTGGGGGCTGTCCCTGCCTTTTGTCAACTCCTGTGTGTTTGATCAACCATGACACCAGCATGTGGCCCATGCTGAAGAGAAATCCTCTCTACCTCAGCACATGGTGTTAGAGAGAGAACTAGCCAAACTAGCCATGAACTCCGTCCCCACCTGCCACTGCTGGAGTGGACAGGTCGAGTTTGAACAATCAGATTAGGACCAGTTCCTTCAGATGGTCAAATAAAACGACACTAAAACTGATACACCCTGCCTTCCCTTTTGGGTTAAATAAGGTTAAGACTGCCTTGCCTGAGCTGGAGGGGACTGGATGGGAACTAGGCAGCTCACAGGTAGGCGTTGCTCCAGTCTGGTCCAATTCAAGCCACTCTCCGGTTATAGGGAATGCCCTGAGAATTCGCAAAGCTGGTATTTTCTTGCTAACACTGACAGAAATGCCTTAAACTGGGAGAGTGCACCTTTGCCCATCAATTTTCCAAGGCAGGGACGGGGATCCCAAGCGGCTGAAGGCTGAGGCCAGAGGCAGACCACTTCATCACAGTGAGAGAACTGGGTTGCTGCCGGGGAAGCTGTTCTGTGCTCACGCTGCTCTTCCCGTGTGTTAATAAGCTTTGTTCATCTTCTCTGACACCATAGGCCAACTTGGTCCATTTGCTTCATCTCCCAGCTTATTATGCAGCTCGGGCTATGTATGTAGGCCACCGGCTTGTCATAAATTCCAGGCAGTTCCCCCTCCTCCCATTGTGGATCCCAGTGGGCCTACACTCCTGGGACCCACTCGAACTCCTTGGTCTCACAAATGCACATGGGCCCAGATAGAACACAGTGGGGCATTCTAAGATGCATGAGTTACAACTTTTTGATCATGTTGTGGTCAAGGAGTGAGACACATGACCAGATAATTATACCAGCAGGCAGATTGTGTAATGGAGGGGAAAAAACCCACACAGTTGTGAGAACCCAAGAGGGAAGAAGCCAAGGCTTGTATTCTGAGAACGTGGGCATTTCAGCTTGGAGTTTGCCATTTCAAAACAGAGGGCCCAGAGCATGAAATGGGATGCAGAAGCTATGTGATACTCATTCCGTCTGTGTTGTTGAGTGCAGGGCTGTGCTCTGAGAAGCCTTCCAGACCCAGACACACGCAGGTGCTAGAGGGAGAGGCCTGTGTCTGTGGCTAGCATAAGGGTTTTACTGTCAACTGCTTCTGTCAGAGGGAAGGTTCTACAAAGTGATGATGTAGTCTAGCCAGTGTTCAGATCGGTACCACACACAGGACATGTTCACTAGTATAAAGCACCGTGAAACACACGCAAGTGCATTGCACATGTAAGTGCATTGTTAAGCTTTTCAACAGCTGGTAGCACCACAGATGTGTTCACAGCAGTGCCACCCAAGCTGGTGAGTGACGCTTTGCTCTGTAGTGTCAGAATGTCTGCATCTCTGAGGGGAAGTTGTAGCATGAGTAATAAAAACACAGAGCCAGACATTGGGGTTCGACCTGAAAACCAGAAAAGCAAAGCAACCAAGCCATTAGAGAAGTCTTACCTCTACCAAGGCTGGGTAACTGCAGACTAAGCCTCTCTCTCTCCTTCCATTTTATATTCCCTTTAGTGCTGGGATTAAAGGTGTGTGACTCCCTGGTACTGGAATTAAAGGTGTGAGCCACCACCACCTGGATTTGTTTCTACACTGATCTTGGGTAGCCCAGGGTGGTCTTGAACTCACAGAGATCCATCTGCCTGTCTTTCAAATCCTGGGATTAAAGGTGTGAGCCACCACTGCCTGGCCTCTAGTGGCTTAGTTTGCCTTTCTGATCTTTAGACAAGTTTTGTTTATTAAAACATAAATAAAATGTCACTATAGGAAGTTTTCAAAGCACTACAGTTTTTTGTTTTGTTTTGAGACAGTGTCCTTATTCTATACTGGGTTGTCTTAGAACCTTTTTTTCTTGTAGACCAGGCTGGCTTCGAACTCACAGAGATTCACCTGCCTCTGCCTCCTGATTGCTGGAATTAAAGGTGTATGCCACCTCCACCTGGCCAACCTTTCTTAAAAATAGGATCCTACTATGGCGTTCTAATTCTTGTTTCCCTTTTCTAATGCCTCCCAGAAACCAATGATCTAGTCTCTGTCACTACAGTTTTCTTTTTTTTGAGAGTAAGTGGAACTCCACAATCTTTAAACTTTCTATATTTACATCTTTCTCTTGGCACAACAACTTGGTGGTTGGGCTGAGTCGTATTCTGTTGTATGGAGCTACCACAGTTTAGCTGTTCACCCACTGAGAGCTGTTTGGTTGCTATAAATATTCTTGTGTAGGCTGTTGTATGAACGTAGGCCGTTACTTCTCTAAGACAGCATTCCTCAGCTTTGGTGCCTCTTTTGGATCGTGAATGTCCCTCCCTACTTGTGTTAAAGGTTTAATGCCCACAATGACAAGGTAAGAAAAGAGGCCTGCTGAGAGGTTTTAGATCATCGTGAGCATGTTACAGTAACAGATAACTGGGATACTCACATTGTGTACATACTCAGCGTATCTGACCTCAGTATTTGGGGAGGGAAGTATCCCTGCCCTCTGCGAGATATTTGCTAGTATCCCCGGCCTCTACCACTAGACACTAATAGAATCCCTCAACGTTGATGAGCAAAATACCTAGAAATAGTCAAGGGCAAACCCCATACATGGCTGAGAGCCTCTCAGCCAAGGTAAGTGCGCTGGGGTAACCTGGGAGTTGTGAGAAGAAATAAAGCCTTTTAGCCCCGTGTGGATTTTGGTCGTGGTCTTTAATAGCAATGAAGACAGCAGGTGTCCCTGCTCTTCCATCTTCGGGAAGACGTTATATGCCCTTGGTGTTCTTTATTAGACAGAGGAGTGATTTGCCAACGAGACCATTGTGTATCATGATTGTGTTTTGAGAACTGAAATGATGGATTCAACTTCTTTTGTCTTTGTAAGACTGTCCTAGTCAGGTATTCCATCTTATGTGATTCCCCACAATACACAGCATTCTATACATTGCTCTGTCTTCTAAAGCAAAGTCGTTACAGTTCTGTTCAGGTTCCCTGGAGCTTTAAAACTCTGCTTCTCTAGAGTAAGGTTTCCCCAGAGAAAGTGTTACAGTTCTCTTCCACTCCTATCTGTTCCTGCAAAAGGAGGTTATTACCCAATTATTATTCAAGAGATTTACTGGTAGGGAAGAATCCAAGAACATGGCCACCTCCATGGTGAGGCAGCGGCAAACTGAAAAGGGTGCAGAGCTTATGAAGGGCTTCTTAGGGATGGAATTTTTCCAGGGAGAGGATTTTCAGGGTGGGAATTGGTCAGATTTCAATTCCTGAGTTTGGACAAGCTCAGAGACTGGCTGGATTCTCTGCTTAGGGATTGGTTGGTTTTCTGCTCAGGGGTTGGTTGGTTTTCCTAAAGAAGAGAACAGCAGACACAGTCGGTAAACTCCTTGTAGTCTGGTAGTATGGAATTACACCTGGCTTGTTTTGGCGTGAATTGGTAGGACTGGATGAGAGGCTGATGATCACAGTTAAAGCTGGGACGTGTGATGAATGTGTGGTCTTCTCTCCAGTTCTTCTCCCCAGGAAGTTGACCCATTTTAGCTTCTTTCCTGTTGCTGTCACAAAACACCCCAAGTGGATACTTTATGAATAATAGCAATTTTTTTGACTCACGGCTGTGCTGGAGGCTGAAAAGTCTAAGAGCATGGAACATCCATCTGCTCAGCGTTGGTGAGGGGCTTCTTGCTGCATCCTAATATGGCCCAGACCATCACGGGACAAAGATTCTTTTTCTATAAAAGCTGCCACGTTGCTCTCAATCCCCAGGACCTCATGTCACCCTTGTGAAGGCTCCACCTTTAAGTGCCATTCACATGTGAACTTGAGGATTATGTCTCCAATAGGGGAATTTGTAGTGGCATTTCTTTTGTATTGTAATAAATAAAGCTTACCTGGAGATCAGAGAGTAAAATGGCCACACTAGTCAGTCTTACAGTCCAGGCTGTGATAACACACACCTTTAATCCCAGTAGCCACACTAGTTTGCCATAGAAACCAGTGCTACATGCCTTTAATCCCAGTGGTGCACACCTTTAATCCCAGTGGTGCACACCTTTAATCCCAGTGCTAGAGAGGGTTATAAAATGGTAGTAGACAGCTCACAGTCACAGTCTCATTCTGAGATTCCTGGAGGCAGGATCGCCATTTCAGACTGAGGTCAAGGTAAGAGCCAGTGGCTGACTGTTTTGCTTTTTGGATCTTCTTAATTTCTTTGAGTTTTTATTAATTGTACTTCAGGGACTTCTGGGAAACGTGTTCAGATCATGGCAGAATCCTTGCCCTCTCTGTTTTGTTGGGTTTCCCTGTCTCCTTCTTACCTCCCCAAGGGGGAGTGACCTGCACGGGGTCCAGGACCCTTCTGCAGTAGCCCTGTTTGCTCCGCTCTCTCAAACTACAGTAGCTGCCTTTGCGTTCGACTCCCCACCTGACTCTAGCCAGAGTTGCCAGCTCTAAGAAGCCCACTGTCCCTTGTGCTTTTCCCACATCTTTCCCACACATATATTGTGTGTGTGCACATGTATGTACACTTGTGTGTGCATCCATGTATAAAGGTACACTCATCCATTCATGTGCATATGGCATGCAGAGGTCAACAGTGGGCATCTTCTTTGATTGGTCCCCTCCTTTCTTTTTGAGACAGGGTCTTTCACTAGACTGGCTGGCCAGTGAACCCCCTGCCTCCACTTCCCAGGTCTGGGATTATAGGCATTCTCCACCGAACTCAGGGTTTTTTTTTAAAAGTGGGTGGTGGGGATCCAAACTGAACTCTGTACCCTGTAACTGATCTGTGACCTCAGCCAAAAACCATCCTCACAAAAGTCATTGTCTTTCAGAGATATGAAGGCGAGGTGTGTTCGTGAATGAAGTGGTAGGGCTGGGTTTAGTGCGACAATACCACAGAGGGGACCTGAGTGGGAGGTGAGGTGACAAGACCAGAGGTCTGATCACTGAAGCTGGGCGGAAACACGAAGGCCTTTGCACACTGCTCTCCCACTTGCTGTGTGACTTCAGATTATGGAATATTAAATGGCGAATGGATGAGTAGCTAAGTGAAAAGTCACTCTGCCTCTGGGAAACTGGTTGATTTTTGCTTGGTTGCTGCCTGTGATGTCATTCAGGCTGCTCAGTTTCAGAATTGTAACATAAAAAACATACTGAGGAGAGATGTAAATGAGGAATGCTATTTTTGTGAAAGTCAATCAAATGTTGCCCAGTGGAAAATAGCAAGATGACATTGCTGTGTATTTTTCATGAATGAGAAGGGAAGCAAACAGAACTACATATGGATTTCAAAATTGCTTCTGAATGGACTTCTAAGTCACCTGGGTGTGGAGGATACAGGGAAGTTACGTGTGAACCAAGGCTGACTGTGTGTTAATATTTCTTGAATGGGATTGATACAGGAGACCTCACTAAACTGTCTATTATTTTAGAACTGCTTTCAAGGTTTCTGGAAGGTTAAAAAAAATAAAACATATACTTTGTATCCAAAGCATGGCCATTTTAATTAAGAAAAGACTTTCTGACTTTAGGAAATGTGATGTATGTGATGTAATGTTATCTCTAACTCCTTACAGCCCCTGTTTTTCTAACAGTTGCTTCTTTCTTGTCTCTCATTCTTCAGTTTTGTCTGTTGTATGGGACGAAGCTGGTGTTCCAGGAGCGGGGCTGGTACTTAGAACATAAGTACCTGACTCCCAAGGCCAGCATGAGGATCAGGGCTCAGGTAAGAGTTGCCAGTGCAGAAGCAGTACTTCGTGCACCAACTTTTGGCTCTTTGCTTAGAAAACAGCCCTGCAGTTTCCAAGCACTGACTCTTGGCCTCTGACCTTTGTGATCCATAGTCTCTAATAATCATTCTATTAAGTGACAAGGACTGACTCGCTGTGCATGAACTTCCTGATATGGAGGGTAGAGACAGAAACGTATTTTCCTTGTCTTAAGGGTGTGTGGAAGGGGGGTGATATTAGCAATTTTTCTACTCCTTCCAAAGTATAGTGACTCATTCTTCATATTCGGAATATCCCGTGGTATTTTGATGTCACCAGCAACAATGAAAGTGAAGAACTACTTAGCACCTTAACATAAGGTAGGGCCATTAACTCATCCCAAAACACTGCTCTAAGGATAGGGAGCACAGCCAGCAGCAGCAGCAGTGAAGCCGGCTCCTAGCACATCTCCTCTGAGAAGCACAAAGAGGTAGACGGCTCAGACCAAGCAGTATCCAGAGGGGCTTGTTATAGTGAGAGTCCCAAACTTTTAAAAACGCTAACAGTGTGGTTAATATGCCCAGTGACACTCCACTGGAGAAATTGATTTTCCCTTTGCCTGCAGTTACCTGCAAATAGTGTCTTGGTTAGGAGTGGGATTACTTCCTCTTCTCAGTGCTGGGACCCCATCTGGCTTGAACCTGTGTGGGTCTTATGCATGGGACCACAGTCCCCATGAGTTCATCCGTTTTGTTGTGTCCTTAAGGGTGAAGTTCCTTAGAGTTACCCATCACTTCTGACTCCTGCAGTCTTTCTAGCTCCTCTTCCACACAGATCCCTGGGCCTCAAGGGCAATAGTTTGATAAAGACATCCCACACAGGGCCGAGTGTTCCAAGTGTCTCATTCTCCACACATTGTCATGTTGTGGGTCTCTATGATGGATCTCCTAAGGAAAGGGAAATGTTATGGAGAGACAGAGGGGAAACCAGAATAGGAGGATTAAGTTGGGAGGGAGATGGGAGAGTAAATTTGGGGAGCCTGGGAAGGGACAACTAACACCAAAGACCATTTGAAAAATGCTCTGGAAACCTACTGCTGTAGAGGTTTTCTAAAGTAGATACATATAGAAAAGACTTTAAAAGGAATCACCATATAATGGGGACAATGTCCCAACTAGACTTATTATGCCACCAAGGAGAATCTTGTGCCAGGAAAGGGTTACGTTTTGTTGGGTTGTTGGCCAAAGGGATCCCATGGAACCCCAAACATCCCAAGATATTGCCAAAGCTTTAGATTGTACTTCACAATCTAAATATGTCTGTGTGCTGTGTGTACAATGCCCTCAGTGACCATAAAATGGCATTGGATCCCTTGGAGCTGGAGTTTCAGACAGTTATGTGGGTGCCGGGAATTGTACACATGTCCTCTGGAGGAGAAGCCAATGCCTTAATAGCCAAGCCATCTCCCCAGTGCCTCTGACACAGAAGCTCTGAGGGCTTGCTTGAATGGTAAAGAGTAATGAACAGAGGGCAGCTGTCTTTGGTGGGGACATCTCACAAAGACAGTGCTCGCTTTGGGATAAGCAAGGAAACCATGTTTTGTTGTTGTTATTGTTGTTGTTGTTTGTTGTTTCTTTTGTGAGACAGAGTTCTTCTGTGAAGCTCTGGCTGTCCTGAACATGCTCTGGAGATCAGGCTGGCCTCATACTCAGAGTTTGCCTGCCTCCACCTCCTGAGCGCTGGGATTAAAGGTGTGTGCCACCACCGCCTGGCTAAGGAATCCACTTTTTAATTTAAAAAATATTACACAGAGAGGAGAAGCTAGAAATATAGAAAGAGCCAGAGAAACAGGATACTACTTAATAGTGTCTTCTAGACAGGGCAGGAAAGATGCATCCATGAAACTCAGAAGTGGGTCACCTGAAAAAGACCTGAATAATGACAACAGTTGGCATGCCAAAGCTGATAGAAATCTCACCAGGCCCCACCACTAGATGAAGAGGTATAGGCAATTTGACTGCTATCAGAATGAGAATCAGCTTTCTCCAGAGACAAGCCATGATCGGTTAATTAATCCATAGTAATTACTCTTAAACATATGTATGTAGAAGCAACTCTAAATCTCGGTATATGGTTTACATATACTTGAGTGAATATATGTAAGTAACATTAATAATTAAAGAAGAAGTCATGAATTTGTGAGGGAGTAGGGAACCATGAGAAGAGTTAGAGTGGGGAGAGAGGGGGTTAAATGATATAAATACAGTACTTATGAAGTTCTCTAAAAAATTTAATTAAAAAATTATATAAGGGAATATTTGAATCTATGCCACCAGTAATGTAGAATTAAAAGAAAAGCAAATTATGGCAGAGAAAAGTTGAGTTTATGTAAGACACAAAAGTGTTTTTGTATTCCTGTAGTATGGCATGATTTCCACACTTGTCAACCGTGGGACCCTCAGAGCATCCTGGGAGATGAGCAGGAAGGAGCCAGCCTCCTCAGAACTAGCTTTCTCTGGAAGGCCAAATGGGGTTGCTCAAAGGCCTCCTCGTCAGATATCTAGCCTGCCAACTTGGAGCATGCAAGTGTTCTCCAAGGGGAGGAATAGGGAAGCTGGCCTGTCTCTGTCATCTCCTACCTCCGCTGTACCACTTTACAGGAACCTCAAGTCATCCATGAAATCTTGAGCTTTTGTTTGCCAGTAAGTTTAGGGTCCTCAGTGAGTTGAAGATGCCCAGCAGGAGAGTTCTGACAAATCCATGAGATGGACAGACTGGGGTTCTCTGTGTTCTGGAAAGTGTCCTAGGTGTTTTCCCCGGCTCCTCAGATGTGTTTTTCTTTTGAGCTAACCCATCCCCTTCCCCTGGCTTTTATCCGAGGTGTTAGAATGTTTATCTGAACAGGTCCCTTCTTCCTTTGTCTTGTACCTGTGGCACATTTTAGTCTCTACTCCACAAATATGTTTAACATTGTTCTTTATTTCTCTACACATTAAAGCACTGTGGTTTATAGCCTTTAGGAAGCAATTTCAAGTTCTTCAGTCTTTAAGCTTTTATTTCCTTTCCCGACCATGTCAGTTGTGTGGTGAGTTACCTTCTGGTGTGTACTGTTCTGCATTTTGGAGTAATGTAAACGTTTTATGATTTATGAGAAGTCAGTTGAGGCTACTTCACCTTCCAAGACACTCTGAAGAGACAAAAAGGAGGCCAGCCTTAAATTCAAGCCTTGCTTGAGGTTTTTTCAAAAGAGTCATAAAATTCAGGGAGGAATTATTTCACCTGTTTGTTCCCTGGCATCGCTGTTTTCTGTGGCAAGGGTCTCCTGTGGAGATCTTTACCTAGTATTGTCTCTGGTGTTTTACTATCATGACTTTGTCCCTCCTCAGTCACTGCCTTTCTGTCAAAATGAAAGTTCAGATCTGCTGGAAACGATAAATGGCTTTAGAGAAAATGCAATTCCTTTTTTATTCCTTTAAATTCCCTTTTTTCTTATTGCTTTTATTGTTTTATCAACTCATTGATGCTTTGACTTTGTTTACCGTAATTTCCCCAAATACTTTGATTATATTCAGCGGAAAAGTTGGTGTGGGAAAGCAGCGTCTGCTCTCAGAAACAGCTAGTCTCTCTGATGGCACTCCTCACAATCCTTCAACCCTGCCAGTGGTTTTCGCTTTTCCTCACTCACTGATGAGGAAACTGGTGCTCAGAGTGAAAAAGTAGTCATCCCAAAGTCAGAGAAAACTGTCCCTTCCCAACTCCAAGCCTTTACTAGTGTGCTTGCTAGAAAATGGCGCCAGCAAGAACCAGCAAGCATGCCTGAAGTTCATTCCTGGCTCCTAACCACGTGTTGATAAAAGGAGCAGAAGGTCTTGGAAAATGGCTAATTCTAGGGCCAGACAAAAAAGTCAAAACATCCCGGGGCTGGAGAGATTGCTCAGTCGGGAAGAGGAGTCTCACAGAGACCTGCAACTCTGGTTCCAGAGGAAGCTGATGCCCTCTTATGGCCTTTTAGGACATGGCTCTCAGTGTGCAAATACCCACACACAACTACACTCACATACACATCATTAAAAATAAATCTGTCTTAAAACAAAGAGTATGCAGAAGGTAAACCTGACAGATTTTCCTGTGAGGAAGTGAGTAATGTTACCCTTACCAATCGCAGAATGCGTTCATAGCGTGTGTCTCTACTGCCACATGCTAAGAAAGCACTTCTTCTCCCACCCCCCAAAACCCCTAACTCTAACCACGAGAAAACACAACAGCAGGCGAAGCCAAAGTGAAAGGTGGTCTACACAACGTGACCAGTGTGCCTCCAAATGGGGAGTGAATCAAAGACGAGGAAATTCGGAAACTGGCTTGGAGACCAATCAGACATAAGACCGCCATGTATGAATGAGGCCCGAACGCTGGGCAGAAAAGGACTTCAGCAGAAGAAACGGTAGAGTGAAGGACAACTGTAGGTTAGTTAATAGCCGTGCTCAAGTGTTGCTCTGAAGTTTTCACAATGGGCTAGAGCCATGTAAGACACTAGCGTTAGATGAGCCATGTAAAGGACGTAAGAGAACTCTCCGGATTGTCTTTGGCATGTTCCTAGAAATATAAACAGCATTCCGAATTAGGAAGCTGACCAAGATGACAACAAGGCATGGGTCAGAGGAGTGAGCCTGGACTCGTTCCAGACGCTGAGGCCTCCCAGAACACCCAGGCGTTACAGCGAGCTATGGTCTGTTGAGAACTAGAAACGTGCATGTTTGTACTAAAAGATCGTTTCATTCGTTCTCACAAAGACCTTCAAGGTATGGAAGGCTGATGGAATCCCTACTCAGTAAGTGAGTAAAAGTGACAAATAGAAGTTCAAAACCCATCCCAGATTCTATCTCCACACCCAGCGCTAAGGACATGACTCAGTCGGTACTTGCCATGAGTTCATATCATGTAAAAAGCTGGGCATGGTGGCACTAGATATCCACGTTTGTCGTGCTGGAGGAGGGGTAGAGGTGGGGGAAACCCTGGAGCTTGCTAGCCAGCCAGTCTAGCTGGTCAGAGAACTGAGAGAGAGAGAGACCCTGTAGCAAAAATAGTGTGGGGAGCAATTGAGAAAGCTAGTCGGTGGCAGTGGCCTCCCCGCGTGTGCACAGAAGTACTTGTGGTTTGGAGGAGGTAAAGTATTTGTTATGCATACACTGAACCATCTTTGCAGTCCCAAACTTCATTGACTAAAAACATGAAATTCTAATCTTAGCTCCTGAAATCAGCAAATTAGAATACGTATGCACTTTTTAGTTTAGCCCCAAGTCTCTCAGCTCATGTCATCCTTTGAGGTAGACGGGTGGTGAATCTCACTGTGCCCTCTGACCTGGGCACAGCCACCCTGCCCTGTCGGTTCTACCAGCTCTGCCACTGTGAGCCTCCCTCGAGGACGTACAGAGAAGAACCAAGCACAAGCGGCCATGTGGTCAGATCCCACTGCAAAATCAATGCCCAAGGGAGCTTTCCAGTTGGGGTGAGTGAACCTCAGCCTCGCTGTGCGCTGCAGATAAAAGGAGGAACCTCCTCGGTGTGGTGGAGGCAACTCTGAGCCAAGTGCTGCCTAGGGTTCTGTTTCCTAGAACTGGAAACACGGATGTCAATGAGTCACGGGCAATGAAGGATTTGCCAGGCATCCAGGGAGACTTGGGAAACCCAGGCCCAGCAAAAGGAGGGTTAAATCTCTACCTCTCAGAGGGAAATCACCCATGAGAGTCAAACACTGAAAACTCATTCATGAAACAAGAAAAGAAATATCAGCTAGAACTATGTCCAAGAAATTTTGACACTTCCACCCCTCCAGTCAAGTTCATTTCACTGCCTTGTCCAAATGTTCTCTTTTGAGGCATGACACGTTTGCTGGAGCTAAGCCCACCTGCGTCTTTCTCCCATGACTCGTAGCCTGTTTTTTTTTTTGTTTTTTTTTGTTTTTTTTTTTTTTTTGATGCAGCCACAGATGTGTCCAGCAGAGCCCAGGTCTTGCTTTGCTTCACTTGTAAGAGGAAGCAGAACAGACCAGGCTGCCTGGCAGGAAGAGATGATTCATTCTCTCCCAGAGTGGATGAGAGCTGCCAGGAGTTTGCTGATGGTGTGTGATCTGGGCTCTTGGCTGTGTCTACTCCTACTAGGGTGACCCCTAGGGCTAGAGTTTCAGTTTCAGTTCAGTCAATCAAAGAGTTGAATTGCTGAGGAGGAGAAGCATTCAAGGCTGGTGATGGAGGGCCTCCCATCAGTTCCCAGTGCTGCTGACCCAGGGATTTATTCTTAGATATGGCTCGGAGTGAGAATGTGCAAAAGTGTGGCCCACCCCACGTCCCGAAAGCAAAGATCCCTGGGCTACTATTTGTGATACCAGCTCTTCTCAATCTTAGCTTCCAGGAGAATGCATGCCCCATGCTTGGGCAGTCACAAGGCTCAGGAAGGGCTTGTGGATCCTTCACTTGTTACAGATGCCTCCTTGGCCCTGTCCCATGCTCCATGGGGCGTTTTTTCTGAAGAGCACTTAGATTCCCATCCCTTTTTCCTTTGGCCCAAGCCACCTGGATGGAGGCCGCTCAGCAGATGTTCAGATGGGCAGATCCAATGCCGTGTGAGCTGAGGTTTCCGGCAGTGGATGTTGAAAATATCCACAGGAGTTGGAAACTGAGGCAGGGCTCCTTGACCCACGGCTTTCATTTTCTTTATAAAAAGTATGAGAAAAGTTCCCTGCTCTCCGCCAGTTTAAGCTCGTCTGATGTGCTTCTGGCAAGGGCTGAGATAGAGAAATGCTGCTGGGATCTCCCCATCAAAGGGGAAAGGTACCGAGACTGAGAATCCAGTTGGAGTTGAAAGACTAGCTAGAATGGGGCTGAACTCACAGTCGCTTCAGTAGGACCCCTGGTGCCCCTCCAGGGGACATCAGAGAACAACTAGAGCGTCTGTCCTAGGACCAAAGACCTTAAAACAGAGATATGTGAAGACTATTAGTGCTGTAGATCATTGCTAAGGTCAGGGGGTCGCTCCTTCTCCCTTCCCCTCCTGACCCCTGTGTGCACCTCAGTGGCATGAAACACAAGCTTGACCTGATAAATGGAGTCATTCAGCAGAGGTTAAGAAAATACGAATGAGGTTTGGTTTCTTCGGTTTAACCAGTAACAGGAGATCGCGAGGTCATACCCCGCCCCCCAGCCCTGATTTTCACCTGGCAGCCACCTGGACAGACACGGTGCCCACAGTAGAGCTTTGTGCATCTGGGAAACAAACCAGGATCATTCTGTTTCCTTCGTTCAAGAGCAGAGGGCTGTAACTGCAGCAGAGGCAAGTTGTCTTATAGGTCTCCAGTCTCTGGGTTCCAGCAGGGGTATCACCCTAAGTGCCTCAGGGAGATCCTCAGTGTGCTGAGCAGTTGGGGCACTCTTCTCCATCAGGGTTCACCCCTTCACCAAGGGTTCACAAACTTCTGATGGTTGGAATTTGTACCTAAGAGTGACTGTGTTATACCAAAAAGACCCCACCAGATGGATCCCACCAGACCCCAGTCACAACTTTGGACAATGATTTTATTATGAGTCCTGTAAACCATAATGGATTTTACTTGCAACAGAAGCAAATAATCCCCAGTGTGTCAATTTCGATGTAAGTTAACACACTTATAATAGCAAATATGTTTATGGTTGCTTTTCATTTTCTGAAGGTAAGTCACCTGTTCCCATCAATTATTACTTTCAAGATTTCTTCATTTATTTTTATGGACATATATGTGTGTGTGCCTGCATGGGTTTATGTGTGCCATGTTCATCCTATACCTAATGAGGCCAGTAGAGGGCGATGGACCCTACAGAACTGGAGTAGTTCGCTTCCAGATGTGAATGCTGGGAACAAAACCCAGATCTTCTGAAAAAAAAAAATGCTTTTAACCACTGGACCCTCTCTCCAGTGCCTGTTCCCACCTGCTCTTTCATCTTAGAGAAAAAGCATTGCTGTGTGGAGTTTAGAGTTTCTCCTTCCCTGGGAAACTCAGAGTTCTTGGGACTTAGCAACCAGGCAAGTATAGCATGGAGGAGTGACAGAAAGGAAGAGGACTGGCCTGTGGGAGCTGGTACCCTGGGGAACCGGGGCTTTTGCTTCTCCTTTCCTGGGCAGCTAGCTGCTGAGATCACAGCCGTCGGCTCACATCAAGGCCATAGGCACTCATTCCGTTAAGCTAGTGGGTTGCTGCTGAGCAAATGCTAGAAAAATGTCAGGTGTGAGCGTAGGAGATTTTTGGGAAATCTTTTGGGAAGCAGATATTCTATTCCTTAACCTGTGTGATAGGTAAGTGTGCTCATTCTGGGATAATTTTACAAGCTTCTGAGCTTAGAGCTCATTGTACGCATTTTACACCAACTAAAATCATTAGAAGTCAAAGGAGGAGGCTTCTGGGTCATGTATAAAATTCTCTTGTTAGAATCTAACTTGATGTTTATTCTGTGATTTCTTTGGTTTTCTTCCTTAATTAAATGTTTCCTTTTGGGGAATTACAAGTTCATGTGTAGCTCTTAAGAATAATGCACAGTAGTTTTGCAATTTTTCACCTAGTTTCCCTTTTTGGTAAAATCTTGTAAAGCTTTAGAACATCCCATGCAGGATTTGGATGCAGTTGCCTTGACAAAGAGAGAATGCAGTGTGCTTCCATCGCCGCCACAGGAATCCCTCTTGGGGCTCTTTCATGGTGATACTTTCTTCATTTTTCTCTCTCTTTTATCCCAGGTCACATGCACCAATCTGTTCTTCATTCGCATAATAACCATTTCAGTGCTGGGTCGCATAACATACACACTTTAGAATCAGTTTTCCCCTTCTGCATAATTTTCTGGAGATCCATCTAGGCTGCTCCGTGTATCAAGAGCCTGGTTTATAATTACTGTGGCTTTATGACAGTTTGAATAACTGGTCACTCACTGAAGGATTTGTGAACTGTCTTTAGTTTTTAACAGTTAGCACTAAAACCACTTTCAACAGCAGTGTACAGGATTTCGTGTGGATATAAATTTTAATTTCTCCAGAGTAAATGCCCCAGAACTCTTGCTGGATCATATAGTGGATATACGTTGGTGTGTTTAAGGACTTGCCAATTCCTGTCTAGAGCGGATGTGACGTGTTTGCACTCCCATGGTCACGTGTTAGTGATCCAGATACTCTGGTTTTCTTTGCTTGAGCACAGCATTTGGTTGCGTTGCCATTTTCTGTTTTCACTGCCCTGGGAGGTGCGCAGAGGTTGTTCCGTGTCCAAGCATGCTTGTACCTAATCAGTGAAGCATTTTTTATGTGTCTGCTTAATGATCTCCATTAATCCTCACCTCGATGTCGTCTCCGTGTTTACCTGGTTGTCTGCCATCCTCATTCAGCCTGACATTTTCCTGGTTCTGGGTACGATGAGGGACTTCTGATTGAGACCTGAATGTTCAAGGCTTTCTGTCACAGAAGATGCTGAATCTGCTTCAGTTTCTTTAGCACTGTGGTAGTGGAGAATTGGGAAGGGGGCGTGTCTCACCTATCACCGTGTAGTAGGGATAAAAATTCTGAGTTCTCTGCTCAGTCTCTGCTCAGAGACGTTCTGGTTAGCTTTTAACTGTCAACTCAAGACAGTGGTTCTCAACCTTCCTAAGGCTATGACCCTTTAATACAGTTCTTCATGTTGTGGTGACTCCTGACTATAAAATTATTTTTGTTACTACTTCATAACTGTAATTTCGCTACTGTTATGAATCGCAATATAAATACCTGATATGTGGAATATCCGATATATGACCCCTGAGAAAGGCTCGTTTGACCCCCAAAGGGGTGGCCACACATATGTTGAGAACTGGTTTAGAGTCACCTGAGAAGGCAGTCTCAACTAAGGGATACTCCAGATTAGGTGGGCCTGGGGAATTGTCTCGTTAATTAATGCAGGAGGCCCCATCCCACTGTGGGTGACATCATCCCCTGGATTGCATAGGAAAGCCAGCAGAACAGCAGTGAGCTACCAAGCCAGCAGTGTTCTTCCAGCTTCTTCTTCGAGCTCCATCTTGGACCGATCCCTGCCCTAACTTCCCTCAATAAAGGACGGTTACCTGGAAGTGAAATCTAAATAAACCCTTTCCTCCCCTTGGCTGCTTTCGTTGGAATGTTTACTCGCAGTGACAGAAAGGGAACTGGAACAACATATAAAGGACAGGCATGCTATCCTATCCTCTTATTATTTCTAGGGGATGTGAGGGGGGTTCAACTAGGCCTCACTGGTTCCTCCCTTGTGGGGGAGACACGAATGCCAGGTCACGTGGTCCACGTAGCCTTGTCACTTTCCTGTTAACGCTAAGTTCTGAATCTAACCAGGCCTTCTCTGACAGCACCCTATGTGGGAGACAAAAGGGCCACTCCTTTGCCAGGAGGTAGAAGGCCTGGCTCCCTGTGAGGAACTCACTACAACCTATTGGGATAGAAAACTATCCCTGTGGCCCTCTGAGCCCTTGGGAGTGTGGACACAGCCTTTCCTGTGTTGTTTAGATGAGCTAGGACAACCAATGTAAAACTGTGTAGTGTGGCTGCCCTTTCTTGGTCCTTTGACTAGAGAAAGCAGGCTTTTGTTGGGCTATTTGTCAACCTCTGCTGGTATCTCTAGCTTCTTCAGCTACAACGTGGATGTGTGAGTCAGAAAGAAAAGTGAGGAGATTACCAAGGTCACCCAAGAGCCCACAGTCCCTAGATGGTCTGTTTCGTTCTTCTCTCCGGTTGGTTTTACTACAATATCTAGAGTGTCTACTGTGCTGAACGGTGGAATAGGGAATCTGTCGTCTCAGAATGAGCATTGACGACGATTTTTGGGCAGGAGAAAAGTAGGGTCAGGTGGGATGGGTTTTGTGCCTGTGCGCTGGGGCTGAGCCTCAGGTGTGCTAGAGGAGCCACGACCACGGAGCTGCAGCGTAGTTCAGTCAGGGTGCTTTCGGAGGACTCGCTGAGTCCGCGGGCCCTAGGTCAGGACTCTGGGAGCCCCTCGGCCTCCTGCTGAAGAGTCTTCCTACACTCTTCCACCCCTGACCTCATCACCCTTCATCTAATCTAGAGGATCCCATCCAGTCGTAGCTGGCCTGAGAACCGCACAGGCCAACTTCCAAGCGAGGGAGATTCCTCTGGAAAGAGCTGTCCTGCTATGGCAAAATGAAAGAAAAGAAAAGACATTGCATTTTACATTTAAAAATTATGTCATGGAGCAGCAATTAGAGTCAGTGGGTGAAGGCACTTGCCACCAAGCCTGATGACCGGAGTTCAGTCCCTTGGGGCCCACTTGATGGAAGGAGAAAATACACTACCAAACCACCAAAAGTTATTCTCTGACCCACATGGATGATATGGCATGTTACAACACACACAACTCCATAAATGTAAAAATTATTATTAGGTCTCCGTACTCTCTAGGTACCAAAAGGCACCCTTTATATATAGTGATAGAGATAGTAGATGCTACTTTTTATGTTTTACAAAAACCAAAGTTTGCTTCCCCTAAAATTGTTTTAATCTTTCTTTATCTTTTACTTAAATTTTTAAATTAAAAATTAAAATAAGCCAGGCAGCAGCGGCACGCGCCTTTAATCCCAGCACTCAAGAGGTAGAATCAAGCAGACCTCTGTGAGTTCAAGGCCAGCCTGGTCTACAGAGCGAGTTCTAGGACAGACTCCAAAGTTACACAGAAAAACACTATTTCAAGAAACCAAACAACACCAACAAAATTAAGATAAAAAAAAATGGGCCTGATTTTGCTTACACCTAGATGTGTGAATTTTGGTACACTTTGGTGAGTTTTAGCAGAAGGCAGATCGTATAACACAAATGTTTATTGCAGAAAGTGCCCATTGCCTGAGAAGTGGGAGTCACCTTCCCATCCCTGCCTGCCCGTGTCCCCTGCAGCTCCCACTAAGTGTCTATAACTCAGGACAGAGCTTCCTAAGAATGGAGGCCCGCAGACTGACCCTTGCCCAGCATGTGTCTGAGATTCCCTAGTTCATTCCTTTTTTATTCTGGATAGTGTTTCTTTATGGAGACTTCTCTGGCCTCTCCCTGCCTCTTCTCCCTCCCCAAGTCTCTTAGCTCTTAGAACTATGCTGTGTTGTGGCCTCTGGCAACTGGCCTTCACCTCCAGCTGACCTCAGGCTTGAATATTCACAGAGAATGCAAGTCTCAAGGTCACAACCTACACCAGACAAGTCTCAAGGTCACAGCCTGTGCTAGATGTGCTCACTCGTGGATATACTCCCTCTCTCTGTTAATACTCATTTTCCAGACCTCTGATGATGTTGAGCATCCTTTCAAGTGCTTTTTGGTCCTTTATGTCAATATTTGTGTGGAAATATCTAATTTTATCCTCCGCCCTCTTAAAAACTACATAATATTATGTAGTAGGAATTTGCTAGACACTGTAAACACAAAAACTTTTAATTTTCCCATCCCGTGGCCTGCTCACTTTCTCGATTGTATCTTTTGATAAGCATCAGGCTTTAGATTTGGCAAAATCTAAGTTGTCGGTTTTTAATTTTCTTACGAGTGCCCTTGTGTCTTTTCTGGAAACTTTTGCTAACTGAAGGCTGTAAGGAGGCACACCCATGCTTTCCTAGAAACTAAATGGTGTTTGCTTTTACAATGATGTCTACTTCCTATCTCAAATTAATTTCTGGGTATAGGATGATGCAGAGGTGGATTGATTTTCAGAAGGTTATCCAAGTGTCTAATCCCTACTTGTAAATAAACTTCTCTCTGTCCAGTGAAGTGCTTTGTCTTCTTCTGGGAGAATCAATTGAACATACACTTATGAGGTTGCTGGGGTTGGGGCTTCATATTCCATTCGTTGATTTTTCTATTTTCACTAATTTTGTCTTGGTGGTTATAATAAATCTTATATTGGTTGAATAATACAGACCTCCTATATATTGTATTCCTTTTCAAAATTGTTTTGGTTATCCTATGGATTCTTTTTTAATTTTTCTATACAGTTTAGAGTTGCCTGAACATTTCCTGCTTATCTTTGCATTGACTCTAATGTCCGTCTGGAAAGAGCTGATACTCCAACAGTCCGTGAACACGGTGTGCCACTCCATTCAGTCATTGTCACCAGGAGACCTTTTTAAATCAGTAATAGAAGTCTTGGCCATACTTCATTACATTTAGCCTTAATTCGTATGTTCTTAAAGTTATTAAATGGTATGTTTAATTGTACATATTCCAATTACATGCTCTAGGTGTAGTAATACACAACTATTCTTTTGTATTTGCTTGCACACCTAAGTCTCCTAAGTCCATATCCTACTTACAGCCCCTCTAAGTATTCAACTTTGGAGTGTGCATCTGTCATTATTATCAAGAAGGTTTGCATCCTGGAAGTTTTATCTTCATGGACACAAACGATTTTAATAGCAACTTGCAAGGGTTACTGATTCTAGTTAGGGTGTGAAAAACATTGAGAGAACTTTGTTCCCATGTGAAGAAGATACAGAATTGGGACAAAGCATAGCCATTCTGTGGGTTGGCACTGCGATTAAGAAAGAATGATGAGGAGCTGGAGAGGTGGCTCAGAGGTTAAGCTCACTGGCTGTTCTTTCAGAGGTCCCGAGTTCAATTCCCAGCAACTACATAGTGGCTCACAACCACCTGTAATGAGACCAGGAAGAATGATGAAACAACTTCCTAGAAAAATGAGGTCTTTGGGGATAAACCAGAAGCCCTGTACGCTTCAAACATGAGGTGAGAAGTTGTCTAGAACGTACACAGATAGCAGTGTGGGCTTATCCTGTGGGGGAGGCGCTAAAGGCTGAGCTAACATGGCTAGAATTGGGAAACCTGAAACATAGTAGCAGACACTGCTCCAGCAGTTCCGTGGTGCGGAATATCAGACTGGCGAGGGTGTAAGGCACAGAAAGGTCTGCAGAGGTTGCAGATACTACCACATTCTAGTCAGGAGACTTAAGCACCCATAGGTTTTGGTATCTGCAAGAATGTATCCTAGTCTCAGAAACACTCCCTGAAGCTGCCAAAGGGATGTATTTAGTTCTGGCGGCTTGTGAGGCTTCTGCCCTTGAAGAAATGTTTGCGACTGAAAAATCACTCCCTCTTGGGTATGTACCTTATCAGGCTAAACCATCAGTTGATTAAAATACCATATTCTTTGGTATTAAAAGGTGTGAAACTAATGCTGCAGCTCTATGATAACCACCTAATTGAATATTCTTTCTCGTTTTGTGTAAATGCCTTTGTCTGTTAAAAATGCTACCAAGCACAGCCCTGTGGTTACTTTAATTCCATTGCCAATACTTTCATATGGTTTCCTGTATTCTGAAGAGAAAGCGATGCGCACTTCTTTAGAAACTTGTCCTCTTATGAATCAGCAGCAGCTTGAATCAATGTCAGACGCTTTATTAAGTGGTTAAAGTTGGTGCCTCTGTGTCAGCGCTTTTGTCTTAGGTAATGGTGATTAAGCATTCTCAGTAAAAGAAATGCCAGATAATAAGGAAATCACATTTAGTGCTAACTAGAGAATCTGTGATAATCATTGTGGGAGGGCTAGGGATGTAGTTCAGGGGTGGGATGCTTACATGACATGTATGAGGTCCTGGATTCAAGCCCGTGAATCACAAATCATCATCATCATCATCATCATCATCATCATCATCATTTTTCTATCTTTGTGTGTGTGGCATATGTGTATGTTTGCATGTTTTACATGTATGTGGGCATACGTGTATGCTCATGCATGTATATGTGCATGCACGCAGAGGCCCGAGATTGATATCAAGAGTCATCCTTAATTGATCCTTTTCCACCTTATTCATTGAGGCAAGGTCTCTCAATAAAACCCAGAGTTCTTTGATATCACTTGTCTTCTAGCTAGCTTACTCTGAAGATCCTGTTTCTGCCTTCTAAGACTGAAATTACAGATGGACCTCCATAACCAATAGTCATTTATATGGGCTTTGGGAACCTGAACCCCAGTCCTCAAACTTGGTCAGTAAGCACTTTAACCAATGAGCCATCTCCTCAGCCAGAAATAATGATATTTTATATGCTCAGTCCGTGCAAGAGTCATGTAACGATAAGAAACGTACCTTGTTTAGAACGGCAGTGTTGAGGGTCAAAGCCCTGCTCTTTCACTGAAATGGGCATTTCTAGGAATTCTTAGCAAATAGTTGAATGCTGTGTTACTCAGTTGAAAACATTGTGACAGGAAGGACATTTTGACGGTCTGTCTGTCTGTCCTAATCTCCACTTAGCTTGAATGACATGCTGCTCCTGCTGCCGCCACCGCCACCGTTGGCTTAGGAGGGCAGCATCTTCAAATGTAACTTTTCCACTTCTGCCAACACTGTCAGCTAGGATCTGAATGGATGCAGAGTGTTCCGCTGGAGTCCTGACTGATTCGACCCACAGGATTCTGTTTTGTGCCTACTGAATCTTGACCACAGAAGACGCCATGGGGAGCATGTGTTCTTGAAACTGGGGGTTCAAGCAAGATAAAGAGTGATCCTGCCATGAGCAATGGACCTATAGTCAGTAAAGATGGAAGAGCCCTATCTCCACATGGGGGGAGGGATGGAAGAGAGAATCTCAAAGTCAGGTGAGAGGTGATGCTTTGTAAGCCTATGGGACATGTGGACCTCTGTACTGTGAGTCGGTGCTAAGGTGGCATGTTACCTGTGGAGGACTTGATCTCTGGCTACTCCACGAGACAGTGTTAGCCTTTATAAAGACTAAGCAATTTGTCTTACTTTTCTCATATCTGTGACTGATCCCCGGCAGGAGGCAATTCAAAGGAGGAAGGATTTATGTAGGCTCGCAGCTCAAGGGTCCAGTCTACCATTGGGGAAGGCATGGCAGCAGGAGCTTCCTCACATCTTGTGGATGAGGGACAGGCGCTCAGCTGGCTTTCACCCATTTTTATCCAGGCCAGGTCCCCCAGCGGATGGGGTGGTTCAGCCTGCATTCAAAGTGGTTCTCCTGGCTCAGAGCAGTCCTCTCCTTAAAAGCTATCAGAACTCCCCCGCCCTCCCCTGTCCCTCCACACACATACACAAAGGTGTGTCGTCTCATGTACGTTCTATATGTTTACCAATCCAATCAAGTTGATAATCAAAATTACCCAAGGTAAAAGTCTTAGAGGAGTGTAAATGGGTAGGGAAGGAGCCAGAGCAAGGCCTCTGGGTGTTCAGTGAAAAATGCCAGTTATGCGTCACAACAGGAGAAAGATATTAAGTGATAACCATATATAATACAGAATATCAGACTAGGTAATGCGCACCTTTAATCCCAGCACTCGAGAGGCAGAGGCAGGTAGATAGCTGTGAGTTTGAGAACAGCCTGGTCTACATAGCGAGTTTCAGGCCAGCCAGAGCTGTACAGTTAAGACTCAGCCTCAAAAACAAAACAAAAGCAATACAGAAACCTCATTTTACCAGTAGCTTAAATTTTATCCCCATCACATCTTTGGACCAAGATTCCCACCCCTTTGTGTGTAGATGCTTGTGTGTTTGCATGGGTGTACATGTGTGTGTGCATGTGTGTGTGGTAGCCAAAGTCCACATCGAGTGTCTTCCTCGGTAGCTCTCTTCCTCTTTTTCTTTTTCTGAGACAGGGTTTCTCACCAAGCTTGGAGCTCACTGAGTGGGCCAGACTGTCTAGTCAGCAATCCCCAGGAATCCCCACCTCCACCAGCAGTGCTGGAATGGAAGATGTATGTTGTACCAGTTTATGTGATGTCTCTCGTTGAATAGCTCAGGTGTGGGTCCTCACATGTGTGTGTGTCTGTGGCAAGCACTGTAACCCTGAGCCATCTCTCCAGCCCTGAAGATACTCACTCTTGCTTTTTAAAAAAAGGTTCATTTTAGTTTTTATGTAGGTGTATGTAGGTGTATGTATGTCTCTGTGTCAGTGTGTATACACACACATGGATCCCATGAAGTTTGATATAAGTACAAGTACTTATAACTGTATGTAGATGATGGGAACAAAACTCAGGTCCTCTGCAAGAGCAGCAAGCACTCTTCACTGCTGAGCCATCCTCAGCCCCAATTCCTCTTCTTTTTTGGTTTCTCTCCCAATATCCAGGTTCATCAAAAATCAAGTTGGCTGAAAATAATGGACAAGAAATTACTCAATATCAAACAGTCCACAATGGAAGTTAACTCCAACTGGTTCCTTTTGAAAAGGGCGTAAATTGATGTAGCAAGTTTATTTGCTTTGCATTTCTGAATATTAACTATCAATCGTGTTTAATTCCAGTTCTGTGAGGCTTGCAACCTTGGCAGTTCTTTGGGCAGTCTTCAGTGTGATCATTGCTGGAGTTGTAGTCAAAAGGGCACAAAGTGCTGGGAGGGACAGGTAGCCCTTTGACAGCATCAGCAGTGGGTGCTGCCTGTGAGTCAAGGCTCCTTGGTCCTTCTTCATCAGGTTTCCATCCTCCAACAAGTGATACAGGACAGAAATTGGTATCAGGGTCCCAGGAAAGCATGAATGGGAACTGTGAAGCCTCTTTTAAGGCCTCAGCTGTAGGATTCACTTTCTCGACATTCTACTGGTTGAACGAACCATATGTCCCTCTAGAATTCATGGGATGGATATAAAGACTCTAGCACAGTGTTCAAGCAGGAAACAGGCTCATCTGATTAGCTATTCATTTCTCCATGCCTTTCAACCTGGGTTTCCCCAAAAACATCTGGAGCTGGAAAAAGAGGCAAGACATACAAAAGCAGAAAAGGCTTACGCACAGAGGTCAAACAGTGGTGGGGTAGCACACCCTGAAAACTCCTATATTGTCAGGGCCTTGCTGAGTGAGAGGGTGGGAAGCTTAGGATTGCTGGCACAAGGCTATCCCATCCTGACTGGCGTTGGCTGTGCTGGCAGAGTCAATCAGAAGAGAAGACACTAGTGTGAGGAGGTGGGGATAGGCAGCCAAACAGGACAGAAATCCTTTCTTTCAGGTTACATAGGAATATATCCACAATCTTGATCCTAATGCTTCTGCTTGCTTCCTTATTTGCTATTTATTATCTTATGTGTCATACATACATGCAAGTACTTGCAGAGGCCAGAAAAGGGTATCAGATCCTTTGGAACTGGTGTTATAGGCAGATGTGAACCATCTAACCTGGGTGCTGGGAGCCAAACCTGAGTCCTCTGTTGCGGGATATTTGATGGCACTGTGTGAAAGACACCTTCTGATTGTTTTAATAAAGAGCTGAATGGCCAATAGCTTGGCAGGAGAGGGTAGGAGAAACTTCTGGAGAGAGAAACTCTGGAAGGGATCTGAGGCATGGAGAATTTGCCAGCGGACATGGGGAAGTTGAATGTCCAGTATGAGGAGAGGTAATGAACCGTGTGGCAGAGCATAGATCAATATAAATGGGTTAATGTAAATTATAAGACCTAGTTGGGAACAAGCCTAAGCTAAACCCAAGCTTTTATAATTATTAAGAAGTCTCCATGTCATTATTTGGGAGCTGGTGATCCAAAGAAAGTCTGACTACAGTCCTCTGAAAGAGCAGCAAGGGCTTGTAACCCCTGAGTCATCTCTGCAGGCCCTATTCAAGCACTTTTTTTATTAAGGGATTAAGTTTTTATTTTATTTTAAGATTTATTTTTATTTTATGTGTATGAGTGTTTGTTTACATGTAAATATATATATACCATGTGTGTCCCTGGTGCCCAGGGAGGCCAAAAGAGAGCACTGGATCCTCTGGAACTGGAGTTATAGAGATCTGTCTGCCACTATGTGGGTACTGATAACTGATCCCAGGTCCTCTGCAAGAGCAGCAAGTATGCTTAACCACTGAGCCATATCGCCAGGCCCTACTCAGGTTTCATTTTTTTTGAAGCCTCTGAAATTTTGCAGTAGCTTCCTGATTGTAAGAGGTTATGACTATCTCCAGTGTGCCGCGTGTCGGTAAGCTTTTCAAGTCCATCATGGCACCCAACACAGGGCAGGACTACAGTTTAAATATTGGAAATGAAAGGAGGGGGATGATTATGAACTTATTAATAGGCAGAGCTGGATGGAAGCAGGGTGTACCACAGGAGCCCTATCCCATCTACACACTCAGTGCTCTACTGCAGTGAACATGGAGAAAACCAGAAGGACAGGTGTTTTAGACTATGTGAGCAATAGCTTGAGATTTAGAGAGTTTCTCACCAGGAAATGTTTGGTGTTCTTAGGCGGTTGGTGTTCTTTTCCAGTGTCTATGGTGCGCTCATTCCTGGAGGATTATGAGTATAGAAATAATCTTCCTCACCAGCCATTTGGTGCTTCTTCTTCCTCCTTCTCCTCCTCCTTTTCCCAGCAAATAGAAATCATGTAATTTCTGCCTCTGACCGTTAAGTCTACAGTTAGCACTAGACAAACCAAACCCATAGTGTTCTCTCACAAGCCCTCTTTCGAAGCCAGTTTCCCCCATTGGCAATGACCTGACAAGAGTTGGCCTCGCCGCCTTAATGGACCCCAAAGGGAACATTATCTTGACTAATTACATGACGGCATGTGGCGAGTTCGGGGACTGTATAGCATCTCATGGTTTTGAAATGTGTGGTTAAAGACATCTAGAGTTGACAGACTATTGGGGATTTGTCAAGAGTATTAATTACAGACTTGGAAATCTAGTCAGTTGCAGTCTGTCTTGTCGCATCTTGAAATGTGATCAAAGTCTTTTCAGTCCTTATTTCATGGTGCCTAACCACAGTGCGTGAAGAACAAAGCTTTTCATTAGAAATCACAGGTACAATAGGGCACATTTTTAAGGAAGAGGGCCTGAATGTGCCCTCCCCGCCACACTTCTTTCCCCTCTCCCCCTTTCATTTGGGAGTCACTATAGTTTCTGAACGCCTGAGATGGTTTTGGAGGGGTGTTGCAGAAAAAAATCAGTACTAAAATATGGGCAGCACACAAGGACAAGGGCGGGGCCCATAAAAGTGGTTTTTAAAACCATGAAAATAAACTATGAAGCCTGGAGGTTGTTGTGATTTAGTCAAAGAAATGTATAGCTAGCTTTATGAAGACTTGAAAAAAATGTCAGAGTTGTAGTATGTAGCTACTTTGGGGAAAGAAAAACAGGCCTCTGCCCTTGTTCAGACCTAGAAAAATAATCCTTTATTTTCTCTGCCTTGGATGTGGTGTGTGTGTGTGTGTGTGTGTGTGTGTGTGTGTGTGTGTGTTGGCATTCAAATCACAGAAAATGAAATAGAAACAGCCAGCCAGTGCAACTTCTCCAAAGCTCTAGCCTGCCACAGCCCCTCCTTTCTGGGAAGTCTATCGGGATGTACCTACCGTGGCTAGCAGAGTGCGGACCGCTAGTCCGTTTACCACTGTTGGAGAGCACGGAAAGTGATGGGCGGCGCTTAGCCTTGGCTTGCTTGGTGGTCCATCCAGTCTTGGGGACCCTCGCTCCCTGCCTTTCAGGCTCTCTTGGCACCTTCTGCCGCTCCATCTTTTCAGAGACTCTTCTTGTCAATTGCCTCTACGCGCCAGAGGGTGGCACTCCAGAGGTGGAGAAGAAGGGCGGGAAGAAGAAAAGGGAGCTAAGAGGAGGCAGTGTTAATTCTCAGACTTTGGTCTCTTAGTTACCAAGATAATCTTGGGAAAGAGCTCCAACCCATAAACCCTTAGCAGAAAAACCTAGATTTCGGCAGGACCTGGGGGTCAGAGACTTAGAAATTTTAAAGAAGATACAGGTTTATTTGAAACAATAACTTCCTGTGTTGTGGAGAATTTCAGCCCTTGTGAGTGATTGGGGGCGGATGGAAAGTCCTCCGTGAGCGCGCCCACATCCGACCTGTCCCTTTGTGTTGTGTTTTGCAGTTGCTGGATTTGTGCGAGTCCGTGAAGGATGACGCCCTGAAGGTGATCTCTGCCTTTAACATTCCACACACCAACCTCCATGCACCAATCGCAGGAATTCCCAACCCCCGGGCTGCCTGGGCCTTCTACCCCGCGCCTACGCCAACGCTGGTGCGGGAAGGGGCGCGCTCCCAGCTGTCCAAACTGTGAGCCAGACTATTAACCAGCAGGGCAAGAAATGTAGTGGCCCGTCCGCAGCTTGCCATGGAGTTCCCTTCAAATACTCCCAGAGTAGGAGCAGGGGCCAAAGTGACAGGTGCACGACCACCATACTCGGGGGTTTTGGGTCACGCAGAGGAGGAGATCTGGCTAAGGTTGACAAGGCTCAGGACAGGTTATGGGGAGGAGGACGGGGGGGAGGGGCGGGAGAAGGAGACTAGATGGAAACCCGGGGAGTACAGTGATTTATCCTGGTCTGTTAACCTCTCCTGGCCCTTGCCTTGACCTCTCCCAGCCGCTGCGCTGGATCCTCAGACGATTCGGTGGTCTTGCCCAGAGCCTGATGCCACCAAAGACCTTTGCTGTCATCAGTGACTCAGATTCCAAGTGACTTCGAAAAACTCTGGTGCTGGGGGAAAAAATCAAAACATAAAAATCAAACACCCTCGGGCAAAAGAGGCGGAGGAAAGCTCCCAAGTGCGGGCAAAAGTTCAACAAGGGGTGCTTAGTGAATCAGACTTGCTTCAAGCTCTGCTAGAAAACGGGCTGGCGAGAGAGAGGGGAGCGTGATCCTGGAGTCGAGCTGGTCCCACCAGGTAGGCGATCTCCGGACCGCAGGACGACGCGCGACAAACGTTTCATAGCACTACACTATAATCTGCCCTTTAGAAAAGCGTAGACGCGAGGTTTAATAAGTTAAGCGATAGAAAAATGCTCCCGCAGCTTGGAGGGGTAGGGGACGCGGGCCTGGGGAATCGCTGCAATAAACTGGTTTTGGAATTTGGAGAGATTGCACAGGCGGAAATGAATTTCTCATTTATGTCCTGACTTTGGCGTTGCCCGGTTTCACTCTTAACTCTAGCTATCGTCTCTCTTCCTTCTCTCTATATCGCGTTGCCAGCCTCGGGAAGGCACGGGTGACCCACTAGCCCTTCCCACGTTGCTCTTCTCTGCCAGCAAATTGATCCCAGGAGTTCTTCTGACACTGCGGGGGGGGGGGAGGCTACAAGGGCCCAAGGGCTCGCAGCCACCTGTCGTGAGGCATTTGGTGGAAGCTCGCTAAACTGCCATATTCTCCGGTGATGCAAAGAGCCTCCACTTCCAGACCATCTCCCTGATTAAGTCCTAAATAAGAGCACATAGCCCAGTCTGTTGCTTTCCCCAGTGCCTGTATGGTTTCTTTTAGCGTGCCCAGAGTTGCAAAATCGGTAGACTCCTGGGTAGCCTGCTCCTACAAAGAGAAGGGGCGATAAAGACTTTCTTTTTTCTTGTGTGGTTCTTTTCTAGCCCGATTTGGAGGTGCCGGCTCCCGGCCAAGAGCGCGGAGCAGGCAGACTTGTTATTGGCCGAGGACTCTAGGAGCAGTAGCAGACCGGGTTGCATGGGTGGGATGCGGAGTGGACAACGCACAGCGCTAACTCGCAGCCTTGGTCAGGATAGAACTGGATCTGCCGCTGCTTGGCTGCATCCACGCCAATGCCCTGTGCGCTCTTGTAGCGAACACCCCTCACCCACAGAAGGGACATGGCTTTGCCGTGAGTCCCCCAGCTCCCCTGGGAACCAGTGGCTTCTTTGATCTCTCTCAGGATTCACCTGAGAACCAAGACTTTAACCCAGGGCTGTGCTGTGTCACGCTGACGTTAGAACCGCCTATAAACACCGAAATGACCAAGATGGTTCGAAGTTGGGACGATAGATCGCGTCACTTGTTCATGAAAAGGTCACTTCCTTCTCTCTGCCAGCCTGGATGCAGGCTGGGTAGTCCTTAAATCGAGTTTCTTTAATCTTCACACTTAGGATGCCGGATGTTCCATTTCCAGAACAACTTCTCCAGGTGTCCGCGGTGAGAGAGTGAAAGGGGTTGGGGGTGGGGTGTGTGGCACCATTGACTTCAAGACTTCGACTGGGTACACGAAGGCCTCAGGAGGATCAGGGGATTTTTCGACTCCCATATGGCTTTGCCAGCACAACCCGAAATCTGCTGCTCCGTCCGCAGTCGCCAGCTTCAGCCGGCTGATGGACAATTCTTGGCGGTAGTCTGAGCCCCCAAAATTTAAAGACATAACGCACGGCACAACCGTCTTTCCTCAGTAGACCATCCCCATTTTTCCTTATAGTTATCCTTTTATAGTTTCTTTCTCATTCCCTATTTTATATGCTTGTCGTGCACGCCTATTGCGACCCGAAGCTGAGCTGTAGACCTAGGATCTCCCTGACTTTTCTCAACTGTCCTTCCTACCTCTTAAGAAACTGGGCACTGGGGAAAACAACAACAGCAACAACAACACACACACCACTCACGACCAGGGAGAACCTAAATGGCGACGCAAGACAGTGGTGTTGAAGAGTCCTGCATTGAGGCACAGCTGAGGAGGGGTGAACATTTTGCTAATTTGGGTTCCCCGGAGGCCATAAATTTTTGGAGAGGACAGTCAAAGGCTAGTGCCCATTCTTGCACCAACCCAGGCCCCATGGTTTGGGGCTGAGAAGCTCCGCAAAGCAAGCGCGCAGGGACTCGTTCTCAGACTTCCCACTGGTGCCCGAGGCAGGCTGGACACAGCAGTGTGCCCTGAGCGCCCCCTAAGTTCCGCTCTGCGAGGTGGCCGCTCCCGGCGGACAGGGAGGGGCAGAGAGGGGCGGGTACGTTTGGGGTGGAGGAAGGGCTTGCAAGCAGCTGCCCGCAGGCCAAGTCACTAGGGTAAACACGCTGGGGTGGGCGGAGCGCGCGCGCGGCGGGGCTACCCTCGCCAGTACCTGTCGCAGCCTGCACGCGCCAGCGGCCAGGGGGGCCGCGGGAGTGGGGTGGGGCTTGCTTTCCGGCTGAGTGAGGGCTGGACCGAGCGGGGGCGGAGCCCGCGGTGATTGGGCACAGGAGCGGGGGCCCAGTAGGAGCAGAGTCACTGGGCCAGGCTGGTTTCACTTCGCTCCCTGCAGGCACTGGGTCACCAGCTGGTTGGAGCTCTGCGGTCCTTGCCGCCGTCGCCGTCACCGGATTCCTGCAGCCGCTCTGCGAACCGTGCCCCACTTAAATCTGCCCAACCTCTGCTGCTCCCCCGCCGCCACCGCCTCGGCGCCCTTCCCCTGGCCCTCATCCCCCCAATGTCTGACTCTGATTCTCGGACTGAGAAACGCAAGGTAAACTCTCCGCGATTCGCGATTTTCGGGGCGCAGGCCGGGGACGGATGGAAGAGAGGCGCCTCACCCGCAGAGAGTCTCTGGTGTCGCACGTGCGGGCGGAGGCGCTGGTTTGTCCCGCTTGGCGCGCGGCTGCAGGAGGCGAATGCGGCAAAGTCCGGCCTCGGTTCCTGCCTAGCAGGGCATTTCTGGGAAAAGGTCGTAGGCACAGAAGCTGCGGGTATTTAGCCGAAGTCTGGCTTGGGTCGGGATGCCGCACGAAGGGTTGTTGAGGCATCTTTCGCGGGCCGGGAGGGCGCGTAGACTCGGCTTGGAGGCGAGGATCCGCCGACTGCGCGTCCAGCCGGGAAGCGTCGCCGCGAGCCAGGCAGCCCGGGAGAAGTAGCCGCGCGTTAGCCACGGGCCGGTAGACTTGGCTCTTCGCTGGCGCTGCTTCATTGCGGAGGTTTATTAAAATCACACGCGCCCTGACTTTGCTTGTATTCATTCAAGCCACGGTTTGGCCACAGTGCCCGATTTTGTTGCACAGATGTCCCCGTCGGCCCGGTTCAGTTTGCGAGCGTCCTGTGGACGCCGAGGGCCACAGTATCTACAGGAGCCGAGAGATCGCGTAGGCGTCCCAGGACCACTTAGGGCACGCGAGTTCCGAGCCACGGGCAGCTGACTAACCGATCGGCTCTATGAAGCGGGATCGCAGCGGGACCCAGTCGCATAGGCTGGTGGCTCTGTGATCTCCCGGGCCTATGGCCCCTAGGCAGGCACTGCTTGTGAAAGGCTAACTGGACCCTGGGGGCCGGGGGTTTGGAGGTACATGCCCGAGAGACCCGAGATGGTCGTTCATATATGGTGCGTGTCGGTGACACATGGGGCACAACAGGTGAAGTTGCAGAGAAGTTCAGCTCGGGACAGCGAAGGCCATTACGGTCTTTGCCCCGAGTGGCCTGGAATGGGATCCTGGTCCTGCGGATCCCAGGAGGGCGCGGGTCCCGCTTTGTCTCTAGAGTCCCGCTGCCCAGGCGGCGGGAACTCCCGCAGGGCGCGCGGCGTCCGGACCGGGCCCAGGGGCGGGGCGGGGCGCGGAGCGAATCAGCCCGGCCCCCTAAGTCCTAGCCGGAGCCGCGGCGGCCGGCACAGCCTGAGTGGCGCTGGGCGGCGAGTTTGTCAACAATCGCCGCGCCTTCGGCTGCCTGACCCGTAGGCGCCGCCCCCGCCGCCTCTGCCCATTGGCTACGATGGGGAGCCACCGAGCGCGGGCCAATGGGGAGCATTGGCAGCCGGCGCCAGCGGCGCGGGGCTGGCGGTGCCCGAGCGGCGGCCGGAGCTGCGCGCGAGGGGCGGAGCGGGAGGAGGCGGAGGATGATCCCGGCGGCGGCCGGTGCAGCGCGGGCCAGAGGCGCGGCGCGCGAAACCTTAGGCTCCCCAGCGGAGCGTGGCGGCGGGCGGACGGGCAGGCGCGGGACTCTGGAGCCCACGGCTCGGCATTGTTTTCCTTGCCTTCTCGGTGGCGACGCTCAGGGGTCGTCTGATCGGCGCTGGACACCGCGCTCGGAAGGGAAGGGGAGGACGTGAGTTTGCGAGGTGGCTCTGGGAGTTAAAGAGTCTACGGGGTGGAAGCAGCCGCGCGCCGGCTATTGCCGAGCGCGCGCAGCTAGATGTGGAACTTGCAAGGGGATGGCTCTGATGGCCCCCATTTGGAAGTGGACACATTCCGGCAAGGTTGCTCCCGAGAGAAATGGTTTCGTGTTTGGGGTGGCGCGCAGGGGGCTGGCAGCAGGAGGGACCTTGCGGCCGAGGGCGCTCGACCCGGGCGGAGCTGCGCTCGGAGTTACAAACTCTATTGTGACGCACTTACTACGACTGACGGCCGCTGCCAAACCTTCTTCAGACTTGCTGCCCTCAGCATTTTCGGCAAACAATGGGGCCGGAGCAGGGAAGGCGGCCAGCCGCCTGCAGTCTCTGCATCTGCGCCCGCTCCTGTGCTCCAGCGCAGCGTTTGAGCCCGGGAAATGAGAGCCCGCTGGGACTTTCATACTTGATACAAGTTTGTCCTGAACGAAAAGCACGAAATGTAGTAGACTTCCCACGAGCTGCTCCTCAGGAAACTTCTGTGCTTGTGTGTGTGCGAGAGCGCGCCAACCTCACAAGCTATCGAGTGGATACTTTGTTTTGTTTGGTGGTCCAATTTAGTTTCACCCGACACCAAAATAAACACCTTCATTATTTTGAGTGCACTTTTAATCTTACTCGGAAGATAGAAAAGTAAACATAAAGATGTGCGGTTCACTCTGGACTTTGTAAGGAGTAGGTGAAATGATTTTATAACTTAGTTCGCTGAAGATAATCTTTTTTCTCCTGGTTTTCTTGCAGAAAAAAAGACCAAATGGCCAAGCAACCTTCTGATGTAAGTTCTGAGTGTGACAGAGAAGGTGGACAATTGCAGCCTGCTGAGAGGCCTCCCCAGCTCAGGCCTGGGGCCCCTACCTCCCTACAGACAGAACCGCAAGGTAATCCCGACGGCGAAGGGGACCGCTGCCCCCACGGCAGCCCGCAGGGCCCGCTGGCCCCAACGGCCAGCCCAAGCCCTTTTGCTACCAGATCCCCACTTTTCATCTTTGTGAGAAGATCTTCTCTGCTGTCCCGGTCCTCCAGTGGGTATTTCTCTTTTGACACAGACAGGAGTCCGGCACCCATGAGTTGTGACAAGTCAACACAAACCCCAAGTCCTCCTTGCCAGGCCTTCAACCATTATCTCAGTGCAATGGGTAAGCCATACCCGGGTAAGAAAAGAGGCAGTTGGTGTGTGCTTGTTTGAATATTGGTTCAAGGGTGTGGGTAGCATTTGAAGCCTCGGTCAAGTGACTTATTTTATATTTTGATGGAAATGGAAGATGTTTGGAGATTCCCGACAAATTTTTTTTAATTCGCAAATTTTGTGACATGAATTTATGGAGGTACAAACATCAACCTATTGAGTTGCAAAGTTTGAATCTCTGCAGCCTTCAAGCTGAAGCTTATAACCATGGTTGCTTTTAAATGCTAAGCTTAGATATTAATATCATTGGGTTGGAAAGGGACCTGGTCAGATATATAAAATATTTAATAACCACCGGGAAGGTAAAGGAAGAGATGGACATGTTGGTCATTTCTGAAGACAGCGCCTGCAGAGATTGTGTGTCACAGAACCAACATAGAGCCCTGAAGATGGTTTTATGGCTAAATTCTCCCTAAAGCTCATTCTTGCTTTAAGGGATTGAATTTAGTATGGATGGGATCAGATTGTAGATTTTTATTTCAAGGGCTAAAGTCAGTGTTAGAATGTGTTTTTTAAAAAATATATTCTTGTTTTTGAGATTTCATTCATGCTACGGTTTCATTTGATTAAACTCATCCCCTCCCCCTAACAACTCCCAGATCTGTGTATGTGAGAATCTTAACCAAGAGTGGCAGAAAATATCAATGACAATGCACAGTAAAGCTGTTGAGGTAGGGTCAGTGGCGTTTTGGAGAGTTTGCCCCATCAGCACTGAGGTTCCCCCTACTGTGGCTGTGGGAACATGAGGTCTTAGAGTGCATCGCAACCAGGCCTGCGGGTTCCAAAGTCAAATGTCCCAACATTTAAACATTGACAACTACACTAGCTCCTTTAGTGAGTGTTAAAAGCCAGATTGAGACATCTGTAGACTTGATTTGACTCTTAGAACAAGCTTATGACTTGGGCTGTGCACATTTCTGGTTCACCCCAGGAAAGGATGGCTCTGTACGTTGCATCTCCACCAAAAACAAAAGTCTGTATCTTGGTCCTTCTCATCCAGAACCATGTTTGGTGTGTGTCCCACTAACCAGTCCTGTAGAAGAAGACATCAGGAACGTGTTCATGGTGTCCGATAGCACATTTGGTATCTGAGCCATATGTTAGCTGCACATTGCCTGAGTTCTGGGGACTGTTAAGTCCTCTTAACTGAAAGGAACTGGAAGTCCTGTGTCCGTTATTACTTTAGCTATTACTGGCAGTAGTGTTCCTGAGCAGGCACTTGCCACCGTTCCACCCTGAAGCAGCCTAGGGTATGCACACATCTACAGCATGTGCTGAGTTAACAGGGCTCCCTGGTATATGTGCAGTAAAAGCTGCCTTTTAAGGACCCTCTGGAAGCTATTAGGGTTTTACACTGCTGGCCAGGCTAATGGTCTCTGCAGGTGGTGGGATAATCTGGGGAAATATTTTCTCCTTCCCTGCTAACTAGTGGACGAGTCCGTGCCTTTTCTAATGGGAAGATGGTCACAGTTGTTTTGTTTGGGGTCCCGTACTCTTTGGGAAGCCAATTACAGATCATTCACCATGATTGGAGATGACAGATCAGGGCTTTAAAGATCACAATCTCCATTTTTATACAGAGTTGATTGTTATACCTGTGCAGTAGTAATTGGGAGGATAGCTCAACATATGGTAAGCTGTGGGTTTAAACTATAAGTTACGGGGGTTTGTGTGAAATTAATGCACCAAGGTAGGGTTTTAACAGTAAGTTCTTGAGAGATTTGATTGAGGAAAGGTTATGTTGGGATGGGGTGTGGCAGAAGTTACTGATGGGTAAGAGGACCTAGCCAGATATTAAGTTAAATACACTTAGAATGTTCACAAATATAGTGATATTTCATTTGTATTTTAATAAATAAAGCTTGCCTGAAGTTCAGAGAGTAAAACAGCCATCCACTGGCTCTTACCTCTTCCTCAGTCCAAAATGGCACCCCTGCCTCCAGGAATCCTCAGAATGAGACTGTGTGAGAGCTGTGTCCTCCCGTCTTATATTCCTCTCTAGTGCTGGGATTAAAGGTGTGCACCATTACTGCCAGGTTTCTATGGCAAACTAGTGTGGCTACTGGGATTAAAGGTGTGTGTCACCACTGTAAGGCTGATCAGCTCGGCTGCTTTACACTCTGAACTTCAGGCAAGCTTTATTTATTAAAATATAAAAGAAATATCACTGCACACACTGATGCTTTTTTTCTGGCTCTCCTTGGTATTGCTTCTGCCCATAGGCTGCTGAGCTGAGCTGAGCTGTGGTCTCTATCTTTTTGGATTTCTTTAGTATTTTTTACTCAGCCATTAAGATCTTCAATGGTGCTTTTGATAAGTTATTGCAAAATACATTTTTCACAAAGGAGCCTTTATGATTGGTATGACCCACTGGAACACAAATGGGAGGTTACACAGAGGTCCTGCTTAGCTCGGGGCTCCTCTTCTCCCCTGGCAACATGTGATAGGAGACATGGAGTGTGTCTTAAAAGCTATGTCCTACCACGAGGACGAGATGCAGTGTTCCCTCCTGGGGAAAAAGCTATGTCCTTGTAACCTACCCTCACTAATGTGTTGAGAGAGAACCTAGGGCTTTTCCCATTGAGGTAAATTCTCCTCTACTGAGCTGAACCCTGCATCCTTGTGTCTTTACCATAGTGGGAAAGGAGAGTCTCATTGGAGATACACAGCAGATAGGTACTGTATTAGACATGGCTTCAGTTCCCTCCATATCTGGTTTTTCTAAAAACATCTTGAAAGGGCATTTTGTTTACACTGTGGAGATCAGTGTAACGGAACTACCCTTTTCCTTGATTCTTGCCTCCATACACTCTGGGAGAATTGACTTGACAAACCATTTCTTGGTGAACGCCTGATTGTCTTTAATAAAAAACCTTCCACACACCCACTGGCTGCCTTTTCTAGTGTCTTTAATGCCGGTATAATCTAGAAATGCAAAGTAGATGAACGTTGATCGACAGTACCGTCTCTGTGAGGTGTTTGTGAACGCCTCAAACTTTGGACTTGTTCCTGACATAGCAGAATTTGCGGGTGAGCGTTAATTCCCATTCTTCCTTGTATCCCTCAGCATCCTATGGCAAGTGGTCCCTTCTTTAGATGAGATCTCTCTTCGGGAAATAGGACATCCTTCCTATGCCAGAGTATGCCTAGCGGGAGATGTTGAGATCAGTGGAGATCTGTCTGGGAGCCTGTCCATAGGGTTGTGTTTTGTTTTTAGCATGCCGGGAATGGAATTGAGACCCCACATAGAGCAGGATTTGACAACACATATCTAATCCCAGCACATTCATGGTGAGATGGAGGTGTCCTCTGACCTCTGAGTTTGTGCCCTCTGTCACAGACACAACACACATGTGCGTGTGTGTATACACACAAGTAAATGGAGTGGTTTCCTGGGCTATCCCTATAGACACTCGTGTCACGTGCATACAGGGAGTGTTTCGTTTGTTTTCCTGCCCTATTGCACTAACCAGAACTTCGTAATTATGTTGGATGGAAGTCATAAAAGCTGTCTCAAGGGACGGCAGCTTTCTGTTTAAAGAGTAAAGCCATTAACCATGTAACTATGTTAGCTATAGGTATTTTGGAGATACTTTTATAAAAGTAATAAAAATTAGGCCACGCGGTGGTGGCACACTCCTTTAATCCCAGCATTAGAGAGGCAAAGGCAGGCAGATCTCTGTGAGTTTGAGGCCAGCCTCGTCTACAGAGCAAGTTCTAAGACAGGCTCCAAAGCTACAAAGAAACCCTGTCTCAAAAAACAAACAAACAAAAAAGTATTAAAAATTTGGAAATTTCACCCAGACACCTAAGTTCCTGAGAATTTTCAGAGTTAGGTTTTGATGATATGTTTACACAGATTCTGTTAGCCTGTTGGTGTGATGCATTTCGGTGTTGGATTTGCAGTGTTAATGTTCTGTATGCCTGGGATAAATCCTACTTGGGCAGAACATATTATTTGTATACACTGCTGGATTGAATGGAGTATTTTATTGAGCGATTTTTACATCTTGAGAGGTGTCTGTTATGGCTGACTGCTATTGATATTAAGGCCTTAATGAGTTGAGAAATAGTCTCCCTCTTGTATTTCCAGAAGAAACTATGAAAAAGCAGTATTAATGCTTTGGGTTTTTTTTTGTTTTGTTATGTTAAAGCCAGTATTGACTTCTCTTGTGAGAACGTGGTCTTAGATTTCTGGTGTTTTGAGTGGGGGTATATGTTTTAGATTCCAGACTTAATTCTGTGTGTTTGTGTGCTTTTGGGGGGGCTATTCTGGTTGTCAACTTCTTGATTATACTCTGGTAATTTGTGGGTTTTGAGAAAGGGGAATATTTTTCTAATCTGTTGAATGATTGGAAGAAGCATTTGTAGCATCCTTATTGTTTTAGATGAATGCAGGTTCTGTTGTGATAACTACTCTGGCATCCCCCAACCACTGATGCATTTGAATACTTGGTCCCCATTGGTGGAACTGTTTGGGATGGATTAGGAGGTGTGGCCTTGTTGGAGGAAATGTGGCAGTGGGGGCGGGCTTTGAGGTTTCAAGTGGCTGCAGTCAGAGATAATGTGCCCTTTAAGAAGGAGCCTAGGCAGTTTGGATGCTCAACTTACTAGACCTGGATGGAGGTGGGGGTTCCTTGGACTTTCCACAGGATAGGGAACCCTGATTGCTTTTCGGGCTGGGGGGGTACTTAATTGGGGGAGGGGGAGGGAATTGGGAGGCGGTGGCGGGGAAGAGACAGAAATCTTTAATAAATAAATAAATTTAAAAAAAAACTCAAAAAAAAAAAGAAGAGAGATGGGAGTCCCCAGCTGTAATTCCAGCTGCCACCCCATCTCTCTGCCATCGAAAGCTTTGGCCCTCTGGAACCTTAAACCCAATTACACTTTATTTTATAAAGCTGCCTTGCTTGGCCTTGGTGTTTTAGCTCAGCAATAGTATAGTACAACAAACAAAAACACCTGCCAGTCTTCTTAGAGGTTTGTTTTCTTGCTTCTTGTAATAAGTGATTTTTGTTTCATTGATTTTTCTTTTTTCCTGTATCCACCCTTTGTTTTTTTCTCTTTGCTTTTTTTTGTTATTGGTTTTCCCCCTCTAGCTTTTTGAGCCTAGGAACAGAGAGTATGATCTTGAGGCCTTTCCTTTTCGCTGGTGTGAGGGATTCAGAGCTGGAAGTCTCCTGGGCCCCCTTGCTTGGGTTGTTGCCCACATGCTGTGATGGAATGGTTTTTATCTTCATTGAACTTGTACCTAGCTTTGTCCTCTTTGAGGGCTACCTAGAAGCACAGTGTTTCCTCTAGAATATGAGGCTCTCCTCTTGTCCTCTGGTACTCCCTTTATAGTTCTGTTTTGCTGAGGTGTCATCAACTTTGGAGAATGATGCAGGAATTCTCAAAACGAAACAACCTGCCTATTGTGTCTCCTACTTGATTAGTTCTGTTGTTGCTGCAAGTTTTGCATTATGTAATGTCAATATATTAACCCTTTTAAAAGAAAAAAATGGTGATTGATGTCTATAGGGTCTGTCTTCCTCTGCCCTTCATGTCCCCAAGATACATGCATTACGTTTAAAGTGCATTGTTTTATTTAGTGCATTTATAGGTTGATCTGCTGTGGGCCTGCAACATCACTTTGCACTGGCTCCTTCAGTGAGTGTATATTGTGTAGCTAACCCTACCTTGTAGCCTCTTCCTTGCCGCTTCGTTGGAGATTTGCAGCTAGAATTGTCTACTGCTACCTTGATAAAGGACTAAGGACTGCATCTGCCGGTCAAGAGTTGGAGCCAGGTGGCCATATTGCCCCACCAGTACTACTTGGCAGGGCAGCAGGATTGCTTCTCCCAGACAGGGACTTGACACTCAGCCCACAGTGTCTCCTGCTGGAATCTAAGTGACCCCAGTTGTCCCTGGGCTGGGGCTGGACTGGATGATCTCTCTCCAATGGCCATGCTTAAACTAAGTAGGTTTAAGCCCACTTACAGTTGGGTTCTTTGTTGTTCAGTCATCCTTTCCTAGGGGCCCTTGGTGAGAAGAGATAGTTAGTTCTTGGTGCATTCTCTCCGACTGCCTGCTTCTGGAGCAGCCTGTCCGGGCTGTGTGAAGGCAATGAAGGCTAACTACCCCGGTGTCAGTCTTCAGTGCTGAGCCCCAGAAGCCCTCCTCTTTCCCCTTGCCCATTTTTCTGTGCTTTGCACACGTTAATGCTCTCTTATGATCAAGGCAGACCTGGCTATGGAGCTGCCCTCCCTTGGGGATTCAGGGGTCTGTATCTTTTAACTAGGTCGTGTTTGCCATTTGTGTTTACTCCATTCAGGATGTCATAACAATTCCAGACTGAATGGCTTAGCGGCGGTTCACTTCCACAACTGCAGGGGCCAGGCATCTAAGATCAAGGTGGATTTGGTGTCTGAAGAGGCTCCCTCTTCTTGACTCAATAGCCGCCACCCCCAGGTGTCATCACTGGGGAAGCTAGATTATGCTGTCTCTGGGGTAGAGACCCCAGAAAAGGCACCTATCCTACTCAAAGGACCCCACATTTTAAAACTGACACGTTGGTGGCTGTGCACCATCAAATTAGAACAAGGTGATGTTGATTGACCTTGGCCACAGAGAATTCAGAGTTTTCAAAATCATCTCTTTCGCCTTTTGCTATTTCTGTCTACATGGAATAACATTAGAAAGAGACTAGCCATGTCCTCTTTTTAATAACTATCACGTATGTTGTCGTTCTCATTTGCCCTGTGTGACTGGTGGCCGGGCCCGGGACTGTGCTCCGTTGCTTCCTGTATGTGTGGATAACCAGATCTAATCCCATAATAGGTAATGCCCCTAGGGGCGATTAGTAAAGAAAATCCCAAGTCTTATAGTTGTATGTGATTAGATTATAAGGTAGAAGAGATAGCCTGGAGAGGGATTGGTTTTAGTTTATGTACAGGAAGCTGGAGAGGGGGACAGGTGCAGGATATCTGTCTACTTACAGCTGGCGCTCTGTCCTGGACAGTGGTGCCTAGCAAGGGCAGCATGGGACAAGGCTTTTCATACACACACATATATACCCATACACGCACACATATACAAATAAGTCTTTAAAAAACTAATAGTGGCATGAGGGACATGCCCTGACATGTTCTTTTAAAATTAAAATTGTTGATAGCAAGTTTGTTTTTAGAGAAGTTCATAGACATAAAAAGAAGAAGAAAATATGTCCAGCTGTAAGCAGTGTAGAATGGACCATCTCCAGCCCCTAGGCCCCTGTCAGTGCCCTTCTTGGTTGCCTCTCTCTTCAGCCTTGTACAACCACGCAGAGCAAGTCTAAGCAGGCTCTTGGCTGCTCCTCTGTTGACCCAAGGACAGTGCATCTGTCAAGTCTGTCTCTAGTCTCCTCGTCCATCTTGTGGGGACCCGAGTTCCCCACATGCTGTGGGAGCTTGGACAGGAATCCCCCAGTGGGGACTCATTGCTTCTCCTTGCCTTCCAGGAGGTGCCCCTGCTGGCCATAGGCACAGCTGGCATGCAACATTCTCTGTGATGTCTGTGGAAAGGAACTGCCCTTCTGGAGCCTAAGAAACTCACAGGGAAGTCTGTGGGAGTACGGCTGTGTGTAACTCAAAAGCCCTCTGGTTCCAGACCAAACAAGCAAAGAGGGGAAACTCTTTCCTAGAGACTCTCTCGAGTGGGGGAGGGAGGTCTGAACTTGTTGCGGGTCAGCTGGTGGACCTGAACTTCACCCTGAGAAGAACCTTGGCTTCTCTGGCAAATCTTTGGACCGTGCAGGGATAGCTGGAAACCCTGCCTGTACCAGCTCTGTCTGGCTTGGGGTTGAGCCTAGGCCTCCTGCTGGAGATGGACCATTTGATGTGGCAGAAACTTGCCGGGAGTTCAGAAGTGTGTCTTTTAGAAGCAGAGAACCACTTTCCCCTGCAGGCCAGTGTTGTGGACCAGCCTGCTACTTCTGAGAAGGCCTGATGTCTGATCACTCAAGACTGCCCCTGTCACTTGCAAGGGGATAGGCTAGCCTTAGCTAAGAATTGGCAAAGAGTGTTTCTTCAAAGAGTGTTTTTTTTAAAAAAAATATTTATTTATTATGTATACAACACTCTGTCTGTGTCTATGCCTGCATGCCAGAAGAGGGCACCAGACCTCATTACAGATGGTTGTGAGCCACCATGTGGTTGCTGGGAATTGAACTCAGGACCTTTGGAAGAGCAGGCAATGCTCTTAACCTCTGAGCCATCTCTCCAGCCCCTGGAGTGGGTTTCTTTTCCTGCCTTTTCCCAAAGTGAGACCTCAAGAGCTGGTTGTCTGACGGTGAAACCTGGCCTTAATATCGTTGGTACTGCTGCCCGCCTCTGCACAGTATGGACTACTTGGTGTGCTTGGACTTAGCTCTGTTTCCTTGGGAGTGAGAGTGTGTTTGAAGTTGAAGCTAAGAAATACTAAAACCGACTGTTTGAGTTTAAGATGAGTATACATGTAACAGAGAGGCTGGGATGCAACGGTGTTCGGCTTCTCCCCTTCCCCGCAGGGCAGATCGCATTCTCTTGTATCAGAGTGTAGTTTCCTATTCTTGTTACTGAAACATTTCAATATAGGCAACTTAGAAAGAATAAATGAAAAATTAGAAAGTTTTAGAAGGTTTTCATTGTAATTGGTGTTTGTGTGTACATGTGCCCACTTATGCACATACTTGTACAAATGCCCGAGGAAGCCAGAAGAGGGCATTGGATCCCCAGAAACTGCAGCTACAGGGAGCCATAAGCTGCCTGATGTGGGTGCTGGGAACTCAACTTGGGTCCCCTGTAAGAGCAGCAATGCTCTTAACCATTGAGCCGTCTCTCCAGCCACTTAAGGGGGACAGGATCTGTTTTTCCCTTAGGAATGCTTGTGTCTGAAGATGCACAGAGTATATTGTGTTACTTTTCTATATGTTGACCATGCTAGAGAAAATGCGAGGATATTTCTTAGGGCTCGGATGTAGCTCAGTGGGCTAGCACTTGGCAGCACATCCAAGGCCCTGGATTTGATCCCCAGCCCCACAGACAGTGAGAGAGCTTTGGTTTTTGTTGTTTGTTTTGTTGTTTTGCTTTGATTCGTCTGGCTTTTGGAGCCTTGACAAGTTTCTCAGCATAAAATAGTGGCGATGAGGTCAGGATAAGTATGACATAAGTATCTATGAGATACCAATCCTCAGCTTTACTTAAACTAATATGTAAGTTTTGCATGCTGTACCTTGTAGCAGCTCACCTCCTGATTTCTCTTGAATTTTAGCTCTGTGTGGTTTCTCCACTGCAAGCCTGGCCTCTGCAGTGCAAGTGCTGAGGGCTACCTTGGTGTCCACCCTCTTCCTGCACTGTTGGTGTGATGAAGTCTAGCAGTGGAAGGGTTTAGCCAATGACCGGCATGGAGTCTTGGTCCTTCTGCTATGATAGTCCCATTATCATGACAGGTGCCTGGAGCTCTTGCCTGAAATAGGGGAGTGGGGAGGCCACTCTAGTGGTCAGAGCTCCCAACAGCAACGCCAGCATCCTGGATTACATGGGGGACTTTTCAGAAGGGGCTCGAGCTGTCGCTGCCAGCCAGCTGTGTCTGCCCTGCCTCTGTGGGCCAGAGGAGAGGCATGTCACAGGCTTGCTCAGAGGAGCAGGCTGTCGCCGTGAACTCAGAGTGACAGCAGTTTTCCCGTGTCTTCCTGCACCTGCAGTCACCAGAGCTGGTGTTCGTGATCAGAACAGACCGATTAAGCATAGCTATAAATTTCACTCTTAACTTTGAGCTTTATTTCAGTCTGGTGTTTTCCCAACTGAGAAGTCACCTGTATGGAAGCAGGGCATGGGACACAGTTGTGTAACATTTGTGCATTTGAAGTGTCTTTCTGCCACCTCCCTCAGACTTGTGCACTAGTGTGCAGAAGCTGACTGTCACCTGAAGCTGGCGGCAGGCCGCTGGTGAAGGAACTTGGCTCCCACCTCCTCTCCGACTAATCTTAGTCGCTCTGTCAGCTCATGAACCCTCCAGCTTTCTTTGGCAGCCGCATTTAGCTCTTTCTACTTTTCTTTCTTGTCACAGAACTGACTTTGGTCTATGCCACGTCCTTAAGTGGCTCAATGTCACCTTCAGCCTGAACGTGTCTAACGTGCCTGTTCAAGGTGCGGAGCTTTTGGGGTTGTCTGGGAAGAGTCTCAAAGCCCAGCTGGGACAGACATTTAAACCATTAACTGTCCAAGCACAGTGATTGTCTTTGCAATTATGCAAAGCAGCGTCTGGAATTGAGGTAGGAGAATTTATTCTGTTCCTCCGAGATGGGTAAAAGGAGGCAGCTGCCTTTGTGCAGGGAAGTGGGAAGGTTTTGTTGTCTCGGTCCTTTCGGCGAGTTCCCGCTATGGCCGTACATCTGTGTTGAATTACTGCTTGAGTTTGTATATGGCTATTATAAATGCTAAGTTTGTAACTAAGGCTTTCATTTAAAAAAAAAAAAAAGAAGCTAAGGGGTGACTTTTGCAGAGGCCGTTTCTGCCCTTGTTTTTTTAGTCTGTGTCTTGGTCTTTGTTGTCACTGAGATAAAAAAAAAACAGTCAAGAGTGAAACCTTACATAAATTTAAGGGGGAAACTATTGTCACTGTTTTTCTTTTTTGCTACTGATTTTAAATTACATACGGGAAGCCACAGTTAACTCTGGAACCCAGGAGTTTTTATATTATAGTGTAAATTCTTATCTCCCCAATATGATTTTGTCATGAAGTAATTTATAGTTACTGAAAGCTAGGAACATTGGGTTTCTAAATGACCTATTCTGGAGGAAAGTCGTAAGTGAGCTAATGTATTTGGATGTTGGATGTTGCCTTTGTGGTTTGGATGGTAATGTTGGCCTTGTTGGGGGCGGGGCTTAGACTTTCCCTATGTAACTCAGGTTGGCCTCAGACACACCCTGTAGTTCAGGACTTCCTAGTGTGTCAGCTGCCAGGCAGAATCAAGCTGAGGCCTCACTTGTGCCAGGTCGAATAGGTACCCTACCACTGAGTCTTCAGTCCAAGCCATACTTGTGTTGCAGGGGCTGGAGCCCAGGGATTCCTGCTCACTAGTCCGGGGTTTCCCACTGAGCTATGTCTCCAGTCCTTGCGTTTCAAGGGTTTCCACGTGGTTCTTTTGATTGTTCTGTGGCGTAAATGGTGAAATGGCTCAATAGGAAGGGTTATTGGTTTTATGTTTTTGTCCTAAAGTGAATACAGGGCCGGTATTCATTTGACCAATGAAATTTTGAAGTTATTTATGCTTACTAAAATAAGATGTACAGTCAGATTCCCATAATCTTCTTAATGTAAATAACAGCAGTGGACAGAGATGGAGCTGACCCAGAGATTTACTGGGACAGGATCAAAGAGACCAAGACACAGGAGTGTCCTGGCCTGGCCGGTGAGTATGAAATGACGCCCTGTGCTCTTCAGAGCATTGGTGTCAGGAGCATGGCAGGAGAGAAGGCACCGTTATGGCTAGGAGCCTCCTAGCCAGGGCGTGTTGTTCACGAGAGGAACGGGCTGTGGATCAGGTTTGGCAGCTTTGGTGATTAAAAAGAGATGAGATGCTAGAGAGATGTCTCCAGGGGCTAAAGGCGGTGGCTGCTCTCTCAGAGGACCTGGGTTCGATCACCAGCGTCCACGTGGTGACTGAAAACCACCTAACTACAGTTCCGGAAGGTCCTTTCTCCGCCTCATGCCCTTGGTGCACAGATGTTCACACAGGCAAAACACCCATGTACATACAATAAAAATAAGTAAAATCCAAAATAATGTAAAGGAGAGAGAGAGAGAGAGAGAGAGAAGAGAGAGAGAGAGAGAGAGAGAGAGAGAGAGAGAGAGAGAAGGGTGTGATGGTTGAGAGGGATTATTATAGTCTGTCTTACAGCCCTGGGGCAGAATCATGATGGGGTGGAAGATTAGAAGGGAGCATTCAGTTCCTCCAAGAGAGCTTTGTAGTACTTACTGGCTGTCAGTGGGGACTGCAGCACTGTGGGAAAGGGCACCTGACCTGGCAGTAAGCAGAAGTGATGAGAAACCAGGTGGCCTGTCACCAAGGATGTCTACCCTGTCTCCCACTAGAAGCTGTGCTCCCTCTGCAACTGAGATGTCTCTGGACATGGGCAATGCAGCTTGGGCTCCCCACATGCCACCCATGTTAGTAAATAGGCTAGTGTGTGTTTGGGGAACAGCTCAGATGGAAGGGGTAGTGAGGGCTTCTGATGTGGAGTCAGAGATGAATGAAAAGGCCCTGCATCTTACTTGCCACTCATTTTAGACTTTATTGCACGAAACGGGCCTTGGTGAAGGGGAAAGGCCTTGTGAACACTAGTTTCCACATTTCTGTCCAACTTCAGACAGAGGTTTTTGGAAACTGGGCTTTGCAAACCATCCGGCTGGAAACGGATGAAAGTGGCCCGTTAGGACTTATTAGCTCGGGGCTACGTGAAGGCAGTGGGGAGGACGCCGGAAGAGTGAGTAGGAAAGCTTTGGCTCTGGGTCGTGCACTTCGTTTCTGAGCATTTCATTCTAGCAGCTGTTTTGAAGGTGCCGTCCTGAATTTGTTTGACAACTCAGGCTTGACACTAATGTGCCTGAGAGAAACTTAAGCTCTTAGGCTATATGCTGTTGCTTTATTTATAAATACTAAATTTTATTTCTTTTAATTTTGTGTGTGTGTGTGTGTGTGTGTGTGTGTGTGTGTGTGTGTGTGTGTATGGTATGTGCGTGTGCCTACATGCACAGGTGTGCTGAGGCCAGCGGTGTTGGGTGTTTCCTCAGTCACTCTGATCCTTAGACTTTACGACTGTGTTCTCTCACTGAACGTGGGCGTCACAGAGTCCTTCAGGCTGGTTAGCCAGTGAGTCCTACCATCCCACGGTCTCTGCCTTCCCAGTGCTGGGTGCTAGGGATCCAAGCTCACGCCTGTACAGCAGACGGCTTAACTCTAGCCCCCTGTACTTTTATTTCTGATAGCTTTCATTTTTGTCAGCTGGCTCAGTAGACTTGTTAGATTTGTCTATCAAGAAATTAAATGATGAAAGTTAAAAAAAAAAAAAGACCTGGAAAGGTTGAGGGAAGGGATGAGCATGAGGAGGGAGACTTAACTGGTTTCTGGGTGGCATTTCTGAGTACACAGCCTTTAGTGTACCCTCACTACAGTGGCAACAGCTCCCCCTTACCTTTGCCTGGCAGGGAAGAGACAGGACCACTTGGCTAAGGTAGCGTTGAAGGCTGCCTCAGCACACTGGCTGGTTGCTCTATTCCTCCTGTGAGCTCTGGGTGTACATAAATACATAACGATTGTTTCTAATGATAAACTTAAGTAAGCAGATTACTGTGTTGATCCAACATCCCAGAATTTTTTATTTGCCGCAGAGAACATTGACAATCAAAGTGTCTACCTGCGGACATCCTTCCCCCACACCACGCCATATTTGGAGCATCTTTTGGGGGATTATTTTGTAGCTGGTTTGAATCTACAAGGAAGTGAATCTTTGGAGGGGCCCTTTTAGGTGTGGGTGGTCTGTCTGGTCAGAGCTTCGGCAGGGACAGGAATGGACAACCCTGGGACGGCTACAGAGAGGTTAGCCATCTTTCTTCCTACGTGGACTGATTGCATTTGACTGTCTTCAGTGTGTTCTGTTGTGTTATTGAAATAAGCAATCGTTTCTTCAAAGTCACACATTCCTTTGTCTACTTGGACATCAGGGAGTCTTTTTCCTGTTCTGAGTTGAATATGGATTTGGTTTAATTCGTGCTTATTACTTTAAAATTTTAATCTTTGTGGATTACTGACCATCCAGAGACAGAGCTGAAGTTTTCCTGCAGGTTTCGAGTTGGCTTCTGCTTTGGCTACACTGTAGTGCTGGTGGGAACCAGGGCCACCAGGACAGGAGGTGCCCCCTAGTCATAGAGACTGAGCTATCCTGCTCCTGATCTGGGACTGCAGGTGAGATTGTAAGTTGATGTGCTAGGATGCCTGTCCGTGTTGTTACACAGTACTGTTGCAGGCGAGGACAACTGGCGGGAGGGCCGTGAGCGCCACAATGTGACCTCACTTCTTTGAACCCATTGCGTTCAGTGCAACGAAGTCATAGCTTGATTTCACTCCCAACCACCTACCCATGATGTCAGTCCTTCCAGTTACTGAGCTTTGAGGAGCTTGTGTTGCCTTATGAGTTGGAAAACTCTTGACCAAGTGACCCACATCTTGCATCACTGAGGCCCTTTGGCGTCAGGAATGCCCTTTCCCTCCCCTGCTCCTGCGTAGAAAAATGAATTGGTTTCGTGCCACATAGAAAAATCATGTTTAGGATTTCAAAAGATTTTTCCTTGGAGTTATATGAAAACTCAGCAGGCAGAGGACACTTGGCAAAGCTGCATGTGTTTGACCCAGCACATAAGAAAGTTTTAATAGTTGCATTTGTTAACAGTAAAGAGGAACAAACCTGAGCCTGGGAAGTCCCCTCTGGTGCAGGCTAGTGGCCTGCAGGGCTGGAGTCTGGCTGCAAGTCACAGCTTCATAGTACATGTGTGGTCTCATGCACTTCATCTGCTTGAAGTGTGTGTGTGTGTGTGTGTGCGCGCGCACGCGCATGCACACTCATGCCAGGTTCACAGAGTGAAACGTTTCTTAAATACTGAAACTGTTCTGAGGTTGCAACTGTGACTTAAGAATTTCCCCTTTGAAGAATTTTTATCTGCGTGTAAAAAGTCCTCATTGGTTTAGAACTGTGGCCCTCTTGCTTGGAGGGGCTTTGAGAAACAGCTTTTCCGTGAACACGTGGGAACATTTATAATCCTCAGGCATATCACTAGTTAGCGGGTGCGTGCAAGACAGGGTGACAGGAGTCAAGAGGTGGGGTGGCATGCTCTCAGAGCCCTGGGTCTCCAGCCCACAGGCTCCAGGTGCACCTTCAGAAGATCAACAACTGTGGTGTCTGTGTACCACAGCTGTGGTCGTCGGTGCGCAGGGTAACTGTGGGAGGAAACTGAGCCACTCTGCCTTGGGAATGAAGACCTCGCTTCTAGCTCACCTGCACTGTGTATAGAAGGGATGAGTTGGACCATTCTGTGCTCTGCTTTGTTCTCATAGGGCGCAGCACCAATTATGGCACTCACTAGCATAAAACTGGAGCTCAGTAGGAAGCCTCCCTGCACCCCATCCCTATACTCCAAGGAAAATATATGTGTAAGATATTTTGTTAAGCAGCATACCATATTAATTGTAACTAGTAAGCCTTCAATACAAAGGAAGATGATGCCTTATAAAATACTCTAAATAGGATTTTTTTTTTTGGTATAAACTTAGTATATTGGGACTGAAGGGATGGTTCACTGGTTAAGCTGCCAAAGTCATAAAGAGTTCAGATCCCACACCTGAGTCACAGCCCAGGTGTCTGCACACATGCCTGTGACCCCAGCTCTGAGTGCAGACAGAGACAGGACTGCTGAAGTCTTCTGGGTTCCGACCTCATGGAGGAGAATGTGAGCTGGGTTCAGGGAGAGACCCTGCCTCCAAAAGCAGTAGGCAGAGAAGGGCAGAGAAGGATGGAGAGTAACACTCACCTTACTCTTCTGGACTGCACACACTGGCATAAACGCATGTGCTCATACACACAGACTCATCCCCAGAGGGCTTTTCTTTAAGTGCACAGCTAACCGTAGACTCTAGCGTAGTTCATATCTACTGTGTGCATATTACCTGTGCCTCGTGGAGCAGATACTAGCCGTTAATTTTCAGTTTAGATCAGAGGAGTAGTATTTGCTTCTCATAAAAAAACAAAAAACAAAAACCAAAGGGGCTAGGGAGATAGCCCCAGCACCCTCATGGCAACTGACAGCTATCTGTAACCCTAGTTCAAAGGGAACTGACACTCTCATCTGGCCTCCCCAGACACCAGCCATGCACAGTGCACGTAAGTGCCTGCAGGCAAGGACAGCTACATGCGTAAAATAAAAGTAAATAAAAATCTAAAAGCACAACTATCCTGGAGGCTGTGGCTCCATTGGTAGAACCCTTGACCATTACATTGGAGGCCTTGGGATCTTTAGCATCACAGAAAAAAAGAAATCAGCTTCTTGATCTTTAAAAACACAAAACACCAGCCAGACATGAATGGTGTACGCCTTTAATCCTAGCACTCAGAAGGCAGGGGCAGATGGTTTGAGGCCAGCCTGGCCTAAATAGGCAGTCCCAGCTCAGCCAGGGCTACGTAGTCTCTCTCACACACACACACAAAGGCTGGGTGGTATGTTAGCGAGTCTGAGCTACACCAGCCTCCTCTGTGAGTGGTGTTTACACTGTCCATCGCTGTTTTGTAACAGCATTTGAAAATTACACCTAAGTACAGCTGGTAGCCTGCCTACTAACCCAGAGCTATTGCCTGCCGATTACAGTGTAGACTAAGCTTAGTCTAACCATTATCTTGGGTTAATACACCCTCTTGACTCTTAAGTGCTCTTAGAAATCACAGATCAGGGCCCCAGGCTTGCCACTGTTTCTGGTCCTTTGTTCAGTGTTTTGTTTTGTTTTTTTTTCTGGTTTTTTTTTTTCTCTTCAGAATCTGGTCTGTGGACCTTAGGGCTTCCATTCTCTCCCACCCTGAGCCTCCCTGATGGGCTGTAGGAATCTATATCTATGTACCTACTTGTACTAACAGCCATTGAACTGTTCTTTATGGGAGAAACAGGCTGGCTGCTTATCTCCTCAAACAACAAGGCATTTATCTCTAAACAAGTTGAGTTTGGCCACCAGAGAGCCATAGCTGCTAGCAGGGTTGGTGTGCTTGCTAAGTGCGAATTTTGATAAGTCAGCTTGTGACCCAGGCTAGCTCCTTCAGTGGCTTTTTAAGTTCCCAGCCAAGTGTGAAACCGAGCACCTTCTGAAGCATACATGTGAGAGAAGAATTAGCTAGAATGCCAGGAGGCTTCTTTTACAGTGTGGAGGCATTCATCAGAGTTAGTCACTGTTTCGTGTTACAGTGGGAGAAGCTGGCAATGCTGATTAAAGCATAATTCTCTCCGTGTGTAAAGAACAGCAGCGCTGCAGACATGAGATGCATGGGGAAGGTCATGCTGCTTCATAAGAGGGTTCAGTCAAGAGAGAGGAAGTCGAACCATCCCCAAATGTCCCTTGCCAGCAGGAAAGATCAGGTGGCTCAAAAAGCAGGCCAGCTTCCTTGAGTTCGGAAGGCGTTGCTGAGAACTCAAGCAATTTTCTGAAGGTTTTAAACAGACCAAGACCAAAGTGTGAACCATGTTGCATCTTGAGTCCAGGCAATTGGTGACACATACCTGTAACCCCAGCACTTGGGAAGTGGAGGCAAGAGATCAGGAATCCAGGGTCAGCCTGGGTGCAGAAGACCTTGTCTAGGGAGGAAGAGGAGGGGAGGGGGGAGGGAAGGTAGGAGGGGAGGAGGGAGGGAGGGGAGAAGAGAGAGGAGAGAGAAGAAATTCGTCATCAAGAGCTTCAGGTCCATGAGACCTCAGCTTGGCCTCCTAGAACCACATGGCTCACAGTCATTTCCTTGGGTAAATCAGTGAATCTTGCCCCATAACGAACATTAGGTAAGTTGACCAGCAAGTTCGATCATCCCACCAGCCTCATAAATAAAGCATATATCTATCCCCGCCCCTACACACCCGCCCAACCCCAGAGTTGAAGCTAGATATCTCTCTTAGTGTCTATGGGGGAAACAGTGGAACTACGACACCCTCTCTAGAGACGGGCTGATGCCGCTCCCGTCTGGATGAGCTCTTGGTGTCACTGGCCCTGCTTCTGTAGAAAGCCATCTTCTGGGCAGCTCAGGTTTCTACGTTTCATCGGGTTTGAGTTGTTCCTAGGAATTTGTGCCTTGTTCTAAGACCAAAGTGGGTATTGTGGGTATTTTACTAAGGAACTAAAATTTTATGTTCTCTGATGTTTTATCTTTTTTTTTTTCTAGTGTAGTTCTAGGGATAGCCCTTGGGACCCCATGAATGCTAGGCAAATTCTTTATCACTGGTGTCCGTCCTTCCTTCCTTCCTTCCTTCCTTCCTTCCTCTTCTTTTTATAGCCCTGGCTGTCCTGGAACTTCCTCTGTAGACCAGGCTGGCTTCGCGCTCACAGAGATCCACCTGCCTCTGCCTCTCAGGTGCTGGGATTAAAGGCGTGCGACGCCACCGCCTGGCTACTTATTTCTTTTTCATCATTGTTACATTTACTTTGTGTTCATGGGTAAGGCAGAAGTCAGCTGTGAGTCAGTGCTCTGCCTTCACCTTGTAGATTCTGGGGACGGAAATCAAGCTTGTCAGGTTTGGTGCCAGCTGCCTTCACGACTAAGCCACATCACCGGTTGCTGTCGTGTTTCTTTGGTGATCTCCACCATGCTGCTGAGGACTCTTTTGGGAGTAGGAGTATGTGTGGCTGGGCCAGGATGATTTAGTTCTTGTAAGTCTAAGTCTCCAATTCTGTGAAGTTAGTTCTTTGTCACTTACACATTGACTACTGGTTCTGCTTTGTTGTGTTGGTCAACTCGACACAAGCTAGAGTCTCCTGGGAAGAGGGAATCCTAATTGAGGAGTTCCCTTCCTCAGGTTGCATGCAGGGAAATCTCTGGGGTAGTTTCTTGATAAATGATTGATGTGGGGGCCCAGCCTGTTGCAGGCAGGGCTAGCCTGGGCAGGTGGCCCTGGGTTGTATAAGAAGGCAGACTTAGTAGGCTAGCTAGTAAACAACGTTGTTGCTTCTTTTGCCTCTGCTCCTTGACGTCTTGATGGACTGTGATCAACTGTGAGAGCCAAATAAACCGGTTCCTCAGCAGCAGAAAGCCGCCTAGGCCATTCACTAAGATGATGCGTCCTTCATGGTTCTCAGCACCGGAGTGAGAGTCCCTGAAAGCCAGGGGGTGTCCTGAAGGACGGGAGTGTGTGAGATGGGTTTGTTCCTAGAAATTCATGTGTGATGTTCTCAGTGCTGTGGACCCTGGCATGATTTCTGGTCTCTTTGTGCCCTCACAGCTTCCATAAGGCAGTCTCAGGAGGAACCTGCAGATATTCGCCCTGAGATCTGGATTGCACAGGAGCTCCGGCGGATTGGAGACGAGTTCAACGAATCTTACACGAGGAGGGTAAGGACCCCTCCCCACCCCCATGAGAAAGGAGACTGACAAGCTGCGGGCTACATCACTTCTCTCTTTACGTCTTCTCCTGCTGCATCTGGGTGCTTGCCTTTAGCTAAGGCACAATGTGAAACTGCAAGAAGTGTTTTATGTGCAAGAGACCTCAGCATATTTAAAGGGCTTAAAACTCCTTTAAAAGGTTATTTATGTACATCTTGAAATAGTCCCATGTAAATATGGAGCACTTAGTTTTCAGTTCGTGTAAGGTGCTTCTCCATGTGTAGAGCTATCAAAGTCTAGACTGTCATTCAGCCAGGACTACCAGCAAGGGGTGCCAGGGACGTTGCACATTGGGTTATTGAAATGTTAGGAGAGCGATAATCAATAGCTTATGACGTGAACCTCGCGGAGGTTAAATAAGGTTGGCTGGCTGCTCCATAGACTTCTCAGGTATGTTCCTGACTTTAGTTATAATAATAGTTAACTTAGTTCATCATTTTATTTACCAGCAGTACGTTTAAAAACAGTTTTGGTGCTCACCTGATAGAATGAAGACGTTTGTCTGTTTGGTACCCCCTTTCCCAGGGAGTCCTCTTTTGAGGGTATAGGCTTTGATTCTAAGGTTCAGGATGGCTGTGGGTGGGATGACCAGTTTCTTAACAACGTGTCCGAAAGTAACTTCGGCTCCTTCTCCTTCATTCAAATGAAACCTCTCTTCTCTCTGGAGAGATGTCAGGCATAGGACCTTGAGGTGTTTCTGTCTTTATATAGACATTTTCTAATTAGCCAGTGGGTCCAAAATAAGTGAGTGCTCCCCATGAGCTGTTTGGGGTCTTCTTTTCTGCCGGCAGGGCTACTCAGACCTCCCTCAGACACACAGGGACACCACCATTGCCACCACCCTACTCCTTTCCACCCCCACTGAGAAGCAGATCTGTCAGGGAGTCCCGAACCTTGAGAATAATTTCAGTTCCCCTTCCTGCTTTTCCATGGGGTGTGTTGGGGGATGTGTGTGTGTGCGCACGCGCTATAGTTACGCTTCTGTCATTAAATGGGAACTGTCACATTGATGAATGGGCTGAGGAATTTTTCACAATATTGTGTTTAGTTGACATAGCCTGGCATCTGCCCCCTGACATGGATCTCTTCACAGAATATAAATACCTTCTAAGCCTAGATCCAAAATGGCAATCTTTGGGGAAGAATGGTTGATTTCATAATTTACCACTAAAGTTACATCCACTAATCCCTTGGCCTTGGATTCGTTAGAGATTTCAGCGTTTCTGTGAGGACTTATAGAATGTATGAGGCCATGGAACGTTCAGGAGCCTGGTCCTTCTGCTGAGGACAGAGGTAAAGGGCAGGAGGCTCCTCAAGAATGTAAAGGACTGCATTTTAGTCTTGGGCTGGAGTTGGGTTCAGAGTCCAGGAGGACAGGCTGTCTTAGGCTTTTATTGCTGCCAAGAGACACCATGAGCGTGGCAACTGTTATAAATGAAAACGTTTAATTCAGGGAGCTGGCTTACAGTTTCAGAGGTTCAGTCCATTTTCATCACAGCAGGGAGCATGGCGGCATGCAGGCAGATGTGGTATTGGAGCTAGAGTCCTACATCTTGACTCAGGCAACAGGAAGTCAGCTGACTGTCACACTGAGGGAAGCCTGAGGAAAAGAGACCTCAAAGCATGCTCCCACAGTGACACACTTCCTCCTAAAAGTACCATTCCCTTTGAGGGCCATTTTCTTTCAAACCACCACACACGCCATTTCTGCCAGAGACTAAGTCTGGATAGGAACTGGCTATGATGCCCGTGGGTGAGGGTGTTTCAGGAGGGACGTGGCTGTGGGCAGGTCTTTGTACTGCTGGGGTTTGTACACTGAGAGGAGCTCACACAGCACCCTACTCTCCGGTCATATGGAAGCCTTTGTCTGCAGAACCAGGCGTTTGATGGATATTTTTGTGCAAGTTTCATTTTAAATCATAAGGTTTGGGCAGAGGCCGAGGAGGCCCTCCCAGATGGGCATGCTTGAAGCAGCTCCCTGGGGACTGTGAATGGCTGAGGATGGTCCAAGTCGGGGGTAGAGTGAGAGCTATCACATCCTCTGGCTGGCCCCTCAGGGAGGGCATCCAGGTGATGGTTCAGGTTCTGTACTGATGCACTATGTACCGCCTCAGATTCTTCCATGGCTGTGTGTGCTCGGCCTCCTGCTTTCCTTATAACGTTATTTCATGGTTGCATGTTTAAGAATGCGTCTTGTGATGGTTGCATCTGATGTGACTTTGTTATTTCCCATCCTTTTAACACAGTAAATGTAAATAAACATCACTGTACTGTTTTGCAAGATTTTAGGTTTTATTTTGTGTATCTTTTTTTTTTCATTTGTGTGTGTGTGTGATTGTATACACCTTTCAGGCCGCTGTGCATGTGTAGAGGTCAGAGAACAACTTTTGACAGTTAGTTCTCTGCTTTGAACTAGCAGGCCTACAAGCTTCCAGGCGACTCTCATTCCTTTGCCTCCCACCTCACTGGTGCTGGGATGACAGATGCACACCCCATCACATCCAGCGTTTTTATGTGGGCCGCAGGGTCTAACTTAGACAAGGGAACTTCTGTGACTAGGGCTCCTACTAGCTGAGCGTCTCTCCAACCCTTAGCATGTCTTAACCCAATGCTGAAGTGCAGTCACTAATAAAGCTTTAAAGCTTCCTTAGTTGGCTGGGGGGCGGGGGGGGAGGAATAGATGCTAATTAGACCCTAATTCCTCTAAAATGAGGCAGATACACTCCAAATGGTAGGTGTCGGCAGCCAGTTCAAAGTGTCACCCCCAAACTCAGACAGTGACACAGTGACCTCAAAAGCTGCAGCCACCAGTCTTGCTGGTTGGAAGAGCAGCCCATTGTCTGTCATCACACGAATGGTCCATTGTTGAACATGGGACAGGAAGCCAGGCAGGAAGTGGGAGAATAATGACTTCAGATGACCTATTGCTGAGCTGGTACCCATCGCTCGCCTTCTTGACAGGATGCACCGAAGCCTCTGAAATTTAGTGTGTGCACCGGGGTGGTTGTCTTCTCAAGTGTTAGCTTTTGTGTGTGCACCGGGGCAGGTATCTTCTTTCTAGTGTTAGCTTTTGTTGCCTCCAACCTTACAAAGCCTGACAGGATGTCTTGCCAAGTCACCACTTAGGGGAATGGAGGTGCCTTTTTGTGGTTGCTGTGCACTGGGTACATTTGAGAAGAGTGGGGCAGTGTGAGGCGGAGCTGTGGAAACTGAGGCCACATAAGGAGAGGAGGTCACAAGTGAATGCCCAATCCTGTACACCTCTGACTGCTGGATTCCCAGGGCGGCTCTGCAGGCAGCTGTCACTCGAACATGCGTGCTCTATATCGTGGGAATTGGTGGCAGCTTTCCATTTTGAATAATTTCTAGAACCATACAGAGAACTTTGTTAATATGCCACCTTGACGCCCTAGTGTGTCTTCCCATGTGTGTGTGTTGTTTTCGCCATGATTCCCTTAGCTTATTCTTTTAAAAAGTTTATTAATTCTTTGAAACGTTCACACAATGTTTTGATCCTATTCTTCCCTTCCCCCACGTCCTCCCCATCTCCCTACTCACCCAATTTCATGTTCTCTTTTGCTTTATTTAGTATTGTTATAACTATTCATCTATAAGATGGTCAGGGAACATCACGGTGGGGGGTGGGTGGCAGGATACAAACCAGAGGAACAGGACATTTGCTGTGAGATTTTGTCATCTATATAGGACAGGAAAGCTGCCCCGTGGAATCTCAATATGGTCACCTAAACAAGACCTGAGCAAGGACAACCCTGCTTGGTATGCCAGTGTGGATGGGGAGCTCTCACAAGACTCCACCCCTTATTAATACTCCACCGTGTGCTTCCCGAGAGCAATTATGACATCTTCTCGGCCACGTGCAACAGTTGTGATCCTCAAATGGGTAGTGACCCCATGCTGTCATGGGACTATAGACTTAAACTTCTCATCTGTCCCAAAATGACAGATGGGGGCAGCGGGGGCAGACACTGAGCCAAGCCCCAGTATAGACTCATGCATTGAATTAGGATATTAAGGTGCACTTTGGCTCCGCTAATTCCTCTGTCCTTGGGAAGGTGACACTTGTGGAGGGCCCAGACAGTTTGAGTTTATAGACTCCCTGCATTTCTTTTACCTGGTGCTTCCACAGGTTGAGAGTAGGAAGTGTATGGTGTATGGTGGACCATGTATGGTGGGCCTCTGCTGCTGACAATGCAGAGCCAAGGTAGTGTGTAGCGTTAGTACTTTTCCAAGAGCTTAGGCGGGAGGAGACAAAGCTGCACTGGGGAGGGGTTAGGCCTTCTGAAAGATGCTCCCTGACCAAGTTATACCCAGGTGGTGTACCACCCCTTCTCACGCTCGGTGTCCACTCTGCAGTGTGGTACTGTTTGGAAGACTCAGGGGCAGGGGGGTGGCAGAGGCTTTTGTGGGGAGCAGGACAGCCCAGGGAGGCCAGCAGGTCCAGAGAGAAGCTCAGAGAACCTGATTGTCTGGAGGTCACGGGGAAAGCAAGCAGTTTGCATTTAACTTGAGTGGTGGAGGGTCATTGGGTCTTTACAGCCTTGTGTTTGAAGCCTCTCCTTCCTCATGAGGGGCTGTGAGACCACCCACTTCTCACTCATCTCCAGTGGCCATGGTTGGTGCTGTCTGCCTTAGCTGCTGCTCCTATACCCATACCTGGGCCAGCTCATCTTTTGAAAGTGACATCAAGTGCAAGTCATATGGCCCTGAGCGCCTGTGAGCGCTAATTCTGGAAATAAGATGTCCACTTGTGGGTATCGTGGCTGTGGACTGAAGTTTCTCTGAAAGATGTCAGCCCTTCAGATAGTTGTTCTAGGAGAAACTGAACTCATTCTGCAGCCCAGCCCTGCCCAGCCCCGAAGCTGGGATCCTTGACCCCCTGTGGGTTCTTGAGGGTTTCAGTCAGATCCTCCTCCCTGAGTCAGTATTCCTAAAGAATGCTCTTGACTGACGGTGACTTGGCGATGTCCTGGCCGTGGCCAGCCTAAAGCAGAGAGACCCTGCAGACGGGGCGATGCATGAATGGAAAGAAGCCCTTCTATTGTCTGGTCACAGGCACAGTGCATCTTTGCCTTACACTGCCTGCTTCCTCCTCAGTCGGACATGTGCAGGCATGAACTGACTGAGGTGTAGACACCAGCAGAGCCCTGCATCAGTTAACAGTGGAGCCGAAAAGGTGGCCCTCAGAAACAAATTTCTCTCAAGTGTTACACAAACGTTTGTGTTTTTTAAACTTGAAGCCTGCATGTGTCTCGTTCCCAAGGAAGGGAACCCACTGTGTTATCTGTATTCGTGCGTTTAGAAACGAAGGTGGTCCTATAAACCACCGACAAGGGAGAGGCCTAAATTATAGCTTGCTTGCTTGGATGAGACCAACCAGAGATGGATGGCCTCGGGCCATGTTCTCCAGAGGCCTTCATTAATTGAAAACTGAAGTTTAACAAGATAAGCTGCTTTCTTAGTCTGTTGTGAAAAGCGCCATTAAAGACATGAATAGCAAATGTAGAATCCGCACTCAGCCTGACTCACAGAAGCATGGGGATGGGCTGCTTGCCTCGTGCGTTAGACACGGGAATTTACAGATAAGCAGTTCTCTTGTAGCAAAAGCAGTCGCTTGGAGGGTGGAGACACAATTGCATACATGTGTTCCCCTTGTAGTTGGAAGAAGCGGTTTGGCATTTTGGTTTTAGGCCGTGCTCACACACATGACCTGGGCCACACCATTTCTGTTCTATGACTGGAGGAGTTTGGGCTAGATTCACTCCAGAGTGCTGCTTCTCTGAATAAGGAACGCCCCTGAAACTACCGGGGACAGTTTGCTCATAAGCAAATGCACCCCGCCAAGGGGCATGGGTCCACTGTGGTGTCAGATGTTGGGTGTTGGGTGCTAGAGAACCTGGGTGCCATTGCCACTCCTTCCTGTGTCACGTTGAGTATTGCCAGGAACTCTGTCCACCCGGCTGCCTTTAGAGGCTTTGGACGTGGTTTTGAGGCAGATGCGCTCGACCCTACAGGCGCCGGCAGCATCTGTCTGGGTGTACGCAAATGTGAGAAGAGATTGAGGCACTGAGGTGTGTTCAGATGGCTGGCTGGGTGTTGGGCTAGACATCCTTGCGTTGCTCTCCCCCACGTGTGAGGAATCCGTCGGCCTGGCAGGTGCTACACCTGCAGGGCTACCCAGCAGTTGTGGGACGGTGAGCCATGAACGTGTAACTAAGAGGAGATGCAGGTGCCTGGAGGGGAACTTCAGCCAGGTTTGCAGGGTATTTTTTTTATCTCTGGAGGAGGAAATGAAGATGCAAAGAAAGGAAGGTTTGGCCCTTCTGCAGACACATAAAAATAATAAGGCTGTTGCATCACCCCTTGCTAGACTTCACCTCGCTGAACCAAAGCAGGAGGTCTGGGTTGTGGTTAAAGTGTGTTTCATCCCACTTAGCATTTCAGAACAGCATGTTCCTGCTCTGAATTGAGTGTTTTGCCCCTGTCTCTCTCCCAGGAGACATAATAGCAATCGTGAACCATGTTTGACTGGCGATAGAGCAGGATCCCCATCAAGTAGATGTGTGTGTGTCATATTGCCAGGATGGCTAGACAGGTAACCCCCACTGCAATTAAGCCTGTGGAATGGTTTCTGTGTCCCCATAAAAGACCTTCACTTTTCACAGTTTCTGTCATATGGTACATAGGAAAAGATAGATAGAATACACGTACGGTTTGTGAGAGCGTTTGCAGCTTGTCTGTGACTTTCACGCCAGTGTGGTCACCATAGATCGTGAGAGCTCCGCTTGCTTGCAGGGTAGGAGTCTGGGGATGGGGGCACATTTGTTCCTCTAGTGTTCAGAGGTCTCTTCACATTGTCCTAGTCCCTCTTGTGCCTTCTCTCCAGCCATTGCAGTCACTAAGCTGTTTAAATGCACTTGTTCCCTTGGTGACCAAAGGAGAGTGAATGTGGCCTCTCGGCAGCAGTCATCTGGCCTGACTGGGCAGCCGTGGGCATGGATCTCAGCAGAGTCTCTGTCTGAAGTTGGAGAGGGGCGAAGGCCTCCTGGCTGCTTTGGTAAACATTGTTTAGTTGGCTGGATTAGGATCCCATAGAAGTGGCACAGCTGTGTTCTGTGTCTCCTCAGCCTCCTGGATGGCTCACTCTGAGTGGCGGGGAGGGGGAGCATTGCACCATCCAGGTGGACATGGCGTCGCATTCTTTGGAGCCAGAACTGCCGGTGGAGACTACCAGAGTCCTTCCTGGTGCAAAATTGGGTTTCCTATGGATTGCTGCGTGCATATAAATAAACCTGTTAGAAGATTAGGACATCTGGAGCCTTCCAGTGTGGACATTCTATGTGACACTCTTCCAACTTGTCAAATTCCTTTGTGTCTCAGAGTTCTGAGGGTGCCTATCTTGGGATGCACTTGGGATAGGGTACTGTCAATTCTTAAGAGGGTTTATTCATTGTTTACTTATGTGTATGTGTGCATGAGTTTGTGTGCAGGCACCCTCAGTGGACAGAGGGCATTGGAGCCCCTGTGACTGGACTTCAGAGCAATTATGAGCCATCTGATGAGGGTGCAGAGAACCCAGGTCCACAAGAAGACCACTAAGGGCTCTTAACCACTGAGCCGTCTTTGCAGCCCCAATACCATCGTTTTTTACCCCCGTTACCTTGACTGCCAGGAAACATGACTTTGAAGTGTGGTTATGTTGTCACAGATGTCACCCCTCAGTCTCACAGTGTCTCCTCCTTGCTGTGATTTTACATCTCCATCAACCTTTAATTTTATTGTGATGTGGTTGTCACTCTGAGCCCCCCCCCCCCCAGTCTGCTCTCTGTGTGGTGTTATGCTGAGCGTGGGCTCTAAAGTAGAGATTGGCATTTGAACCCTATTCCAGCAGAAGTCTGAGCTGAGTTGCTGCAGTTACTCGGAGGCTCTCTATTCCCACTGCACAAACCCACTCTGAAACCTCCTTTGAGCTGAAAGGGAGGTGACCTTGAGCAATGAGAGGTCCCTCTTAGAGGCAATGCTGTGTTGACTCTGGAGTTAACCCTGAACTTCTGTCCTGTCTCTGGCGTGCTAGTAATCATTACTCTCCTTTCTGGGAGCTTGAATATGTGGTCCTCAGTGACATGTGCCTTCTAGGAAGGCATGGGATCCAGGGTATCTGCCCTGGCCCTGCCACTTCTTGTCCTGCTACTTCCAGCCAGTTTTAGCTTGAGGAGAGCCACCCTGGCCCCATGGGGTTGTTTCGAAGGCTTGAAGGCCTGCCATTTCATTTAGCACTGGCAATGGGTGATTCTTCTGTCCCCAAGCCCCTCTTAGCACCTTAGAGCCTGCTTGTCTCTGAAGCCTTTTAAGTAACCCCTTCACCCACCTGCATCCGCGTGACTGATCTCCCAGGCATCTTTGTGACTTAGTCTGAAACAGTTGCTAAGCTTTCATCTTGAGAAGTGTTTCTCTTTAAGTGTTCCATTTTAAGGGCGAAGGGCTGAGAATGATCGTTCAGTAGGCTGAAAGGTTTGCCACAGACAGGGTGCTGTAAAGAACAGGAGTTAATTCCGCCTCAGTTCTGGGGCCCACAAGTCCAGCATCAGTCTCAGCAGCGCCGGTAGTCTCTGACCTGTTCCCACTCTGTCCTCCATGTCGTCGCATACTGTCTCGGTCTCTGTAGTCACACCTTGCCCACCCCCCACCAGTGAGCTCGTCTTCATCACCTTGCTGAAGGCCCTGTCTCCACAGGCAGCCACTTTCTGAGGTACTGGGGCCAGGACTGCAGGCTAAGAAGTTGGGGAACACTGTGGCCCATATAGAGGGGTTGCCAGGAGGGAGGCAGGCCTTCCTTCCTTATTGTACTTTGTTTTCTGTTTCAAGTGGTTGTAATCAGGAAAAGCACCCTGTTTTCTACCGGGTGGCACAGGCGTGGTCCTGGGCTGTATGCCCTTGGTACACAGATGCCCTTGGGAGTGCCCGAGTGTGAGTCACTGATGCAGACCCGCTGGGCACAGGCCTGAAGGTGAACTCTGCGAAGAGCTGCAGCCGAGGGAGACAGATCTGATGCCCTTAGTCCTTTGCTTGTTCTCTTGTCTTTCTAGTTCTGCCCAAGTTGTGAGGGGCCTTGCAGCATGTGGGTGACTTCTCCCCTGTACACTGACATTTGTCTAAGGACCCCCTCCATCCCCCACCCCCACTGCAAATGACGGTTACTTTCAGGCCTGCCTTGAACATGTCCCGGCCAGGCTCCCTCCTGTGGGTGTGGGTGGCGGGAAGGAGCGCGGAGACGAGTCGGTTTGCATGATCCTTTCAACTCTCCTGACCCTTAAACCAGATGAAAACTGAAGCGCAGGCTCAGCCTTGGGTCCCCATGTGTGTGTCACAAGGAGCTCCTTCTGGGGAGTCCTTTTCCTAAGCATTAAGTCCTGGCTTCTTGTCCTCATACTGCTTCGGCTCTCAAATCTGCCGTGCGTCAGCTCCGCCGGGCTCAAGCGGAGGCACACCTGCTGAAGCTGGTGTCAGTCAGCGCCCCCCATCTGGCAGCTGTTTTCTGTTGTGTGGGCCACATGTGCCGGGCCAGAGGAGCAGCTCCAGCCACCGTGCCAGCTGTCGGGGGATTTCTGGACTGGCATGGTGCTCTGACTCAGTACTAATGGCTTCCTCCGTTGAATGTTGTCCAAAAGCAATTGTTCACTTGCTAAAGGCACGTGCCGCGCTGTCACACCACGGGCCCGAGAGGGCGGCACACCACCGCCACCCCTGGCGACCGGGTCTTCCTTTGCCAAAATTTCCTGCATTCCCATGTCAGTGCCACCTGTCTTGATTTTCTGTGTCCGTTGTGCATGTCTTCTCGTTAGCCTGGACCACAGCCACCACAGGCCACCTGTCATCCTCACGTGGTGAGCCAGTCGGTGCCTCCCCAGATGCTACCAGGACAAGAATTTGAAGCTTGCCAAGTGTAAGCAGTTGAGGCCCATCCCTTGGGCAAGCCATTCTTGGCGTGTTGACTGTAGATACCCAGTCATCCTGTGTCTGGTTCCGCGGAGGGCCTCAATGACAGCAGGCCCGTTTGAGTCTTCCCACCTTGGACCGATGGCTTAGTCAGTCGGAGAGCCTGCTCTCTCTGTTTTAGTGAGTTGTGGTTCTATTTTTGAATCAGTCTCTTTCAGCCCCGTTACTATTCGTCCGCACCAGAGTACCTTCCCAAGCTGAGTTATTCTCACACCAAAGGAGCAAAGTAATTTTGAAAGTTAAATCAAAACAAAGCAATCTTGTGTGTAGAGCTGATAAAATCGCAGCCTGTGGTCACGGGAGCTCCTCCACAGGAATCGCTGACATAAAGCCGATTTCCTCCCATCTTGTTATGGAAAGAAAAGGGGAAATGCCCTGGCCCCTTGAGCTTGAGAGCTATGTAAACAGAGGGGAGAGGGGAGCTCCCCTCTGCAGCTGGTGTCTGCTGGGATCTTTGGAGTCTGAGAGGGGACAGACTGGCCCGGTGTGATTCATGGTCATTCCCAGACAGTCTTTAGGAGCACTTCCCACCCTAGTGAAGGGGGGGCGGGAGGGGGGTACTGTGGCGGCCACGCAGCCAGGTCCTGTTTGTGGGTTAGTCGTTAAGGATACCAGTGGGGCCTGCTTCAGACTTGAATTTGAACCAGGTTGTGGCCCGTGGCACTGAGGCAAATGTCTTCCCTTGCCTTTTGTTCTCCAATGAGATGAGTTAGATCCCCCTGTGGACACTCTGGAAGGGCGAAAGGGACTCGGAATTCTTCACATCAGTCCCAGGCTTCAGAGAGTCACAGACTTACGTATGTCACAATCGACCAGGCTTTGCTCTTAATTGCCCTTTCCTTCCCAGGCCTGGTGTGGGATGGCGAGGTTGACTCAGCAGCCCCTTGTCTGCGACAGTGGCAGCCCCTCGGGTCACTGTTTATGCTTCAGTGCAGCCAAAGGCCATCACTATTCCACTTTATTTAGCTTCTTAGAGCAAATTACCCCCCAAATCACTGCTTTCTCAAGCCAATTACAGCTACCGGAGTCCGCCTCCGAGGGAGTCTGAGCATGTCTGACTGCCAGTGACTGTGGCTGGTAGTAAGGGACCCACGTTCACCCTTTGTTTTCCTCTGCCCCTCCCCCGCCCTTGGCCACTTCTCCAGAGACACCAACACCAGAGAGCTGGCGTGGCTCTTGTTCAGCCCCCACGTGAAGGTTTGTAGTTCCGGGATGCCTTTGGAGTATTTTGATGGTCTTCTATCTGCTGTATTTTCCCAGTGATGGACAACTCATTTGGTATGCTTGTACTCTGTGAGGTCACATTGTCCCCTTGGCGGGACAGATGGAATGGAGTTCCCCTGCCGCTCAGGTGGGATGTTTGTCTTGCTTTAAATGTGCACTCTTCAGATTGCTAGGGAGTAACCAAGAACTCCGCTTGTGTTTTTGCAGGTAAATAACTACCCAGAGGCTGAAGAGCACCCTCACCACCCTCAAATGGTTATCTTACAACTGTTACGATTCATCCTCCGTCTAGTATGGAGAAGACATTGACAGGATCTTCCCGCCGCCAGGATAAAAACGTGGACATTGCTCTTGTTCAGACCGCCAGAACCCCAGCACTTTGGTGCAGCCGCAGCCGGTGGCTCTATCCCAGAGAGGTGCTGCGAGTGGACGACACACTGCCCTGTGTCGATGTGAACGTCACCCTTCTGTGCGCCACCACATGGCAGGATTTCCAGTAGATGTTTGTGTGAATGTAAACAGGGAGGGTTCTTCTAGTGTCCAGAGCCTAGGTCTTTGGAGGAGAGTCACCATGCGGGGAAGGTGTTTACATGCGGTGTGTTCCTTTGTTTTTCCAACCTACTTTCTTTGGTAACCATTTGGTTGTTTTTTTGTTCGTTTGTTTTTTGTTTGGGGGTTTTTCTGGTTTTTTTTTTTTTTTAGAAAAAAAACATGAAAACTTTTTAGCCAACTTGTGGATGATTTTTATACTGAAATTCTAAGGAACCTGTTGCCTACTCTCAGTGGATTCTGTAAACCTGCAGTAGGAACTGAGCCGGCCAGTTTAGAAGGCTGTCTTAGTTTATTTTTGGAGATTACTGTACAGACTTTTTAAACGGGGAGAGTATGGTGTTTCCCCTCTCCCCTCTGCCATGACTTCTTTGAGTTTCTTTTTTAATTGTCGCTACCAAAACAGTTCTTACGAAATGGTAAGGATGAGAGTGGCCAAGGGTCAGTTTTGGTGTGCCACCTCCATTTTGTAAATACCTCCTTAGCTCAGTTGCTTCTGTGGCAAAATTTCACACTTTCTGTGTTTTTCCTCATCTCCTTGTCCTCCTCAGTCTGTCTCCACACTGATACACAGGTTCAGCCCAGGGTGTTCTCATGACGCAATGGGTTTGGGTCAGCAAGGGCTAGGGGCTGCCCGGATTGTTCCCAGCTCCATCAATCAAGCTGACTCGTGGGAAGGGCTCTTGTTACTTCACTTCTTGGGAGTGGGTTTGTTTGTCTCTTACATCTTGAGAGAATGCAGACTTGCAACACTTGCTGAGGCTGTTAGCCCTTTTGGTTGCAGGTTTTGCTGCCGTCATAGGCTCTGCCTTCCATGTACCTGGTGGGCGAGAGCCCACACTTTTGGGGATTGGCCAGGTCCTTTAGGGAGCAAGGGGCTCAGGTAATCATTTTCCATGCTACTTGGCACTTAGCCCTGCTCATCCAGGCCTATGACACCTGAACTCCACCCCCATTCCTTTAACCTACCTTGAAATAAAGACTGGCTCTTCCTCACCAGTCACTGTATATAGGAAACCTCCGTTACACCGGGTGAGACGTGCTTTTTGGTCTTCCAAAAGATGACTGACTACTTTCTTCTCCATTTTCTTAACAGTTGGATCTTGTTGGGCCGTCTGTGTCTGGGGTGGGGGGTGCTCTCTCTTGGTACCTGCCCCTTAGGATCATGTGCCCCAGAAGGCCACACATTGGTCAGCCATTTCAGGAGCTGGCAGGACTGGAGGTGTGCACCCTGGGGAAGGAGCACTTCCCTACCATGTGTAAAGGCCCTGGCTTCCATCCCCAGCACCTCCCAAAACAAACAGCACAGATAACCAGGGAAGACACAGAAAGGACAGAGGGAAAACCATCAGAGGGGCGGGCAGGGGACTGGGAGCCCTCTAACTTATGAAAGCATCCGTCAGCAGGCAGCTTGCTTAGAGAAGTGTGTGTGTTTCCAAGCAAGTCAGCAGTACCAACGACTGTGTTTGCTTTTTGCCCTGTATAGGGCCAGTGTTTTTATGTTATTAAGTAGAGAAATCCATTCTTTCCTATGTTCCTAAGTGTGTGTGTGTGTGTGTGTGTGTGTGTGTGTGTGTTGCCTATATGCTTTTCCTTCTAGATTGGGATCATTTGATTCCAAATAGTCTTTCTTTTAAAACCATTTCTTTCCCAGATTCCTTAGATTTTTAATAGTTTGAAAGCTGTGTTGGCGCTCCTCATGTGTTGAGCCTAGTCAAGGGTTCCTATAAGGTTCTTATAAGGTGGTATTAAGAGTGCAACCATAGTTCTTCTAAACACCCATGCACACGCACGCGTGCACACACACACCAAAGACATACTTGGTTCTGGGCCGCTTGTCTCCTAGGACTGCCATGCTCATGTGCCAGTCTCTCCGGCTGGAGCACTTTACTGTCTCAACCCCGTGACTCTGTGGTACCTCCTGGGCAGGTGCAGAAGGCTCCCAGAGCCAGGTGCCAGTGGCATGTGTGGCCCTTCAAGCATGCTTACCTCTGTCCCATTGGCCTCCAGCCTGGGGCTGGCCATCCAAGCAGCGCATGGGGAAATAAAGGATTCTATGACTTGTAGAAGTATTCGAGAACAGGATGCGGCACCCGGAACTCAGACATGACTGGATGTCCCTGTACTGTATCTGTTTATTAAAATGCAAGTAAGAAAGTATGTCTGCCTGCTGTAGGTAGACCCTTGTACTTAATTTTTATTTTATTATTATTATCTGTCATTCTCACTTTTTTTAGTAGAACTAGATCCCCCCTCCTCTGTCTCTGTCTCTGTGTGTGTGTGTGTGTGTGTGTGTGTGAATACATAATGCGGGTTTGTGCCTTGACAGCCTCCCCAAGTGAGGTTTGTAAAAGAGTGAAGTCCTGTGGCTTCACCCCAAGATGCAATAAACACACAAAATGACTTCCTGAGTAATTTTTCAGATTTCCTTCCCAAAAACAAGTTGATGAATTTGGGGGTGGGGGACGGGGAGGCTGGAAATCATTTTTAAATCTCTTTCATTCACGTCTGTAGTGCATACTGTACACATCCTCTCCTGTCTCTCACGGCTGTAGTGCATACTGTACACATCCTCTCCTGTCTCTCACGGCTGTAGTGCATACTGTACACATCCTCTCCTGTCTCTCACTGTTGTACATATTTTGACTATTTATTAGATTAGGAAGTCGTGTTTTATTCATCAACTGAGCCAAATGTCTGTGTGCAATTGTGTTTCCTTTACCTTTCTTTGTAAAATTTTGTACGGCATAAATGAGTGTAAAAAAAAATCACTGTTTTTCTAAACTTCTCAGAATTAAGGATTGTAAATATTGCAGGTTCTTTTTCTGTGTAATGTGCCCTACTGTTTCATAATGCTGTAACTTGTAAAAACGTTGTATATTTATTTTCTGCTTATTTAATGTCTTAAGTCCTTGAAAGTGTTGACATCCCTGTCCCCCACACCCCTGCCGTCCCGTCAATTGCTTCAGCTCCTGAGTGGGGGGTGACTGGGTCCGCTCTCCCAAGGTGGCCTCCATTTTGGCTCCTGGCATTCAGTTCTTGAATCCTGCCACCTTTCTGATGAAATTAGTATTTTGCTGCCCATGAGAATCCCTAGATGTGGTAGGCTGGAAGATTGGACTCTTAAAAAAAAAAATACCCATTAAACCCATTTGTTGTAAAGTAAACTGGTTTTTGAGAAAAACAGACTTGCCAGTAAGTTGGCCATATCTTTAGAGAAGTATTATTAGCAAATGGGAAAGACTTTTTTTTTTTTTAATCGAAAGAGTATCTTCGACAGCTCAGTGTTGAGAGAAATCCAATTCTGCCACCTCTTGAGGTGCTGCTGTGTGGCTGTCCTGGATAGGGACCTGTTCTAGAGAATTTGCCAAGACCACCGGTCTCCCCAGGACTCTTACTGTCCCCACCTGCTGTGTGGTTCCTGTGTTGAGGTGTGTGGACTGAAATGAGCTAACCCATTCAGCTCCTTCCTCCTGGCCACTGCATTACTCCAGCCAGCTTCTGCAGGTCCATGCCCTTGCTCCAGCTCCCCGTTTCCCTCAAGAAGTCGGGGTCCCCACTGGCCTGTGTGTCAAGATAGAAGTGCTCACTGAAGCCCGAGGGGGCATGTGACTTCATGTAGATGGCTCTGTCCTCCCTGCTGATTTAGCCTGGTGCCTGTGTGTGTCCGCTCAGCACAGCATGTGTGCAGGTTGTGTCCACACGTGTCGCTAAATCAGGGGGGAACCCTTCCCAAACAGCCTTGCACAAAGTACCTTCAAGCTCCCAGCCAAGTACTTGACTGCTTTTATTTGGGAATTTCAAAAATGTAATAGTTCAAATAGGTTTTGATGTCTCTGTTCTTTGACCTCTGGTTACTGTATGCAAACCTTTCAGGTACCCTTTACTAAATAGCACTGATGTCTGTGTATAGTGCCCCATCACTAATGCGTCCAAGGACCCAGCGTATGTAGCATTTGTATTGCAGTTTCCCTGGCTTCCTTTATGTTTTGCACTGATGAATTTTGACAGGGTAATTGCCACTGTACTTGTGCAATACTGCTGTAAATAACTGCAGATTTTTTTAAGAAACTCAATCTTTTATGTTCCTGATGAATTTTATATAAATAAAACTTGCAACTAGCTTCCGTGAACCGCTTGATTTGTTTTCCTAAAGACGGCCAACAACTGAGGGTAAGTGTAGTCATACACACCTGCCCCCTGTCAGTCAGAACACGTTAGCTGTGTGGAGATTTTGTAGCTTGGTGCTTGAAAACGAGTCTGTGTGGTATAGTTAAAGCAAACTGGGTCGTGCAGTTTTGAAGTGGATGGCGGAACCTCCTGCCCACGGAGTCAGCCATGACTCGGTACTTGGGAGGAAGAGGTAGATCAGGAGCGGACTGTTCTCTGGTCACCCCACAGAACTGCTAATCTCTGGGATCTTGGGGTGTCCACTAAATTAGGAAGAGCGAGAGACACTGAAGCCATGTTGGAGGGCTACAAGTTGTAAGGTCCGTGTGAACGAATTCAGACTTTGCCTATTTGGTTCTGAAGTTGCTGCTGAACCATTTAAGCCAGGGATCCGTTCATGCTGCTAGTTAAACAACACACATGTGGGGCTTTGTAAAATCCATCAACCTGTGGCAAAGCAGATTGTCAGGGACGCTGCCCTCGATCCTCATCCAGGTAGGAGCTTGCATTTTTCCAGAGCCCCCCCTTTTTTTCCTGCTCTGTGGGTGTGGGCTTGTGTACTTACCTGGGCATTTTGCATAAATGCCAGTAACTACATCCATTACCCAGTAATAGGTCGTAGACCTTTCTAGAGTGATTCCATTTCACCCTGACCACTGCACTGGATACGGAGAGCAGTGCTCCAGGGCCTGGCTCCCTGCTCACCCTTGGCCGCTCAGTGACGTGCCAGTACCTGCCTGGTGTGTGAGGAGACAATGGCCTTCCTGGTTTAAATTAGACTTTGCTGTTCACAGCTCTGATGGCACCAGGCCCTGTTGGCATTGCCCTTTTGTCTGAAGGGAGCGGTCTTATTTTTAGTCATTTGTTTCGTTTTCCTTTCAACAATCACCTTGTTATGCATAATCCTTCAGTCCATTGCTTCTTTTCTCTCTTCGTCTTACTGTGAGAAACCTCAAGTGCGTAGGAAAGGCCACAGGATTTGACCATGCCCGCATAATGTGGCTGCTGTTATGGAACTCAGAACATTTTGCTGTGGTTGTATGAGCACTACATCTGTCTAACCTGAAGTGACGCGACGCATCCTAACCCTCACCCAGCATCCGGTTTCTCGACTCTTCTGTCTTCCGTTTTTTTTTCCGTTCGCCTTAGTTACTATGTTTTCAGTGCTCTTGCCCACTCTCCACATTCTGTTCCGTGTGCATCTCCAGAAGCTCTTTGGGGCGGGGACAGGAGGCGGGGGTCTCACTCCGAACTAATGATTCTACAGTAACTTAAGGGCAAGTAGCCACTCGGACATGCTTTCCAAGGTGTGTGGCTTTTATCCGCAATTCCTTAGAAGTGGTTTCCTACCCAGTGTCTAAACCTGGAATCCTGTAACCGAATATGAGGGTCACAAAATTTGGCCACAGTGGAAGGTTTCTGAATGCTCAACAATCAGAAACCAATTCAAAGTGAATGAGATGGGGATGTCCTGGCCCTGCTCAGCTACATGGGACCTTGCGATTTTCCTGCAGCCTTAGTTGCCCGTGGTTGTGTCATGCTGTGCTATGTAGAGCCACATGGCCCGATACTGCCTCAGCTCATATCTGAACTGCTGGGCGTTAGGGATGCGGTTTTTACTGCACTTGGTAATTTTGTTTATAATGCCTTTATCACAAAAAATAAAGGAGCTTAGTGTTTCCTTACCGTCATTCCTCGTATTATTAAGTATTGTGAGTGTATCTTTGGGAGGGATTATATTAGAATGTTTGATTTGAAAAGCTGCCATTTGAGACCTTTTTCATGGCGCCTCCCAGGCAGTCAGCCGTGTCAAGATGAAGCTGAATCGCTTGCCCAGACCATCAGCTGCCAGAAGCTCATTGAAAGGGTGATGAACGCAGCCGTCTTGACTTTCTATGAGAAGCACATGGCCTCAAAAACAGCTTCTGGTGCTCTGGGTGAAGACTGGAAAGGACCATGTGATAGGAATCTGTGGTGAGAACAACACACAATGTTTTCCCATGAAACAAGGTATCTTGACTCGTGGCAGAGTGAGCCTGCTATTATTGAGTAAGGGGCGTTTTTGTTACAGAGCAAGGAGAATTGGGAAGAGGAAGCACAAGTTTCTGGGTTGCACTGTGGATGCCAATTTGAGTGCTCTCAACCTATTAGAGAGTGAGAGAGATTCCTGGAGGAACAGGTAGCTACTGAGCCTCGCCGATTGGGGTCCAAAAGACTCACAAAATCTGAAAATTTTTCAGTCTCTCTAACAAAGATGATGCTCACTCTGGTAGTTTGAATGTATTTGGCCCCCATACTTTCATAGGTTATGGCACTATTAGGAGGTGTGGCTGTGTTGGAGTGGCTGTGACCTTGTTGGAGGAAGTGTGTCACTGTGTGGGTGGGCTTTGAGGTTTTCTATGCTCAGGATACTGCCCAGTGTCTCAGTCCATTTCCTGTTGCCTTCTGATCAAGATATAACCATCACCATGTCTGCCTGCATGCCACCATGCTTCCCGCCATGATGATAATGGACTGAAGCTCTGAAATGTGAGCCACCCCAAATAAATGTTTCCCTTATAAGAGTTGCTGTGGTTATAGTGTCTATTCACAGCAATAAAAGCCCTAAGACATCCACCAATATGCTGTCAGACGGTCTTAAACAAAGAAGGTAAGAAGCCCAGGACCAAAGCACCCAAGATTCAGGGTCTTGGTACTTCAGGTGTCCTGCAACACAAACACCAATGTATTGTTCTGAAGAAACAGCAGCTAGGAAAAAGGAGGGGGGGGCTGCAGAATATGATAAAGGGGAAACAAATAAATAACCAGACTCTGAAAAGGTAGAGAGAGGGGAAGGAGAGAGAAATTGCTGTTTGAGTTGCTGACTTAAGTTTCACTCACATATGGGTGCCTACACACACACACACACACACACACACACACTTTTAGCATGAGATTAGAACAGAATTCCCAACAATTTCTAAAATGGCCCTAAATAAGCTTCTTCCATTATTTATTCTAGGAAGCATCCTCAGCATAGCACTGACTTTTATAAAATCAGAATGAGTCAACTGAAAGATGCTGAAGATGTTTTATAACCTCCAGGATCAGATGTTGAGCCAAGATTTAATTCCTTGAGCAAAATCAAATGGAAGCTTTTTTTTAGTATGCAAGTTTGCTTTCTTTTTTTAAAAAAATGACTAATGTGTGTCGAAAGTTGTTTAAATCTCTATTACCAGTAAATGATTTGTGCACAGATATTATGCACTTGCCAGCCCTGGGTTGTGTAAATATTTCTCCAAAGGCAAATGATCACAAGCGGAAAGGTTTGAGAAGTGTTAGTTAATTCAGTGCACTTAGATTTTCTCCAACACCTCCAAGAGTCTTGGCTTATTCGCAGAGTGGGCTGTGCATCACCTGGCACCCAGCCTGCTCGCTCCCTGCACAGCCCTCTTTGGGTGCTTGTTATCCTGTGTCCCTTCTGCCTGTGAAACGCTCCCCTGCCCGTGGTGCAGCTGAGGACAGGCCCAGAGCCAAGCCAACACTCTTCCCCACCACTCTGCATCTGGAACAAGTGTAATTGTGAGGGCAGCATCCTGAAGGCTGCCAGAGACATGATTCCCCCTACTTGGCTATGATGCTCTGCTACCCAGCCATCAGCAACAGTTCCCTCTTGGTCTGTCGGGCAGGTGCCTGCCCCTCCCGTGAGTTCTCTTTATGCTCAATTAGCTGACATTGGCCTGTGTTGTTGGCAGCTGAACTGCTGACTCATTCCTACCTGTCAGAAGGACTGGATAAAATGGTTGCAAAAGGTTCTCACAAACAATATGAATTCAGAGGGTCTCGGGGAGACAAGCTGATGCTTTGAGATGCCTTGCAGGGCAAGACCAGACCAGGGCAGCTCGGAGCAACGGGGTATGACAATGGGTATCTGATCTCTGGGCAAGTTATTACTTGGTCTTTTCCTCTTTCAAACTTTCTCTGAAGCGAGCCTGAAATACTCCTGGGTATTGTCAAAGCAAAACTGTCTCAACTGTCACAAGCCATGACTTTCCCACATGTTGTCCTTTCATTACAGGTGTTGCCGAAAGGGACTCAGGGAATCGAGAACTTGCTAACTGCTTGGCTGCCTTCACCTCCTTAAAGCAAACTTGGGGTGGATGAGCTCTTAACAACCTCTTGCTGGTGTCTAAAGAGCAAACTTAGGTCACTATCTTTGGGAAGTACACTGAAAAGGGGAGATGGCTCAGGAGGTCAAGGGGCTTGTGGCCAAACCTGGTGACCTGAATTTAGTCCATGATGGAAGGTGAAAACTGACTCCCACAAGTTGTCCTCTGACCTCCACACATATACCGTGACATGCAAATGATCACACACACACACACACACACACACACACGTGTGCACACATGCACACACACTAAACACAATAATTTTAAAATACACCAGACATCAATTAAAAATATAATTTAGATGGCCATTTTCCTAAAAATTATTAGTTTTAAGGCCCTGCCATATCTAGCACAGAAGAGAATATAAAAGATTTTAAAACTAGGACATGCCAGGGAGGATGTAAAAGGACCACAGGAAGACTTAGAGGCAGAATTGCCAAACAGGAGGCTGCTTTCGGGGGGGTCAAGAAATAAGTGTTACAGGTTTAAGGCCCTATGGGCTGTCTCTCCCTTTCCCTCAATAGCTCTGGGACCCGCTATAATGACAACCATGATGACCACTAACCTCTGGACACTTGCTACCTGTGAGACAAACACCAAAGTACAGATGGGGAAACTGAGTTACACAGCGTAAGTCATTTGACGGAGGTCCCCAAGCTGGTCAGTGGCAGAGCCGGGATGCGCTGAGGCATTGTGGCTCTGCCTTTGCCCGCATGTCTGATCACTTCCCTCTGTTCCTTTCCTGGCCCAGCAAAGCTGAAACAAGAGCCTGATGAGGCAGCTAGGGTCTGTCTCCAACAGGGTTCCAGAAACAGCCTCCTGCAGAGTAGTGCCAGGCATGTGGGGACTCATGAGTCTGTAGCTTGAGGGAATTCATCTGTGGGCCCAAGTTTCACTCAGCCTCCAAGGGTGCTTTAACTGCACCTCGGTGGCTCACCTTGCTGACTCTGTGCTTTAACTGCACCTCGGTGGCTCACCTTGCTGACTCTGTTGGGTCCTTCACGTGTAATCACGCATTGCCCATCTAGTTCTGTGCTTTCTAAAGGTGCACATCCCACAGTGTCTGACCTCGTCTGATGTCCTACTGACATACAGGTTGTCCCAGGAATTCTGTCTCTAGGAGAGTGGGTTCAGCTGATTCAACACATGTATTAGACCGTTGAGAACAGCTTCTTCCCAGAAAATCTGTTCACGGTTAAGGTCATCTCAACAGGGCATCACGGTGCTGGAGTGATGGAGAAACAGGACTGGAAGTGCCATGGATGTGAGCCTCCACGTAAGGTAGGGAAGGTCTTATCTGTAATTCAGTAAAAACCAAACCCATCTATCCCTTTTGTGTCTGGTCCTTCCCATTTTTTCTCTTTAGACCTAAAGCAGGGAAGTATTTTGAGCCCAGAGATTCCTCAGGATTCAATACTTCCACAGCACCTGCCAGACAGGTTTGGAGCACTGAGGCCACAGCCCTAGGTGACAGTTGTCCGTTTCTGTCTTATGCTGCCCTCATTTCTGAAGGAGAGTGAGAGTTGGACTTTGGGTTATTGGGAGCCTGATGTGTTCTACTCCAGAGAGAAGGTGTGGAGCGTGGGGTGAGCACACCAGGGGTACAGACAGGCCATGCCCCAAGGCTGCTGCTCCTCTGGAAACGTATACCACCCAGCTTCCTTGTCTTACAGAAAATGTGTTGATGTCCATGTGTGTATAGTGTAGGGTTTGGGTATGCCTCCCTCAAAGGCCTTTAGGCATGACTCCAGCCAAGGGTTCATCTCCACTTTTCCAATATCGGTGTGTCTTTGTTAGGGTTTCTACTGCTATGAAGAGACACCATGACCACAGAAATTCTTCTGAAGGAGAAACATTTAATTGAGGTGGCTTACAGTTTCAGAGGTTTAGTCCATTATCATCATGGTGGACATGGTGGTGTGCAGGCAGATATGGTGCTGAAGAAGTACCTGAGTGTTCTACATGTTGGTTTACAGACGTCAAAAAGTGGTCTGAGACACTGGGTATGGCTTGAACATATATGAGACCTCAAAGCCCACCTCCCCAGTGACACAACAAGACCCACACCTACTCCAACAAGGCCACAACCTCTTAATAATGCCAAAGTCTTTGGGGGCCATTTTCTTTCAAATCACCACAAGGTAAGAACATTCCATCCTGCTTGCCTGTGACCCTGGCTCATCCCTGACCTTCAGGCTTGCTTCTTCTCTGGGGTCCCATCTGGGAACTCCATGGGAGATGCTAGAGGTTCAGGCCTCCAATCTCAGTGTAAATAGGTTTTTCCCAGGGTGCTGTGGGCTGCCCAAGGTCATTGAGACAGGAAAGGAACCATTTTAGCCCCTGGAATGGGTTCCACACATTTCTTGGTGTGTCTCAGCTCAGGCCTCATGTCTGCTAATAATTCTCACACACAAAAGCCTGAGATGTAGAAGATCTATCATATCCTCTTTAAAAATAAGCCAGTGCTACTACCTTCATGACTGGAGACTTAACAACAAAAGAGCTATGGACTAAAGCCTTCTTGGTTAGTGAATGCCATTTGAGAGGCACATGGGGGTCAGAAAAGTGTTTTTCTTCCATCAGCTCCTGCCAAGTATCGATCCCATTTAGGTGGAGGTGAGAGGATTCCCTTGTCTCTAATCCAATCATCTGAAAAGACTTTTGTTTACCTGTGCATTTATTCACCCTGCACAGGTTGGCTGGTTGCCCATTTATCTCGGGCAGGCACACACTATCCCAAGCCTTTGGGCATCACTAAGGACAAGCACGGCAGGAGCTTATCCTCAGTAGGGTTGGAAGACGACAAACAGGTGAATGAGTGAACTTTCCACTGTCCTGTGAGAGTGTAAACAAGCAAACAAGGCAAAGTGTGCGGCACAACTCTGTGGAGAGGACTCAGCCAGCCCAGCCTGTCCTCTGTGACCCCAGGATGAGCAAGAAGCAGCCAGAGCAGTGGCGTCCAAACAGACAGACTACAGACTTGGTAATCCTGGGCAAGCAGAAGGCTGGGTCTCCTGGAACAAATGGGAAGTGGAGCAGGCATGGGCACGAGGAGTCAACTGGCTGCGGGCCCCAGAGGACGTGCCTGAAATACTGAGTTAGCTCCAACTATGGGGTGTAGGGGAAGGCTTGTCAAAGAAGTACCACCAGCTGCTAGAACTGTTTAACAAGATCCCTCTGAAGTCCAGGGAAAAAGTCTGAATAAAATGTGTGGCTAGATAATACTGATTTATCATTCGGAGACTGTTATTGCTGTAAGTTAGTGTGTTACTCAAAAGTTCGGGTGTAGCAGACTTGTTCCAGAGTCATATGGTATGTATTCTGTACTGGAGCCTTTGAGGGAATTGGGATTAGGTGGGTCACATAGGTAATGAACTGATTACTTCTCAATGATGTGATAAAAACCATGACCACGAGCAACTTGTAGAAGAGTTTATTATATGGCTTCCAGTCCCAGAGGGAGCAGGAGACTCATGACAGCAGGTGATTGGATCACATCTCCAATCACAAATATGAAGCAGAGAGAGCTCACTGGAAATGGGACAAGGCTAGGCACCCTCAAAGCCTGACCCCTCACTGACTTACTTCTTCCACCTCTGCTGACTTACCAGGCTCCACCTCCCGAAGGTTCTATAACCATTCTTAACAGTGCCAGCAGCCATGGACCAAAGTATTCAAATGCCCGAGCCTATAGGACACATTTCTCCTTCAAACCACCACAGGGGAAGATTCACAAAACTTCATCAGTTACTTTATAAAAAGCAACCTTTGCTAGCAAGCTTGTTCTGGGTCCACACATTATTTCCACCATGTTCTGATGCAGGAAGGAAACCCTAGCCAGGTTCTAGGCATATGCTGCTGGCACCAAGCTCCTGAACTTCCCAGTCTATAGAACCACCAGCCAAATAAACTCTTCTCAGTAAATAACTCAGCCTCAGGCATTTTGTTACAGCAAATTAAAAAGTAAATAAATAAATAAGTAAATAAACAACAGGTCTTTATTTTTAGAAAATGTGCACTTAAGTATTTAGAGACGAGGAGGGCATTTTCTCTCAAACATTCAGGGGAAAAATATGCTTACAGGGGTATTTCTGTAGAGTAAAAGGGCCAGCCAAAGAAACACACTTCAGCCCTGAAACCAGAGCCAAAGAAACATACCCTGACCCTGAAACCAGAAGCCAAAGAAAACACACTTTGACCCTGAAACCAGAGCCAAAAAGTTAAAAAATGGCCAATGGGGGGGGGGGGGACTTTGGCCCTAAAACCAGAGACAAAGAAATACACTCTGCCCCTGACCAACTCTGTACAAAAATCACCAACCCCTGAGCAGGAAAACTAACCAATTCCTGAGCATGAAAACAGCCAATCCCTCAGCCAATCTCCAAGCTTGTCCAAGCTCAGGGTTTTGAAATCTGATCAATTCCCACCCTGAAAATCTCCACCCTGGAAAAATCCGCCCCTCAGAAGCCCTATATAAGCCCTGTGCCTATTCAGTTTGCTAATACCATTTTCCACCTCGGCAGAGGCAGCCATCCTCCTGAAGTCTTCCCTTGCAAGAGATCTCTTGAATGAGGTTTGATGAGACCTTCTTTCACAGAATGGAGGGGAGCAGAAAAGTAACAACTTTTCCGAGTATCCAGAGCTGAGCGGAGGAGGACTGTAACCCTTCCCCTGGGAAAAAACTTTCCCCAGTGGAGCACAGTTGCAAGAAGAACAGTGTGAGCAGAGTTGTAACAACTTTGTGGGAGAAACCCTCCCCTATCTGAGCAGAGTTGTTACATTGGGGAAGCCTTTCCCTGGAGCAGGGCTGTAACTGTAAGCTGCTGTGCTTAAGGTGACTTTACGGTACTCGTTGCCTCCTGATTGCCGGTACTCGTTGCCTCCCGATTGCCGGGATCCGTTTCCATCCGAGCTGCAATGCTTACCGTTATGTCTCAGGAATAGGCTGGTGCTCTGTGGCAGGGAGGACAAAGGATAAAGGAAATGTAACAAAATGCTATAGTAACATGTGAGGGAGCTGAGTGAAGTCTCTGAGTAAATTCTCTACACCTTTTTGCAACCTCCTCTGAAATACTCAACGTAAAAGACAAAATGCCGTCCATTTACTTCTGAGGTAAAATGTGGGGTGTGTAGACAAAAACTTCAACAAGGTAGCACTATGTTTTTAGGAGTGCATTACTCTCCAAAAACAAACCTCCCCAAACCGCAACTTGTGCATGT